>NC_071672.1:27776943-30276943 GCF_028554725.1 Zeugodacus cucurbitae | reverse complement strand
CCTATTCGACACAAACAAACAAAAAAACAAACATTTCCTCTTTATAATATTAGTATAGATTAATTTTTTTATATAAAATCGCTTATTGTGACAAAACTATAATAGTTAGAGATATGATGTCGGGACGTTTTTTGTAGATAATGATAAGTTCTACAAAATTGTAGTACATCACTTTGTTATATCTTCAATCGTTTTCGCAGCATTCGCGATTAAAGAAAGTTTTTTGGTATTTTTTTTACATTATCGGAGTTTTGGTAAGGAACCCTATTTTTTTTGTTAAACTAAATATAGCCTATGTCACTCAGGGATAGTATAGCTTTCCAACGGTGAAAGAATTTTTCAAATCGGTTCAGTAGTTTCGGAGCCTATTCGACACAAACAAACAAAAAAACAAACATTTCCTCTTTATAATATTAGTATAGATTAATTTTTTTATATAAAATCGCTTATTGTGACAAAACTATAATAGTTAGAGATATGATGTCACGACGTTTTTTGTAGATAATGATAAGTTCTACAAAATTGTAGTACATCACTTTGTTATATCTTCAATCGTTTTCGCAGCATTCGCGATTAAAGATAGTTTTATTGGTATTTTTTTTACATTATCGGAGTTTTGGTAAGGAACCCTATTTTTTTTGTTAAACTAAATATAGCCTATGTCACTCAGGGATAGTATAGCTTTCCAACGGTGAAATAATTTTTCAAATCGGTTCAGTAGTTTCGGAGCCTATTCGACACAAACAAACAAAAAAACAAACATTTCTTCTTTATAATATTGGTATAGATTAATTTTTTTATATAAAATCGCTTATTGCGACAAAACTATAATAGTTAGAGATATGATGTCGCTACGTTTTTTGTAGATAATGATAAGTTCTACAAAATTGTAGTACATCACTTTGTTATATCTTCAATCGTTTTCGCAGCATTCGCGATTAAAGAAAGTTTTTTGGTATTTTTTTTACATTATCGGAGTTTTGGTAAGGAACCCTATTTTTTTTGTTAAACTAAATATAGCCTATGTCACTCAGGGATAGTATAGCTTTCCAACGGTGAAAGAATTTTTCAAATCGGTTCAGTAGTTTCGGAGCCTATTCGACACAAACAAACAAAAAAACAAACATTTCCTCTTTATAATATTAGTATAGATTAATTTTTTTATATAAAATCGCTTATTGTGACAAAACTATAATAGTTAGAGATATGATGTCCGGACGGTTTTTGTAGATAATGATGTACTACAAAATTGTAGTACATCACTTTGTTATATCTTCAATCGTTTTCGCAGCATTCGCGATTAAAGAAAGTTTTTTGGTATTTTTTTTACATTATCGGAGTTTTGGTGAGGAACCCTATTTTTTTTGTTAAACTAAATATAGCCTATGTCACTCAGGGATAGTATAGCTTTCCAACGGTGAAAGAATTTTTCAAATCGGTTCAGTAGTTTCGGAGCCTATTCGACACAAACAAACAAAAAAACAAACATTTCCTCTTTATAATATTAGTATAGATTAATTTTTTTATATAAAATCGCTTATTGTGACAAAACTATAATAGTTAGAGATATGATGTCACGACGTTTTTTGTAGATAATGATAAGTTCTACAAAATTGTAGTACATCACTTTGTTATATCTTCAATCGTTTTCGCAGCATTCGCGATTAAAGAATTTTTTTGGTATTTTTTTTACATTATCGGAGTTTTGGTGAGGAACCCTATTTTTTTTGTTAAACTAAATATAGCCTATGTCACTCAGGGATAGTATAGCTTTCCAACGGTGAAAGAATTTTTCAAATCGGTTCACTAGTTTCGGAGCCTATTCGACACAAACAAACAAAAAAACAAAGATTTCCTCTTTATAATATTAGTATAGATTAATTTTTTTATATAAAATCGCTTATTGTGACAAAACTATAATAGTTAGAGATATGATGTCCGGACGGTTTTTGTAGATAATGATGTACTACAAAATTGTAGTACATCACTTTGTTATATCTTCAATCGTTTTCGCAGCATTCGCGATTAAAGAAATTTTTTTGGTATTTTTTTTACATTATCGGAGTTTTGGTGAGGAACCCTATTTTTTTTTGTTAAACTAAATATAGCCTATGTCACTCAGGGATAGTATAGCTTTCCAACGGTGAAAGAATTTTTCAAATCGGTCCAGTAGTTTCTGAGCCTATTCGACACAAACAAACAAAAAAACAAACATTTCCTCTTTATAATATTAGTATAGATAGTATAGATTATCAAGCGACAATTATTTTTAATTCCGCACAGGACCATTCAAAAATTTCAAAATTTTTAACTCGTGATAAAGGTTTTGAAGCGATCTTAAATAATAAATCATTTATTTGGATAAGGATTAATACTAAGGTATAAATAAAGAGCCTTTCCAAGTAGTGGTATTTTAATTAATTTTTTTATATAAAATCGCTTATTGCGACAAAACTATAATAGTTAGAGATATGATGTCGGGACGGTTTTTGTAGATAATGACAAGTTCTACAAAATTGTAGTACATCACTTTGTTATATCTTCAATCGTTTTCGCAGCATTCGCGAGTAAAGAAAGTTTTTTTGGTATTTTTTTTACATTATCGGAGTTTTGGTAAGGAACCCTATTTTTTTTGTTAAACTAAATATAGCCTATGTCACTCAGGGATAGTATAGCTTTCCAACGGTGAAAGAATTTTTCAAATCGGTTCAGTAGTTTCGGAGCCTATTCGACACAAACAAACAAAAAAACAAACATTTCCTCTTTATAATATTAGTATAGATAGTATAGATTATCAAGCGACAATTATTTTTTTTTTAATTCCGCACAGGACCATTCAAAAATTTCAAAATTTTTAACTCGTGATATCTTTTGAATGGTATGTCAGAATCTAATAATTCAAAAAGTTATATAAAGGTTTTGAAGCGATCTTAAATAATAAATCATTTATTTCGATAAGGGTTAATACTAAGGTATAAATAAAGAGCCTTTTCAAGTAGTGGTATTTTTATTAATTTTTTTATATAAAATCGCTTATTGTGACAAAACTATAATAGTTAGAGATATGATGTCACGACGTTTTTTGTAGATAATGACAAGTTCTACAAAATTGTAGTACATCACTTTGTTATATCTTCAATCGTTTTCGCAGCATTCGCGAGTAAAGAAAGTTTTTTTTGTTTTTTTTTTTACATTATCGGAGTTTTGGTAAGTAACCCTATTTTTTTTATTAAACTAAATATAGCCTATGTCACTCAGGGATAGTATAGCTTTCCAACGGCGAAAGAATTTTTCAAATCGGTTCAGTAGTTTCGGAGCCTATTCGACACAAACAAACAAAAAAACAAACATTTCCTCTTTATAATATTAGTATAGATTAATTTTTTTATATAAAATCGCTTATTGTGACAAAACTATAATAGTTAGAGATATGATGTCGCGACGTTTTTTGTAGATAATGACAAGTTCTACAAAATTGTAGTACATCACTTTGTTATATCTTCAATCGTTTTCGCAGCATTCGCGAGTAAAGAAAGTTTTTTGGTATTTTTTTTACATTATCGGAGTTTTGGTAAGGAACCCTATTTTTTTTGTTAAACTAAATATAGCCTATGTCACTCAGGGATAGTATAGCTTTCCAACGGTGAAAGAATTTTTCAAATCGGTTCAGTAGTTTCGGAGCCTATTCGACACAAATAAACAAAAAAACAAACATTTCCTCTTTATAATATTAGTATAGATTAATTTTTTTATATAAAATCGCTTATTGTGACAAAACTATAATAGTTAGAGATATGATGTCACGACGTTTTTTGTAGATAATGACAAGTTCTACAAAATTGTAGTACATCACTTTGTTATATCTTCAATCGTTTTCGCAGCATTCGCGAGTAAAGAAAGTTTTTTTTGTTTTTTTTTTTACATTATCGGAGTTTTGGTAAGTAACCCTATTTTTTTTATTAAACTAAATATAGCCTATGTCACTCAGGGATAGTATAGCTTTCCAACGGCGAAAGAATTTTTCAAATCGGTTCAGTAGTTTCGGAGCCTATTCGACACAAACAAACAAAAAAACAAACATTTCCTCTTTATAATATTAGTATAGATTAATTTTTTTATATAAAATCGCTTATTGTGACAAAACTATAATAGTTAGAGATATGATGTCGCGACGTTTTTTGTAGATAATGACAAGTTCTACAAAATTGTAGTACATCACTTTGTTATATCTTCAATCGTTTTCGCAGCATTCGCGAGTAAAGAAAGTTTTTTGGTATTTTTTTTACATTATCGGAGTTTTGGTAAGGAACCATATTTTTTTTGTTAAACTAAATATAGCCTATGTCACTCAGGGATAGTATAGCTTTCCAACGGTGAAAGAATTTTTCAAATCGGTTCAGTAGTTTCGGAGCCTATTCGACACAAATAAACAAAAAAACAAACATTTCCTCTTTATAATATTAGTATAGATTAATTTTTTTATATAAAATCGCTTATTGTGACAAAACTATAATAGTTAGAGATATGATGTCACGACGTTTTTTGTAGATAATGACAAGTTCTACAAAATTGTAGTACATCACTTTGTTATATCTTCAATCGTTTTCGCAGCATTCGCGAGTAAATAAAGTTTTTTTGGTTTTTTTTTTTTACATTATCGGAGTTTTGGTAAGTAACCCTATTTTTTTTATTAAACTAAATATAGCCTATGTCACTCAGGGATAGTATAGCTTTCCAACGGCGAAAGAATTTTTCAAATCGGTTCAGTAGTTTCGGAGCCTATTCGACACAAACAAACAAAAAAACAAACATTTCCTCTTTATAATATTAGTATAGATTAATTTTTTTATATAAAATCGCTTATTGTGACAAAACTATAATAGTTAGAGATATGATGTCACGACGTTTTTTGTAGATAATGATAAGTTCTACAAAATTGTAGTACATCACTTTGTTATATCTTCAATCGTTTTCGCAGCATTCGCGATTAAAGATAGTTTTATTGGTATTTTTTTTACATTATCGGAGTTTTGGTAAGGAACCCTATTTTTTTTGTTAAACTAAATATAGCCTATGTCACTCAGGGATAGTATAGCTTTCCAACGGTGAAATAATTTTTCAAATCGGTTCAGTAGTTTCGGAGCCTATTCGACACAAACAAACAAAAAAACAAACATTTCCTCTTTATAATATTGGTATAGATTAATTTTTTTATATAAAATCGCTTATTGCGACAAAACTATAATAGTTAGAGATATGATGTCGCTACGTTTTTTGTAGATAATGATAAGTTCTACAAAATTGTAGTACATCACTTTGTTATATCTTCAATCGTTTTCGCAGCATTCGCGATTAAAGAAAGTTTTTTGGTATTTTTTTTACATTATCGGAGTTTTGGTAAGGAACCCTATTTTTTTTGTTAAACTAAATATAGCCTATGTCACTCAGGGATAGTATAGCTTTCCAACGGTGAAAGAATTTTTCAAATCGGTTCAGTAGTTTCGGAGCCTATTCGACACAAACAAACAAAAAAACAAACATTTCCTCTTTATAATATTAGTATAGATTAATTTTTTTATATAAAATCGCTTATTGTGACAAAACTATAATAGTTAGAGATATGATGTCACGACGTTTTTTGTAGATAATGATAAGTTCTACAAAATTGTAGTACATCACTTTGTTATATCTTCAATCGTTTTCGCAGCATTCGCGATTAAAGAATTTTTTTGGTATTTTTTTTACATTATCGGAGTTTTGGTGAGGAACCCTATTTTTTTTGTTAAACTAAATATAGCCTATGTCACTCAGGGATAGTATAGCTTTCCAACGGTGAAAGAATTTTTCAAATCGGTTCACTAGTTTCGGAGCCTATTCGACACAAACAAACAAAAAAACAAAGATTTCCTCTTTATAATATTAGTATAGATTAATTTTTTTATATAAAATCGCTTATTGTGACAAAACTATAATAGTTAGAGATATGATGTCCGGACGGTTTTTGTAGATAATGATGTACTACAAAATTGTAGTACATCACTTTGTTATATCTTCAATCGTTTTCGCAGCATTCGCGATTAAAGAAATTTTTTTGGTATTTTTTTTACATTATCGGAGTTTTGGTGAGGAACCCTATTTTTTTTTGTTAAACTAAATATAGCCTATGTCACTCAGGGATAGTATAGCTTTCCAACGGTGAAAGAATTTTTCAAATCGGTCCAGTAGTTTCTGAGCCTATTCGACACAAACAAACAAAAAAACAAACATTTCCTCTTTATAATATTAGTATAGATAGTATAGATTATCAAGCGACAATTATTTTTAATTCCGCACAGGACCATTCAAAAATTTCAAAATTTTTAACTCGTGATAAAGGTTTTGAAGCGATCTTAAATAATAAATCATTTATTTGGATAAGGATTAATACTAAGGTATAAATAAAGAGCCTTTCCAAGTAGTGGTATTTTAATTAATTTTTTTATATAAAATCGCTTATTGCGACAAAACTATAATAGTTAGAGATATGATGTCGGGACGGTTTTTGTAGATAATGACAAGTTCTACAAAATTGTAGTACATCACTTTGTTATATCTTCAATCGTTTTCGCAGCATTCGCGAGTAAAGAAAGTTTTTTTGGTATTTTTTTTACATTATCGGAGTTTTGGTAAGGAACCCTATTTTTTTTGTTAAACTAAATATAGCCTATGTCACTCAGGGATAGTATAGCTTTCCAACGGTGAAAGAATTTTTCAAATCGGTTCAGTAGTTTCGGAGCCTATTCGACACAAACAAACAAAAAAACAAACATTTCCTCTTTATAATATTAGTATAGATAGTATAGATTATCAAGCGACAATTATTTTTTTTTTAATTCCGCACAGGACCATTCAAAAATTTCAAAATTTTTAACTCGTGATATCTTTTGAATGGTATGTCAGAATCTAATAATTCAAAAAGTTATATAAAGGTTTTGAAGCGATCTTAAATAATAAATCATTTATTTCGATAAGGGTTAATACTAAGGTATAAATAAAGAGCCTTTTCAAGTAGTGGTATTTTTATTAATTTTTTTATATAAAATCGCTTATTGTGACAAAACTATAATAGTTAGAGATATGATGTCACGACGTTTTTTGTAGATAATGACAAGTTCTACAAAATTGTAGTACATCACTTTGTTATATCTTCAATCGTTTTCGCAGCATTCGCGAGTAAAGAAAGTTTTTTTTGTTTTTTTTTTTACATTATCGGAGTTTTGGTAAGTAACCCTATTTTTTTTATTAAACTAAATATAGCCTATGTCACTCAGGGATAGTATAGCTTTCCAACGGCGAAAGAATTTTTCAAATCGGTTCAGTAGTTTCGGAGCCTATTCGACACAAACAAACAAAAAAACAAACATTTCCTCTTTATAATATTAGTATAGATTAATTTTTTTATATAAAATCGCTTATTGTGACAAAACTATAATAGTTAGAGATATGATGTCGCGACGTTTTTTGTAGATAATGACAAGTTCTACAAAATTGTAGTACATCACTTTGTTATATCTTCAATCGTTTTCGCAGCATTCGCGAGTAAAGAAAGTTTTTTGGTATTTTTTTTACATTATCGGAGTTTTGGTAAGGAACCCTATTTTTTTTGTTAAACTAAATATAGCCTATGTCACTCAGGGATAGTATAGCTTTCCAACGGTGAAAGAATTTTTCAAATCGGTTCAGTAGTTTCGGAGCCTATTCGACACAAATAAACAAAAAAACAAACATTTCCTCTTTATAATATTAGTATAGATTAATTTTTTTATATAAAATCGCTTATTGTGACAAAACTATAATAGTTAGAGATATGATGTCACGACGTTTTTTGTAGATAATGACAAGTTCTACAAAATTGTAGTACATCACTTTGTTATATCTTCAATCGTTTTCGCAGCATTCGCGAGTAAAGAAAGTTTTTTTTGTTTTTTTTTTTACATTATCGGAGTTTTGGTAAGTAACCCTATTTTTTTTATTAAACTAAATATAGCCTATGTCACTCAGGGATAGTATAGCTTTCCAACGGCGAAAGAATTTTTCAAATCGGTTCAGTAGTTTCGGAGCCTATTCGACACAAACAAACAAAAAAACAAACATTTCCTCTTTATAATATTAGTATAGATTAATTTTTTTATATAAAATCGCTTATTGTGACAAAACTATAATAGTTAGAGATATGATGTCGCGACGTTTTTTGTAGATAATGACAAGTTCTACAAAATTGTAGTACATCACTTTGTTATATCTTCAATCGTTTTCGCAGCATTCGCGAGTAAAGAAAGTTTTTTGGTATTTTTTTTACATTATCGGAGTTTTGGTAAGGAACCCTATTTTTTTTGTTAAACTAAATATAGCCTATGTCACTCAGGGATAGTATAGCTTTCCAACGGTGAAAGAATTTTTCAAATCGGTTCAGTAGTTTCGGAGCCTATTCGACACAAATAAACAAAAAAACAAACATTTCCTCTTTATAATATTAGTATAGATTAATTTTTTTATATAAAATCGCTTATTGTGACAAAACTATAATAGTTAGAGATATGATGTCACGACGTTTTTTGTAGATAATGACAAGTTCTACAAAATTGTAGTACATCACTTTGTTATATCTTCAATCGTTTTCGCAGCATTCGCGAGTAAATAAAGTTTTTTTGGTTTTTTTTTTTTTACATTATCGGAGTTTTGGTAAGTAACCCTATTTTTTTTATTAAACTAAATATAGCCTATGTCACTCAGGGATAGTATAGCTTTCCAACGGCGAAAGAATTTTTCAAATCGGTTCAGTAGTTTCGGAGCCTATTCGACACAAACAAACAAAAAAACAAACATTTCCTCTTTATAATATTAGTATAGATAGTATAGATTATCAAGCGACAATTATTTTTAATTCCGCACAGGACCATTCAAAAATTTCAAAATTTTTAACTCGTGATATCTTTTGAATGGTATGCCAGAATCTAATAATAAATCATTTATTTCGATAAGGATTAATACTAAGGTACAAATAAAGAGCCTTTTCAAGTAGTGGTCTTTTAATTAATTTTTTTATATAAAATCGCTTATTGTGACAAAACTATAATAGTTAGAGATATGATGTCGCGACGTTTTTTGTAGATAATGATAAGTTCTACAAAATTGTAGTACATCACTTTGTTATATCTTCAATCGTTTTCGCAGCATTCGCGATTAAAGAAAGTTTTTTTGGTATTTTTTTACATTATCGGAGTTTTGGTAAGGAACCCTATTTTTTTTGTTAAACTAAATATAGCCTATGTCACTCAGGGATAGTATAGCTTTCCAACGGTGAAAGAATTTTTCAAATCGGTTCAGTAGTTTCGGAGCCTATTCGACACAAACAAACAAAAAAACAAACATTTCCTCTTTATAATATTAGTATAGATTAATTTTTTTATATAAAATCGCTTATTGTGACAAAACTATAATAGTTAGAGATATGATGTCGCGACGTTTTTTGTAGATAATGATAAGTTCTACAAAATTGTAGTACATCACTTTGTTATATCTTCAATCGTTTTCGCAGCATTCGCGATTAAAGAAAGTTTTTTGGTATTTTTTTTACATTATCGGAGTTTTGGTAAGGAACCCTATTTTTTTTGTTAAACTAAATATAGCCTATGTCACTCAGGGATAGTATAGCTTTCCAACGGTGAAAGAATTTTTCAAATCGGTTCAGTAGTTTCGGAGCCTATTCGACACAAACAAACAAAAAAACAAACATTTCCTCTTTATAATATTAGTATAGATTAATTTTTTTATATAAAATCGCTTATTGTGACAAAACTATAATAGTTAGAGATATGATGTCGCGACGTTTTTTGTAGATAATGATAAGTTCTACAAAATTGTAGTACATCACTTTGTTATATCTTCAATCGTTTTCGCAGCATTCGCGATTAAAGAAAGTTTTTTGGTATTTTTTTTACATTATCGGAGTTTTGGTAAGGAACCCTATTTTTTTTGTTAAACTAAATATAGCCTATGTCACTCAGGGATAGTATAGCTTTCCAACGGTGAAAGAATTTTTCAAATCGGTTCAGTAGTTTCGGAGCCTATTCGACACAAACAAACAAAAAAACAAACATTTCCTCTTTATAATATTAGTATAGATTAATTTTTTTATATAAAATCGCTTATTGTGACAAAACTATAATAGTTAGAGATATGATGTCACGACGTTTTTTGTAGATAATGATAAGTTCTACAAAATTGTAGTACATCACTTTGTTATATCTTCAATCGTTTTCGCAGCATTCGCGATTAAAGATAGTTTTATTGGTATTTTTTTTACATTATCGGAGTTTTGGTAAGGAACCCTATTTTTTTTGTTAAACTAAATATAGCCTATGTCACTCAGGGATAGTATAGCTTTCCAACGGTGAAATAATTTTTCAAATCGGTTCAGTAGTTTCGGAGCCTATTCGACACAAACAAACAAAAAAACAAACATTTCCTCTTTATAATATTGGTATAGATTAATTTTTTTATATAAAATCGCTTATTGCGACAAAACTATAATAGTTAGAGATATGATGTCCCGACGTTTTTTGTAGATAATGATAAGTTCTACAAAATTGTAGTACATCACTTTGTTATATCTTCAATCGTTTTCGCAGCATTCGCGATTAAAGAAAGTTTTTTGGTATTTTTTTTACATTATCGGAGTTTTGGTAAGGAACCCTATTTTTTTTGTTAAACTAAATATAGCCTATGTCACTCAGGGATAGTATAGCTTTCCAACGGTGAAAGAATTTTTCAAATCGGTTCAGTAGTTTCGGAGCCTATTCGACACAAACAAACAAAAAAACAAACATTTCCTCTTTATAATATTAGTATAGATATTATAGATTATCAAGCGACAATTATTTTTAATTCCGCACAGGACCATTCAAAAATTTCAAAATTTTTAACTCGTGATATCTTTTGAATGGTATGTCAGAATCTAATAATTCAAAAAGTTATATAAAGGTTTTGAAGCGATCTTAAATAATAAATCATTTATTTGGATAAGGATTAATACTAAGGTATAAATAAAGAGCCTTTCCAAGTAGTGGTATTTTAATTAATTTTTTTATATAAAATCGCTTATTGCGACAAAACTATAATAGTTAGAGATATGATGTCACGACGTTTTTTGTAGATAATGATAAGTTCTACAAAATTGTAGTACATCACTTTGTTATATCTTCAATCGTTTTCGCAGCATTCGCGATTAAAGAAATTTTTTTGGTATTTTTTTTACATTATCGGAGTTTTGGTGAGGAACCCTATTTTTTTTTGTTAAACTAAATATAGCCTATGTCACTCAGGGATAGTGTAGCTTTCCAACGGTGAAAGAATTTTTCAAATGGGTTCACTAGTTTCGGAGCCTATTCGACACAAACAAACAAAAAAACAAAGATTTCCTCTTTATAATATTAGTATAGATAGTATAGATTATCAAGCGACAATTATTTTTAATTCCGCACAGGACCATTCAAAAATTTCAAAATTTTTAACTCGTGATATCTTTTGAATGGTATGTCAGAATCTAATAATTCAAAAAGTTATATAAAGGTTTTGAAGCGATCTTAAATAATAAATCATTTATTTGGATAAGGATTAATACTAAGGTATATATAAAGAGCCTTTCCAAGTAGTGGTATTTTAATTAATTTTTTTATATAAAATCGCTTATTGCGACAAAACTATAATAGTTAGAGATATGATGTCCGGACGGTTTTTGTAGATAATGATAAGTTCTACAAAATTGTAGTACATCACTTTGTTATATCTTCAATCGTTTTCGCAGCATTCGCGATTAAAGAAAGTTTTTTGGTATTTTTTTTACATTTTCGGAGTTTTGGTAAGGAACCCTATTTTTTTTGTTAAACTAAATATAGCCTATGTCACTCAGGGATAGTGTAGCTTTCCAACGGTGAAAGAATTTTTCAAATGGGTTCACTAGTTTCGGAGCCTATTCGACACAAACAAACAAAAAAACAAAGATTTCCTCTTTATAATATTAGTATAGATTAATTTTTTTATATAAAATCGCTTATTGTGACAAAACTATAATAGTTAGAGATATGATGTCCGGACGGTTTTTGTAGATAATGATAAGTTCTATAAAATTGTAGTACATCACTTTGTTATATCTTCAATCGTTTTCGCAGCATTCGCGATTAAAGAAATTTTTTTGGTATTTTTTTTACATTATCGGAGTTTTGGTGAGGAACCCTATTTTTTTTGTTAAACTAAATATAGCCTATGTCACTCAGGGATAGTATAGCTTTCCAACGGTGAAAGAATTTTTCAAATCGGTCCAGTAGTTTCTGAGCCTATTCGACACAAACAAACAAAAAAACAAACATTTCCTCTTTATAATATTAGTATAGATAGTATAGATTATCAAGCGACAATTATTTTTAATTCCGCACAGGACCATTCAAAAATTTCAAAATTTTTAACTCGTGATATCTTTTGAATGGTATGTCAGAATCTAATAATTCAAAAAGTTATATAAAGGTTTTGAAGCGATCTTAAATAATAAATCATTTATTTGGATAAGGATTAATACTAAGGTATAAATAAAGAGCCTTTCCAAGTAGTGGTATTTTAATTAATTTTTTTATATAAAATCGCTTATTGCGACAAAACTATAATAGTTAGAGATATGATGTCACGACGGTTTTTGTAGATAATGATAAGTTCTACAAAATTGTAGTACATCACTTTGTTATATCTTCAATCGTTTTCGCAGCATTCGCGATTAAAGAAATTTTTTTGGTATTTTTTTTACATTATCGGAGTTTTGGTGAGGAACCCTATTTTTTTTTGTTAAACTAAATATAGCCTATGTCACTCAGGGATAGTATAGCTTTCCAACGGTGAAAGAATTTTTCAAATCGGTCCAGTAGTTTCTGAGCCTATTCGACACAAACAAATGTAAGGTAAACCGCATAATTGCATCCCTGCAACACAAAAGAACGAGCGCACCAACAACCCAGGAAGAGTCGTCGAAAAAAAAGCAGTGTCGCGTCAGCATCGTTCGAGACTGGTCTATTTTTATTTTTCATTTTATTTTAACTTTAAAAAACGAGTAATACATTTAAGCAATTGAAATATCTAATAATAAACAATATTGTATGGAATATAATCTTTTAATAATAAATAAATCGAATCCTGACAAACTCTAAAAGATCTAGCATCTTTTAGTTCAGAAGTGAGATGCTTCTCATAGCCTCACATGTGTGTGTTATTGTTGTGATCGGTTTGAGCAGTCGCACATGCGAGTGGTCGTGCGTTTGAACATAGCAGAGCAAGTGTGGCAAGAACGTCATGTTGGTGACGGTTTGCGTTTGAAATCAAACAGAATTGTTGTTGCGATTAGCCTATCGAGCGTACGAATGGACGAGCGATTAGCGAAGCATAGAAACGAAACCGGCGGTTTGCATTTAAAAACGTAGACATAATTGTTTTGTAATTTGCCTGTTGCGCGTACGAATGGACGAGCAGTTGGCGAGGCATAAAAGCAAGAAAAACGAAGGTTTGCATTTGCGCATGTACAAACGGACAAGCGTTCGGTGAAACGAGAGAGAGAAATAAATAAAAAAACAAGTGACGGTTTGTGTTTGAATTACATTCTCGCGTACGAATGGACGAGAGTTTGCGAAACGGATACATACAGAAAGTGTAAAAACAAAAGAAGACAAACAGTGACAATTGTGTGTTGTATTGTCTAATTGTGAAAAGTAAAATCCAATAAGAATATTTGTTAATAAAAAAAAAAAAAAAAAAAAAACGCAAAATGAAAGTAAAAGTAGCATCTTTGAAAGTTGACGAACTGAAGGAGCAACTACGTAATAATAATTTACTAACATCGGGTTCAAAAGCGGAATTGATAATGCGATTAAATGATTTCTTAGGTAGTGATGAAATCGAAATCGAAACAGAATCTAATTTACAAAGCCAGGTAAATGATTTGCGTGAAATGATGCAGAATATGATGACGACTATGCAAAGTTTTGCTGGTCAAATGCAGCAAAGAAATAATGATACAGTGCGAGAAAATGTAAATGAAGAACGTTTAGTTACTACACCACAGAATTCAATACGAACAGAGGGACGAAGTGCCAGTGTAAAGGAAATTGCAGAGACAATTCCTGAGTTTGACCCAACTACTGATAACTCACTAACAGTGACACAATTTGTAAATAGAGTGGACAGTTCCATAAGTGCTTACGACTGGGACGAAAAGTGTTTACTCTTAGCCGTGTATGGAAAATTAAAAGGTGTTGCGCGTATGTGGTTAGACGCAGCACCAGCATTTTATTCCAATTGGCCTGATTTGGCGAAAGCATTAAAAAGCGAATTCGGTTGTGAATTGAATGAAGCGCAAGTACATTATAAAATGGCAAGTACTACACGTATGCAAAACGAAAAGATTTTAGAGTATTGTTTTAGAATGAGCGGACTAGGCCGACGGTATGGCCTGAGTGAAAGTTCAATTATAAAATACATTCGCGACGGATTGAAACACCGTGAATTGCAGACTGCAATAGCTGCATTGAAGTTTAATTCGTTAAAAGATATGCGCGAAACAATTGAAAGTTACCTTCAAAACTTAACTGTGACAAAGCAACTTAAAAATGAATATACGAGTGATCGAAGTAAAGACAGTGCAAAAGACATGCGCCGGAATACAATCGAAACAAAAGGCATAACGTGTTATAATTGTAAAGAATGCGGACATATCGCGCGGAATTGTCCAAAACCGAGGCAACCGCGTAAATGTAAAGATTGTAATAAATTCCACGGAAGTAACGAACCAGAAAATTGTGGTAAAAAAGCAGTAGCTGTGAAGAAAACACACATACACCAACCATCTAAGTTTTTCGAAAAACCAATCAGCGTAAACGGTAAGGCGTTAGTAGCTTTCGTAGATACTG
This sequence comes from Zeugodacus cucurbitae, assembly GCF_028554725.1. Lineage (NCBI taxonomy): Eukaryota > Metazoa > Arthropoda > Insecta > Diptera > Tephritidae > Zeugodacus > Zeugodacus cucurbitae. Next base: position 30,261,959 of record NC_071672.1, on the reverse strand, counting down.
GTAGTGAATGTAGTATGATACGACGATCAGCTGTAACAAATTTAAATACCAAGAAATATCCATGCGCTGTAGAAATAATAGGCATTTGCGGTGGAAAACGTACTTCAACTGAGAGTATCAACGTGAACATGGCTGTTGATGATGTAGTTTTAATCGTCAATTTGTTTATTGTTGATGATGATATATTAACAATGGACGTGCTTTTGGGGCAAGATATTTTTAAAAACGCAGATGTTGTTGCAGAAATAAAGAACGACGACTTCGTATTTTCTACGCAGGTTACAAAGGTAGAACTTAAGCATCGAGAAACTGATTTCAGCGAAATTATTAGCAGTATTGACGATATAAATGTAAAAGCCGACTTGCAAGTGTTGTTAGCTGATAACACAGACGTTTTTGCGGAAAATCTTACTGATATTGGCTTGACTAACGCGACGGAAATGAAAATCGAATTGACAACGAATGTACCAATAGCTCAAAAACCGTACAGGGTGCCGGAGCCGAAGAAGCATTTAGTTACCGAAATGATTAGAGAACTTTTGGCATGCGATATAATTGCCACATCTAAATCCGAATACGCAAGTCCAATTATTTTAGTAAAAAAGAAAACTGGGGGTGAACGCCTTTGCGTCGACTATAGGCGACTTAATCAGCATACGATAAAAGAAGTTTATCCAACACCAAATATTGAAGAAAGGCTTAGCGAAGCCATGCGATACAAATATTTTTCAGTACTAGATTTAAACAGCGGGTACTATCAGGTACCAATAGAAGAAGGGTGTCGCAAGTATACAGCGTTTATAACAACTGAAGGTTTGTTTGAGTTTAAGAGAATGCCGTTTGGCCTCAGAAACGCGCCTGCGGTATTCCAGCGGCTAATGCAAAATATCAAAGATAGAACTCGACCTGGTGACATGATCCACTATATGGACGACATATTAGTAGGTAGCAGTAACGTCACCGAGATGTATGAAAAACTTAAACGTGTTTTTAAGGCATTGCGCGAACTTAATTTAACATTAAATATTAAAAAATGCGAGTTTATGAAGCAGACGATCGAGTTTTTAGGGCACAAACTTCATTCAGGTGGCATAAGTCCAGGTACTGTGAAAACAATTGCCGTAAATTGTTTTACAACTCCAAAATCTATAACAGATGTAAGACGTTTTCTTGGTCTTAGCGGGTATTTTCGACGCTTTGTACCAGGCTACTCGATTATAAGTGAGCCGTTACGTTTGTTGCTGCGTAGAGGTCAACAATTTCAATGGGCAGAAAAACAAGAAGAAGCATTTTTAGCATTGAAAACAGCGTTAACATCGAAGCCATTGATGACAGGATATCGTGTCGAGGCAGATCATCAGATTCATACTGATGCTAGCTCTGTTGGTATTGCGGGTGTACTTTTACAACGAGAAGGCGGCGACTGGAAACCAGTTGCATATTACAGCAGATCTACGACAGACAGCGAGCGAAACTTTCATAGCTATGAGCTGGAAGTACTGGCGGTGGTGAGCAGCCTAGAGCGTTTTAGGTATTATGTGCAAGGGAAAGAGATCGTAGTTGTGACTGACTGTAGCGCGGTTACTACAGCAATGCACAAACGTGAGTTGATACCACGAATTGCACGTTGGTGGCTACGTATTCAAGACTTTCTTGTAAAATTGGAACACCGACCAGGTAGAAGAATGGAGCATGTCGATTTTCTCAGCAGAATGCCATATGAAAAAGGTGAAGAAATCGATACAGCGTCTCTGAAGATTGCGAAAACAACTTTAGACGTAGGTGACTGGATATACAGTATGCAGCATCAAGACAAAGATATTCGAGATATTGTAGAAAAACTCGCCAGCGGTGATAAAATTACTAATGATGAATACAAAATCGAAAACGGAAGACTTTATCGAAAACAGAAAAGTAACAAGCTATGGGTAGTACCGAAATCAATGCGATACAAAATTGTACAGAGCGTGCACGAGAAAGTTAAGCATCTTAGTACAGAAAAGACTTTAGAAGAATTAAATAAATATTTTTGGTTTCCTAGAATGCGTAATTTTGTAAAGACATTTTTGAAATCGTGCATTGAATGCGCATATAATAAACAGCGGGGTGGCAAAATAGAAGGAGCGTATCATTATGACGAGATAGAACCTGTACCATTCAAGACGGTACATATCGATCATCTAGGACCTTTTCCTCGTACCAAGAAGCAGAACGAACACGTAATAGTCCTCGTTGATTCATTCACGAAATTTACAGTATTACGAGCTGTTAGAAGCACAGCGACACGACATGTATTGACATTACTTAACGAAGTAAGCAGCTATTTCGGAGTGCCAACACGAATAGTAACCGATCGTGGAACAGCGTTTACTTCTCAGGATTTTAGACAATATTGCAACGATAATGATATTAAACAGATTTTGAATGCTGTTCGAACTCCGCGCGCAAACGGACATGCAGAGCGTACCAACCGAACTCTACTGGGTATGTTACTTCCGTCGACGGAAGACGACAAAACCTGGGATGATCAACTTAGAGGTATACAGTGGGCACTAAACACTACAAAGAACAAAACAACTCAGCGAACTCCACAAGAACTTTTATTCAATTACAAGCCTCGAGATATTCTTCAGAATAAATTAATATTAGCTTTACATGAAGATGATGTTACGAGTAATGACGAGATGAACGAAATTCAAACTGAAGCAGTAAGTCGTATTAATCAGCAGCGAGAAAAAGCCAAACAGCGTTTTAACGAAAAACATCGGAAACCTACACAATATAACGTTGGTGATTTGGTTCTCGCCGAGAATGAGCCTGTTAGTACTGGTGGTTCTCGCAAATTGGAGCCACTATACAAAGGTCCGTTCATGGTAACCAAGGTGATTGGCCACGACAGGTATCTCGTTGAAGATATACCAGGGTCGAAACGAAAACAACGACATTATACATCAATCTATGCATCTGATAAGTTGAAGCCATGGTGTAATTTGCCGAATTTCGATGGGTTTGATAATGATGTCGGAGTCGAGGTCGACTCCTGTAATCAGGATTGGCCGACTGTAAGGTAAACCGCATAATTGCATCCCTGCAACACAAAAGAACGAGCGCACCAACAACCCAGGAAGAGTCGTCGAAAAAAAAGCAGTGTCGCGTCAGCATCGTTCGAGACTGGTCTATTTTTATTTTTCATTTTATTTTAACTTTAAAAAACGAGTAATACATTTAAGCAATTGAAATATCTAATAATAAACAATATTGTATGGAATATAATCTTTTAATAATAAATAAATCGAATCCTGACAAACTCTAAAAGATCTAGCATCTTTTACAAACAAAAAAACAAACATTTCCTCTTTATAATATTAGTATAGATAGTATAGATTATCAAGCGACAATTATATTTAATTCCGCACAGGACCATTCAAAAATTTCAAAATTTTTAACTCGTGATATCTTTTGAATGGTATGTCAGAATCTAATAATTCAAAAAGTTATATAAAGGTTTTGAAGCGATCTTAAATAATAAATCATTTATTTGGATAAGGATTAATACTAAGGTATAAATAAAGAGCCTTTCCAAGTAGTGGTATTTTAATTAATTTTTTTATATAAAATCGCTTATTGCGACAAAACTATAATAGTTAGAGATATGATGTCACGACGTTTTTTGTAGATAATGATAAGTTCTACAAAATTGTAGTACATCACTTTGTTATATCTTCAATCGTTTTCGCAGCATTCGCGATTAAAGAAAGTTTTTTTGGTATTTTTTTACATTATCGGAGTTTTGGTGAGGAACCCTATTTTTTTGTTAAACTAAATATAGCCTATGTCACTCAGGGATAGTATAGCTTTCCAACGGTGAAAGAATTTTTCAAATCGGTTCAGTAGTTTCGGAGCCTATTCGACACAAACAAACAAAAAAACAAACATTTCCTCTTTATAATATTAGTATAGATAGTATAGATTATCAAGCGACAATTATTTTTAATTCCGCACAGGACCATTCAAAAATTTCAAAATTTTTAACTCGTGATATCTTTTGAATGGTATGTCAGAATCTAATAATTCAAAAAGTTATATAAAGGTTTTGAAGCGATCTTAAATAATAAATCATTTATTTCGATAAGGGTTAATACTAAGGTATAAATAAATAGCCTTTTCAAGTAGTGGTATTTTAATTAATTTTTTTATATAAAATCGCTTATTGTGACAAAACTATAATAGTTAGAGATATGATGTCGGGACGGTTTTTGTAGATAATGATAAGTTCTACAAAATTGTAGTACATCACTTTGTTATATCTTCAATCGTTTTCGCAGCATTCGCGATTAAAAAAATTTTTTTGGTATTTTTTTTACATTATCGGAGTTTTGGTGAGGAACCCTATTTTTTTTATTAAACTAAATATAGCCTATGTCACTCAGGGATAGTATAGCTTTCCAACGGCGAAAGAATTTTTCAAATCGGTTCAGTAGTTTCGGAGCCTATTCGACACAAACAAAAAAACAAACATTTCCTCTTTATAATATTAGTATAGATAGTATAGATTATCAAGCGACAATTATTTTTAATTCCGCACAGGACCATTCAAAAATTTCAAAATTTTTAACTCGTGATATCTTTTGAATGGTATGCCAGAATCTAATAATAAATCATTTATTTCGATAAGGATTAATACTAAGGTATAAATAAAGAGCCTTTTCAAGTAGTGGTCTTTTAATTAATTTTTTTATATAAAATCGCTTATTGTGACAAAACTATAATAGTTAGAGATATGATGTCGCGACGTTTTTTGTAGATAATGATAAGTTCTACAAAATTGTAGTCACTACAACTCTTTGTTATATCTTCAATCGTTTTCGCAGCATTCGCGATTAAAGAAAGTTTTTTTGGTATTTTTTTACATTATCGGAGTTTTGGTAAGGAACCCTATTTTTTTTGTTAAACTAAATATAGCCTATGTCACTCAGGGATAGTATAGCTTTAAAGAAAGTTTTTTGGTATTTTTTTTACATTTTCGGAGTTTTGGTAAGGAACCCTATTTTTTTTGTTAAACTAAATATAGCCTATGTCACTCAGGGATAGTGTAGCTTTCCAACGGTGAAAGAATTTTTCAAATGGGTTCACTAGTTTCGGAGCCTATTCGACACAAACAAACAAAAAAACAAACATTTCCTCTTTATAATATTAGTATAGATTAATTTTTTTATATAAAATCGCTTATTGTGACAAAACTATAATAGTTAGAGATATGATGTCCGGACGGAATTTGTAGATAATGATAAGTTCTACAAAATTGTAGTACATCACTTTGTTATATCTTCAATCGTTTTCGCAGCATTCGCGATTAAAGAAAGTTTTTTTGGTATTTTTTTACATTATCGGAGTTTTGGTAAGGAACCCTATTTTTTTGTTAAACTAAATATAGCCTATGTCACTCAGGGATAGTGTAGCTTTCCAACGGTGAAAGAATTTTTCAAATGGGTTCACTAGTTTCGAAGCCTATTCGACACAAACAAACAAAAAAACAAACATTTCCTCTTTATAATATTAGTATAGATTAATTTTTTTATATAAAATCGCTTATTGTGACAAAACTTAGAGATATGATGTCCGGACGGATTTTGTAGATAATGATAAGTTCTACAAAATTGTAGTACATCACTTTGTTATATCTTCAATCGTTTTCGCAGCATTCGCGATTAAAGAAATTTTTTTGGTATTTTTTTTACATTATCGGAGTTTTGGTGAGGAACCCTATTTTTTTTATTAAACTAAATATAGCCTATGTCACTCAGGGATAGTATAGCTTTCCAACGGCGAAAGAATTTTTCAAATCGGTTCAGTAGTTTCGGAGCCTATTCGACACAAACAAAAAAACAAACATTTCCTCTTTATAATATTAGTATAGATAGTATAGATTATCAAGCGACAATTATTTTTAATTCCGCACAGGACCATTCAAAAATTTCAAAATTTTTAACTCGTGATATCTTTTGAATGGTATGCCAGAATCTAATAATAAATCATTTATTTGGATAAGGATTAATACTAAGGTATAAATAAAGAGCCTTTCCAAGTAGTGGTATTTTAATTAATTTTTTTATATAAAATCGCTTATTGCGACAAAACTATAATAGTTAGAGATATGATGTCCCGACGTTTTTTGTAGATAATGATAAGTTCTACAAAATTGTAGTACATCACTTTGTTATATCTTCAATCGTTTTCGCAGCATTCGCGATTAAAGAAATTTTTTTGGTATTTTTTTTACATTATCGGAGTTTTGGTGAGGAACCCTATTTTTTTTTGTTAAACTAAATATAGCCTATGTCACTCAGGGATAGTATAGCTTTCCAACGGTGAAAGAATTTTTCAAATCGGTCCAGTAGTTTCTGAGCCTATTCGACACAAACAAACAAAAAAACAAACATTTCCTCTTTATAATATTAGTATAGATAGTATAGATTATCAAGCGACAATTATTTTTAATTCCGCACAGGACCATTCAAAAATTTCAAAATTTTTAACTCGTGATATCTTTTGAATGGTATGCCAGAATCTAATAATAAATCATTTATTTCGATAAGGATTAATACTAAGGTATAAATAAAGAGCCTTTTCAAGTAGTGGTCTTTTAATTAATTTTTTTATATAAAATCGCTTATTGTGACAAAACTATAATAGTTAGAGATATGATGTCGCGACGTTTTTTGTAGATAATGATAAGTTCTACAAAATTGTAGTCACTACAACTCTTTGTTATATCTTCAATCGTTTTCGCAGCATTCGCGATTAAAGAAAGTTTTTTTGGTATTTTTTTACATTATCGGAGTTTTGGTAAGGAACCCTATTTTTTTTTTGTTAAACTAAATATAGCCTATGTCACTCAGGGATAGTATAGCTTTCCAACGGTGAAAGAATTTTTCAAATCGGTTCAGTAGTTTCGGAGCCTATTCGACACAAACAAACAAAAAAACAAACATTTCCTCTTTATAATATTAGTATAGATTAATTTTTTTATATAAAATCGCTTATTGTGACAAAACTATAATAGTTAGAGATATGATGTCGGGACGTTTTTTGTAGATAATGACAAGTTCTACAAAATTGTAGTACATCACTTTGTTATATCTTCAATCGTTTTCGCAGCATTCGCGAGTAAAGAAAGTTTTTTGGTATTTTTTTTACATTATCGGAGTTTTGGTAAGGAACCCTATTTTTTTTGTTAAACTAAATATAGCCTATGTCACTCAGGGATAGTATAGCTTTCCAACGGTGAAAGAATTTTTCAAATCGGTTCAGTAGTTTCGGAGCCTATTCGACACAAATAAACAAAAAAACAAACATTTCCTCTTTATAATATTAGTATAGATTAATTTTTTTATATAAAATCGCTTATTGTGACAAAACTATAATAGTTAGAGATATGATGTCACGACGTTTTTTGTAGATAATGACAAGTTCTACAAAATTGTAGTACATCACTTTGTTATATCTTCAATCGTTTTCGCAGCATTCGCGAGTAAAGAAAGTTTTTTTTGGTTTTTTTTTTTAAATTATCGGAGTTTTGGTAAGTAACCCTATTTTTTTTGTTAAACTAAATATAGCCTATGTCACTCAGGGATAGTATAGCTTTCCAACGGTGAAAGAATTTTTCAAATCGGTTCAGTAGTTTCGGAGCCTATTCGACACAAACAAACAAAAAAACAAACATTTCCTCTTTATAATATTAGTATAGATTAATTTTTTTATATAAAATCGCTTATTGTGACAAAACTATAATAGTTAGAGATATGATGTCGCGACGTTTTTTGTAGATAATGATAAGTTCTACAAAATTGTAGTCACTACAACTCTTTGTTATATCTTCAATCGTTTTCGCAACATTCGCGATTAAAGAAAGTTTTTTTGGTATTTTTTTACATTATCGGAGTTTTGGTAAGGAACCCTATTTTTTTTGTTAAACTAAATATAGCCTATGTCACTCAGGGATAGTATAGCTTTCCAACGGTGAAAGAATTTTTCAAATCGGTTCAGTAGTTTCGGAGCCTATTCGACACAAACAAACAAAAAAACAAACATTTCCTCTTTATAATATTAGTATAGATTAATTTTTTTATATAAAATCGCTTATTGTGACAAAACTATAATAGTTAGAGATATGATGTCGGGACGTTTTTTGTAGATAATGATAAGTTCTACAAAATTGTAGTACATCACATTGTTATATCTTCAATCGTTTTCGCAGTATTCGCGATTAGAGAAAGTTTTTTTGGTATTTTTTTTACATTATCGGAGTTTTGGTAAGGAACCCTATTTTTTTTGTTAAACTAAATATAGCCTATGTCACTCAGCGATAGTATAGCTTTCCAACGGTGAAAGAATTTTTCAAATCGGTTCAGTAGTTTCGGAGCCTATTCGACACAAACAAACAAAAAAACAAACATTTCCTCTTTATAATATTAGTATAGATTAATTTTTTTATATAAAATCGCTTATTGTGACAAAACTATAATAGTTAGAGATATGATGTCGCGACGTTTTTTGTAGATAATGATAAGTTCTACAAAATTGTAGTACATCACTTTGTTATATCTTCAATCGTTTTCGCAGCATTCGCGATTAAAGAAAGTTTTTTGGTATTTTTTTTACATTATCGGAGTTTTGGTAAGGAACCCTATTTTTTTTGTTAAACTAAATATAGCCTATGTCACTCAGGGATAGTATAGCTTTCCAACGGTGAAAGAATTTTTCAAATCGGTTCAGTAGTTTCGGAGCCTATTCGACACAAACAAACAAAAAAACAAACATTTCCTCTTTATAATATTAGTATAGATTAATTTTTTTATATAAAATCGCTTATTGTGACAAAACTATAATAGTTAGAGATATGATGTCACGACGTTTTTTGTAGATAATGATAAGTTCTACAAAATTGTAGTACATCACTTTGTTATATCTTCAATCGTTTTCGCAGCATTCGCGATTAAAGATAGTTTTATTGGTATTTTTTTTACATTATCGGAGTTTTGGTAAGGAACCCTATTTTTTTTGTTAAACTAAATATAGCCTATGTCACTCAGGGATAGTATAGCTTTCCAACGGTGAAATAATTTTTCAAATCGGTTCAGTAGTTTCGGAGCCTATTCGACACAAACAAACAAAAAAACAAACATTTCCTCTTTATAATATTGGTATAGATTAATTTTTTTATATAAAATCGCTTATTGCGACAAAACTATAATAGTTAGAGATATGATGTCCCGACGTTTTTTGTAGATAATGATAAGTTCTACAAAATTGTAGTACATCACTTTGTTATATCTTCAATCGTTTTCGCAGCATTCGCGATTAAAGAAAGTTTTTTGGTATTTTTTTTACATTATCGGAGTTTTGGTAAGGAACCCTATTTCTTTTGTTAAACTAAATATAGCCTATGTCACTCAGGGATAGTATAGCTTTCCAACGGTGAAAGAATTTTTCAAATCGGTTCAGTAGTTTCGGAGCCTATTCGACACAAACAAACAAAAAAACAAACATTTCCTCTTTATAATATTAGTATAGATATTATAGATTATCAAGCGACAATTATTTTTAATTCCGCACAGGACCATTCAAAAATAAATCATTTATTTCGATAAGGATTAATACTAAGGTATAAATAAAGAGCCTTTTCAAGTAGTGGTATTTTAATTAATTATTTATATAAAATCGCTTATTGTGACAAAACTATAATAGTTAGAGATATGATGTCGCGACGTTTTTTGTAGATAATGATAAGTTCTACAAAATTGTAGTACATCACTTTGTTATATCTTCAATCGTTTTCGCAGCATTCGCGATTAAAGAAAGTTTTTTGGTATTTTTTTTTACATTTTCGGAGTTTTGGTAAGGGAACTATTTTTTTTGTTAAACTAAATATAGCCTATGTCACTCAGGGATAGTGTAGCTTTCCAACGGTGAAAGAATTTTTCAAATGGGTTCACTAGTTTCGGAGCCTATTCGACACAAACAAACAAAAAAACAAAGATTTCCTCTTTATAATATTAGTATAGATTAATTTTTTTATATAAAATCGCTTATTGTGACAAAACTATAATAGTTAGAGATATGATGTCCGGACGGTTTTTGTAGATAATGATAAGTTCTACAAAATTGTAGTACATCACTTTGTTATATCTTCAATCGTTTTCGCAGCATTCGCGATTAAAGATAGTTTTATTGGTATTTTTTTTACATTATCGGAGTTTTGGTAAGGAACCCTATTTTTTTTGTTAAACTAAATATAGCCTATGTCACTCATGGATAGTATAGCTTTCCAACGGTGAAAGAATTTTTCAAATCGGTCCAGTAGTTTCTGAGCCTATTCGACACAAACAAACAAAAAAACAAACATTTCCTCTTTATAATATTAGTATAGATAGTATAGATTATCAAGCGACAATTATTTTTAATTCCGCACAGGACCATTCAAAAATTTCAAAATTTTTAACTCGTGATATCTTTTGAATGGTATGTCAGAATCTAATAATTCAAAAAGTTATATAAAGGTTTTGAAGTGATCTTAAATAATAAATCATTTATTTGGATAAGGATTAATACTAAGGTATAAATAAAGAGCCTTTCCAAGTAGTGGTATTTTAATTAATTTTTTTATATAAAATCGCTTATTGCGACAAAACTATAATAGTTAGAGATATGATGTCACGACGTTTTTTGTAGATAATGATAAGTTCTACAAAATTGTAGTACATCACTTTGTTATATCTTCAATCGTTTTCGCAGCATTCGCGATTAAAGAAAGTTTTTTGGTATTTTTTTTACATTTTCGGAGTTTTGGTAAGGAACCCTATTTTTTTGTTAAACTAAATATAGCCTATGTCACTCAGGGATAGTGTAGCTTTCCAACGGTGAAAGGATTTTTCAAATGGGTTCACTAGTTTCGGAGCCTATTCGACACAAACAAACAAAAAAAGAAAGATTTCCTCTTTATAATATTAGTATAGATTAATTTTTTTATATAAAATCGCTTATTGTGACAAAACTATAATAGTTAGAGATATGATGTCCGGACGGTTTTTGTAGATAATGATAAGTTCTACAAAATTGTAGTACATCACTTTGTTATATCTTCAATCGTTTTCGCAGCATTCGCGATTAAAGAAAGTTTTTTGGTATTTTTTTTACATTTTCGGAGTTTTGGTAAGGAACCCTATTTTTTTTGTTAAACTAAATATAGCCTATGTCACTCAGGGATAGTGTAGCTTTCCAACGGTGAAAGAATTTTTCAAATGGGTTCACTAGTTTCGGAGCCTATTCGACACAAACAAACAAAAAAACAAAGATTTCCTCTTTATAATATTAGTATAGATTAATTTTTTTATATAAAATCGCTTATTGTGACAAAACTATAATAGTTAGAGATATGATGTCCGGACGGTTTTTGTAGATAATGATAAGTTCTACAAAATTGTAGTACATCACTTTGTTATATCTTCAATCGTTTTCGCAGCATTCGCGATTAAAGAAATTTTTTTGGTATTTTTTTTACATTATCGGAGTTTTGGTGAGGAACCCTATTTTTTTTTTGTTAAACTAAATATAGCCTATGTCACTCAGGGATAGTATAGCTTTCCAACGGTGAAAGAATTTTTCAAATCGGTCCAGTAGTTTCTGAGCCTATTCGACACAAACAAACAAAAAAACAAACATTTCCTCTTTATAATATTAGTATAGATAGTATAGATTATCAAGCGACAATTATTTTTAATTCCGCACAGGACCATTCAAAAATTTCAAAATTTTTAACTCGTGATATCTTTTGAATGGTATGTCAGAATCTAATAATTCAAAAAGTTATATAAAGGTTTTGAAGTGATCTTAAATAATAAATCATTTATTTGGATAAGGATTAATACTAAGGTATAAATAAAGAGCCTTTCCAAGTAGTGGTATTTTAATTAATTTTTTTATATAAAATCGCTTATTGCGACAAAACTATAATAGTTAGAGATATGATGTCACGACGTTTTTTGTAGATAATGATAAGTTCTACAAAATTGTAGTACATCACTTTGTTATATCTTCAATCGTTTTCGCAGCATTCGCGATTAAAGAAAGTTTTTTGGTATTTTTTTTACATTTTCGGAGTTTTGGTAAGGAACCCTATTTTTTTGTTAAACTAAATATAGCCTATGTCACTCAGGGATAGTGTAGCTTTCCAACGGTGAAAGGATTTTTCAAATGGGTTCACTAGTTTCGGAGCCTATTCGACACAAACAAACAAAAAAAGAAAGATTTCCTCTTTATAATATTAGTATAGATTAATTTTTTTATATAAAATCGCTTATTGTGACAAAACTATAATAGTTAGAGATATGATGTCCGGACGGTTTTTGTAGATAATGATAAGTTCTACAAAATTGTAGTACATCACTTTGTTATATCTTCAATCGTTTTCGCAGCATTCGCGATTAAAGAAAGTTTTTTGGTATTTTTTTTACATTTTCGGAGTTTTGGTAAGGAACCCTATTTTTTTTGTTAAACTAAATATAGCCTATGTCACTCAGGGATAGTGTAACTTTCCAACGGTGAAAGAATTTTTCAAATGGGTTCACTAGTTTCGGAGCCTATTCGACACAAACAAACAAAAAAACAAAGATTTCCTCTTTATAATATTAGTATAGATTAATTTTTTTATATAAAATCGCTTATTGTGACAAAACTATAATAGTTAGAGATATGATGTCCGGACGGTTTTTGTAGATAATGATAAGTTCTACAAAATTGTAGTACATCACTTTGTTATATCTTCAATCGTTTTCGCAGCATTCGCGATTAAAGAAAGTTTTTTGGTATTTTTTTTACATTATCGGAGTTTTGGTAAGGAACCCTATTTTTTTTGTTAAACTAAATATAGCCTATGTCACTCAGCGATAGTATAGCTTTCCAACGGTGAAAGAATTTTTCAAATCGGTTCAGTAGTTTCGGAGCCTATTCGACACAAACAAACAAAAAAACAAACATTTCCTCTTTATAATATTAGTATAGATTAATTTTTTTATATAAAATCGCTTATTGTGACAAAACTATAATAGTTAGAGATATGATGTCGCGACGTTTTTTGTAGATAATGATAAGTTCTACAAAATTGTAGTACATCACTTTGTTATATCTTCAATCGTTTTCGCAGCATTCGCGATTAAAGAAAGTTTTTTGGTATTTTTTTTACATTATCGGAGTTTTGGTAAGGAACCCTATTTTTTTTGTTAAACTAAATATAGCCTATGTCACTCAGGGATAGTATAGCTTTCCAACGGTGAAAGAATTTTTCAAATCGGTTCAGTAGTTTCGGAGCCTATTCGACACAAACAAACAAAAAAACAAACATTTCCTCTTTATAATATTAGTATAGATTAATTTTTTTATATAAAATCGCTTATTGTGACAAAACTATAATAGTTAGAGATATGATGTCACGACGTTTTTTGTAGATAATGATAAGTTCTACAAAATTGTAGTACATCACTTTGTTATATCTTCAATCGTTTTCGCAGCATTCGCGATTAAAGATAGTTTTATTGGTATTTTTTTTACATTATCGGAGTTTTGGTAAGGAACCCTATTTTTTTTGTTAAACTAAATATAGCCTATGTCACTCAGGGATAGTATAGCTTTCCAACGGTGAAATAATTTTTCAAATCGGTTCAGTAGTTTCGGAGCCTATTCGACACAAACAAACAAAAAAACAAACATTTCCTCTTTATAATATTGGTATAGATTAATTTTTTTATATAAAATCGCTTATTGCGACAAAACTATAATAGTTAGAGATATGATGTCCCGACGTTTTTTGTAGATAATGATAAGTTCTACAAAATTGTAGTACATCACTTTGTTATATCTTCAATCGTTTTCGCAGCATTCGCGATTAAAGAAAGTTTTTTGGTATTTTTTTTACATTATCGGAGTTTTGGTAAGGAACCCTATTTCTTTTGTTAAACTAAATATAGCCTATGTCACTCAGGGATAGTATAGCTTTCCAACGGTGAAAGAATTTTTCAAATCGGTTCAGTAGTTTCGGAGCCTATTCGACACAAACAAACAAAAAAACAAACATTTCCTCTTTATAATATTAGTATAGATATTATAGATTATCAAGCGACAATTATTTTTAATTCCGCACAGGACCATTCAAAAATAAATCATTTATTTCGATAAGGATTAATACTAAGGTATAAATAAAGAGCCTTTTCAAGTAGTGGTATTTTAATTAATTATTTATATAAAATCGCTTATTGTGACAAAACTATAATAGTTAGAGATATGATGTCGCGACGTTTTTTGTAGATAATGATAAGTTCTACAAAATTGTAGTACATCACTTTGTTATATCTTCAATCGTTTTCGCAGCATTCGCGATTAAAGAAAGTTTTTTGGTATTTTTTTTTACATTTTCGGAGTTTTGGTAAGGGAACTATTTTTTTTGTTAAACTAAATATAGCCTATGTCACTCAGGGATAGTGTAGCTTTCCAACGGTGAAAGAATTTTTCAAATGGGTTCACTAGTTTCGGAGCCTATTCGACACAAACAAACAAAAAAACAAAGATTTCCTCTTTATAATATTAGTATAGATTAATTTTTTTATATAAAATCGCTTATTGTGACAAAACTATAATAGTTAGAGATATGATGTCCGGACGGTTTTTGTAGATAATGATAAGTTCTACAAAATTGTAGTACATCACTTTGTTATATCTTCAATCGTTTTCGCAGCATTCGCGATTAAAGATAGTTTTATTGGTATTTTTTTTACATTATCGGAGTTTTGGTAAGGAACCCTATTTTTTTTGTTAAACTAAATATAGCCTATGTCACTCATGGATAGTATAGCTTTCCAACGGTGAAAGAATTTTTCAAATCGGTCCAGTAGTTTCTGAGCCTATTCGACACAAACAAACAAAAAAACAAACATTTCCTCTTTATAATATTAGTATAGATAGTATAGATTATCAAGCGACAATTATTTTTAATTCCGCACAGGACCATTCAAAAATTTCAAAATTTTTAACTCGTGATATCTTTTGAATGGTATGTCAGAATCTAATAATTCAAAAAGTTATATAAAGGTTTTGAAGTGATCTTAAATAATAAATCATTTATTTGGATAAGGATTAATACTAAGGTATAAATAAAGAGCCTTTCCAAGTAGTGGTATTTTAATTAATTTTTTTATATAAAATCGCTTATTGCGACAAAACTATAATAGTTAGAGATATGATGTCACGACGTTTTTTGTAGATAATGATAAGTTCTACAAAATTGTAGTACATCACTTTGTTATATCTTCAATCGTTTTCGCAGCATTCGCGATTAAAGAAAGTTTTTTGGTATTTTTTTTACATTTTCGGAGTTTTGGTAAGGAACCCTATTTTTTTGTTAAACTAAATATAGCCTATGTCACTCAGGGATAGTGTAGCTTTCCAACGGTGAAAGGATTTTTCAAATGGGTTCACTAGTTTCGGAGCCTATTCGACACAAACAAACAAAAAAAGAAAGATTTCCTCTTTATAATATTAGTATAGATTAATTTTTTTATATAAAATCGCTTATTGTGACAAAACTATAATAGTTAGAGATATGATGTCCGGACGGTTTTTGTAGATAATGATAAGTTCTACAAAATTGTAGTACATCACTTTGTTATATCTTCAATCGTTTTCGCAGCATTCGCGATTAAAGAAAGTTTTTTGGTATTTTTTTTACATTTTCGGAGTTTTGGTAAGGAACCCTATTTTTTTTGTTAAACTAAATATAGCCTATGTCACTCAGGGATAGTGTAGCTTTCCAACGGTGAAAGAATTTTTCAAATGGGTTCACTAGTTTCGGAGCCTATTCGACACAAACAAACAAAAAAACAAAGATTTCCTCTTTATAATATTAGTATAGATTAATTTTTTTATATAAAATCGCTTATTGTGACAAAACTATAATAGTTAGAGATATGATGTCCGGACGGTTTTTGTAGATAATGATAAGTTCTACAAAATTGTAGTACATCACTTTGTTATATCTTCAATCGTTTTCGCAGCATTCGCGATTAAAGAAATTTTTTTGGTATTTTTTTTACATTATCGGAGTTTTGGTGAGGAACCCTATTTTTTTTTTGTTAAACTAAATATAGCCTATGTCACTCAGGGATAGTATAGCTTTCCAACGGTGAAAGAATTTTTCAAATCGGTCCAGTAGTTTCTGAGCCTATTCGACACAAACAAACAAAAAAACAAACATTTCCTCTTTATAATATTAGTATAGATAGTATAGATTATCAAGCGACAATTATTTTTAATTCCGCACAGGACCATTCAAAAATTTCAAAATTTTTAACTCGTGATATCTTTTGAATGGTATGTCAGAATCTAATAATTCAAAAAGTTATATAAAGGTTTTGAAGTGATCTTAAATAATAAATCATTTATTTGGATAAGGATTAATACTAAGGTATAAATAAAGAGCCTTTCCAAGTAGTGGTATTTTAATTAATTTTTTTATATAAAATCGCTTATTGCGACAAAACTATAATAGTTAGAGATATGATGTCACGACGTTTTTTGTAGATAATGATAAGTTCTACAAAATTGTAGTACATCACTTTGTTATATCTTCAATCGTTTTCGCAGCATTCGCGATTAAAGAAAGTTTTTTGGTATTTTTTTTACATTTTCGGAGTTTTGGTAAGGAACCCTATTTTTTTGTTAAACTAAATATAGCCTATGTCACTCAGGGATAGTGTAGCTTTCCAACGGTGAAAGGATTTTTCAAATGGGTTCACTAGTTTCGGAGCCTATTCGACACAAACAAACAAAAAAAGAAAGATTTCCTCTTTATAATATTAGTATAGATTAATTTTTTTATATAAAATCGCTTATTGTGACAAAACTATAATAGTTAGAGATATGATGTCCGGACGGTTTTTGTAGATAATGATAAGTTCTACAAAATTGTAGTACATCACTTTGTTATATCTTCAATCGTTTTCGCAGCATTCGCGATTAAAGAAAGTTTTTTGGTATTTTTTTTACATTTTCGGAGTTTTGGTAAGGAACCCTATTTTTTTTGTTAAACTAAATATAGCCTATGTCACTCAGGGATAGTGTAACTTTCCAACGGTGAAAGAATTTTTCAAATGGGTTCACTAGTTTCGGAGCCTATTCGACACAAACAAACAAAAAAACAAAGATTTCCTCTTTATAATATTAGTATAGATTAATTTTTTTATATAAAATCGCTTATTGTGACAAAACTATAATAGTTAGAGATATGATGTCCGGACGGTTTTTGTAGATAATGATAAGTTCTACAAAATTGTAGTACATCACTTTGTTATATCTTCAATCGTTTTCGCAGCATTCGCGATTAAAGAAATTTTTTTGGTATTTTTTTTACATTATCGGAGTTTTGGTGAGGAACCCTATTTTTTTTTTGTTAAACTAAATATAGCCTATGTCACTCAGGGATAGTATAGCTTTCCAACGGTGAAAGAATTTTTCAAATCGGTCCAGTAGTTTCTGAGCCTATTCGACACAAACAAACAAAAAAACAAACATTTCCTCTTTATAATATTAGTATAGATAGTATAGATTATCAAGCGACAATTATTTTTAATTCCGCACAGGACCATTAAAAAATTTCAAAATTTTTAACTCGTGATATCTTTTGAATGGTATGTCAGAATCTAATAATTCAAAAAGTTATATAAAGGTTTTGAAGCGATCTTAAATAATAAATCATTTATTTGGATAAGGATTAATACTAAGGTATAAATAAAGAGCCTTTCCAAGTAGTGGTATTTTAATTAATTTTTTTATATAAAATCGCTTATTGCGACAAAACTATAATAGTTAGAGATATGATGTCACGACGTTTTTTGTAGATAATGATAAGTTCTACAAAATTGTAGTACATCACTTTGTTATATCTTCAATCGTTTTCGCAGCATTCGCGATTAAAGAAATTTTTTTGGTATTTTTTTTACATTATCGGAGTTTTGGTGAGGAACCCTATTTTTTTTTGTTAAACTAAATATAGCCTATGTCACTCAGGGATAGTGTAGCTTTCCAACGGTGAAAGAATTTTTCAAATGGGTTCACTAGTTTCGGAGCCTATTCGACACAAACAAACAAAAAAACAAAGATTTCCTCTTTATAATATTAGTATTTAATGGTATGTCAGAATCTAATAATTCAAAAAGTTATATAAAGGTTTTGAAGCGATCTTAAATAATAAATCATTTATTTGGATAAGGATTAATACTAAGGTATAAATAAAGAGCCTTTCCAAGTAGTGGTATTTTAATTAATTTTTTTATATAAAATCGCTTATTGTGACAAAACTATAATAGTTAGAGATATGATGTCCGGACGGTTTTTGTAGATAATGATAAGTTCTACAAAATTGTAGTACATCACTTTGTTATATCTTCAATCGTTTTCGCAGCATTCGCGATTAAAGAAATTTTTTTGGTATTTTTTTTACATTATCGGAGTTTTGGTGAGGAACCCTATTTTTTTTTTGTTAAACTAAATATAGCCTATGTCACTCAGGGATAGTATAGCTTTCCAACGGTGAAAGAATTTTTCAAATCGGTCCAGTAGTTTCTGAGCCTATTCGACACAAACAAACAAAAAAACAAACATTTCCTCTTTATAATATTAGTATAGATAGTATAGATTATCAAGCGACAATTATTTTTAATTCCGCACAGGACCATTCAAAAATTTCAAAATTTTTAACTCGTGATATCTTTTGAATGGTATGTCAGAATCTAATAATTCAAAAAGTTATATAAAGGTTTTGAAGCGATCTTAAATAATAAATCATTTATTTGTATAAGGATTAATACTAAGGTATAAATAAAGAGCCTTTCCAAGTAGTGGTATTTTAATTAATTTTTTTATATAAAATCGCTTATTGCGACAAAACTATAATAGTTAGAGATATGATGTCACGACGTTTTTTGTAGATAATGATAAGTTCTACAAAATTGTAGTACATCACTTTGTTATATCTTCAATCGTTTTCGCAGCATTCGCGATTAAAGAAATTTTTTTGGTATTTTTTTTACATTATCGGAGTTTTGGTGAGGAACCCTATTTTTTTTTGTTAAACTAAATATAGCCTATGTCACTCAGGGATAGTGTAGCTTTCCAACGGTGAAAGAATTTTTCAAATGGGTTCACTAGTTTCGGAGCCTATTCGACACAAACAAACAAAAAAACAAAGATTTCCTCTTTATAATATTAGTATAGATAGTATAGATTATCAAGCGACAATTATTTTTAATTCCGCACAGGACCATTCAAAAATTTCAAAATTTTTAACTCGTGATATCTTTTGAATGGTATGTCAGAATCTAATAATTCAAAAAGTTATATAAAGGTTTTGAAGCGATCTTAAATAATAAATCATTTATTTGGATAAGGATTAATACTAAGGTATAAATAAAGAGCCTTTCCAAGTAGTGGTATTTTAATTAATTTTTTTATATAAAATCGCTTATTGCGACAAAACTATAATAGTTAGAGATATGATGTCCGGACGGTTTTTGTAGATAATGATAAGTTCTACAAAATTGTAGTACATCACTTTGTTATATCTTCAATCGTTTTCGCAGCATTCGCGATTAAAGAAATTTTTTTGGTATTTTTTTTACATTATCGGAGTTTTGGTGAGGAACCCTATTTTTTTTTGTTAAACTAAATATAGCCTATGTCACTCAGGGATAGTATAGCTTTCCAACGGTGAAAGAATTTTTCAAATCGGTCCAGTAGTTTCTGAGCCTATTCGACACAAACAAACAAAAAAACAAACATTTCCTCTTTATAATATTAGTATAGATAGTATAGATTATCAAGCGACAATTATTTTTAATTCCGCACAGGACCATTCAAAAATTTCAAAATTTTTAACTCGTGATATCTTTTGAATGGTATGTCAGAATCTAATAATTCAAAAAGTTATATAAAGGTTTTGAAGCGATCTTAAATAATAAATCATTTATTTGTATAAGGATTAATACTAAGGTATAAATAAAGAGCCTTTCCAAGTAGTGGTATTTTAATTAATTTTTTTATATAAAATCGCTTATTGCGACAAAACTATAATAGTTAGAGATATGATGTCACGACGTTTTTTGTAGATAATGATAAGTTCTACAAAATTGTAGTACATCACTTTGTTATATCTTCAATCGTTTTCGCAGCATTCGCGATTAAAGAAATTTTTTTGGTATTTTTTTTACATTATCGGAGTTTTGGTGAGGAACCCTATTTTTTTTTGTTAAACTAAATATAGCCTATGTCACTCAGGGATAGTGTAGCTTTCCAACGGTGAAAGAATTTTTCAAATGGGTTCACTAGTTTCGGAGCCTATTCGACACAAACAAACAAAAAAACAAAGATTTCCTCTTTATAATATTAGTATAGATAGTATAGATTATCAAGCGACAATTATTTTTAATTCCGCACAGGACCATTCAAAAATTTCAAAATTTTTAACTCGTGATATCTTTTGAATGGTATGTCAGAATCTAATAATTCAAAAAGTTATATAAAGGTTTTGAAGCGATCTTAAATAATAAATCATTTATTTGGATAAGGATTAATACTAAGGTATAAATAAAGAGCCTTTCCAAGTAGTGGTATTTTAATTAATTTTTTTATATAAAATCGCTTATTGCGACAAAACTATAATAGTTAGAGATATGATGTCCGGACGGTTTTTGTAGATAATGATAAGTTCTACAAAATTGTAGTACATCACTTTGTTATATCTTCAATCGTTTTCGCAGCATTCGCGATTAAAGAAATTTTTTTGGTATTTTTTTTACATTATCGGAGTTTTGGTGAGGAACCCTATTTTTTTTTGTTAAACTAAATATAGCCTATGTCACTCAGGGATAGTATAGCTTTCCAACGGTGAAAGAATTTTTCAAATCGGTCCAGTAGTTTCGGAGCCTATTCGACACAAACAAACAAAAAAACAAACATTTCCTCTTTATAATATTAGTATAGATAGTATAGATTATCAAGCGACAATTATTTTTAATTCCGCACAGGACCATTCAAAAATTTCAAAATTTTTAACTCGTGATATCTTTTGAATGGTATGTCAGAATCTAATAATTCAAAAAGTTATATAAAGGTTTTGAAGCGATCTTAAATAATAAATCATTTATTTGTATAAGGATTAATACTAAGGTATAAATAAAGAGCCTTTCCAAGTAGTGGTATTTTAATTAATTTTTTTATATAAAATCGCTTATTGCGACAAAACTATAATAGTTAGAGATATGATGTCACGACGTTTTTTGTAGATAATGATAAGTTCTACAAAATTGTAGTACATCACTTTGTTATATCTTCAATCGTTTTCGCAGCATTCGCGATTAAAGAAATTTTTTTGGTATTTTTTTTACATTATCGGAGTTTTGGTGAGGAACCCTATTTTTTTTTGTTAAACTAAATATAGCCTATGTCACTCAGGGATAGTGTAGCTTTCCAACGGTGAAAGAATTTTTCAAATGGGTTCACTAGTTTCGGAGCCTATTCGACACAAACAAACAAAAAAACAAAGATTTCCTCTTTATAATATTAGTATAGATTAATTTTTTTATATAAAATCGCTTATTGTGACAAAACTATAATAGTTAGAGATATGATGTCCGGACGGTTTTTGTAGATAATGATAAGTTCTACAAAATTGTAGTACATCACTTTGTTATATCTTCAATCGTTTTCGCAGCATTCGCGATTAAAGAAAGTTTTTTTGGTATTTTTTTACATTATCGGAGTTTTGGTGAGGAACCCTATTTTTTTGTTAAACTAAATATAGCCTATGTCACTCAGGGATAGTATAGCTTTCCAACGGTGAAAGAATTTTTCAAATCGGTTCAGTAGTTTCGGAGCCTATTCGACACAAACAAACAAAAAAACAAACATTTCCTCTTTATAATATTAGTATAGATAGTATAGATTATCAAGCGACAATTATTTTTAATTCCGCACAGGACCATTCAAAAATTTCAAAATTTTTAACTCGTGATATCTTTTGAATGGTATGTCAGAATCTAATAATTCAAAAAGTTATATAAAGGTTTTGAAGCGATCTTAAATAATAAATCATTTATTTCGATAAGGGTTAATACTAAGGTATAAATAAATAGCCTTTTCAAGTAGTGGTATTTTAATTAATTTTTTTATATAAAATCGCTTATTGTGACAAAACTATAATAGTTAGAGATATGATGTCGGGACGGTTTTTGTAGATAATGATAAGTTCTACAAAATTGTAGTACATCACTTTGTTATATCTTCAATCGTTTTCGCAGCATTCGCGATTAAAGAAATTTTTTTGGTATTTTTTTTACATTATCGGAGTTTTGGTGAGGAACCCTATTTTTTTTATTAAACTAAATATAGCCTATGTCACTCAGGGATAGTATAGCTTTCCAACGGCGAAAGAATTTTTCAAATCGGTTCAGTAGTTTCGGAGCCTATTCGACACAAACAAAAAAACAAACATTTCCTCTTTATAATATTAGTATAGATAGTATAGATTATCAAGCGACAATTATTTTTAATTCCGCACAGGACCATTCAAAAATTTCAAAATTTTTAACTCGTGATATCTTTTGAATGGTATGCCAGAATCTAATAATAA
This sequence comes from Zeugodacus cucurbitae, assembly GCF_028554725.1. Lineage (NCBI taxonomy): Eukaryota > Metazoa > Arthropoda > Insecta > Diptera > Tephritidae > Zeugodacus > Zeugodacus cucurbitae. The sequence continues at coordinate 30,239,230 of NC_071672.1, read as the reverse complement.
ATCATTTATTTCGATAAGGATTAATACTAAGGTATAAATAAAGAGCCTTTTCAAGTAGTGGTCTTTTAATTAATTTTTTTATATAAAATCGCTTATTGTGACAAAACTATAATAGTTAGAGATATGATGTCGCGACGTTTTTTGTAGATAATGATAAGTTCTACAAAATTGTAGTCACTACAACTCTTTGTTATATCTTCAATCGTTTTCGCAGCATTCGCGATTAAAGAAAGTTTTTTTGGTATTTTTTTACATTATCGGAGTTTTGGTAAGGAACCCTATTTTTTTTGTTAAACTAAATATAGCCTATGTCACTCAGGGATAGTATAGCTTTAAAGAAAGTTTTTTGGTATTTTTTTTACATTTTCGGAGTTTTGGTAAGGAACCCTATTTTTTTTGTTAAACTAAATATAGCCTATGTCACTCAGGGATAGTGTAGCTTTCCAACGGTGAAAGAATTTTTCAAATGGGTTCACTAGTTTCGGAGCCTATTCGACACAAACAAACAAAAAAACAAACATTTCCTCTTTATAATATTAGTATAGATTAATTTTTTTATATAAAATCGCTTATTGTGACAAAACTATAATAGTTAGAGATATGATGTCCGGACGGATTTTGTAGATAATGATAAGTTCTACAAAATTGTAGTACATCACTTTGTTATATCTTCAATCGTTTTCGCAGCATTCGCGATTAAAGAAAGTTTTTTTGGTATTTTTTTACATTATCGGAGTTTTGGTAAGGAACCCTATTTTTTTGTTAAACTAAATATAGCCTATGTCACTCAGGGATAGTGTAGCTTTCCAACGGTGAAAGAATTTTTCAAATGGGTTCACTAGTTTCGAAGCCTATTCGACACAAACAAACAAAAAAACAAACATTTCCTCTTTATAATATTAGTATAGATTAATTTTTTTATATAAAATCGCTTATTGTGACAAAACTTAGAGATATGATGTCCGGACGGATTTTGTAGATAATGATAAGTTCTACAAAATTGTAGTACATCACTTTGTTATATCTTCAATCGTTTTCGCAGCATTCGCGATTAAAGAAATTTTTTTGGTATTTTTTTTACATTATCGGAGTTTTGGTGAGGAACCCTATTTTTTTTATTAAACTAAATATAGCCTATGTCACTCAGGGATAGTATAGCTTTCCAACGGCGAAAGAATTTTTCAAATCGGTTCAGTAGTTTCGGAGCCTATTCGACACAAACAAAAAAACAAACATTTCCTCTTTATAATATTAGTATAGATAGTATAGATTATCAAGCGACAATTATTTTTAATTCCGCACAGGACCATTCAAAAATTTCAAAATTTTTAACTTGTGATATCTTTTGAATGGTATGCCAGAATCTAATAATAAATCATTTATTTGGATAAGGATTAATACTAAGGTATAAATAAAGAGCCTTTCCAAGTAGTGGTATTTTAATTAATTTTTTTATATAAAATCGCTTATTGCGACAAAACTATAATAGTTAGAGATATGATGTCCCGACGTTTTTTGTAGATAATGATAAGTTCTACAAAATTGTAGTACATCACTTTGTTATATCTTCAATCGTTTTCGCAGCATTCGCGATTAAAGAAATTTTTTTGGTATTTTTTTTACATTATCGGAGTTTTGGTGAGGAACCCTATTTTTTTTTGTTAAACTAAATATAGCCTATGTCACTCAGGGATAGTATAGCTTTCCAACGGTGAAAGAATTTTTCAAATCGGTCCAGTAGTTTCTGAGCCTATTCGACACAAACAAACAAAAAAACAAACATTTCCTCTTTATAATATTAGTATAGATAGTATAGATTATCAAGCGACAATTATTTTTAATTCCGCACAGGACCATTCAAAAATTTCAAAATTTTTAACTCGTGATATCTTTTGAATGGTATGTCAGAATCTAATAAATCAAAAAGTTATATAAAGGTTTTGAAGCGATCTTAAATAATAAATCATTTATTTGGATAAGGATTAATACTAAGGTATAAATAAAGAGCCTTTCCAAGTAGTGGTATTTTAATTAATTTTTTTATATAAAATCGCTTATTGCGACAAAACTATAATAGTTAGAGATATGATGTCCGGACGGTTTTTGTAGATAATGATAAGTTCTACAAAATTGTAGTACATCACTTTGTTATATCTTCAATCGTTTTCGCAGCATTCGCGATTAAAGAAAGTTTTTTGGTATTTTTTTTACATTTTCGGAGTTTTGGTAAGGAACCCTATTTTTTTTGTTAAACTAAATATAGCCTATGTCACTCAGGGATAGTGTAGCTTTCCAACGGTGAAAGAATTTTTCAAATGGGTTCACTAGTTTCGGAGCCTATTCGACACAAACAAACAAAAAAACAAAGATTTCCTCTTTATAATATTAGTATAGATTAATTTTTTTATATAAAATCGCTTATTGTGACAAAACTATAATAGTTAGAGATATGATGTCCGGACGGTTTTTGTAGATAATGATAAGTTCTACAAAATTGTAGTACATCACTTTGTTATATCTTCAATCGTTTTCGCAGCATTCGCGATTAAAGAAATTTTTTTGGTATTTTTTTTACATTATCGGAGTTTTGGTGAGGAACCCTATTTTTTTTGTTAAACTAAATATAGCCTATGTCACTCAGGGATAGTATAGCTTTCCAACGGTGAAAGAATTTTTCAAATCGGTCCAGTAGTTTCTGAGCCTATTCGACACAAACAAACAAAAAAACAAACATTTCCTCTTTATAATATTAGTATAGATAGTATAGATTATCAAGCGACAATTATTTTTAATTCCGCACAGGACCATTCAAAAATTTCAAAATTTTTAACTCGTGATATCTTTTGAATGGTATGTCAGAATCTAATAATTCAAAAAGTTATATAAAGGTTTTGAAGCGATCTTAAATAATAAATCATTTATTTGGATAAGGATTAATACTAAGGTATAAATAAAGAGCCTTTCCAAGTAGTGGTATTTTAATTAATTTTTTTATATAAAATCGCTTATTGCGACAAAACTATAATAGTTAGAGATATGATGTCCGGACGGTTTTTGTAGATAATGTTAAGTTCTACAAAATTGTAGTACATCACTTTGTTATATCTTCAATCGTTTTCGCAGCATTCGCGATTAAAGAAATTTTTTTGGTATTTTTTTTACATTATCGGAGTTTTGGTGAGGAACCCTATTTTTTTTATTAAACTAAATATAGCCTATGTCACTCAGGGATAGTATAGCTTTCCAACGGCGAAAGAATTTTTCAAATCGGTTCAGTAGTTTCGGAGCCTATTCAACACAAACAAAAAAACAAACATTTCCTCTTTATAATATTAATATAGATAGTATAGATTATCAAGCGACAATTATTTTTAATTCCGCACAGGACCATTCAAAAATTTCAAAATTTTTAACTCGTGATATCTTTTGAATGGTATGCCAGAATCTAATAATAAATCATTTATTTCGATAAGGATTAATACTAAGGTATAAATAAAGAGCCTTTTCAAGTAGTGGTCTTTTAATTAATTTTTTTATATAAAATCGCTTATTGTGACAAAACTATAATAGTTAGAGATATGATGTCGCGACGTTTTTTGTAGATAATGATAAGTTCTACAAAATTGTAGTCACTACAACTCTTTGTTATATCTTCAATCGTTTTCGCAGCATTCGCGATTAAAGAAAGTTTTTTTGGTATTTTTTTACATTATCGGAGTTTTGGTAAGGAACCCTATTTTTTTTGTTAAACTAAATATAGCCTATGTCACTCAGGGATAGTATAGCTTTAAAGAAAGTTTTTTGGTATTTTTTTTACATTTTCGGAGTTTTGGTAAGGAACCCTATTTTTTTTGTTAAACTAAATATAGCCTATGTCACTCAGGGATAGTGTAGCTTTCCAACGGTGAAAGAATTTTTCAAATGGGTTCACTAGTTTCGGAGCCTATTCGACACAAACAAACAAAAAAACAAACATTTCCTCTTTATAATATTAGTATAGATTAATTTTTTTATATAAAATCGCTTATTGTGACAAAACTATAATAGTTAGAGATATGATGTCCGGACGGATTTTGTAGATAATGATAAGTTCTACAAAATTGTAGTACATCACTTTGTTATATCTTCAATCGTTTTCGCAGCATTCGCGATTAAAGAAAGTTTTTTTGGTATTTTTTTACATTATCGGAGTTTTGGTAAGGAACCCTATTTTTTTGTTAAACTAAATATAGCCTATGTCACTCAGGGATAGTGTAGCTTTCCAACGGTGAAAGAATTTTTCAAATGGGTTCACTAGTTTCGAAGCCTATTCGACACAAACAAACAAAAAAACAAACATTTCCTCTTTATAATATTAGTATAGATTAATTTTTTTATATAAAATCGCTTATTGTGACAAAACTTAGAGATATGATGTCCGGACGGATTTTGTAGATAATGATAAGTTCTACAAAATTGTAGTACATCACTTTGTTATATCTTCAATCGTTTTCGCAGCATTCGCGATTAAAGAAATTTTTTTGGTATTTTTTTTACATTATCGGAGTTTTGGTGAGGAACCCTATTTTTTTTATTAAACTAAATATAGCCTATGTCACTCAGGGATAGTATAGCTTTCCAACGGCGAAAGAATTTTTCAAATCGGTTCAGTAGTTTCGGAGCCTATTCGACACAAACAAAAAAACAAACATTTCCTCTTTATAATATTAGTATAGATAGTATAGATTATCAAGCGACAATTATTTTTAATTCCGCACAGGACCATTCAAAAATTTCAAAATTTTTAACTCGTGATATCTTTTGAATGGTATGCCAGAATCTAATAATAAATCATTTATTTGGATAAGGATTAATACTAAGGTATAAATAAAGAGCCTTTCCAAGTAGTGGTATTTTAATTAATTTTTTTATATAAAATCGCTTATTGCGACAAAACTATAATAGTTAGAGATATGATGTCCCGACGTTTTTTGTAGATAATGATAAGTTCTACAAAATTGTAGTACATCACTTTGTTATATCTTCAATCGTTTTCGCAGCATTCGCGATTAAAGAAATTTTTTTGGTATTTTTTTTACATTATCGGAGTTTTGGTGAGGAACCCTATTTTTTTTTGTTAAACTAAATATAGCCTATGTCACTCAGGGATAGTATAGCTTTCCAACGGTGAAAGAATTTTTCAAATCGGTTCAGTAGTTTCTGAGCCTATTCGACACAAACAAACAAAAAAACAAACATTTCCTCTTTATAATATTAGTATAGATAGTATAGATTATCAAGCGACAATTATTTTTAATTCCGCACAGGACCATTCAAAAATTTCAAAATTTTTAACTCGTGATATCTTTTGAATGGTATGTCAGAATCTAATAAATCAAAAAGTTATATAAAGGTTTTGAAGCGATCTTAAATAATAAATCATTTATTTGGATAAGGATTAATACTAAGGTATAAATAAAGAGCCTTTCCAAGTAGTGGTATTTTAATTAATTTTTTTATATAAAATCGCTTATTGCGACAAAACTATAATAGTTAGAGATATGATGTCCGGACGGTTTTTGTAGATAATGATAAGTTCTACAAAATTGTAGTACATCACTTTGTTATATCTTCAATCGTTTTCGCAGCATTCGCGATTAAAGAAAGTTTTTTGGTATTTTTTTTACATTTTCGGAGTTTTGGTAAGGAACCCTATTTTTTTTGTTAAACTAAATATAGCCTATGTCACTCAGGGATAGTGTAGCTTTCCAACGGTGAAAGAATTTTTCAAATGGGTTCACTAGTTTCGGAGCCTATTCGACACAAACAAACAAAAAAACAAAGATTTTCTCTTTATAATATTAGTATAGATTAATTTTTTTATATAAAATCGCTTATTGTGACAAAACTATAATAGTTAGAGATATGATGTCCGGACGGTTTTTGTAGATAATGATAAGTTCTACAAAATTGTAGTACATCACTTTGTTATATCTTCAATCGTTTTCGCAGCATTCGCGATTAAAGAAATTTTTTTGGTATTTTTTTTACATTATCGGAGTTTTGGTGAGGAACCCTATTTTTTTTGTTAAACTAAATATAGCCTATGTCACTCAGGGATAGTATAGCTTTCCAACGGTGAAAGAATTTTTCAAATCGGTCCAGTAGTTTCTGAGCCTATTCGACACAAACAAACAAAAAAACAAACATTTCCTCTTTATAATATTAGTATAGATAGTATAGATTATCAAGCGACAATTATTTTTAATTCCGCACAGGACCATTCAAAAATTTCAAAATTTTTAACTCGTGATATCTTTTGAATGGTATGTCAGAATCTAATAATTCAAAAAGTTATATAAAGGTTTTGAAGCGATCTTAAATAATAAATCATTTATTTGGATAAGGATTAATACTAAGGTATAAATAAAGAGCCTTTCCAAGTAGTGGTATTTTAATTAATTTTTTTATATAAAATCGCTTATTGCGACAAAACTATAATAGTTAGAGATATGATGTCACGACGTTTTTTGTAGATAATGATAAGTTCTACAAAATTGTAGTACATCACTTTGTTATATCTTCAATCGTTTTCGCAGCATTCGCGATTAAAGAAAGTTTTTTGGTATTTTTTTTACATTTTCGGAGTTTTGGTAAGGAACCCTATTTTTTTTTGTTAAACTAAATATAGCCTATGTCACTCAGGGATAGTGTAGCTTTCCAACGGTGAAAGAATTTTTCAAATGGGTTCACTAGTTTCGGAGCCTATTCGACACAAACAAACAAAAAAACAAAGATTTCCTCTTTATAATATTAGTATAGATTAATTTTTTTATATAAAATCGCTTATTGTGACAAAACTATAATAGTTAGAGATATGATGTTCGGACGGTTTTTGTAGATAATGATAAGTTCTACAAAATTGTAGTACATCACTTTGTTATATCTTCAATCGTTTTCGCAGCATTCGCGATTAAAGAAATTTTTTTGGTATTTTTTTTACATTATCGGAGTTTTGGTGAGGAACCCTATTTTTTTTTGTTAAACTAAATATAGCCTATGTCACTCAGGGATAGTATAGCTTTCCAACGGTGAAAGAATTTTTCAAATCGGTCCAGTAGTTTCTGAGCCTATTCGACACAAACAAACAAAAAAACAAACATTTCCTCTTTATAATATTAGTATAGATAGTATAGATTATCAAGCGACAATTATTTTTAATTCCGCACAGGACCATTCAAAAATTTCAAAATTTTTAACTCGTGATATCTTTTGAATGGTATGTCAGAATCTAATAATTCAAAAAGTTATATAAAGGTTTTGAAGCGATCTTAAATAATAAATCATTTATTTGGATAAGGATTAATACTAAGGTATAAATAAAGAGCCTTTCCAAGTAGTGGTATTTTAATTAATTTTTTTATATAAAATCGCTTATTGCGACAAAACTATAATAGTTAGAGATATGATGTCACGACGGTTTTTGTAGATAATGATAAGTTCTACAAAATTGTAGTACATCACTTTGTTATATCTTCAATCGTTTTCGCAGCATTCGCGATTAAAGAAATTTTTTTGGTATTTTTTTTACATTATCGGAGTTTTGGTGAGGAACCCTATTTTTTTTTGTTAAACTAAATATAGCCTATGTCACTCAGGGATAGTATAGCTTTCCAACGGTGAAAGAATTTTTCAAATCGGTTCAGTAGTTTCGGAGCCTATTCGACACAAACAAACAAAAAAACAAACATTTCCTCTTTATAATATTAGTATAGATAGTATAGATTATCAAGCGACAATTATTTTTAATTCCGCACAGGACCATTCAAAAACTTCAAAATTTTTAACTCGTGATATCTTTTGAATGGTATGTCAGAATCTAATAATTCAAAAAGTTATATAAAGGTTTTGAAGCGATCTTAAATAATAAATCATTTATTTCGATAAGGGTTAATACTAAGGTATAAATAAAGAGCCTTTCCAAGTAGTGGTATTTTAATTAATTTTTTTTATATAAAATCGCTTATTGCGACAAAACTATAATAGTTAGAGATATGATGTCCGGACGGTTTTTGTAGATAATGATAAGTTCTACAAAATTGTAGTACATCACTTTGTTATATCTTCAATCGTTTTCGCAGCATTCGCGATTAAAGAAAGTTTTTTGGTATTTTTTTTACATTTTCGGAGTTTTGGTAAGGAACCCTATTTTTTTTGTTAAACTAAATATAGCCTATGTCACTCAGGGATAGTGTAGCTTTCCAACGGTGAAAGAATTTTTCAAATGGGTTCACTAGTTTCGGAGCCTATTCGACACAAACAAACAAAAAAACAAAGATTTCCTCTTTATAATATTAGTATAGATTAATTTTTTTATATAAAATCGCTTATTGTGACAAAACTATAATAGTTAGAGATATGATGTCCGGACGGTTTTTGTAGATAATGATAAGTTCTACAAAATTGTAGTACATCACTTTGTTATATCTTCAATCGTTTTCGCAGCATTCGCGATTAAAGAAATTTTTTTGGTATTTTTTTTACATTATCGGAGTTTTGGTGAGGAACCCTATTTTTTTTGTTAAACTAAATATAGCCTATGTCACTCAGGGATAGTATAGCTTTCCAACGGTGAAAGAATTTTTCAAATCGGTCCAGTAGTTTCTGAGCCTATTCGACACAAACAAACAAAAAAACAAACATTTCCTCTTTATAATATTAGTATAGATAGTATAGATTATCAAGCGACAATTATTTTTAATTCCGCACAGGACCATTCAAAAATTTCAAAATTTTTAACTCGTGATATCTTTTGAATGGTATGTCAGAATCTAATAATTCAAAAAGTTATATAAAGGTTTTGAAGCGATCTTAAATAATAAATCATTTATTTGGATAAGGATTAATACTAAGGTATAAATAAAGAGCCTTTCCAAGTAGTGGTATTTTAATTAATTTTTTTATATAAAATCGCTTATTGCGACAAAACTATAATAGTTAGAGATATGATGTCACGACGTTTTTTGTAGATAATGATAAGTTCTACAAAATTGTAGTACATCACTTTGTTATATCTTCAATCGTTTTCGCAGCATTCGCGATTAAAGAAAGTTTTTTGGTATTTTTTTTACATTTTCGGAGTTTTGGTAAGGAACCCTATTTTTTTTTGTTAAACTAAATATAGCCTATGTCACTCAGGGATAGTGTAGCTTTCCAACGGTGAAAGAATTTTTCAAATGGGTTCACTAGTTTCGGAGCCTATTCGACACAAACAAACAAAAAAACAAAGATTTCCTCTTTATAATTAGTATAGATTAATTTTTTTATATAAAATCGCTTATTGTGACAAAACTATAATAGTTAGAGATATGATGTTCGGACGGTTTTTGTAGATAATGATAAGTTCTACAAAATTGTAGTACATCACTTTGTTATATCTTCAATCGTTTTCGCAGCATTCGCGATTAAAGAAATTTGTTTGGTATTTTTTTTACATTATCGGAGTTTTGGTGAGGAACCCTATTTTTTTTTGTTAAACTAAATATAGCCTATGTCACTCAGGGATAGTATAGCTTTCCAACGGTGAAAGAATTTTTCAAATCGGTCCAGTAGTTTCTGAGCCTATTCGACACAAACAAACAAAAAAACAAACATTTCCTCTTTATAATATTAGTATAGATAGTATAGATTATCAAGCGACAATTATTTTTAATTCCGCACAGGACCATTCAAAAATTTCAAAATTTTTAACTCGTGATATCTTTTGAATGGTATGTCAGAATCTAATAATTCAAAAAGTTAATAAAGGTTTTGAAGCGATCTTAAATAATAAATCATTTATTTGGATAAGGATTAATACTAAGGTATAAATAAAGAGCCTTTCCAAGTAGTGGTATTTTAATTAATTTTTTTATATAAAATCGCTTATTGCGACAAAACTATAATAGTTAGAGATATGATGTCACGACGGTTTTTGTAGATAATGATAAGTTCTACAAAATTGTAGTACATCACTTTGTTATATCTTCAATCGTTTTCGCAGCATTCGCGATTAAAGAAAGTTTTTTTGGTATTTTTTTACATTATCGGAGTTTTGGTGAGGAACCCTATTTTTTTGTTAAACTAAATATAGCCTATGTCACTCAGGGATAGTATAGCTTTCCAACGGTTAAAGAATTTTTCAAATCGGTTCAGTAGTTTCGGAGCCTATTCGACACAAACAAACAAAAAAACAAACATTTCCTCTTTATAATATTAGTATAGATAGTATAGATTATCAAGCGACAATTATTTTTAATTCCGCACAGGACCATTCAAAAATTTCAAAATTTTTAACTCGTGATATCTTTTGAATGGTATGTCAGAATCTAATAATTCAAAAAGTTATATAAAGGTTTTGAAGCGATCTTAAATAATAAATCATTTATTTCGATAAGGGTTAATACTAAGGTATAAATAAAGAGCCTTTCCAAGTAGTGGTATTTTAATTAATTTTTTTATATAAAATCGCTTATTGCGACAAAACTATAATATATCACTTTGTTATATCTTCAATCGTTTTCGCAGCATTCGCGATTAAAGAAATTTTTTTGGTATTTTTTTTACATTATCGGAGTTTTGGTGAGGAACCCTATTTTTTTTATTAAACTAAATATAGCCTATGTCACTCAGGGATAGTATAGCTTTCCAACGGCGAAAGAATTTTTCAAATCGGTTCAGTAGTTTCGGAGCCTATTCGACACAAACAAAAAAACAAACATTTCCTCTTTATAATATTAGTATAGATAGTATAGATTATCAAGCGACAATTATTTTTAATTCCGCACAGGACCATTCAAAAATTTCAAAATTTTTAACTCGTGATATCTTTTGAATGGTATGCCAGAATCTAATAATAAATCATTTATTTCGATAAGGATTAATACTAAGGTATAAATAAAGAGCCTTTTCAAGTAGTGGTCTTTTAATTAATTTTTTTATATAAAATCGCTTATTGTGACAAAACTATAATAGTTAGAGATATGATGTCGCGACGTTTTTTGTAGATAATGATAAGTTCTACAAAATTGTAGTCACTACAACTCTTTGTTATATCTTCAATCGTTTTCGCAGCATTCGCGATTAAAGAAAGTTTTTTTTGTATTTTTTTACATTATCGGAGTTTTGGTAAGGAACCCTATTTTTTTGTTAAACTAAATATAGCCTATGTCACTCAGGGATAGTGTAGCTTTCCAACGGTGAAAGAATTTTTCAAATGGGTTCACTAGTTTCGGAGCCTATTCGACACAAACAAACAAAAAAACAAACATTTCCTCTTTATAATATTAGTATAGATTAATTTTTTTATATAAAATCGCTTATTGTGACAAAACTATAATAGTTAGAGATATGATGTCCGGACGGATTTTGTAGATAATGATAAGTTCTACAAAATTGTAGTACATCACTTTGTTATATCTTCAATCGTTTTCGCAGCATTCGCGATTAAAGAAATTTTTTTGGTATTTTTTTTACATTATCGGAGTTTTGGTGAGGAACCCTATTTTTTTTATTAAACTAAATATAGCCTATGTCACTCAGGGATAGTATAGCTTTCCAACGGCGAAAGAATTTTTCAAATCGGATCAGTAGTTTCGGAGCCTATTCGACACAAACAAAAAAACAAACATTTCCTCTTTATAATATTAGTATAGATAGTATAGATTATCAAGCGACAATTATTTTTAATTCCGCACAGGACCATTCAAAAATTTCAAAATTTTTAACTCGTGATATCTTTTGAATGGTATGCCAAAATCTAATAATAAATCATTTATTTGGATAAGGATTAATACTAAGGTATAAATAAAGAGCCTTTCCAAGTAGTGGTATTTTAATTAATTTTTTTATATAAAATCGCTTATTGCGACAAAACTATAATAGTTAGAGATATGATGTCCCGACGTTTTTTGTAGATAATGATAAGTTCTACAAAATTGTAGTACATCACTTTGTTATATCTTCAATCGTTTTCGCAGCATTCGCGATTAAAGAAAGTTTTTTTGGTATTTTTTTACATTATCGGAGTTTTGGTAAGGAACCCTATTTTTTTGTTAAACTAAATATAGCCTATGTCACTCAGGGATAGTATAGCTTTCCAACGGCGAAAAAATTTTTCAAATCGGTTCAGTAGTTTCGGAGCCTATTCGACACAAACAAACAAAAAACAAACATTTCCTCTTTATAATATTAGTATAGATAGTATAGATTATCAAGCGACAATTATTTTTAATTCCGCACAGGACCATTCAAAAATTTCAAAATTTTTAACTCGTGATATCTTTTGAATGGTATGTCAGAATCTAATAATTCAAAAAGTTATATAAAGGTTTTGAAGCGATCTTAAATAGTAAATCATTTATTTCGATAAGGGTTAATACTAAGGTATAAATAAAGAGCCTTTTCTAGTAGTGGTATTTTAATTAATTTTTTTATATAAAATCGCTTATTGTGACAAAACTATAATAGTTAGAGATATGATGTCGGGACGGTTTTTGTAGATAATGACAAGTTCTACAAAATTATAGTACATCACTTTGTTATATCTTCAATCGTTTTCGCAGCATTCGCGAGTAAAGAAAGTTTTTTTGGTTTTTTTTTTTTTACATTATCGGAGTTTTGGTAAGTAACCCTATTTTTTTTATTAAACTAAATATAGCTTATGTCACTCAGGGATAGTATAGCTTTCCAACGGCGAAAGAATTTTTCAAATCGGTTCAGTAGTTTCGGAGCCTATTCGACACAAACAAACAAAAAAACAAGCATTTCCTCTTTATAATATTAGTATAGATAGTATAGATTATCAAGCGACAATTATTTTTAATTCCGCACAGGACCATTCAAAAATTTCAAAATTTTTAACTCGTGATATCTTTTGAATGGTATGCCAGAATCTAATAATAAATCATTTATTTCGATAAGGATTAATACTAAGGTATAAATAAAGAGGAGGATGGGATCATGTGTAGAAGTTCACGCAAGTGAGGAAAGTTTTTGATTGTCACTCACTTGGGAGTGGCCAGAAACGATTCTTCTCCACATGGTTCAAGCAGCTCACGACTTCCGGTTTTAGACCAAGTATCCTCTGGGTAGCCAACAGACATCCGTTTAAAGGCGAGCTAAAGTGAGAAGGCGAAGCCCCCTTATGCGGTTGTGCGTAGGGTTTGGGACCCACCACATAAAAACACCCCCCAATGAATAATCTACGAAAGCCTCGGATGAGACACCCCCCTTTTGATGACGACCCCTGCAAACGTTTTAAGGATAATGATATAAGGGCATGCACCTGGAATGTCCGGACCCTTAATTGGGAAGGTGCCTCTGCCCAGCTGGTTGATGTCCTCATACGACTTAAGGCTGACATCACCGCCATCCAAGAAGTGCGATGGACGGGACAAGGACGGAAGAAGGTGGGTCCTTGTGACATCTACTACAGCGGCCATATAAAGGAGCGCAAATTTGGTGTTGGATTTGTGGTGGGAGAGAGACTCCGTCGCAGAGTCCTGGCATTCACCCCGGTGGATGAACGTCTAGCCACAATCCGCATCAAAGCGAGGTTCTTCAACATATCGCTGATTTGCGCCCACGCCCCAACGGAAGAGAAGGACGATGTGACCAAAGATGCTTTCTATGAGCGCCTAGAACGCACCTATGAGCGCTGCCCCCGCCACGATGTAAAAGTCGTGCTTGGTGATTTTAACGCCAGGGTGGGTAAAGAAGGTGTCTTTGGCACAACAGTCGGAAAATTCAGCCTCCATGACGAAACATCGCCAAACGGCCTGAGGCTGATCGACTTCGCTGGGGCCCGAAATATGGTCGTCTGTAGTACCAGATTCCAGCATAAGAAAATACATCAAGCTACTTGGCTGTCTCCTGATCGAAACACGCGGAACCAAATCGATCACGTTGTGATAGACGGAAGACATGTCTCCTGTGTTTTAGACGTGCGTACGCTCCGAGGACCAAATATAGACTCGGACCATTATCTGGTCGCAGCGAAGATACGCACCCGCCTCTGTGCAGCAAAGAATGCCCGTCAACAAACACAAGGAAGGTTCGACGTCGAAAAGCTGCAATCGCAACAGACAGCCACGAAATACTCTACTCGACTTGCACTCCTGCTCTCTGAGAGCACTCATCAGCATCTCGGTATAAGGGAACTGTGGAACGTCATCTCAAACTCACTGCGTACCGCTGCAGCCGAAACAATTGGTTTTCGGCAACGACAAAAAACAAGCTGGTACGATGAGGAGTGCCGTCTCGCAGCGGAGAGAAAACAGACTGCCTACCTCGCAACATTGCAAACGACCACAACACGTGCGGGATGGGATAGATACCGAGAGCTGAAGAGGGAAGCGAGACGCATTTGCAGACAAAAAAAGAAAGAGGCCGAAATGCGTGAGTACGAAGACCTTGAGAAGCTGGCAGACAGAGGGAATGGTCGAAAATTTTATGAAAAAATGAAGCGACTTAACGAAGGTTTCAAGACCGGAGCATCCTCATGTAGAGACCAAGGTGGTAATCTGGTAACCGATGTCCAGGGCATACTGGGATTATGGAGGGAACACTTCTCCGACCTGCTGAATGGCAGTGAGAGTACAACACCAGGAGATGGCGAACCCGATCCCCCAATCGATGACGATGGAACAGATGTTCCATTACCCGACCATGAAGAAATTCGAATAGCAATTACCCGCTTGAAGAACAACAAAGCAGCGGGGGCCGATAGATTACCGGCAGAACTATTCAAATACAGCGGCGAAGAACTGATAAGGTGCATGCATCAGCTTCTTTGCAGAATATGGTCGGAAGAAAGCATGCCTGACGATTGGAATCTCAGTGTGCTCTGCCCAATCCATAAAAAGGGAGATCCCACAATCTGCGCCAATTACCGTGGGATCAGCCTCCTAAATATCGCATACAAGGTTCTATCGAGCGTATTGTGTGAAAGACTAAAGCCCACCGTCAACAAACTGATTGGACCTTATCAGTGTGGCTTTAGACCTGGAAAATCGACAACTGACCAGATATTCACCATGCGCCAAATCTTGGAAAAGACCCGAGAAAAGAGGATCGACACACACCACCTTTTTGTCGATTTTAAAGCTGCTTTCGACAGCACGAAAAGGAGTTGCCTTTACGCCGCGATGTCTGAATTTGGTATCCCCGCAAAACTAATACGGCTGTGTAAATTGACGTTGAGCAACACCAAAAGCTCCGTCATGATTGGGAAGGACCTCTCCGAGCCGTTCGATACCAAACGAGGTTTCAGACAAGGTGACTCACTATCGTGCGACTTCTTTAACCTGATGCTGGAAAAAATTATAAGAGCTGCAGAGCTAAACCGAGAAGGTACAATCTTCTACAAGAGTGTACAGCTCCTGGCGTACGCCGATGATATTGATATCATCGGAAGCAACAACCGCGCCGTTTGTTCTGCTTTTTCCCGCATGGATAAGGAGGCAAAGCGAATGGGTCTGGAGGTGAATGAGGACAAGACGAAATATCTCCTGTCATCAAACAAACAGTCGGCGCATTCGCGTCTTGGCTCCCACGTCACTGTTGACAGTCATAACTTCGAGGTCGTAGATAATTTCGTATACCTGGGAACCAGCATCAACAACACGAACAATGTCAGCCTCGAAATCCAGCGCAGAATAACTCTTGCCAACAGGTGCTACTTTGGACTGAGTAGGCAATTGAACAGTAAAGTCCTCTCTCGACGAACCAAAATCAAGCTCTACAAGTCGCTTATCATTCCCGTCCTGCTTTACGGTGCAGAAGCTTGGACGATGTCAACATCAGATGAGACGACACTAGGAGTTTTCGAGAGGAAAATTTTGCGCAAGATTTATGGTCCTCAGAACATTGGCAACGGCGAATACCGCAGACGATGGAACGATGAGCTGTACGAGTTATACGACGACATTGACATAGTTCAGCGAATAAAAAGACAGCGGCTACGCTGGCTAGGTCATGTTGTCCGAATGGACGAAAACACTCCAGCCCTGAAAGTGTTCGATGCAGTACCCGCCGGAGGAAGCCGAGGAAGGGGAAGGCCTCCACTCCGTTGGAGGGACCAGGTGGAGAGCGACCTGGTTACACTTGGGATCTCCAACTGGCGCCGAACTGCGAAGGAGAGAGACAGGTGGCGCACTATCGTCGATTCGGCTATAACCGGCTAAACGGTTGCAACGCCAATCACATACATACATAAATAAAGAGCCTTTTCAAGTAGTGGTCTTTTAATTAATTTTTTTATATAAAATCGCTTATTGTGACAAAACTATAATAGTTAGAGATATGATGTCGCGACGTTTTTTGTAGATAATGATAAGTTCTACAAAATTGTAGTCACTACAACTCTTTGTTATATCTTCAATCGTTTTCGCAGCATTCGCGATTAAAGAAAGTTTTTTTGGTATTTTTTTACATTATCGGAGTTTTGGTAAGGAACCCTATTTTTTTTGTTAAACTAAATATAGCCTATGTCACTCAGGGATAGTATAGCTTTCCAACGGTGAAAGAATTTTTCAAATCGGTTCAGTAGTTTCGGAGCCTATTCGACACAAACAAACAAAAAAACAAACATTTCCTCTTTATAATATTAGTATAGATTAATTTTTTTATATAAAATCGCTTATTGTGACAAAACTATAATAGTTAGAGATATGATGTCGGGACGTTTTTTGTAGATAATGATAAGTTCTACAAAATTGTAGTACATCACATTGTTATATCTTCAATCGTTTTCGCAGTATTCGCGATTAGAGAAAGTTTTTTTGGTATTTTTTTTACATTATCGGAGTTTTGGTAAGGAACCCTATTTTTTTTTGTTAAACTAAATATAGCCTATGTCACTCAGGGATAGTATAGCTTTCCAACGGTGAAAGAATTTTTCAAATCGGTTCAGTAGTTTCGGAGCCTATTCGACACAAACAAACAAAAAAACAAACATTTCCTCTTTATAATATTAGTATAGATTAATTTTTTTATATAAAATCGCTTATTGTGACAAAACTATAATAGTTAGAGATATGATGTCGGGACGTTTTTTGTAGATAATGATAAGTTCTACAAAATTGTAGTACATCACTTTGTTATATCTTCAATCGTTTTCGCAGCATTCGCGATTAAAGAAAGTTTTTTGGTATTTTTTTTACATTATCGGAGTTTTGGTAAGGAACCCTATTTTTTTTTGTTAAACTAAATATAGCCTATGTCACTCAGGGATAGTATAGCTTTCCAACGGTGAAAGAATTTTTCAAATCGGTTCAGTAGTTTCGGAGCCTATTCGACACAAACAAACAAAAAAACAAACATTTCCTCTTTATAATATTGGTATAGATTAATTTTTTTATATAAAATCGCTTATTGTGACAAAACTATAATAGTTAGAGATATGATGTCCCGACGTTTTTTGTAGATAATGATAAGTTCTACAAAATTGTAGTACATCACTTTGTTATATCTTCAATCGTTTTCGCAGCATTCGCGATTAAAGAAAGTTTTTTGGTATTTTTTTTACATTATCGGAGTTTTGGTAAGGAACCCTATTTTTTTTGTTAAACTAAATATAGCCTATGTCACTCAGGGATAGTATAGCTTTCCAACGGTGAAAGAATTTTTCAAATCGGTTCAGTAGTTTCGGAGCCTATTCGACACAAACAAACAAAAAAACAAACATTTCCTCTTTATAATATTAGTATAGATATTATAGATTATCAAGCGACAATTATTTTTAATTCCGCACAGAACCATTCAAAAATAAATCATTTATTTCGATAAGGATTAATACTAAGGTATAAATAAAGAGCCTTTTCAAGTAGTGGTATTTTAATTAATTATTTATATAAAATCGCTTATTGTGACAAAACTATAATAGTTAGAGATATGATGTCGCGACGTTTTTTGTAGATAATGATAAGTTCTACAAAATTGTAGTACATCACTTTGTTATATCTTCAATCGTTTTCGCAGCATTCGCGATTAAAGAAAGTTTTTTGGTATTTTTTTTACATTATCGGAGTTTTGGTAAGGAACCCTATTTTTTTTTGTTAAACTAAATATAGCCTATGTCACTCAGGGATAGTATAGCTTTCCAACGGTGAAAGAATTTTTCAAATCGGTTCAGTAGTTTCGGAGCCTATTCGACACAAACAAACAAAAAAACAAACATTTCCTCTTTATAATATTAGTATAGATATTATAGATTATCAAGCGACAATTATTTTTAATTCCGCACAGAACCATTCAAAAATAAATCATTTATTTCGATAAGGATTAATACTAAGGTATAAATAAAGAGCCTTTTCAAGTAGTGGTATTTTAATTAATTATTTATATAAAATCGCTTATTGTGACAAAACTATAATAGTTAGAGATATGATGTCGCGACGTTTTTTGTAGATAATGATAAGTTCTACAAAATTGTAGTACATCACTTTGTTATATCTTCAATCGTTTTCGCAGCATTCGCGATTAAAGAAAGTTTTTTGGTATTTTTTTTACATTATCGGAGTTTTGGTAAGGAACCCTATTTTTTTTTGTTAAACTAAATATAGCCTATGTCACTCAGGGATAGTATAGCTTTCCAACGGTGAAAGAATTTTTCAAATCGGTTCAGTAGTTTCGGAGCCTATTCGACACAAACAAACAAAAAAACAAACATTTCCTCTTTATAATATTGGTATAGATTAATTTTTTTATATAAAATCGCTTATTGTGACAAAACTATAATAGTTAGAGATATGATGTCCCGACGTTTTTTGTAGATAATGATAAGTTCTACAAAATTGTAGTACATCACTTTGTTATATCTTCAATCGTTTTCGCAGCATTCGCGATTAAAGAAAGTTTTTTGGTATTTTTTTTACATTATCGGAGTTTTGGTAAGGAACCCTATTTTTTTTGTTAAACTAAATATAGCCTATGTCACTCAGGGATAGTATAGCTTTCCAACGGTGAAAGAATTTTTCAAATCGGTTCAGTAGTTTCGGAGCCTATTCGACACAAACAAACAAAAAAACAAACATTTCCTCTTTATAATATTAGTATAGATATTATAGATTATCAAGCGACAATTATTTTTAATTCCGCACAGAACCATTCAAAAATAAATCATTTATTTCGATAAGGATTAATACTAAGGTATAAATAAAGAGCCTTTTCAAGTAGTGGTATTTTAATTAATTATTTATATAAAATCGCTTATTGTGACAAAACTATAATAGTTAGAGATATGATGTCGCGACGTTTTTTGTAGATAATGATAAGTTCTACAAAATTGTAGTACATCACTTTGTTATATCTTCAATCGTTTTCGCAGCATTCGCGATTAAAGAAAGTTTTTTGGTATTTTTTTTACATTTTCGGAGTTTTGGTAAGGAACCCTATTTTTTTTTGTTAAACTAAATATAGCCTATGTCACTCAGGGATAGTGTAGCTTTCCAACGGTGAAAGAATTTTTCAAATGGGTTCACTAGTTTCGGAGCCTATTCGACACAAACAAACAAAAAAACAAAGATTTCCTCTTTATAATATTAGTATAGATTAATTTTTTTATATAAAATCGCTTATTGTGACAAAACTATAATAGTTAGAGATATGATGTCCGGACGGTTTTTGTAGATAATGATAAGTTCTACAAAATTGTAGTACATCACTTTGTTATATCTTCAATCGTTTTCGCAGCATTCGCGATTAAAGAAATTTTTTTGGTATTTTTTTTACATTATCGGAGTTTTGGTGAGGAACCCTATTTTTTTTTGTTAAACTAAATATAGCCTATGTCACTCAGGGATAGTATAGCTTTCCAACGGTGAAAGAATTTTTCAAATCGGTCCAGTAGTTTCTGAGCCTATTCGACACAAACAAACAAAAAAACAAACATTTCCTCTTTATAATATTAGTATAGATAGTATAGATTATCAAGCGACAATTATTTTTAATTCCGCACAGGACCATTCAAAAATTTCAAAATTTTTAACTCGTGATATCTTTTGAATGGTATGTCAGAATCTAATAATTCAAAAAGTTATATAAAGGTTTTGAAGCGATCTTAAATAATAAATCATTTATTTCGATAAGGGTTAATACTAAGGTATAAATAAAGAGCCTTTTCAAGTAGTGGTATTTTAATTAATTTTTTTTATATAAAATCGCTTATTGTGACAAAACTATAATAGTTAGAGATATGATGTCAGGACGTTTTTTGTAGATAATGATAAGTTCTACAAAATTGTAGTACATCACTTTGTTATATCTTCAATCGTTTTCGCAGCATTCGCGATTAAAGAAATTTTTTTGGTATTTTTTTTACATTATCGGAGTTTTGGTAAGGAACCCTATTTTTTTTGTTAAACTAAATATAGCCTATGTCACTCAGGGATAGTATAGCTTTCCAACGGTGAAAGAATTTTTCAAATCGGTTCAGTAGTTTAGGAGCCTATTCGATACAAACAAACAAAAAAACAAACATTTCCTCTTTATAATATTAGTATAGATATTATAGATTATCAAGCGACAATTATTTTTAATTCCGCACAGGACCATTCAAAAATAAATCATTTATTTCGATAAGGATTAATACTAAGGTATAAATAAAGAGCCTTTTCAAGTAGTGGTATTTTAATTAATTTTTTATATAAAATCGCTTATTGTGACAAAACTATAATAGTTAGAGATATGATGTCGCGACGGTTTTTGTAGATAATGATAAGTTCTACAAAATTGTAGTACATCACTTTGTTATATCTTCAATCGTTTTCGCAGCATTCGTGATTAAAGAAAGTTTTTTTGGTATTTTTTTTACATTATCGGAGTTTTGGTAAGGAACCCTATTTTTTTTGTTAAACTAAATATAGCCTATGTCACTCAGGGATAGTATAGCTTTCCAACGGTGAAAGAATTTTTCAAATCGGTTCAGTAGTTTCGGAGCCTATTCGACACAAACAAACAAAAAAACAAACATTTCCTCTTTATAATATTAGTATAGATATTATAGATTATCAAGCGACAATTATTTTTAATTCCGCACAGGACCATTCAAAAATAAATCATTTATTTCGATAAGGATTAATACTAAGGTATAAATAAAGAGCCTTTTCAAGTAGTGGTATTTTAATTAATTTTTTATATAAAATCGCTTATTGTGACAAAACTATAATAGTTAGAGATATGATGTCAGGACGTTTTTTGTAGATAATGATAAGTTCTACAAAATTGTAGTACATCACTTTGTTATATCTTCAATCGTTTTCGCAGCATTCGCGATTAAAGAAAGTTTTTTGGTATTTTTTTTTACATTTTCGGAGTTTTGGTAAGGAACCCTATTTTTTTTGTTAAACTAAATATAGCCTATGTCACTCAGGGATAGTGTAGCTTTCCAACGGTGAAAGAATTTTTCAAATGGGTTCACTAGTTTCGGAGCCTATTCGACACAAACAAACAAAAAAACAAAGATTTCCTCTTTATAATATTAGTATAGATTAATTTTTTTATATAAAATCGCTTATTGTGACAAAACTATAATAGTTAGAGATATGATGTCCGGACGGTTTTTGTAGATAATGATGTACTACAAAATTGTAGTACATCACTTTGTTATATCTTCAATCGTTTTCGCAGCATTCGCGATTAAAGAAATTTTTTTGGTATTTTTTTTACATTATCGGAGTTTTGGTGAGGAACCCTATTTTTTTTTGTTAAACTAAATATAGCCTATGTCACTCAGGGATAGTATAGCTTTCCAACGGTGAAAGAATTTTTCAAATCGGTCCAGTAGTTTCTGAGCCTATTCGACACAAACAAACAAAAAAACAAACATTTCCTCTTTATAATATTAGTATAGATAGTATAGATTATCAAGCGACAATTATTTTTAATTCCGCACAGGACCATTCAAAAATTTCAAAATTTTTAACTCGTGATAAAGGTTTTGAAGCGATCTTAAATAATAAATCATTTATTTGGATAAGGATTAATACTAAGGTATAAATAAAGAGCCTTTCCAAGTAGTGGTATTTTAATTAATTTTTTTATATAAAATCGCTTATTGCGACAAAACTATAATAGTTAGAGATATGATGTCGGGACGGTTTTTGTAGATAATGACAAGTTCTACAAAATTGTAGTACATCACTTTGTTATATCTTCAATCGTTTTCGCAGCATTCGCGATTAAAGAAAGTTTTTTGGTATTTTTTTTACATTATCGGAGTTTTGGTAAGGAACCCTATTTTTTTTTGTTAAACTAAATATAGCCTATGTCACTCAGGGATAGTATAGGTTTCCAACGGTGAAAGAATTTTTCAAATCGGTTCAGTAGTTTCGGAGCCTATTCGACACAAACAAACAAAAAAAAAAAATTTCCTCTTTATAATATTAGTATAGATAGTATAGATTATCAAGCGACAATTATTTTTTTTTTAATTCCGCACAGGACCATTCAAAAATTTCAAAATTTTTAACTCGTGATATCTTTTGAATGGTATGTCAGAATCTAATAATTCAAAAAGTTATATAAAGGTTTTGAAGCGATCTTAAATAATAAATCATTTATTTCGATAAGGGTTAATACTAAGGTATAAATAAAGAGCCTTTTCAAGTAGTGGTATTTTAATTAATTTTTTATATAAAATCGCTTATTGTGACAAAACTATAATAGTTAGAGATATGATGTCCCGACGTTTTTTGTAGATAATGATAAGTTCTACAAAATTGTAGTACATCACTTTGTTATATCTTCAATCGTTTTCGCAGCATTCGCGATTAAAGAAATTTTTTTGGTATTTTTTTTACATTATCGGAGTTTTGGTAAGGAACCCTATTTTTTTTGTTAAACTAAATATAGCCTATGTCACTCAGGGATAGTATAGCTTTCCAACGGTGAAAGAATTTTTCAAATCGGTTCAGTAGTTTAGGAGCCTATTCGATACAAACAAACAAAAAAACAAACATTTCCTCTTTATAATATTAGTATAGATATTATAGATTATCAAGCGACAATTATTTTTAATTCCGCACAGGACCATTCAAAAATAAATCATTTATTTCGATAAGGATTAATACTAAGGTATAAATAAAGAGCCTTTTCAAGTAGTGGTATTTTAATTAATTATTTATATAAAATCGCTTATTGTGACAAAACTATAATAGTTAGAGATATGATGTCGCGACGTTTTTTGTAGATAATGATAAGTTCTACAAAATTGTAGTACATCACTTTGTTATATCTTCAATCGTTTTCGCAGCATTCGCGATTAAAGAAAGTTTTTTGGTATTTTTTTTACATTATCGGAGTTTTGGTAAGGAACCCTATTTTTTTTTGTTAAACTAAATATAGCCTATGTCACTCAGGGATAGTATAGCTTTCCAACGGTGAAAGAATTTTTCAAATCGGTTTAGTAGTTTCGGAGCCTATTCGACACAAACAAACAAAAAAACAAACATTTCCTCTTTATAATATTAGTATAGATATTATAGATTATCAAGCGACAATTATTTTTAATTCCGCACAGAACCATTCAAAAATAAATCATTTATTTCGATAAGGATTAATACTAAGGTATAAATAAAGAGCCTTTTCAAGTAGTGGTATTTTAATTAATTATTTATATAAAATCGCTTATTGTGACAAAACTATAATAGTTAGAGATATGATGTCGCGACGTTTTTTGTAGATAATGATAAGTTCTACAAAATTGTAGTACATCACTTTGTTATATCTTCAATCGTTTTCGCAGCATTCGCGATTAAAGAAAGTTTTTTGGTATTTTTTTTACATTATCGGAGTTTTGGTAAGGAACCCTATTTTTTTTTTGTTAAACTAAATATAGCCTATGTCACTCAGGGATAGTATAGCTTTCCAACGGTGAAAGAATTTTTCAAATCGGTTCAGTAGTTTCGGAGCCTATTCGACACAAACAAACAAAAAAACAAACATTTCCTCTTTATAATATTGGTATAGATTAATTTTTTTATATAAAATCGCTTATTGTGACAAAACTATAATAGTTAGAGATATGATGTCCCGACGTTTTTTGTAGATAATGATAAGTTCTACAAAATTGTAGTACATCACTTTGTTATATCTTCAATCGTTTTCGCAGCATTCGCGATTAAAGAAAGTTTTTTGGTATTTTTTTTACATTATCGGAGTTTTGGTAAGGAACCCTATTTTTTTTGTTAAACTAAATATAGCCTATGTCACTCAGGGATAGTATAGCTTTCCAACGGTGAAAGAATTTTTCAAATCGGTTCAGTAGTTTCGGAGCCTATTCGACACAAACAAACAAAAAAACAAACATTTCCTCTTTATAATATTAGTATAGATATTATAGATTATCAAGCGACAATTATTTTTAATTCCGCACAGAACCATTCAAAAATAAATCATTTATTTCGATAAGGATTAATACTAAGGTATAAATAAAGAGCCTTTTCAAGTAGTGGTATTTTAATTAATTATTTATATAAAATCGCTTATTGTGACAAAACTATAATAGTTAGAGATATGATGTCGCGACGTTTTTTGTAGATAATGATAAGTTCTACAAAATTGTAGTACATCACTTTGTTATATCTTCAATCGTTTTCGCAGCATTCGCGATTAAAGAAAGTTTTTTGGTATTTTTTTTACATTTTCGGAGTTTTGGTAAGGAACCCTATTTTTTTTGTTAAACTAAATATAGCCTATGTCACTCAGGGATAGTGTAGCTTTCCAACGGTGAAAGAATTTTTCAAATGGGTTCACTAGTTTCGGAGCCTATTCGACACAAACAAACAAAAAAACAAAGATTTCCTCTTTATAATATTAGTATAGATTAATTTTTTTATATAAAATCGCTTATTGTGACAAAACTATAATAGTTAGAGATATGATGTCCGGACGGTTTTTGTAGATAATGATAAGTTCTACAAAATTGTAGTACATCACTTTGTTATATCTTCAATCGTTTTCGCAGCATTCGCGATTAAAGAAATTTTTTTGGTATTTTTTTTACATTATCGGAGTTTTGGTGAGGAACCCTATTTTTTTTTGTTAAACTAAATATAGCCTATGTCACTCAGGGATAGTATAGCTTTCCAACGGTGAAAGAATTTTTCAAATCGGTCCAGTAGTTTCTGAGCCTATTCGACACAAACAAACAAAAAAACAAACATTTCCTCTTTATAATATTAGTATAGATAGTATAGATTATCAAGCGACAATTATTTTTAATTCCGCACAGGACCATTCAAAAATTTCAAAATTTTTAACTCGTGATATCTTTTGAATGGTATGTCAGAATCTAATAATTCAAAAAGTTATATAAAGGTTTTGAAGCGATCTTAAATAATAAATCATTTATTTCGATAAGGGTTAATACTAAGGTATAAATAAAGAGCCTTTTCAAGTAGTGGTATTTTTATTAATTTTTTTATATAAAATCGCTTATTGTGACAAAACTATAATAGTTAGAGATATGATGTCACGACGTTTTTTGTAGATAATGATAAGTTCTACAAAATTGTAGTACATCACTTTGTTATATCTTCAATCGTTTTCGCAGCATTCGCGATTAAAGAAAGTTTTTTGGTATTTTTTTTACATTATCGGAGTTTTGGTAAGGAACCCTATTTTTTTTGTTAAACTAAATATAGCCTATGTCACTCAGGGATAGTATAGCTTTCCAACGGTGAAAGAATTTTTCAAATCGGTTCAGTAGTTTCGGAGCCTATTCGACACAAACAAACAAAAAAACAAACATTTCCTCTTTATAATATTAGTATAGATATTATAGATTATCAAGCGACAATTATTTTTAATTCCGCACAGGACCATTTAAAAATAAATCATTTATTTCGATAAGGATTAATACTAAGGTATAAATAAAGAGCCTTTTCAAGTAGTGGTATTTTAATTAATTTTTTATATAAAATCGCTTATTGTGACAAAACTATAATAGTTAGAGATATGATGTCAGGACGTTTTTTGTAGATAATGATAAGTTCTACAAAATTGTAGTACATCACTTTGTTATATCTTCAATCGTTTTCGCAGCATTCGCGATTAAAGAAAGTTTTTTGGTATTTTTTTTACATTTTCGGAGTTTTGGTAAGGAACCCTATTTTTTTTGTTAAACTAAATATAGCCTATGTCACTCAGGGATAGTGTAGCTTTCCAACGGTGAAAGAATTTTTCAAATGGGTTCACTAGTTTCGGAGCCTATTCGACACAAACAAACAAAAAAACAAAGATTTCCTCTTTATAATATTAGTATAGATTAATTTTTTTATATAAAATCGCTTATTGTGACAAAACTATAATAGTTAGAGATATGATGTCCGGACGGTTTTTGTAGATAATGATAAGTTCTACAAAATTGTAGTACATCACTTTGTTATATCTTCAATCGTTTTCGCAGCATTCGCGATTAAAGAAAGTTTTTTGGTATTTTTTTTACATTTTCGGAGTTTTGGTAAGGAACCCTATTTTTTTTGTTAAACTAAATATAGCCTATGTCACTCAGGGATAGTGTAGCTTTCCAACGGTGAAAGAATTTTTCAAATGGGTTCACTAGTTTCGGAGCCTATTCGACACAAACAAACAAAAAAACAAAGATTTCCTCTTTATAATATTAGTATAGATTAATTTTTTTATATAAAATCGCTTATTGTGACAAAACTATAATAGTTAGAGATATGATGTCCGGACGGTTTTTGTAGATAATGATAAGTTCTACAAAATTGTAGTACATCACTTTGTTATATCTTCAATCGTTTTCGCAGCATTCGCGATTAAAGAAATTTTTTTGGTATTTTTTTTACATTATCGGAGTTTTGGTGAGGAACCCTATTTTTTTTTGTTAAACTAAATATAGCCTATGTCACTCAGGGATAGTATAGCTTTCCAACGGTGAAAGAAGTTTTCAAATCGGTCCAGTAGTTTCTGAGCCTATTCGACACAAACAAACAAAAAAACAAACATTTCCTCTTTATAATATTAGTATAGATAGTATAGATTATCAAGCGACAATTATTTTTAATTCCGCACAGGACCATTCAAAAATTTCAAAATTTTTAACTCGTGATATCTTTTGAATGGTATGTCAGAATCTAATAATTCAAAAAGTTATATAAAGGTTTTGAAGCGATCTTAAATAATAAATCATTTATTTCGATAAGGGTTAATACTAAGGTATAAATAAAGAGCCTTTTCAAGTAGTGGTATTTTAATTAATTTTTTTATATAAAATCGCTTATTGTGACAAAACTATAATAGTTAGAGATATGATGTCACGACGTTTTTTGTAGATAATGATAAGTTCTACAAAATTGTAGTACATCACTTTGTTATATCTTCAATCGTTTTCGCAGCATTCGCGATTAAAGAAAGTTTTTTGGTATTTTTTTTACATTATCGGAGTTTTGGTAAGGAACCCTATTTTTTTTGTTAAACTAAATATAGCCTATGTCACTCAGGGATAGTATAGCTTTCCAACGGTGAAAGAATTTTTCAAATCGGTTCAGTAGTTTCGGAGCCTATTCGACACAAACAAACAAAAAACAAACATTTCCTCTTTATAATATTAGTATAGATATTATAGATTATCAAGCGACAATTATTTTTAATTCCGCACAGGACCATTCAAAAATAAATCATTTATTTCGATAAGGATTAATACTAAGGTATAAATAAAGAGCCTTTTCAAGTAGTGGTATTTTAATTAATTTTTTATATAAAATCGCTTATTGTGACAAAACTATAATAGTTAGAGATATGATGTCGCGACGTTTTTTGTAGATAATGATAAGTTCTACAAAATTGTAGTACATCACTTTGTTATATCTTCAATCGTTTTCGCAGCATTCGTGATTAAAGAAAGTTTTTTTGGTATTTTTTTTACATTATCGGAGTTTTGGTAAGGAACCCTATTTTTTTTGTTAAACTAAATATAGCCTATGTCACTCAGGGATAGTATAGCTTTCCAACGGTGAAAGAATTTTTCAAATCGGTTCAGTAGTTTCGGAGCCTATTCGACACAAACAAACAAAAAAACAAACATTTCCTCTTTATAATATTAGTATAGATATTATAGATTATCAAGCGACAATTATTTTTAATTCCGCACAGGACCATTCAAAAATAAATCATTTATTTCGATAAGGATTAATACTAAGGTATAAATAAGGAGCCTTTTCAAGTAGTGGTATTTTAATTAATTTTTTATATAAAATCGCTTATTGTGACAAAACTATAATAGTTAGAGATATGATGTCAGGACGTTTTTTGTAGATAATGATAAGTTCTACAAAATTGTAGTACATCACTTTGTTATATCTTCAATCGTTTTCGCAGCATTCGCGATTAAAGAAAGTTTTTTGGTATTTTTTTTACATTTTCGGAGTTTTGGTAAGGAACCCTATTTTTTTTGTTAAACTAAATATAGCCTATGTCACTCAGGGATAGTGTAGCTTTCCAACGGTGAAAGAATTTTTCAAATGGGTTCACTAGTTTCGGAGCCTATTCGACACAAACAAACAAAAAAACAAAGATTTCCTCTTTATAATATTAGTATAGATTAATTTTTTTATATAAAATCGCTTATTGCGACAAAACTATAATAGTTAGAGATATGATGTCGGGACGGTTTTTGTAGATAATGACAAGTTCTACAAAATTGTAGTACATCACTTTGTTATATCTTCAATCGTTTTCGCAGCATTCGCGATTAAAGAAAGTTTTTTGGTATTTTTTTTACATTATCGGAGTTTTGGTAAGGAACCCTATTTTTTTTGTTAAACTAAATATAGCCTATGTCACTCAGGGATAGTATAGGTTTCCAACGGTGAAAGAATTTTTCAAATCGGTTCAGTAGTTTCGGAGCCTATTCGACACAAACAAACAAAAAAACAAACATTTCCTCTTTATAATATTAGTATAGATAGTATAGATTATCAAGCGACAATTATTTTTTTTTTAATTCCGCACAGGACCATTCAAAAATTTCAAAATTTTTAACTCGTGATATCTTTTGAATGGTATGTCAGAATCTAATAATTCAAAAAGTTATATAAAGGTTTTGAAGCGATCTTAAATAATAAATCATTTATTTCGATAAGGGTTAATACTAAGGTATAAATAAAGAGCCTTTTCAAGTAGTGGTATTTTTATTAATTTTTTTTTATAAAATCGCTTATTGTGACAAAACTATAATAGTTAGAGATATGATGTCACGACGTTTTTTGTAGATAATGATAAGTTCTACAAAATTGTAGTACATCACTTTGTTATATCTTCAATCGTTTTCGCAGCATTCGCGATTAAAGAAAGTTTTTTGGTATTTTTTTTACATTATCGGAGTTTTGGTAAGGAACCCTATTTTTTTTGTTAAACTAAATATAGCCTATGTCACTCAGGGATAGTATAGCTTTCCAACGGTGAAAGAATTTTTCAAATCGGTTCAGTAGTTTCGGAGCCTATTCGACACAAACAAACAAAAAAACAAACATTTCCTCTTTATAATATTAGTATAGATATTATAGATTATCAAGCGACAATTATTTTTAATTCCGCACAGGACCATTCAAAAATAAATCATTTATTTCGATAAGGATTAATACTAAGGTATAAATAAGGAGCCTTTTCAAGTAGTGGTATTTTAATTAATTTTTTATATAAAATCGCTTATTGTGACAAAACTATAATAGTTAGAGATTCGGAGCCTATTCGACACAAACAAACAAAAAAACAAAGATTTCCTCTTTATAATATTAGTATAGATTAATTTTTTTATATAAAATCGCTTATTGTGACAAAACTATAATAGTTAGAGATATGATGTCCGGACGGTTTTTGTAGATAATGATAAGTTCTACAAAATTGTAGTACATCACTTTGTTATATCTTCAATCGTTTTCGCAGCATTCGCGATTAAAGAAATTTTTTTGGTATTTTTTTTACATTATCGGAGTTTTGGTGAGGAACCCTATTTTTTTTTGTTAAACTAAATATAGCCTATGTCACTCAGGGATAGTATAGCTTTCCAACGGTGAAAGAAGTTTTCAAATCGGTCCAGTAGTTTCTGAGCCTATTCGACACAAACAAACAAAAAAACAAACATTTCCTCTTTATAATATTAGTATAGATAGTATAGATTATCAAGCGACAATTATTTTTAATTCCGCACAGGACCATTCAAAAATTTCAAAATTTTTAACTCGTGATATCTTTTGAATGGTATGTCAGAATCTAATAATTCAAAAAGTTATATAAAGGTTTTGAAGCGATCTTAAATAATAAATCATTTATTTCGATAAGGGTTAATACTAAGGTATAAATAAAGAGCCTTTTCAAGTAGTGGTATTTTAATTAATTTTTTTATATAAAATCGCTTATTGTGACAAAACTATAATAGTTAGAGATATGATGTCACGACGTTTTTTGTAGATAATGATAAGTTCTACAAAATTGTAGTACATCACTTTGTTATATCTTCAATCGTTTTCGCAGCATTCGCGATTAAAGAAAGTTTTTTGGTATTTTTTTTACATTATCGGAGTTTTGGTAAGGAACCCTATTTTTTTTGTTAAACTAAATATAGCCTATGTCACTCAGGGATAGTATAGCTTTCCAACGGTGAAAGAATTTTTCAAATCGGTTCAGTAGTTTCGGAGCCTATTCGACACAAACAAACAAAAAACAAACATTTCCTCTTTATAATATTAGTATAGATATTATAGATTATCAAGCGACAATTATTTTTAATTCCGCACAGGACCATTCAAAAATAAATCATTTATTTCGATAAGGATTAATACTAAGGTATAAATAAAGAGCCTTTTCAAGTAGTGGTATTTTAATTAATTTTTTATATAAAATCGCTTATTGTGACAAAACTATAATAGTTAGAGATATGATGTCGCGACGTTTTTTGTAGATAATGATAAGTTCTACAAAATTGTAGTACATCACTTTGTTATATCTTCAATCGTTTTCGCAGCATTCGTGATTAAAGAAAGTTTTTTTGGTATTTTTTTTACATTATCGGAGTTTTGGTAAGGAACCCTATTTTTTTTGTTAAACTAAATATAGCCTATGTCACTCAGGGATAGTATAGCTTTCCAACGGTGAAAGAATTTTTCAAATCGGTTCAGTAGTTTCGGAGCCTATTCGACACAAACAAACAAAAAAACAAACATTTCCTCTTTATAATATTAGTATAGATATTATAGATTATCAAGCGACAATTATTTTTAATTCCGCACAGGACCATTCAAAAATAAATCATTTATTTCGATAAGGATTAATACTAAGGTATAAATAAGGAGCCTTTTCAAGTAGTGGTATTTTAATTAATTTTTTATATAAAATCGCTTATTGTGACAAAACTATAATAGTTAGAGATATGATGTCAGGACGTTTTTTGTAGATAATGATAAGTTCTACAAAATTGTAGTACATCACTTTGTTATATCTTCAATCGTTTTCGCAGCATTCGCGATTAAAGAAAGTTTTTTGGTATTTTTTTTACATTTTCGGAGTTTTGGTAAGGAACCCTATTTTTTTTGTTAAACTAAATATAGCCTATGTCACTCAGGGATAGTGTAGCTTTCCAACGGTGAAAGAATTTTTCAAATGGGTTCACTAGTTTCGGAGCCTATTCGACACAAACAAACAAAAAAACAAAGATTTCCTCTTTATAATATTAGTATAGATTAATTTTTTTATATAAAATCGCTTATTGCGACAAAACTATAATAGTTAGAGATATGATGTCGGGACGGTTTTTGTAGATAATGACAAGTTCTACAAAATTGTAGTACATCACTTTGTTATATCTTCAATCGTTTTCGCAGCATTCGCGATTAAAGAAAGTTTTTTGGTATTTTTTTTACATTATCGGAGTTTTGGTAAGGAACCCTATTTTTTTTGTTAAACTAAATATAGCCTATGTCACTCAGGGATAGTATAGGTTTCCAACGGTGAAAGAATTTTTCAAATCGGTTCAGTAGTTTCGGAGCCTATTCGACACAAACAAACAAAAAAACAAACATTTCCTCTTTATAATATTAGTATAGATAGTATAGATTATCAAGCGACAATTATTTTTTTTTTAATTCCGCACAGGACCATTCAAAAATTTCAAAATTTTTAACTCGTGATATCTTTTGAATGGTATGTCAGAATCTAATAATTCAAAAAGTTATATAAAGGTTTTGAAGCGATCTTAAATAATAAATCATTTATTTCGATAAGGGTTAATACTAAGGTATAAATAAAGAGCCTTTTCAAGTAGTGGTATTTTTATTAATTTTTTTTTATAAAATCGCTTATTGTGACAAAACTATAATAGTTAGAGATATGATGTCACGACGTTTTTTGTAGATAATGATAAGTTCTACAAAATTGTAGTACATCACTTTGTTATATCTTCAATCGTTTTCGCAGCATTCGCGATTAAAGAAAGTTTTTTGGTATTTTTTTTACATTATCGGAGTTTTGGTAAGGAACCCTATTTTTTTTGTTAAACTAAATATAGCCTATGTCACTCAGGGATAGTATAGCTTTCCAACGGTGAAAGAATTTTTCAAATCGGTTCAGTAGTTTCGGAGCCTATTCGACACAAACAAACAAAAAAACAAACATTTCCTCTTTATAATATTAGTATAGATATTATAGATTATCAAGCGACAATTATTTTTAATTCCGCACAGGACCATTCAAAAATAAATCATTTATTTCGATAAGGATTAATACTAAGGTATAAATAAGGAGCCTTTTCAAGTAGTGGTATTTTAATTAATTTTTTATATAAAATCGCTTATTGTGACAAAACTATAATAGTTAGAGATATGATGTCAGGACGTTTTTTGTAGATAATGATAAGTTCTACAAAATTGTAGTACATCACTTTGTTATATCTTCAATCGTTTTCGCAGCATTCGCGATTAAAGAAAGTTTTTTGGTATTTTTTTTACATTTTCGGAGTTTTGGTAAGGAACCCTATTTTTTTTGTTAAACTAAATATAGCCTATGTCACTCAGGGATAGTGTAGCTTTCCAACGGTGAAAGAATTTTTCAAATGGGTTCACTAGTTTCGGAGCCTATTCGACACAAACAAACAAAAAAACAAAGATTTCCTCTTTATAATATTAGTATAGATTAATTTTTTTATATAAAATCGCTTATTGTGACAAAACTATAATAGTTAGAGATATGATGTCCGGACGGTTTTTGTAGATAATGATAAGTTCTACAAAATTGTAGTACATCACTTTGTTATATCTTCAATCGTTTTCGCAGCATTCGCGATTAAAGAAATTTTTTTGGTATTTTTTTTACATTATCGGAGTTTTGGTGAGGAACCCTATTTTTTTTTGTTAAACTTAATATAGCCTATGTCACTCAGGGATAGTATAGCTTTCCAACGGTGAAAGAATTTTTCAAATCGGTCCAGTAGTTTCTGAGCCTATTCGACACAAACAAACAAAAAAACAAACATTTCCTCTTTATAATATTAGTATAGATAGTATAGATTATCAAGCGACAATTATTTTTAATTCCGCACAGGACCATTCAAAAATTTCAAAATTTTTAACTCGTGATATCTTTTGAATGGTATGTCAGAATCTAATAATTCAAAAAGTTATATAAAGGTTTTGAACGATCTTAAATAATAAATCATTTATTTCGATAAGGGTTAATACTAAGGTATAAATAAAGAGCCTTTTCAAGTAGTGGTATTTTAATTAATTTTTTTATATAAAATCGCTTATTGTCAGAATTTAATAATTCAAAAAGTTATATAAAGGTTTTGAAGCGATCTTAAATAATAAATCATTTATTTCGATAAGGGTTAATACTAAGGTATAAATAAAGAGCCTTTTCAAGTAGTGGTATTTTAATTAATTTTTTTATATAAAATCGCTTATTGTGACAAAACTATAATAGTTAGAGATATGATGTCACGACGTTTTTTGTAGATAATGATAAGTTCTACAAAATTGTAGTACATCACTTTGTTATATCTTCAATCGTTTTCGCAGCATTCGCGATTAAAGAAAGTTTTTTGGTATTTTTTTTACATTATCGGAGTTTTGGTAAGGAACCCTATTTTTTTTGTTAAACTAAATATAGCCTATGTCACTCAGGGATAGTATAGCTTTCCAACGGTGAAAGAATTTTTCAAATCGGTTCAGTAGTTTCGGAGCCTATTCGACACAAACAAACAAAAAAACAAACATTTCCTCTTTATAATATTAGTATAGATATTATAGATTATCAAGCGACAATTATTTTTAATTCCGCACAGGACCATTCAAAAATAAATCATTTATTTCGATAAGGATTAATACTAAGGTATAAATAAAGAGCCTTTTCAAGTAGTGGTATTTTAATTAATTTTTTATATAAAATCGCTTATTGTGACAAAACTATAATAGTTAGAGATATGATGTCGCGACGTTTTTTGTAGATAATGATAAGTTCTACAAAATTGTAGTACATCACTTTGTTATATCTTCAATCGTTTTCGCAGCATTCGTGATTAAAGAAAGTTTTTTTGGTATTTTTTTTACATTATCGGAGTTTTGGTAAGGAACCCTATTTTTTTTGTTAAACTAAATATAGCCTATGTCACTCAGGGATAGTATAGCTTTCCAACGGTGAAAGAATTTTTCAAATCGGTTCAGTAGTTTCGGAGCCTATTCGACACAAACAAACAAAAAAACAAACATTTCCTCTTTATAATATTAGTATAGATATTATAGATTATCAAGCGACAATTATTTTTAATTCCGCACAGGACCATTCAAAAATAAATCATTTATTTCGATAAGGATTAATACTAAGGTATAAATAAAGAGCCTTTCCAAGTAGTGGTATTTTAATTAATTTTTTTATATAAAATCGCTTATTGCGACAAAACTATAATAGTTAGAGATATGATGTCGGGACGGTTTTTGTAGATAATGACAAGTTCTACAAAATTGTAGTACATCACTTTGTTATATCTTCAATCGTTTTCGCAGCATTCGCGATTAAAGAAAGTTTTTTGGTATTTTTTTACATTATCGGAGTTTTGGTAAGGAACCCTATTTTTTTTGTTAAACTAAATATAGCCTATGTCACTCAGGGATAGTATAGGTTTCCAACGGTGAAAGAATTTTTCAAATCGGTTCAGTAGTTTCGGAGCCTATTCGACACAAACAAACAAAAAAACAAACATTTCCTCTTTATAATATTAGTATAGATAGTATAGATTATCAAGCGACAATTATTTTTTTTTTAATTCCGCACAGGACCATTCAAAAATTTCAAAATTTTTAACTCGTGATATCTTTTGAATGGTATGTCAGAATCTAATAATTCAAAAAGTTATATAAAGGTTTTGAAGCGATCTTAAATAATAAATCATTTGTTTCGATAAGGGTTAATACTAAGGTATAAATAAAGAGCCTTTTCAAGTAGTGGTATTTTTATTAATTTTTTTATATAAAATCGCTTATTGTGACAAAACTATAATAGTTAGAGATATAATGTCACGACGTTTTTTGTAGATAATGATAAGTTCTACAAAATTGTAGTACATCACTTTGTTATATCTTCAATCGTTTTCGCAGCATTCGCGATTAAAGAAAGTTTTTTGGTATTTTTTTTACATTATCGGAGTTTTGGTAAGGAACCCTATTTTTTTTGTTAAACTAAATATAGCCTATGTCACTCAGGGATAGTATAGCTTTCCAACGGTGAAAGAATTTTTCAAATCGGTTCAGTAGTTTCGGAGCCTATTCGACACAAACAAACAAAAAAACAAACATTTCCTCTTTATAATATTAGTATAGATATTATAGATTATCAAGCGACAATTATTTTTAATTCCGCACAGGACCATTCAAAAATAAATCATTTATTTCGATAAGGATTAATACTAAGGTATAAATAAAGAGCCTTTTCAAGTAGTGGTATTTTAATTAATTTTTTATATAAAATCGCTTATTGTGACAAAACTATAATAGTTAGAGATATGATGTCAGGACGTTTTTTGTAGATAATGATAAGTTCTACAAAATTGTAGTACATCACTTTGTTATATCTTCAATCGTTTTCGCAGCATTCGCGATTAAAGAAAGTTTTTTGGTATTTTTTTTACATTTTCGGAGTTTTGGTAAGGAACCCTATTTTTTTGTTAAACTAAATATAGCCTATGTCACTCAGGGATAGTGTAGCTTTCCAACGGTGAAAGAATTTTTCAAATGGGTTCACTAGTTTCGGAGCCTATTCGACACAAACAAACAAAAAAACAAAGATTTCCTCTTTATAATATTAGTATAGATTAATTTTTTTATATAAAATCGCTTATTGTGACAAAACTATAATAGTTAGAGATATGATGTCCGGACGGTTTTTGTAGATAATGATAAGTTCTACAAAATTGTAGTACATCACTTTGTTATATCTTCAATCGTTTTCGCAGCATTCGCGATTAAAGAAATTTTTTTGGTATTTTTTTTACATTATCGGAGTTTTGGTGAGGAACCCTATTTTTTTTTGTTAAACTAAATATAGCCTATGTCACCCAGGGATAGTATAGCTTTCCAACGGTGAAAGAATTTTTCAAATCGGTCCAGTAGTTTCTGAGCCTATTCGACACAAACAAACAAAAAAACAAACATTTCCTCTTTATAATATTAGTATAGATAGTATAGATTATCAAGCGACAATTATTTTTAATTCCGCACAGGACCATTCAAAAATTTCAAAATTTTTAACTCGTGATATCTTTTGAATGGTATGTCAGAATTTAATAATTCAAAAAGTTATATAAAGGTTTTGAAGCGATCTTAAATAATAAATCATTTATTTCGATAAGGGTTAATACTAAGGTATAAATAAAGAGCCTTTTCAAGTAGTGGTATTTTAATTAATTTTTTTATATAAGATCGCTTATTGTGACAAAACTATAATAGTTAGAGATATGATGTCACGACGTTTTTTGTAGATAATGATAAGTTCTACAAAATTGTAGTACATCACTTTGTTATATCTTCAATCGTTTTCGCAGCATTCGCGATTAAAGAAAGTTTTTTGGTATTTTTTTTACATTATCGGAGTTTTGGTAAGGAACCCTATTTTTTTTGTTAAACTAAATATAGCCTATGTCACTCAGGGATAGTATAGCTTTCCAACGGTGAAAGAATTTTTCAAATCGGTTCAGTAGTTTCGGAGCCTATTCGACACAAACAAACAAAAAAACAAACATTTCCTCTTTATAATATTAGTATAGATATTATAGATTATCAAGCGACAATTATTTTTAATTCCGCACAGGACCATTCAAAAATAAATCATTTATTTCGATAAGGATTAATACTAAGGTATAAATAAAGAGCCTTTTCAAGTAGTGGTATTTTAATTAATTTTTTATATAAAATCGCTTATTGTGACAAAACTATAATAGTTAGAGATATGATGTCGCGACGTTTTTTGTAGATAATGATAAGTTCTACAAAATTGTAGTACATCACTTTGTTATATCTTCAATCGTTTTCGCAGCATTCGTGATTAAAGAAAGTTTTTTTGGTATTTTTTTTACATTATCGGAGTTTTGGTAAGGAACCCTATTTTTTTTGTTAAACTAAATATAGCCTATGTCACTCAGGGATAGTATAGCTTTCCAACGGTGAAAGAATTTTTCAAATCGGTTCAGTAGTTTCGGAGCCTATTCGACACAAACAAACAAAAAAACAAACATTTCCTCTTTATAATATTAGTATAGATATTATAGATTATCAAGCGACAATTATTTTTAATTCCGCACAGGACCATTCAAAAATAAATCATTTATTTCGATAAGGATTAATACTAAGGTATAAATAAAGAGCCTTTCCAAGTAGTGGTATTTTAATTAATTTTTTTATATAAAATCGCTTATTGCGACAAAACTATAATAGTTAGAGATATGATGTCGGGACGGTTTTTGTAGATAATGACAAGTTCTACAAAATTGTAGTACATCACTTTGTTATATCTTCAATCGTTTTCGCAGCATTCGCGATTAAAGAAAGTTTTTTGGTATTTTTTTACATTATCGGAGTTTTGGTAAGGAACCCTATTTTTTTTGTTAAACTAAATATAGCCTATGTCACTCAGGGATAGTATAGGTTTCCAACGGTGAAAGAATTTTTCAAATCGGTTCAGTAGTTTCGGAGCCTATTCGACACAAACAAACAAAAAAACAAACATTTCCTCTTTATAATATTAGTATAGATAGTATAGATTATCAAGCGACAATTATTTTTTTTTTAATTCCGCACAGGACCATTCAAAAATTTCAAAATTTTTAACTCGTGATATCTTTTGAATGGTATGTCAGAATCTAATAATTCAAAAAGTTATATAAAGGTTTTGAAGCGATCTTAAATAATAAATCATTTGTTTCGATAAGGGTTAATACTAAGGTATAAATAAAGAGCCTTTTCAAGTAGTGGTATTTTTATTAATTTTTTTATATAAAATCGCTTATTGTGACAAAACTATAATAGTTAGAGATATAATGTCACGACGTTTTTTGTAGATAATGATAAGTTCTACAAAATTGTAGTACATCACTTTGTTATATCTTCAATCGTTTTCGCAGCATTCGCGATTAAAGAAAGTTTTTTGGTATTTTTTTTACATTATCGGAGTTTTGGTAAGGAACCCTATTTTTTTTGTTAAACTAAATATAGCCTATGTCACTCAGGGATAGTATAGCTTTCCAACGGTGAAAGAATTTTTCAAATCGGTTCAGTAGTTTCGGAGCCTATTCGACACAAACAAACAAAAAAACAAACATTTCCTCTTTATAATATTAGTATAGATATTATAGATTATCAAGCGACAATTATTTTTAATTCCGCACAGGACCATTCAAAAATAAATCATTTATTTCGATAAGGATTAATACTAAGGTATAAATAAAGAGCCTTTTCAAGTAGTGGTATTTTAATTAATTTTTTATATAAAATCGCTTATTGTGACAAAACTATAATAGTTAGAGATATGATGTCAGGACGTTTTTTGTAGATAATGATAAGTTCTACAAAATTGTAGTACATCACTTTGTTATATCTTCAATCGTTTTCGCAGCATTCGCGATTAAAGAAAGTTTTTTGGTATTTTTTTTACATTTTCGGAGTTTTGGTAAGGAACCCTATTTTTTTTGTTAAACTAAATATAGCCTATGTCACTCAGGGATAGTGTAGCTTTCCAACGGTGAAAGAATTTTTCAAATGGGTTCACTAGTTTCGGAGCCTATTCGACACAAACAAACAAAAAAACAAAGATTTCCTCTTTATAATATTAGTATAGATTAATTTTTTTATATAAAATCGCTTATTGTGACAAAACTATAATAGTTAGAGATATGATGTCCGGACGGTTTTTGTAGATAATGATAAGTTCTACAAAATTGTAGTACATCACTTTGTTATATCTTCAATCGTTTTCGCAGCATTCGCGATTAAAGAAATTTTTTTGGTATTTTTTTTACATTATCGGAGTTTTGGTGAGGAACCCTATTTTTTTTTGTTAAACTAAATATAGCCTATGTCACCCAGGGATAGTATAGCTTTCCAACGGTGAAAGAATTTTTCAAATCGGTCCAGTAGTTTCTGAGCCTATTCGACACAAACAAACAAAAAAACAAACATTTCCTCTTTATAATATTAGTATAGATAGTATAGATTATCAAGCGACAATTATTTTTAATTCCGCACAGGACCATTCAAAAATTTCAAAATTTTTAACTCGTGATATCTTTTGAATGGTATGTCAGAATTTAATAATTCAAAAAGTTATATAAAGGTTTTGAAGCGATCTTAAATAATAAATCATTTATTTCGATAAGGGTTAATACTAAGGTATAAATAAAGAGCCTTTTCAAGTAGTGGTATTTTAATTAATTTTTTTATATAAGATCGCTTATTGTGACAAAACTATAATAGTTAGAGATATGATGTCACGACGTTTTTTGTAGATAATGATAAGTTCTACAAAATTGTAGTACATCACTTTGTTATATCTTCAATCGTTTTCGCAGCATTCGCGATTAAAGAAAGTTTTTTGGTATTTTTTTTACATTATCGGAGTTTTGGTAAGGAACCCTATTTTTTTTGTTAAACTAAATATAGCCTATGTCACTCAGGGATAGTATAGCTTTCCAACGGTGAAAGAATTTTTCAAATCGGTTCAGTAGTTTCGGAGCCTATTCGACACAAACAAACAAAAAAACAAACATTTCCTCTTTATAATATTAGTATAGATATTATAGATTATCAAGCGACAATTATTTTTAATTCCGCACAGGACCATTCAAAAATAAATCATTTATTTCGATAAGGATTAATACTAAGGTATAAATAAAGAGCCTTTTCAAGTAGTGGTATTTTAATTAATTTTTTATATAAAATCGCTTATTGTGACAAAACTATAATAGTTAGAGATATGATGTCGCGACGTTTTTTGTAGATAATGATAAGTTCTACAAAATTGTAGTACATCACTTTGTTATATCTTCAATCGTTTTCGCAGCATTCGTGATTAAAGAAAGTTTTTTTGGTATTTTTTTTACATTATCGGAGTTTTGGTAAGGAACCCTATTTTTTTTGTTAAACTAAATATAGCCTATGTCACTCAGGGATAGTATAGCTTTCCAACGGTGAAAGAATTTTTCAAATCGGTTCAGTAGTTTCGGAGCCTATTCGACACAAACAAACAAAAAAACAAACATTTCCTCTTTATAATATTAGTATAGATATTATAGATTATCAAGCGACAATTATTTTTAATTCCGCACAGGACCATTCAAAAATAAATCATTTATTTCGATAAGGATTAATACTAAGGTATAAATAAAGAGCCTTTCCAAGTAGTGGTATTTTAATTAATTTTTTTATATAAAATCGCTTATTGCGACAAAACTATAATAGTTAGAGATATGATGTCGGGACGGTTTTTGTAGATAATGACAAGTTCTACAAAATTGTAGTACATCACTTTGTTATATCTTCAATCGTTTTCGCAGCATTCGCGATTAAAGAAAGTTTTTTGGTATTTTTTTTACATTATCGGAGTTTTGGTAAGGAACCCTATTTTTTTTGTTAAACTAAATATAGCCTATGTCACTCAGGGATAGTATAGGTTTCCAACGGTGAAAGAATTTTTCAAATCGGTTCAGTAGTTTCGGAGCCTATTCGACACAAACAAACAAAAAAACAAACATTTCCTCTTTATAATATTAGTATAGATAGTATAGATTATCAAGCGACAATTATTTTTTTTTTAATTCCGCACAGGACCATTCAAAAATTTCAAAATTTTTAACTCGTGATATCTTTTGAATGGTATGTCAGAATCTAATAATTCAAAAAGTTATATAAAGGTTTTGAAGCGATCTTAAATAATAAATCATTTATTTCGATAAGGGTTAATACTAAGGTATAAATAAAGAGCCTTTTCAAGTAGTGGTATTTTTATTAATTTTTTTTATATAAAATCGCTTATTGTGACAAAACTATAATAGTTAGAGATATGATGTCACAACGTTTTTTGTAGATAATGATAAGTTCTACAAAATTGTAGTACATCACTTTGTTATATCTTCAATCGTTTTCGCAGCATTCGCGATTAAAGAAAGTTTTTTGGTATTTTTTTTACATTATCGGAGTTTTGGTAAGGAACCCTATTTTTTTTGTTAAACTAAATATAGCCTATGTCACTCAGGGATAGTATAGCTTTCCAACGGTGAAAGAATTTTTCAAATCGGTTCAGTAGTTTAGGAGCCTATTCGACACAAACAAACAAAAAAACAAACATTTCCTCTTTATAATATTAGTATAGATATTATAGATTATCAAGCGACAATTATTTTTAATTCCGCACAGGACCATTCAAAAATAAATCATTTATTTCGATAAGGATTAATACTAAGGTATAAATAAAGAGCCTTTTCAAGTAGTGGTATTTTAATTAATTTTTTATATAAAATCGCTTATTGTGACAAAACTATAATAGTTAGAGATATGATGTCGCGACGTTTTTTGTAGATAATGATAAGTTCTACAAAATTGTAGTACATCACTTTGTTATATCTTCAATCGTTTTCGCAGCATTCGTGATTAAAGAAAGTTTTTTTGGTATTTTTTTTACATTATCGGAGTTTTGGTAAGGAACCCTATTTTTTTTGTTAAACTAAATATAGCCTATGTCACTCAGGGATAGTATAGCTTTCCAACGGTGAAAGAATTTTTCAAATCGGTTCAGTAGTTTCGGAGCCTATTCGACACAAACAAACAAAAAAACAAACATTTCCTCTTTATAATATTAGTATAGATATTATAGATTATCAAGCGACAATTATTTTTAATTCCGCACAGGACCATTCAAAAATAAATCATTTATTTCGATAAGGATTAATACTAAGGTATAAATAAAGAGCCTTTTCAAGTAGTGGTATTTTAATTAATTTTTTATATAAAATCGCTTATTGTGACAAAACTATAATAGTTAGAGATATGATGTCCGGACGTTTTTTGTAGATAATGATAAGTTCTACAAAATTGTAGTACATCACTTTGTTATATCTTCAATCGTTTTCGCAGCATTCGCGATTAAAGAAAGTTTTTTGGTATTTTTTTTTACATTTTCGGAGTTTTGGTAAGGAACCCTATTTTTTTTGTTAAACTAAATATAGCCTATGT
Source organism: Zeugodacus cucurbitae (assembly GCF_028554725.1). Taxonomy (NCBI): domain Eukaryota; kingdom Metazoa; phylum Arthropoda; class Insecta; order Diptera; family Tephritidae; genus Zeugodacus; species Zeugodacus cucurbitae. The sequence continues at coordinate 30,196,487 of NC_071672.1, read as the reverse complement.
CACTCAGGGATAGTGTAGCTTTCCAACGGTGAAAGAATTTTTCAAATGGGTTCACTAGTTTCGGAGCCTATTCGACACAAACAAACAAAAAAACAAAGATTTCCTCTTTATAATATTAGTATAGATTAATTTTTTTATATAAAATCGCTTATTGTGACAAAACTATAATAGTTAGAGATATGATGTCCGGACGGTTTTTGTAGATAATGATGTACTACAAAATTGTAGTACATCACTTTGTTATATCTTCAATCGTTTTCGCAGCATTCGCGATTAAAGAAATTTTTTTGGTATTTTTTTTACATTATCGGAGTTTTGGTGAGGAACCCTATTTTTTTTTGTTAAACTAAATATAGCCTATGTCACTCAGGGATAGTATAGCTTTCCAACGGTGAAAGAATTTTTCAAATCGGTCCAGTAGTTTCTGAGCCTATTCGACACAAACAAACAAAAAAACAAACATTTCCTCTTTATAATATTAGTATAGATAGTATAGATTATCAAGCGACAATTATTTTTAATTCCGCACAGGACCATTCAAAAATTTCAAAATTTTTAACTCGTGATAAAGGTTTTGAAGCGATCTTAAATAATAAATCATTTATTTGGATAAGGATTAATACTAAGGTATAAATAAAGAGCCTTTCCAAGTAGTGGTATTTTAATTAATTTTTTTATATAAAATCGCTTATTGCGACAAAACTATAATAGTTATAGATATGATGTCGGGACGGTTTTTGTAGATAATGACAAGTTCTACAAAATTGTAGTACATCACTTTGTTATATCTTCAATCGTTTTCGCAGCATTCGCGATTAAAGAAAGTTTTTTGGTATTTTTTTTACATTATCGGAGTTTTGGTGAGGAACCCTATTTTTTTTTTGTTAAACTAAATATAGCCTATGTCACCCAGGGATAGTATAGCTTTCCAACGGTGAAAGAATTTTTCAAATCGGTCCAGTAGTTTCTGAGCCTATTCGACACAAACAAACAAAAAAACAAACATTTCCTCTTTATAATATTAGTATAGATAGTATAGATTATCAAGCGACAATTATTTTTAATTCCGCACAGGACCATTCAAAAATTTCAAAATTTTTAACTCGTGATATCTTTTGAATGGTATGTCAGAATTTAATAATTCAAAAAGTTATATAAAGGTTTTGAAGCGATCTTAAATAATAAATCATTTATTTCGATAAGGGTTAATACTAAGGTATAAATAAAGAGCCTTTTCAAGTAGTGGTATTTTAATTAATTTTTTTATATAAAATCGCTTATTGTGACAAAACTATAATAGTTAGAGATATGATGTCACGACGTTTTTTGTAGATAATGATAAGTTCTACAAAATTGTAGTACATCACTTTGTTATATCTTCAATCGTTTTCGCAGCATTCGCGATTAAAGAAAGTTTTTTGGTATTTTTTTTACATTATCGGAGTTTTGGTAAGGAACCCTATTTTTTTTGTTAAACTAAATATAGCCTATGTCACTCAGGGATAGTATAGCTTTCCAACGGTGAAAGAATTTTTCAAATCGGTTCAGTAGTTTCGGAGCCTATTCGACACAAACAAACAAAAAAACAAACATTTCCTCTTTATAATTTTAGTATAGATATTATAGATTATCAAGCGACAATTATTTTTAATTCCGCACAGGACCATTCAAAAATAAATCATTTATTTCGATAAGGATTAATACTAAGGTATAAATAAAGAGCCTTTCCAAGTAGTGGTATTTTAATTAATTTTTTTATATAAAATCGCTTATTGCGACAAAACTATAATAGTTAGAGATATGATGTCGGGACGGTTTTTGTAGATAATGACAAGTTCTACAAAATTGTAGTACATCACTTTGTTATATCTTCAATCGTTTTCGCAGCATTCGCGATTAAAGAAAGTTTTTTGGTATTTTTTTTACATTATCGGAGTTTTGGTAAGGAACCCTATTTTTTTTGTTAAACTAAATATAGCCTATGTCACTCAGGGATAGTATAGGTTTCCAACGGTGAAAGAATTTTTCAAATCGGTTCAGTAGTTTCGGAGCCTATTCGACACAAACAAACAAAAAAACAAACATTTCCTCTTTATAATATTAGTATAGATAGTATAGATTATCAAGCGACAATTATTTTTTTTTTAATTCCGCACAGGACCATTCAAAAATTTCAAAATTTTTAACTCGTGATATCTTTTGAATGGTATGTCAGAATCTAATAATTCAAAAAGTTATATAAAGGTTTTGAAGCGATCTTAAATAATAAATCATTTATTTCGATAAGGGTTAATACTAAGGTATAAATAAAGAGCCTTTTCAAGTAGTGGTATTTTTATTAATTTTTTTTATATAAAATCGCTTATTGTGACAAAACTATAATAGTTAGAGATATGATGTCGCGACGTTTTTTGTAGATAATGATAAGTTCTACAAAATTGTAGTACATCACTTTGTTATATCTTCAATCGTTTTCGCAGCATTCGCGATTAAAGAAATTTTTTTGGTATTTTTTTTACATTATCGGAGTTTTGGTAAGGAACCCTATTTTTTTTGTTAAACTAAATATAGCCTATGTCACTCAGGGATAGTATAGCTTTCCAACGGTGAAAGAATTTTTCAAATCGGTTCAGTAGTTTCGGAGCCTATTCGACACAAACAAACAAAAAAACAAACATTTCCTCTTTATAATATTAGTATAGATATTATAGATTATCAAGCGACAATTATTTTTAATTCCGCACAGGACCATTCAAAAATAAATCATTTATTTCGATAAGGATTAATACTAAGGTATAAATAAAGAGCCTTTCCAAGTAGTGGTATTTTAATTAATTTTTTTATATAAAATCGCTTATTGCGACAAAACTATAATAGTTAGAGATATGATGTCGGGACGGTTTTTGTAGATAATGACAAGTTCTACAAAATTGTAGTACATCACTTTGTTATATCTTCAATCGTTTTCGCAGCATTCGCGATTAAAGAAAGTTTTTTGGTATTTTTTTTACATTATCGGAGTTTTGGTAAGGAACCCTATTTTTTTTGTTAAACTAAATATAGCCTATGTCACTCAGGGATAGTATAGGTTTCCAACGGTGAAAGAATTTTTCAAATCGGTTCAGTAGTTTCGGAGCCTATTCGACACAAACAAACAAAAAAACAAACATTTCCTCTTTATAATATTAGTATAGATAGTATAGATTATCAAGCGACAATTATTTTTTTTTTAATTCCGCACAGGACCATTCAAAAATTTCAAAATTTTTAACTCGTGATATCTTTTGAATGGTATGTCAGAATCTAATAATTCAAAAAGTTATATAAAGGTTTTGAAGCGATCTTAAATAATAAATCATTTATTTCGATAAGGGTTAATACTGAGGTATAAATAAAGAGCCTTTTCAAGTAGTGGTATTTTTATTAATTTTTTTTATATAAAATCGCTTATTGTGACAAAACTATAATAGTTAGAGATATGATGTCACGACGTTTTTTGTAGATAATGATAAGTTCTACAAAATTGTAGTACATCACTTTGTTATATCTTCAATCGTTTTCGCAGCATTCGCGATTAAAGAAAGTTTTTTGGTATTTTTTTTACATTATCGGAGTTTTGGTAAGGAACCCTATTTTTTTTGTTAAACTAAATATAGCCTATGTCACTCAGGGATAGTATAGCTTTCCAACGGTGAAAGAATTTTTCAAATCGGTTCAGTAGTTTCGGAGCCTATTCGACACAAACAAACAAAAAAACAAACATTTCCTCTTTATAATATTAGTATAGATATTATAGATTATCAAGCGACAATTATTTTTAATTCCGCACAGGACCATTCAAAAATAAATCATTTATTTCGATAAGGATTAATACTAAGGTATAAATAAAGAGCCTTTTCAAGTAGTGGTATTTTAATTAATTTTTTATATAAAATCGCTTATTGTGACAAAACTATAATAGTTAGAGATATGATGTCACGACGTTTTTTGTAGATAATGATAAGTTCTACAAAATTGTAGTACATCACTTTGTTATATCTTCAATCGTTTTCGCAGCATTCGCGATTAAAGAAAGTTTTTTGGTATTTTTTTTACATTTTCGGAGTTTTGGTAAGGAACCCTATTTTTTTTGTTAAACTAAATATAGCCTATGTCACTCAGGGATAGTGTAGCTTTCCAACGGTGAAAGAATTTATCAAATGGGTTCACTAGTTTCGGAGCCTATTCGACACAAACAAACAAAAAAACAAAGATTTCCTCTTTATAATATTAGTATAGATTAATTTTTTTATATAAAATCGCTTATTGTGACAAAACTATAATAGTTAGAGATATGATGTCCGGACGGTTTTTGTAGATAATGATAAGTTCTACAAAATTGTAGTACATCACTTTGTTATATCTTCAATCGTTTTCGCAGCATTCGCGATTAAAGAAATTTTTTTGGTATTTTTTTTACATTATCGGAGTTTTGGTGAGGAACCCTATTTTTTTTTGTTAAACTAAATATAGCCTATGTCACTCAGGGATAGTATAGCTTTCCAACGGTGAAAGAATTTTTCAAATCGGTCCAGTAGTTTCTGAGCCTATTCGACACAAACAAACAAAAAAACAAACATTTCCTCTTTATAATATTAGTATAGATAGTATAGATTATCAAGCGACAATTATTTTTAATTCCGCACAGGACCATTCAAAAATTTCAAAATTTTTAACTCGTGATATCTTTTGAATGGTATGCCAGAATCTAATAATAAATCATTTATTTCGATAAGGATTAATACTAAGGTATATAAAATTTTTTGTAGATAATGATAAGTTCTACAAAATTGTAGTACATCACTTTGTTATATCTTCAATCGTTTTCGCAGCATTCGCGATTAAAGAAAGTTTTTTGGTATTTTTTTTTACATTTTCGGAGTTTTGGTAAGGAACCCTATTTTTTTTGTTAAACTAAATATAGCCTATGTCACTCAGGGATAGTGTAGCTTTCCAACGGTGAAAGAATTTTTCAAATGGGTTCACTAGTTTCGGAGCCTATTCGACACAAACAAACAAAAAAACAAAGATTTCCTCTTTATAATATTAGTATAGATTAATTTTTTTATATAAAATCGCTTATTGTGACAAAACTATAATAGTTAGAGATATGATGTCCGGACGGTTTTTGTAGATAATGATAAGTTCTACAAAATTGTAGTACATCACTTTGTTATATCTTCAATCGTTTTCGCAGCATTCGCGATTAAAGAAATTTTTTTGGTATTTTTTTTACATTATCGGAGTTTTGGTGAGGAACCCTATTTTTTTTTTGTTAAACTAAATATAGCCTATGTCACTCAGGGATAGTATAGCTTTCCAACGGTGAAAGAATTTTTCAAATCGGTCCAGTAGTTTCTGAGCCTATTCGACACAAACAAACAAAAAAACAAACATTTCCTCTTTATAATATTAGTATAGATAGTATAGATTATCAAGCGACAATTATTTTTAATTCCGCACAGGACCATTCAAAAATTTCAAAATTTTTAACTCGTGATAAAGGTTTTGAAGCGATCTTAAATAATAAATCATTTATTTGGATAAGGATTAATACTAAGGTATAAATAAAGAGCCTTTCCAAGTAGTGGTATTTTAATTAATTTTTTTATATAAAATCGCTTATTGCGACAAAACTATAATAGTTAGAGATATGATGTCAGGACGTTTTTTGTAGATAATGATAAGTTCTACAAAATTGTAGTACATCACTTTGTTATATCTTCAATCGTTTTCGCAGCATTCGCGATTAAAGAAAGTTTTTTGGTATTTTTTTTACATTTTCGGAGTTTTGGTAAGGAACCCTATTTTTTTTGTTAAACTAAATATAGCCTATGTCACTCAGGGATAGTGTAGCTTTCCAACGGTGAAAGAATTTTTCAAATGGGTTCACTAGTTTCGGAGCCTATTCGACACAAACAAACAAAAAAACAAAGATTTCCTCTTTATAATATTAGTATAGATTAATTTTTTTATATAAAATCGCTTATTGTGACAAAACTATAATAGTTAGAGATATGATGTCCGGGCGGTTTTTGTAGATAATGATAAGTTCTACAAAATTGTAGTACATCACTTTGTTATATCTTCAATCGTTTTCGCAGCATTCGCGATTAAAGAAATTTTTTTGGTATTTTTTTTACATTATCGGAGTTTTGGTGAGGAACCCTATTTTTTTTTGTTAAACTAAATATAGCCTATGTCACTCAGGGATAGTATAGCTTTCCAACGGTGAAAGAATTTTTCAAATCGGTCCAGTAGTTTCTGAGCCTATTCGACACAAACAAACAAAAAAACAAACATTTCCTCTTTATAATATTAGTATAGATAGTATAGATTATCAAGCGACAATTATTTTTAATTCCGCACAGGACCATTCAAAAATTTCAAAATTTTTAATTCGTGATATCTTTTGAATGGTATGTCAGAATCTAATAATTCAAAAAGTTATATAAAGGTTTTGAAGCGATCTTAAATAATAAATCATTTATTTCGATAAGGGTTAATACTAAGGTATAAATAAAGAGCCTTTTCAAGTAGTGGTATTTTAATTAATTTTTTTATATAAAATCGCTTATTGTGACAAAACTATAATAGTTAGAGATATGATGTCACGACGTTTTTTGTAGATAATGATAAGTTCTACAAAATTGTAGTACATCACTTTGTTATATCTTCAATCGTTTTCGCAGCATTCGCGATTAAAGAAAGTTTTTTGGTATTTTTTTTACATTATCGGAGTTTTGGTAAGGAACCCTATTTTTTTTGTTAAACTAAATATAGCCTATGTCACTCAGGGATAGTATAGCTTTCCAACGGTGAAAGAATTTTTCAAATCGGTTCAGTAGTTTCGGAGCCTATTCGACACAAACAAACAAAAAAACAAACATTTCCTCTTTATAATATTAGTATAGATATTATAGATTATCAAGCGACAATTATTTTTAATTCCGCACAGGACCATTCAAAAATAAATCATTTATTTCGATAAGGATTAATACTAAGGTATAAATAAAGAGCCTTTTCAAGTAGTGGTATTTTAATTAATTTTTTATATAAAATCGCTTATTGTGACAAAACTATAATAGTTAGAGATATGATGTCGCGACGTTTTTTGTAGATAATGATAAGTTCTACAAAATTGTAGTACATCACTTTGTTATATCTTCAATCGTTTTCGCAGCATTCGTGATTAAAGAAAGTTTTTTTGGTATTTTTTTTACATTATCGGAGTTTTGGTAAGGAACCCTATTTTTTTTGTTAAACTAAATATAGCCTATGTCACTCAGGGATAGTATAGCTTTCCAACGGTGAAAGAATTTTTCAAATCGGTTCAGTAGTTTCGGAGCCTATTCGACACAAACAAACAAAAAAACAAACATTTCCTCTTTATAATATTAGTATAGATATTATAGATTATCAAGCGACAATTATTTTTAATTCCGCACAGGACCATTCAAAAATAAATCATTTATTTCGATAAGGATTAATACTAAGGTATAAATAAAGAGCCTTTTCAAGTAGTGGTATTTTAATTAATTTTTTATATAAAATCGCTTATTGTGACAAAACTATAATAGTTAGAGATATGATGTCAGGACGTTTTTTGTAGATAATGATAAGTTCTACAAAATTGTAGTACATCACTTTGTTATATCTTCAATCGTTTTCGCAGCATTCGCGATTAAAGAAAGTTTTTTGGTATTTTTTTTTACATTTTCGGAGTTTTGGTAAGGAACCCTATTTTTTTTGTTAAACTAAATATAGCCTATGTCACTCAGGGATAGTGTAGCTTTCCAACGGTGAAAGAATTTTTCAAATGGGTTCACTAGTTTCGGAGCCTATTCGACACAAACAAACAAAAAAACAAAGATTTCCTCTTTATAATATTAGTATAGATTAATTTTTTTATATAAAATCGCTTATTGTGACAAAACTATAATAGTTAGAGATATGATGTCCGGACGGTTTTTGTAGATAATGATAAGTTCTACAAAATTGTAGTACATCACTTTGTTATATCTTCAATCGTTTTCGCAGCATTCGCGATTAAAGAAATTTTTTTGGTATTTTTTTTACATTATCGGAGTTTTGGTGAGGAACCCTATTTTTTTTTGTTAAACTAAATATAGCCTATGTCACTCAGGGATAGTATAGCTTTCCAACGGTGAAAGAATTTTTCAAATCGGTCCAGTAGTTTCTGAGCCTATTCGACACAAACAAACAAAAAAACAAACATTTCCTCTTTATAATATTAGTATAGATAGTATAGATTATCAAGCGACAATTATTTTTAATTCCGCACAGGACCATTCAAAAATTTCAAAATTTTTAACTCGTGATAAAGGTTTTGAAGCGATCTTAAATAATAAATCATTTATTTGGATAAGGATTAATACTAAGGTATAAATAAAGAGCCTTTCCAAGTAGTGGTATTTTAATTAATTTTTTTATATAAAAACGCTTATTGCGACAAAACTATAATAGTTAGAGATATGATGTCGGGACGGTTTTTGTAGATAATGACAAGTTCTACAAAATTGTAGTACATCACTTTGTTATATCTTCAATCGTTTTCGCAGCATTCGCGATTAAAGAAAGTTTTTTGGTATTTTTTTTACATTATCGGAGTTTTGGTAAGGAACCCTATTTTTTTTGTTAAACTAAATATAGCCTATGTCACTCAGGGATAGTATAGGTTTCCAACGGTGAAAGAATTTTTCAAATCGGTTCAGTAGTTTCGGAGCCTATTCGACACAAACAAACAAAAAAACAAACATTTCCTCTTTATAATATTAGTATAGATAGTATAGATTATCAAGCGACAATTATTTTTTTTTTAATTCCGCACAGGACCATTCAAAAATTTCAAAATTTTTAACTCGTGATATCTTTTGAATGGTATGTCAGAATCTAATAATTCAAAAAGTTATATAAAGGTTTTGAAGCGATCTTAAATAATAAATCATTTATTTCGATAAGGGTTAATACTAAGGTATAAATAAAGAGCCTTTTCAAGTAGTGGTATTTTTATTAATTTTTTTATATAAAATCGCTTATTGTGACAAAACTATAATAGTTAGAGATATGATGTCCCGACGTTTTTTGTAGATAATGATAAGTTCTACAAAATTGTAGTACATCACTTTGTTATATCTTCAATCGTTTTCGCAGCATTCGCGATTAAAGAAAGTTTTTTGGTATTTTTTTTACATTTTCGGAGTTTTGGTAAGGAACCCTATTTTTTTTGTTAAACTAAATATAGCCTATGTCACTCAGGGATAGTGTAGCTTTCCAACGGTGAAAGAATTTTTCAAATGGGTTCACTAGTTTCGGAGCCTATTCGACACAAACAAACAAAAAAACAAAGATTTCCTCTTTATAATATTAGTATAGATTAATTTTTTTATATAAAATCGCTTATTGTGACAAAACTATAATAGTTAGAGATATGATGTCCGGACGGTTTTTGTAGATAATGATAAGTTCTACCAAATTGTAGTACATCACTTTGTTATATCTTCAATCGTTTTCGCAGCATTCGCGATTAAAGAAATTTTTTTGGTATTTTTTTTATATTATCGGAGTTTTGGTGAGGAACCCTATTTTTTTTTGTTAAACTAAATATAGCCTATGTCACTCAGGGATAGTATAGCTTTCCAACGGTGAAAGAATTTTTCAAATCGGTCCAGTAGTTTCTGAGCCTATTCGACACAAACAAACAAAAAAACAAACATTTCCTCTTTATAATATTAGTATAGATAGTATAGATTATCAAGCGACAATTATTTTTAATTCCGCACAGGACCATTCAAAAATTTCAAAATTTTTAACTCGTGATATCTTTTGAATGGTATGTCAGAATCTAATAATTCAAAAAGTTATATAAAGGTTTTGAAGCGATCTTAAATAATAAATCATTTATTTCGATAAGGGTTAATACTAAGGTATAAATAAATAGCCTTTTCAAGTAGTGGTATTTTAATTAATTTTTTTATATAAAATCGCTTATTGTGACAAAACTATAATAGTTAGAGATATGATGTCACGACGTTTTTTGTAGATAATGATAAGTTCTACAAATTGTAGTACATCACTTTGTTATATCTTCAATCGTTTTCGCAGCATTCGCGATTAAAGAAAGTTTTTTGGTATTTTTTTTACATTATCGGAGTTTTGGTAAGGAACCCTATTTTTTTTGTTAAACTAAATATAGCCTATGTCACTCAGGGATAGTATAGCTTTCCAACGGTGAAAGAATTTTTCAAATCGGTTCAGTAGTTTCGGAGCCTATTCGACACAAACAAACAAAAAAACAAACATTTCCTCTTTATAATATTAGTATAGATATTATAGATTATCAAGCGACAATTATTTTTAATTCCGCACAGGACCATTCAAAAATAAATCATTTATTTCGATAAGGATTAATACTAAGGTATAAATAAAGAGCCTTTTCAAGTAGTGGTATTTTAATTAATTTTTTATATAAAATCGCTTATTGTGACAAAACTATAATAGTTAGAGATATGATGTCGCGACGTTTTTTGTAGATAATGATAAGTTCTACAAAATTGTAGTACATCACTTTGTTATATCTTCAATCGTTTTCGCAGCATTCGTGATTAAAGAAAGTTTTTTTGGTATTTTTTTTACATTATCGGAGTTTTGGTAAGGAACCCTATTTTTTTTGTTAAACTAAATATAGCCTATGTCACTCAGGGATAGTATAGCTTTCCAACGGTGAAAGAATTTTTCAAATCGGTTCAGTAGTTTCGGAGCCTATTCGACACAAACAAACAAAAAAACAAACATTTCCTCTTTATAATATTAGTATAGATATTATAGATTATCAAGCGACAATTATTTTTAATTCCGCACAGGACCATTCAAAAATAAATCATTTATTTCGATAAGGATTAATACTAAGGTATAAATAAAGAGCCTTTTCAAGTAGTGGTATTTTAATTAATTTTTTATATAAAATCGCTTATTGTGACAAAACTATAATAGTTAGAGATATGATGTCGCGACGTTTTTTGTAGATAATGATAAGTTCTACAAAATTGTAGTACATCACTTTGTTATATCTTCAATCGTTTTCGCAGCATTCGCGATTAAAGAAAGTTTTTTGGTATTTTTTTTTACATTTTCGGAGTTTTGGTAAGGAACCCTATTTTTTTTGTTAAACTAAATATAGCCTATGTCACTCAGGGATAGTGTAGCTTTCCAACGGTGAAAGAATTTTTCAAATGGGTTCACTAGTTTCGGAGCCTATTCGACACAAACAAACAAAAAAACAAAGATTTCCTCTTTATAATATTAGTATAGATTAATTTTTTTATATAAAATCGCTTATTGTGACAAAACTATAATAGTTAGAGATATGATGTCCGGACGGTTTTTGTAGATAATGATAAGTTCTACAAAATTGTAGTACATCACTTTGTTATATCTTCAATCGTTTTCGCAGCATTCGCGATTAAAGAAATTTTTTTGGTATTTTTTTTACATTATCGGAGTTTTGGTGAGGAACCCTATTTTTTTTTGTTAAACTAAATATAGCCTATGTCACTCAGGGATAGTATAGCTTTCCAACGGTGAAAGAATTTTTCAAATCGGTCCAGTAGTTTCTGAGCCTATTCGACACAAACAAACAAAAAAACAAACATTTCCTCTTTATAATATTAGTATAGATAGTATAGATTATCAAGCGACAATTATTTTTAATTCCGCACAGGACCATTCAAAAATTTCAAAATTTTTAACTCGTGATAAAGGTTTTGAAGCGATCTTAAATAATAAATCATTTATTTGGATAAGGATTAATACTAAGGTATAAATAAAGAGCCTTTCCAAGTAGTGGTATTTTAATTAATTTTTTTATATAAAATCGCTTATTGCGACAAAACTATAATAGTTAGAGATATGATGTCGGGACGGTTTTTGTAGATAATGACAAGTTCTACAAAATTGTAGTACATCACTTTGTTATATCTTCAATCGTTTTCGCAGCATTCGCGATTAAAGAAAGTTTTTTGGTATTTTTTTTACATTATCGGAGTTTTGGTAAGGAACCCTATTTTTTTTGTTAAACTAAATATAGCCTATGTCACTCAGGGATAGTATAGGTTTCCAACGGTGAAAGAATTTTTCAAATCGGTTCAGTAGTTTCGGAGCCTATTCGACACAAACAAACAAAAAAACAAACATTTCCTCTTTATAATATTAGTATAGATAGTATAGATTATCAAGCGACAATTATTTTTTTTTTAATTCCGCACAGGACCATTCAAAAATTTCAAAATTTTTAACTCGTGATATCTTTTGAATGGTATGTCAGAATCTAATAATTCAAAAAGTTATATAAAGGTTTTGAAGCGATCTTAAATAATAAATCATTTATTTCGATAAGGGTTAATACTAAGGTATAAATAAAGAGCCTTTTCAAGTAGTGGTATTTTTATTAATTTTTTTATATAAAATCGCTTATTGTGACAAAACTATAATAGTTAGAGATATGATGTCACGACGTTTTTTGTAGATAATGATAAGTTCTACAAAATTGTAGTACATCACTTTGTTATATCTTCAATCGTTTTCGCAGCATTCGCGATTAAAGAAAGTTTTTTGGTATTTTTTTTATATTATCGGAGTTTTGGTAAGGAACCCTATTTTTTTTGTTAAACTAAATATAGCCTATGTCACTCAGGGATAGTATAGCTTTCCAACGGTGAAAGAATTTTTCAAATCGGTCCAGTAGTTTCTGAGCCTATTCGACACAAACAAACAAAAAAACAAACATTTCCTCTTTATAATATTAGTATAGATAGTATAGATTATCAAGCGACAATTATTTTTAATTCCGCACAGGACCATTCAAAAATTTCAAAATTTTTAACTCGTGATATCTTTTGAATGGTATGTCAGAATCTAATAATTCAAAAAGTTATATAAAGGTTTTGAAGCGATCTTAAATAATAAATCATTTATTTCGATAAGGGTTAATACTAAGGTATAAATAAAGAGCCTTTTCAAGTAGTGGTATTTTCATTAATTTTTTTATATAAAATCGCTTATTGTGACAAAACTATAATAGTTAGAGATATGATGTCCGGACGGTTTTTGTAGATAATGATAAGTTCTACAAAATTGTAGTACATCACTTTGTTATATCTTCAATCGTTTTCGCAGCATTCGCGATTAAAGAAAGTTTTTTGGTATTTTTTTTACATTATCGGAGTTTTGGTAAGGAACCCTATTTTTTTTGTTAAACTAAATATAGCCTATGTCACTCAGGGATAGTATAGCTTTCCAATGGTGAAAGAATTTTTCAAATCGGTTCAGTAGTTTCGGAGCCTATTCGACACAAACAAACAAAAAAACAAACATTTCCTCTTTATAATATTAGTATAGATATTATAGATTATCAAGCGACAATTATTTTTAATTCCGCACAGGACCATTCAAAAATAAATCATTTATTTCGATAAGGATTAATACTAAGGTATAAATAAAGAGCCTTTTCAAGTAGTGGTATTTTAATTAATTTTTTATATAAAATCGCTTATTGTGACAAAACTATAATAGTTAGAGATATGATGTCAGGACGTTTTTTGTAGATAATGATAAGTTCTACAAAATTGTAGTACATTACTTTGTTATATCTTCAATCGTTTTCGCAGCATTCGCGATTAAAGAAAGTTTTTTGGTATTTTTTTTTACATTTTCGGAGTTTTGGTAAGGAACCCTATTTTTTTTGTTAAACTAAATATAGCCTATGTCACTCAGGGATAGTGTAGCTTTCCAACGGTGAAAGAATTTTTCAAATGGGTTCACTAGTTTCGGAGCCTATTCGACACAAACAAACAAAAAAACAAAGATTTCCTCTTTATAATATTAGTATAGATTAATTTTTTTATATAAAATCGCTTATTGTGACAAAACTATAATAGTTAGAGATATGATGTCCGGACGGTTTTTGTAGATAATGATAAGTTCTACAAAATTGTAGTACATCACTTTGTTATATCTTCAATCGTTTTCGCAGCATTCGCGATTAAAGAAATTTTTTTGGTATTTTTTTTACATTATCGGAGTTTTGGTGAGGAACCCTATTTTTTTTTGTTAAACTAAATATAGCCTATGTCACTCAGGGATAGTATAGCTTTCCAACGGTGAAAGAATTTTTCAAATCGGTCCAGTAGTTTCTGAGCCTATTCGACACAAACAAACAAAAAAACAAACATTTCCTCTTTATAATATTAGTATAGATAGTATAGATTATCAAGCGACAATTATTTTTAATTCCGCACAGGACCATTCAAAAATTTCAAAATTTTTAACTCGTGATAAAGGTTTTGAAGCGATCTTAAATAATAAATCATTTATTTGGATAAGGATTAATACTAAGGTATAAATAAAGAGCCTTTCCAAGTAGTGGTATTTTAATTAATTTTTTTATATAAAATCGCTTATTGCGACAAAACTATAATAGTTAGAGATATGATGTCGGGACGGTTTTTGTAGATAATGACAAGTTCTACAAAATTGTAGTACATCACTTTGTTATATCTTCAATCGTTTTCGCAGCATTCGCGATTAAAGAAAGTTTTTTGGTATTTTTTTTACATTATCGGAGTTTTGGTAAGGAACCCTATTTTTTTTGTTAAACTAAATATAGCCTATGTCACTCAGGGATAGTATAGGTTTCCAACGGTGAAAGAATTTTTCAAATCGGTTCAGTAGTTTCGGAGCCTATTCGACACAAACAAACAAAAAAACAAACATTTCCTCTTTATAATATTAGTATAGATAGTATAGATTATCAAGCGACAATTATTTTTTTTTTAATTCCGCACAGGACCATTCAAAAATTTCAAAATTTTTAACTCGTGATATCTTTTGAATGGTATGTCAGAATCTAATAATTCAAAAAGTTATATAAAGGTTTTGAAGCGATCTTAAATAATAAATCATTTATTTCGATAAGGGTTAATACTAAGGTATAAATAAAGAGCCTTTTCAAGTAGTGGTATTTTTATTAATTTTTTTATATAAAATCGCTTATTGTGACAAAACTATAATAGTTAGAGATATGATGTCACGACGTTTTTTGTAGATAATGATAAGTTCTACAAAATTGTAGTACATCACTTTGTTATATCTTCAATCGTTTTCGCAGCATTCGCGATTAAAGAAAGTTTTTTGGTATTTTTTTTATATTATCGGAGTTTTGGTAAGGAACCCTATTTTTTTTGTTAAACTAAATATAGCCTATGTCACTCAGGGATAGTATAGCTTTCCAACGGTGAAAGAATTTTTCAAATCGGTTCAGTAGTTTCGGAGCCTATTCGACACAGGACCATTCAAAAATAAATCATTTATTTCGATAAGGATTAATACTAAGGTATAAATAAAGAGCCTTTTCAAGTAGTGGTATTTTAATTAATTTTTTATATAAAATCGCTTATTGTGACAAAACTATAATAGTTAGAGATATGATGTCCGGACGGTTTTTGTAGATAATGATAAGTTCTACAAAATTGTAGTACATCACTTTGTTATATCTTCAATCGTTTTCGCAGCATTCGCGATTAAAGAAATTTTTTTGGTATTTTTTTTACATTATCGGAGTTTTGGTGAGGAACCCTATTTTTTTTTGTTAAACTAAATATAGCCTATGTCACTCAGGGATAGTATAGCTTTCCAACGGTGAAAGAATTTTTCAAATCGGTCCAGTAGTTTCTGAGCCTATTCGACACAAACAAACAAAAAAACAAACATTTCCTCTTTATAATATTAGTATAGATAGTATAGATTATCAAGCGACAATTATTTTTAATTCCGCACAGGACCATTCAAAAATTTCAAAATTTTTAACTCGTGATATCTTTTGAATGGTATGTCAGAATCTAATAATTCAAAAAGTTATATAAAGGTTTTGAAGCGATCTTAAATAATAAATCATTTATTTCGATAAGGGTTAATACTAAGGTATAAATAAAGAGCCTTTTCAAGTAGTGGTATTTTCATTAATTTTTTTATATAAAATCGCTTATTGTGACAAAACTATAATAGTTAGAGATATGATGTCCGGACGGTTTTTGTAGATAATGATAAGTTCTACAAAATTGTAGTACATCACTTTGTTATATCTTCAATCGTTTTCGCAGCATTCGCGATTAAAGAAAGTTTTTTGGTATTTTTTTTACATTATCGGAGTTTTGGTAAGGAACCCTATTTTTTTTGTTAAACTAAATATAGCCTATGTCACTCAGGGATAGTATAGCTTTCCAACGGTGAAAGAATTTTTCAAATCGGTTCAGTAGTTTCGGAGCCTATTCGACACAAACAAACAAAAAAACAAACATTTCCTCTTTATAATATTAGTATAGATATTATAGATTATCAAGCGACAATTATTTTTAATTCCGCACAGGACCATTCAAAAATAAATCATTTATTTCGATAAGGATTAATACTAAGGTATAAATAAAGAGCCTTTTCAAGTAGTGGTATTTTAATTAATTTTTTATATAAAATCGCTTATTGTGACAAAACTATAATAGTTAGAGATATGATGTCAGGACGTTTTTTGTAGATAATGATAAGTTCTACAAAATTGTAGTACATCACTTTGTTATATCTTCAATCGTTTTCGCAGCATTCGCGATTAAAGAAAGTTTTTTGGTATTTTTTTTTACATTTTCGGAGTTTTGGTAAGGAACCCTATTTTTTTTGTTAAACTAAATATAGCCTATGTCACTCAGGGATAGTGTAGCTTTCCAACGGTGAAAGAATTTTTCAAATGGGTTGACTAGTTTCGGAGCCTATTCGACACAAACAAACAAAAAAACAAAGATTTCCTCTTTATAATATTAGTATAGATTAATTTTTTTATATAAAATCGCTTATTGTGACAAAACTATAATAGTTAGAGATATGATGTCCGGACGGTTTTTGTAGATAATGATAAGTTCTACAAAATTGTAGTACATCACTTTGTTATATCTTCAATCGTTTTCGCAGCATTCGCGATTAAAGAAATTTTTTTGGTATTTTTTTTACATTATCGGAGTTTTGGTGAGGAACCCTATTTTTTTTTGTTAAACTAAATATAGCCTATGTCACTCAGGGATAGTATAGCTTTCCAACGGTGAAAGAATTTTTCAAATCGGTCCAGTAGTTTCTGAGCCTATTCGACACAAACAAACAAAAAAACAAACATTTCCTCTTTATAATATTAGTATAGATAGTATAGATTATCAAGCGACAATTATTTTTAATTCCGCACAGGACCATTCAAAAATTTCAAAATTTTTAACTCGTGATAAAGGTTTTGAAGCGATCTTAAATAATAAATCATTTATTTGGATAAGGATTAATACTAAGGTATAAATAAAGAGCCTTTCCAAGTAGTGGTATTTTAATTAATTTTTTTATATAAAATCGCTTATTGCGACAAAACTATAATAGTTAGAGATATGATGTCGGGACGGTTTTTGTAGATAATGACAAGTTCTACAAAATTGTAGTACATCACTTTGTTATATCTTCAATCGTTTTCGCAGCATTCGCGATTAAAGAAAGTTTTTTGGTATTTTTTTTACATTATCGGAGTTTTGGTAAGGAACCCTATTTTTTTTGTTAAACTAAATATAGCCTATGTCACTCAGGGATAGTATAGGTTTCCAACGGTGAAAGAATTTTTCAAATCGGTTCAGTAGTTTCGGAGCCTATTCGACACAAACAAACAAAAAAACAAACATTTCCTCTTTATAATATTAGTATAGATAGTATAGATTATCAAGCGACAATTATTTTTTTTTTTAATTCCGCACAGGACCATTCAAAGATTTCAAAATTTTTAACTCGTGATATCTTTTGAATGGTATGTCAGAATCTAATAATTCAAAAAGTTATATAAAGGTTTTGAAGCGATCTTAAATAATAAATCATTTATTTCGATAAGGGTTAATACTAAGGTATAAATAAAGAGCCTTTTCAAGTAGTGGTATTTTTATTATTTTTTTTATATAAAATCGCTTATTGTGACAAAACTATAATAGTTAGAGATATGATGTCACGACGTTTTTTGTAGATAATGATAAGTTCTACAAAATTGTAGTACATCACTTTGTTATATCTTCAATCGTTTTCGCAGCATTCGCGATTAAAGAAAGTTTTTTGGTATTTTTTTTACATTATCGGAGTTTTGGTAAGGAACCCTATTTTTTTTGTTAAACTAAATATAGCCTATGTCACTCAGGGATAGTATAGCTTTCCAACGGTGAAAGAATTTTTCAAATCGGTTCAGTAGTTTCGGAGCCTATTCGACACAAATAAACAAAAAAACAAACATTTCCTCTTTATAATATTAGTATAGATATTATAGATTATCAAGCGACAATTATTTTTAATTCCGCACAGGACCATTCAAAAATAAATCATTTATTTCGATAAGGATTAATACTAAGGTATAAATAAAGAGCCTTTTCAAGTAGTGGTATTTTAATTAATTTTTTATATAAAATCGCTTATTGTGACAAAACTATAATAGTTAGAGATATGATGTCGCGACGTTTTTTGTAGATAATGATAAGTTCAACAAAATTGTAGTACATCACTTTGTTATATCTTCAATCGTTTTCGCAGCATTCGTGATTAAAGAAAGTTTTTTTGGTATTTTTTTTACATTATCGGAGTTTTGGTAAGGAACCCTATTTTTTTTGTTAAACTAAATATAGCCTATGTCACTCAGGGATAGTATAGCTTTCCAACGGTGAAAGAATTTTTCAAATCGGTTCAGTAGTTTCGGAGCCTATTCGGCACAAACAAACAAAAAAACAAACATTTCCTCTTTATAATATTAGTATAGATTAATTTTTTTATATAAAATCGCTTATTGTGACAAAACTATAATAGTTAGAGATATGATGTCCGGACGGTTTTTGTAGATAATGATAAGTTCTACAAAATTGTAGTACATCACTTTGTTATATCTTCAATCGTTTTCGCAGCATTCGCGATTAAAGAAATTTTTTTGGTATTTTTTTTACATTATCGGAGTTTTGGTGAGGAACCCTATTTTTTTTTGTTAAACTAAATATAGCCTATGTCACTCAGGGATAGTATAGCTTTCCAACGGTGAAAGAATTTTTCAAATCGGTTCAGTAGTTTCGGAGCCTATTCGGCACAAACAAACAAAAAAACAAACATTTCCTCTTTATAATATTAGTATAGATATTATAGATTATCAAGCGACAATTATTTTTAATTCCGCACAGGACCATTCAAAAATAAATCATTTATTTCGATAAGGATTAATACTAAGGTATAAATAAAGAGCCTTTTCAAGTAGTGGTATTTTAATTAATTTTTTATATAAAATCGCTTATTGTGACAAAACTATAATAGTTAGAGATATGATGTCACGACGTTTTTTGTAGATAAGGATAAGTTCTACAAAATTGTAGTACATCACTTTGTTATATCTTCAATCGTTTTCGCAGCATTCGCGATTAAAGAAATTTTTTTGGTATTTTTTTTACATTATCGGAGTTTTGGTAAGGAACCCTATTTTTTTTGTTAAACTAAATATAGCCTATGTCACTCAGGGATAGTATAGGTTTCCAACGGTGAAAGAATTTTTCAAATCGGTTCAGTAGTTTCGGAGCCTATTCGACACAAACAAACAAAAAAACAAACATTTCCTCTTTATAATATTAGTATAGATAGTATAGATTATCAAGCGACAATTATTTTTTTTTTAATTCCGCACAGGACCATTCAAAAATTTCAAAATTTTTAACTCGTGATATCTTTTGAATGGTATGTCAGAATCTAATAATTCAAAAAGTTATATAAAGGTTTTGAAGCGATCTTAAATAATAAATCATTTATTTCGATAAGGATTAATACTAAGGTATAAATAAAGAGCCTTTTCAAGTAGTGGTATTTTAATTAATTTTTTATATAAAATCGCTTATTGTGACAAAACTATAATAGTTAGAGATATGATGTCCGGACGTTTTTTGTAGATAATGATAAGTTCTACAAAATTGTAGTACATCACTTTGTTATATCTTCAATCGTTTTCGCAGCATTCGCGATTAAAGAAAGTTTTTTGGTATTTTTTTTACATTTTCGGAGTTTTGGTAAGGAACCCTATTTTTTTTGTTAAACTAAATATAGCCTATGTCACTCAGGGATAGTGTAGCTTTCCAACGGTGAAAGAATTTTTCAAATGGGTTCAGTAGTTTCGGAGCCTATTCGACACAAACAAACAAAAAAACAAAGATTTCCTCTTTATAATATTAGTATAGATTAATTTTTTTATATAAAATCGCTTATTGTGACAAAACTATAATAGTTAGAGATATGATGTCCGGACGGTTTTTGTAGATAATGATAAGTTCTACAAAATTGTAGTACATCACTTTGTTATATCTTCAATCGTTTTCGCAGCATTCGCGATTAAAGAAATTTTTTTGGTATTTTTTTTACATTATCGGAGTTTTGGTGAGGAACCCTATTTTTTTTTGTTAAACTAAATATAGCCTATGTCACTCAGGGATAGTATAGCTTTCCAACGGTGAAAGAATTTTTCAAATCGGTCCAGTAGTTTCTGAGCCTATTCGACACAAACAAACAAAAAAACAAACATTTCCTCTTTATAATATTAGTATAGATAGTATAGATTATCAAGCGACAATTATTTTTAATTCCGCACAGGACCATTCAAAAATTTCAAAATTTTTAACTCGTGATAAAGGTTTTGAAGCGATCTTAAATAATAAATCATTTATTTGGATAAGGATTAATACTAAGGTATAAATAAAGAGCCTTTCCAAGTAGTGGTATTTTAATTAATTTTTTTATATAAAATCGCTTATTGCGACAAAACTATAATAGTTAGAGATATGATGTCGGGACGGTTTTTGTAGATAATGACAAGTTCTACAAAATTGTAGTACATCACTTTGTTATATCTTCAATCGTTTTCGCAGCATTCGCGATTAAAGAAAGTTTTTTGGTATTTTTTTTACATTATCGGAGTTTTGGTAAGGAACCCTATTTTTTTTGTTAAACTAAATATAGCCTATGTCACTCAGGGATAGTATAGGTTTCCAACGGTGAAAGAATTTTTCAAATCGGTTCAGTAGTTTCGGAGCCTATTCGACACAAACAAACAAAAAAACAAACATTTCCTCTTTATAATATTAGTATAGATAGTATAGATTATCAAGCGACAATTATTTTTTTTTTAATTCCGCACAGGACCATTCAAAAATTTCAAAATTTTTAACTCGTGATATCTTTTGAATGGTATGTCAGAATCTAATAATTCAAAAAGTTATATAAAGGTTTTGAAGCGATCTTAAATAATAAATCATTTATTTCGATAAGGGTTAATACTAAGGTATAAATAAAGAGCCTTTTCAAGTAGTGGTATTTTTATTAATTTTTTTATATAAAATCGCTTATTGTGACAAAACTATAATAGTTAGAGATATGATGTCACGACGTTTTTTGTAGATAATGATAAGTTCTACAAAATTGTAGTACATCACTTTGTTATATCTTCAATCGTTTTCGCAGCATTCGCGATTAAAGAAAGTTTTTTGGTATTTTTTTTACATTATCGGAGTTTTGGTAAGGAACCCTATTTTTTTTTGTTAAACTAAATATAGCCTATGTCACTCAGGGATAGTATAGCTTTCCAACGGTGAAAGAATTTTTCAAATCGGTTCAGTAGTTTCGGAGCCTATTCGACACAAATAAACAAAAAAACAAACATTTCCTCTTTATAATATTAGTATAGATATTATAGATTATCAAGCGACAATTATTTTTAATTCCGCACAGGACCATTCAAAAATAAATCATTTATTTCGATAAGGATTAATACTAAGGTATAAATAAAGAGCCTTTTCAAGTAGTGGTATTTTAATTAATTTTTTATATAAAATCGCTTATTGTGACAAAACTATAATAGTTAGAGATATGATGTCGCGACGTTTTTTGTAGATAATGATAAGTTCTACAAAATTGTAGTACATCACTTTGTTATATCTTCAATCGTTTTCGCAGCATTCGTGATTAAAGAAAGTTTTTTTGGTATTTTTTTTACATTATCGGAGTTTTGGTAAGGAACCCTATTTTTTTTGTTAAACTAAATATAGCCTATGTCACTCAGGGATAGTATAGCTTTCCAACGGTGAAAGAATTTTTCAAATCGGTTCAGTAGTTTCGGAGCCTATTCGACACAAATAAACAAAAAAACAAACATTTCCTCTTTATAATATTAGTATAGATATTATAGATTATCAAGCGACAATTATTTTTAATTCCGCACAGGACCATTCAAAAATAAATCATTTATTTCGATAAGGATTAATACTAAGGTATAAATAAAGAGCCTTTTCAAGTAGTGGTATTTTAATTAATTTTTTATATAAAATCGCTTATTGTGACAAAACTATAATAGTTAGAGATATGATGTCCGGACGTTTTTTGTAGATAATGATAAGTTCTACAAAATTGTAGTACATCACTTTGTTATATCTTCAATCGTTTTCGCAGCATTCGCGATTAAAGAAAGTTTTTTGGTATTTTTTTTACATTTTCGGAGTTTTGGTAAGGAACCCTATTTTTTTTGTTAAACTAAATATAGCCTATGTCACTCAGGGATAGTGTAGCTTTCCAACGGTGAAAGAATTTTTCAAATGGGTTCAGTAGTTTCGGAGCCTATTCGACACAAACAAACAAAAAAACAAAGATTTCCTCTTTATAATATTAGTATAGATTAATTTTTTTATATAAAATCGCTTATTGTGACAAAACTATAATAGTTAGAGATATGATGTCCGGACGGTTTTTGTAGATAATGATAAGTTCTACAAAATTGTAGTACATCACTTTGTTATATCTTCAATCGTTTTCGCAGCATTCGCGATTAAAGAAATTTTTTTGGTATTTTTTTTACATTATCGGAGTTTTGGTGAGGAACCCTATTTTTTTTTGTTAAACTAAATATAGCCTATGTCACTCAGGGATAGTATAGCTTTCCAACGGTGAAAGAATTTTTCAAATCGGTCCAGTAGTTTCGGAGAATATTCGACACAAACAAACAAAAAAACAAACATTTCCTCTTTATAATATTAGTATAGATAGTATAGATTATCAAGCGACAATTATTTTTTTTTTAATTCCGCACAGGACCATTCAAAAATTTCAAAATTTTTAACTCGTGATATCTTTTGAATGGTATGTCAGAATCTAATAATTCAAAAAGTTATATAAAGGTTTTGAAGCGATCTTAAATAATAAATCATTTATTTCGATAAGGGTTAATACTAAGGTATAAATAAAGAGCCTTTTCAAGTAGTGGTATTTTTATTAATTTTTTTATATAAAATCGCTTATTGTGACAAAACTATAATAGTTAGAGATATGATGTCGCGACGTTTTTTGTAGATAATGATAAGTTCTACAAAATTGTAGTACATCACTTTGTTATATCTTCAATCGTTTTCGCAGCATTCGTGATTAAAGAAAGTTTTTTTGGTATTTTTTTTACATTATCGGAGTTTTGGTAAGGAACCCTATTTTTTTTGTTAAACTAAATATAGCCTATGTCACTCAGGGATAGTATAGCTTTCCAACGGTGAAAGAATTTTTCAAATCGGTTCAGTAGTTTCGGAGCCTATTCGACACAAACAAACAAAAAAACAAACATTTCCTCTTTATAATATTAGTATAGATATTATAGATTATCAAGCGACAATTATTTTTAATTCCGCACAGGACCATTCAAAAATAAATCATTTATTTCGATAAGGATTAATACTAAGGTATAAATAAAGAGCCTTTTCAAGTAGTGGTATTTTAATTAATTTTTTATATAAAATCGCTTATTGTGACAAAACTATAATAGTTAGAGATATGATGTCACGACGTTTTTTGTAGATAATGATAAGTTCTACAAAATTGTAGTACATCACTTTGTTATATCTTCAATCGTTTTCGCAGCATTCGCGATTAAAGAAAGTTTTTTGGTATTTTTTTTACATTTTCGGAGTTTTGGTAAGGAACCCTATTTTTTTTGTTAAACTAAATATAGCCTATGTCACTCAGGGCTAGTGTAGCTTTCCAACGGTGAAAGAATTTTTCAAATCGGTTCAGTAGTTTCGGAGCCTATTCGACACAAACAAACAAAAAAACAAAGATTTCCTCTTTATAATATTAGTATAGATTAATTTTTTGATATAAAATCGCTTATTGTGACAAAACTATAATAGTTAGAGATATGATGTCCGGACGGATTTTGTAGATAATGATAAGTTCTACAAAATTGTAGTACATCACTTTGTTATATCTTCAATCGTTTTCGCAGCATTCGCGATTAAAGAAATTTTTTTGGTATTTTTTTTACATTATCGGAGTTTTGGTGAGGAACCCTATTTTTTTTGTTAAACTAAATATAGCCTATGTCACTCAGGGATAGTATAGCTTTCCAACGGTGAAAGAATTTTTCAAATCGGTCCAGTAGTTTCGGAGAATATTCGACACAAACAAACAAAAAAACAAACATTTCCTCTTTATAATATTAGTATAGATAGTATAGATTATCAAGCGACAATTATTTTTAATTCCGCACAGGACCATTCAAAAATTTCAAAATTTTTAACTCGTGGTAAAGGTTTTGAAGCGATCTTAAATAATAAATCATTTATTTGGATAAGGATTAATACTAAGGTATAAATAAAGAGCCTTTCCAAGTAGTGGTATTTTAATTAATTTTTTTATATAAAATCGCATATTGCGACAAAACTATAATAGTTAGAGATATGATGTCGGGACGGTTTTTGTAGATAATGACAAGTTCTACAAAATTGTAGTACATCACTTTGTTATATCTTCAATCGTTTTCGCAGCATTCGCGATTAAAGAAAGTTTTTTGGTATTTTTTTTTTTTTACATTATCGGAGTTTTGGTAAGGAACCCTATTTTTTTTGTTAAACTAAATATAGCCTATGTCACTCAGGGATAGTATAGGTTTCCTACGGTGAAAGAATTTTTCAAATCGGTTCAGTAGTTTCGGAGCCTATTCGACACAAACAAACATTTCCTCTTTATAATATTAGTATAGATAGTATAGATTATCAAGCGACAATTATTTTTTTTTTAATTCCGCACAGGACCATTCAAAAATTTCAAAATTTTTAACTCGTGATATCTTTTGAATGGTATGTCAGAATCTAATAATTCAAAAAGTTATATAAAGGTTTTGAAGCGATCTTAAATAATAAATCATTTATTTCGATAAGGGTTAATACTAAGGTATAAATAAAGAGCCTTTTCAAGTAGTGGTATTTTTATTAATTTTTTTATATAAAATCGCTTATTGTGACAAAACTATAATAGTTAGAGATATGATGTCGCGACGTTTTTTGTAGATAATGATAAGTTCTACAAAATTGTAGTACATCACTTTGTTATATCTTCAATCGTTTTCGCAGCATTCGTGATTAAAGAAAGTTTTTTTGGTATTTTTTTTACATTATCGGAGTTTTGGTAAGGAACCCTATTTTTTTTGTTAAACTAAATATAGCCTATGTCACTCAGGGATAGTATAGCTTTCCAACGGTGAAAGAATTTTTCAAATCGGTTCAGTAGTTTCGGAGCCTATTCGACACAAACAAACAAAAAAACAAACATTTCCTCTTTATAATATTAGTATAGATATTATAGATTATCAAGCGACAATTATTTTTAATTCCGCACAGGACCATTCAAAAATAAATCATTTATTTCGATAAGGATTAATACTAAGGTATAAATAAAGAGCCTTTTCAAGTAGTGGTATTTTAATTAATTTTTTATATAAAATCGCTTATTGTGACAAAACTATAATAGTTAGAGATATGATGTCACGACGTTTTTTGTAGATAATGATAAGTTCTACAAAATTGTAGTACATCACTTTGTTATATCTTCAATCGTTTTCGCAGCATTCGCGATTAAAGAAAGTTTTTTGGTATTTTTTTTACATTTTCGGAGTTTTGGTAAGGAACCCTATTTTTTTTGTTAAACTAAATATAGCCTATGTCACTCAGGGATAGTGTAGCTTTCCAACGGTGAAAGAATTTTTCAAATCGGTTCAGTAGTTTCGGAGCCTATTCGACACAAACAAACAAAAAAACAAAGATTTCCTCTTTATAATATTAGTATAGATTAATTTTTTGATATAAAATCGCTTATTGTGACAAAACTATAATAGTTAGAGATATGATGTCCGGACGGATTTTGTAGATAATGATAAGTTCTACAAAATTGTAGTACATCACTTTGTTATATCTTCAATCGTTTTCGCAGCATTCGCGATTAAAGAAATTTTTTTGGTATTTTTTTTACATTATCGGAGTTTTGGTGAGGAACCCTATTTTTTTTGTTAAACTAAATATAGCCTATGTCACTCAGGGATAGTATAGCTTTCCAACGGTGAAAGAATTTTTCAAATCGGTCCAGTAGTTTCGGAGAATATTCGACACAAACAAACAAAAAAACAAACATTTCCTCTTTATAATATTAGTATAGATAGTATAGATTATCAAGCGACAATTATTTTTAATTCCGCACAGGACCATTCAAAAATTTCAAAATTTTTAACTCGTGGTAAAGGTTTTGAAGCGATCTTAAATAATAAATCATTTATTTGGATAAGGATTAATACTAAGGTATAAATAAAGAGCCTTTCCAAGTAGTGGTATTTTAATTAATTTTTTTATATAAAATCGCATATTGCGACAAAACTATAATAGTTAGAGATATGATGTCGGGACGGTTTTTGTAGATAATGACAAGTTCTACAAAATTGTAGTACATCACTTTGTTATATCTTCAATCGTTTTCGCAGCATTCGCGATTAAAGAAAGTTTTTTGGTATTTTTTTTTTTTTACATTATCGGAGTTTTGGTAAGGAACCCTATTTTTTTTGTTAAACTAAATATAGCCTATGTCACTCAGGGATAGTATAGGTTTCCAACGGTGAAAGAATTTTTCAAATCGGTTCAGTAGTTTCGGAGCCTATTCGACACAAACAAACATTTCCTCTTTATAATATTAGTATAGATAGTATAGATTATCAAGCGACAATTATTTTTTTTTTAATTCCGCACAGGACCATTCAAAAATTTCAAAATTTTTAACTCGTGATATCTTTTGAATGGTATGTCAGAATCTAATAATTCAAAAAGTTATATAAAGGTTTTGAAGCGATCTTAAATAATAAATCATTTATTTCGATAAGGATTAATACTAAGGTATAAATAAAGAGCCTTTTCAAGTAGTGGTATTTTAATTAATTTTTTATATAAAATCGCTTATTGTGACAAAACTATAATAGTTAGAGATATGATGTCTGGACGTTTTTTGTAGATAATGATAAGTTCTACAAAATTGTAGTACATCACTTTGTTATATCTTCAATCGTTTTCGCAGCATTCGCGATTAAAGAAAGTTTTTTGGTATTTTTTTTACATTTTCGGAGTTTTGGTAAGGAACCCTATTTTTTTTGTTAAACTAAATATAGCCTATGTCACTCAGGGATAGTGTAGCTTTCCAACGGTGAAAGAATTTTTCAAATGGGTTCACTAGTTTCGGAGCCTATTCGACACAAACAAACAAAAAAACAAACATTTCCTCTTTATAATATTAGTATAGATTAATTTTTTTATATAAAATCGCTTATTGTGACAAAACTATAATAGTTAGAGATATGATGTCCGGACGGTTTTTGTAGATAATGATAAGTTCTACAAAATTGTAGTACATCACTTTGTTATATCTTCAATCGTTTTCGCAGCATTCGCGATTAAAGAAATTTTTTTGGTATTTTTTTTACATTATCGGAGTTTTGGTGAGGAACCCTATTTTTTTTTGTTAAACTAAATATAGCCTATGTCACTCAGGGATAGTATAGCTTTCCAACGGTGAAAGAATTTTTCAAATCGGTCCAGTAGTTTCTGAGCCTATTCGACACAAACAAACAAAAAAACAAACATTTCCTCTTTATAATATTAGTATAGATAGTATAGATTATCAAGCGACAATTATTTTTAATTCCGCACAGGACCATTCAAAAATTTCAAAATTTTTAACTCGTGATAAAGGTTTTGAAGCGATCTTAAATAATAAATCATTTATTTGGATAAGGATTAATACTAAGGTATAAATAAAGAGCCTTTCCAAGTAGTGGTATTTTAATTAATTTTTTTATATAAAATCGCTTATTGCGACAAAACTATAATAGTTAGAGATATGATGTCGGGACGGTTTTTGTAGATAATGACAAGTTCTACAAAATTGTAGTACATCACTTTGTTATATCTTCAATCGTTTTCGCAGCATTCGCGATTAAAGAAAGTTTTTTGGTATTTTTTTTTTACATTATCGGAGTTTTGGTAAGGAACCCTATTTTTTTTGTTAAACTAAATATAGCCTATGTCACTCAGGGATTGTATAGGTTTCCAACGGTGAAAGAATTTTTCAAATCGGTTCAGTAGTTTCGGAGCCTATTCGACACAAACAAACAAAAAAACAAACATTTCCTCTTTATAATATTAGTATAGATAGTATAGATTATCAAGCGACAATTATTTTTTTTTTAATTCCGCACAGGACCATTCAAAAATTTCAAAATTTTTAACTCGTGATATCTTTTGAATGGTATGTCAGAATCTAATAATTCAAAAAGTTATATAAAGGTTTTGAAGCGATCTTAAATAATAAATCATTTATTTCGATAAGGGTTAATACTAAGGTATAAATAAAGAGCCTTTTCAAGTAGTGGTATTTTTATTAATTTTTTTATATAAAATCGCTTATTGTGACAAAACTATAATAGTTAGAGATATGATGTCACGACGTTTTTTGTAGATAATGATAAGTTCTACAAAATTGTAGTACATCACTTTGTTATATCTTCAATCGTTTTCGCAGCATTCGCGATTAAAGAAAGTTTTTTGGTATTTTTTTACATTATCGGAGTTTTGGTAAGGAACCCTATTTTTTTTGTTAAACTAAATATAGCCTATGTCACTCAGGGATAGTATAGCTTTCCAACGGTGAAAGAATTTTTCAAATCGGTTCAGTAGTTTCGGAGCCTATTCGACACAAATAAACAAAAAAACAAACATTTCCTCTTTATAATATTAGTATAGATATTATAGATTATCAAGCGACAATTATTTTTAATTCCGCACAGGACCATTCAAAAATAAATCATTTATTTCGATAAGGATTAATACTAAGGTATAAATAAAG
Organism: Zeugodacus cucurbitae; assembly: GCF_028554725.1. NCBI lineage: Eukaryota > Metazoa > Arthropoda > Insecta > Diptera > Tephritidae > Zeugodacus > Zeugodacus cucurbitae. Next base: position 30,167,117 of record NC_071672.1, on the reverse strand, counting down.
AGCCTTTTCAAGTAGTGGTATTTTAATTAATTTTTTATATAAAATCGCTTATTGTGACAAAACTATAATAGTTAGAGATATGATGTCGCGACGTTTTTTGTAGATAATGATAAGTTCTACAAAATTGTAGTACATCACTTTGTTATATCTTCAATCGTTTTCGCAGCATTCGTGATTAAAGAAAGTTTTTTTGGTATTTTTTTTACATTATCGGAGTTTTGGTAAGGAACCCTATTTTTTTTGTTAAACTAAATATAGCCTATGTCACTCAGGGATAGTATAGCTTTCCAACGGTGAAAGAATTTTTCAAATCGGTTCAGTAGTTTCGGAGCCTATTCGACACAAACAAACAAAAAAACAAACATTTCCTCTTTATAATATTAGTATAGATATTATAGATTATCAAGCGACAATTATTTTTAATTCCGCACAGGACCATTCAAAAATAAATCATTTATTTCGATAAGGATTAATACTAAGGTATAAATAAAGAGCCTTTTCAAGTAGTGGTATTTTAATTAATTTTTTATATAAAATCGCTTATTGTGACAAAACTATAATAGTTAGAGATATGATGTCACGACGTTTTTTGTAGATAATGATAAGTTCTACAAAATTGTAGTACATCACTTTGTTATATCTTCAATCGTTTTCGCAGCATTCGCGATTAAAGAAAGTTTTTTGGTATTTTTTTTACATTTTCGGAGTTTTGGTAAGGAACCCTATTTTTTTTGTTAAACTAAATATAGCCTATGTCACTCAGGGATAGTGTAGCTTTCCAACGGTGAAAGAATTTTTCAAATGGGTTCACTAGTTTCGGAGCCTATTCGACACAAACAAACAAAAAAACAAAGATTTCCTCTTTATAATATTAGTATAGATTAATTTTTTTATATAAAATCGCTTATTGTGACAAAACTATAATAGTTAGAGATATGATGTCCGGACGGATTTTGTAGATAATGATAAGTTCTACAAAATTGTAGTACATCACTTTGTTATATCTTCAATCGTTTTCGCAGCATTCGCGATTAAAGAAATTTTTTTGGTATTTTTTTTACATTATCGGAGTTTTGGTGAGGAACCCTATTTTTTTTGTTAAACTAAATATAGCCTATGTCACTCAGGGATAGTATAGCTTTCCAACGGTGAAAGAATTTTTCAAATCGGTCCAGTAGTTTCGGAGAATATTCGACACAAACAAACAAAAAAACAAACATTTCCTCTTTATAATATTAGTATAGATAGTATAGATTATCAAGCCACAATTATTTTTAATTCCGCACAGGACCATTCAAAAATTTCAAAATTTTTAACTCGTGATATCTTTTGAATGGTATGTCAGAATCTAATAATTCAAAAAGTTATGTAAAGGTTTTGAAGCGATCTTAAATAATAAATCATTTATTTGGATAAGGATTAATACTAAGGTATAAATAAAGAGCCTTTCCAAGTAGTGGTATTTTAATTAATTTTTTTATATAAAATCGCTTATTGCGACAAAACTATAATAGTTAGAGATATGATGTCCCGACGTTTTTTGTAGATAATGATAAGTTCTACAAAATTGTAGTACATCACTTTGTTATATCTTCAATCGTTTTCGCAGCATTCGCGATTAAAGAAAGTTTTTTGGTATTTTTTTTACATTTTCGGAGTTTTGGTAAGGAACCCTATTTTTTTTGTTAAACTAAATATAGCCTATGTCACTCAGGGATAGTGTAGCTTTCCAACGGTGAAAGAATTTTTCAAATGGGTTCACTAGTTTCGGAGCCTATTCGACACAAACAAACAAAAAAACAAAGATTTCCTCTTTATAATATTAGTATAGATTAATTTTTTTATATAAAATCGCTTATTGTGACAAAACTATAATAGTTAGAGATATGATGTCCGGACGGTTTTTGTAGATAATGATAAGTTCTACAAAATTGTAGTACATCACTTTGTTATATCTTCAATCGTTTTCGCAGCATTCGCGATTAAAGAAATTTTTTTGGTATTTTTTTTACATTATCGGAGTTTTGGTGAGGAACCCTATTTTTTTTTGTTAAACTAAATATAGCCTATGTCACTCAGGGATAGTATAGCTTTCCAACGGTGAAAGAATTTTTCAAATCGGTCCAGTAGTTTCTGAGCCTATTCGACACAAACAAACAAAAAAACTAACATTTCCTCTTTATAATATTAGTATAGATAGTATAGATTATCAAGCGACAATTATTTTTAATTCCGCACAGGACCATTCAAAAATTTCAAAATTTTTAACTCGTGATAAAGGTTTTGAAGCGATCTTAAATAATAAATCATTTATTTGGATAAGGATTAATACTAAGGTATAAATAAAGAGCCTTTCCAAGTAGTGGTATTTTAATTAATTTTTTTATATAAAATCGCTTATTGCGACAAAAGTATAATAGTTAGAGATATGATGTCGGGACGGTTTTTGTAGATAATGACAAGTTCTACAAAATTGTAGTACATCACTTTGTTATATCTTCAATCGTTTTCGCAGCATTCGCGATTAAAGAAAGTTTTTTGGTATTTTTTTTACATTATCGGAGTTTTGGTAAGGAACCCTATTTTTTTTGTTAAACTAAATATAGCCTATGTCACTCAGGGATAGTATAGGTTTCCAACGGTGAAAGAATTTTTCAAATCGGTTCAGTAGTTTCGGAGCCTATTCGACACAAACAAACAAAAAAACAAACATTTCCTCTTTATAATATTAGTATAGATAGTATAGATTATCAAGCGACAATTATTTTTTTTTTAATTCCGCACAGGACCATTCAAAAATTTCAAAATTTTTAACTCGTGATATCTTTTGAATGGTATGTCAGAATCTAATAATTCAAAAAGTTATATAAAGGTTTTGAAGCGATCTTAAATAATAAATCATTTATTTCGATAAGGGTTAATACTAAGGTATAAATAAAGAGCCTTTTCAAGTAGTGGTATTTTAATTAATTTTTTTATATAAAATCGCTTATTGTGACAAAACTATAATAGTTAGAGATATGATGTCACGACGTTTTTTGTAGATAATGATAAGTTCTACAAAATTGTAGTACATCACTTTGTTATATCTTCAATCGTTTTCGCAGCATTCGCGATTAAAGAAAGTTTTTTGGTATTTTTTTTACATTATCGGAGTTTTGGTAAGGAACCCTATTTTTTTTGTTAAACTAAATATAGCCTATGTCACTCAGGGATAGTATAGCTTTCCAACGGTGAAAGAATTTTTCAAATCGGTTCAGTAGTTTCGGAGCCTATTCGACACAAATAAACAAAAAAACAAACATTTCCTCTTTATAATATTAGTATAGATATTATAGATTATCAAGCGACAATTATTTTTAATTCCGCACAGGACCATTCAAAAATAAATCATTTATTTCGATAAGGATTAATACTAAGGTATAAATAAAGAGCCTTTTCAAGTAGTGGTATTTTAATTAATTTTTTATATAAAATCGCTTATTGTGACAAAACTATAATAGTTAGAGATATGATGTCGCGACGTTTTTTGTAGATAATGATAAGTTCTACAAAATTGTAGTACATCACTTTGTTATATCTTCAATCGTTTTCGCAGCATTCGTGATTAAAGAAAGTTTTTTTGGTATTTTTTTTACATTATCGGAGTTTTGGTAAGGAACCCTATTTTTTTTGTTAAACTAAATATAGCCTATGTCACTCAGGGATAGTATAGCTTTCCAACGGTGAAAGAATTTTTCAAATCGGTTCAGCAGTTTCGGAGCCTATTCGACACAAACAAACAAAAAAACAAACATTTCCTCTTTATAATATTAGTATAGATATTATAGATTATCAAGCGACAATTATTTTTAATTCCGCACAGGACCATTCAAAAATAAATCATTTATTTCGATAAGGATTAATACTAAGGTATAAATAAAGAGCCTTTTCAAGTAGTGGTATTTTAATTAATTTTTTATATAAAATCGCTTATTGTAAACTATAATAGTTAGAGATATGATGTCACGACGTTTTTTGTAGATAATGATAAGTTCTACAAAATTGTAGTACATCACTTTGTTATATCTTCAATCGTTTTCGCAGCATTCGCGATTAAAGAAAGTTTTTTGGTATTTTTTTTACATTTTCGGAGTTTTGGTAAGGAACCCTATTTTTTTTGTTAAACTAAATATAGCCTATGTCACTCAGGGATAGTGTAGCTTTCCAACGGTGAAAGAATTCTTCAAATGGGTTCACTAGTTTCGGAGCCTATTCGACACAAACAAACAAAAAACCAAAGATTTCCTCTTTATAATATTAGTATAGATTAATTTTTTTATATAAAATCGCTTATTGTGACAAAACTATAATAGTTAGAGATATGATGTCCGGACGGATTTTGTAGATAATGATAAGTTCTACAAAATTGTAGTACATCACTTTGTTATATCTTCAATCGTTTTCGCAGCATTCGCGATTAAAGAAATTTTTTTGGTATTTTTTTTACATTATCGGAGTTTTGGTGAGGAACCCTATTTTTTTTGTTAAACTAAATATAGCCTATGTCACTCAGGGATAGTATAGCTTTCCAACGGTGAAAGAATTTTTCAAATCGGTCCAGTAGTTTCGGAGAATATTCGACACAAACAAACAAAAAAACAAACATTTCCTCTTTATAATATTAGTATAGATAGTATAGATTATCAAGCGACAATTATTTTTAATTCCGCACAGGACCATTCAAAAATTTCAAAATTTTTAACTCGTGATATCTTTTGAATGGTATGTCAGAATCTAATAATTCAAAAAGTTATGTAAAGGTTTTGAAGCGATCTTAAATAATAAATCATTTATTTGGATAAGGATTAATACTAAGGTATAAATAAAGAGCCTTTCCAAGTAGTGGTATTTTAATTAATTTTTTTATATAAAATCGCTTATTGCGACAAAACTATAATAGTTAGAGATATGATGTCCCGACGTTTTTTGTAGATAATGATAAGTTCTACAAAATTGTAGTACATCACTTTGTTATATCTTCAATCGTTTTCGCAGCATTCGCGATTAAAGAAAGTTTTTTTGGTATTTTTTTACATTATCGGAGTTTTGGTAAGGAACCCTATTTTTTTGTTAAACTAAATATAGCCTATGTCACTCAGGGATAGTATAGCTTTCCAACGGTGAAAGAATTTTTCAAATCGGTTCAGTAGTTTCGGAGAATATTCGACACAAACAAACAAAAAAAACAAACATTTCCTCTTTATAATATTAGTATAGATAGTATAGATTATCAAGCGACAATTATTTTTAATTCCGCACAGGACCATTCAAAAATTTCAAAATTTTTAACTCGTGATATCTTTTGAATGGTATGTCAGAATCTAATAATTCAAAAAGTTATATAAAGGTTTTGAAGCGATCTTAAATAATAAATCATTTATTTCGATAAGGGTTAATACTAAGGTATAAATAAAGAGCCTTTTCAAGTAGTGGTCTTTTAATTAATTTTTTTATATAAAATCGCTTATTGTGACAAAACTATAATAGTTAGAGATATGATGTCGCGACGTTTTTTGTAGATAATGATAAGTTCTACAAAATTGTAGTCACTACAACTCTTTGTTATATCTTCAATCGTTTTCGCAGCATTCGCGATTAAAGAAAGTTTTTTTGGTATTTTTTTACATTATCGGAGTTTTGGTAAGGAACCCTATTTTTTTTGTTAAACTAAATATAGCCTATGTCACTCAGGGATAGTATAGCTTTCCAACGGTGAAAGAATTTTTCAAATCGGTTCAGTAGTTTCGGAGCCTATTCGACACAAACAAACAAAAAAACAAACATTTCCTCTTTATAATATTAGTATAGATTAATTTTTTTATATAAAATCGCTTATTGTGACAAAACTATAATAGTTAGAGATATGATGTCGGGACGTTTTTTGTAGATAATGATAAGTTCTACAAAATTGTAGTACATCACATTGTTATATCTTCAATCGTTTTCGCAGTATTCGCGATTAGAGAAAGTTTTTTTGGTATTTTTTTTACATTATCGGAGTTTTGGTAAGGAACCCTATTTTTTTTTGTTAAACTAAATATAGCCTATGTCACTCAGGGATAGTATAGCTTTCCAACGGTGAACGAATTTTTCAAATCGGTTCAGTAGTTTCGGAGCCTATTCGACACAAACAAACAAAAAAACAAACATTTCCTCTTTATAATATTAGTATAGATTAATTTTTTTTATATAAAATCGCTTATTGTGACAAAACTATCATAGTTAGAGATATGATGTTACGACGTTTTTTGTAGATAATGACAAGTTCTACAAAATTGTAGTACATCACTTTGTTATATCTTCAATCGTTTTCGCAGCATTCGCGAGTAAAGAAAGTTTTTTTGGTTTTTTTTTTTTACATTATCGGAGTTTTGGTAAGTAACCCTATTTTTTTTATTAAACTAAATATAGCCTATGTCACTCAGGGATAGTATAGCTTTCCAACGGCGAAAGAATTTTTCAAATCGGTTCAGTAGTTTCGGAGCCTATTCGACACAAACAAACAAAAAAACAAACATTTCCTCTTTATAATATTAGTATAGATAGTATAGATTATCAAGCGACAATTATTTTTAATTCCGCACAGGACCATTCAAAAATTTCAAAATTTTTAACTCGTGATATCTTTTGAATGGTATGCCAGAATCTAATAATAAATCATTTATTTCGATAAGGATTAATACTAAGGTATAAATAAAGAGCCTTTTCAAGTAGTGGTCTTTTAATTAATTTTTTTATATAAAATCGCTTATTGTGACAAAACTATAATAGTTAGAGATATGATGTCGCGACGTTTTTTGTAGATAATGATAAGTTCTACAAAATTGTAGTCACTACAACTCTTTGTTATATCTTCAATCGTTTTCGCAGCATTCGCGATTAAAGAAAGTTTTTTTGGTATTTTTTTACATTATCGGAGTTTTGGTAAGGAACCCTATTTTTTTTGTTAAACTAAATATAGCCTATGTCACTCAGGGATAGTATAGCTTTCCAACGGTGAAAGAATTTTTCAAATCGGTTCAGTAGTTTCGGAGCCTATTCGACACAAACAAACAAAAAAACAAACATTTCCTCTTTATAATATTAGTATAGATTAATTTTTTTATATAAAATCGCTTATTGTGACAAAACTATAATAGTTAGAGATATGATGTCGGGACGTTTTTTGTAGATAATGATAAGTTCTACAAAATTGTAGTACATCACATTGTTATATCTTCAATCGTTTTCGCAGTATTCGCGATTAGAGAAAGTTTTTTTGGTATTTTTTTTACATTATCGGAGTTTTGGTAAGGAACCCTATTTTTTTTTGTTAAACTAAATATAGCCTATGTCACTCAGGGATAGTATAGCTTTCCAACGGTGAAAGAATTTTTCAAATCGGTTCAGTAGTTTCGGAGCCTATTCGACACAAACAAACAAAAAAACAAACATTTCCTCTTTATAATATTAGTATAGATTAATTTTTTTATATAAAATCGCTTATTGTGACAAAACTATAATAGTTAGAGATATGATGTCGCGACGTTTTTTGTAGATAATGATAAGTTCTACAAAATTGTAGTACATCACTTTGTTATATCTTCAATCGTTTTCGCAGCATTCGCGATTAAAGAAAGTTTTTTGGTATTTTTTTTACATTATCGGAGTTTTGGTAAGGAACCCTATTTTTTTTGTTAAACTAAATATAGCCTATGTCACTCAGGGATAGTATAGGTTTCCAACGGTGAAAGAATTTTTCAAATCGGTTCAGTAGTTTCGGAGCCTATTCGACACAAACAAACAAAAAAACAAACATTTCCTCTTTATAATATTAGTATAGATAGTATAGATTATCAAGCGACAATTATTTTTAATTCCGCACAGGACCATTCAAAAATTTCAAAATTTTTAACTCGTGATATCTTTTGAATGGTATGTCAGAATCTAATAATTCAAAAAGTTATATAAAGGTTTTGAAGCGATCTTAAATAATAAATCATTTATTTCGATAAGGGTTAATACTAAGGTATAAATAAAGAGCCTTTTCAAGTAGTGGTATTTTTATTAATTTTTTTATATAAAATCGCTTATTGTGACAAAACTATAATAGTTAGAGATATGATGTCACGACGTTTTTTGTAGATAATGATAAGTTCTACAAAATTGTAGTACATCACTTTGTTATATCTTCAATCGTTTTCGCAGCATTCGCGATTAAAGAAAGTTTTTTGGTATTTTTTTTACATTATCGGAGTTTTGGTAAGGAACCCTATTTTTTTTGTTAAACTAAATATAGCCTATGTCACTCAGGGATAGTATAGCTTTCCAACGGTGAAAGAATTTTTCAAATCGGTTCAGTAGTTTCGGAGCCTATTCGACACAAATAAACAAAAAAACAAACATTTCCTCTTTATAATATTAGTATAGATATTATAGATTATCAAGCGACAATTATTTTTAATTCCGCACAGGACCATTCAAAAATAAATCATTTATTTCGATAAGGATTAATACTAAGGTATAAATAAAGAGCCTTTTCAAGTAGTGGTATTTTAATTAATTTTTTATATAAAATCGCTTATTGTGACAAAACTATAATAGTTAGAGATATGATGTCGCGACGTTTTTTGTAGATAATGATAAGTTCTACAAAATTGTAGTACATCACTTTGTTATATCTTCAATCGTTTTCGCAGCATTCGTGATTAAAGAAAGTTTTTTTGGTATTTTTTTTACATTATCGGAGTTTTGGTAAGGAACCCTATTTTTTTTGTTAAACTAAATATAGCCTATGTCACTCAGGGATAGTATAGCTTTCCAACGGTGAAAGAATTTTTCAAATCGGTTCAGTAGTTTCGGAGCTTATTCGACACAAACAAACAAAAAAACAAACATTTCCTCTTTATAATATTAGTATAGATATTATAGATTATCAAGCGACAATTATTTTTAATTCCGCACAGGACCATTCAAAAATAAATCATTTATTTCGATAAGGATTAATACTAAGGTATAAATAAAGAGCCTTTTCAAGTAGTGGTATTTTAATTAATTTTTTATATAAAATCGCTTATTGTAAACTATAATAGTTAGAGATATGATGTCACGACGTTTTTTGTAGATAATGATAAGTTCTACAAAATTGTAGTACATCACTTTGTTATATCTTCAATCGTTTTCGCAGCATTCGCGATTAAAGAAAGTTTTTTGGTATTTTTTTTACATTTTCGGAGTTTTGGTAAGGAACCCTATTTTTTTTGTTAAACTAAATATAGCCTATGTCACTCAGGGATAGTGTAGCTTTCCAACGGTGAAAGAATTTTTCAAATGGGTTCACTAGTTTCGGAGCCTATTCGACACAAACAAACAAAAAAACAAAGATTTCCTCTTTATAATATTAGTATAGATTAATTTTTTTATATAAAATCGCTTATTGTGACAAAACTATAATAGTTAGAGATATGATGTCCGGACGGATTTTGTAGATAATGATAAGTTCTACAAAATTGTAGTACATCACTTTGTTATATCTTCAATCGTTTTCGCAGCATTCGCGATTAAAGAAATTTTTTTGGTATTTTTTTTACATTATCGGGGTTTTGGTGAGGAACCCTATTTTTTTTGTTAAACTAAATATAGCCTATGTCACTCAGGGATAGTATAGCTTTCCAACGGTGAAAGAATTTTTCAAATCGGTCCAGTAGTTTCGGAGAATATTCGACACAAACAAACAAAAAAACAAACATTTCCTCTTTATAATATTAGTATAGATAGTATAGATTATCAAGCGACAATTATTTTTAATTCCGCACAGGACCATTCAAAAATTTCAAAATTTTTAACTCGTGATATCTTTTGAATGGTATGTCAGAATCTAATAATTCAAAAAGTTATGTAAAGGTTTTGAAGCGATCTTAAATAATAAATCATTTATTTGGATAAGGATTAATACTAAGGTATAAATAAAGAGCCTTTCCAAGTAGTGGTATTTTAATTAATTTTTTTATATAAAATCGCTTATTGCGACAAAACTATAATAGTTAGAGATATGATGTCCCGACGTTTTTTGTAGATAATGATAAGTTCTACAAAATTGTAGTACATCACTTTGTTATATCTTCAATCGTTTTCGCAGCATTCGCGATTAAAGAAAGTTTTTTTGGTATTTTTTTACATTATCGGAGTTTTGGTAAGGAACCCTATTTTTTTGTTAAACTAAATATAGCCTATGTCACTCAGGGATAGTATAGCTTTCCAACGGTGAAAGAATTTTTCAAATCGGTTCAGTAGTTTCGGAGAATATTCGACACAAACAAACAAAAAAAACAAACATTTCCTCTTTATAATATTAGTATAGATAGTATAGATTATCAAGCGACAATTATTTTTAATTCCGCACAGGACCATTCAAAAATTTCAAAATTTTTAACTCGTGATATCTTTTGAATGGTATGTCAGAATCTAATAATTCAAAAAGTTATATAAAGGTTTTGAAGCGATCTTAAATAATAAATCATTTATTTCGATAAGGGTTAATACTAAGGTATAAATAAAGAGCCTTTTCAAGTAGTGGTCTTTTAATTAATTTTTTTATATAAAATCGCTTATTGTGACAAAACTATAATAGTTAGAGATATGATGTCGCGACGTTTTTTGTAGATAATGATAAGTTCTACAAAATTGTAGTCACTACAACTCTTTGTTATATCTTCAATCGTTTTCGCAGCATTCGCGATTAAAGAAAGTTTTTTTGGTATTTTTTTACATTATCGGAGTTTTGGTAAGGAACCCTATTTTTTTTGTTAAACTAAATATAGCCTATGTCACTCAGGGATAGTATAGCTTTCCAACGGTGAAAGAATTTTTCAAATCGGTTCAGTAGTTTCGGAGCCTATTCGACACAAACAAACAAAAAAACAAACATTTCCTCTTTATAATATTAGTATAGATAGTATAGATTATCAAGCGACAATTATTTTTAATTCCGCACAGGACCATTCAAAAATTTCAAAATTTTTAACTCGTGATATCTTTTGAATGGTATGCCAGAATCTAATAATAAATCATTTATTTCGATAAGGATTAATACTAAGGTATAAATAAAGAGCCTTTTCAAGTAGTGGTCTTTTAATTAATTTTTTTATATAAAATCGCTTATTGTGACAAAACTATAATAGTTAGAGATATGATGTCGCGACGTTTTTTGTAGATAATGATAAGTTCTACAAAATTGTAGTCACTACAACTCTTTGTTATATCTTCAATCGTTTTCGCAGCATTCGCGATTAAAGAAAGTTTTTTTGGTATTTTTTTACATTATCGGAGTTTTGGTAAGGAACCCTATTTTTTTTGTTAAACTAAATATAGCCTATGTCACTCAGGGATAGTATAGCTTTCGAACGGTGAAAGAATTTTTCAAATCGGTTCAGTAGTTTCGGAGCCTATTCGACACAAACAAACAAAAAAACAAACATTTCCTCTTTATAATATTAGTATAGATTAATTTTTTTATATAAAATCGCTTATTGTGACAAAACTATAATAGTTAGAGATATGATGTCGGGACGTTTTTTGTAGATAATGATAAGTTCTACAAAATTGTAGTACATCACATTGTTATATCTTCAATCGTTTTCGCAGTATTCGCGATTAGAGAAAGTTTTTTTGGTATTTTTTTTACATTATCGGAGTTTTGGTAAGGAACCCTATTTTTTTTGTTAAACTAAATATAGCCTATGTCACTCAGGGATAGTATAGCTTTCCAACGGTGAAAGAATTTTTCAAATCGGTTCAGTAGTTTCGGAGCCTATTCGACACAAACAAACAAAAAAACAAACATTTCCTCTTTATAATATTAGTATAGATATTATAGATTATCAAGCGACAATTATATTATTTTTAATTCCGCACAGGACCATTCAAAAATAAATCATTTATTTCGATAAGGATTAATACTAAGGTATAAATAAAGAGCCTTTTCAAGTAGTGGTATTTTAATTAATTATTTATATAAAATCGCTTATTGTGACAAAACTATAATAGTTAGAGATATGATGTCGCGACGTTTTTTGTAGATAATGGTAAGTTCTACAAAATTGTAGTACATCACTTTGTTATATCTTCAATCGTTTTCGCAGCATTCGCGATTAAAGAAAGTTTTTTGGTATTTTTTTTACATTTTCGGAGTTTTGGTAAGGAACCCTATTTTTTTTGTTAAACTAAATATAGCCTATGTCACTCAGGGATAGTGTAGCTTTCCAACGGTGAAAGAATTTTTCAAATGGGTTCACTAGTTTCGGAGCCTATTCGACACAAACAAACAAAAAAACAAAGATTTCCTCTTTATAATATTAGTATAGATATTATAGATTATCAAGCGACAATTATTTTTAATTCCGCACAGGACCATTCAAAAATAAATCATTTATTTCGATAAGGATTAATACTAAGGTATAAATAAAGAGAATTTTCAAGTAGTGGTTTTTTAATTAATTATTTATATAAAATCGCTTATTGTGACAAAACTATAATAGTTAGAGATATGATGTCGCGACGTTTTTTAATAATATAGCCTATGTCACTCAGGGATAGTATAGCTTTCCAACGGTGAAAGAATTTTTCAAATCGGTTCAGTAGTTTCGGAGCCTATTCGACACAAACAAACAAAAAAACAAACATTTCCTCTTTATAATATTAGTATAGATATTATAGATTATCAAGCGACAATTATTTTTATTATATTATAATATCTTTATTATATTATAATATTTATTTTTATATTATAATATCTTTATAATATTAGTATAGATATTATAGATTATCAAGCGACAATTATTTTTAATTCCGCACAGGACCATTCAAAAATAAATCATTTATTTCGATAAGGATTAATACTAAGGTATAAATAAAGAGCCTTTTCAAGTAGTGGTATTTTAATTAATTATTTATATAAAATCGCTTATTGTGACAAAACTATAATAGTTAGAGATATGATGTCGCGACGTTTTTTGTAGATAATGGTAAGTTCTACAAAATTGTAGTACATCACTTTGTTATATCTTCAATCGTTTTCGCAGCATTCGCGATTAAAGAAAGTTTTTTGGTATTTTTTTTACATTTTCGGAGTTTTGGTAAGGAACCCTATTTTTTTTGTTAAACTAAATATAGCCTATGTCACTCAGGGATAGTATAGCTTTCCAACGGTGAAATAATTTTTCAAATCGGTTCAGTAGTTTCGGAGCCTATTCGACACAAACAAACAAAAAAACAAACATTTCCTCTTTATAATATTGGTATAGATTAATTTTTTTAAATAAAATCGCTTATTGTGACAAAACTATAATAGTTAGAGATATGATGTCCCGACGTTTTTTGTAGATAATGATAAGTTCTACAAAATTGTAGTACATCACTTTGTTATATCTTCAATCGTTTTCGCAGCATTCGCGATTAAAGAAAGTTTTTTGGTATTTTTTTTACATTATCGGAGTTTTGGTAAGGAACCCTATTTTTTTTGTTAAACTAAATATATAGCCTATGTCACTCAGGGATAGTATAGCTTTCCAACGGTGAAAGAATTTTTCAAATCGGTTCAGTAGTTTCGGAGCCTATTCGACACAAACAAACAAAAAAACAAACATTTCCTCTTTATAATATTAGTATAGATATTATAGATTATCAAGCGACAATTATTTTTAATTCCGCACAGGACCATTCAAAAATAAATCATTTATTTCGATAAGGATTAATACTAAGGTATAAATAAAGAGCCTTTTCAAGTAGTTTTATTTTAATTAATTATTTATATAAAATCGCTTATTGTGACAAAACTATAATAGTTAGAGATATGATGTCGCGACGTTTTTTGTAGATAATGGTAAGTTCTACAAAATTGTAGTACATCACTTTGTTATATCTTCAATCGTTTTCGCAGCATTCGCGATTAAAGAAAGTTTTTTGGTATTTTTTTTACATTTTCGGAGTTTTGGTAAGGAACCCTATTTTTTTTGTTAAACTAAATATAGCCTATGTCACTCAGGGATAGTGTAGCTTTCCAACGGTGAAAGAATTTTTCAAATGGGTTCACTAGTTTCGGAGCCTATTCGACACAAACAAACAAAAAAACAAACATTTCCTCTTTATAATATTAGTATAGATAGTATAGATTATCAAGCGACAATTATTTTTAATTCCGCACAGGACCATTCAAAAATTTCAAAATTTTTAACTCGTGATATCTTTTGAATGGTATGTCAGAATCTAATAATTCAAAAAGTTATATAAAGGTTTTGAAGCGATCTTAAATAACAAATCATTTATTTGGATAAGGATTAATACTAAGGTATAAATAAAGAGCCTTTCCAAGTAGTGGTATTTTTATTAATTTTTTTATATAAAATCGCTTATTGCGACAAAACTATAATAGTTAGAGATATGATGTCACGACGTTTTTTGTAGATAATGATAAGTTCTACAAAATTGTAGTACATCACTTTGTTATATCTTCAATCGTTTTCGCAGCATTCGCGATTAAAGAAAGTTTTTTGGTATTTTTTTACATTTTCGGAGTTTTGGTAAGGAACCCTATTTTTTTTGTTAAACTAAATATAGCCTTTGTCACTCAGGGATAGTGTAGCTTTCCAACGGTGAAAGAATTTTTCAAATGGGTTCACTAGTTTCGGAGCCTATTCGACACAAACAAACAAAAAAACAAAGATTTCCTCTTTATAATATTAGTATAGATTAATTTTTTTATACAAAATCGCTTATTGTAACAAAACTATAATAGTTAGAGATATGATGTCCGGACGGTTTTTGTAGATAATGATAAGTTCTACAAAATTGTAGTACATCACTTTGTTATATCTTCAATCGTTTTCGCAGCATTCGCGATTAAAGAAATTTTTTTGGTATTTTTTTTACATTATCGGAGTTTTGGTGAGGAACCCTATTTTTTTTTGTTAAACTAAATATAGCCTATGTCACTCAGGGATAGTATAGCTTTCCAACAGTGAAAGAATTTTTCAAATCGGTCCAGTAGTTTCTGAGCCTATTCGACACAAACAAACAAAAAAACAAACATTTCCTCTTTATAATATTAGTATAGATAGTATAGATTATCAAGCGACAATTATTTTTAATTCCGCACAGGACCATTCAAAAATTGCAAAATTTTTAACTCGTGATATCTTTTGAATGGTATGTCAGAATCTAATAATTCAAAAAGTTATATAAAGGTTTTGAAGCGATCTTAAATAATAAATCATTTATTTGGATAAGGATTAATACTAAGGTATAAATAAAGAGCATTTCCAAGTAGTGGTATTTCAATTAATTTTTTTATATAAAATCGCTTATTGTAACAAAACTATAATAGTTAGAGATATGATGTCCGGACGGTTTTTGTAGATAATGATAAGTTCTACAAAATTGTAGTACATCACTTTGTTATATCTTCAATCGTTTTCGCAGCATTCGCGATTAAAGAAATTTTTTTGGTATTTTTTTTACATTATCGGAGTTTTGGTGAGGAACCCTATTTTTTTTTGTTAAACTAAATATAGCCTATGTCACTCAGGGATAGTATAGCTTTCCAACGGTGAAAGAATTTTTCAAATCGGTCCAGTAGTTTCTGAGCCTATTCGACACAAACAAACAAAAAAACAAACATTTCCTCTTTATAATATTAGTATAGATAGTATAGATTATCAAGCGACAATTATTTTTAATTCCGCACAGGACCATTCAAAAATTGCAAAATTTTTAACTCGTGATATCTTTTGAATGGTATGTCAGAATCTAATAATTCAAAAAGTTATATAAAGGTTTTGAAGCGATCTTAAATAATAAATCATTTATTTGGGTAAGGATTAATACTAAGGTATAAATAAAGAGCCTTTCCAAGTAGTGGTATTTTAATTAATTTTTTTATATAAAATCGCTTATTGCGACAAAACTATAATAGTTAGAGATATGATGTCACGACGTTTTTTGTAGATAATGATAAGTTCTACAAAATTGTAGTACATCACTTTGTTATATCTTCAATCGTTTTCGCAGCATTCGCGATTAAAGAAAGTTTTTTTGGTATTTTTTTACATTATCGGAGTTTTGGTAAGGAACCCTATTTTTTTGTTAAACTAAATATAGCCTATGTAACTCAGGGATAGTATAGCTTTCCAACGGTGAAAGAATTTTTCAAATCGGTTCAGTAGTTTCGGAGCCTATTCGACACAAACAAACAAAAAAACAAACATTTCCTCTTTATAATATTAGTATAGATAGTATAGATTATCAAGCGACAATTATTTTTAATTCCGCACAGGACCATTCAAAAATTTCAAAATTTTTAACTCGTGATATCTTTTGAATGGTATGTCAGAATCTAATAATTCAAAAAGTTATATAAAGGTTTTGAAGCGATCTTAAATAATAAATCATTTATTTCGATAAGGGTTAATACTAAGGTATAAATAAAGAGCCTTTTCAAGTAGTGGTATTTTAATTAATTTTTTTATATAAAATCGCTTATTGTGACAAAACTATAATAGTTAGAGATATGATGTCGGGACGGTTTTTGTAGATAATGATAAGTTCTACAAAATTGTAGTACATCACTTTGTTATATCTTCAATCGTTTTCGCAGCATTCGCGAGTAAAAAAAGTTTTTTTGGTTTTTTTTTTTACATTATCGGAGTTTTGGTAAGGAACCCTATTTTTTTTATTAAACTAAATATAGCCTATGTCACTCAGGGATAGTATAGCTTTCCAACGGCGAAAGAATTTTTCAAATCGGTTCAGTAGTTTCGGAGCCTATTCGACACAAACAAACAAAAAAACAAACATTTCCTCTTTATAATATTAGTATAGATAGTATAGATTATCAAGCGACAATTATTTTTAATTCCGCACAGGACCATTCAAAAATTTCAAAATTTTTAACTCGTGATATCTTTTGAATGGTATGCCAGAATCTAATAATAAATCATTTATTTCGATAAGGATTAATACTAAGGTATAAATAAAGAGCCTTTTCAAGTAGTGGTCTTTTAATTAATTTTTTATATAAAATCGCTTATTGTGACAAAACTATAATAGTTAGAGATATGATGTCGGGACGGTTTTTGTAGATAATGATAAGTTCTACAAAATTGTAGTACATCACTTTGTTATATCGAGTAAAGAAAGTTTTTTTGGTTTTTTTTTTACATTATCGGAGTTTTGGTAAGGAACCCTATTTTTTTTGTTAAACTAAATATAGCCTATGTCACTCAGGGATAGTATAGCTTTCCAACGGTGAAAGAGTTTTTCAAATCGGTTCAGTAGTTTCGGAGCCTATTCGACACAAACAAACAAAAAAACAAACATTTCCTCTTTATAATATTCTTCTTCTTCTTAACTGGCGTAGAAACCGCTTACGCGGTTATAGCCGAGTCCACAACAGTGCGCCACGCATCTCTGCTTTTGGCGGTTTGGCGCCAATTGGTAATACCAAGTGAAGACAGGTCCTTCTCCACCTGGTCCTTCCACCGGAGTGGAGGTCTCCCTCTTCCTCGGCTTCCACCAGCGGGTACTGCATCGAAAACTTTCAGAGCTGGGGCACTTTCATCCATTCGAACAACATGACCCAGCCAGCGTAGCCGCTGTCTTTTTATTCGCTGGACTATGTCTATGTCGTCGAACAACACATACAGCTCATCATTCCATCTTCTGCGGTATTCGCCGTTGCCAATGTTTAAGGGACCGTAAATCTTCCGCAAAACCTTTCTCTCGAAAACTCCTAGTGCCGTCTCATCGGATGTTGACACCGTCCACGCTTCTGCACCATAAAGTAGGACGGGAATGATGAGGGACTTGTAGAGTTTAGTTTTTGTTCGTCGAGAGAGGACTTTACTTTTCAATTGCCTACTCAGTCCATAGTAGCACCTGTTGGCAAGAGTGATTCTGCGTTGGATTTCAAGGCTGACATTATTATCGGTGTTAATGTTGGTTCCTAGGTATACGAAATTATCTACAACTTCAAAGTTATGACTGTCAACAGTGACGTGGGAGCCAAGACGCGAATGCGCTGACTGTTTGTTTGATGACAGGAGATATTTCGTCTTGTCCTCGTTCACCACCAGACCCATTCGCTTCGCTTCCTTATCCAGGCGGGAAAAAGCAGAACTAACGGCGCGGGTGTTGTTTCCGATGATATCAATATCATCGGCGTACGCCAGGAGCTGTACACTCTTGTAGAAGATTGTACCCTCTCTATTTAGTTCTGCAGCTCGTATTATTTTTTCCAGCAATAGATTGAAGAAGTCGCACGATAGTGAGTCACCTTGTCTGAAACCTCGTTTGGTATCGAACGGCTCGGAGAGGTCCTTCCCGATCCTGACGGAGCTTTTGGTGTTGCTCAACGTCAACTTACACAGCCGTATTAGTTTTGCGGGGATACCAAATTCAGACATCGCGGCATAAAGGCAGCTCCTTTTCGTGCTGTCGAAAGCAGCTTTAAAGTCGACAAATAGATGGTGTGTGTCGATCCTTTTTTCACGGGTCTTCTCCAAGATTTGGCGCATGGTGAATATCTGGTCAGTTGTTGATTTTCCAGGTCTAAAGCCACACTGATAAGGTCCAATCAGTTTGTTGACGGTGGGCTTTAGTCTTTCACACAGTACGCTCGATAGAACCTTATAAGCGATGTTAAGGAGGCTTATCCCACGATAGTTGGCGCAGATTGTGGGGTCTCCCTTTTTGTGGATTGGGCAGAGTACACTGAGATTCCAATCGTCGGGCATGCTTTCTTCCGACCATATTTCGCAAAGAAGCTGATGCATGCACCTTATCAGCTCTTCGCCGCCGTATTTGAATAGCTCGGCCGGCAATCCATCGGCCCCCGCCGCCTTGTTGTTCTTCAAGCGGGTAATTGCTATTCTAATTTCTTCACGGTCGGGCAATGGAACATCTGTTCCATCGTCGTCGATTGGGGAATCGGGTTCGCCATCTCCTGGTGTTGTACTTTCACTGCCATTCAGCAGGCTGGAGAAGTGTTCCCTCCACAAACACAGTATACTCTGGTCATCAACCACTAGATCACCGCTGGGGGTCCTACAGGAGTGTGCTCCGGTCTTGAAACCTTCAGTTAGTCGCCGGATCTTTTCGTAAAATTTTCGAGCATTACCCCTGTCGGCCAGCTTGTCAAGCTCTTCATACTCACGCATTTCTGCCTCTTTCTTTCTTTTTCTGCAAATGCGTCTCGCTTCCCTCTTCAGCTCTCGGTATCTTTCCCATCCTGCTCGTGTTGCGGTCGATCGCAACATTGCGAGGTAGGCAGTCTGTTTT
This sequence comes from Zeugodacus cucurbitae, assembly GCF_028554725.1. Classification (NCBI taxonomy): domain Eukaryota; kingdom Metazoa; phylum Arthropoda; class Insecta; order Diptera; family Tephritidae; genus Zeugodacus; species Zeugodacus cucurbitae. The sequence continues at coordinate 30,147,767 of NC_071672.1, read as the reverse complement.
CTCTCCACTGCGAGACGACAATCCTCATCATACCAGCTGTTTTTTTGGCTTTTCCGAAAGCCAATGGTTTCGGTTGCAGCTGTACGTAAGGAGTTTGATATGCCGTCCCACAGCTCCCTTATACCGAGATGCTGATAAGTGCTCTCAGAGAGCAGGAGTGCAAGTCGAGTAGAAAATCGTTCGGCTGTCGGTTGTGATTGCAGCTTCTCGATGTCGAACCTTCCTTGTGTTTGTTGACGTGTGCGCTTTTCTACACAGAGGCGGGTGCGTATCTTAGCTGCTACAAGATAGTGGTCCGAGTCGATGTTGGGACCACGAAGCGTACGCACATCAAAAACACTGGAGACATGTCGTCCATCTATCACAACATGATCGATCTGGTTGCGAGTGATTCGATCCGGGGACAGCCAAGTAGCTTGATGGATTTTCTTATGCTGGAATCTAGTGCTACAGATGACCATATTTCGGGCCCCGGCGAAGTCGATCAGCCTCAGACCGTTTGGTGATGTTTCGTCATGGAGGCTGAATTTTCCGACTGTTGTGCCAAAGACACCTTCTTTACCCACCCTAGCGTTGAAATCGCCAAGCACGATTTTGACATCGTGGCGGGGGCAGCGCTCATAGGTACGTTCTAGGCGCTCATAGAAGGTATCTTTGGTCACATCGTCCTTCTCTTCCGTCGGGGCGTGGGCGCAAATCAGCGATATGTTGAAGAACCTCGCTTTGATGCGGATTGTGGCTAGACGTTCATCCACCGGAGTGAATGCCAGGACTCGACGACGGAGTCTCTCTCCCACCACGAATCCCACACCGAATTTGCGCTCCTTTATATGGCCGCTGTAGTAGATGTCACAAGGACCCACCTTCTTCCGTCCTTGTCCCGTCCATCGCATTTCTTGGATTGCGGTGATGTCAGCCTTTACTCTTACGAGGACATCAACCAGCTGGGCAGAGGCACCTTCCCAATTAAGGGTCCGGACATTCCAGGTGCATGCCCTTAAATCATAGTCCTTTATACGTTTGCCGTGGTCGTCATCAAAAGGGGGGTTTCTCATCCGAGGCCTGTGTTTCTTATTCACTGGTTATTCGTTTTTATGTGGTGGGTCCCAAGCCCTACGCACAACCGCATAAGCGGGATTCGCCTTCTCACTTTAGCTCGCTTCCAGACGGATGTCTGTTGGCTACCCAGAGGATACTTGGTCTAAGACCGGAAGTTGTGAGCTGCTTGAGCCACATGTAAAAGAATCGTTCCTGGCCACTCCCAAGTGAATGGCAGTCAGAAACTTTCCTCACTTACGTGAACTTCTACATATGACTCCATCCTCCTAATAATATTAGTATAGATTAATTTTTTTATATGAAATCGCTTATTGTGACAAAACTATAATAGTTAGAGATATGATGTCTGGACGTTTTTTGTAGATAATGATAAGTTCTACAAAATTGTAGTACATCACTTTGTTATATCTTCAATCGTTTTCGCAGCATTCGCGATTAAAGATAGTTTTATTGGTATTTTTTTTACATTATCGGAGTTTTGGTAAGGAACCCTATTTTTTTTGTTAAACTAAATATAGCCTATGTCACTCATGGATAGTATAGCTTTCCAACGGTGAAAGAATTTTTCAAATCGGTTCAGTAGTTTCGGAGCCTATTCGACACAAACAAACAAAAAAACAAGCATTTCCTCTTTATAATATTGGTATAGATTAATTTTTTTATATAAAATCGCTTATTGTGACAAAACTATAATAGTTAGAGATATGATGTCGCGACGTTTTTTGTAGATAATGATAAGTTCTACAAAATTGTAGTACATCACTTTGTTATATCTTCAATCGTTTTCGCAGCATTCGCGATTAAAGAAAGTTTTTTGGTATTTTTTTTACATTATCGGAGTTTTGGTAAGGAACCCTATTTTTTTTGTTAAACTAAATATAGCCTATGTCACTCAGGGATAGTATAGCTTTCCAACGGTGAAAGAGTTTTTCAAATCGGTTCAGTAGTTTCGGAGCCTATTCGACACAAACAAACAAAAAAACAAACATTTCCTCTTTATAATATTAGTATAGATTAATTTTTTTATATGAAATCGCTTATTGTGACAAAACTATAATAGTTAGAGATATGATGTCGGGACGTTTTTTGTAGATAATGATAAGTTCTACAAAATTGTAGTTCATCACTTTGTTATATCTTCAATCGTTTTCGCAGCATTCGCGATTAAAGAAAGTTTTTTTGGTATTTTTTTTACATTTTCGGAGTTTTGGTAAGGAACCCTATTTTTTTTGTTAAACTAAATATAGCCTATGTCACTCAGGGATAGTGTAGCTTTCCAACGGTGAAAGAATTTTTCAAATGGGTTCACTAGTTTCGGAGCCTATTCGACACAAACAAACAAAAAAACAAACATTTCCTCTTTATAATATTAGCATAGATTAATTTTTTTATATAAAATCGCTTATTGTGACAAAACTATAATAGTTAGAGATATGATGTCGGGACGTTTTTTGTAGATAATGATAAGTTCTACAAAATTGTAGTACATCACTTTGTTATATCTTCAATCGTTTTCGCAGTATTCGCGATTAAAGATAGTTTTATTGGTATTTTTTTTACATTATCGGAGTTTTGGTAAGGAACCCTATTTTTTTTGTTAAACTAAATATAGCCTTTGTCACTCAGGGATAGTGTAGCTTTCCAACGGTGAAAGAATTTTTCAAATGGGTTCACTAGTTTCGGAGCCTATTCGACACAAACAAACAAAAAAACAAAGATTTCCTCTTTATAATATTAGTATAGATTAATTTTTTTATATAAAATCGCTTAATGTAACAAAACTATAATAGTTAGAGATATGATGTCCGGACGGTTTTTGTAGATAATGATAAGTTCTACAAAATTGTAGTACATCACTTTGTTATATCTTCACTCGTTTTCGCAGCATTCGCGATTAAAGAAATTTTTTTGGTATTTTTTTTACATTTTCGGAGTTTTGGTAAGGAACCCTATTTTTTTTTGTTAAACTAAATATAGCCTATGTCACTCAGGGATAGTGTAGCTTTCCAACGGTGAAAGAATTTTTCAAATGGGTTCACTAGTTTCGGAGCCTATTCGACACAAACAAACAAAAAAACAAACATTTCCTCTTTATAATATTAGCATAGATTAATGTTTTTATATAAAATCGCTTATTGTGACAAAACTATAATAGTTAGAGATATGATGTCCGGACGGTTTTTGTAGATAATGATAAGTTCTACAAAATTGTGGTACATCACTTTGTTATATCTTCAATCGTTTTCGCAGCATTCGCGATTAAAGAAATTTTTTTGTTTTTTTTTTTACATTATCGGAGTTTTGGTGAGGAACCCTATTTTTTTTGTTAAACTAAATATAGCCTATGTCACTCAGGGATAGTATAGCTTTCCAACGGTGAAAGAATTTTTCGAATCGGTCCAGTAGTTTCTGAGCCTATTCGACACAAACAAACAAAAAAACAAACATTTCCTCTTTATAATATTAGTATAGATAGTATAGATTATCAAGCGACAATTATTTTTAATTCCGCACAGGACCATTCAAAAATTGCAAAATTTTTAACTCGTGATATCTTTTGAATGGTATGTCAGAATCTAATAATTCAAAAAGTTATATAAAGGTTTTGAAGCGATCTTAAATAATAAATCATTTATTTGGATAAGGATTAATACTAAGGTATAAATAAAGAGCCTTTCCAAGTAGTGGTATTTTAATTAATTTTTTTATATAAAATCGCTTATTGCGACAAAACTATAATAGTTAGAGATATGATGTCACGACGTTTTTTGTAGATAATGATAAGTTCTACAAAATTGTAGTACATCACTTTGTTATATCTTCAATCGTTTTCGCAGCATTCGCGATTAAAGAAAGTTTTTTTGGTATTTTTTTACATTATCGGAGTTTTGGTAAGGAACCCTATTTTTTTGTTAAACTAAATATAGCCTATGTAACTCAGGGATAGTATAGCTTTCCAACGGTGAAAGAATTTTTCAAATCGGTTCAGTAGTTTCGGAGCCTATTCGACACAAACAAACAAAAAAACAAACATTTCCTCTTTATAATATTAGTATAGATAGTATAGATTATCAAGCGACAATTATTTTTAATTCCGCACAGGACCATTCAAAAATTTCAAAATTTTTAACTCGTGATATCTTTTGAATGGTATGTCAGAATCTAATAATTCAAAAAGTTATATAAAGGTTTTGAAGCGATCTTAAATAATAAATCATTTATTTCGATAAGGGTTAATACTAAGGTATAAATAAAGAGCCTTTTCAAGTAGTGGTATTTTAATTAATTTTTTTATATAAAATCGCTTATTGTGACAAAACTATAATAGTTAGAGATATGATGTCGGGACGGTTTTTGTAGATAATGATAAGTTCTACAAAATTGTAGTACATCACTTTGTTATATCTTCAATCGTTTTCGCAGCATTCGCGAGTAAAAAAAGTTTTTTTGGTTTTTTTTTTACATTATCGGAGTTTTGGTAAGGAACCCTATTTTTTTTATTAAACTAAATATAGCCTATGTCACTCAGGGATAGTATAGCTTTCCAACGGCGAGAGAATTTTTCAAATCGGTTCAGTAGTTTCGGAGCCTATTCGACACAAACAAACAAAAAAACAAACATTTCCTCTTTATAATATTAGTATAGATAGTATAGATTATCAAGCGACAATTATTTTTAATTCCGCACAGGACCATTCAAAAATTTCAAAATTTTTAACTCGTGATATCTTTTGAATGGTATGCCAGAATCTAATAATAAATCATTTATTTCGATAAGGATTAATACTAAGGTATAAATAAAGAGCCTTTTCAAGTAGTAGTCTTTTAATTAATTTTTTTATATAAAATCGCTTATTGTGACAAAACTATAATAGTTAGAGATATGATGTCGGGACGGTTTTTGTAGATAATGATAAGTTCTACAAAGTTGTAGTACATCACTTTGTTATATCGAGTAAATAAAGTTTTTTTGGTTTTTTTTTTACATTATCGGAGTTTTGGTAAGGAACCCTATTTTTTTTGTTAAACTAAATATAGCCTATGTCACTCAGGGATAGTATAGCTTTCCAACGGTGAAAGAGTTTTTCAAATCGGTTCAGTAGTTTCGGAGCCTATTCGACACAAACAAACAAAAAAACAAACATTTCCTCTTTATAATATTAGTATAGATTAATTTTTTTATATGAAATCGCTTATTGTGACAAAACTATAATAGTTAGAGATATGATGTCGGGACGTTTTTTGTAGATAATGATAAGTTCTACAAAATTGTAGTTCATCACTTTGTTATATCTTCAATCGTTTTCGCAGCATTCGCGATTAAAGAAAGTTTTTTTGGTATTTTTTTTACATTTTCGGAGTTTTGGTAAGGAACCCTATTTTTTTTGTTAAACTAAATATAGCCTATGTCACTCAGGGATAGTGTAGCTTTCCAACGGTGAAAGAATTTTTCAAATGGGTTCACTAGTTTCGGAGCCTATTCGACACAAACAAACAAAAAAACAAACATTTCCTCTTTATAATATTAGCATAGATTAATTTTTTTATATAAAATCGCTTATTGTGACAAAACTATAATAGTTAGAGATATGATGTCGGGACGTTTTTTGTAGATAATGATAAGTTCTACAAAATTGTAGTACATCACTTTGTTATATCTTCAATCGTTTTCGCAGTATTCGCGATTAAAGATAGTTTTATTGGTATTTTTTTTACATTATCGGAGTTTTGGTAAGGAACCCTATTTTTTTTGTTAAACTAAATATAGCCTTTGTCACTCAGGGATAGTGTAGCTTTCCAACGGTGAAAGAATTTTTCAAATGGGTTCACTAGTTTCGGAGCCTATTCGACACAAACAAACAAAAAAACAAAGATTTCCTCTTTATAATATTAGTATAGATTAATTTTTTTATATAAAATCGCTTATTGTAACAAAACTATAATAGTTAGAGATATGATGTCCGGACGGTTTTTGTAGATAATGATAAGTTCTACAAAATTGTAGTACATCACTTTGTTATATCTTCAATCGTTTTCGCAGCATTCGCGATTAAAGAAATTTTTTTGGTATTTTTTTTACATTATCGGAGTTTTGGTGAGGAACCCTATTTTTTTTTGTTAAACTAAATATAGCCTATGTCACTCAGGGATAGTATAGCTTTCCAACGGTGAAAGAATTTTTCAAATCGGTCCAGTAGTTTCTGAGCCTATTCGACACAAACAAACAAAAAAACAAACATTTCCTCTTTATAATATTAGTATAGATAGTATAGATTATCAAGCGACAATTATTTTTAATTCCGCACAGGACCATTCAAAAATTGCAAAATTTTTAACTCGTGATATCTTTTGAATGGTATGTCAGAATCTAATAATTCAAAAAGTTATATAAAGGTTTTGAAGCGATCTTAAATAATAAATCATTTATTTGGATAAGGATTAATACTAAGGTATAAATAAAGAGCCTTTCCATGTAGTGGTATTTTAATTAATTTTTTTATATGAAATCGCTTATTGTGACAAAACTATAATAGTTAGAGATATGATGTCGGGACATTTTTTGTAGATAATGATAAGTTCTACAAAATTGTAGTACATCACTTTGTTATATCTTCAATCGTTTTCGCAGCATTCGCGATTAAAGAAAGTTTTTTGGTATTTTTTTTACATTTTCGGAGTTTTGGTAAGGAACCCTATTTTTTTTGTTAAACTAAATATAGCCTATGTCACTCAGGGATAGTATAGCTTTCCAACGGTGAAAGAGTTTTTCAAATCGGTTCAGTAGTTTCGGAGCCTATTCGACACAAACAAACAAAAAAACAAACATTTCCTCTTTATAATATTAGTATAGATTAATTTTTTTATATGAAATCGCTTATTGTGACAAAACTATAATAGTTAGAGATATGATGTCGGGACGGTTTTTGTACTTCACTTTGTTATATCGAGTAAAGAAAGTTTTTTTGGTTTTTTTTTTTTACATTATCGGAGTTTTGGTAAGGAACCCTATTTTTTTTGTTAAACTAAATATAGCCTATGTCACTCAGGGATAGTATAGCTTTCCAACGGTGAAAGAGTTTTTCAAATCGGTTCAGTAGTTTCGGAGCCTATTCGACACAAACAAACAAAAAAACAAACATTTCCTCTTTATAATATTAGTATAGATTAATTTTTTTATATGAAATCGCTTATTGTGACAAAACTATAATAGTTAGAGATATGATGTCGGGACGTTTTTTGTAGATAATGATAAGTTCTACAAAATTGTAGTACATCACTTTGTTATATCTTCAATCGTTTTCGCAGCATTCGCGATTAAAGAAAGTTTTTTGGTATTTTTTTTACATTTTCGGAGTTTTGGTAAGGAACCCTATTTTTTTTGTTAAACTAAATATAGCCTATGTCACTCAGGGATAGTGTAGCTTTCCAACGGTGAAAGAATTTTTCAAATGGGTTCACTAGTTTCGGAGCCTATTCGACACAAACAAACAAAAAAACAAACATTTCCTCTTTATAATATTAGCATAGATTAATTTTTTTATATAAAATCGCTTATTGTGACAAAACTATAATAGTTAGAGATATGATGTCGCGACGTTTTTTGTAGATAATGATAAGTTCTACAAAATTGTAGTCACTACAACTCTTTGTTATATCTTCAATCGTTTTCGCAGTATTCGCGATTAAAGATAGTTTTATTGGTATTTTTTTTACATTATCGGAGTTTTGGTAAGGAACCCTATTTTTTTTTGTTAAACTAAATATAGCCTATGTCACTCAGGGATAGTATAGCTTTCCAACGGTGAAAGAATTCTTCAAATCGGTTCAGTAGTTTCGGAGCCTATTCGACACAAACAAACAAAAAAACAAACATTTCCTCTTTATAATATTAGTATAGATTAATTTTTTATATAAAATCGCTTATTGTGACAAAACTATAATAGTTAGAGATATGATGTCACGACGTTTTTTGTAGATAATGATAAGTTCTACAAAATTGTAGTACATCACTTTGTTATATCTTCAATCGTTTTCGCAGCATTCGCGATTAAAGATAGTTTTATTGGTATTTTTTTTACATTATCGGAGTTTTGATAAGGAACCCTATTTTTTTGTTAAACTAAATATAGCCTATGTCACTCAGGGATAGTATAGCTTTCCAACGGTGAAAGAATTTTTCAAATCGGTTCAGTAGTTTCGGAGCCTATTCGACACAAACAAACAAAAAAACAAACATTTCCTCTTTATAATATTAGTATAGATTAATTTTTTTATATAAAATCGCTTATTGTGACAAAACTATAATAGTTAGAGATATGATGTCGCGACGTTTTTTGTAGATAATGATAAGTTCTACAAAATTGTAGTCACTACAACTCTTTGTTATATCTTCAATCGTTTTCGCAGCATTCGCGATTAAAGAAAGTTTTTTTGGTATTTTTTTACATTATCGGAGTTTTGGTAAGGAACCCTATTTTTTTTGTTAAACTAAATATAGCCTATGTCACTCAGGGATAGTATAGCTTTCCAACGGTGAAAGAATTTTTCAAATCGGTTCAGTAATTTCGGAGAAACATTTCCTCTTTATAATATTAGTATAGATTAATTTTTTTATATAAAATCGCTTATTGTGACAAAACTATAATAGTTAGAGATATGATGTCGCGACGTTTTTTGTAGATAATGATAAGTTCTACAAAATTGTAGTAAATCACTTTGTTATATCTTCAATCGTTTTCGCAGCATTCGCGATTAAAGAAAGTTTTTTGGTATTTTTTTTACATTATCGGAGTTTTGGTAAGGAACCCTATTTTTTTTGTTAAACTAAATATAGCCTATGTCACTCAGGGATAGTATAGCTTTCCAACGGTGAAAGAATTTTTCAAATCGGTTCAGTAGTTTCGGAGCCTATTCGACACAAACAAACAAAAAAACAAACATTTCCTCTTTATAATATTAGTATAGATAGTATAGATTATCAAGCGACAATTATTTTTAATTCCGCACAGGACCATTCAAAAATTTCAAAATTTTTAACTCGTGATATCTTTTGAATGGTATGCCAGAATCTAATAATAAATCATTTATTTCGATAAGGATTAATACTAAGGTATAAATAAAGAGCCTTTTCAAGTAGTGGTCTTTTAATTAATTTTTTATATAAAATCGCTTATTGTGACAAAACTATAATAGTTAGAGATATGATGTCGGGACGGTTTTTGTACTTCACTTTGTTATATCGAGTAAAGAAAGTTTTTTTGGTTTTTTTTTTTTACATTATCGGAGTTTTGGTAAGGAACCCTATTTTTTTTGTTAAACTAAATATAGCCTATGTCACTCAGGGATAGTATAGCTTTCCAACGGTGAAAGAGTTTTTCAAATCGGTTCAGTAGTTTCGGAGCCTATTCGACACAAACAAACAAAAAAACAAACATTTCCTCTTTATAATATTAGTATAGATTAATTTTTTTATATGAAATCGCTTATTGTGACAAAACTATAATAGTTAGAGATATGATGTCGGGACGTTTTTTGTAGATAATGATAAGTTCTACAAAATTGTAGTACATCACTTTGTTATATCTTCAATCGTTTTCGCAGCATTCGCGATTAAAGAAAGTTTTTTGGTATTTTTTTTACATTTTCGGAGTTTTGGTAAGGAACCCTATTTTTTTTGTTAAACTAAATATAGCCTATGTCACTCAGGGATAGTGTAGCTTTCCAACGGTGAAAGAATTTTTCAAATGGGTTCACTAGTTTCGGAGCCTATTCGACACAAACAAACAAAAAAACAAACATTTCCTCTTTATAATATTAGCATAGATTAATTTTTTTATATAAAATCGCTTATTGTGACAAAACTATAATAGTTAGAGATATGATGTCGCGACGTTTTTTGTAGATAATGATAAGTTCTACAAAATTGTAGTCACTACAACTCTTTGTTATATCTTCAATCGTTTTCGCAGTATTCGCGATTAAAGATAGTTTTATTGGTATTTTTTTTACATTATCGGAGTTTTGGTAAGGAACCCTATTTTTTTTTGTTAAACTAAATATAGCCTATGTCACTCAGGGATAGTATAGCTTTCCAACGGTGAAAGAATTCTTCAAATCGGTTCAGTAGTTTCGGAGCCTATTCGACACAAACAAACAAAAAAACAAACATTTCCTCTTTATAATATTAGTATAGATTAATTTTTTTATATAAAATCGCTTATTGTGACAAAACTATAATAGTTAGAGATATGATGTCACGACGTTTTTTGTAGATAATGATAAGTTCTACAAAATTGTAGTACATCACTTTGTTATATCTTCAATCGTTTTCGCAGCATTCGCGATTAAAGATAGTTTTATTGGTATTTTTTTTACATTATCGGAGTTTTGGTAAGGAACCCTATTTTTTTGTTAAACTAAATATAGCCTATGTCACTCAGGGATAGTATAGCTTTCCAACGGTGAAAGAATTTTTCAAATCGGTTCAGTAGTTTCGGAGCCTATTCGACACAAACAAACAAACAAACAAACATTTCCTCTTTATAATATTAGTATAGATTAATTTTTTTATATAAAATCGCTTATTGTGACAAAACTATAATAGTTAGAGATATGATGTCGCGACGTTTTTTGTAGATAATGATAAATTCTACAAAATTGTAGTCACTACAACTCTTTGTTATATCTTCAATCGTTTTCGCAGCATTCGCGATTAAAGAAAGTTTTTTTGGTATTTTTTTACATTATCGGAGTTTTGGTAAGGAACCCTATTTTTTTTGTTAAACTAAATATAGCCTATGTCACTCAGGGATAGTATAGCTTTCCAACGGTGAAAGAATTTTTCAAATCGGTTCAGTAATTTCGGAGAAACATTTCCTCTTTATAATATTAGTATAGATTAATTTTTTTATATAAAATCGCTTATTGTGACAAAACTATAATAGTTAGAGATATGATGTCGGGACGTTTTTTGTAGATAATGATAAGTTCTACAAAATTGTAGTACATCACATTGTTATATCTTCAATCGTTTTCGCAGTATTCGCGATTAGAGAAAGTTTGTTTGGTATTTTTTTTACATTATCGGAGTTTTGGTAAGGAACCCTATTTTTTTTGTTAAACTAAATATAGCCTATGTCATTCAGGGATAGTATAGCTTTCCAACGGTGAAAGAATTTTTCAAATCGGTTCAGTAGTTTCGGAGCCTATTCGACACAAACAAACAAAAAAACAAACATTTCCTCTTTATAATATTAGTATAGATTAATTTTTTTATATAAAATCGCTTATTGTGACAAAACTATAATAGTTAGAGATATGATGCCGCGACGTTTTTTGTAGATAATGATAAGTTCTACAAAATTGTAGTACATCACTTTGTTATATCTTCAATCGTTTTCGCAGCATTCGCGATTAAAGAAAGTTTTTTGGTATTTTTTTTTTACATTATCGGAGTTTTGGTAAGGAACCCTATTTTTTTTGTTAAACTAAATATAGCCTATGTCACTCAGGGATAGTATAGCTTTCCAACGGTGAAAGAATTTTTCAAATCGGTTCAGTAGTTTCGGAGCCTATTCGACACAAACAAACAAAAAAACAAACATTTCCTCTTTATAATATTAGTATAGATTAATTTTTTTATATAAAATCGCTTATTGTGACAAAACTATAATAGTTAGAGATATGATGTCGGGACGTTTTTTGTAGATAATGACAAGTTCTACAAAATTGTAGTACATCACTTTGTTATATCTTCAATCGTTTTCGCAGCATTCGCGAGTAAAGAAAGTTTTTTTGGTTTTTTTTTTACATTATCGGAGTTTTGGTAAGTAACCCTATTTTTTTTATTAAACTAAATATAGCCTATGTCACTCAGGGATAGTATAGCTTTCCAACGGCGAAAGAATTTTTCAAATCGGTTCAGTAGTTTCGGAGCCTATTCGACACAAACAAACAAAAAAACAAAGATTTCCTCTTTATAATATTAGTATAGATTAATTTTTTTATATAAAATTGCTTATTGTGACAAAACTATAATAGTTAGAGATATGATGTCCGGACGGTTTTTGTAGATAATGATAAGTTCTACAAAATTGTAGTACATCACTTTGTTATATCTTCAATCGTTTTCGCAGCATTCGCGATTAAAGAAATTTTTTTGTTTTTTTTTTTTTACATTATCGGAGTTTTGGTGAGGAACCCTATTTTTTTTGTTAAACTAAATATAGCCTATGTCACTCAGGGATAGTATAGCTTTCCAACGGTGAAAGAATTTTTCAAATCGGTCCAGTAGTTTCTGAGCCTATTCGACACAAACAAACAAAAAAACAAACATTTCCTCTTTATAATATTAGTATAGATAGTATAGATTATCAAGCGACAATTATTTTTAATTCCGCACAGGACCATTCAAAAATTTCAAAATTTTTAACTCGTGATATCTTTTGAATGGTATGTCAGAATCTAATAATTCAAAAAGTTATATAAAGGTTTTGAAGCGATCTTAAATAATAAATCATTTATTTGGATAAGGATTAATACTAAGGTATAAATAAAGAGCCTTTCCAAGTAGTGGTATTTTTATTAATTTTTTTATATAAAATCGCTTATTGCGACAAAACTATAATAGTTAGAGATATGATGTCACGACGTTTTTTGTAGATAATGATAAGTTCTACAAAATTGTAGTACATCACTTTGTTATATCTTCAATCGTTTTCGCAGCATTCGCGATTAAAGAAAGTTTTTTGGTATTTTTTTTACATTTTCGGAGTTTTGGTAAGGAACCCTATTTTTTTTGTTAAACTAAATATAGCCTTTGTCACTCAGGGATAGTGTAGCTTTCCAACGGTGAAAGAATTTTTCAAATGGGTTCACTAGTTTCGGAGCCTATTCGACAACAAACAAACAAAAAAACAAAGATTTCCTCTTTATAATATTAGTATAGATTAATTTTTTTATATAAAATCGCTTATTGTAACAAAACTATAATAGTTAGAGATATGATGTCCGGACGGTTTTTGTAGATAATGATAAGTTCTACAAAATTGTAGTACATCACTTTGTTATATCTTCAATCGTTTTCGCAGCATTCGCGATTAAAGAAATTTTTTTGGTATTTTTTTTACATTATCGGAGTTTTGGTGAGGAACCCTATTTTTTTTTGTTAAACTAAATATAGCCTATGTCACTCAGGGATAGTATAGCTTTCCAACGGTGAAAGAATTTTTCAAATCGGTCCAGTAGTTTCTGAGCCTATTCGACACAAACAAACAAAAAAACAAACATTTCCTCTTTATAATATTAGTATAGATAGTATAGATTATCAAGCGACAATTATTTTTAATTCCGCACAAGACCATTCAAAAATTTCAAAATTTTTAACTCGTGATATCTTTTGAATGGTATGCCAGAATCTAATAATAAATCATTTATTTCGATAAGGATTAATACTAAGGTATAAATAAAGAGCCTTTTCAAGTAGTGGTCTTTTAATTAATTTTTTTATATAAAATCGCTTATTGTGACAAAACTATAATAGTTAGAGATATGATGTCCGGACGGTTTTTGTAGATAATGATAAGTTCTACAAAATTGTAGTACATCACTTTGTTATATCGAGTAAAGAAAGTTTTTTTGGTTTTTTTTTTACATTATCGGAGTTTTGGTAAGGAACCCTATTTTTTTTGTTAAACTAAATATAGCCTATGTCACTCAGGGATAGTATAGCTTTCCAACGGTGAAAGAGTTTTTCAAATCGGTTCAGTAGTTTCGGAGCCTATTCGACACAAACAAACAAAAAAACAAACATTTCCTCTTTATAATATTAGTATAGATTAATTTTTTTATATGAAATCGCTTATTGTGACAAAACTATAATAGTTAGAGATATGATGTCGGGACGTTTTTTGTAGATAATGATAAGTTCTACAAAATTGTAGTACATCACTTTGTTATATCTTCAATCGCTTTCGCAGCATTCGCGATTAAAGAAAGTTTTTTGGTATTTTTTTTACATTATCGGAGTTTTGGTAAGGAACCCAATTTTTTTTGTTAAACTAAATATAGCCTATGTCACTCAGGGATAGTGTAGCTTTCCAACGGTGAAAGAATTTTTCAAATGGGTTCACTAGTTTCGGAGCCTATTCGACACAAACAAACAAAAAAACAAACATTTCCTCTTTATAATATTAGCATAGATTAATTTTTTTATATAAAATCGCTTATTGTGACAAAACTATAATAGTTAGAGATATGATGTCCGGACGTTTTTTGTAGATAATGATAAGTTCTACAAAATTGTAGTACATCACATTGTTATATCTTCAATCGTTTTCGCAGTATTCGCGATTAAAGATAGTTTTATTGGTATTTTTTTTTACATTATCGGAGTTTTGGTAAGGAACCCTATTTTTTTTGTTAAACTAAATATAGCCTATGTCACTCAGGGATAGTATAGCTTTCCAACGGTGAAAGAATTTTTCAAATCGGTTCAGTAGTTTCGGAGCCTATTCGACACAAACAAACAAAAAAACAAACATTTCCTCTTCATAATATTAGTATAGATATTATAGATTATCAAGCGACAATTATTTTTAATTCCGCACAGGACCATTCAAAAATAAATCATTTATTTCGATAAGGATTAATACTAAGGTATAAATAAAGAGCCTTTTCAAGTAGTGGTATTTTAATTAATTTTTTATATAAAATCGCTTATTGTGACAAAACTATAATAGTTAGAGATATGATGTCGGGACGTTTTTTGTAGATAATGATAAGTTCTACAAAATTGTAGTACATCACTTTGTTATATCTTCAATCGTTTTCGCAGCATTCGCGATTAAAGAAAGTTTTTTGGTATTTTTTTTACATTTTCGGAGTTTTGGTAAGGAACCCTATTTTTTTTTGTTAAACTAAATATAGCCTATGTCACTCAGGGATAGTGTAGCTTTCCAACGATAAAAGAATTTTTCAAATGGGTTCACTAGTTTCGGAGCCTATTCGACACAAACAAACAAAAAAACAAAGATTTCCTCTTTATAATATTAGCATAGATTAATTTTTTTATATAAAATCGCTTATTGTGACAAAACTATAATAGTTAGAGATATGATGTCCGGACGGTTTTTGTAGATAATGATAAGTTCTACAAAATTGTAGTACATCACTTTGTTATATCTTCAATCGTTTTCGCAGCATTCGCGATTAAAGAAATTTTTTTGGTATTTTTTTTACATTATCGGAGTTTTGGTGAGGAACCCTATTTTTTTTGTTAAACTAAATATAGCCTATGTCACTCAGGGATAGTATAGCTTTCCAACGGTGAAAGAATTTTTCAAATCGGTCCAGTAGTTTCTGAGCCTATTCGACACAAACAAACAAAAAAACAAACATTTCCTCTTTATAATATTAGTATAGATATATTCTCACTCTGTTTTAAGCAACTCTAACTTTATCGGGAATTGGCGGTATCGCACACACTGTTGGTATGGCGGTGGATGGAAATGTTTTAATATTTGAGCGAGGAAATCATACATGCTTTACATAAACCCATCACTTTATAATTTGGCATCTATTTTTCAGCGACATAATAACATAATGTAAGTAAACTACCATCAACTTACATACATTTTTTAGTTTTTGCGCAGCAGTAAAAGAATAGCACGATGTATGCATTGCATTAAGGAAGTTATTCAGTGAAGTATTGACATATTTACCATCTAACTCATTTTTATAGGATAATATTATTGCATGGGAGGATGGGATCACGTGTAGAAGTTCACGTAAGTGAGGAAAGTTTTTGATTGTCATTCACTTGGGAGTGGCCAGAAACGATTCTTCTCCACATGATTCAAGCAGCTCACGACATCCGGTTTTAGACCAAGTATCCTCTGGGTAGCTAACAAACATCCGTTTGAAGGCGAGCTAAAGTGAGAAGGCGAACCCGCTTCCGCGGTTGTGCGTATGGCTTGGGACCCACCACATAAAAACGGAGTACCAATGAAAAATCGGAAAAGAAAGCTTCGGATGAGACACCCCCCTTTTGATGACGACCCCTGCAAACGTTTTAAGGATAATGATATAAGGGCATGCACCTGGAATGTCCGGACCCTTAATTCGGAAGGTGCCTCTGCCCAGCTGGTTGATGTCCTCATACAACTAAAGGCTGACATCACCGCCATCCAAGAAGTGCAATGGACGGGACAAGGAAGGAAGAAGGTGGGTCCTTGTGACATCTACTACAGCGGCCATAAAAAGGAGCACAAGTTTGGTGTTGGATTTGTTGTGGGAGAGAGACTCCGTCGCCGAGTCCTGGCATTCACCCCGGTGGATGAACGTCTAGCCACAATAGCAGCATAAAAGCGAGGTTCTTCAACATATCGCTTATTTGCGCCCACGCCCCAACGGAAGAGAAGGACGATGTGACCAAAGATGCTTTCTATGAGCGCCTAGAACGCACCTATGAGCGCTGCCCCCGCCACGATGTCAAAATCGTGCTTTGCGATTTTAACGCCAGGGTGGGTAAAAAAGGTGCTTTTGGCACAACAGTCGGAAAATTCAGCCTCCATGACGAAACATCGCCAAACGGCCTGAGGCTGATCGACTTCGGTGGGGCCCGAAATATGGTCGTCTGTAGTACCAGATTCTAGCATAAGAAAATACATCAAGCAACTTGGCTGTCTTCTGATCTAAACACTCGTAACCAAATCGATCACGTTGTGATAGACGGAAGACATGTCTCCAGTGTTTTAGACGTGCATACGCTCCGAGGACCAAATATAGACTCGGATCATTATCTGGTTGCAGCGAAGATACGCACCCGCCTCTGTGCAGCAAAGCACGACCGTCAACAAACACAAGGAAGGTTCGACGTCGAAAAGTTGCAAACGCAACAGACAGCCACGTAATACTCTACTCGACTTGCACTCCTGCTCTCTGAGAGCACTCATCAGCATCTCGGTATAAGGGAACTGTGGGTACAGCATCACTGCGTACCGCTGCAACCGAAACCATTGGCTTTCGGAAAAGTAAAAAAAAACAGCTGGTACGATGAGGAATGCCGTCTTGCAGCGGAGAGAAAACAGACTGCCTACCTCGCAACGTTGCAAACAACCACAACATGTGCGGTATGGGATAGATACCGAGAGCTGAAGAGGGAAGCGAGACGCATCTACAGACAAAAAAAGAAAGAGGCCGAAATGCGTGAGTACGAAGAGCTTGAGAAGCTGGCAGACAGAGGGAATGCTCGAAAATTTTATGAAAAAATGAAGCGACTTAACGAAGGTTTCAAGACCGGAGCATCCTCATTTAGAGACCAAGATGGTAATCTGGTAACCGATGTCCAGGTCATACTGGGATTATGGA
The DNA here is from genome assembly GCF_028554725.1 of Zeugodacus cucurbitae. Taxonomy (NCBI): domain Eukaryota; kingdom Metazoa; phylum Arthropoda; class Insecta; order Diptera; family Tephritidae; genus Zeugodacus; species Zeugodacus cucurbitae. The sequence goes on along the minus strand of NC_071672.1, from coordinate 30,130,340 downwards.
GGGAACACTTCTCCGACCTGCTGAATGGCAGTGAAAGTACAACACCAGGAGTTGGCGAACCTGATTCCCCAATCGATGACGATGGAATAGATGTTCCATTACCCCACCATGAAGAAATTCGAATAGCAATTACCCCCCTGAAGAACAACAAAGCGGCAGGGGCCGATGGATTACCGGCCGAGCTATTCAAATACGGCGGCGAAGAACTCATAAGGTGCATGCATCAGCTTCTTTGTAGAATATGGTCGGAAGAAAGCATGCCTGACGATTGGAATCTTAGTGTGCTCTGCCCAATCCATAAAAAGGGAGATCCCACAATCTGCGCCAATTACCGTGGGATCAGCCTCCTAAATATCGCATACAAGGTTCTATCGAGCGTACTGTGTGAAAGACTAAAGCCCACCGTCAACAAACTGATTGGACATTATCAGTGTGGCTTTAGACCTGTAAAGTCCACCAGGGACCAGATATTCACCATCCGCCAAATCTTGGAGAAGACCCGTGAAAAGAGGATCAACACACACCACCTTTTTGTCGATTTCAAAGCTGCTTTCGACAGCACGAAAAGGAGCTGCCTTTATGCCGCGATGTCTGAATTTGGTATTCCCGCAGAACTAATATGTCTGTGTAAATTGACGTTGAGCAACACCAAAAGCTCCGACATGATTGGGAAGGACCTCTCCGAGCCGTTCGATACCAAACGAGGTTTCAGATAAGGTGACTCACTATCGTGCGACTTCTTTAACTTGATGTTGGAAAACATAATACGGGCTGCAGAGCTAAATAGAGAAGGTACAATCTTCTACAAGAGTGTACAGATGCTGGCGTACGCCGATGATATTGATATCACCGGAAGCAACAACCGCGCCGTTTGTTCTGCTTTTTCCCGCATGGATAAGGAGGCGAAGCGAATGGGTCTGGAGGTGAATGAGGACAAGACGAAATATCTCCTGTCATCAAACAAACAGTCGGCGCATTCGCGTCTTGGCTCCCACGTCACTGTTGACAGTCATAATTTCGAGGTCGTAGATAATTTCGTATACCTGGGAACCAGCATCAACAACACGAACAATGTCAGCCTCGAAATCCAGCGCAGAATAACTCTTGCCAACAGGTGCTACTTTGGACTGAGTAGGCAATTGAACAGTAAAGTCCTCTCTCGACGAACCAAAATCAAGCTGTACAAGTCGCTTATCATTCCCGTCCTGCTTTATGGTGCAGAAGCTTTGACGATGGCAACATCAGATGAGACGACACTAGGAGTTTTCGAGAGGAAAATTTTACGGACCTCAGAACATTGGCAACGGCGAATAGCGCAGATGATGGAACGATGAGCTGTACGAGTTATACGACGACATTGACATAGTTCAGCGAATAAAAAGACAGCGGCTACGCTGGCTAGGTCATGTTGTCCGAATGGACGAAAACACTCCAGCTCTGAAAGTGTTCGATGCAGTACACGCCGGAGGAAGCCGAGGAAGGGGAAGGCCTCCAATCCGTTGAAGGGACCAGGTGGAGAGCGACCTGGTTACACTTGGAATCTCCAACTGGCGCCGAACTGCGAAGGAAAGAGAGGAGTGGCGCGTTATCATCGATTCGGCTATAACCGGCTAAACGGTTGAACGCCAATTACATACATACATACTATTGCATGCACCAAAAATTCAAGGGTACCCCATTTTTTTCTATTATTTTAAAAGCGTTATCTATGATTTTTTCGTATGAAACGTCACAGTGTAATTGTTCAGATTTCTGAACAGTTCTTAACGGCTACAGTTATAGATAAGATATTTTTGTAAACTATACATATACAGATATCATATTTTGAATATTTATGTGCATTATCGCTAAACATAGACATGTATTTATCAATTGCCCATTTCTATCAACACTAGAAATACATGTTCGGGTATATTGAATAGAAATTGTAATACAATACAAATACTGCAATACAAACATTACACTGGTTATTGTAAAGGATCACAATTCATCGTAAACTAACTAACAGATAAGAGATTAGTTATGTTATATCATGTTCCGACAGAAAATTTGAAGTGATTAGATTACATTTAAACGCTTCACAAAACTATCCCGTTCTCCCTGCCGTTGGAGATTTACAAATCAGCTGTTTTTGGCTCATATACGTAAGAGTATTTCTGTACTGTTAGCTAGTGAAACTATGAAAACACAAATTATGAGTTATTATTAAAAATAATTATTTTTATTGTTGGGGCTTTAGTTTTAAATATCTTCTCAAGTAATTTATTCAATATTATATTGGTAAATTTTAAAAATATAATACGGTTGGTACTCTTCTTCTTCTGAAAGGTAGCAGCAGCTAGCACCTACTAACTGTAAACAAACACTCTTCGCAGCTATTGACCGAAACTGCGACATTTTTTGACGGTTTGTAGTGAAAAGCAGCTCTGATTAAACAAATGTGACCAACAGATGGCACAAAATCAGAGTCGCATAGGGGGATTTAGAGTAGTTCAGCTTCAAATCGTTTCGGTAAAGTGATTATGAAGTGTCATTTTTGTATGGCGAAATCTTGTTAAATCCGGCGGTTTAGTGAGTTAAACGTCTCAACAACCTAAACCTCGGTGATTAGCGTCTGTGGGAACATAATATTATGCTGTCGCCGTTGAGAAAACTTAAGATTAAGTTATGTGTACATAATGCAGTTATGAATAAAATAAATAGAGATAGAGATATTAAGAATATTCTATAAATAAAGGAGCTCTGGGCAACCAGAGCTGAAGTACTATTTTGAAACCGAAACTGAACGCGTCTCATTAAACATTTTTGTGACCCCGACGTGATAACCCGCGAGTGAAAAAAAGTGTTTGTGTTTGAGAAGTAAAAAAAAATTATAATAATAAAAAATTAAGCAAAATTAAATGAAAGTGACAATCATATTTACATATATATCTTCAAAGTAAGGTAAGACATTGTTTAATTAACTAATATTAATAAATTAAACGAATCTCCAGGATAGTTTGGACAAAAAATGGTCGGAATTTCAACGAAACCATTTAGTATTGTCCAACGATCCTAAATATAAAAAAAGAAAACTAGACTAGGTAGGCACGCTTTATTTAACAGCGTATCGTAAAAATAGTTCAAGACAATAGTGCTCCCAGGAAAATGGAATCTTTTTCAAATCCTGGTTTAGTTCGCAGGCTTCAATTCTTACTAATAGAATTAGAAAAGAATATTGAAGACTGCGAAATAAACGAAATAGGCTCTCTACATAGCATTTTAGAAAAAACTCGTAATACAGTGCTTGAATTTATAAGCCAACACGAGGATGAACAAATTACTTGTAAATTCTATGAATTAAGAAAAAGAATTTAAAAACTAAAATCAAAATTTCAAAGCAAAAATAATGCTGTAAATGTTTCGTTGCCTCCAGTTGACATTCCCATTTTTTCGGGAGAATACGATCAATGGCAAACTTTCAAAGAATTGTTTGAGCAACTCGTAGTTTCTCAAAATGTTTCAGATACATATAAAATGTGCACTTTAAGAACAAAACTAAGAGGATCGGCTGCAAGTTGTATTGCAAATCTGCCTTCAACCTCGACGAATTTTTCTGTTGCTTGGAACCTTCTTTATGAAAAATTTACGAATAAAAGGTTACTTGCTAATAATTATTTCAGACAAATTTTAGATGCACCAGTAGTGACTGAGACTGCTTTTAGTGTACGAAAATTTCAAGAAAGAAGTAAGGAAGGGCTAAGTTCGGGTGTAACCGAACATTTTATACTCTCGCAATTTATTTATTTAACTTAATTAATATTATATAATACACAATTTGACCCACATATTCGTCATATATATTGTATAAAGTCCATTGAAAGTTGGAAACCATAATATTAGGTTAGAAGCACCGAGGTCCTCGTGTTCGATATATGGGGCCCTAAAAACTTATGGTCCGATTTCGGCGATTTTTAGAATGGGGCTGCCACACTATTAACATAGTATTTGTGCAAAGTTCTGCACCGATACCTTCACTAGTACTTACTTTATATATTGTAAAGTAAACGATTCAGATTGTCTTCAAAGTTCTGGTATATAGGAAGTGGGCGTGGTTGTGAAGCGATTTGGCCTATTTTCTCAACATATCATTGGGATGTAAGGAAACTATTACAAACCAAGTTTCATTAAAATCGGTCGAGTAGTTCCTGAGATATGGTTATTGCCCCATAAGTGGGCGACGCCACGCCCATTTTCCATTTTGTAAAAAATCTGAGTGCAGCTTCTGCCAATTCTTATGTGAAATTTAGTGTTTCTGACGTTATTCGTTAGTGAGTTAACCCACTTTTAGAAATTTTCAACCTAACTTTTGTATGGGAGGTGGCCGTGGTTATGATCCGATTTCTTTCATTTTTGGACTGTATTAAGAATTGACTAAAAAAAAGACTGCAGAAAGTTTGGTTTATATAGCTCTATTGGTTTCCGAGATATGTACAAAAAACTTATTTAGGGCGGGGCCACGCCCACTTCCTCAAAAAAATTACATCCAATTATGCCCCTTCATAGTACGATCCTTCATACCAAATTTTATTTCCATAGCTTTATTTATGGCTTACTTATGGCACTTTATGTCCTACTGACAACAGCAATTGTTGGTATAAAAGGGCGTGATGGAAAAATTATAAAGGCACGTGCCTTATTAGATAGCGGGTCTCAAGTTCACCTAATTACCAAAGAACTAAAAAATAAATTAAAACTCCCCTCCAGGAAAGAGTCTATGACTATTGAAGGAGTTGGACACACCCACACCAACACCAACACAAATGAAAGAGTTAATCTTCAATTAAAATCAATTGTTTACCCATTTGAGACAAATATAGATACCGTTGTGGTACAAAAGATTGTGTCACATGTCCCAACTGAACATATTAATATTCAAAAAATACCAGAAGATATAAAACTCGCCGACCCTTCATTTGGTGTTCCAGGTAAGATTGATTTACTTTTAGGCGCGGACATATTACTAAAAGAAGAAAAACTAGTAATTGAAAATGTAAATTACAAACTTCAAAATAGTGTGTTTGGATGGCTGATATATGGATCAACTAATATTAGCCCCAAATTAGCACACTGTGGTGTTTTGACACATTTAGATGAAAAACTAGACAGTCAGCTTAAAAAATTCTGGGAAATAGAATCAGTTGAAGATAGATGAATTAATAACACCACAGAAGAAACAGAATGTGAGCAGCATTTTCAGGATAATTACAAAATTTCTACAGATGGTAAATTTACTGTAGCTCTTCCATTAAAAAAGGAAAATATAAACTTAGGGGATTCCTTATTACAAGCGAAAAGAAGATTCATTTCTCTTGAGAAGAAAGTTTAAAATGGAGCATTGAAAGAGCAATATAAGCAATTTATGAATGAATACATAAATTTGGGCCATATGGTGGAAATAAAAAATTCTAATATATTTAAGACTAAATATTATTTACCACACCATTGTGTATTAAAACCAGATAGCACAACTACCAAATTAAAAGTTGTTTTCGACGCATCTTGTAAAACAGACAAGAATATTTCATTAAATTCAGTAATGCATTCTGGACTCAAATTGCAAGAAGATTTATTTAACATTTTACTGCGGTTTAGAAAACATAGGTATGTATTCACAGCAGACATAGAAAAAATGTTTAGACAAATATGGAATCGCCCAGAAGATGAAAAATATCAACTAATTTACTGGCGCGATTAGGATAAGGAACAATTGCGAACGTACACTCTTAAGACGGTTACGTATGGTACAACAGCAGCGCCCTATTTAGCAGTTAAATGCTTACAGAAAATTGCAGAGAAGGAAAGAAATGATTACCCAGAAGTAGCGGATCATCTACATGGATGATCTTATGACAGGAGGAGATAATCTAGATGATGTCAAGTTAATTCAGGACAATATCAAATTAGTTTCAAAAAAATATGGATTCAACCTTAGAAAAAGGTGTTCTAATAACATTGAACTTTTAAAAAATATCCCTCTTAAAGACAGGACTTGGACCCCATTCGATGATCATCTTCGTATAACTTATAATTGGAAGTGTAACGACGGATTTTGTGATGCTTCGATGAAATCGTATGGGACAGTAGTTTATGCAAAATCTATAAACGCAACAGGTGAAAGTTATATAAACATACTTGCAGCTAAATCACAAGTCGCGCCAACAAAGATAATAACATTACCGCGCCTGGAACTATGTGCGGCTGTACTCTTAGTAGAATTAACACATACAATTTTAGAAAGTTTTAAATTTAAATGTACTATTTACTTTTATACAGACCCCACAATAGTATTAAATTGGCTACAGCTCGATCCTGGACGCTTACAGATTTTTGTGTCAAACAGGGTCAGTTTCATACAAACCAACACCAACACCAAGAATTGGAGGCATATCTGCTCAAAGGACAATCCGGCGGACATAATTTCCAGAGGAGTGTTACCAAGTGAGCTCATCAACAAAAAGTTGTGGTTTAAAGGACCGGAAATTTTGAATACAAATAATTATAAAATCGAACAAAAGGTAAATCTTAATAATTTAATTATTCCAGAAATAAAAAGTAAGGAAGGGCTAAGTTCGGGTGTAACCGAACATTTTATGTATGTGATTGGCGTTGCAACCGTTTAGCCGGTTATAGCCGAATCGACGATAGTGCGCCACCTCTCTCTCTCCTTCGCAGTTCGGCGCCAGTTGGAGATTCCAAGTGTAACCAGGTCGCTCTCCACCTGGTCCCTCCAACGGAGTGGAGGCCTTCCCCTTCCTCGGCTTCCTCCGGCGGGTACTGCATCGAACACTTTCAGGGCTGGAGTGTTTTCGTCCATTCGGACAACATGACCTAGCCAGCGTAGCCGCTGTCTTTTTATTCGCTGAACTATGTCAATGCCGTCGTATAACTCGTACAGCTCATCGTTCCATCGTCTGCGGTATTCGCCGTTGCCAATGTTCTGAGGACCATAAATCTTACGCAAAATTTTCCTCTCGAAAACTCCTAGTGTCGTCTCATCTGATGTTGACATCGTCCAAGCTTCTGCACCGTAAAGCAGGGCGGGAATGATAAGCGACTTGTACAGCTTGATTTTGGTTCGTCGAGAGAGGACTTTACTGTTCAATTGCCTACTCAGTCCAAAGTAGCACCTGTTGGCAAGAGTTATTCTGCGCTGGATTTCGAGGCTGACATTGTTCGTGTTGTTGATGCTGGTTCCCAGGTATACGAAATTATCTACGACCTCGAAATTATGACTGTCAACAGTGACGTGGGAGCCAAGACGCGAATGCGCCGACTGTTTGTTTGATGACAGGAGATATTTCGTCTTGTCCTCATTCACCTAAAGACCCATTCGCTTCGCCTCCTTATCCATGCGGGAAAAAGCAGAACAAACGGCGCGGTTGTTGCTTCCGATGATATCGATATCATCGGCGTACGCCAGCAGCTGTACACTCTTATAGAAGATTGTACCTTCTCTATATAGCTCTGCAGCTCTTATAATTTTTTCCAGCATCAGGTTAAAGAAGTCGCACGATAGTGAGTCACCTTGTCTGAAACCTCGTCTGGTATCGAACGGCTCGGAGAGGTCCTTCCCAATCATGACGGAGCTTTTGGTGTTGCTCAACGTCAATTTACACAGCCGTATTAGTTTTGCGGCGATACCAAATTCAGACAACGCGGCGTAAAGGCAACTCCTTTTCGTGCTGTCAAAAGCAGCTTTAAAATCGACAAAAAGGTGGTGTGTGTCGATCCTCTTTTCACGGGTCTTCTCCAAAATTTGGCGCATGGTGAATATCTGCTCAGTTGTCGATTTTCCAGGCCTAAAGCCACACTGATAAGGTCCAATCAGTTTGTTGACGGTGGGCTTTAGTCTTTCACACAGTACGCTCGATAGAATCTTGTATGCGATATTTAGGAGGCTGATCCCACGGTAATTGGCGCAGAATGTGGGATCTCCCTTTTTATGGATTGGGCAGAGCACACTGAGATTCCAATCGTCAGGCATGCTTTCTTCCGACCATATTCTGCAAAGAAGCTGATGCATGCACCTTATCAGTTCTTCGCCGCCGTATTTGAATAGTTCTGCCGGTAATCTATCGGCCCCCACTGCTTTGTTGTTCTTCAAGCGGGTAATTGCTATTCGAATTTCTTCATGGTCGGGTAATGGAACATCTGTTCCATCGTCATCGATTGGGGGAGCGGGTTCGCCATCTCCTGGTGTTGTACTCTCACTGCCATTCAGCAGGTCGGAGAAGTGTTCCCTCCATAATCCCAGTATGCCCTGGACATCGGTTACCAGATTACCACCTTGGTCTCTACATGAGGATGCTCCGGCCTTGAAACCTTCGTTAAGTCGCTTAATTTTTTCATAAAATTTTCGAGCATTCCCTCTGTCTGCCAGCTTCTCAAGCTCTTCATACTCACGCATTTCGGCCTCTTTCCTTTTTTGTCTGCAGATGCGTCTCGCTTCCCTCTTCAGCTCTCGGTATCTATCCCATCCCGCACGTGTTGTGGTCGTTTGCAACGTTGCGAGGTAGGCAGTCTGTTTTCTCTCCGCTGCGAGACGGCACTCCTCATCGTACCAGCGTGTTTTTTGTCGTTGCCGAAAACCAATTGTTTCGGCTGCAGCGGTACGCAGTGAGTTTGAGATGCCGTTCCACAGTTCCCTTATACCGAGATGCTGATGAGTGCTCTCAGAGAGCAGGAGTGCAAGTCGAGTAGAGTATTTCGTGGCTGTCTGTTGCGATTGCAGCTTTTCGACGTCGAACCTTCCTTGTGTTTGTTGACGGGCATTCTTTGCTGCACAGAGGCGGGTGCGTATCTTCGCTGCGACCGGATAATGGTCCGAGTCTATATTTGGTCCTCGGAGCGTACGCACGTCTAAAACACAGGAGACATGTCTTCCGTCTATCACAACGTGATCGATTTGGTTCCGCGTGTTTCGATCAGGAGACAGCCAAGTAGCTTGATGTGTTTTCTTATGCTGGAATCTGGTACTGCAGACGACCATATTTCGGGCCCCAGCGAAGTCGATCAGCCTCAGGCCGTTTGGCGATGTTTCGTCATGGAGGCTGAATTTTCCGACTGTTGTGCCAAATACACCTTCTTTACCCACCCTGGCGTTAAAATCGCCAAGCACGACTTTTACATCGTGGCGGGGGCAGCGCTCATAAGTGCGTTCTAGGCGCTCATAGAAAGCATCTTTGGTCACATCGTCCTTCTCTTCCGTTGGAGCGTGGGCGCAAATCAGCGATATTTTGAAGAACCTCGCTTTGATGCGGATTGTGGCTAGACGTTCATCCACCGGGGTGAATGCCAGGACTCTGCAACGGAGTCTCTCTCCCACCACAAATCCAACACCAAATTTGCGCTCCTTTATATGGCCGTTGTAGTAGATGTCACAAGGACCCACCTTCTTCCGTCCTTGTCCCGTCCATTGCACTTCTTGGATGGCGGTGATGTCAGTCTTGAGTCGTATGAGGACATCAACCAGCTGGGCAGAGGCACCTTCCCAATTAAGGGTCCGGACATTCCAGGTGCATGCCCTTATATCATTATCCTTAAAACGTTTGCAGAGGTCGTCATCAAAAGGGGGGTGTCTCATCCGAGGCTTTCGTAGATTTTTCATTGGTACTTCGTTTTTATGTGGTGGGTCCCAAGCCCTACGCACAACCGCATAAGCGGGCTTCGCCTTCTCACTTTAGCTCGCCTTCAAACGGATGTCTGTGGGCTACCCAGAGGATACTTGGTCTAAAACCGGAAGTCGTGAGCTGCTTGAACCATGTGGAGAAGAATCGTTTCTGGCCACTCCCAAGTGAATGACAATCAAAAACTTTCCTCACTTGCGTGAACTTCTACACATGATCCCATCCTCCGTTTTACATTTATACTCTCGCAATTTATTTATTTAACTTTATTTATATTATGACTATATAATTAATATTCGTCATATATATTGTATAAAGTCCATTGAAAGTTGGAAACCATAATATTAGGTTAGAAGCACCGAGGTCCTCGTGTTCGATATATGGGCCTTAAAAACCTATGGTCCGATTTCGGCGATTTTTAGAATGGGGCTGCCACACTATAAACATAGTATTTGTGCAAAGTTCTGCACCGATATCTTCACTAGTGCTTACTTTATATATTGTAAAGTAACCGATTCAGATCGTCATCAAAGTTCTGGTATATTGGAAGTAGGCGTGGTTGTGAAGCGATTTGGCCTATTTTCACAACATATCATTGGGATGTAAGGAAACTATTACAAACCAAGTTTCATTGAAATCGGTCGAGTAGATCCTGAGATATGATTTTTGACCCATAAGTGGGCGACGCCACGCCCATTTTCCATTTTGTAAAAAATCTGAGTGCAGCTTCTGCCAATTCTTATGTGAAATTTAGTGTTTCTGACGTTATTCGTTGGTGAGTTAACCCACTTTTAGTAACTTTCAACCGAACCTTTGTATGGGAGGTGGGCGTGGTTATGATCCGATTTCTTTCATTTTTGGACTGTATTAAGAATTGACTAAAAAAAAAGACTGCAGAAAGTTTGGTTTATATAGCTCTATTGGTTTCCGAGATATGTACAAAAAACCTATTTGGGGGCAGGGCCACGCCCACCTCCCAAAAAAAATTACATCCAAATATGCCCCATCATAGTGTGATCCTTCATACCAAATTTTATTTCCATAGCTTTATTTATGGCTTAGTTATGGCACTTTATGTGTTTTCGGTTTTCGCCATTTTGTGGGCGTGGCAGTGGTCCGATTTTGCTCAATCAAATCAAAAATAGTTATGGTTTTAGCCGAAGAACAAACAATTCTATTTCATATAAACCATAAAAATATAAATATAGATATTATCAGAAAAAAGCCATTAATGAATAGAATTTTCTATAAACGGCAAGCACTAAATTTCATAGTTCGTGAGATACAAAAAAAAATTTTGACTTGGAACTAAAACTAATTAAATATAATAAACAACTTCCAAAAAATTCCAAACTCACTTTAGCCCCAATTGTAGACGGCAATAATATTATAAGAGTAGGAGGTAGGATTCAATGTAGTAAGCTTTCAGAGGATGCTAAGCATCCTATACTTCTCCCTTATAAAGATGAAATCGTTCGATTATTAACGAATCATATACATCTTAAGCATTAAGCATTGGCCCACAAGGGTTACTTGCAATAACTAGGCAAAAGTTTTGGATTTTAAGAGGTAGACAATTAGCAAGCAAGATTGTAAACAAATGATACAGATGCTTTAAAGCAAACCCTCCCCACTACATCAGTTAATGGGAAACTTACCCCAAGATAGACTAACAGGAACTCGTCCATTTTATAATGTAGGAATGGACTTCCTTGGCCCAATTTGGATACATCATAAAATACGTGGAAAAAAGGCTGATAAAGCTTATGTCTGTGTTTTTGTATGTTTTTCTACGAAAGCAATACACTTAGAAGTCGTATCAGATCTAACATCAGCAGCATTTATAGGTGCTTTAAAAAGATTTATTTATAGGCGAAGTTGCCCAAACAAAATATATTCAGATAATGGGACCAATTTTATTGGAGCAGCCAATAGACTTCGCGAAGTTTTTAAATTATTTCAAAAAGACTCTCATAAAGCAGAGCTATCAGAATTTTCCAATCAAAAGGAAATTACCAGCAAGATCTCCACATGTAGGAGGGCTATGGGAAGCAGCGGTTAAATCAGTTAAAAAACATTTTTTCCGTGTAGTTGAAGGAGTGATGACTTTTGAAGAAATGTCCACACTCATGACACAAATTGAAGCTGTACTTAATTCGAGACCTATTACACCATTATCAAATAACCCAAATAATCTACAGGTTTTAACACCGGGCCATTTTTTAATCGGAGAACCACTATCAACTATTATTGACACTAATAATAATCAAAGTTATCATGGGTTAAGGGACCACTGGAAATCGGTAGAAAAGAATTCGAAAGAATTTTGGAAACGATGGTCCAATGAATATCTAACTGAACTGGTAAAACTGGTATATTGGTACTTATTAAAGAAGATAATATTCCACCATTACAGTGGAGAAGAGGACGCATTGAAAACGTCATTTTAGGCCAAGATGGCAAATATCGAATGGTAGATGTAAGGACAAGCAATGGTACATCGAAAAGAGCGATACACAATGTTTGTCCTTTTCCTACCGAAGAAGAAAAAATAACTAATGATAAAATAGAGATAGGTGATAATGAAAAAAGGCGCTCGACTCGAATTAGAAACAAAAATTTTATATTAACATTATTAAGTTTTCTTATAATTTTACCTTGTGTAAAATGTTGAAGTGTAGAATATTTTAAGAATAATTCTGGAGCATTTCTCGAAAAAAGAGGATCTGTTGGATTGACTAGATCAGCGTGGGATATAATTGTCCACATTGATCAATTTCAATACACGTCTGAAAGGCAACAAATATCCAATTCAATAAAATATTTTAAGAACTCCACCATATGTGAAGAGGAGGAAGTAAACGCAATGATCAAACAGCGTATAAATACGCAAATATTGAACAACTACATGATATCATCGCGTTCACGGGGAGGAGGATGCAGCGGAAGGCTAGGTCAGTCTTACCCTTTATAGGGTCGTTATATTATTCCATGTTTGGGTTAATGGATGAAGAGCACGCTGATGTCCTAATAGCAAAAATAGAGAACGCTAAAAAGAACGAAAATTACTTGCTGGACTTGCTAAGAAACCAATCTTCAGTGGAAGACGTTACCTAGTACTAAAAAGGCAAAATAAAGCCTATTGGAGTAATTTTAAATTAATGAATGACTCAATTTATTACATCAGTTCAACTCTCGATGAGCAAATTAAACGCGAATTATTCATTGAAGCAGCCATCAAACTCAGCATAACAATGGTGGTCTTCGAAATGCTTCAAAGGGACATTATAAGCGTTCTCTGGAATTCTAGAGGAAACTTCAATGAAAGACTGTTGTCAATAAAAAAGTTTGAAAAACAAATACAGTTAAATGCAAACAACGTCGACCAGAGCTTGCAGCTTCCAGATACCGATCCTTTCGAACTTGAACATGTAGCCACCACAACAGCCAAAGTTACTAAAGATTTTATATTGTTTAATATAAAATTCCTGAAGTTACGAAATCGGATCTCCAAATGTATACAATATACCCATACCCCACAATACACGACGGATACTTCGTGAGCATTAAGGAAACAAATCGTCATATTCTTTTTAATGCAAATAAAACAATTATTTATGGTAAGAACGACGAGATGTAGTACAGATGTCAACGTATGGAACGAATGACAATATGTCCACAAGTGCATCCTATCTTTAACATAGGGCATATGCAAGCTTGTGAGATGTCATTACTGACAAATAAAACAGGCACTTAACTGCGAAGTCAACATTATGCCGTTGCAAGAATTTTGGTTACAGCTATATTCACCTAATACATGGATATTTTCACTGCCATCAAAGATAGACGCCAAAACAAACTGTAATGGTAGTGAGAAAACCATCACCTTGGATAAACAAGGTATCATCAAACTAGATACCAATTGCATTTTAGAAACAAAAAGCATAAAACTTTGGGCATGCGAATTAAATAACTCACTAATCGAGTTTGAAATACCAGCAACTAACCTTATTACACACCTTCCTCCCCTTAAGCATATTCAATTGAAAAGATCTATTCAAGCATTTAAGATACCAGACATTCCGAGACCAACTACCATTTGGGGTTTTCCATTGGATTTAGAATGGCATCATATAGTCCACTACGGGAATACTACAACCCTAATACTGCTGATTGCTGGTGGAATTATAATCGCAATAGCCCTCCGACGCATTTGCAATGCAGCAAGGCACGTATATCCGGTAGGAAGATATATATTTAGAGTTAATTATTAATAAAACTAGTAAATCAAAATTACATTCAAAAATATGAAATATAGTAAAATAATAAGAAAAACAATTACGAGTTCGACCCGCCAATCTTCTACATATTGTAATTAAAATGCCCAAGATGTATAAATTCTTGAATTATTTTGAAATTTAAACACTTCAACGCGGGCAGTATGATCAGATAAGATCAAGCGGCAGTATGATAATAGATAAGATATTTTTGTAAACTATACATATACAGATATCATATTATGAATATTTATGTGCATTATCGCTAAACATAGACATGTATTTATCAATTGCCCATTTCTATCAACACTAGAAATACATGTTCGGGTATATTGAATAGCAATTGTAATACAATACAAATACTGCAATACAAACATTACACCGCTTATTGTAAAGGATCACAATTGATCCTAAACTAACTAACAGATAAGAGAATTGTTATGTTATGCTGTCGCCGTTGAGAACACTTGAGATTAAGTTATGTGTACATAATGCAGTTATGTACAGTAGATTAGGATTAAGATATGTACATGTAAAACACAACCATGTGTGTGTGTCACATACATCAATTAGGCTAAGAATATTCTATAAATAAAGGAGCTCTGGACAACCAGAGCTCGAGTATTATTTTGAAACCGAAACTGAACGCGTCTTATTAAACAGTAATATTAGCTCCACATTTAATTCATCTGCTATTGGTAATAATTTTTCTTTCATTATTTCGTTCTGGTGGGTGATTGTTCTGTTCTGCAGTTCTGCTCCGTGCTCTGAGAGAGCTTTTGCTATACCGCATGCTATCGATCTCTTATTGATTATTCCAGTTATTAATCCCTTTTTGCCTTGTAATAGTTTTGTCGTCATAGAACTATCTGTTTTTTTATAATTTGGAGTATTAACTAGGCAAAGTCAAGATATCACTATGTTTTAAAACATTTTTGCAGTAACTTGAAGTCTAATACCACTGTTAACCGTCTATCTTAGACTGTCCATTACAAGTAATTAAAATATTGTTAAACTGCATGCATAAAAATGATTTAAAAATAGCAATCACTGAAATCACAGTGATTCAAAAATAGCAATATCGCTCATCGTACTGAACAGTGATTGCTACTTTCGAACTGATTATGGTATTGAACAGTGATTGTTACTTTTCGAACTGGTATTGCTACTGAACTGTGATTGGTACTTTTCGAACTGCTATTGCTGCAGTGATCGAATTAGAATCACTGAACTGCTATTGTTGCAGTGATCGAATTAGAATCACAGAACTGCTATTACTACAGTGATCGAATTAGAATTAATGAATTGCTATTGCTACAGTGTTCGAATTAGAATCCCTGAATTGCTATTGCCACAGTGATCGAATTAGAATTACTGAACTTCTATATGTACTGAGATCGAACAAAATCACTGAACTTATCTATAGCTACTGTGATCGAACTCAGATTACTGGACTGCAATTGCGATTGTAAATCACTGATATTTACAAAAATTGATCGCAGTTGCTATATGTGATTTTGCAATCACAGAGAAAAAATCACCGGTTGTGAAATATCGCTCATCACTAATCAATAGTCGTACCTTCTTTTGTCGTAGGATCATTTCTTCCATTGATCATTTCTTATGAAAATTTCTTTTTGAGGAATGCCTGTAATGGTTCAGCTTCTGGCAATGAGAAATTTACATTAAAATCTCCCGGAAGGAGTACCGGTTGTTCGCTATACTCTTCTGGTTCTCCGATAATATCTGTAAAAGCTTGCGAACCTGCAGTTGACAACGGTAATAAAGCTTTACCGATGAACAATTTTATATCTCTCATCGATGAATTTGGTGATATATAAAAAGCAATTTGCGTACGGAGCCTTTATATCTAAATGATGAGTGAGAATATGACATTTGTCTTGTTCATTGTGATAAATAGCAACGCCTGAATTTCTTGTTTCGTTTCGTAATTTTATCATTTCATCTCGCAAAGCGCGACATGACCTGTCATTGCTTCCAATGCCATGATAAAATTTTGTCTGTTTGTTCACTGGGATAATGTAAATTTGGTGGTTGACAAACATACGTGCACGCATATACAAATGTAAGTTTGTGTGTTTGTTCAATGACATATAAACATGTATGTACATATGTATGTTTTGTAGTACATTTCTTGTAAAATCTTCGTTGCCACGGACAACAAATGACCGCAAATAGTATTTTTTTGTCACAGACTTGTAATCAGTGTCGCGTTTTCGCAGGCAAAGAGTCCATGTCAGATAACGGCTTCCGTTGAGCGCAAAAATGTTCATGCACAAACTATACCCGAACTATCAGCCCATTCGGCTCAAGCGCTCAAAATGGCATTCGTTAATATATACGCTACTGAGCTAAATTCAGCTCAATTGCGGTAAGTTCGTTTGCTTGCTGAATTTATTCACGCTCGTGTTGAAACAGCTCTACCCAGGCGTTCGCTCATTCGGCTCAACAATGATCGTGTTGAATGAAAACAAGCACACAAAAGAGCAAACTCAACACATATGAATAAACTCACTGTGCTTGAATAATTGCGCAACCAGCAGCGCTACTGGTTTTGTAAAATCCGTTGGCACACACACATGCATATATACATATATATATGTACATATATAATTGTATATGTATACCAAAGAACTGCAAAACTCACTTTTTCCTTGAATCAGCTCATACGCAAAAGTTTCTATTCACTTCCAATCACTGAGCGAAACACAGCGTTGAGTAAAAATCAGCTCATCATGCAAAAATGTTCATGCACAAACTATACCCGAACTATCAGCCCATTCGGCTCAAGCGCTCAAAATGGCATTCGTTAATATATACGCTACTGAGCTAAATTCAGCTCAATTGCGGTAAGTTCGTTTGCTTGCTGAATTTATTCACGCTCGTGTTGAAACAGCTCTACCCAGGCGTTCGCTCATTCGGCTCAACAATGATCGTGTTGAATGAAAACAAGCACACAAAAGAGCAAACTCAACACATATGAATAAACTCACTGTGCTTGAATAATTGCGCAACCAGCAGCGCTACTGGTTTTGTAAAATCCGTTGGCACACACACATGCATATATACATATATATATGTACATATATAATTGTATATGTATACCAAAGAACTGCAAAACTCACTTTTTCCTTGAATCAGCTCATACGCAAAAGTTTCTATTCACTTCCAATCACTGAGCGAAAGTGAGCTAAAAATTTCGTGAAGTGAGCGAACGTGAGCTAAACATTTCGTGAAGTGAGCAAACGTGAGCAAAGCCTTTCGGACCGAAGGCTCACATTGTACGCGAATGAGCGGTGCGGCAACATGAGCTGATTTTTACTCAACGCTGTGTTTCGCTCAGTGATTGGAATTGAATAGAAACTTTTGCGTATGAGCTGATTCAAGAAAAAAGTGAGTTTTGCAGTTCTCTGGTCCATGTCCCCAACTCATATTATTATGGATTGTTTTATGCCTTGATTCTTACTAAAATCAATTGTAGTACATTAATATTTGGCATCATATATTAGTGGAATATTTAAATACATTTAATTATCGCAACTGTTCCGAACTCGTATAAGAAGTATAACTTCAAAAATGGACAAGTCAAGCAAAGTTTCAAATCTAATTTTGCTAGACTATCCATTTATCACCACCTAAAGCAGCTAACAAAGCCATCCCGTATGACATTTTACTTATATCTAATCAAGCATATTAATAAGTAAGTACATTTTAATATAATCTTATTATACTTATAAATATGCTGTATATAGCTAACCCAAGAAAGGTTTCCCCGAGTGCTAAAATCAATAGCCGAACTAATATCAGCCCAAAAGCTTGGCAGAACCTTTTTTATGGCATGCTTGATGACAAACCAGAACTTGTCAATTGAATTTAAATCAGGCAAGTATGCCATCCCTTATGGCTCATGCTGAAAATGATTTTTTTTTTGTATTCAATAGAAATTGGTAATTTTGGTCGCTATTTATAATACTTTCATAATAGTCCAAATAAGATAAAATAAGGATTTGTAGTAGTATATTCTGCATCAATTTTAATAAGCTTCTGACCAGAGATGGTAAGCTTATAATAATGAGCTGCAACCGTGCATTTAAGTGTTGCTTTCTCAGCAGGTTTCCAGCTACCAAAACCAAATTCTCTGAATATTCCCCTGAGGTTTATTACTACTGGTCCAATATCATTGCTGCCACTTCTTTGCATACCACCTCTAAGTGTTAAGGCTACTGAATTGCCTATAAGCCCAAAGAGCCTAAAGAGATCTGTATCATATTCAGTAAAAGTCAAATCTGCTTCTAATTTCTCCATTCCCATATCAATACTTATTGAAATATCCATCTCTCCTGCACGATATTCTTCGGTTTTGATAGTGAGCTTTGTTAGAGTAATTTTCTCTATTTTTCCTGCATAACCTCTACCATCTATTACTACGTTTATGCTTCATTTCTACACGGTTATAGTCTACATGGGTAAAGCCTATAAGCATAAACGGCAAATACTCTGCTCAAGGTAAATTCTGAATTGAATTAAATTGAGGGCTGCCACGTATTACAAATATGTCCGTATTTTCCAGATATAACGAGTGTGCGGCATAAATCGGTTGAGAAGTGTTCGGACAGAAATGCACGAGCAAAACCGACCACTGACCGACCAAAAAAACCGTTTTTTCTACGAAAACCGACTACCCACTCGTCGAAGTTTTTGCAAAAAACCGGTTTTCGCTACACCATCCGACTACCCACAGTACCACGGGTGGGCCACAAAAAAACCGGTGCCAAAAAGTAACCAATAACCGGTTACTGTAGTACTACACAGTACCAGGCGTTTGCCGCAAAAATTCGGTAGTAAGTGGGGTAGGGGTTTTTAGTGAAAAATTGGCAATACAATGCAATTTGTCAAAACAATATACACCGGCACAAAAAACCAGCAGATTTGACGTTTATGCATCCGAGTTAACTCGTCTACATACGTAAAGAAAATGTGTATATTCTATCTGAGTAGATCAAGTAACTCGTGATGAAAAAGTTGCATGTGAGTTGAACTTACCCGTGTATAATATAACCGAGTAGAAATGAAGCTTAAACGTTGTACAGTATACTCTCGAAAAGTAAATCGATTGGTATTTTGGGTAATTTATTTTTTCGAATAATTTTCTTTACTAAATATACACATAAATTATCTGTTTTTATAATATTAAATGCATTTTTAAACTTAAAAAATTCATTCATTTATTTGCTTCAATAAAACATATGGATTTATTATTTTTATTTTTTGTCTTTTGCAATATATTTTATGACTAGGGATGGCAAACATTTTTTGTTAATGGATTAAATAATCAAATGATTAATTGAAAGATATAAAAAAATATTTGCAATTAATTGAAATTAATGTAAAAAAATCGATTAATTGATTAATTCCAATGTTTTCAAATAATACTGTAACGGATTTCCAAAATCTGCCGTTTACTCTAAAACTCTACCCTGAGTTCGATCACTGGATTGTCAAATAAAAGTCACACTTTAATGGCTATACACTAATCTTTATTTCTAATTCCTTATAACTTAACACTTTTGTACTCAATACTCTACTTTACAACTCTAACTTATAACTTGTTTACACTTTGCTCGACAACTTTCTCCTTAGAATTGT
This sequence comes from Zeugodacus cucurbitae, assembly GCF_028554725.1. Classification (NCBI taxonomy): domain Eukaryota; kingdom Metazoa; phylum Arthropoda; class Insecta; order Diptera; family Tephritidae; genus Zeugodacus; species Zeugodacus cucurbitae. The sequence continues at coordinate 30,110,728 of NC_071672.1, read as the reverse complement.
CCTCACTCGACAACTCCCTTATTAGAACTGTGTCTTGCTGCCAGTCCGACAGCCCTTTTATAGTCGATTGCTAGCATGTTATCGTCACTTGAACATTCTGGCAACTACGAATATCGATGTCTAGATAGATCTGGCAAGTTATAGATTTCGATTGTCAATTCTGGTTTGTTCTGGTGCCATTTTCGTTACACTGCCCTCCACTTAAGTCTGATCGTCCCGATTAGACATACTTCCAGAACCAAACCCTTAGTATTTCTTCCTTTCATCTCGTCTTCTAGGACACTGTTGTCCTCTTTAGCATTTCTTTCTCCATTAGCATTAATCCTAAACCTTAAATCAATCAGTAACCAAAAATTATCCTCACAGTGGTCTACGCCGTTGATTCCAGGAACATGGATATATGGACGTCCTCTGTATCTGTGACGATACCTGTCCACCAGCTTTCTAAAATGCTCTTCCAAATTTCGGATGAATCTTTCCACCATGATATCGAATCGTGGATGTGATGCAGCTTCACATATTTTCCGGACACATAGCTTCTGGCACATCTCCCAACTTTTGATGTCCACGTCCACCATCTCGTCAGTCTCTTTACTACGAATTGCGCACATATTTGTCCTGACCAACAAAATATTCCTGTTTCCTGATTTGCTGGTAGGTAATGGACCAGCTACAACTATGGCAAATTGCTCCAATGGCGTTCCGGAACTGTACTGCTTCGTCTGACCATGTCTCTTGGAACTCGGCACTTCATTTGCAATGCAATCTCTCATTGATTGACGACAACCAACCCAACAAAATTGATTCCTCAACCTTCCCAAGGTTTCCGTGATTCTTATGTGTCCTTCACTTGGACCTTTGTGCATCTCGTAGCAAACTTTAGGCGATCTTTCATTTCGAACATCCACGAGAGATCGTGAGCAGTATCCTCCTTTGCCTTTCCACACTCGATATAAGCAACCAGCGACCAACTTGAAACTGTTCCACTGTGCCTTTGAGAATAGAGGTTCTGCAAACATTTCTTCATTCTTTGGATGTTTCACAACTGGAGCTTCATCTTGAGATTCTTGTTCCTTCATATCACAATCTTTTGTCCATGACACGTCTGTCTTCTCTGGGATCACCTGCATCGATTTATGCACCTCCTGTTCCTTCAACTGCGTCAACACCTGTGCCGAAACCTGTGATGGTATACACTCTCCATGCACTTCCAGCTGTGTTGACAACTCCTCCCTTTGTAAGGTCACCTCCATCGACTCCTCCTCTTTCAGCTGTGAAGACACCCCATTCACTTCCAATTGTGATAACAGAATCTCTCCATGCGCTTCCAAAGGTCTTGACATAAGCGCCTCATTCGCTTCTTCGTGCGCTTCCAGCTGTGTTAACACGTCTGCTTCTTTTGAGGTCACATCCATTGACTCCTCCTCCTGCTTTTCCAACTTTGAGGATAACCCATTCGCTTCCAACATCCGCTCTTTTAACTGTGAAGAAAATTGAGCTGATATTTGCGTTGATAGCTCTGTTATTTGTAAGAACACTTGTGTTGACAGCTGTGCTTTCATCTCCATTAATTCTACTGACTGCGCCTGGAACTGTGACGACATCTGGCCTCTCGCAACCGGGCTTGCAATTCGGATTTCAAACCATTCGTTGCTAAACCTCGTTGTTCCAACTCCTTTTTGAGTTGTGGTATCCTTAATTCACTGAACTTAACCATTATCTCCTATGGAATTTTTTATTTGTCAATCCCACTTCTGACACCAATTGTAACGGATTTCCAAAATCTGCCGTTTACTCTAAAACTCTACTATGAGTTCGATCACTGGATTGTCAAATAAAAGTCACACTTTAATGGCTATACACTAATCTTTATTTCTAATTCCTTATAACTTAACACTTTAGTACTCAATACTCTACTTTACAACTCTAACTTATAACTTGTTTACACTTTGCTCGACAACTCTCTCCTTAGAATTGCTAGCATGTTATCGTCACTCGAACATTCTGGCAACTACGAATATCGATGTCTAGATAGATCTGGCAAGTTATCGATTTCGATTGTCAATTCTAGTTTGTTCTGGTGCCATTTTCGTTACAATACTAAATTGCATAACGATCACCACCAGTTTCAGCGCTGAATCTTGTATTATAATGCTCTATCACAGAGTCCCAGACATATCCAAAAAGAGAAAATGGCATACATTTGAAGTTAAGTAGCACAATGACATTAAATTTTTCAAAATATGCACAGCAATCTTAAAGTAAAAGAATTGCCTCTTGCTTGAAAGACTATGTTTTGCAACTTTGCGTAAAAATAAAACCAATAAAATATGTATGTATGTATGTAATTGGCGTTCAACCGTTTAGCCGGTTATAGCCGAATCGATGAGAGCGCGCCACTCCTCTCTTTCCTTCGCAGTTCGGCGCCAGTTGGAGATTCCAAGTGTAACCAGGTCGCTCTCCACCTGGTCCCTCCAACGGAGTGGAGGCCTTCCCCTTCCTCGGCTTCCTCCGGCGGGTACTGCATCGAACACTTTCAGGGCTGGAGTGTTTTCGTCCATTCGGACAACATGACCTAGCCAGCGTAGCCGCTGTCTTTTTATTCGCTGAACTATGTCAATGTCGTCGTATAACTCGTACAGCTCATCGTTCCATCGTCTGCGGTATTCGCCGTTGCAAATGTTCTGAGGTCCGTAAATCTTGCGCAAAATTTTCCTCTCGAAAACTCCTAGAGCCGTCTCATCTGATGTTGACATCGTCAAAGCTTCTGCACCATATAGCAGGACGGGAATGATAAGCGACTTGTAGAGTTTGAGTTTGGTTCGTAGAGAGAGGACTTTACTGTTCAATTGCCTACTCAGTCCAAAGTAGCAGTAAATAGGAGACTATATTCTTATTTCAGACATTCAAAATGTGTTGGTATATACAAAAACACAAAAACGGAAATAAAATTAAAATATCGTATTAGAAATTCATTTGTCTTAGCATAAAGGAAAATATATTCATTGAAGTCAAGAAAATTTAGAAGTCTGTTCAACCAAGTTTGAAGAAAAAGCAATTTCGATGAACGTTTTGTTGTCAAACGATTGCGTTTTTCGGTCGCAGTTGCACCCGCTTTTGATATTTGAGTTGATATTTAACGTAGTTGTTGCTTATTTTATTAAAAAATTTCCATACTTCGCTTTTAACTGGCGCCATTGCACTTCTAACATCTGAACGTAAAATGCGTTTGACTTAACTTTAAATGCAGCGTTACCAGACATTCATTTTTTGATATTAAACTACGTTGACATATTAGAATTTAACTATGTTTACAACGTTTGCAGTCATTAATGGCTGATGTGACCAATTTCGACCCTTGTAAGCTAACATAGATGAACATAAAATGTATTAAATTTGAAAATGCTGTTTGCGATTATTTTGCAATTACTCGAGTAGTAGTCGAGTAATTAGAAAAGGTGTTTCGATGCAATTAAATCGTAAATTAAATGAAAATAATCGATTAATTTAATCAAATGATTAATCGTTGCCATCCCTATTTATGACCATTTTTGTACGACATTTCAAAAAGTCTGACACCTGATTTGCATCGTTTTCATTTTTAAACCAGTGGATCAAGTAGGAGAGTTTATTTACTAAAAAGACGCGATAAACAAGAGAGTAAGTGTTTTTGCAACATCGTAAAAAACGCTGCTTGCTTCGTTTCGATTTTTTTATCACACTCTCTGAAAAGTAAATTAAAAAATATACTTTTTCGAGGTGCATGTGTAATCTTAAAGGTGATTAACTTTTCCGCGATTATTTACTTTCTGAGAATTTACTTTTCGAGAGTATACTGTATATAATACAAAGACATTAAAGTTTCTCAATATTTTTGGCAGCATCTTTTTATACCTTTAAAATATAAAATTTTTTTATCAACCAAACTGGATCGGATACCGTTATCCCACCCTATCCACTCAAAGGCTAATAGTTAAAATAACGACACTCTATCTTTAAATTGATGTAGTTAAGGAATATATGCGTCCACACGAACTATAAGAACATATTCCGAACTTGTTAAATCTAAGCTTCTTACTTGTTAAAAGAATTTAAACTCAGAATAGCCTACCAAGTAAAAATTATTTTCAGTATTTTCCATTTTTCTATTGACTTTTAACACAACTGCTATAAACTTAGCGTATGAAGTGATGAGTCTAGCATTGACAACACTGAAGACTACCCCTATGGGTACTATCAGAAGGGACAGCGGTTTTGTGCCCTAAAATCTGGGAAAAAAACTCAATGAATCAAGAATGACATCATAGGGGCTACTCGGATGACAAAAAAGGAGCACTGGAATTACATCATTTCCATGAATATTGCTCTTAATTTGTAACTAACTTAAGCCATAAATATTAAGAAATTTACCAAATAAAAAGGCAAAGGGAGGCCTGTAGTGCGAGTTTTGGTTCTATATAACTGTAAGTGGCGCTGTAATAATGTGCTAACGCCTAAAATAAGTGCGATTTGGCTGAATGTAGAAAAAATAAAAAAGACATGCGGCCGCTATAATTTTATGTAATCCGCCAAAAAACACTCTGCGTTCTTTTCCGAATTTTGTCATTGAGCCCGCAGGTCAAAAACAAGTTTGCCTTGCTTTAAATTTGCAGAAAAAAGCAGTCACCAAATATTTTTAGAACCAGAAGGGAATTTCAAATTCATTGCCTGTTGAAGTGCAAAATGAAATGATAAAGAGTATCAAAGGACTTGAAAACGCAGAAATATTGAGGTCTGGATATGCAGTTGAGTATGACTATTTCGATCCACGAGAACTAAGCCATACTCTTGAAACTAAGAAAATTAAAAGACTATATTTTGCTGGCCAAATCAATGGCACCACTGGATATGAAGAAGCAGCAGGGCAAGGAATATCCACTGGAATTAACGCAGCACTCTTTGTATCTTAAAAAAAAGAGTTTTCTTCTTCACCGCACAGATTCGTATATTGGCGTAATGATTTGATCACGAGCCTTATAGATTATTTACTTCTCGTGCAGAATATAGGCTATCTATCAGGTCAGACAATGCGGATAGAAGATTAACACAAAAAGGTTATGATATAATAGTTATTATTTTGCAAGAATTCTTTCATCTTCTTCTTCTTCTTGACTGGCTTAGACACCGCTTACGCGGTTAAAGCCGAGTCCAAAACAGCGCGCCACGCATCTCTCCTTCTGGCACTTTGGCGCCAATTGGTTATTCCAAGCGAAGCCAGGTCCCTCTCTACCTGGTCCTTCCATCGGAGTGGAGGTCTCCCTCTTCCTCTGCTTCCACCAGCGGGTACTGCATCGAATACTTTCAGAGCTGGAGCACCTTCATCCATTCGAACAACATGTCCTAGCCAGCGTAGCCGCTGTTTTTTTATTCGCTGGACTGGTCTGCGGTATTCGCCGTTGCCAATTCTTAAGGGACCATAAATCTTCCGCAAAACCTTTCTCTCGAAAACTCCTAGTGCCGTCTCATCGGATGTTGACATCGTCCACGCTTCTGCACCGTAAAGTAGGACGGGAATGATGAGAGACTTGTAGAGTTTGGTTTTTGTTCGTCGAGAGAGGACTTTACTTTTCAATTGCCTACTTTGTCCATAGTAAAAAAAAAGCAGAACAAACGGCGCGGTTGTTGCTTCCGATGATGTCAATATCATCGGCGTACACCAGGAGCTGTACACTCTTGTAGAAGATTGTACCTTCTCAGTTTAGCTCTGCAGCTCTTATAATTTTTTCCAGCATCAGGTTAAAGAAGTCGCACGATAGTGAGTCACCTTGTCTGAAACCTCGTTTGGTATCGAACGGCTCGGAGAGGTCCTTCCCAATCATGACGGAGCTTTTGGTGTTGCTCAACGTCAATTTACACAGCCGTATTAGTTTTGCGGGGATACCAAATTCAGACATCGCGGCGTAAAGGCAACTCCTTTTCGTGCTGTCGAAAGCAGCTTTAAAATCGACAAAAAGGTGGTGTGTGTCGATCCTCTTTTCACGGGTCTTCTCCAAAATTTGGCGCATGGTGAATATCTGGTCAGTTGTCGATTTTCCAGGTCTAAAGCCACACTGATAAGGTCCAATCAGTTTGTTGACGGTGGGCTTTAGTCTTTCACACAATACGCTCGATAGAACCTTGTATGCGATATTTAGGAGGCTGATCCCACGGTAATTGGCGCAGATTGTGGGATCTCCCTTTTTATGGATTGGGCAGAGCACACTGAGATTCCAATCGTCAGGCATGCTTTCTTCCGACCATATTCTGCAAAGAAGCTGATGCATGCACCTTATCAGTTCTTCGCCGCTGTATTTGAATAGTTCTGCCGGTAATCTATCGGCCCCCGCTGCTTTGTTGTTCTTCAAGCGGGTAATTGCTATTCGAATTTCTTCATGGTCGGGTAATGGAACATCTGTTCCATCGTCATCGATTGGGGGATCGGGTTCGCCATCTCCTGGTGTTGTACTCTCACTGCCATTCAGCAGGTCGGAGAAGTGTTCCCTCCATAATCCCAGTATGCCCTGGACATCGGTTACCAGATTACCACCTTGGTCTCTACATGAGGATGCTCCGGTCTTGAAACCTTCGTTAAGTCGCTTCATTTTTTCATAAAATTTTCGAGCATTCCCTCTGTCTGCCAGCTTCTCAAGCTCTTCATACTCACGCATTTCGGCCTCTTTCTTTTTTTGTCTGCAGATGCGTCTCGCTTCCCTCTTCAGCTCTCGGTATCTATCCCATCCCGCACGTGTTGTGGTCGTTTGCACCGTTGCGAGGTAGGCAGTCTGTTTTCTCTCCGCTGCGAGACGGCACTCCTCATCGTACCAGCGTGTTTTTTGTCGTTGCCGAAAACCAATTGTTTCGGCTGCAGCGGTACGCAGTGAGTTTGAGATGCCGTTCCACAGTTCCCTTATACCGAGATGCTGATGAGTGCTCTCAGAGAGCAGGAGTGCAAGTCGAGTAGAGTATTTCGTGGCTGTCTGTTGCGATTGCAGCTTTTCGACGTCGAACCTTCCTTGTGTTTGTTGACGGGCATTCTTTGCTGCACAGAGGCGGGTGCGTATCTTCGCTGCGACCGGATAATGGTCCGAGTCTATATTTGGTCCTCGGAGCGTACGCACGTCTAAAACACAGGAGACATGTCTTCCGTCTATCACAACGTGATCGATTTGGTTCCGCGTGTTTCGATCAAGAGACAGCCAAGTAGCTTGATGTATTTTCTTATGCTGGAATCTGGTACTACAGACGACCATATTTCGGGCCCCAGCGAAGTCGATCAGCCTCAGGCCGTTTGGCGATGTTTCGTCATGGAGGCTGAATTTTCCGACTGTTGTGCCAAAGACACCTTCTTTACCCACCCTGGCGTTAAAATCGCCAAGCACGACTTTTACATCGTGGCGGGGGCAGCGCTCATAGGTGCGTTCTAGGCGCTCATAGAAAGCATCTTTGGTCACATCGTCCTTCTCTTCCGTTGGAGCGTGGGCGCAAATCAGCGATATGTTGAAGAACCTCGCTTTGATGCGGATTGTGGCTAGACGTTCATCCACCGGGGTGAATGCCAGGACTCTGCGACGGAGTCTCTCTCCCACCACAAATCCAACACCAAATTTGCGCTCCTTTATATGGCCGCTGTAGTAGATGTCACAAGGACCCACCTTCTTCCGTCCTTGTCCCGTCCATCGCACTTCTTGGATGGCGGGGATGTCAGCCTTGAGTCGTATGAGGACATCAACCAGCTGGGCAGAGGCACCTTCCCAATTAAGGGTCCGGACATTCCAGGTGCATGCCCTTATATCATTATCCTTAAAACGTTTGCAGAGGTCGTCATCAAAAGGGGGGTGTCTCATCCGAGGCTTTCGTAGATTTTTCATTGGTACTTCGTTTTTATGTGGTGGGTCCCAAGCCCTACGCACAACCGCATAAGCGGGCTTCGCCTTCTCACTTTAGCTCGCCTTCAAACGGATGTCAGTTGGCTACCCAGAGGATACTTGGTCTAAAACCGGAAGTCGTGAGCTGCTTGAACCATGTGGAGAAGAATCGTTTCTGGCCACTCCCAAGTGAATGACAATCAAAAACTTTCCTCACTTGCGTGAACTTCTACACATGGTCCCATCCTCCGATAACGAGAATTAGGAGCCGATAAGTACAATGTTGCATATACGCAACATTGGGCATGAAAGGGTTAAAAACGAAGCTGCAACTAGTCATATCTTGCAAAATAAGACAGTAATTCATTTAATCTTTAAAGATTCAACGCGCACACTTGCGTCTTTTGAAATAGCACCAAAAAGCTTTGGAACAAATGTTGTAACTTTGCCAATAAGATCTTCTTTTATTAACAAGGGAGAGGATCTAAACGATATGATCAAAACATTAAATGGAATGAATCCTGACTATATAATAATCAGGCAAAAAAATAGCGGTATTGTTAATATGCTGGCTAAGGAATGTTATCTGCTTGCTAATCAACACAGGCGATGGAAGCAGTGAACATCCAACTCAAGCTCTTGCAGACTATCTTGTAATCAGCGATTATAAAAAAGATTAGAAGGATTATTTTCATTTGTATGGACTTGATTCACAAACGCTGTCATACGCAAAACCAGATGCGATTGTTATGCACCCAGGGCCAATAAACAGAGAGATTGAGCAGTGAGTAGCAGATTGTGTTATTTTACAACAAGTAGAATTCGGATTGGCAATACATAAGGCAGTGCTGCACTTTTATAGGCCTTGTTAATATTAAAAGATGCTACATAACTAATGCGAAAAAAGGGTTTTTTTTTCATGAAATGACGAGAATGGATTAGAATAGCCAAGTAAGTCATAAAACTAAACGAGTTAGATATATATAGTTATATATATCAAAATGATCAGGATGACGAGACGAGTTAAAATCCGGATGTCTGTCCGTCCGTCCGTCCGACCGTATGTCCGTGCAACGGATAACTTGAGTAAAAATTAAGATATCTTAACGAAACTTGGAAAACGTATTCTTTGGCACCCTGAGGAGGTTGCTTTCGAAAATGGGCAAAATCGGACCATTGCCACGCCCACAAAATGGCGAAAACCAAAAACCTATAAAGTGTCATAACTAAGCCATAAATAAAGTTATGAAATTAAAATTTGGAATGAAGGATCGCACTAGTGAGGGGCATATTTGGATGTAATTTTTTTGGGGAAGTGGGCGTGGCCCCGCCCCAAATCGGTTATTTTTATATATCTCGCAAACCAATAAAGCTGTATAAACCAAACTTTCTGAGGTCGGTTCTCCTACGTACCCCACCACTCACCATGAAAATAGTTGAAATCGGATAATAACCACGCCCACCTCCCATACAAAGGTTAGCTTGAAAAGGAAGGAAGCTGCACTGAGATTGTTTTACAAAATGGAAAATGGGCGTGGCATCGCCCACTTATGGGTCAAAAACCATATCTTAGGAACTACTCGACCGATTTGAATGAAATTCGGTATATAATATTTTCTTGACCCCTGATGACGTGTGGAAAATGGACGAAATCGGTTCACAACTACGAGAACTTCCCATATAACTCATTTTTGAATTCCATCTTATTCCTTCACTTTATAATATATACATAAGGAACCAATGAAGATAGCGAAATAAAACTTTACACAAATACTGTATATGATCTGTGGTATCACTTGTGAAAAAATTGTCGAAGTCGGACTATAGCTTTTCAATGCCCCGGATATCGAATATGAAGAACTCAGTGCCCCAAGGTAACTTTTCACCGAAAATTTCGGTAAATCTCTCAGGTATCTTAATTTAATTCAGAGGAAATATTTTTCTTCTAATAGTGTGTACCAGAAAAGGTTAAAATCGGGTCAATATTACGAGCTGCTCCATAAAAGCGTTTTGGTCTCTGCAAAGCGTTTGAATCTACACCACTAGTTAGAACATTTCCAGACGAAGGAATAACAGCATTATAAGCATGTGCAAGTCTAGTAATATTGTCAAGTAGAATTACCACATCTTTTATATGTTCAACCATTATTTTAGCTTTCTCTATTACTATTTCTGCAAGCTGTACGTGACGGTAAGCAGTAAGGCAACTTATTACTCTATGGTAGAGTCACAGAGTGACTTAAAATCCCACTATATAAAAACTCGACTGCAATGATAAATATGGGGCAATTGCATTGTATGTCTTCTCTAAGCCATTGAAAAAAAAATTATTATAAAAACAAGTAAGGAAGGGCTAAGTTCGGGTGTTACCGAACATTTTATACTCTCGCAATTTATTTATTTAACTTTATTAATATAATACACAATTTGACCCACATATTCGTCATATATATTGTATAAAGTCCATTGAAAGTTGGAAACCCTAATATTAGTTTAGAAGCACCGAGGTCCTAATGTTCGATATATGGGGCCTTGCAAACCTATGATCCGATTTCGGCGATTTTTAGAATGGGGCTGCCACACTATAAACTTAGTATTTGTGCAAAGTTCTGCATCGATATCTTCACTAGTGCTTACTTTATATATTGTAAAGTTAACGATTCAGATCATCTTCAAAAACCTATAAAGTGTCATAACTAAGCCATAAATAAAGTTATGAAATTAAAATTTGGAATGAAGGATCGCACTAGTGAGGGGCATATTTGGATGTAATTTTTTTGGAGAAGTGGGCGTGGCCCCGCCCCAAATCGGTTATTTGTATATATCTCGCAAACCAATAAAGCTGTATAAACCAAACTTTCTGAGGTCGGTTCTCCTACGTACCCCACCACTCACCATGAAAATAGTTGAAATCGGATAATAACCACGCCCACCTCCCATACAAAGGTTAGCTTGAAAAGGAAGGAAGCTGCACTGAGATTGTTTTACAAAATGGAAAATTGGCGTGGCATCGCCCACTTATGGGTCAAAAACCATATCTTAGGAACTACTCGACCGATTTGAATGAAATTCGGTATATAATATTTTCTTGACCCCTGATGACGTGTGGAAAATGTACGAAATCGGTTCACAACTACGAGAACTTCCCATATAACTCATTTTTGAATTCCATCTTATTCCTTCACTTTATAATATATACATAAGGAACCAATGAAGATAGCGAAATAAAACTTTACACAAATACTGTATATGATCTGTGGTATCACTTGTGAAAAAATTGTAGAAGTCGGACTATAGCTTTTCAATGCCCCGGATATCGAATATGAAGAACTCAGTGCCCCAAGGTAACTTTTCACCGAAAATTTCGGTAAATCTCTCAGGTATCTTAATTTAATTCAGAGGAAATATTTTTCTTCTAATAGTGTGTACCAGAAAAGGTTAAAATCTGGTCAATATTACGAGCTGCTCCATAAAAGCGTTTTGGTCTCTGCAAAGCGTTTGAATCTACACCACTAGTTAGAACATTTCCAGACGAAGGAATAACAGCATTATAAGCATGTGCAAGTCTAGTAATATTGTCAAGTAGAATTATCACATCTTTTATATGTTCAACCATTATTTTAGCTTTCTCTATTACTATTTCTGCAAGCTGTACGTGACGGTAAGCAGTAAGGCAACTTATTACTCTATGGTAGAGTCACAGAGTGACTTAAAATCCCACTATATAAAAACTCGACTGCAATGATAAATATGGGGCAATTGCATTGTATGTCTTCTCTAAGCCATTGAAAAAAAAATTATTATAAAAACAAGTAAGGAAGGGCTAAGTTCGGGTGTTACCGAACATTTTATACTCTCGCAATTTATTTATTTAACTTTATTAATATAATACACAATTTGACCCACATATTCGTCATATATATTGTATAAAGTCCATTGAAAGTTGGAAACCCTAATATTAGTTTAGAAGCACCGAGGTCCTAATGTTCGATATATGGGGCCTTGCAAACCTATGTTCCGATTTCGGCGATTTTTAGAATGGGGCTGCCACACTATAAACTTAGTATTTGTGCAAAGTTCTGCATCGATATCTTCACTAGTGCTTACTTTATATATTGTAAAGTTAACGATTCAGATCATCTTCAAAGTTCTGGTATATAGGAAGAAGGCGTGGTTGTGAAGCGATTTGGCCTATTTTCACAACATATCATTGGAAAGTAAGGAAACTATTACAAACCAAGTTTCATTGAAATCGGTCGAGTAGTTCCTGAGTTCCTTATGGTTTTTGACCCATAAGTGGGCGATGCCACGCCTATTTTCCATTTTGTAAAAAAATGTGAGTGCAGCTTCCATCTGCCATTTCTTATGTGAAATTTAGTGTTTCTGGCGTTTTTCGTTAGTGAGTTAACCCACTTTTAGTAGTTTTCAACATAATCCTTGTATGCGAGGTGGGCGTGGTTACAATCCGATTTCCTCCATTTTTGGACTATATAAGGTAGTACCTAAAATAAACGACTCTGGAAAGTTTCCTTGACATAGCTTTAGTAGTTTGCGAGATATGTACAAAAAACTTTGTAGGGGGCGGGGCCACGCCCACCTTCCCAAAAAAATTACATCCAAATATGCCCCTTCATAGTGCGATCCTTCATACCAAATTTTACCTCCATAGCTTTATTTATAGCTTAGTTATGGCACTTTAAGTGTTTTCGGTTTTCGCCATTTTGTGGGCGTGGCAGTGGTCCAATTACGCCCATTTTCGAACTTAACCTTCTTATGGTGCCAAGAAATACGTCTTCCAAGTTTCATCAAGATATCTCAATTTTTACTCAAGTTACAGCTTGTACGGACGGACGGACAGACGGATGGACAGACAGACATCCGGATTTGAACTTTTCTCGTCACCCTGATCATTTTTATATATATAACCCTATATCTAACTCGTTTAGTTTTAGGACTTACAACCAACCGTTATGTGGACAAAACTATAATATTCTCGTAGCAACTTTGTTGCGAGAGTATAAGAGGATTTTAAATTCTCAACCACAGATTTAATCGAATTCGTGGAAGACCATTTCCTAACACAAGCTGAAGAAGAAACAGCTTATACTCTGGAAATTAAAAGAGTAGAACTCAACTCGCTTTACGATAAAGCAAAGAAAGCATGCAATGCTATTCGAAGAATTTCGAGTGATACCCGAGAAAACATCGACTTTACTAAAGTCAAGGATAGATACAAGAAATCCTATAATATGTACCTCTCTTGCTTAGCTTCAATAAATGAAGATATAGACACACGCAAAACCCACGTGTCATCCCAACAGATTAAGGAAAGAGCCTTAGAAGCCTCTAGAATAGATTTCAGCCCCACAATTCAATTACTACCCTGCGACACCGATATCTTCTACGGGGATTACTCGGCTTGGCCCACATTTCGAGACATGTTTACAGCATTGTATATCCATAACCCGAAGATTAGCAACGTTGAAAAACTCTTTCATCTAACCCGGAAGACCCGAGGCGAAGCAAGAGAAGCTATTAAAAACACACCCCTTACGAATGATGGTTTCATACTGGCTTGGAAGAATCTGGTCGAGCAGTATGAAAACAAAAGAATGCAGGTCAACACCCAATTAAAAACCCTTCTCAACCTACCCGATGTCACTCAAGAAACAGGCTGCGCCATAAAAGCCCTGCAACGAACGGTTAACAACGTTTTAACCAATTTAACCCATCTTAAGATTGACACAAAAAGTTGGGACCCGATACTGATATATCTTTGTAGTTCGAAACTACTGAAACAGACTCTAGAAGCATTCGAATCTACCCTAGCAGATATTACTTCTGTACCCACATGGTCAAATTTCGACTCCTTTTTGACCCACAAATATAAAACACTCGAATCTGTATCAAATTTTAAGGCTTCAGTATTAAAACGCGACTCACCCCATCTTAACACAGTAAAAAGATCAGATGAAAAAAGCAGGGACCGTAACTCTTATGACTTTTATCAAAAAAATCAAAAAATAAGAGTTATTTTTGATTTTTATATATTTAGATCAAAAATAAAAATTATTTTTGATTTTTATATATTTAGATCAAAAATAAGAATTATTTTTGATTTTTATATATTTAGATAAAAAAAAAAGTTATTTTTGATTTTTATTTTTTTAGATCCAAAAATAAGAATTATTTTTGATTTTTATATTTTTAAATCAATAATAAAAATCAATTCAAAATTTTTATTTATTTATTTATACCGTATGTATTACAATAAAACGTGAATAGAGCGAAATAAAAAAAATTCTAAAATTCTTAGTTTACGTAAAACTTAAAAAGTAATGGTTACTACTGCGAGAGGCTTATAAGTTTTGGCTGCCATTCAAGTCAGTGTTAAGAGGTTTTTTCAGGTGTTCAATTTTACCATCATAATCGATTCTAAATGTTCCTCAGATAAATTATATCTCAAATCTCCCAATATCGATCTGAGTGCCGAAAATGACCTTTCTACACTGACTTGAGTGGCAGGTCCTGACTATATAATAATCAGGCAAAAAAATAGCGGTATTGTTAATATGCTGGCTAAGGAATGTTATCTGCTTGCTAATCAACACAGGCGATGGAAGCAGTGAACATCCAACTCAAGCTCTTGCAGACTATCTTGTAATCAGCGATTATAAAAAAGATTAGAAGGATTATTTTCATTTGTATGGACTTGATTCACAAACGCTGTCATACGCAAAACCAGATGCGATTGTTATGCACCCAGGGCCAATAAACAGAGAGATTGAGCAGTGAGTAGCAGATTGTGTTATTTTACAACAAGTAGGATTCGGATTGGCAATACATAAGGCAGTGCTGCACTATTATAGGCCTTGTTAATATTAAAAGATGCTACATAACTAATGCGAAAGAAGGGTTTTTTTTCATGAAATGACGAGAATGGATTAGAATAGCCAAGTAAGTCATAAAACTAAACGAGTTAGATATATATAGTTATATATATCAAAATGATCAGGATGACGAGACGAGTTAAAATCCGGATGTCTGTCCGACCGTATGTCCGTGCAACGGATAACTTGAGTAAAAATTAAGATATCTTAACGAAACTTGGAAAACGTATTCTTTGGCACCCTGAGGAGGTTGCTTTCGAAAATGGGCAAAATCGGACCATTGCCACGCCCACAAAATGGCGAAAACCAAAAACCTATAAAGTGTCATAACTAAGCCATAAATAAAGTTATGAAATTAAAATTTGGAATGAAGGATCGCACTAGTGAGGGGCATATTTGGATGTAATTTTTTTGGGGAAGTGGGCGTGGCCCCGCCCCAAATCGGTTATTTGTATATATCTCCCAAACCAATAAAGCTGTATAAACCAAACTTTCTGAGGTCGGTTCTCCTACGTACCCCACCACTCACCATGAAAATAGTTGAAATCGGATAATAACCACGCCCACCTCCCATACAAAGGTTAGCTTGAAAAGGAAGGAAGCTGCACTGAGATTGTTTTACAAAATGGAAAATGGGCGTGGCATCGCCCACTTATGGGTCAAAAACCATATCTTAGGAACTACTCGACCGATTTGAATGAAATTCGGTATATAATATTTTCTTGACCCCTGATGACGTGTGGAAAATGGACGAAATCGGTTCACAACTACGAGAACTTCCCATATAACTCATTTTTGAATTCCATCTTATTCCTTCACTTTATAATATATACATAAGGAACCAATGAAGATAGCGAAATAAAACTTTACACAAATACTGTATATGATCTGTGGTATCACTTGTGAAAAAATTGTCGAAGTCGGACTATAGCTTTTCAATGCCCCGGATATCGAATATGAAGAACTCAGTGCCCCAAGGTAACTTTTCACCGAAAATTTCGGTAAATCTCTCAGGTATCTTAATTTAATTCAGAGGAAATATTTTTCTTCTAATAGTGTGTACCAGAAAAGGTTAAAATCGGGCCATAACTTCCCTTAAATATGAATATATGAGAATACCTAATTATAGGATTTTCAAAAATACGATGAGCTTAATAGCTTATAAACCGTTAATATGTGAAATATATTTATGCCGAATATATTGGTCAAATTGTGTGTTTTCTTAATAAAAATATAGCAATAAATTGCGAGAGTATAAAATGTTCGGTTGCACCCAAACTTAGCCTTTCCTTACTTGTTTACCTTTGCTTCTTAACTTGATGTGTATAGTTTATTTGACGCTCCCCAAGTTTGCCATTGCCAGAACGGATACAATTATTTTAGCTATAGGAGCGTTTTACTTTTTTCTCAAGTGATTCATGGAGTTAAAAAAGTCATCGTTGCTCTTTGTTAAAAGTAGTTTGTCACGTAAAAATTCTATTGCTTCAACAGGTCCCTTAGGATTGAGTATTCTACGCAACACCCATATTTTATTTAGTATAGCCTTATCAACTAATAGCTCTTCCTTCCTTGTTCCGGATTTTGAAATATCAATAGCTGGAAATATACGTTTATCAGAAAGTTATGTATCAAGTATAATTTCAGCATTTCCTGTACCTTTGAACTCTTCAAAAATAACTTCATCACCTTTTGAGCCAGTCTCTATAAGAGCTGTGGCGATTATAGTTAAATAACCCCCCATCAATATTACGAGCTGCTCCATAAAAGCGTTTTGGTCTCTGCAAAGCGTTTGAATCTACACCACTAGTTAGAACATTGCCAGACGAAGGAATAACAGCATTATAAGCATGTGCAAGTCTAGTAATATTGTCAAGTAGAATTATCACATCTTTTATATGTTCAACCATTATTTTAGCTTTCTCTATTACTATTTCTGCAAGCTGTACGTGACGGTAAGCAGTAAGGCAACTTATTACTCTATGGTAGAGTCACAGAGTGACTTAAAATCCCACTATATAAAAACTCGACTGCAATGATAAATATGGGGCAATTGCATTGTATGTCTTCTCTAAGCCATTGAAAAAAAAATTATTATAAAAACAAGTAAGGAAGGGCTAAGTTCGGGTGTTACCGAACATTTTATACTCTCGCAATTTATTTATTTAACTTTATTAATATAATACACAATTTGACCCACATATTCGTCATATATATTGTATAAAGTCCATTGAAAGTTGGAAACCCTAATATTAGTTTAGAAGCACCGAGGTCCTAATGTTCGATATATGGGGCCTTGCAAACCTATGGTCCGATTTCGGCGATTTTTAGAATGGGGCTGCCACACTATAAACTTAGTATTTGTGCAAAGTTCTGCATCGATATCTTCACTAGTGCTTACTTTATATATTGTAAAGTTAACGATTCAGATCATCTTCAAAGTTCTGGTATATAGGAAGAAGGCGTGGTTGTGAAGCGATTTGGCCTATTTTCACAACATATCATTGGAACGTAAGGAAACTATTACAAACCAAGTTTCATTGAAATCGGTCGAGTAGTTCCTGAGATATGGTTTTTGACCCATAAGTGGGCGATGCCACGCCTATTTTCCATTTTGTAAAAAAATGTGAGTGCAGCTTCCATCTGCCATTTCTTATGTGAAATTTAGTGTTTCTGGCGTTTTTCGTTAGTGAGTTAACCCACTTTTAGTAGTTTTCAACATAACCCTTGTATGCGAGGTGGGCGTGGTTACAATCCGATTTCCTCCATTTTTGGACTATATAAGGTAGTACCTAAAATAAACGACTCTGGAAAGTTTCCTTGACATAGCTTTAGTAGTTTGCGAGATATGTACAAAAAACTTTGTAGGGGGCGGGGCCACGCCCACCTTCCCAAAAAAATTACATCCAGATATGCCCCTTCATAGTGCGATCCTTCATACCAAATTTTACCTCCATAGCTTTATTTATAGCTTAGTTATGGCACTTTAAGTGTTTTCGGTTTTCGCCATTTTGTGGGCGTGGCAGTGGTCCAATTACGCCCATTTTCGAACTTAACCTTCTTATGGTGCCAAGAAATACGTCTTCCAAGTTTCATCAAGATATCTCAATTTTTACTCAAGTTACAGCTTGTACGGACGGACGGACAGACGGACGGACAGACAGACATCCGGATTTGAACTTTTCTCGTCACCCTGATCATTTTTATATATATAACCCTATATCTAACTCGTTTAGTTTTAGGACTTACAACCAACCGTTATGTGGACAAAACTATAATATTCTCGTAGCAACTTTGTTGCGAGAGTATAAGAGGAATTTAAATTCTCAACCACAGATTTAATCGAATTCGTGGAAGACCATTTCCTAACACAAGCTGAAGAAGAAACAGCTTATACTCTGGAAATTAAAAGAGTAGAACTCAACTCGCTTTACGATAAAGCAAAGAAAGCATGCAATGCTATTCGAAGAATTTCGAGTGATACCCGAGAAAACATCGACTTTACTAAAGTCAAGGATAGATACAAGAAATCCTATAATATGTACCTCTCTTGCTTAGCTTCAATAAATGAAGATATAGACACACGCAAAACCCACGTGTCATCCCAACAGATTAAGGAAAGAGCCTTAGAAGCCTCTAGAATAGATTTCAGCCCCACAATTCAATTACTACCCTGCGACACCGATATCTTCTACGGGGATTACTCGGCTTGGCCCACATTTCGAGACATGTTTACAGCATTGTATATCCATAACCCGAAGATTAGCAACGTTGAAAAACTCTTTCATCTAACCCGGAAGACCCGAGGCGAAGCAAGAGAAGCTATTAAAAACACACCCCTTACGAATGATGGTTTCATACTGGCTTGGAAGAATCTGGTCGAGCAGTATGAAAACAAAAGAATGCAGGTCAACACCCAATTAAAAACCCTTCTCAACCTACCCGATGTCACTCAAGAAACAGGCTGCGCCATAAAAGCCCTGCAACGAACGGTTAACAACGTTTTAACCAATTTAACCCATCTTAAGATTGACACAAAAAGTTGGGACCCGATACTGATATATCTTTGTAGTTCGAAACTACTGAAACAGACTCTAGAAGCATTCGAATCTACCCTAGCAGATATTACTTCTGTACCCACATGGTCAAATTTCGACTCCTTTTTGACCCACAAATATAAAACACTCGAATCTGTATCAAATTTTAAGGCTTCAGTATTAAAACGCGACTCACCCCATCTTAACACAGTAAAAAGATCAGATGAAAAAAGCAGGGACCGTAACTCTTATGACTTTTATCAAAAAAATCAAAAAATAAGAGTTATTTTTGATTTTTATATATTTAGATCAAAAATAAAAATTATTTTTGATTTTTATATATTTAGATCAAAAATAAGAATTATTTTTGATTTTTATATATTTAGATAAAAAAAAAAGTTATTTTTGATTTTTATTTTTTTAGATCCAAAAATAAGAATTATTTTTGATTTTTATATTTTTAAATCAATAATAAAAATCCATTCAAAATTTTTATTTATTTATTTATACCGTATGTATTACAATAAAACGTGAATAGAGCGAAATAAAAAAAATTCTAAAATTCTTAGTTTACGTAAAACTTAAAAAGTAATGGTTACTACTGCGAGAGGCTTATAAGTTTTGGCTGCCATTCAAGTCAGTGTTAAGAGGTTTTTTCAGGTGTTCAATTTTACCATCATAATCGATTCTAAATGTTCCTCAGATAAATTATATCTCAAATCTCCCAATATCGATCTGAGTGCCGAAAATGACCTTTCTACACTGACTTGAGTGGCAGGTACAGAATGAACAATTAAAGCTAATTTTCGAAGCCATGAATACGCAAATTTTTTGCTCTCCCAATATTCCAATAAATTAGTAGAAGTATCCAAACGTTTTTCTTTATAATTATCTATTTCAAAATACGCTTTTCGGAGGCTGTCATTTATTGGCGTAGGATTGTCATCTTCATCCGAAGACGAATAATTCATCTCCATTGACTTTAAACCGTCAGCTAATAAAGATCGAGAGCTTGCAACGGAGTTTTCATCTATTAGAAATAAGTCTTCTGCAACAGGTGGTGTCCAGCAGGAAAATCGCTGAGTTTCAGTGTTTTGTTTAAATAAAATACAAATAAAAAACATTAAACAAATAACAAACAAAACATTAAAAATATATTATAAATTATTACAAATTATTTTAAATTTATTGTCTTAGCTCACCACGTTTACTAGCTGGAGCACCTTTTTTTTTAATTGATTTTTGGAATTTATTTTCTCATTTGACAACACACGCTTAAACCTGGGGTCTAAAAATAGGGCTGCATACATAGTGTCACATTCAAGCAACTTTGTTTGCCTTTTTTCGATGTGATCTAGAAGTTGTCTGGTCATCTCAGTATTGAAGTCTTTTAGAGTAAAAATAAGCTCTAGCCAATTTTTATAAAAATCTCCGAACAATAAATTAGATTTTTGTAGTTTCAGCGTCAGAGTATTTACTGGGTGTAGAGCCTGCATAATTTTTTCTATTTCCGCCCACTCATGTCTTTGGATTTGCTCGGATAATGGCAAATTTTCACAGCAAAATTCTTTTATGCAGGTGTTCTCAAATATTTTACACAATTCCGTGACTTATTTACTACATTGGTATTTAAGTTATCTAAAAAGTCTTTAACAGCTAACTGCAATGTGTGGGCAGCACATTTAATAGAAATAATATTTTCGAATCTTACATTGCACACAATACTTTCGTAATTGTCTTCTATTTCACTGTCACTTTCTTCGTCATCACTATGAAATGATAACAGCTCCACCGCTTTCACCATATTCCTACCGTTATCAGTGGTTACTGCATAAACTTGCGCCTTATCTATATTGAAACTTTTCAAAACATTTTCAATTTTAGTGGTTAAATATTGCGCAGTATGTTTCTGCTTCAATTCAAGCATGGCAAGTGTGAATATTTCAAGTTTATTGGATGTGATTATTTGCACATTTACACCCAAAATAGCCCGATCGTGGCGAGTAGCTGTATCCATTTTTGAGCAAAGTATTTTATTTTTTGTTAAATTTCTTATATTATTTTTTAAGTTATCACACTGATCTTTCAAATGGTGTAAAATATTTCTTGAGTTTATTTTTGGAATATGTAGACCATCAAATATTGGGTTTGTTAATGTATTAAATGGCTCACTATCAAAATGTGACAAGGGCACTGATTGTTTAGTTAACAAAGTGATGCAAGAATTAACAACTTCATTCACGGACATTTCAACGGTAAATTTAATTTTTTTATCGTTTTTGCATGCTTCACTGCTTTCTATTTTAGCCCTTTTGTCATCATATATATCACTATGGTCCTTTTGTAAATGTCTTTCCATATTAGTTAAACAGAGTGCACTAATTTTTTTTTTACAAAGTTTACATTCTCCATTGGAGCCTTCAATAATATAAAAATCACGTATGAATACATTTCGTTTTCTTCCCATTATGAACTTATATCAAATTTACTTTTTCAGTTTTATAAATAAGCAGTGCTCCTCACAACTTCTCCCTCGCGATTGAATGCTATCATGTGATATGCAATATGCATTGAAATTAGCAAATTGAAAACAACAATAAGATTACGGTAATAATAAAAGGTACGCTTATAATAACAAGAACAAAAATGAAAGAACAAGTAATAGCGTTATTTCAAGTTCAGGGGCATAACATTTTGTTGTTATTATAACCGTACACCTTAGGTATACTTTAAAGCCTAACAGAGATTAAGAAACATATTATGTCACAAATTTTGAATTGATTTTTATTATTGATTTAAAATTATAAAAATCAAAAATAATTCTTATTTTTTGATCTAAAAAAATAAAAATCAAAAATTACTTTTATTTTTGATTTAAAAATATAAAAATCAAAAATAATTCTTATTTTTTGATCTAAAAAATAAAAATCAAAAATTACTTTTATTTTTGATCTAAAAAAATAAAAATCAAAAATATCTTTTATTTTTGATCTAAAACAATAAAAATCAAAAATAACTTTTATTTTTGATCTAAATATATAAAAATCAAAATTTAAAAATCATACAATATTTCGCATATAGTTCACCTAAAAATCATGATGGTGTAATCAAAAATTGTCTACGATGTTCCTTTATGTATGATTTTTTTTAGATTAGATTAGATTTATTAATGGATCGCACTGCGACCTACGGTCTATTGTGCCCTCTCCTATTTATCACAGAATACCATCCAGTCCTGTAGCTCTAAGAAAACTTAGCAACGCTGCAGGGCTGGTGGTCGCGATATTTTCCCTTTGGGGATATAGAGACCCCATTTCCTTCCTCCTTAAACCCGCGATGGCGTGACATTCCAAGAACAGGTGCTCAGGTGTTTCCGCTTCCAAATCACAGAATCTGCACAGGTTCGTAGAGCAGATTCCGAGTTTGTTTAGATGACACCTTAGTCTGCAGTGGCCAGTGTAGAGTGCCACTAGTCTCATTTTGTTTCTTGGGAGCGCAATTAGCTGCTTGAATCTTTTGCGGTTGTACCCTCCTAGGAACAGTTTCGAGTGGCGAAGTCCCTGCAGCCGAAACCAGTAGCGATTACTACTTTCTAATTCGCCTTCGAGTAGTTCATTTCTCAGAGCTTGCGGACCAACGGCAATGAAGGGCTCTGGCCCCACCGGTCTGGTGGCCGCGGCTTTCTTAGCTAGCTGGTGTGCGAGTTCGTTGCCTTGTATACCTCTGTGTCCCGGTACCCAGAACAGTGTTAGTTTGTTGTTGCTGCACACTCTATTGAGTTTTCCAATGCAGTCCAGGACCAACCCCGAGTTTATTTCGAAGGACGATAGTGCCTGGAGAGCCGCCTGGCTATCACTGAAGATGACAATTCGTTCGCCATGATAGTTCCTGTCTGATATTATTTCAGCGCATTTGCTAATAGCATAGACCTCAGCCTGAAAGATACTGGGAAAGTGTCCCATGGGCAATGACAGATTTATACGTGGTCCCGCGAGCCCGGCACCTATACCATCTGTGGTTTAGACCCATCAGTGTACCATTGCTGGGTGCTTTTGCTGATGACTTCCTTAAGGGAGGAGTCCTCCCAATCTCTTTTGTTATTCAGTACTAACTTGAATTTCCTTTCAAAATACACCTTTTTGGTAATGTCGTCCCTTGGAAGGAGAGCCATTGGAAGCTTCCTCCCTATTGTTTCCAATTGTCGGGCGTTTACCATCCTGCTGTTTCCTGGTCCTGGTCTCGTCAGGGACAGTAAGGTACTGTTTGCCGTAGAGCCAATCATCATGGCCAACCGCTGCAGTTTTGTCAACTGTTTCTCTGCTGTTGACAGGGAGATCCTAGATATCCAAGCCACCGCTCCATAAGAGATTATGGGCCTGATGATCGTGGTGTACATCCATCGCAGTATGTACGGGTTGCAACCCCAGGTTTTTCCTGCTAATCGTTTGCACGCCATCAGCGCTTTGGTGGCCTTAGCAACCGCGGAGTCCACATGTTTCTTCCACCTAAGTTTTGAATCTAGTATTAGTCCTAGATACTTTATTTCCTCCACCCTGGCTACTGGTTGCCCGCCCATGGTAATAGTACCTAGGGCTGGGAGTGTTCTTCTCCTTGTAAAGGGGATAATGGCCGTTTTGGAGGGATTGATGTTAAGTCCGACCTTAACGCACCACCTCTTAGCGAGGGTTAATCCTCTCCGGACAATGTCTCCAAGTGTGCTCTCAAATTTACCTCTGGCTATAATTACGATATCGTCCGCGTGTCCCTGACATCGTATGCCGTTCTCTGTCAATATCTCCAAAAGCTCATCCACGACTAGGCTCCACAAAAGCGGCGATAGTACACCACCTTGAGGGCATCCCTTAGTTGTGCCCAGTCGTATGCTGTTAGTGCCTATCCGAGTTTCCGCAACTCTTGTGCCAAGGACTGCGTCTACCCATCTTATAATCGAATCCTCGATCCGCCTCCTGTGTAGTGCTCTGGTGACACATGAGTGGGAAGTATTGTCAAACGCGCCTTCTATATCTAGAAAGGCACACAATACCACTTCCCCATTTTCCAGAGCATTTTCTATCTCTGTCACTAAGCTGTACAGGGCAGTGTCTGTAGATCTGCCAACCCTATATGCATGCTGGCTTGCGTGCAGGGGGTAGTGCTCTAATGCCACAGTTCTGATATAGTTGTCCACGATCTTCTCCATCCCCTTCAACAGAAAAGAGGTAAGACTGATCGGCCTGTAGGATTTAGCCAAGGAGTAGTCCCTCCTTCCTACTTTCGGTATGAAGACAACTAGTGCAGTTCTCCATTTTTTCGGGATATAGGCATGTGCCAAACTATCTCTCATCAGCCTAACAAGGTGAATGAGGATATGTTCCTGACCATATTGGAGTAGCGCTGGAAAGATACCATCCACTCCTGGTGATTTATACCTCTTAAAGTTTCCCAAGGCCCACCTTACAGAGTCTGCATGAAAGATTTCCTTGGCCATCTTCCAGTCAGTTGGGCCTGGTTTGTGGTTCTCCATAGGGACTAACTGCTCCGTAGAGATCGCACCCGGAAAGTGCGTCTGAAGTAGAAGTCTCGCCCTTTCCTCCAAACTAGTCGTGTACGTACCATCAGGCTTCCTGATAGCTAACTTCGTCTCTATCGCTCCCTTGGCTAGGGCTTTGTGGAGCCTGGCTGCTGCAGGGGTTGTAGAGACGTTTTCACAGAACTTCCTGAAGTTATCTCTTTTAGCGATTCTAATTTCCTTGCTGTATTCAGTAAGGCTTGTCCTGTATTCATTCCAGTCTCCAGTGCGTTTAGCTTTGTTAAAAAGTCGACGCACTGATTTCCTTAGTGATGAAAGTCTCTTGGACCACCATGGATTTCTGTTTTTTGGTCTTGGGCGGGTCACTGGGCAGCTCTCGTGAAACGCATCTGTAACAATGCTCTCAATGAGTTCTGACCTATCCTCGATCGCTTGACAATTGTTTTCACCTCCGTTTTGCACAATTTTTAAAACGTTTAGTCTAAGTATTTCGTCATACTTGTACCAGTCTATATTCCTAGGGTTCCGTACCGAAGGTTGGTTCCCAACATCTACACCCACCTCAAAACGAATGATCCTATGGTCTGATAAAGAAGGTTCAGTGGAGACTCTCCACTGAGAGACCAGACCATTCGCAGGGTGGTTGCTAAGGGTCACATCAAGTACCTCTTCCCTAGCCCTAGTGACGAATGTTGGCTGACAACCCACATTGCTTATTTCTAGGTTGCACTCAACTATAAACTCTAATAAGGACTCACCTCTCGTGTTGCAGTCACTGCTCCCCCATTCCCAATGATGTGCGTTCGCATCACAGCCTAGTATCAAGGCAAGATTTGCCGAGTTGCAGTAATCGACCAGCCTCTGTACTTCAGCCGGCGGCGCCACGGACGAGTCTCCCGGGAAGTAGGCTGAAGCAAAGACCACCTCACTCGCTGCGCAGCTAGCCTGCACTGCTACGAGGTCTCTTGTTAGGAACTCTGAAAGACAAAAGAAGTCAATATCTTTTCTTATGGCCACACAGGCCCTGGGTCTTTCACATGAGAGATCCCAAATTACCTTCCTGTTGTAGTCTGTGAGGCCCTTAACCTCTCCTCTAAAAGCCCATGGTTCCTGTATTAGGAGGGCACCCAAGTTATCCGAGATGAACCTGTTGGAGATGACAGCCGAGGCTGCCTTAGCTCTGTGCAGGTTCACTTGGGCTATCGACATGAGGGCTGGGATCATAGAACCGGCTCCTCCAGGAGTGGTTCCTTCTCCACGCAGGTGTCGTTTACCTGCTTGCCCTCTCTCTCCTCGCAGTTCTTGTCGACCTGCATGGCCTCCGGAGCAAGTCCGTTCAAGAGCTCTTGGGTGGTTGGCAGTGCGTTCTGGTCACTCCCCTCGGACTGCTCCTCCGGATTACCTGGTGCAGCGCAACCAAGGCTAGATGACGCAACGGGCGGAGCACTGACCTCGGCAACCGTTTTGGTTTTGTCATCCTTCGACTCTGTACCCTTTTTGTTCCAGGGCCGTATCACAATCGTACTGTATCTGAAGTACAGTCGGTATCCTTTTTTGCGAATTATTGCATAGGACTGATCGTCGATGCCGATGTTCAGTCGGAGCCCCCCTTCCTCATATTTGTCGCTGATGACCCTCCAGGCCGAGGTACTTAGGCCCTCGTTTTGTGCTTTCAGCAGTCCGAACACATATTCGGAAGTCTTGCCGGCACATCTAGGGAGAAATACCGTCATATTGTAAGTGCTCGGTATGTCATCTCCTCGCCTGGTGCATAGTGATGGCCCAGTCCATCCTTGTAGGCGCGGAGCAGTCTCCGACAGCCAGGATGCGGTTTGCTCATCTATGCAGTCGATCAGCAGTAGTCCTGATCGGAAGAAAATGCCCGAGAACGTCAGAGAATGTTTCCAACCCTTGAGCACTTCATCCATTATTACCTCCTGAAGGGTGGTTAGCATTTTGGCATCCATAGCTTCCTCAGGGTAGTTACGCGGAAGGACCGCAATCCTGATGCTCTTGACGGCATCAGAGTAGCGGCCACCCTCCGTAGTGCCACCAACCTGTACCTCTCCATGCCTTCCTCTGGCTGAAGGACCTTGCGAGTGCGCCTTGTGCCGCTTGTTCAGCGGCTCATTTGGCGTGATATGCCCACTTCTCCGCTTTACAGCGGGCGCGGGTGCTCCTGTACTGGATGTCTTACTGTTATGGGACTTCCCACTGCCAGTCTCCGAAACATCTCTGTCTCTCTCCAGAGTGAGCGCTCTGGCTTCACTTGGGGATTTACCGTTACTCAGATGCCTGAGGTACCACTTTACGCTGGCCCCGCTCATACCAGCTCTCATGGGGTCGTCATACCCCCCTGGGCAACCATCCGCCGGAATTTGAATCGCGGTCTAAGTTTCTGATGGGGAATCTAGAAGTCCGCCGCGCCAGCGCCCCGTAGCGCGGTAAGGCCACAGTTACTTCCCAAGGTGGCCCGGTATTGGGAAGATTTGATTGATTTTTTTTATTAAAAATTGTAAAATAACTCTTATTTCCGGTCCCTGAAAAAAAGATATAACCCGAGAGATAGAACTTCAAACTATCAAAACAGTTCATCTCAACCCCACCCGGAAGCAGAAGGTTGCAAACTTTGCAGTAAGCATCACTCGATTCGTGAATGCCCCCAATTCCTAGCAATGAAAGTTGAGACCCGTATAACCACAATTAAAAGGTACGGATATTGCTACAACTGCTTAGCTTTATCACACAGTTACAAGAACTGCATGAGTAAAAACACTTGTCGCAAATGTCAAAAAGGACATAATACACTGATACACAAAGAATATAACTCTAGACCTGAATCCACCCCGGAGACTCCAAGAATAACCAGTTCAACTCCTGATACCGCAATACCCACCCAGAACACAACACAGCAAGCTTATACTACTACTATACAGTCCACTCAAACATCTCAATACCCTCTCAACCGAAGTAGGAAGCAAACATTATTGGGTACTGCAATGGTTCAGATAGAACATAAAGGCCAACGATATTCCGCAAGAGCACTAATTGATTCAGGATCAGAGGCTACATTTATATCTGAAAGACTTCAACGAAGTCTGGATATACCCACTCACCCTGTATCAGCCCAAGTGACAGGAATAACCAACACGGTTTTAGCAACACCCAGGAAAACTTGCAATATAACCCTTTGTTCACCCGTAAAGACAAATTACAAAATATCGACTCAAGCATTCATTATGAATAGCTTGGCCGATAATGTACCCACATACCAAATAAACCCAAATCTAACTCTAAAGAATCTTGGCTTCACACTAGCGGATACCCAATTCCACAAACCGAGACCCGTGGATATATTAATTGGTAGTGATATCTATCCAAATATCCTACTAGGTGGAGTAAAACGAAACATTCTAGGCTCGCTCTTAGCCCAAGAGACAGAATTTGGATGGATTATCCGGACTCATAACTCAACCCTACCAAAACTCATCAATAGCAGCATTTCATAACACAATCAACCCGAAGTATCTACTCACAGGCTTTGGAGAGGTGGAGAACATCCCAAAGGAACCCATGACATAACCCACCGACGAACAACTCATCGTCATATTGCTTGCGGATTATGTAAAAAGGATCACCGGTTAGCCACTTGTACCATGTACTTGTCGGTTAACATATACAAAAAGTACGAAGCTGTGATCAAACACCGCTATTGTGTTAATTGTTTAGCCAGATCCCATAGAACGGAAGGATGCACCAGTAAGAACCGATGCTCCACTTGCAATGGGAAGCACCATACAACCCTACATGGTCACACAAGGTTATACACAGCTAACGAAGTAAAAGTCGTTAAGAAAACAAGATCTCCAATAGAAACCCGATTACCATCCTTACTGGCTAAACAAACACTAATACCCACAACGATTATCCGTTTGAAATGCGATGGTATGTGGCACAAAGTTCGAGCCATCTTAAACCCGACCCTCAAAATAACAAATATAGCGGCCGATCTAGTTAAAAAATTGAAACTACCTATCATATACCTAAACACATATCGTATCTGTAACACTCAAATTGGATCAATCAGCGATGACAAGTTTCGCTCGGAGTGCAACTCTATTATCACGCAGCAGTTACCCAAAAAACCCTATGAGCAGGACTTAAGTGACGATGTTCAAACACGGTTTGATCACTTAGTCCTCGCTGACCCTTATTTTTACAACAACGGAGAACTAATGATAGAAATTGGAGCGGATATATACCCACATATCATCCGAAGCGGATTGTATATCCCCGATAATAGTACGGTGGTAGCACAAAATACAGCCTACGGCTGGACCCTCACTGGAACTCTATAATAGCGAATAAACCTAAGTATTATCATTCAATTCACCATCATTACTCACATTGAACTCTATCAGGTATACCCCACTAATCCCACTTATTTCGCAGATACTGCAAGGCGGCCAGAATGTTTAGTGCAAACAAAAAACTCCTCTGCATTACTTTCAATTACTCCGAAAAGTAATAGAACAGTAATGCAAAGGAGATAAACCGACCGAAACCAACTTCACTAATTTTTACAACACAACATTACACGAAGAAAAAAAGACATCATTGGAAGGACCCGAACAATACACCCGCGCTTTTTTAGAAGTGAACAAATCAAAAACACATAAACTCAACACACAGTGAAATAAATCAAATATTAAAAACACAAATTTACTACACCAAAAGGAAAGTGAACAGTGAGAACAACAATTCAACAATCACTTGGAGAATAACTCGGAGAGCATATCCCCCACAATCACAACATTCAACACCATACAACACAAGAAGGAAAAATCATACGCGAAACAGGTCAATAAAATAAATATATACTAACACTGAAATAAAGATACATTGTATTTAAACATATTAACAACTATTGTACATATATACACACACCCTTCAAAATTTAATGTACACTTAATATTAAACAAAATATACCGAATTATAATGTTGAATTCCAAAATTATAACTTTTCTTTAAAACCGCAAATCGGCCCCGTTCGTCGTAAGCCGACATTTTGTTTGAGTTTTAACGTTATAATATTTAGTTTATTGGGTAAAAGTGCAAATGGGTATAGGTGTGTACATAAATTTTTATATATGGGTGTGTGTGAAAAATTGTGTTAATTGTTTTTTGTATAATTAATTATAATTTATTATTAGTGTATTGAAACTATGTATGTATATTGACCTGTGTTATAATTCCTTAAGTTGTGTTGGGTATTGTTCCTTCGTGTTGATGTTGTGTTGGGTGTATTTTGTTGAGAGGGATCTTCTCCTTCTTTAGTTACACTTTTTTGTGCGTGTTTTTTTATATCTTTACTCACTCGCTTTGGGGAGATGGAGGAAATCCCAAAGGATCCCGTAAGTCTCAGATCTGATAAAATATGTGTAGAAAAATTTCAAAAAACTACACTGGGAGAGCATGTCTAATTACCAAAGGCTATGCATGTGTATTTGTATGTTTCTCGACTAAGGCAATCCATCTCGAACCCGTCAGCGATCTCACTACCCAAGCATTTTTAGCAGCATTCACCCGTTTCTTCTCCAGGCGTGGATGTCCCGCCAATCTTTATTCCGACAACGGAACAAACCTTGTAGGAGCTTCGCAGTTATTGACCAAAGATCGGCGAGAATTCTTTACAACACTTCGAACTCGAGTTACAACTCTACATAGTCATCAAGACATCTCATGGCACTTCAATCCACCAGGAGCACCGCATATGGGTGGATTATGGGAAGCAGGCGTTAAAAGTTTTAAAACCCATTTAACCCTAGACGGTCATCCTTCGTCAAAATGACAAAATGACGTTAATGTACAAAAAAAAGGATGACCGTCCAGGGTTAAAAAAGATCGCCAAAGGGCAGAAATTTACATTCGAAGAATTTGCTACCCTATTAACCCGCATCGAAAGTTGTTTAAACTCTCGCCCAATAAGTCCCACAAACGACGACTCATCAGACTTGGAACCATTGACTCCAGGACACTTCCTAATAGGTACTCCACTACTAACACCAGCCGAACCCAATTTAGAGGATGCTAACTTAAGCATCGTTAACAGATGGCAAAAATTGAAAATACTCTACCAACATTTCTGTAAAAGATGGAAGGAAGAATACCTTAAGGAACTCCACAGACGTTACAAATGGAAATACCCGCAGCGTAACGTTGAAATAAACGATCTTGTTGTCATTAGAAAAGAAAACACATCACCAAACGAGTGGAAATTAGGACGAATCGAAAAGGTGTTTTTCGGTTTGGACAATAAAACACGAGTGGTTGAAATCCGAACATGCTCAAGGCACAATAACCCGACCCATTACTAAAATTGTAATTTTAAGTACAAACTAACTTAACAGTTTTCTTTCTTTTTAGAGAAATGGCTCCAACCACCATTAAGACTTTAAATGCTCGACGAAATAGTCTAACGTCTACCATACTATCTAGTGGTGTAAGACGTAGTATTACACCAACACTAGAAGACGAAACAATGTCTCGACGCATACAACGTTTTCATTCAACTCCACCCACTATCCGTGAAGAAAATGATAGCGATCACCATACGACCCGAAAAACAAAATGTCGGCTTACGACGAACGGGGCCGATTTGCGGTTTTAAAGAAAAGTTATAATTTTGGAATTCAACGTTATAATTCGGTATATTTTGTTTAATATTAAGTGTACATTAAATTTTGAAGGGTGTGTGTATATATGTACAATAGTTGTTAATATGTTTAAATACAATGTATCTTTATTTCAGTGTTAGTATATATTTATTTTATTGACCTGTTTCGCGTATGATTTTTCCTTCTTGTGTTGTATGGTGTTGAATGTTGTGATTGTGGGGGATATGCTCTCCGAGTTATTTTCCAAGTGATTGTTGAATTGTTGTTCTCACTGTTCACTTTCCTTTTGGCGTAGTAAATTTGTGTTTTTAATATTTGATTTATTTCACTGTGTGTTGAGTTTATGTGTTTTTGATTTGTTCACTTCTAAAAAAGCGGGGTGTAGTGTTCGGGTCCTTCCAATGATGTCTTTTTTTTCTTCGTGTAATGTTGTGTTGTAAAAATTAGTGAAGTTGGTTTCGGTCGGTTTATCTCCTTTGCATTACTGTTCTATTACTTTTCGGAGTAATTGAAAGTAATGCAGAGGAGTTTTTTGTTTGCACTAAACAAGTATAATTATTATTAACACCTCGTTAAAAACTATAATTCTAAAAGCTAATATTTATTTTTCAATATTAAAAAAAATTAAAATCATAATTTTTATTAGAACTTCTAAAAATATATCTTGTACCTAAATCTAGATATATCAGTCATATATTTTCATTTATAGTCTGGCTATAGTTGACTATAGATGAATTCCAGATCGGCGGCATCGTATTCGAGATTTGCATCTGAAACCAAGTACTCATAACTAAACCTATTATGTATGTTGCGCAAAAACACAATTTAAGTCGAATAAAACCAAACCGCAGAAGAAATGATAGTTTCAAATTCAAGAAACCCCTACTTCCTATTTTTATTTATTATGAAGTACATATGTACATATGTACCGCATGTCAACAAGTTTATTAACTAGTTTATGACTAGTGACATTCTTTAATTATAAGCTAATCATATACTAAACGATAAGTTTAAGCCAGATCGATATGGTACAGCGTAGGTATTGTGCCTTTTGAAGTAACTTCATGTTGCACACCGTTGCAGTATGGAGAGTTTTCGACATTTTGGTTTTTTACCGGTATTTTCGGCTACGTTGTACATTTTCGAAATGCTTACATTATTCATTTAATTTCGTTTTAATAGCTGCACGTCTATGACTGTTGATATTCTATCTATCCAGGGTCATTTCCAAATTAATTGCAGGATATAGAGACAACACATTGCTCGTAGATAATGCCAAATATTTACATTTGTGGTAAGTCGTCGAACCCAATTTGCTTCAACAGCGTAAGAACCCAAAATATATATGTAAAGTTAAACAACATTTGTTTTGTATTATTTATTTTATACCTTACTAACAGACCGCTCCGGTTTCGCACGGGTTTAAATAAACATTTCAAAAGTTCTAATTTTTTACACACTCTCCCATACAAATGTTTGTACTTTCCAGATTTTTGCGTGAGTTCATTTAAAAAAGCAAAATGATGAAAATTCGAACATGAATTTATATTTTATTTGCAATTAATTTTACTTGCACTTGGTATTTACGTAAACCGAATATTATGTCAAAAGAAAAATAAGGTAAACTAACCTACTTATTTAATTAATAATCTACATGAAAACAAAAAAGGAATAATTACTGTGAAACTATTAGAAACAAAGTACAGTTGATCTCCTTTTTACACGGTTTTTTTTTTTTGAACACTTTCAAGATACCAATTTTACACGATTTTACTTTTTTTACACGGATTTTTTATTTTAATTGTATACTTTTTTGCAATAAAATCAAAATTCCATACGTCAATACGTCACAAATCCATTGCTGTTAATAGAATTTAATAAATTCTAAATTAGGTTTAAACTAAAAAATACAAATCTTAGATTCGAAAGCCATTGAAAAGGTTGCAACAATTTCAATACGTAAACAAATAAATGAAGCTTTATGAAGAAGTAAGAAAAAAGAAGACACAGCGATTAATGACGGAACTTTGAAATGTATTATTTTTTACCATTCCCAGAATAGTTATTGTTTGTTCCTTCTAACAGTAATATGTACATACATATGTATAATACCAGAAAAGTCTATAACAACAACAGTGTAAATTCTCACTGTACGAATAGATAGATTTTCATGTAAAATTAGATCTTTTTTAAACGTTTTCTATTTTTTGCACTATTTTTTTCTTAAATTGGTCCCAATAGTGAGTTTTATATAAAAATTTGATTTTTTTTTGCACGGTTTTTTTTTACACGATTAATTTACTGTCCCAGTTAACCGTGCAAAAAGGAGATCAACTGTAATGTACTAAAACAAAAAAATATCTACTACATCGAAAACAATTACAAAATGAAAATGTGTTTAAAAAGTATTATTACGATGATAATATATCGCAAACCACCAACACATTTATTTGGATAAAGATTAATATTATTATGTTAATACAACTCTAACAAATAATTTCAACCAAATTAGTTATCACAAAAACGGTACTCACGGACTTTTTTATAGATCATTAAAAGAGAAATAAGTCTTTCATTCAACTTTTGTGTATCTTGAACCGCTTTCGCAGCTCAAGGAACGGAAGCCCTCAAAGATAAATAATTTTCCCCGATTTTTACACATTTACCACTGATCCTATTGGTCGCAGTTATATAGTCTATAACCTTCCTCGATAAATGGACTATCCAACACAAAAAGAATTATTCAATTCGAATCAGTAGTTTCGGAGATTAGCGCGTTCAAACAAACAAACTCTTCAGCTTTATAATATTAGTATAGATGAGCTACAATTTATGATTAAAACTTAAATCTAAAGAAAAGTATATCTATGTATATATAGAGCCTATGTTTACTATTTGCTACGTGACTTTGTACCAGTTCACCAATTTCCTTATCCTCTCAATAGCTTCTAAAGAAGAAGAAGTACTTTTAATAGTGACACAAACTATAGTAAAACAATATTAACTCCAGGCAGAGGACGCATAAAAACAGATTGCAGTATACACCAACATTGCAATACTAATAATAACAACGTAATGGATGCTAATGTTGATAACAATCAACAGAATTCGCAACAACAAAGTGGAGGTAAAGTACTGCTTCCATCAACTAACGTATCGTACAATACAAATTCGAACTAGAATTCGCCGTATGTTGGAGAAGCATGCGTATTCCTTTGGTCATTGTGTCAGGAAGTAATTAAAATCGGTCACCTAGAAATACAACTCAAAATATATTACAAAAACAGGTATTTTTGAAATCACGAATATAGATATTGTAATTATTTCTAACCAACTACACATATTTTTCGGGCATTGGCTGATGTACAACGAATTACATCGGACTTTTGGCGTAGCAGTTTCACTACTTATTTTCGACGTGCTAAGCACAGTGTCTCCTATGATGCCCTTGGCTCTACACAGTGGATAGTTAAAATATTAACATAACTCAAAACAACAACATTGAGGCGCCAAAGTAGTTCATCTTGCTTCTGATTTGAATATGCGAGAATCATTAAGCTGAACTTATAATTTTCATTATTATGATTGTTAATTTATAATAACGTTTGCAATAGCACTAAATTTATTCATTTAAACGTAAAATATTGTTTAATTAGCACCTATATACAAATGAATGTAAGTATATTAACAGTCGTAATAGTAGTGAAATTTCATTTGAAATTGTAAATTATAAAAATATTAATTAACTAACTAACTTTATATGTAAAATATGTAAATTTGAAATGCTTATATTTAAAAATGAATCTATAATAATTATTAATAATGTAAAATACCATACTAATTCATAAATGTAAATACATCGTTCAATTAAATAATAAAACAATAAAAACTTCTTTTTTTGTTTTTAAACGAAATCAAAGGTAACCAGTAGCATGAACGAGGTAACTACAGAACCACATTTTAGTAACGAAGCGGTGACCACACATATGACTACTAAATTTACTTCCTGTGACTAAGATAATCACACCGACGTGTTGTAAAAGAGGAGAAGTGGTAACTCTTTTCTAGACCATAAGATAAGTAACTCTATCCGGGATGTTATAGATTGCCTGTGGATACCGCACATTGCTCAATTGCAACGATTTCTGGCAGTGATTCTGGCAAGCCAGAAATTGCTGCCATGAACTGCTACTTCAGCACTTTGACAGCTAGTTTTTCATTTCGGAAAACAGGTTGTAGTGGTAACATCATTGGTATTTTATAAGTTTTGCGTCTTAATAAATTGAAATCTATGGCAAATATTTGTATTGAACTAATACGATATTGGCAAAAGCTTTCTGAATATAAATCTAAACATTCGATTACATCTTGATTTTAATCTATAATTATTATTATTTTTAAATATTATAACACTATTTTATTAAATAAATTTTTGAATTTAATTCAAATTTAAATTAAAAATATCAAGTTAATAAAATACATATTTGTACTTACTTAAAATTTAAAAAATAAAGTTAATAAATACGTTTCAGCGCGAATCAGCGCCGAAAAACGCTTCAAAACTGTTTTTCTCGCGTTGATCAGCGTTAAGCAGAAACTACATAGCTCGCGAATAGGGATGCAAACGATGTATCGATGTTTTTGAAACATCGATGTTTTCGTCAAAAAGCATCGATATTAGCCATCGATGTCTCGAATCTAAAAACATCGATGCATCGATGTCACTTTCAACGATGTTTTATACAAAAATTTTACTTCACACCTTCACACTTTTTCGGGCATTAATCCGAAACCCTCTATTTGGATACGCTTTATTACATTGGAATTAGATTTTTGTAAAATACGGAGAATTCGTTAAGGGAATGTGCGCTTGGACCTGCGGTTACTTTTATGATTTATTTATACAATTTACATTATTCTAGCGCAGGCTACTGCGTTTGATCAGAGATTCAAATTACTTAATTCTAAAGATGCTAGGGCTAAAGGAAATACTTTTTTTTTATACAACGGAATCTTCGGATGAGTGTGGAACAGAATACTCATTTGATGTTTGGAACCAGAATAAACATTGGGTCCACCAAAAGGTGAAATGTAAGGTGTCAAATTTATCTACAATTACAGAGACGGAAGTTTGAAGAAAAAGTGTATCTCGGCTGTTACCCCTACCAATCAGAAGCCAATAGAGTTTGGGTTGACATGAATACTGTTTCCGGAGTTGTATAAATAGGCTTATTAATATTTACACATTGTAGCATCTTCAGTGCCGAAAAACGTCTGTTTTCTAAACCCAGGGCAACTATCACGCAGAAGT
This sequence comes from Zeugodacus cucurbitae, assembly GCF_028554725.1. Lineage (NCBI taxonomy): Eukaryota > Metazoa > Arthropoda > Insecta > Diptera > Tephritidae > Zeugodacus > Zeugodacus cucurbitae. Next base: position 30,074,403 of record NC_071672.1, on the reverse strand, counting down.
AAAATCGAAAAGAAATGACAGTGAAAAAGTTTTCCATATCGTTGTTTTCAAATTCTGTTATTTATTGAGAAAAAACTTTAACAGGCATATAATGCTAAGTGAAATAAAATGTATCAACTTAAGGCGTACTACATTTCATTTATTTATGCTTCGCTTCTGTATCCCTTAGCTTTTCACACTAAATTTAAAATAAGTTAAAAAAGTTCAAAAATACATCGATGTTTCGATGTATCGATGTTTTAATGGCCGATGTTTTTGATTTCGATGGGTTTTGAAGAAACATCGATACATCGAACCATCGATGTTTCATTTTACGATGTTTGCATCCCTACTCGCGAATGCGAATGCGAACGTTTGACTGTTGAGTTGAATACACATGTTCTTATGAGATGAGCTACATAGCTTTCGCATGTTTTCGCAACCAACGCTCCGAAATTTGAACAAGGATTCGAAGACGCACAGAAGTTGAAAATTTTCAATTTTCATGCGCTAACACAGCAACCTTGACATTCTTAAGAATAGCAACCAACATTATGTTACTTACAATCTTGTATGTTTTAATTATTTAAGCTCGTTTTATTCGATACAATATAAGTATTTTGGAAAATATAATATTTATTAATTAATTAATAATAATTTTATCAAATATTTAAATTAATTTTTAAAGATTAGGGGTGATGAAGTTTTAATAAACAAGGTAGACAGTTTACATTTTCCTTCCGTTGCTTAATTCGAGGTTTTCTATGTACACTGATTATAAAAATCAATAAAAATTTAAAATCGCCGTCCATACTATTTAGGTCGATTTCAAACTCGCAAATAAAAAGTGTGTATGTATATCACCTTGTACACAGCTGTCAACGCATTCAAAAGCGCATTTATGGAGTTGCTCGATATATACGGAGTCAAGCGCATTTTTTCGCTTTCGCATTCGCATGCGCGAGCTATGTAGTTTGAGCTTTACGCTCTGCCTTGGTCAACTTCCACTCTGCGCTAACTGTGTGATTTCGTATGAAAATGTATGCGCACAACTTTGACGCTTATTTCTAGCATTCATCAGCGTTGTGCTCGGCTCGTCTTTCAGCGTTGACTCTGTAGGTAAAAAGGGAAAGATGACAACCAAAGCGTGGATGAAGCTCCAAATTAAAAATTACAGGACGTGCGCAGCGCTTAATGACTGAAAATTGAAAAGAAGTCAGGGAATAATGCAATAATCAAGGTTCAATATAAACGTCATCTCGACTAGCAAAATATTATTGGAGACCCCATATGCTAACTTTTGCATGCTATGAATTGACATCTTGGGAGTGTGATAGATCAGAATGCATCTGATGTTTCTATGCTTCTTTTTTTGGAAAATAGTAATTTAGCTAAGTGAGATTCAAAACAAAAACTTTAACAGTTTTTATGTATGTTTATAGATAATAGTGGTACTCATTTAACGTCTTAAACGTATGGCAACATCGCAAAATTACAACATCGTAAAACAGCTGTTTATTTTTACATGCATTTTATTTTACAACAATCTTGCAAATATGCGAGACCTTTTTCACAATTAATTCACAATAAGCTGATATTACCACAATATTGCCAAAGAGCGCTCATTTAACATATGTTGCCATTTTGCAAATTTACTATATTTATATAATTGCAACGTTTAATGAGTACCACTAATGAAATTGTTGTATTATTTAACTTTTATAGTGTTGTTGAACTGAATTTACACATTAAACACTAACTTAACAAACTAATGACACACACAAACTATTTCATAATTCGTAAGGAATACACCCTGTTCTCTTATTAGAGATGCCGTTGGTGTAACGAGAATTCAGCATTTGTAATTTGCATGAAACCTTAGAAAATTCGCTGCGACTCAGTTTGGCACCTATGTAAGTTGCATATAAATACAGAAAATACATAGAAATCCTTCAGCAAAATATGCAAGAGCACGAGAACACCACATGGCACAAAATAAAATGTTTGAAAAATTTGTGTGTGTGTTTTTTTAAGTCTATGTATCCCTGCAAAGCTTATACTGCGCCAAGAATGATAGAAGACAAGATTAAGACATAGTGACGCGCCACGACCCAAGAAAGGGGAATAGGCAACATAAGAATTGTAAAATGGAAAACGGAAATGTAAAACATAGTCAACCAAATTGAATAGGGTGCAGATAAAATACCACATTGAACGTGATTCTTAAAATAGTCATCTATAAAATGATCCAATATATTATAATAATGCATATTTATAATCAAAATTATATAATTTGTTACAAAAAGTTCGCCATTTTGACAACTTTTTTGTTGGTTGGAAAGGTGAAACAAACTCTTTATATACGACTTTTTTGTACTATGGTTGTTAAATTCCGCCATTGCGCACTTCTTTTTCAAGTTAATCAACGTTAAATGAGTACCACTAATATTTTGTTGCCATTTTCTTTAATGCATATGAACACAGGTAAATTATTTTTCATGGGTTGGAAATGCAATACATGTACTTTTATTACTGAAAACTTTAAACTTATCTTCAAATACCAATTTCTAAAATTTTTATTAATTTTTTGTATTTAAAAAACTATTTTCTCAAAAGAAACTTTTCGTATTAAATAATAAAAATTTAGCGGAGTTTCTAAATATGGGGCATTCTCTGGGAAAAAAGCCACTTGAAAAAAAAGTTCTTTATTTTCTTTGGCAATTATATATCTTATAGTACATGTAAAACCTAAAATAAAACATGGTTTTAGGTCTGTGTAACGCGGGGTTGCCATATTATAAGTGGCCAAAGTTTTTTGTAAAAAAATTTTCGAACCGCCATAACTTTAAAACTAATGAACAGATTTTAAAACACCATGTGACTTTTTTGTACAGAATTTCTCAAACTTTGAAACTGTATATCGTAAAAATTTTTAAAATTAATATTTCATAGCAAAAAATGAAAAAAAATTTTTTGGAATTTTTAACAACTTATGCCCCCTTCGATTTTTTTTCGAAAATATCTTAAAAAATATCTTTTACGATATACAGTTTCAAAGTTTGAGAAATTCTGTACAAAGTCACGTGGTGTTTTAAAATCTGTTCATTAGTTTTAAAGTTATGGCGGTTCGAAAATTTTTTTACAAAAAACTTTGGCCCCTTATAATTTGGCAACCCCGCGTTACACAGACCTAAAACCATATGTTTTATTTTAGGTTTTACATGTACTATAAGATATATAATTGCCAAAGATAATAAAGAACTTTTTTTTCCAAGTGGCTTTTTTTCCAGAGAATGCCCCATATATGCAAAATATAAAGATAAGCATGCGTAGAAATTGTACGTGCGAATTTGAGCTGGTAACACTGTGTTGAAGGCGAATTGTGCTTGAATTCGCCTTGCATAATTCCAATTGGTGCTGTCAGTAGGTCTGTCAACATTCTAAGTTAATATTCCAGTACATCGAATGGTAGCAATATGTTCGCGATGAGGGCTATTTCAAAATCTGATAAAAATCTTTTCCCGATTTTATGTAAAACCAGTGAGTAGCTTATTAACGTAATATATAAAAATAATATTAAATTTCATGAAAGTGAAATCTGTGAAACATTTCACCGTCACTAAAAAGTGTAACTTTCATTTGGGTTACATAATGTGTCTAATAATTGCATTAAAGTGTTGTTATGTTCTATATATACATATATCTTATGAATAAAGTTTAAAATTAATATATTATTTAATTATTTTAGCTCGTGGTTTGGCTGCAAAAGCCGCAGGCCAAGTTGCTGCTGGGGCTAATGGCAAAGTATGTACCTTTTGCTGTTTGTGTTATTCTACATGTTATTTATTACATAATAAATTAGGTTGTAGCTGTAATTGGTGCCGTTGTCGATGTACAGTTCGACGATGACTTGCCGCCAATTTTGAACGCTTTGGAAGTGGAAAATCGTGCTCCGCGCCTTGTGTTGGAAGTCGCTCAACATTTGGGTGAAAACACAGTGCGTACAATTGCTATGGATGGTACGGAGGGTCTGGTACGTGGACAAAAGGTTCTGGATACTGGTTACCCAATTCGTATCCCAGTTGGTGCTGAAACGTTGGGTCGTATCATTAATGTTATTGGTAAATGAATGGTATACGCCTGCCTATTGCGTAGTTTATATTAATTATTCATTTTTAGGTGAACCTATTGATGAACGTGGTCCGATTCCGACCAATAAGTCTGCACCTATTCACGCTGAAGCGCCAGAATTCGTTGAGATGTCTGTCGAACAAGAAATTCTGGTAACTGGCATTAAAGTTGTCGATTTATTAGCCCCTTATGCCAAGGGTGGCAAAATTGGTTTGTTCGGTGGTGCTGGTGTCGGCAAAACTGTATTGATTATGGAGCTGATTAATAATGTAGCTAAGGCTCATGGTGGTTATTCTGTATTCGCCGGTGTAGGCGAACGCACACGCGAAGGCAATGATTTGTATAATGAAATGATTGAGTCTGGTGTCATTTCATTGAAGGATAAGACATCGAAAGTCGCTTTGGTATATGGTCAAATGAATGAGCCCCCAGGCGCTCGTGCTCGAGTTGCCTTGACTGGGTTGACTGTTGCTGAATATTTCCGTGATCAGGAGGGACAAGATGTACTGCTTTTCATTGACAACATTTTCCGCTTCACCCAAGCTGGTTCAGAAGTGTCTGCTTTGTTAGGTCGTATTCCATCAGCTGTGGGTTACCAGCCAACATTGGCCACTGATATGGGTTCCATGCAGGAACGTATTACAACTACAAAGAAGGGTTCCATTACCTCCGTACAGGCTATTTACGTGCCGGCTGATGATTTGACCGATCCTGCTCCAGCAACAACATTTGCTCATTTGGATGCTACAACTGTATTATCGCGTGCCATTGCAGAATTGGGCATTTATCCCGCTGTGGATCCCTTGGATTCCACATCTCGTATTATGGACCCCAACATTATTGGCCAAGAGCATTACAACGTAGCTCGTGGTGTCCAGAAAATTTTGCAAGATTACAAATCTCTTCAGGATATTATTGCTATTTTGGGAATGGATGAGTTGTCTGAAGAAGACAAACTTACGGTTGCTCGCGCTCGCAAGATTCAACGTTTTCTGTCTCAACCATTCCAGGTCGCAGAAGTGTTTACTGGTCATGCTGGAAAACTAGTCCCATTGGAAGAAACTATCAAGGGATTCACTCAAATTTTGTCGGGAGAATACGATCATCTGCCTGAAGTCGCCTTCTATATGGTTGGACCAATCGAAGAAGTCGTGCAAAAGGCAGAACGCTTAGCTAAAGAAGCTGCCTAAATTCGAAATTTCTATTAAACTTAATAAAACAATAAATCCGATAAAGATTGATACGAAGTCCATTTCAATGTTTTTTCTTTTATGGCTTAAGCGGTTTTTTCTGATTGGTTATATCAAAATCGAAGTTACAGAAATCAATAAAACATGCTTCCACATATTGATCGTTATGGGCGGTATTTATAGGTTTTAGGTGTCATGGAAACCAGTTTTATCGGTTTAGCTATCAGAAACAAACCAAGAACTTCAGGGCTGACAGATTTGATATATTTAGTTCAAATTTATTTTGATTTGCCATTAAAACACTTTAGAAAAATTCATTTATTATAAGAGAAGCTAAGAACGCTAAATGACGTAATTATTGAATTCAACGGAAAAAAATCAAAATGTTCTAAGAAGTTCAATCTGAAGGTAATTCAGATTAGATCATGGATATACCTAACTTTATACATAAAAGTTAAAGAATATATATGTATGTACATTTAAATATGTACATTTTTACATAAAAATAAGTACTAATACTGGTGGCACATGTGATTCGAATATTGGTTTTGCTTATATTCGAAAAGAAGAAAATCCAATCAGATTCTGTGACATCACTGAAAATCAGAATTGGTTTGCCATTTTGATTCGTTAGTACCTGCCGGCGATGTGCTTTTTCGGTGATGAAAGGTGGGATCATTGAGATAGATGACATGTCTCCGAGGTTTTTGGTGTTCGCACGCTCCGAGGACCTAATGTCATGTCAAGCTATATTGTTATTATATTCTCGCAACTAAAGAGTTACTAAATAAATAGTAATAGTTTTGTTCACATAACGGTTGTTTGTAAGTAATAAAACTAAACGAGTTAAAGTAGTTCCTGAGATATAGTTTTTGACCCATAAGTGAGCAATGCTACGCCTGAGTGGACCTTTCTTCTGCAACTTCTCCTGTAAAATTGGTGTTTGTAACCTTTGTATGGGATATGGGCCTTAAATATAAAGCTTTATTGGTTTGCGAGATACATATAGACAAAATACCTATTTGGAGGCGGGGCCACGCCCACCTTCACAAATAAATTACATCCAAATATGCCTCTTCATAGTGCGACCCTTAGTGTAAAATTTAACTTTTATAGCTATATTTATGGCATAGTTATGATTATTTATATGTTTTCGGTTTCCGCCATTTTGTGGGCGTGGTAGGGGCCCGATTTCGACCATTTTCAATACCAACCGTCTCATGTGCACCAAGTTTCATCAAGATATCTTAATTTTTACTCAAGTTATCGTTTGCACAGACGGACGGACAGACATCCGGATTTCAAATCTACTCGTCTCACTGACCTACATATATATATATAACCCTATATCTAATTCATTAAGTTTTAGATGTTAAAAACAACCGTTATGTGAAGAAAACTATTATACTCTCTTAGCAACTCTTTTGTTGCGAGAGTATAAAAATCACGTTCTGTAAAGCATGTGTCTCGCGCACTTCGCTCAACTTATGGACAAAATACGAGGCCTACTGAGCGTTCTATAGGCAACACCATCATCTAGCTGAGATCCAGACGTTATTGGATAATATTCGATCGAATAGACCACGTCCATCACGCAGTGAAGAAAATATACCAGCTGTAGCTGAGAGTGGATAGTGCATTCGGCGCCGTTCGCAGCAACTCGGACTGAAATGTCGATGAGAACTGGCATCAAATAGGTGCCTGCAATTTAAGCTCGTTAGCTTGGCGACATTTAGTTTCAACAAGACGGCGCCGATGGCCAATCTTCCTGTGTGGATATGTAAAGTCTAAAGTCTAGGTGAACAATCCCGCTTCGATTCAAGCTTTGAAGCAAATTAAGACGCGTGTCATACACCAGTTACTAGTCAAAATGCTCGAACGAGTCATTGAAAATTGTACTCAACGTATGGATCAGCTGAGACGTAGTCGCGGTCAACATTTGACAAAACGATCTTAAAAAATATACTATTGCCGTAACGCAAACATCCATAAGTCGAAGTTCTTTATAATTCGAACTCCTTAATTGGCAATAGAAGTCAAATTGCATAAAATTACCTTCCGTAACTCGGAAGTCCCTCTAACTCGAGGTGTTTTTGTGGACTTTGGTGATTCCAGTTAGGGAAGTTGAACTGTAAATGCCAAATCATGTTCTTTCGAATGATTATTTTATTATTATTATTATTATAACTTTATTAGTATAAAAATACTTTTTACAATATATTTACAAATTTAATCATTTTTTGTCTTATTTCTAACGAATTATTATTATTTTTTCATTTATAATTGCATTTGTAAATTATTAAACATTTTTAAAACTGTGTAAAACATAGACTTTTGACATAATAAGCCATTTTAATGTTTCTAACATATGTTTTATAGGGATTTTTTTATAGTAGGGGGAAGCATCGAAAGCCGAAGTGCGGAACTTTAATCCGCTAAACCTAACCTACTCCCAACACAGGACTCTCCCACAGAACCACCGGATTAAGTATTACTTCGTGGGAGTGACTAGGCTTTTAAGTCTCCTCTATAGCACGGACTGACTGACGCCTAATCTGTTGCAAATGCCTCAGTTCTGTCTTAATAAAAGCTGCCGCTTCGCTAAAAGCTTTCCAATTATCCGAGGACTGACACATAAGTGCAGTAAAATTTTCCACCGTCAAACTCCCACCCATGGTTGATTTCAACTTTTCCCTTATATCTAAAAAGCGAGGGCAATATAATAATTCGTGCTCAGAGTCTTCTACGGACTCTGCACACACCGGACAATACGGACTAACGTCATGACGGAATTTGCATAGGTAACTTCTAAAGCACCCGTGACCACTTAATATTTGGGTCAGGTGGAAATCAAGCTTTCTATATATCCACGAATGGATGTCAGGTATCAGTCTGTGGGTCCACCGTCATTTGGTCGAGGTTTCCCACCGTTGCTGCCACATTGTGAAGCTCAATTTTCTCTGTTCTAGTTTTTCTGTATTTGTATGAGGCGCTGGTAATTCATGCAGTCGCGCAAATTCACTTCCCTGCTTCGCTAGATATAGTTCGGAAAGCACTTATTACTCTTATGGCTGTTAGTCTATGTATTGTGTATGTCGGCCTGGCATACGCTTTTATGTCTAGCGCCTGGATCCATATTGGCACCGCATACATGATTATGGAGCTCATCGCCTTTGCAATTAACAATCTCCGACTGGAACGCACTCTGCCTCTATTTGCCATCATTCTCGATAAGGAGTTGTACACCTTATTTGCTTTACTTGAAGTGTACGATAGGTTCTCTTTGAATTTTAGTTTGGAATCCAATATTACTCCTAGGTACGTCAGCTGTGGCTGTGAGGTAATTATTTATTATTATTTTTTATTATTATCCTCAATTTTTCTAGTGCTTAAGCAATACCTCTGTTTTGTGCTCGGCAAGTTCCAAACTCATGGAAGAGAACCATAGTATTCATTGCATTTGAGGTATTTTTAGCACCCCGTCATACATAAGGTTCCATAATAGGGGACCTAACACCGATCCTTGTGATACTCCACTTGAAATATAGTGGCTCTTTGTGCCTTCCGTCCATGTCGAATATCAGCTTTCTATTTTCAAAATAACTCATTAGTATCTTTATGAGGTATTGAGGGGCTCATATATCGTAAAGGGCTTTGATTATGCTTGCCCATTTCGCTGAGTTAAAGGCATTCTTCACAACCAGGGTTATCAGCGCGCAGTATTTTTTTATGCCACCTTTCCGATGTTTTCCACTTACTGCGCTCCTTGCATTGTCAACGACTTCCTTTAGCGCGTCGATAGTGGATCTCCGTTTTATGAAGCCGTATTGTCTCTCTGATAATCCGCCGGCTTCCTGGATTGCAAATTCCAAGATGTTTCTTATTATGCTTTCGTACACTTTGCCCATTGTGTCGAGCATACATAGAGGTCAATACGATGAGGGTTCATCTCGTGGCTCTTTTGGTTTTGGGATTAGTACCAAACGTTGCACTTTACAACTTTCCTCATAAATGATGCGCTTTTAGGTAGCTGCGTCTTCTTTTTAAATTTTGACATGCAAATTTTGTATGCTGTTCCCCAGGGGTCTACGTTTGCTTCTTCACAGAGCTTTCTAAAGCAGTTTCTCTTACTACAGGTGATAGATGACTTCAGGTCCTTCTAATGCCATTTAAACGCTTCTCTGAGGCTGTTTTCGTCTTCGCCACCCTGGTTGCACTGTAGGCAACGTCTGGATGAGTGGCAAAATGGTGTGGTGTCCTGCGCATAGTTGCGTCGCGTGCTGCGACCAATTCTTTATGAACCGCGGATACCAGGTTGGCAGCGTCTTCGCATGGGGAATTTGCTGCAAGCCAGACTACCGCAAAAACGTCGGTATCAAACACTTTTGGTTTCCAATTTCTTTTATTTCACTTGTTCCTGCTGAGATGTTCCGACTCTCTACATGGTGAGACTTCTGCAATAATAGTCATGTGGTCGCTATTCGTGTATATGTCCGTCACCATCAACTTAATACGCCTCCCAAGTTCCTTTTTGGTAAGTGTTTTGCGTCCCATTATTTATAATAGTAAGGTTATTTTGACTGAGCAATTTCAGTATCAAACGTCCACGATGATTTGTTCTTCTGCTGCCCCAAGCAGTCGACCATGTGTTAAAATCACCCGCTATTATTACTGGCGATTTACCCGAGTTTCTAAAGACAGCTCTAGAAGGAAGTCTTCAAATTGAATGATTGATGCGCTAGGACGAGCGTAACAACTTACGAAATATATGTCTTTCAACTTTACCCATGTGAAACCATTTGACGCTATTTTAGCGCAGGACACAAATGGTTGTCCTTTACAAGACCATATTGTTGCCTCGCCAGTTTTGTCTGTCACCCAAGTGCTTTCGAACGCTGTGAATATTGCTCACTTAGTAGTGCAACGTCAATGTTCTCTTCTACTATGATTTGTTTTAGCAGTTCTTGTGCTGCTGCGCAGTGATTTAAGTTTTGCTGCAATATCTTCATTTTTTTAGTGACTTCATCATCTCCTGATATTTGGGGCAAATCGTGCTCAAAACTGAGTGTTCTCCTTTACAGGAGCGGTTGTGCATACCTTTGCCACGTGCCCCGCGTTTCCACCCCGTGTGCATAAAGAAGACCTGTCGGTCGGGTTGCAACAATTTCGTGCCATGTGGCCCAGTTGGAAGCATCTGTGAAGCAACGGGAATTAGGGCAATATTCCCGGAGGCGACAGACCGTCCATCCGATCTTTATCTTTCTCGACTTAAGTGCTGCATTAGCATCTTGGGCACGCAGGCACACAAGAGCTATTTGTGTACCACTACGGGTTTTCCGTATATGTTGGATGTTATCTTTCCCCATGTCTTGGATTCCAAAATTTTTTTCAATGCCTCGCAAATTTCCTCTGGGGTCGTTATTTCGTCGAGGTCTTTACACACAATAGTGACATTGTGGGATTTTTGCTGTACCAATGCCATTTCTCCCACCATTCCCTCTAGGGAGCTTTGGAACGTTTCAGCTCTTTGAGAGTTGAGTCTCCCTTGAGTTTTTTGCGGATGTGGGTTACATTTGAACCCAATTCCTCAAGGCCGCTGTCACTTTTTATTTTCCGGAGAATATCTGCCTAGGACGTACCATCCTTTTTCGTTAGAAATAGGATGGTATATATGTCTTTCAACTTTACCCATGTGAAACCATTTGACGCTATTTTAGCGCAGGACACAAATGGTTGTCCTTTACAAGACCATATTGTTGCCTCGCCAGTTTTGTCTGTCACCCAAGTGCTTTCGAACGCTGTGAATATTGCTCACTTAGTAGTGCAACGTCAATGTTCTCTTCTACTATGATTTGTTTTAGCAGTTCTTGTGCTGCTGCGCAGTGATTTAAGTTTTGCTGCAATATCTTCATTTTTTTAGTGACTTCATCATCTCCTGATATTTGGGGCAAATCGTGCTCAAAACTGAGTGTTCTCCTTTACAGGAGCGGTTGTGCATACCTTTGCCACGTGCCCCGCGTTTCCACCCCGTGTGCATAAAGAAGACCTGTCGGTCGGGTTGCAACAATTTCGTGCCATGTGGCCCAGTTGGAAGCATCTGTGAAGCAACGGGAATTAGGGCAATATTCCCGGAGGCGACAGACCGTCCATCCGATCTTTATCTTTCTCGACTTAAGTGCTGCATTAGCATCTTGGGCACGCAGGCACACAAGAGCTATTTGTGTACCACTACGGGTTTTCCGTATATGTTGGATGTTATCTTTCCCCATGTCTTGGATTCCAAAATTTTTTTCAATGCCTCGCAAATTTCCTCTGGGGTCGTTATTTCGTCGAGGTCTTTACACACAATAGTGACATTGTGGGATTTTTGCTGTACCAATGCCATTTCTCCCACCATTCCCTCTAGGGAGCTTTGGAACGTTTCAGCTCTTTGAGAGTTGAGTCTCCCTTGAGTTTTTTGCGGATGTGGGTTACATTTGAACCCAATTCCTCAAGGCCGCTGTCACTTTTTATTTTCCGGAGAATATCTGCCTAGGACGTACCATCCTTTTTCGTTAGAAAGATGGCGTCTGGTTTCGATCTTATTTTATTTACATTCGGTCTCCTTTTTTTTTGCAACATGCACCCATTTTTCATTTGCGCTGAATTTAGCCGTAGTATCGCCTGAAATCAAATTCACAGCTTCACTGAAAACTTTGCACTTTTTCAACCACATTATTTGACTTTTTTGTTGGAGTTAGATTGCCTGGTATCTGCCGCAGCCTTTTTGGAGTATTTATGTCTTGAAAAATAGTGGATACTTGAGTAGCTCTCCCAACCATCGTCTTCTGTGTGGTATTCTCCATGTTCTCTCATCGTTCATGAAGGCTCATGATGCCGCTGACTAGGTCACTCATTGCCTGGTTAACGTGCCTTTGGCCAGCCATCATTTGTTCCAACTCTTTTATTTTACCACCCAACTGGCTAAAAATATGCACTGTTTCCGTATTATTTCCTTTTTCGGCTAGTTTTGAGCTTTTGCTTACTTGCTTAGCAATTTCACAACTTTTTGCTGATTCAGCAGCGGTGGGGACCTCAGTTTTTCCATTAGGAGGCGTTCTTGTAATTTTAGAATTGTTCCTAAATGGATTTTCTGGTGTAAGCCCTAAACTATTTTCAGAGGCCATACTTGGCAATAAATATAGTGGTAACATCTGTAATTTGTGTGTTTAGTCCCTGTCACTAAAACCTAAATTATATATTCGGTAGTTGGCAACGCCAAAACGAAAAATCGAAAGCGAAGGTTTTATAGGTGTGTACTTATTACATTGTAAAATAGTTATCATTCCTTTGTTTTGCAATTTTTGGAGGCTTACCATATGTTTTTGATTTGAACATGTATATGTAATAGTGGAGCAATATTCAAAATGTGGATTAAAGATCACATTGCATATATTTATTATTGTCATAATATCAATTTTTTCCGAATCCTTTTAAAATATGCTAATTTTTTTTAAATTTTTTTACAAATATAATCATTGAATTTTAGTTCATATTCTATAACCTAAGAATTAAATATCTCATGTTTTTGAATACTTATATCATTTATTGTTAAGTCAAATGTCCCTCTAAAATTTATTTCCATAATTTTCGTTTTACTTTCATTAAATTTAAGTTACCTGCATTCCTCCTCATTTTTCCCTTCTGCATATAGTAGAGTGTCATCAGCATATAGGATTACTTTAGATGTTTGTATTACCAGTTCTATATCGTTCTATAATATGAATACAATTGGCGCTAGAATTGATCCCTGAGGAATTTCTTTCTCAACATTACCCCACTCTGATAACGTTCCATTAACTTTCGTTCTTTGACATCTATTTTGAAAGTGTGATTTAAACCAATTTAATTCGACTCCTTAATTCTCATATGAATACATCTTAATTATTATAGTTGCAAATGTATGTATGTGATTGGCGTTGCAACCGTTTAGCCGGTTATAGCCGAAACGATGATAGTGCGCCACTTCTCTCACTCCTTCGCAGTTCGGCGCCAGTTGAAGATCCCAAGTGTAACCAGGTTGCTCTCCACCTGGCCCCTCCAACGGAGTGGAGGCCTTCCCCTTTCAGAGCTGGAGTGTTTTCGTCCATTCGGACAACATGACCATAGCGTAGCCGCTGTCTTTATATTCGCTGAACTATGACAATGTCGTCGTATAACTCGTACAGCTCATCGTTCCATCGTCTGCGGTATTTGCCGTTACCTATGTTCTGAGGACCATAAATCTTGCGCAAAATTTTCCTCTCGAAAACTCCTAGTGTCGTCTCATATGATGTTGACATCGTCCAAGTTTCTGCACCATAAAGCGGGACGGGAATGATAAGCGACTTGTAGAGTTTAATTTTGGTTCGTCGAGAGAGGGCTTTATTGTTCAATTGCCTACTCAGTCCAAAGTAGCACATGTTGGCAAGAGTGATTCTGCGCTGGATTTCGAGGCTGACATTGTTCGTGTTGTTGATGCTGGTTCCCAGGTATACGAAACTATTTACAACTTCAAAGTTATGACTGTCAACAGTGACGTGGGAGCCAAGCCGCGAATGCGCTGACTGTTTGTTTGATGGCAGGAGATATTTCGTCTTGTCCTCATTCACCTCCAGACCCATTCGCATCGCTTCCTCATCCAGGCGGGAAAAAGCAGAACTCATCGGCGTACGCCAGCAGCTATACACTCTTATAGAAGATTGTACCTTCTCTATTTAGCTCTGCAGCTCGTATTATTTTCTCCTGTAATAGATTGAAGAAGTCGCACGATAGTGAGTCACCTTGTCTGAAACCTCGTTTGGTATCGAACGGCTCGGAGAAGTCCTTCCCAATCATGACGGAGCTTTTGGTGTTGCTCAACGTCAACTTACACAGCCGTATTAGTTTTGCGGAGATACCAAATTCAGACATCGCGGCATAAAGGCAGCTCCTTTTCATGCTGTCGAAGGCAGCTTTAAAATCGATGAAAAGATGGTGAGTGTCGATTCTTCTCTCTCGGGTCTTTTCCAATATTTGGCGCTTGGTGAATAACTGGTCAGTTGTGGATTTTCCAGGTCTAAAGCCACACTGATAAGGTCCAATCAGTTTGTTGACGGTGGGCTTTAGTCTTTCACACAGTACGCTCAGTATAACCTTATACAATATATTTAGGAGGCTTATCCTTATTGGGAAGAGCACACTGAGATTCCAATCGTCAGGCATGCTTTCTTCCGACCATATTCTGCAAAGAAGCTGATGCATGCACCTTATCAGTTCCTCGCCGCCGTATTTGAATAGCTCTGCCGGTAATCTCTCGGCCCCCGCTTTGTGTTCTTCAAGCGGGTAATTGCTATTCAAATTTCTTCATGGTCGGATAATGGAACATCTGTTCCATCGTCATCGATTGGGGAATCGTGTTCGCCGTCTCCTGGTGTTATACTTTCACTGCCATTGAGCAGGTCGGAGAAGTGTTCCCTCCATTATCCCAGTATGCCCTGGACATCGGTTACCAAATTATCACCTTGGTCTCTATATGAGGATGCTCCGGTCTTGAAACCTTCGCTTCTCTCTTCAGCTATCGGTATCTCGCACATGTTGTGGTCGTTACGCAGTGAGTTTGAGATGCCGGTCCACAGTTCCCTTATACCGAGATGGTGATGAGTGCTCTCAGAGAGCAGGAGAGCAAGTCGAATAGAGTATTTCGTGGCTGTCTGTTGCGATTGCATCTTTTCGACGTCGAACCTTCCTTGTGTTTGTTGACGGGCGTTCTTTGTTGCACAGAGGCGGGTGCGTATCTTCGCTGCAACCAGATAATGGTCCGAGTCTATATTTGGTCCTCGGAGCGTACACACGTCTGAAACACTGGAGACATGTTTTCCGTCTATCGCAACATGATCGAATTGGTTACGCGTTTCGATCAGGAGACAGCTATGTTGCTTGGTGAATTTTCTTGTGCTGGAATCTGGTACTACAGACGACCATATTTCGGCCCCCAGAGAAGTCGATCAGCCTCAGGCCATTTGGCGATGTTTCGTCATGGAGGCTGAATTTTCCGACTGTTGTGCCAAAGACACCTTCTTTACCCACCTTAGAGTTGAAATCGCCAAGCACGATTTTCACATCGTGGCGGGGGCAGCGCTCGTAGGTGCGTTTAAAACGCTCTTAGAAAGTATCTTTGGTCACATCGTCCTTCTCTTCCGTTGGGGCGTGGGCGCAAATAAGCGATATGTTGAAGAACCTCGCACCGGGGTGAATGCCAGGACTCGGCGACGGAGTCTCTCTCCCACCAAAAATCCAACACCAAATTTGCGCTCCTTTATATGGCCGCTGTAGTAGATGTCACATGGACTCACTTTCTTCCTTGTCCCGTTCATGGCACTTCTTGGATGGTGGTGATGACAGCCTTTTTAGTCGTATGAGGACATCAACCAGCTGGGCAGAGGCACTTTCCCAATTAAGGGTCCGGAAATTCCAAGCGCATGCCCTTAAATCATTATCCTTAAAACGTTTGCAGGGGTACAGGGGTAGGTTTGGTACAGTACTTTTCGTTTAATTGAACCTATGGTTAATTGGTTCCCCGTTTAATTGAACGGTGTTATCAATCGAAAAATAAAGCATATGAAAGCACATGTAAATTTTCTCGGATATTTGGACTCGGTTAATTGATTTTCCCTTTGTTGGTTCAAAATATATGTGTGTCATCAAAAATAATTTTCCTTTCTAAATTTCCGCGGTTAATTACACCAAATAATATTGTTGAAAAAACTGATTTTCTAATAAACACTGTATAATATTTTAATAATAAATTTAAATAACAAATATATGTATATATACATATGTACATAAATAGATTCATAGATACCTATGTAAGTATAGCTGTCATCGATTGGTCACTTCTCTGCTCACTATCTTTGGGCGCTGCTCGCCTGTTAAAAATTTTACATGCGAAAGCAACAACTAAGTTATCTAGTTGAATTCGTGAAGGAGAGTATGCGAATACATCATTAAAAACATATAAATATTTTATTTTTGACAATACATATAAATATTCATTTTAATTTATTAAATAATAGGTAATGCATAGACACAGCTCGAAACAAAGAGATAAAAAAATATTTTTGTGCAGATTTAAATATTTCTCCATCTAAGAAAATGGGTCAACACTATTGCGCATGATTAAGAGTACATTTTAGCGCAGGCTTGCATAAGTGCTGCCTGTTTGTATTAATTACAGGATAGTGCGTTCTTTTGGATTCTCTATAACGCTTAGCCAATCGATGACAGCTTATATAAAATTGTTATTGCATGTTTTCCTATAATGGTAAAAAATATTCAAATATTTGAAAAACTTTAAATGCTCATATGTATGTATGCAGTTTCCTTTAAGGGGTTAGGTGGGCTTAAGAGGTTGAAAACATGAGTATGTTTAATTTTTTTTTAATTTATACAATCATATATTTCATTCAGCATATACATATTTCAACAGTATTTTGTGAAATTTATATTTACAAATTCAGAAAGCTTAGCCGTTGGCACCTCATCTTCCATGAAGTGTCAATAAAAAGGTTCTTGCCGTGGACATCATAACTCATTATTGGTTCATCCAAATCAACAAACCAAAAATATTTGTTGTTAATGAACGAAGGAAAAGAAAAGATTAAAAACTGAATTCTCGATAGATTTTGAACAAAAAAAAAAAAACTTTTGTGGTCAAATTTTCGTCATATACTGAGTCGAAAAATAGTTGTAATAAAGATGTGTGGAAATTTTTCAACAGAATCGCTTCATAACTTTTCAAGAAATCGTGTCCTCTGACTTCAAAATTCGAGTTTTGAGATAAATCCGTTTAAAGTTTTACATTCTTTAAATTTTCATCATATCGATTTCATACTTTTGGATAATATTTTAATATATATAATATATTCTATTTAATAAGTAAGGTGGGAGGTGGGCGTAGTTATAATCCGATTTGCTTCATTTTTGGACTGTGTAGGGTAGTACCTAAAAGAAACAATTCTAGTTTGGTTGATGTAGCTCAAGTAGTTTACGAGATATGTACAAAAAACTTAGTAGGGAGCGGGGCCACGCCCACAATCCAAAAAATTACCCCTTCATAGTGCGATCTTTTGCACCAAATTCTATTTTCATAGCTTTATTTATGGCTTAGTTATGGCACTTTATGTGTTTTCGGTTTTGGGCATTTTCGGTTTTGGCCATCTTCGAAAGCAACCTACCTATGGTACCAAGAAACAAATGTTCCAAGTTTTATCAAGATATCTTAATTTTTAATCAAGTTACAGCTTGCACAGACGGACGGCCGGACGGACAGACAGACATCCGGATTTGAATTCCACTCTTCACCGTGATCACTTTGGTATATATATCTAACTGGTTTATTTTAGATGTTACAAACAACCGTTATGTGAACAATACTATAATACTCTCTTAGTAATTTTGTTGCGAGAGTAGAAAAAGAGGTTTCCACAATTTCAACTATTGAAATGTACATGCATACATATTTTGAAAGTAATTCCCCGAAATTCTAACGCAAACATACATACAAATAAGAGCTACGCAGCTGTGATATTGCCAGCGGTTTCGAATGTAGCATTTCTGTTATTTGTACTTATTTATATTTATATTTCTTTCTTATCATATTATATTTATATTTTATTATTCCAATTGTTTATTTGATTAACTTCTATACATTAGTACATAGTATAGATTATATGTATATATGTATGTATGTATGTAGATGTGCGTTTGAAATATGTATAATTGATCCGCAAGCACGCTGAGTCTATTATTTTAAGTTAATATTACTGTAATCATTTCAACTCATTTGTTAATAAACCAACGCAATTGCACAAATAGTAGCGATACATGTAAACAAAACCCAATTCCACTGAAAAGCCTAACTCTTCAACCAATAGTAAATTAATGAATATTAAATGCCGTTGGCTGGTGTTCCTTAACATTCAGCTTTTTGACTTCCAAGCGTTACGTTCAGAACACGGAGTTGCAAAGTTTTACTAAGTACAACGAAGGATAAGTGCTAAGTGTAAGTGGTTTTTGTAAGGATAAATTGCATTGCAATTGTCACGTGCTTCGAAATCTACACTATGATGCGCAAGATGCCGCTCGTAATATTTGCTAGCTGTGTACATGGTGTAGTTTTCCAGAACGCATGACAGGTACTTGCCTATTTTGGTTCCTTCGAACGTTTGGAAAAGGAACAAGCACCATTTCGTGTGCTAGTGCTCGCCAAAGTGTGGATGGCGTTCATTGCAATATGGAACTCCCCCTGGTGAGCCTAGGATGGATGAATTTTAATATGATTTTTATGAAATTGCAGTGTTTGAAAAAGAAACAAGCATAATTTCGTTCGTCAGTGGTCGTTAAAGTGTCATTGCAATATGGAACTCCTCCTGATGACCCTAGGCTGGCTACAACTGTCGCAAATAGAATCCAATACAAACTACTGTGTTATCCGGAGCGACGCACTTCGTCCGTCCAGTGAGTATCAAACCATAATTTGAACGCTATTGTTTTAGCTCCTAGTGACTGACTATTGCAGCTGATCAAAACCAACTGGCGACTGTGCTGGCCAATCTAATGTAGCTATTTCGTTTTCTGCTTTCCAGCTGCTGCGCAAACGACTCCGTTGTTTTGGCTCGTTGTCCGCTTGAAGAACCAATCGTGGCTTCCTGCCTTAAACCAAATATCTGCTGGTGACAGCAGTCCACGGCAATATATCGTTCTCATGATTAGTTTATCAAATGCATACACATTCCATGGATGTTTCAATGATCAGTTTGCAGTTAGTAAAGGTTCTATCGTCGTGGCACGAAATATTATGTGAAATTCGCTCAGGAGGTTTTATATTGTATTTAGACCCACATATACATATGTCCTTAGGGACAATTTTGGTTTGGCTACTTTCAAGGATATGGCTCGATTAGCTTCGAAAATGCACAAAGAGTATTGATTCCAATGTTGGACAAACGCCTTCGACTTTTCAAGTTCCTTACAGTACTCAAGTGGGACGTTTTGGAACGGTTTACATTTGAAAATTAAAATTTTAGTCTAAATCGAATGCCACATAAATTGAAAATCCCTTGAAAGCAGCAATTGGCTTTAACCTAATACATTACGACGCGCTAAGGTCACTTGAAGCTGACAAGGATTTTTCAATGTCAACAACTTAATTTGCGAAAATATCATAACAATGCGGTTATTTATCTTTCGAAAGAGTTCGAGTTGTATACTGTTCCCTGATAGGGACTGTTGCTATCTGTATTTCAAGCTATTGAGCCTAGAGTGAACTTATGGGTCACTAGTATTTGGAAAAATATCCATTGATATGACTACTGAGGCACATTTGTTCAGTCTTGGTAACACTAGTTACTTCCTTCACACACTAGACGTATCTAAAAATACATAAAAACAATAACAAAATGGCCTTAAGCAAATAGTTTGCATTAACATTTATAATAAACAACAAATGCGAATGCCCTCTGATTTGAAAATGACTAATTGTTACATTCAAATATGAATTTATTGGTTTTTACGACGATTTTTGTGATTGGATTCGTGATTATGGATGAAAGACACTACGATTCTGGCCAACCTCGCATTACTAAAGAAAATCAAAGTTTAATCTCAACGACACTACTCGCGTTATTAATATCACTTGCTTATTTGTTCTTTCTTTTACCAAGTGCAACCAGGTCCTTCTCTAGCTAGATGTCTTCCTCTTCCTCGGCTTCCACCAGCGGGTAATGCATCGTACACTTTTAAAGCTAGAGTGCTTTCGTCCATTCAAACAGTGTTATCTAGCCAGCGCAGCCGCTGTCTTTTTATTCGCTGCACAATGTCATTACCGTCGTATAACTCGTACAGGTCATCGTTCCATCGCCCGCGGTATTCGCCGTTGCCTATCTGTCTGCCAGGTCGGCCATATGTTAGCGATAACTTGATCTGGATATCCAGTATGTTTTTAAAATTTTGTCTAGAAACGACATCAGCAGGTCTTGCATACATTTTTATTGATCTTGAACTTGGGAACTTGACAAATAATATGTTTGTAACACCACTTACAATACATTCTTACTGTCAAGCATATCATCATCATCTTTTGGCGCTACAGCTCCGTGTTAGCTTCGGCCTACTGTATATGTGAGACCTCCAGACAACTCGGTCCTTTGTCCAAATGTTCTTCTTCTTCTTTGAGTTTGTCAATCCATCATTAACGTGTGGAGTGGCGGAGCATTCACGCTGAGAACAAAGTCAGGTAGTGTCTGATGTCACCATCAATATAAGAACCTTATTTATTAATAGACTCATTTGTGTGTAAGGGATAGCTGAAAACTGCAAAGCCGTTGAGCATGAACCTTATTGTCCTGCGTTGTGGAGCTGGATCATTGGTCCTTGCGTAAGCTGAACAAGGGTTATTCAACCGCCATCACTTGTGTGACTGCGAAATCATGCTGATCTAAGGAGAAACTTAGGAGGTGAAATGAACTACTTGCTCCTAGCAACTTGCAATATTGCCCCTATCGTTTACTGTCATCAAAACGCCACTCTTATTTTGCTGATTTGACAGTTGGCATCTGCTTCTGCTTCGTCGTCCTTCCGAGGTTGCTGCAACTTGATTTTATTTTTTTTATATTGTCAATATTTATTTCTTTACCCTTTATTTCTTGTAAAGTGATTGACTCTCATGTCTTCCGTTTGTGCGATCTAAAGACGGAGAGTTTAACGTCGTTTAAGAGGAGAGAGAGGGCAGCAATACCTTTCATCACCCTAATACATCAACTGAAGCATTTGGGTTTCGCGAAAAGGTACATCACCGAACCTGCTTCATTTTGGACATTGAACGGATGATAATAGTTTTGAGTTCCATTTGGAAGCGTAATGTTCTTGGTCCACTTTGACAGTTCTATGAATCAGAGTCAATATTTAAAAACATTAAGTGATTTTGCCTTTCACACCGGCAAAAAATTGAATGGAGAAGTATTTATTCTCCAACAGGATAACGCTCCTTGCCAGAAGGTGAAAATGACTTTCACATTTCTGAGTGTTCTGATTTAAATATTATTGAAAATGTGTGGTCGCTAATAAAGCGAATAGAACCGCTGACAATTGCCAGCACAAAGGAGGAAACGATCAGAGCGGTCACAAAGGAGTGGAATGGAATTGCTCTAAAGGAACTCCGAACCTTGGTGGACTCAGCGCCGAAGGAGCTCCAAAACGTTATAGTTACGAAAAGAGGGTATATATTTAGTGAAAATTCATGTTTTTTAGTTTTAATTAAAAAAATAAACCAAAATCAAGGATTAAAAAATGAAAAATTGTCATATTTATAGTTTAAACATTATAACAAACTACAACAAATATAAACAATTATTATTTTCGTTAAAAAATAATTGAAAAAGAAACTGTGGTATCGCCATGTCAAAATTTTTATGCCGACTAGTGTAAGAGGACATTCCTACAAACATTCTTTGACATTTATTTTTAAAAGGATATCTCTTTCAAATGTTAGCCGAATCGAATCTGCTTTATCCGCATAGACTTTTGACTATACATATCCACACATAAGAAGTCTAACGGTGTGATATCACAAAAACTTGGTGGACATTCAACCGGCTAAAAATGTTAAATTATGATGCGATGTGAGGGAAGTCTTATTGAAACCAAATGTCGCCGATATCACGAACTTCAATTTCAGGTATAAATCATCAGATGGTTACGTTTTCACCGGCATGATTTTTGAAGAAATGTGAACCGATGATTCCACCGGCCCACAAACCACACCAAAGCGTTGTTTTTTCTGGTTGAAATGGCCACTCTCGAATCTCTTCAGATTGCTCTTCGTCCATGTTTTGCATGTTTACATAAGCATTGAGTCAGAAATGGGACATAACGCTGAACAGAATTTGGCTCGAAAACGTCGGATCTGCTTGGAACTTTTCCAGAACCCATAGAGCGAAGCGTTGTCGCTCGGAAAGGTCGAGCGGCTTCAGTTCTTGTCAAAAAAGGCTTTTTGAAATAGGCACCTCCACTTGGATCACCCGATATAATCTACCTAAACCCATAGCAAAGTGACCAATTTGTGATCATCAACCTCAAGTGTGAAATTTTTCAACTTTTTACAGTTGTAATAATTTTTGGGTGGCATCAGTTCTTGTACGTTTTCGTTTTCTACTGGCTTCATATATACTAAAAAACGGTATGGCCACATTGTCATTTGCTGTACTGCATGAAAATACTTTGACGATATTACCATATGTTAACACTTTAGGGGTTGAAGCCATCATAATTTTATGTTCAATAACAAAGCAGAGAAGAGAGTTCGAGATAGGGTAGTAAGTTTTTGTTGAATATTTTTTAACTTTTACTCATTAGTGCCAATGCTACTGTTATAAACACAACGGTGCGCCTATAGTGGGTGTGTATTGGTTAGTAAAAGCAAAAGTCGCTTTGTAGTTAGTATATTATTGCTATCTTTCGTAAAATTCAGGAGAGTTACTTGCTTACTAATATACGGGTAAATTGTATTTGTGTAAGTACAGCAACATGCATGTATATTTAATGTATGTACTTTTTGTGTGGGCCTATTTGCTGCAGTAGCACCATGGATCACGTGCAATTACGGTACTAATATCAGAATAGAAGTTTTTTTAATATTTAAAAAAAGTGAAAGAAGTTGCGATTTCGCACACTAGATGCATTTAGTTTTAACAAATGAAAAAAGTGTCGAAATGAAATTTGTGAAAATCCGATACGAGGCATAAACGCATGCCTGCCAAGTTCGTCAAAGCGTAATGTGTTTTTGAGTGTACGCAAATATTGTGCAATATTTGTTTGCAAATTTATTGTTACACATAGTGTATAAAAAACTGCGTGAATATAATGTACATAAAATCAATGCTTACAGCGTAGGGTTAAGTGGTACCTATATGCCTAAGAGCTTATAACGCTAAGATAAACCGATAAACCTTTCACAACAAGCAATTGCAATTTAAGTGTGAAAATACTAAACTACAGGTAATATAAAGTATGACTTAAAAAAAATATTGCACACAAAACAAAATGGTAGCATGAAAGTTATGAACGTTAGCAATAGCGCGACCTTGTGTCGTTTCAACTAATCGCCGGATAGGCGCATGAGTGGTTTACAATTTTATTTGTCTAATACATGTGTAATGTGTTGCCTTTTTTTGAAATAATAAGAGGCTTAGAAGCAGTCAATGTTACAATTGGTTTGAAGTGATTTTGAAAAATAATATTAAAATATTCATCTTACTATATATGTATATATGCTACGGTATCAACTAATTGTTTCGTAGTAACGTTTGTGTTCCAATGTTAATGTCACAGCGCGATGTTGCGGATTAGCGTATACATCTGTGGGCATTCTCAGGCGCTTGTAGTGGAGTTGCCACAAGCATAGTAAAAATAAAAGTTTTGTACAAAATAAATCGATGTGATAACAAGAGGTAAATATAATAAAATGCACAATGTGTTTTCTAGTATCTAATAAAAGTCAGTTGTTGAATATAAATACTAATGCCAAGCAAGGCAGAAACACAAATAAACGACAGAAACATTTTTGGTTAATATTCAGTATTTATTTGTTTTCAAAGAAAGTTTCACGGGTATTAAAACGCTTGCGGCATGCTTCGACTATAACTAATGTGGATTAAATATGACTAGAACCAAATGAATTCTAATTGTTTAAAGAAAGTAATTTATTACTATAAATTGCAACAATTCAATTTGGTCAGCCGGCAGCAACTTTGTCAATTTAGTTATTTCTCGACAAATTATAGCTCGTGTCCATAGGGTGTCTGCTTGCTTTCTGCTTTGTTGCAAGTCTAACTGCTTGCTTTATGCCAATTATTCATTTTTTGTTATCTTTAGCGTGCCTGCAGAGTGGACGCTCAAAGCCGAGCCGAGCGTAAAGCTGATTTCGATCAGCACTGTTAAATTTTTGGTACCGCAGAGTGTGTGCGAGGGTTAGCGCTGAATACCGGGAGTAATTTGTTGTTAGACACATGGGCACTTTTGGCTTTTAATCTTTTTATGTTTGCATAAAGATTTAAAAATGATTCAGAAAAAATTATTTAAATGTGCCCGAATTAAAACAAAAACATTCGATTATATTATTGATTAAAAAATTGGACCAATGCAACGGTTATCATCCAGCTAGATTTCGTATAAAACTCTAAAGCCAAGTGATTTTCTATAGGAAATAGTCGTAGTGATAAGGAAAACAGTTTAACAGCTGGTAAGTGTAGTTTAACTTAGATTAGGACAAGCCATAGAGCTCCGCAACAGCAAATAGACTCACTTAGACAACTTCGACTCTCTCTTGTGACACCCACATACTGCTGAGAAGATTCGACAAATCGCTTGGCGAGCTATTATAAAGTTCTTAAGTCGGATAATGTCGATAGTCTGACAAAAGCTTCACATTGTAGAAAAAAGTGCTTAACTGATTCCGCATCGCCTTTCACCAAGCATCTTTGGCAACTAGCATCTGGTTTGCTCACTAATCTAATCTAATCCTATTGTACGGTGAACAGTAAGCACACCAATGATTGCGATGAATTGAGCCTTCCTAAGCGACAGCAGCTGATAGGACCGTTTTCAATGCACCGCCTGCCAGAAAGACCTCGCTACTGCACAATTACTGGTTGTTGAAATCACTCGAAGTCAGTGTGTCAGTGCGAATTGTGTTATCTTGTCAGTTTTCAATAAAAAAATACTAATGTAAACCAATCAACCAACCAATTGCAGCAAGATCTAATAATAACGAGATTACAACTTTATTGACAGAACTTCCTTGAAACGCTAGGACATAGCATCAGGAGATTACAATAAGAAGAAAATATTTGGGCTAACGTCTAATTAATCCTAAAGGACGACAGCTGTACTAACGTGCGCACGCTCCGATGCCCACTCGGACCACTAACTTGTAAAAGCAAAGACACACATCTGCTTCTGTGCAGCAAAGCGGACCCGTCAACAAACACAAGAAAGGTTCGACATCGAAAAGCTGCAATCATATCGTCTGCTCTCTGACAGAAAAGATCAAAACAAAAAGCTGGTATGACGAGGATTGTCGTGTCATAGTGGAGAGAAAACATGCTGCCTACCTCTCAACGTTGCCATCGACCACAACACGAGCGTTGAAGATGGAAGCGAGGTCCATGTGCAGACAAAAAAGAAAGAAACGATCCACAGACGATGGAACGATAAGCTGAATGAACTATACGACGACATTGACATAGTTCAGTTTATAAAAGGACAGCGGCTACGCTGGCTAGGTCATGTTGTCCGATTGGACGAAAGCCACTTTTTAAAGTGTTCAATGCAGTATCCGCTTGTGGAAGCCGACGAAGAGGAAGACCTTCACAGCGTTGGAAAGAACAGGTGGAGAAGGACCTGGCTGCTCTTTGCATCGCCACTTGGCGCCAAAAAGCGTAAAAGAAAAATTAATGGCGTGCTGTTGTTAACTCGACTACAATTGCGTAAGCGTATTCTCCGTCAATAAAGAGTAAGGAAAATATTGATATAAAAGAAGGACGATGGTCGTAGTGCCGCTCACGTTTGGAATAAAAACCATATCTTAGGAACTACCCAACCAATTTCAACGAAATTCGCTTCATAATATAACATTTAGCATCCAAATGCTTCACAAGGCATCCCGTCTAAGTATCACCGATATCGGGCTATAAGTTTTGAAAGCCTCAGATATCGAACATGAGTACCTTAATGCTTGTTGCTACATTTTTACCGAAAATATCTAAACATTCTCTCAGATATGCTAAAGAAATTCAAAGGTGATGTGTTCTTTCTAATAGCGTGTCTCTGTGTGAGAAATGGGTTATAACTTCGCCCAGCTCTTATTTACCTATTACAAGGCTCTTCAAACTTCCGGTGGTGTGAGATATCTTAGCAAAATTAAGTGAACGTATAAGATTCGATATAATGTGGCTTGGTGGTTAGTAAAATCGGTTCAAGAATTACCTCAGATTTCATATACTATAATATATATACTAATTTTCGTTATTCCAGTGGAATTTAAATAAAAAAAATCAAAGTTTTTAATACTTTAATTTAAAATATAAATATATGCAATTTAGAAAAGTAATATGTATTATGTATTCTGTATCATTGCAGAGCTTGAAAGGTGGACTAGCGGAGTTGATATTTTAAATGGTTTTCACGCTCAAAAAATATTAATTTTGCAATCGAATCGCAGCAGCATGTATCGTTTGGTAACGCAAATATGTTTTAATGGCAGACAATTGTAAAAGAGCAAATAGAAAACCACAAATACTTAAATGAATTTAATTTAACGTCATCACAATGTACCTATTCACTGCACTGGAAGAGATAAAGCTCATACAACCAAAATTATTGCAAAATATAACTACTTTGAAACGGGTGCAACAAACAGTCAGAACGAGCAAAATTAGAAGACGTACACTTGCATTGACTACTAAAATTAAATTCAGAGCAAAATATAAGCAGAATACTACCGTTGCTTATCTTAAACTAAATTTGTATGCAATAACAATTCAGCTATCTCCTACCACACATATTCAACATAAAACTCAAACGGATTTCACAGTTAGATATGGATATATGTTAATCATGAGTAAACCATTATAACCTTATAATCGTTAATAATAAATAACTAACACATAACAAATACAGTACCACAACAATCCATCATTGCAGCGCTAGGCACAGATATTTGGAGCATGCGGTATATTAGAACCGAGCAAAGCAGTATATACCAACCTCGTTTACGGTATTAATATCTACGCAACAAACAAGCATATAAAAAATTAAATCAATAATTAGAATTCTGAAGAAGTCAATCTTTTAACAAATACGTAAATTTATACATATGTATTTATTTACATAAATATATAACATAGAATATGAATTATTACCCGTAATTAAGGTACATATAATAAATATATTAAGCGTCCAGAGAAAGGCTTGAATATGACGGTGAGTAAAAGCCATACATATACATATATAGTTAAATATTATACATTAAGTGTTTATTTCATTTATCTTTTGGTAGAAAATCTACATGATTATTTGACTAATAGGCCATTCGCACAAATGTCTCTCCTTACTGTACCAAACTTGATATTAATAGCTTAACAAATCCAATTTTTATAAGCCATATTCTGTTTTTTCATTAATCTTGGAGTCACCCAAATTCCGCCATACCGCCTTCTTGAATCTCTCCAAGTGATGCTCCTTCCGTTGACTGGTGGCTTGGGAAATTAGCAGCCAAAAGTAGCTCTAACGACTCCTCATTGTTCGTAGTGCAGCCACCAGCTCCACTGCTCAGATAGCCTACTGGAGTTGGCCTTTTAGCGAGAATGCGTTTAAATCTATAGCACTCCTGGCAACCCTCCACGCTTTGATCTTCCAAATCTCAGACTTATGATGGCAAGTCCTGCTTTACCACTTTTTTGAGCCTTATTGAAAAACCTTCGGCTTGAAGATCTAAACTCAGCAAGTTCCGGTGTCGTCTGCGGTATTCGCTGTTTCCAATGTTCAAATGATGTTTTATGGTCCATCTTGCGCAAAACCTTTCTCTCGAAAACTCGTAGTGCCACGTCATCGGATATCCAATCGTCTACGTTTCTGCACAATAAAGCAGGACGGGAATACTTTTCAATTGCCAACTCAGTCCATAGTAGCACCTGTTGCAAGAGTGATTCTGGGTTGGATTTCAAGGCTGACATTGTTGATGTTGCTGATACTGGATACTTAGAAAATTATTCGAAATTATATACGACTTCAAAGTTTTGACTGTCAACAGTGACGTGGGACAGGAGATATTTCGACTTGTCCTCATTCACCACCAGACCCATTCGCTACCTTTCCTTATCCAGTCGGGAAAAAGCAGAACTAACGGTGCGGTTGTTGCTTCCAATGATATAAATATCATCGGCGTACGTTAGCAACTGTACACTCTTCTAAAAGATTATACCTTCTCCATTTAGCTTTGCAGCTAGTATTATCCAACATCAGGTTAAAGAAGTTCCTCGATAGTGAGTCACTCTGATTGAAACCTTTTTTGATATCTAAAGGCTCAGAGAGGTGCTTTCCGATCCTGACGGAGCTTTTTGTCTTGCTACCAAATTCAGACTTAGCAGCATTTGAATAGCTCGCCCGGCAAGCCGACGCTTTGTTGTTCTTCAAGCTGGAAATCTACTGCTGCTATTCTAATTTCTTCATGGTCGGGCAACGGAACTTCTGCTCCATCATCAACGATTGGGTATTGGTGTTGCACCATGATAGTTCGTGATGTTGCACTATCACTGCCATTCAGCAGGTACCCTCCATAAATTCAGTATACACTAGACATCTGTTACGAGATTTTCTTTCTACAAAAATATAAACGGTTTTTCAAAAGGGACGCTACAAAAGTAGACCGATAGGGACAGCAAAGGACGTCTTATTTTTCCTGCTCTTTTGACATTTCCCTTCAGCCAATTATTAAAATTTACTACCGAAATTTGGAGTCAGTGGCCTCAATTTGAAGAGCGCTACGTCCTCAGGTTCATTTCTGGCTGAATGGCTATGAATGATTTGGAATATTTCAACTACTGGGATTGCTTGACCGTTTTATTGAGCTGACACTTTATATGTAATTATTTTACTTACACGTGAATTAAATTTTCAAAAAAAAAAAATATGTAGTTATATGTATATGCGCTGTATTATAATGTTATATTCTTTTTGTACAGTCTCATTCACAAAGCAACTTCTATTATAACAATGAAAACGATGCCTTATCCTGCAATAGCCGACCAATTAGTAGCACTTTACATAGAGAAAATAGTAATGAACCATATAGAAACAGTGCTGATATACTAAATAGCTACAATAACACAAGTACTTATGACACCAGTAACGGTATCAGCGAATCCAGGGACATTGTAATGCAGCCGAAGTCTTACGAACCCGGTAGTGACGTATATGTGTATAATAAGGATGTAAATACGTATGGATGTGATATGACTGCCTTTTTACAAGGCGGTGCCACAACAACAACCAAATCAAACACATTAATGAGCGTGCGCAGCGACTACAAGAATGGCAGCGGTTATAGCGAGCCAAATCAAGCATACAACAGCTGTACTAACGAGCTGTATCGACATGAAGACGATGTAAATAGCACAGCTTATTGCTACAACACACCACTCAGTACGATAAGCAGTGATCATACCGGGGAGTATAAACACGACGGCAGTGGTTACAGTACCGGGAGTTGGGAGACTAAAACACAATATGACGAGTATCTTTACGGACGCCATAAGTCCATTGGCAGCGCGAAAGTATTGCCGCGCATACCTATGAAACAAAGCAGCAGTACGGACGGTTGGCATGGCTACGATGACATGACAATGCAAGCGCACAGTCATGATGCGACATCAAACATATTACCGTTACAAACCGTAGCGGAACAGTGTCGCATGCCAAGTGACAATCACTTATACGCCGAAACATATGCCAGCGTTGCTGCGGATAGCAGCGTGTCTCAAAATGTTGCTGTTGCAGGCGGTAAAAATGAGTTTACCTATAGCGGTTCGACATCGTTGCGTTTACTGCCACAACTACAGCCTAACCAGGAATATGGCAAGTCATTTCATAGGCTTACAGTGAGTGCTGATAATAGTGGGACTGCAACTACACTGACGACTTCAACCAATTTGCGCGTGAATACCTACGACAACACGACAATAATGAAAAACTATGGCGACATCTATGACGAACCGTATTACAACAACACGATTGCAAAGTATAACGGACGCCCGTATGCAACGAGCTATATGGACTATGGTTACAACCCTTCATACAATAATGCCTACAACAACAGTAATGCATCGGATAGTTTATCGACGTGCAGCGATAAGACGGCATATTCCGCATCGGTGGCGCAAAAGCTACAGCTGCAGCAACAACGCAAATATGCCATTATGATGGCCATGACGACGGCGTCCGTGATCGCGTCCGGCGAAACGCGTGTACCGGTGAAACGCAGCACCGAATCCGATGCGCATTCGGAAACTGTGAGCGCTGCACAGGTTGATAGTTTAGCATTGAAAGCGCAGTCCTTAAGTGTGTACGATGTTTTGAGTAACAAAACTGACTTAGCGACAACAAGTCAGTTGTGGGCTCGTTCAACAAATGATTGCAGAAATAATAAGGTGGCAACACAAGCAACAGCCACAACAGCATGCATCAGTCTGCAAAGCACAAGTACGCCGGCTGCAATAACGACAACAACGCATTTAACAATGACAACACCAACAACACACACAGTAACGACTTCAACTAGAAAATTGCCAAAACGTCTGCCGACGCCAAAACCAAAAAGTAATAACAGCAACTGCCACCAGGAGAAAGCGAATGGTATGAGTAAGAAACTACCAAAGCTACCAATTGACAAGCCGGATAATGGAAGCGTAGTGTTGCCCCAAGTTGTGGATGGTGCATTAGCAACAGCAACTGAAACAACACAAGCGCCAGCTCCATCAACTAATGCTATTGTAACAACAAAAAGCAGCACGTCATATCCACCATTAACGATAGACACATATAGTGTAGGCATAACATGCGTAGAATCAATACCATCATCAACATCAACAGCATCAACATCAACATCCTCATCAACATTAACAACATTATATTCACCAACATATACACCATATGCGACGCATGTAACAGCAACAAAAGCAAAAAGTGTAGTTAGTGATTTCGGTGCAACAACAACAACAACAACTCAAACGCCAACAAAAACCACGCAAACACCAACTACAACAGCGAAAAGTGTTGAGTTGTTTGTTGATAGCAAATATGACAGCTACAACAGTATTTTCAACAACAACAACACTGTTAGTAAATACGATGTTGCTAAAGAGTACACCAACAACAATAATAATAGCGTTATCCAATCACCAACAACTGCAACACGTAAACTTTTCGTAACAACAACAACTATACCGACATATCCTCACTATTTAGCAGCACAACAACAACACAATGATTATGCGTCAAATAGTAGTGGTGTTGACGGCGACAACATTGCTGATAGCATTGCGCTTAAACATACAAATGCATATGATATTTTTTTACAGAGCACAACAACCAGCAAGTCAACCGATACGTCACTAACAACAATAGCGCCAACGTCAGTAGTAATGCCAACGTATACATATAGTATAGAAACACCGACAAGTGATAGCATTAAAGGGTTAATAGGTCAAAGTGTAAGCGTTAGTTCACCCATAACTGTAACGACTTTAACAACAACACTAACAACATCGCCAACAACCAGCAAATCCGCATACAGTAACGATATATACAATTTTAAGCCCAGTTATAGTCTGAGTACTAACACAGATGTAGAGCTTAAGCAAACGTCAGCTCTGAGTAATGTTGGCTTGACATTAACGTCGGCTGACACATCAAATTTCAACTCCAAGGCCGGTGTGTTGTACGATACAACAATGTCTACTATTTATGATGAATATTTGAAAAATGCTGCTGACAGTTATTTATTAACGACAATAACAACAGCAACAACTTTAACAACTGCAGTTGACACAGCAACAACGTTAACTGTAACGAGTTGTATGCCAACGAGTACTAGTACGTATGCCACATTTGAAACACCACAGCCTTTCACCTTAAACACATTAGATCACATTTCGACAATACCAACAACGACAACAACATCACATTTCGTGGTTGAAAGTGATTTCATACTTACAACATTATCACCGTTAATTGATAACATTGTCACTTGCGCCGATAATTTCCAACAAAATGATTCTCATAGCATAATCACAACCACAACCACAACACCAACAACAACAATAGTAATTGATAATAATAATGTTGGGCGATTGCTCACAACAACTGTTGAATTAGCGATAACAACAACAATAAACAGCAACGTAATTAGCACCGCTGACTTGACTACAACCACAACGTATACGGATTATTTGGCAAAATATCCACTGCCCGCAGTATTAATGTTTGATGGTAGCAACAACAGCAGCAATAACAATGTTGGCGAACATGAATTGCCGGTATATATAACGGAATTTCTAAACTGTGATATAAAAAGTCCAAATCTACAAGACAGCTTCAGTAAATATGATGAAATGTTGCAACAATACGACAGTCTGGATGCATACACTTTGCCTACAACAACACACGCAAGTATGACTACCTTCAGTGAGTCAAGCGTTGTGACTACTACAGCGGCAGGCGATTGTAACACTAGTGATTTGGCGCCGTTTAAAGTAGCTAATGGCGACTTACCCACAACAACAACCTGCACCACCACCACAACTACCAACCTTTATAGCGATCTCAGTAGTACATTCTCATATCCAATCTTAAATGACAGCATCGACTCCGTCACTACAACCGCCATGCCGGCTTCAGTGACAGCTCCTTCCCTTACCACGGCGTTCGATGATTCCTTCTACGATAGCTACAATGTTGATTGGTCCGCGTTGACTGCACCTGCCTCTCTTACCACCACTATAGAGGAAGTAAATGACGCACCAACAGTGAGTCAAGATGTTGTCAAAACGGGTGCAAAAACCGCCGTTAGCAGCAACAGCATAAGCGGCGGTACACAAGGCAGTTATTATCGCCCATCTGCAGCAATAACTGCTGTTGCCACTGCAAGCAAAAGCCTAACAACTTTAACAGTCGAGGAGACAACAGCAACGCCGTCTGCGCTTAGTGTGACTGGCAAGGCGACGAGCATGTTTGGTGGCATTTCGAAAGGCTTCAAAGACGGACTTGGCGTGCTCAGCGGTGTGAATACCACAAACGATGCGCACGCGAAACAACAACAACAGACGAAAAAGAGTGGTTTCGGCTTTGGTTTGGCCTCGAAATTCGTGCCAAATGTAGGTGGCTTGTTTGCAGGTGCGACAACGGCGGCGCAGCAGACCAACGAGATTGCAAAAACAGCAAACGGCAGTACTAATGCGAGAAGCAGCATATTCGCAGCAACAACTGCAGACTCGACGCTTAGCAGTAACGGTAGTTATGGTTTATATGGCAGCATTACAACTGCGTCTACTAGCGCTGGCGACCACTTCCGGCAAACATATAGCGCTGCAGTCAACGGTAAATATAGTGAACTGCTGTATACGCACTCCAACGCTGATAACATGCTGCCGTTCGATGCAATGCATGAACAGCCCGATGGCACGAACGGCATGTTGCTGCCTGCGCACAGCGTTCATGATGACATGCTGTACATGCAGTCACCGGAAACGCAAACTCATGTAGTGGTTACAAGTGATATGCTAACAAGTCACCTAAATAGCTATGCTTACGATGATGTTGCTTATGACGTGGCTGATGTGGCGCGTGAAGCGGACGCAAGTGTTGATTATGCCAGTGCATACGCGACGGATATGCCGAAAGCTGTTGATGATATGCAGCGCGTCTGCTATGCGCAGCAAATCGACGATAAAATGCATGTTGCTGCGGTTGATGGTAGTATGATTAATACGACAGCTTATCTGCATAACGATATGCCGATTACATATTACCATACGCCACAGCAACAACAGCAGCAGCAAGAAGGTTTAAATAACACAGGATTGCCAAATACAACAAAATCTGCTACACCAGCGGCTACAGAAATCACTGCACAAGTAACGCCTACAAACAGCAAAAGTAACGCCAGCAAGTCACCAGCTGCAACGGCAAAGTCAACTAAATCTAGTGCTGCTAGCGGTGGTGGCATGTTTGGTTCATTTCTAGGCAAAGCAGCAGCCGCCGTGCAGTCGGCAACTCAGGCCGTCAATCAGGCTACCACAACTGTACAACAAAAGGCCGCAACAGTAATACCGACAGCAACAACAGAGCCAGCTGTGACGACTGCCACAACGCTTGCGGCAACAACGATGCACAGTAATCAACAGCAAAAAGTGTTGTCACAACAAAATTCAATGTCACCAAGCCATTATCCAGCTGCGTCCACAGCATATGACGAGGATTATGACAATCGGAATTTGTACAATTACAAAAATGATTTGGACCCCGTGGCAGCAATCGTTACTACCGGCAACTCGGTATCAGTTACAGATGCTGCAACATTACAGTACAACAATTACCATTTGCGTGGCCAACAGAGCCAACAAAGCGGTAAATTGTTGCCGTCGGTGCCAACAGCTGGTTCCACTGGTAAAAAGCTGCCCACCATCAATAGCAGTAAATCCGGCTTTTTGATCAAACAACAGCCAACGGAAATCTACGACGACGATCTAATGATTGACCTTGTGAACGATACCAATGAATATCATTTGCACGGCTACGCCGATGAGAATAACGATTTGTTCGACGACGACGACGATGAAATCGTCGACGATCTAAATGATAATAATTTAAGTAATCTCAATGATGATGATAATGAATTGGATCGGTACATCGTTGATGAACGCATTGGTCGTGAGCTGAGCCACAAACAGCAAGGCTTGCAGCAAATTCAGACGGGTTGTGAGATCGATAGTGAGCAAGCTGATTACTACACGGATCACCAGCTGCCGGAAACACCGTCGGACATGCAACAAAAGGTGTCACAACATCAACCACGACACACGGCTGTCAATAGTTATTATGAGCATACGGATGGTGGTTATGATTATCGCGAGGATTATTTCAATGAAGAGGATGAATATAAGTATCTGGAGAAAGAGCAAGAGATACTCTGTCAACAACAGCAGCAGCAGCAGCAAAACTCATTGTTACAAAAGAAACAAGCGAATTACCAATATGAGGATTCTAGTGATATTTATTTAGAGGATAATTATCAAAGCGAAGACAGTGGCAATTATCTAGATGAAAGTTCGAGCAGTAGTGTTGTTGGTGGCGCGAGTAAAAAACATGCATTACAAATGGCTGAAACTCCAACTGTTGGTGCAGGCGCAAATGATGAAATGGTGCACAACTTGAACGCATTACCTACCACACCGACAACAGAAAACAACTACGCCGGTATTATCAATGGCAACGTTGCTACTCTATCATCCACGTTGCATCAATACCAAATCAAAAAACAGGATAGCATCATTATGGAGGAGGATGAGGATAACCTATTGCTCAATGATATGGGTGTCAACAAGAGCGCACTGAGTAAGGTACAACAGCCAAATAGCCGTCGGTCCAGCCACGGCTCAATAATTGAAAACGATGACGACATAATGTGTGAATTGCCGTCCATGCCCGTCGCAGCGCCCAAGAAGAAAATGCTAATACGTGGTGAAACCGAGGAAGTGGTCGGCGGGCACTTGCATATGCTACGTAAGCCAGAGGTCACAGCAAAGCAGCGTTGGCATTGGGCCTACAATAAGATTATAATGCAATTAAATGTAAGTACAATCATAATTTACATTTATGAATAGTATATGCAATTAATAGTTGTAACTGTAGTCCTAATGTCACATATTCAACTAAACTTCTAGAAAACGGGTTGAGTATATTTACTACTAAGTGGGTAGGGTAAATTAATGGAAGAATAAAATAAGTTTTCTTCTGAAGGTTTGAGCCTAATGAAAGGAAGAATAAAAGTAGTTTTCCCCACAGAAGTTTGAGCTTCCTGGTTAGGTTAGGTTAGTTACGATGGTTGTTCCCCAAATGGAAGCACACCTTGACTATTGAGGACAGTCCTTTCTAGATCTCCCAAATGCGGGCATTCCATAAGGAAATGTTGCGCAGATACTACCTCATCTTTCACCAAGCAGCTACTGCAGCTAGCATACGGTTTTGTTTTTTAGTTTGACGGCGTGCAAACCGACCACAATGCCAGTTCTCTCGTGACAAGGAAAATATTGACTTTAAGTGGTACGGTTTACTTTGGGTCAGAAGGAACCAGCGACAGAACAGATGCCAGTCACTGTCCTTGATACCTTGCAATTTCCTGCGATTCCACTGTGACCAGGCACTCAAACTAGTCTGATTGCGAAGTGATCCGCATTAAAAAGAAGCACCCATTGAAAAACCAAACAGAGGATCACAATTAGTATAGAAAATGTTTATTACTTTTTGGAAAACCTCGTTCTAAAACAGTGGTCGGCACTGCTTGGCGCATTTGTGCCGACTCAGATCACACGTACGCTTACGCTCTATCGTTCAGGCGTTGTCGAACCAGCAACGAATGAACATCGCGCATGACTATGGCACTTTGCATAAGTGTCCTGAGGTTACAGAGTTCTCACTGGGTATCATTTCATTCGTGCTCACCTACACAGTCACAAATCCTCTCGTGCCGACCACTGTTATAAAATAATGTGAATATAACGGCATTACTTCGAGTAACTCAAGTATGCCACTGAACTCCGCCTAAACGGCTGGACCGATTTGTATGAAATTTGGTATCTGCAGCTGGATGCGAGTATGATTTGTAGTTACCATTTTAAAATAAAAATTGAGCATTTAATTAATTATAAATTTATAATTCTTTGATGTTTTATATTGGCCAAAAATGGAAATCACCTAAAGTTATATAAAATTGTTTTGCGAAATTTTGTTTGGAATATGTTTCATAATTGATTGTCGCTACTAACGGTGTACCAAATCTTTAAAATACTTTGTTCCTTATAGCGTGAAATATCATGCAGTACAATGTCTTTCGGGTGCGCTGCTATGAAACATTATTTATACATTAATTTGCTTATTTCAAATTAACGTATTCTGAAATACTTCGGTAACGAAACGTTACACAGTGCAATGTTTTTTTTTTTTTGCAGGACTTGCGAAGAGGGACGCCTACGTACTAAACCCTAAACTCCGTCTTCTATAGCTCTTTATTCTCCCTTGCGGTACCACCGCTAGGTATTTCCTCACAAGGGTAAGCTTTAGCCAATTTGCTCATCTCCAATCCAATTTGGTCTACTGGTCACTCGTCATCCTCCTTTCGCTGCTACGTTGCCACTCATTCTTTCTTAGCTCTGTTAGAGCTCTCGCGGACCATGCTCTTACTTGATTCCATACATTTGGTGATTGGATCATGTGCACCACTATATTTCCTGGTGTGAGGCGTTCCTTTAGTAGTTTCTCCAGTTCCGTTCTTTCACATTCAAAACGAGGACACTCAAAGAATACATGTAATGCGTTTTCGCATCCATTGTCACAGAGGGAGCATTCAGATGCATCGTTATGTCCATACTTTTGTAGGTATTCTCTAAAACAGCCGTGTCCAGTCAGGAACTGCGTCAAGTAGTAGTCTGTTTCACCATGCTGTCTTTCTACCCACTTTTGAATGTTTTTGATAAGCCTATATGTCCATCTACCTTTTGTCGTCTCGTCCCAGCGTTTCTGCCACTCATTTAGGCTCTTTTGCCTTTCGTTATTTCTCTCTTCTGTTGTCAGGCGTCTCTCCGTACTTTTCATTTTGTCAAAAATTCTTTTTTGTTCCATCGCTGCAATGTCTGGTGGCATGATACCAGCTATAACTCCGACCGCCTCGTGTGATACAGTCCGAAACGCACAGGAAACTCTAATTGCACTTAACCTCATTATAGATTTTGCCTTTTCAGCGTATGATTTATGCTGCAGTGCAGGTCCCCATATAGGTGCCGCATACATTAGTACCGACTGACTCACTTTGGCTAAGAGTGCTCGTCTACTCTGGCTCGGTCCACCAATGTTAGCCATTAGTCTGGATAGTGCAGCCGTAACCCTTGCCGCTTTTTCACAAGCCTTGTTAATATGGGTCTTATAGTTTAGTCTCACATCTAACATCACCCCCATTTCAGGGACTGCTGTGTGGTTATATTGTACCCGGACCTAAGACTGAACCTTGGGGTACTCCGCCCGTCACTGCGTAGTTTTGTGGTCCTTCATCAGTATCATATAATAGCATTCTATTGGACAGGTAATTTGACACAATCTTTACTAGATATAACGGCGTTTTTTTTAGTTCGAGAGCTTTTATGATGTGAGGCCAGTAGGCCGAATTGAAGGCATTCTTCACGTCGAACGTTACCATCGCACAGTATTTTTTAGAGCCATACATCCATCTGGTTCCTTCAATGGCTCTGCTTGCGACATCAGTTACTTTCTGGATTGCATCTATTGTCGACCTTCGTCTTCGGAAACCATACTGATTGTCTGCCAAACCCGGTAATTCATTTTCTAGATGTTGCTCCAGTCGGACACATATTATTCGTTCTAATATTTTTCCCATTGTGTCCAACATGCATAGCGGTCGGTATGAGCTTGGCTCTCCGGCTGGCTTGCTTGGTTTCTGGAGGAGGACCAATCGCTGCTTCTTCCATATTTTTGGGAAAACACCCTCTCGTACACACTGCGAAAACACCTCCGTGAAAGGGGCGGAGTTGTGTTTAATGGCGATCTTTAGAGCTTTGTTTGGAATGCCATCTAATCCAGGTGCCTTGTTGCTGGCGAATCTTTCTGCTGCTTCAACTACGTCTTTTCCGGTGACTATTGGTATTCCTGTTATTTCAGTTCCCTCGTTATGCCATTCATGTGGAGTTTGCGTGGGGAATAGAGTTTGTACTACAGTCTTAAATAGTTTAGGGCATGTTGGGTTTTGTCCCTTGCGGCTTCTAACTTTTGTCATTACTATCTTATAGGCATCCCCCCATGGGTTTTCTTCTAGTTTTTTGCAGAGCTCTTTAAAGCAGCAGGCCTTGCTCTCTTTAATAGCTTTCTTGAGTTCTTTTCTCTTCTTCTTAAACTGATCCTGCAGCATTAAATACTCAGTTGTTTGTCGCCTCCTTTGGCACAGACGCCTCGCTTTATGACATTCATTTCTTATCGCAGAAATTTCCTCATTCCACCAGTACGCTGGCTTTCTGTTTGAACACTGTTTTTTCCTGTGCATTGATGCATCGCAGGCTTTACTGACGAATTTCACGAGTTGCTCCGCTTTTCGTTCCACGTCTAATGCGTCGTTTGGGTTTCCGTCTAACATCAATTTGAAGAGATTTTCATCGAGAGTTTCAATTTTCCAACCTCTGGTTTGCGCCGTTTTGGGGGTCTTACGTCCTTGTGTACGTTCTTGGTTACCAATTTCTAATATAATGGCCAGATGGTCGCTGTGGGTATACAGGTCACTCACCTGCCACTTAGCTGTACGCACTAGGGAGCTGCTAGCGAAAGTGATGTCAATCACGGAACCACGTCCATTCTTTTCAAAAGTATTTTTATTACCAGTATTTAACAAGACGATATCCTTTGACGAAAAAGCTTTCAGGAGAGCATCTCCTCGCCTGTTCGTGTATGTACTCCCCCATTCAATCGCCCATGCGTTAAAGTCACCGGCCACAACGTTTATTGTTGTGTTTGATATTTCTCGTACTAGAATGTCAAGGAATTTTTCGTATTCACTTTGTGGGACGCTTGGCGGGACATAGCAGCTATATATGTTTATCCCACAAATTTTTGCCCGTGTGT
This sequence comes from Zeugodacus cucurbitae, assembly GCF_028554725.1. Lineage (NCBI taxonomy): Eukaryota > Metazoa > Arthropoda > Insecta > Diptera > Tephritidae > Zeugodacus > Zeugodacus cucurbitae. Next base: position 30,034,597 of record NC_071672.1, on the reverse strand, counting down.
AATAGGGCTGACCTGTCAGCGGGTTGTTTTGAAAACCTTTGTCTCCACAGGCCCATATGGCTGCTTTATTCGTCAGGTCGGAAGTCCATGTTGCTGTGCTTAGGTTTTTATACTGCTCGCTGATTATTACTACGTCAATTTTTTGTTCAAACACTGTATGTGTGAGTAGATCTTGTGCTGCCTCACAGTGGTTGAGGTTTAGTTGCAATACTCTCATATATTGGCCCTTTTACACGCTTCCTGGTAGAGGGGACATTTTTTGCTACCTATCTGGTGTTCGTAGTTCTCTTTTCCGTTCTTTTTACATGCACTGCAGGACGGCTTTTTCTCGCAAGTCTTCGCGAGGTGTCCCTTCTCTCCACATTTGAGACAACACTGGCTTCTATCATCTCGGTTACTACAGGCTCTGACCAGGTGGCCATATTCGAAGCACCTGAAGCACTTTATGAGGTTCGGCTTCTCTCTTATCCGGCATATTACCCATCCAATTTTTATTTTTCTTGCCTCGAGAAGTGCCCTGGCTTGTAGTGCAGGGAGGCTTAAGACTGCTGTCTGTGTGACTGCATACGCCGACCTGATGGTTTTGATTGAACCTTTATCACAGTCATCAAGTTCTTTTATCTGGCTTCGAATAGCATGTGATACATCTTCTTCGGTAGTGATTTCATCAAGGTCCTTAATTTCTAATGTGATTTCGTGGGTAAGTGCTTTAATTTTTGCTTGATTCCCAAGCACTTTCCCTATCTCCTTGGTATAGTCACCTGTGGTTTTCATTTGGACATCCTTTAGCTCCAACAACATTTCTCCTTTGGCAGTTTTTCTGATTCTGCTTACGCTTTCACCGAGTCCCTGGAGAGCGTCCTCCTTCTTCACCGCCCTCAGAATGTCACTATAGGACATATTTCCGGTTCGTGCAATGACTATGGCATCGGGTCGTGGTGGGTGTTTTTTCAACATCTTCTTTTTCTTCCTTATCTCTGTCCAACCATCTTTTGTTTCCTTCACTTGTCCTTTTTTAGCCGCGATAGGCTTATTAGCGTTCCCCTCCTTTATTGTTTCCCTATCTGTCTCCTCCTCAAGGGTGATTTTATTCTTCTTTGGTGGCGTTCGACGCTTCGTCTGTCTTTCGTCCCTCGGTCTCTTAGGTGTGATTTCCGTAGTCACAGGCAAGTGTAAAATGTTCCTTCTCTCCTTGTTTTTAATATATTCTTCTTGCGCCTTTTCGTATAATTTTACCACGTGGTTAAACAAATCTCTGTGATTGTTGTTGATGGATCGCTGTGGTGGGCGCATCAGCTAAATCAGCCTCTTAAGTTCAGCCCCCAGTTCCATCATATGGTCTCTACTCGGTTTTGCCTCTTTGGTCAGCGGTGTGCTATCCTGCAACGCTGGCGGTGACGACCTTGCTCTTACGGGCTTTTCCACACTTAGCACTTTTGTGGGCGATCTGCCAAGCCTTGGGGCACGTTTAAAGGGGTCCATGTCTATGTTTGGTGTTGTTTTGGACGAGCATGTTTCCAGAACTCTGCTAACTCCACCACTAGCGTTTCATTATCGCTACAAATCGCATCAGTATTTGCACTATTAAAAAATTTTCTCAGGTTTGGTTCCATTCTTTCTTTTTGTTTATACCAGCGCATCGTGTGCAGGGGGGCGGGGCGAAATAGACAGGAACGGGTATACCCTCGGGGACGATGCCCCTACCCCAGTTCCCTGAGGCCTGTCCTTCGCTTTACCAGTCCCGGAATACACGGACGGACTAGCGCTCGCCCGGGGCAACGCAGACTACTAATCCTGCGCCCAATGCACACTTCTTGACCAGAGCCCGAAGGGGCTGGTTTCTGATACACACCGCGACTGCCACCTCGGCAGAGCAAGCTCACATCACCCTATCAATCTTACCAACGGAGAAGTCGTTACTAGGATTTTTAGGGACTCCCAGTGCGCCACGATGTGTACCGGTCACTTACTTACTTACTTGTACTGTCAAGCTGTCGCCGTTGACAAATGTGGACCCCATACAGCGGTTACATTAGCACTAACCTTGTTATATCAAATTTAATTTTGTCTGATAAAAGTCGCTTTATTCAGCTGACAGTACGCATACGAATACAATAATGCCCATCCATTTGGCTATTAAATAGCGTTAGAGATTGTGATAACACTTTACATATATATATGTATATATATATACGTGTTATTGGCCCAATATGTGTACACACGCTTATAGAAAATGCTACCGACTGAGTTGGTAAATGTCGCAAAGTCATTTAGTTGGTTTAATCAGTCAATCAAGCAGTTCTACTTGTGAAATTTTTTGCGCACACTTGCATACAAAATATATATATATATATATATATATATACGTTATATATAAATATATATTATAATAAAATATAAATATAAATAAATATATTTATTTATTTATATATATATATATATTTAATGTTTCAATATTTGCATAGAATATACGGCAATCGCAAAGCGATAAAATCAAATCCGTATGGACGCAATGAAATTACAACAAATTGCAATGAAGTGGACTTTATGTCCACAAAACAAACCAGATCAATTACTAAATCCGAAGCTGCTTCTGTCTTACCAACGACATCGTTAACATCCGCCGAACGCACACGAAAGTTTAGCATTTTATTAAAACATCGACTTTGTCACACTTCCTCAGAGACGTTGTATGTAAGTTTATAAAATGTGTTTAACCAAAACTAATTGTCCACCTATTAGATTATTAAACCAAGGTTGAAATGAAACACAAATAATTAAATAATTGGAATTAATATATAATTGGATTGATGATTTGGCACAACGTCAGTAGTGATATACATATAATTAAATCGAATGTGTCATAAAATTATACTGTTTTCTTAACCATAACACCAGCTTTACGGTTTTGGCGTCGGCTCAAAAATCACATTACCTTTCATAAATCCTGAAAAAATAACTCATATTAAATATTCTTTTCGTCGCTCAATGTATGTTTTTTCCACTGGCAGGAGAGTTAGTTGTGACTCTCGCCAAATCGTGGCGGCATTATATTGTAGTTATCCGAACTGGTGATATGCTATCTGATGATCATATGAATACATATATATACTTAGTTATGTCATAAGCCCACAAATCTTTCGGCCATTGAACAATAAAGGGATCAAGCACAGTTCCCAGTTATATTGATGACCCTGCTCATACCAAAGTTGTTTTGATACTCTCCAAATTAAGTGTAGTGTAGAAATCATACTATCATGGACGTTGAAAACGTGTCACTGCTGAAGCCCCTTGCAACTTTTGAGCCAAATGATCGACCGGTAGGCTTTCATGTGTAGATCAGCTCGAATAAGTGTGGATCATTCTTATGGTCGACATAGCCATTTCTTATGGCATACATTTCTGTTTTCCAAGCGGATTTCTGCGAATTCCTTCAGTTCAGTTTATATGGTCGTAACGGTTGGAACCAAATGACGACTTTTTTCTGGTTATTGGAGAAAACTAAATTCTTTCATGAGCTCAACTCATAACTAAAAAAATTGTACTTCGAAGTTAGCCTCGAAAATCGAAATTATTATTAATTACAGTATATAGCTACTAAAAAATACAAAATATAGCTTAGAACTAAATTTTCTTCTAATTCCATGGTATATAAAACGTTTTCGTCGCGCTTTTATCACAGTTGCTATGTAGGGTCAAAGTTTGAACTTCGAAAAAATGAAAAAAAAAAATTGTTGTACAGTGTTATTATACGGCAACATTATTCTAACCTATATACATAATTACAGTTATAACAAATTCCATGCATTAACGCTATATGCTACAAATGCAGTAAATGATAGCACATATGTGGGTATCAGGTTAAATTAATGGCGCTGATAACAGTATTGCCAGTAGCATACCAGCTTTTACTTGAATTTTTGTTTTCCAACACAACTGGTTGTTGACTTTTTGTGTGCGCTTAGTAGTAGTTTAACCTCAATACGAACTGCAAACTACAGTAATGCGTTTCTACTCATTTATTTATTTGAACTTTTCATTTTATAGTTTTTGAATTTTGCTTACGGTTGTTGCACCAAAATTTAAAAACATAAAATTTAATAATTTTTTCTTTATTTCTGTTCGTTTACTGCTATGTAGCTGAAGTCATATGCGAAGTGGCACATATACGCGCTTGAATGTGTCTATGTAGTCGGATTTCTGCGCTGTCCTGTAGAATCGTTGCCTCAGTGACATATAACTAAAACATTTATAAATATTAAAACGGTTTTCTAAATCCAAAAACATAATTTTTTCATATATTTCGTATACTCATAGTTATTTAGACATGGTATCAGATATGGCACCCTTCATGGCTAACACACTCAAAATGAACCGACTGCGAATGAATGCATACGTGTGAGGTTGCCGAATGAATACAGTGAATTACTGTATTCCCACCCCTTCTAACAGTCACTATGTTCACGCATAACCGTAGTACTTCGTCAGTCAGTAAAATAACTAACATTAGAACAAATCTGTGCTATAAGGAGTAGGCTTGGTAAAACCAAACATAGGTCGCGCGTATCATATGCCAGGCACTGTGCAATATTCGAGCAATACACTTGTTATTGTACACGTTTAGTAAATTTCGTCAAAAAGTGTAGTATACTTTTCTGCGCTTGTAGTGCTAATTGCCGGTCGGTTGTACTGTAGAGCGGTTTTTATGCTAAACATAAAATAAAAGTTAAATACTTAACAAAAGTTAAATACTTTGTTTATAACTCACTTGCAAACAAAGTAAAAACACGACAGCTTATATATGTGTTGAATGTTGTCTATACAATATAGTGCCAACTCTAAACTGTGTCCATAAAAATATTTATAATCAAATTATATGTGCTAAAGGATTATAACAAGTGCAAGTTTTGCATAAACATTGCAAAAAGTTACAACAAAATAACACGAATTGTACGGAAGTTTTTAATTGTGTATAAAGTGTCTAAAGTAGCACCAAATGTGGCACTCTGAATATTGACCATAATAAATTTAAATATATATATGGCTGTATACACACCCAATAATGTACATGGATAAACTGGCGCACGCGCTTTGCTAACGTTTATCCAATTATTCTAGGCTAAAAGTAAATCGGAGGTTGTCACGTCGAAAACGGAGCTGCCATGTCTCCAATATAATATTACATATATATTAATTTAGATTATATATATTAATTTATATGACATATATTAATATATATGATATTTATTTATTAATGATATAATGATATTAATGATATTTAAATATATATGTATATATAACTATATTGAAATATATAAATTTCTTGTCGCGTTGTACTCATGGACATCATAATTTGATTGTTCTACTAGTATTCAATATAAATGAATTTAAATATACACATTTTTAAAGGTTGATCCATATCGAGGTTCCCTACTTTTTTAAGGAAAGAGTCCAGACAATTAAAATTTATTGGCGAATGTGTATTACCATTCGAAATCACATACTTTGGTATTTGTTTTTTAAAGATTATATCTATCAATGTTGGCCGCGGCTACGTCTCAGCTGGTCAAGACGTTGAGTACAATGACTCGTTTGAGCATTTCGACTGGTAACTGGCGACTGACACGCATGTTGTTTTGCACCGAGACCTGAATCGAAGCGGGATTGTCCGCATAGACTTAAGACTTTAGATATCCCCACAGGAATAAGTTTACCGGTGTGATATGACACGATCTTGGTGGCCAATCGTGAGGCCCAAAACATGAAATTATCTGCTCACCGAAGTGTTCTCTCAATAAATTCATTGACTGATGCGTTGTGTGGGAAGTGGCGCCGTCTTGTTTGAACCAAATGTCGCCGAGATCATGAACTTCAATTTCAGTCAACAAATAGTCGATTATCATGGCGTGATAATGGTTACGTTCCCACCGGCATCATTTTTGAAGAAATATGGATTGGATGGATTCCAATGACCCACAAACCACTCCATACCGTTGTGTGTTCTACATGAAATGGCATTTTTTGAATTACTTCAGATTGCTCTTCGTCCCAAATCCAGAAGTTTTGCTTGCGGTCCAATACAGCGCCTTACATCCGCATAGAAGGTGTCACCCCTACTAGGGTTCTTATGGCATACCATTTAAATTTCCATATTCATCATATGCGGCTCTTATGCCACTCAGGCCATGTTTCAAATTCAGTACAGCGTGTTTGTCGTTTAAATATCTGCACATTGCCAGTGATATGTAATTTCTCTCTTTATTAGCTAACTATAAGGTGTTGCGCAGTTTGACTAGTTCAACTGTTTCGCAGTTTCCTGGAACCAATTGCAGGTTTATCGTGAAATCTGATGTTAGTGTCTCTAATAGCTCCAAACATTATTTCACTATCTTCCATGATTTTCTACGAGACAATAGTGATTTTAAAGCTGTTTGGCTATCTGTAAATATAAATAAACTAGCTTTTACCCGCGACTTCGTCGCATAAGTTTTTTCGTTTTCTTCCGGCTCTAAGTCCCCCTGCAACAATGTCCCACTATCATGTTCCGGTCCTCAAATTCACATCAAAATTTCTTCAAAAGCATAATGGATAGCTCCGAATGTTTCCTTAGTAAATATAAAAAGTAAATATTGTAAATCGGTTTAAAATACCACTAACTACCTACCTGCCAACCCCCGATGTTAGACAGTGTGACATCCGCAACATCGTCTGCGTAGGAAGTACTAACTTAATGTAAGTAGTATAATAATGTAGGAAGCTAAAAATAAGAGGCTTTATTACAGTAGTACATTTTTGTAAACTGTGTTCTTTGTTTTTCCCTCTCTGGCCAACACATGGAGATTCTGTGGACTTGAAACACGTGAGCAAGCCACGTATAATTGTCCGTGAGAAAAACCACTATTTTCTAAATTAATGCCGGCTACTTTTAATGTTTGCCCCTGAGCTTTATTTATCGTCATAGCGAATGCAATTTTCAGCGGAAACTGTAATCTCTTAAACTGGAATGGCAAATCTGTCGGAATTATGAGTATACGGTGGATTAAAACATTCTCTCCTTTTGCCATTCCAGTCATAATGATTGTATGTATGTGATTGGCGTTGCAACCGTTTAGCCGGTTATAGCCGAATCGACGATAGTGCGCCACCTGTCTCTCTCCTTCGCAGTTCGGCGCCAGTTGGAGATCCCAAGTGTAACCAGGTCGCTCTCCACCTGGTCCCTCCAACGGAGTGGAGGCCTTCCCCTTCCTCGGCTTCCTCCGGCGGGTACTGCATCGAACACTTTCAGGGCTGGAGTGTTTTCGTCCATTCGGACAACATGACCTAGCCAGCGTAGCCGCTGTCTTTTTATTCGCTGAACTATGTCAATGTCGTCGTATAACTCGTACAGCTCATCGTTCCATCGTCTGCGGTATTCGCCGTTGCCAATGTTCTGAGGACCATAAATCTTGCGCAAAATTTTCCTCTCGAAAACTCCTAGTGTCGTCTCATCTGATGTTGACATCGTCCAAGCTTCTGCACCGTAAAGCAGGACGGGAATGATAAGCGACTTGTAGAGCTTGATTTTGGTTCGTCGAGAGAGGACTTTACTGTTCAATTGCCTACTCAGTCCAAAGTAGCACCTGTTGGCAAGAGTTATTCTGCGCTGGATTTCGAGGCTGACATTGTTCGTGTTGTTGATGCTGGTTCCCAGGTATACGAAATTATCTACGACCTCGAAGTTATGACTGTCAACAGTGACGTGGGAGCCAAGACGCGAATGCGCCGACTGTTTGTTTGATGACAGGAGATATTTCGTCTTGTCCTCATTCACCTCCAGACCCATTCGCTTCGCCTCCTTATCCATGCGGGAAAAAGCAGAACAAACGGCGCGGTTGTTGCTTCCGATGATATCAATATCATCGGCGTACGCCAGGAGCTGTACACTCTTGTAGAAGATTGTACCTTCTCGGTTTAGCTCTGCAGCTCTTATAATTTTTTCCAGCATCAGGTTAAAGAAGTCGCACGATAGTGAGTCACCTTGTCTGAAACCTCGTTTGGTATCGAACGGCTCGGAGAGGTCCTTCCCAATCATGACGGAGCTTTTGGTGTTGCTCAACGTCAATTTACACAGCCGTATTAGTTTTGCGGGGATACCAAATTCAGACATCGCGGCGTAAAGGCAACTCCTTTTCGTGCTGTCGAAAGCAGCTTTAAAATCGACAAAAAGGTGGTGTGTGTCGATCCTCTTTTCTCGGGTCTTTTCCAAGATTTGGCGCATGGTGAATATCTGGTCAGTTGTCGATATTCCAGGTCTAAAGCCACACTGATAAGGTCCAATCAGTTTGTTGACGGTGGGCTTTAGTCTTTCACACAATACGCTCGATAGAACCTTGTATGCGATATTTAGGAGGCTGATCCCACGGTAATTGGCGCAGATTGTGGGATCTCCCTTTTTATGGATTGGGCAGAGCACACTGAGATTCCAATCGTCAGGCATGCTTTCTTCCGACCATATTCTGCAAAGAAGCTGATGCATGCACCTTATCAGTTCTTCGCCGCCGTATTTGAATAGTTCTGCCGGTAATCTATCGGCCCCCGCTGCTTTGTTGTTCTTCAAGCGGGTAATTGCTATTCGAATTTCTTCATGGTCGGGTAATGGAACATCTGTTCCATCGTCATCGATTGGGGGATCGGGTTCGCCATCTCCTGGTGTTGTACTCTCACTGCCATTCAGCAGGTCGGAGAAGTGTTCCCTCCATAATCCCAGTATGCCCTGGACATCGGTTACCAGATTACCACCTTGGTCTCTACATGAGGATGCTCCGGTCTTGAAACCTTCGTTAAGTCGCTTCATTTTTTCATAAAATTTTCGAGCATTCCCTCTGTCTGCCAGCTTCTCAAGCTCTTCGTACTCACGCATTTCGGCCTCTTTCTTTTTTTGTCTGCAAATGCGTCTCGCTTCCCTCTTCAGCTCTCGGTATCTATCCCATCCCGCACGTGTTGTGGTCGTTTGCAATGTTGCGAGGTAGGCAGTCTGTTTTCTCTCCGCTGCGAGACGGCACTCCTCATCGTACCAGCTTGTTTTTTGTCGTTGCCGAAAACCAATTGTTTCGGCTGCAGCGGTACGCAGTGAGTTTGAGATGCCGTTCCACAGTTCCCTTATACCGAGATGCTGATGAGTGCTCTCAGAGAGCAGGAGTGCAAGTCGAGTAGAGTATTTCGTGGCTGTCTGTTGCGATTGCAGCTTTTCGACGTCGAACCTTCCTTGTGTTTGTTGACGGGCATTCTTTGCTGCACAGAGGCGGGTGCGTATCTTCGCTGCGACCAGATAATGGTCCGAGTCTATATTTGGTCCTCGGAGCGTACGCACGTCTAAAACACAGGAGACATGTCTCCGTCTATCACAACGTGATCGATTTGGTTCCGCGTGTTTCGATCAGGAGACAGCCAAGTAGCTTGATGTATTTTCTTATGCTGGAATCTGGTACTACAGACGACCATATTTCGGGCCCCAGCGAAGTCGATCAGCCTCAGGCCGTTTGGCGATGTTTCGTCATGGAGGCTGAATTTTCCGACTGTTGTGCCAAAGACACCTTCTTTACCCACCCTGGCGTTAAAATCACCAAGCACGACTTTTACATCGTGGCGGGGGCAGCGCTCATAGGTGCGTTCTAGGCGCTCATAGAAAGCATCTTTGGTCACATCGTCCTTCTCTTCCGTTGGGGCGTGGGCGCAAATCAGCGATATGTTGAAGAACCTCGCTTTGATGCGGATTGTGGCTAGACGTTCATCCACCGGGGTGAATGCCAGGACTCTGCGACGGAGTCTCTCTCCCACCACAAATCCAACACCAAATTTGCGCTCCTTTATATGGCCGCTGTAGTAGATGTCACAAGGACCCACCTTCTTCCGTCCTTGTCCCGTCCATCGCACTTCTTGGATGGCGGTGATGTCAGCCTTAAGTCGTATGAGGACATCAACCAGCTGGGCAGAGGCACCTTCCCAATTAAGGGTCCGGACATTCCAGGTGCATGCCCTTATATCATTATCCTTAAAACGTTTGCAGGGGTCGTCATCAAAAGGGGGGTGTCTCATCCGAGGCTTTCGTAGATTTTTCATTGGGGGGTGTTTTTATGTGGTGGGTCCCAAACCCTACGCACAACCGCATAAGCGGGCTTCGCCTTCTCACTTTAGCTCGCCTTCAAACGGATGTATGTTGGCTACCCAGAGGATACTTGGTCTAAGCCGGAAGTCGTGAGCTGCTTGAACCATGTGGAGAAGAATTTTTTCTGGCCACTCCCAAGTGAGTGACAATCAAAAACTTTCCTCACTTGCGTGAACTTCTACACATGATCCCATCCTCCTATGATTGCTTTTACAAAATTGCGACCGTGGTTGGTGGTTGGCACAGTCTACAGGGTATGTTGTTACTTGTTCAGTATCCATTATAGTATCTACAGAGAAAACTCAACAATATCACCTCCCACGCGTGACATAATTTGCTCGTTTATCTGTCCCACCATTTCATTCGTCGGCGCTAAAATTGCTCTTTCATATAACCATTCTCTATTCCTCATATTAGTTAGCAGTTCGCTACAGACGAAGTTATTTCGATCATCTGGATTATGCATAACATTGCAGAATTCACGATCCAATGCAATCATGCCAATACCATCCTTTGCCATACGATATTCTCCAATTTTAAGAAGAGCAGCAGCTCTTTCATCTGCAGGGGTGCCTTTAGTGATAACCGGCAAAGTCTGTCTATCTCCTAACTAAGTTTCATCAAAATCCGTTCAGCCGTTTATGCATGATAGAGCAAAATTCCCAGAAAAAAACCATAAAAAAATCACTAACTCAATTCAGTTTTCTGCCTACTTCCTACCCCCTAAGTACGATGACGTGATCATTTTGATCTTATATCCGTTTTTAGGTAACCTTACTAAATTTCATCAAAATCCGTTCAGCCGTTTAGACGTGAAAGAGCAAAAGTCCCAACAAAAACGACTAAAAATCACTAACTCAATTTAGTTATATGCCTACTGCCTACGCCCTAAGAACGATGGTGTGATTATTTATAGCCTACTAGCAGACCCGGCGAACTTCGTAGTGTAAATTTGATGCACTACTTTATTTTGTATAGCTGACCTATCTTATGTATGCGTTCCTATTCAATTTGAACTGGAATCTATAATATCCTCCATATAAAAATGAATACCTATAACAAATTGTTTATATGGAGATTAGAAAAGTGTGAATTTTAGACATTTTCAGGCAATTTTTTTAATTTTCTCTCCGTAAGAACCATTCTAAAACCCCCTGGAATACACACAAAATCAGCCAAATCGGTCAAGCCGTTTTCATGCTATGTCGTGACAACGGAAAACGGGTTTCATTTTTATATATATAGATGAGCATTTCTAGGTCATCATCTATCACCATACCAAATTTCATCAAAATCCGTTCAGCCGCTTAGGCGTGAAAGAGTAACAGACAGACTGAGTTACTTTCGCATTTATAATATTAATATGGATTCCTGTTCGTTAACATTTTTTGGACAGAACGAGAAGACTTTCTTTGATTGCAGTAATCTCCGCTTGGAAGACATTGCTCTTATTAGCTAACCGCTTCATGGCAATTATTCCTTTAGACGGTTCCATTGCTGAGAGTACAGGTTTGAATTATGTTTGGCTTTAGAGGGGTGCCACTAAAACTAAATTATTCTTTGCCAAATCCAACAAACGCATTGTTAAACCTTCCTGGTAGTTAATCCTTGCTTAGTCACTCGATTCTGCTCAAAGTTCCTATTTATCCTTAAAGGAAAAAATCTATAAAAAATCGCAACTTGCATGGAGAAAACATGATACCTTTAGGTTTGAATATTAATTAAATTCAAACAAATATTCATACATACATATGTATATAGAATGACTCGCACCTTCGTATTTACGAACTGAGTATTTTTTTACTTATTATGTACCGTTATTTTTTTTGTTTTCTTTTGTTACTATACTATTTTACTAAAAAAAATTGTGCATGAAAGAATCGGCATGGGCATCGGCCCAAAATTGGGTATCGGTCGGACACTACGAGTAACACGTAGTTCTATAACATTTGCAACAGAAATAAAAATAAATATTCTTGATGGCATGGCAGTGTACGTTTCGGTGACGTAAAACAAATGCTATAACTCATTAATGTAAATAAAGTTTCACAATGGTTTTTGAAAGTAGCAATCGGCAAGAGTTGGTTTTTAAAATTCGGTACGAAAGTGTTTGCCTATAAAGGCAAGTGTACAGTTAAATTTAAAGTTTACTATTATAATACTAATTTGTTGCCAGTCTGCACTATTTTGGACTATTCAAGAAAGGTTTTAAATTTCATTCTTACGGAAAATAGCGACATTTTGAAGTTGTAAGAAAACGTACTCATGTCTTTAACGAATTCAACTACAACAAAAAAATTTTACGATGGCAATATTGCCATTAAAACCATTGACAACGATGGACATTATAATATTGAGCGTCCAAATCTACAACAATCACAGCAGCAGCAGCAGCCAACTGCAATCAAGCAAAAAACGAGCAATCCTTATCTGGAGGAACATCAAAATCTGCGCGTTTACAACAACGTTGCGTTAGATGCCGATATGGCAACACATTTGGACAACATGTCATCAACAAGTGTGGATGATGCGATGGCCGTCTTGCAACAACAGCACCAAATTAAAAAATATGCCAGTGCTGAAAAGGTTTTGAATCATAATTATTTGAATCAGTCGCCAAAGCAGTATGAGCAGCAACAACAATCATTACAGAAAGTGATGAAGAAAACTAAAACAACGCCACAAAAACAACAATACATTGATACCAACGAAATGTACCGTAATTGCAGTTTTAACAGCAACGCAAATGCCACAAACAATTTCAGCAACAGCAACAATCGCAGCTTTAATAAAAATGCCGATGTTGTTGGCATTATGCTGAGTGAAGACAATAACCGCTCTTACTACAATAAGCATCGCGGCAGCAGCTGCAGCATTGCTGAACTACCCGTTAATATTGGCAATCAAAATGTTGACGTGGCGCCAAGCGAGCGCACGAACAATTTGGGACTGAGTAATGTCAGTAAATCGTTGACAGCGCTCAGCGCTGCGCCACAAGTCGGCAGCATGGCATCGATAAGCAGCGAGCAGCAATTATGTCAGCTCTACAATGCACAGCAGCATTCCGATTATATAATATCCGATTATATGGAAAAGATAGCGACGCGCATTAACTTATTGGATACAGAGTTGAAATTTGCCTGGCGTGCGCTCGATTTGCTATCCGGTGAGTATGGCAAGATCTGGGCGCGTTTGGAGAAACTCGAGAAGATCTCGTTTGAGCAGCAGTCCGTGGTGAACAATTTAATCGGTTTAATAGCACTCAAAGAGGAACAACAACAGGGCAAACAACAGCAAGCAAAACAGCAACAACAAGGAGCTGAATGTGCGCCACATTTAAGCTTCATCGATACTACCAAAGCAGCCGAACAACAAAAGCTCACGACATACGATTACCTACTGCAAGATGAGCAACTATTTCTAACGAATTTAGTTGAAGCCGAACAACGTGCGTTGCTGTTGAACGATTCAGCCACGGCGCTACTGCAAGATATCGGCATGGAATGCACAACGAAGCAATACAACAACTTATTGCAAGAGCTCAAAAACGACACGCTAGACGCACTGGATGCCGTACGCATAGACGGCGAATTGGATGCGCTCGACAAGCTATTGCAGCAACAAACGAATAATATATACGACACTGGCGAACTGAATGCCGTGCATAATCACATACTACAAGCGGCAGAAGTGGAACGTGAACGCGAACGCGAATATGAGCTGAAACTCGCTGAATTGGGTGCTGAAGAGAGTGCGGCCGCACGTAATTTGAGTGGCTCCTTGGTGAGTACACGACAGGGACTCAGTAAACAAAAGTTAACAGCGTTGTTAACGGACGAAAAGACAACCGCACATTTAAGCTTTCTCGACACTTCCAAAGTCGCCGACACCGATCTACTGCAGTACGATCAACAAGAAATGCTGGCAAACGATGCCAAAAAAGAGCTGTTGCAGGAGTTTCTTTACAGTCGCAAACTTTTGGGGCAACTTGCGCAGCCAGCGCGTGTTAATAGTTTCGAGCAATATAAGAGAACTAGTAATTCCGCCAGCAATGTGACGGGCAGCATGCGTGATTTGTCGATATTGGATGATGGCATATTTGTGGCGCCGCCGCAGCCGACGGCGACGGCCACAACAAGCGAGTCGAATGCGACACTAACACTAATGATCCCGGAGATTTATCGCGCTGAGGCTTATGATTTAGTCGAGAAGAATGACTTGGATAATATGCGTGATGTGCGCGATATGCGTGATATGGACATTAATACTTTCATTGCCCAGGCGAAGTTTTTTCGGCAAGCGGCCTCTAAGCAAGACGACGTGCTACAAGCGGCTGTGCCCATAGAGGATACGGGCGGCACAATGTCGTCACTTGATTTACGAAACAGTGGTGAAGTGAATGAAGATTTCTACAAAACACTCAATGAGGCGTATCGTGACAATGCGCTGTGCAACGAAATTTCAAATGTTGAATCCTTAATGCAGCAGTCGGAGGCCACAACTGAGCATATACTGAGCGGTTTGGGTACGCGTAGCAATTCTGCTTTGGATATAATACGCGAGGATAATGAGGAGAACGGCGGTATAGTTTCGGAAGGCGATCTAACGAACTCACAGTTACTTGCAATAACAGTTACTAACAAAACTTGCACAAATATCACAACAACGACAACTGATGCAACAAATATGAGGAGTACAACAACAATGAAAACGCCCAAAACCAATGAATCGAAAAAACATAAGAAGAAGAAGCAACACAAAGACGAAATGGAAATGTTGAATAATCTGAAGTGCGCACTGGCGCAGGCTGCTGTCGCGCATACAACCAGTGCTGAATTGCAAGTCACTAAGCCGACGCCAACATACAGCAGTTGTCTATACAACATTGACTACAATAACGCCAATAACATTGAACAACGCTCAACCGCTTCATCGTCGGAGGATGAGAAACAACAGGATACGCCGGCGCATTACTTGCAACAGTTAAATACGGATAAGACCATGCTGCTCGACAGCACCAGCGAGATTCTGCTAATGGAGATCAACAAGATACAGGATCTGCAAGTATTGAGCGCTGCACAAATACACAAACTGCGCACAGTGGTGAAGAGAGAGCAACACTTTTTTGAGAAAATACACCAAGTGAATAAGAATCTGTTATTGCTGCTGCTGAATCCCATCACAATGGGCGAGGAGCTGCACGCGCTTGGCAATGATAAAGCGCGCAAATTTGAAATAGTTATGCAGAAATTAGAACGAAATATAGATACGCTGAAGAAACTAGTTGGCAACTCCTTTGACGACTATCGACGCAAGTACTTGAGCGACGCTGAATTGGTGCTGATGAAAGCAAACGATAATAATATGATTGAAGAAAACAAAGTGGTAGAAGAAGCGACACCTAACAGCGCAATAGCGCCGAAAAAACTGAAAAAGTCTGAGAAAATGAGAAAGAACGCGACAAAACGCACGAAAGCGCATATTTTCGACGACGCAGCAACACTGCACACAGCTAAACATATAGTGAATAATAGCAGCGAATGCAGCAACGCGCATTTTGACTATAGCGCACACTTGTTGCGCAACAATTCCAATTTGGATGAGCAGCTCAAGATTTTAGAGTGTCAAGAGCATGAGATGCGGCTTAAGAAACTGGGTTCCAACGATCACATAAACACGAAAAGCGCTTACAACAGCACAGACAATTATTTGTCGGACATGGATGCGGATTTGGAGCGCATGCTGTTGCAAACCACAAAAGCCACACCTACCAGCCAAGTCAACACATTGGGACGCGCCACTTCGGTGGCCACACTCTACAATAATGATGAGTACATCAAGTCGCTCAAGCGTAGTCTGGAGCGTCACAATAGCATGCTCTTTCTACTACATTTGCAACATCCGGAATATCAACACAATAAGACAAATGCATATGAAGACATTTTGGCTGTCGACATTGATGGCATACTCTTAGCTGGTGTTGGTGGCACACAAAGCCCGCCACCGCCCGCACCGTATGACGACGATAATGCGAACAACTCAGGTACTGATAACGATAATGATAATGATATCGATAACATTGATGCGCATAAAAAATCGTCTGTAAATGTGTCCGTGTCATTGATGAGCGTTTTGAATCCATTTCATACACATACAGCACAAACAAAGTCCGATTTTGGTCTAGCAACTTCAAGCAGTCTGTCTGCAAACTGGCAGAAATCGCACAACTCTACATTAAGCGGTGTTGCTGACAGTACTAAGGCTGAACTATACAATCCATTTATTAACAAGTATATGAGCATGCAGCTACTTATGCCGGAGGAAATGGAAGCGGTCAATAATGGTGGTACCAAATTTTGGTTGCCCGCTGAACTGGATGTGGATAACGGCGATATGTTATTAAACTTTGCTAGTGGCAGTGAAACAGCGCTAGCGACTACAACACGCGCCGTTACCATAGCAACTGCTAACTCTGTGATACCAACAATAATTAGTACAACGATTGCCACATTCTCTAACACGGACGATAAACTAAAGCAAAAACATAATATACAACAAGCCACATTGACGACGGAAAATAATTACTTGCTTAATGAGGAGAATTTAAACTATATACGCGAGTTGTCGAAAAATATGCCTATTTGTTCAGTGTACGAGAACAAGTCGATTTTCAATAAACTCAAAGATGACGCCATGGGCGAACATATACGCACGGTCGATGAGATGCTTGAATGGGATCACCGACAGGCACAACGGCAGACCCCTAAACGTCAACACCATACCAATGCAACGCATACATTGGGTGAACAAAATCGACGCATGCCCGATCTTTTGCGCACACCGGCTTACCCAACTAGCTACGAAGCGACTAGAAGTTACAAAGCAGCTAGAAGTACTGCTGCTGAAAGGACAGAAGGTGAATCAGCGCAAACAACACGTAAACGTCAACTCACCGACCGTCTCGTTTATTATCCCACATCTACTGTTATTGCGGATAACCAAAATTTTTTGCCTAAAACTCATTTCGACTACAATTGTCAACACCAATATGCGCAGCAACCAAAGCTGCAGCAAATGCCATATAAACATGGCTTTAGTTGCTTGGCGCCATCCGATTTGTCCGATGGATCCATAAAAAAGGCGCCGCACCACTCAGCAGCGAACACGCATGAAATATACAAACAGCAGACATTGAGGAAGAACCATTTGAACGATACGCGCAGTTATGTGTACTCCGCGCACCAATCCACCGCTGTGGAAATCTCCAGCGCTTTAGATATGGCCAACCACCACACACTAAATGGGGCACCGGCGGCACAAGCCATCGATATAATGGCGGCTACAGCGTCGACCGAGGGCGTTGGTTTAAGTGGTAGCGAACAAACATTGCGCACTACTACGAAAGTTTGGAATAAATTTACGCACTTATTGCCGGAGCATTTAAAATTGAAGCGCACATTCCGTTATGGACGTTCGCGCTCATTACCCACGGGCCATGATGATTACGCCGCAAAAGATAAGCGACACTTGCAGAGTAGTCAAGATGATTGTTACCCGCCAGTTGCTGGACAGAATTTCTCACATGCGCATGCTGGTTTTAATAGCGGAGATGCGGGTTTGTATAAGGGGGGGACTACAACAACAAACTGGCAACAACAGCCACAACGTGTTAGTAAACATTTTGATTTCTCGAAACGCGCCCATAAATTGCCTACGCAGCTGATGCAGCGTGCTACGCATCCAGGTGCACGCATCGTTGCTAGCACCACTACATCTGCTGCTAACGGTTTACACAGCGTTGATATAGGTAAACACAAGCCTGCAGCCGGTAAGTGCAGCCAAAAGAAACGTTCCAGATTCGCAACGACGGTGAATAATTTCATGCAGAAAGCGAAAACCGGCTACAGGCGTCACAGTTTTGTAGCGCGTGGCTCAGGCGCTATGTCCATGCCATATAGCGTATCGGATACCGAAGCGGATCTACCAAGTTTCACTTCTTCGGACAATGAAGGCTCCGTAGTTAGTGATATTGGTAATTTGAGTACATATTCAACGGAGACTGAAGAACGTGACGTCGAATGTGATACTGTGGCATATGATGAGTATAGAATGCAACAACAACCATACGATATGAAATTTTTTAGTAAACAGTTTGAAGCCAACATAGCTGATGACGAAGCAGGTTATGAGCAAGCTGTGCGCACTGATGCCGACACTAGTGGCTTGCGTAAACTAGCGCATGTTGAAGACGACGAAGAAGTTGATATAACTGAAGAGAATGAAAATGAAGAGAATGCAACAAATGATAAGCATGATTTAAGTCCACAGTTTACACATGTTAGTCACAAGCATGGCAGGGTTACTGGAGCTGAAGAAGAGAAAGACAACCCATTTACAAACCCTAGTAACTTAGGTACATTAACGGGAGTTGAAACAAAACCATACGACGTAGTAAACGATTACGTTTTAACAAAAACTGAAAAAGTTGCGCACTTTGAATTTGCAAAAACTCCGAAAGAAAGGAGTTCAACCATTGCCGTGGAACACGTTAATAATGGTGTTAGCAATGAGCCAGACGCATTACCGTCAATAGCTGTAACAACCGCCGATGACACACGCCTACCGCTGCTGATCACAGAACAATATATGGACGTTGAACAGTCAAATCTGTGTGGATCCGCAGGCATGGAGCATAAGTTCAGTGAACCTCAAATGTTGACCGCACAACAGTCGCTCGATGTGCCTGGTGGTTTAACGGAAGAGGACGACAATCGCAGTCAGCATTCCTATCGCACGTTGTCATCGTCGCGTCGTCAAAGCACCGAGGATAGCATTGATACAGATGATGAGTACTTTTGTTATGAGCTAAGACAGTTGGAGGAATTGGAACAACAACGCAAAGTTGACTACTTGGACAAAGGTGATAAGCAGTTAACGGTGGATACACCGCTGGTTGATAATGTACAATTGTTTTCGCAAATCGATCAGTTGGCCATGAAGACTACAAGTGGATTTTATAATACGCAACAAACAAATATATGCGCAACATTCGATACTGACAATCTGGATGTCCTGAACAATGATGACAAAGTACCAGATGAAACCGTGAAACGGCTCATGTCCGAAGTCTTGAGAGAGCTGAAATACGTGGTCAAGCAAATACCAGCAATAGACAATGAGCGCGCGGAGACAACGTTTAAAGTGGTGACAACGAAAGCATCTCGCGGCGCTTCAACGAAATCGTCCGGTTCAAGTAACTACGAACGTGTGACAAAAGTGACGGATTTGCATAGCGCTTGGCAGGATGTCAATGCCGATGATTCACAACATGATTATTCCGACCTAGATGCTGAGGAACCCGCTGTTGTAGAGACAGGCAACAGTGAAACTATGGAGGGTGGTACATTTGAGTGTGTTGCTGATGAGGCACGTAATGATTTCGCAAAATGTCATAATCCGCAACAGCGCCAGCCACTACAGAAAACGTCAACGGTTAATGGGGAACGTGTAGCACAACATAAGCGCTTTCGCAAGAGACGTGATCGCCGTCGTATGAACGATACTTACAACGATAAAGACAACGATGCAACCAATCATGACATGCAGCATCAGTACACAAGCTCTTCATATTCCTCCGAAGAAGAGGCGGTCATTGCAAACAAAACGCATAAAGAGAAGGCAAAAACGGCGCATGGCCGCGTTAGTAGTGGCAGCGATAAGCACAAGCGGACAAGCACAGCTAAAAATACAACAAATGAGAACGAAACGCCAAATGACGTGTTGTCAGCTGTTGTATCGAATGTGTTGAATGAAGACATTTTTGCTGTTGTCAACGACGATGATGACGTCATAAATGCGAGTATGTCATCTGGTGCCACACTTGGTCCAGATACACCAGCTGAACTAAGTGAGGAACTGGACGACGACCAGCATATACAAAAGACGGTGCCATCATATCAAGCTTTTAAATGCAATCAAGAAACCACTGAAGGGTATAATGAGAGCGTGCATGTGGACAAACAACATTTGCATAATGTTGAAGATAAACATGCAAGTGATCAAATTGAGCATGTAACCTCGCCAATCGTTGAACAACTGCCTGAGCATTTAAATGAATGTGAGCAAGATACACACGTAATGAAATTGGAGAAACTTCTTTTAAGCCATGATTCCAGCGTTGAGGGTGGTGGTACGCAAGGCACGAATAACAATGCATCGGTTCTTGGCAGTAGCAAATGGAAACTGCTGAAAACGCTGAAAGAGCGCAAAATAGAGGAAAAAAATTATCAAGATAAAGCTAAAGATGATGAGCTCAGTAAAGAACGTGAAAAGGTAAGCATACCAAGAATAAGCAAAAATTGAAGTGACAGAGCGTTTACAATGGAATTTCAGTTCAGACATTTTTTCAGAGTATATTCTTTTAATGTTCGGGAAGATATTCATTAGTTGTAAGTTTGGCGGTTACACTTCTGTGAAGTGACAATAAACTCTAAAAACTTTTTGGTATAGATTTGCTTCAATACCTGATTAATTCTGTATGCGGGAACTTTATGTCGGAAAGTAAATAGCTAGTTAGGTTGTAAGACTGTTTTCCATCGGGCAACTCACGTTGACTATATACAGTGAAATACAGTGATTTGTAAAACCAGCATCCCCTTTGATTGAATATTAGGATTCGACGAAGCGCCCTGAACTTACTACAAATCTTCAGAGGTTTTTCATTTCTATATCCGCTATTTCGTGCGGTTGTTCGAAAAATTGGATCTCCGAGAAATCTTTTTTATGATCTCGCAAAGGTGAGAAATTCCAGTAGAGCGGTAAGATTTTTAACATTATAGCGTGGATCCCAATGGCACGATGACCAATTAGCACCCTTACGACTAAGAAGAGATAAACTTTACTGTGGGCGAAGAGCTCGGTAAACCATGCTGTGAATCACCTTAGTTCAGAAGGATCTGCGTAAGTGCTAGTGACTGACCAACGATTTCCTAGCTCCGCCGAGGCCCACCTTTCCAGTGGTAAACCACAATAGGACAACAGTGCTCCTACGTGTTGCTGTGGCCAGGAACCCAGACCAGCACAAATGAAAAGTATAACAATGCCACTGCTAGTGAAGATGAGCATTCCTTAGACATAAGCATTCAGCGGAATGACCAAGTTGAGTGGTATACAACGCGCAACCTGTCGCCCTTTTTAACCTAACCTAACCTAACTTTTGAACAACTATCTATATATATCGGCCGATTTATAAAATTAATCTCCTCCGTTTTTGATATAAGAAATAGGAATTTACATTTCCTGATAGTTAGCCAAATAATTATATATTTTGCAGGCTACTTATTGCAATGAAAATAGTTAATTTTGATTAGAAAATTCTAATGAAAGTTTTTGTTTCTATTTTCTACAATAAAGAATGGCAGTGGATCAGGAGATATTGGCATACGGGGTAGCGGACACCCGGGAGATAATCCATTCTACAGTAACATTGACAGTATGCCGGATATACGTCCACGTCGGAAATCCATACCGCTCGTTTCAGAACTTGTAAGTAGTATGTTTTTTAATTTTGAGCTAACGAATACTTCATCAATTACTATAAATGTTTATATACACACATACATTAATATGTACATAATATTACAGTCTGTTTCATTGTCAATATTCCTAACGTCTTTGTTTTCCAACAAACTTAAATCTACTTATGAAAAGATAAAAAATATCTTAATATATAAAAATACACACCTATATACATATATCATTAAATAAAGAAAAAAAAACATATTTATATGGCTTATATGTTTGTTAAGAAAATAAATGAAATAAATGTGTATCAATATTATATATATAATATACTATATATTTATTTATATACTATTATATATATGTATACACTTAATACAAATACACTTGTCACACAAGAAAACTACAAGGACTATGGTAAAAATTGGGTAATGCTGGGCTCAGTATCCACAAAGTAGGCTTGACACTAGTAGTTGAAAAAGCTGCTTTCTTAAAATATTTTTTTTTTAATAACATAAAAAATACTCAGACAATTGATTAAACGCCTTTGACTTTCTGTAAAGAATGAGAGTGGAAATTTATTTTATTTTGAATATTCAGTAGTTTAATAATTAAATACACAATCATTGGGCTGTTATGAGTTAGAAAATTCTTTTGAGCAATTTCGCTACTAGTTTACTAAAGAAATTGGGATCAATCCATCCATCCAACAAGCTTTTATTCGTTCCCTAAACTCAGAACTTGTTTTAAACATAAATTTGAAGTCAGTATCTCCCATAAATTGAATGGGATTGCAATCTGAACTATATACGGCCCAGTACAACAAATTGATTACATTCTTTCTACACATGTATGGCGGCAGTATCATGCAGAAAAATTTACTCTGATTGTCTTCTATGCATGCAATTAACACATTGTCCTGCAATTAAACGAGTTAGATATTTATATACATACTTTTTTATACTCTCGCAACAAAAGTTGCTAAGAGGCATGGACCCCTACTAAGTATTTTGTACATATCTCGTAAACTACTAAAGCTATATCAAGGAAACTTTCTAGAGTCGCTTCAATTCGGTACTACCTTATACAGTCTAAAAATTAAGGAAATCGGATCATAATCACGTCCACCTCCCATACAAAGGTTATGCTGAAAACTACTAAAATGCTGTAATTCAGTAAGGAAAACCACCCAAAAACCCTAAATTTCATTGTACAGAAGAGCTGCACTCAAAATGGTATACATAATTTTAAAGGGGCGTGGTGCCGCCCACTTATGGGTCAAAAACCATATCTCAGGAACAACTCGACCAATTTCAATGAAATTCGGTATATAATATCGTCCTAGCTTCCCAATGATATGTTGTCAAAATAGTTCAAATCGGATCACAACCACGCCTACTTCCTACATACCAGAACTTTGAAGTCAAAGAGTGAAGTCGACTAGTGAAGATATCGGAACAGATCTTTGCAAACATAATGCATTTAAAGAGTGGCATCGCCCTTCTAAAAATCGTCAAAATCGGTCCATAAGTTTTCAAGACCCTATATATCGAATATGAGGTCCTCAGTGCTTCGAATAAATTTTTGAACGAAAATATGGATATAGATATATTTTGAAGAAATTCAGAGGGAATATTTTTCTTCTAATAATATGTATCCCTGCAATGAGTGGAATCGTGTCATAACTTCCTCTAGTTCCCATATTCTTAATATTAGGGTTTTCAAACTTTCAATGGACTTTATACCATATATGTGAGTCAAATTGTTTGTTATATTAATAAAATTAAATAAATAAATTGCGAGAGTATAAAATGTTCGGTGACACCCGAACTTAGCCCTTCCTTACTTGTTACTTCTTAGTGTTGATGTAGTAATGAAGTACGGCAACAGCTTATGATTGTACGTAAAGACACCCCAAACTATACCATGCTTTGTCCATGCTTTTTGCCGGTATTCTGCCAAGATAAGCGCAAATCATCAGGACCATCAAGTTAAAATTTTCGCTCGTCCGAAAATATGACGCATTCTCACTCCTTCTATCATAGCATATAAATGGTGACCATTTCGAGCTTCCCAACTCTTTTAAAGAAAAAAAACATAAAAAATTCAAATTTAATGTGGAATGTTTATAATGATATTATAGTACTTTCTTTGGCGTTAAATTTTTGAGTATTATCTCTTAAAATGTCGGCCGCGGCTACGTCTCAGTCGGTTCATCCGTTGAGTCCAATTTTCGACGACTCGTTCGAGCATTTTTACTGATAACTGGCGCATGATGTTTTGCTTCAAAGCTTGAATCGAAGTAGGATTGTCCGCCTAGACTTTAGACTTTACATATCCCCATAGGAAAAAGTCTATGTTTCTATTCGTTTGAATATTATCCAATAATGAGTGCTGGTTTTTAAGATAGTACGCTCAGTAAGGCGTGTTTATGTTGAGCATAACTTGAGCGTATGGCGCGAAACATACATATTCCTTTCATAACGTGAATTTCCGTAATAGATTAGGTTAGTAATTTATTTTTAAAAGGAAAAATGTCAAAAAGTTTTGAGTGCGTTTAAACAAATGTCTATGGCTGTATGTTAGTTGTTTAATATACTAAAGGAATAATAAAAAATTAGCTCCAGCAGCTTTTTCTTTAAAATGGAACTAGAATACGTAATCGAAATACGGAAATTTACAACTTTTGTGTTTGTTTATTATTTTATATTTGGTAATACGGCGCTCAGTGCTTGCGGTACTGTGCCTCGTGTTGATTTAAGGGATTACTACTAGTTAGGAGGTCTAAAAATGAGTTTTTTCGCATTAATTTTCGAGAGAAAAATGCTAAACTTTATTATACTAAGAATTTGTACACTTATTATGGTGACTTTGTAGATTGTTGCATAATTTTTTATTTATAAAAATATCAGTTTTTGAAGCTCTCCAGGAACCCTACATAAAAAAGGATTTTGCGGTGATCACTATAACTCTGCAGTAATTTAACTGACATGAAAAAGTAAACGGATTTCGTTAAAGTAATATGCAATCTTGTAATTAATCGAAGGATTACGTAAAACAATTTTTTTTACAAAAAAGCGACTTCTAAAAAAATTGTTTTTTTTTGCCATAATTTTGGCCTTAAACTGTACATAAAAAAACAATTTTATCGGTAATAAAAAAGCTTCGATGAAGTGCTAGAAAATATAGTTCAACAGCATGTGTATAACTTTGAGTCTCAAATCGGTTCAGCCATTTCCTAGCAATCTTGCTCAACGACTTTCAAACACACAGTTTTATAAAATGCGCTTACGCGTATAACTTCAAAAATAATCGTCGGTTTAACTTGAATACATATACATTGCGAAAATGAAGTTAAAAAAAGTAATTTTCGGAAAGTCTAACTAGTTGTAACCGCTGAATACAAAGTTTTCCAAAATTATAACACAATTCGACGCGATTTGAAATTGTTTATATTAGACCTTGAGTGCATTGAAAACAATACATATATATTTACTAACACATACATATACATTTTATTCATATATATATATATGTTTGAACGCATTACAGTAAAAAAGCAATACACACACAAAGTACAAATAATAAAAGGCTGTCTGTGCTCAGTTAATGTTTCTCTACAGATTCTCTATACTTATTTCGAAAATCTCCACTTCTTATACTACATGTTTGGTCATACACTCTCTCTTTGGATATATATACCTTTGTACAAATACAGTAAAAATGAAACACAAATGTTCTAATTATTTTATTTGTATACCATTTGAATTCTTCTTGTTAGTAAAATGTTTTTTTGTTTTTTTCGGTATGTTGCGTAAAATAATTATAAACATATCTGAGTTGTATTTATTGTATTAACTCTCAAATTTTTCTCGCTTGCATTTTTCACTTCTAAATCGTTTGTAATGTAACAACAATTGAAACGAAAAATAAACTAATAACAATCTGCTGTATTTTCAAATGTGTGGATCAAAGGTGCTCAAGGTATATGAAATAAACCAATTAACATAGTAATACATACATATATTCATACCTAAAGACCGTAATGCGGAGCAAGTGATTTTTTATTTTCACAAAAAAACTATTAATTGCTTTCAAGTAGCGTTAATTACTATACTTACAATACAAACAAATTCTTAAATTTTGGCTACTTAATTACACAGTTTGCACAACACTGTTCTCTTCAGTTTCTGGTTAAATTTTTCAATTTTCTATTTGCTAGCACTTTATTGAATGAATGATAAATAGACAAAATTATGTAGTAATTATAACGTATATATTTTTTATTATTATGCGCCAGTTTTCAAAACTATATATGATTCACCGTTTTTATATGGCTATATAAGTCTGATAAAAGCCAGTTTTATTTGTATATATACACACATAGTTACACATACATATTAGTGTGCCACAATACTTACAACCAAAAGCTTGTTATTTGAAAAAGAAAAGCGGGAGTTGTATTTAAGAAACAGTTCTCAAACTGGATTTTAGGTATAGCCTTTGACTCTCTCATCGATTTCTCGTTTGGTTGTAAAACGACAACCCTTTATGTCGTCAAGCTCATAAGAACGCGTCTAATCTTAGCGGCTGTTACAGACAAAGTAAGCAATGAATATAGCTGAAAATTTTATCGCAGTTCAAGGGAGTCTCCTGTCGATAGCTCTCAATTAACTGCAGTTTTCTGCTGCCAGATCATTGCAACGTCTTTCAGGAATAAGTTAGCAGTAGACATACTGCTCCGAAGTGCGAACTTCTTCTGAGCTTTAGAGAGGACTCCGCCAGCAGAGCGATAGCAATACTGACCTTGGATTCGATGACAGTAGGCCATAAGCTATTAAGGGAGTGTCTAACATCCTTATCAGTAGCTTCAAATATCCAATCTGACTTGTGCGGACCAGCTTGCAAGTAAGTGTATCCTAGCAGCATTGACGTCGGAATGCGGGGGTGGGTAGTCCGTGGTCCACTTGCGCTGAATACATTGACTTCGGGTGAGCTCGCCAAACGCTGGACAACAACCAGCACCTATGCAGTAGCGAGGTCTGGTCCGCAGATCGAAAACGGTCATTCCAGCTGCTGTCGCTTAGTAAGGCTCAGCTCAATCATTGCTATACTTACTGGTCATTGTCCGATAGGTACGCATGCGGTGAGATTAGGTACCAAGCTAGACGCTAGTTGCCAAAGCTGTTTGGAGGAAGAAAAGACAAAGAGGAATCATCCAAGCAATTACATCTTCAATGTCTAGCATTCGCCAGACTTAGGCTAAAACACCTAGATAGGCACATCTTCGAATATCCTTATTTGAAAGTCGGTTTATATTATCGAATAATTTGAATTTATTTTTGCGTTAATATTATCTTTCTGCTTAAGGTTTTAATTATTTCACATTTCTCTCAAAATGTAACAAATATTCTCATTCATAAACGACGACTGCTAAAAAATTGCATAACGTCCATTTTCTATTTTATATCAGTACTTGTATAAAGTATAAAATAAAAGAAATTTCTCCAGAATTAGCATAAATATGTGGCGAAAAAATATAAAGATTTTTCGTTGTTTAGTTAAGACCAGATGTTTGGTGGAACACCAGTTGCATTACACAGAGAAAATATGCTGCTTGAGGGCAAAATGTATATTTTTGAGCGCTTATGCCCCTTATATTTGATACAATACGTTCACGATGTATTTATTTAGCCATACGCAAAACACAATACGAACACGATTTATTATTTCTACAGCTTTCGATTGTGATAAAGGAATTATTGTTGTTTTTTACAATTTGACGACATTAATTTTTGATTTAATAGAGCTTTGTGTAAGATCGTACAGCTTTTGCTCTCTTCTTTCTATTCGCATGTACGTTCAATATTTCGTTTAAGTTTGGTCTGGCTTTGGAATGATTTTACAATTTAGTTATAGTATAAAAACCTATGGGAAGCTTCTTGTTTTTTTATTGAAGTTAAAGCAATTCGACTTTAGGACAATTAAACTCTCATGTGGTATTAGGTATGAAAACTTATTTTAGTTGAAGTTTCATTGCTGTTGCCAACATAAAATATAAAACAGTGTAGATTTATTTATTATAGATAATGTTGCATTTTCATAAGTTGTTTTAGTTTAAATAAGTATCCTGAACCAGTTTATAAACAATATGAACAATTCCCACAAAGTTGGACTTAAATAGTGGCCTTCAGGTGAGGACACCCTCTAGACGTGAGTGGTGTAGAGGTTTAGTAAGAGAGGAGGATACTAACTCAGTATATACTGATGGGTCTACAATGGACTCCGGCGCAGGTACGGGGATATACTTCAAGAATGTCAATGTCGACATCTCTCTCTCTCTCTATACGTCTACCAAATTCTGCCAACATCTTACAAGAGTAAGTACTAGGCATAGAGAATACTTGTGGGGCGCTATTGGACAACCACAGGCGGATACAGAAAGTAAATATACCCACAGATAGTCAAACGGCATTGCTGGCCTTGTCGCCGCCAGAAATTAATTCCAGCATAGTCAACAACTGCAGGGAGACTTTGAGCTAACAAGTAGAAACAGGGCAGGAGTGTCCATAATGTGGGTTCCTGTCACTGGTCACTGTGACATTATCGAAAACGAAAAAGCAGACGAGTTGGCAAAATCAGGAGCCGCTCTAAATTAATTCCATGTCTATCAGGAACAATATTTATTATTTTGAACAAATTGCTCAAAACAGATGGAAATCTATAATCAAATGTAAAATAATAAAGCAGTTATGGCCCGGGTATGATAGGATAAGAACTAAGAATCAATTAAATAGATACAAGAATAGCATATACAGACTTACAACCAACATAACGGGGCATTGGCCATTTGGAGAACATGCCTTGAAAATGGATCTGCGCTATAACGACATATGTAATTCCTGCAAACTTGAAGGGTACAATGAAAAGGTCTTTCACTTTCTTTGTGCATGCCTAGCATTAACACAAACCATATATTGGACACTTGGAACTTATCAGGTACCAAGCCTTGTATGGGTGTCCACAAAAAGCATAACGGAAATAAGTAGTTTCATAAACAGCACCAAATAGTACGAACATAGAGATGAAACGTGATAGCAGGAATATTAAGGTCTTAATAGTCAGGATTATAAAGGGCCAATAGTGTAATAAAACGGCTCATCTAGCGCTCAGTGAGCCCAGGCTGCACGCCTATCTCGTATTGAGTTGTTAGCGTTAATACCGATTTTTAAAACTTCAACTAAAATGCCGATGAGTTGTGAACCGTAATGGTGCATATTATTAGGGGCGATCTTGATATACATATTTCACATGTATATGATTATTACGTCGGTCTGAATTCAGATCTTCCTTATTTATTATTTGGATTAGGCTTTTTCAAACAATTTGCTTTGCTGTGTTTGTTCATTTAACTCTTCTAAATATATATAGTATTATTTTACTATAATTATCTTTTTGTGTCATTCTCTAGTTCTATAAAACGTGGTTTGCATGTACCGTAAAATGTATTGTATTATGTGTGCTAAAGCATTAACAGAATTTTTAGTAATTGATTAATATACTATTCATATGCTATTTGACACGCAATTTTCACATTAGATATTTTCGAATTTATTTTCAAATAATTCGCTTGTAATTTAGTGTTTCTTAAACTAATGATTAATGTATGTATGTAAACAATATTCCAATCAAACATCACATAACAGACAATGGCCGCTACCAAGCGCAATGCCGGACTGACATCAGCCGTACCACGCGCAACACTGAATGACGAAGAACTGGTAAGTATATATAAACAATTTTTAGAAACATTAAATAAAAAAATTATTATTAAATAAACACATATGTATGTATGCAGATGAATAGGGACCTTAAACAGTTAGTTGGATTTCAATTTGTTTATGCATATACAATCACATATTTCATTTAAACAATTCACTATAACAAAGTTACATATTTAATCAGTATTTTGTGAAATTTTTATTCAAAAATTCCGAAAACTCAGCCGTTGGAATAAAGAAAATATAAAAATTTGTATTTTTGACAGATTTTTAACAAAAATACACACTTTTTTGTTGAAATTTTCGGCATATATTGGCACGAATTTTTTGTTTTAATTTTGAAACCCACTAATATTTCGAATCAAATTTGTTAAGATAAGAAGGATCCATAGAGTATATCCAGCAAACCGCAAATCTTTTCTTGTTTAATCAGCGAGTTGAATCTAAATATATGTAGGCAGCTAATACTAACTCCCTACCAATGTTCATACACATATTTTTAAATTTACAATAATTTTCTTTCGTTTAATACGTCATTTATGTTAATAATTATTTAACATTGCTTCAACATTAGAAAATGCATGTTTACAAAAAGGCACTGCAAGCCTTGATTTACCCAATTTCATCGACAACGCCACATAATTTTGTGCTGTGGACAGCAACATCACCCACCTACTGCTACGAATGTGAGGGCCTGTTATGGGGTATCGCACGACAAGGAGTACGCTGCACAGAGTGTGGTGTAAAATGCCATGAAAAATGCAAGGATCTGCTAAATGCTGACTGCCTGCAACGTGAGTACCCTCTAAAACATTTTACAGTTCATTAAATAATTTGATTTAAAGTTTTGTACGGATAGCCTTTTCGCACAGGAGTTAATTAATCAATTAAGCGGTCTGTACGCGATTAATATGGTGATTTATAGCCTTTTCATACAGCAGTTAATTGATTAATTAACCGGGCTTTGGCAGTGCGAAACGCAAAACT
Source organism: Zeugodacus cucurbitae (assembly GCF_028554725.1). Taxonomy (NCBI): domain Eukaryota; kingdom Metazoa; phylum Arthropoda; class Insecta; order Diptera; family Tephritidae; genus Zeugodacus; species Zeugodacus cucurbitae. The sequence goes on along the minus strand of NC_071672.1, from coordinate 30,004,165 downwards.
GGTTGCCCAATTATAATCTTAATGTATTAAATTAATTTGGCTTTGCGAAAATGCATTATATACTTTAACATTAGTGTGGTATATTTAGATTCAAATCAGAAGCTAAAATGCCTTAAAAACTATGGTATGTGTCATAAAAATAATTTTTTATTCTTCTACTTTTTGCAACAAATAGGAGCCGCTGAGAAGAGCTCAAAGCATGGTGCTGAAGATAAAGCTAATTCGATTATAACGGCCATGAAGGATCGTATGAAGCAGCGTGAACGCGAAAAGCCCGAGATTTTTGAATTAATACGGTAAGTTTCATATGTTTAAGTTATATATGTATCTATATGTTTATAGTACGCTGCGTGCTATACAGACAAAAGGCAAAGGAGAACGCACCAACTACATTATAGATTGTAACGAAATCAAGAAATGAATGTAGTAGTATTTGTTCAGAACAAATATATATTTCAAATTCAAGCATTAAAATGTGTTGCGTATGGTGCTGAAGCACATTATAATGTATCAGTTAACGGTCTCTAATGTGTCATAGTTTCTCAACTCCACATTCTGTTTTAGGGATATTGACTAAATGAGTTATTGGAGATGTAGTACTTCTCTAAAAAAAAACAGGGAATAAATAATTTGGAAACTTCTTAACTATACATAAAATTCATGCATTTTATTATCATGACTTATGTTTGCTGGATAACTATAAAGCATATAATAAATTTTGAAAAAATTATAAAAATTATTGAAAAGGCAATGATATTAGCATTGAATTTCGGAAAAATGGCTTGATTTCAAGCAGTTATGTACAATATTATATATATTATTCTTTATAATGTCAAATTATGAAAAAAATCTTACCGATTTCGAACAAATAATACGCGTATAAGAATATTTTTTTCTGCATAAAAAGCTTACGAATCTTATAATCCTTTATCGTTTAATTTGTTTTTGTTTGGTTTCCGACAGACTAATGTTGAAAATACCAGTTATACCGCATATGTCTTCCGTTATAATTAATAGCAAATATCTTACGTTAGTGTATAATACTTGTGGGTTGGTAAGGCCAGTTGGATCATATAATCATAGTTTGGGTCCAGTAGGCTGTATTGTTTTTGTTGAAAGTCTATTGCCAAGTTATTTAAGACTTTTTTTTTGCAACGAATCAAAGTGTTTGTCCTGATTGATTCACAGCGTTAATTCTATCATGTATACTTATTTTGATTTACTATATAGTTTATTTATTTATTTTTACTTTTATGTAAGTTTTGATTTAATACTATACATTGAAGCATAGCGCGCAATTTTACTTTATAACATATTTTTTATTTAACCCTTTCATTACGCATTTTAGAGCACTTCATAAATAGCTTCGAATATAGTTTATCGATACAGTATACAGTAAAGTTGTGACGTTGGACTGCAGTAGTGTATTTAACATAGTTTTAACATTTCATGTATGTAGTTCAGAATAGATCTTTCAGAACTCACCTTGTACTCCTAAAGCATCCATCCAAAATCGCGTTCTCGAGGTTATTAGTTATGTTCCAAGTTTTTTCTCCTTATTTTCAGTTCAGCAGCAAGGTTTCAGCTCTGTTACTCAAACTCGTCGTCTGACTAGTTTTTGTGAGCTGCTCACTTTGCCGAATAACTGTTAATTGCCTACTGACTTTTTAACCCGTCACAGCACCTTCCAATCGCACTTTTACAATATGAAATACAAATTACTAAAGATATCACTTAGCCTAGACTAGAGCTATTATTTTCAAATATTGTGCTCAAAACTCCTATTTGTCCTTAAAGGAAAAGGAAAAAAATATTTTTCAATAATTATTATCAAAGCTACATGAAATCCCTCAGACCACCTTCAAGTGACGCTTTCTGGTTGACTTTATACCTAATGTATTGGTAATTATATATTTATACTCTCGCAACTAAGTTGCTAAGAGAGTATTAAAGTTTTGTTCACATAACGATTGTTTGTAACACCCAAAGCTAAACGAGTTAGATATAGGGTTATATATATCAAAGTGACGAGACGTGTCAAAATCCGAATATCTGTCTGTCCGTCCGTCCGTGCAACGGATAACTTGAGTAAAAATTGAGATATCTTGATGAAACTTGGAACATATGTTCCTTGGGACCGTGAGAGGCAAAATCGGACCATTGCCACGCCCACAACATGTCGAAAACCGAAAACACATAAAGTATCATAACTAAGCCATAAATAAAGTTATAAAAGTAAAATTTGGAACAAAGGATCGCACTAGGAAGGCGCATATTTGAATGTAATTTTTTGGGGAAGTGGGCGTGGCCCCGCCCCCAAATCGGTTATTTGTATATATATCGCAAATCAATAAAGCTATATAAACTAAACTTTCTGTAGTCGGTTCTCTTTCGTACCGCACCACACACCATGAAAGTAGTTGAAATCGGATAATAACCCCGCCCACCTCCCATACAAAGGTTAGGTTGAAAATTAATAAAAGTGGGTTATCTCACTAACGAAATACGCAGAAATACTAAATACTAAATTTTACAGACGAAATTGCAGAAGGAAGCTGCACTCAGATTTTTTACAAAATGGAAAATGGGCGTGACATCCCCTACTTATGGGTCCAAAACCTTATCTCAGGAACTACTCGACCGATTCGAATGAAATTCGGAATATAATATTTTCTTGACACCCTGATGACACGTGTGGAAAATGGATGAAATCGGTTCACAACCACGACAACTTCCCATGTAACTCAATTTTGAACTTCATCTTATTCCTTCACTTTATAATATATACATAAGGAACCAATGAAGAAAGCGAAATAAAAGATTATACAAATACTGTATATGATCCGTGGCATTTCTTTTGGAAAAATTGTCGAAATCGGACTATAACTTTTCAAAGCCCCGAATATCGAATATGAAGAATTCAGTGCCCCATGGTAATTTTTCACCGAAAATTTCGGTAAATCTCTCAGGTATCTTAATTTAATTTAGAGGAAATATTTTTCTTCTAATAGTGTAACTTCCCCTAGCTCTCATATACCTAATTATAGCATTTTTAAATTGGGTCAAATTGTGTGTTATCTTAATAAAAATATATCAATAAATTGCGAGAGTATAAAATGTTCGGTTGCACCCGAACTTAGTCTTCCTTACTTGTTTAACTTTACTTTTATTATTATTATAATTATTTGGGCAGCGTTTAAGTCAGCTCCAAATTTCTTCACTACTGTTTTATATCCAAGTCCCCAGGAATATTGGTTAATATCATCTTTTTGTTATCATTATTATTATTATTATAAAATCTGACAAGTTTTTTACTTGTAACTTTCCCCCAGTCATCGCTTGTGTTCTAGGGATTTCATTAGCGAATACTCTAAACTCGTATCATTTAACATGATTTTTTATTTTTTATACTTCAGTTATTTCGGGTATGTTCAGGAAACTCTAGTAACAGATAATATGGTGATTATGTGCGGATAATGTGCCTTTTCGTACAACAGTTAATTGAAAAATTAACATGACTTACCCGATTAAAGGTAATAATAAATTTGAATAAAAATCTCATTAAATTTGGCTGTGTTTATTTATAAAATATCAATCAGCTGTTGAACTTACTTCTAATGAAGTTCAAAAATAAAAATGTATAACAGCTGTTCGATAATTGAGTAGCCGGCAGTGCATAGCGCAAAAACCGGTCGCTCAATTATAAACTTAATGGATTCAATTAATTTGGCTGTGCGAAAAGGCTATATGACAGCATGACACACATTTTATGTTCATTACTATTATTATTTAATTTTTTTTATACACTCGCAACAAAAGTTGCTAAGAGGGTATTATAGTTTTGTCACATAACGGTTGTTTGTAAGTCCTAAAACTAAACGAGTTAGATATAAGGTTATATATACCAAAGTGATCAGGGTGACGAGTAAAGTTCAAATCCGGATGTCTGTCTGTCCGTCTGTCCGTCCGTGCAAGCTGTAACTTGAGTAAAAATTGAGATATCTTAATGAAACTTGGAACACGTATTCCTTGGCACCATAAGAAGGTTAAGTTCGAAGATGGGCAGAATCTCTCAGGTACGCCCACAAAATGGCGATAACCAAAAACCTATACAGTAAGCCATAAATAAAGTTATGAAAATAAAATTTGGAACATAGGATCGCCTTAGGGAGAGGCACATTTGGATGTAATTTTTGTGGAAAAGTGGGCGTGACCGCGCCCCCAAATGGGTTTTTTATATATATCTTGCAAACCAATATAGCTATATAAACCAAACTTTCAGCGGTCGTTTGTTTTAGCCGTTTCCTTATACAGTCCAAAAATTAAAGAAATCGGATAATAACCACGCCCAGCTCCCATACAAAGATTAAGTTGAAAATGACTAAAAGTGCGTTAACTCACTAACGAGAAATGTCAGAAACACCAAATTTTACATAAGGAATAACAGAAGGAAGCTGCACTGAGATTTTTTTACAAAATGGAAAATGGGCGTGGCGTCGCCCACTTATGGGTCAAAAACCATATCTCAGGAACTACTCGACAGATTTCAATGAAATTCGGTATAATATATTTTCTTGACACCCTGATGACACTGGTGGAATATGGCGAAATCGGTTCACAACTACGCCAACTTCCCATATAACTCAATTTTGAATCCTTCTGATTCGTTCACTTTATAATATATACATAAGAAACCGATAAAGATAGCGAAATAAAACTTTACACAAATACTGTATTTGAGCTCTGACATTACTTATGGAAAAATTGACAAAATCGAACCATGACTTTTCAAGGTCCCTGATATCAAACATGAAGAACTCAATGCCTAAGGGTAATTTTTCACCGAAAATATAGGTAAATCTCTAAATAAAGTGCGAGAGTATAAAATGTTCGGTTGCATCCGAACTTAGCCTTTCCTTACTTGTTATTTATTACCAATTAAAATTATAAAAAAAGTTAAAATAAAAAAGAGTTTAAATAACAAAGTACAAATAGTCAGGATCTGCTAATCTACATAATTTTAGCAAAAACACCGACAGCTTGTCAATGAATTTGTTCCTGCTGGCCCCAGAAACTAAAATAATTTTGTGCTTAAATAACTAATTGTTTTAGAACAAAGCCAAATATTTTTTATGATATAAAACATGAAATTGAAATGAAATGAAATGAAATTTTTTTTTATTACTACAAACAAAATTAAATTTTTTATTAACTGGACTGTTTCAACAATAATAATTTATAATATAATTTTTAAAATATTAAAAAATTAAAAAAAAATATTAACTCATCTGTTTCAGAATATAACCAAATATTTTTAATAATATATTTTTTAAAGTATTTTTTTATTAACTCAACTCAGCACATAATTGTTACAATAATAATAAAAATCTGTCATTACTAGACACTTTGATATATAATATTTATATACTTCTGCCATATCATTTTTTATAATTGATTTTGATATTAATTTTATACATGTAAAAATGTCTCAAATCGTTGGAAGTCAAAAAGGGGTTATTGTCGAAAATATAGCTTAAAAGTTAAGCATAAAAATTAAAAACATAATTCATGTCTCTTCGAATATTCAACATTTATATACTTTTCATTTGTACTTTGAGGCCCTATATTCTAGGAACTATGGGAAAATATATATGTATATGTATATTCTATTAAAAACCTACAAATATTGTATGTGTACCTATTGTGTATTGTTTAACAACCGTAATATTAACCAACTACCTACAACAATTATTACCACTCCACCAACTGTGCGCATGCGCAGTGCGGTATTCAGCGTAGAAGAAAAAAGTCACACAGGTCACATGAAGGCGGTTAAACAAAGCGTTTTGGACGGTACTAGCAAGTGGTCGGCTAAAATTGCAATTACAGGTTTGCATATTTTAAACTATGAATCAAGTATTTTGTTAGTAACTTGTTTTATGCACAAAATCACACACACACACACACACCACAAGTGCCAAGACACATGTTTGTATGTATACGCATATGTGCAAACATGCTTTACAAAAAACACACACAATACTTAACGGTACTGTACTTAACAATGAATACTGTACAACAATTACACTTTATATACATAAATATGTACATACATAGCCTTACCGGTACACAAACAAAAACAATACACTCATTTGACATGAAGTTGCAGCCGTATGCAATGCAGATGAAAAACAACAAAAAACAAAAACAGATAAAATATTGTAGACGTACATACTTATAACTGTGTTTTTTTCATTAGTATAATTATATATAATATATATAAATTAATGTTTACTAACAATTTACGAATTTAATTTGCTGAACAACAGTAACGACAATATATACTTTACATATGTGGTACATATGTATATATCTGAACGTTTTGTATGTATTTATGTTAAATTGTCAAATATCTAACAAAGGGCATAACAAGTGGATTAATTAAATTTCGCATATAAATATGTAAGTGTGTGCTAAGAATGTATTTGTGCTGTCTATATATATATTAAAAAAAGCATATGTGCTCTGTAAGAAAACAGCGCCGTTTTGAATTGAACAGTTTACACTCAATTAACACTAGCGATTTTAACAAAAAAAAATTATACCAACACATAAGCAACTCTGCGCATTTCAGTATTTTTCTTACAGTGTGCAAATGTGTTGCAAATAAATAATGTTTGTTGTATTTCAAATGTCTTGTGATTTATATATGTATACGCACTTTCGAATTTTTTTAAAGCTAAAACTCATTGGGGGACACTTAATTCGTTGTACCAAGAGGAAGACAAAATTATATCTTACTAATAGTTAAACATATACATATGTAGCGCTCGCTCATGATGCGTTAACGTAAAATTTTCACACGTTTTTATTTTTTTTGCAATAAAACATTACATCGTAATTTATAATAATTAACTCGTTGTTTATGCTATAGTATGCTGCAAATGAGTATGCGCTACATATAGTCAATTTTATTACACTAAATTACTAGCAGTAAGCTCACTAATACCATTTACATGAAAAAGGCTTAACGGCCTGTCTATGTATGTATATGACACTACTAAATTATCCTAAAATTTGCAGCCAAAAATCGAGTATACCAAATTATGGTGTTAATATGGTAAATATTGAAATTGCCTTCTCGTATTGACATAATAACCTTTTCGCACTGGAGTTAATTGAACAATTAATCGGCCATAGCTGATTTAAGAGAAAAATCATATAGCCTTTTCGCACAGGAGTAAATTGATCAATTAACCGGCCTTGGCTCAATTAAAGCGCTGATTTATTGCCTCTTCGCACTGGACTTAATTGAACTGGAGTTGCCTTTATTCGATTAAAGCGTAGATTTAGCTCGATTTACCATACAAAAGAAAAATCTAATTTTGCTACATCAATTTTTAAACGAATACAAATCGAGTTGAAAATTCAATGCAACTCTACGGCTAGTTGTTCACATTGCTCCGGCTCGGATTTAACTATAGCATTCCTGATTTTGACAACTCGTGTGCTTTTTTGTTTCTGAAAATCTTCCTGCCTGGCAATGTACGTTTAAAGGGTATACTTACCTGAAAGCCACCATTGAAGTCCAATTTTGTGGAGATATAGTCCGACTTATTTAGATAGTTTATGAACTGGTTCAGTACACCGCGCGTCCAATCACCTCATTCCTTTATGATTATAGCAGAACATGCTCCTTTTGTATACATTTCGGATGAAGACGTCTATGGACAGTTGGTGCAGGATTACATTAAGCTCGTCATACGGACATGACTTAATCGTCCAACGCACTTAGGTATATTAAAAATAATCTCGAATTAATTTTACAATAACAACACATCCCACATGGTCTATAGCAGCTATATCCTCAATATTTTTAACGGGCAAGTTATTCATGTGGAATTAGTATACTATATATAATCTCGATGATGCTTAGAATTCGAGTTAGAATTAATTTTGAACATGTTAATGTGTAGTTCAAATGTAGATCATTAGAAATACCGAATCATATACCGAATATGCGTATATCTGAGGTGATATTGAATCGTACCTCATATACATATGTATATATCGTTCACTATTTGTAATTTGACACTAAATATAAATTATATCCATTGTCGAATAAGCGCTTCTCATTATCCACCAATTTTCAATTCGTATATAACGGTTTAGATGCTAGTTATCCCTTTTAGAAAAATTGATTTCCGTGTCCTGCTTAATTTCATACAATATATTCAATTAAAAAACTTACCGGAGAGCGTTTCATTTGAGATCATGTTATTTGGTACCAAAATAAATCAATTCTTACGATTTCTTCGGTTGGCTTGGTCCTCTACCCTTAGTTAGACCGAACAGGCAACATTTATGGTATTGTGTGCCATTTGGAAGATATGTCTACTTATACAGTTGTTGTTCAGCCTTGTATCATTGTTCTTACTCAACAGTCAAATTTGGTAGAACACGAAAAATATTACAAAGCATATTTTAGCATTTAACGCTATCTGCTATATACATGGCAGTATTCATATTTTTGAGTGTTTTTTTTTAAGTGTAAAACAGCATATAAATGACATTAGTTTGAGAGTTTCTGACTTAAAACAAGTATTCAGGAAAGGCTTAAATACATAAAAACACGCATAATAAACCGTTGAAGAACTCAGGTTAGGTTAGGTCAAGTGGTAGATCGAAGATCCGAAACTTCGATACGTCGATACGTGTTTCGACAAAGCGGTTGGCGTGCTATTATAAAGTTCTTAAATCGGAGTTTGTCCAATTCTCTTGTTGGCAGGCATCGTGGATTTTGCCAAAATACTAGAAAAGGTAATGTTGCCATATGACTTAGTGAATATAGTGAAACCTCTCTTGGGCAGACACTCTCCGGTGTCCGTTAGGAGCGATTCTCTCTGTAAATGTATTGAGAAAAGTGGTTAGGGTTTAGGTTATGCGCTATACTATCTCTCCTGACCGCAATTTTTTGAAAACTTGAAGAAAAAAAAATACGTTACTGTTTTTTTTATGAAATCAGGTTAGGATCACATTTTTAGCGAGGACTTGAAATTAAGTTATTTGTACAGTAATTCAATTAAATTTCTTGAAATATTTTAGTACACATACATACAGAGGTAGTCAAAATAATTTACACACAACTTGAACTCTATTATCCTGCTATTTTTTAATGATAATTTTTTTAATTTTAATGTTTATTCTAAGTTACCAAAAGTCGGTAATTTCGGCGGTTTCGGTATTATTTCAATTGTCCTCTGATATTTAACAAAACCCCAAATATTTTCTATAAAGTTTAGGTCGAGGTACTGCGCAGGTATTCTTCTTCTCAAGTTTCGATGGTGCTGCAATATTAAAAGGACTAATTGTGGGATTTTGTATAACAGTTCCTACTAATCTTCTACATTATCTTTGAGTTATCACAGGTTTCTGCCCAGTTCTCTAAAGTATCCTGGGAATTGTTCGTCTCCTTATTTTTAATAACATTATAAACAGTATTCCTTTAAATTCTATTAATAAAAATTGATAAATTACTAACTCCGAAGCCGAAACACCAGTCTTAAACTTAGTAACAGTCTCCGATCTAGTTATAATCCATAACTCCTTTGGTTTCGGCATTTTATTTACCAAGTTTTATATCTTAAGGCTTTGTTAGTTAGTTATGAATGCAATAAAAGCCAATCACTACTATTGTTTAAACCAAGTCTAAATCGCGGTGTGTAAATACTTTTGACTACTGGGAGTCTTCAGTTCAGTTGCTTATTTCTCCGCCATATTTCTAGCTATGCTAGCCAAACTGACTTCATTCGGCCAGGAATAGATCAAGGCTTACAACAACATAGCAATTTGTTACCCTGCAACAATAATATAATCAAGCAAAAGCTTTTTGGTGAAATTTGTAAAAATTTCGATTTTGACTACCTCTGTATATGTAGTGCATACCCTTTGAGATACGTGTTGTATAAAGCGGCCTTTGAAAGGAAAACGATTTTAAAATTTCATAAATTTTATGTTAGGAAAACTTTTAAGAAAAAGCGTTTTTCAAATTTTATAAATTTTATATTCAGGAATTAAGTTTTTCTGTGCTTGCAGCATTAAATATTTATTAGTATGTAATTACAAAGATTATTGCAAAATTTTATACAGTTGCCTTCGAGGGTTTTAGATATCATTGCTTATTGAATAATTTAAATCACGTACATGCAAAGTGAAATACAAATATATTTAATTTTTTAATTTTTTTTTATAATTAATGAGTGCAATTTAAAGCATAATTATAAGTTACTGAAATGTGGAGCCTAGTTTAAGTATTTTTTCTACGGTATAGTCATTGCAGATCGAACTACTAAATTATTTGCAGTTGTGCAAATCACTATTGAACAGCGTGTGCTTCTACATTGCAGATAATACATACATATTCACTATATTTCAAAGTATTTCTCCTTGAGTTTCGTATACTCCTGGCCATGTGGCATATTTTTTCAATAACCATATATACACATTTGTTTTTCTTTTAGGTCTGTACCATGACAAGTGTATGTTTTTTTCTATATTTTTTATATTCATTCTTTTGTAATTTTTTTTATTTATTTCTTTTTTAAAAATTCAGGTATTTTTTTAATATCCTTTTTAATAAAATTCTGAATTTTTTTTATAAAAATCAGACATCTTTTTTATAATTTGTTTTAATAAAATAATTAAATTCAGGCATTTTTAAATACTTTTTTAAAATAAAATTCAGGAATTTTGATTTAATATATTTAATGTGCGCTATATATAGACGATGTACTCATTTGTGACATTTCAAAAATTTTTTTAAAATTCAGTCATTTTGTTAATTTGTTTTAAGCAAAATTCGGGCACATTTTATTTTATTTTTTTTTTTCTTTTATTTAGTAATAGAACTCATTGAATTTTTAAAATATTTTTTTAAATTAAAATTCAGCCATTTTTTAACAATTTTTATTTCATATATTTTTTAATTGTGTGCTGTACATAGACGGCGTACTGCCGCAAGCGCAGGTTAACCCTTCTGCACAAATTGGGTCAAAATGACCCAAATTTAAGAAACAAACGCGTATTACCATGCCTTAGTATGGCTAATTGCATTTTGATATCCTCAGTCAGAGTCTTATGATGAGTTGTACGTACACATTTTTTTTTCAGGACGAGCCTGTTTTTTTTTACATAATTTTTTAAAAACTTTTCGTACGCGTATACAATTTGTGGGTCATTTTGACCACCAAAAAAATGTATGCTCAAATGTGACTAAACAGAAAAAGCGTGCTAGTGCTTCATTATTCGGCAGAGACTAGGGATGATCAGAAAAAGAAACCAGAAATAACAAATCACTATAATGCGACTAAAGCAGGTGTTGATGCACTGGACCAATTAGTAGCAACGTACACATGTAAACGCCAAACGAAACGATGGCCAGTTGCGCTCTTTTCCAATATTGTCGATGTTTCGGGATATAACGCATATGTTATATGGACCGAACATAATCCCGAATGGAACAGAACTAAAAACTTTAAGCGGCGATTATTTTTAGTAGACTTGGCCACATCTTTGGTAACCCCGCACATTGCACGCCGAAAGCGAATGCCCTATGAGTTGTGGAAAACATCCAGGAAGCAGTCGCAGCAGACACTCCCAGTTTATCCACGGTCGTGCAGCCTCAAGATTCTCCTTTATGCTTATGGGTAAGAGACAAAGGTGTTTTTATTGTCCACATACTAAAAACTCCAACAAGCATTCAGTTCGTTGCGATAAATGCTTGAAATTTATATGCAAACAACATAGTGTAAAGGCAGTTATGTGTATAAATTGTCAGAATTTATGTATTTTTTACTGACTCCTATTGAAAACAATTTTGAATTTGTTAATTTTATGTTTGAATAATAAAAAAATGAGTTTGCCATTATAATTTTACCATACTGACGTGTTTTTGCTATTGGGTCATATTGACCCACAAATTGTTTATGAGGGGCACAATCTCAATTTGTGCAGAAGGGTTAAATAAATAATTTTAATAATAACAAAATATGAGTTATAAAACACAGAAATGAATTACATTTTTTTTATTATATTTTTGTGTTTTTTATTCTGTGTTTCGTTTTACTAATTTGCTTTTACCTACTCATATTGAAATCGAAATTGAAAAAGTATGTAGCTTTTTATAATTGTGTTAAACCGCTATCACCAATCTTTGTTTTACTTATACTGGTTATTTTGTGAAATCAAATTTATGAATACTTATAATTTTTGAAGGATGACATTTGGTGTGGATCCAGATACACACATAGATTCATTAGAACAAGCCGAACTCGCAACTGTTGAGGGAACATCCAAATGGTCATGCAAGTTAACAATTACAGGTACACACCAAAGCAAACAAAAAATCAAAATATATGTATGGACATATATATATCTATCTATTTAAATAAAGTAGCACAACAAAGACGCTTAAGTGGGAGAAAAAAATCTAATCTTAAAATTAAATTACCTAATTGAACCTGTAAAGTCCCTATCACTAATAACTAACTTACCCCCTGCCACCAACCCCATCATTCAAACACATTTGTACCAATCATCCAAGCCTATTATTATAATAGTTGATCACAAAGTTGATATGTACAAAAACAAATATGTATAATTCTATAAAACATGTCTTTTAACAACCTACTAGTTGAATTGTTGTTTGTTTTACTACTGATTTTTCGAGACATTTTGCTATCTATATTCATTTAATATGTTTGTATATATGATGTTGGTGTAAAAGTGGATTTAGCATTATACTATATGTACGTTGAATGCGCTCAAACTAAAAACAGTTCTTTAACTAGTGCAAAATATACTTGCAACAATACTAATTTTCACACAACTGAACTATCGCGGTTTCTCAGCGACTCAGCTCACTACTTCTACTTAGTACAATTTCCAGTTTATTTTCACTGCACAAAGCAACTTGCGCAAATGGCTACAAAATTATACTCCACACATCTTGCCGTAGCTAACTCGTCCCTTTCTACTTTTGGATCTTTTGGTTCTACGCCTTTCTATTATTTTTTAGTACAATTTCATGCACTTTCTCTGCCTAACTGTCGCTCTTACTCTAAATGACTGCTATTTCTCTAATATTTCTAATATTTCCCGAACTATAAATAAACGCAAAGGGGCATCCTTATATTATACACTTTCACTTGTATTATAGAACATACGCTGCGATTCACTAAAGGGTACACACTGTGATTTCTGTGTGTTTCTTAGTTTTAGCTGTACTTAACCGCAACAAACCCAAAACAAGTTGGTATATTTCTACAAGGAAATATGTATGTATATATAATTTAATTTTAAACATTGAAATATATGGATTTATCTATTCATCCACGTATTTTAAAATCGAAAAGTTTTCAAGTATACTGGTACACTGCTGGTCATAGGTTAGACGTACCCATTTTTCCTTCCAGTAACCTGTTCGGTATACTATCAGATATGTTTTAGTTGACTAAAATCGTTATATTATGTATGTTCAAACCTTGTTCTATAAAAACAACTCATATTTGATTGGCATGTGAAAGCATAACTATGCATACGAAGACTTGAGAAGCTTGGTCACAGGCTTTCAGTCGGTCATTGAATTAGACGCACTTCATGTTTTTTTGTCTTGTGCAAAACAGAGCAATCATTGTCATGCATAAAAACTGAAAATTAAAAAATCAATTGTTTTTTTTAGCAATATTTGAAGGAAAAATAAGAAAATGATCCTATTGAAACGCGTAAAAGTATACTTCTTGAAAGTGATTTTATTTCAATTGAACAGAAAAGCGTTTCAAAACAATATTTCAATCAGTTTTTTCATAATTTTTCAACAAGATAATGAATGCTCCGATTCATAACGCTCGATTAGTTAAGTCGAGTCAAAACGTTAATTTTATGACTTGGCCATCATATACTCCGAACGTAATAGAGAACATTTGTGACAGGAAAGTTTGTGACATGGAGAGTTTAGGAAGTAGGAAAGCAATACGACGGCAAATTAACATCAATTGTAGCAATTATAGCGTTTTTAGACAGGAGCTAATTGTTCAATTTACCGGCCTCTGCTCGATTTAAACTCTTATTAAGATCGATTTACCATACAAAATACAATCTCCATTTATTTTAAATTGAATTTAAATCGACTTGAAAATCAAATGCAACTCTGCGACAAAGACGTACGATTTACGTTCTTTGTCTGCGATTGGCTAAATTTTTCGATAAAAAAAGTTACGGTAGATGTTTAATCAGCTGATGAAACTTACCAACTATAAACGGCAAAAAAGGGTTTCTCAAAAAATATTTAAATTGATAAATTTATTTGGCTGTCTAAAGATGCTATTATACTTGCTTGGACAAATCTTACGCTAAATTACAGAGATTGCCTCCATCATACATGGACGGAACGTATACATTTATGAAGCTATTGCAAACAAAGGAAGCATCACACTTTACTGAAAATATTTTTCATTTTATCCCAAAAAGTGTAATATTTACAATCGCTAAAAATAATAGTTAAAAATAAGCCTTTTTTTCTGTCAAAGCACTATTTACTTTAAGCGTGTGCGTATATTAGCGACCAAGAAAAACACGCCCTATTTTAAACTGATCTAAGAAAATGTTTGAAAACACATTTCTGTTAATTTTTTTTAAATCTTTTGAATAATATGCCTTCATTGAATTGATTTTGCATATGTACATTTTTTAATTGATTCCAAAATCAAAGATCTATTCTGAATACTATTGTAAGAACGGGTGCGTCTAACCTATTGATGAGGAGTGTATATGAACAAATTAGATAGATTGTGAATAAATAAACTTAGACATATGTCAAATAATATAAATAAATAAAATAAAATAAATAAGAATAAAAATCAGGATATCTTGCAATAGAAGGTGAGTAAGCGCTCACATCGGTCTAGACAGAGCATAAAACTGTATCGCTGCGTAGTTATCAAAACAACAATTTGTAAAAATGGATATTCAGTGTATTATTGACTTTTCAACACAATTATTTACCATACGAAAAACTTGTAACAGCAAACAGTTAACCACAAATTTCAATGATTTTTTCAGATGATTCGTTAACAATTTATGGAAAAGAAATTATTGCCTTTGGAAAACGCCAAATCTATAATAAACCACTCTATTAATCTGCCAAAAATTTAGAAACCAAGTTTTACGTTGCATTTTCGGAACAAGTTCCACACTAACGCCAGAACACTCTATGACTTTTTATACTCTCGCAACAAAAGTTGCTAAGAGAGTATTATAGTTTTGTTCACATAACGGTTGTTTGTAAGTCATAAACCAAACGAGTTAGATATAGGGTTATATATATCAAAATGATCAGGATGACGAGACGAGTTGAAATCCGGATGTCTGTCTGTCCGTGCAACGGATAACTTGAGAAAAAATTGAGATATCTTAACGAAACTTGGAACACGTATTCCTTGGCTCCCTGAGGAGGTTGCTTTCGAAAATGGGCAAAATCGGACCATTGCCACGCCCACAAAATGGCGAAAACCAAAAACTTATAAAGTGTCATAACTAAGCCATAAATAAAGTTATAAAAGTAAAATTTGGAATAAAGGATCGCTCTAGGAAGGGGCATATTTGGATGTAATTTTTTTTGGGGAAATGGGCGTGGCCCACTCAATAAAGCTATATAAACCAAACTTTCTGCAGTCGGTTTTCTTACGTACCCCCACCACATACCATGAAAATAGTTGAAATCGGATAATAATCACGCCCACCTCCTATACGAAAGTTAGGTTGCGTTAACTCACTAACGTAAAACGTCAGAAACACTAAATTTTGCAGAAGAAATAGCAGAAGGAATAGCAGAAGGTTCAGGAACTACCTCAGCCCTAATATGTTTGCGTATTATCTTAATACAATTTCTTCAATAAATTGCGAGAGTATAAAATGTTCGGTTGCACCCGAACTTAGCCTTTCCTTACTTGTTTTTACTACTTTTTATTTTTATCAGCTCTTGTAAGCGGACGCAGACCTCTCGGTACGCCCAAGAAACTTGAGTTACTGAACGAAAGTGTAAAGAAAACCAAAAAAAAACCTCTGATAAGCGGACGTGAAGATCTAATTTGCGGATAATGAAGAAAAATAATTGAAATAAAGGTAGAGTAACTAATTCCGAAAGCTTGGATGCCTCTCTACTAAAGCTTGGCCTTAGAAGCCAATATTCCAACAACCAGCTCTCCAGATTTTGAACTTAATAACATTAATGCGACCTTCCTACCTGCTAATAGAACACCCGTTTGTCAGCCCCTGTATCAGAGCATTATACAGAATTATATATTTCACTACAGATGTAAAATTAGCACACATATTTTAACAAGAGTGAAGACATTTTAATTATTTTTTTTTAATATTTGACAGCCTCCAAATACATTTTATTAAGGCTTCATAGGACAACTTAATGATGGAAACAATTAATTTTTGGTGACGTTATTCCCATATCAACGTTAACGGCTTTAAAAAAGCTTTTAAATTAAAGCCAACAAGGCCACTATTCGGACGACTTTTTGCTGATCGAGCTGTTAGTGTCCGGTTGTGGAAGGTTTCACTGTACATATATTATACAGGCGCTAATTTCTCAGCCAATAAAATATGAAATGAACTTTGTCGAATTGTACTGCCCAGCTTACCTTGTAAAAGTTTTTAATGTACGGGCTGTACTGTACCGCAATGGAAATTGTCATATAGTGTAAAAGTAATTTCTACGTTTTCTATACAATGACTGGAATTAATATGTTTACGCTATGCCGAAGGTGGAACCATAGGACTCTATATACTGTATATACAGACATATATACTAGCAAGGTGTAAATTTTTCGGTTCACAACATTTTTGCATGAATATTTCTTATCATCTTCATTCTTGATTTCAAAGTATAGGTGATTTACTACCCATTTAAATTCATAAGAATCACATTGGAGATTTTTAAATTCAGACATAAAAACTGTATTATTGCAACGTATTTCTAGCGAGAATTGAAGGCGTGCTTTTCTGCATAATCCAATGCTGGAGTGGTTTCCAATTATGTAATTAAAAACAAAAACACAGTTCTTTCATTTCCCAGCAAAATGGGTTCGCTGATAACTTGCATTGAGATGACAAGTGATATTCTGTATCAGATGTAGTATCTGAGAACTTTGAAACAATGCCCGAACATTAATTTGCGACTAAGTTTATTATAAAAAAAAGAAATTTGTCAATTACATTATGATTTAGACAAAGAAAAATTGAAATTTTCTAACAACGTTTTCTAAGTAAGTAAAGCTTTCAGTTCAAGAGTCTGCTTGTATACAACGATATAATTTTCATATAAGCTGATGTTTCAAGTGATTTAATTTGTATGCGGCCGATACTACTGCCTGAACCAGACAAACTGGAAACTTTTCAGAAGACTGCTGTTATCATATTCAATTAATATTAAGAAAACATAGAATCATCAGTTCAACAATATATACAATAACGAACTTTTGTGTGCTTAATTGTGTGCTACTAATGTCCTTATTTGTCACTTATTATAGTCTCTCATTTTATATAGCTGTTTGTGCTTTACTCTATAGATTGAATTTTTGTTTCATATGTTTGGTTGACACAACACACAAATTTTCTTTTATGAAAACCTCGCAATGATCTATAATATATATATATATATATAATATTTACAGGCCTTAAAAAAGCATTCTACATATTTAAATATGTTCTAAATGTTGAGTGAATGTGGTAATGGAATTGATATTTAAGCTTATTTATATATTGAAAACATATAGTAAGACAAAATGTTCTTTATAAAGTTAACGTTAACTATGTTTCTTATCACTGATTCCTTAGCAACACTAACATACCACTCACATACCGATCATATGCAAAATGCATCTCATACTTACTTGCAATACCAGTATATACCGTACATATGTATGTATAGAGACACATTTTGCGATGTATAATATTTAAATAATTTAATTTTTATTTCATTATTTATTTGCCGTCTGTCCGTCCACAAATTTATACTAAAAAAATAATAACAATTTTATTCTTTAATTCTTGCTTCAAAGACTTAAGTTCGCTAGGGACCATTACCTCATTTTGTCAGCGACTCCGCGTAGCGAATTTCAAGCGATTCAGATGAATTTTTCCAAAAAAACGTTCGCCATATTGGATTCGCCAATTTAAATTTTTAAAACCGGATACCGGTTTCGTAATCAGCGACTCCGAAAACCCCGAGTGACGAGTTTCAAGCGAATCCGTTGCATTTTTTTTCAAAAAACGACCGCCATATTGAATTATTGATAAGTTACGTCAAATTCGTAATCAGCGACGCCGAAAATCCCCGAGTAGCGAGTTTCAAGTGAATCCGATGAATTTTTCCAAAAAGCGGTTGGGTTTTTTGTGTGTTTAGTCAAACCCCTGTTCGCATTCAGCGACCCTAAAAAGATACGACAAAAGTATCTATATTCGTTTATTTTTCATATTTATTTCTATTTTTCTTAATATTTTTATATATCGTACAATGTTCAGTGTATCCTGGTATGCAGTATGAAACTTCTTAAGGTTTTCTAAATATGTATTGTTGTAACAATATAGAATTGGCCATTTTATAATATTATTATTTATTATTTTGCGAATTGATTTAGCTATCAATCAACTTTCTAGCAATCTTTTAAGTTAAATCAAAATTTTCTTGTGTTTGAAAAATTCGTATTATAATACTTTAGCAAATTTCCGAAATTTTGAAAAAACTATTTTTACAGCAATGGAGAAAACTTTATTCAATTAAAAAATAATAATAAAAAACATATTAGAGAGAATGCTCCCGTTTTTTCTCTTCTTCTTTCTTCCTTGAAATACTGAATTTTGTAAAAATAAATAAAACGTAGAAAATGCACTTACAAATTATATGTGGCTCACTTCGTTTCATATCAAATCGAATATTTCTACCACAAGTATTTTTTTTATATAGAAATAAATAAATTTAAACAAATATATATACTTACATTATTATAGATTAGTGCTAAGATTTAAGTATTGATAACCGTTTTTTTGTTTTTTGAACTTTTAATTTTATCAGGAGAATTTACGTATATAAATGCCTGTATTAGCCTGGCATCTCTTAAGTGAATTATTGAAATATCAGATATGTTTTCTTAAGCATATCGCCATATTACATGGTTATCATTAATATTAACAAAGAAACCTTGCAAGGTTAGGTTAACTTATAAAGCTGTTCCGCAGAGGGAAACACACGTAGACTATGAAAGACTGTGGTTTGTGAAGCCAGGAACCCCTGCATTGAATAGGTATTAGGATTCGACATAGCGCTCTGAACTTACTACAAATCTTCAGAGGTTTTCCACTTCTGTACTATACTACTTCAGGCGGTTGTTCCAAAAAGAAAAAAAGAAAGAAATATTTTTCTTGTTCTCGCAAAGTCGGGACATCGGGTAAGATTTTTAACCTTACAGCATGAATTCCGTTTGTACACTGGCAAGTTAACACCGGTACAACTAAGGAGAGGTGAGTTTTACTGTGGGCGAAGAGTTCGGCAGACCCACTGCGTTTCACCTTCGGTTTGAAGGATCTGTATCTAACCATACTTCACAGCATCTACCTCTTATACATCGCTTCATAATTAACTCTTGACCTGATGGAAGCCCTCAAACGATTCACACTTTGATCAATAGCAGCACGCACAGCTTCTATTAAAATTGACGATGTCGCTCAAACTAAAGTTATGCAAATTTCTGTGTGGTACTCGACATCCATTATTTTCAACTCTGACTACAAACTGTAGTCCAATTAACTCAAATCTGGACTTCCATACCATAAACTGCAGTTAAATTTTTATAGCACTACTTCAAATTAATAGCTACGTCTTCTAAAACAAACTGGAGACTCCTAAAACCATTACCCCAGTTGAAAAGTGACCACATTGAACCTTGTAATAATATTTTTTTGCGTTATTGAACATTTTTGTTGCGTAGATTTTGTTGTTTGCCTTATTAAAAACTTATTCAACAATGAAAAATGTTTCAACTAATTCCTATTTTGCTTAAAGTGCGTGATCAAAAGATGACCAGTTGACCCCGTCGGTCATGTGAGGCTCATCTTGAATAAATCCTTGATCTGGTCGTTATTTCTCTGTTTTCAAAAAGAATTTCTGCGTACAATTTTTATGGCTGAATTGGCTCGAACCTCAGCTTTCCCTGTCATCAACTCTAGACGTATGGCGTGCAATAAGCTCTCACTCTCTCGGAAAATTGAGATTTTAGAGCAGATGATGATGATCTTGTGCATAATTTAATACTTTAACTATAAGTTAGTTTATCCTAAATATAAGTTAACGGTTAAACTTAGGTATAATTATACAAAAACCAGCTACTTTCGTATACGTTTATTTGGTATATAATCTTTAAGCGTTATCCAAAATTGTACCTACCAAGTAGTGTGGGGTCTAAATTTCTATTAATGCTTTGCTTTCCTTTCCCACAAATTTCATGACTATTAATTAGTACATTATACATTCATTATTATTAATACCATTATTATTAATACGTGCCAACACAACTAAACTGTGCGAAAATAGCGCGGGCAACAGTTTAGCGTTTACTACATACAGTTGCGTGTAATAAAATAGAAACAAAGAAAAAAAAATAATTTTGATTGCAATTTTTGTGCTGACAATTAATGCTATTTTATTGTGCGTAACATACATCTGCATTTATACAATTTTGTTTAATTTTTATATGCTACATAATATAAAACAGTGACAATCGCAAATTGTGCAGCAGATTTATAATATATATATGAAATATATATAAGATATGTTATACGTTCGTTAAAAATGCCGTAAAAAATATAATAAAAAAATAATTAAAAATTAACAATTAAAAATAATAATAAAAATACTAAAAAAAAGTAATTAAAAATAATAAAAAATAAAAAAATAATAAGTAAGTAAAATAACCATAAAAAATAATAAAATAAAAAATAGTACAAAATAATAGTGAAAAAGCATAATAAATTAAAAAAAATAAAAATAAAAAATTAAAAAAAAAAAATAAAAATAAGAAAGTAAGAAAAAACAATAAAAAAATTAAAAAATCATAAGAAAATAATAAATAAGTAGTAAAAACTAATTCGCGCCTTGCACCAAATTCCTAACTGTTATTATGTCTCTTCTCTTTCTAATTTCCTTTCTCACGTAACAATTATCTATTATTTTCAAATTATTTAACTAGCATAACCAAACACAAATTTATTATTATCATACATCAAACAACATAAGTATTTATATGTTCCTCAAATTGTTATTTGCAATAATAACAGCAATATATTTTGTTTTATTATATATGTATACACATTGTACAAAGAAAAAATAACACTGTATAAAAATATATTGTAAATAGTCAGTGGAAAAATATGTTTGGTATCGCAATGAGGCTGCACTAAATCATAATAATTTAATTAAGTTAATTTAAAATTAATTAACAAATTTTCATAAAAAAAATAATTTAATTTAAAATTGTCATTAAAAAAATATTAATTTTAAATTACAATTTTTCAAAAAACTAAATTAAATAAAATTTTAATTTCTTTTCAAAAATTGCTACTTAATTTTCAAAACTCTGTGTATATTTAAAAAGTACTCATTAGCAACGTATGTATTTTCCCACTAATCATACATATTTATCATAAATATATATATGACTACTTACTAAATAACGTTATATCACATGCATATAGACATACCGGTATTTTATACTACATACGAAAAACGATCTCACCAACTTGCATATACATATACACACACTGAATACATTGAACACATTCATCTGTATATCCCCAACCCTTTCTCACAACGCACCCTTACTCTTTATATATTTAACCAATTGCGCTTAAATAAAACACTTACTACATATACTACTACTTATTAGTGAATACTATTCTTATTTTATAAACCCGCAGACATATACCTCTATTTATATTTATACGCATATATAATTTTAATTTTCGATTATTGATAATGAAACGAAAATGTGTATCCACAAGTAAACAATTTGTGATAATAGCAGTTTAAAATAAAAAAATTATGTATATGTAATTCTACAGTGATATGTGCTCAAGGCCTGATAGCGAAGGATAAAAGCGGTACCAGTGATCCCTATGTGACGGTGCAAGTTAGCAAGGTGAAAAAGCGTACACGTACAATGCCACAGGAGTTAAATCCTGTGTGGAATGAGAAGTTTCACTTGTGAGTACATAATGTCTGTCTGTTTACCTTACCTACCTGTATGTCAGTAATAAATATCCTTGATTGTTAACATGTATGCCTGCGATTTTTTTTGTTTTTTTTTCGTTTTTATTTCATTTGTTTGTATGTCATTTAATATGTGCTTTCTAACAAATTGTACATGACTCTATATTTACTCTAAGTATAAATACGAAACAGTGAACTGCATGTATGTAAACAGTATACACACGTTTTTCTCACAAATGTACTCTAACGCACCAAACGCACTTATAATTATAACGTGCAACAACAAAGAAAATATCGGAATATATTGCCAAGTGCATATTACCAATAATGCCAGTGGCGTTCGTACAGTAGAAGTAGAGCTGTACATAACAGAACAGTAACTGAAATATATTGATAAAAAAAATTGTATAAATATCAAAAACAAAATTTGAATATTTAAAATTATATATGTATATTAAAAAAGTATATACATATATAGACTAGCGCACCCAAACAGGTGTTGTCCTGCATATTATATCAAGCTATTAGGTTATTAAACCAAGTATGAAATGAAACATACATGATAAAATAATTGCAACTAATATATGTATATAGAGAAACCTCTACTAACGGACTCTAAGACGAACACCGCACTTGAGCCGACAAAAATCGAATGCGATGAGTGTCCGTCCAAAAGAGGTTTCACTTTAGATTTGGGCACCGACAGTAGCGACAGACAATTATAAAACATTTTCTAAACTAAATTTTCCATAACAATTGTAGGCGGTTTCAACCCAATAATAATGGCACCAACTATTTTTGGTCAATATAAAACCTCAAAAAAATTTATAAATTAATAATAACTATTTTAATTTTAAATTGGTAGCTACAAACCATGCTCGCATTCAGCTGAAACACAAAAAATTTCACACAAAAGTGTTCCAGCCGTTGAGAAGGAGTTCGGTGACATACAACTATACAGCAGAATTTTATATATAAAGCGATATAATAATAAATATATGTATATAGAGTTGATGCACAGTGTATAATAGCTTTGTACATCTAACGGTATCAACGGTTTGGAGCAGCTCCAAATAATTAAAATGGTTATAAAGTAATATTTATCAAGCTGACGAGCCGATTTTGAGAGCAGCGAGCACATTAGTTATGCGAATGCAACTAGCTTCAGTACTTTGAGGTAAAAATAACGGTATTTTTGTTTTTTTTTTGGACAAAAAATGCATTAGTTCACATTAATGTTGTCGCCTTTAAAATGGTATTATGCGTTTTTTCCAAGCGCAGAAACATTTTTCAAACTTGATTTTTGGTATAGCCTTTGGCTCTTTCAGCCCTTTCATCTAAGCTCGTAGAACGACATCCCTTTAAGGTGCTCTTAATTTTTGGAAAAAGCAAAAAGGCACACATAGTCGTATCTGGGGAATATAAGCAGACTGGGACTTCGTTACAGTATTGAAGAATTCATGAACAAGCAATGAAGTTTGAGCTTTCAACAAACGAAAATCGCCAAGCTCATAAAAACACGTCTAACCTCAGCGGCTGAGTGGTTGTCTGTCGACACAACTGGGCCTTTGGAAGGCCCACTGTGAGACTATCGGTACTGGAATTCCCTCACTTTTAAGTACCCTGTAGTTCGGATAAAATTAAGTAATTCGCATAGTTTGATATGTGCAAATTCCGGCTCATCATAGCCGCGTCCGCTAGTTGCGATTCTTTTCTTATACAGCGCTTTATCTGCATAGAAGTAACACACCTTCCAGTTTCTGGTTTCTGGTTCTTCTACTACTTGGCAGCTTCTGCAGTAATCTTTGTAAGGAATCCCCAGTCCGCTGGCGTGTCTCCCAAACATACAGTGATCTGTTAACACCCCTACTAGGGTCCTATGCCATTTATTTAAAATATCAATAGTCATCATATGCGGCTCTTATTCCACACAGGCCACATTTATCTGCTTGTTGCGCAAGTCATTGATTGTTTCCAACGAGATTCAGCTATGCCTACAGCATGTTTGTCGTTTAAATATCTACAAGTGGCCAGTTGTATGTAAATCCCCTCTCTATTAACATCTAACTGTAAGGTGGTACCCAGGCTGGCTAGTTCAATTGCTTCGCAGATTATTTGAGCGTGATTCACTTTCGCTTTGCTTATCTACTACATCCGATTCGTTAGCCGTTTTGAACCAACCAATATCAAGTTACTTAAAGATTTTCAAGACTTACTTAAGTTATCGTTTGATAAATATTGTACGGAAAGTAATCCGAAAGTACTGAATACATTTTGAAATAATTCAAAAGAAAAATGAATTTATTGGTGTAAAAGAAGACAATCAAACCTGTGAATTTACAATAAATAAATGCATGAACCAAAGTACAGTTTTAATGTTCCAAAACTCTATTCTTATTAGATTCTTAAGTAGTTTACTCATCCTCCTTTAGATATTTTTTTAAAATTGTTTACATGTCCAATGCCACTCAAAATAAAACAATATGTTGCACAGTCCGTGAACAAAATACAAACATATTTTGATTGATCGAGATCTTTTGTCTGCTAAATAATTTTAATTATTGCGAGTGTATTTTCCATAATAAATTTTAGTATGAAGCTACGAAACATTAGACGATACCACGATCCATAAGAATTTAGTTGCACTGTCTGATAGCACAACCATAACAAAATATGTGAACCTTAATATCACTTATAAAGAAGATAGCGGCGTTGGGAGCCGCCTGGCGTCACTGACATCAGAGGTAGTGCTACAAGCGAGTGGAGTGCTACACTGATCTCCGCACTGGATTTGTTCGAACTTCTTTTGGGAGAAAACAGTATGCTAAACGCATATTCTGCTTGTTCTCAAAGTTGTGGAACGCGCTACTTTATGATGCCCACCAAAAAGAATATGGCACCGAGACTAGCGGATCTGATTACAGAAGCTTAAAGCGAAAAGCAACGAGGGACCGTCTTCATCGTCTGCGTTCATGACGACGACATCCGTGTCGCTCAAGGCTCCTACCATAACTAGAATTGTAGATGCTAGTTGTTTAATGAGTTTTATCAGGCGTGAGCTACATAGACAACTTGGGTAAAGGCATAAATGTAGCTTTATTTGGCCAATTCGTTGCCAAATTGTAGAAAAGGCTGTCACTTCCAGCATCGTTTTGTTTCCAACTCATGGAAAACTCACTATCAGTTAGGCAACGCCTCAGAAATGTTGTTGATATTACGAAGTTTTTAGTTACATAGTTTATTCAAAATATTTAAAAAACTAAGCACGACTTTCACTACTCTTAAAATATTTCATAATCTTTTTATCGGACTGAGTATATGGTTACTTCGGGGTTGGCTCTGGACTGCATTGAAACACACAGGCTTCGCAGCAGTTTAATCTTGATCTGGGTAATAGGACACCAAGGTATAAAAAGCAACGAACTTGCGGACTAACTGGCTGGCGAACTAAGCTGCCGACTGCACAAACTAGGAAACTGCTCGTCGGATCCGTGCCGATGCTGTGTTGCAAAATGAAATAACGGAGACGCCTGAGCATCTACTGCTTTATTGTCCGGCGAACACGAGGAAATGGAATTAGGTTACGGGGCTCTGTATCGCCATAGCGACAATATCGCATCCAACAGCCATGCTATTAAGCTTCTTAACGCGACGGGGATGAATAGTATATTGTGCTAATAAGAGAGGAAACAATACCCCATAGGTCGCAGTGCGTTCCTGAATTGTTAATATAATCTAATCTGATGAGAATACTTCTTTAAAGTGGTATAACCGATGTTTATAGAAACCGTAAGGAATATGTGGTGCTCAAAGCTAAGCAGATAGCAAAATTATTGAAAATGGAAATGACAACACAAAATGCGTTAGTGGACATTTTAGGATTTTTTTTTACAAGGTTGCTATGGTCAATAGAAATGTGGAATTGTGTATGAAGGAATGAGTCAGTAATGTTTTTGGTCACTATAGCAATAAAGGATGTTCTAAGCAGTTATTAAAAGACACATAGTTATTAAACATCACTGTAGGAATAAAAAGAATATATGAAAACAGAAATTTGCATTAGCAAAAACTAAAGAAGGTAAAAACACATGCTATGTTGCCTATTTTCTTCCTATGATTTGCGGTGTTGCCACGTTATGATTTTCAACTTCTTTGTAAACATATGTACATAATGCATGCCTTTTTGTGTGAAAAGCTACTTGGTCAGGTGAATGTGGGGTTGTGAAAATGAATGAAAATGTTTTTTTTTTTGTTTAGTTACCACATATAAAAGTTCTGGCTGTCGTACCCTTGGAGTTGTCAGTTAGGCAACCCTACTCTAACCTAATTGCTCATGGTTGTATTAGTTCGTATACCAATATTCCCCAAAAGGACCGCATTGCGCCATAATTTGTGAGGTGTGTATATTTGTCACTTATCATTGCCGTCCTGCTTTATGGTGCAGAAGGGTGGACGATGTCAACATCCGATGAGACGACACTAAGAATTTTCGAGAGGAAAATTTTGCGCAAGATTTATGGTCCTCAGAAAATTGGTAACGACGAGTACCACAGACGATGGAACGATGACGCCATTGACATAGTTCAGCGAATAAAAAGACAGCAGCTTTGAAAGAGTTCGATGCAGTACCCGCCGGAGGAAGCCGAGGAAGAGGGAGACTTGGTTACTCTTGGGATCTCCAACTGGAGCCGAACTGCGAGGGAAAGAGAGGAGTGGCGCGCTATCGTCGATTCGGCTATAACCGGCTGACCGGTTTTTACGCCAATCAAATGCATACATATATTTGGCGATATACCAGGTGTATTTTTTTTGGTGAAAATTAAATACTAATTTTGAATGGCAATGCAAATGACCACTGTTTTTGACATATTTTGTCCACCTTTATGACAACTCGTGTATACCACGCCAATAGAAAACTTCGTCATTTAAAGCAAACCAAACTTTCACTAAATTTTCGACTGCTGCGTAGGAATCGAAGTGCTAATCAGCCGATGCGCAAATAGTAATCGGAAGGGGCTAAGTCTAGTGAATACGGCGGGTATTCAGCCAAGTACATTAATTGTATCCTGCATCGATTTTGGTTTGTGTGCAGGTGCATTCTCGTATAACAAAATTACTTTTCCATGTCTTCTGACGCATTTTTCGTTCAATGCGTGATTCAAATTGATCACTTGCTGTCTATAACGATTATTATTTTATTATTTACTATTAACAGTTTCACCAAGTTTTAGAAGCTCATGATACACTACACCCTTCTGATCTCACCAACCAAAAAGCATTGGCTTCTTACCGAATCGATCTGCTTTTGCAGTCGATGTGGAGGGTTGTCCCGCATTAACAAATGATTGTCTCGATTTAGGATTCTTAAAATAAATAAATTGTTTTTGTTATACTGTCGCAACAAAGTTGCTAGAGAGTATTATAGTTTTGTTCACATAACGGTTGTTTGTAACACCCAAAACTAAACGAGTTAGATATAGGGTTATATATACCAAAGTGATCAGGATGAAGAGTGGAGTTCCAGTCCGAATATCTGTCTGTCCGTCCGTCCGTCTATGCAAGCTGTAACTTGAGTAAAAATTAAGATATCTTGATTAAACTTGGCACACTTATTTCCCGGCACCATAGGAAGGTTGCTTTCGAAAATGAATCAAAATTTCGCAAAATCGGACCACTGCCACGCCTACAAAATGGCGAAAACCGAAAACACATAAAGTGCCATAACTAAGCCATAAATAAAGCTATGGAAATAAAATTTGGTATGAAGGATCGCACTATGAAGGGGCATATTTGGATGTAATTTTTTTGGGGAGGTGGGCGTGGCCCCGCCCCCAAATAGCTTTTTTGTAAATATCTCGGAAACCAATAGAGCTATATAAACCAAACTTTCTGCAGTCGTTTTTTTAGCCACATCCTAATACAGTCCAAAAATGAAAGAAATCGAATAATAACCACGCCCACCTCCCATACAAAGGTTAGGTTGAAAATTACGAAAAGTGGGTTAACTCTCTAACGAAAAACGTCAGAAACACTAAATTTCACATAAGAAATGACAGATGGAAGCTGCACTCAGATTTTTTTTTACAAAATTATAAATGGGCGTGGTGTTGCCCACTTATGGATCAAAAACCATATCTCAGGAACTACTCGACCGATTTCAATGAAACTTGGTTTGTAATAGTTTCCTTACATCCCAATGATATGTTGTGAAAATAGATCAAATCGCTTCACAATCACGCCTACTTCCTATATACCAGAACTTTGAAGACGATCTGTATCGCTTACTTTACAATATATAAAGTAAGCACTAGTGAAAAAATCGGTGTAGAACTATGTTTACTATTCTAAAAATCGCCGAAATCGGGCCATAGGTTTTTAAGGCCCCATATATCGAACACGAGGACCTCGGTGCTTCTAACCTAATATTATGGTTTCCAACTTTCAATGGACTTTATACAATATATATGACGAATATGTGGGTCAAATTGTGTATTATATAATATAAATAAAGTTAAATAAATAAATTGCGAGAGTATAAAATGTTCGGTTACACCCGAACTTAGCCCTTCCTTGCTTGTTTTTCAGTCAATTTGTGTTGCACCCATTTTCCACACTTGTGGGTCTTTCCCATAGCTCTCAAATAGTCTAATATTGTTTGTTGTGCAACATTTCACAAAGCTGACATTTGATTTTGACTCCAAGTATCATTTTCAACCAATAGTGCTTGCAGTTCGGCGACTTCATACTTTTTAGGTGGACTTCCACGTTCTACATTTTTCACATCAAAATCATTATCCCTGTACTGTTTAAACAACTTTAGCATGTTGCCTCTAATAGAGCATGATGACTATATACCGCGAAAAGCATTCAAGAGAACAAAAAATTATGGTGTACATATTGACTTTCGAAATTAAAAATTTAATTGAAACGTCAGTAAGACAGTCAGTTAAGCGGTTAGGCAGAGATAAAGAGATGGACAACTCTCATCTCACTGGATGTGAGAGGGCAATATCAAACGTCAAAACCACCTAAACTTTGACAGTTTGTCGCGATGAGGAGGTTTTGACGTTTCGCAATTGGAAAAAGAGGGACGGCCACATTGAAATATTGCCAAAAAATAATGCGACGGAGACATTTATAACCATCGTGCAAGATCACTTATAAGAACTTATAAGAACAATAAATATAAATGGAAACGCGAAATCTTAATGTATTTGAAGAAATGTTTTGTACTCTGCAGCAGCAGGATTTTAATTTTCCACGGAAAAAAAAAATAAAAAAATTATTATTTGCCAGTTGATACGTATTATTACTTTATTTACCACTGAAAGTTCGAAAACCGGTTGGGATTTAAATAGTTATTATTTATATTAATCGTTAAGTATATAAAGATTATTTAGCGTAGTCAATGTTGGGTATTTTAATTTAAATGCCCAAAAATTAGTATTTTGTCTGATCTGGTAATAATGCAATATGTTATAAAAAACGCAAATTTTGAGGCGCCTGGAGCGCCTAAGTGAGTAAGTTGGACATCCCTTTATCCCCGCGGTTAGGGTTCAGACGTTGAAAACGAGGCTAATTTTATTTTTATACAATCATATATTTCGTTTAAACAAGTCGGCATATCAAGTTAAGTTACAATTTAAACTCGAATTTTGTGCTTACCGTGGACCGCTTAAATATGTCGTTAACAAATGGAGAAAACTAGTTAAAGAACGAAGAAAAAATAAAAAAATATTACAATTTGAATTTTCTGAGTCTAACAATTGTCGAGACACCATATTCATAACATAATAATATTACTAACAAATATGCTTGACTAACGTTTATGGAATCATATGCATTTTATACTCTCGCAACAAAAGTTGCTAAGAGAGTATAATAGTTTTGTCCACATAACGATTGTTTGTAAGTCCTAAAACTAAACGAGTTAGATATAGGGATATATATACCAAAGTGATCAGGGTGACGAGTAAAGTTCAAATCCGGATGTCTGTCTGTCCGTCCATGCAAGCTGTAACTTGAGTAAAAATTGAGATATCTTAATGAAACTTGGAACACGTTTTCCTTGGCACCATAAGAAGGCTAAGTTCAAAAATGAAAATCGGACCACTGCCACGCCCACAAATTGGCGATAACCGAAAACACATAAAGTGCTATTACTAAGCCATAAATTAAACTATGAAAGTAAAATTTGGTACAAACGATTGTTCTAGGAAGGGGCATATTTGAATGTGATTTTTTTTTGGAAAAGAGGGCGTGGCCCCGCCCCTACTAAGTTTTTTGTATATATCTCGGAAACTACTAAAGCTAAATCAACGAAACTTTCAGAAGTTGTTTTTTCAGGCATTTTCTTATATAGTCCAAAAATGGGACTAAACCATCGGACTATAACCACGCCCACCTCCCATACAAAGGTTACTTTGAAAACTACTAAAAATGCCAACATCTCAATTACCACATTTATCCCTCCTAATTGCAATAGTATTAAATGTTCATCTGCACCTGATCTTAGACGTCGACTATTTGTTTTCATACAAAGTTCTTGATAACATGAATTGCATGAATAACCATCGCCCACAAGAGTGCCAAAAAGTGGCCCAGTAGCCGCCATTTTGCATCACAATGTGAATATTGTTGTATGCAACTTCGGCGACAACGTCAAGAAAATCGTGACCGTTCGTTGTCTTTCTTCTCCTGTGCCTTACTGTCCTTTCCTGTCTCCTACTCTTCTACTGCGTGGCAGCTTCTGCAATAGTCATTTTATTATGTCTTCAGTCTACTGGAATGCCTAACAATCAGCTAATAAACTGTTAACACTACTAGAGTTCTTAAGTTGTTTCTTTTAATTATCAATAAACGGTATGTGCGGCTCTTATTATATACAGGCCATGTTTGTCTGCTTGTTTCCATCGAGTTTCAGCTATGTCTACAGCATGTTTAGCGTTTAAAGATCTACAAATGGTCAGAATCATGTATATTCCCACTCTATCGGAATTTTTTTGTAAAGCACCTAGTCGGACTAGTTCGACTGCTTCACAGTTCCCTGGAATGTCACTGTGGCCTGGCACCCATTGCATAGCTCAAGGGATTCTATCACTATCTGCGTTGAGACTCTAAGAGACTTTATTGATTTCAAGCCTGCCTGGCTGTCTATAAAAATAAATATATTTCTTGTTGTTAGCACCCGCTTTGTTAGAGAGGAGCTGGAACAGCTGGAAGTCTGTAGGCGATTTTGATGTTTACTTTTTTTGAAAAGACACCACCTCCCACTCGTTCCACTAGTTTAGATCCATTTGTATATGTACTCAAATCCGGGTTTTTGTTAACCTTGGCCCTAACACACTGCTCTCTGGTTGGAAAGACAATATTGAGAGTCGAAATTATTTTTGTTTTTGACGGATTACGAAAATCGATGTTGTTTGTTAGGAATGGCAACTTATTATGTACATATATTAGAGTGTCTCTTATTATAGCACCTCAGTCTAAGCTGTCAGTTGCTTACAGAACAAGGCAGTAAATAGAGAATGACGTCCAGTGTCTGATACTGGATAAAAGCTCCACTGCTGCATATACTTGCTGTTTTTTGTAAATTTTCCATACAGTTTTAGGCGTATTCATTAGCAATTATTGGCCGCAAGACCAATTAGGTAAGGGTAAGGCCGATTATGATATACCGTATGCCATAATCAGCCTATCCAACCTGTATGATATATGGTAAATGAATAAACAACCGTAATTGCTGTGATTTGAAAATTTGTCAGTCGTGCATTGTAATATATATTTTTTTTTTTTAACAAAAACCTTCCTCACTCCTGGCAATATGTCAGGTCACTTTAATATTATATCTATATTTCATAACTGAGAACTACTAAAATGGAATGCACTTGAAATTTCATCCGCTATATTATAAAAGGAAGAATATGTTAAATAGACATGTTGGGTCGATCATAAGTTGAACTGTATGCCATAAGCTGTAAATCACCAGAAAATGCCATTCAATTGGCTTAAATACGCAATTGAAATGTGGCAAATAATATTCTCATATTTTTTATGCAATTACGCCTCACATTAAATGTAACTGAAATATTACTTTTATTCAAATGCTGCGCTAATATTTACATTAGTTGAAAACCTATACAAATACTCAACTATTTTTTGAAAATTTTCACACTTGCCTACTTACTATTATTATATTTTAGCGCACCTGCTTCCGATAACAAATCTGTATGTATGTACATATGTATTATTATTATAACTGTTATACTTATTGTTATTAAGGTCACAAAATGTTATAAAACAAATGTTACAAGATGTTTGCTTAAATATAAATATATTTATTCATTATTTCTATAAATGTATGTTTGTGTGTATGCCTATATCTTTTATGCAAAAATAAAAGCTGAAAGTATTAATTGAAATTACTCCTTCACAAAAACTTGTACCATTATGTCACTGTCACTGCAATCAACAACCACAACCATATTTTAGCGAGTGTCACAACTCATCGGATCGGATAAAGGTGCGCGTCTGGGATGAGGACAATGATCTGAAATCGAAATTGCGTCAGAAGTTAACACGCGAATCGGATGACTTTCTGGGTCAGACCATCATCGAAGTGCGCACACTGTCCGGTGAAATGGATGTTTGGTATAATCTGGAGAAACGCACAGACAAATCAGCGGTATCGGGCGCCATACGCTTACACATTTCGGTAGAAATTAAAGGCGAGGAAAAGGTCGCACCATATCATGTACAATACACATGTTTGCATGAGAACATTTTTCATTATTTATGCGAAGAGAACGGCGGTATGGTGAGTACGCAATTATTTTGAAACAGTTTTCAACTAGGTTTAAGAGAAGGTGATTCAAACAGACAATATAAATTAATAATAACCTCTGACTCTAAATTACCGCTATACTTTTTTTTTCAATATTTTCTTATTTATTGAATCTGCTTGTTTTTAAGCCTAACAACAAGTTATAAAATCTTAAATCTATTTAAAAACTAGACAAGCTCAAGCAAGTGATTGAGCTGTATTGGTGAAACGTTGCTCTTTAGTACGCAGGCATATCCCTTCTTTTTAGGCGTGTTTGATCGCAGGAATGTACTAAAGCATTAGCCAATGGGTTTGGGTGATCACGGAGTTTCGATAAATATTTCAATCTGCTGTCCTCTACTTCTTTTATTACCATGAGAATTCCCAGATCTTTATGGATGCCACAGTTGAATGCCATACATCCAAATCTGCTTTATGGCCGCATTGTATAAAAGCACTTTGTTGTCTAACCTAAGTTTAGAGCTTTTATTTAAAAGCCAATTTAAATTTGCAGCACTTATCTTCATGCACGTTATTTGACTAGATATATGCTTTCTCCACGTGAGCCTTCTATCTAGGTGAATACCGAGATAATTAACTTCGTTCGATTGGGGTACTAAAATATTGTTCATTTTTACTGCCGCGCACATTTTTGGTCTTAGGGAAAATGTAACATGCTTGCACTTTTG
Organism: Zeugodacus cucurbitae; assembly: GCF_028554725.1. NCBI lineage: Eukaryota > Metazoa > Arthropoda > Insecta > Diptera > Tephritidae > Zeugodacus > Zeugodacus cucurbitae. Next base: position 29,970,324 of record NC_071672.1, on the reverse strand, counting down.
TTCATTTACATTTATACGCCAGTTTGCTAGCCATTCTTCGACAGAACTTAAGTGCTTCGCTAATATTCTTGATGCTATAATGGGGCATTTGTTACGACTCACTAAAGCTGTGTCATCCGCAAAAGTTGATGTCAAAACATTATTAGCAGTTGGAAGATCAGCTATATATATAATGTATAGAGTTGGGCCTAAAACACTGCCCTGTGGTACTCCAGCCCTTATTGAACGTTCATCAGATATAAAATCACCTACATTTACAGCAAATTTTCTATTTTTTAAATAGGACTCCAAGGTTTTATTCAATTGGAAAGGTAAACTTTTTTTAATCTTGTACAAAAGTCCTTCATGCCACACTTTATCAAACGACTGAGCCATATCTAGAAATATAGCAGAACAGTACTCTCTATGTTCGAATGCCTTACTAATTTCGTCAGTTATTCTATTTACTTGCTCTACAGTGCCATGTTTTGCACGAAAACCGAATTGGTGCGTTGGTATTACATTATTTTCATGAAGGAAAGGATAGTAACACTTTTTCAAATATTTTAGAAAGACAGGGTAGAAGACTGATTGGTCTGTATGAAGACGGTTGTGTCAGGTCTTTCCAAGGTTTACCTGTCGTGATTATTTGCGACTTTTCCCCATGAAATAGAATAGTATCCGAAACTACAAATTGCATTAAAGAGCAAGGAGAGCACTGTTAAAGGAATATTTGGTAACTCAATTAGCATTTTTGGAGTAATATTATCGTGGCCTGACGATTTTTTTGGATTAAGCTCTTTTATGATACTAACAATTTCAGTAGTTGAAGTCTTAATAGACCCAAGCGACTCGTTTGCGGTATTGTGGATGATTGGCAACTTAAAATTGTTCTTTGGGCAATTTGATTGAAATACCTTTTCTAGATGATTTGCAGAACAATTTGCCATATCTTCGTCACTTCGTGCCCAATTACCATTTGACTGTCTTATAGGCATGTTGGAATCTACCGGTGGCTTAAAAGTATTTTGGGCTTTCCAAAGAGAGTTTTGCTTGGTAGAATTTGGACACAGTTTCTTTATATAATTTTCAGTGCTGAATTCTTCCTCGCGTTTAAGCGCTTTTTTTAACTTACGTACAGCAGATTTCAGTTGAAGTTGAGTAGAAGGAGAGCGATGTATCTGCCATTCGCGTCTAGCTCACCTTTTTCGTTCACAAGCTTTTCTATTTCATTATTAGTCATGTTTCTAAAAACCTTAATGTTTCTTTTTGGTGTTGCCAAGACAGCTGCATTAGTTACTACATCATTAAATTCTTCTATACTGTTATCAATATCTCTTCCTGTATTTATTTTTAAATCTATGTTAATGTGGCTACTGATATATTTTCTATATTTCAACCAGTTTGTTTTATGAGTTGTTAGAGAAACTTTCGGCTCAACTATCATGGGCTGTTCGCATAACTTTATTAGTACAGGAGAATGATCAGAAGATAAGTCAGTACATGTATCTGCTGTTATTAGCAATCTATCTATATTTTTGACTACAGCAAAATCTATTAAATCTGGTACATATTTTGTTTCTATCACTGGGCCAGTATGTCGGCTTACCAGGAGATATTATATCAATGTTATTGTGCTTATTTATAATAGTGTAGTACAGCTGCCGTCCTTTCGGATTAATAAGACGTGAGCCCCAGTACATGTGTTTTGCATTATAATCTCCACCTGCTAGAAATCTTGGACCTAGCGTTCCAAAAAAGTCTTTAAATTCGCAATCTGTAATTTTAAAGCGAGCTGGACAATATATAGCAGGGTCAGAACCCCGATTTTTCAAAGATATTGTTGTAGCTTGTAACTGCCTTTTAGCACATTTGCATAACTTCCTTGGATAAGACTATTCTTAGAATTACCAGGTTTCGAACTCTGGTCTGTAATTTCTATATTTTCGTTACGAAGAATATTCGTCATTATAAACAATAATATCATATAGATACCACTCTTTATCGGGTGATTCAAGTAGAGGTACTATTTTTTAGTCTTTTTTTTTTTGACAGATCCCGCATCAGTCGTGTCAAGCTGATATGTATTTTTTGTTCAGTAACGTTTGGCATATTTCTTCAAAAATTATGCCGATGAGCATTCAACCGTCAATAGCGACCATTACAAAAGACTATTTGCTGCTTTAAATTGTAATTGAAATTTCGGCGATATTTAGTTGCAACAAGACGACGCCACTTCTCTGACATCGAATCAATCAATGGATTTATTAAGAGAATACTTCCGTGAGCAGATAATTTTACGTTTTGGCCAACAAGATCGTATAATATCACACCGATAGATTTTTTCTTGTGTGAATATGTAAAGTCTAAAGTCTCTGCGGACAATTCCGCTTCGATTCCAGCCTTGGAGCAAAACATCACACGTGTCATTCGCTAGTTATCAGTCGAAATGCCCGATCGAGTCATCGAAATTTTGACTCAATGGATGGACCAACTGAGACGTGGCCGCGGAAAACATTTGAAAGAGATATTCTTTAAAAAATAAAATTCAAATAATGCGCTTTCGAATGATAGAAAACATTCCCCATTAAGTTTGAATTTCCTGTGTTTTTTCTTTGAAAACGTAGGGAACCTCGAAATGGATCACCCTTTATAAGTAAAACTTGGCATCTCTAACGTGTTAAACGTTTTTTTACTTTATCTTTTGGAAAAATATAGGTAAAATTACCACAACAGAAGGGCGATGATGCTTGGAAGCTTTATTTTGACGAAATTCCCGAGGAAATCGTTGACGAGTTCGCTATGCGCTACGGCATTGAGAATATATACCAAGCAATGACGCACTTTCACTGTCTATCCACTAAATATTTATGCCCTGGCGTGCCGGCTGTAATGAGCACGTTATTAGCGAACATTAATGCATATTATGCGCATACAACGGCATCGTCCGCCGTATCCGCAAGTGATCGATTCGCCGCTAGTAACTTTGGTGTAAGTACCATATATGTAGATAATGTCTGAAAAAAAAGTACACAAAGTATATATGCTTATGTATATATGCTATCTTGCAGAAAGAAAAGTTCGTCAAACTATTGGATCAACTACACAACTCACTGCGCATTGATCTCTCGATGTATCGCAACAATTTCCCAGCGTCTAGCCAAGAGAAACTAATGGACCTCAAGTCAACGGTTGATCTGTTGACCAGCATCACGTTTTTCCGCATGAAGGTAGCGTTATTTTTTATTTTCTCTTGTGTTTTATTCATTTTTGTTCCCTTCTCATAGGTTCAAGAACTTTCTAGTCCACCACGCGCGAGTACGGTGGTCAAGGATTGCGTAAAGGCTTGTCTTAGATCCACCTATCAATTCCTCTTCGAAAATTGTTATGAACTCTATAACAGGGAATTTCAGGTAATACAATTTTAACAAAAGTCGTAGAACGTTGGAACTAACGAAATATTCTACTGCTTTCAAGGTGGATCCAAACGAAGCAAAACGTGACTCTGACGACCATGGTCCTAAATTGGATAACGTTGACTTCTGGCATAAGCTAATCGCCTTAATTGTGTCCGTGATCGACGAGGATAAAAATAGTTATGGTACCGTACTGAATCAGTTTCCACAGGAATTGAATATTGGGCAGGTATGAACGGCACGTATAATTGGTTGGGATACCAGCCAGCTTTTCTTCATATTTGTTTGGGTGTTTAGTATACCATATTTCGGCCCATTGGATGGACGTTTATTAGTCAATACTCACTTTTATGTCGTGATATTGCTCTTAATGTATTATATTTATGCATTTTTCGTTTCCAAGCTTTCTGCCGCGACGATGTGGAGTTTATTTGCGGTCGATATGAAGTACGCATTAGAGGAACACGAACAGCATCGTCTTTGTAAATCATCGGCATATATGAATCTACATTTTCGCGTGAAATGGCTTTACAGCAATTATGTGAAAGAGGTGCCACCCTATAAGGGTGCTGTACCCGAATATCCTGCCTGGTTTGAGCCGTTCGTGATGCAATGGTTGAATGAGAACGATGACGTGTCCTTAGAATATTTGCATGGTGCATTCAATCGTGATAAGAAAGATGGGGTGAATACCGAAAGAGAAATACATATTGACATTTATAATAACTTTGTATTTGATTACAGTTCCAAAAGAGTAGCGAGCATGCCTTATTCTCTAACTCAGTTGTCGATGTGTTTACACAATTGACGCAGTGTTTCGATGTTGTTAGCAAACTCGAATGTCCGGATCCAGAAATCTGGAAGCGTTACATGAGGCGTTTTGCTAAAACAATCGTAAAAGTACTGATTGCCTATGCCGATATCGTCAAGAAAGAGTTTCCCGAACATATGAAAGATGAGAGAATTGTAGGTGGCAATTTTCTTTAAATACTCATATGATAGTCATCAATCATAATATTTTTTAGGCATGCATACTCATGAATAACATACAGCAGCTGAGGGTACAATTAGAAAAAATGTTCGAATCAATGGGTGGCGATAAATTGGAGGAAGATGCGGCGAATATACTAAAAGAATTACAACAAAACCTAAATATGGCTTTGGATGATCTAGCATCACAGTTTGCTGTCAGGTATGATAACATATTATTCCATCTAGATACTAGATACTAGATGCATAAGGTTTCTAGTGATTCAAACCGTTACTTACGGATTGTCTGTCGATTGATTTAATCCAGAAGGTGTTGATATGTATCCATATAACACGAGAACTCTTTTATATTTATACCGCACCGTTATCAGAGAAATGAATATTTGGGATAAGAAATAAATATGATATTTGTTGATAAACTGGTACCAAAGTGGCCACAATTTGTCTGCAGTTTTCCAATTAAGCTACCAAATATGACTTTCACAATTTCCTCAATAACGGCTGCCAAATTCATTAGCAACATTTTGCTCAGACTTTGTTCAATTTCAATTTAAATTTTACACACATTCTCCTATAATATTTGTTACAGCCTTGAGCCACGCATTACACAATCTGTACGCGAACTTGGCGATCTACTGCTTTCGGTTAAAGGCGGTAATAATATGAATTTCAATCAAGCAGCGCAGGGCAATGCTGTGGCAGTTGAAGCTGATGAGGTGCTCCGACCACTAATGGACTTGCTGGATGGTTCATTAACACTTTATGCGCAATCCTGCGAAAAAACTGTACTGAAAAGATTGCTCAAGGAGTTATGGAAAATTGTGATGCGTATACTGGAAAAGACCATCGTATTACCGCCAATGACTGATAAAAGTGTAAGCAAAACTTGAAATAGTTATGAAGACCAATCGCCTAATTTAAACAACCTCTTACATAATTAAAACAATTTATATTTTACCTTAACAGATGATGTTTAAACATCTAACTGATAATGCTAAGAATCTTGCTTCGAATGCCAAAATTGAAGACATGGGCAGACTGTTTAAAAGCCACATGTCTGGTAAACAGGATGTAAAGAGTGCTCTGAGCGGTGTTATGGATATATCCAAGGAGGTCGAAAAGAATTTGTCACCCAAACAATGTGCTGTATTAGATGTTGCCTTAGATACCATTAAGCAATATTTCCATGCTGCTGGTAATGGACTAAAAAAGACATTTCTGGAGAAATCGCCAGAGCTACAAAGTTTGCGTTACGCTTTAAGCTTATACACGCAAATGACGGACACACTGATCAAGACGTTTATCTCCAGCCAAGTGCATGAAAGTGAGTATCAAAATATTGAAGCTATGAACTATGAGAAACACCAAGAGAGTATAATCAATCACCTTTCGTTTTAGTTGATCCGGAAAATCAGGAGGAAAGTGTTGGCGAAATCTCGGTGCAAATTGATCTCTTCTCGCATCCTGGCACCGGCGAACATAAAGTTAATGTTAAAGGTACATCAATGAATTATTATTTTTGGATCTGCTTTTTAAAGCCTAACAATAAGTTATAAAATCTTAAATATATTTAAAAACTGGACAAGCTCAAGAAAATGATTGAGTTGTTTTGGTGAAACGTGGCTCTTTAGTATACTTTTTAGGCGTGTTTAATCGCTGGAATGTACCAAAGCATTAGCCAATGGGTTTGGGTGTTCACGGAGTTTAGATATATATTTCAATCTATTGTCCTCTACTTATTTCTTTACCATAGGGATACCAAGATCTTTATGGATATTATCATTGCGTATGTACCATGGCGATCACGTGATTGTTTTAAGCATTTTCGACTGGAACCTTTGTATTATATCAATATTAGTTGCACAGGTCATTGAATGCCATACATCCAAATCGGCTTTATGCCCGCATTGTATAAACGCACTTTGCTGTCTAGGCGAAGTTTAGAGTTTTTATTTAAAAGCCAATTTAAATTTGCAGCACTTATCTTCACGCAAGTTATTTTACTAGATATATGTTTTCTCCAGGTGAGCCTTCTATCCAGGTGAATACTAAGATAAGTAACTTCGTTCGATTGGGGTACTAAAATATTGTTAATTTTAACTGCCGAGCACGTTTTTGGTCTTATCGAAAATGTAACATGCTTACACTTTTTTTTTAATTCACATTGTCGGGTTAAGGGGTTATATACAGTTAGACGTCCGAAAAAAAGTGAATTTTCCAGAATTTTTTCTGAGAAAACTTTTGAATTTATTGATCCAAAAATTTACACACATATTATGGTATCTTTTAACTGTATTTTAAGATTTAGTACTAGTAAAAATATTTATTTGAAAAAGAGCTACAGCTGATCTCCAGGAGCTCCTCTCAAAAAAGACGTTTTGCGGTGACCACTATATCTCGGAACTGGATCATCCGAAATTAAAAAACCAGACAGATTTCGTTAAAATAATGTTAAATCTAGTAATTAATCGAAGGAATAAGCAAAATAAAATTTTTTGACAAAATTGCGGTTAACTTTGAAAATATTCACCGGAACGATATGAAATTTTCTGTGTGTATTCTTAAATATATGTACATTAAGAAAATGAAAAAAAAAATAGATTTTTTGAAAATTCTAACTGTATATAACCCCTTAAGATGACGTTGAGGTCGATTCCATTGAAGAAAAGATTAGTGTGTTGAGTTTAAAGTTTATAAATTTAGTTTATTTATATGAGGTTGTGTGTGGGTTGATAATATTTTTTAATTGTTTTGTTTGTAATTAGTTAGGATTAAGTGTTAGTGTATATGTGATATATTGACCTGTTTAATATTAGATTCTCTTCGTGTTGTGTTGTATTTTTATTATTTATGTATTTATTTATTGGTTCCTCCTTGATGATTGATGTTATGTGTGAGGGATATAATCCTTGAGTTTGTGTGTACACTGTAATTGTCACAGTTTTGGAGTTTTTGTTATCACCGTTTTCACTTATTTTAAGTAACTTGTGTTAATTGGAGTTTGTATTTTAGTTTTTCTTAAGAGTTTTGTTCCTTATATGAAAGCGCGGGTTTTTGTGTTCGGGTTTGGGTGTTTTCGTGAAATTCACTTTGTTTAAGCGCGGGTTGTGTTCGAGTTTTTCACTTGTTCTTCTATTTATGTTTCTATATGTTGTTGTGTAAAAAGTAATGCTGATGGGTGAAGTTGGGCGGTTTATCTCCTCGGCCGCCTTGCAGTATCTGCGAAATAAATAAGTATTAGTGGGGTATGTGGGTTTGTTTTCTATTATAGGGTGCAAGTTAGGGTCCAGATGAATGCTATGCTCTGGGTTACCACGGTGCCATTGTCTGGGTTGAACAATCCACTTCGTGTATTGTGTGGGTAGTTATGCGCTCCGATATCCCACATTACTTGTGTTTGGGTGTGAAATTGAGGGTCAGAGAGGACTATGTTGTCAAAGAGTATTTGATCAACGTCACTTAAGTCTCTTAAGGGTCGGGTTAAAAGCGTGTAAGGGTCTGTTTAGCCAGTAAGAATGGTAGCCGGGTTTCTGTGGGTAGGGTTTGAGATCTAGGTTTCTCAAAAACTTCTTTCTCGTTGGCTGGGTGTAGGCTTGGGTGTCCATGTAGGGACGAATGATGCTTCCCATTGCAGGTAGAACATCGATTCCTACTAATCCTTCTGTTCTGTGTGACCTGGCTAAACAGTTAACGCAATAGCGGTGTTTGATGACAGCTTCGAATTTTTTATGCAAGTTAGCCAACAAGTATTTCGTATATGTGGCTAACCGGTGGTCATCTTCGCATAATCCGCATGCTACTATATGACGATGAGTAGTTGTTCGTCGGTGGGTTTTTCGATTTGTGTGATGATGACTTTTGTTTTTCTTATGGGTAGTGGGTAGGGTTCTTATATGGCGGTCATCTGAATGTCGTCGGGTAGTTTTTTGAAATTTTCCTTCACATATTTCATCGGATTCGGGACTTACGGGATCCTTTGGGATATCCTCCACCTCCCCAAAGCGAGTGAGTAGATACTCAGGGTTAATAGTATTATGAAATGATGCAATGGATGAGTTTAGGAAGGGTTGGGTTATGGGTCCGGACAGAATCCATCCGAATACTGTATCTTGGGCTAGGAGTGAGCCTAGAATATTTTGTTTTACTCCACCTAGTAGGATATTTGGGTAGATATCACTACCAATTAATATGTCCACGGGTCTCGGTTTGTGGAATTGGGTATTCGCTAGGGTGAAGTCAAGATTATTTTGACCCAGATTTCGGTTTATTGGGTAAGTGGGTACATTCTCGGAAAGGCTATTCATGATGAATGCTTGAGACGATATTTTGTAATTTGTGTTTACGGGTGAATAAAGGGTAATATTGCAAATTTTCGTGGGAGTTGCTAAAACCGTGTTCGTTATTCCTGTCACTTGGGCTGATACAGGGTGAGTGGGTATATCCAGACTTCGTTGAAGTCTTTCAGATATAAATGTGGCCTCCGATCCTGAATCAATGAGTGCTCTTGCAAAATATCGTTTACCATTGAATTCTACTTGTACCATTGCTGTACCCAATAATATTTGCTTCCTACTAGGGTTGTGTGGGTCTCGGGTTGAGAATTGAGTGGACTGTATTGTACTGGCGTAGGCTTGCTGAATTGTGTTGTGGGTGGGTATTGCGGTACTTGTAGCGGTATCAGGAGTTGAACTGGTCACTCTTGGAGTTTCCGGGGAGGATTCAGGTCGAGGATTATATTCTTCATGGATCAGGGTATTGTGTCCTTTGTGACATTTTCGACAAGAATATTTACTCATGCAGTTCTTGTAACTATGTGATATAGCTAAGCAGTTGTAGCAATAGTCATATTTTTCGATTGTGGCAATGCGGGTCTCAACATTCATTTCTAGGAATTTCGGGCATTCCCGAATCGGATGATGCTTTTTGCAAAGTTTGCAACTTTCTGCTTCCGGGTGGGGAAATGAACTAATTTGATAGTTTGAGGGTCTATCTCTCGGGTTTTCATGCACGTCAGCATGAAATAGGTTACATCTTTTTTTATCTGATCTTTTTACTGTGCCAAGATGGGGTGAGTCGGGTTTTGTTACTGAAGCCTTAAATTTGCTACAGATTCGAGTGTTTTATATATGTGGGTCAAAAAGGAGTCGAAATTTGACCATGTGGGTATAGAAGTAATGTCTGCTAGGGTAGATTCGAATGCTTCTAAAGTTTGTTTGGGTAGTTTCGAGCTACAAAGATATATGAGTATTGGGTCCCAACTTTTTGTGTCAATCTCAAGATGGGTTAAATTGGTTAAAACGTTGTTAACCATTCGTTGCAGGGCTTTTATGGCGCAGCCTGTTTCTTGAGTGACATCGGGTAAATTAAAGAGGGTCTTCAATTGGGTGTTTATCTGCATTCTCTTATTTTCATACTGCTCGACCAGATTCTTCCAGGCCAGTATGAAACCATCGTTTGTTAAGGGTGTGTTTCCTAATAATAGCTTCTCTTGCTTCGCCTCGGGTCTTCTGGGTTAGATGAAAGAGTTTTTCGACGTTACTGATCTTTGGGTTGTGGATATACAGGCCGGTGAATATGTCACGAAATGTGGGCCAAGCCGTGTAATCCCCGTAAAAGATGTCGGTTGTCGCATGGCGGTAGATTAATCGTTGGACCGAAATCTATTGTAGAGGCTTCTGAGGCTCTTTCCTTAATGGGTTGGGTTGACACCTGGGTTTTTCGTGTGTCTATATCTTCATTTATTGAAGCTAAGCAAGATAAGTACATTTGATAGCATTTTTTATATCTATCTTTGACTTTATTAAAATCAATAGTCTCGCGGGTATCACCAGATACCCTTCGAATTGCATTGTATGCTTTCTTTGATTTATCGTAAAGCGAGTTGAGTTCGACTCTTTTGATTTCGAGAGTGTAAACAGTTTCATCTTCAGTTTGAGTTTGGACATGATCTTCCACAAATTCGACTAAATCGGTAGTTGTGTATTTGAAATCCTCAATTTTAATAATTTGGGTGAGTGTTATTAGAGAATAAAATTATTTGAACGGGTATAATATTGTTTAATTCCAAAAAACTATTTATTTTTATTATTTTGAAAATCTGTGTTTTTTGACTTTTTTGTTGAGTATGGGTTAATATTTATTAGGAAAACTTTTTTTTTTGTAATGTATGGGCGAATTATGGGAATAAATTCGTAAAACAAATTTACAATGGGTTTTTGCAATTTTTCCTACTGGGTCACTTTTCGAATTTCCTATTGGGTATTTGATTTAGTGTGCAGTGCCTGCTATTGGTGATCGCTACCAACAATTTTTATGCGAACTAGTTCGCTAGTTCGTATGTATGTAAATGGGTGCGGGTGTGTGTATATATTTATTATTTTTGACGAGTGCAATAGCCGACGGCAAACAATTATGCGTTTTTTTTATTTTTATTGCACTTCTTCTCTTGGGTACATATATGTATGTAATAAATTAGTGCAGATCAAAATGTGTTAAACTCAGTAGAAACAAATAAAATGAATTTAAGTTCGCTTAAATACACAATTTGAAATTTGATTTTTTGACGATATTGATTTGCACTTTAAATTTAAATAATATTGATGAGTTTGGGTCGCACTTACAAGTTTTTCGCTATTTATAATATTAGGGTATTTTAATAATTATTTGTATTCTTGTTGTTGGTGGTGACCGGTCTACAAACTTTTTTGTTGGGTGCACTGTGTACTCGTATTGTTGTTATTGGGCGTCGGTGTTTTCCAACGATGTTGTTACTGGGCGACTCCTCTTCTCTCATCCAAACTATCGCGGCTCGATAGGACCAAAAAATGTCGGGTTAAGATGACGTTGAGGTCGATTCCGTTGAAGGAAAGATTAGTGTGTTGAGTTTAAAGTTTATAAATTTAGTTTATTTATATGAGGTTGTGTGTGGGTTGACAATATTTGTTAATTGTTTTGTTTCTAATTAGTTAGGATTAAGTGTTAGTGTATATGTGATATATTGACCTGTTTAATATTAGATTCTCTTCGTGTTGTGTTGTATTGGGTATTGGTTCCTCCTTCTTGATTGATGTTATGTGTGAGGGATATAATCCTTGAGTTTGTGTGTACACTGTAATTGTCACAGTTTTGGAGTTTTTGTTATCACCGTTTTCACTTATTTTATGTTTTCGTGAATTTCACTGTAACTTGTGTTAATTGGAGAATGTATTTTAGTTTTTCTTAAGAGTTTTGTTCCTTATATAAAAGCGCGGGTTGTGTTCGAGTTGTTCACTTGTTCTTCTATTTATGTTTCTCTATGTTGTTGTGTAAAAAGTAATGCTGATGGGTGAAGTTGGGGCGGTTTATCTCCTCTGCATTACTGCTCTATTACTTTTTGGAGAGTAATGCAGAGGAGTATTTGTTTGGACTAAACACACATTTATACGCCTGTTGGCTAGCCATTCTTCGACAGAACTTAAGTGTTCCGCCAATATTCTTGATGCTATAATGGGACATTTGTTACGGCTTACTAGAGCTGTGCCAACCGCGAAAGTTGATATCAAAACATTATTAGATGTTGGAAGATCCGCTGTATATAAGATGTATAGAGTTGGGCCTAAAACACTGCCCGGTGGTACTCCAGCAATTATCTGTCTGCAATGAAATATGAAAAGACATTTTATTTTTATACTCTCGCAACAAATGTTGCTAAAGAGAGTATTATAGTTTTGTTCACATAACGGTTGTTTGTAACACCCAAAACTAAACGAGTTAGATATAGGGTTATATATACCAAAGTGATCAGGGTGAAGAGTGGAGTTCAAATACGAATGTCTGTCTGTCCGTCCGTCCGTCCGTCTGTGCAAGCTGTAACTTGAGTAAAAATTAAGATATATTAATGAAACTTGGAAGACGTATTTCGTGGCACCATAAGAAGGTTAAGTTCGAAAATGAGCAAAATCGGACCGCTGCCACGCCCACAAAGTGGCGAAAACCGAAAACACATAAAGTGTCATAATTAAGCCATAAATAAAGCTATGGAAATAAAATTTGGTATGAAGGATCGCACTATGAAGGGGCATATTTGGACGTAATTTTTTTGGGGAAGTGGGCGTGACCCCGCCCCCTACTAAGTTTTTTGTACATATCTCGCAAACCAATAGAGCTATATAAACCAAACTTTCTGCAGTCGTTTTTTTAGCCACTTCCTAATACAGTCCAAAAATGAAAGAAATCGGATAATAACCACGCCCACCTCCTATACAAAGGTTAGGTTGAAAATTACTAAAAGTGCGTTAACTCAGTAACGAAAAACGTCAGAAACACCAAATTTTACATAAGAAGGCAAAAGGAAGCTGCACTCAGATTTTTTTACAAAATGGAAAATGGGCGTGGCGTCACCCACTTATGGGTCAAAAACCATATCTCAAGAACTACTCGACCGATTTCAATGAAACTTGGCTTGTAATAGTTTCCTTACATCCCAATGATATGTTGTGAAAATAGGCCAAACCGCTTCACAACCACGCCTACTTCCTATATACCAGAACTTTGAAGACGATCTGAATCGTTTACTTTACAATATATAAAGTAAACACTAGTGAAGATATCGGTGCAGAACTTTGCACAAATATTATGTTAATAGTGTGGCAGCCCCATTCTAAAAATCGCCGAAATCGGACCATAGGTTTTTAAGACCCCATATATCGAACACGATGACCTCGGTGCTTCTAACCTAATATTATGGTTTCCAACTTTCAATGGACTTTATATAATATATATGACGAATATGTGGGTCACATTGTGTATTATATAATATAAATAATGTTAAATAAATAAATTGCGAGAGTGTAAAATGTTCGGTTACACCCGAACTTAGCCCTCCCTTACTTGTTTAGTTTAATTTTAAATTTATGAAAATATACTTGCCTGATTGAGTACATAACTAATGTTTATGCGTTCATTCGCGCTTTCCAGTTGTCGCTGCGAATGATATCAAATGGCAAATTGCGTCGGGCATGTTTCGTCCATTTGTGGAAATCAATTTGATCGGACCACATTTACAGGATAGAAAACGTAAATTCGCAACAAAGTCCAAATCGAACAATTGGTCGCCAAAATACAATGAAACATTTAATTTGTAAGCCAGTTGTCAAGTTTTATATATGTATATATAATGCATGTTTTTTTATGTTATTCGTAGCACAATCGGCAATGAGGAGCAGTTGGAATTTTTTGAATTGCATATTTGTGTTAAAGACTACTGCTTTGCTAGAGAAGATCGCCTGGTTGGTGTTGCTGTAATACCACTAAAAGACATATCGGAAAAAGTAAGAAAGTTCTTCTGCTTTTAATTGTGTTTAGATATGTGACAGTCTTATAGGATTTTCGCACTGGAATTAATTGTTTAATTAACCGGCCTTTGCTCAATTAAAGCGCTGATTTAGTTCGATTTACCATACAAAATAAAAATCTAATATTCCTACAATAATTTTTAGACGAATATAAATCGAGTTGAAACTGGTATGCAGCGTTGCGAGTTGTTGTCCACGCCGTAAATTTGTTTCTCCATTATAAACTTAATATATTCAATTAATTTGGCAGTGCGAAAGGCAAAAATTATTATTATTTTTTGACAACAATTATTGTAATTTTCTGTGCTCTTTTTTATTACGCTTATAAAACATTTAGGGCTCAGTTGCTTGTTGGTTACCGCTGCAGCGACGTATACAAATGGATGAGACGGGTTGGACGATTTTACGCATTTTATCACAACGTAACAATGATGAGGTCGCCAAAGAGTTTGTGAAACTTAAATCGGAAATACGTCAGGAACCACTAGTTGGAACATAACTCTGCTAAAATAAACGGAAAAAATGTGCTATACTGAATAAAAAATTGTATTAACTTAATTACCATATGTAAGCTAAGGGATACTATTCAATGTAAAAAGTATTAATTATTGTACATGCATATACATAATTATAATAGTATCGAAAATAAATAGTGTGTTAATAATATAAATTAACTAATATAAAAATAATAACAATTTATGCTACATACTACAAGCTTACTAGTATTATTATTCATTTTATAGACAAATGCAAACCGTAAACTTTTATTCTACTGCATCTTATCCTATTACATACATATGACATTAACGATAATAATCATTTCTACTATTATTATAAATAAATGATTATCGATTGAAATAACTGCACACTATTAAAGAAATAATAAAAATAAACAAAATAATAAAAACAAATAAACATATATCAACACAATAGAAAGAGCAGCCGCATATTATATATATAATAGCTCAATTTGTAAGACCTATAGACGTTTGCATATATACAGTTAGTAAAAATTTATGTTTACTAGGCAAGATTATGAATAATAGACATGTAGTTACATTGGGCAACGCTATAATTATATATGAATATTCTCATTTAATCATCACGTTTTATACGCATAACATTTAGTTTGCGGTTAACATACTAACAGTAATTATATTGAGGAGTATGTTGAGGTATATAGTATTGATCACATGAATGGCTCATTGCACCACAGCTCTAGAGCCGAACCACTTAATTTTATTGCTGTATCTCTCGCCCTCATACTAATTATTCGTTATTTTCAACATAAAAACATAAATTCATTTTCATAACAAACTGAAGGCGTTTGGTGGGTTTCAAACGCTTCGATATTTTCAGTATAACTTCATTCAAAACAAGTAAAGAAGGTCTAAATTATATGGACCAATTTCGGCGATATTTAGAGGGCCGCTGCCACTCTGAAAATGCAGTATTTGTGCAGAGCTCAGTTTCGATATCTTCACTAGTGTTTACTTTATATATTGTAAAGTGAACGATTCAGATGACTTCAAAGTTCTGGTATATGAGAAGTAGGCGAAGTTGTGAATTGATTTGAACTACTTTCACACATATCATTGGGGAGCTAGGAAGATATTGTGAATCGAATTTCATTGAAATTAGTTCGAGTACTTTCGGAGATATGGAACCACGCCCTTTTAAAATTCTGTATGCCATTTTGAGTGCAGCTCTTCTGTACCGTCTTTATAATGAAATTTAAGGTTTCTTTTATTTTTCCTTACTGAATTAAAGCATTTTAGTAGTTTTCAGCATAACCTTTGTATGGGGGGTGGTCGTGGTTATAATCCGATTTCCTCCATTTTTATATAAATAAGGGAGTACCTAAAAGAAACGCCTCAAGAAAGTTTCCTTGATATAGCTTTAGTAGTTTACGAGATATGTACAAAAAACTTAGTAGGGGCGGAGCCACGACCACTTCCACAAAAAAATTACATCCACGTATACCCCTTCATAGTGCGATGCTTTATACCAAAACATGCTTCCATAGCCTAATTTATGGCTTAGTTAGTTATGCTATTATGTTTTCGGTTATTGTCATTTTGTGAGCGTGGCAGTGGTCGGATTACACCCATCTTCGAACTTAACCTTCTTATGGTGCCAAGAAATACGTCTACTAAGTATCATCAAGATATAATATCTAAATTTTTACTAAAGTTTTTTTTTAATATACTTGTTTTCCACCGCTGAAACCCACCTAACCCCTTAAGCACACGTGCCGCTTTAAAATCATAAAAAGATTCCTTATTAAAATTAAATCTAATAAAATTATTTTATTGAAAGCGCGTACTTTATTGGCAGTCATATTTTCATTTATAAATCATGCATACATTAAAAAGTCAACTAGATGGACCAACACAATTACCACAATATATACCATATAGGAAAAGCAGTTTTCTGTGGTTTTGTCTGCGCTACATGGAGATAGTCAACTAGCATGTAATTGAAATCACCTAGAGCGACTTAACATTCATTACGTTATGTGTATTGACATAGAAAGCCCATTTCTACCACATATTTGGGGTAAAGTAAACGTTTTTTAACAGTGAAAGAAGGACCTTATAATTGACACGTGCTTATTGTGTTGTTTAAATCATTTTCTTTATAATATTATAATATAGAAATTTTCCTTTTTGTTGTTACAATATTGCTTTTAGCTTAGCTAAAGTGTGCCAAGGGGTTCCTAACAATTTTCGCCAACTGGCGTACAGCTTTACTTTGAACTAAATGTAGTTAGGCGTTTTCTACATTAACATTAGCATAGCAGTAAGCAGCCGTATGTTCACATGTTTGTATATATGTGTATTTTATGTATTGTTTTTGTTTTTGCTAAAAAATCTTAAATTGCCAATTAAGAATTGAACTTAACAATGAAAATGTACATATATATCGCAATCCAAAATACAGAAAATAAATAAATAACTGAACTACATATACGCATACATACATATATGACAGTGAAACCATAGCGCTCATCTAATTTCGTTGATTTTTTGTGAATTCCGAAGGTATGTATGGCGTCGTAAAAATGTTGAAGTCAGTAGGAGAATTGTTGAAATCGTGTCATAACTTCCCTTATCTCCCATATACCTAATTATATCGTTTTATATCGGACTTGATTCACTCATTTTCACCATCAAGCTATCCAAGATTTTACGTTCACTTAATTTTGCTAAGATATCTCATATATTAACCGATATATACGGTATAATGTCTATAGGAACAGGAAGAAATACATTTCCTTTAAAATTCTTCAAAATATCTGAGAGATTTACCGATATTTTCGTTAAATTAAATTTTAGATGGGAGAACGGGAGACGAGAAATGCAGTTTTTGTGCAAAATTTGGTTCCGATATCTTCACTGTTACTAATTTATTTACTTTTAAGATGAACGAATAAGCTGAACTTCAAACTTGTGGTATAAGGAAAGTAGACGTGTTTGTGAGCCAATCCATTTCGTCCATTTTCAAACTATAGCATTGGAATGCTAAAAAAATGGTATGCACTGAATTTCGTTGTAATTGGTTGAGTAGTCGTTGAGACATGGCTTTCGACCCATAAGTAGGCAGTGCCATGCCATGCCCATTTTATAGCAATCTTTGGGAAGCTCTTCTGTACCAGCCTTATAATTAAATTGAGAGCATCTGGTGTTTTTCCTTATATATATATATATATTTGGCGTAGGAACCGCTTTAAGCGATTATAGCCGAATCCACCAGAGCGCGCCACTCATTCCTCCTTTTTGCTTTTTGGCGCCAAGTGGAAACACCAAGTGAAGCCGAACACTTTGCACTTGGTCTTTCCACCGGAGTGGAGGTCGTCCTCTTCCGCGGCTTCCTTCAGCGGGTACTGCATCGAATACTTTCAGAGCTGGAGTGTTTTCTTCCATCCGTACAACATGACCTAGCCAGCGTAGCCGCTGTCTTTTTATTCGCTGAACTATGTCAATGTCGTCGTATAAATCGTACAGCTCATCGTTCCATCGTCTGCGGTATTCGCCGTTGCCAATGTTTAGAGGACCATAAATCTTACGCAAAACCTTTCTCTCGAAAACCCCAAGAGTCGTCTCATCGGATGTTGTCATCGTCCACGCTTCAGCGCCATACATCAGGACGGGAATAATGAGCGACTTATAGAGTTTGATTTTGGTTCGTCGAGAGAGGACTTTACTTTTCAATTGCCTACTCAGCCCAAAGTAGCACCTGTTGGCAAGAGTGATTCTGCGTTGGATTTCAAGGCTGACATTGTTGGTGTTGTTAATGCTGGTTCCCAGATAAACGAAATTATCTACAACTTCAAAGTTATGACTGTCAACAGTGACGTGGGAGCCAAGACGCGAGTGCGCTGACTGTTTGTTTGATAACAGGAGGTATTTCGTCTTGTCCTCATTCACCACCAGACCCATACGCTTCGCTTCTTTATCTAGTCTGGAAAACGCAGAACAAACGGCGTGGTTGTTGCTACCGATGATATCAATATCATCGGCATACGCCAGGAGCTGTACACTCTTGTAGAAGATTGTACCCTCTCTATTTAGTTCTGCAGCTCGTATTATTTTTTCCAGCAATAGATTAAAGAAGTCCCATGATAGTGAGTCACCCTGTCTGAAGCCTCGTTTGGTATCGAACGGCTCGGAGAGGTCCTTCCCGATCCTGACGGAGCTTTTAGTGTTGCTCAACGTCAGCTTACATAGCCGTATTAGTTTTGCAGGGATACCAAATTCAGACATCGCGGCATAAAGGCAGCTCCTTTTCGTGCTATCGAAGGCAGCTTTAAAATCGATGAAAAGATGGTGAGTATCGATTCTTCTCTCTCGGGTCTTTTCCAAGATTTGGCGCATGGTGAATATCTGGTCCATTGTAGATTTTTCAGGTCTAAAGCCACACTGATAAGGTCCAATCAGTTCGTTGACGGTGGGCTTTAGTCTTTCACACAATACGCTCGACAAAACCTTATATGCGATATTGAGGAGACTTATACCACGGTAGTTGGCGCAGATTATGTTTTTCCTTACTGAATTAAATTACGTTTAGTAGTTTTCAACATAACCTTTGTATGGGAGGTAGCCGTGGTTATAATCTGATTTCATCCATTTTCATGTTACGGTATGGAGTGCCTAAAGGAAATGACTCTAGAAAGTTTCATATGTACATATATAGTATGGCACTCCTTAATATTATACTCTGTACCAAATTTTCTTTTCATAACTTTTTTATGGCTTAATTATAGCACATTATAGGCTTTCGATTATTGCCATTTTGTGGGCGTGGCAGTGGTCTGATTTCTTATGATGCCAAGGAACTCGTGTACCAGGTTATATTACGACACATATCTCAATTTTTACACAAGTTATTGTTTGCACGGAGGGAGAGATAGACATTCGGATTTCAACTCTACTCGCCACCCTGATCACTTTGGTATGTATTTAATCTATATTTAACTCTTTTAATTGTAGGCCTTATAAACATTCGTTAGGTGAACAAGACCAGGTTGTATATAGCAAGAAATTCCATGAACTCCTTACGAGCACTAATTTTCCATTCATTCAACCTACTGCTGCGGCGAGTATTGATCCCACATTTTTGACTCAACAATAATAACTAAAATCCTATCAACAACTTTCTATAATATTCAAATGGCGAACCGGTATCAGTATGCATTATAAAATAATAGATTTGTACATGAATCGATTCTAATAATTGGCAAATAGCTTTACCAATTTGATACATGAAATACCATCAATCTCAATGAGTACAGTAATCCCCGCTTAAGTACCTCTTCTTAACATGCAAGGCTTTTGAGACACTTAAGCGGGAAAGGCACTTAAATGAATCCCGCTTAAGTGCCTCGAGGTACCAAGCTTTTTCTTTTAGAATGAAAGTTATATTGATTTTTATATGAAAAATAATAATTACAAAAATATTTATGTGTTTTCCTTTTGACAATTCTCAACGCATTCAGTGTCAAAAATATTAAAAGGCACTTAAAAAAGGAAAATTGAAAACAATTTTGTATTTGTGGCTTAAATATTACAGGCATTTAAGCGGGGAATTTTATAAGTAAATTTAGAGAAAAAGACGATGCCGCAAAATATTGTCACTTAAGCATATTCAATTAATTTGTTGTAAATTTGGTACATATGTCTATAACTTTGCTTATGATAAGCTGCAGGTTGAAAAATCGAAAATTCTTTTATATCACGCCATCTTAGAAAGAATCAGATTTAAAGCAGATAAATCATGCACCAAGTAAGATAACGATTAAGTTTGGTTAAAATAGTGGATTATATGCACACTGATGATTCTCTTCAAAAAGAGGTGGAAATCGGACCATATCTTTTTAAGTACCCACGTACTGATAATGAGCGCGTTCGAGCTTACATATGTCTGATTTCATTCCAAAATAATCGGTAAATTTATAGCATTATTAACTACGCATTGAACGTACTAGATTCCCATAATTAGCTGTTCGGAGGCTCCAAAATATGTGGAAGCTTTCTGACCATTTTCTCAAATGGCATCCGATCGTTTTCTTCATTAGTACTTCGCAGCTCTATAATTTTTTCACTTTTTGTTTGACAACTATGCTCTGAAACCACGATAGTTGGTGCGATCACTCCTTAACGCATTTAAAGAAGACGTAGCTATATTTGTCGTCCTCTTCCGCGGCTTCCTCAAGCGGGTACTGCATCGAACACTTTCAGAGCTGGAGTGTTTTCATCCATCCGTACAACATGACCTAGCCAGGATAGCCGCTGTCTTTTTATTCGCTGAACTATGTCAATGTCGTCGTAAGAGGACAACCTCCACTCCGATGGAAGGATCAAGTGGAAAGTGACCTGGCTTCACTTGGTGTTTCCAGTTGGCGCCAAAAAGAAAAAAGAAGAAACAAGTGGCCCGCTCTGGGGGATTCGGCTATAATCGCTTAAAGCGGCTCCTACGCCAAATATATATTTATAGCTGTATTTGTCAATACCTAATGCTTATTTCTCGGCGCACCAGCGTGCTTGGACTGGAAAAATTACTACACTGTGCTACTTTATGGCAAAAATTAAATCGATCTGCTCAAATCAGCGTTGCTTTGAAGTATCGTCGAACACTTAGCCTTTTATCCATCAGGAAATAGATCACTCCACACAAGTTCAAACAACATAAAACCTGAACCTAGTATAAAGCAAAAATTTAAAACCCCGTCAATTCAATTTTATTCTGGAGCGTTGTTTCCCCGTTTTCCACGGTTGGTGTCATTTTAACATAACATATAAATACATGCATATACGCCAACAAATATCCTTGAAGAAAGTGAAAAGACTGCGTGTAGATAAATAATTAATGCATTTATATTTTAACTTCAATATAAATTATGTGTTGTTTTTTTCACATAATCGGCTGGAGAGGCATGTGTGATTTCTCGAGGAGAATAGTACAATAATTTTAAAATATTATCCAAAAATATCATTTCAATCCGTGTAAAATTCTAAGGGATAGACGCTTTGTAAGTTCTCCCATCAGGCCACGTCAATTTGAGTGTAAATTTGAAACTCGTTTATTTCAAAACACAATTTTTTAAGCCAGCGGACATGATTTCGTGAAAAATTATGAAGTGATGTGGTTAAAATTTTGCACAAATCTTTTAAATAACATTAACTAGTTAATGAACACAGGATTTGGTTTTATATATAACTAGCAGACCCGGCCACACGTTTTTGTGGCTAAGGTATACATTAAATTAGTAAATCTTTCAATGCATAGAAAAAATTCTTACGCATAAAGACGAAAACGTTATAGCCGATAAATTTTAAAATGATTGATAGACATTATTGTAGATCTGTGTTAAGCGTAAATCATCATAATTTGTAAAACTTTGATTTTTTTAATCGTATATTGGAGAAAGTAACAAATGACCAAATTTCATAGTTGGCTTTATCTTGGCTTTGGTGACGATATTGATTACCTTCTTCACAGCAAGTCTTGTTCTTTTGCAAAGTTTGATGTTGATTTATGTTACGCAGCATGATGACAACTCACACTACTTTTAATTGCAAGTGAGTCCAACAATTTAAAATAGTATGTGGGATAATTGAATACGTCATTCTGGTTTGTAGCTGTGTCAACTCTCCTTTAACGATTAAGATTAAGATCAAAGAGATCCTTGTTTTTTTACCACCAATATAAGTCATTCAATCAGCCATTTATGTTTATTATATTATGGCCATGAAGTGACAGAAACCCGTTAAAAATTTTATTAATCCATCGAGGTGTCAACTGCGTCGCTACCATTTTCAACTATTTCTACAATCGCAGTATGATATTGTTGGAAAAACACTCGTATGTTATTTGTTAATTGGCGATTCTTTATGTGTCGCCACAAATTAGACGATTTTAGGAATGTGATTAGTTCGTCAGCAACAGTTGATCCAGGAATAGTCTGGCAAAAATCACCTGCCAACAGAATCATGGCTTCACCAAAAATATTTTCGTTGTCGCGTAAATCTTTTAAAGTCCTGTGCAGTACCTCCAGCAACTTGAATATCTGGAAAATCTTTTGGCGATTTTGCAGACTGGTGTTTCGTTGATTTGCAATTTAGGAGTAATTTCAAGGCCGAATTGCCGTTTGTCTGCCTACTAACAGGTGCCAAGTTGTCCCTATTCCCATTATAACTGGGCGTTGAAAATGAGTGAAATCGGTTCAGGAATTACCTCAATCCTCATGTACTATATATGCTGATTTTCGTTATTCTATTGGACTTTATTTCAAATTGTGTGTAATAAAATTACATCAATAAATTGCGAGAGTATAAAATGTTCGGTTGCCTTTCCCCACTTGTTACAAATTGTTTTGGGCTATCGACACTGCCTTATACAATTGAACAATGATAAAAATATTTTAACAAAGCAACAATGACAACTTTCAAAATATTATTATTATTTTTTTTTTATAATTTTGTTGTCAATTCAAAAAAAAATCATCTTCTTGCTATCTTCCTCACAATTTTTCGATATATACTTACTTTCTAATCCTTCCATAAATATTCATACTCTCGCAGCAAAAGTTGCTAAGAGAGTATTATAGTTTTGTCTACATGACGGTTGTTTGTAAGTCCTAAAACTAAACGAGTTATATATAAGGTACCAAAGATACCAAAGTGATCAGGGTGACGAGTAAAGTTCAAATCCGGATGTCTGTCTGTCCGTCCGTGCAAGCTGTAACTTGAGTAAAAATTGAGATATCTTAATGAAACTTGGAACACGTGTTCCTTGGCACCATAAGAAGGTTAAGTTCGAATCGGACCACTGCCACGCCCACAAAATGGCGATAACCAAAAACACATAAAGAGCTATAACTAAGCCATAAATAAAGTTATGAAAATAAAATTTGGAACATAGGATCGCATTAGGCACATTTTAATGTAATTTTTTTTGGAAAAGTGGGCGTGACCCCGCCCCTAAATAGGTTTTTTCAATATATCTTGCAAACCAATAAAGCTATATAAATTAAACTTTCTGCAGTCGTTTCTTTTAGCCGTTTCCTTATACAGTCCAAAAATTAAAGAAATCGGATAATAACCGCCCACCGCCCACCTCCCATACAAAGGTTAGGTTGAAAATTACTAAAAGTGGGTTAACTCACTAACGAAAAACGTCAGAAACACCAAATTTTACATAAGAAATGGCGGAAGGAAGCTGCACTGAGATTTTTTTTACAAAATGGAAAATGGGAGTGGCGTCGCCCACTTATGGCTCAAAAACCATATCTCAAGAACTACTCGACAGATTTCAATGAAATTCGGTATATAATATTTTCTTGATACCCTGATGACACTGGTGGAATATGGGCGAAATCGGTTCACAATCCTTCTGATTCGTTCACTTTATAATGTATACATAAGGAACCGATAAAGATAGCGAAATAAAACCTTACACAACTACTGTATTTGAGCTGTAACATCACTTGTGGAAAAATTGTTAAAATCGAACCATGACTTTTCAAGGCCCCTGATATCAATCATGAAGAACTCAGTGCCGAAGGGTAATTTTTCAACGAAAATATAGGTTGATCTCTAAATAAATTGCGAGAGTATAAAATGTTCGGTTGCACTCTAACTTAGCCTTTCCTTACTTGTTTAAAACTAAAATTAGCCAGATCGGTTTGGCCTTCTTGACTTTTTTCGAGACTAACGACACAAATTGTTTGTATGGGTGATTAGAAAATTGTGGGTTAAAGACTTTTTCAGGCAATTTTTCTAATTTTTCTCTCCGTAAGAACCAACCCGGTACCTCTAAAAACATTCTAAACAAAGAATTTGCGAAATCGGTTTAGCGGTTCTCGAGTTATGCGCTTAGCAACACATTATTATACTCTCGCAACATGTTGCACAGAGTATCATAGTTTTGTTCACATAACGGTTGTTTGTGTCACCAAGAAATAAAAGAGTTAGATATGGGGTTATATATATATAAATGATCAGGATGACGATTAGATTTGAAATCCGGATGTCTGTCCGTCCGTCCGTCCGTCTGTCCTTGCAAGCGATAACTTGAGTAAAAATTAAGATATCTTAATGAAACTTGGAATACATATTCCTTGGCACCCTGATGAGGTTGCTTTCGAAAATGGGCAAAATCGGTCCACTGCCACGCCCAAAAAATGGCGGAAACTGAAAACCTATACAGTGTCATAACTAAGCCATAAATAAAGTTATTAAAATAAAATTTGGAACACAGGACCGCATTAGGGAGCGGCACATTTGGATGTAATTTTTTGAAGAAGTGGGCGTGGCCCCGCCCTAAAATAAGTTTTTTGTATTTATCTCGCAAATCAATAAAGCTATATAAACCAAACTTTCTGCAGTCGTTTATTTTAGCCACTTCTTAATGCAGTCCAAAAATGAAAGAAATCGGATAATAACCATGCCCACCTCCCATACAACGGTTAGGTTGAAAATGACTAAAAGTGGGTTAACTCGCTAAGGAAAAACGTCAGAAACAGTCAGAAACGTCAGATAGAAGCTGCCCTCAGATTTTTGTTTCAAAATGGAAAATGGGCGTGGCATCGCCCACTTATGGGTCAAAAACCATATCTCAGGAACTACATGATCGATTGCAATGAAACTTGGTTTGTAATAGTTTCCTTACATCACAATTATATGTTGTGAAAATAGTCTAAATCGCTTCACAACCACGCCTACTTCCTATATACCAGAACTTCGAAGACGATCTGAATCGTTTACTTTACAACTAGTGAAGATATCGGTGCAGAACTTTGCACAAATACTACGTTTATAGTGTGGCAGCCCCATTCTAAAAACCGAAATCGGACC
Source organism: Zeugodacus cucurbitae (assembly GCF_028554725.1). Classification (NCBI taxonomy): domain Eukaryota; kingdom Metazoa; phylum Arthropoda; class Insecta; order Diptera; family Tephritidae; genus Zeugodacus; species Zeugodacus cucurbitae. The sequence goes on along the minus strand of NC_071672.1, from coordinate 29,945,250 downwards.
ATAGGATTTTAAGGCTCAATATATCGAAATGAGGACTTCGGTGCTTCTAACCTAATATTAGGGTTTCCAACTTTCAATGGACTTTATATAATATATATGACGAATATGTGGGTCAAATTTTGTATTATATAATATTAATAAAGTTAAATAAATTGCGAGAGTATAAAATGTTCGGTTACACCCGAACTTAGCCCTTCCCTACTTGTTATAAGATAGATTATAATTTTTTCGTTTCATTATATGTCGAAAATTTCACCAAAAAGGTGGGTCTTTTCATTAAAATTCTGTCAAAAATACAAATTTTAATACAGTAGAACTTCTATAACTCGAACTTCTCTCGAAGATCTCCACAAGTCGAACTTTTGAATTGGCAATAGCGTTTAGAAATCAAATTTCATTCCTTAATTTAAACTTCCTTAACTCGAAGATCTCCATAACTCAAACTCTTGCATTGGCAACAGATGTAAAATTTAATACAAATTTCCTTCTATAAATCGAACTTTTTGACCAGGGCATAATAAAAAGGAGTGCGTGGAGTCCCTACGCGCGGATGAAGTTATACTTCTTAGTGATATTCCAAGAAATGCATATCATTTTGTATGAAAGAAAACTAGCGAGAGACACTTTTTTAAATTCACATTTTATAAATTTATTATGCACATTTTATAAACCAAAGTCCAAATCAATTATCTTTTCTGGGTTCTGACGGATTGATATCTATAATATTTAGAGTAAAGTAGGCAAATATGGATCACCAATCCTTTTTTGGTATACAGGTCACCAAATACATGCAATAATACAATCAAATTTATTTGATTTACTTAAAAAAACAATTCATTTTTAATTTTTTTTGTGAAACAATAACTCCAAACGCAAAATATATTATAAACTAAAAAAACGTAAAAATACCCAGAAACGCGAAAAAAAATATTGGGGGGTAATATCGACCAGGTAGTCCATATTAGCCGAAGTGATTATTGTGTACACATGTCGCATATAAAGAGATCTTGTTCACAACCAGCACATTCCTCATGGCTCCAATTTTTGCAAGAGACACATTGAACCCATATTTCACCAGACCGATCTTCCGAAAAAAACGTAGAGCAATATAGGCATTTCGCATCCTCTTTCTCACCGGCGTTTACAAATTCTAGAGTTTCACCGTCAGATTCGTCCCGGACACTGTAATTGTCATCCAAGTCCAAAGAGGATGAGGAATTTGTTTTCTTCCTTTTTCCTGATATGAAAATAAAGAATAAAATGTTATCTACAAATGTCAAATCAAAACCTTGATTTACCCCTATCTGCAGAAGTAAGGCTAATCTGCCTTTTACCCTTCCTTGACAATACTTGGGGTAATTTTGATGGATCGACACTTATGCCTGTTTCATCAACGTTAAAAACATTGTTGGCTGAATAATTAAAATTGTCCATTTCCTTTTCAAGGATATCAAAAAAGGTATTCACATTATCTTTTGTGAAACCTCGTGCTCTTGCCAATGAAGTTCTCGTCGGAGAGCGGAACGCTAAATTTGGGTTCCTCTTTAAAAACAAGCGCAGCCAATCCTTACCCGCGAAATGATTTTCTTTTGAAAATGGGTGCATAATATTATTTTTTTCAGCCAGTTGATAGGCTAAGTACTTAACATCCATTCTGCTTAGACCAAATAGTTTCGATTCCATTGTCAAAAAGTACTCCACCAACATCTTTTCAAAATTTTCAGGAAAAACTGATTTGCGCCCTAATTTAGTGTTTACGACCTTTTCGATTTCGGTGTCTTTCTTTAACGCTAGCCTTATTAAAGTTGACTTAGGGACATTGTACATCTTAGCTGCTTTCAGATAACCGCAGGTATTAGATCGCACGCTGTGATCGCCTCTTTCATGTCCTCGGGATTCCAATTTTTACGCTTACCAGGAGCCATATCCTACATTAATAAGATCTTAATGAACTTAAATATAATCGAGCTAAAAGAGTAAGAATTGTTCTGCGGGTAATATGGACCATTAGTCCATATTAGCCTCTACTGTGGTAGTCCATATTACACTCAACATGTGGTGGCGATATAACTGAGTTTAATTCCAATCTGAACTATATTTATTAAACTATAACCATTCAAAATTAGCAAAAAGTATTTATTTAACACACATTATTTGTCAATTTATTCGTTCCACAATAAATTTTAAGTAAAAAAGTAAAATTCGCTTCCGCACATATAATTATCAGCAACCACTATTTTACAAAAATCACTATTGCTCGAATATCCGCACTTGCTGAACGGTAAATTGAAACTGAGGAAACTTGCGTGAATAGACGAAGAAATCAAACGAAAATAACGGAGGATTTAACAACTGAAATTCAAGATAACTATGTGGTCCATATTACCCACGTGGTCCATATTACCCACCTTTACCCTACAATTGGATTATGATAACTAAAATACGATATGAAATGTCTTACATCTATTTTATTTATATTTCTCGCGAATACCGTATCAATAGTCCTTTGTCGTTGGATCATTTCTTCCATTGATCATTTCTAATGAAAATTTCTCTCTGAGGAATGCCAGTATTGGTTCAGCTTCTACATACACATGTGAATATGTCAACTTAACGCAAACCACTGTCAAGCGGCTCATGACTTGTTGAAACAGTCGGTTGCCGAAAAGCAAATCGATGTGGTCGTATTAAGCGAACCATATAAAATCGAACAAGACGTAACCTGGATAAGCGACACACAAAATAAGGCAGTTATATGGAAATGTAACCCTAACTTCCCACAATTGGAATCACCTTTCTCATCCGATGGATTTGTTCGCACAGCTGTTAATAATATTAATATATATAGCTGCTACTTCAGTCATCGACTGACACTCGACGCAAACGGTTGTGCTCTCAGTAAATTTCATCCTCGTTAGTGCAATTCTCTTTATCAAATTCCTTACTTTTTCAGTAAACGTGCTCCTATTTAGTGAATTCTATTAATCTTACAATAATAGTGTAACCATGTCCCCCTGGGGGACCGCTCTAGAAGATAATAGGTTTGCCCTATTAACCTCTAGCCCACAACCAAAAAGAAAGAAAAAAGCCAACCAATTATCGAAAGAAGATCCATTCCCTACTTTACCAACAACAATAAAAGATAGCCCAAAATACATCGTGGTGAGTTCAAGTGAAACAAACAAACCTTTGAATAAATTTTCTTGCTTCGCTGTTCACAAAGCCTTAAAGTATATCAGTCCATAATAAAAATTAATGAATTAAGAGACGGAAACCTACTACTTTTAGTTAAAAATAGCACTATTGCAAAAAAATTCACAACAACAAAACAGCTCATTGGCATATGCGGTGTAAAAATTGAGCTCCATAGAAATTTGAATTCTTCAAAAGGCACCATTTACGCTCCATGTTTAAATGACATCTCAGACAATGAAATAATTGAAAATTTGAAAGAACAGGGTGTTACATCGGTTTACAAATTCCCAAAATACATAAATGGACAACCGACTCCAAGTGGCGTTGTTCTTCTAACCTTTGATCGCTACCATTTACCTGAACAGATTGATGTATCATGGTATAAAACAAAGGTAAAACCCTACTACCCAAATCCTATGAGATGCAAAAACTGCCAACTACTTGGCCATACAAAAAAACGTTGCAATAAAATTCCGATCTGCAATACTTGCGCATTGCCAACACACAATCCCTCGCCCTGTACTCGCACTCTCTGTGTAAATTGTTCTGCTGACCACTCAGCCTCAAGCAAATTGTGTCCAAAGTTCATTGAAATGAAAAAAATAATAACAATTCAAGCAGACAATAAATGCTCTTTCCGCGAAGCATTAAATATTCATAAAGCACAAATACCACCTGTTTTCAATACTTCATCTCCTTCTTTCGCTAACATTATTAACAACCCGATAAACATAGACCTCGCAAATAACGAACACAACAATCAAACAGGAGCGAAAATCTCAGTCCCTACTCTCACTTCACTTCCACATTCTAACTCTCCACTCTCCACGAACAACGAAAGCAATGGAAGTAAAACAACCAACGTAAACTCCACTAACTCTCTTCCAACAACAAGTGCAGTCGATGATTCAACCACAACATCTTTTGATTACGCTACAACAACCTCGCTCATTTCTAACTTGATCAGTCAACTCAACCATACACCCTTCCCCCTCTCACCCACAAAAAACACCAATACAGAATAGATTATGAGAATTCTTCAGTGGAATATGAATGGTCTTTTCAACAATTACCCAGACTTAAACTTACTCATAAATGAATTCTCACCACATATAATTGCTTTACAAGAAACTCACCTCCCAGTAAACAAAACAAAATGCACACCTCATAAATATATAGGTCACTTTGATAACCTACCTCAAAATAAATCAGCAAAACAGGGCATTGCCTTGTTTATCAAAAATCAAATCAAACATAAACGTATCCCAATTTCATCCAATATTTCCGTCATTGCTATAGAAGTTGACATTGGTTTCAAACTTTCTATAATCTCATGCTATATTCCCCCGCATCAAAAGTTTAATGCAGAGGATCTTATAAGTATCATAAATACTGTTTCCACTCCCACTATAATCATCGGCGATTTCAACGCATGGAGTCCGCTATGGGGATCTCCTTCCTCTAAGGGGTGTAATAATAGAAGATGTTATACTAGCAAAAAACCTCTTTGTCCTCAACGACAGATTACCAACTCACTTCTCTACGCACAAATCATTCACACATGTAGACATTGCTCTTTGTTCAGCATCCATAGCACACAAACTTTCCTCTTATACTTTAGAAGATCTTCATAATAGCGACCATTTTCCGATAGTAACTACTATCATCACACCGATGCAATATACCATTAAACCTAGATCTAAATTTCTTATAGACAAAGCCGATTGGTTTAAATATCATTCCATGATTAACTCATTAACAAATGCTAAATTATCGTCAATGAACATAAATGCTGAAGCATCAAATATAAAAACAATCATCCGTTCCGCTGCTCATATAACCATTCCCCAAACAAACACTAGACAATTTACCGCAAAACTCCCATATTGGTCCAAGTTACTAACTGTTTTAAGGAACACAAAACAATCAATGTGGTCCACATTTAAACAAAATAGAACAACGGAGAATTTAATTAAATACAAAAAAGCAAACTCAAATTTCAGAAGAGAACTAAAATCTGCAAAAAGGAAAACCCTTGAAAAACTAACTGCTAATATAAACCCCACTTCAAGTCCTAAAAAAATATGGTGTAATATTAAAGCTCTTTCAGGTGGTTATAATCAAAATAAAATTGATTTTATCCAATCTCCCATAGGCCCTATATACGATCCCCAACACATATCAGAAAATTTTGCAAAAGCATGGTCAAACAATTCCAAAAATTCTAATTTTCACACTAATTTTATTACCCTTTCAAACCAAGTAACTTCCCAGACATACCACAATCCATCCCCGTGTTTTGAAGCTACATTGATAGAAGCCCCCATTACCTTAGAAGAATTTGATTCTACCATCAGGAAAATGTCCGGAAAAACTCCTGGATCTGACAAAATTTCCTACCCCCTCCTAGAAAGCCTTCCACTTTCTTTAAAAATTAGACTAATTACTTTATACAATAACATACTAGAAAAAGGTATAATCCCTCAAGACTGGAAAAAAGCTGTAATTATCCCTATCCCTAAACCCAACAAATCAAACTCCTCAATAGCTGACTTCAGACCAATTTCTTTAATACCCTGTATGGCAAAAATATTGGAAAAAATTGTATCAAAAAGAATCATGTGGTATGCCAAGCAAAATACTTTGATAAGCCCCAATCAGTTCGCTTTTCAAAGTGGTATTGGTGTCATTGACCCTCTACTTTACTTTGAACATTGCGCTTCAACAACATTATCCGCGAAAAACCACCTATCAGTCCTCAGCATTGACTTTGAAAAAGCTTTTGATAGAATTGGAGTTCATACGGTATTACAAGAACTAAAAAAATGGAATATTGGAAGCAAAATTTACAACTTTATAAGAGCATTTCTCTCAAATCGCAAGTTTTCAGTAAGCGTAAACAACCACAACTCTACTATTTACCCCTTACATAATGGCATACCACAAGGATCTCCTCTCTCAACTACGCTATTTTTTATAGCCTTTAATCAACTCAGCAACCTATTAGCCTCAAAACTTTATGTAGACCACCTCATTTATGCTGACGATGTCTTAATATTTTCCACTCTAAAAGATTTGAACAAAGTTAAAATCGCTTTTACTAACATTCTAACCGACATAATGGAGTGGACTAAAACGTCAGGACCCAAGATTTCTACAAGCAAAAGTTCAACATTTCACATTTGCAGAAAAAGAAAATGCACCTTCCCAAACCTTTCCCTCGATAACAACCAAATCCCGCACACTAACACTTTACGAATACTTGGGCTACTTTTTGATAAAAAAAGTTACTTAATAGATTAAACATTATAAAGTTTCTTTCGTCAAAACACTGTCACATTCATATCACAACTCTTGTAAATATTGTAAAAGCACTGATGTTGTCAAAAATAGACTTTGGGCTCGCCATTTATGGACATTGCGCTAAATCACACCTCGCACTCATTGAAGCCCCTTATCACATAGCGGTAAGAAGAAGCATTCGCGCATTTCCCACCTCTCCAACCAAAGTAGTATTAACCGAAGCAGGTCTACCTAACATTCATCTTAGAACTAAACACAACACTATGATGCTCATACCAAAACTTCTCCAGTGTAAAAATTCGATGTTATTTAACCTAATGAAATCAAATTGCTGTACCAACAAACCATCTACGATCATAAGATGTATAAACATAATCAATCAGCTGGATATAACTACGAAACCACAACTCATAAAAAAGAACACTCATCCGCACTGGCTATCGCTGAAATCATCCATAATAAGTACACTCTTCAAATATCATAAATCAAACACCAATGCAGAGCAATATATTCAACTATTTATCGACACAGTAGAAACGTATAAACCGGAATGGAAAACCATCTACACCGACGGATCAAAATCAGACACCCACACTTCGTTTGCCGTGACAAACGACCAAGGTGTCACTATAACAGTCGGTATTTTACCAAACCCTCTGTACTCACAGCTGAAGCGGCTGCGATATATGAAGCGGTTCTATTTGTGGCACAAACAGGAAAAAAATATATCATATGTACTGACAGCAAATCAACAATTAACGCCATTCTGAATCCATCAAATAACACATTGCTGATCAACAATATAAAAGAAATTTTATATCAACACAAAAACAAAATTAAGATCATGTGGATTCCAGGACATGCTGATATTAAAGGCAACCAATTTGCAGACGACCGCGCAAAAAAAGCTAGCAAAGAACCTCTTCTCTCATTCGCACACTATACATATAAAGACATTCGCAACATGATAAAGAAAGTACTCCACGAGTCGGTTTCGAGAGATTGGTCAAATTTTTAACACCATTACAAGGAACATAATCCCTCAGGGGACAAACCAGATTACCCAACAGATTGCTCTTGCGATAACATAAAGATATTTCTTCGCCTTAGAATTGGCCACACTAAACAAACTCATAGCTATCTGCTGAACAAAACGGAAAAACCAAATTGTACACATCAAATAATCAAAGAACAACTACTTTTGGAAATACGGTACCATCAAATCTATTAAAGACACCAAATACGGACAACATCAAGGCAATAAATAATTTTCTTAACATATGTAATATTTCCAATTTAATTTAATTGTAAGTAAGTTAGTATAACAACGTAATATAAGAGCCGAAGGCCTCTGTAGCCAGTGCTTTAAATTTAGTGGAGTTATTATTTATAATTACTTCTCTTGTAAATAAATAAAAATAAATAGCTGCTACTTACCTCCCAGTATCAATGATGAAGAATATAAGCGTATTATCGATAATCTGGTGGCCGATGCTCGATGTAAAACAAAAGTAATAATAGCTGGCGATTTTAATGCCTGGGCTATCGAATGGGGATGCAAGAAAACCAATAGCAGAGGAAAGACCTTACTAGAAGCCTTTGCCTCTCTGGATCTTGAGCTCCTAAACGCAGGCAACCAATGCACATTCAACAAAGTTGGCCGAAAATCGGTGATAGACCTAACCTTTGTACACTCAAGTCAAGACGCGAGTGCGCTGACTGTTTGTTTGATGACAGGAGATATTTCGTCTTGTCCTCATTCACCACCAGACCCATACGCTTCGCTTCTTTATCTAGTCTGGAAAACGCAGAACAAACGGCGCGGTTGTTGCTACCGATGATATCAATATCATCGGCATACGCCAGGAGCTGTACACTCTTGTAGAAGATTGTACCCTCTCTATTTAGTTCTGCAGCTCGTATTATTTTTTCCAGCAATAGATTAAAGAAGTCCCATGATAGTGAGTCACCCTGTCTGAAGCCTCGTTTGGTATCGAACGGCTCGGAGAGGTCCTTCCCGATCCTGACGGAGCTTTTGGTGTTGCTCAATGTCAGCTTACATAGCCGTATTAGTTTTGCAGGGATACCAAATTCAGACATCGCGGCATAAAGGCAGCTCCTTTTCGTGATATCGAAGGCAGCTTTAAAAGCGATGAAAAGATGGTGAGTATCGATTCTTCTCTCTCGGGTCTAGATTTGGCGCATGGTGAATATCTGGTCCATTGTAGATTTTTCAGGTCTAAAGCCACACTGATAAGGTCCAATCAGTTCGTTGACGGTGGGCTTTAGTCTTTCACACAATACGCTCGACAAAACCATATATGCGATATTGAGGAGACTTATACCACGGTAGTTGGCGCAGATTATGTTTTTCCTTACTGAATTAAATTACGTTTAGTAGTTTTCAACATAACCTTTGTATGGGAGGTAGCCGTGGTTATAATCTGATTTCATCCATTTTCATGTTACGGTATGGAGTGCCTAAAGGAAATGACTCTAGAAAGTTTCATATGTACATATATAGTATGGCACTCCTTAATATTATACTCTGTACCAAATTTTCTTTTCATAACTTTTTTATGGTGTATCAGGTTATATTACGACACATATCTCAATTTTTACACAAGTTATTGTTTGCACGGAGGGAGAGATAGACATCCGGATTTCAACTCTACTCGCCACCCTGATCACTTTGGTATGTATTTAATCTATATTTAACTCTTTTAATTGTAGGCCTTATAAACATTCGTTAGGTGAACAAGACCAGGTTGTATATAGCAAGAAATTCCATGAACTCCTTACGATCACTAACTTTCCATTCATTCAACCTACTGCTGCGGCGAGTATTGATCCCACATTTTTGACTCAACAATAATAACTAAAATCCTATCAACAACTTTCTATAATATTCAAATGGCGAACCGGTATCAGTATGCATTATAAAATAATAGATTTGTACATGAATCGATTCTAACAATTGGCAAATAGCTTTACCAATTTGATACATGAAATACCATCAATCTCAATGAGTACAGTAATCCCCGCTTAAGTACCTCTTCTTAACATGCAAGGCTTTTGAGACACTTAAGCGGGAAAGGCACTTAAATGAATCCCGCTTAAGTGCCTCGAGGTACCAAGCTTTTTCTTTTAGAATGAAAGTTATATTGATTTTTATATGAAAAATAATAATTACAAAAATATTTATGTGTTTTCCTTTTGACAATTCTCAACGCATTCAATGTCAAAAATATTAAAAGGCACTTAAAAAAGGAAAATTGAAAACAATTTTGTATTTGTGGCTTAAATATTACAGGCATTTAAGGGGGGAATTTTATAAGTAAATTTAGAGAAAAAGACGATGCCGCAAAATATTGTCACTTAAGCATATTCAATTAATTTGTTGTAAATTTGGTACATATGTCTATAACTTTGCTTATGATAAGCTGCAGGTTGAAAAATCGAAAATTCTTTTATATCACGCCATCTTAGAAAGAATCAGATTTAAAGCAGATAAATCATGCACCAAGATGACGATTAAGTTTGGTTAAAATAGTGGATTATATGCACACTGATGATTCTCTTCAAAAAGAGGTGGAAATCGGACCATATCTTTTTAAGTACCCACGTACTGATAATGAGCGCGTTCGAGCTTACATATGTCTGATTTCATTCCAAAATAATCGGTAAATTTATAGCATTATTAACTACGCATTGAACGTACTAGATTCCCATAATTAGCTGTTCGGAGGCTCCAAAATATGTGGAAGCTTTCTGACCATTTTCTCAAATGGCATCCGATCGTTTTCTTCATTAGTACTTCGCAGCTCTATAATTGTTTCACTTTTTGTTTGACAACTATGCTCTGAAGCCACGATAGTTGCGATAGTTGCGATAGGTGCGATCACTCCTTAACGCATTTAAAGAAGACGTAGCTATATTTGTCGTCCGTTTCCGCGGCTTCCTCAAGCGGGTACTGCATCGAACACTTTCAGAGCTGGAGTGTTTTTATCCATCCGTACAACATGACCTAGCCAGGATAGCCGCTGTCTTTTTATTCGCTGAACTATGTCAATGTCGTCGTAAGAGGACAACCTCCACTCCGATGGAAGGATCAAGTGGAAAGTGACCTGGCTTCACTTGGTGTTTCCAGTTGGCGCCAAAAAGAAAAAAGAAGAAACAAGTGGCCCGCTCTGGGGGATTCGGCTATAATCGCTTAAAGCGGCTCCTACGCCAAGTATATATTTATAGCTGTATTTGTCAATATCTAATGCTTATTTCTCGGCGCACCAGCGTGCTTGGACTGGAAAAATTACTACACTGTGCTACTTTATGGCAAAAATTAAATCGATCTGCTCAAATCAGCGTTGCTTTGGAGTATCGTTGAACACTTAGCCTTTTATCCATCAGGAAATAGATCACTCCACACAAGTTCAAACAACATAAAACCTGAACCTACTATAAAGCAAAAATTTAAAACCCCGTCAATTCAATTTTATTCTGGAGCGTTGTTTCCCCGTTTTCCACGGTTGGTGTCATTTTAACATAACATATAAATACATGCATATACGCCAACAAATATCCTTGAAGAAAGTGAAAAGACTGCGTGTAGTTAAATAATTAATGCATTTATATTTTAACTTCAATATAAATTATGTGTTGTTTTTCGACATAATCGGCTGGAGAGGCATGTGTGATTTCTCGAGGAGAATAGTGCAATAATTTTAAAATATTATCCAAAAATATCATTTCAATCCGTGTAAAATTCTAAGGGATAGACGCTTTGTAAGTTCTCCCATCAGGCCACGTCAATTTGAGTGTAAATTTGAAACTCGTTTATTTCAAAACACAATTTTTTAAGCCAGCGGACATGATTTCGTGAAAAATTATGAAGTGATGTGGTTAAAATTTTGCACAAATCTTTTAAATAACATTAACTAGTTAATGAACACTGGATTTGGTTTAATATATAACTAGCAGACCCGGCCACACGTTTTTGTGGCTAAGGTATACATTAAATTAGTAAATCTTTCAATACAAAGAAAAAATTCTTACGCATAAAGACGAAAACGTTATAGCCGATAAATTTTAAAATGATTGATAGACATTATTGTAGATCTGTGTTAAGCGTAAATCATCATAATTTGTAAAACTTTGATTTTTTTAATCGTATATTGGAGAAAGTAACAAATGACCAAATTTCATAGTTGGCTTTATCTTGGCTTTGGTGACGATATTGATTACCTTCTTCACAGCAAGTCTTGTTCTTTTGCAAAGTTTGATGTTGATTTATGTTACGCAGCATGATGACAACTCACACTACTTTTAATTGCAAGTGAGTCCAACAATTTAAAATAGTATGTGGGATAATTGAATACGTCATTCTGGTTTGTAGCTGTGTCAACTCTCCTTTAACGATTAAGATTAAGATCAAAGAGATCCTTGTTTTTTTACCACCAATATAAGTCATTCAATCAGCCATTTATGTTTATTATATTATGGCCATGAAGTGACAGAAACCCGTTAAAAATTTTATTAATCCATCGAGGTGTCAACTGCGTCGCTACCATTTTCAACTATTTCTACAATCGCAGTATGATATTGTTGGAAAAACACTCGTATGTTATTTGTTAATTGGCGATTCTTTATGTGTCGCCACAAATTAGACGATTTTAGGAATGTGATTAGTTCGTCAGCAACAGTTGATCCAGGAATAGTCTGGCAAAAATCACCTGCCAACAGAATCATGGCTTCACCAAAAATATTTTCGTTGTCGCGTAAATCTTTTAAAGTCCTGTGCAGTACCTCCAGCAACTTGAATATCTGGAAAATCTTCTTTTTTTTGGCGATTTTGCAGACTGGTGTTTCGTTGATTTCCAATTTAGGAGTAATTTCAAGGCCGAATTGCCGTTTGTCTGCCTACTAACAGGTGCCAAGTTGTCCCTATTCCCATTATAACTGGGCGTTGAAAATGAGTGAAATCGGTTCAGGAATTACCTCAATCCTCATGTACTATATATGCTGATTTTCGTTATTCTATTGGACTTTATTTCAAATTGTGTGTAATAAAATTACATCAATAAATTGCGAGAGTATAAAATGTTCGGTTGCCTTTCCCCACTTGTTACAAATTGTTTTGGGCTATCGACACAGCCTTATACAATTGAACAATGATAAAAATATTTTAACAAAGCAACAATGACAACTTTCAAAATATTATTATTATTTTTTTTATAATTTTGTTGTCAATTCAAAAAAAAATCATCTTCTTGTTATCTTCCTCACAATTTTTCGATATATACTTACTTTCTAATCCTTCCATAAATATTCATACTCTCGCAGCAAAAGTTGCTAAGAGAGTATTATAGTTTTGTCTACATAACGGTTGTTTGTAAGTCCTAAAACTAAACGAGTTATATATAAGGTACCAAAGATACCAAAGTGATCAGGGTGACGAGTAAAGTTCAAATCCGGATGTCTGTCTGTCCGTCCGTGCAAGCTGTAACTTGAGTAAAAATTGAGATATCTTAATGAAACTTGGAACACGTGTTCCTTGGCACCATAAGAAGGTTAAGTTCGAATCGGACCACTGCCACGCCCACAAAATGGCGATAACCAAAAACACATAAAGAGCTATAACTAAGCCATAAATAAAGTTATGAAAATAAAATTTGGAACATAGGATCGCATTAGGCACATTTTAATGTAATTTTTTTGGAAAAGTGGGCGTGACCCCGCCCCCAAATAGGTTTTTTCAATATATCTTGCAAACCAATAAAGCTATATAAATTAAACTTTCTGCAGTCGTTTCTTTTAGCCGTTTCCTTATACAGTCCAAAAATTAAAGAAATCGGATACTAACCGCCCACCGCCCACCTCCCATACAAAGGTTAGGTTGAAAATTACTAAAAGTGGGTTAACTCACTAACGAAAAACGTCAGAAACACCAAATTTTACATAAGAAATGGCGGAAGGAAGCTGCACTGAGATTTTTTTTACAAAATGGAAAATGGGCGTGGCGTCGCCCACTTATGGCTCAAAAACCATATCTCAAGAACTACTCGACAGATTTCAATGAAATTCGGTATATAGTATTTTCTTGATACCCTGATGACACTGGTGGAATATGGGCGAAATCGGTTCACAACTACGCCTACTTCCCATATAACTAAATTTTGAATCCTTCTGATTCGTTCACTTTATAATGTATACATAAGGAACCGATAAAGATAGCGAAATAAAACTTTACACAACTACTGTATTTGAGCTGTAACATCACTTGTGGAAAAATTGCTAAAATCGAACCATGACTTTTCAAGGCCCCTGATATCAAACATGAAGAACTCAGTGCCGAAGGGTAATTTTTCAACGAAAATATAGGTTGATCTCTAAATAAATTGCGAGAGTATAAAATGTTCGGTTGCACTCTAACTTAGCCTTTCCTTACTTGTTTAAAACCATCAATCTCAATGAGTACAGTAATCCCCGCTTAAGTACCTCTTCTTAACATGCAAGGCTTTTGAGACACTTAAGCGGAAAAGGCACTTAAATGAATCCCGCTTAAGTGCCTCGAGGTACCAAGCTTTTTCTTTTAGAATGAAAGTTATATTGATTTTTATATGAAAAATAATAATTACAAAAATATTTATGTGTTTTCCTTTTGACAATTCTCAACGCATTCAATGTCAAAAATATTAAAAGGCACTTAAAAAAGGAAAATTGAAAACAATTTTGTATTTGTGGCTTAAATATTACAGGCATTTAAGCGGGGAATTTTATAAGTAAATTTAGAGAAAAAGACGATGCCGCAAAATATTGTCACTTAAGCATATTCAATTAATTTGTTGTAAATTTGGTACATATGTCTATAACTTTGCTTATGATAAGCTGCAGGTTGAAAAATCGAAAATTCTTTTATATCACGCCATCTTAGAAAGAATCAGATTTAAAGCAGATAAATCATGCACCAAGTAAGATAACGATTAAGTTTGGTTAAAATAGTGGATTATATGCACACTGATGATTCTCTTCAAAAAGAGGTGGAAATCGGACCATATCTTTTTAAGTACCCACGTACTGATAATGAGCGCGTTCGAGCTTACATATGTCTGATTTCATTCCAAAATAATCGGTAAATTTATAGCATTATTAACTACGCATTGAACGTACTAGATTCCCATAATTAGCTGTTCGGAGGCTCCAAAATATGTGGAAGCTTTCTGACCATTTTCTCAAATGGCATCCGATCGTTTTCTTCATTAGTACTTCGCAGCTCTATAATTTTTTCACTTTTTGTTTGACAACTATGCTCTGAAACCACGATAGTTGGTGCGATCACTCCTTAACGCATTTAAAGAAGACGTAGCTATATTTGTCGTCCTCTTCCGCGGCTTCCTCAAGCGGGTACTGCATCGAACACTTTCAGAGCTGGTGTGTTTTAATCCATCCGTACAACATGACCTAGCCAGGATAGCCGCTGTCTTTTTATTCGCTGAACTATGTCAATGTCGTCGTAAGAGGACAACCTCCACTCCGATGGAAGGATCAAGTGGAAAGTGACCTGGCTTCACTTGGTGTTTCCAGTTGGCGCCAAAAAGAAAAAAGAAGAAACAAGTGGCCCGCTCTGGGGGATTCGGCTATAATCGCTTAAAGCGGCTCCTACGCCAAATATATATTTATAGCTGTATTTGTCAATATCTAATGCTTATTTCTCGGCGCACCAGCGTGCTTGGACTGGAAAAATTACTACACTGTGCTACTTTATGGCAAAAATTAAATCGATCTGCTCAAATCAGCGTTGCTTTGAAGTATCGTCGAACACTTAGCCTTTTATCCATCAGGAAATAGATTACTCCACACAAGTTCAAACAACATAAAACCTGAACCTACTATAAAGCAAAAATTTAAAACCCCGTCAATTCAATTTTATTCTGGAGCGTTGTTTCCCCGTTTTCCACAGTTGGTGTCATTTTAACATAACATATAAATACATGCATATACGCCAACAAATATCCTTGAAGAAAGTGAAAAGACTGCGTGTAGTTAAATAATTAATGCATTTATATTTTAACTTCAATATAAATTATGTGTTGTTTTTCGACATAATCGGCTGGAGAGGCATGTGTGATTTCTCGAGGAGAATAGTGCAATAATTTTAAAATATTATCCAAAAATATCATTTCAATCCGTATAAAATTCTAAGGGATAGACGCTTTGTAAGTTCTCCCATCAGGCCACGTCAATTTGAGTGTAAATTTGAAACTCGTTTATTTCAAAACACAATTTTTTAAGCCAGCGGACATGATTTCGTGAAAAATTATGAAGTGATGTGGTTAAAATTTTGCACAAATCTTTTAAATAACATTAACTAGTTAATGAACACAGGATTTGGTTTAATATATAACTAGCAGACCCGGCCACACGTTTTTGTGGCTAAGGTATACATTAAATTAGTAAATCTTTCAATACAAAGAAAAAATTCTTACGCATAAAGACGAAAACGTTATAGCCGATAAATTTTAAAATGATTGATAGACATTATTGTAGATCTGTGTTAAGCGTAAATCATCATAATTTGTAAAACTTTGATTTTTTTAATCGTATATTGGAGAAAGTAACAAATGACCAAATTTCATAGTTGGCTTTATCTTGGCTTTGGTGACGATATTGATTACCTTCTTCACAGCAAGTCTTGTTCTTTTGCAAAGTTTGATGTTGATTTATGTTACGCAGCATGATGACAACTCACACTACTTTTAATTGCAAGTGAGTCCAACAATATACAACAATAGTATGTGGGATAATTGAATACGTCATTCTGGTTTGTAGCTGTGTCAACTCTCCTTTAACGATTAAGATTAAGATCAAAGAGATCCTTGTTTTTTTACCACCAATATAAGTCATTCAATCAGCCATTTATGTTTATTATATTATGGCCATGAAGTGACAGAAACCCGTTAAAAATTTTATTAATCCATATGTGTCAACTGCGTCGCTACCATTTTCAACTATTTCTACAATCGCAGTATGATATTGTTGGAAAAACACTCGTATGTTATTTGTTAATTGGCGATTCTTTATGTGTCGCCACAAATTAGACGATTTTAGGAATGTGATTAGTTCGTCAGCAACAGTTGATCCAGGAATAGTCTGGCAAAAATCACCTGCCAACAGAATCATGGCTTCACCAAAAATATTTTCGTTGTCGCGTAAATCTTTTAAAGTCCTGTGCAGTACCTCCAGCAACTTGAATATCTGGAAAATCTTCTTTTTTTGGCGATTTTGCAGACTGGTGATTCGTTGATTTGCAATTTAGGAGTAATTTCAAGGCCGAATTGCCGTTTGTCTGCCTACTAACAGGTGCCAAGTTGTCCCTATTCCCATTATAACTGGGCGTTGAAAATGAGTGAAATCGGTTCAGGAATTACCTCAATCCTCATGTACTATATATGCTGATTTTCGTTATTCTATTGGACTTTATTTCAAATTGTGTGTAATAAAATTACATCAATAAATTGCGAGAGTATAAAATGTTCGGTTGCCTTTCCCCACTTGTTACAAATTGTTTTGGGCTATCGACACAGCCTTATACAATTGAACAATGATAAAAATATTTTAACAAAGCAACAATGACAACTTTCAAAATATTATTATTATTTTTTTTTTATAATTTTGTTGTCAATTCAAAAAAAATCATCTTCTTGCTATCTTCCTCACAATTTTTCGATATATACTTACTTTCTAATCCTTCCATAAATATTCATACTTTCGCAGCAAAAGTTGCTAAGAGAGTATTATAGTTTTGTCTACATAACGGTTGTTTGTAAGTCCTAAAACTAAACGAGTTATATATAAGGTACCAAAGATACCAAAGTGATCAGGGTGACGAGTAAAGTTCAAATCCGGATGTCTGTCTGTCCGTCCGTGCAAGCTGTAACTTGAGTAAAAATTGAGATATCTTAATGAAACTTGGAACACGTGTTCCTTGGCACCATAAGAAGGTTAAGTTCGAATCGGACCACTGCCACGCCCACAAAATGGCGATAACCAAAAACACATAAAGAGCTATAACTAAGCCATAAATAAAGTTATGAAAATAAAATTTGGAACATAGGATCGCATTAGGCACATTTTAATGTAATTTTTTTGGAAAAGTGGGCGTGACCCCGCCCCCAAATAGGTTTTTTCAATATATCTTGCAAACCAATAAAGCTATATAAATTAAACTTTCTGCAGTCGTTTCTTTTAGTCGTTTCCTTATACAGTCCAAAAATAAAGAAATCGGATACTAACCGCCCACCGCCCACCTCCCATACAAAGGTTAGGTTGAAAATTACTAAAAGTGGGTTAACTCACTAACGAAAAACGTCAGAAACACCAAATTTTACATAAGAAATGGCGGAAGGAAGCTGCACTGAGATTTTTTTTACAAAATGGAAAATGGGCGTGGCGTCGCCCACTTATGGCTCAAAAACCATATCTCAAGAACTACTCCACAGATTTCAATGAAATTCGGTATATAGTATTTTCTTGATACCCTGATGACACTGGTGGAATATGGGCGAAATCGGTTCACAACTACGCCTACTTCCCATATAACTAAATTTTGAATCCTTCTGATTCGTTCACTTTATAATGTATACATTAGGAACCGATAAAGATAGCGAAATAAAACTTTACACAACTACTGTATTTGAGCTGTAACATCACTTGTGAAAAAATTGCTAAAATCGAACCATGACTTTTCAAGGCCCCTGATATCAAACATGAAGAACTCAGTGCCGAAGGGTAATTTTTCAACGAAAATATAGGTTGATCTCTAAATAAATTGCGAGAGTATAAAATGTTCGGTTGCACTCTAACTTAGCCTTTCCTTACTTGTTTAAAACCGTCAATCTCAATGAGTACAGTAATCCCCGCTTAAGTACCTCTTCTTAACATGCAAGGCTTTTGAGACACTTAAGCGGGAAAGGCACTTAAATGAATCCCGCTTAAGTGCCTCGAGGTACCAAGCTTTTTCTTTTAGAATGAAAGTTATATTGATTTTTATATGAAAAATAATAATTACAAAAATATTTATGTGTTTTCCTTTTGACAATTCTCAACGCATTCAATGTCAAAAATATTAAAAGGCACTTAAAAAAGGAAAATTGAAAACAATTTTGTATTTGTGGCTTAAATATTACAGGCATTTAAGCGGGGAATTTTATAAGTAAATTTAGAGAAAAAGACGATGCCGCAAAATATTGTCACTTAAGCATATTCAATTAATTTGTTGTAAATTTGGTACAATGTCTATAACTTTGCTTATGATAAGCTGCAGGTTGAAAAATCGAAAATTCTTTTATATCACGCCATCTTAGAAAGAATCAGATTTAAAGCAGATAAATCATGCACCAAGTAAGATAACGATTAAGTTTGGTTAAAATAGTGGATTATATGCACACTGATGATTCTCTTCAAAAAGAGGTGGAAATCGGACCATATCTTTTTAAGTACCCACGTACTGATAATGAGCGCGTTCGAGCTTACATATGTCTGATTTCATTCCAAAATAATCGGTAAATTTATAGCATTATTAACTACGCATTGAACGTACTAGATTCCCATAATTAGCTGTTCGGAGGCTCCAAAATATGTGGAAGCTTTCTGACCATTTTCTCAAATGGCATCCGATCGTTTTCTTCATTAGTACTTCGCAGCTCTATAATTTTTTCACTTTTTGTTTGACAACTATGCTCTGAAACCACGATAGTTGGTGCGATCACTCCTTAACGCATTTAAAGAAGACGTATCTATATTTGTCGTCCTCTTCCGCGGCTTCCTCAAGCGGGTACTGCATCGAACACTTTCAGAGCTGGAGTGTTTTCATCCATCCGTACAACATGACCTAGCCAGGATAGCCGCTGTCTTTTTATTCGCTGAACTATGTCAATGTCGTCGTAAGAGGACAACCTCCACTCCGATGGAAGGATCAAGTGGAAAGTGACCTGGCTTCACTTGGTGTTTCCAGTTGGCGCCAAAAAGAAAAAAGAAGAAACAAGTGGCCCGCTCTGGGGGATTCGGCTATAATCGCTTAAAGCGGCTCCTACGCCAAATATATATTTATAGCTGTATTTGTCAATATCTAATGCTTATTTCTCGGCGCACCAGCGTGCTTGGACTGGAAAAATTACTACACTGTGCTACTTTATGGCAAAAATTAAATCGATCTGCTCAAATCAGCGTTGCTTTGAAGTATCGTCGAACACTTAGCCTTTTATCCATCAGGAAATAGATCACTCCACACAAGTTCAAACAACATAAAACCTGAACCTACTATAAAGCAAAAATTTAAAACCCCGTCAATTCAATTTTATTCTGGAGCGTTGTTTCCCCGTTTTCCACGGTTGGTGTCATTTTAACATAACATATAAATACATGCATATACGCCAACAAATATCCTTGAAGAAAGTGAAAAGACTGCGTGTAGTTAAATAATTAATGCATTTATATTTTAACTTCAATATAAATTATGTGTTGTTTTTCGACATAATCGGCTGGAGAGGCATGTGTGATTTCTCGAGGAGAATAGTGCAATAATTTTAAAATATTATCCAAAAATATCATTTCAATCCGTGTAAAATTCTAAGGGATAGACGCTTTGTAAGTTCTCCCATCAGGCCACGTCAATTTGAGTGTAAATTTGAAACTCGTTTATTTCAAAACACAATTTTTTAAGCCAGCGGACATGATTTCGTGAAAAGTTATGAAGTGATGTGGTTAAAATTTTGCACAAATCTTTTAAATAACATTAACTAGTTAATGAACACAGGATTTGGTTTTATATATAACTAGCAGACCCGGCCACACGTTTTTGTGGCTAAGGTATACATTAAATTAGTAAATCTTTCAATGCAAAGAAAAAATTCTTACGCATAAAGACGAAAACGTTATAGCCGATAAATTTTAAAATGATTGATAGACATTATTGTAGATCTGTGTTAAGCGTAAATCATCATAATTTGTAAAACTTTGATTTTTTTAATCGTATATTGGAGAAAGTAACAAATGACCAAATTTCATAGTTGGCTTTATCTTGGCTTTGGTGACGATATTGATTACCTTCTTCACAGCAAGTCTTGTTCTTTTGCAAAGTTTGATGTTGATTTATGTTACGCAGCATGATGACAACTCACACTACTTTTAATTGCAAGTGAGTCCAACAATTTAAAATAGTATGTGGGATAATTGAATACGTCATTCTGGTTTGTAGCTGTGTCAACTCTCCTTTAACGATTAAGATTAAGATCAAAGAGATCCTTGTTTTTTTACCACCAATATAAGTCATTCAATCAGCCATTTATGTTTATTATAAATATTATGGCCATGAAGTGACAGAAACCCGTTAAAAATTTTATTAATCCATCGAGGTGTCAACTGCGTCGCTACCATTTTCAACTATTTCTACAATCGCAGTATGATATTGTTGGAAAAACACTCGTATGTTATTTGTTAATTGGCGATTCTTTATGTGTCGCCACAAATTAGACGATTTTAGGAATGTGATTAGTTCGTCAGCAACAGTTGATCCAGGAATAGTCTGGCAAAAATCACCTGCCAACAGAATCATGGCTTCACCAAAAATATTTTCGTTGTCGCGTAAATCTTTTAAAGTCCTGTGCAGTACCTCCAGCAACTTGAATATCTGGAAAATCTTCTTTTTTTGGCGATTTTGCAGACTGGTGTTTCGTTGATTTGCAATTTAGGAGTAATTTCAAGGCCGAATTGCCGTTTGTCTGCCTACTAACAGGTGCCAAGTTGTCCCTATTCCCATTATAACTGGGCGTTGAAAATGAGTGAAATCGGTTCAGGAATTACCTCAATCCTCATGTACTATATATGCTGATTTTCGTTATTCTATTGGACTTTATTTCAAATTGTGTGTAATAAAATTACATCAATAAATTGCGAGAGTATAAAATGTTCGGTTGCCTTTCCCCACTTGTTACAAATTGTTTTGGGCTATCGACACAGCCTTATACAATTGAACAATGATAAAAATATTTTAACAAAGCAACAATGACAACTTTCAAAATATTATTATTATTTTTTTTATAATTTTGTTGTCAATTCAAAAAAAAATCATCTTCTTGTTATCTTCCTCACAATTTTTCGATATATACTTACTTTCTAATCCTTCCTTGTCCTTCCATAAATATTTATACTCTCGCAGCAAAAGTTGCTAAGAGAGTATTATAGTTTTGTCTACATAACGGTTGTTTGTAAGTCCTAAAACTAAACGAGTTATATATAAGGTACCAAAGATACCAAAGTGATCAGGGTGACGAGTAAAGTTCAAATCCGGATGTCTGTCTGTCCGTCCGTGCAAGCTGTAACTTGAGTAAAAATTGAGATATCTTAATGAAACTTGGAACACGTGTTCCTTGGCACCATAAGAAGGTTAAGTTCGAATCGGACCACTGCCACGCCCACAAAATGGCGATAACCAAAAACACATAAAGAGCTATAACTAAGCCATAAATAAAGTTATGAAAATAAAATTTGGAACATAGGATCGCATTAGGCACATTTTAATGTAATTTTTTTGGAAAAGTGGGCGTGACCCCGCCCCCAAATAGGTTTTTTCAATATATCTTGCAAACCAATAAAGCTATATAAATTAAACTTTCTGCAGTCGTTTCTTTTAGCCGTTTCCTTATACAGTCCAAAAATTAAAGAAATCGGATACTAACCGCCCACCGCCCACCTCCCATACAAAGGTTAGGTTGAAAATTACTAAAAGTGGGTTAACTCACTAACGAAAAACGTCAGAAACACCAAATTTTACATAAGAAATGGCGGAAGGAAGCTGCACTGAGATTTTTTTTACAAAATGGAAAATGGGCGTGGCGTCGCCCACTTATGGCTCAAAAACCATATCTCAAGAACTACTCTACAGATTTCAATGAAATTCGGTATATAGTATTTTCTTGATACCCTGATAACACTGGTGGAATATGGGCGAAATCGGTTCACAACTACGCCTACTTCCCATATAACTAAATTTTGAATCCTTCTGATTCGTTAACTTTATAATGTATACATAAGGAACCGATAAAGATAGCGAAATAAAACTTTACACAACTACTGTATTTGAGCTGTAACATCACTTGTGGAAAAATTGTTAAAATCGAACCATGACTTTTCAAGGCCCCTGATATCAAACATGAAGAACTCAGTGCCGAAGGGTAATTTTTTAACGAAAATATAGGTTGATCTCTAAATAAATTGCGAGAGTATAAAATGTTCGGTTGCACTCTAACTTAGCCTTTCCTTACTTGTTTAAAACTAAAATTAGCCAGATCGGTTTGGCCTTCTTGACTTTTTTCGAGACTAACGACACAAATTGTTTGTATGGGTGATTAGAAAATTGTGGATTAAAGACTTTTTCAGGCAATTTTTCTAATTTTTCTCTCCGTAAGAACCAACCCGGTACCTCTAAAAACATTCTAAACAAAGAATTTGCGAAATCGGTTTAGCGGTTCTCGAGTTATGCGCTTAGCAACACATTATTATACTCTCGCAACATGTTGCACAGAGTATCATAGTTTTGTTCACATAACGGTTGTTTGTGTCACCAAGAAATAAAAGAGTTAGATCAGGATGACGATTAGATTTGAAATCCGGATGTCTGTCCGTCCGTCCGTCCGTCTGTCCTTGCAAGCGATAACTTGAGTAAAAATTAAGATATCTTAATGAAACTTGGAATACATATTCCTTGGCACCCTGATGAGGTTACTTTCGAAAATGGGCAAAATCGGTCCACTGCCACGCCCACAAAATGGCGGAAACTGAAAACCTATACAGTGTCATAACTAAGCCATAAATAAAGTTATTAAAATAAAATTTGGAACACAGGACCGCATTAGGGAGGGGCACATTTGGATGTAATTTTTTTGAAGAAGTGGGCGTGGCCCCGCCTTAAAATAGGTTTTTTGTATTTATCTCGCAAATCAATAAAGCTATATAAACCAAACTTTCTGCAGTCGTTTATTTTAGCCACTTCTTAATGCAGTCCAAAAATGAAAGAAATCGGATAATAACCATGCCCACCTCCCATACAACGGTTAGGTTCGTCATTCTGGTTTGTAGCTGTGTCAACTCTCCTTTAACGATTAAGATTAAGATCAAAGAGATCCTTGTTTTTTTACCACCAATATAAGTCATTCAATCAGCCATTTATGTTTATTATATTATGGTTTCATGTCAGGAAAAACACGATGAATAAGCTCCTCTTTCGAGGCCATGAAGTGATTTCTACAATCGCAGTATGATATTGTTGGAAAAACACTCGTATGTTATTTGTTAATTGGCGATTCTTTATGTGTCGCCACAAATTAGACGATTTTAGGAATGTGATTAGTTCGTCAGCAACAGTTGATCCAGGAATAGTCTGGCAAAAATCACCTGTCAACAGAATCATGGCTTCACCAAAAATATTTTCGTTGTCGCGTAAATCTTTTAAAGTCCTGTGCAGTACCTCCAGCAACTTGAATATCTGGAAAATCTTCTTTTTTTGGCGATTTTGCAGACTGGTGTTTCGTTGATTTGCAATTTAGGAGTAATTTCAAGGCCGAATTGCCGTTTGTCTGCCTACTAACAGGTGCCAAGTTGTCCCTATTCCCATTATAACTGGGCGTTGAAAATGAGTGAAATCGGTTCAGGAATTACCTCAATCCTCATGTACTATATATGCTGATTTTCGTTATTCTATTGGACTTTATTTCAAATTGTGTGTAATAAAATTACATCAATAAATTGCGAGAGTATAAAATGTTCGGTTGCCTTTCCCCACTTGTTACAAATTGTTTTGGGCTATCGACACAGCCTTATACAATTGAACAATGATAAAAATATTTTAACAAAGCAACAATGACAACTTTCAAAATATTATTATTATTTTTTTTTATAATTTTGTTGTCAATTCAAAAAAAAATCATCTTCTTGTTATCTTCCTCACAATTTTTCGATATATACTTACTTTCTAATCCTTCCTTGTCCTTCCATAAATATTTATACTCTCGCAGCAAAAGTTGCTAAGAGAGTATTATAGTTTTGTCTACATAACGGTTGTTTGTAAGTCCTAAAACTAAACGAGTTATATATAAGGTACCAAAGATACCAAAGTAATCAGGGTGACGAGTAAAGTTTAAATCCGGATGTCTGTCTGTCCGTCCGTGCAAGCTGTAACTTGAGTAAAAATTGAGATATCTTAATGAAACTTGGAACACGTGTTCCTTGGCACCATAAGAAGGTTAAGTTCGAATCGGACCACTGCCACGCCCACAAAATGGCGATAACCAAAAACACATAAAGAGCTATAACTAAGCCATAAATAAAGTTATGAAAATAAAATTTGGAACATAGGATCGCATTAGGCACATTTTAATGTAATTTTTTTGGAAAAGTGGGCGTGACCCCGCCCCCAAATAAGTTTTTTCAATATATCTTGCAAACCAATAAAGCTATATAAATTAAACCTTCTGCAGTCGTTTCTTTTAGCCGTTTCCTTATACAGTCCAAAAATTAAAGAAATCGGATACTAACCGCCCACCGCCCACCTCCCATACAAAGGTTAGGTTGAAAATTACTAAAAGTGGGTTAACTCACTAACGAAAAACGTCAGAAACACCAAATTTTACATAAGAAATGGCGGAAGGAAGCTGCACTGAGATTTTTTTTACAAAATGGAAAATGGGCGTGGCGTCGCCCACTTATGGCTCAAAAACCATATCTCAAGAACTACTCTACAGATTTCAATGAAATTCGGTATATAGTATTTTCTTGATACCCTGATGACACTGGTGGAATATGGGCGAAATCGGTTCACAACTACGCCTACTTCCCATATAACTAAATTTTGAATCCTTCTGATTCGTTAACTTTATAATGTATACATAAGGAACCGATAAAGATAGCGAAATAAAACTTTACACAACTACTGTATTTGAGCTGTAACATCACTTGTGGAAAAATTGTTAAAATCGAACCATGACTTTTCAAGGCCCCTGATATCAAACATGAAGAACTCAGTGCCGAAGGGTAATTTTTTTAACGAAAATATAGGTTGATCTCTAAATAAATTGCGAGAGTATAAAATGTTCGGTTGCACTCTAACTTAGCCTTTCCTTACTTGTTTAAAACTAAAATTAGCCAGATCGGTTTGGCCTTCTTGACTTTTTTCGAGACTAACGACACAAATTGTTTGTATGGGTGATTAGAAAATTGTGGATTAAAGACTTTTTCAGGCAATTTTTCTAATTTTTCTCTCCGTAAGAACCAACCCGGTACCTCTAAAAACATTCTAAACAAAGAATTTGCGAAATCGGTTTAGCGGTTCTCGAGTTATGCGCTTAGCAACACATTATTATACTCTCGCAACATGTTGCACAGAGTATCATAGTTTTGTTCACATAACGGTTGTTTGTGTCACCAAGAAATAAAAGAGTTAGATATGGGGTTATATATATATAAATGATCAGGATGACGATTAGATTTGAAATCCGGATGTCTGTCCGTCCGTCCGTCCGTCTGTCCTTGCAAGCGATAACTTGAGTAAAAATTAAGATATCTTAATGAAACTTGGAATACATATTCCTTGGCACCCTGATGAGGTTACTTTCGAAAATGGGCAAAATCGGTCCACTGCCACGCCCACAAAATGGCGGAAACTGAAAACCTATACAGTGTCATAACTAAGCCATAAATTAAGTTATTAAAATAAAATTTGGAACACAGGACCGCATTAGGGAGGGGCACATTTGGATGTAATTTTTTTGAAGAAGTGGGCGTGGCCCCGCCCTCAAATAGGTTTTTTGTATTTATCTCGCAAATCAATAAAGCTATATAAACCAAACTTTCTGCAGTCGTTTATTTTAGCCACTTCTTAATGCAGTCCAAAAATGAAAGAAATCGGATAATAACCATGCCCACCTCCCATACAACGGTTAGGTTCGTTATTCTGGTTTGTAGCTGTGTCAACTCTCCTTTAACGATTAAGATTAAGATCAAAGAGATCCTTGTTTTTTTACCACCAATATAAGTCATTCAATCAGCCATTTATGTTTATTATATTATGGTTTCATGTCAGGAAAAACACGATGAATAAGCTCCTCTTTCGAGGCCATGAAGTGACAGAAACCCGTTAAAAATTGTATTAATCCATCGAGGTGTCAACTGCGTCGCTACCATTTTCAACTATTTCTACAATCGCAGTATGATATTGTTGGAAAAACACTCGTATGTTATTTGTTAATTGGCGATTCTTTATGTGTCGCCACAAATTAGACGATTTTAGGAATGTGATTAGTTCGTCAGCGACAGTTGATCCAGGAATAGTCTGGCAAAAATCACCTGCCAACAGAATCATGGCTTCACCAAAAATATTTTCGTTGTCGCGTAAATCTTTTAAAGTCCTGTGCAGTACCTCCAGCAACTTGAATATCTGGAAAATCTTCTTTTTTTGGCGATTTTGCAGACTGGTGTTTCGTTGATTTGCAATTTAGGAGTAATTTCAAGGCCGAATTGTCGTTTGTCTGTCTACTAACAGGTGCCAAGTTGTCCCTATTCCCATTATAACTGGGCGTTGAAAATGAGTGAAATCGGTTCAGGAATTACCTCAATCCTCATGTACTATATATGCTGATTTTCGTTATTCTATTGGACTTTATTTCAAACTGTGTGTAATAAAATTACATCAATAAATTGCGAGAGTATAAAATGTTCGGTTGCCTTTCCCCACTTGTTACAAATTGTTTTGGGCTATCGACACAGCCTTATACAATTGAACAATGATAAAAATATTTTAACAAAGCAACAATGACAACTTTCAAAATATTATTATTATTTTTTTTTTTATAATTTTGTTGTCAATTCAAAAAAAATCATCTTCTTGTTATCTTCCTCACAATTTTTCGATATATACTCTCGCAGCAAAAGTTGCTAAGAGAGTATTATAGTTTTGTCCACATAACGGTTGTTTGTAAGTCCTAAAACTAAACGAGTTATATATAAGGTACCAAAGATACCAAAGTGATCAGGGTGACGAGTAAAGTTCAAATCAGGCTGTCCGTCTGTCCGTCCGTGCAAGCTGTAACTTGAGTAAAAATTGAGATATCTTAATGAAACTTGGAACACGTGTTCCTTGGCACCATAAGAAGGTTAAGTTCGAATCGGACCACTGCCACGCCCACAAAATGGCGATAACCAAAAACACATAAAGAGCTATAACTAAGCCATAAATAAAGTTATGAAAATAAAATTTGGAACATAGGATCGCATTAGGCACATTTTAATGTAATTTTTTTGGAAAAGTGGGCGTGACCCCGCCCCCAAATAGGTTTTTTCAATATATCTTGCAAACCAATAAAGCTATATAAATTAAACCTTCTGCAGTCGTTTCTTTTAGCCGTTTCCTTATACAGTCCAAAAATTAAAGAAATCGGATACTAACCGCCCACCGCCCACCTCCCATACAAAGGTTAGGATGAAAATTACTAAAAGTGGGTTAACTCACTAACGAAAAACGTCAGAAACACCAAATTTTACATAAGAAATGGCGGAAGGAAGCTGCACTGAGATTTTTTTTACAAAATGGAAAATGGGCGTGGCGTCGCCCACTTATGGCTCAAAAACCATATCTCAAGAACTACTCGACAGATTTCAATGAAATTCGGTATATAGTATTTTCTTGATACCCTGATGACACTGGTGGAATATGGGCGAAATCGGTTCACAACTACGCCTACTTCCCATATAACTAAATTTTGAATCCTTCTGATTCGTTCACTTTATAATGTATACATAAGGAACCGATAAAGATAGCGAAATAAAACTTTACACAACTACTGTATATGAGCTGTAACATCACTTGTGGAAAAATTGTTAAAATCGAATCATGACTTTTCAAGGCCCCTGATATCAAACAATTCAATAATTTGTAATTTTTCAACGAAAATATAGGTTGATCTCTAAATAAATTGCGAGAGTATAAAATGTTCGGTTGCACTCTAACTTAGCCTTTCCTTACTTGTTTAAAACTAAAATTAGCCAGATCGGTTTGGCCTTCTTGACTTTTTTCGAGACTAACGACACAAATTGTTTGTATGGGTGATTAGAAAATTGTGGATTAAAGACTTTTTCAGGCAATTTTTCTAATTTTTCTCTCCGTAAGAACCAACCCGGTACCTCTAAAAACATTCTAAACAAAGAATTTGCGAAATCGGTTTAGCGGTTCTCGAGTTATGCGCTTAGCAACACATTATTATACTCTCGCAACATGTTGCACAGAGTATCATAGTTTTGTTCACATAACGGTTGTTTGTGTCACCAAGAAATAAAAGAGTTAGATATGGGGTTATATATATATAAATGATCAGGATGACGATTAGATTTGAAATCCGGATGTCTGTCCGTCCGTCCGTCCGTCTGTCCTTGCAAGCGATAACTTGAGTAAAAATTAAGATATCTTAATGAAACTTGGAATACATATTCCTTGGCACCCTGATGAGGTTACTTTCGAAAATGGGCAAAATCGGTCCACTGCCACGCCCACAAAATGGCGGAAACTGAAAACCTATACAGTGTCATAACTAAGCCATAAATAAAGTTATTAAAATAAAATTTGGAACACAGGACCGCATTAGGGAGGGGCACATTTGGATGTAATTTTTTTGAAGAAGTGGGCGTGGCCCCGCCTTAAAATAGGTTTTTTGTATTTATCTCGCAAATCAATAAAGCTATATAAACCAAACTTTCTGCAGTCGTTTATTTTAGCCACTTCTTAATGCAGTCCAAAAATGAAAGAAATCGGATAATAACCATGCCCACCTCCCATACAACGGTTAGGTTCGTCATTCTGGTTTGTAGCTGTGTCAACTCTCCTTTAACGATTAAGATTAAGATCAAAGAGATCCTTGTTTTTTTACCACCAATATAAGTCATTCAATCAGCCATTTATGTTTATTATATTATGGTTTCATGTCAGGAAAAACACGATGAATAAGCTCCTCTTTCGAGGCCATGAAGTGATTTCTACAATCGCAGTATGATATTGTTGGAAAAACACTCGTATGTTATTTGTTAATTGGCGATTCTTTATGTGTCGCCACAAATTAGACGATTTTAGGAATGTGATTAGTTCGTCAGCAACAGTTGATCCAGGAATAGTCTGGCAAAAATCACCTGTCAACAGAATCATGGCTTCACCAAAAATATTTTCGTTGTCGCGTAAATCTTTTAAAGTCCTGTGCAGTACCTCCAGCAACTTGAATATCTGGAAAATCTTCTTTTTTGGCGATTTTGCAGACTGGTGTTTCGTTGATTTGCAATTTGCCACCACTGCCACGCCCACAAAATGGCCCAGACCTTTTTGAAGAAGTCTTTAGACCCACTTCTCTTATCGACAATTTGTTGTCGGCTAACGAAGCTGCTTCTTCAATTATGAGCTGTATCAAGAGAGCATGCGACGCTTCAATGTCCAAGCAATCTGTACGTAACCACCACCCTCCTGTGTATTGGTGGAACGATACAATTGCGAAACTACGTAAAGAATGCCAGCATGCAAGGCGCTTATACCAACGATCACGTGGTACCTCAGAGTATACTATCCTCCAAATACACTTTAAGAACAAAAGAAAATCCTTAAAACAGGCGATTAAGAAAAGTAAGCAGGAATGTTTCCTCAAAATGTGCGACGACGTTGAAAATAATGCTTGGGGACTCGCATATAAAGTGGTAATGGGAAAACTCCGAACTCGCGGACAAATGCCAACCTCCCTCTCAACAATCGGAAGAATAGTTTCGGTACTCTTTCCAACCCGACCCCAACTCCAACAGGAGACCGTGAGAGTACAACAGAACCAAGGTATACCTGATGTTACGGATGAAGAAGTTCGAGAAGCAAGCGATCGGTTAAACCCATCTAAAGCCCCTGGACCAGATGGAATTCCGAACATAGTGTTAAAAACAGCGATTGTCAGAAACATAGACCCATTCCGAACAATGTACAACATATGTATTCAAGAAGGCCGCTTTCCTAACATATGGAAAAGGCAGTACCTTAGATTGCTGCCAAAACCTAACAAACCAATGACAGAGCCGTCCCACTTCAGGCCTCTCTGCATGTTAGACTCCGCGGGAAAAATTTTAGAGCGGATCATATACCAACGGTTAAACAAGGCAATCGACGACGCCGGTGGACTATCCCCAAACCAATTTGGATTCAGAAAGGCAAGATCCACAACTGCAGCGGTAACCCTAGTAAAGACCCTGGCTGAACGGGCTATAAGCGGAAAAAGATGGAAGGGAGGCACAATACAGTACTGTATGGTTGTAACCCTCGATGTTAAAAATGCATTTAATTCGGCGAACTGGCAGAGTATATTGAGTGCACTAAAAAGCTTCTCCGTACCTCAATATCTTTACAACATAATTGTAAGCTATTTCGAGGAAAGAACTCTGAGATATGATACAAACAAAGGCACACAAAAATACAAAGTCACTGGTGGAGTACCCCAGGGGTCCTTACTTGGGCCTCTACTCTGGAACATAATGTACGACGGAGTACTACGACTCAAAGTACCCAAAAATGTTCACATCATCGGTTTTGCAGATGATATTGCTGTTGTTGTTATAGCAAAACACATTCACGATATTGTTCTGATAACCAACAGGACAATAGCGTTAATAGGCGACTGGCTCGAAACTCACGGACTGACCCTATCAGAGAACAAGACCGAAGCGGTACTTATTACCGGCAGAAAAGTCCGCGAAGTTGCCACGTTCAGCACAATGGGGGTGAACATTACTACACAACCAGCAATCAAATACTTGGGTATTATTCTTGATGCAAGGATGTCCTTTAAGGAACACGTAGCATATACATGCGAAAAAGCTACAAAAGTGTGCAGAGCTTTGACTCGTTTAATGCTCAATACTCGTGGGCCAAAGCAAAATAGAAGACGACTACTAGCTGGGGTACTTAAGTCCGTCGCTCTGTTCGGCGCCCAAATTTATGGGAAAGCCCTCGAAATAAAATCATATCGTCGGGGCCTTTTCGCCACATAT
The DNA here is from genome assembly GCF_028554725.1 of Zeugodacus cucurbitae. Lineage (NCBI taxonomy): Eukaryota > Metazoa > Arthropoda > Insecta > Diptera > Tephritidae > Zeugodacus > Zeugodacus cucurbitae. Next base: position 29,913,648 of record NC_071672.1, on the reverse strand, counting down.
GCCACTTGCGCACTGAGAGTATGCTCCGCATTTCGTACAGTATCGGAAGACGCTGCTTTAGTAATTGCGGGCTTACACCCCTTAGACCTCTTAGCCAAGGAGTTTCAGTATGTGATGAATGATAGTTTACCACACACGACACTAAAAAGAAGTGCCAGGGCAGAAACGACCAATCGCTGGCAAAAACGATGTAAAGACAGCGGAAACGGGCGTTGGACATTTCGTTTGATCCCAAACATTGAACCTTGGTTATATAGAACGCATGGTGAAGTGGATTTCCACCTAACTCAAATCCTCACAGGACATGGCTGCTTCAAAGCATATTTGAAACGATTCGGGCACGAAACTAACGATATATGTGATTATTGCGGAGGCGCAACCGTGGAAAATGTAGAACACACATTCTTCCATTGCCCGAAATATAACCATGAGAGGCAACATCTCAAAAATTCGCTTGGTATAGACCCTACTCCAGATAACCTAGTAAACCAAATGGTCGAATCGGTAGAGAAATGGGAAGCAGTTTGCGAAGCTGCAGCCAGAATCATGAAATCACAACGAGCCAGCGAACAGCGGCGGAGAAGTGAGCTGTTAAATACAACGAACAACTACGACTTGAACACACTAACATTGACGTGACGGGAAGGGTTGGCGACGAACAATTTACGAGGCGGGGTATTAGACCAACAGAGGTGGGGCCAAGTAAATGCAACTTGTGACTGAATGCATTTTGACCACCACGTACGTATGAGTGTAACTCAACCATCCTCCCGACGTAATACTTGACGGTGGTACCGGGGGGAACGGTACAAGACGGTAGGAGGTTTAGTTCGGATTAAAGTTCCACTTGGGGTTCAGGCTTTCGATGCTTCCTCCTCGTAAATAAATAAATAAAAAAAAAAAAAAAAAAAAATGTCACCAACCAATAATGCGCAACCATACAATCATACATATGCGTACACATTTTTTCGAAGTCGTATAAGAAGTATAACTTCAAAAAAATTTAATTTTATCAAAGTGTATTCAACAAAGTGAACTAAGTATATGATATTTAATTTTTTTTTACATTTATTCAAAAATTCAAATTTTGAAATTCAAAAGTAAACAAATTTCTAACCAAAAAAAAATATTTTTTAAATATACTTTGAATTTAATTGAAATAAAAAATTTACTGTCCCGGGTGAGGCTCGAACCCACAACCTTAAGAAATTTGAAAAATTAAATTTTATTGAAATAAATAAACAAATTAATGCCCCGGGTGGGGCTCGAACCCACAACCTTAAGAAATTTGAAAAATTTAATTTTATTGAAATAAATAAAAAATTTAATGCCCCTGGTGGGGCTCGAACCCACAACCTTAAGAAATTTTAAAAATTTAATTTTATTGAAATAAATAAAAAATTTAATGCCCCGGGTGAGGCTCGACCCCACAACCCTAAGAAATTTTAAAAATTTAATTTTATTGAAAAAAATACATACACAGGTGAATATGTTTATACCAGGGACCGTAATCATTATAAGTTTTATTATAAAAATCACAAAATAATGATTATATATTGTTTTTTATGATTTTCTTCACCGTTAATGATTAATTTTGAGTAATTTGTGAGAAATCATAAATAATCATAATTTTTGAGCAAAAAAAAAATAAAAATCCTAAATAATCATTAAAAATTATTTTTATTTTTTTGGCTCAAAATAAAACTCACTTTTGGATTACAGGTTGATTATTAAGTTTTTTGATACTATTTTTTCATGTCCTTTTATAACATATCTGACTATTTGGATGCCAAAAAAATTTATTCGAATTTCGTTGAAATTGGTCCAGTAGTTACTGAGATATAGTCCACTTAGGGCGGCGTTACTTTCAAACTTCAAACTCTTTTGAGTAACGTCCCTATTTTAGACCTGATGGAGATAACATTTGCAAGGTATGTGCAAACCAAAAAGGAGTTTTATCTTGAGCAAAAAAAAATAAAAATCGTTTATAATGATTATTTATGATTTTTTACAAAATTTCTCAAAATTAATCATTAACGGTAAAGAAAATCGTAAAAAATCTGAATTTTAAAAATCATGGTGGAAATGGATAGATCGTCCAAAAAGGATTACAATGACTTTATCCTTTTGTTTGTGTGAAGTTTCTAAGTGATTGATTTTTTTACTTAAAAAACGGAACGATAAACATTATTTACGGTTACATACACATTTGAATATGTTTATACATACACATGTGAATATGTCACCAACCAAAAGTAATACTTTCGATTTGCAAAGAAAGTAAATGAAGACCATTGTATACAGAAGTAGAGAAACTCCAAAAACCCACCTCCAGAAACTACTTTTGACATTTAAGCCAACATGTCCGCCTATGTTGAGCTAATTCATATTCCCCAAAAAGGGTTTCCCATAATCAAAAATTTGTGTATTATTGTTTATTACCATTCGAATTTTTGGTAGTATTATGATGTTATTTAGTATTACGAAATTAAATTATATTAATTTTTCTTGATAGGGATGAATACCCAACATAATTATTTGAAAATATTTTATTTAATTGAAACGAGAAGATTTATTTTACTATAAGTGGGATTCTCGAAATAGCATTGTAATGCGATATGGTACGAAAAGTTAGCAGTAATTTAAATAGTATTATAATTTAATTATTTTGAAGTATTTATAAACAAAATTGGGAATGGAAAATACAATTTATACATAAGTAAATATGCATGTGTATATTTTTATTGTAAATACAAATCGATTTTATGCGCTTTCATCAATGAATAAACATGGGAGAGATCAAGCAGTTATTAAAATAAGACTTCTTATAATAATGATATAAATTTGTTACATTATCAGTTTTATGTATTTGTCTGTATTTAGACAATACACCACATTTTTTTTCTTTTAAACATTAATTGTATGTCATGTATGGCCACTTTATGGCAGCAGACCTATATATGAAGTTAAGTTTTATTTTTCAAATTGTGCAAGAATTATCCAAGTTACTGCATTCAAATATAGAAATATTTGTCCCTTTTAAACAGCTAACGCTAATAATTTAAATCGAAAAAAATTACAATACATTTTCAAATGAGCACAATACATTATATATTACCTATATAAAATAACTTATTTATTCCGCACTCACTTTTAGCTTTGCACTCACACTAACCAATTGTTCAAACAAGTATTCACTTCCCGTAATTTCTGGTTTTTTCAAACTTAGGTTTATTTAACAGATTTTAAATTAATTTGGAATTACTACAATTATGAGGAGGGATGGAATAAAATTGCGATTTAAAACAGCGTCACGTGACAACTTGTACTCGACGGCGTATCGAAAAGAAGGGGCGAGATCTCCTGTTGCGATCCTTTTTGTATGAGATTGTGTGGCCGGTGTGGTGTCCTCGTGTGTGCTGTTATCGGTTTGATGTATGTGTGTGTATTGGTGTATCGGTATGATGTGGATATTAAGTGGTGATGTGGTGAGTGTGGTGAATGTAGCGTGTTAGTGATGTGTATTTGCATGTGAAAATGGTGTGTGTCCAGGTTGATTAGAGCTTCTCAGGGGTTGGTGTTGGTATGGTGTTTACGTGTAATCTGTTGTGTTGTTAGCCGATTGAGACTCATTTAGCCATCCCGGCCCCCCTAGGCGAATGTTTAGCCTAGCAATCGCTGGAGTTGCTGCAATGTAGCTACTACGGTGCTGAGGCCGCTTGGGCGGCGGGATGGTGACCTAGCTCGGTAACGTCGGGTCTGTGACGAGTTGGAACGGTGCCTCGAACGTGGTTCTGCTATATGGGAACCTCGGTTTCGCTGCTGCTGTCGCTGCAATCGTACGTTACCCCTCCAGGTACGTGGAGTAGGGTGTCGCCCGGCTTCGTGGTTGGTGGTACGGTGCAGCATCGTGTGATGCGGAAGCATACATACTTGGCACAGATGGCCGGGCGTACACTCCTGTGTTGTGTGTGTAGGTGCGAGGCAACTCAGGCAATGGCCATGGGCCTGGGCGACCCGCTGACGTTGCGGAGGTGGCATCCCCTTAAATATGCGACAGTGCGACAAACGGTGCGGGCAACAGCAGAGAGGACAGCGTATGTTCGGTTGAACTGCCGTAGTGGGGCGTGTTGTAATTCTTGGAACGATTGGCTGCGGTGTCGCCTTGCTGCTTCGGAGAGCTGGAGTAGGACCAGCGCGTGCCACAGTGATTGCCGAACGAATTGTTGGCATTGGTACTGTAGGCATATCCGCGTCCATATCAATCTGTATGGGAGAGAGTTATTAATATTATAAATTTCTGGCATGTACATGAATGCCTCTGAATGTGGCAAGAGTGGGTCGTCATATGATCGATCATCACAAAGATCGATCGATCTTTGTTGGATGTGAATATGTCACCAACCAAAAGTAATACTTTCGATTTGCAAAGAAAGTAAATGAAGACCATTGTATACAGAAGTAGAGAAACTCCAAAAACCCACCTCCAGAAACTACTTTTGACATTTAAGCCAACATGTCCGCCTATGTTGAGCTAATTCATATTCCCCAAAAAGGGTTTCCCATAATCAAAAATTTGTGTATTATTGTTTATTACCATTCGAATTTTTGGTAGTATTATGATGTTATTTAGTATTACGAAATTAAATTATATTAATTTTTCTTGATAGGGATGAATACCCAACATAATTATTTGAAAATCTTTTATTTAATTGAAACGAGAAGATTTATTTTACTATAAGTGGGATTCTCGAAATAGCATTGTAATGCGATATGGTACGAAAAGTTAGCAGTAATTTAAATAGTATTATAATTTAATTATTTTGAAGTATTTATAAACAAAATTGGGAATGGAAAATACAATTTATACATAAGTAAATATGCATGTGTATATTTTTATTGTAAATACAAATCGATTTTATGCGCTTTCATCAATGAATAAACATGGGAGAGATCAAGCAGTTATTAAAATAAGACTTCTTATAATAATGATATAAATTTGTTACATTATCAGTTTTATGTATTTGTCTGTATTTAGACAATACACCACATTTTTTTTCTTTTAAACATTAATTGTATGTCATGTATGGCCACTTTATGGCAGCAGACCTATATATGAAGTTAAGTTTTATTTTTCAAATTGTGCAAGAATTATCCAAGTTACTGCATTCAAATATAGAAATATTTGTCCCTTTTAAACAGCTAACGCTAATAATTTAAATCGAAAAAAATTACAATACATTTTCAAATGAGCACAATACATTATATATTACCTATATAAAATAACTTATTTATTCCGCACTCACTTTTAGCTTTGCACTCACACTAACCAATTATTCAAACAAGTATTCACTTCCCGTAATTTCTGGTTTTTTCAAACTTAGGTTTATTTAACAGATTTTAAATTAATTTGGAATTACTACAATTATGAGGAGGGATGGAATAAAATTGCGATTTAAAACAGCGTCACGTGACAACTTGTACTCGACGGCGTATCGAAAAGAAGGGGCGAGATCTCCTGTTGCGATCCTTTTTGTATGAGATTGTGTGGCCGGTGTGGTGTCCTCGTGTGTGCTGTTATCGGTTTGATGTATGTGTGTGTATTGGTGTATCGGTATGATGTGGATATTAAGTGGTGATGTGGTGAGTGTGGTGAATGTAGCGTGTTAGTGATGTGTATTTGCATGTGAAAATGGTGTGTGTCCAGGTTGATTAGAGCTTCTCAGGGGTTGGTGTTGGTATGGTGTTTACGTGTAATCTGTTGTGTTGTTAGCCGATTGAGACTCATTTAGCCATCCCGGCCCCCCTAGGCGAATGTTTAGCCTAGCAATCGCTGGAGTTGCTGCAATGTAGCTACTACGGTGCTGAGGCCGCTTGGGCGGCGGGATGGTGACCTAGCTCGGTAACGTCGGGTCTGTGACGAGTTGGAACGGTGCCTCGAACGTGGTTCTGCTATATGGGAACCTCGGTTTCGCTGCTGCTGTCGCTGCAATCGTACGTTACCCCTCCAGGTACGTGGAGTAGGGTGTCGCCCGGCTTCGTGGTTGGTGGTACGGTGCAGCATCGTGTGATGCGGAAGCATACATACTTGGCACAGATGGCCGGGCGTACACTCCTGTGTTGTGTGTGTAGGTGCGAGGCAACTCAGGCAATGGCCATGGGCCTGGGCGACCCGCTGACGTTGCGGAGGTGGCATCCCCTTAAATATGCGACAGTGCGACAAACGGTGCGGGCAACAGCAGAGAGGACAGCGTATGTTCGGTTGAACTGCCGTAGTGGGGCGTGTTGTAATTCTTGGAACGATTGGCTGCGGTGTCGCCTTGCTGCTTCGGAGAGCTGGAGTAGGACCAGCGCGTGCCACAGTGATTGCCGAACGAATTGTTGGCATTGGTACTGTAGGCATATCCGCGTCCATATCAATCTGTATGGGAGAGAGTTATTAATATTATAAATTTCTGGCATGTACATGAATGCCTCTGAATGTGGCAAGAGTGGGTCGTCATATGATCGATCATCACAAAGATCGATCGATCTTTGTTGGATGTGAATATGTCACCAACCAAAAGTAATACTTTCGATTTGCAAAGAAAGTAAATGAAGACCATTGTATACAGAAGTAGAGAAACTCCAAAAACCCACCTCCAGAAACTACTTTTGACATTTAAGCCAACATGTCCGCCTATGTTGAGCTAATTCATATTCCCCAAAAAGGGTTTCCCATAATCAAAAATTTGTGTATTATTGTTTATTACCATTCGAATTTTTGGTAGTATTATGATGTTATTTAGTATTACGAAATTAAATTATATTAATTTTTCTTGATAGGGATGAATACCCAACATAATTATTTGAAAATATTTTATTTAATTGAAACGAGAAGATTTATTTTACTATAAGTGGGATTCTCGAAATAGCATTGTAATGCGATATGGTACGAAAAGTTAGCAGTAATTTAAATAGTATTATAATTTAATTATTTTGAAGTATTTATAAACAAAATTGGGAATGGAAAATACAATTTATACATAAGTAAATATGCATGTGTATATTTTTATTGTAAATACAAATCGATTTTATGCGCTTTCATCAATGAATAAACATGGGAGAGATCAAGCAGTTATTAAAATAAGACTTCTTATAATAATGATATAAATTTGTTACATTATCAGTTTTATGTATTTGTCTGTATTTAGACAATACACCACATTTTTTTTCTTTTAAACATTAATTGTATGTCATGTATGGCCACTTTATGGCAGCAGACCTATATATGAAGTTAAGTTTTATTTTTCAAATTGTGCAAGAATTATCCAAGTTACTGCATTCAAATATAGAAATATTTGTCCCTTTTAAACAGCTAACGCTAATAATTTAAATCGAAAAAAATTACAATACATTTTCAAATGAGCACAATACATTATATATTACCTATATAAAATAACTTATTTATTCCGCACTCACTTTTAGCTTTGCACTCACACTAACCAATTATTCAAACAAGTATTCACTTCCCGTAATTTCTGGTTTTTTCAAACTTAGGTTTATTTAACAGATTTTAAATTAATTTGGAATTACTACAATTATGAGGAGGGATGGAATAAAATTGCGATTTAAAACAGCGTCACGTGACAACTTGTACTCGACGGCGTATCGAAAAGAAGGGGCGAGATCTCCTGTTGCGATCCTTTTTGTATGAGATTGTGTGGCCGGTGTGGTGTCCTCGTGTGTGCTGTTATCGGTTTGATGTATGTGTGTGTATTGGTGTATCGGTATGATGTGGATATTAAGTGGTGATGTGGTGAGTGTGGTGAATGTAGCGTGTTAGTGATGTGTATTTGCATGTGAAAATGGTGTGTGTCCAGGTTGATTAGAGCTTCTCAGGGGTTGGTGTTGGTATGGTGTTTACGTGTAATCTGTTGTGTTGTTAGCCGATTGAGACTCATTTAGCCATCCCGGCCCCCCTAGGCGAATGTTTAGCCTAGCAATCGCTGGAGTTGCTGCAATGTAGCTACTACGGTGCTGAGGCCGCTTGGGCGGCGGGATGGTGACCTAGCTCGGTAACGTCGGGTCTGTGACGAGTTGGAACGGTGCCTCGAACGTGGTTCTGCTATATGGGAACCTCGGTTTCGCTGCTGCTGTCGCTGCAATCGTACGTTACCCCTCCAGGTACGTGGAGTAGGGTGTCGCCCGGCTTCGTGGTTGGTGGTACGGTGCAGCATCGTGTGATGCGGAAGCATACATACTTGGCACAGATGGCCGGGCGTACACTCCTGTGTTGTGTGTGTAGGTGCGAGGCAACTCAGGCAATGGCCATGGGCCTGGGCGACCCGCTGACGTTGCGGAGGTGGCATCCCCTTAAATATGCGACAGTGCGACAAACGGTGCGGGCAACAGCAGAGAGGACAGCGTATGTTCGGTTGAACTGCCGTAGTGGGGCGTGTTGTAATTCTTGGAACGATTGGCTGCGGTGTCGCCTTGCTGCTTCGGAGAGCTGGAGTAGGACCAGCGCGTGCCACAGTGATTGCCGAACGAATTGTTGGCATTGGTACTGTAGGCATATCCGCGTCCATATCAATCTGTATGGGAGAGAGTTATTAATATTATAAATTTCTGGCATGTACATGAATGCCTCTGAATGTGGCAAGAGTGGGTCGTCATATGATCGATCATCACAAAGATCGATCGATCTTTGTTGGCGTTAGCAGATTTTGGTTTCGTTATTTATTTATTATTTTGTTTTTTTTTTTTATCTATTTTCTTTCAGTTTTTCTTCGGTTTTTTGAGTTTTGTGCGGTTTATTTGTTGCGATTTTACGTTTCGGTGTTATCGGTGGTCGGCAAAAAGCATAGTTTAACGAGCGGTCTCGTTAGTATTCCGGTTTGTGTACGCAGATCGACTACGCGAATATGACCGTCGGAGCCGTAGTGAAGCTTCTCTATGCGACCAAGCCGCCATTCTGTGGGGGGAAGATAATCATCGTTGATCAAGACACAATCCCCAAGCTGAGGGACAAAGGGCCCCACCGTGTTTTCCACCGGTACCTTCTGTGGAGGTCCTTTAAATAATCTTCTTTCCATCGGCGACTTAGTTCATGATGGAGAATTTTAATTCTTTCCCATCGGTTTAATAAGGAGAGCGTCTCCACGCCTGGCTCAGGTATGGCCAGGATGGGCGCTCCTTTAAAAAAATGCCCAGGAGTGAGGGCAGTGAAGTCTGAGGGATCTTGCGAGAGTGCAGCGAGAGGCCGTGAGTTGAGAACGGCATCAATTCTGGTTAACAATGTTGAGAATTCTTCATAAATAATTTGTAGTTGCCAGCCAACTTCTTAAAATGAGATTTGAAGCTTTTTACAGCTGATTTCCATAGGCCACCCATATGAGGAGCGCTTGGAGGTATAAACTGCCAATCGACACCTAGGGGAGCGTATTTTTGCACAATATCGGGTGAGACTTGTTTCATGAAATCCACAAATTGTCTTTCTGTCGCTCTTTGAGCTCCGATAAACGTTTTGCCATTATCGCTCATGATTTTTGAGGGTAAGCCACGTCGTCCGACGAAGCGAGCAAATGCCGCGAGAAAAGCGTCCGTCGTCAGATTAGTACAAAGCTCAAGGTGGACTGCTTTTGTCGTGAAACAGACAAAGACAGCCACATAGCCTTTCATGAGCGTGGGTGATCGTAGCATGGACGCCTTTATCTGAAAGGGCCCAGCAAAATCCACACCGGTAGTAGTGAAAGGCAGAGCGAAATTGCAGCGTTCAGGTGGAAGTGCTGCCATAATCTGCGTTCGCATCTTCTGCTTATGCATAGTGCAGATCTTGCACATGAAAATGCACTTCTTTATTTGGGGCTTAAGTCGGGGTATGAAGAATTCTTGGCGAACCATATGTTGCATGAGGCGATGTTCAGCATGCAGCATGAGTATATGAATATATGCGATGAATAAGGTGGCAAATGGAGATTTTTCTGGTAGAATTATAGGATGGCGTTCATTATAAGTCAGACTTGAATTACCAAGCCGACCATTCGTACGAAGCAGACCTTTCGTATCTAGAAAGGGGTTTAGGACTAAAAGTGAGCTCCTTTTATCAATCGGCTTCGATTCTTTTAGCAAGGATATGTCGCGGCTGAAGTAGCGCGTTTGTGTAGATGCAATAAAAGCGACCTTTGCCTTTTGTAGGTCTTGGTGCGTCAATGTATCGCATAAGGGATAAGTTAATCCTTTGACTTTCAATTTAAGGCGCTCTATGAATTTGAGCATATAGGCGACTACTCTCAGTGCCCGGGGGAACGATGAAAACCGTTGAAGGATGTCAGTATCATCCAGTGTTGCAAGATAAGTGTCGATTTTTCGACTTTCTGGGGCTATTATGTTTCGCATGAGCGATTGTGGCCAAGAATCGGGAGATTCTGTTAACCATCTGGGACCATTCCACCATAGGGTGGTGGTGGCGAGATGCAGAGGTTTGCATCCTCTTGTACCTAGATCAGCAGGGTTGTCAGCACTGGCTACGTGTCGCCAAGTGGCTGATCCCACTAGGTCAAGTATTTGAGACGTTCTGTTAGAAATGTACGTTTTCCACGCATGTGGTGGTTTTTCTAACCATGCTAGAACTATTTCGGAATCGGACCAAAGATATAATTTGTATCTTACCATGTTTAAATGGGTTTGCACCATAGATACTAGCTTGGCTAGTAGCAGTGCGCCGCAGAGTTCAAGCCGTGGCACACTTAGTGTTTTTAAAGGAGCAACTTTCGCCTTTGCTACTAGTAGGTGACTTGTTGTTGCAGTATCCATGTGGGCATTACTCCATGTGGGCATTACTCTTCTATCGTCTAGTGACTGTTCCCATCGTAGTAACGCAGCTCCAGGGAGTTTTTCTGCGCAAATAGTTACTATCATATGGTCCCAATATTCTACGGGAGCATTTTGTGTATGTAATATTGATAGGTAATTAGTCAATGTCGAGTAAAACTTTTGATATTCATGACTGGTTTCTTGTTTAATTTTAGGGTAATGTAGTATAGTTTTAATCGGATTTTCTATCATTACTCTTTTATTTTCATATCTTTGGACTAGCGCTTGCCAAGCCAGCTTAAAACTTTCGCCATTTAAGCCGAATTGCTTGACGATCATGCCTGCTTCCCCTTGTGTTTTATACCTTAGGTGGTATAGCTTTTGTGCATCTGCGAGTTTAGGATGATTTATAAAAAGAGCTGTGAACATGCCCCGGAAGGACGGCCATTGATCATAACATCCGTGAAATATTTCTGTATCGCATGCTGGGACATGGAGATACATGTCTGAATTATCTTCTTGGGGTTTTATTTGTGCCAGCTCTACTCTCGATTGGGGAGTAGGCGCGATTGACTTCAAAAGTTTTAATTGATCTGAGATCACAATTTTTGTGGCTACATACTGGTCTAAACAGTTTTCAAATTTGGCGTAAGCCGAAGATTTGAAATTTTCTGGTAGATCTGAATCATCAGTTTCTACGATTAAGTCATATACAGCTTGGAGACGTGCCCAAAAATTTTCGATTGTTTGACCTTTTATTTCTAATGCCGATTCAGAATTATCTTGCATCGGCGAAGAAGTAAATCGAGTGCAGTATCTAATTAGACTGTCACTCTCAAAAATAAATTTAGTGTATAATATGTCTTTCCCCCTCTTTTGTTTCGTAGTACCCTGCTTAGAGCGTGTAGCTTCTGCAGGTGCACATGGACTCTTATCGTCTGAAATCATTTTAGAAATTTAAAAAAATTGGGTCGCTTTAGATTCCTTTGAATCTAAGTTCATTTAGACAATGAAAGTTAATAAAATATATGTATATTTTCTTTGAATTATGGTAATCGAAAACTCTTTTAAATAAATAAGAGTTTTATTTCCGAAAAATTACTCAAAAGTCGCGTTTGTCGTTTTTATTTTCGCGTTTGTAAATACTTGCGATTTTTGTATTGCAATAATTATTTGGTATGGAATTATCCGTATGCCCTTGTATGTGAGCGCACTCGTGATTATAGGGGTCAATACCCTTTGTACATATGTGTGCACGATATGTGCTTATGTATGTGCATATAATAATGCTCTATAGGTTATTCATTGTCCTGCTTGTTTTTGTTTGACAAAGAGAACAAGGGGAACTACGTGAAATTAATATTTAAATGAACACTATGTGTGTAGGGTATATATGTATGTTAACAGAGTAGATGCCGTGGGAAAGAACTGTGCGGGTGTTTGACATCAGCACTTATGAAATGTGTAAAAGAGAAACTTGAATATGTGCGGGTATTTGGCCTCAGCACTTGCAATTGAAATATATATATAATTGTGTAAATATTTATGTATATCCAATTCTAAATTATGGTAATCTATATATAATGGATGATGTATATATATATATATATATATATGTATTAAATATACGTATGTATGTCTCTATGATGTCATTTCTTCCTCTCGCTTTAGGTGAGTTCTCATTCTCTTTTTTTTTTGTTCTTTACTTCCTTTTGTGTATGTATTCAATCCAATATTGCTTACTGCTCTTTGCAACAGAAGATCCCTTCTTGCCGTGAAGTGTTGCCAGTGGAACTTAATTTTTTTATATATATATTAATATGTATTTAATTTATATAATTATGTATATATATATATATATATCGACAGTTTATTTTTACCGTAATTGCAAAAGTTTGACCGTTTTGTTATAATGTATAAACGGTTATTTATTTTTTTTCTTTTTTTTCTTGTTTTTGCTTTTTTTTCAATTTTGAAATTAAAAAATCAATAAGAGGAATCAATAGGACTCACTTTGTTCCGCCTCAAGGGGGTATTTTGTTGTAACGGGTGATTTTTTTGAGGTTAGGATTTTCATGCATTAGTATTTGACAGATCACGTGGGATTTCAGACATGGTGTCAAAGAGAAAGATGCTCAGTATGCTTTGACATTTCATCATGAATAGACTTACTAACGAGCAACGCTTGCAAATCATTGAATTTTATTACCAAAATCAGTGTTCGGTTCGAAATGTTTTTTATCGACAAATTTTGTTCAGCGATGAGGCTCATTTCTGGTTGAATGGCTACGTAAATAAGCAAAATTGCCGCATTTGGGGTGAAGAGCAACCAGAAGCCGTTCAAGAACTGCCCATGCATCCCGAAAAATGCACTGTTTGGTGTGGTTTGTACGCTGGTGGAATCATTGGACCGTATTTTTTCAAAGATGCTGTTGGACGCAACGTTACGGTGAATGGCGATCGCTATCGTTCGATGCTAACAAACTTTTTGTTGCCAAAAATGGAAGAACTGAACTTGGTTGACATGTGGTTTCAACAAGATGGCGCTACATGCCACACAGCTCGCGATTCTATGGCCATTTTGAGGGAAAACTTCGGAGAACAATTCATCTCAAGAAATTTGCCTTTTGTTCCCGTTTCTCCTGCTTTTGTGGATAATGTTCCAGTGTGTTACTGTGGTTTTGTGTCGCGCCCGCCTTTTTTTGTTTTTATGGCTTCTAACACCGCACCTGTTTCATCACTGTTTCTTTAGCTACCCTATCCCAATAAAGCTTTAATTATGAAAAGCAAAAACAACAACTAGAGAATCTGTCAAATAAATTACATACATGGTTGCTGAATTCTTGCTACCATATTTCTGTGCTGAATAATTATACCACCACATTAGATAAAATGAAGCCCAAATAAATGCTTTCATTATTCCTTAATTTGGAAGTTGAACGAGGTATTGCAACAATTAGTGCAAAAAGGAACTCATTTTTTTCGAAAAAGTATTAAATGCATTCAAATAATCAATATTTTCGCAAAAATTCTACAATGCAACCATTTTCCGGTAAAAAGTCAGCCATCTTGGATGCCCAAAGAAACGCACCCCCGGGGACTACTTGACAGTTCTCCATGAACCTCTCTCAGCTGTGGATTGTTTACGTTTTATCAGCTGATAGTTTCTCTACTTTTCTATACAATAATGAAGACTGACTACAAGAAATGATCCTGTGAAGCATAGTCTTAACTTTTCAACGGCAAACGCAGAGAATTTCAACCAAAAGTCACATAAACTAGTTGAGAATTTGCAGAAATGAAACAGAAACGAAAGAAAGAAAATCAAAAGAACCATACGCATAATGTTGGCAAATTTGTTTACATGCATATGTGTGTAAATATGTGCACTTGTAGTACATTTCTTGATTTCTTCACGGACAACGAATGACCACAAATAGTAATTTTTTTGTCACAGACTTGTAATCAGTGTCGCGTTTTCGCAGGCAAAGAGGTCCATGTCCCCAACTTATATTATTATGGATTGTTATATGTCTTTTATATTTGCTAATAGTAAGTCAATACTATCCAATACATATTTTGCGCATTTATAATTACGGAGGGATCACTTGAAACGACTCTGTAAAGCTCGATGTGTCGAAAAATTGATGGCCGCCTGCGCAATGCCAAAGCGACGCAACATTGCGCTGTTGGTAGAAAATCGGCTTGTCGTAAATATGTATGAGCATGCATACATATCGACATAAATTTTTGGCGCTTATTGTTTTTGTAGCTAACATTGCTTTTGATTTTTGGTGGTTGACAAACTTACGTGCACGCATATACAAATGTAAGTTTGTGTGTTTGTTCAATGACATATAAACATGTACATATGTATGTTTATGCATAATGTTGCATATGCGCAACAATTATCGCAAACTTTTCCGAACTCGTATAAGGAGTATAACTTCAAAAATTTCAAATTTTACTATCGAGGCAGCATTTCCCTATAGTCCCTATATCCTCCCTACGATCATGTGAACAGAAAATATGGTATACCACTTATGGATTGCATAAAACATGTCACAAAGGCATGTGATATGGACGTCAAGGGCTAAACAATAGCAAACTGGAACAAACAAAATTACAGAGTATATGTTTTAACGTATTTACAAAAAAATTTATGCGAAGTAAATAAGTAAAACTGTGTATAAACCTATAATTCATAGCTTTTTGAAAAAATTTATGTTTTAATGAAAATTATATAACTATAATTCTCTCTAACTCACACTTTTCTTGTGGATTATGTTGATTCAAATCCACAAGAGATTCAATCAAAAAAAAGTGTGAGCTTTGAAAGAGTGCGGACGAGTTTTAATGCGCTCCGTGATTTATTTGATTTATCTAAAATAAAACAAATAACATTAAATAAGCAAAACAACTAAAAAACTTCCGCAGAAAATCAAAATCAAAACATAAACAAAAACTAAAACAAGAGCTTAAAAACAATAAACAAATTATTAAAAAAGAAAAATCAAAACATAAACAAAAAACTAAAACAAGAGCTTAAAAACAATAAACAAATTATTAAAAAAGTGAGCAAAACAAAAAAGAATAACAAACATGAGCGCTGCGCAGCCTCAACAACAAGGTCGTAGGCATTCTTTGAATGCCTACTTCAGCTTTGTTGAGCCTGCGAAATCTGCTCCAACAAATAAACGAGCCAACGGTGATGCTGATGAGTCATCGAAGCGCTCAGCCGAACAACAGAGAGGATCAGCAGAAGGAGAAAAAACTAACAAGTGCACAACAACAAATCTGCAAACACCTACCAGCAAGCAGGTACCAGCAAATGTTACACCGAAGGAAAACACAAAGCGAGGTGAGCATGTACTACAAAGAAAAGGACCATCTGTCCAGATTGGAATTGACCGCTACGTCAACATAAAAAGAAAATTAAGTCCTATCAAGACAGCGGTAAATTCCAAAAAATTTCAACCCGCCTCGCTTAATACAAATAAGCCTGGAAATTTAAATGGCAACCGATTTGCCTTACTAAGCAATGGATTGGAAGACGATGCGAAGGGTACAACCACAGTCGTGAATGCCAAACCGCCGCCAATATATTTGCGTGAGCGCAGCTCGAATGCACTTGTTGCTAAATTAAGTGAAGTTGTAGGTACTAATAATTTTCATATAGTGCCTTTGAAAAAAGGCAATATAGATGAAACTAAAATACAGTCCTACACTGAGAAAAGTTTTATGGATATAGTGAGATTTTTATCAAATAAGAACAAGAATTATTATTCTTATCAACTGAAGAGCTCTAAAGGCCTAGTTGTTGTTGTAAAAGGCATTGAGTCTTCGGTAGAATCTAACGATATCAAAGAAGCCCTTGAAGAATGCGGCTTTGGAATTAAAAATGTGGTAAATATCTTCAATAGAAATAAAGTACCACAACCAATGTTTAAAATCGAATTGTTTCCAAACTCTAATCCATTAAAAAAGAATGAACCACACCCAATATATAACTTAAAATATTTACTCCATCGTAGAATTACCGTTGAAGAACCTCATAAAAGAAATGGTCCGATACAATGCACTAACTGCCAAGAGTATGGGCATACCAAATCTTATTGCACTCTACGCAGTGTTTGTGTGGTATGTGGTGATTTACACCCAACTTCAAAATGTGCTCTTAAAAAAGAGGATACAAATAAAAAATGCAGTAATTGTGGAGGAAATCACACTGCTAACTACAGGGGCTGCCCTGTATATAAAGACTTGAAATCAAAATTGTCACTGGGAATTCAAGCTCGTCGTAACCAAATGATGAATATCCCTCGTAATGAAAATGTAGAAATTGCAGACCAGAGTTCGAAACCTGGTAATTCTAAGAATATCCTTGTCCAGGGAAGCTATGCAAATGTGGTAAAAGGCAACGCTGTGCAAATGCAACAACAGCAAAGTCCACCAAATGGAGGTATTGAAAATATGACTCTAAATCTTACCCAATGTATGACACAATTTATGCAAAACATGATCCAAGATTTGATCAAATCTCAAAACCAAATGTTACAAACCTTATTATCTAAAAAATGAGTATGCTAAATATTTGCATATGGAATGCCAACGGTGTAAACCAACACAAACTGGAGTTAATACGATTTCTGACGGAAAAAAGCATAGATGTTATGCTACTGTCAGAAACTCATTTAACAAATAAAAACAATTTCTTTATACCGGGATATAGACTTCATGTTACACATGGAAAGGCGCACGGTGGAACAGCAGTATTGGTTAGAAATCGGCTAAACCACCATGCTTTAAAACCACATGCTACAGCGCAGCTACAAGCTACAACAATATCATTGAAAAATCGAGGTTCTGACCTCAATCTGACGGCTATATACTGTCTACCTCGTTTTAAAATTACAGCCTGTGAATTTAAAGATTTTTTTGGAACGCTAGGTACAAGATTTCTAGCAGGTGGTGATTATAATGCAAAACACATGTACTGGGGCTCACGTCTTATTAATCCGAAAGGACGACAGCTGTACAACACTATTATAAATAAGCACAATAACCTTGATATAATATCTCCTGGTAAGCCGACATACTAGCCCAGTGATAGAAACAAAAACCAGACTTAATAGATTTTGCTGTAGTCAAAAATATAGATAGATCGCTAATAAAAGTAGATACATGTATTGACTTATGTTCTGATCATTCTCCTGTACTTATAAAGTTATGCGAACAGCCCATGATATTTGAGCCAAAAGTATCTCTAACATCTTTTAAAACTAACTGGTTGAAATATAGAAAATATATCAGTAGCCACATTAATATCGATTTAAAAATAAGTACAGGAAGAGATATTGATGAAAGCATAATGGAATTCAATGATGTAATAACTAATGCAGCTGTCTTGGCAACACCTAAAAGAAACGTTAAGGTTTTTAGAAACATCTCTAATATTGAAATAGAAAAGCTTGTAAATGAGAAAAGGCAAGCCAGACGTGAATGGCAGTTAAGTCGTTCCCCTTCAACTCTGCGTCAACTGAAATCGGCTGTACGTAAGTTAAAAAAAGCACTTAAACGCGATGAAGAATACAATACTGAAAATTATATAAAGCACCTGTGTCCAAATTCAAGCAAGAAAAACTCTCTTTGGAAAGCCCAAAAGTCTTTTAAGCTACCAGTAGATTCCAACATGCCTATAAGACATTTGAATGGTAATTGGGCGCGTAGTAATGAGGAAAAGGCAAATTGCTTTGCAAATCACCTAGAAAAGGTATTTCAACCCAATGGTCCAAAAAACAATTTTAAGTTGCCAACTTTGCCCAATATCGCAAACGAGTCAAGCGTGTCTATTAGGGCGTTATATGAAATTACCAAGATCCTAAAAGAGCTAAATCCGAAAAAGTCTTCAGGACACGATAATATTACTCCAAAAATGTTAATTGAGTTGCCAAATATTGCTATATCAGTGCTCTCTTTGCTCTTTAATGCAATTCTTGGTTTCGGGTACTATCCAATTTCGTGGAAAAAGTCGCAGATCATCATGATAGATAAACTTGGAAAAGACTTAACACAACCGTCTTCCTACAGACCAATAAGTCTCTTACCCTGTCTTTCCAAAATATTCGAAAAAGTTTTACTATCAAAAATGTCTCCTTTCCTCCACGAAAATAATATAATACCAACCCACCAATTCGGGTTTCGTGCTAAACATGGCACAGTAGAGCAAGTGAATAGAATAACAAACGAAATCAGGAAGGCATTCGAGCACAGAGAGTACTGTTCAGCTATTTTTCTCGATGTAGCTCAGGCGTTCGATAAGGTCTGGCATGAAGGCCTTTTATGGAAAATCAAAAACGTTTTACCTTACGAATTGCATAAAACATTCCAATAGCTAATAACGGACTGACATCAACTTTTGCGGATGACACAGCCCTAATAAGCCGTAACAAATGCCCCATAAGAGCATCAAGAGTATTAGAGGAACACTTAACTTGCGTCGAAGAATGGCTAGCCAACTGGCGTATAAATATTAATGAGCAAAAATGCAAGCATGTTACATTCTCGCTAAGATCGGAAACATGCCGGACAGTTAAAATAAACAATGTGCTAGTACTCCAAGCGAATGAAGTAACTTATCTTGGGATTCACCTGGATCGAAGGCTCACGTGGCGGAAACATATAGCGAGTAAAATAACATGCATGAAGTTAAGAGCAGTCAATTTAAATTGGCTTTTAAACAAAAATTCTAAACTTAGCCTAGACAACAAAGTCCTGTTATAAAATGCAATCATAAAACCGATTTGGATGTATGGTATTCAACTGTGGGGTACGACCTGTGCAACCAACATTGATATAATTCAGAGATTCCAATCTAAAATGCTTAGAACAATCACGGGTTCACCATGGTACATGCGCAACGAAAATATCCATAAAGATCTTGATATTCCTATGGTAAAGAAGGAGATAGAGGACAGTAGAAAGAAATATATTTCTAAACTTCGTGAACATCCAAACCCTTTGGCTAATGCCTTGGTACATTCCTGCAATCAAACACGTTTAAAAAGGAGAGATCTACCAGCCTATTAGAGAGCACCGTTCTACCAAAACAGCTCAACCACATTCTTGAGCTTTTTTAGTTGTAAATAGATTTAAGATTTTATTACTTATTGTTATGCTTTAAACAAAGCAGATTCAATAAATAAAGAAATATGTATAAAAAAAAAATGTTGATTCGAGTTAAAGAAGTTCCACTGAATTTTCTTTTTTTCTACGTTCACTAACTAGTTTTACCTATTTGTATGTCATTGGCGTTGAACCGTTTAGCCGATTATTGCCGAATCTAAGAGAGCGCGCCACTCCTCTCTTTCCTTCGCAGTTCGGCGCCAGTTGGAGATTCCAAGTGTAACCAGGTCGCTCTCCACCTGGTCCCTTCAACGGAGCGGAGGCCTTCCCCTTCCTCGGTTTCCTCCCACGGGTACTGCATGGAACACTTTCAGAGCTGGAGTGTTTTCGTCCATTCGGACAACATAATCTAGTCAGCTTAGCCGCTGTCTTTTTATTCGCTGAACTATGTCAATGTCGTCGTATAACTCGTACAGCTCTTCGTTCCATCGTCTGCGGTATTCGCCGTTGCCTATGTTCTGAGGACCATAAATCTTGAGCACAATTTTCCTCTCGAAAACTTCTAGTGTCGTCTCATCTGATGTTGGCATCGTCCAAGCTTCTGCACCATAAAGCAGGACGGGAATGATAAGCGACTTGTAGAGTTTGATATTGGTTCGCCGAGAGAGGACCAAAGTAGCACCTGTTGGCAAGCTCGATTCTGCGCTGGATTTCGAGGCTGACATTGTTGGTGATGTTGATACTGGTTCCCAGGTATACGAAATTATCTATGACTTCGAAGTTATGACTGTCAACAGTGACGGGGGAGCCAAGACGCGAATGCGCCGACTGTGTCCTTGATGACAGGAGATATTTCGTCTTGTCCTCATTCACCTCCAGACCCATTCGCTTCACCTCCTTATCCATGCGGGAAAAAGCAGAACAAACGGCGCGGTTGTTGCTGCCTATGATATCAATATCATCGGCGTACGCCAGCAGCTGTACACTCTTATAGAAGATTGTACCTTCTCTATATAGCTCTGCAGCTCGTATAATCAAGTTAAAGAAGTCACACGATAGTGAGTTACCTTGTCTGAACCCTCGTTTGGTATCGAACGGCTCGGAGAGGTCCTTCCTAATCATGACGGAGCTTTTGGTGTTGCTCAACGTCAACTAACATAGCCGTATTAGTTTTGCGGGGATACCAAATTCAGACATCGCGGCATAAAGGCAGCTCCTTTTCGTGCTGTCGAAAGCAGCTTTGAAATCGACAAAAAGGTGGTGTATGTCGATCCTCTTTTCACGGATCTTCTCCAAGATTTGGCGCATGGTGAATATCTGGTCCATGGTGGACTTTCCAGGTCTAAAGCCACACTGATAAGGTCTAATCAGTTTGTTGTGTTAGTCTTTCAGTACGCGATATTTAGGAGGCTTATGCCACGGTAATTGGCACAGATTGTGGGATCTCCCTTTTTATGGATTGGACAGAGCACACTGAGATTCCAATCGTCAGGCATCCTTTCTTCCGACCATATTTTGTAATCTATCGGCCCCCGCCGCTTTGTTCTCCTTCTGGCGTGTGATTGCTATTCGAATTTTTTCATGGTCGGGTAATGGAACATCTGTTCCATCGTCATCGATTGGGGAATCGGTTTCGCCATCTCCCGCTGTTGTACTTTCACTGCCATTCAGCAGGTCGGAAAAGTGTTCCCTTCAGTATGCCCTGGACATCGGTTACCTGATTACCACCTTGGTCTCTACTTGAGGATGCTCCGGTTTTGAAACCTTTGTTTTTCATAAAATTTTCGAGCATTACCTCTGTCTGCCAGCTTCTCAAGCCCTTCGTACTCACGAATTTCGCTCTCTTTCCTTTTTGTCTGCAGATGCGTCTCGCTTCCCTCTTCAGCTCTCGGTATCTATCCCATCCCGCACGTGTTGTGTTCGTTTGCAACTTTGCGAGGTAGGCAGTCTGTTTTCTCTCCGCTGCGAGACGGCAATCTTCCTCGGACCATCTTGTTTTTTGTCGTTGCCGAAATACAATTGTTTCGGCTGCAGCGGTACGCAGTGAGTTTGAGATGCCGTTCCACAGTTCCCTTATATCGAGATGCTGATGAGTGCTCTCAGAGAGCAGGAGTGCAAGTCGAGTAAAGTATTTCATGGCTGTCTGTGGCGATTGCAGCTTTTCGACGTCGAACCTTCCTTGTGTTTGTTGACGGGCGTTCTTTGCTACACAGAGGCGAGTGCATATCTTCGCTGCAACCAGATAATGGTCCGAGTCTAAATTTGGTCCTCGGAGCGTACGCACGTCTAAAACATAAGTGACATGTCTTCCGTCTATCACAACGTGATCGATTTGGTTACGCGTGTTTCGATCAGGAGACAGCCAAGTAGCTTGATGTATTTTCTTATGCTGGAATCTGGAACTACAGGCCTTCACTCCGATGGAAGGACCAGGTGGAGAGGGACCTGGCTTCGCTTGGTATAACCAATTGGCGCCAAACTGCCAGAAGGAGGGATACGTGGCGCGCTGTTTTGGACTCGGTTATAACCGCGTAAGCGGTGTCTACGCCAGTCAAGAAGAAAAAGAAGCGTTGAAATCGCCAAGTATGATTTTGACATAGTGACGGGGCAGCGATCGTAGGTGCGTTCTAGGCGCTCATAAAAAGTATCTTTAGTCACATCGTCCTTCTCTTCCGTTGGGGCGTGGGCGAAAATAAGCGATATGTTGCAGAACCTCGCTTTTATGCGGATTGTGGCTAGACGTTCATCCACCGGCGTGAATGCCAGGACTCGGCGACGGAGTCTCTCTCCCACCACAAATACAACAACAAATTTGCGCTCCTTTATATGGCCGGTGTAGTAGATGTCACAAGGACTCACCTTCTTCCGTCCTTGTCCCGTCCATCGCACTTCTTGGATGGCGGTGATATCAGCCTTTAGTCGTATGAGGACATCAGCTGAGCAGCGGTACCTTCCCAATTAAGGGTCCGGAAATTCCAGGTTTGCAGGGGTCGTCATCAAAAGGGGGGTGTCTCAGCCGAGGCTTTCAGTGATTTTTCATTGGTACTTCGTTTTTATGTATTGGGTCCCAAACCCTACGCACAACCGCAGAAGCGGGTTCCCTTCTCACTTTAGCTCGTGTCATCACCATATTTGCCACGATTGGCAACTCTACTATTTATTACAATACACATTCATTTTTATTTGTTCTACTTTATATATTCATCCATTCATTTTACTTTGAATAAGTTCATTTTAACATGTAAGCGGATAGTCGCATTATGAATTCAATAAAGAACGGTCATCTGACTCTGTCTTGAAAGACAGATTTCAGAAGTGGGATGGACCCAAATAATTTAACAGTAGTGCAACTGAAAGAAGCGTTGACAAAGTTGAATCTAAAGACCAGCGGGACAAAAGTCGAACTAATAAGCCGACTCCAAGACGTAAATACGGATTTGCTAAAGCAGGTTATGGAGTTCAGTGAATCATGTGGCGCAGAGTTAGCGCAGGGAAGTGGTGCAAATCATCAGGAGAATGGTGAGCCAGCGTTGGACAACGATCGGGTAAGGACGCTGTTTGAGGTGCAGGTTAGCGCGTTATGTGGCGCAGTGGAAATGCTAACTGCACAACTGCATACTCTACGTTCAACAGTTCCGGACATTCGAGAAACAGTGCACCCAGTTACGCGAGCGCCGATAGCAACGTCGTCCGCATCATTTGCGTTGCAAGTAGAACGCAATTTATCTTCGCAGCCAACCACCTACGCCGTGGCATCCTCATCAATCGTTCATCATGCAACAACCGTTATCAATAATTGCGACACAAGAAATTAAAGCGTCAAATGCGCACTTGCTAGCAACGCCACAAACAGAGACGCATACAGAACATCGAGAACGATCAGGATGAAACATGCATGAGAGCGGGAGAGAGAGAGCACCAGCAACAAGAGGCAGAGGTTATACACCAAGCGAAATAGCAACGATTCTGCCTGAATTCAACCCCATTGACAGCACGGATACGTCGATACAATTTATAGAGAGAGTTGAGCAATTGAGAGCAGCATATCATTGGGAAGACACTCTCGTCATATTCGCTGTTCTCAGTAGGTTGCGGGGAGCGGCTAAGCGATGGGTTGATGCACAGCCAGTTTATCGTGAGTGGAGTGATTTTGTAAAATTCTGCAGACACACATATAAGAATGATGAATACAAAAAGGGGTAAGGGTGAGAAAATTGATAAATTTTATTATAAAATGCTAGCAATAGGCCGACGAGATAATATTGACTATGTGTCTATAATACGATATATTATTAATGGATTAATGGACGATAATTTGAGTAGAGTTTTGAGTGTAATGAAGTTTACTAAGTGTTCTGATTTATTACAATCGCTGTTGAGTATACCACCGAGCGGAGAGAATAAATTTAGGCTAAGTGAATTTCACTGCAAACAACAACAAACGCCTGAAGTGGCAAGTAGGGTAAGCAAGGGTGTAAATGGCCCAATATGTTTTAATTGCCAGGAAAGAGGACATATTGCAAGAAACTGTGTGAAGCCTCGAAAGAATAGAGAGGTTAAACAGAATGTGCAAGTGCATCGAATAAAAGATAGTGAAAGTGCAGAAAGTGCTAAAAGAGTGAAAGTTGAAGAAAACGATATGACAGTGAATAAAATAGAAATAGAAAGAAATCACTGCAAAGAGTTGTGCGTGGACATTGAAATTTTTGGCAACGAAAATGTACGGTGCAAGGCACTAATTGACTCAGGCAGTAGTAGATCACTGGTTAGGAGATCAATAGCAACAAAGTGTGGTTTGTGTATCGCTGAGTGCAATGAAAGATTAATTGGTTTTGGAGGTAGTCAGATCACCTGCCACGGTAAAATGCTAACGCATATTAGAATGAATAAAGCTACACGATCTGTCGAATTGTGGGTAATAGACGACTCGGTGATGACTTACGAAGCAATTGTTTGTATTGATGTCCTATCCAAAGGCACTGTAGTCATTGAAGAAGGCATGTGCACAATCATGCAAATTAAAAGGGACGTCTTAGATATAGGTGCTGAGTTAAGGGTAGGAATGGAGCAAAAGTTAGTTGAAATGGTGAATGTATATGCGAATTGTTTCGGTGAAAAGTTACCTGAACTGGGTATATCAAAGCGATTCAGAATGAATATTAAATTAACGTCGTCGAAACCAATTTATAAGAAACCATATAGTATCCCAATTCCTAAACAGCGTGTTGTTGAGGAAATCTTAGATAAGTTAATGCAGTTGGGTATTGTGCGTAGATCTGAATCCACATATGCATCAGCAATAGTTATGGTGCGTAAGAAAAATGGGGAGGATAAGTTGTGCGTTGATTTCCGTGAGTTGAATGCTGTAACTGAAAAACAACCATGGTTGATGCCGACAGTTGATGGCGTTTTGGCGACACTGTCTGGTAAGAGGTTTTTCACCACGTTGGATTTAATGTCTGGCTACTACCAGATTGAGTTAGAGGAAGACACAAAGCCGTTTACCGCCTTTGTAACGCACAATGGCCATTATGAGTTCAATAGAATGCCATTTGGTTTGCGGAATACTCCGTGTACATTCCAAAAAATGATGACTCAGCTGATTGAACCGTTGAATAAAGCAGTTGTATGCTATGTGGATGAGGTAATTATAGCTACTGATACGGAGGAAGAAAATTTATTTTACTTAGAAGAGTTTTTAAAAATCGTTCAGAAGGAAGGGTTAACGCTAAGATTATCAAAGTGTTCATTCATGAGAAGTGAGGTTACTTTTCTAGGGCATCAGGTAGATGAAAATGGTATTAGACCGAGTATTGTAAAGACATCGGCGATTGAACATTTTCCAACGCCGCGAAATCAGGTAGAAGTTAGAAGGTTTTTAGGGTTTTTCCGGAAGTTTGTTCCCGAATATGCATTGATCGCTAAGCGTCTCACCCAGCTTACGAAGAAGGACGCAGATTTCGTTTGGGACTCGACATGTGAAGAGTCATTCCAGCGTTTATCGAGTTGATAAGTAAAGCCCCAATTTTGACAATCTATGACATCACGAAGGACCATGAGCTCCTTGATGCGTCTGTATGGGTATAGCCGCTATTCTTATGCAACGAGATGAGAGTGGATTGAAGTCAATTGCATATTACAGTAGGGCATGTACGCAACAGGAAAAAAATTGGCATGCATATGAACTGGAAGTGCTCGCTGTGGTTGAGGCATGTGAACGCTTTAGAATGTTCTTGCTCGGTAAAAATTTTACCGGCGATGACGACTGCAAAGATGTCAAAACCGATGATTCCGGAAGTAGCGCGTTGGCTACTACGATTGTTGGAATACGACTATGACATAATACATCGGGTCGGGTCAATGATGAGTCACGTTGATGCTCTAAGTCGTGCACCAATAAGAGGGGATGAACAGGTAGAGGAAGTATCTAGTAAGATTTTGACCCTGACAGTTGACGATTGGGTTTGCACCATGCAGAGGCAAGATAGCAAGCTCAATGAAATTATACGCGAAATCGAGGGTGAAGACGCTGGAAATCAACGCAGTGACATCAGGAAAAGTTTCTGTTTGAAGAATCACGATTGTTCCGTTTAATTAAGAATGGGAGTAATTTGTTAGTTGTTCCAAAAGGCATGCGATGGCGAATACTTAAACCATGCCATGACGATGTAGGTCATCCCGGTATGGACGGTACTTTAAAAAGGATCATGCAGCTTACCGCAACGAATTGTAACAGATAGAGGTACCGAATTTACGTCAGCAGCATTTGGTAATTATTGCGAGGCAAACAAGATACAACATATTAAGGTAGCTGTGCGAACACCACGATCGAATGGTTTGGCAGAAAGGGTTAATCAAGCAGTATTGGCATTTTTGAGAGCATCGACCAATGAGGCGAAAGATTGGGATACACATGTTCGTATGCTGCAGTGGTCCTTAAATACTAAGGTGAACGCGACAACAAAGTTTGAGCCGATTGATTTGGTATACGATTTTCCACTACGCGATTTAAGTGGTAACTTGATGCTAGCAGCGATCCAGAACGAAGAAGAACATCTGCAAATAAATGGTCGACGAAGTGAAGCTATACGAAACATCAAATTGGCACGAGTTAAGTAGAAGGCCAAATTTGATGCATGTCACACCACACCAGTACGGTACGAAGAGGGAGCGCTGGTGCTGATCGAAGCTCCTCCTCCAAACACGGGCGAATCGAAGAAGTTACATCCGAAATATAAAGGTCCCTACATGGTTAAGAAAGTATTGACGTTCGATCGTTACGTCGTTGAAGGCATGAAGCGAACGCAACGTCACTACAGTCAAATTGCAACATCCGACAATATGAAACCGTGGTGTGCCTTGTTTCCAGAAATAGACGATGATGGTAATTCTGAAGATGCTATTAATGACGAATAACTCGGGACGAGTAAATGTCAGGAGAGGCCGAGCTGTCATCACCATATTTGTCACGATTGGCAACTCTACAATTTATTACAATACATATTCATTTTTATTTGTTCTACTTTATATATTCATCCATTCATTTTACTTTGAATAAGTTCATTTTAACATGTAAGCGGATAGTCGCATTTTGAATTCAATAATGAACGGTCATCTGACTCTGTCTTGAAGGACACTCGCCTTCAAACGGATGTTTGTTAGCTACCCAGAGGATACTTGGACTAAAACCGGAAGTCGTGAGCTGCTTGAATCATGTGGAGAAGAATCGTTTCTGGCCACTCCCAAGTAAATGGCAATCAAAAAATTTTCTCACTTACGTGAACACATGATCTACACATGATCCCATCCTCCATCTATTTACTAACGAAATATTTTTGTTTTATTAATTTTGTTTGCACCAATAATGAGTTAATTTATTTAGTGAGTTGTATTACCAACAGCTAAGTTTTCAGATTTTTTAATAAAAAATTCACAAATTACTGTTTAAATATGTAACTTTGTTATACTGAATTGTTTAAATGAAATATATGTTTGTATATATAAAAAAAATTTAAATACATTTGGTTGAATCACCTAACCCCTTAATAGGCTTGTGCATTGATCAATATATGTAATTGCAATAAAAATGGTACGAACATTTGTAATAATACTTGTTCACATAACGGTTGGTTTTGTCTTCTTCTTCTTGACTAGCGTAGACCACTTATCGCCGAGTTCACAACAGCGCGCCACACATCTCTCCTTTTGGTAGTTTGGCGCCAATTGGTAATACCAAGTGAAGACAGTCCTTCTCCACCTCCCTCTTCCTTGGTTTCAGCGGGTACTGCATCGAACACTTTCAGAGCTGGGGAAATGCCAACACATACAGCTCATCATTCCATCTTCTGCGGTATTCGCCGTTGCCAATGTTTAAGGGACGCAAAACGTTTAGCTCGAAAAAGTGCAGTATCATCGGATGTTGACACCGTCCACGCTTCTGCTCCATAAAGTAGAACGGGAATGATGAGGGACTTGTAAAGTTTAGTTTTTGTTCGTCGAGAGAGAACTTTTCTTTTCAATTGCCTACTCAGTCCATAGTAGCACCTGTTGGCAAGAGTGATTCTGCTTCAAGCCATTATTATCGGTGTTGATGCTGGTGCCTAGGTATACGAAATGATCTACAACTTCAAAGTTATGACTGCCAACCGTGACGTGGGAGCCAAGATGCGAATGCGCTGATGACAGGAGATATTTCGTCTTGTTCTCGTTCACCACCATACCCATACGCTTCGCTTCCTTATCCAGTCTGGAAAAAGCAGAACTAACGGCGCGGGTGTTGTTTCCAATGATATCGATATCATCGGCGTACGCCAGTAGCTGTACACTCTTATAGAAGAATGTACCTTCTCTACTTAGCTCTGCAGCTTGTATAATTTTTCCAGCATCAAGTTAAAGAACCTTGTCTGTTTACACAGCCGTATTAGTTTTGCCGGGATACCAAATTCAGACATCGCGGCATAAAGGCAGCTCATTTTCGTGCTGTCGAAAGCAGCTTTAAAGTCGACTAACAGATGGTGTGTGCCGATCCTCTTTTCACTGGTCTTCTCCAAGATTTGAAGCATGGTGAATATCTGGTCAGTTGTTGATTTTCCAGGTCTAAAGCCACACTGATAAGGTCCAATCAGTTTGTTGACGGTGGGCTTTAGTCTTTCACCCAGTACGCTCGATAGAATGTTAAGGAGGCTTATTCCACAATAATTGGCGCAGATTGTGGGGTCTCCCTTTTTATGGATTGGGCAGAGCACACTGAGATTCCAATCGTCGGGCATGCATTCTTCCGACCATATTCCGCAAAGAAGCTAATGCATGCACCTTATCAGCTCTTCGCCGCCGTATTGTTTGTGTCACCAAGAAATAAAAGAGTTAGATATGGGGTTATATATGTATATAAATGATCAGGATGACGAGTGGAGTTGAAATCCGGACGTCTGTCCGTCCGTCCGTCCGTCTGTGCAAGCGATAACTTGAGTAAAAATTAAGATATATTAATGAATCTTGGAACACATATTCCTTTGCACCATGAGGAGGTTGCTTTCGATGGGCAAAATCGGTCCACTGCCACGCCCGCAAAATGTCGAAAACTGAAAACTTATAGAGTGTCATAACTAAGCCTAAAATAAAGTTATGAAAATAAAATTTGGAACATAAGATCACATTTGGATGTAATTTTTTGAGAAAAGTGGGCGTGACGCCGCCCCCAAATAGGTTTTTTGTATATATCTTGCAAACCAAAAAGCTGTATATACCAAACTTTCTGTAGCCGTTTCTTTTAGCCATTTCTTAATACAGTCCAAAAAAGAAAGAAATCGGATAATAACCACGCCTACCTCCCATAGGTTATGTTGAAAATGAATAAAAGTGTGTTGAATCACTAACGAGAAACGTCAGAAACACTAAATTTTACATAAGAAATGGCAGATGGAAGCTGCACTCAGATTTTTTTACAAAATGGGAAATGGGTGTGGCGTTGCCCACTTATGGGTCTAAAACCATATCTCAAGAACTACTTGACCGATTTCAATGCAATTCGGTATATAACTCTTTCTTAACACCCTGATGACACGGGTGGAATATAAGGGAAATCGGTTCACAACTGCGCATACTTCCCATATAACTCAATTTTGAATTCTTCTGATTCGTTCACTTTATAATATATACATTACGAACCAATGAAGATAGCGGAATAAAACTTTACACAAATACTGTATTTGAACTGTGACATCACTTGTGGAAAAAATTTCAAAATCGGACCATAACTTTTCAAGGCCCCTGATATTGAAGATGAAGAACTCAGTGCCTAAGGGTAATTTTTCACCGAAAATATAGGTAAATCTCTCAGATATTTTAATGTAATTCATGCCCCGTGAATTTTTTATACTGTCGCAACAAAGTTGCTAAAGAGAGTATAATAGTTTTGTCCATATAACGGTTGTTTGTAAGTCATAAAACTAAACGAGTTAGATATAAGGATAGCAAAGTGATCAGGGTGACGAGTAAAGTTCAAATTCGGATGTCTGTCTGTCCGTCCGCGCAAGCTGTAACTTGAGTAAAAATTGAGTACGTGTTCCTTGGCACCATAAGAAGGTTAAGTTCGAAGATGGGCGGATTCGGATCACTGTCACGTCCACAAAATGGCGATAACCGAAAACACATAAAGAGCCATAACTAAGCCATAAATTAAGCTATTAAAATTTGGTACAAAGGATTGTTATATGAAGGGGCATATTTGGATGTAATTTTTTTTGGGAAGGTGGGAGTGGCCCCGCCCCCTACTAAGTTTTTTGTACATATCTCGTAAACTACTGAATCTATATTAAGGAAACTCCCAAGAGTCGATTTTTTTCAGTCACGGAAACAGACAGACGGGACAGAATTTTGCACAAATACTACATTTATAGTGTGGCAGCCACTTTCTAAAAATCGCCGAAATCGGACCATAAGTTTTCAAGGCCCCATATATCGAACATGAGGACCTCGGAACTTCCAACCTAATATTAGGGTTTCCAACTTTCAATGTACTTTGTACAATATATATGACGAATATGTGGGTCAAAGTGTGTATTATATAATATTAATAAAATTAAATAAATAAATTGCGAGAGCATAAAATGTTCGGTCACAACCGAACTTAGCTTGTTGTTTCTTATTATTTTATTTCGGACTTTTTAATTCCTCATTAAATATTTATATTCGAGTATATGAAAGAAAAGAAATTTACTATTGACAATTTTAAAAGAGCTCAATATATCCCGAATTTAGTTTATACAGTTCTATAAACACAAATAGTTACAATTATTTTTTACACCATGATTGTATTTTTTAATTATAGTAAATATTCAGGCTTATTGTAAACTTTATGAGAACGACATTACCAATGAAAAAATTCACACTGTTTTTCGTATCATGATTCCATAATTCGAACTTCTATAACTCGAGGTTCTCCATAACTCGAACTCTTGAATTGACAATAGAAGTAAAATTTCATACAAATTACCTCCTGTAACTTGAAAGCCTCTCTAACTCAAAGTTTTTTGGTGGATTATGCTAATTCGAGTTAGGGAAGTTCAACTGTATTCGAAAAATTTCCCTAATTGTAATTTTGTTCATAAAATCGATTGTGGGAAACAACTTAGAATCCTTAGCAGCGGGTAGAAGCACTGATCGGCAGCCCATTGCCCGCTCTCTGACCGCGCACTGAGTGTACGTGTGAAACACACGTACGTGCAATTATTATTACACCATAGAATCGATGCGAGGTCAGTTGCTTGCTGACTTCACAGCGAGTAAGACATAAGAGAAGGCTATGCGGATTTATTTATGAAAATAAAATAAAAATATTGTTTATAAATATATATATATATATATTATATATATACGGCATCTCAAACTCACTGCGTACCGCTGCAGCCGAAACAATTGGTTTTCGGCAACGACAAAAAACAAGCTGGTACGATGAGGAGTGCCGTCTCGCAGCGGAGAGAAAACAGACTGCCTACCTCGCAACATTGCAAACGACCACAACACGTGCGGGATGGGATAGATACCGAGAGCTGAAGAGGGAAGCGAGACGCATTTGCAGACAAAAAAAGAAAGAGGCCGAAATGCGTGAGTACGAAGAGCTTGAGAAGCTGGCAGACAGAGGGAATGCTCGAAAATTTTATGAAAAAATGAAGCCACTTAACGAAGGTTTCAAGACCGGAGCATCCTCATGTAGAGACCAAGGTGGTAATCTGGTAACCGATGTCCAGGGCATACTGGGATTATGGAGGGAACACTTCTCCGACCTGCTGAATGGCAGTGAGAGTACAACACCAGGAGATGGCGAACCCGATCCCCCAATCGATGACGATGGAACAGATGTTCCATTACCCGACCATGAAGAAATTCGAATAGCAATTACCCGCTTGAAGAACAACAAAGCAGCGGGGGCCGATAGATTACCGGCAGAACTATTCAAATACGGCGGCGAAGAACTGATAAGGTGCATGCATCAGCTTCTTTGCAGAATATGGTCGGAAGAAAGCATGCCTGACGATTGGAATCTCAGTGTGCTCTGCCCAATCCATAAAAAGGGAGATCCCACAATCTGCGCCAATTACCGTGGGATCAGCCTCCTAAATATCGCATACAAGGTTCTATCGAGCGTATTGTGTGAAAGACTAAAGCCCACCGTCAACAAACTGATTGGACCTTATCAGTGTGGCTTTAGACCTGGAAAATCGACAACTGACCAGATATTCACCATGCGCCAAATCTTGGAAAAGACCCGAGAAAAGAGGATCGACACACACCACCTTTTTGTCGATTTTAAAGCTGCTTTCGACAGCACGAAAAGGAGTTGCCTTTACGCCGCGATGTCTGAATTTGGTATCCCCGCAAAACTAATACGGCTGTGTAAATTGACGTTGAGCAACACCAAAAGCTCCGTCATGATTGGGAAGGACCTCTCCGAGCCGTTCGATACCAAACGAGGTTTCAGACAAGGTGACTCACTATCGTGCGACTTCTTTAACCTGATGCTGGAAAAAATTATAAGAGCTGCAGAGCTAAACCGAGAAGGTACAATCTTCTACAAGAGTGTACAGCTCCTGGCGTACGCCGATGATATTGATATCATCGGAAGCAACAACCGCGCCGTTTGTTCTGCTTTTTCCCGCATGGATAAGGAGGCGAAGCGAATGGGTCTGGAGGTGAATGAGGACAAGACGAAATATCTCCTGTCATCAAACAAACAGTCGGCGCATTCGCGTCTTGGCTCCCACGTCACTGTTGACAGTCATAACTTCGAGGTCGTAGATAATTTCGTATACCTGGGAACCAGCATCAACAACACGAACAATGTCAGCCTCGAAATCCAGCGCAGAATAACTCTTGCCAACAGGTGCTACTTTGGACTGAGTAGGCAATGGAACAGTAAAGTCCTCTCTCGACGAACCAAAATCAAGCTCTACAAGTCGCTTATCATTCCCGTCCTGCTTTACGGCGCAGAAGCTTGGACGATGTCAACATCAGATGAGACGACACTAGGAGTTTTCGAGAGGAAAATTTTGCGCAAGATTTATGGTCCTCAGAACATTGGCAACGGCGAATACCGCAGAAGATGGAACGATGAGCTGTACGAGTTATACGACGACATTGACATAGTTCAGCGAATAAAAAGACAGCGGCTACGCTGGCTAGGTCATGTTGTCCGAATGGACGAAAACACTCCAGCCCTGAAAGTGTTCGATGCAGTACCCGCCGGAGGAAGCCGAGGAAGGGGAAGGCCTCCACTCCGTTGGAGGGACCAGGTGGAGAGCGACCTGGTTACACTTGGGATCTCCAACTGGCGCCGAACTGCGAAGGAGAGAGACAGGTGGCGCACTATCGTCGATTCGGCTATAACCGGCTAAACGGTTGCAACGCCAATCACATACATACATATATTATATATATATATATATTATTTCATGTCCATTTTGGTTATTTTTATTATTTTTGCAATTCAGTTCATTATTAAAAAAATAACTTTTAATTTTCCAACTTCATTCACTATTTTAAATGATAGTAATATAGCTAATAATTGTGTTGTTAATTATTAGTAGAATTATCGATTTTTTGCCGTAAAAATGTGAAATATATAAAGTTTACTGATTTATAATGTTTTAATGCACATTTGTACGCAGTAATAACAATTGATTGTATGTGTGAAACTAACGTACACTATAAAACGATTGTTAAGAAACCAGTGTTGGTCCCTAGTTCTGAAAATGTTCGGGACCAGTAGAATGTATCACTCGGTCAGTTTAGTCGCTCTCGACACGTACACACTCTCACGAAATAAATTGTTTGAATGTATCAGTTTGTCGACCACTGCTTTAGAGAAATGACTATTTATTCTGGTAAAGCGACGATATGAACTCAAGACTGGTAAAGAAATGTCTACCCTCATTTTCAGTCGATGCCAATTAGATCTTCACGATTTGACTTGTTTGGGTGTCAGGCGATAGAAGAATCCCATGAGCTGACAAGGCTAGACATGTCTGTCAGTTGACCGACAAGGAACAAGAAGGTACACAGCCTATCCTCTTGTGATTTTCTACTTCAGCTGTTCAGTCGCAAGATTATACTGACGCAAGGAAAATTGTTAGATTCTCAGTAATATTCCCTTAGTTATAGCGGTCCCATTAAAAATTGTGTCAGTTGCTAGTTGCAGCAGCTGTCTGGAAGAAGACGAGTTGGAAACAACTCAACACTTCCTTATGCCGGCCATAGACCACACAAGTAAACTGCACAAGTCTAGCACTGCACAGTGCGTTTGTGTAGTGTATGGGGGTGTTTGTGCTACTTGTGCAGTGAACTGAGCAATATCAAAACGATTTTGATATTTTTACACAAGTCTGAATACTGCGCAGTGAATTTGCGTAGTATATGGCGAAATTAGCTCAGTTTTGTTTCAGTTTTTGTGAAGTTAACATCAAACCAAAAAAGGAAACAACGCATTTATTTTAATTATGAGTGATGACAAACAGTTTTGGAGCGAGTTCCTTGAACTTTATAAAGAATCACCTTCATTATGGCGAATAAAAAGCAAAGAATATAGCAACAGAATAATGAAAGCCGAAGCATACGAAAAATTAGTTTTAAAATTAAAAGAAAAATATCCCGACGCAAACAGAGATATGGTGGTTAAAAAAATTAATACATATAGGACAACATACAGAAAAGAATTCAAGAAAGTGCAAAGAAGCGAAAAGTCTGGAGCTGGATTTGTGGATATTTATGAGCCAACATTATGGTTCTATAATATTCTAAATTTTCTTCAGGATCAAGAGGAAAGTGCACCTAGCACATGTTCAATGGAATATGATTGTTTAGTCCAAACAAATACTCCTCTGCATTACTTTCCAAAAAGTAATAGAGCAGTAATGCAGAGGCGATAAACCGCCCCAACTTCACCTATCACACATTACCTTTTCAACACAACAATATAGAAATAGAAAAACAAAAGAAACAAGTGAGCAATACGAAGAAGTACCCGGGCTTTTAAATCAAGTGAACAAGTGCACAACATGAACATACAAAAAGCCCGCGCTTAAAAGAATAAGTGAACTAATAACATAAAACACAACACACATTTTTAAGTAAACCCAAACCCAAAATTCACATAAAAATCATACATCAAGTGAAAACATATATAGAACATATACCCACAAAACCCAGGAGACAACCAAATAAGAAATAGGAAGATAACCAACAGAAGGAGGAATTAAACACTACACAACATAAGGAATTATACCACAGGTCAATATAGTTACGATACACTAACACTTAATTCTAACTAATAAGAATATAAAACAATTAACAAATATTGTCAACCCACACACCCGTATAAATAAACCCTAAATATTATAACGTTTAAACAAAAACAACTCTTTTCTTCAAACGGATCGGCCTCAACGTCATCTTAACTCGACATTTTTGGTCCTATCGAGCCGCGATAGTTTGGAGGAGAGAAGAGGAGTCACACAGTAACAACATCGTTGGAATAAACCAACACCCAACAACAACAATAACATCGTTGGATTTATACCCAAATATAGTACACCAACAAGAACACTAATAATTATTAAAATACCCCAAAATTATCTTAACAGTGTGCGACTGTAAGTGCGCCCCAATATTTATTTAAATTAATATTTATTAAAAGTGCAAATCAAAATCGGTGAAAATTAAATTTTCAAATTGCGAGTTTGAGTGTACTTAAATTCATTTTATTTGACCCTAGTTTCACCAAATTTGCTTTGCACCAATTAATTACCCAAGAGAAGAAGTGCAAAAAAAAAACGCATAGATGCACTCCGTTACATACTTACGAACTAGCGATCTAGTTCGCATAAGCGTTGTTGGTAGCGATCACCAAAAGCGGACAACGCATAAGAAAGAAAGCACCCAATAGGAAATCCAATACGTGACCCAGTAGGAAAAAATCGCAAAAACCCTTCCTAATTTTATTTTCCGAATTTATTCCCAAAATTCGCCCGTACGTTACAAAAATAAATAGTTTTTCTCACAAATAATAACCCGTACCCTATAAAAAGTCAAAACCGAAATTTTTTAAAATAAAGAAAGTTTTTGATAAAAACAATTTTCTACCCGAATTATTTCAATTTTACTCACTCAAATAATATTATTTATTAAAAACACTAACCCAATTGCTGAAATGGAGGATTTCAAATTCACAACCAGCGATTTAATAGAATTCGTGGAAGATCATTTCCATACCCAAGCTGAAGAAGAAACAGTTTACACCCTAGAAATTAAAAGAGTTACACTAAATTCGCTTTACGAGAAAGCAGAAAGGGCATATGATGCTATTCGGAGAATTTCTAGTGATACCCGCGAAACCATCGACTTCAATAAAGTCAAGGATAGATACAAGAAATCCTATAATATGTACCTATCCTGCTTAGCCTCAATTAATGAAGATGTAAACAGACGTAAAACCTACGCGTCATCCCAACCCATTAAGGAAAGAGCCTCAGAAGACTCTACAAGAGATTTCGGTCCCAAGATTGAGTTACCACCATGTGTCTTGGCCCACATTTCAACCCAATTGCTGAAATGGAGGATTTCAAATTCACAACCAGCGATTTAATAGAATTCGTGGAAGATCATTTCCATACCCAAGCTGAAGAAGAAACAGTTTACACCCTAGAAATTAAAAGAGTTACACTAAATTCGCTTTACGAGAAAGCAGAAAGGGCATATGATGCTATTCGGAGAATTTCTAGTGATACCCGCGAAACCATCGACTTCAATAAAGTCAAGGATAGATACAAGAAATCCTATAATATGTACCTATCCTGCTTAGCCTCAATTAATGAAGATGTAAACAGACGTAAAACCTACGCGTCATCCCAACCCATTAAGGAAAGAGCCTCAGAAGACTCTACAATAGATTTCGGTCCCAAGATTGAGTTACCACCATGTGTCTTGGCCCACATTTCGAGATATGTTTACGGCCTTGTATATCCGTAACCCCAGAATAAGTAATGTTGAAAAACTCTTTCACCTTACCCAGAAGACCCGAGGCGAAGCAAGAGAAGCTATTAAAAACACACCCCTTACGAATGATGGTTTCATACTGGCTTGGAAGAATCTGATCGAGCAGTATGACAACAAAAGAATGCAAGTCAACACCCAATTAAAAACCCTTCTCAACCTACCCGATGTCACTCAAGAAACAGGCTGCGCCATAAAAGCCCTGCAACGAATGGTTAACAATGTGTTAACCAATTTAACTCATCTTGAGATTGACACAAAAAGTTGGGACCCGATATTGATATATCTTTGTAGTTCGAAACTACCGAAACAA
Source organism: Zeugodacus cucurbitae (assembly GCF_028554725.1). Taxonomy (NCBI): domain Eukaryota; kingdom Metazoa; phylum Arthropoda; class Insecta; order Diptera; family Tephritidae; genus Zeugodacus; species Zeugodacus cucurbitae. The sequence goes on along the minus strand of NC_071672.1, from coordinate 29,876,369 downwards.
ACACTAGAAGCATTCGAATCTACTCTAGAAGATATTACTTCTATACCCACATGGTCACATTTCGACTCTTTCTTGACCCATAAATATACAACCCTCGAAGCCGTATCAAATTTCAAGGATTCAGTAATAAAACCCCACTCACTCAACCTATGCACAGATAAAAGGTCCGATGAAAAAAGATTTAACCCCAGAAATAGAACCTCAAACTTTCAAAACAATTACAGTTCTTCTCAACCCCACCCGGAAACAGAAAGTTGCAAACTCTGCAAAAAGCATCACTCAATTCGTGAATGCCCCAAATTCCTAGCAATGAATGTTGAGACCCGTATTGCTACGATCAATAAGTATGGTTATTGCTATAACTGCTTAGCAATCTCACACAGCTACAAGAACTGTAGTAGTAAATACTCTTGTCGCAAATGTCACAAGAGACATAACACCTTGATTCACAGAGAATATAACCCTCGACCTGAATCCACTCTGGAAACTTCAAGAATGACTAGTACGACTTCTGATACCGCTACAAGTACCGCAATACCTACTCACAACACAATTCAGCAAGCCTACACCAGCACAATACAGTCCACTCAATTCTCAACCCGAGACCCACACAACCCAAGTAGGAAGCAGATATTATTGGGTACTGCAATGGTTCAAGTAGAACACGATGGTCAACTATATTCTGCAAGAGCACTCATTGATTCAGGATCAGAGGCCGCATTTATATCTGAAAGACTTCAACGAAGTCTGGATATACCCACTCACCCTGTATCAGCCCAAGTGACAGGAATAACCAATACGGTTTTAGCAACCCCCAGGAAAACTTGCAATGTAACCCTTTGTTCACCCGTAAAGACAAATTACAAAATATCGACTCAAGCATTCATTATGAATAGCTTGGCCGATAATGTACCCACATTACCAATAAACCCAAATTTGGCTATTAAGAATCTTGGTTTCACACTAGCGGATACCCAATTCCACAAACCGAGACCCGTGGACATATTAATTGGTAGTGATATCTACCCAAATATCCTACTAGGTGGAGTAAAACAAAATATTCTAGGCTCACTCCTAGCCCAAGAGACAGTATTCGGATGGATTCTGTCCGGACCCATAACCCAACCCTTCCAAAACTCATCCATTGCATCATTACATAATACTATTAACCCTGAGTATCTACTCACTCGCTTTGGGGAGGTGGAGGATATCCCAAAAGATCTCGTAAGTCCCGAGTCTGATGAAACATGTGTAGGAAAATTTCGAAAAACCCACCGACGAACAACTACTCATCGTCATATAGTAGCATGCGCATTATGCGAAGATGACCACCGGTTAGCCACATGTACGAAATACTTGTCGGCTAACTTGCATAAAAAATTCGAAGCTGTCATCAAACACCGATATTGCGTTAACTGTTTAGCCAGGTCACACAGAACAGAAGGATGCACAAGTAGGAATCGATGTTCTATCTGCAATGGGAAGCATCATTCGTCCCTACATGGACACCCAAGCCTACACCCAGCCAACGAGAAAGAAGTTTTTGAGAAACCTAGATCTCAAACCCTACCCACAGGAACCCGGATACCATTCTTACTGGCTAAACAGACCCTTACACACTTTTAAACCCGACCCTTAAGAGACTTAAGTGACGTTGATCAAATACTCTTTGACAACATAGTCCTCTCTGACCCTCAATTTCACACCCAAACAGAAGTAATGTGGGATATCGGAACGCATAACTACCCACACAATACACGAAGTGGATTGTTCAACCCAGACAATGGCACCGTGGTAACCCAGAGCATAGCATTCATCTGGACCCTAACTTGCACCCTATAATAGATAAGTATACTCTAGAATACAAACCCACATACCCAACTAATACTTATTTATTTCGCAGATACTGCAAGGCGGCCGGGATGTTTAGTCCAAACAAATACTCCTCTGCATTACTTTCCAAAAAGTAATAGAGCAGTAATGCAGAGGAGATAAACCGCCCCAACTTCACCTATCACACATTACCTTTTCAACACAACAACATAGAAATAGAAAAACAAAAGAAACAAGTGAGCAATACGAAGAAGTACCCGGGCTTTTAAATCAAGTGAACAAGTGCACAACATGAACATACAAAAAGCCCGCGCTTAAAAGAATAAGTGAACTAATAACATAAAACACAACACACATTTTTAAGTAAACCCAAACCCAAAATTCACATAAAAATCATACATCAAGTGAAAACATATATAGAACATATACCCACAAAACCCAGGAGACAACCAAATAAGAAATAGGAAGATAACCAACAGAAGGAGGAATTAAACACTACACAACATAAGGAATTATACCACAGGTCAATATAGTTACGATACACTAACACTTAATTCTAACTAATAAGAATATAAAACAATTAACAAATATTGTCAACCTACACACCCCAATAAATTTATAAAGTTTAAAATCAACACACTAACTCTTTTCTTCAAACGGAATCGGCCTCATCGTCGACTTAACTCGACAATGATATTTTAGAAGAGGTAAAAATAAGTAGTTTTTATAATCTATATACATATATAAATATTCACATAAATATGTAAAACTTATTTTTTTTAAATTATAGACTTCACCAAAAACATCAACAACACAACATAGACTAAAAAAACGTAAAATTACCGAGGAAGATAATTTAATTAAAATAGCGTGCGAACACCTGAAATCACAAAATAACAGTAACCAACAAAACAACAATGACCCAGATGATGTGGTTGCCAAATCTTGGGGTGCGCAATTAAAAGAGATGGAGCCTCAACAAAAAATATTGGCGCGTAAATTAATATCGGATGTTTTGTATCAAGGATGTGTTGGAAATTTGAATAATTCGCACATACAGGAATTATTCAACATATTTCAATCTAGACCAACAACAGCAATTTCTTACGTATCCACTCCATCGCCAGTAGAGCTTATAAATGCTCCATATGATCCAACAACATATAATTCACAGGAATCAATACAGGGATTCTACGCGAATTTTCAATAAATTTTTTTTTATACTGCTCAAATTAAAGTGAATTTTTTATGTTTCGTTATTACCAAATACTAGAGCAAAATAAATAAAAAAAGAATTATTTGTTTTTTGTAAATCCAGTCGTTTATATTATATAATTCTGGTGTTTGATTAAAAATTATTTTTAATTGGTTGAATCATTGACATTTTTGTTTGTGAGTTTTTCATATATACTGTTTTGCCATGAAACAGATCCTTCAGAATTAAAGTATTTACAAAATTGGTTTCTTATATCTTTTGCATTAGTTGCATGATTTCTTATAACGGTACGATTTACTGGTGCTAGGACTTCTGTTTCTGTTGTACTTGCAAGATTACTGTTGGCGTATACTTGGTAATTTTTTTTTCTTAAAAAATTATGTAAGTGGCAACAAGTGAGGACTATGATTGTTGTTTTTTCGGGTGACAAATTAATAGTTTTTAACAAAATTCTGAATCTTGATGAAAGAATTCCAAATGTATTTTCGACTACGCCCCGCGCACGTGACAGCCGGTAATTGAATATTATTTCATCTTTTATCGTCGAAGTATGGCTGAACGGCTTCATTATATTTTCAGTTAAAGGGAACGCGTCATCTGCGACAAAAACATAGGGTAATGCAGTATCGCAACCTGGAGGACACTCTTTAGACGGTATTTTGAGCTCGTTGTTCTTCAACCTCATAAAAAAAAGTGAATCACTAAAAATTCCAGCATCTGAAGCGCGACCGTTTTTGCCAACATCTACCATTAAAAACTCGTAATTTGCATTTACAACAGCCATTAAAACTATTGAAAAGGATTTTTTATAATTGAAGTAGAAAGATCCTGTTCCAGGGGGTTTTGTAATAGCAACATGTTTGCCATCTATCGCCCCGATACAGTTAGGAAAATTCCATCGTTGGTAAAACGCATTAGCTTCCTTTTTCCAATCTTCTTCACTTGATGGCAACTGCAAAAATGATAAACGATAATTATATTTAGGTGTCAACACGTGAAGTGTTCTGATTAATCACCGCAATGTTGGTTTTCAGGACTTCAATTATGGCTTCACAAGTTTCGAACACTATTTCACCTATAGTTTGCGGTGCAATGGCTGTTAGAAATTTTTAGTCCTCGAAACTGTTGCCACTTGCCAGAAACCGCAACGTCAAGGCCAAACGATGATGCACTGGAATCGCTTTTCTCATAATTTATTTAAAACCATTGTTTACTCCACACACTTCTTTTCCTTTTTTCTAGCGATTAATATTATCGCGCAATATTTACACATGTTGTCTGTTTCGCTTTCAACATTAAAAGAAAAACTTGCACAGTTAGCTTGTATAGTGCGAGTCGCAGTTTTTTTTTTTGCACAGTGCTAGACTTGTGCAGTTTACTTGTGTGGTCTATGGCCGGCATTAGGGAATATCTCGTCCTCATGATATTGACACTAAAATTCCTTGGAACTCACTCATTTAGAAATAAGCAATCTAAGATTTGTAGTGTGTTCACGGAGCTTTTTGGTCTAAGGTCTATTAACCAAACACAGTTGAAGAATTTGATGGAAAATAGTAAAGAGAAAGAAAATGAGAAAGTGCATGCGTTTTGGAATAGTCACATGATTCCCTGGGTATTATGTAGCCACCATTAAAATCGATTTCAGAATAGAAGAGAATTCTCAAGTTGCTACCAATTTGGTTTCGTTCAAGTTATGCCTTCAAATATACATATCTTTCCGGTGTAGAGAACTCAAGTCGTTCCAGCAATGAGAATTGTTATTAGGATAATGTATGCTTTTATATTAAAACAGTCGCATAATTGGCTTAAGAGGCTATACCAGTGTAACCTATGAAAAATTAGGAGATTTTCGTGAATTTTTTTAAAAGAAAGTACTCAATCGATTGTTTCGAAGTTTGTTGCACATAATAAGGTATTAAGGTAAGCTACATTTAAATTTTTTTTTACAAAAATACCTTCGGAGGTGCCAAAATAAAAGTTCCCTAACTGCTGACATGATTCCGGTCGAATGAGTTGCTGAAACAAAAAAAAATCAAATTATTATATTATATTATAATTAAATATATTTCCTATACAATGACCTACGATTTTTGAAAAATATCAAAAATTGACAAAATTGCGTAGTTCTGAAAAAAAATTGTGTTTTCTTAAATGCCATATTGACAATTTTCAACCAATCAAAAAGATTGTAGGTCATTGTATAGTAAATATATTCAAGAACATTCAGTTTAAACTTGAAGTCAATCGGTCAATCTTTCATTTAGTTATGATGTCAGCAGTTTTGAGAAAAGTCGTTTCGAGAAAAACGCGTTTAAAGTTTCGTCATATAGGCTTATGCCGCTCTTTAGAACGCTGTCATTCAAAAACTATTCAAGATACAACCTTACCGCTTTCATAGGATATTTTTAAAATAATAAACTTCGAATAAGCAAAAAATAAAAAAATCGATTTTATGAAAATGTCACACTGGTATAGCCCCTTAAAAATTGAATTTCCATTTATAGCTCCAGTACCAATAATCAAAAAATCAAACCAAAATCATACATATGTACATATGTGGATTTGCTTTTCTTCACAAAATTTGCTATTTCACGCTCCGTTTTTCCTTGTAAATGGTGATGTATGACTAAATTGCGCTCAACCAAAGTAGACTGTTTAATTTTAAGCGACATTTTAAAAAAATACTCACTTAAACTTCACTGACTGGCTTACGATATTCAAATGACAAATCTTCAGGCTTATAATTAAATTTCGAATATATATAACGGAACATTTACCGTTACATTTTCTAGAAATACAGTTTGCCCGACTTTCAATGTGAGGCGAAAAAGTGGCCTTAGTACAGTTTTTGTTACATGCGTTAAGTTTTATGTTACTTTGAATATATAATTTTGTTGTTTTTTAACAGTAAGACTTTTTTTTAATAAAATACAAAAAGATTGAGTTGACTATCTTTTTTCATTACAATTTTATTATAAGTTGAAATTTTGTTTTGCGCTTGCCCGACTTTCAATGTGAGTGACTGTATGTATGTGATAGAATGCCGAAATAGGAATAAAAGTTTTCATTCATACAAAACTCTCGATACTAGATTTTCTTCCGTGTGGAAATAAAAATTCATGAAAATGCCTTATTCACATGATATTTACAATGAGGCTAATTATCATCATCATATTGCTGAAGACCAAAACGTTTACATATAATTTTAGTGTGTTTAAACAAATATTAACTATATAACCAAAAGGAATATATAACTGAAAAGGAAAGAAAAATCAGCAAAAAAATTGAATTCGAAATGTTTGCTATTACTTATCAATTTAATTCCTTTTTTATTTTTATTTTACTTTTTATAATATACTAACGTGTGTATAACCACACAAACCACAGTGACAATAAAACCGTTAATCGTTAGGGTTATTTTTTTCTCACACTACACCACTGTATTGTACCGGCATAAATGCGTTTGATCAAAGCGATACTTATCAGTAACTGAAAATTCCCTTCAAACTTTAACTATGCGGCACTTGCAATGTGGTTGAAAAAAATAAATTTATTACTTACCACTTGTTCCATAGTATATGTGACAAGTTCAAAACACTCGAAAGAGTGCACAAAAACAGAAACGATTTGCGGCAGTAGAAGGATAACAGAAATAAAGGGGAAAGCTACGGCTCCGCATATACAGTTGTATATTTGTTTGCTTGAACGCACTCATACATACATACACGTTTTATTTGTATGCTTTCCAACCCGCTTTTTGAATACCTAATTTGAAATATTGCTTAGAACAAGGGACTTTACTGACCACCTTTCGCTAGTCCTTCGCTAACCATTAGCTAGCCGCTCGCTAGCCGCCGTTGACCGTAGTCTAGTATAGCACTGTAGGTCACAGACGACAGAGCATGGTTTTATTTCATAAGCACTACGTCGTGCTCCAACAGAACTTTTTGGTAATAAAAAAAAATTGTGTGAAATGTTATTCGAAATTCACAAAAATTTCGAGGAAAATAAATTTTGAGTAAAACAAAAAGCAGATGCATTAAAGAAAGTGTTTAATTTTCTATTAATTTTTTAGTGAAACAAGTGCATGAAATAACAGATTTAATTTAAATAATTACAGCGTTTAGTCTAAATACAAGAACATTAGTTGCTAATGCAGATAAAATATAAACGTTGTTCTCAAGTTGGCTTGAAAAACACATACATACATAAACATGTGCCATATATAGAGTACGGTTTTTCTCTCAGAACAGTACAGGTGCATGGTCACTTCATATTTATATATGTTAATGTGTGTCCTAATATAGCTCGACATTTACTTGACATGTCGATATCAACACCAATCATATACACGTACTCTGTAACTATTGGCCTGATTTAGTCAACTCTATATGTATTTGATTTGATAATACATTATTATTAAAAATATTATTACATTACATTTTAGTTTATAATAAAGACAATTTTAAACATTGTGTAAGTATGAAAGCGTAATGTAATAAATAATCCAAACATAAATCAATAAGCATTAAATTAAATAAAAAATATTTATGATTGCATATGACCTAAAATATTAATGCGTCACATTGGTCAAGATCTCGAACTAAACCCAAAATAATATTATATGAAAACTCTATCAACTATAGTGCCATTCAGCTCATACCACTGCAACCGATGTGTGTCGTGGGCAGTACATATAATTTTCTACAAGTCATATAGGTGGTGTATTAACTAGACTGAATACTATGTAAGAAACGCTAAAATAAAGTGACATGTATAAAACTACTTTTGACGTCGTTCCATTTTTCTGGGTATTGGACAAAATCAATTTTTTCAAAAACCAATTTATTCAAAAGATATTGAGCCATAGACCGTTTTTTCCGTTTTTTTTTTTCAAAGTAAACCTCCAAATCGAAAATAGGCTTGCTGAAAACGTCATTGGCAATTATATTGTAGTATATTTAAACAATTCAGGATAACAAAGTTACATATTTAAACAGTGTTTTGTGAAATGTTTATTCCGAATTCTCAGCAGTAGTTACCTCAACTCCCTTGAAGTCTAAAAAAAAGCGCTTGCCGTGAACAACATAACTCATTATTGGTTCAACCAAAATCAAAAAACCAAAAACACTTAGTAAATGTAATTTGTATTTTTGATAGACTTTTAACGAAAAAAACTCACTTTTTTGGTCAAATTTTCCCCATATAATGGGGATTGTATTAAAGAACTAAATCCTGCGTTCATTGCCTAGTTAATGTTCTTTAAAAGATATGTGCAAAATTTGCACGAAGTCGCTTCATAACTTTTCAAGTAATCGTGTCCATCGACTTCAAACTGACGCGGCCTGTTGGCCGGAACTTTTAGTGTCTATCGCTTAGAATTTTACGCTGAGTATTTAATAAGACAAAATTTTTATTTTTCAAATTTTGAAACACACCTAAAGGGTGTCATCTCATTTGATGACCTATTTTTTAGTGATTTTTTTCCTACGACCAGAAAATTGTTAGAGCTCTAAATTTATCAACATTTATTAGCATGTAATTCGACAGTATAAATAAAAATGTTACGCTAAAAAACGCTGAACATTGAACAGTGAAACCCCACCCAAAAAAAATTGCGTATTTTGCGTAACAATTTTTTTGTTTTTTTTTTTTTCTATAAATACATCAAAATAATTGCGTGGTAGAGTGCACCCAACAATTTTAAAGTCATTCAGTCAAGCCGTTTATGAGTTGCGATGGAGGAATGTTTAAAAAACACAGTTTTGAGAAAAAAGTGCCGAGAAAAACGCGTTCAAAGTGTTCACCTGCAAACTGACTTCTAACCTGCTTCTAACTGCTGTATCTTTAAAACGACGACGATTTAATTTTAAAAAATCACTTTACCACCGTATTATAGACATGTTAAAAAAGCAATTTAATTTTTAAGCCCATCACATGGAATGACACCGTGAAGTAATCGAAATAAATAGTAAATTTGCTTTCTTATATAATATAATAGTTACATTAATTTTATAAAACACGTTTGTTACACATATTTCTTCTAAAGGCAGTCGTTCTTTGCGCAAACCATCCAATATCGCAATTTTGAAAATTTATGGCGACAGATTGAAGTGGCTCTATGAGGTCAATCAATCCAATAAAGTTGGTCTTTGGGAGCTAGTGAAGGACACATGGTATAAAATTCCTGCTGTTATGGGCCAGCATTTAAAATTTTATGAAAAAAACAATGGATACTGTATTGAATAATAAAAATATGTATTATTATTTATACCTATGTATAAAGGGGTTTTACATACAGTGGAACTTCCATAACTCGAACTTCTATAATTTGAAGATCTCTATAACTCGAACTTTTGAATTGTAAATAGCGTTTAGAAATTAAATTTCATACAAAATTTCTTCCATAGCTCAAACTTTCCTAACTCGTACTCTTGAATTGGCAATAGAAGTAAAATTCCATACAAATTTTCTCAGAATATATTTTTTATCGTATTTACATAAAACAATATGCAAAGTAAATAAGTAAAACTGTGTATAAAACTATATATATTTTTTTGTAGATTATGGTGATTCGAGTTAGAGAAGTTCCACCGTAACATTAAACCTATTAAGGGGTGAAACTTTTAAAAAAGTTTTAATCGCAAGTGCTTTTTCCCTCTGTGATTATGCTATTTTTTGGCTTAAATCAAACAAGTTTTTGTTACAGCCCTTTAGATTTTATCGTTTAAAATTAGTTTATTGACGGGACTAGCGATTGCAGCTTAGAGGGAAAGCTAGAGAGATGGACACGATTTCTCGAAAAGTTATGAAGATTTTTATACTCTCGCAAAAATGTTGTTAAAGAGAATATTATAGTTTTGTTCACATAATGGTTGTTTGTGTCACACAGAAATAATAGAGGATATGGGGTTATATATATATATAAATGATCAGTATGGCGAATGGAGTTGAAATCTGTCCGTTCGTCCATTTGTCCGTCTGTCCATGCAAGCGATAACTTGAGTAAAAATTGAGATATCTTAATGAAACTTGGAACACATATTCCTTAGCACTCAGAGGAGGTTGGCGAAATCGGACCATTGCCACGGCCACAAAATGGCGATAACCGAATTTTAATATTTTCTTTTTTCTACGTTTATTAACTAGATATAATATATCCATTTACTAACGAATCTTTTTTAGCTTTTTGATTTTTGTTGAACCAATCGCATTTCTTTTTGGACACGTCATTGGAGTTGAGCTTCCAACGGCTGAGTTTTCGGAATTTTTAAATACTAATTTCACAAAATTCTGTTTAAATATGTAACTTTCTTCTATGAATTGTTTAAATGAAATATGTGATTGTATATATTAAACAAAAATTGTAAATAAAAATAATAAAGATACGCTTGTCCTTGAGACAACACTTACTCGCATTTCGAACAGTTACTAAAATGTCGAATTGAAATAAGTGTCAGATATCTTAAAAACTCTACTTAAAAGAATTGATGTATAGATATTTTTTATTGAAATCATTGTATTTTATGCCCAAATATGCGCTTTATTAATATTATATTTTAGTATATCATGTTTCTTATTCTTATGTATATACTTAAAACCAAATGAATTGATTATATATAAAATCACGTTTTCTTATGCTTAAGACATACATATGTATGTATATGGTTCTGGTTTGAAGGAACTACACTACCATTTATCCCAATCAATGCATGCGCACTTTGTGTGCTGCTTCAGACAGACTTAACATGTAAATAACGTAACTGCACAAATAATATGATTGTCTCGCTTTATCATATTCGTCCCAATACATATATACAATTTGTAGGTGCAGCTACAATATAAACGCAATCCTAACATTGCTGTACTTTGCTGCCAATCGTTTTGTTGACAATGCTCCAATTGGTGCAAACCGACAGTTATTTACTGATATACACACTGCTGTACAACCGAACAAATCACATTAGCGTGTGGGAAAGGAGGGTTCTTATCACAGTATCCAATAGCAAGCACCTTGAGCGCTTTAGCGACAGGAGCGATATGCTTTAATAGCGGGAGATAAAAAATAGTACAAAAACATATGCAGTTGAACTTCCAAACTATGAAGTTCTCGAACTCTTGAATTGGCAATACTAGAAGTCAAATTTCATACAAATTACCTTTCGTAACTCGAAGACACTCTAACTCGAGGTCTTTTTGTGGATTATGGTGATTCGAGTCAAGGAAGTTCAACTGTATATGTATGTACAGTGAATTGCCTTATATTCAGACACACACCGGCTGGGCAATTAAGAGAACTCACAGCGTTGTACTGGAACCAATATTTTAACCAACTTTGAAGTATGCTTAATCGTTATACAGTTTAAATTTACATATTACTACACTTTCCTCAGAATATGTCAACAACGTGGTCTCCAAGATATCTTCATACTGGAACCTATTAATGGTGTCTGTTATACGATTCAGCCTCAGACCATTATGTTGTCATCGTTATGCTTAACGGTATTTTTTCTAAACCGTGTATGAAATTCTTTGTTTTTCGGTGGTAGTACATTTCATTCGGCATCATTCCCGTATAACAATTTTTTTGTTTCAATAAAAAATATTGCACCACTTTTTTCCTCCGACTGGACTGGACAAATCTGAGTATTTGTTCGCGAATTCTAAACTCATGCTACATTTTGTCGCAATAAATGTTGTATTTTCGATTATTTATCCTGTCAGGTAAATTAGCGCGTTGTAGCCTTCGTTGAACTATACAAAGATTAATTTACCAATATCGGAAGAAATGGTTCTTGAAGATAAGAATGGATACTTTTTAGCGAGAGTGGTGATACGGTGTTATTGATGTCTAAGTGATGTTTTAAGTCGACCGCGAGTTCCAATATTATTTTTGATATTTTTTACATTTCATTCTGCATTCTAAAATACAATGAATGGCCTTTTATTTTAGCGATGTTTCGAAAACTTTGAGTCTTTTTTCGCACTCGAACACTTCAAAGGACAAACCATTAGAATACATCGTCCGATAAACTGACGTCAGAGTTGAATTTGTGTATTTTCCTTATAATATTGTTAATACCAAAATCGTAGCCATGTATTTTCCTTATAATATTGTTAATACCAAAATCGTAACCAAAATATACCTTGCTGCCGTTGAAAAATACTTAAGAACCATGTTGTGATCTTGCCCCTAGAGATTATTTTTAACAAGTAAGGAAGGGTTAAGTTCGGTAGTGACCGAATATTTTATACTATCGCAATTTATTTATTTAATTTTATTAATATTATATAATACACTATTTGACCCACATATTCGTCATATATATTGTATAAAGTCCATTGAAAGTTGGAAACCCTAATATTTGGTTAGATGCACCGAGGTCCTCATGTTCGATATATGAAGATTTGAAAACAGATGGTACTCTCGCAATTTATTGATCTAATTTTATAAAGTTAACACAATTCGACCCATATATTCGGTATAAAGTTCAATAGAATAACGAAAATCTTCATAAATAGTATATGGGGACTGAGGTAATTCCTAAACCGATTTCACTCGTTTTCACCACCAAGATACAATGTATCGAAGACTATACGCTCACTTAATTTAATATTACTTATAATTAGGTATATGGGATCTGAGGGAAGTTATGACCCGATTTTTACCATTTCAGGTACAGAGAAAAACTGTTATAAGAAAACAATTCAGAGGGAATGAATTACATTAAAATATCTGAGGGATTTACCTAAGTATATTTTCGGTGAAAAATTACCCTTAGGCACTGAGTTATTCATGTTCGATATCAGGGACCTTGAAAAGTCATGGTCCGATTTTGACAATTTTTCCACAAGTGATGTCACAGCTCAAATACAGTATTTGTGTAAAGTTTTATTACGTTATCTTCATTTGTTCCTGATGTATATACAGTATACTCTCGAAAAGTAAATTCTCAGAAAGTAAATAATCGCGGAAAAGTTAATCACCTTTAAGATTACACATGCACCTCGAAAAACTAAATTTTTTAATTTACTTTTCAGAGAGTGTGATAAAAAATTCGAAACGAAGCAAGCATCGTTTTTTACGATGTTGCAAAAACACTTACTCTCTTGTTTATCGCGTCTTTTTAGTAAATAAACTCTCCTACTTGATCCACTGGTTTAAAAATGAAAACGATGCAAATCAGGTGTCAGACTTTTTGAATTGTATTACTAAAATGGTCAGAAAATATATTGCAAAAGAAAAAAAAACCAAAGGATATTCAAGATTTTTTCTCTTCATAGTACTAAATACATATGTATGTAAATATAAATATGTTTTCCATGTAAATCCATATGTTTTATTGAAGAAAATAAATGAATGATTTTTTTAAGTTTAAAAATGCATTTACTATTATATATATATAGTTCCTGTTACTCCTGCAAGGAGCATAGGGCCACAGTAAAACAGTTCCAACCATTTCTGTCACATGCCATACGCTTTATTTCGCCCCAACTTTTTCCTGTAGGTCTGAAGTCAGCCTCCAACTGTCTTCTCCACGTATGAGCAGGTCTGCCAACTCGCCTCTGTCCAGGCGGGTTCCAATCAATAGCATTTCTTGCTGTATCGTTTACAGGTTTGCGCAAAGTGTGCCCGATCCACGCCCACTTACGTTTGAGAATTTCGAGACGCAGTGGGGTTTGTTGCGTGCGTCTCCATAGCGTTTCATTGGAGATTATATCCGGCCAGTAAATGCCTAGTATTCTTCGAAGGCAACGGTTGACGAAGGTTTGTAGTCGTTGTGAATCCCTGGTGATGACATTCCAAGTCTCACAGCCATACAGCAAAACAGATTTTATGTTGGAGTCAAACAACCGCACTTTTGTTCGAATGGATAACTGTTGAGACTTCCAAATATTTTTGAGCATTCCAAATGCTTGCTTTGCTTTTCCTATGCGGTTACTTATATCCTCAGAGGAACCTCCAGAAGCGGTTATCGTGCAGCCAAGATATACGAATGATTCAACATCTTCTACGTATTCTCCAAGTATATGCAGTGGACTCTTATTGTTGGTGTTCAAACGCATCATTTTTGTTTTTTTGAGATTAATTTTAAGACCTGCGTTTGTGGATGATTCGGCTATATCGTCGAGTTTAGCTTGCATATCTGCGTGACTATGCGATAAAACGCATATGTCATCCGCATAATCTAAGTCTTCAAGCCGATCAAACAGTCCCCACCTTATATCTCTCTCTTCACGCGATGCGCTCCTCATCACAACATCCATAACTGTGTTAAAAAGTAAAGGCGACAAAACACACCCTTGTCGCACGCCTCTTTCGACAGGAATGCAGCTACCAAGTTGGCTATCGTGAAACACGCGGGAACTGGCTCCAGAGTACAAGCCCTTTATAAGTGTAATGTGGGTGTTCGGGACTCCTTTACATTCCAGAGCGCTCCAAATTGCACGATGACATAGCGTGTCGAACGCTTTCTCGAAATCTATGAAGGCTACATATAGTGATGAGCGCCATTCCGCCGACTGTTCAACGATTATTCGTAACGTGTTTACATGATCAACACACGACCTTCTGGGACGAAAGCCGGCCTGTTCCTTTCTGAATCCTTCGTCTAGTTCCGAAGCTAGTCTAAGTCTTATAATTTCAGCTATAACTTTATTGAGACAACTTAATAGCGTTATTCCCCTCCAGTTATTGCACAATGTGAGGTCACCCTTTTTCGGAAGATTAATGATGATACCTTCTTTTAGCTCATGCGTGAGCTCTTTCGACTGCCAGAATTTTTTAATATGAGGCAGGATCAGAGAGGCACTCGTCACTGGATCTGCTTTCATAAGTTCTGGGGGTATATTGTCAATTCCAGGCGCCTTGTTGTTTTTCATACATTTTATAGCCATGGTGATCTCGGCTACATTTGGACATTCTACGGATATAAGGGGGTTATCTATGTGTGCTTTGCATTTGCATATACGGTGTGCACTGTCAAGAGTAGAGGCTAAGGTTTTAGTGTAGAAATTTGACCAGATCTCAAGCTGGGTTTCCTTTGATGTGGTGATATTGCCATTGCTATCTCTTAGGGGCCTAGCAGTTGGTTTGGAGTGACATAGAGCCAGTTGTCTTGTGTATATGTAGAGGTCTCTGCTGCGATTCGTCACGGCTGCAATTTGAGTCTTCTTCGCGATGTCATCGACCCACTTTCGCTTGTCACGCCGCGCACTCTGTTTTATCTCGCGGGCTAGTGCTGAATACTGCCTTTGCAGCAGTACTTTTATATTACGCGTTCTTGCGGCGTTAAGATCTGCTTTCATACGTTTCCTATGTGCAATCAGCGCCCAATATCTGTCTGATAGCCACACTTTCCGCGCACTTTGTGGTGTTCCAATCAGTATTTCAGCTGGTTTAATGAAAATTTCTTTCAACGTGCTCCAATTAGAAAGTTCTTCTGCTGTATGCGAAGATAGGGAGCTTTTCAAGGCTTCTGAATATTTCCGCGCTGTTTCCTCCATTTTGAGTCTGCTTAACTGAAATCTGTTTGACCTGAGGGGTGGCGTTTTGTTTACAGCCGCAATTTTTAGTTGCAATGTAGCTAAGAGTAGATGGTGATCGTTGTCTATATCTGCCCCCCGTTTGACTCTTACGTCCAACAGAGAGTGTCGCCATTTTTTGCTGATTGCGAAGTGATCGATTTGGTTTTCTACCAAACGATTTGGTGAAGTCCAAGTGGCTTTATGAATGAATTTGTGAGGAAAGAGTGTACCACCAACGACGAGTTGGCTACCCGCACACATTTCTGCAAAAATAGCTCCATTTTCAGTCATCCTCCCGATTCCATGTCTTCCCATTACTTCCCTGTAATTGGTATTGTCAGGTCCAAGTTGTGCATTGAAATCCCCCATCACTATAAGAATGTCCCCCTTGTTGTCCGATTCTATGATCCTCTCTAGCTGCTGATAAAAGTCTTCTTTGATGGAGATGTCGGTAACGTCAGTGGGAGCGTAGCATTGTATACAGGTTATATTGCGGGCGCGGGATCGAAATCTGGCCGAGATTATTCTGTCGCTGTGCGGTTTCCATTCTATAATAGTTTTGCGAGCAAAATTCGACAGCAAAATACCAACACCACTGCGAGATTGATTTGTTGGTTTGCCTGGATACAGAAGGTGTATACCCGCGGTCTTAACTTCGCCGAACTCTGGCCATCTGGTTTCAGACAGGCCAAGGACGCTGATGTTGTATGCTTGGCTCTCCCTAATTACTTGATTAAGTCGTGACGGTTCTAAAAGCGTACGTATGTTCCAGTTTCCAAATCGTAACCTTGTTTTCATTGCAAATCTCGTCATCAATTTGTGGGGTTGATTTTTATTGTTTCTTTTTTTGGTTTCCATAATCATGTGATTTTAAGACGGATGGCTGATTGGGCCATCGCATCCGCCCAATTATAAAAACAGATAATTTATGTATATATTTGGAAAAGTAAATTATTCGAAAAAGTAAATTACCCAAAATACCAATCGATTTACTTTTCGAGAGTATACTGTATTATAAAGTGAACGAATCAAAAGAATTCAAAATGGAGTTATATGGGAAGTAGACGTAGTTGTGAACCCACATTCCACGCGTGTCATCAGGGTGGCAAGAAAGTGTTATATACCGAATTTCATTGAAATCGGTCGAATAGTTCTTGAGATATGGTTTTTGACCCATAAGTGGGCGACGCCACGCCCATTTTCCATTTTGTAAAAAAATCTCAATGCAGCTTCCTTCTGCCATTTTTTATGTGAAATTTGGTGTTTCTGGCGTTTTTCGTTAGTGAGTTAATTCACTTTTAGTAATTTTCAACCTAACCTTTGTATGGGAGGTGGGCGTGGTTATTATCCGATTTCTTTCATTTTTGGACTGTATAAGGAAATGGTTAAAATAAACGACTGCAGAAAGTTTGGTTTATATAGTTTTATTGGTTTGCGAGTTATATTCAAAAAACCTATTTGGGGGCGGGGTCACGCTCACTTTTCAAAAACAATTACATCCAAATGTGCCCGTCCCTAATGGGATACTATGTTCCAAATTTCATTTTCATAACTTTGTTTATGGCTTAGTTAGATACATAGATAGTGATATTGAGGAAAGCACCGCGACCAGTGGTCTATTGTGCCCTCTCCAAGTCTACAGCGACTCCATAAGACCCAGTACCCTGAAAAACTCCAGGATAGTACTAGGACCAAGGGAGACGATGCGCCCCTCTGTTGGGATGGTATAACCCAAGACTTTGCTCCTGGTTCTGTGAAGCGCTGCACATTTCAGCAGTAAGTGCAGGGGAGTTTTGTCCTCCATGTCACAGAAGCGACAGGTCCGCGACGAGACCAAGCCCAGATTGTTAAGATGTGTCCTGAGCTTACAGTGGCCCGTGTATATACCCACCAATACCCTCAGTTTGCATCTTGGGAGGTTTATTAAGCACTTTAATCTTTTGGTATTGTAACCTCCCAATAGGCCTTTTGACTGACGCAATGCAGCTGAATGGCGCCAATGCTCCTCCCTAACCCTTCTTTCCTCTGCCCGGAACATATCCCTGATAGTGTGGGGACCCACTGCTAGTAAGGGTTCTGGCCCAGTATTTATAGTTGCAGCAGCTGTGCGAGCCAGCTCGTCTCCAATTTCATTCCCTTCTATCCCCTTATGTCCAGGCACCCAGATCAGGTGAACTTTGTTACACGCTGATAGGTAATTTAGCCTATCCATGCACTCTCTGACCAGGCGGCACTTCGTTTCGTATGAGGAAAGCGCTTTTAGTGCCGCCTGGCTATCGCTCATGATGGCAATTCTCTCGTTATGATACCTGCGTTGAATGTTTATTTCAGTACACCGATAAATTGCGTAAACTTCAGCCTGGAATATGCTAGGAAAAGCACCCAGTGGCACAGAGAGTTTAGTCCGAGGGCCTGTTATTCCCGCACCTATGCCATCAGATGTCTTGGAACCGTCAGTGTACCAGTGCAGCGAGTTGCTTTTCAATAAAGCTTCGAAGGCCTGACTGTCCCAGTTGTCTATTTTTCCTAGGGTGATCGTGAAACTCCTAGTAAAGTTGGTCTCTCGGATAGTATCATCTCTAGGAAGGAGAGCTAGAGGGATTCTCTGGCCAATCTCCATCATGTTCCTGGATGATATTACTTTGCCTTTTCCACACCCATCCGCTGTCATTTGCAGAATGGTCTGGTCGGCGCAGTGTTTGATCACAAAGCCTTGTCTGCCCATGCCACCGCTCCATAAGTGATAATTGGTCTAACTATCATGGTGTACATCCATCTAATAATGTGTGGGCTGCAGCCCCAGGTCCTGCCAGCCAGACGTTTACACACCATGAGTGCCTTGGTAACCATATTATTCACTTGAGTATTCCAGCGAAGAGAAGCGTCCAAGGTAATTCCTAGGTATTTCACTACGCTGGAGAATCCTATATCACTGCCGCTAAGTTTAATGGTCCTTAGAGCCGGCAGGGTTCTCCATCTAGTAAAAGGGACGATAGTAGTTTTGGCAGGGTTGATACCTAGACCAACCTTGTCGCACCAACGTTTTGCTAGACTAAGACCTATTTGAATAATATCACAGAGGGTACTTTCGAATTTGCCTATTGCCAGTATCACTATGTCATCCGCATATCCTTGACACCGGATTCCGTTCTCGGATAGTAGCACTAGGAGTTCGTCCACCAGGAGGCTCCAGAGTAGAGGGGACAGAACCCCCCTTGAGGGCAGCCCCTAGTGGTGCCGATCTGTGCTTTCCCCTGAGATGGTCTCAGCGATTCTCGAGCTAAGCAGCGCTTCCGTCCATCTGCAGATTGGATCGGCAATTTGCCTCTTTTTCATGGCATTGATAATGCTAGTGTGTGAGGCATTGTCGAATGCTCAATCGAAGTCTAGGAAAGCACATAGAGCTATTTCTCCGTCCTCTAGAGATTTCCGGATATCAGTTGTTAGCTGATACAGGGCAGTGTTGGTAGACCTACCAGCTATGTTCGCATGCTGATTTCCGTGCAAAGGTTGCACCTTGAGTGCCTTTGCTCTAATCTTATTATCGACTATCTTCTCCATGCTTTTCAGCATGAAGGATGTTAAACTGATTGGCCTGAAAGATTTGGCCAAGGAGTAATCCTTCCTATCTATTTTGGGTATGAAGATGACCCTAGCTATCCTCCAGGAGAGCGGAATGTATGCTAATGCAAGGCTCGCTCTCATTAACCCCACCAGGTGAGTTATTAAGGATTCTCCTCCATGCTGTAGAAGGTCCGGGAAGATCCCGTCCGCTCCTGGCGCCTTGAATTTCTTGAAAGATCCTAAAGACTATTTCACTAAGTCCACTGTGAATAGCTTTCCCGCGAGTGCCCAATCAGTGCGTTTGGGGTGGTAAGGACCTTTCTACACAACCTGATTTTCCGGGATCGACTCCGAGAAGTGCGTACTCAGCAGCACTCTTATCCTGTCTTCTGCGCTTGTTGTATAAGATCCGTTAGGGAGTTTGATAGCTAATGTAGTATCACTTTTCCCCCTGACTAGGGCCTTATGTAATCTCGCAGCCTCTAGCGTCGAGGAGACGCTTTCACAAAAGTTCCTGAAGCTGTCTCTCTTTGCCTGTCTGATCTCCTTGTTATAGTTTGTCAGACTTGTCCTATACTCCAACCAGCACCCTGTGCGTTTCGCTTTGTTGAAAAGCTTGCGCACAGAGGTTCTGAGTTTCGAGAGTTTTTTGTTCCACCATTTGCAGGATTGCCTGCCAGTGGACTTACTAATATAGGGCAGCTGTTATGGTATGCGTCAATGACGTACTGGGTAATTGCAGTGACCCTGCTTTCCAGTGACCCAACAGATCTGTCCCTAACATACTGGTCAACTCTTTCTAAGTTTAAATTAAGAGTTGTTTTGTAGGTATCCCAATTTGTATTTCTTGGGTTGCGTTTTGGTAGAATGTTTTTGATCTCAACTCCGAGTACAAACCTTATGATCCTATGATCTGACATGGATGGTTCCGAGGAGACCCTCCATTGAGATATCAGATTTGTCGCAAGGTCGTTACTCAGAGTGACGTCCACTACTTCTTCCCTGGCCATGGTAATGAAGTTGGGCCTGCACCCTACATTCTTCACGTTTATATTATTACTAATAATAAATTCTAAAAGAGACTCACCCCTTGGGTTGCAGTCTGAGCTGCCCCATTCCACATGGTGCGCATGTGATGCCAATCCTAGGATGAGCGGAAGCTTGCGTAGCCTGCAGTAGTCCCATAACCTCTCCACCGTTGAGGATGGCACAACAGTGGTGTCTCCTGGAAAATAGGCTGACACTAGGACAACTTATTTTTCCTCCTTGTCCCTTATTTGTACAGCCACCAGGTCCTGTGTTAGAAACTCTGAAATGCAGAAGAAATCAATGTCTTTCTTCAGAACAATACAGGCTCTAGCTCTGTCACTGGATAAATTCCAGATTACCTTGTTGTTGTCAGTGTTTAGTCCTCTGACCTCCCCTCTGAAAACCCAGGGTTCCTGGGCTAAGAGGATGCTCAGTTTGTCTTTAACGAACCTGCTGGCGATAACCGTCTATGCAGCCATTGCATGATGCAGGTTCACCTGAGCAACTTCTAAACTGGAGTCCATCATAGAATGGGCTCTAGGAGGTGGAGGTCCTCAGAGTCGCTGGCCTTGCTATCTGCAGCGACTACCTCCTCCATCCCCTCCAAGAGCTCCTGAGTAGAGGGTGCCTCCTCTACTGACTCTTTGGGAAGCGCTTCCGTGGTGTCCATGACATCCGCAGTGGAAGCCTGCGCGACGGGAACCAAGGGGGCGGATTTGACATTTGTCCCCGCTCCATCTTGCACTTTGGCGCTTTCCTTTGCCGTTGCTTCTTCCACGGGCTTTGGCCGCCAAGGGCGCATGTGGACGGCGCTAAACCTGAAGTTTAGGCGGAAGCCCGCCTTCCGGAGTGTTTTGTAAGATACGTCGTCTATCCCATCGTATATTCTTCTTTCTTGCTGTCTATAATTTGCCAAGCTGAGGTGTTAATGCCCTCATTTTGTGCTGTAATCAGCTCCATGGCGAATTCAAGCGGCTCATCAGCGCTTCTAGGAAGGAATACCGTCATACTGTGTATAGGCGGTATTTCTTCACCTCGTTTAGCGCAGAGGACTGGACCGTCTCAACCCTCAAGCTTGGGAGCAGTCTCCGTAAGCCAGGTTGCGGTCTCTTCGTCCCTACATTCAACCAGTAGCATGCCTGATCGGAAGTAGACGCCATTAAAGGATAGAGCGTGCCTCCATCCTTTGGCTACCCGTTTCATAATACGGTTTTGGAGGACAGTAAGTTGGGCCGGGACCAGAGCTATCTCTGGGTAGTTAAGCGGCAGTACTGCAATGCGTACGCTCTTGAGAGTGTCCGCATACCTGCGCTGGCTATCTACCACCCTGGACGCTTCTTCGGACCTAGCATGCCCGCTCGACTCCGGAACCGTGGCTGGTCTGCGCCGCTTAGAACTTGGTAGTTCTTGTGGCGTTACCTGGCTTCTGTCACGTTTGCCAGCTCTTTCACCTCTGACTTGCCGCCTGGTGTCAGAGTTTTCCTCTTTATTGTTTCCTCCGTCGCCGCATATTCTGCCAAGGGCAAGTTCCTTGGCTACTTCAGGCGATTTACTCTCGTCCAGATGCCGAAGGTACCACTTTACAGTGGCCCCACTCATTCCTTTCCTGCGGGGATCGTCTGGACCACCTGGGCAGCCTGCCTCAGGTAGCGGAGGGTATTTACCCCTCCTGTGCCTCCGTCTCCTGTTGGGCTCATTCAGTTTTTCGGGCCGTTCCTTCGCCGGCTCCTTGCCTTTATCCTTAGAGGGTACATTGCAGGGGTTCGTGCTCGCTCGAACCTCCTTTGGGTGTTTTCCCGTCTGGGATGCCAGGAGTAGTGGCTTGCCTACTCTGCCGCTGCTCGTTGAGGATACGTCGTCGTCTCTCGCGTACTCCTCGAACAGCGAACGCTCCTCTGCTGTTAAAGCATCAAGGAAGCGTGGTCTTCTCCCTGAGCTGGGAGTACCGCTGTTTGTTTGTTTTTGTTTGTTGTTGTTGTTTGGCTTAGTTATGACACTGTATAGGTTTCGGTTTCCGCCATTTTGTGGGGGGGCAGTGGGCCGATTTTGCCCATTTTCGAAAGCAACCTCCTCAGGGTGCCAAGGAACATGTGTTCCAAGTTTCATTAAGACAAGTTTTTACTCAAGTTATCGCTTGCACGGACAGACGGACGGACAGACATCCGGATTTCAAATCCACTTGTCATCCTGATCATTTATATATATATAACCCCATATCTGACTTTTATATTTCTTGGAGACACATACAACCGTTAGGTGAACAAAACTATGATACTCTGTGCAACAGGTTGCGAGAGTATAAAAATCAATCACTTAGAATCGTCACACAAACAAAAGGATAACGTCATTGTAATCCTTTTTGGACGTTTATCCATTTCCACCATGATTTTTTAAATTCCGATTTTTGTGATTTTATTCACCGTTAAGTTTGAGTAATTTGTAAAAAATCATAAACAATCATAATTTTTGAGCAAAAAAATAAAAATCAAAAATAATCATTATTTTTGAGCAAAAAAATAAAAATTATAAATAATCATTATATTTGATTTTTATTTTTTTTGGTCAAAATAAAACTCAATTTTGGATTACATGTTTGCTGTTAAGTTTTTTGGTACTATTTTTTCATGTCCCTGATTTTTAGAAAGGGGCTGTAGTATTTATGCAAAGTTCTGTTCGCTAGTGCTTACTTTACATATTGTAAAATAAACTATATGTATATAGGAAGTAGGCGTGGTTGTGAACCGTTTTGGCCTATTTTCACAACATATCATTGGGATGCAAGGAAAATATTACAAATCAGAGATATGGCTTTTGACCCATAAGTGAGCGGAGCCACACCCACTTAAAATTGTGTATACCAATTTGGGTGAAGCCCTTCTGTACCTTATTTATAATGAAATTTAAGGATACTGGTGTTTTCCCTTAGTGAATTAAAGCATTTTTAGTAGTTTTCAACATAACTTTTGTATGGGAGGTGGGCGTGGTCATAATCAGATTTTTGGACTGGTAGTACCCTGTAGAAACGATTCTAGAAAGTTTGGTTGATATAGCTTTAGTAGTTTACGAGATATGTACAAAAAACTTAGTAGGCGGCGGGGCCATGCCCACTTTCCCAATTACATCCAAATTAGTAAATGATTCCTTTACCACAACGTATAGAGAAGTAAAAAACGAACGAGGTCGGCCCGCAAATTACAAATGTAAAAATATTATCTTAGAAATACTCGTTTTTACTGAAGTTATTTTGTTTTGAAAATTGCAACAATCGGTTCATACGTACCTCCAGCAACAAATACGACCAATATAATAACTTATCTCCTTTGTATTTATTTATACTCCAACCCACTGTCGATTTTGTAAAATTCGTGCGAGATATGTCGAACCTCGTTGTTCACTAGAAACTTGGTCAACAGATTATGTAGCACCCAAAAATTTGCATGCTGCAATCTGAAATTTAATTTTTGTGTTTTATTTTTTTATTATTGCAGCAGTTAAAGGCAATTAATGCGCAAATTTAAAAGTTAACAACAAAATATAATACAATGGCTTCAAAGGATGACAGCAATATGAATGAATCAGATGACGAGCGTGACCTTACAAGCTTAACCTGGTTAATGGAGTTGAGGAATCAAAATTTTAGTTGGACAAACGACATGAAACCGATTACTTTGAACGATGTTGAAAAACATAATCAAAATAACACGGAATGCGCACACGATACAGGTGGAGGTGGGCAACCAGGCGCGTTTGATAAACTAAATCTTTTTAAATATAAAGACAACTGCAACAACAATTCTGTTCTGAATAATCGTACTGTGAGAACGAGCAGCAATAAAACACCGATTACTGTGTATGATAAACAACTGAAAGAAACCAGTGCAAGCAGCGACACTGAGCTCAATGCAACGAAACGAAATGCGATTGGAAAATCTATTGAAAAATCATGTAGGAAAATGAATAAAGTCGTACACTGTCATCAGCAACAACCACAACAACAACTATTACTGAAACGAGCGACCCCCTTAGAGCGCTACGAAATGTTTGTGGAAAAAGTCAAGAGGTACATTTTTGTAAACTTTATTTTCATCTCAATATTTACTCAAGTTAACGCTAGCACTGATCAAAAGACAGATCATAAGCTGTGTTCATTTGACTTGTGTGGAATTAATGACATGGAACTTTGACCTTGACCTTGAACTTTCTACAATGAGACCACTATGCTCCCAGTTAAGAAGCATGACGAACTGCTCACCAAGCAGTTTCTACTAGGTTGTTTTTAAAGAAATCCCCCATGTAGTCGCCTGCTAGGTGCAACAAAAGGTCGCTTCTACAATACGCCGACCAGGCTGCGGAAGCGCACAGATTCAGACATGCCATAAACGACATTCGCAGCTGACTCATTAACACCTTCCTTACCTCTTTCTCAGTGAATGGCGTGCTTGGAGCCAAACCGTCACACATAGTAGACGTTGAGTTCGAGTTGCCACGTGAAACCAGCAACTTCGTTCTGTATACTCTAGCAGGTTAAACACCTACTTAGCCAGTCTGTACCCCGACATACAGAATATATGTCTGTCCTGCGTATAATGTGTTTCCGCATGATACTAGTTAGTCACCTCTTTGCATGACCAACGAACTCGACTCACCCCTCTCCCTTTGGTCCGACCCTGTCGAAACACTACGTTTCCTATGCCTACCGTTAGTTGACCTCGACGACAACTGTTATAGATTTATACTTTCCGTTCCAGTAGGGCTATAGATGTTCTTATCATAATGTAACATAGTTACAAAATTTTCAAAAAATGTATATGAACAAATCGCTTCAATATTTTTTATGGCAAAAAAGTAGTTTTCTAAATTTTGTATTTTAGAGTATTTGTAGAATATCAGAAATCGGCGATTAACTATCAAACGGACACAACGGAGAAACCGCCCTTTAATTACTCACACATAATTGGCATGGCGATGTTGGAGAACGGACGAGTGACGTTACAACAAATATGTGCTTGGATTGAGAAGAAATTCGCTTTCTTTCGAGTTAGAAAAAAATGGAATGTGAGTATTTACATATATTACTAATTATATAAGTATTTGTAACTATATACAACAGCAATAAAAGTATATTATTTATGTTATTCTAAACAAAAAATATATATTACAGAATTCGATCAGACACAATTTATCGCTACATCAATGCTTTCGTAAAATAGACCGCAAAAAATTTGAGAAAGGCAAAGGTGGTTACTGGGAACTGGGTGTGGATACGCGCAAATGTGATAGAAAGCGTATAAGGAACAGAAAAAATGCACAACACAGAAGCAAGCATGCGCAGCAGCATCAACAGCAACCGCCACAAACGCAGCAAAATCAGCAGTTCAGCACAAAGAAAAGCAATACTGTACAGGAAACCAAAGCGGTTGTGGTAGTTAATCAGCCGTCAAATCAAACAAAGGTGGCATACAATGAATTGCAAAAACTACAAACTGGTAATTACTATAGTGATTGTGCGTCAGCACAAACTAATGAAAAGCAGGAGGAAGCACGCTCAGCCATTTGTAGCAGCGCGCTTGAGTCGATCGTTAACGCAAGCGAAGGGCATTTATTATTGGACGAGCTCGACATACAGCAAAACATCGATGTGGTCAGCTGTTGCCAACAGTCGCAACCGGAGCAGGAAATCTGTACTACCAGCAATGTGACGGACGCAATGAATTGTGTTGCCAATGTTGATAGTCTACAGCATAATAGGCAGCAGCAATATCAACTGGGTACAATTATAATTAGTACACCCGCCGCCAAATATGGGAGCATTTCCAATTTCGCTGCTTCAACGGGCTCCATTAATTGCATCATTAATGGCGAATGTATTGATGACAAAACACATGAACTGAAACACAATTTCGTAAGTTAATAAACAGTTTAATTTATGTGTAGGTATCGCATTGTAGTTGTATGTAATAGTTGAAATTCTCGGATTGCTTTACGCCGTCTACTAAATAGGTTAGGTTAGGTGAGACTGGTAGTCCAATAACACACACACACATACACAAATTTTGGTTCTCTGCAATGCCAGTTGGAGTGTCGTCACGTAGCCTTCTTTAAGAATGCCTGCGCTTGACGCGAATTCTAAAAGATTTTATGGAGGCAATTTTGCATTGGAGGCTAGCTTTGGGGCTTTTCCAGTAGAAAACACCTCCGCTTGAAATAAATATACTGCAGTGATTCGGTAGTTTGAAAGGTCTTTCACCTAACTCCGCACAGTATATCCCCGCGCCTCCGTTCTCCATTTTCGCGTTAATCGTTTGTATGTTTAATGTGTTGTGTTTAATACCTTTATTCCAGCCGTCTATTTCTATGTTTACATGGCACCATCATTCCAAATTGAAAATGGGATCAAGTAGTCGGTACCTGCCAAATCACCATTTCCTACAGAGCTATTTCCAAAGTTTCTATATGTAAATTCCCCCCCAGTCAGTTGTCATATTGCCAGTTGTCGTCCCGAAGATTTTTCCGCACAATCTTCAGCAAAGAGATCTAACAGCGGCAGGTTTAGTACACATTCAAGAGTCGCCGTTGGGATGGTTCTTCGGTTAGAGTTTCGTTCCGTTTAGCGAGAGGAGCCTCCAAGGATTTTGTATTTCCTTGTAAAGAGAGATCGGTCTTCTCCGCATTCATTCATTCCCGAAATGATGTAGAGCTTGTTAAATTTCATATAGGTCTAAAAATATATTTCTTAAAAGTACTAATAACACAGAGTTCTAAGTTCTAAGTATTATTTGTAGTATACATCATATTCACAACTCGCGCTTATCATACATTTATTTTTCTGCAGATCTACATCAATGACAACGAAATACAAACCCCCTGCGAGAATATAATTATGTCACCATATTCTGATAAAGATGAAATAACGGAAAATGGATCCAAACACAACTCGAATTGCCAATGGCATGCCAACGCTACATTAACACCATTTGTACAATATCCGATAACAACAACGACTAAACCTGTCTCTTCTGTATTGATTAATAGCGTCGAGCAAGAGAGACAAAATTTAATTTCCCAAACTAGAATGCCAAACTTTGTCGTGGAGCAACTGTTGCAACCCACTGGTTTACAATACACATTTCGTCCACCTTTGGAGGCAACAGCAACAACAGTCACGCCAACTGTTACGCTTAACAACAATAACGTTTTGATTGCAGAGCAAAATAATCAGCAATTTCTGACGCATGACAATATACGTCCATACATTGACGGCATTGAAGAGGAATTTCAATATCTGCGCAGCATAGACAATAATCGCGAAGATATATTAGATAGTTTCCTGGATATTTCAGTTAGTGACTACTGAGCTCAATTACAAGGCGACGACGTACATATGTACATATATTCAATTATATTTATCTACAAATAACTCTATAAGTAATTAGTAACAAACCATACGTTATAACAAAAATAATGTATTGCTTTATAGTTGGCTTGAATGTCCTCAATAAATATCTGAAATTATGTTACTGAAAGTGTAGAAAGTGTAATTTGTGTGTTCTTAGTATTTTATTAATTTGTTACAGTTTGAAACTGCAATGAAAATCATGCAATCTTCCCATACAATATATTTTTGCATTCCCTCAGTTGTTTTCAGTTAACAATATAAATGAAGTCAACAACAATTTGGCCCTACAACTGGTTTTCGGTTTTGGTCGCGCCAATAAACCTTCGCCAGTCGTCTCTGCATTGCGCACAACGTCGCCAATAGGGGATTTCAAGCTTCGTCAGGTCTACATCAGAGAACTGCAAAACTCACTTTTTCCTTGAAAAACTTTCTATTCAATTCCAATCACTGAGCGAAGCACAGCGTTGAGTAAAAATCAGCTAATGTTGCCGAACCGCTCATTCGCGTACAATGTGAGCCTTCGGTCCGAAATGCTTTGCTCACGTTTGCTCACATCACGAAATGTTTAGCTCACTTTCGCTGAGTGATTGGAATTGAATAAAAACTTTTGCGTATGAGCTTGTATGTATGTATGTGATTGGCGTTGCAACCGTTTAGCCGGTTATAGCCGAATCGACGTTAGTGCGCCACCTCTCTCTCTCCTTCGCAGTTCGGCGCCAGTTGGAGATCCCAAGTGTAACCAGGTCGCTCTCCACCTGGTCCCTCCAACGGAGTGGAGGCCTTCCCCTTCCTCGGCTTCCTCCGGCGGGTACTGCATCGAACACTTTCAGGGCTGGAGTGTTTTCGTCCATTCGGACAACATGCGTAGCCGCTGTCTTTTAATTCGCTGAACTATGTCAATGTCGTCGTATAACTCGTACAGCTCATCGTTCCATCGTCTGCGGTATTCGCCGTTGCCAATGTTCTGAGGACCATAAATCTTGCGCAAAATTTTCCTCTCGAAAACTCCTAGTGACGTCTCATCTGATGTTGACATCGTCCAAGCTTCTGCACCGTAAAGCAGGACGGGAATGATAAGCGACTTGTAGAGCTTGATTTTGGTTCGTCGAGAGAGGACTTTACTGTTCAATTGCCTACTCAGTCCAAAGTAGCACCTGTTGGGAAGAATTATTCTGCGCTGGATTTCGAGGCTGACATTGTTCGTGTTGTTGATGCTGGTTCTGTTTGCTTGATGACAGGAGATATTTCGTCTTCGAAGATTGTACCCTCTCTGTTTAGCTCTGCAGCTCTTATAATTTTTTCCAGCATCAGGTTAAAGAAGTCGCACGATAGTGAGTCACCTTGTCTGAAACCTCGTTTGGTATCGAACGGCTCGGAGAGGTCCTTCCCAATCATGACGGAGCTTTTGGTGTTGCTCAACGTCAATTTACACAGCCGTATTAGTTTTGCGGGGATACCAAATTCAGACATCGCGGCATAAAGGCAGCTCCTTTTCGTGCTGTCGAAAGCAGCTTTGAAATCGACAAAAAGGTGGTGTATGTCGATCCTCTTTTCACGGATCTTCTCCAAGATTTGGCGCATGGTGAATATCTGGTCCATGGTGGACTTTCCAGGTCTAAAGCCACACTGATAAGGTCTAATCAGTTTGTTGTGTTAGTCTTTCAGTACGCGATATTTAGGAGGCTTATGCCACGGTAATTGGCAGAGATTGTGGGATCTCCCTTTTTATGGATTGGACAGAGCACACTGAGATTCCAATCGTCAGGCATCCTTTCTTCCGACCATATTTTGTAATCTATCGGCCCCCGCCGCTTTGTTCTTCTTCTGGCGTGTGATTGCTATTCGAATTTTTTCATGGTCGGGTAATGGAACATCTGTTCCATCGTCATCGATTGGGGAATCGGTTTCGCCGTCTCCCGCTGTTGTACTTTCACTGCCATTCAGCAGGTCGGAAAAGTGTTCCCTTCAGTATGCCCTGGACATCGGTTACCTGATTACCACCTTGGTCTCTACTTGAGGATGCTCCGGTTTTGAAACCTTTGTTTTTCATAAAATTTTCGAGCATTACCTCTGTCTGCCAGCTTCTCAAGCCCTTCGTACTCACGAATTTCGCTCTCTTTCCTTTTTGTCTGCAGATGCGTCTCGCTTCCCTCTTCAGCTCTCCGTATCTATCCCATCCCGCTCGTGTTGTGGTCGTTTGCAACATTACGAGGTAGGCAGTCTGTTTTCTCTCCGCTGCGAGACGGCACTCCTCATCGTACCAGCTTGTTTTTTGTCGTTGCCGAAAACCAATTGTTTCGGCTGCAGCGGTACGCAGTGAGTTTGAGATGCCGTTCCACAGTTCCCTTATACCGAGATGCTGATGAGTACTCTCAGAGAGCAGGAGTGCAAGTCGAGTAGAGTATTTCGTGGCTGTCTGCGTATGAGCTTATTCTAGGAAAAAGTGAGTTTTGCAGTTTTCTGATATACATACAAGAATTATAGAAGACAAGATTACGACAGACTGAAGCGTTCACGACCCACAAATGGGAATAGGCAACAGAAGAATTGTCAAATGGAAAACGGAAATGTGAAACATAGTTAACCAAATTGAATAATGTGCAGATAAAATATCAATATAATAATGCATATTTATAATTAAAATTATATGTTTTGTTACAAAAAGTTCGCCATTTTGCTAACTTTTTTGTTGGTTGGAAAAGTGAAAAAAATTCTTTATATACGACTTTTTTGTACTATTGTTGTTTAATTCCGCCATTGCAAACTTCTTTTTCAAGTTAATAAATTTTTCACTTAGAATTTTAAATAATAATTAAGCACTAGCCTTGACTTCAGCTCTTTGCTTTGGTTTTATTGTTTTGTACCACCGTGCAATTTGCAAATTTTTCGATCTTTTTTTGTTTTGCTCGCGTGTTTGGGGTCGTGAAAGTTGTCACTCAACAGGAACTCAAAACCCAAAAAAGCTAACTGTAAACGACTGTCGTAATCTTGTCTTCTATCATTCTTGATATACATATACAATTATATATGTACGTATATATATGTATATATGCATGTGTGTGTGCCAACGGATTTTACAAAACCACCCAGCAGATTTTAGGATGATCGTTTGAGACCTCCTGGATTAATCCTTTAGGAGATATCCTATACTCCCTATTACTCCTAATACTCGTGTGTAAATACATGTAAAATTGTATACTCGCTTTTAACATTGCATGTCATTGGAACGCGAGTACTCCTTTTAACCTCCTAATGGAGATCTCTATGACTACTGCTATAGGAGATCTCTATGATTACTCCTAAAGAAGATTTCTATGTTTACTGATATAGGAGATCTCTATGATTACTACTATGGGAGATCTCTATGATTAATCTTAAAGGAGATCTCTATGATTACTACTATAGGAGATCTTTATGATAAATCCTATATTATTTTCAACCTGCAATTACTTTAACAAAAACAAATTTTTATAATTTTTTTAAAGTTTTTTAATTAAATGAATGTACATGAAATCTATTATTTTTTTTATATTATAAGTGTTCCTGTAGAACTGAGTCTTACATTTGAGAAACGCCTTTTTGATCTTTGCCTCAAAATCAGGGTATGAGTAATCATCTTTTAAGGCCTCTAAAAATTAAACTTGTTAAAAAAATATATGACATTAATTGAAATTATGTATTACCGTAAAAAAATTTATTGAAAAGTGCATAATTCTTCAATGCAACTTTTTTTGGCTCCATCCTAATTCACTTTTAAGAGCAGGGACTCCGCAACCACTTCATCCAAAATTTTTGATAGGGGTCTCTTTGAAAACTTTTGATTCAGATACGCCACCTATAATAAACTCAAAGTGTTTAGTAACATCTTAACTAAACACTTTGAGTTTATTATAGGTGGCGTATCTGAATCAAAAGTTTTCAAAGAGACCCCTATCAAAAATTTTGGATGAAGTGGTCAAATGTATTTTATCATACTCACAATTTCTGCCTCAGGCTTATTCAAAACAAGGACTCTGTAGATGCTCAGCATTTATGTTTTTAATAGGAAATATCATTAATTCAATCTTCTTCGGTTGCAATATGTCAATAATCCGCTCCAGGAGTATAGTGTTCTGCGCCGATATTTCCTCTTGCTTCCGTATTCTTTGTTCCATGTCTTTCTGCCAGGAGGAGGTGTTTCGGGAAGTATTGGTGGACACATTGATATTTTCTCCACTTAAAATTGAAGAACTTCCGCATTCTAGGAAAAAAATGTGCTAAAGAGTTAGGAAAAAATATTTGCAAGAAATAAACTTACCGAGAGAATTGAATAAAAAGTTATTTTGTTTTTTTTATTTTTTTTTATCTATAATATAAAAATGAATCGCAAAATGTGTTGCTAAGCGCATAACTCAAGAACAGCTGAACCGATTTCGCAAATTCTTTTTTGCAATGCTTCTTATAGTACAAGGATGGTTCTTACGGAGAGAAATATTAAAAAAATTCCTTAAAAAGTCTAAAATCCACACTTTTCTAATCTCCCATACAAACTACTCTACAAACATAAAAATGAATTGCTGTTCGTTAGTCTCGCAAAAAGTTGAGAACGGTCACACCGATCTGGCTAATTTTAGTCTTGAAATATTCGAGCAAAGCCAAGAAAGGTTTAGAAAGTAAGTAAATATGGAAAAATTGCGAGGAAGATAATAATAAGAGAATTTTATTTGAATTGACAACAAAAATACAAAATAAAAGAAAACAAAAAATAATAATATTGTGAAGGTTTTCATTGTTGCTTTGTTAAAATATTTTTGTCATTTCTCAAATGGATAAGGTTGTGCCGATATCCCAAAACAATTTGTCACCAATAAGGAATGACTAAGTTCGGGTGCAATCGAACATTTTATACTCTCGCAATTTATTGCTATATTTTTTTTAAGATAACACACAATCTGACCTATATATGCGGCATATCTTCTTCTTGACTGGCGTACTTTCAGAGCTGGAGCACCTTCATCCATTCGAACAACATGTCCTAGCCAGCGTAGCCGCTGTTTTTTTATTCGCTGGACTATGTCTATGTCGTCGAATAACACATACAGCTCATCGTTCCATCGTCTGCGGTATTCGCCGTTGCCAATTCTTAAGGGACCATAAATCTTCCGCAAAACCTTTCTCTCGAAAACTCCTAGTGCCGTCTCATCGGATGTTGACATCGTCCACGCTTCTGCACCGTAAAGTTCGACGGGAATGATGAGAGACTTGTAGAGTTTGGTTTTTGTTCGTCGAGAGAGGACTTTACTTTTCAATTGCCTACTTAGTCCATAGTAGCACCTGTTGGCAAGAGTGATTCTGCGTTGGATTTCAAGGCTGAGGCTGTTATTGCTGTTAATGCTGGTTCCCAGGTAGACGAAATTTTCTACAACTTCAAAGTTATGACTGTCAACAGTGACGTGGGAGCCAAGACGCGAATGCGCTGACTGTTTGTTTGACGACAGGAGATATTTCGTCTTGTCCTCGTTCACCACCAGATCCATACGCTTCGCTTCCTTATCCAGTCTGGAGAAAGCAGAACTAACGGCGCGGGTGTTGTTTCCAATGATATCGATATCATCGGCGTACGCCAGTAGCTGTACACTCTTATAGAAGATTGTACTTTCTCTGTTTAGCTCTGCAGCTCGTATTATTTTCTCCAGCATCAGGTTAAAGAAATCACACGAGAGTGAGTCACCTTGTCTGAAACCTCGTCTGGTATCGAACGGCTCGGAGAGGTCCTTCCCGATCCTGACGGAGCTTTTGGTGTTGCTCAATGTCAGCTTACACAGCCGTATTAGTTTTGCGGCGATACCAAATTCAGACATCGCGGCATAAAGGCAGCTCCTTTTCGTGCTGTCGAAAGCAGCTTTAAAGTCGACAAAGAGATAGTGTGTGTCAATCCTATTTTCACGGGTCTTCTCCAAAATTTGGCGCATGGTGAATATCTGGTCTGTTGTTGATTTTCCAGGTCTAAAGCCACACTGATAAGGTCCAATCAGTTTGTTGACGGTGGGCTTTAGCCTTTCACACAATACGCTCGACAGAACCTTATACGCGATGTTGAGGAGGCTTATCCCACGGTAATTGGCGCAAATTGTGGGGTCTCCCTTTTTGTGTATTGGACAGAGCACACTGAGATTCCAATCGTCAGGCATGCTTTCTTCCGACCATATTCTGCAAAGAAGCTGATGCATGCACCTTATCAGTTCTTCGCCGCTGTATTTGAATAGCTCGGCCGTTATCCATCGGCACCCGCCGCCTTATTGTTCTTCAAGCGGGTAATTGCTATTCGAATTTCTTCACGGTCGGGCAATGGCACATCTGCTCCATCGTCGTCGATTGGGGAATCGGGTTCGCCATCTCCTGGTGTTGTACTTTCACTGCCATTCAGCAGGCTGGAGAAGTGTTCCCTCCACAAACTCAGTATACTCTGGTCATCAATAACTAGATCACCTCTGGGGGTCCTACAGGAGTGTGCTCCGATCTTGAAACCTTCAGTTAGTCGCCGGATCTTTTCGTAAAATTTTCGAGCTCTACCCCTGTCGGCCAGCTTGTCAAGCTCTTCATACTCACGCATTTCGGCCTCTTTCTTTTTTTGTCTGCAAATGCGTCTCGCTTCCCTCTTCAGCTCTCGGTATCTTTCCCATCCCGCTCGTGTTGCGGTCGATCGCAACATTGCGAGGTAGGCAGTCTGTTTTCTCTCCACTGCGAGACGACAATCCTCATCATACCAGCTGTTTTTTTGACTTTTCCGAAAACCAATGGTTTCGGTTGCAGCTGTACGTAAGGAGTTTGATATGCCGTCCCACAGCTCCCTTATACCGAGATGCTGATGAGTGCTCTCAGAGAGCAGGAGTGCAAGTCGAGTAGAAAATCGTTCTGCTGTCGGTTGTGATTGCAGCTTCTCGATGTCGAACCTTCCTTGTGTTTGTTGACGTGTGCGCTTTTCTACACAGACACGGGTGCGTAGCTTAGCTGCTACAAGATAGTGGTCCGAGTCGATGTTGGGACCACGAAGCGTACGCACATCAAAAACACTGGAGACATGTCGTCCATCTATCACAACATGATCGATCTTGTTGCGAGTGATTCGATCCGGGGACAGCCAAGTAGCTTGATGGATTTTCTTATGCTGGAATCTAGTACTACAGACGACCATATTTCGGGCCCGGCGAAGTCGATCAGCCTCAGACCGTTTGGTGATGTTTCGTCATGGAGGCTGAATTTTCCGACTGTTGTGCCAAAGACACCTTCTTTACCCACCCTAGCGTTGAAATCGCCAAGCACGATTTTGACATCGTGGCGGGGGCAGCGCTCATAGGTACGTTCTAGAAGGTATCTTTGATCACTTCGTCCTTCTCTTCCGTCGGGGCGTGGGCGCAAATCAGCGATATGTTGAAGAACCTCGCTTTGATGCGGATTGTGGCTAGACGTTCATCCACCGGAGTGAATGCCAGGACTCGACGACGGAGTCTCTCTCCCACCACGAATCCCACACCGAATTTGCGCTCCTTTATATGGCCGCTGTAGTAGATGTCACAAGGACCCACCTTCTACCGTTCTTGTCCCGTCCATCGCATTTCTTGGATTGCGGTGATGTCAGCCTTTACTCTTACAAGGACATAAACCAGCTGGGCAGAGGCACCTTCCCAATTAAGGGTTCGGACATTCCAGGTGCATGCCCTTATTTCGTAGTCCTTTAAACGTTTGCAGTGGTCGTCATCAAAATTGGGGTCTCTCATCCGAGGCTGTTTTTTCTTTTTCATTGGGGGGTGTTTTTATGTGGTGGGTCCCAAACCCTACGCACAACCGCATAGGCGGGTTTCGCCTTCTCACTTTAGCTCGCCTCCAAACGGATGTCTGATCCAGAGGATACTTGGTCTAAGACCGGAAGTCGTGAGCTGCTTGAGCCACATGTAAAAGAATCGTTCCTGGCCACTCCCAAGTGAATGACAGTCAGAAACTTTCCTCACTTACGTGAACTTCTACATATGACTCCATCCTCCTATGCGGCATATAATCCAGTAGAAAATCATCAAGGTTAAATTGCATATTCGGCCTTGAAATTACTCATAAATTGCAAATCAATGATAAACCAGTCTGCAAAATCGCCAAAAATAGTGATATAGCGAAGATTTTCCAGATATTCAAGAAGTCGCTGGAAGCACTGCACAGGACTTTAAAGGATTTACGTGACAACTAAAACGTTTTTGTTAGAGACATGATTCTGTTGCCAGGTGACTTACGCCAGACCCTTCCAATTATTCCTGGATCAACTGTTGCTGACGAACTAAACTCATGCCTAAATCTAATTTGTGGCGACACCAAAAGAGTCGCCAATTAACAACTAATATACGAGTGATTTCGAAACAATATCAAATTGCGATTATGGAAGCAGTTGGAAATGGTAGCGTCCCAGTTGACACCTCGATGGTTTAATAACATTTCAAAAAGATTTCTGTCACTTCATTGGTTCGAAGGAGAAGCTTATTCATCGTCTTTTTTTTTGACATGAAACCACAATATGATAACCATAAATGACTATTTGTGGTAAAAACGAAGAGCTCGGTGATCTTAATGCTACAATTTAGAACTTCCTTCCAGGAGAGTTGACAAAGTTACAAACCAATATGTCCCACAGACTATTTAAAAGTGCCTGGACTATCCCCACTCACTTGCAATTAAAAGAAGTGTGGGTTGACTTCAATATTTCTCGACTTTTCAATATAACAATACTGGCTGTGAAGAAGGTAATCAGTATAGTCATCGAAGCCAAATTTGAGCCAACTTATGCTCATTTGTTACATACTTCAATATACGATTACAATTCAAATTATAACAAATTATGATGATTTACGATTAATACAGATCTACAATAATATATATTAAGAATTTTCAAATTTACCGGCTATAACTTTTTCGTCTCTATGCGTAAGAATCTTTTCTCTGTATTGAAAAATTTACTAATTTAATGTATACCTTAGCCACAAAAACGTGTGGCCGCTTCTGCTAGTTTATCTATAATTAAGTGTATAATATTATATTATTTTACAAGTATTATATTATGTTTTTATTATATATTAATTTAGTAACAATGATGCAAAATGGGAACAAAATGAAAGTGATCGTCTTCAGCAATTGCAAAAAACATGCAGTAAATTATTTCGAGAGGTATATTGTGCTCTAAATCAGCTAAAACAGATGCTTTCGATATCACAAACGCACTTGTTGAGTCTACTGGATAAGTAAATGAACTTGTTGCATCGTTAAAATTTTTACCTCTAACAACCAGCTGTTCACCCACTTTTTGAAACCCAATTATTTTAAAAACATTTAATTCCTGCGTCATGCAATATCAATCTGGGACTTTATTGCTTAAAAAAAAATTACCGAACTGGTATTTATTATAAATATTATTAACTATTTTGCCCAGTGGACAATTTTTATTTTCTTCCTAGTAATAAAATTTCGCTCTGTAATGCGATTATTCAACTGTATTGAGATTTCCGGTGTGCAGTAGTATGAAATCTTGCTAAATGGAAGTTTTTTGTGGTTCGTTCTTCGAAACTTTGGTCAGTTCTTAAGACGCCAGAAGTTAAAGAATATGAGAGACGTTTATTTATTCTTACAGCTTTTCGCTCACATTTGGAACATCCATATGAACACGTATGGCCAACAGTGCCACTTAAAAAAGCTTTGGCTGGAGCATCACATATGATAGCACCTATTTTGATTTTATAAGATTTACCGTCATAGAGCATCCCATTTTTTTAAGCTCAGAGTACTCGTCCAAAAATTTCTCCAAATATTTTCAACTTCCTGTGGCATTGAGCAACCAATAAAACTGCCAATTAAAAATGGTTGTGATTCACAATTTGAAATTGCTCCCAATATTGGCCAAAGAGTTTTCGCGGAACTTTTGTAAAGTGGCAAACCATCGCACAGTGGGGCCAATGGAGATCATTTCTCGGATTAATTAAAAAAAAATATATGAAGATCCTTCAAAACTAAGTATACTTGCTTAAAGTACACAAAATTCTACATCAGTATGCAAAAAAAAAAATGTCAAATACGTAATAGTGCTTACGTAGTGAAGCTACAAACTTGATATTTGCGAAACAAAAATCTAATTTTTTGTTTTTTAAAGCCGCAGATCTTTTGTACGTAAATTGTGTTTTTGTAAAGTAATTCTAAAAATTTGTAAAACTTAACCATGGAACCATCAAACTCAGGTAATAATTGAACTAGTTTGCTAAATTGTGTGTAAAGTTATAATTGCAAAAGTATGTTTTTTTGAGATTATATATATGGAGTCCAAAAAAAAATTAATTTTCTTAGTTTAAGTAGACAAAAAGTTGGTAGTTCAATTGAGTTCAGATAAGATTTAAACACCATTGGAAAGCCTGAACAATTAAATGTTATTTTAGAAAAATTTAGGTTGCGCATCAGTGCGCCTCAGAAGATATCCTCGCATTTGTAATAATATTCCGTATGCAATTTATAAATTAAATTTGCTTCTGGACTGTAGCTTGTGCGCCTAACGGTTTTGTTGTTGTTTTTGTTGTTACATTTACTGTTGTTGTTTATATTGTTGGAGTTTTGTTGCTTTTGTTGTTGTTATTTTATATTTTTATTTTTTGTTTTGTTTTAATATACCATATTTTAAGAGTCATGTGATTAAATTTTGCAGGAACATGCTCAAACGTCGTTTTTTTTACTCGCCTCAGCTTGTACAATATTTTCAATTGTGTCAGCTGTAGGACAATGGATGATAAAATCATGCATTTAAAAGAAGAGCTAAAAAAACGTACTGGTTATTCTGAAGACAACTCTCAAGTTTTCAATGAACGAATAAAAAAATTTGTATTTGAGTTTAAGAAAAAATGGAATAAGGCCCATAGAAGGGAAGATAGATTTCTATCTGATATTAATAAGAATTGGCTACAATCGTCAATTGGGTTTCCACTAGGTCAAGCATGTAAAAGAGGTCGAAAAGAAATTTCATTTAGTGACTCTAGTGATTCGTCTAAATTAAAAAAAACTAAATTTTTAAGAGATACCACAGAGTTACCAGTTTTACTTCATGCAGCAGAAACTAAATTAAGAACAACCGGCTCCGTAGAAAAATCAAAAGCGATACGTAGTATCGTACATTTTTCACCATCAACAGCCAAAAGGTTTAACGAAAGTTTAAAGAAACCTGTAGTCAGTACAAAAATGTCAAATCTTAAAGCTCTAGCTGTCTTCGTAGAAGCTAAGCTATCTCGCTACCAATACAATGTTGTTAGACAATCTGCTCCAGATAAGTTTCCATCATATAAAATTATACAAAACGAGAAAAAAAAAGTGCTATCCAGAATATCGGTGCATTACAATAAGCGAAACTTCCGCTGAAGTAAGTTTACAAGCACTATTAAACCACACAGCAGAACAATTAATACAAATTCATGAAAACCGTATTGACTCGTTAATTAACCAAAAACTCCAACTGTATACTAAATGGGGATTTGATGGAAGCTCTGGTCACAGTTCGTACAAGCAAGCTTTTCATGGATGTGATGGTATCGATTCCTCCGTATTTTTAACTACAATTGTGCCTCTAAAACTTATGTTGGCTGAACAAGTAATTTGGAAAAATCCTCGACCATCATCAACTAGATTTTGTAGGCCCCTAAAAATTGAATTTGTGAAGGAAACCAAATCTGTGGCGATTACGGAAAAGGAAAGGGTAGAACAAGAAATTAAGAATTTAATTTGTACAATTATACTAGTTAATGACAAAGTTGTATATGTGGATCACAAATTAATTTTGACAATGATTGATGGGAAGGTGTGCAATGCTTTAACTGGAACTACATCAACACAAAAGTGCTATTTATGTGGGGCAACTACTAAGGATTTTAACAATATAGAAGACATGATCGAAAGACCTGTAAATGTAGAAAACTTGAAATTTGGCTTATCTATTCTTCACGGCTGGATTAGATTTTTTGAAAGCCTCCTACATATTTCATACAAATTGCCGATACAGAAATGGCAAGCTAGAACCGATTCAGAAAAACAAATCGTTTCTGAGACGAAGCGAAAAATTCAGAAGCAATTTAAAGAAACTTTAGGATTAATAGTGGAAGAACCAAAACCTGGCTTTGGAAACACAAATGATGGTAATACCGCCAGACGTTTTTTTCAAAATGCAGAAAAGTCTGCTGAAATAACCTCTATAAATTTAAATTTGATAAAGCAAATGCACATTCTTTTAATTGTGGTATCTAGTAGGTATGAAATAAACAACAAAAAATTTCGATTTTTTTCACGTAAAACACCAAAACTTTTTGTTAAGTTGTATCCGTGGTACAACATGCCCCCGACTTTGCACAAATACTTTATACACGGACCTGAAATTATTGATAACGCACTTTTGCCTATTGGCCAATTATCAGAAGAAGCACAAGAAGCTCGCAATAAAGATTTTAAAAAATATCGTCAATTCCATTCAAGAAAGTGCAGCCGCGAAAAGTCTAATCTAGATATTCTCAATTCTTTTTTTTTAACCTCAGATCCAATAATTTCAAGCATGCGAAGATTGCCAAACAAGAACTTGCAAAATTTACCAGAAGAACCTGTCGATTTAATTATAAGTGATGAGTATGGAAATAGCGATGATGATAGTGAAGATGTTGATGATGATGATAATGATGATGATGATGATGACGTCGACGATGACGATGATGATGTTAGTGAAGGTGACAATTATTACAATGAGAGTTTAGATACAGATGACATCGATATTAAATAAGAACTTTTTGGAATTGCTTCAATTCTATAGTCATATATAGTAAACCATTATTTTAATATTACAGCTGCATCCAAATCTTCTTAAAAACTATTTGTTGTGCCTAACTGGATTTGAATAAAATATAAAATAATCAAAAATTATAAAAATAAAGCTCCTGTTAATTAATCCGAGAAATGATCTCCATTGGCCCCACTGTGCATCGCAAAAAACATCTAATACAATTGTTTCACCTACAGAATTATCGTGTTTTATTTCATTTTTCAATGCATTTTCTAAGCCAAAGTGAAA
Source organism: Zeugodacus cucurbitae (assembly GCF_028554725.1). Lineage (NCBI taxonomy): Eukaryota > Metazoa > Arthropoda > Insecta > Diptera > Tephritidae > Zeugodacus > Zeugodacus cucurbitae. Next base: position 29,835,704 of record NC_071672.1, on the reverse strand, counting down.
ATATTCTCCATACTATTACATACTATTACATTAGTATCATCTGGTTGAAAAGATTGTAAGAGCTTATTTTTTGATATAGGCACATTTAAATTTTGTGAGTTTAAAATTGCAAGAAGACTATTACATGCGGCCCTTGTTATTCGATTTTCAATTGCCCAAATGGCTAACAAATAAAATTTCTTCTATCACTTCTTTCGAGCCTGTACCACTTTCAACTTCTTCAAAAACTTCTTTAGAGCCTGTATCACTTTCAATTTCATTAACACTTTCCACATCATTTTCGTTTTGCGTATTATTATTTTGTTTTTTATTTAAATTATTTACTTTTTTATTCACTAGAGTAAAAAAATGTACCTTATAGAGTACATTTAATTATCAATTTTAAATATTTAATACTCAATAGATATAAAACACTTACGTCTGCACGCTTTAAAAACACAGTTGAAATGAACAATTGCTTGAAGACAAAAATTAACAGTTATTATTTCCCGACCATGAAGAAATTCGAATAGCAATTACCCGCTTGAAGAACAACAAAGCAGCGGGGGCCGATAGATTACCGGCAGAACTATTCAAATACGGCGGCGAAGAACTGATAAGGTGCATGCATCAGCTTCTTTGCAGAATATGGTCGGAAGAAAGCATGCCTGACGATTGGAATCTCAGTGTGCTCTGCCCAATCCATAAAAAGGGAGATCCCACAATCTGCGCCAATTACCGTGGGATCAGCCTCCTAAATATCGCATACAAGGTTCTATCGAGCGTATTGTGTGAAAGACTAAAGCCCACCGTCAACAAACTGATTGGACCTTATCAGTGTGGCTTTAGACCTGGAAAATCGACAACTGACCAGATATTCACCATGCGCCAAATCTTGGAAAAGACCCGAGAAAAGAGGATCGACACACACCACCTTTTTGTCGATTTTAAAGCTGCTTTCGACAGCACGAAAAGGAGTTGCCTTTACGCCGCGATGTCTGAATTTGGTATCCCCGCAAAACTAATACGGCTGTGTAAATTGACGTTGAGCAACACCAAAAGCTCCGTCATGATTGGGAAGGACCTCTCCGAGCCGTTCGATACCAAACGAGGTTTCAGACAAGGTGACTCACTATCGTGCGACTTCTTTAACCTGATGCTGGAAAAAATTATAAGAGCTGCAGAGCTAAACCGAGAAGGTACAATCTTCTACAAGAGTGTACAGCTCCTGGCGTACGCCGATGATATTGATATCATCGGAAGCAACAACCGCGCCGTTTGTTCTGCTTTTTCCCGCATGGATAAGGAGGCGAAGCGAATGGGTCTGGAGGTGAATGAGGACAAGACGAAATATCTCCTGTCATCAAACAAACAGTCGGCGCATTCGCGTCTTGGCTCCCACGTCACTGTTGACAGTCATAACTTCGAGGTCGTAGATAATTTCGTATACCTGGGAACCAGCATCAACAACACGAACAATGTCAGCCTCGAAATCCAGCGCAGAATAACTCTTGCCAACAGGTGCTACTTTGGACTGAGTAGGCAATTGAACAGTAAAGTCCTCTCTCGACGAACCAAAATCAAGCTCTAGAAGTCACTTATCATTCCCGTCCTGCTTTACGGTGCAGAAGCTTGGACGATGTCAACATCAGATGAGACGACACTAGGAGTTTTCGAGAGGAAAATTTTGCGCAAGATTTATGGTCCTCAGAACATTGGCAACGGCGAATACCGCAGACGATGGAACGATGAGCTGTACGAGTTATACGACGACATTGACATAGTTCAGCGAATAAAAAGACAGCGGCTACGCTGGCTAGGTCATGTTGTCCGAATGGACGAAAACACTCCAGCCCTGAAAGTGTTCGATGCAGTACCCGCCGGAGGAAGCCGAGGAAGGGGAAGGCCTCCACTCCGTTGGAGGGACCAGGTGGAGAGCGACCTGGTTACACTTGGGATCTCCAACTGGCGCCGAACTGCAAAGGAGAGAGACAGGTGGCGCACTATCGTCGATTCGGCTATAACCGGCTAAACGGTTGCAACGCCAATCACATACATTTCCCGTTAAATTGTAATTTTTGAATCAAAAGTACGATTTTTAAGCTACGAAAAATTAAAAAATCTCCTTTATTGCTCCTAAAGGAGGACAAAAGGAGATCAATACTAAAATGAAGTAAAAAAATTACAATAGAAGTATAAAATTTCCTTTTTTGCTCCTAAAAGATGACAAAAGGAGGTCAAAAATAAAATAAAATATAAAAAAACACAATATAAGAACTAAATTAAAAAATCTCCCTTACTGCTCCTAAAAGAGGTTAATAGGAGGACTCCTTCATTCCTCCTTTCAGGAGATCTCGCTTTTAAATCTGCTGGACAGTAGCGCTGCTGGTTGCGCATTTATTCAAGCACAATTAGTTTATCCATATGTGTTGAGTTTGCTCATACCCATTGAGTTTGCTCTGTTGTGTGTTTGTTTTCATTCCACACGATCATTGTTGAGCCGATTGAGCAAACGCCTGGGTAGAGCTGTTTCAACACGAGCAAACGAATTCACCGCAATTGAGCTGAATTTAGCTCAGTAGCGAATCATTCACGAATGCCATTTTGAGCGCTTGAGTCGAATGGGCTGATACTTCGGGTATTGTTCGTGCATGAACATTTTTGCGCTCAACGGTTGCTGTTCTCTGGTCTACATCCACTTGATAATTCTACTTGTGTTTTGGACGTCCTTTTCTTATTCGGCCGCTAAAGGGAATCGTATCGTATATTTTACGCGCTGGAAAGTTTTTAGGCGATAGGCATAAGCCAGCGCTTATTCTTAAGCTTCGCATTATGTCCATATTAGCAGTTCTGGGATATATGGCTCCTGGGACCCAGATAGACGAAGTCTTTTATAACTGCCTCGCTGAGAATCTTTGCATGATGACAGGAGTTAGCTTGTTTTGCCCTCATTCACCACTAGACTATTTGTCGAACAGTTATTTTAGTGGATTTAGACACCATATACCCGATATAAGGGTTTCACACTAACTGGACGACTTTATACACGCTTTATACAGCCCCGTTATACTATACATACATAATGATTTTCTTTTTTAGTGGAGTGAATATATCCAATTGAATATTGGTGAAATAGTGAATTATCTTAACAACATACTTACCACTAGATCCAATATACGTCACTCCCGACTCTATTACTCGCCTGAATTATGATTTTTTGGTAAGTTTTCCTTACTTCAGCTGCAGAGATATGGTACTAATTTAGGGGACCATAAATCAATACGGTTATACCACAATTTGCATCATCATGCCATTGTATTGGTCAGTCGTCTGTTTTTCTTTGTAACAATGGACCTCATGGACCAACTTCAGTCTTATCTCATATACTCTAACTCTCGAAAAGGGAAGGTCACTCCTCGTCTTAAACACATTCTTGGACTAAAGACCTCCAAAGACTGCGAGCTCCTTGATTGCTGCACCTAAAGCATCAGCTCCGGTCGACGCTGCTCCGAGGACGCAAAGAATCACGGGACCACTCAATCAATCCAATGTCGCATTAGTCAGCGATGCAAGCGAAGTGCAGCAGTTCAAAGATCAGGGGTCGCCACGCCACTTTCGAGTGTACGGCCGACAAATACGCTGTTTCCAACGTTGCCATTTTGGTCCGAACGGACCAAAATTGGTAGTTTCATTTGCCTTTGGTAGTTTGGTTGGTAGGTTAAAGGATTTGGTAGGCAAAATCTTTTTATTAGATGTAATAGAATGTTAATACAAAGAATGTTAATCTTAAAATTTGTTCGCTTAATATTTCTTGCTTTAAGAGACTATAAAAAATACTGTTCAGTAAAATCCCAAATGTGCTTGCTATTTCACAAACAATATGGCTTAGTTGTAATAATTAGATGTAATTTACAGATTTCTTGAACAATGGGAAAGTGTTAGAATATATTTTATTTCAAATTATCTTGAAGTCAATGGAATTCGATCCACAGAGTTAGAAAACACTATGAACTAAAATATTTATTTTTTGTTTTTAACGTATGGGAGTACATTATTAATATTTTGAATATGGAATTTCAGTCGGAAAGTTGTCGGTTGTCATATTTTTATTCTAATATTAAGTAAATATTCCTTCACATTTTAAATAATTTCATTTGCAACAAATTTTGAAACAACATATTTATTAATGCAATCGCGTAATTGCGATGCGAAGAGAATGACTTGCAGGGCGATTTTCAGTTTCAGATTAAGATTCTCCAGTACGGAGTCTTTTTGATAACCCCACCTGGGAACTATTTCCAGAAAGTTGAGATTCTTACAGAAAATAAAGCATATGTTACTCGGGGTGAATGTAGCTTTCCAATGGTGAAAGAATATTTGAAATCGGCACAGTAGTTTTTGAGTTTATTCATTACAAACATATGTACATACAAATCTTTCCTCTTTATAATATTAGTATAGATAAAGAAACAAAAAATCAAATTCATGTATCAAAAATATTTGTTGGGACAACTGTGAATTATATACAGTAATCCCCGCTTAAGTGCCCCTTCTTAACATGCAAGACTTTTGAGATACTTAAGCGCCTCGAGATACTTAAGCGCCTCGAAGTACTTACCAAGTTTTTTCTCAAATATTTCGATCTAATATTTTTTCTTTTAGAATGAAAGCCACATTTATTTGTTATTAATAACAAAAATACTTACTAATGACAATAAATATGAAAGAAACAAGCAAGGAAGGGCTAAGTTCGGGTGTAACCGAACATTTTATACGCTCGCAATTTATTTAACTTTATTAATATTATATAATACACAATTTTACCCACATTTTCGTCATATATATTGTATAAAGTCCATTGAAAGTTGGAAACCCTAATATTAGGTTAGAAGCACCGAGGTCCTCATGCTCGATATATGGGGCCTTGAAAACCTATGGTCCGATTTCGGCGATTTTTAGAATGGGGCTGCCACACTATAAACGTAGTATTTGTGCAAATTTCTGCACCGATATCTTCACTAGTGCTTACTTTATATATTGTAAATTAAATGATTCAGATCGTCTTCAAAGTTCTGGTATATAGGAAGTAGGCGTGGTTGTGAATTGATTTGGCCTATTTTCACAACATATCATTGGGATGTAAGGAAACTATTACAAACCAAGTTTCATTGAAATCGGTCGTTTAGTTCCTGAGATATGGTTTTTGACGCATAAGTGGGCGATGCCGCGCCCATTTTTCATTTTGTAAAAAGATCTGAGTGCAGCTCCTATCTGCCATTGCTTATGTGAAATTTAGTGTTTCTGACGTTTTTCGTTAGTGAGTTAACCTACTTTTAGTAATTTTCAACCTAACCTTTGTATGGGAGGTGGACGTGGTTATTATCCGATTTCTTTCATTTTTGGACTGTATTAAGAAGTGGCTAAAAGAAACGACTGCAGAAATTTTGGTTTATATACCTTTATTTATTGAGAGATAAATACAAAAAACTTATTTGAGGGCGGGGCCACGCCCACTTCTTCAAAAAAATTACATCCAAATGTGCCTCCCCTAATGCGATCCTGTGTTCTAAATGTTATTTTAATAACTTTATTTATGGCTTAGTTATGACTCTGTATAGGTTTTCAGTTTCCGCCATTTTGTGGGCGTGGCAGTGGACCGATTTTGCCCATTTTCGAAAGCAACCTCCTCAGGGTGCCAAGAAATATGTGTTCCAAGTTTCATTAAGATATTTTAATTTCTACTCAAGTTATCGCTTGCACGGACAGACGGACGGACATACATCCGGATTTAAAATTAACTCGTCATCCTGATCATTTATATATATATATAACTACATATCTAACTCTTCACTTAAGCGGGGATGACTGTATTAAAAGTTAAACTAGCGATAACGAAATAGGTGATAATCAAACTAACATAATTAAATTTTATATTGAGCTTTAGACCAAATCAAATCGAGATTTGATTTTTACCGGAAAGATTTGCAATTTTAAATAGTATAACGCCAAGTAATGTTCTTTTGAAAACCAAAATATAGAACTACAACCATTAATTCAAAATTTTAAAATTTTAGTTCTGTGAACCTCGATAAGATAATAACTCAATGGAAGTTAAAGTACTTTCATATATACATATGTACAAGTACTTTCAATAGTATTATACATTGTAAAGAACTAGTGCACAAGGGTGAAGTATATACGTTATGTATGGTCAGCCAAAAAATTATCTCTTAGATAAATAATAAACTGCTGCACAAGTGCAATTGAAATCACCGAAGCAATGTGCGAACTATTGCATGTGATTTGTTTGATGACATTTGAGACAATATAGCAGGGAACCTAAATAGCAACGAACACCAAAAGTCATAAGCAAGCAACACTTGTTCGTATTTACGACAATGCAATGCAATGTTTACTCATTTTTTAGGCTTGAAAGGCAATGAAAACAAATGGTTTTATAAAATAATTTACATTTTAGCATAAAAATAACAACAATGTGTGCTGACATGAATTAGGAAAATGTTTTGTTGCATTCGTTGTCATAGGCTTGATTTTCATTGCCTTTCATTGTCATACCTTTCGTACCTTCTCCGACAGTAAAACAAGCATTTGCTTTTACTGCTCTGAGTGTATTGTTGATACGTACAAAAATATTTTTTCGAGTGGTAACACTGGCTGTTTCACCAATTTCCTAATAGAGCCAATCCGTTGAGAACTCACACCGGCATCGACGTCAACGGAGATTACTGTTGTATTGACCACGCTACAACAGCTGAAGAAACTGCTAGGCAATTAATTCGCCCATGTTGGCCGGGATGAGTTCCTTGCAGCACAAATGACTGGTGCTCTTTAGCTGTTTAAGTCGGTTCATTCGTAACTCTTGTCGCATGAATAATCTCTTTAGCCTAACCAGTGATTTGTGATTTCAAATCAGATTGCAGGAGAGTCTGTCCTTTCCTTGTTTTGTTTAATCCAATGATTCCACCGGCTAACAAACCACACCAAACCATTGCCTATGATCTTGACGTGGTCATTCGGTCGGATGAAATAAATAAATATTTGCTGAAATATAGATTTTATAGCTTTGCTTTTAAGTGTTTTTATTAAGTCGTGATTAATTATTACAAAAACAATTGCTTTATTTGTATACATGTTATTGGTTTATGGCGTAGAATAATTTCACTTTTTAGTAATTTAAATATAAATTTCTAAGCAAATTTATACAACTCAGTTATGTATGTTGTATTATTATATAATAGATATAAATATGTATATGCATAATTTAAAATAAAATAGTTGTCTTTATGACAATAAAAGTATCTGCTGGCACAAAGTTTGTCACTCGTTTGTTCCCATTTTCTGACTTATAGTACATATATTATTATATACTCGTATGCTTAGTACAATATAAAGAAAAATATTATTATATATTGTATATTTTACATATACAACAAATGCAATTATTGTTTTGTTTTTGTACATTTTATAATACGCTATTTACCCGAGCACAAACATAATTACGTTTGGAAATTTCGTTGATATTTTGTTTTCTGCTATGGGTGTGCTCGAACTCTCACATACGTTGGTGTAAGTAATCCCCCTATTATGTTCTTTCGAGTAAACAACTCTATGTGACAACAGTACGATACGTCGATATGCAATCTTAAGCCTCTTCAGAGTTTCCGGGAATATTTGAACCAAGTTTATACAAGGTTTTACTGTCAGACCCCTAATAGGTTTTTCGCACAATTAACCGGCATATGCTCGATTCAAGCGCAGATTTAGATTGATTTGCCATACAAAAGAAATTTCTTAAATACATTAATTTTTAAACGAATATGTACAAAGCGAGTTGAATAATTTGGCTGTGATAAAATAGCAATCAGCTGCTGAACGTTAATCGAGTAGCCGGCTGTGCGAAAAGGCAAAAACTGGTTTATCAATTAAAGTATTAATATATTCAATTAATTTGGGTATACGAAAAGGATATAATCCTTTGTCGATGAGTGACATTTTTTATAATAGTATGTGCTGTGGCATTTATATTTCATTTTACGTTCTCAAGGGGTTAGGTGGGTTTCGAAATTGCAAAATGTAGAATTTTTTTTTGTGTGAATAGTACAATATGCTTAAAAATTATCAAAAATATAAGATCGATCCGTGTAAAATTCTATGAGAGAGACTCTTTCAAAGTTCCGCACATCAGGCCACATCAGTTTGAATGTAAAACTTTGGACACGATTTCTTGAAAGGTTTTGAGGCGATTTTTTTTTTTTAATTTTGCACACATCTTTGGAATGACATTATCTATTTAATGAGCGAAGCATACTTATACTTCTTATACGAGTTCGGAAAAGGTTGCGATAATTGTTGCGCAACATGCAACATTATGCATAAACATACATGTGTATATGTCATTGAACAAACACACAAACTTACATTTGTATATGCGTGCATGTAAGTTTGTCAACCACCAAAAATCGAAAGCAATGTTCTACAAAAACAACAAGCGCCAAAAATGTATGTCGATATGTTTGCATGCTCATACATATTCATACATATTTACGACAAACCGATTTTCTACCAACAGCGCAATGTTGCGTCGCTTTGGCATTGCGCAGGCGGCCATCAATTTTTCGACACATCGAGCTTCACAGAGTCGTTTCAAGTGATCCCTCCGTAATTATAAATGCGCAAAATATGCATTGGATAGTATTGACTTACTATTAGCAAATATAAAAGACATAAAACAATCCATAATAATATAAGTTGGGGACATGGACCTCTTTGCCTGCGAAAACGCGACACTGATTACAAGTCTGTGACAAAAAAATTACTATTTGTGGTCATTCGTTGTCCGTGGCAACGAAGATTTTACAAGAAATGTACTACAAGTGCACATATTTACACACATATGCATGTAAACAAATTTGGTTCTTTTGATTTTTTTCTTTCGTTTCTGTTTCATTTCTGCGAATTCTCAACTAGTTTATGTGACTTTTGCTTGAAATTCTCTGCGTTTGCCGTTGAAAAGTTAAGACTATGCTTCACAGGATCATTTCTTGTAGTCATTTACTTTCTTTGCAAATGGAAAGTATTTGGTTGGTGACATATTCACATGTGTATGTATAAACATATTCACATGTGAATGTATTTTATTTCAATGAAATTAAAATTTCTCAAGGTTGTGGGTTCGAGCCTCACCCGGGGCGTTAATTTTTTTATTTATTTCAATAAAATTGAATTTTTCGAATTTCTTAAGGCTGTGGGTTCGAGCCTCACCCGGGGCATTAAATTTTTTATTTATGTCAATAAAATTAAATTTTTAAAATTTGTTAAAGTTGTGGGTTCGAGCCTCACCCGGGGCAGTAACTTTTTTATTTGAATAAAATTAAATTTTTTTGAAGTTAAACGACTTCGGAAAAATGTGTACGCAGATGTATGATTGAAATATGAACATATTCGCATGTGTATGTATAAATATATGCACATTGGTATGTATAAACATATTCACATGTGTACATATGAAGCTGAACCAATACTGGCATTCCTCAGAGAGAAATTTTCATTAGAAATGATCAATGGAAGAAATGATCCTACGACAAAAGGAGGTACGACTATTGATACGGTATTCGCGAGAGTTATAGATAAAATAGATGTAAGACATTTCATATCGTATTTTAGTTATCATAATCCAATTGTAAATATTATAGATATCAATCCGACAGAACCCAGAAATGATAATTAATTTGGACTTTGGTTTATAAAATGTGCCTAATAAATTTATAAAATATGAATTTAAGAAAGTGTCTCTCGCTATTTTTCTTTCATACAAAATGATATGCATTTCTTGGAATATCACTAAGAAGTATAACTTCATCCGCGCGTAGGGACTCCTCGCACTCTTTTTTTTTTATTTTTTATACCAACTATTTAATTCGTGCCAATAAAAGGTGAAATTTTGAACAAAAAATTTTAATAAAAAACGGCTAAGTTTTCGGAATTTTTAAATACAAATTTCACAAAATACTGTTTAAATTGTATGTATGTATGTATGTATATGTTTATATTAATTTAAAAAAAATTGTAAAAATAACAGTTGTTTTTGGCATCTGACACCCACCTAATCCATTCAACGATGCTTGGATTTCACGATTTTTGACTCGTTTTTCATAATTTCGTAAATTTGATATTTTAAAAGCTAAATGCTCGCACTTTTTATGGAAAACGATAGTGATACAGTTAGTTTAACGTATGCTTGGTTGTTATGTATTTGCTTAAATCTAACATTTAATAAATAGTTGAATTAACAAACAATAATTATGCTTGTGAGTAAATCGCCTCTTAAAATATTGGCGTCACTTTTTATAGCGAAATGCATTTAATACAGTAGTTTATATATGTTATTGATTTAATCAAAATCTGGCATAAAATTTATATTGTATATTCAATAATTTTTCTTGAATCACAAAAGCTTTTAAATTGCATTTGAAAGCTATGTTTTGTCTCATGAAGCATACAAGATTTTATTATATGAATTATGTAATATCTAAGTAAATAAGTATAAATAAATAATTATATTAATACAAAAATATATGCGTACATAGTATATACATACAAACAAAAATCATCAAACGATTTTTGGACCACCTGTTAATACGCGCTACTGTTGTGTCAGAGATTAGAATGAATCGAAACCAGATATATCACTTCCTTGCTGGAAAAGAAAAAAATGTAAAGAACATTACGACGCTAGGAAATTCTGCAAGTCTATACGGCTATTCGTTTATGTTATTTGCGAGGAGCGGAAACAGAATTGAGGATTTTTGAAATATTTATTGAAAAATACTTGAATCAAAAATTAGCGATATTACTAAGTATAAAAGACTGAAGCATTTAAACCGAACTGCGGTTCTGCGGTACTCATAATGCGGTACTTGAAATGGTACGAGCTTATTTTTGAGTAAATTTAATACTCGACTAAAACTTACCTTGTCCGATTTATAAAGATGCGTATGCGGTAACAGAAATGTAGAGCCCACGTCCCGTTCAGCCATCGTGTTTGCATCCTGTTATATAAAAATAATAATTTAATTAAGAAATAAATAGTACATGAGCTTGCATCCTAAAACTAAGCTCATAGATCTGGCAATTAAGATTTTTTATATCTCTGATTTTCTATTATAAAACGCTTGATCATTTAAATAACTTTAAAATTTTTTAAAGTTACTCGTTACTTTAGTAAAACTTTAAGTTGCTGTTAGAATCAGTGAAGACCACCAAAGGCAAGCTAAGCTGCCCGGTGTCGGATGAGCAGCAACATAGCGCTGGGACAAGACACAAGTAGAGGAAGTAACGGCGGGGAGACTACTCCCCTCATCCTGCTGCGGGCTGTCCAGGTGGTCCAGCTGAAAATCGGAGTATTGGTATAAAAGGCGCCAGCATCAAATAGTACCTCTGCCAGCTCAAATATGGTAACACCGCGGTAAACGCCAAATACAGCGGAAAAGAAGAGCAGCATACAGATTACGCCACAAGAGTTGCTAAGCTCCAAACAGCGGAAACAGACTCCGACCTACATGAAAGTTGCACAAATACCTGCTCACAAGCCGCATCGGGTGCGGGTGGAGTAGGGTCAGAAACGCTACGCGGATGCCCTAAAAATCATTCGGATAACACATGTGGATGTGTTCACTACCGGATGTGTTCACTACCGGAACAAGATTATATTTGATTGTTGAGATGAGGTGGAGCTGTCCTCTCTTCTTCAACGGCCAGTGCTCTCGGAAACAGTGGGATTGTAGTCGGCTGGGACTGTCACTAATAATGGGTGATTTTGATTTGTATTAATACTTACATCATTTGTGTTAGAAGCCAGCGTATCGAAACAAATATGTGAATGTTTCATAGCAGCATGTACGGATTCGCGTGGAGAATGCGCGTCAGTTGAACTGCAAAAGCAAACAATTCAATTTTACATATGGTATATATATTACTATATTACGCGGACATTCAAATGTGCGTCATAGTATTATGTATTATACTTACATCTCATGTCGTTGACAATGTTCAAGCCAAACATCCATAGAGTTGAGTAAGCTGTAAAGGTTAAAAAATACAACATTATATTTTACATAAATTTTTGATAATAAAACGAAGTGAAGTGCACGAGTCTACAATGACTTACTTATTTTCATCTTGGCCAGGAGCACAATTTTCACCTGACGATCTACATGAACACTGTTCAACCAGTTTGTTTTGTTCGATTTGGTGTTGCTGTTGTTCACTTAGAGTTAGTGTAGTTTGATTCAAACTTCTAATTTTTTTATTGTTAATATCTATGTTCGAGTCTCTGGCGTCATCATTTCTAGCTGTGTGATCTTGTTTTTGTTTTTCCAAGTCATCAATAGCATCAGTGCTGGGTTCTATGGCCAAAGTAATGTTTTCGGATTTCGTATTGCTGCTTGTTATTAATAGATTTTCCCCAACTATGGCTGACACCTCAAATCCAGCCGATACAAGCGCTCCCAACTGATGCAGATGCATGTTTGTTAGTTGACAGTCATCGTTCTTAATGTTGCGTATGGATATTGCCTCTACATGTTTAGGCAGCCTGTTGTTTAGCTTTTTCTGTGTATTACTCTTCTGTTGTTGCTGAAAAGGATACATAAATACTTTAATGGTAATATCACTTAAGTATGTAAAACATACAAGCGCTTGAAACGCACCGCGGCGACCCCGCAACGATCTCGAAATCCAGCTTGTCGATTTCAATACCAGCGCATGTTTTCCGCACAACGGTCGAAAAGGAAACTACATACTCCATGACAAAACATCCCCAAACGAACTTAGGCTAATCGACTTCGTCGGTGCCCGAAATAGCCCCGGCACAAGTAAATGTGGAGACTTAAAGAAGGTTTCAATACCGGAGCATACTCATATAGGAATCAAGTAGGGAGACTCAACAATCTGCGTGAATTATAACGGTCTGATCGAGCGTACTATGTGAAAGGCCTACCGTTAACATACTGATTGTACCTTATCAGACTGGTTTTAAAACTGGAAAATCTATAACTGACCAGATATTCACCATGCGTCAAATCTTGGAAAAGTCTCATGAAAAGAGAATCGAGACACACCACTTCTTCGTCTATTTAAAGCTTCGAAAGCACGAAAAGGAGTTGCCACTATGTCCGAATTTGGTATCCCCGAAAACTAATACTGTTTTGTAAACTGTCTTTAAACAACACTAAAAGTTCTTTCAGTATCGGAAAGGACCTCTCCCAGCCGTTTGATATCAAACGAGACTTCAACAGGGTGACTTATTCTATCTATTACTGGTGAAAATAATACGAACTGCGGAGCTTCATATGGAAGATTGTAGAGCTGCTGGCGTACAATGATGATACTGATATGACTGGTCTCAACAAGTTAGTTCTGCTTTTTCCAGACTAGGTCTGGTTGAGAAGACGACAAAACGAAATAAATCCTGTCATCAAACAAACAATCAGCGATTTGGCTTCCACGTCACTGTTGAGAGTCGTGTCTTTAGGTTATAGAGTGAAGCACCCCAGCTTTGACAGTGTTCGATGCAGAAAATCCGAGGCATATTATATTACAATCGTAATGTTTTTTTTTATTTTACTTACCATACTATTGGAATTACTGTCTTGCCTTAGTATAATTGGCGTAGTAATATCTGATTTAAGCTGCTCCTTTCGTTGTGTTCGTTGCTGTTCAAATTGTTTTTTGGTGCGTTCCATTACAACATGTTGGTGAAATAATTCAGTTTGCGGCAGCACGGAAGCATGATACTTGGCACGCGGTATCATGACAGTCAAAGACCGATCCGTTTGATCGGGATGTTTGTAGGACGAATCGGTGAATGAGTTGCGTTTATTTAGCATATATTTCTCATTATTGTTGGTATTATTGGCATCAACTGACTCTGGCTGCTCTATACGACTGCCTGTCTTTACATATGCATCTTTGGAGCGCTGATTTGCCTTCTTAGAACTAGAAGTGGACTCCTTCTACATAAGTAAAATAAGTTTTATAGTGAGGCTCAAATATAGTGAGGCTCAAATATAGTAGGTGTCTTAATAAAAAAATAACAGAATTTTTTTTGTATTTGAGAATTAAAGTTGTACTCTTCACTTACCTTCAACACATACAACAACGTATTCTGACTACTCTCACTACTTGTATCCTTGATTATTGCACATTTATCGAGCTGAATACGTTTTGATGGGCGTCCTCTTATACCGTATTTACTGGTGGTGCTCCTTAAAAGCCCAATACCGGCTAGACCAGAATTTTTCGTCGTAGTTATGCATTGAATACCCGAAATTGATTGCGATAACGGCGGATATTTTTTACGCAAGGTATGCCGTTTGGTACACATTAGCAGTATACAAAACAGTAAAAGTGTAAAAAGTATCGTACCGACGGCTATTAGTATTATAAGTAATATTTTTAAATTTAGTTGGCATGTTGAGCCCGAATACCAGGCAAAGCATTCGCACAGTACACGTCCGGCAGTGTGTGAGCGTTCGGATTTCTTAATGGCACATTTGCCATGATAGTGGCATTGTTCACATCCAACTAGTTCGGCTGAGCACAGACGTCCCGGGTAAATGGTGTTGCTGGATAAGTCGGCGAAACCCTCTTTGCAACTGCATGTATAAGTGCCTTGGAGATTGAAGCAAAAGGCGTTCGCAGAACAATCGTGAAAATTTTCGTGTGCACATTCATTGAAATCTGTGAATTAAATTTGTAGAATTACTATATAGTTGAAATATCTGAAACACAAGCTTTTAAATTTGTTATTAGTAAATGTTTTCAGACAGTGTATTCTGAGTTTTTAATGTAGTTTGTAATAGAGACGCAGACAAGTATGTGCGCGCGCACGCGAGTTAGGGAGGATGGAGCCATCTCCCACGCAGAGTGGAAGCAAGTCGCTGCTGCAATTTCTGGGGTATTCATGAGGTTGGTCAAGGGAAACCCTGGTCCCCTCCTAGGGGCGAGAGCTCGGGGTGACATCCGTGACCCACATACTGTATACAAATGATCTTGAGAAGTTGTCTGATTTTAAAGCTTCTGAAAAGTGTTGAAACAGGAAAAAGTATTTGGTAATTTTTCTTACCTTTTATAGCTAATGATTCGACACCATTACGATTCGTAAACAGTTTTGTGCCACCGATACTATAGTTACTTAGGCGTAAACTCTTTTTGAAAACAGCCATTAAACGCTCTTCCTCGCTATTTTCTGAAAGCTATATACAAATATTAATATTAAATCAAATATTTTACTATGTATATATATATATATAATTCTGATGTAAATAACTATAATAGTTATAATGAGCTTAGGAACACTAACCTGTAAAAGTAAATTCGCGGATAAATCCAACGGTTGTCTATTTGCCGAATTGCCAGCGCCATTATTTGCATTGTACATTGAAGTGTATGTTGACAATTGTACGCCATGATAGATATCACGTAAATCAGATTGCATTACCATACGATTAATGGCCTCTTTCGTAACTGTTGCTAGATGTTTATATTCATCGGTGGAATTATCGGACAAGGTATGTGCGTAAAACAATTTAATGTCTCCAAAATGGTCAATATGTAGGCTCAATTCGTATGTGTAGGTTGCTTGATAATTTGTAATATTATAGAAAGTTGTTAGGCATTTTACATACAAATAATATAAGAAAATAAAAAAAATAAACGATAAATTTGACCTGTTTAAAGAAATTAATGAAGCGCTCAGTTCGTATGCATCATTATTCATTCTATTAACTGCCAAATTTTAAATTTGCGATTCAGATCGAGCTCTTTATAATTTTTAGGACGTCGGAGTAGCGGCCTCCGTCTTTAGCTCGAGCACCTCATCTAGCTATCCACTCCTTGGTCTCATAGGAGGAAGTTGTGGATGCGCCTTGAGCCGTTTATTGTCCGGCTGATTTCTTGACATATTTTGGATTTTACTCGCAGGCGTAGTTAGCGGTGTCGCGTCTACTGGTTTTTTGCTAGTGGAGGGAATCTCATCCCCCTAGCGTGTTCCTGGCGGATGGGTCGAAGTTATCGGGGAAGGTTGAGGAAGTAGTTTTTGTCGGGAACTTCTTTTCAAGCTCAGCTTCAGGCTTCCAGACTATTGTATCGGTTTTAAGCGGAAGTGCCTGCCATAAAAGTTGCGGCGAATTTAACACTGCAAGCGCAGCAGCCTTCAGAGAGGTGACGATCCACTCTGATAGTACAGCACCGATACTAGCATTGATCTCGATGACTGTGTGCTCCAAGTTTGGAAGTAATGACAATTCTCGCTATAAGCTGCATCAGATCACTTCGCAACTGGAGTAGTTTGGGTGCATAGCTACAGCGGAATCGCAAACAATTGCAAGGTTAATGAGCTGACAAGGTTAGGCATGTCCGTCTCACCTACAGATGAATGAGAACAAGTAGATTAATGGGTCTCAGCTGAACTGAGCAAGCGCTATAAGTCGCTAGCACCTGTTATGTCGCTAAATTCTGCTGGCCCAAAGTAGAAACGCTAAGGTCAAGGGAACTCTTCGCCCAGAAATCAATATTTCCCTAGTCATAGGAGTTCTAACAATAGCCATTGTCCCATCGATATGCACGCGGTCAAACTAAAAACTCAAACACAAATTTGTCGATTTTAAAATTTAAGTAGGGAGATACATTTTTTGGCATCACAAAGGATTCAAATGCCCTCAATAGTCTAGGTGGGTTTCCTTTGGGAACAGTTGTCGAACCTAACCTAACCTAAATTTCGTAGGAATAAATCAGGGAGTTCCTGAGACATGGTACCTTTTTCACTGTTAAATTGAGTGCTTCTGATATATTTTGGAGGATGGTAGGGGTCATCTCCTATATTTATTACATACATATATACTTACGTTTACACGGCCGATCGGGAAACATGCGTGCAAAGCCGGGACGACAAACGCAACGCCAGCGTAATGCGGTTAGAATGCACACCTCATTACGCGCCATTTTGCATGACGGCAGACATGTTACATTCTCGGTTATACGATTAATGACAACATGATCGCTTAGCTTCGGTGGCGTAGCGATAAGTACGCCACCCAGCAGCACTTGATTTATGGTTATACGCGAATCGTGCAGATCGGCAATAGATTCCTCATCGCGCGTAGGTGCGCTATCAGCATAATCTAACTGTATAGTTTCAGCAGTTGTATCAATGCTGTCCAAATCATTAGTAGCGTTGGTGACATTCGCTGCGGCGCCCGTGCTGCCAAACTTAATCACATTCGTCACGTAATATGGCTGCTTAGCTTTAGCGTTATTTTGTGAGTTGGTCATCACAATAAAAATGCTGTTGTTAGGCGGTTCCACATTGACGCTGTCTTCAGGCGCACTTGAATTGTTGTGTAACTGCGCTTCAAGCTTTTTAGCCATAGTAGTTTCATTTGCAACGAAAACTACTTCTGGTTGTTGGTTTGTATTATCAAATTGTGGCACTGCTGCTTTTAAAGTTGTTGCAAATTCATTGTTATCGTTGAAGCTATTCTGCAACGTTTCGTCTCCTGTTATAATAATATCCGTAGTTGCTAATACGCGTGTTTCAGTTACAATTGGTGCCTCCGCAACAATTTTGTTTGTTGTTTGTTTTTGTATTTTCACTTTTGAAACATTTGCTTTCTGATTTGTTAAGACTGTTGCAGTGGCGGTTTCTGTTGCCATTTGAAGTATCGATTCTGTTGCGATTTCTGCTGCAGCTTCTACTGTAGTTTCAGTTTGTATAATTGTATGCCCCGCGTTAGTCGCTTGTGGTCTGTTTGCAAAGTTAGCACCATCTTCTGACTGTTCATAAGCAGTTGTTGTTAATAGTGTACTCTGTGTTTTGGAAATATTTAACAATTCTGTGCTCATTACATACATAGTTGGCGTCAACTCCACTTGTACATAAAATATGGCATCCGTTGTGCTGTTTGTGAGTTTATCAGTCTGCAGTTGCGTTTGACTTTTTGCTTTGTAATTTTGTAAATTATTTGTATGCTGTTTTTCATAAAGCATTTCATTTGGCAGAACCGTTATTTGTGCAAATCCGCCATCCGTTAGCAACGCTGTATTACTTGGCATTAGTATTGGCGCTTCGGAAGATTCCAGCAAAGACTCGATGACAGACATCTCATGCAGGTTGCCAACTGTATTTGGCGACGTTTCATGCAACAAAATTTCTTCAGCATCATTTAATTGTTGCACAGTTATTGTGCTATTGTTTCTGCTTTCAATTACGTGCTGCGCGTTTGTACTCAATTTATGGAAATTATGTTGTGGGATGCGGAAAGCTGCATCTACCATGTTTGTGCTACTTGCACCCCTCAAGCTTGTTGTTGGCCTAACACGTTTATACACATTATAATTAATTGTAGTATGTGTATTTGGCGCATTTTGCTTTTCAACTGTTATTAATGGCATTTTCTGCTGTATTACCCTCGAAATCGGAATGGTTTGCAGTCTCGGTGACAGCAGCGCTGTTGTGCGTGCTATATATTTGTTTTTTATTTGCGTTGCTAACGGTTTTTGTGTTGGCGCTTGTAACGGTGGCTGCCATATTGCTGACTTATAAGCCTGTGAGTTATTGGTATTTCGATGCTGCGCCGTTAATTGTGGTTTCACTGTTGACAAAGCGAGCAAATGCAGCTGCTGTTGTTGTTTTGTAGACGGTTTTAAAATTGTTGTTTGTTTTAACGGTAAATTGCTTATATTGTGGCGACGCTGATTCACTGCACGCGTATCATTCTGTGCTAGTTGTTTATGACTACTAGCGCCTTGCTGCGTTCTAATTCTGTTGCTGTTCGGTCCACCCATTATAGTGTTCAAGTGTGCTTCCACTACTGATTTATTTACAGCTGTTTTTGACATTTGCTTACTTGCCGTATCATCTGTAAGGGTATATACAGCATCTACTCCCGCATTAATTGTGAAACCGCCACCTTTAGCAAAATAAACCGGCTCTTTTTGCGTTTCTGGCGTCACATTTTGTAAAGTTTGCCGCGTTTTCGCGGCAAACGGTGTACCAACCGCTAATAACGGCGTATGCTGTGTATGATTTTTATCATTAGGCGTTGTAATAACAAGTGCCTTCGTCGGTAGCACATAATAGCTTATGGGACGTAGGGTTTTACGATTAGCGTTCATGTTTGCACTGCTGGTGTTAGCAATGTTTAATTGCTCGCGCATTGTGGTGTGCATATTATTGACTTCCATTGCCGCAATCGGCGAGAAAAATGGTTGCAACACTTGCTGCTGCTGCGCCGTGCGTATTTTCTCATGCAGACTATTTGTCGCCGACGCGGTGTGCTGATCCAGCTGCGATTCACTGTTGTCACCAACAGCAGTGTTATAGTGGTTGCCAGGTGTAGCTTTCGATTTATGGTTTTTATTGTTGTCTGCCATGTTGGGCGTCATAGTAGCTGACGACGCATTATTGTTATTCACAGCAAGCATATCAACTGCTGTCACATACTTGCTGTTGCTTGTTAAGTAATCTATTTCGTCTAGCGTGTTATCCCGTTGGTAATATGAGCTTGCGATATTTAAAGCGACCGTTGCAGGATATATGCTTGTCTCAGGCTTCATAACAGCTGTTGTTTTTGTAGTGGCGTCATCAACAATATGCTGCGGCTGCGTGCGCGTATCAGCTGCTGCTGCTGCCGGTATAAATATGCGTTGGTACTCATTTATGACTTGCTGTCGCTTGTCAGCGCTTTGCTTGTGCTTAGCTGTCATATTAGCATCATGCGCCATAACATAGAGATGTGTTTGTGCTTGCAGCGGCTTTGCTACTTTAAAATTTCCATGTTGTTGTTGTTGCAATTCACCCGTCGGTAAGCTGTTAGCAAGCGAAAATGAACCAATAACTGCGCTGTCGTCGTTATTCTCGACATAAATCGCTTTTGTATGCGCTGTGTCTTTGGTGTATGCCACAAAATCGGCGTGCGGGTCACCGATTTGTTCGATAATATTTTGTGGCGTTAAATTAATCTGCACTTGCTTCTCATTGTGTGGCACTTTGATGTGTGGCATATTGTGCCGCACTGTGCCGTCAACCACTCCATTCGGTATCTGGCCACGTACAGCGGTGGCATACTTCGGATAATCTGCTTCTTTCTTAAATGTCAGCGGCGGTGCGTGCATATTCACATTGTGACTGAAGACATGTGTATGCAAATTGATATTCTGATGATTGGCTGGCGTGCCTATAGGCACGACGAGAGTTTCCGGCAGCGCGCCGCTTAACAGCATGGTGTCATAGGTGGCATTCAAAGCGGAATAAGAGTATGGTGGGTATGCCGTTGGAGGGCGCAGATTTGGTGGATTTAGGGAATTTTGCAAATTTTGTGGATTTTCCATATATTGCATTGTAAAATCTGCTTGCTGTGGCGACGTTTGCGGAAAGCTGCCGTAATAATTCACATATTTTTTTCTTGTATTCAACATTACAAAAGGTATACTTGGTAATTTATTATTATTATTTAAATTGTTATTATTTATAGTATTAATTTTGTTATTAAAATTATGATTATTATTATTATTAGCCGTCAAATCATCGCGTTGCATTGCTGCTTCCTTACTTACTACCGTATTAACATTATTATGGTTGACGATTTGGTATGGTATGGTATGGTACGGTTCCGATTTCTGCAAATCACTAGCAAGTAATTCAAGCGTAGGCGTTACTGTACTTTTTAGTAACGGTAAATTTGTGATACGAGTTGTAGTTATGGGTGGCAATTTTTCTCGACTCGCAAGTGGGGCGTTTAAGACTGGCGGTGGCGGTCTCAGAAGGTAATCGTAATTTTCGCTTGGCAACCTTTTATTATACTCATAATGACTGTGGTAACTCAGTTGCAACGGAAAGTTATTGTATTGTTGCAAGACTGGCTTGCGCTGGGCGTAATGGTGTTGCAGTTGTGGTGCATGCCATAACGGTATTGTGCTCATATGATTGCTCAACACAGACGTACTCTTAGCATCGAATGCTTGCAATTGTTGTTTTTCATTCTCAAACGATAAATAGTGTTGCTTATAAGTTTTTTGCTCATGCTTTTTACTATGCTTCGGAGTTTGTGCCACTAACGGACCGCCAAAATTGCTAGTGAGCGGTATCTGGGGTTGCTGTATGCCATTCGGCTTGCCGATGATAACATCAGAATTTGCAGTGATCACCTCGCCGGGCCTAATTGGTATGCCGCCATTTATTAGCAAAGTGTTGAAATTGTTGTTTTCCTTTAACGTGACTGGATTTTGTGCATTTTTAAGATTAACAGCGACATTTGGACTCTGGTGCGGCAGCGTGCGTTGTTTCAAATTATTTACTTGCCGATTTAATAACCAATTATTGGCATCGCCCACGTTAACAGCTCCAACGGGAGGAGATTGTAACTGTAGACTTTGCGTGTAGTAATCTACTGCGCCGTTTGCATCAACCACGATCGGCGTTTGTATTGTAGCGCTATCAATGTCATAATCGGCGTTGTCTTGCACCGGTATATATATAGGCGTATCCTGCTTCTTCACTACACTTGCGCTCATCGGTTGATAGTTGACACGCTGCATGCTCTTCACAGGCGTACTGCTGACAACTGCACCAGTTTGTACCGCTAACGGTAACGGCACTGCGGCACTACCTACCAGCTGCAACTGTTGTTGATTTTGCGTTGTTGCAAAACTGCCTTGCAACAAGCCGGCCATAGCGTTGATGACTGGCCGCAGCGCATGCAAACGCTGTAAGTTCAGTGAGTCGATTATTTGACTCACAGCTACCGGCAACCGATTGTTGTGTGTTGTTGTAGTTGTAGCAGTTATATTGTTGTCCAACAAATGGTGTTTTGTTTGATGCTTTTGTGGTTTCGTTGGTTTAAGCAGCTGCTGCGGGGATTTGCTTAAATAGACCTCGTTGTACTCGCTATCCGCACTCAATGAGTCCTCATCCCTAGTTGCATGAGTAGTTGTTGTATTCTGATTTTTCATGGCTACAGCCGTGCTTTTTTTGTATTGCGTGTGTGCCGCTTTGCGTTTAGTTGGCACAACGCTCAATGTGCGTGTCTTTTGCGGCGGCACGTTTGTTGTAATAATTGCTGTTGTTGTTGCCTTCGAAGTTTTTACTTCATCCTTCATCGCCACTAACGTTGGTTGGTATACGCGCATTGCAGTTATTTCCACTGTTTGTCCATTCAGTAAGGCGGCTGTGGTTATGAAGATGCGTCGGTCTGGCTTTGAAGATTTCAATACAACTCGAAATTTGGAAACCAACGCGCTGTTCACCAATGTGCTCGGTATTGTTTCGGTTATTACATTATCGATAATGCGTGTGCGATAATTTAGAATGACATGATTTTGTGTCGACTCCGGCACCACAGCGCTATTCGCAGCATCACTGCCACTTAATAATGTGCTCTTCAAATAGGTTAATGTTGTCAGAAATGTTTTCGTTGTGTATATATGCAGATCGTATTCACCCTTCGTTTGATACAACCCTGTTTGCGACGGCGTCGTTAATGTCGCATCAGTTTCACTATTAAGCTGTGTGGTACTAGCCTCTATATACTTCAACAATAGCGAGTTGCGTGGCGACAATGACTCTGTTATAATTACCTGTGTGAGTATATTAGTGGTTAAAAACATTTCTTCGGCGCCGGTCGTATGTAGTATATTTGTAAATGTCAACTTGCTGTAATACGTATTAGTTTCGTATACAGGTGTAGCCTCTTCAGACGACTGCAGAAAATTGATATAGCCATCAGGGCCTGTAATTGTATTCACAATTGTATGCTTGGACAACTGCACCACCGAATGATCATCATCCAGTATGGTGTTGTAATAGGAATATGTCGTGGGAAATATTCCTACAGCTAATGCAGGCGTCTGTTAATTAAAAAAAAAAATAAAAATAAAATGTAATATTTGTACTACATTAATATGAATAACATTTTGTGTTTGTTGTGGGCAAAGAATATTTTTAAAGCATTCGTGGTTTCACTTTCGATACCTCTTCCAGATTCTCATATTGTGAGGCCCCCAAGTAGCGAAGTCGTTGCCTTGACAATGCAGTGCAGCTGCACAGAAGATGCTTCATTGTTTCTATTGCTCTTGACATTTCCTGATTCCTCATTTATTTAATTGACATAATTGTCAATAAAACTAAAGCAATATATGGTATGCTATGGTATACTCCTCGTGGACAACGTGACGGCACTCCATCTGGTAGAGCAAAGGACCTAAATAGGTCTATGTGTGGCGTATTGGCCTACCAGTTTAACCTAACCTAACCTTTGCGAAAATAATATAACACAAATAAGACAAAATCTAAAAGGGAGAAACCCACAATCTGCGCCAATGACCGAGGGATAAGTGTCCTCAAAATCGCATATAAAGTAAAGCCCACCGTCAACGAACTGTTTGCACGTTATCAGTGTGGCTTTAAATCTGGAAAATCCACCATGGATCAGATATTGTGTCTGGTGGTGAATGAGGGCAATACGAAATATCTCCTGTCCGCAAACAGTCAGCGCATTCTCGCCCTGACTCCCACGTCACTGTTGACAGTCATAACTTTAATGTCTAAGATAATTTCGTCTACCTTCGAACCAGCATCAACAACACCAACACCAACAGTTGCTACTTTGGCAATCCGCTCTCGACGAACTAAAATCAAACTCTACAAGTCGCTCATCATTCCCGTCCTACCTTATGGTGCTGAAGCATGGTCGATGTCAACATCCGATAAAAACGATGCTAGGAGTTAACGAGAGAAAGGTTATGCGCAAGATTTATGGTCCTTTGAACATTGGCAACGGCGAATACCGCAGACGATGGCATGTGGAGCTGTACGATTTATTTGACGACATTGACATATGTAGTTCAGCGTATAAGAAGACAGCAGCAACGCTGGCTAGGTCATGTTGTCCGAATGGACGAAAACACTCCGGCTTTGAAAGTGTTCGATGCAGTACCCGCTGGTGGAAGCCGAGGAAGTAGAAGACCTCCACCCCGTTGGAAACACCAGGTGGAGAAAGTCGTGACAACACTTGGTATCACCATTTGGCCACTGCGAGAAAAATAGCCATAAGAAGAACAAATGGCGTTCGAGTTTTAGTCAATATATCGCTTGTACGGACGGACAGACAGACATCTGGACAGAAGTTTCAACTCTACTATACTCTATTAAGACAACGAAAGAAATACTTGCTAATATAAAAGACAAAATAAAGACAAGTATAAACTTGAGTATACGTTCAGCAGCTGATATTTTACCATTGTGGCTAGTATAATAAATAGTATTTTACTTACTCTCGTCAAAGTTACGCCCAAAGATAAAGCTGGTGCCATCTGCAAGTAGTTGCGCTCCTCCGTGGCTATATTGGAAATAACTTGCTCTCGGCTCTCCACAGTTGTAGACCCATCTTGTAAATATGTGGTGCGGTAAGTATAAGTCGTTAAGCACGTTTTCGTTACAAACTGATTGTAATCAGCTGGGAAATAAATTTTTTCCTGTAGAAGGAAAGACATTAAAAAATTCAGCAGTGTAATCTATCACATAACACAAATGAAATGCTACTTTACTAAATATCAGCTTAGTTGCGAAGCAGTCTGGCGACTTAAACTTATTTGTCGTTTTTACAGAGACATCCAATTTAGTTAGCGTTGTGGTATTGGAGTTTTACACTACCACTACAATAAAATCAGGCAGATTCGGTACGTTCACATCCAGACGCTATGCATGAAATCGCTTGACAACCACGCCCAATGTTTTGAGCAGTTAAGATATCGGAAGTAAGCTTTGCACCAATTCGGGGTGTGATATCGATCATCGCAGGATTGTCTAATTCGGATTATAACTTTAAAAGACCCCAAATAGCGAGCATTAACACCTAAGTCCCTATGATATATTTTTTAATATCGGTAAATCTCATTTTAGAGTAAATATATATTACTATTATTCATATAGCGGGAATATCAACACATAATTTTCGGTTGAAGATTATTCTTCTTCTGCGAAATTTGAACCCACCTCGATTATGCAGTGCTACAATTTCCAAAGATACTAGTATCAGCATCTACGATGCCCTTCGGAAGGTTATAATTTCGAATTCGTTAATACCATAAATAATCCAATGTTGCAGCGGATTCCCTGCTGCGAAGAGCAAGCAATGCCAGTACTATCAGTTGCATCGGAACACTTCGCAATCAGACTAGTTTGGGTGACTGTCCGCAGCGGAATCACAGGAAATTGCAAGTCAGTGAAGTCAATATTTTCGTAGTTACAGGAGTTCTAACTGTCAAACATAAAATTTTACCGGTCGCTAGCTAGATGCTTGGGGGTGGGGGTGGGGTGGTTGGCATGAGGTAGAATCTTTCCTTCATTTTCTTTTGTAATGCCTAGCTTTTGCGAGATATAGGCAAGAGTTCCTAGGATCTTGGGAATCGGTCGGACACTACTTATTAATGCAAGTTATGTTTTAGGACCTTAGAAGCGATATTTCATGCTTTCATTCATTCCTTGAATTGCCTTAAAATATGGTACTTTATGATTGTTTAAGCCCTGCAGAGCAAATTGAAATCACAGTTATCTTACCTGTTGAGTACTTAGAGTTGGCATTACAAGTATCATTTTATCCTTTAAAGTACTCGGCGCCAGTGTCATGGGGCGGAAGGTTGTTTGACTTGGCACACTTCGTAATTGCAGTGGCACCTGTTGCGTTTCTTCCGATTGTATTGCGTTTTTAGACGCCAATTCCGTTACATTACCATAAATACCAGTTGGTTTACTCTTATCATTAGCAATAATTACTTCAACACCATTCGACATTACGCGTGTAGCAAAATTGTAGCGTGCCTCATCTAAGAATTCATCTATTACTTCATCATTGTCTACTTGCACCAGATTAGCGCCAGCGTCATCATTAAACTGTGTGGCAACCTTATTGTGTGAACAAAACATGCTGATTAAAAATTGTGTATATGTTGGCATATTTGCCGGCATCGTTTAAATTTTTTTTATTAGTTATTTACCACGTTGTTTAAGCTTCTATCCGTCCTAGAACACTTTGTTGCATGCTCGGAATGCTGCCTAATTTGGCGTTGTGTGGAAGCAGTAAAGACACTCGCTTGCCTATAGCTGTTTGCTGGAGTTACTGGTAAAGAGTTATATGTTTGCATTACGATTTGTAAATCTAATAAATGTTTTCATAACGCACTTATGGGGCGCAATATCACTATATACAGGATGTTTTATACAGACAATGTTGTCGAACTTATATACAAAATTGCGACTCTTAAAAGGTAAAAGGTTGGTACAAAAGACAAAACAAGTTTAGAGTGTACGGTTTCCGGAGACATTCTTACAAGCATTTGCACTTTGTATACTTGAGCATTAATTTCGAATCAATCGGATCCATAATAGCGATGTCAGTACGATCTACCCTTGATAAGGAGTGTCTGACATCCTTATCAATACATCATTATAATAACGGTCACCGTCGAATCGTTGGTGACTGCAAAACGAACAAGATTGCACGAGAGGGTACCAACATTGACGTCGGGATGGCAGCAGGTCGGTGATCTACTTGTGCAAGCGCGCTGGACATATAGACATCGCACGAGCTCGACAAGCGTTGGACAAAAAGCAGCACTGGTGCAGCTGTGTGGTCCTTTTGGCCCACCGTAGAACGAAAAAGGTCCTTCCAGCTGCAGTCGCTTAGGAAAACTCATCTCGCCTGGAATGGAAATAGGTGCCGTCCTGTCGGACCCTGTGAGGATTGGAGGCGGATCGCCGATTAACAAAACTGTCTTCAGCCGCTCTAGTACAACGGTTGAAGAACTTGTACTTATGGAGAGAATTATGGAAGATGAAGAAACTTCAGATTAATCGACTGTACACAAAGGCGGCCTCCGCCAAACTTCTGCTTCGTCTAGGAATGGTCGAAGCCGCCGTTGTTCTTATTAAGGTACGGTAGCTGAGCATCAGTGTTATATCTGTGTTAAGGACAAGAAGCCATAGACTACAAGCAGCAAATATTACAGGTAGAATAAAATCTTGCTGTAGCTGACAAAATCTTTACCAATTTCGTTGCTATCTTAATTTCATTGGAGGGTTTTACATATTTATCTATATATTCAATGTAAAGTCATCCGTAAATTAACATTTATTTTCATGCAACGGACATTGAAAACAAGCCTCTCTCATCATCCTGTTTACATACAAAACTTTTATATGCCACATGTTGCAAAAGCATAAATATTTATAAACAGTGTCTAATACTAAAATATTTAAAAAATATTATATTACATATACACAATTTACATGTAAGCATTTTTGTGCCAAATAAATTCTATATATTTTTTATTATATACACATTTCTGTACATATGTATATACAATTAGATATATTTCATTTACCTTGCTATTAATAAGTGAGAAAGCAAGCTATCAGGGACTAATTTTAGACAGGAAGCTATCATGGAAAAGTAAGGGTAAAGAAAGCTGCTTTAGCACTGTCTACCTGCAAAAGGTTGGGGACTAACACCTCGTGTATCTCATTAGCTTTAAATGGCTGTGGTAAAGCCGATTATGACATATGGCCAATGGCTGAAGTCCAATAATTGATAAGAAATATCAAAGCTATCAAAGAAAGCCTACTCTTTCAAAAAGAGTATCAACGAACAGAAATATCTTATATTTACGGATAGCCAAGCGGCTGGCTTTAAGATCACTGAAGCCTCATAGAATATCAATCAAGATAGTAAAATAATGCTTGAAGCTATTAGTAACACTATCATTATATTTCACAATAAACCTGCAATGGATTCCAGCACACAGTGATACCCAGAGTGAGCACAGTCTTACAGTTAGATGTCAATAAAGAGTAACCTCTTGCATACCTCTGGCAACGTGCAAATATTTAATCGACACATATGCTGTATATAATATATGTAGCTGGTTCTCGGTGGAAACAGTCACTGATTTGCTCACAAGCAGACAAACGTGGCCTGAGTAGAAGAAGAGCCGTATATGTATGTCGACTATTGATATTTAAAAGGAATGATAAGACTGTCTGATTGGGAGACGCGCCAGCAGACTGGGGATAACTTACAATGAATACAGCAGAAGCTGCCAAGAAGTAGAAACTATAACACACCTCTTCCCTATATAAGGAAAGAATCGCAACTATTGGACGCGGTTTCCACGATGATGTGGCGCAAATTGCACATATTAAACTATGCGGATTACTTAATTTCATCAAGACCACGGTGTGGTTCCAAGAGGACTTAGTAATGTGAGTGGATTCCAGTCCCGGTGGTGTCACAATAGGTCTCGCAAAAGCCTAAGTTCGTCGACAGACAACCACTTAACCTACATACCTATATGAGGCGAGATACAAATGATTCAAACCATCTCTTTGGACATTTACGGATTTCTTTTTACTAGATTTCCTATCTTCGAATATTGGCCTAGAAGCTCCCATTTGTCCTAAAACACAAAAAAACTTACAGCTAACGCGATAAATTGCACTAGTGGGATTATAAAGCAGTAAGCAGGATTGTATAAAATAGCAAAAAAGGAAAATTGAATGCTAAGCATAATTTATACAATATTTATAAACATTTACATTAGAAGTTGAACGTGTACATACCTGAATTGTGGAATAATTTCTTGAATAATTAATTTCCGGGCTGTTATATATCGCTGATAACTGTAGTATACTATTATATTCCTTTATATACATGTATAAATAATTACCGATTTATTAAAAGCTAAATTATAACACATGTGGATCAAAGGCAGCAATGTTTTCGGTATCTTCAAACTCTCTCATGAAATCTTAGAAAGACTAACTGTAAATCGTGCAGATTTATTATTATGCTAGCTGACCTGGCAGCGAACTTCTTCTCTTTACAGGTAATAAATTAGCAGATTTTTTTGTTTTAGTGGGTTTAAGTTTCGGGGAATGCTTATAACAGAGCCAATCTTTAGTCGTAAATTGTACGTTGATAAGCGAGGCACATCCAATGAATTGGTTAGTTGGTGATTATACAGTTAATAGATTTGAATGAATGACATGATGAGTTCGTTTTTCGATGAGACAAAGTAACAATAATTCGAAATCCGCTCGATTCGTCGACAGCTACTCGATCATTACCAATAATCAGCAATTGCTCAGTCAAATCTTCAACAGATGTATGTATCGTTCAGCAATACAACTCTCTGGTTTGTTCTTGGCTGTTTCTACACATGTGCCATAGAATCGATGATTTAAGGGAAGCGTTTACCTACCGAGCTCTTCACCTCTCCTTAGTCGTAGAAATACTAACTGGCCATTGTTCAATTGTGATCCACGCTGTAAGGCTAAAAATTTTACCGAATGCTAGCTGTAGCAGCATGGAGGAGGACGAGTTGGAATGAACTCATCAGTTTCTGCTGCAATGTCCCGCCTTTGCAAAATCAAGAACAATATTTTTCGGATCTCACTTTTTCGAACAACCGCGCAAAATAGCATATTTAGAAGTGACAAATCCCTGCGAATTTGTAGTATGTTCAGTACGCTTTGATGCATCGTAATACCTAATCAAAAGGGGTTCCTGGCCTCATAAATTTCATTGTCTACGTGCGTTTTTCTCTGGGAAACAGCCTTACAACCTACGTACCTTACCACTTATACGTATAAAAAATTATGAACTCGATTATTTTATTGTTAAAATAACTATATTTCAAATTTTTTTGGTAAACAGAAGAATCCACAAATATTTAAACTAATTATGGATACAAAATTACGTAACAAAATAACATTAAACTAGATAATGGAATTTTAATTGGTTAAAGTGTTATATTATCGATACATATATGCCTATACATTGGTAAAAAAAATATATATAAATTTATTTTTTACAACTAATATTAATTTGCAATATAAACTAAGACTCACAATTAATTACAGTTGAAAATATATGCAGGTTTACGTGAGTCAGATGTCTCACTAAAAATATGTACAGTGATTTCAGCGTCGCTTCCCATATGTAAATATTGAAAATGTGAGGACTGCTACGAAATTGAAAAAAGGCTGTCTGTTCAAAAGAACTGACAGTGCTTTAATTTGCGCAATAAAACATGTTTTATTCCTTAGTATCGAGCAAGGTATATATGTATGTAGATTAAACTATCTTCGAATTATTATAAATTATTTCAAGTTGAAATCGTTAAAAACATATTTGACAATAATTTATCTTTTAAGTCATATTTATGTACACTGCGTATGGTCTAAACTGTGTTTATAAGAAACATGAACTTTATAGCCTTTTCGAACAACGGTTAATTGAACAATTAGCCGACCTTTGATAAAAGCGCTGAGTTGATTTACTATTTTTACCATTTTGTTCAGCAAGCAGCTGCGAGCGCTTGTTACTCGACTCTCTGGCACGCGATTGCGATGCGAAGAGAATGACTTGCAAGACGATTTTAAGTTTCAGATTAAGATTCTTCATCACGGAGTCTTTTCGATACCCTCACCTAAGAACTATTTCCACAAAGTTGTGATTCTAGCAATAAATATAGCCTATCTTATTCGGGGTGAATGTAGCTTTCCAATAGTGAAAGAGTTTTTGAGTTTATTCAATACAAACATACATACAAATCTTTCCTCTTTTTAATAGTGGTATAGATATTATAGAATATAAATAAATGTAGTAGCAATTTTTCAATCGAATAAATATCAGTATGGTATGCAACGCTGTGGGTTGTTGTCCAAGCTGTAAATTTGGCTGTGTTTATTTATAAAATAGCAGTTAGATGCTGAAACATCCGAGCTTCTTATGGAAAGCAAAAATAAAAAGTGCGAAAGACAAAAACTGGTTTCTCAGTTATAACCTTAATTTATTCAATTAATTTGGCTGTGCGAAAAGGCTATTAGTGAGGTAGTGCCATTATTGCGTACCACATATTCATCAAGATGCCGCGCTTTCGAAAGATCGTTTCAAAATCTATTTTTAAATTTAATATAATATATACGTTGTCGAAAGTGAATCTAAAGAAATCATTTGTTTAGCGCATATAATTTTATAAATTGTATTACATTTATTTCAAACAGGTGATTGTCAACAGTGAATTTTCGCGTGAGTATTGTCCTTGTTATGTGGCCAATAATATTTACAGAAATGTGTACAATAACTTTGAGCTCACATATTCTCGAGTATATTTACAAACTAATAGAAAACGTTATATGCTTCCATACATTTAATTATGTTATAAAAAAAGATAACCTACGCACGGAAATCTTGTCAAAGCTGGTACGTTTTTGTAAGTCAATTCTAGTTTTGATTTATTTATTTCTTTATAAGCAGAAACTTCGCACAGATATGCTGTAAATATAAATAAATAAAATAAATGTAGTAGCAATTTTTCAATCGAATACATATCAGTATGGTATGCAACGCTGTGGGTTGTTGTCCAAGCTGTAAATTTCGCTGTGTTTATTTATAAAATAGCAGTTAGATGCTGAAACATCCGAGCTTCTTATGGAAAGCAAAAATAAAAAGTGCGAAAGACAAAAACTGGTTTCTCAGTTATAACCTTAATTTATTCAATTAATTTGGCTGTGCGAAAAGGCTATTGGTGAGGTAGTGCCATTATTGCGTACCACATATTCATCAAGATGCCGCGCTTTCGAAATATCGTTTCAAAATCTATTTTTAAATTTAATATAATATATACGTTGTCGAAAGTGAATCTAAAGAAATCATTTGTTTAGCGCATATAATTTTATAAATTGCATTACATTTATTTCAAACAGCTGATTGTCAACAGTGAATTTTCGTGTGAGTATTGTCCTTGTTATGTGGCCAATAATATATACAGAAATGTGTACAATAACTTTGAGCTCACATATTCTCGAGTATATTTACAAACTAATAGAAAACGTTATATGCTTACATACATTTAATTATGTTATAAAAAAAGATAACCTACGCACGGAAATCTTGTCAAAGCTGGTACGTTTTTGTAAGTCAATTCTAGTTTTGATTTGTTTATTTCTTTATAAGCAGACACTTAGCACAGATATGCTGTATTGGCACTATTTTTTTTGCGTGTTTAACAAATGTAAATAGAATAATATTTGAACCTAATTTATGTTTTTTTTTTACACTATATATTATTAATAGTCAACCGGAGTACGAAATTTTGATGAAAATTAGTTATGACAGTGCAAAGTTTAATAGAAAATCTGTGTCTGTAGCACAGTACTAAGATTGTGCAGTATATCGAAACGGTATCATCTTGAATTTTACGTTGATGGAAATGCTTTAATTACGAGATTGTCTTAACCATTTGAACCCAACCTTATCGAGCCTTTTGTAAATAGATGCTGGGAGAGTAGTTGCATTGGTGTTGCTTATCCGAAGGTTAGAAGGTTGAAGTACGTCGTATTTGACTTAGATCTTAACAAAAAACATTAAGAATGAAATATTTTTTAATTCGATCGTATAATAAATACAAACATTATAGAAACCACACTTTTATGATATGAAAGCAATAATAATTGGGTCCTTGGGCTCTTGACTGATATTTTACAACTTTGTTAGGAAATGCAATGCAGGAAATCCTTTGGTATTAACTTTTGAGTAGATGAGCGGCAGCGCGCCGGGTATTTTCATGAACACTGCAGTTCTATGTATGGTAACCAACTATTTAATGCGTTCACCCAATTACGGCTATGACATAGCTGATGGTGTGACCACTTTTTGTACTAGTACGTGCGACAATGTGTGCGTCGATAGCACATTATGTGGCTCAATTTGCGTTTCTTGCCGCACCAATGTGGAGGATTCTATGTAATGATGCTGGTCATCGTGAACACGATCAACAATATAAGTATATGTACGCGTGCGTATCACCGTTTCGTACCGTATACTTGTAGCGATCTCATAAGATAAGCTGGTTTGTGTGATACTACCGATATGGGTATTGAGTGCTGGCGTTGGTTGCAACACCTCTTCGTTAATATCGTCAGTGAGCTTAAACTCAAC
This sequence comes from Zeugodacus cucurbitae, assembly GCF_028554725.1. Lineage (NCBI taxonomy): Eukaryota > Metazoa > Arthropoda > Insecta > Diptera > Tephritidae > Zeugodacus > Zeugodacus cucurbitae. Next base: position 29,802,651 of record NC_071672.1, on the reverse strand, counting down.
GCCGTCTTCATTTGAACTCAACATTGTTGTGGCGTCACTGGGATAATTGAAAATTGTGGACACTACAGTTGGTAATGCGGTTTTGGTTGCCTGTGCCAATAATGATGGTGACAGCGTAGTTTTTTGGTTTTCGGTTACTACGCTAACAGTATTTCTAGCGACTATTTGCATCGCTTTTCGGCTTCGATTTCTTTGCGACTGCATGCCATCCTTATCCTTCTTTTTGCGTCTACGTTTTATGGTACCCCGACTCGGCGCGATAGTTGCTTCCAATGGCTCTGAAATCATTTCCATTTCAGATTTCTGTGCATTTGCGTGAACTGCAGGTATTTTAGTATGTTCAGTGTTTGTTTGGTTATTGTGAAAGTGCCGCAGCTTCCGGTTCACACACTTTCTAACAAGACGTACAGCACCACGGAGGCTCGAGTTTTGCAGCATCGTTTGGTTGAAGGTTGTATCAGACGTGTTAGAGTTATTTGTTTTATTTGTGTACACATGATTTGTGGTACATACTGTTGAGTAAGTATTCGGAGCATTTGTTTCTTTTTCCTGACTCAAATAACGCGGTTTACTTGCTGTAGTCGTCTCCTCCGCTATCCTCGACAACATTTGTAGATTTCTGCGACGTACCAGTAACTTCTTGCATCTCCGTCCCGAATTCGTAACATTTAAATTCATATTATTTTTACAACTATCCAACTCGTTTGACGTTTTTGACTCGTCTTCATAGTCTCGTGATGGTACACGCTCTCTATACTTCATCTGCAATGCGCTCCTTTTACGCCTACTCAAAATTTTACTATTCTTCTGCTTCTTCTTCTTAGTTTTATTTTGTTCTTTATATTCGCAATTCTGCGAAGTGAACTTGTCCCAGTTTTTGTTAGGATTTCGCTGGATATTATTATTTATAGTTTTATCCCCTAAGTATATGAGTACATCAGTTTCGATCTCCTGCTCTTCTTCATTCGCAATAACCTTCCTTTCCACTTTTTCATTCTTTTCTGTTTCCTTTCGCTCATTACCGTCATTCTCATTACTGTCGACTTCGCTTTCCTGCTCTCCTATATTTGCTATAACCTTACTTTCCGCTTTATCATGCTTTTCAGTTTCATTTCTCTCATCTCGGCCACTCTCATTCCGTCCGCCGCTCGTTTCAATGCATTTACTTTTTCGACAATCAGTACTACCAAATATACTTATCGTTGATTTCGTTCTATTAATGACCTTGAACTGGCATGGGGATGACAACACAGTAAGGTCAGTTAAACTAAAAAATGCTGATTGGGTTTGTGAACGGTCGCATTCGTTCTCAGCTGCAGTTGCGTACTCTCTGCAACTGGAAAACCACTGCTTGGCAGCGACTTCGTAAACACTAATTGCTTGCCAAATGTTGCTGCCTCACCATATGTGTGCGTACTCTTTGCGATCCATGTACTCACGTCGCCAACAATACTCTCCAACGATTGTGTTTGCCGATCGAGCAAGTTGTATTCAGCGCTTTCTAGGAAATTATTTTCAAACTGCTGCGCTGGCTTATCATCCTCCGGCAGTAGATAGGCCGGCACATATTCGCTGCCATCTTTCACGTAGAAATCGTGGATCGTATCAATTTTGGCTGTATGCTGTTGAGCGCCGGGCGCTTGGCGTTTATGTATGGTGGAGTCATAGCCGAATGGCACGGTACTTAGAATCGTGCTAAACTCCCCCGGGCGGCGGCCGGATACATACAACGTTATGACGCTAGAGCTCTCTGGCGCCTCATCTTGGAAGGATTGGTGTTTACGCTTGTGCGTTTTGCTGGACTTACGCGACTTCTTGCGGCCGCTCTTATTATTTTGCGTATTCTCCTCATTAAAAGTAATATCATTATCATTCTCATTCGAGAGACGTATATGGTTCATGTCGAATTCTTGCAAATTATCACTCAATAAAAGTGGTGACGCCGTGGTGTGTAGTATGGGTATTGGTAACTGTGGCTGCTCGATATGCGGCTGTAGCTGTTGTTGCAATAATAGTTGTTGTAGTAGCAAACTATTAACCTGTGGCACTGCTTGCACTTGTTGTGTGGGTGTTGTCACAATAGTATCGGTTATGAACTCAGTGGCTGTTATAGTTTGTGCCGTCGTATCGTAGACCGTAGTCAAAATCTTTTTACCCTGGAATGTAATGGGCAAGACGGTAGACATACCCTCAAAGACAGTTGTCACATATGTAGATGAATGCGTGCGATATTCAGTGACTGGCGTGGCTGGCACTTGCGGCAGTATACTAGCTACACCTAACGGATTAGGCGCTGGTGTGGCTGCTGCGCCCAATGCGCCAAGTAATGGATTGGCGGCTGGTAGCCCTATATTGCCGAGTAGCAACTGTGATAGCAATATATTTGCCAATGGCGCGTTCGATGCGATTTGTGGTTGCGTTGTCGAAATCACATTCTCCACTGAGTAAACTGTTGATGGTATGACGTGTGAGAATGATGTTTTGCGTCCGCGTATTGTGGTTGGCGTAAAGATAACAGTTGTCGTCGGCGACTCATGCAGTACATACTGCGTAATCTCGGTGGCACCGCCAAAGTTCACGCTAGAATCTTCACGCGTCAATGCGAGCATAGTCTGTCCATTGCTACCCACAAAGCTGGTGTATTGCTGTGGCGACAAAATTTCCGTGCTCGTTTTGGCTGTCACAACATTTTTATACTCAGTAACTTGGCCATTGATGACTGGTATAGTCACTTCGGCTGGTATGACATGTGTTATTGTGATGGTGCCATCAAATGGTATTACAACGGGATCAGCATTGTACTCATTGCGGCTGCGTCCACGTACGGTGGTACGTGTGCGACTTAAGTTGGTACGTGTGCGCGATGAGGTACTGCGTACAGCTGTATCTTGTGACAAATTGCCATTGTTGTTATTGTAAGATTTGCGGCGATTACTAGTCGTTGGCGCTGACGAACGACGCGATGAGGCTGCTGTTTGTGGACGCCGAAAATGACTTGTGCCAGGGCGTGTCAAACCTTTTTGCGTTGTCGTGGTTGTATCCTTTTCACGTAGCGTGAACTGAGCTCTACCATTAGTGGGTCGTGTTGGTCGGATCGTGCGGTGATTGCCTGTGCTCGTAGTAGTGGCCGGTGCTGTAACCACTTGTGTGCTTGTGTGATGCAAATTATAACGTGGTGCGAAACGGCCACCTGTTCTTGCACGTGGCACCGCTGTAGTTACAGGCGCTGGCGCTTCGGACTCTGATTCTTCTTTGCTATTGCGGTCCTCGGTAGTGGTGGCTGCAGAGGCCAGTTTTGGTCGTCTAAACCTATTGCGAAAACTACTACGCGGCTTTTCAGCTTCACGACGCACACGCGAGGACTTATTTTTATGCAAAGCTTTAATTTCAGCATTGTCCGTTGTCAATGGTTTTTCTAGCGCTAGCGTTAATTTTTTATTACTATTTTGCTTACTATTCGAACGCCGACGCCGGTTATTATCGCCATCGGTGTCATCCTCATTGTCTTCCTCATCTTCGTCATCATACTCAGAATCGTCATCGTTATCTGCATTACCCTCGGTACTGTCATCCTTTTTATTTTCATTCGTCTCCTGATTTATTTGACGCTGTAATAGACCACGTGGTGGAAACAGACTATTTTGTGGCCGCGTTCTGCCTAGTGCATTGTTGAGTTGCGGTCTTTGTAAACTGCGCGCGCGTGGCGCTTGTGTTGTTGTCGTAGTACTTGCAAAAGTCGTGGTAGATTTGGCAGCACGGGAAATTAACGGATTACGACGTTGTGAAACAGCACCACCAGTCACAATGCCAGCACCGCCGTTTACTGCACGCTGACTAGCTGGTGTAAAACCAGCCGGCCTATTTAATGGCCTACGCAGACGTAGCAGTGGATTTTGATTGCGGCGTGCTGCATCTGCGCCACCCTCGTCATTTTCATCGAAACTAGTTTGAAGTTCGGGAGTTGTTGACTCCTCAGCACTCGTCTCGGATGTCGCAATGGTGACACCTTCTGCAGCTGGCGTATTTTGTTGTCCGGGTTGAGGTAAACCTGTAGGTTTTATGCGTATGCGTGAGTTACCGGCATAAGCGCTCGAAAAACCTGGACGAGCGCCTGAAACCGATGAAGGGCGCACCAAAACGCCGGCACGACGTGACGATGATTGTAGGCGTGCAGATGATGTCAAACGGTTACGGCCACCACTATAACCGCTACCAGACCCGAGTGCAGGTGTATTTGAGGCAAAACTATTGCCACCGGACGCTGTTGGTTTAATGGGACGCCCGAAGGGGCGACGTGATGAACTATTAGGAAGAGCACCACTAACACCTGCGTTGCTTGCACTGGCGCCTTTGCGTGTGCTAAAACGCCCGCTAGACTTCAGTGCAGGCGTGGCCGTTATGGTTGGTGTGAAATCATGGCGTGTTATAATTGTGGCGCTACTCAAAACGCTGTTCTTCTTTTTCGGTGCGAATTGTGGCCGATTACGTGAAGCAAATGGGCGTATTACGGGTGTAAACGTGCGCTTTTTCGACTGATAAGCCAAACGTCCCTTATTGCTGCCATCACCGTCATCCTCCCCATCCTCGTCTTCATTACCAGCATCGCCATCGAAATTCTCCTCATCCTCTTTGCCATTATCATTGAGCGCGGGCGTATCAGCGGTGCTATCAACAATACTGTTTTGTAACACTGGTGCAGCGGCGGCATTCAATGCCGTAGCTTCGAGCTGATCCTGCACTTGCAATATTAGCGTCGGTTCAATAACTGCGTCGGTGGCCAACGGACTAGTGTTTGTTTCGAAAATAAAACTGGATGTACTCTCAATTATTTGTGCATAGCGATTTTCAATGAAGGTGCCAATAACTTTCGACTGATACAAGGTAGTTGTGTGATTGCCAATGCGTGTGCCCTCGATCAAGCGCACCAACCCCGTCTTGTATTGGCGACCCGCGCTGTTATCTGCATTTGCTGTAGCAATGCTGCTCGACTGCGTAGCTTTCTTCAATTCATCAACTTGCAAACTGGATGTGCTGCTGGTAAAGTTCGTTTGCATGCCATCCGTGGCGGTGGTAGGTAATATCTCCGTAAGATAATGCAATGTACTTACACCTTCCGCATCAATAATACGCTTATAGTCGTAGAACAGCGCGCTGGGACTTTTCTCAATCACCGGCGTAATCACGTTGCTCAAAACTTCCTTTAATGCAGCTGTCGCGCGTTCGTTAATATCATTTGCAACGGTTTTATTAGCAACTCTTGTTGGTGTAACTACGTGGGTTACAGTCTCGTAACGTGAATCCGTTATGGTGCGATCGGCATCGTATGATGTGGTGTAGTATGTATAAGTTGTATAATAAGTTGTGGGCTCTAAAAGCGCCGTAGCGTCTGCGTTATCTGCTATGCCGTTAGCGGCAACAGCTGGATCAACCACAGCCGCAATGTTGTCGTTATTTACCAGCACAGTATTTGTTTGTGTACTCTGTGTAGACTCGAGGTCATCTCTTGACACCGTGCTCTCGAGTATATGCTCATCTCCTGACAGGGTACTATCGAGCATATGCTCATTTCCTAACAGAGGTTCATCTGCTGTTTGTATGCGTGTTTGTGTTATTGTACTAGGTGTTATGACATTGGATATGGTCTCTTCTCTGCTGAGCGTAGTGATTTCACCATTTTTCGCCAACTTTGTCCAATAAGTGAATGTTGTGAAATAGGTTATTGGTAAAGTGACTTCATCAACACTCTCGGTTTTAGTCGGTTGTAGCGTTTCGGTGACGACATTGGTTATCGTCTCTAAACGACTGATCACGTTTGTCGCATCATTATTATACATTGTCGTATAGTATGTGAATGTCGTGTAGCTTGTCTGCAATAATAGTATGGCTGACGGTCTAATTTCGTCCGTATTGCTCTCCGAGCTGATTTGATCGCTAAAAGCTTCCTGCTGTTGATTGATAATATGCTTTTGGCCATTCGAACTGCTCGAGCGTATATCAGTGACCAATGTGACGTCTTTGTAATTGTCGAAACCAAGTTGTTCATTCGCAAAAACTGGTGTGGCGTCCAGACTCATGGTGCTATGACTTAGTTGGTCATTTGCATTTTCCTTTGCTTGAGTTATTGCAAAAGCATCAGCATTGTTGGTGTCACTGGCTTGCGCTGCATTGTTGTTAATGAAATTAGTAACCGTTTCACTTTGTTGCTCCGCCACAGCGGTTGGCATTATCATGTCCGTGGTTACATAGTTGGTATACACCTCGGTTCTGGACATGATTTCAGTTTCACCCTCTGCAAATATCGTTGTATAGTATGTATACGTTGTAAAGTAAGTTTTCACCAACTTACTATCATCCAGCAATGCAGTTGCGGTGTGCGCAAGCGCTACATCATCCGTTTTACCATTTTGCATATCATGCTCATCAACACGTAGTATACTCTCCAGCTCAGTAGAGAGTATAAATTTACTACTGCTGCTAATTTCATGCTCATTTTGCGCTTCAACTGCTGTTGCAGTACTTAATACCTGATTTGTTACAGTTGCTGGCGTGGTTTCAACATTACCGACTGCCAAAGTCGATGTGACAATATTCGTAAGAACTTCAGTGTGACTCGATATGCTAGTGCTGCTGTCTTCATTAAAGAATGTCGTCAAATACGTATAAGTCGTGTATAGGGTTTTATAAATCAGCTCAATCTCTTCACCAGAATCATCATCCCCCGACGCATCATCGGCATTTAGAACACTATCAACATACTCATCAGTGACTTCAGAGTCATTATCATTATTGTTGCTATTATTATTAACGCTATCTGCTTCAGCAATTTTTGTGGTATGCTCTAAATTTTCCTCGTCATTCATATCAGCTGTTGTAGTGACACTGTCATCTGTGTCTACGCCGTCAACATTATCGCCAGCAGCGCTTTCGTGCAGTTTTGTTTCCTTTAATTGTGGCTTCTCTAGCTGCACCATATCCTCGGCTTTTTCGTGCCAATTCTCGTTGGACGCACTTGGTACGCCTACTATCGCTGTTGCCTGTGGTTTGATGCAATAAACTTTCGTAGTTTCTATAATATCGAAAGTGGGTAGTAAAACGGTTTCGTCTTTAGTAGCATATATAGCTTCAACAGCGTCTGTGTCGCGCAAAGTATTTAGCTGCGTAATCGTTTTCGCTATTTGTGTGAGGAAAACCTGTGAAGTTCGAATGCAATCACTCAACTCAGCAATATCTGCATTGTCGGCATTGATTTCCTTCACAGCCATTTTGACGTCATCATCAACGTTTTCTTGCAATGTTTGCGCAGTTTCTGCTTTATACTCAGCCGTAGTGGTTTCCACATTATCCTCAGCTTCCTCAGTCGTGGCTTGTACACCACTTGAGCTTGTCATATCATATGCCGGTTGTGTTGTTAACGTACTATTTGCCGCATATAACATATCTGTTGCCTTAGTGACGCTCGTAAAGGACTCTACAAAGTTGGCGAAGGGATCATCTTCATAGAATACTGTTGTGGCGCCACCTAAAATCTGCAGTTCAGAGGTAGTGCTGGTGGAGGTTAGCTCTAACAAGTTGTTTGTAGTTTCGGGCTGCTTTACCTCACTGCTCTGCAATAATGCTACACCATTTGCAACAAATTGTACAGTATTGTTTTCAAGTATTGGATGCGCGCTTGTTCCCTCAGCATGTTTTAAGAGCGTATCAGCTGGAGCATTTTTTGATGCGTCTACTTGCATTGTTGGCGCGTCTATTTCCATTGTTGCTGCGTCTACTTGCATTGGTGCTGCATCTATAGGCATTGTTGGCGCGTCTACCAGAATTGTTGTTGCTATACGCTCACGTGCTGCTGCTGCACGCGCAAGTGACGCATATATTTCTGCAATTTCCTGCTCGGAAGGACGCGAATATGTCGGCTTAACGCTTAACGTTTGCTCAACAGCTATTACAGTGTCAGCAATTACGCTTAAAGACTCATCTGTAATAGCTATGATGTTTCTGCTGTCATTACTTTCGGTCACATCTGCCAAATTTTTATCATCCACGTCGGAATTTTCCACCGGCTCTTCGCTCTGCGTCTCACTGGAAATATCAATGAGATTTATGCGCGTTGCCATATTTGCTTGCACATCCGTTATTAGTGTGGCCACATTGTTGATTTCTTGCGTTTGCTGCACTTCAGTTGCCATAGCGACCGGTATAGCACCAACAGTTGCCTGTACATTATCTCCTAGACCTGCTAATGTGGCTTCACCCATAATCGAGGTCACATGTCCTAAATTCATGGGCTGCGTAGCGGTGCTGGGCGAGAATACAATCACGCTATCACCAACAATTGTTGTGAAGTCGGCAAAGCCATAATATGTTGTTGTTGATAACTGCCTGTTGAAGGGTGAATTTCTAAGCGTACTGCCACCACTATTAGTTGCCATCAGTTGTTGGTAATACAGTTTCGGTGAGCGATTTGGATTTTTAACATTTGTGTCTGCTGCTGGTTCGCTAACGGTTTCTGTCGGTAAGCCACTTGGTGAGAAGTGATTGCGCACAGTGTAGGTGGCCAAATCGCCAATGGGCAACACTTTATTGGCACCTACTTTAAGTTGCTTTGACTCTGAACCGCCAACGACATTACTACGCTCATCATTTGCTACAGTTTGTGGCAACACCGTTGTGATGGCCAAATTCTGCAATATGCGCTCATCGTTAAGTGGCGGCTGTTGTTGTTGTTGTTTTCTACTACTCGTTTGACTAGCAACATCCGTATTGCCAACAAAGACATTACCATCGGTATGCAGCAAGCGATCATCAATATCTTGCCAATCGGGCAAGTCCGCATTGAAGAGATCATTGTGACTCTCCAATAGCGATTTGGTTTGTAATTCCAAATTGTCACCCACCCAACTGGTGACCACTGTGGGCAAAACGAAGGCTTGCTGCGTCTGTTGTGGTGGCTTCTGGCCATTGTTATAGAGTACGCGTGAACTCTTCCTCAAGTATTGTGCATATAAACGGCCACTATCGAGTGTGGTGCCCACCACTTGTGTGGCATACTCCGTCGTGACGCCTTCTTGTATGAAGGTGCGCGCTGTGGAAGTTAAGAGACCAACCTCAGACCGTATATTGAGATGGTGGCCCACAAAGTCACTACGCCCATTATTTGCGGCGTTATTAACAAGCACAACCGTTGTTAAATCTGTTCGATTAATAATTGAGTTAAATTTTATAATTTTTCAAAAAATATATTTAAAGGAACACGCGGCGACACGAGTACGGTTGTTACGCATTAAATTCAGATTAATAATGGTTTGACATAAATGTTCATAGATGAATTAACAGCAGTTATATATAATTTAATTAAAATATTTAATATATAAAATTATTTATTAATTAAATAGGTTATTTATTTTTTTTATTTAGTTTTATATTATTTATAAATAATTAATTAAAAAAAATATTATTTAAAATTACAATTATTTATAAATAAAAATATTTAATTAATTCGTTTATTTATAGTTACAAATATATATATATATATACATAAAATATAATATATACAGTGAGTAAAATATCAAATATATACATACAATATTTTTACACCGTTATGCAGTTTCGCAGCAACATGTGGTTGTTGTTATTGTAGGTAATTTCAATATGAAGGTGGTATACATATATAATTTTTGTTTAAAGGTAGTGATAGATTGGTGCATGTACATGACGTAACCAATGCCAACAAACAAATCCATTTAAAGAGATAGGAGAAAAAGAGAAAGAGAGAGAAATATATATATATATAACACAAATTGTTATAAAGTTTAAATATAACTTATTTTACATAAATACACTTATAGATAGCTTATTGTATATGTACAGATTAACTGTTTTCCTTAACATCCACAGCCAATATAAAAAAGTATGATAAATATTCGAAAAATAAAGTTTACTAAAGTTCAGCTATAACAGAACATGCTCTATACGCTACGCTCAAAGACAATGTGTTGAAAAAATTTATATTACAAAATGCTACAGATGAAGTTCATAAACTCCAATCGACGAAATTGTGCAAGGATAACAATCATGTTCGGTATCTTCGTTAGGCTAGACGACTTTAGTTGCATGCCTTCATTTTGCTTCATCTCGAAGGTATTTATATTGTAATCAACTATAAGATATATAAGAATAACTAACCTCACTAACCAAATTGCAAATCTACATTATCCATCATTTTTACTTCCTTATGACATTATATATAAAGGGTGATTTTTTAAGAGCTTGATAACTTTAAAAAAAAAAAAACGCATAAAATTTGCAAAATCTCATCGGTTCTTTATTTGACACGTTAGATTGGTTCATGACATTTACTTTTTGAAGATAATTTCATTTAAATGTTGACCGCGGCTGCGTCTTAGGTGGTCCATTCGGAAAGTCCAATTTTGGGCAACTTTTTCGAGCATTTCGGCCGGAATAGCCCGAATTTCTTCGGAAATGTTGTCTTCCAAAGCTGGAATAGTTGCTGGCTTATTTCTGTAGACTTTAGACTTGACGTAGCCCCACAAAAAATAGTCTAAAGGCGTTAAATCGCATGATCTTGGTGGCCAACTTACGGGTCCATTTCTTGAGATGAATTGTTCTCCGAAGTTTTCCCTCAAAATGGCCATAGAATCGCGAGCTGTGTGGCATGTAGCGCCATCTTGTTGAAACCACATGTCAACCAAGTTCAGTTCTTCCATTTTTGGCAACAAAAAGTTTGTTAGCATCGAACGATAGCGATCGCCATTCACCGTAACGTTGCGTCCAACAGCATCTTTGAAAAAATACGGTCCAATGATTCCACCAGCGTACAAACCACACCAAACAGTGCATTTTTCGGGATGCATGGGCAGTTCTTGAACGGCTTCTGGTTGCTCTTCACCCCAAATGCGGCAATTTTGCTTATTTACGTAGCCATTCAACCAGAAATTAGCCTCATCGCTGAACAAAATTTGTCGATAAAAAAGCGGATTTTCTGCCAACTTTTCTAGGGCCCATTCACTGAAAATTCGACGTTGTGGCAGATCGTTCGGCTTCAGTTCTTGCACGAGCTGTATTTTATACGGTTTTACACCAAGATCTTTGCGTAAAATCTTCCATGTGGTCGAATAACACAAACCCAATTGCTGCGAACGGCGACGAATCGACATTTCACGGTCTTCAGCCACACTCTCAGAAACAGACGCAATATTCTCTTCTGTACGCACTGTACGCATTCGTGTGGTTGGTTTAATGTCCAATAAAGTAAACTGAGTGCGAAACTTGGTCACAATCGCATTAATTGTTTGCTCACTTGGTCGATTATGTAGACCATAAATCGGACGTAAAGCGCGAAACACATTTCGAACCGAACACTGATTTTGGTAATAAAATTCAATGATTTGCAAGCGTTGCTCGTTAGTAAGTCTATTCATGATGAAATGTCAAAGCATACTGAGCATCTTTCTCTTTGACACCATGTCTGAAATCCCACGTGATCTGTCAAATACTAATGCATGAAAATCCTAACCTCAAAAAAATCACCCGTTATATATAAAAAACACAAATGCGAAATATTTTCGATTAATTTTATTGACATAAATTTTAACAAATGGTTGAAATTTAATATATTTGTCATATGAATATCGAGAGACAAAGTCGACTATATTAACCAATATAAAGAGTACAAATACAAAACTGTATGTTTGAAAAAGTCTGTTTCTGATGGTATCAACATTGGTTTTTGGACATTGGCAAGGACGCATACCACAGATGATAGAGCGATTAGCTGTATGGGTTATACGACGACATAGACATAGTTCAGCGTATAAAAAGACTGGGTAGGTCATGTTTTCCGAATGGACGAAAGCACTCTGTGCGATGCAGTACCAGCCGGTGAAAGCAGAGGAAGAGGAAGACCTCCACTGCATTGGATAGACCAGGTGGAGAAGGACCCTGTTGCACTTGATAAACAACCAAAAAGCAAAATGAATGACGCGCTGTTGTTAACTCGTCTACGGTGAAAACTTTTTGCCACTAGAAGTCAATTAGTTAGTAATTCAAAGCAATTATTTTAACGTCAACTGTTTGATACAATATATATTTGAAAATTGGAGAATATACTATTAAGCGTAGACCCTGTATATTTTTACAACGGCATATCATTATTTAATTTAGTTATTTAAGGTTAATAGTACTCAAGTAAGTAAAGTAGAATACACAATCTCAGGTTATATATGCATTTTAAATAATATATATACATACATACATATCTCATCATATATCATAGACAAATCTTATGCTTAATTCCTACTACATACCTTCTTTGATCATATGAAGCGCTGGGGTTGGTTTAATATACAGCTCATCTGTAAAAATATTAAAAAATCATTATTATGATATTGGGGTAAAATCTAAAATTGTTCATATTCATATTTACTACTATTATAAAGAGAAAACATTTGTATATATGTTTGTATTGAATAAACTCAAAAAGTACTGTGCCGATTTCAAAAATTCTTTCACCATTGGAAAGCTACATCAACTTTGAGTAATATGTCTAACTATTATAGTTATGTCACAATAAGTGTTTCTTGCTGTTTTAATACCAACTTGAAAATTGTCGCATAGTCGCCGCTCACACCGCTCGTTTAGACGCCACTATAACGCGGCAACTCGACAGACAAAAGTTTTAACTGTCAAATCGATTGCTTATTATTATTTATTTGAACTACTACTTTTTTAACACAAAAATATTTTATCAGTTTATATAATTACAGATTTTCATAATTTTTCCAGAATGTTCATTGATATATTTGAGGGTGCTAATGTTGGTGCAAAGGCGGTTTATTTTTTAATTTAAAAATGCCGAAAATATCTAGATCTCAACTTTCTGAGAATTGTTCCTAGGCGAGGGTATCAAAAAGACGCCGCGATGGAGAATCTTCATCAAAAACTGAAAATCTTCTTGCAAGTCGAAGAGAATACGCATCGTAAAAGCATGCCAGAGGGTTGAGTAACGAGTGTGCAGCGGCTTGAAGAACAAAATACAATCTCTCCGCTAGGGAGTCCAACTCTGAGAGTTCCCAACGGCGGCAACGGTCATCAAAGACTAGAGGTCGTAATCAAGTTTTAGGTCATTACAAACTAAAATATAAATTCATATTCGAATTTTCTTCATTTTACTTTTTGAAATGGTCCACGCAAAAAACGAGAATTTACATACATATACAGTATACTCTCAAAAAGTAAATTCTCAGAAAGTAAATAATCGCGGAAAAGTTAATCACCTTTAAGATTACACATGCACCTCGAAAAAGTAAATTTTTTAATTTACTTTTCAGAGAGTGTGATAAAAAATTCGAAACGAAGCAAGTTTTTTACGATGTTGCAAAAACACTTACTTTCTTGTTTATCGCGTCTTTTTAGTAAATAAACTCTCCTACTTGATCCACTGGTTTAAAAATGAAAACGATGCAAATCAGGTGTCAGACTTTTTGAATTGTCGTACAAAAATGGAATATTCAAGATTTTTTCTCTCCATAGTAAATACATATGTATGTATGTAAATGAAATTATGTTTTTCATGTAAATCCATATGTTTTATTGAAGCAAATAAATGAATGAATTTTTTAAGTTTAAAACTGCATTTAATATTATAAAACAGATAATTTATGTATATATTTGGAAAAGTAAATTATTCGAAAAAGTAAATTACCCAAAATACCAATCGATTTACTTTTCGAGAGTATACTGTATATGAATGGGTGGGTGTGTATGTGCGTGTAAAAAATTACAACTGAAATTACAATTTTGAAATGTGCGAAGCCGGAGCGGGCTTCATTAGGCTTCAGGTATTAAAGCACAACCACCAGATATTCCCTGAGGGTTAAGGTTGGAGCGAACTCCAAGTGCTCCTGCTTAAATTAAGTCTCCGGTCACACTTCGTAGTCAAAACTACCACCAGTTGAGCTTCCATACAGCTCTGGACTGGTGACCTGGGGTTGGGCCTCATACTCTCATTCAACTCACACACCATTCACGCAAGAAACTAACCGCGGTTTTCAACCTGTTCAACTCACGCGCATTTCGACTAGTGGATATCACACCACTAACATCTAACCGTCCATCAATCCAACTAATCCCTATAACCTTAAAGTCCCTAATGTCCGAGTACATCGGGCATTCAGCAATCCCATGCCCCGATAACAGGAAACCCAGACTCAGACAGAATCTAAAGTCTGTTTTCCCTTCAATCTACAAACCTAACGTCGCTCGGAGGGCTCCACTTCGATGGAAGGACCAGGTGGAGAAGGACCTGTCTTCACTTGGTATTGCCAGTTGGCGCCAAACTGCCAAAAAAAAGAGATGCGTGGCGCGCTGTTGTGGACTCGGCTATAACCGCATAAGCGGTGTCTACGCCAGTCAAGAAGAGGAATCATTCATCACGATGTTAATATTAAGTATAGTATAAAGAACTTCATTATTTTTTTCACATTTATTATTACATTATTTAGAATGATCCGATTTATTTCAGATATGCACAGTTTTGTTCAACAACTTGTTGAAATTAGGAATATAATTTCATAATGCCACTCGTATTGTTGCTATTGGCAAAAAAGCTGGGAGAGTATATTTTTAAAAATTTCTCTTTAGACAAATTTTCATTATCAACATCAACAAGTGCTCCAGCTTTAAGCAACGAAGTGGAAAAAATCCTTGGGAAGAACAGTCATCCCAAAACGTCAAAAAAATTCCTAGAGAAGCTGATTTCAATGGCCGCACAGCCCGAAATGAACCAAACATCAATGCTAAAGCTTCTGGAATACCGTAATTTTTGCAGATGAGAGTAATTTTAAAATGTTTTGATCGGATAGAAATAGATATGTATGGTAATCATCGTTTGTGCTATGTACAAGAGCGCGAAATTTGCTACAAAATGCTGCGAAATTAAATTCTTTGTGTTGTGTAAAATTTGCTTATTTGGAACTGTCGACATAGTACAAACACCAGCGCAATCTTCAGATTTGAATGCAAATGAGAATCTGTGGTCAGTTTTGGAACGAGACATGCGAAAATACCAAATTAGAAATAAAGCCGACTTGAAAAACGGCCCTGCAAACAGATCGGAATAAAATTTCTCCAAACTATACAAATAAATTGGTAGAATCCGTGCTGAAACGTATGAAAACATTTATAGATAGTAAGAGGCATCCCACAAAGTACTAAGAAAATTGCAATGTATTTTGTTTATTTGTTACTGCATCATTTTCGCTGTGAGATGCAATATTATACTGTAATTTGTAGATAAATAAAATAACAAAATAACCTGATTTTTTAAAGCATAAATATATTGTGTATATCTGCCGCTGTTAATTTTAAATTTTTTGGAAAATGTATTTAGTTTTCAAGTAATACTTGCTTTAGTATTTCCTGCACGGTTGCATCACTTTGGCTGTGAGCCACAGTATATTTTATAGAAATAAGTTATTTAGTTTTGAATATTAATTGAATTAATAAACACTTTCATAGTTACATATGGACTGATTTTTTACATATTTGTGATGTTATTTGTTTTTCTTTTGTTATTATACTAGTTTACTTATTATATTAAATTTGTTCATGAAAGAATCGGCATCGGTCAAAAATTGGGTATCGGTCAGACACTACTCATTATATATAGCCACGGATGCATTTGACTTTTCATTTATGGACCAAATAGAGTAAAATGGACCAAGCCTAATTCGAGACCGAAGAGGACGGGGGAGTGTGTAAGCAACAAAAGAGAATTATATTTTTCCACAAAAAAATAATTATATATTCAGTTTGTTAATTGAATTTTAATTTCGTTTGTTTTTTTCTCTTTTTATCTTTCAGGTAAGCGAGTATAGGTACATGTATTAAGATATTAGACATTAATTTTAGTAACAATTTATACATTTAACAAATATTGGATATTCTTCAGGTTTATGTGCTTATTTCATACCAAATATATAAAAAGTATAATATAATGACTCTCCTCTCTCGACGAACCATAATCTTTGGGCCAACTTTTGAAAAGCCAATTAGTTTGTAGATGTCTGATAATTTATTATGAAAGTTTCATACTAATTTCCCACAATAAAATTAAATGTTTGATTCATGGAGAAAAAGTTTAAATATTCCATTGTCTATAATTATTATTATAAACAGATATGAACTCATAGTACTGGACTTGACTCGTGTATAAAAAAATAATAATTCAAACCATTATTAGAAGATGACCGATTATGATTTCATGCTACTTATTAATTTTGGTTTGAGAGTAGTAATATATTTTATACTACACAAAAATAATGAATGGTTGAGTGAGCAAGGCTAAGAATAAAGATAAAGATTACCTAAAATACATAATTTAGAATGAGATCATTGGTACACTTCATTCATTCAAATCTGTTAATTGTATATTAAAAGTCACTAACTGTGATCCAACTGTCTGGCTTACCATCGCACAATTTACGACTAAAGATTGGCACCTCATTCCGAGGCACCAATTTCCGATCCGTCTTGCATTCTCTATGACCGTTAACAAATGAGAAGGCTACTCCTTGAAAGTATGTGGTCTGAATTTATAAAATTCATGTATTTCCAATGGTCAATTATATGTATGTATGTGGCATACTCACGGGACAGAAGACCATCTGTGTTATTTGTTCTTGCAACCCATGCACCAAAATACATAGCTAATAAAGGACCTTTAAAATAATTAATTTTTTATTAACCTAACCAATGCATGAAAATGAACTAAACAAAATCAAAAATCTGCTCATTGAATGCCTCTAAGGCGGAAGAAACTTTTCCGCTGGGCCAGCTAGCATAGTATATAGGCTGAGGTAATTCCTTAATCGATTTCACTCATTTTCATCACCAACATACATTATATCTAAGATTATATGCTCATTTAATTTGGAATGGATATTTCACATATTAACCGATTTCTTTCTTCGGTGAAAAATTACCATCAGGCACTTAGTTCTTCATATTCGATATCCGAGGCATTGAAAACTTATAGTTCGATTTCGACAATTTTTTCACATGTGATGCCACAGATCATATGCAGTATTTGTGTAAAGTTTTATTTCGCTATCTCCATTGGTTCCTTATATATATATTATAAAGTGAAGGAATAAGATGGAATTCAAAATTGAGTTATATGAGAAGTTGTCGTGATTGTGAACCAATTTCATCCATTTTCCACACGTGTCATCAGGGTGTCAAAAGAATATTATAGACCGACTTTCATTGAAATCTGTCGAGTAGTTCCTGAGATATGGTTTTTGACCCAAATTGAAGTGGTTTTGTAAAAAATCTGAGTGCAGCTTCTTTCTGCTATGGCTTATGTAAAATTTAGCGTTTCTGACGATTTTCGTTAGTGAGTTAACCAACTTAAAAGTTACTAAAGTAATTTTCAACCTTACCGTTATTATCCGATTTCAACTATTTTCATGGTGTATGGTGGGGTACGTAAGGGAACCGATTGCAGACAATTTGGTTTTAGCGAGATATATACAAAAACATATTTGGGGCGGGGCCACGCCCACTTCCCCAAAAAAATTACATCCAAATATGGCCCTTACTAGAACTATCATTTGTACAAAATTTTACTTTTATAACATTATTTATGGCTTAGTTATGACACTTTATGTGTTTTCGGTGTTCGCCATTTTGCGGGCGTAGCAGTGGTCCCAAGGAACATGTGTACCAAGTTTCGTCGAGATATCTCAATTTTTACTCAAGTTATCCGTTGCTCGGACGGACAGACAGACATTCGGATTTTGACTCGTCTCGTCACACTGATCATTTTGATATATGTAACCCTATATATATCTCGTTTAGTTTTAGTACTTACAGACAACCGTAATGTGAACAAAACTATAATACTCCTTATCAACTTTTGTTGCGAGAGCAAAACTATAATACTCCTTAGCAACTTTTGATGCGAGAGCAAAACTATAATACTCTCTTAGCAACTTTTGCTGCGAGAGTATAACAATGATCATATATTTTAAACAGTGAAATTTATCGCTTTGATTGTTTTTCTGTTTTGCTTATGGGGGTATTGCATTAAAAAATAATAATTTAAATATTCGTCATTTCAACAATTTGTCGCAAAACACACTATCATCTGAAAAAGACAAATATTTAACAACAACAAATGTATGGATACCCCTAAATAGAGCTTTAATATTTAGTGTTGGCAACTTTAGCGTTAATTATGGCCAAAAGACTTTGAGACTTGCTGTCTACCAAGTTCAGAAAAAGTGATTGTGGTATGTTTTCCAATAAGTCCTTCAATGTATTTAAAATGTCTCAATTATTGGTACGACAAGAATATCGGACGATCTAATCAAATATTGTTATAAATACTTAAAAGGATTTAAGTCAGATGTTTTGGCAAGCCACAATTGGAGCTCTATCGATTTTTGATCGAAACATTCTTTCGTAAACCGACTTGTATGTTTGCGTTCATTGTCTTGCTGGTATATAGAGTTATCTTCTAAATACATTTTTTGTGCTGAGGGCTCTAAATTCGTAATCAGCATCACTCCGTAGGACTCTCCCGTCATTTGCCTTCGTTTAATACCAGATTTGATAGACCATTGTAGCTACTGCAACCCCAAACTTAAACTTTTTCACCTACGAACTTAATGGTGCCTTGGATGTACTTTCTTTGGAGCCTCTCATAACTCTTTCGTCAAACTTTTTGACTGCTTTTCGTATTTTTTAAATAAAGCATGCTCCCATTACTCTAAATTAGTATTTTCCAAAAAATTGGCGGCATTTGATAACACTTTTTGGTAAATTCATATCAAGAGTTATTCAAATAATAGTAAATGGTGGGGTATCCATAATTTAGTTGGATACTGTATATCTCCGTAGGTTGAGCTTGGTTTACCAAATTGCCTAAGCATGGCCATTCGCCGCTGACGAATGACGCTGATTTATGCAGTTAGCGACCACCAAAAAGGCGCTTATGAACAAATAAACAAATCTCTTTATATGGTCAGAAGATAAATTGCTGATTTATTTAAATATACGTTAATAGCAAACTTGTTTTTAATTTTTATACACGTTCTCGAATTCAATTGTAATTTTACTGTTATAGTGCACTTACAGTTCCTACAGGGTATCTATATGCATTTATATATATGTGCATATATATATGTATAAGCGCGTAAACATCCGTCTACGTTACCGATTTCTCCTCCATTGTTGCAGATTATTCTTTACTCGTTTTGTAGAAATATGTCAATGGGTTAAGAACATAAAATCTATTGTTGGATAAACGAGTTTTGTAAATGTAGAATGAACAATTTATATTACACACACAAACGGCTTTTTCATCTCAACATGTTATTTGAAAGCGTTGCGTTAAGAATAGCTAATGAAAGGTTGACACAAGTGTCTATCGCAAGTGTATAAGTGATGATGAGGCGCTCTGCTTTTCAATTACATGGACAGCGTAAGGTGCCCTGCAGTGTCTTATACTTGGGAGTGCTGATTTAAAAAAAATATACACGTATTATTTGTACCCAATGAAGAAATTACCAGATTGCATTATGCATGAGGTTCGATTCTTAATACAGATACATACAGATTGGAAAAAAATCAATTCATAACACTATACGGTAAAATCAACATTCTTTCTCGGTATTGGACCAATTTTTTTTCTGGAGCTTGAGGCATAAGAAAAAAAAGTGAATTCCCCGATTTTCGAAGTTCGAGCCTCCCAAATATTTGGTTTCGAAGTTCAAAAAATTACTTTTTTTAATAATTATTATTAATTACTGTATTTAGTTACTAAAAAAACAAAATATGGAAAAAATTACATAGTCTTCATATTTAAAATTGGAAAAAAGATGTATACATTTTTCCCATTATGGTCTGCAGAGTAAAGATAACGTTTCATTTATCACCCCAAGTCTCAGTTTTCCAGTCACAAGATCGATCTATTCAGAGTTCTATGACAAGATCTAGTTTGATATCACGTCCCCATTGGTGCGCAGTTTGGGTCCACTTGCCCAAGTTCTTTAACCGACTAGCTGTGAGCGTTGCATCACACTTTACGTATTGACCGGTTCTCCCAAGCAAACAGACCCGCTGAACCTGTTCTAGTGGTTTCATCCGGCACTTTTTCTTCAATGCTTTCCACCAAACCAAGTGTTCTAAGTGTTGGTATTCAAAGTATGCCCTCGAATTGAAAAGTAAAGCCCTCTCTCGACGAACTTAAATGAATCTCATCGTGCCCGTCTTGCTTTATGCTGCAGAAGCTTGGTGGAGCATTCGGCATCTAATGAGACAGAACTAGGGATTTTCGAAAGAAAGGTTTTCGGAAAATTTATTGACTTTGGCAAGATCGCATATCGCAGACGAGGGTACGATGAGCTGTATGAGTTATATAACGACATTGACAGAGTTCAATGTATTAAAAGACAGCGACTACGCTGGTGAGGTCATATTGTCCGAATGGATTCAATGCAGTACTGGCTGGGGCAAGCTGAGGAAGAGAAAGACCTACACTCCATTGGAAGGAACAGGTGCAAAGCGACCTCGTTTCACTTGGTATCTTGGTCAATCGGCGCAAAACGAAAAGAAGGAGAAACGATATTGATAGATATATACTGGCAGACCGCTCCGGCTTCGCACGGGTTTAAACAAATATTTCAAAAGTTATAAGTACACACTCTCACATACATATGTACATTCTTTCCCGTATCTTGCGTGGGTTCATTTAAAACAAGTAAAGATTTCAGTTTCAGATTAAGGTTCTCAATCACGGAGTCTTTTTGATACTCTCACCTGGGATAAATAAAATAAATATAGCCTATGTTAATCGGGGTGAATATAGCTATCCAATGGAGAAAGAATTTTTGAAATCGGCATAGTAGTTTTTGAGTTTATTCATTGCAAACATACATACAAATCTTTCGCCTTTATAATAGTATAGTATAAATTAGCAATGGATAGTATATACATATATTAAGTATTTTAAAGCAACTTAGCAGTGAATGGTGTTCAAGGTTGCAACAAAACATCTACATTTCACCCAAATTACACCAAGAAGTAATGAAACTACGTCAATTCGGAATTTGCAATACACTTATATTTATGTATGTATATATTTCAATTCTTCGATGAACGCAAACTATTCATTATTAATTGTGTTTGATATGAACAGCGTTAAGCTTCACACTTGTTTTATGGGTCACATCGAATTGTGTAAATATGGTGTGATGAACCGCATCAGCCTTCTTTCGTTTATTAATTTATTTATATCACCTATGTTGTGAAAATTATATTCATTTATTCATGCATATGTATGTAGATTCGCTTGATTGTTGTGAAATTTTTCAATTCCATTGTATGAGTCGGAAACAAATTTTGGAGATTATTGTGCGCTAATCTTTTCAGTAAACCAGTTTTACGCTTAATTATAGATGTGTTTAAGACGTCTGCAGAAATGTATACTTGTATAAGTATACTCATGTATGGATCGTCATACATACGAAGTCATGCCTTAGTTACAGCATGAGTATGTGTGTTTTGAACAAATTCCCACTATTATATCCGGTGACAACGCTGATTTTTAGAAATTCTGTACATATGTTATTATTTTTACATATTTTTTGGATATTATTTATATACAGATGGGATAAATATAGCACAATACTGCCTATACCCGAAAATTAGTAGAATCATTATTAGGTATTGCGCAATTCGATGCTTAATTCGCAGTCAAATTATTATAGCAGAGATACTTAGTTGACTTCGAGTGATATAAGAACCACACATGTCGACTATTGATATTTAAGAGGAATTATGAAAGCAATTACATAAGCGCCCCAGTAGCGGTGTTAACAGCTCACTGTCTGTTTGGGAGACACGCCAGCAGACTGGAGTTATCCTGCAATGATTACTGCAGCAGCTGTCAAGTAGTAGAAGAACCTAAAACTATAACACACCTGCTATGCGGATGTAAGGCGCTGTAGGAAAATAATCGCAACGGACGCGGTTTCCTCGATGATGTGGCGGATGTTGCACATATCAAACTATGCGAATTATTTAATTTTCTGAAGACAAGTGTGTGAGTATGTCAGTCCAGGTGGTGTCACAATGGACCTCCCAAAGGTCTAGTTGCGTCGAAAGACAACCACTTAATCCTAACCTAGTTAGTTAACTTCAATTAAATAAAGGGTTACATATACCAAAGTGAACAGGGTGACAAGTAGAATTAAAATTAGGATGTCTGTCTGTCCATCAAACAGTGGAAGCAATGGCGAGTAAAACTCACGGATAATAACCACTCCCACAGAGGTTATGTTGAAAAGTACCTAACCTATCCTAATTCTAACTCACTAACGAAAAACAAATACCGGAAAATCTCTCAAATATTTTTAAGAAATTCAGTGGGAATCTTTTTCCTCTAATTGTGTGTCCCTGTGCCAAAAATGGATGAAATCGGGTCCCATATACCTAATACTTAGAGTTTTCCAGCAACCGATGGACTTTATACCATATAAATATATCGGTTACTATGTGAGATATCTTAGCAAAATTAAGCGAGCGTTTAGTGCCACAGCAGTCGGTGTACCCAAGAGAGAGTGATTTGTTCTAAAAATTTAACTGGAAAAAATGTCCGTTCAAGGGAGGAGTTTCTATGTATATATCAATTCCGATTATTTTATTATGTGTGTTTCATACTTTGTTGAATATCCTTAATAGCTTGAAATATTATGCTGGTCAACGTCTGTCGGGTCAGCTAGTTTTATATACATCATTTGTAATTAACAGATATGATCTCTAATTGTTTGTCTACATAGACTTGTAAAATACATAAAAATATTCTTTAATTTTTATATTTTAGAAAATACACTTACCTATAACAGCTGTTTGTGTCAGTGCCGCCGGTACCAACAGCATTGTAACCAACAAAAACAATAGTATACTGCGTACTGTTAGTGTTTTACAACTGGAAATCCTGTGTGTTGTTGGACTTGCTTTGGCTGGGAAATGTGACAATTCATGGTTAGACATCTTCGCTTGCTGCCGCGGCCAACGCGCCCGAATGTGCATCGATCCACATCTACGGCGCAGATGCAACATATCACGCAATTGCGTTAATTTTTTGCGATTTTCGTTGTCAATGCTGGTTGTAGCCAGGCTTATTGCGTCTGCAAACAAAAATATACTTAGATACGACAACTACATACAGTGGAACTTCCATAACTCGAACTTCTATAAATCGAAGATCTCCATAACTCGAACACTTGAATTGGCAATAATGTTTAGAAGCTAAATTTCATACCAATTTCCTTCCCTAACTCGAAGTTCTCCATACCTCGAACTCTTGAATTGGCAATAGAAGTTAAATTACATACAAATTTCCATCTATAAATCGAACTTTTTGATAAGGGTATAATACAAAATTTAAAATTTTACTATCGAGACAGAATTTTAAAAGAGTCCCTCTATATTGTACGGATGCGAACAAAAAATATGATATTACACTTATGGATTGCATAAATCATCTAACAAAGGCATGGGATATGGACGTCAAGAGCCAAACAATAGCAAATTGTAACAAACGAAATTAAACAATACATGTTTTAACGTATTTAAATAAAAACTTTTGCGAAGTAAATAATCAAAACTGTGTATAAAACTATATTTTTAAATTTATGTTTTAATGAAACTCGAAGTCTCTCTAACTCGAAACTTTTTTGTGCATTATGGTGATTCGAGTTAGAGTTCCACTGTATAAACTTAAGGGGCTTAACAGTGTGGTTTAACATTACAGTGGTTTAACATTGAATGTTAATGCTTATATTACTGTCTAAAATCAGTCTTTAAATCAGGAGCAAATTTTTTATATCACATATAATGTTTGATTATAATTGTAGTATATTAAGGGGGTCATAGTAACTCTTAAACGGTTTGAACTAATTACTTAAAATTTTTAGCGTACACTCAGCACATGTAAATGCTAAAAACAAATTACCTAAATTTCGATTAATTTATAACAAAAAAACCAAAAACACAGAATTCGCAATTTGGTTTTCAAATGTTTAACAAAAGCAGAATTTTATGTGGTCACAGCTTTAACCTTACAGTTGAAAACGCCGCTATTTTTATAGTATTTTATTTTTTTTTTTTTGTTTCCGTTAAGCCAATCTGCCGGAAACATGCAGGAAGTGCGCGCGCACTTTTTCGAGTTCTCGAGGCGGTGATTTCAGCACGCTATAACTTAATAAATGTAAATAAAAATAAAGGAAAATAAATTACTGATCGTGGAAAAAAAATTCTAAAAAATCGCTAAAAACAGGCCACCACATGGCATTACCCGCTTAAGACCTATAAGATTCCTTCTTGAATTATAAAAATAAATTACAAAATAAGAATATTCAAGCATATATGTATTTTAAATATTTTTTATTTTAAATTTTAAACATGATGGCTGCATATATGGCTGCTTAAGAAAAATAAAAACAATATTTATTTCATATTCATTTCATAAATACTAAAAATTGGCATTTAATGCATTTAATTATACTGAAAAATTAAAAATTTACTCCAAAAAGTTGAGTATGAACTTCAATTAAAAAAAACTCATTGGTTGTCACTTGTATGCCTACTTCCTTATCTAATATGGAACAACGTAGTGCTTAGGACCCAACTTCACAATATTTGCATAAAATACCACCCACACGTAACTGAGCTAAAACGCTTCTTGGGTGAGTGTTTTCATAAAAAAATGTTAACCTCACATTAAATGTAAACATGACGCCTGCCGTTACCGATTTTGCTGCCGTTTAAACGCTGACTTTTTCAGTACGAAACACTGTCGTGTCGAAAATTTCAAACTCACTAAACAATTTTTCCTGAAACCAACAACTGCTAGCTTTCATAGCTTACTAAAATAAATACAGCTGTAAAGCTTTCACATCATCACTAAACATTATCATACACTATGAAACCGGATATGCCGACATTATAATTTCGTACAAAATACAGTGAAACTTGTTTAACACGTAACATATGGATGTATGCTCTAGGTATTCATATATTGCGGTTTTCTGAAGTAAAAATCCGGCTGCGTCATACTTTTCACGTGTTTTGGATAGTAGTTTAGCAATTTATTATCCAATAGTATAACATAATTTGTTAAAAGTGAGCTGTATTGAAGACACTCTACACTCATTTTATCACAGCTTTGAAACAGAAGTGTACGGGATGCCTAGATTACTAGATTACTTTGAACCATTGAACCTTTATTTCATGAAATTTTAAAGATTATGTAATTATTTATTATTTAATAAATATTTATTCAAAATATAGATGAAGCTAAACTTCACATAAACTGACCTCCTCGTATAGCCCACAAAGTTTTGAGCGACTTCGAGTCCAATTGCCAATTCAAAAGTTCGAGTTATGGAAGGGTATTTGTATGAAATTTGACTGCTATTATCAATTCAAGAGTACAAGTTATGGAGAACTTCGAGTTATAGAAGTTCCAGTTATGATAGTTCAACTATATATATATATATATATCGTTAATAAAAGTTGCAAAGTTGATCGGCAGCTCTGCAAGTAATTCCAAGTAAAGTTAAAATGCGCGACGTTTCACTGTATCTATGGTAAATATTTCAAGGAATGCTGTTGTGAACCTTGAATTTGGTTTTAGACGCTTAATTCAAGCGCTGTTATGTTAGTTAAGCTGGTCAAAGCTGGCCGGTTTGGTTAAATAAAAAAATCAAAGATTATTTGCAATTTGCAAATATAGTGACAGTTATGTATAGCAACAAATCGGTTTCTTGGGTACATATATATATTATAACATACTTGTTTATGACCCAGCAGACACAATACATATTTATGTTGGAGTTATTTATGGTATATATGCTTGTAAATAAGTTGTACATACTTGTTCAATTTTATACACCAACACTTGAGAGTAACACTATCTTGCGAGTTTATATTTGCATATGCACAATTTCCAATTTAAATACACTTTTATAAACAACGAAATTCTTTTCAATTTTTAACAGTTAGGAAATATTAAAAAGAAAACATTTAGCTTTGCAACATCCTTTAACTCGTTTATTTTTTCTCTGCGTTCGTTGTTGCCATAAATACGTGCAGAGTCCAGCCGCGCAACCGTACAATTCGAATGAAAGTTAATCAACTGATTAAGTATGTGTCGGACTTGACTTCGTGTACAACTTGTATAACAGCGCTGCAGTTGTATAAACGTTGATAGCAAAACAAGAACTGCTTTTGCACCATGGATGACTTTTTCTCACCACATATTTGGACGACGAGAGCGTTGTTTATTTGTTACCATTGAAGCTGCTGTGAAAACTCTGCACATGCGCAAGCGTGTAGTCACTAGCGTCGCTGGCTGGTGTGGGTATTAACAGTAATCTCGCCTATTACAACAAGTATCTCTCACTCGCACACAGTATACAAATGTAGAAATGCAAAACAAGACATAACACAATGGCCAGTAAAAGCAAGCAAACATATGCAAAAATAAGAAAAACACAAAAAAGTAAATATTTTTAGACATAGTCAACAGTCTACCATCTCCCTTGTAACCTAAAATAAGCGAAAAAACATATTCAACATACATACCGTTAAGTGTTTGAAGTCGTCAATATTTGAAAATAATCAATTGGTATAAGGGCTTAAATTAATATTTAAAATATAAAAGCTGAAATGACATCAAATAAATATGAAAAATACAGTGAAACCTCAGTTGTACAAAACGTCAATTGTCGAAAGTTTTTTGCTTTTCCAACTTTGGAAGCTCGAATGCTCGAAACCTTTTTAAGTGTGAACCAAGTCTACCAAGGACCCGGTCGGCTGTCCCCTCATAAATAGTGTTATGTTTTTAAGGAGTGGTGGAGAGTCATTTAAATGGTAGAATGTTCGTGAACAATAAGTCATAGATCGAATGCAATAAGATCTGCAATGAAATTTGAAACAGCTTCTTCGGTAATATCTTCAGCATCTGTAGTATTATCAACAACAGTTTCGAAATTTTTTGCAACATACACCTTTTCCAATCATTGCGTTAAAGTCATACGAATTACGCTCTGCATGGGTTCAATAAAAAAATTACTAACAGCAAATCATCTACGAGCGCGAATTCAGTTGCAAGTTTGTTATTTTTGATCAAATCTTGCATTCTTGATCAAATGAAAATATAATCGCTTTGTCCGTTGAGAAGACGTTCGCGTCCGCTGTGTGGTAGTGTTTTGACGTTAAAGTAAATAATTGAACGCGCCCGCCCAAGAGAGAATACGTCTAAGAGCTGGTCATTTTGTCGAAAAATGTAACCTAAAACTTGGTGCATGAAAAAATATCTGAATGTGTCCGTATAATAGAGGTGTCCGTTAGGTGAGGTTTCTCTGTACATAATTCTGCAAGACAATAGCGTATTACGTTACATAATAAAGTGCGGCCTAATATCGTTATATAACATCGTAACCGGGGCTTTCATCCTAAACATTTAATGAAAGCCCTGTATAAACAAATTTCGAAGATTAGTGAAAGTTAGCATATATTTTATATAATATTTTATATATTCTTTAATTTCATTACATTAATTTAACAATATTATTAATATTAATAAAAAAAGTAAAATACTTAATTCACAGCAGTAAAAAATTGTTAAAACAAGTAAGGGAAGGCTAAGTTCGAGTGCGACCGAACATTTTATACTCTCGCAATTTATTGAAGTAATTTTATTAAGATAACACACAATTTGACCCATATACTCGACATAAAGTCCAATAGAATAAGGAAAATCATCATATATGGTATATGAGGGCTGATGTAATCCTTAAACCGATTTCACTCATTTTCCGCACCTGCCAAGCTATATCCAAGACTATTTGCTCACTTAATTTTGCTAAGATATCTCACATATTAACCAATATATGCGGAATAAAACCCGCACATTCTTAGGTATATAGCAGCTAGGGTACTTTCTGCTCCGATTTTAATAATTTTTGGAAGAAAAAAATTGTCTCTGAATTAAATTAAAATATCTGAAAGATTTGCCTATAACTTCGGTGAAAAAGTACCTTTAGGCACTGAGTTCTTCATGTAGATATCCGGGGATTTGAAAAGTTATAATCCGATTTCGAATTATTTTCATAAGTGAAGCCACAGAGATATACAGTATTTGTGTCAAGTTTTATTCCGCTATCTTCATCGGTTCCTTATGTATATATTATAAAGTTAACGAATCAGATGGAATTTAAAATTGAGTTATATGGGAAGTTTTCATCCGTGTTGTCAGGGTGTCAAGAAAATATTATATACCGAATTTCATTGAAATCGGTCGAGTAGTTCCTGAGATATGGTTTTTGACCCATAAGTGGGCGACGCCACGCCCATTTTCCATTTTGTAAAAAATCTGAGTGCAGCTTCCATCTGCCATTTCTTATATCTTCTGACGTTTTTCGTTAGTTTAACGCACTTTTAGTCATTTTCAACATAACCTTTGTGTGGGAGGTGGGCGTGATTAGTATCCGATTTTTTTTCATTTTTGAACTGTATCAGGAAATGGCTAAAAGAAACGACTGCAAAAAGTTTGGTTTATACAGTTTTTTTGGTTTGCAAGTTATATACAAAAAACCTTTTTGGGGGCGGGGCCACGCCCACTTTAAAATAAAAATTACATTCAAATTTTACTTTCATAACTTTATTTATGGTTTAGTTAAGACACTTGATGTGTTTTCGGTTTTCGCCATTTTGTGGGCGTGGCAGCGATTTTGCCCATCTTCGAAAGCAGGGTGCCAAGGAATATGTGTTCTAAGTTTCATTAAGATATCTCAATTTTTACTCAAGTTATCGCTTGCACGGACAGACAGACGCACGGACAGATAAAAACAACCGTTATGTGAACAAAACTATTATACTCTGTGCAACATGCTGCGAGAGTATACAAATATTTATAACTTTTAATATTTTGTGGTAGCTCCTTTCATTTCTGACAACTTTAAGACATAGATGCCACTAGTTAGCACTTAACTTCTACGGAATGCTATATCAAGCTTCTTGTACTTTTCCTCCACATTTTTTGCTGATTTGTACACTTATAAGCCACTAAAAGCCACTTTCGAACACCCCAAAAGTGATCTGTGCGGTAAAGATCCGGGGACTGTGAGGGTCACTTCATAATTTCGAAAATTTTCGAGATTCGCAGAGTAGTTGTGTTCGTTGTCGTGCATAAACTCCCATTTAAATGACATCTTTCCTTCAGTATATGGTTGCATCGTCGTCTACAAAGTCTAATGCGCATGTACCCTTTATACAGTGGTCCGGCACGAGATGACGAGTAGCAATCCCATACCATAATCGCACCACCGCCTTGCTTGACTCTATTTATATTGTATTTTGTCCAATGGAAAACGTGTCATATTTTTATACTCTCGCAACAAAAGTTGCTAAGCGAGTATTATAGTTTTGTTCACATAACGGTTGTTTGTGCCCCCAACCTGTGGAAGGACGCGAAACTCGAGGTTGTGGATCGGAGCAGCATTCCGTCGGTTCCCAAAGCGAAGGTGGTGATGCCTCGCGTGGTAGACCCGGAACATGCACTTTGACTGCTACAACGACAAAACCCGGACGTGCCGACCAGTGATTGGAGAGTACTGAGCGTAGCTAAAACTGCTAACGCAGACGGAGGCCAGAGCTACATACTCCAAATCAATAAGGCGGCTGACGACATCTTATATGCCAGATTCGGGAAGATGGCGTGGGGAGTTGGAAGCGTATTCCTTCGCCTCAAAAAGCGCCACCCTGCGGATGGCAATGTAAACACACTGGAGACGGGAGTAGTCGAAAAAGATGTCGGAATTGGAGAGATAATGGCGACTTCATTAGTCTTGAAGGAGGTGGAGGGGTCACCTGATCAGAATTCTAAGGTTAATGAACCAGAAGCTGACGGTACTTCAGGTGAACCTCCACAAAAGTAAAATCGCATGCCAAACTCCTTCTTAATCTAGAGAAGGGCGGCTACGACGTGGCTTTAGTCCAGGAACCATGGATGGCATCGGGTAACGTGGTCGCTGGACTAAAGTCACCTAACTACATAAGACTAACTAAGGTAAGAACGGCGGTACTGGTAAGCAAAAAGCTGTATTCCCATGTTAACTTAAATCTCTCCACAGATGACCTGACGGTGGTGGCGGTAAAGGATTGCAGGGATGAGCTCATACTCCTTGCATCCTGTTACCTGCCAAATGACGGCGAGGCACCGACTGCAGAACTCCAGAGGCTGGTGGCTACATCCAGCAGAAGGAAACAGTCGCTGGTAGTTGGAGCTGACGCTAACGCGCACCACACGATTTGGGGAAGCCGTGATATAAATGCAGGAGGTGAGTCCCTATTAAACTTAATTATTAAGTACTATTAAGACTATTAAGTAGTCTAGTGATAGCAAACCGGGGGGAGGAACCTACGTATATAGGACCAACCTCGAAAAACGTCCTAGACTTTACACTTTACACCAGTGTTGAGAACTGGAGGGTGTTAAGTACACCGCCATTCTCTGACCATAGATATATACATTTCTCTATTAGAAAGGGGGTTAAAGCTAGACTTGAGGCTAGAAGAAACCCCAGAATTACAAACTGGGTACGATACCGACAAATACTGTTTGATAAAAGACTTAGACCGTGCGTGTTCAACTCTCCACAAGAGTTAGAGGAGGGTGTGAATCTCTTCTGTAGCACTCTTACTAAGGCTTATCATTCCGATTGTCCTATGCTGCGGCCCAAACGCAAAACGAGACCCCCTTGGTGGAACAAGGAGCTCGAATCGTGTAGACGCAGTGTAAGGAAAATCTTCAACTTGGCCAAGCTAGCGGAGAGCGAGGAATGTTGGAATGAATATAAGGATCTGTTAAGAGACTACAAAAAGTTAATGCGCAGGAGCAAATAACAGTCCTAGAAACACTTTTGTAGCAGCTTTGAAAGAACAAATGAGGTGGCAAAACTTAGAAAACTGTTATCTAAAAGCCCCCCTTCGCCAGGCCTGATTCGCAGACACAACGGAGAGTGGACGGAGAATTGCAGGGAATCCTTAGAGGTTCTAGTCAGCGTACACTTTCCGGGATGCAAGAACCCGGTTAACACTCCACACGAAGGAAATACTGCTGTTATCCTGTCCGAGTGTATAATTACGGAGGATAAAATAGAATGGGCAATCCGCTCCTTCGACTTTTACAAATCTCCCGGTACGGATGGCATCTTTCCAGCCATGCTAAAGAACGCAACTGGTCGTGCCGTGGTTGCGAGTGATATTCAGAGGATGTCTAAGGTTTGGTTATGTACCGCACTCATGGAGAGAGGCTAGGGTGGTTTTCATACCGAAGGCAGGTAAAAACAATACAACCTACTCGAAAGAGTTCAGGCCCATAAGTCTTACCTCTTTCCTTCTGAAGGCGCTGGAGAAAATACTAGATGCACATATAAGGGACACAGCGCCTCCTGGCAGCTTGTCCAAATCGCAACATGCGTACAACAAAGGCAGATCCGTGGAGACTGCACTCCATTCATTGGTATACAACATTGAAAAAGATCTAGAATACAAGGAATATGCTCTGGGAGCATTCCTGGACATTCAATAATGGGTGTTGAGCCTGTCATACAAAGGTGGGTGAAAAACCTCTTGATGTCTAGAAAGATAAAAGCAGAATGGAATGATGCCAGTGTGACCAAGGAGGTCTGTAGAGGTACTCCACAAGGCGGAGTGCTATCTCCACTCTTATGGACATTAGTGGTAAACAACTTACTAAAACAGTTTGAAAACAAAGCTCCCAAGATAACAGCGTATGCGGATGACATCGCCATCTTAATAACGGGAAAGTGTCTGCACACTGTCAGCAGTAGCACTCTCAGCACTGTCAAAAACTGGGCAACGCTAGCGGGACTGGGGCTCAATGCGGAAAAGACAGACCTTCTGGTGTTTACTAGAAGATACAAAATGCATGCATGGAGGCCCCCTTCGCTAAATGAGACCGAGCTCCCGCTCAAGGACCGTACCAAATACCTAGGGGTAGGTTTGGACACCAAACTTCTGTGGAAGTACAATGTGAAGGAGAGAGTGAGGAAAGCCAGTAATGCTCTGTATGCATGCAGGAAGATGCTTGGCACTACCTGGGGGCTTTCTCCCACTCTCATGCACTGGTGCTACACAGCAATAGTGAGACCAATTCTGCTCTACAGGGTTCTGGTATGGTGGACGGGTACTAGAAAATCTACGTATCGGAAGCTGATGGAGAAGGTTCAGCGGCTTGCAGCGCTACGTATAACGGGGGCCCACCACCCCAACGGCTGCTCTAGAACGAATATCAAACCTGCCACCTATAGATCTCTTTGCCGAAAGCTGCGCGGCGAAATCGGCGGGTCGACTGATGGCAATAGGTGAATTCACATACAGATCCTCCGGACACAGCTCGGTTGCTAAGGGCAGTCTGACAGGTATCGACTATCTGGTCCCATTCTACAACTGGGAAAGAGGTTCATGGTAAACATGGAAAAGGATGGTTGGCGCAAGGGCACCTTAAATATCTATACGGATGGCTCTAAAATGGATGAGGGAGTAGGTGCAGGAATATACTGTCCGGAATTAGGCATAAGACAACCGTTCAAACTGCCGAACCACTGCAGTATATTTCAAGCAGAGGTCTTTGCTATTGGGAAGGCATCCGAGCTAGCCTCCAGCGCACAAGGCCAATACTCTAAAATTAACATCTACGTAGACAGCCAAGCGGAAATCAAGGCAGTAACCTCGTGTCGAATATCGGCCAAAAGTGTCCTGAGCAGGGCAGCAGTGCTGAGGGTCGCCAGAAATATGAGGCTACACTTCTACTGGGTGCCAGGCCATAAAGGCA
This sequence comes from Zeugodacus cucurbitae, assembly GCF_028554725.1. NCBI lineage: Eukaryota > Metazoa > Arthropoda > Insecta > Diptera > Tephritidae > Zeugodacus > Zeugodacus cucurbitae. The sequence goes on along the minus strand of NC_071672.1, from coordinate 29,769,704 downwards.
TCGAGGGCAACGAAATCGTAGACGGGATTGCCAAGAGTGGTGTACAGCTGTCACCCGGAAAAATGATCAACATCGCTAAACCCATGCACATTCTATACGATGACATAGACAGGTGCATGGCAAGAAGAATCATATCTCGCTGGAAGGATCTACCGGGGTGTAAAACTGCAAAGGTCATATGCAAAGCGGTAGATCAAAAATATACAAGGTTTCTACTGGAGCTCGATAGAAAGGGCTGTAGGACCATGGTTGGCATTCTTACCGGTCACAGCCTTGTAGCGGCACATGCCTATAAAATGGGGCTGTCAGATCAGGAGGAATGCAGAAAGTGTCAAGAGCGGGGCAGCAAGGAAACAGTGGAGCATCTCTTGTGCGTTTGTCCTGCGTTAGCGAGACAGCGTTTTAGGTACTTAGGGGCCCCACAGTACGATAAGTTAGAGGAGATATCGTCAGTGAAGCCTCATAAACTATTAAAATTCACGACAGGCGCAGGCATCCTGAACGATTACTACTACTCAGGGAACACGTAAAGGCACTCCATTCTGGTATCGCAAAGGACCATAACTGGTATATGCGTGACCTGCAGGCCTACCAGACCAACCTAACCTAATATACAGTGGCTCACAGTTTTTCGTGTGTCCATTTATTAAACGGAAAACGTGTCATATTTTTATACTCTCGCAACAAAAGTTGCTAAGAGAGTATTATAGTTTTGTTCACATAACGGTTGTTTGTGTCACCAAGAAATAAAAGAGTTAAATATGGGGTTAAATGATCAGGATGACGAGTGGAGTTGAATTCCGGATGTCTGTCCGTCCGTGCAAGCGATAACTTGAGTAAAAATTGAGATATCTTAAGGAAACTTGGAACACATGTTCCTTGGGACCGTGAGAGGGTTGCTTTGAAAATGAGCAAAATCGCCCCAGTGCCACGCCCACAAAATGGCGAAAACCAAAAACACATAATCCATAAACAAAGTTATAACAGTAAAATTGGAATAAAGGATCGCACTATGAAGGGGCATATTTGGATGTAATTTTTTTGGGAAAGTTTGAGTGGCCCCGCCCCCAAATCGGTTATTTGTATATATCTCGCAAACCAATGAAGCTATATAAACCAAACCAGTCGATTCTCCTACGTACCCCACCCCACACCTTGAAAATAGTTGAAATCAGATAACAACCACGCCCACCTCTCATACAAAGGTTAGGTTGAAAATTACTTAAAGTGAGTTAACTCACTAATGAAAAACGTCAGAAACACTAAATTTTACAGAAGAAATAGCAGAAGGAAGTTGCACTCAATTTTTTTTACAAAATGGAAAATGGACGTGGCATCGCCCACTTATGGGTCAAAAGTCATACCTCAGGAAGCACTCGACAGATTTCAATGAAACTCGGTATATAATATTTTCTTGACACCCTGATGACACGTGTGGAAAATGGATGAAATCGGTTCATCTGATTTCTTCATGAATTTCATCTGATTCCTTCACTTTATACATAAGAAACCAATGAAGATAGCGAAATAAAACTTTACACAAATACTCTGTGTAATTAGAAAAAAATAAATCATTTGTGAAAAAGTTGTCGAAATCGGACTATAACTTTTCAAAGCTCCGGATATCGAATATGTTGAACTCAGCGCCTAAGGGTAAATTTTAATCGAAAATATGGGAAAATCTCTTAAATAATTTAATGTAATTCAGAGGAAATTGTGTTCTTCTAATAGTGTTCTGTTATAAAAATTATTCAAATCGGATTTTCGTTCTTCTATTAAACGTTATGCCGAATTTATGGGTAAATTTATGTGTTATGTAAATAAAATTTCTTCAATAAATTGCGAGAGTGTAAAATGTTCACTTACATCCGAACTTAGCCCTTCCTTACTTGTTTGGATATATTTTATTAAACAAAAAACTTAAATGCATATCTAAAAATATGCATTATTTTCAATTAAAAAAACTTTCAAAATTATTTTTTCTTAGGCATAATATTTATAACAAAACCCAAATACCACGTACCCAAATAACGTTTGTTAGTGAGCGCAATACAACATTCAGGGTGAAGTTTTGAAAGTCACTGTTAATAAAGATATGCATACTGAAAATACGTAATTTTTGTAAATTAAAGCAAATTTAATATGTTTTGTTTAGATGGGGACTCTTTCGTCTGGCCTTATCCCAACAAGGAGGTGGATCCGAAGAATCTGCAATGTAAAGTGAGACATGGTTGAGGCCACGTAATAGTTTGGGGTTGTATGTCATCAGCAGGTGTCGGAAACTTGACTATTATAGAACAAACTATGGATAAAACTCTTTATTATACTCTCGCAACATGTTGCACAGAGTATTATAGTTTTGTTCACTTAACGGTTGTTTGTGTCACCAAGAAATAAAAGATTTCGATATGGGGTTATATATATATAAATGATCAGGATGACGAGTGGAGTTGAAATCCGGATATCTGTCCGTCCGTCTGTCCATCCGTTTGTGCGTCTGTCCGTGCAAGCGATAACTTGAGTAAATATTAAGATATCTTAATGAAATTTGGAACACATATTCCTTGGCACCCTAATGAGGTTGATTTCGAAGATGGGCAAAATCAGTCCACTGACACGCCCACAAAATGGCGAAAACCGAAAACCTATACAGTGTCATAACTAAGCCATAAATAAAGTTATGAAAATAAAATTTTTAACATATGATCGCATTAGGGAGGGGCACATTTGGATGTAATTTTTTTGAAAAGTGGGCGTGACCCCTCCCCCAAATAGATTTTTTGTATATAACTCGCAAATCAATATAGCTATATAAACCAAATTTTCTACAGTCGTTTCTTTTAGGTAGTTTCCTTATACAGTTCAAAAATGAAAAAAATCGGATAATAACCATGTCCACCTCCCTACAAAGGTTATGTTGAAAATTACTAAAAGTGAGTTAAATCACTAACGAAAAACGTCAGAAACGTAAATTTCACAGAAATAATAGTAGAAGGAAGCTGCACTCAGATTTTTTTACAAAATGAAAAATGGGCGTCGCGTCGCCCACTTATGGGTCTAAAACCATATCTCAAGAACCACTCGACTGAATTCAATGAAATTCGATATATAAAACTTCCTTGACACCCTGATAACACGGACAAAAAATGGTTCACAAATAATGTATATCATCCTGGCTTCATTTGTGATAAAATTGTCGAATGCGCACTATAACTTTTCAAGGCCCCAGATATCGAACATGTTGAACTCAGCGCCTAAGGATAAACGAAAATATGGATAAATCTCTTAGATAATTTAATGTAATTCAGAGGAAATTGTTTTCTTCTAATAGTGTTCTGTTCCAAAAATTATTAAAATCGGGTCATAATATCTCCTAGCTCCCATATACCTAATTATAGGTTTTTCAAAAATACGGTGGGCTTTATTCCGCATATTTGTATTGGTTAATATGTGAGATATCTTAGCAAAATTATGTGAGCGTATAGTCTTAGATATAGTGCACCTTGCTGGTGAAAATGAATTAAATCGGTTTAGGAATTACCTCAGCCATCATACACTGTATATGACGATTTTCGTTATTCTATTACACTTTATACTTCAATAAATTGCGAAAGTATAAAATGTTCGGTTACATCCGAACTTAGCCCTTCCTTACTTGTTTCAATATATTTTTATTACAAATTGCTGAACAATTTGGCATTTATGACAGTTTTATGTTTTGCCGGTAGAAACGCCGTAATTGAACATTTGTGAAGAGTTCTTGAGCAAAAACTAAGAAAACATCACATATAAAACAGACAAGACCTAAAAACAGCATTACAGATGGAGTGGGAGAAATATCTTGCGCAAAAAATTGTGTTGGGTTCATCTTACGAACTAGTAATTTATTATAATTAACACTTAATTGAATTCTCAGATGCATTCATGTATTTTTACGTTTAGGTAGTCACACGAAATAAACAGTGACGTCATTTGACTTGGTATTTTGTTTTTGTTGTAAATATTATGTCTTTTTTTTAATATTTCTTTATTTACTGAATCTGCTCTTTAAAGCCTAACAATAAGTTATAAAATCTTAAATCTATTTAAAACTAGACAGATCAATCAGGTGATTGCGCTGTTTGGTGAAACGTTGCTCTTTAATACGCAGGCATATCTCTCCTTTTTAGACGTGATTGATTACAGGACTGTACTAAAGTATTAGCCAGTGGGTTTGGATGATCTCGGAGTTTAGTTATGTATTTGTTTCTGCTCTCCTCTACTTCTTTTATTACCATGAGAATTCCCAGATCTTTATGGATGCCATAGTTGAATGCCATACAGCCACATTGGCTTTATGACCGCCTTGTATAACAGAAATTTATTGTCTAGGCTAAGTTTTGAATTTTTGTTTAAAAGCCAATTTAAATTTGCTGCTCTTATCTTCATGTAAGTTATTTTACTCGATATGTGTTTTCTCCACGTGAGCCTTCTATCCAAGTGTATACCAAGATATGTTACTTCATTCGCTTGGGGTACTAGCACATTGTTCATTTTAACTGGAGGGCACGTTTTTGGTCTTAGCGAAAATGTAACATGCTTACACTTTTGCTCATATGCCAGTTTGCTAGCCATTCTTCGACAAAAATCAAATGCTCTTCTAATACTCTTGATGCTATAATTGGACATTTGTTTCGGCTCACTAAAGCTGTATCATCCGCAAAAGTTGATGTCAATACATTATTAGCAGTTGGAAGATCAGCTGTATATATGATGTATAGAGTTGGGCCTAAAACACTGCCCTGTGGTACTCCAGCCCTTATTGAACGTTCATCAGATATAAAATCACCTACTTTTACAGCAAATTTTCTATTTTTTAAATAAGACTCTAAGGTTTTATGCAATTGGAAAGGTAAACTTTTTTTAATCTTATACAAAAGTCCTTCATGTCACACTTTATCAAACGCCTGAGCCACATCTAGAAATATAGCAAAACAGTACTATCTATGTTCGAATGCCTTCCTAATTTCGTTAGTAATTCTATTTACTTGCTCTACAGTGCCATGTTTTGCACGAAAACCGAATTGGTGCGTTGGTATTACATTATTTTCATGAAGGAAAGGAGACATCTTTGATAGTAACACTTTTTCAAATATTTTAGAAAGATAGAGTAGAAGACTGATTGGTCGGTATTAAGACGGCTGTGTCTGTTTTTTCCCAGGTTTACCTGTTGTGATTATTTGCGACTTTTCCCATGAAATAGGATAGTATCCGAAACTAAAAATTGCATTAAAGAGCGAGGAGAGCACTGTTAAAGCAATATTTGGTAACTCAATTAGCATTTTTGGAACAATGTTATCGTGGCCTGACGATTTTTTTGGATTAAGCTCTTTTATGATACTAACAATTTCAGAAGATGACGTTTGAATAGACTCAAGCGACTCGTTTGCGGTATTGGGGATAATTGAAAACTTAAACTTTTTCTTTGGGCAATTTGATTGAAATACCTTTTATAGGTGATTTGCAAAATAATTGGCCTTATCTTCGTCACTTCGTGCCCATTTTCCACCCAAGCCTCTTAAAGGCATGTTGGAGTCGACTGGAGGCTTCATAGACTTTTGGGCTATCCTAAAGGAGGTCTCGTTTACTTGAATTTGGACACAGTTTATTTATATAATTTAGTGTTTTTTTTAGTTTACGCTGAGCTGAGTAGAAGGGAAACGATTTATTTGTATTCACGTCTAGCTCGGTTTTTTCATTTACAAGCTTTTCAATTTCGCTATTGGTGATTTTTCTTCGACCAAGAGGCTTATAATTCTTATTTGGTGTTGCTGAGACTGCTGCATTAGTTATTATATCATTGAGTTCTCTTATGCCTTCGTCAATATCACTTCCTGTATTTATTTTTAGATCAATATTAATGTGGCTACTGACGTATTTTTTGTATTTTAGCCAGTTCGTTTTGTGAGATCTTAGGCCCACTTTCGTTTCAACAAATATGGGTTGTTCACATAACTTTATTAGTACAGGCGAATGATCAGAAGATAGATCAGTACATGTATCAGCTGTCATAAGCGATCTATCTATATTTTTGATTACAGCGAAATCAATTAGATCTGGTATTTTGTTACGATCACCGGGCCAGTATGTTGGCTTGCCAGGAGATATTATATCAAGATTATTGTACTTATTCATAATAGTGTTGTACAGCTGTCTTCCTTTGAGGTTAATTAGACGTGATCCCCAGTATATGTGTTTTGCATTGTAATCTCCACCTGCTAGAAATCTATGACCTATGATGCTATATTGTCTAAGAAACAATAATTTTGAAAGTTTTTCTTTGTGCTTGTAATTCAAAATAATGTATCTTTAAATGTGCATTTAAGTGTTTTTTATAATAAATAAAATATATACAAACAAGTAAGGAAGGGCTAAGTTCGGGTGTCACATTACACAGCCCGACAAAATTAAAAAAAAAAATGTTGCTTCTTTGAATTTATAGTTAATTTGGGCGCGCTGAATTCAAATCTGTAATCAGTTTGTCTCTATCAGCTCTAGTCATGTTCATGATATAGCTTTTTTTATACCCTCCACTTATATTTTCGGGTCATAAGTTAAACGCAGATATACATAGCCTGAGAATGCTGCTTTTTTGGATCTTGGGTTTCTTATTAATTTTCATCTTGGCTACTGCTGCCGAGATCGAATCTGATCATCGGTATAGTCATTTAGCCACTCATCAATTTCATCATCGAAATAAACATCCAGGGATATTTGAACTAATAGATCAGTTATTTCTGTTGAGTTATTGGGAGGCAACATAGCAAGAGGGATATCGTCATCTGAGTCCCATTCTTCTTTACAAAGAATTTTTTAAGGACACCTCCGTGTACGATATCCCAGGCGTTTGATGTAAGAAAAGCTACATCTTTCAGTGAAAATTTTTTTTTTGCGCCCAGGCGCGGATTGTTCAGTACACAACACAAGCGTTTTTTCTGGCATCTTTCCCCAAAATAGTGCTGTTTTATTCGCATTATAAACATGGGAATACGTAAGGCCCATTTCTGAAATTTTTGCGCGTAGTTTTTCAATAAACGGCTGCACAGCAACTGGATCATTCGAAAGTTTCTCGCCAGATATTTTCAGACATTTTATTCCATATCGTGAACGAAAATTGTTAAACCAACAGTTACTTGCCATAAAGTCAACGTTTGGTCCATAAATTTCAAAACAGATTAGTTTAGTCTTTTCTTTCAAGATATCGGATGAAATTGGTGTATTGTTTTGCCCTTTTATTATAAACCAATTGTACATGCGTTCTTCCATCAGTTGGTATTCTGCTGATCGCATAGTTTTGCGTTTACCGAGACCGCTTTCTGTCCTAGCAATGTTACTGCGAAACATAATTTTGCTGAACTCTTTATTCCACTTTTGACTCGTTCGAAAAAATAAATAAATTTTGACGGTAAGCTAGCACATAATGCCTCATTTGCAGCAAAGAGCGCTGTTTTTGCAAATCCTCTGTTCACTTATGAAAGCATGCATGCAAATCTAAAACGGAATGTTTTCGAAACTAAGAGACGAAGAAAAAAGATAATAAAAAGTGTCCGGATTAATGAGGTAAATAAAAATGCAGAGTGTCCGGAATACAGAGACAACAATGGAAAGCAATAGTGTTCGGATTACCGCACTGTCCGGATTAGAGAGTGTCCGAATTATCGATCGAGGCCTTGGATCCTTATGGTCCGATACCGGCGATTTTTAGAAGGGCGATGCCACAATATAAGTGCGGAATTTATGCAAAGTTCTGTTCCGATATCTTCACTAGTGCTTACTTTATATATTGTCAATTAAACGATTCAGATCATGGAAGTTCTGGTATATGGGAAGTTGGCGTGGTTGTGAACCGATTTGGACTATTCTCATAACATATTGATAACATATACATTGGGAAGCCAGGAAGATATTATGAACCGAATTTCATTGAAATTGGTCGAGTAGTTTCGGAGATATGGTTTTTGACCCATAAGTGGGCGGAATCACGCTCATTTAAAATTTTGTATACCAATTTGAGTGCAGCTCTTCTGTACCATCTTTATAATGAAATTCAAAGTTTTTGGTGATTTTCCTTACTGAGTTAAAGTTTTTTTTAGTAGTTTTCAACATAACCTTTGTATGGGAGGTGGGCGTGGTTATAATCCCATTTCCACTGTATCTACATTTTTGAACTGTATAAGGCTTGATATAGCTTTAATAGTTTACGAGATATGAAAAACTTAGTATTTTAATAGCTTAATTTATGGCTAAGTTATAGCTCTTTATATGTTTTCGGTTATAGCCATTTTGTGAGCGTGGCAATGGTCCGATTTCGCCCATCTTCGAACTTAATCTTCTTATGGTGCCAAGAAATACGTGTACCAAGTTTCATCAAGATATCTTGACTTTTCTTTACAGAACCACTTTTCATCACCCGTAAACATTCACTTAAGAAATGTATATTTTTTTGCGACTCAGCAACGATTAGCAAATGCAATTCGGTTCACGAGTTTTTGCGCAATTTCGTGTGACAGCCATATTTGGAGATTCATTATCAAAAATACCGATCGCAATTATACAATACGAAATATAAATCTAAAGCGGTCTCATGGAAGAATAATGGTATTATTTTTACAAGACCTACTATTTTCGTATATTGGATATATTTATTTTTAAATAAAAAAATAAAGGACAGCTATTTAACTTAAGCAAACTTGGGTAGAAAAAACGCGAATACTTTTTTCCCTATATTATATTATAATATAATAATAAATTATTTAATTGCTTTACAAAAACACCGAAAGAAGCCGATTATACAACATACTTCTCGATATGTTGCTCATTGCTTAGGCCTTCTAGCAACCACATATCTCAGGTGTTTACTACGAATACATTATATTTTAATTATTTTCTTAACAACTATAAATATTTCACAGTTTATTATTATTTTATTTTTCAATTATTTACGACGTGCTAAACTCAGTGTCTTATATGATGAACTGTTTGACCTCTGGCAATCTGTTTAGCACATTGGTATTTACATATACTTTTCTGTATTCCTGGCAATTTCTGCCTTCCTCCGAATGAGTGCATATTAACCAGCGGCTCAAATAAAATTTGTTCGCCCAAAATAGTCCAAAGATACTATGTTTTTATTATAATTGAGAGTTTGAGCGGGCCACTCCAATTGTTTAATAGCTGTTTTAATGTTTTCGAAGGGATTTTCTGTAATATTTCTGCAAAAGCTCCTGCCGTTCACAATAGATAGATCATCTGTTTGTTTGCGTTGAGCTTTTCCGCAACTTGGACCATGACAATTTGAAACGAAAACAGGTTCCATAGCATCCAACAAAAGAACTGGCTTTGTTCTTAATTTGGAACTGGCTTTCAATCTTGATCAATTTTATTGAAAGGTTTGAAGTATTATTTTCGTTTCCCATGTAAGTATGTTCCAATAGCTGGATAGTCGAGTGTTAATTAGAAGTAAAGAAGCGCTGAAATGACAGACAAACATCAATCTGAATGGGAGAAACCATTTCCAATACACTGCTTTCTTCGAGAGTATAGGTTGATTAGTATTCTGTCCTTTGCGAGTCCGGCTCAAATTGGTAGGTAAATTATTAAATTGAGGGGAATGAAATAGTAAAGTAAATAGTTTCAGATAAGGATTTACAAGTTGAATTACATTTCGTTTTTTCAGCAAGAAGTACACTTTTTGTTTTATTGTTTTGTTAAACCAACCCATATTTATTATATACGAATTAGTGGTATGTATAATCAAAACATGAAAGCAAATAATTAAACTAGAAAGCATTGAATGTGTACATGAAAAATCAAATAAATAACTTACAATACACAAGTAATTATACTTAGAAACCGTAAGTAGATATAAGGTTATTGCCGTGAGAAAATTTAAATCTCATGAAATGTGGTTCACATTCGTATCACCACTGCTCGTTTGCTTCTCCTTCAACAGCGACTGGGTGGTTTCGGATTCACTAAGCACACCGCACTCGGCTACCGTTGGCAAAGTTTGTACGGCTTGAATTGTTTCCGTACCAAAAAAACTATTTAATGCATTATTTTGTGATGCAGGCGTGTCGAAGTTTTGTTCGGCACTTATCTCTATATACGTGGGTTTATTCTCTTCCAGCGGTGCTGAACAATCGAATGCTTCACAAGACTGTGATATGGGCGGCCAACTCTTGCAACAACGCAAATCGTATTCCACATGCATATATTTTCGCTTCGATTTTTGCATGTTTCTGTCACGACGCACCTGCACTTTTTGAAACAGTAAATACTCCACGACGAATGCCTCAACAATTACATGCACCACAAAATTCACCACTCCATAAAATAACATCCAATATCGGAAGCCGAAATCGTCGGGTACAACCAGTTGGAAAAACTCTCGCATCCATTGCGAGGGGTAAATAACTAAATAACAAACGATTGCAAGATTTATAAGCATTGAGAGCGATAGTGGAATATTCGACCAAATCGGTTTGCGGTATGGCGCGCCCTTAGAAAATATAAATGCGAGTATAATATACTGAAAACTGGATATGGCGAACATAGTGTAGTTTTCGGTGCACCCTAAGTGATCTTCATCACTGTGTTTGAAAGGTTTAAACCAGACCTGCTGATGCAACTGGAACCAACCTGCAAATAAGAGAAGACACTTTATAATTACAATGGCATTTTGTTTAGTATACAAATTGATGATGCAAGTACATGTTTTTTATGATATAGATATGGCATATATATGTATATATATAGATATATAGCAGATTTGGTTAAAATTATTGAAGTGGCGTACGGTAGCGAACAGTTAGTTAAGGTGTTTTAAGAGGCTGAAAACAAGAGAATTTTTACAATTATTCTGTGCACTTTACAAATTTCTAATTTATAAAAATTTGAAATTAATCAAGCATTTCGTATTCTGTGTCTAAGATAAAAAACTTTTTTCTAGATAAATTTGGCTTCTATGCTTTCATTACAATAAAATTCTTTACAAATAAAATATCTGGATATGGTTAGTTGTGAAAGTGAATATGTTGCAATGGAAGATATTTTACTTTTGTTATTTTTATACAAAGAGGAAAATTGTGAACATGGTGATATCCCGCGTTATTCAGAAGTTTTTATATTAGGATGTTAATTTTTCCGTTTTTGTGTAAAATAAATTAAGATAATGAACATAACTCCGTCGATATTGCTTTCCATATGTTATACACGATTACAGCTTAGCAAATTTTTGGCAATAAATGCCAAAGTTTTTAAGCTAAGCATAACAACCAACTAAATCGAAATTGCGTTCCAAATATTTTTAAATCTATTACAGTAAAACTTGTCTAAGCTGTACACCTGCGGTTCAGCACCTTTAGTCCAAGTTACGCGAGTGTCCTAAAGAAATTATTATTTTTCATTATATTGACTTTATTTTAAAAACTGGGTAAAAAACGTACATTTAATTCAATAAATATTAAATAAAAACATTAAATATTAACCCAAATCAAATACGCGAAATTGTATCATAGCAAATCCATGAAATATGATATATACAAAATTTCACCAAATTAACGATATTGCAACGTTTCCATTGATGCCGAAATATAAACACATTCGTGCGTAATATAAGAAAATAACGACAGTAATGCAATACAAATATGCATACGTGTTAAACGTATTGTCCAAGATATAACGGGGTTTTAATGCTTGTTGCTTAAACATTGAGACACAATTTGTCCAACTCCCAAGATAGACAGTGTCCAAAGCAGTTGATATATGGATATTTTGTGCTATATTATTTGAGCGAGTGCACAGAATAGAGCTATTCACATAAACAATTCAGCATATCAAGGATGAGTATTAAAAAAGTATTTTTTGAAATTTGTATTTAAAAATACCGAAAAGCCGTTGGTAGATCATCCCCCTTGACGACTCAAAAATAATTGCGCTTGCTGCCGTGTACAGCATAACTCATATTGGTGCAACCAAAAATATTTTTATAGTAATTAATGGGTGTCAAGAAAATATTATATACCGAATTTCATTGGAATCTGTCGAGTAGTTCCTGGGATATGGTTTTTGACCCGTAAGTGGTCGATGCCACGCCCATTTTTCATTTTGTAAAAAAATCTGAGCGCAGCTTCCTTCTACTATTATTTCTGTGAAATTTAGTGCTGCTGACGTTTTTCGTTAGTGAGTTAACGCACCTTTGGTAATTTTCAACCTAACCTTTGTATGGGATTTTTTTTGTGGTTATTATTCGATTTCAACTATTTTCATGGTGTGTGGTGGGGTACGTAAGAGAATCGACTGCAGAAATTTTCGTGCAGTGTGCAAAATTTATACAAAATCCAAAGAATCTATGTCTTAGAATATTACACGGATTAATGTGGTATTTTTGGATGATATTTAAAATAAATTCTTCCAAATTTTGAAATTTTGAAACCCATCTTACCCCTTAAACAAAAAATAAATATATCTTTGAACTCACCGGCCGTTTGGAATCCCACCACGACAAGTAAATGCAATATAATTGATGATAGTGGCGCTAAGGAGATAAGCGAGCTTAATGGGACTTGCTTAGCGAGTGGTCCAACGTACACGCCGGTTTTGCCGAAGAAAAATGCGAACACAGATATCAGTCCCAAATCAACATATAAATACTGTTTATCCGTCAAGTTGGAGTCAATGGAATATAGAATCATAACTGATATGAATTGTACCATGGAATATGCAGCCATGTATTTAAATATACCAAATGACGTTACTAATGCGGCTCTGCCTTCCTTGATGACATTTGGCACACATTCAATTGTTGGATTACGCGATGTAAATGGCGACGCAATTGCCGACTCACTTTCGCTCAACGAAATGCCAGTATGCGCCACTTTCAAAGCACCACAGTCGTTTGCACCATCGCCGCACATAGCGACGCAGTAGTCAAGCTGTTGCAGTTCCATTATTAATGCCTGCTTTTGTTCCGGTGACATACGCGCAAAAATAGCACCACGTACAACGAAATTCTTTAATTCATACGGAAAATTGTCGCGTATAATTTGCCATGTTCTACCGATCATTGCGAATTTATAATTGTTACGCCAGGTTGGCGAGAGGTCTTTCTTCTCGTGTTTAGCGTTAACCAAACCCAATTCAGGATCTTGATGCGTCCACGTTTCACAAGTCTCCACACTCGCTAGACTACTACTGTTGGGTAGTGTCAATGAAACGCTACTTAAGGATGTAATATCACCATTAAAAATGCGATAATTTCCATCAGCCGAGTTGTTTACGGATGATTGTAGTGATATTATATCCGCACCATTTACTAATTCCTTAGTAGTATCGTCCGTACCGCCTATCTCAAGCGTGTAATAGAGTTCATACTCATAACGTTCTTTTTTTAGTACTTGTCGTGCGTTTACCGTGACCACTGCTTGTTCCGTTGAAACAATACCACAATCACGTGCCACACTTATCGCTGTCAGAAGATTATCGCCAGTTATCATAACCGTACGTATGTTAGCATTTGTTAATGTTGCTATCACCTCCGTTGTATCCGGTTTCAGGCGGTTCTCCATCACAACGAAACCAAGAAACTCCAAATCGCTCTCAACTATTTCACGTGCCAAACGTTGCGCCTTAATATAACTCATTTTAGGGCTGAGGGGTTTATAAGCCATTGCAATAATACGGTATCCACGTTTGGCGAAAAACGCCAATTGCTGGGAGTAATTCTCTGGCAAACTGCATGGTTGGCAAAGTTGCTGCAGCATCTCAGGTGAGCCCTTGCAGTATACATTAAAATTAGAACCACTCAGACGACGCGTAATAACGGACATGCGCTGCAAGTTAGATGTAAATGGAAATTCACGCACAATACCATGATCATTGTTCGTTTCACCATTAAGTAGACCAACATCCGCCAGTAAATCGTCAATCGATGATTGCCGTTGTACTGGCAACTCCGCATTCTGCGGCAACTCAGCATCAAATTCTTATAAAAAAAAATAGTTTTTTTATTATGTAAAAGTTTGTATTTATTGTGTAAAAACCTTTTTTTGGTTGTCTCACGATGGTGGGATGTATTAGACCATACTTTTGGCTGTCTGGCACATTTTTTTGGTCTTCTAAAATCCATCCAGTAGACTCAAACATCTTCAAATCTAGTGGGTCACCCATCAGTTTGCCATTCATAATAGTTATGGAATGACATGTCACCATGCCAAATAAGAAATTATCAAAAGGTAAGCGCTGTATCTGTTTGATGGGCATTTGAAATTCATTTGTAACAGTTTTCGGCACTACACCCCACATGTCTAAACCCTCTTCCGTTAGCGTGCCTGTCTATGATATTTAAATATATACATATATTTAATAAATATAAAAAAAATATTTGATTGTCACAATACCTTGTCGAAACAACAGCAATCAATACTGCCAGCAACATTAATTGAACGTGGTGAAATACAATATATATTCTTAAGCTTAAGACGCTTTTGTGCATAAAAACGGCCCACTGTCATGGCAGCTGGTAGTGCAGGTGGCACAACAATTGTTATAAGGTCTAAAGACTCGACAGCAATTTTGACCGGCTCTACGCCACGTAATACCTAAAATTGAAAGACGAAAATCAGAGACATTAAAATGTTTAAATTTACAGTGACATACAGCCTATTTCGTGCAGCTGTTAAATAAAATTTTAATATCATATAGAGAAAAAACTAACCATGGTATCAAACAAAATTAAACGCGAACTTCTTGCCAAATATTTGTAAAGCAAATTCGTTGTAATTAATATTCAAAAAAATAACTTCCCATAGTAAATGCGCCGAAAAAGTATTTCTTAGCAAAAAGACCTCACAGCTTTTTCCGTGCAGTTATTTTTCATATGTCATAGTTTCATATTTTATTTTACATTAGACTTTTAGTGAAACAATAACACAGGCTCTTAAATAAATTAAAATTAATTAGTACCCTTGCCTTTATAAAAAACTCTCCATTTAAATCTTTTTGATATCATCAGTAGTTTTCTCTCTATAAAGGCTAAAAGTTTAAGTTTACAGCTACACAAAATAATCTGTTAGCCACTGTACATAAAATTATAAACTAAATCAATTTAAACATAAAGATACTAAATCTGCAACTCGAGCACGACTATTCGTAAACTTTTTTACGCCAGACTGTATATACATATATGCTTGAGATACGTAAACTACAATTATGTAAACATTTATATATATACATATATATATACAGTATTGGCCATAATTTTTTTTAGAATAAAATAAAATTGAATTAAAAAAATAAAATAAAAAAAATACAATGAAATAAAAATACCTCAAACATATTTCATTTAAGCCACTACGCTTTTTAACACTAGATTTCATGCTTAACAATACTTAATATAGAAAAAAAATTTAATAGTAAATATTGGTTTTTAATGGTACAATTGGTTTTTAATAGAACAAGTACATGACGTCAATTTTACTGTAAATTCCTTTTTATTTGTTATCTAAAATTACAGTAAATCTGATTATATGACAATTAATCACATTTCTTTGGTAACTTCTGAAGGGGCAATAGTTTTCAGTTTAAGAGAAAAATATGCACTATTTCTTATAAAACAAGTCGGTCAAAGTGAAATAAATTTTCAGCACAATATTCAGCTTTCTTTTCTTAGTACATAAATGAATTATGCGAAAGCGAGGGTGAGCAAGATATTCTAACCTACGTTGATGATTCTGAAGATAGTAAGAGTGAATATTATCGCAATAAGCCAAATGCTCTTTACAATAAAATTCTTTACAAATAAAATATCTGGATAAGGATAGTTGTGAAAGTGAATTTGTTGCAATGGAAGATATTTTACTTTTGTTGTTATTTTTGTACAATACGTTATTCAGAAGTTTTTATAATAAAATTATTTGTGTAAAATATATGAAGATAATGTAGGTAACTTTGTCGATATTGTTGTTTATATATTGCATACGATTAGAGCTTAGCAAATTTTTGACAATAAATGACAAAGTTTAGATTTTCATAGTCCTCAAAGATCTTTTTTGAAGCTAAGCTTAACAACCAACTAAATCAAAATTGCGATCCAAATATTTTTAAATCTATTACAGTAAAACCTGACTAAGCTGTACACCTGCGGTTCAACACCTTTTGTCCAAGTTACCATGTTATAAATAAATTATTTTTTCTCATTATATTAACTATATTTCAAAAACCATGAAATATGATATACACAAAATTTCACCAAATTAACGATATTGCAACGTTTGAAAAATTCCATTGATGCCGAAATACAAATACATTTGTGCGTAATATAAGTAAATAGCATACAAATATGCATACAAGTAAACTCAAATAGCTCATCCACAGACGGATAACTCATGCGTGGCTTGAACGCACAAGACGCTAGTCGCTTGATACTATTAATAGTGCAACAGAAGATATTCAGAGGATAAGCAAATTCGTTATCTCACGTCAGTCACTGCATTTGTAGCTTGTTACTATTAATAGTCCCACAGTGCAAAGTCACGTAGCTAATAGTTAACATAGGCTCTAGATATACTTTTCTTTAGATTTAAGTTTTAGTTATAAACTGTTTTGCTTTCAAGAGAGTTATTAATAGAATCTGTGCGAAAGATTAATTAATTTTTATAAAATATTGTAATATTTTTACGAGTGATATTGAAGTAGAGCGTCCGGACCATATAAAATGTCGCTTAGAGAATCGAAAATAAAAACGCTTATTGAGTTTGCGGTTAACTCTGTACTTTAAAATCAAGCTCAAAATTTTGAACTAAGGGTAAAAACTTTAGAAAATAAATTTGCATCATTAACGGTGCTGCCCTCATACAATACACAATGGAATTTTAAAGCTATTATTAACAGGCTAGACTTTACCTACGCAGACAAACGACCTATTTACCTTATTGAACAAGAGTTATCAACTCTACTCTCTACAAATATATCGGGGTGTAAAACCGCTAAAGTCATGTGTAAAACCGTAGACCAGAAGTACACCAAACTCATTCTGTCACTCGATAGAAGGGACTGCAGGAGTTTGGTGGGAATACTCACAGGCCACTGTCTGGTGGCGGCAAATGCCTACAAATTGGGCCTTACAGATCGAGATGACTGCAGGAAATGTCAAGAGCAAGGTGCAATAAAAACAACGAAGCATCTTCTGTGTACAATATGAGAATCTGGAAGAGGTATCGAAAGTGAAGCCACAAAAACTTTTAAAATTCGTGTCAAGCGCAGGCATTCTAAAGGATGACTACTCCTCGTAGACGACGTGACGGCACTCCATCTGGTATCGCAAAGGACCTAAATAGGTCTGTGTGTGGCGTATTGGCCTACCAGTATAACCTAACCTAACCTATCTACTCTACGTCAAGGAAACTTGTCAATAATGCAGTACTATGAGGAAATCGAGCGTAAGTTAACGCTCCTCATTAATAAAACTGTAATGACACACGACAGCCCCTTAGCTTCCTCTCTTAACGACAAAACAGATGCAGTGAGGATATTTATTTCAGGCTCGAAACCCTTAAGTGACATTATTTTTGCAGCACGTCCAAATGACCTGTCATCAGCATTAGCCTTAGCTCAAGAAGTTGAGTCTAATCATGAGCTTAGATCCAAACAATGAAAACGTGCAACTGTCTAAAAATCAATTTTTCAGCAGAGAAAAAACACAAAATAGAAGACCATTCTCAAAACAGGATACACCTCAACCGATGGATATTGACAATTCATCTCTATTTAGGCAGTCTATCCAACAACCAAATAGAAGTTTCTCTCATTATGTCACATCATTAAAAGACCATACAATGGCACGGTATACGGCACCAAAGCAACAAAGGATAAATCATCTTTTACAAAATAAAAACACACTTGCTCAAGACGAATCTGAATATCGAATTACAGCCGAATTCGAGACAAATGATATTACAGATGATACGAATCTATATGATGAAGTAAATTTTTTAGAAATTGCTCCCTGTTACCGTTTGTAGAGCGAACGATAGCAGGTAGAACCATAAAGCTTCTTATTGACACAGGAGCTTCAAAAAATTATATTAAACCTTTAACTGAACTAAAAAACGTCACTGCAGTAAATTAATTCTTTCTTAGTTAAGTCGCTTTATGGCTTCAATTCCGTTAAAAAAATGTCCTATGCATATTTTCAACACCATAACTACATTCTTTATACTTCCAAATCTGTCAACATTTGACGGAATAACAGGATTAGACCAGCTTAATGAAGTAGGTGCTACATTGGATTTCAAACATAAAGCATTAAAAACAGCATCCAGTTCAGAAATAATTCAGTTTTTAAAATCATCTGACGTTAAATTGCAGAGGTCGAAAGCATAGAAGTCCCCGAAAAAATTCAGGGAAATGATAACAAAAAGACAACGAGTATTTGCTGACCCTAATGAGGCACTGCCTTACAATACCTATATTGTTGCCACCATCCGAACAGAAGACGAAGAAGCGGTATACTCTAGTTTGTACCATTACCCAATGGGAGTTTCTAAATTTGTAAATAGTGAAGTTAGTAACTTGTTGAGAAACAATATAATTAGAGCATCACCCTACTATAATCCAGTATGAGTAGTGGATAAAAAAGGATTAGACGAACAAGGAAACAGAAAATAAGGACTAGTTATAGACTTTAGGAAGCTAAATTCCAAAACGATTGATGATAAATATCCCATACCAAATATAAGTGCAATTCTGTCAACTCTCGGTAAAGCCAAGTACTTTACCACGCTCGACTTAAAATCTGGATTTCACCAGATATTACTTGCTGAAAAGGACAGAGAAAAAACAGCTTTTTGTGTAGCAAATGGCAAGTACGAATTTTTCAGACTTGCTTTTGGTTTGAAAAATGCTCCCAGCATTTCTTTCCTTTAATATTACTTAACTTGTATCGATAAACTTTCAAAATTCGCCACAGTACAACCTATAGCGTCGAGAAATATAATTGACATAGAACCATCAATTTTACAACTTATGAATTTCTATGCGCATAACAGAATTATATTTTGCGATAATGAGCCATCTTTAAAATCAAGGACAATAAAATCACTTCTGTTCTGGAAATTAGATGCTAGGCAACAAACTTACACCTATGTGTGAAGAAGCTACAATAGAAGCCGATTTGGGAACAGGCTCTAATAAAAGGGTGAGAGGTCCATAAGGACAATTTAAGATAAGTCTAAATTCCACTTCCTATTCTAAACAATATTTTTCTATTTAGGCTATCCACTGTGGTGTTTTTCGTGACTGTAGCAGCCGCAAAAATATCCGATTATGCACACTCGGACTACATCCTACTAATTGATGGAAATGCACTTATCTGGCAGCTTTTTAAATATCTCAGACACTCATCTAATTTAACCATGTATTTAGAAATAGCTAGTGAAACAAGAGTACTGATGAAACACTTTCCCCAGTCGCATGTGAACAAAAAAAATTTAGAATCTGATATAGGTCATATAGAAACAGTTAATATTCACCATAGGCAAGCAAAGAGTATTAATATTCTAGGAACTGCTTTTAAAGTGGTTGCCGGAACTCCCGATTTTGATGATTTTGTAAAACTAAAATTCAACCAACAAAAGCTAATTGAGTCAATAGATAGACAAGCAATAATAAATACTCGGATACAGGAACGAATTAACAGAAACCGTAAATACTATCGTTAATTATGCAAAAGATAAATAAATCGATACTGGTCACCTATATGAAACATTACTCGCAAGGGGTAGAACCTTAATCTCAGAACTTGAAACACTATTACACTCGCAAAGATTCGCGTTATTAACCGTATTATTCTTTTTCCTGTCGAACCCAACGGTACAATACTACACTACGCCAGTTGGAAACTGCACTAATACTTTCACGAGGACTTTCGGCAAGAAATTACCTGCCACCCCTTGTGCTCAACAACTGCACTCCGGTGGCACGGCGCATTGCAACACCCGTCCCAGCCACCTAAAACCGTTGGAAGTAATAGACGACGGTATCATCATTTTAAATGATGTAACTGCTGTTATAAAAATGGACAACAGCTCCGGAAAAACCATCCATGGTACATTTCTGGTGACATTCGATGAAGAAGTCGAAATAAATGGGTCTCTATTCTCAAATATGAAGCATAAAGTTGGACCACACCGCAGCTCAGCGAGATCGGCGTTCTTAAATATCACTTGGCATCAACAAATTCTAAGTCTATCATATCTAAAAGGCTTAACATCAAGAATCTACAATACATTGGAGGCTTAGATAAAAAACTGACAACAAGACCCGCAACGTTTAGCGTGGCTATCCTCCTCATCATAGCTATTGTATTTTGTATTTTGAACGTGCTCCAAAAATTAAAAGAAAAGGGACGCATATCTTCCCTAAAGATTGCTATTGACAGCCTGAGGAAGCCCGAGGACGGCCTACTTCTTGAAGGAAAGCGAACGAAATCCCTATTCCATGCCAGCTACTGCGTTGGTCGCTTGATGTTATTAATAGTGAAACAGAAAATATTGAGGAAATTCGTTATCTCACATTGGTCGCCTGATATTAGGTCTACAACTTTTTCTTTCTTCCGCCGTTTTTTGTATATTTAAGTTTTTTTTTATAAAACGGTTACAAATGTCGATGAGCCTCAGCCGCACTTCTCTTGGAATTAAAAAAGAAAAGCAAAATTTCCCGCCAATGTCGAGAATTCGGCTCAAAGAGTGACATTTTCAGTTGAGAATAAGTTTGGGATGCAAACCGATCTCTACAAATATTTTGTTGGGTTAATGTTGACACAAATGTCCAAGATCGATATAAAACGATTTAATCGACCAGTGCTTGACCCTAGAGACATTCCCGCAAACGTCGAGAATTCGGCTCAAAAAGTGACATTTTTTAGTTGAGAATAAGTTTGGGATGCAAATAGATCTCTACAAATATTTTATTGGGTTAATGTTGACACAAATGTCCAAGCTCGATACAAAAAAAATCGATTTAATCGACCAGTGCTTGACCCTAGAGACATCTATTGGAAAACGGCGGAAGCAAAGTTGTAGACAAATACTATTAATAGTGCAACAGTGCAAAGTCACGTAGCTATTAGTAAACATAGGCTCTAAATATACTTTTCTTTAGATTTAAGTTTTAGTTATAAATTGTAGCTCATAAGCTGCAGCAGTAGCTCACCAAATTATAATAGATTAGAAAATACAAAACAACAAGTGTTATTTAACTTATTTAACTAACATATTAAACGTATTGTCCAAGATATAAAGGGATTTTAATGCTTAATGTTTAAACATTGAGACACATTTTGTCCAACTTCCAAAATAGACAGTTAATATATGGTACAGATTTTTCTGTATAAAGGACCTATGTATATGTACTATATTATATAATATTCTATGGGATCAAATGACTCCGGGGGATGTGGGATCGAAAAGCGAATATAAAGCCTCTGCCATCCGATTATCAACCTAGATGTGGTCCTCAGATGACTCCACCAATCCCAAACTGCCACAAGCCAATATTAATAAAATTATTTTTTAAATAAATAAAAACCAACATGTATATTTACTATGTATTGTAGTGAACAACATCCATACATATGCTATAAATTATAAAAAAACATTTCATATTATAAATACATACATACTATGCTGTATACTGTTATAGCATAAAGAAATACAGTACATACAAACAAACACTTTTATGTAGATAAGTGCATTGCTAGTATATTTCTAAAAATCATATTGTTTGTTTATCTTAATCCGAGTCGTTGATGGTGTTAAGTGACAAGTCAGCACAACAACTCTCAGTAGATTTAACCTAAATATAGTTTTAAAATGTAAACAAATTTTAATAATTAACTAATAATTCGCGCGGCACCCTCTGTATGGTTTGCAAACGAAGATCTTACTGATAACCGGTCAATCTTAATCCAAACTTATCCACTAAGCCACAATAAAAAGGCTCGGTTAAAACAAACACTAATCAAAATAACGACCTTTAGCATGAAAAAAAGGAGGATGGAGTCACGTAAGTGAGGAAAGTTTCTGACTGCCATTCACTTGGGAGTGGCCAGGAACGATTCTTTTGCATGTGGCACAAGCAGCTCACGACTTCCGGTCTTAGACCAAGTATCCTCTGGGTAGCCAACAGACATCCGTCTGGAAGCGAGCTAAAGTGAGAAGGCGAATCCCGCTTATGCGGTTGTGCGTAGGGTTTGGGACCCACCACATAAAAACGAATAACCAATTAATAAGAATCAACAGCCTCAGATGAGACACCCCCCTTTTGATGACGACCCCACAGCAAACTTATAAAGGACTATGATTTAAGGGCATGCAGATGCCCTATGCCCAATGTTCGGACCCTTAATTGGTAAGGTGCTTCTGCCCAGCGGGTTGATGTCCTCGTAAGAGTAAAGGCTGACATCACCGCAATCTAAGAAATGCGATGGACGGGACAAGGACGGAAGAAGGTGGGTCCTTGTGACATCTACTACAGCGGCCATATAAAGGAGCGCATATTCGGTGTGGGATTCGTGGTAGGAGAGAGACTCCGTCGACGAGTTCTGGCATTCACTCCGGTGGATGAACGTCTAGCCACAATCCGCATCAAAGCGAGGTTCTTCAACATATCGCTGATTTGCGCCCACGCTTCGACGGAAGAGAAGGACGAAGTGATCAAAGATACCTTCTATGAGCGCATAGAACATACCTATGAGCGCTGCCCCCGCCACGATGCGAAAATCGTGCTTGGCGATTTCAACGCTAGGGTGGGTAAGAAGGTCGGAAAATTCAGCAGTCGGAAAATTCAGCCTCTATGACGAAACATCGCCAAACGGTCTGAGGCTGATCGACTTCGCCGGGGCCCGAAATATGGTCGTCTGTAGTACTAGATTCCAACATAAGAAAATCCATTAAGCTACTTGGCTGTCACCGGATCGAGTCACTCGCAACCAGATCGATCATGTTGTGATAGATGGACGACATGTCTCCAGTGTTTTTGATGTGCGTACGCTTCGTGGTCCCAATATCGACTCGGACCACTATCTTGTAGCAGCTAAGCTACGCACCCGTGTCTGTGTAGAAAAGCGCACACGTCAACAAACACAAGGAAGGTTCGACATCGAGAAGCTGCTATCACAACCGACAGCAGAACGATTTTCTACTCGACTTGCACTCCTGCTCTCTGAGAGCACTCATCAGCGTCTCGGTATAAGGGAACTGTGGGATGGCATATTAAACTCCTTACGTACAGCTGCAACCGAAACCATTGGCTTTCGGAAAAGTCAAAAAAAAAGAAAACAGCTGGTATGATGATTATCGTCTCGCAGTGGAGAGAAACCAGACCTCCTACCTCGCAATGTTGCGATCGACCGCAATACGAGCGGGATGGAAAAGATACCGAGAGCTGAAGAGGGAAGCGAGACGCATTTGCAGAAAAGAAAGAGGCCCAAATGCGTGAGTGGGAAGAGCTTGACAAGCTGGCCGACAGGGGTAATGCTCGAAAATTTTACGAAAAGGTCCAGCGACTAACTGAAGGTTTCAAGACCGGAGCACACTCCTGTAGGACCCCCAGAGGTGATCTAGTTGTTGATGTCCAGAGTATACTGTGTTTGTGGAGGGAACACTTCTCCAGCCTGCTGAATGGCAGTGAAAGTACAACACCAGGAGATGGCGAACCCGATTCCCCAATCGACGACGTCGAACAGATGTTCCATTGCCCGACCATGCAGAAATTACCCGTTTGAAGAACAACAAGGCGGCGGGGCCGATGGATTGTCGGCCGAGCTCGGAAGAAAGCATGCCCGACGATTCGAATCTCAGTCTACTCTGCCCAATCCACAAAAAGGGAGACCCCACAATCTGCGCCAACTTTCGTGGGATATGCCTCGTTAACATCGCTTATAAGGTTCTATCGAGGGTGCTGTGTGAAAACCACCGTCAACAAACTGATTGGACCTTATCAGTGTGGATTTAGACCTGGAAAATCAACAACTGACCAGATATTCACCATATATCGATATCATTGGAAACAACACCCGCGCCGTTAGTTCTGCTTTTTCCCGCCTGGATAAGGAAGCGAAGCGAATGGGTCTGGTGGTGAACGAGGACAAGACGAAGGAAGGACCAGGTGGAGAAGAACCTGTCTTCACTTGGTATATTTGCGCAATCTCAGAAACTTCACATCTAGGCCAAGAGCAAAGGACTTAAATTATTAACTATTTTACAACAAAAAGGAAATCCATTTGAAAACATTGGTTATAGAATAATTCAATTAAATGTTTCAGTTAATTCAGAATATAATTGGACAGAAACCTGTTTACGTTATTTTGTTGCCTACGAAGAACAATTCAAATGTTGCTTTAAAATAAGTACTGTGCTTAATAGGCAAATTAACGTCATACGAGATCAAAATACTTTTTATATTAGTAGTACTCGTAAATTTCTATAGCTATTTAAAAACTTGATTAAACGTCGTTTTGCGGAAGTGATTTTGTTCTTATTTGCTGGCACTTAAATTGCTGCATAAAAGGACAGCCACTTTTCCTTGGACAATTTTCTCCCAGCCGCTCTGCCGAGTATACATACATATATTTTGTCAGCTAAATTATTTCAAAATGGACCAATTTTTGTAGCTGCAGCTCATATTTAATTTAAGGTACTGAATGTAAAAAATTTGCTTGTTCGTTATAAGCGGATTTCGTTAAAACGAATATTCGTTATTTCGGAAAACTACTGTATTTCATATAACACACTGCGCTTTTTGGCAGCAATAAATGAACAGTAGACGATCTTATACTATTCTTGACTATACTTAACCACAGAAAAGGTCAAATGTACAAGTTACTAACACGTTTGATTATTTTAATGTTTATAAAAGTTATTATATAAGCTAAATAACCAAGCACAAAGTGGCACATTTAATACATACCTTCGTCACTAAGGTATAAATAAAGCCAATCAAGGCAATTAAACCCAAACATTCAATAAATTTATAGGAGTCCTGTTCGAATTTATAGTCAACTGGTGGTGGATAGAGTATTGAACGTACAAGTCCACCTTTGGCAGTTATGTTGCCAGTGTTAACAACAATCGCCAAGACTTTTTCAGAACCAATATAACGCGTTTGTATAACTTTTGTGCCACAAAATAGTGTGTGTCTTGCATGTTCCTTCTTGTCGTATATCAAATCACGTTTCATTGGTAAAGGCGTTTTTGTAACAGGCACGCTTTCACCTACATAAAAAATTTTAAATTTTAGTAAAATATAAGGCATAAGAGAATTAAAAACCTGTAAGCATTGATTCATCCAGAATGCAATTTCCGGATAGAAGTACGGCATCACAATGCATAGTACAGCCGTTGGTGGGTATTTCGATCACATCGCCAGGCACTAAACTCTCAGTGCCTGTTTCGCGCACTTGTCCAGTCTCCGATACAACCATCGCACAACCTCTATTTATTACAGTTTCACGCAGTGAATCTTGATTCTATCATAATACAAAAGCAAACATATAGTTTCGATGTTTTTAAAGTTAAAAGTTTTTCGTAGAAGTTTTTACAGTTTAAGCTTATAATCACCTTCTTAGTTTGTATAATTGACATGCCAATGCCAAACATTGTCATAAGCAATATCACACACGCATAGTAATAGTAGTCATATGTGAACCATAATATTACCGAGAATATTTGGAAAACGTAGAAAGGATTAAGCATTTCTAAAACTAGTAAAGTCTTTAGGTCTTTAACGGGCACTGTTATTTCATTTGGTCCATATGCTAAGCGCCGTGACAATTGTTCCTGCACTGGCAGACCGCGCTGCTGATGAAAGTATGCGCTCGACACATTTACATCGAGTCCTTTTAATTTGTTAAATGATTGTGTTTGATTGTCCCATACGTAACGCAATTGTTTGCAATTGATTATACGCATACTTTTAGTTTCTAAAAATTTCAAATTTAGTAATATAAAATGCTTAAATATTTAATAACCACTCACGTTTAAATAATGCTGAGGAAAAGTGCACACTAAAATGAAAATTCTTCTCATCAATTTCAATTTCTCGCTGCGTTTCTAATGTCAATGTGTTCTCATTGCCAGAAGCTCTGTTTTTCGCTAGCAAGCTTGGCGAAAATCCTGCCCGCTGTTGTATAGATTTCCTAAAAATATAAAAAAATTGTAAACTAATGCGTAAGACAAATATTTCTAAACGTATGTAATACATACATCGGCATTGAAGCATTTAGTTCTTCGACTGTCTTCACATAATATATTACGTGTTTGCCTTGGTAGTGCTCTTGTATTAAAACCTTTTCGGCGATTTCCAGTGCACATTTCTCGTGTGTTGCAATCAGGTACCAATGACGCCACCAATGCATTACAAGACGCAACAGTCCACCAGTCAGCGATATGAAGAACCAACATAATATGGTGCGTAATAAGGAACGCTTGTAACCAGTAATTTGCATCTCATCATCTTCTTGCGCATTCAGGAACCCAAAACATGGTTTGGGATCTGAAAAAAAAACAAAAAAAAATTAATTAATCTATTGACAATGCATTTTCATAAAATAAAAATAAATACAATATAAGTATATAGTAAAACTTTATAAAAGAAAATTGATAAGTACCTGCTTGAACACAATTTATTTTATTACACATTGAAGATACGATGCTGCAAAAAATTTAGAACCCTTTTAATATTTTCGAGCACTCCGTGTAAAATCTCGCTTTTGTTGTCATCAATGTCAAAGAATTAGTAAAGAAGAAGAAGATGTAAATGACAACTTACGTCCTGGTTGACTAAGCTTACATTTAAGCACTCGATTTTTCTTTTAAATTCTATTTGCTGCTTTTAATATATATTTTCGCAAGTTCTAGCTTTTTAAGCGCTTAACTGACATAAAATACAAATTGACATATAATCTATACTACTAATGTATTGTAAAGAGGAAAGATTTTTATGTATATTTGCAATGAATAAACTAAAAACTACTATGCCGATTTCAAAAATTCTTTCACCATTGGAAATCTACATTCATCCCGAGTGGCATAGGCTATATTTATTGCTAGAATCTCAACTTTCTGGAAATAGTTCTCAGGTGAGGGTATCAAAAAGACTCCGTGATGGAGAATCTTAAACTGAAAATCGTCTTTCAAGTCATTCTCTTCGCATCGCAATCGCGTGCCAGAGAGTCGAGTAGGAAGCGTTCGCAGCTGCTTGCTGAACTAAATTTCAAAACCTCCCAAATACGCGCTTGAGGGTCGAAAACAAAATATTCGTTATCGAACAAAATATTAGAAATATACAAGCTTGCACTAGGGAGTCGAGAGTCGAACTCTGAGTTCCCAACGCTTTCATAATCAGAGAGAAAGACAACGGACATTGAAGACTAGAGGTTGTGACAAGTTTAAGCTCATTACAAATAAAATATAATTTCATGTTCGAATTTTCCTCATTTTATAATTTTATATGAACCCACGCAAGAAACGGGAAAGTACATACATATGTATGGGAGAGTGTGTATAAGTGTGTAAAAACTTATAACTTTTGAAATGTTTGTTAAAACCCGTGCAAAGCCGGAGCGGTCTGCTAGTTTCGTATATAGCGCTGGATCTCTTTGTGGCCTTTCTGGTTTGCGGTGGATCGAAAAGGGTTACACCAGTTGCTGTCGCTCAGGAAGTCTCAGCTCGCCGCAATCATTGGTGTGCTTACTGGTCACTGTCCAATAGGCCCACTTGCGGTGGTTTAGCGACCAAGCCAGGCATTGTCAAAGCTGCTTAGAAAAAGGTAAAGGGATCCAAGCACTTCCATCTTCATCATTCGCCAGACGGTTTGTTTAATCGCCAAGCGGTTTGTTAAATCATAAGGGTCTTGGTGAACCGTCAGCAGTATTTCGGTGTAACAAAGTACAGTCCCTTGACCTAACCAAAAATATTAGTACAGTGACCCGCGCTTAAGTGCTTAACTAACAGACAATTTATTTGCCTATTATTCACGAAATTATTTGAGAGTAATCGGGCTATTTTGGCAGCAAGATTTACTCATATTTTTAATAAACAAGAGGACTTCACATTCGGTATCTGGGAAATGTATCTAATTTGGTTGAAAGAGCTCAAGTAATATCCGAGATATAGATTTTGACCCAAAGTTCACCCATTTTTCATTTGTTATATTACTGGCGGACTATCGATAGTTTTGCAGCTCTAGTGGTATGTATGACGACCGAGAAACCGAAAATAACTGCTGCTGAGATAGTCAGAAACATCAATCAGGGGTTTCATTATTTAAATATTCTTAAGCAAAATTTAAATCAAAGTGTTGAGAAATTGGGATAGTCAAGCTACGGGCTCTTCTGGAAATAAGTATTCGAAATCATGTGCGACAAGCAAGTTAAAGAATGTAATAAAAGACGTATGAAATAAAATTATGTCGCTGGAAATGGAAAAACTATTTAATTCCAAGTCTCATAGTGAAGGTACTTATGCATCGTTGATATCCAACACGTCACTGACTTAAATTTTTATACAGAAACTGTAATTGTTTTTTATTGAATTTTGCTGTCCGTCTTCCCAACCTTCTATATGTGCAATAATTTTTAAAACCTACTAAAGTTATAGTAGAGCTATTCTACAGCTCGCAGGAAGCATTTCGCTGTAAAATCATAAAATATAATAGTATGGATGGAAACCCCAATCAACAGTGTGTAACAGTGTAACAGTCATCTTCACAACCATTGTTTCTACGAAATACGTGTTTGACAAAAGAGTATCAATAGACTATAAACGCAGCGCGCTGGAACCGGAAGGAGTGCTTCTCAGTTTATAACCATAGAACGATCGTAATTTTTATTTCACAATTTAGGAACTCATTCTTCAATAGTGCTACTAACAAATGTAACAAGGAAGGACTAAGTTCGGGTGTAACCGAACATTTTATACTCTCGCAATTTATTTATTTAACTTTCTTTATATTATATAATACACAATTTTATTGTATAAGGTCCATTGAAAGTTGGAAACCATAATATTAGGTTAGAAGCACCGAGGTCCTCGTGTTCGATATATGGGTCCTTAAAAACCTATGGTCCGATTTCGGTGATTTTTAGAATGGGGCTGCCACACTATAAACATAGTATTTGTGCAAAGTTCTGCACCGATATCTTCACTAGTGCTTACTTTATATATTGTAAAGTAAACGATTCAGATAGTCTTCAAAGTTCTGGTATATAGGAAGTAGGTGTGGTTGTGAAGCGATTTGGCCTATTTTCACAACATATCGTTGGGGTGTAAGCAAACTATTACAAACCAAGTTTCATTGAAATCGGTCGAGTAGTTCCTGAGATATGGATTTTGACCCAGAAGTGGGCGACGCCACACCCATTTTCCATTTTGTAAAAAAAATCTGAGTGCAGCTTCCATCTGCCATTTCGTATGTGAAATTTAGTGTTTCTGAGAAATTGCAAAGTTATTGAACAACAGATAAAATGTGTTAACACTACGCTATCGGTCTCTGGAAAACGAAAAACGCTCCATGCTGCAAAACTTCCCACAATGGAAAAGGCACTTTATAAATGGTACAACACAGCAAGAATTACCCGATACGTCTTATTATCAGCTTCGCGACCGGAACTAGTGGAGCTTGTAGCTTAACAAGCTAAAAATCAGGAAATTAGACTATGTCCAGACCAAATTTACAACGCTGATGAATCCGGGTTATATTGGATGCTTCTTCCGGGAAAGCCAGAAAGGCAAAACAGGCCGAATTGCCTCATAAGGCTTTACTTCTGCTGGACAACGCACCTTTGCATCCAAACAAGTATGAATTAAATTCCGAAGATGGCTCGATTACAGTAATGTTTTCGCTGTCGACTGTCAACGCATTGAATCAACCAATGAATCAAAACGTAATAATATCAAAATTACATTATCGAAATTCTTTACTGACTTCCATTTCCTCAGACGAATACGATGCAAAAGAAGAATAAATAACTGGATTAAAGACTTTATCTTGATTGAAGAGGCACCCATTGCAGAAAGCAATTCTGGAGATGAATTTGAAGCTGAAGGTGAAAATGGACCATAAGGCATAAGTTCATCCGAGCGGTGTCAATTTCTAGCACAGCTAAAAAATGAGCTACTGTTGATAGAGTTATCCCCAGAAAAAATAATGTACTGTAATCATTGTGCGAAAACGGCGAATAAAATCGGATTTTTTTTTCTAAAAATTAGAAAGCAACCTACATCTTACATACACGAATATAATAAAAACAATGTTTGACCAGTTTATCCTGAATCATTAAAAATCAAACCACAGAATTCTAATATTTTGAATAATGTAAGAAAAATTTAACAGTTTAAAAATTGATACAACAAATACATATAATAAAATACATAACATTTGAAGACTCGAACAATTCATTAACTCGAACAAATATCTCACGAGAGATATTATATTTTAATGATACAGAGATGTAGGTTTTGGATTAAAACTGCGCAGAGCTCTTCTAAACCAGCTTAACTATAAATTTGATACTTCTCTGTTTTTCTTTAGGTAGTTTTCAACATAACCATTTTAAGAAGTTGAGCGTGGTTATACTGATATGATGAGAAACCAAAGAGCAATGTTTTTAGTAAGTTTGTTTATATAAATTTAGTTGTTTGCGAAATATTTACAAAAAAAAAATATAAAAAGGCATGTTCTTAAAATCGTGCGAT
The DNA here is from genome assembly GCF_028554725.1 of Zeugodacus cucurbitae. NCBI lineage: Eukaryota > Metazoa > Arthropoda > Insecta > Diptera > Tephritidae > Zeugodacus > Zeugodacus cucurbitae. Next base: position 29,738,913 of record NC_071672.1, on the reverse strand, counting down.
TTCTATTCAGATCCGAAATGACAATTCATACGACTCTGTTTTAGGTGTTCTGCAATTCGTTTGAATTCAGTTGATTTAGAATTGAAATTCGAAACAGCTGATTTCTTTGTGACTGTTTGACAAAACAAATAAAAATAAATCCGTCGGTTAAAAATTTAAACTCATTTGAAATTAAGTAGTTTTTACTAAAGAAACAAAGTTTTTATGGACGATTATGTGTTGAACGGATGTGAGCGATATTATGAAGGTCGAATCGAAAGGCGGAATTTGAGAGACCACATTCTAATCCCCTTTCTGCTTCAGATGCAACGTAAGTTTTGCTAAAACCTTTCTACGTGTCTTGACTTGAGTTGGTTTCTTTTGGCTTCAGGTTTGTTTCCAACTATCGGTTAAGTAAACATACTTTTTTAGAAATACTAAACAAAATCATACATTTATTTATAGAAACGTCCAAAAGTAATTAAGGAAATTGGCAACAAGTCTTAAGACCCAATTATGCATACTTGACTTAGCATTGCCATAGGTGAGGACTATCACATAAAAAATCTGTTTAAAGGCTTTGAATGTACTTGATACCGTACGCAGAACTTGACTTGGTAGTCCGTTGAATTTAGAATTTTATGTTATGTTGACATTTGAACTGCTCCCTCTCGCTCATTGCTTCTCTTTTTATTCACATTGCTTCAATTATGATAATGTACCAGTGTTGCCTGAATGTTTTCGGTAAAAATAAAATATGTTAAGATACTAATACATACCTCATATTTATAAACCTTCAAAAAAAAGTTACAATAATTCGGCCAAAAATACCATTATTTCTTTCAAGGGTTTAATGAAAAAACTTTTATTTTACTTATAACGTAAAAACTTGTACAACTTTAAATGCAATAAAGACCGCTTTCACACGGGCAATTTTTGTCGCGGCAATTCTTAGTTTTAATGGAGAGGGGGCGACGAGGAGAGGAGAATCGCGCCGAGTCTGCTGTGTTCAGGCAACACGCTTTGTGTTCTTATTCGTAACAGTTCGCTGTTACGTAACAGTGTTGCATTTGCACACATTTTAAAATTAATGTTTACAATATATTTGAAAATTTGAATTTAATCATTTAATTTTGTATGTAATTTGCAAATACATATAGAAATATGCATAATATAATTAAAATGTGCTAGAAAATTGAGAATAACGATAAAAATTAGTTAATGAAATATATTTTTTAGCTTGGAAACGATGCGTACAAGAAGTTGAGAAAATTATATGAAAGAGAATGACAGAAAAACACGAACAGAGTTGTCGAACAAGAATTGCACGTGTGAACGCAAGGGGCGACAGCAAAAGAGAATCGCCCGAGAATTAGCAACAGAAGTTGCCTGTGTGAAAGTGAACAAATAAACCAATAACTTTTGGTTATACGATACGATACGATACGAGATAAGAAACATAACTATTGCACATCTCTGCAAGAATTTGGAGTGATCTGCTCAGAAATACTTATATAGCGAATTCATGTAATATAAAATTGTTTCTAAAATTCAAATATAATTCAGCTATAATTTATACGCTTGACCAATTTTTTTAGATCTTCTAACATTTCTACAACTCAAAACTGGCAACACTACACACAAACCATACTAATAAACAGCTGGAGTTGCAGCTCTCTATATGTGTAGTATAACTGCAGCTATGTTTTCCATGTAATGTTTGTCTAAGCTGTACTGAGTCAAGTATGCATAACTGAGTCTTTAGGTTTTTTTGCTGAAGGTTCGTTTCAACGTTCAGTTGGAAAGTATACCGATATTGCTCTGGGTACACGAACAACATCAACATTTGTATCCCCAATGATTCATATTTTGTGTCATAAGTGAATTATGCTCAGAAGTAGATTCCAGAAAAAACCTTCACTTTGTGCAAAAATTTGGAATACCTGTAGTGAGAGCTTGTATTGATGGAACTCATGTAGCTCTGGTAAAATTCTTTGTGAAAGAACATCCTCTTTTTTAACAGAGAATGATTTTTCAGCATAAATACGTTGATTGTACGAGTGCATACTATTTGTATTTCTTCTTCAATTTCGGAAACTTGCTGCTCTTGTGGCAAACACGGCTTCCCTGCTTGTCGATGGACGTTCTTCTTCCGATTCACTAATTTTCTGCGCCAAAACGAGCATCTTTAATGCCCACAACGGCCGCGAAAATTCCTCAAATCCCGGCAACACATTCCTTACTTTTTGTTAATACAGTAATCCCCGCTTAAATGCCCCCTTAACAAGCAAGACTTTTGAGACACTTAAGCGGGAAAGGCACTTAAATGAATCCCCATTAAGTGCCTCGAGGTACTTACCTAGCATTTTCTCAAAAACTTCGATCTAATATTTTTTTCTTTTAAAATGAAAGCCACATTTATTTGTTATTAATAACAACAAATATAACGAAAAAAACATTACAAAACTATATATATGTTTTCATTTTGGCAATTTTCAGTGCATTCAATGTCAAAAATATTAAAAGGCACTTAAAAGAGGAAAATTGCACATAATTTTGTATTTGTGGCCTAAATATTACAGGCATTTAAGCGGGGAATTTTATATGTAAATTTACAGAAAAACAATGATGCCGCAAAATGTTGTCACTTAAGCGGAAAAGGCACTTAAACAGCGGGGGGCACTTAATATACTTATTAATATATAATAATAAAATAATAACGTATATTAGCTGTCATCGATTGGTCACTTCTCTGCTCGCTATCTTTGGGCGCTGCTCGTCTGTCAAAAAATTTACATGTGAAAGCAACAACAATGTTATCTAGTTGAATTCGTACAGGAGAGTATGCGGATACCTTATTAAAAATTATATCGCCGCTTGCTGAGTGCTGCCAAATTTTGTTTTACATATGTATACTATTCACAATGGTAAAAACGACTCAAAGGATAAATTTCAGACGAAAATGACAATACAAATAAATATGTTTGTTGTTTTTACATTGAAATACATTTTAATTTATTAAATAACACGTAAAGCATAGACGTAGCTCGAAACAAAGGGATACAAAAATATTTTTGTGCAGATTTAAGTATTTCTCCACCTAAGAAAATGGTTCAGCACTATTGCGCATGATTACATTTTAGCGCAGACTTGCACCATAAGTGCTGCCTGTCTGTTTGAATTACAAGATAGTGCGTTCTTTTGGCTTCTCTATAACGCTTAGTCAATCGATGACAGCTATAGTAACAAACGTTAATTCAATAAATCGTTGATTTTAATTTAAAATCGATATCGTTTAACTTGCCAAACAATCGATTTAATGATCTTCGAAAAAACAAAAAATGGAACGATTTACAGAACATGCCTGTATAATATAACACTCTACCAAATTGTTTTATTTGTGGCTTAGTTATAGCAATTTAGAGCTTTTTGATTAACGAAGGCAGGCGTGCACATGGTGCAAAGGAACGCTTGTGGCAAGCATCTACATTTTTACTCAATATCCAAATTTCAACTCGACACGTCATCCTAATGTTATATATACATATACTCGTTACAAACGAGTAAACAAAATATATGTGCAAAACACTTCGTTGGTAAACAAATTATTGTCAATTGTTTCAGCTAGAGTTTAGTAATATACTGATATTTTTTCACATTGCGTTTTATAATTTAAATATTTTTTTTTTATTGTTTGAACTTTCGTTACCATTTACTGGTTATTAGTAATATTAATTATACTTTATATTATTTCTTAACAAAATGCATTTTAGCCAAACTTATTGTAGCCAGGTATGAGATTTGATAATAAACGCTATTGCTATATCTTGAAACGTAAAGTAGCGATATAAGTTAAACATATTTACAGTATTAGTGAAGTTTCTAAAGCGTTTATTTAGTAATGAGGCTTTAGGCGAGGTTCTGTACTGCGTGGACTTCGCTTGTCGACGCATAAAAGCTATATAAAGACAATAAGTAAAAAACCAAAAAAAATTGTTGTTTTTTTAATTGCTTGCGTACTTCACGTCGCCTAACGAAGACTCGATTACTTTGCATTCAGCCGCCCGCGCGATTGACAATCTACGTAACACAAACGGTAATTGACTGGCATATATATGCATACCAACATGCTAACATTCATAAGTCGCGCCGTAGAATATACTCGTTTGTGCATTGTTGAAAAAAGTAAAAGTGGCAATAACTTAATTGATTGTAGAATATAAATTTTGATAAGCAAGGCATTTTTGGGAACTTTAACTCACCATTTACAGCCAGTTTGCTACAATTGGTGTTCATATTCAAGTACATACAATACTGGAACTGCTCTATGTACAAAAATATTCATAAAACATGTATGTGAACTGGTGTTTTAGTGCTCGATAATAATTTATAAGTGTGTGCATGCATGCTGAGAGCAATTATTTTATTATTTTTGTTTAAATGTTTGTGTGTAAATGTCACCGAAGAAAAAAAATTAGTTGCGTATGTAAATATAACACTGATTATGGGTTTCATAAGTTTGTAAATATCATTTGATATAGAAATGATATTCCTTGGTTTTGTTAAGCACAGATGCCAAGTACAAATTCAGCAATTAAACATTAACAGCTAACGTTTGTTACGATTATTACTCTGTCAGCAAACAATTCAATCAGATATTTTTGTGTTTCGCATCTAATTATCATTGTTGTGGGTTTCAGACAGTGCTAGTTTATGTACACAGCTATATACAGTATACAGTGATGGACTAAACAATAAGAGCAGTAGCTAAATAAAAAAAAAAACTCTCAAAAATCTATTTGAAAATGAAATATGCAAACATTTCGTATTATTATAAGCTCAGTACAGTAAGTTTAATTTTTATTAAAAAAAAAAGAAAGACATTTCATTGAAAAAATTAACATACAAAATTTAACACTGAAGGGGTTGAAAAAGAGCGTAATTTGTAAAAGTTTTATTTAAAAATACCGAAAACTCAGCCGTTGGTAACTCTACTCCCTTGAAATCTCAAAAAATAAAAACACTTACCGTGAGCTTAGCATAACTCATTATTGGTACAACCAAAATAAAAATACAAAAATATTTCGTTAGTAAATGGATAAATCTAGTTAATGAACGTTGGAAAAAATAAAAAAAAATAAATTAATTTTTTTACATAATTTTAGCAAAAAAAAATCACTTTTTTTATAGCATGACGAAAGAGCACCTAACTTGGCCGATTGAAAAATGGCGCAACATCTTGTGGACCGACGACTCGAAAGTGGTTCTATACGGCGGTAAAGGGTCCCGTCAGTATGTAAGATGCCCCTTAAATACAGAGGACGACAGGATAACGACCCAAATTACACCACCTGGGTGGCAAAGGAGTGGTTTCGGGTCAATGAAATGGAAGTCATGAATTGGCCAGCTCAATCCCCTGACCTCAATCCCATAGAAAACCTGTTGGCAGACGTCAAGAAAGCCGTCTGGAATGATAAACCCAAAAACCAACAACGAGTTGTGGACCATAGTCCAGCAAGCATGGTAAAGTATACCATTGAAAAGATCCCGGGGTCTCGTAGATTCTATGAAGAGGTGTTGTATAGCTTTTATCAAAAAATATGTTACCAAGTACTAAGAATTCGTATAGAAGTAACTTGCAAATACCATCCAATATTTTTTTTTATTTAATTTTTATTTCTTTACTACTATTTTACTGGTCCCTATAATTTTCACACATAAACACATCTTTGTAAAAAACATATCTTGCACATCTGCAAATCATTTTATTTTTTATTAATGAATATAGCCGGGAAAATATACTCCACTTTTGCATTTCAAAAGTTGTTAAAATTGATTGGTTTTTTGCATAAATCAAAGATATATAAGACTCGTAACATCCACTACTATTTCACTGCTCGCAGCTGTAAATATGTCCTCTATCATCTTTAAGAGTATCCCTTTTGCTTTACAAACGGATGCACGGATCCGTGGAGTTGAATTTATTCTGTAGTTTTGAGAAATATCCCTACAAAGCGCTGAGCTGATTTACTAATACAACAAAGCATATGGAGGTGATTTGCAATGTGAATTATTGTGTGTCTTATTATGATATGTATAAAACTATTCTAAACTACACCGTAAGTTTTTTGTTAATCTTAGTGTCTTATCACATTTGATTATTTAAACACATTCAGCAACATTGAAGTGCTTACAGAGTTAGAGAGTAAAACAAATAATTCCGCACGTTATTATAATTGTAAATCACTGATGACATGAGAATGTGTGTAACAACAACAATAGGGTTGTAAAGGTATTGACAATGAACCATTTTATTGCTTATACTTAAAAAAGTTAATTGCGGTGTGATTTCAACAAGTAAAAATATAATGAGTTAATATTCATATATTCATATATACAGTATTCGGCAAAAATAAGAAGCCAGTTTGAAATGAGTTAATATATATTTATATACAGTGTTGGGCAAAAAAAAGACTCAATTGTTTTTAAGTTATTTGTAGAGGACAGCGAGCATATTAATTATGTTCACGTAGAAGTCTTCTCAGCTGATATTGTAGGCCGAGTCTTAGCGCAACATACGACTTTTCGTTCACACTGCTCTGAAAGAATCCGCCTTGCGCCTTTTTTTGTATTTTTTCTTATTAATAATGGCATTGCGAATCATAGTGGCTAAACACCCTACAAGTTTTTCCACTTCCTTGTAGGTTTTACCGCAGTTTATGAGAAATTGAATACATTCTCGTTTTTCTTCACTACAGTGCTTCCCGCGGCCCACAAAAAGCTTTACAGTCACATTTTTTTGAAGTTTTCATTGAATAACAAACTAAGGACAGGAAACTTACTTTTTGTATCATAAAATTAAATATTTTTTAGTAAAAATGATTTTTTTGTATCAGTTCACCGTTCACTACTATTCTATTGCTCGCTCAAAAAAAATAGGTATCGTAATATAATTAGCTGTAAAAAAGTAACGGTAAGTGTTACACACTTGTTGTTTTGTATAACATGGCCGTTAAACCTCGTAGAATATAACAAGAATAATGATCGGCGGCAATATCATAAAAGAAAAAAATTAAAGCGAAACTCACTTCGCCAATAGGCACTACTACTGTACTACTACTGTATATTCTTATCTTAAATTAATAAAGACTTTATCAATAATATTAGCTAATTTTTGATATGAATTAAATTTGAGAGGTTAGCGGTTGAAAGCATACTTTTTAAAAAAATTTAATATATACAAAGCTACATATTTCAACGGTATTTTGTGAAATTTTTATTTAAAAATACCGAAAACTCAGCCGTTGATAGCTTAACTCCTTTGATGTCTCAAAAAACGCGCTTGCCGTGGACAGCATAACTCATTATTTGTTCATCCATATAATTTTTGTTTGTGCTGCTATAAATACTGCTCCAGATTAATTATATCTACCGTTTTAAGATATACTATATGTGTTGTTGAAATTCAAAAAATTAAAACTTAACAATTTTGTGTATGCTATGTTTTAGATTTACTACGAATTTTACAGTTATACTTAACACTTTTTATCAACAAAAACTTCACTAAAATGTTTATATCTTGTATATTTATGCTTACATATATAATTTTATATTAAACAGTATCACTTATCATCACTTATTCACACAATAAAAAAAGGGTTGCATGATAACAAAAATTTCAACAGACTCACTAACCTAATACTATGATAAATGTATACATATATATCCCATATACATACATGGCAGTTGGACCGAGGTCTGGACCGACTTCATTAATTTTTGACCCTACAAAGCATTCTAGATAATAAGACGTAACGAAAATATTTCATGATCTAGGAGATTCGACAATCAATGGACCAATTTCATAATTTTTTTCTACTGAAATATATGTAAGAACTTATTGACTATTGTTGTACATATATATGACGAATAGTACGAATACTGTACCGATTTTATATATTTTTGGCACTATACCACTGGTCTCGGTTTCTTATTAGCTAATTATATTAGATATATGGCGGATAGTATGATCATAGGTCTCAGAAAAATATGGGTACTTAGCGTCCAATAGTTGCCGATTTTTTAGCATAAAGTTAGTCATTGTTTGAGGATACGGTATATAACAAGTTTTGAAATATCCCGATTTCGACGATTTATACACGACAGATGATATTTTTACATTTCTGTTATCTTTATTGGTGCTTGGTTTCTATATTTGAAAAGGGAGATAACCTGTTGGAATTATTGTTTTATATGTGAAACAGACGTACAGATAGTCCGATCCCGACAATTTGAAATGAAGCATGTTTGCTATAGACATGAGTCCTAACATAGCTCCATAAACAATAAACTAGAGACATTTCAAAGACGTTACACCACACGTTTTGGGGTCTGTAAATAGGCCTCCTAGCAACTGACAGATCCCAAACGTAAAGAAAACAGTTCACGGAACTCAGCTCCCAATAGTTCCATTGTTTCCATTGCTGTGTGGCAAATGACACCGTCTAATTGAAACCACATGTCATGCAAGTCAATCTCCTCCATTTTGGGTAAAAAAAGTTTGTCACCTTCGCAAGATAGCGACCACCCTACACAGTAACGTTGCGATTCGTAGCATTTTTTTACATTATTCACAATGACTTTCCCCCAGTGAATGACGGAGTTCAAACACGACCCATTACAGAGTTCGAGTCCTTTCTCACGACAGTCGGTTTTAAGTAACAAGAACGGACGTGGATTTTGTTCCGGCCAAGAACTGTCAAATCGGCAGCATTCCTCACAATTATTTGGAAATGTTTTATGCCGCTACAACAATAACAACAGAACTCAAGTTGCCACCAGAAACTAACTTAAACAGATATACAGAGTATTGTTATACATAAGTTCCACGGGACACCCCAATTGTGTAAGGCTACTGGAAAATAATCGCCAGTGTAGTTATATTACGATAGGCTATCAGGCTCAGTATCCTAGAATACGCAGATAACAGCCCTGAGTTTACATTTTTGACAATTATTTTGAAAATACTTGTCAGCATTGTTCAAATTTGTGCAGTTAAAAATACAAAAACGTGAACAAAAATAAGTTATTTGTATAAAAATATAAAAAAGAACTATGTTGAATAGTTATGAATTATTTTTCATGAGTCGGGATGAAAGCTTGAGAGTCGCATTAATTCAACGGCTAATTAGAGATAGTTCCAATCCTTTGGATCTTCCACTTATGAAGTACGCTAAAAATTAAAATGTTATTTGTTTATAGTAAACATATTTGCACATTTTCAAATAGATTTAAAAGATATTTCGGTATATCAAACTAAGCATTTTCATAGTTATTGGATACTTATCGACTGCTATCCTCCAATTCTGAAGATTTGCGCAGCGCTACTATTCTTTGCTGAAGGTAGCTATCAGAAATGCCAAGGGACTTCCGAATGACCACGGAATTTCAAAACCTAAATACAATGTCTTGCAGAAGTGGCCACATTTATGCAACAGAAAATATGACCAAAATGTATAGAATAACATAAGTGTAGAAGAGCCAAATACTACTAAAATAATAAATATAATAATAAGCAATGAAACAGAATTCTCAGGTGTAATCCGATTACAATTAAAATATATATTGCTTTACTCAAAACTACAATCCTGTCTGTTCTGTTTTTGACATATTTGGATACTATAATGAGGATTGATATTAATAGATAATATGCAAAAAAATGGCGACTGGCGATCAGTAGTGATTTCATACTATTAATTAACCTTTTTATATTTGTTTTAGTAATTAGTTGCTTAATATTTGACTTACCTTTAGCAAGCAGTTGAGAATCTTGTGATACTTGATCTTCATCGTCGTTGGCGCGATGGTTTTTGAAGCTGTTGTGGCGTGCCTCATTGGATGGTGGCAAAATATTCGATATATTAGTGTGAAATTGCTGTTGCTGAAAAATCACATTACCATGTTTCGTAGGTGGTAAATCTATAGGCGATGAACCACTGCTATTATTGGAGATGCTATGTTGACGTAAGTTATCATTATTTGAAAGCATTTTATCTTGCTGGATGCCATTCTCGGTAAAGTGCACCTTGGATGTCCGTAAGGGTATTGAAACTGGTGGGGTTTTTAGTTTTTTTTCGGCTAAAAATTCACACTTTTGGTCTGGAAGCTGCATATCACTGTGATTGTTCATTGACGCAAATTTGGGCGCAAGCACTGTTGGATTCCGCGAGTTCCACCACTCTATCTTTGCAATATTGTTTTTATTATGCTCAAATCTGTGCAGATGCCGCTTCACATCTTTCTTGTTGTAACTGTCGACGCAATCAAACTCTTTTTTAGACGTGGCACAATTTTCTGCATTACCATCCGTTGTTGTTGTTGAAATATTTGGGCTTTCAGTGTAGTACGCCATATTTTCAAGAAAGTGCAAGGATTTAATTTATTTTGAAATACATGCTTTGCTAGCCAGCCAGCAACAATTGTTTACAATATGACGATTTGACTTTCGGAAACAACACTGCCTCTTATGCATTCAGCATACTTATTTATACATCTTATTGATTGATAATATTTTCAAATAATGGCGTTGTTAAACTTTTTGGAAAAAGAAAAATTATATTGTCTAAAACTGTATATTACCGTTATTGAGAAAATTAAGTACGCGTGATTTAGTACTATCAATAATTTGTATTGCAGAATTTTAATGCAAAGTTAGTTCAAATTTTTTTATTATAAACTAATTTTCGTTTGAAAGCACGTTTGTTTTTATATTTAACACATTTTATTATTATTATTTAATTATTTCTCAGTAGTATAGCGAATTGCACGCCTTGCGCTGTTAGGGATAATGTCAGCTTCGAAACTTCTTCGTCATGTATGCTTTGTCGCAGGTAAAATGTAGTTTATTTAGAAAAAATATATTGCAGCGATTGCTATCAGTTGCCAACATATTACGCTCAACACGGCGACAGCTACTATACGTATTATTGCAACATATTAAACTGTGCGCCATTTCATTTGAAAACGACATGCAAATAATTAACGAAAAATCGTAGTTTCAGTATTTATTTCTCGTAGAAATATATTTGTTGATATGGCAATACTACTTCCCAATTTATATGTTTTCGTAATTTATGTGTTCACTTTATTTTATTTTTAATTAACAAAACCACATACTTTGTAATATTTATAGCACTTCATCGCTCAAGGATAGCTAGATTTTTTCAAAGCTCCGCTATTTTTCTCTTAGTAGAATTATGCGTTATAAGATGATTCTATCCAAATCAAGTTAACTGTTCCCACATAATCTCAGCGTTCTGTTTAAGCTTCTAGTTGTTTAATATCCGATTTATTATATATTATGCTTACTTTTGATACTCCAATTAGTTCAAGTTATAATACTTTGGCTGACGCATCCAACAAAGCTGGTGAGTTAGAGCAAAATTTTGCCACAATTTAGTTGCTGTGTATCAATATCAATATTTGTTGCTTTCCGCTTACATGTCTTGTTTAGCAAAGAATTCACTACGGAATACACGCTCTAAAGGTTTATAAACTTGTTGTTTACAAGATGCGATGGAACAACATGACTTCAGAGTAAATTATTTATATTGTCTGGAGATTTTTATTTATTCGAACTGCTCAAGTTTAAAATTGTCAACATACTAGCTCAATAAAATTATTTTTTCCACTTACGTAAAGTATTAATCTCAATCTAAATAATATATATTTTTACGTTTTATTATTTGATATCCTTAAACGAACTTAAACGAAGAAAGCGAATGATGATTGGTTGTATAGCAGTTAATGTAACCATACGGCTTACGTAATTTTTTAAATATAACAAGGTTTCACAAATATTAATTGACCGGCAATCAAGCGGTTTAAATTCATATTCAAAGAGCTATTTTTATTAAATATATTAGTTATTATTTGCAACGACACATGTTGTAAATGTGAGTAATATTTTCATTCAGGTACTGGTGTAAATCTGCAAAAAACAAAACGAAATAATATTAAATTAATAATATTTATTGTATACATTATAAATATATATATTTTGTTTGCTTTAAGGGGTTAGGTGGCTTTCAGTGGTAAATTGTGTTTTTTTACATTTTTTTAATATATGTAATACAATCATAGTACTTTTTGAAATTTTTATTTAAAAATTCCGAAAACTCAGCAGTTGGTAACTCAACTCCCCTAAAAAAAATAAAAGACCACCAACATACATTATATCCAAGTTTATATGCTCACTTAATTTGGCTCAGATATTTCACATATTAACCGATACATGTGGAGTAAAGCCCACCGTATTTTTGAACAACCTATAGTTATGTAGATGGGAGCTAAGGGAAGTTATGACCCGATTTTAATATTTTTTGGTACAGAGACACACTATTAGAAGAAAAAGATGCCGTCTCAATTAAATTAAAATATCTGAGAGATTTACCAATATTTTCGGTGAAAAATTACCTTAGCCACTGAGTTCTTCATGTTCAATATCCGGGGCCTTGAAAAGTTATAGTCCGATTTCTGCAATTTTTTCATAAGTAGTGACACAATCATATACAGTATTTGTGCAAAGTTTTTTTCCGCTATCTTCATTGGTTCCATATTTACATATATATTATTAAGTAGAGGAATGAGATGGAATCAAAAATGAGTTTTATGGGAAGTAGTCGTGGTTGTGAGCCGATTTTGCCCAATGTTGATGTGTTATCAGGAAATATTATATAAGAAAATTGTATATACCGAATTTCATTGAGATTGGTCGAGTAGTTCCTGAGATATGGTTTTTGACCCATTAGTTATACGACACCACGCCCATTTTCCACTTTGTAAAAAAGTCTCAGTGCAACTTCTTTCTGCCATTTCTCCTGTAAAATTTAGTGTTTCTGATGTTTTCCGTTAGTGAGTTAGCGCACTTTTAATAATTTTCAACCTAACCTTTGTATGGGAGGTGGGCGTGGTTATTATCCGATTTCAACTATTTCCATGGTATGTGATAGGATACGTAAGGGAACCGACTGCAGAAAGTTTGGTTTATATATCTTTATTGGTTTGCAAGGTTTGCCACGCCCACTTCCCCACCCAAATATGCCTCTCTCAAATGTGATCTTCTGTACCAAATTTAACTTCCATAACTTTATTTATGGCTTAGTTATGACACTTTATATGTTTTCGCTTTTTGCCATTTTGTGGGCGTGGCAGTTGTCAGATTTTGCCCATTTTCGAAAGCAACCCTCTCACGGTGTTCCACGTTTCATTAAGATATCTCAATTATCACTCAAGTTATCTCTTCAGCAACTTTGTTGCGAGAGTATAAAAACAAAAATATTTCTTTGGTAAATGGATAAATCTCATTATTGAACGATGGAAAAAATTAAAATATTAAAATTTGTATTTTTGTTCAAATTTTCGCCAAATATTGGCTCAAAATTTTTTTCGGTAATTGTAATAAAAAAAAACTTTGTCAATTACAAGATTTGAGTAGTTGTTTAACTTTTCGAACTTTCTCTGGACTCCCTGGTTTTGAAATTGTAAGGGTCTGTCTCAGTGAAGCTATCGGAATCGTAGGTGTGCGAACGTGACGTACATGTGGAAGTTGTTGCAGCAGCAGTACCCGTAAATAATATTGACGCTCATCGATGTTATTTGAAGCACTCCGTTGTTATTGGATGCAGAGACAGATTCTTACAACACGGAATAACTTTCATCCTAAACTTTCTCAGGCACGGGCTTGGGCTCAATTCCAATTTGATGTAAGAATAAAATACAACCCCGCTGCAAGGGGTTGCGCCCGTGATTTACAACTAAACTTACAAAGTACTGATACAATCAGAGTCCTCGAAAAAGCCCATACAGGACTGAAATATATTTAATTATTAAAAATTCATGACACAAGGAGAATCATTGAGAATTCTACTACATCTAAATAAAACTGATTAACTGGTTATAAACTGAAGTACTTAATAATAATAAAAAATAATATCATGGAAAAATGGTTTAAGACCGGTGATTTTTTTAGACGTCAATACTTTCTGCGGAATTGGACTTTTTAACTGCTGCTACTTGACTTATACTCAGAAGTTTGTGGCTAAAGAAATTTAAAATATGAAGGCAAATCCTCAAATTTGTAATAAAGCTAAATTCTTAGGCATAGCATTAAATTATATCTGTTTTATTTTTCGTTTCCAAATGTCTAAAAAAACACCCTTTAGCTTATCCCTAGAGATATAATAAGAATATTTGTAGTTTTTACAATGAATGTATAATAATAACAAGCAATAAAAATATTTTTGGATGACCGGGATTTTTCGTTTTATTAGAAAACAGTAAATGGAGTAGAAACTAGAGAACTTATTTATTCAATGAGGAAATTGAGGCGGCTAGAACCCTTTTAATCCTTCAGGTTCTAGCGTATTAACTTGTTGAATACGTTTTTAACACATTTATTGCCAATTACGATGTTAAGCTGTATAACGTTAGAATAAATACTATTAACAACCATATAAAATCTTCATCATTAAAAACGTCATATGAAATAACTTAAAACGCCGACTTTTATTGATTATATGAAAAGTACACAAAATATTAATGTGTGGTTGGACAGCATGTGTTAAATTAACAAACTGAAAGTTAAACTAAATGTTAGGAATTGGGCGTTTTTAGTATACGCTGGTTTTCTTAAATTGAGATATTATTGAATAAGCGTAATTCTCTATAGCGTGGTCTTTATATAACTTGATCATGATTTCATTAATGTAACAACTTTTTCCATCTCAAAATGTACGATAGACTATTTAATATTGACAAACACCTTGAACAGTTGCAAGATTTACACTATCAAACTGCATCTAATTATCGGCCATTGTGGGTTTTTGCTTGGAATTTCCCATTTATTACACATACATACGATTTTAAAGGATATTCTTCATCAGTAGCTGTCTGTTGTTTATAAAGCTCACTTTCTAAGTGAATTGTGCTATTAGCATGATTTAAAGTTCATATCCGCAATTTGTTAATAAACCAACAAGAAAACTGTGCAATTGAGACCCAATTTGTGTCATCAGGACGTTAAAGATATGGCATTAACAGACGCTCACCATTGCACAATAACAAAACTTATAGCACCTACGAGTTTCTTCAATGCTGTTATTTCTCACTTGTGTTCCTCCACATGACCTACTCTTTAACAATTTTTTATCAAAGCACACATGGGACCTAACCAGCAGTCCAAAACACAAAATTTGCAAGCAGATTTCACACCTAATATGCGATTAACAATGTTACATTTATAATGCAAACCTTTTTTACAATTTTAGTCTCTTATTTAATATCTCTTTGAACACTTCTTTTTCTAAATTTAACAAATAAACTATTGGCGAAATTGACTTTAAGATTAACCGCAATATGAAAAGACATTAATTGCACCGATATAAATATTAATCGATGTTTCCAGCCAGGGTTGCAGTTATTTTGTACTTGGTAAACATGTCCTAGAAAACGATACGGCTATGCGAGAGAAATCGAGATGCATATGAATTAAAAAAACACATAAATACCTTTAAAAATTTTATTTACATGTTTTTAATGAGTTTTAGTAACAAGGGTAGGAGACGATATTGGAAACATAATTGGTTGATATAAAGATGTGATGAAATTTATTTCAGGCATCAGGTTTCCTTTGTTAGCAAATATACTTCTATAAATGAAAATTATGTTGTACTAGTAGATCCAGCAACGAGTTGCTGTGGATAAAGCATAACTTTAATTATATTTTTGGTAAACATTTGGTATAGTAAAATTATGATTTACGACAAAGACCTTAAATTACTGTAACGAAAATGGCACAAGAACAAACTAGAATTGACAATCGAATCCAGATCTATCTAGACATCGATATTCGTAGTTGCCAGAATGTTCGAGTGACGATAACATGTTAGCAATCGACTATATAAGCGCTGCCGGGCTGGCAGCAACACACAGTTCTGATAAGAGAGTTGTCGAGTGAGGACAATTCTATGGAGAGAGTTGTCGACCAAAGTGTAAACAAGTTATAAGTTAGAGTTGTAAATTAGAGTATTGAGTAATAAAGTGTTAAGTTTTAAGGAATTGGAAATAAAGATTAGTGTATAGCCATTAAAGTGTGACTTTTATTTGACAATCCAGTGATCGAACTCAGGGTAGAGTTTTAGAGTAAACGACAGATTTTGGAAATCCGTTACATTACGTTTACATATGAAAATAACATCGTTGAATAATCGAACCGTTTACATATAGTCAAAAATTGTTATTTGGCATTTGTCCTCTTCTTCACAAAATGATCGATTAAACTAGGAGTAACACCGAAAATCTAGTTGTATAATCCGAGATAATTTTTTAATCTCGTCATATGTAAACATACTCGTATACATAAACATACTATACATGATAACAGTATTTAAAAATGATTTTTAAGCATTTTCGTAGATTTTATTTTATTAATTAGTGAGTAATTAGTTAATTATACGTGATATTTTATTTTCTAAATGAGATAAGTAGGTTAGAAAACAATTTAGTTTGAACAAAAATATTTAAGTTCTTGAATTAGACACATTTTCAACTCAACATTTTTAAATCAGCGTCGGTTAACTAAAAATTAACCATTACGAGTTGGTGCATGACGAGAGCAAACAAAGTTACACTACTTGAACACGGCCTAGTTAGTGATATCAAAAAACAGATGCTGTTTAGATATCGATGTGTATAAGTAAGATCGATATATATGTGCGATCATTATTGTCATTATAATTTCTGTTTATTTTGTGTTTGTCATAATTGCTATAAAATATAATCTTGGGGGCGAAGGTCATTGCAAAGTAACCAAAAATGTTGGTGCTAAATTTACGTAGGCAAATTTCTTTACAAAATGGTTTGAGTTTGTGCAAAAGAAACTCTGCTATGAATCAAAATATTTATCAGTTTCTACATCGTTCAAAATTACCTACTTATTATTTCCAAAAATCATTGCCACGGTTACCAATTCCTAAATTACCGTTAACTATTGCACGGTTTCTTGCTGCTGTACAGCCCATAATAGATCAGGAAGAGTATGATCGTACTGTTCGTATTACGGCTGATTTCCTTAGGGGTGACGGGGCTGAGCTGCAGCAATTACTACGAAACCACGACAAATTAAACTCACATAGCAGCTATATATCAAAGCCATGGTAAGAATTTTTTTTATATGTGATTCCCATTTAAAAACGAAAAAAAAAAACAAATTTCTATACTGCATTTGAGGTGGAAGATTGTGACCTAATTCTCTAAGGTTTAAAGGTCAATTATTAAACACTAGTATGTCATGGTAGTATAATTTAAAATCATAATTTATGCGAAATAGTCCGACTATTCAATTAAATTTGTAGTGGTAGTGTGCATTTCTTTCGATTATAAGATTTTTACTTCTACAAACTTTGATTTTTTGGGGTAGCTTTAGTATTCTATCCCAAGATCATTTCTGGTCTTAAACAGAAGCTTCTCCAAATTATCTATACATATAGCTACATCAAGTCTTATAGTTTTCGAGATATTAACACTTTCATCGACTACCTTCCAATGAATGGTGTCCTTGAAGCTAGAAGTATGTCCTACGTGTCAGTAACCACCTCTTCATGCTAAAAAAATCGATTCTTCTCATTGTCCGTATATGTCGAAACAGCTCTTTGCTCGGGCCTTTGAGGGTGATTCACCACTTCAACTACAATAAACTAAAAATATTGTTATAAATAATTTTACGTCGTGAATAATGTATATTGTTTGGCTTTTTGTGAAGTTTATAGCCGTTCAGATATAATTTAATACTTATATAATATATAATTATATTTGAGTTAGTATTAGTTTTGTAGGGGGGGAAACTGATTTGAAGACCCTTTACCTTTGAATCTTATAACTTATTGAGGACTTTATGGTTCTTTCACTTTACTAATTTGTTAATTAATTAGGGGTTATTAAATTTTATACCTTCTATGACTTTGTGATGATTTTTATTAAGAGCTTGTAATATAGCAGCTCCTCCTTAATTAAATTTATTAGGTGAAATTTCTTTATTAAATATAATTGTCAGTTGGTATTGGGTTAGTATAATTGCTTTATCTTTATTATGGTTTTTAGAGCTGCATATACATTATATATATACGCTTATAGACAACTTGGAAAGGAATTTTCTTGAGTTTATTAATTTAGAGTCTTACTATTATTATTTCTTCATTGATTTAAAGAGAGATATTTGTTTATTTTGACTTTAATTTATCTAAATAGTTTATTTAAAATATTGATTGACACCACAACAATAATATGAGTTAGTCATTTTAGATGGTGAAATATTTATCAATTTGTAGATTTAGTTGTTATTTTTTATTAAATGATTATACTATTTTTTTGGAGTGAGAAGTTTTAAGTTTAAATGGTAGATGGTAGATGATTAGGTGATTTGTTGTTATTATTATCTGGTCTGACTATACGTATGGCTGGATTGGGTGCTAATTTTAAATTTGTTTTAAAAAAATATATTGCTTTATCTTCTTTAAGACAGTTGGGTTTAATAATAACAATTGTATATAGATTTTATATATTACCTTTTTTTCAATTGTTAACACATGCTTTATTCTATTTATATGCGCTGGAGCTATTATTCATAATATAAATAATTCTCAAGACATTCGGTTGATGGGGGGCTAGGACTCTATATACCCTAACATCTGGTTGCTTTAATGTTGCTAATTTAGCATTGTGCAGAATGCCTTTTTAGCAGATTTTTATTCTAAGAATATAATTCTCGAAATTGTGCTAATATATTTTAATTTTCTATATTTTATCCTACGGGCTTAACTGTTTGTTATTATTTTCGATTGGTTTATAATTCAATGACTGGTGAATTAAGCTGCGGTTGTTGTTGTTGTTGTTGTAGCGGTATAAAACATTCCCCAAATAATTTTGAGGAATGCTGCCGATTTGACAGTCCTTGGCCGGATAAAAATCCGGGTCCGTTCCGGTTACGTAGAACCGACTGTCATGGGAACGGTTCTTTAAATATGTTGAGAGATGAGGAGTGAGTTATGCTTCGGGGAAAAAGTGGTTTATTAGTAATGAGAATTGTTAGATTAAGATGATTAATTTTTCTTACCCCCTTTATAATGTGTTTACCTAGCCTTTGTTTGTATTGTTGGTGGGTTAATAGCTTATTTAATTTTTCAAATGTTTCTTTATTTTATTTTAATAAACGGTTAAATAATTATTTAAGAAAATATTTTTTGGTTCTATGTGATTTATGCTTATATTTCTACCAATGGAATTATTAATTATCCCTCAATTTTAGAGGGTAGTGTGTGTAAATCTTTTGATCAGGATTGATTAGAATTTTTAGGGAGTCAAACTTTATATAATGAGTTAGTTCAATATTCTTATCATATGCTTATTATGCATAATAATAACTTGAATATGTATCTTTTATTATTTGTTTTATGGATTATTTTACTATTTTCTTTCTTTTTAATAATTTATTCAAGTAGCTTAAAAATAGAGCATAACACTGAAGATATAGTGTATTAATTTTAGTAATTTATAAAATAATTATATAAACAGAAGTACAAATGGAGTTTAACCATTAAAAGATAAAAGTTAGCTGCCTTTTCTTGAACGTCATACCTCCTTAATTGGAGAATAACCCCAATTCTATCATTAACAGTGATAAGCCTCTGTTTGGCTTCAATTATAAGGAATTTAATAAATAAATATTTTTTATCAAATTTTATAGAATAAGGGTGTAAGATACCTAGGATTAAGTCGACACTAATTGCAATGAATCGCTTTATATTCTATTTTAAGATAGATTGAGAATATCAATACTTTTTGAATGCAAATCAAATGTTATAATTAATTACAACCCTAGTTTTTAGTTTGATCAGTTTAATATTCCTTGTCTTCATTCGTGGTACAGACCAATAATTAGAATATTAATGAAAATAATTGACGTAATACAGTGATCCCCGCTTAAGAGTCACAAAAGTCTTGCATTTTAAGAAGGGGCAATTAAGCGGGGATTACTGTAGTGTCGAATTGGAGCAATTTTTACATCGAAGATTAGGAAAATAATGGTAATTAGATAAAATCGATGTGAGAAAGGTAGTCGTGAGGATGACCTTGGGTCAAAGCCGCATTCAAATGGAGAACTGTGAGAGCTTTTTTTTGATAGTACTGAAGCTAAAATTATTACAATTCTGGTAATTGCTGTTATAATTGAACCTAAAATAATGATTGAAATGATTATCTATACTACTAATTAGTAGACCTTATGATTGGAAGTCAAATATACTTATATACTATACAGAAAATTATTTAACTCCCTTATCAGTAAATTGAGATATAAAGGAAGGAGGGAGATGTGTTTTAGAGAAATGATTTAACAGACTAAAAGGAAAGTTGTTCCAATCAATACTTGAATTCCGTGAAAGCCTTTTGCTATGAAGAAGGTAGAACCGAAACTGAATCTGCGATAGTAAAAGGGGCTTCAATATATTCGTATGCCTGTAGTATAATTGTTGTTGTTGTAGCGGTTATATATCCCTGCCTGAAAAGAAAGTATAAATCTAGTTGTCGTCGAGGTCATCTAACGGGAGCCCCAGGAAACGTGCTGTTTCGACAGGGATGAACCAAAGGGAAAGGGATGTTAGATGAGTAGAGTTCGTTGGGCATGCAAAAAGGTGGTTAGTGTCATGCGGGGACTCATTGCATGCAGGACATGTATTTTGTATGTGGGGGTTCAGTCTGGATAAGTAGGAGTTTAACCTGCTACAATATTCAGATCGAAGTTGCGCAAGGGTCACTCTGGTTTCACGTGGCAACTCGAGCTCTTCGTCTGCTATAGGATTTCTACGAAAACACCCAAGTAGAAACTGCTTGGTAAACAGTTCGTTATGCTCCTTAATAGACAGCATAATGGCCTCACTGTGTAAATGTGTCATTGGTGACACCAAGAGACATCCTGTAGCTGTTCGGAGTGCGGTGTTTTGACACGTCTGTATCTTCTTCTGCTGCGTGCCACTGCATCCAGGCGACCATACCGGTGCTGCGTAATTTACGACCGGCCGGCCGATAGCCTTGTAAGTGGCCAGCAACGTTTCTTTGTCCTTTCCCCAAGTGCTACCGGCTAACGACTTGAGGATTTTGTTGCGACTCTGTATTTTAGTGACTATCGCGGTCGTGTGTGGAGTGAAGGAGTGCAGTCTGCATGTCAAATGTGACTCCCAAAATCTTGTGATTGTTCACAGTCGGAATTGGTGTGCCATCGACGTGAATATTAGGACTTAGTCTGTACTCCTTCGTCCAGTTGGTAAAAAGAGTCGCCGTGGAATTAGTGGGTGCGAGTGCTAGGCTCCTCGCAGAGGAGCTTTCGAACACATGTCATCGATGCCGGTGCCCGACGTCATTATCGTACAATCATCTGCGTAGGAGGTAACTGAAATTGCCTCTGGTGGTTGAGGGAATCTAGAGATATAGAAATTAAACAGTAACGGGGAGAGGACACCGCCCTATGAAACCCCTTGTTTAATTTCCCTGAGTTTCGAAGTTTTACCTCGAATTAATACAGATGATTGCCGACCGCTCAGGTAGTTCATAATCCATCTCTTCAGCCCCGGAGAAAGTGTTGTTTGCTCGATGTCTTCTAGTAGCGTTGTTAAGTTGACCGTGTCAAAAGCTTTTGACAGGTCAAACGCTACTAGGACGGTTCTCTTACAGGGTGGTTTTTGATTGAGACCATGAACTATCTGGTCGAATTGAATTTCAACCCGGTCGTCATGCCTCCTCGGGTTTGAAAGGGATTTGACGGTTGAACATAGCTTACTCACACCAGTGGAAAAATTACAGGACTTCAACTGCTCTACCCATTTCGTCCGCTTATAGTTGTTTACCAGTTGTCGAATCTCCAAATTGAGATCCCTTATGCGGGGATCACAGGGATCGACCTGGCTTAAGAAGTCACGCTCATTTGCTAAAACTGCCGCTTCAGCCGGGAAATTAGGGCGCGTATTGGCAATTTTTCCGGTGGGTATGAAACGAGCAGTATCATCGGTGATCACCTTGCGGAATTGACGTTCGCCAACGATTACGTCGGTAGGAATGGGAAGAGCGGCGAAGGTATTCTCGGTGAATTCTGTGATCACCTTGCGGAATTGACGTTCGCCAACGATTACGTCGGTAGGAATGGGAAGAGCGGCGAAGGTATTCTCGGTGAATTCTGTGAAGCCGTCCCAGTTAGCTTTGTTAAAGTTAACATAGGTGCGGTTGTCCACAGAAATAAAGTCAGGAGGTTTTTCCATCGAGATAATTATGGGCAAATGGTCTGATGCTAGAGTTAGCATAGGTCGCCAGGTTATGCAGTTTATCAGACCACCGCTAAGAATGGTGATGTCTGGCGAGCGGCTGCAAGTGCTCATAATTCTGGTAGGTGCTTCGTCATTCATTGTGCAGAATGTCGAATCGTCTATCTGTTCTGCCAGCTCCATCCCTCTCCGATCATTTGACAGGTAAGAATGCCAAACAGAATGCGCGATAAAGTCGCCAAGTACCAGTCTGTTTTCACCACGAAGTAGCGCACTAATATTCAGGTGATATCCTGTTGAACAACTTGTAACTGGGGGGGATGTATATTTTAAATATTACGAGCTCGACATCGCCTCTCACTTTCGATAAGACGATATTGCACGGTGTTGTGTAGTATGAATGCTAGGCCATCACCACTATCTCGCTTGCGATCTTTACGTAAAACGTTGAAACCTGCACAACTCAGAAGATCTAAGTGGCTGTTTAACTTGGTTTCTTGGACCGCAGCTATTGATATGCCTTACCGACTCATAAAATCAACTATCTCCTCGATCTTACTCTGGAGTCCGTTGCAGTTAAATTGTAAGAGTCGGGTGTGTTGTGGTGTTGCTGTCGTGTCCCTGGGAGTGAGGGAGTGATGTACAGGTGGAGGTTGTTACAGCTGTGTTACCCGCAAAGGAAAATGCCGCACTTCGGTGTTGTTGGTTGCGGAGGCAGTCTCCTATTACAGCATGGGGCAACGTACGATACGGTCCACTCACGTGTGGTGCGCAGACCGGAACACGTCGGAAAATGACACCAGCCAGTGCAGGAATTGCATCTGACTGAGGCCACATTCCGACGTATTACGGTCTGACACACGGAACAGACTGTGCACGGGACCAGGAGTTGCCTTGAGGTCCTCGCACGACGATTGGAGCGGGATGAAGGTTGGGGGCGGATTGGTCAGACTGGGAGTCATGCTGTCTATTTGAGCTCCTGGTGGCCGTAGGGGCCTTAAGTTGGCCACTCCCTGATGGTAGCGGCGCGTTGCGCAAACTAGGTGCATGGTTCGCTGCCGTAAAGGCAACAGACGTACAACTAGACTTAAAACGTATCGATCCAAACAGGGTTAGATCTCCGAAATGGCAGTAAAGTAGGACGGGAAATGGCCGTAAAGTAGGACGGGAATGATGAGGGACTTGTAGAGTTTGGTTTTTGTTCGTCGAGAGAGGACTTTACTTTTCAAGTGCCTACTTAGTCCATAGTAGCACCTGTTGGCAAGAGTGATTCTGCGTTGGATTTCCAGGCTGACATTGTTATTGCTGTTAATGCTGGTTCCCAGGTAGACGAAATTATTAGACGAATTACTTCAAAGTTATGACTGTCAACAGTGACGTGGGAGCCAAGACGAGGATGCGCTGACTGTTTGTTTGATGACAGGAGATATTTCGTCTTGTCCTCGTTCACCACCAGACCCATACGCTTCGCTTCCTTATCCAATCTGGAAAAAGCAGAACTAACGGTGCGGGTGTTGTTTCCAATGATATCGATATCATCGGCGTACGCCTGTAGCTGTACACTCTTGTAGAAGATTGAACCTTCTCTATTTAGTTCTGCAGCTCTTATAATTTTTTCCAGCATCAAATTAAAGAAGTCGTACGATAGTGAGTCACCTTGTCTGAAACCTCGTCTGGTATCGAACGGCTCGGAGAGGTCCTTCCCGGTCCTGACGGAGCTTTTGGTGTGGCTCAACGTCAGCTTACACAGCCGTATTAGTTTTGCGGGGATACCAAATTCAGACATCGCGGCATAAAGGCAACTCCTTTTCGTGCTGTCGAAAGCAGCATTAAAATCGACAAAAAGGTGATGTGTGTCGATCCTATTTTCACGGGTCTTTTCCAAGATTTGGCGCATGGCGAATATCTGGTCGGTTGTTGATTTTCCAGGTCTAAAGCCACACTGATAAGGTCCAATCAGTTTGTTGACGGTGGGCTTTAGTCTTTCACACAATACGCTCGACAGAACCTTATACGCGATGTTGAGGAGGCTTATCCCACAGTAATTGGCGCAACTTGTGGGTTCTCCCTTTTTGTGTATTGGGCAGAGTACA
This sequence comes from Zeugodacus cucurbitae, assembly GCF_028554725.1. Lineage (NCBI taxonomy): Eukaryota > Metazoa > Arthropoda > Insecta > Diptera > Tephritidae > Zeugodacus > Zeugodacus cucurbitae. The sequence goes on along the minus strand of NC_071672.1, from coordinate 29,714,477 downwards.
CTGAGATTCCAATCGTCAGGCATGCTTTCTTCCGACCATATTCTGCAAAGAAGCTGATGCAAGCACCTTATCAGCTCTTCGCCGCCGTATTTCAATAGCTCGGCCGGTAATCCATCGGCCCCCGCCGCCTTATTGTTCTTCGAGCGGGTAATTGCTATTCGAATTTCTTCACGGTCGGGCAATGGCACGTCTGCTCCATCGTCGTCGATTGGGGAATCGGGTTCGCCATCTCCTGTTGTTGTACTTTCACTGCCATTCAGCAGGCTGGAGAAGTGTTCCCTCCACAAACTCAGTATACTCTGGTCATCAACAACTAGATCACCTCTGGGGGTCCTACAGGAGTGTGCTCCGGTCTTGAAACCTTCAGTTAGTCGCCGGATCTTTTTGTAAAATTTTCGAGTAATGCTGTCGGCCAGCTTGTCAAGCTCTTCATACTCACGCATTTCGGCCTCTTTCTTTTTTTGTCTGCAAATGCGTCTCGCTTCCCTCTTCAGCCCTGGCAGCCATTGACCGGATAAAATCCGAGTCAACTCCGGTGGCGTAGAACCGGCTGCGTTGGGAGTTGTAGTATAGTGAAATATACCGCTAATGAAACTGTAAAAAATAAACCTTGTGTGTCTAGAGAGTGATTACCTTCCATTAATCTGTGATAAGCTCAAGATACTGTAACTCCAGATGATAGTAAGATTCTTGTATGTAATAAGGACATTTGGAATGGGCTAAATGGTTACATCCCCTAGTTCAATAGCGGGTGGTAAACTACTATGAAAATATTCTCAAAAGAATGAGACAAAGAATAGGGCTTCTGATAAAATAAATATAATTATTCCTCATCGGAGACCTAATGTTACCGGTAGTGTGTGTAATCCAATGTTCCTTCTCGTGAAACGTTTTGTCATCTTTGGAAAACTGTTAAAATAGTAATTACATTGCTCAATAAATAAAAATATCAAATTAATCCAAGTAATATTCTAAGAAATATATCCTTTGGCACTTCTGGCCATCAGGCCACGTCAGTACAAATGTAAAACTTTAAACGCATTTGTCTCAAAACTAAATTTTTTAAGTCGCATCTCAAAAAGTTATGAAGCGAGTTTGTTCAAAATTTGCACACATCTTTGGAATAACATTTTCTAGTTAATTGACGAAGGATTTTTTAAAATGTTACTATCGAGCCAAAATATGTCGAAAATATTACCAAAAACTGAGTTTTTTGGTTTAAATTACGTCAAAAATTTAAATTTTAATATTTTCAGTCCAGCTTCGTTCATTAACTAGATTTATCCAAAGTCTATCGAAATATTTTTGGTTTATTATTTTTAGATGAACCAATCTTACGTTTATATGATTGAATATATTTAAAAACAAGTAAGGAAGGGCTAAGTTCGGGTGTAACCGAACATTTTATACTCTCGCAATTTATTTATTTAACTTTATTTATATTATAAAATACACAATTTGACCCACATATTCGTCATATATATTGTATAAAGTCCATTGAAAGTTGGAAGCCATAATATTAGGTTAGAAGCACCGAGGTCCTCATGTTCGATATATGGGGCCTTGAAAACCTATGGTCCGATTTTGGCGATTTTTAGAATGGGACTGCCACACTATAAACATAGTATTTGTGCAAAGTTCTGCATCGATATCTTCACTAGTGCTAACTTTATATATTGTAATGTAAACGATTCAGATCGTCTTCAAAGTTCTGGTATATAGGAAGTAGGCGTGGCTGTGAAGCGATTTGGCCTATTTTCACAAAATATCATTGGGATGTAAGAAAATTATTACAAACCAAGTTTCATTGAAATCGGTCGAGTAGTTCCTGAGATATGGTTTTTGACCCATAAGTGGGCGACGCCACGCCCATTTTCCATTTTGTAAAAAAATCTGAGTGCAGCTTTCATCTGCCATTTCTTATGTGAAATTTATTGTTGCTGACGTTTTTCGTTAGTGAGTTAACCCACCTTTAGTAATTTTCTACCTAACTTTTGTATGGGAGGTGGGCGTGGTTATTATCCGATTTCTGTAATTTTTGGACTGTACTAGGAAGTGGCAAAAAAAAAAACGACTGCAGAAAGCTTCGTCTATATAGCTCTATTGGTTCGCGACATATATATAAAAAATTTAGTAGGTTGCGGGGCCACGCCCACTTCCCCAAAAAAATTACATCCAAATATGTTCCTTCATAGTGCGATCATTCATACCAAATTTTATTTCCATAGCTTTATTTATGGCTTAGTTATGTCACTTTATGTGTTTTCGGTTTTCGCCATTTTGTGGGCAGTGGTCCGATTTTGCTAATTTTCGAAAGCAACCTTCCTATGGTGCCAAGAAATAAGTGTGCCAAGTTTCATCAAGATATATTAATTTTTACTCAAGTTACAGCTTGCACAGACGGACGGACGGACGGACAGACAGACATTCGGATTTGAACTCCACTCCTCACCCTGATCACTTTGGTATATATAACCCTATATCTAACTCGTTTAGTTTTGGGTGTTACAAACAACCGTTAACAAAACTATAATACCCTCTTTAGCAACATTGGTTGCGAGAGTATAAAAATTGTAAAAATACCCTTGTTTTTAGAAACTAGAGAAAATAATGACACAAATATAAAAGTTAATCCGGAATGTCCTGAAGGCCCTAATAAGGTTTTCAATTCCTAGCGTAAGGTTAATTAAATAGAGTTTCAGAAGATATGTCATCGTGATGGTATAAGTCAGTAGGCTGATAGGGTTAATAGTAACCCTAAAAATGTTCTTATCCAAGTTAATGATAAATTAAAAATACTTAATGAGGGATCGAATACAGAGAATAGATGATATGTTATCATTTTCAATTAAGTGATGTTGATGAATATTTGTTTGAAATTTGAGATTTAGGTGTTTGTAGTAGCTCAGAATAATAATTTATTATACTAAACAAAATTAAAGTAATTGAGAAGATAATTAATACGCTCTATCAGCCGATAGGGGCTATTTGTGGAATTAAAAAATATTGTATAATTCAATAATTTCAATTTGACATACTGATGTTATACGTTTAACTAATTTTTCCATTAAAAGTAAGTGCTAATTTACCATAAGATGGTTTAAGGGACCAGTACTTGCTTTCAGTCATCAATCATCAGTGACAATTTATGAGTTAGTTCTGTTAGTAACTCATTTAATAAAATTATTAACAGGGATTGTTTCGATCACAATAGGGATAAAACTGTGGTTAGCTCCACAAAATTCGGAACAGAATCAACTGAAAAGTTTGATACCAGTGGCACAGCAATAATTATTGTTGCTAAAGTGAAGTAAGCTCGATTATCTACATCTATTCTTACTGTAAATATATGGTGAGCTCATACAATAAATCCAAGTAATCCAATTTCTATTATTGCATAAATTATTCCTAAAGAACCGAATGCTTCCTTTCTACCTGCTTCTTGTCTTCTTATTGACTGACGTAGACACCGCTTACGCGGTTATAGCCGAGTCCAAAACAGCACGCCACGTCTCCCTCCTTCTGGCGCCAATTGGTTATACCATGCGAAGCCAGGTCCCTCTCCACCTGGTCCTTCCATCGGAGTGGAGGTCTCCATCTTCCTCGGCTTCCACCAGCGGGTACTGCATCGAATACTTTCAGAGCTGGAGCACTTTCATCCATTCGAACACCATGACCTAGCCAGCGTAGCCGCTGTCTTTTTATTCGCTGGACTATGTCTATGTCGTCGAATAACACATACAGCTCATCGTTCCATCGTCTGCGGTATTCGCCGTTGCCAATGTTTAAGGGACCATAAATCTTCCGCAAAACCTTTCTCTCGAAAACTCCTAGTGCCGTCTCATCGGATGTTGACATCGTCCACGCTTTTGCACCGTAAAGTAGGACGGGAATGATGAGAGACTTGTACAGTTTGGTTTTTGTTCGTCGGGAGAGGACTTTACTTTTCAATTGCCTACTTAGTCCATAGTAGCACCTGTTGGCAAGAGTGATGTACGTAAGGAGTTTGATATGCCGTCCCACAGCTCCCTTATACCGAGATGCTGATGAGTGCTCTCAGAGAGCAGGAGTGCAAGTCGAGTAGAAAATCGTTCGGCTGTCGGTTGTGATTGCAGCTTCTCGATGTCGAACCTTCCTTGTGTTTGTTGACGTGTGCGCTTTTCTACACAGAGGCGGGTGCGTATCTCAGCTGCTACAAGATAGGGGTCCGAGTCGATGTTGGGACCACGAAGCGTACGCACATCAAAAACACTGGAGACATGTCGCCCACACAACATGATCGATCTGGTTGCGAGTGATTCGATCCGGGGACAGCCAAGTAGCTTGATGGATTTTCTTATGCTGGAATCTAGTACTACAGACGACCATATTTCGGGCCCCGGCGAAGTCGATCAGCCTCAGACCGTTTGGCGATGTGTCGTCATAGAAGCTGAATTTTCCGACTGCTGAATTTTCCGACCTTCTTTACCCACCCTAGCGTTGAAATCGCCAAGCACGATTTTGGCATCGTGGCGGGGGCAGCGCTCATAGGTACGTTCTAGACTCTCATAGAAGGTATCTTTGATCACTTTGTCCTTCTCTTCCGTCGGGGCGTGGGCGCAAATCAGAGATATGTTGAAGAACCTCGCTTTGATGCGGATTGTGGCTAGACGTTCATCCACCGGGGTGAATGCCAGGACTCGACGACGGAGTCTCTCTCCCACCACGAATCCCACACCGAATTTGCGCTCCTTTATATGGCCGCTGTAGTAGATGTCACAAGGACCCACCTTTACTCTTACGAGGACATCAACCAACTGGGCAGAGGCACCTTCACAATTAAGGGTCCGGACATTCCAGGTGCATGCCCTTAATTCGTAGTCCTTTAAACGTTTGTAGTGGTCGTCATCAAAATTGGGGTTCCTCATCCGAGGCTGTTTTTTCTTTTTCATTGGGGGGTGTTTTTATGTGGTGGGTCCCAAACCCTACGCACACCCGCATAGGCGGGTTTCGCCTTCTCACTTTAGCTCGCCTCCAAACGGATGTCTGTTGGCTACCCAGAGGATGCTTGGTCTAAGACCGGAAGTCGTGAGCTGCTTGAGCCACATGTAAAAGAATCGTTCCTGGCCACTCCCAAGTGAATGACAGTCAGAAACTTTCCTCAGATTTCCTGATTCTTGTAGTATGATAAAGTATACCGAATCCTGATAAAATTAAAATGTAAACTTCAGGATGTCCAAAAAATCAAAATAAGTGTTGGTATAAAATAACCCTGTTTTACCCCCGGCTGGGTCAAAGATAGGAGTGTTTAAATTCCGATCTGTTAAAAGTATAGTGATAATAGTAATAATAGAGCTGTTAGTACAACGGCTCAAAGGAATAAAGGTATTCGATCGAATGTAATTCCGGTTGATCTTATATTAATTACTGTGGTAATAAAATAAACCAAATACCAGCTAAAGAGAAAATAGCTAAATCGACTGAAAAAACCCATACGAATGAACTACTATTGTGATTAATAAAATCTTAAAATATTCATGTGCATATATTTTTTTATTGCAATAACAATAGGTTCGACATGTATTTGAGTGATAGAAGTCCATTGCCTCTTAACTATAATCCGTTGCTCATTATGAAGCACGATCCCTTAAAAGAAAACCAGGACCAGCTGCTGCGTGCTACTAATTTAGTGATAAGTTCCATGAGATTTTGGCGGTCGTTACAAGCAGGTTTATTGGAACCTGAAATTTATCATCTGAATGCTAAGAAAAGCGATACGGAAAGCTTTCGGAAGATTATGCGTTTTGTTCCTCAAAGGGTTGCCACATATGCAGCATATGCTTTCAAAGCTTTCCCACTAGATATGAGTCAGTATAATCGACTGTTTGGTGTATCTAGAATACCAGGAAAAGGCAAAGATTCCTTAGTGCAAAATAAAAATTCAAAACATATATTAGTCATACGCGGCGGCAATTTATATTCAGTAGATGTGTTGGACGAAAGGGGAAATATAGAAAAACCAGATGTGATACTCAGACGCTTACAAAACGTTTTAATACAGGCCGATAGTTATGGAGCTGCCACTGTGCCTATTGGGCCTTTGACGGCTATTCATCGGGATGAATGGGCGACTTTGCGGCAATATTTAGCAGATAATATTGGAGGAGGGGAAAATAAACAACTACTTGAAACAGAAGTAGATGCTGCTTTATTTTGCCTATGCTTAGATACCCCTGATTCCCCAATATACAGCGAAGAAAATGTTGTGCCACTGATCAAGAATTTGCTAGCTGGGGATGGTATAAATCGGTGAGTAGATATCAGAAAGTAGAAAATAATTTTTGAAAACTTATATTGTTATATGTAGTTGGTTTGATAAATCAATATCTTTGATTGTAACTGCGGATGGTACGGCTGCTGTCAATTTCGAGCACTCCTGGGGCGATGGAGTTGCGGTACTAAGATATTTCAATGAAATATACGTTGAGACTATAAAAAATGCCTTTGCAAAGCCTGGCACGACACTTCCTGATGCTGAAAATATAAATGGTGTAAGACCTATCAAACTGAAAACAGACGAAATTATAGAAAGTGCCGTAAAAAAAGCTATAACGAATAACAATCATATAATGGAACAATTCAATGTTAATATGTTAAAGTTTCCGCACATAAATAAAGGTATATGCAAACGGCTTGGTGTGAGTCCTGATGCCATAATGCAAATCTCTTTTCAAGTCGCATATAAAAGAGCTTTTAATGATTATGTTGGCACTTATGAATCGTGTAGTACGGCGGCATTCCGGCACGGCCGTACAGAAACTGTGCGTCCATGCACGATGGCAACCAAACGCGTTTGTGAAAGTTTAGAGCGTAAGCAGCTGGATTTAAACGAGTTATTTTCTTTGATAAAACAGTGTTCTATTGTGCATAGTGAGCTAACGAAAAATGCTGCAATGGGGCAAGGTTTCGATAGGCATTTGTTTGCTCTAAGACATCAAGCTGAACTGCATGGAAAACGTGTGCATGGTTTATATGAAAGTGATGCATACGCCAAAATCAATCACAACATCATTAGCACTTCCACGCTAGCATCCGATGCTTTGTTGGCGGGTGCTTTTGGTCCAGTGGTAAGAGATGGATTGGGCATCGCGTGAGTATAACTCAAAGGAATAGCTATTATTTATGTAACTGTATTTACTTGTTACAGATATTCAATACAAAACGATTATTGTGGAGCAATTGTTTCCTCTTATGAAAAGCAGCGCAACGGAAAAGAGTTTGTTGACAGTCTGGAAACAGCATTTTGTGATATATCTAATATTTTAGAGAAAGTATCGAATTACACTTAAAGTAAATAAATTAAATATACTTTTTATACGAAAAATGTCTGTGTTTAGTAATCATTTATTATAACAGTAATACAAATTAGATAGTTGGTTTTTTTAATTGCATGTGTGGTGACGAATATTATATTCGGACCGCTTTGTGATATATCTAATATTTTAGAAAAAGTATCGAAATACACTTAAAGTAAATAAATTAAATATACTTTTTATACGAAAAACGTCTGTGTTTAGTAATCATTTATTATAACAGTAATACAAATTAGATAGTTGGTTTTTTTAATTGCGTGTGTGGTGACGAATATTATATTCGGACCGCTTTGAATGACTAACCTAAATGCAATCTGTTGTGCAAGCTGTGTGAGTTCCGCACTCTCGCTTTCATATAATTGATCCTCCATCAACATCCTGTCGCGACCGAGTATGGAATTTTCGGCATGTCCGGGAGTATCGAGTTCACTCCATTGTCAGTTTGGTCATCAGTTTCTTTTCCTCCGTCACTCCAGGAGTTCAACGGCTTTAGTCTCGCATATTAGCACCCAAAAGACCACTCTAAGATTTCTGCTTTAAACTGGTAGCTGTTTAAAGAATTCTCTATATCTATAACTAATACATTTTGTACTTGACTTATTTGTACATTACGTATTATTTAATTCAATTCTTCTTCTTCTTGACTGGCGTAGACACCGCTTACGCGGTTATAGCCCAGTCCAAAATAGCGCACCACGTCTCCCTCCTTCTGGCAGTTTGGCGCCAATTGGTTATACCATGCGAAGCCAGGTCCCTCTCCACCTGGTCCTTCCATCGGAGTGGAGGTCCCCTCTTCCTCGGCTTCCACCAGCGGGTACTGCATCGAATACTTTCAGAGCTGGAGCACTTTCATCCATTCGAACAACATGACCTAGCCAGCGTAGCCGCTGTCTTTTTATTCGCTGGACTATGTCTATGTCGTCGAATAACACTCATCGTTCCATTGTCTGCGGTATTCGCCGTTGCGAATGTTTAAGGGACCATAAATCTTCCGCAAAACCTTTCTCTCGAAAACTCCTAGTGCCGTCTCATCGGATGTTGACATCGTCCACGCTTCTGCACCGTAAAGTAGGACGGGAATGATGAGAGACTTGTAGAGTTTGGTTTTTGTTCGTCGAGAGAGAACTTTACTTTTCAATTGCCTACTCAGTCCAAAGTAGCACCTGTTGGCAAGAGTGATTCTGCGTTGGATTTCCAGGCTGACATTGTTATTGCTGTTAATGCTGGTTCCCAGGTAGACGAAATTATCTACAACTTCAAAGTTATGACTGTCAACAGTGACGTGGGAGCCAAGACGCGAATGCGCTGACTGTTTGTCATCCAGTCTGGAAAAAACAGAACTAACGCCGCGGGTGTTGTTTCCAATGATATCGATATCATCGGGCGTACGCCAGTAGCTGTACACTCGTATAGAAGATTGTACCTTCTCTATTTAGCTCTGCAGCTCGTATAATTTCCTCCAGTATCAGGTTAAAGAAATCACACGAGAGTGAGTCACCTTCCCTGAAACCTCGTCTGGTATCGAACGGCTCGTAGAGGTCCTTCCCGATCCTGACGGAGCTTTTGGTGTTGCTCAACGTCAGCTTACACAGCCGTATTAGTTTTGCGGGGATACCAAATTCAGACATCTCGGCATAAAGGCAGCTCCTTTTCGTGCTGTCGTAAGCAGCTTTAAAGTCGACAAAGAGATGGATTTAATTCAATTGCTTAAGCTAAATCGACCGAAGGCCGCCAATGCAGAAACTAGTGCTAAGCAAAAAAAAACTGAAAATATCCGGTCATTCGCACTTTCTAACTTTTTCATTTTAGTTACAGTGGCGTTAATACGTAAGTACCCAAAAATTGATTTATTTTAAATGTTATATATGCACAATTATAAGTAATCTTTCTGCATCCTGAAATAAGAATAATCATAATATTTATATGCTATAATATTTCGAGATAAGCGGCAAGTTTTAAAATAGTGAGTAAAATTTCACTAAGTATTGTTGATTACCGTAATTTATTCCATTGCTCACACAGTAAATAGAAGCAATGTATGTATGACTGATATACTAGTGATTAAAGAGTGTCATATAAATACTTGCCTATATATACATGTATAAAATATATCAGTTAAAATTTTGTTTCAATTTTATAATCTTTTTTGAAAAGAGCACATTGAAATGCACTAATCTTTTAATATTTATGTATCGCATTGATACTTTCAATTGCTACAGTGCTGATAATCTCTTTACTATCGTAAAGTTTGCGCTAGTTGGCGGCTAGGAATGCTTAGTAATATACAAAAGCACCTTGACCTTAAGATTATTGGATAGAGCTGGGTTGCTAACACAATATGAGCGATTAACAACATAATCGTATATTCAGTGTAAAAGTGTGAACATTATAAAAGTAAAATCTTATACAAAACGGTTAGTACGATACAATAAATGAAGTGTCTGCAATTATATTTGTCAGTTAAACCAAAGTCCTTAGCAATTACTGCTATAAACAAAATGAAAATTAATTAATTGTGTTTATAAATTGTCCATAAAATACCACAGAAATGTTTTAAATTTGACAATATAACTTAGTTTAGTTTCAATCTCGATTCGCCATTGTTCAAACTCACTTGAATTGGTATAAAACATATGAGCTTTGTACATAAAACTTTAAATAAAAATTAAAAATTGTTTATTAATCTAATAATGGCAAACAAAATAAATTCTTTGATGTAGAAGTACTTAAATCTGCGAATTAACATGTGTTTTACAGCTCAGTTTCGATCGGCATCGAATTAAAAACATTCGGAAATATTTAAGTTGTCCCTTTTGACCTTTGTGCTTTGAGCCATTTTTACCATTGTGAATAATCTAAAAGTGGTATTGGTATACTCTCTTGTACGAATTCAACTGGCGAAATATTTCGTTCAACGCATTGATACTTTCAATTGTTGTAGTCGTAAGATTTGTCAGTTTGGCCGACATTATGATGAAGTTCGTTAAAATTAAGAAGACAAAACTAAATTAAGAAGAAAACTATGACTTTTGGACATTGTAAATAATAATGTTGAATATTGGAGAGTGTTAAACGCAACCTAATGACGTCCATCGACTATGAAGGAAATACGAAAATACGAAAATACTCAAACAAATTTATGAGAAGTAAATTGTAATTGCTTAAAATGGAAACCGAAGAAATCCCGGATATGAACAAAGAAATGTTGTCGGAAGTGAAACTAAACTACAATGAAAACTTAGAATCACGGAACATCTTTCTCTGATCTAACTGGAATCATTGAGCTGCTATTGATACTGTGATCAAACTAGAATTACTGAACTGGTATTGCTGCTGTGATCTAACTATAATCACTGAACTGCTACAGTTACTATGATCTAGTTAGAATCACTAAAAAGCTATTGCTACTGTTATCTAACTAGAATCACTGAACTGCTACAGCTACTATGATCTAACTAGAATTCCTGAACTGTTATAGCTACTGTGATCGAATTAGAATCATTTTTATACGTTTTTCTAAGTGATAAAATCTCGAGTAGTGATATATTGCTCATCACTAATGGGAATACATATTAGTCTCATGAAAATATCAACGATTAATAACAAATTTTGTATTGATTCTCACTTCACTACGAATTGCAAAAGCAGAGAAACACATATCTTACCACTCTAAATAGTTGGTGTAAATGAAAAAAAAAAATTGAGAATTCATGGCAAGCAATTTATTTCCCAATTATTGCTATATTCTTAGTGCGAACGCAGGGTAACATTTCATTTTTGTTTATTATTGTCCACTTATGGCAACATTTAGGGCTATCAGAATCTGAAATTTGTTTATTTGGCTGGAAACTGAACTAAACAGTAATTTAACGTTTCAAATTCTTAATAAAGGGAGTAAAAATCTACAAGCAAATACTGTGATGTTGTTTCAAAGACACACAAAATGTTGATAAAACAATTAAAATCAATGCTTTTAATCACTTGATTATAAAGCTTTTCTATAAGGTGATTAAATATTAGTGTTAAAATAGTTGGTTTGTATACAATTTTAATAATTATTGTACAACGAATTAAGATTATAATATAGCCGTTTAAGAATTATTCAAAGACCATTACGTGTGCTTGATTTCGTAATAATTTTTGACCTGGAGTCCAAAGTAGTTTTGTTGAAACTTGCTTTTGCATTGCGATATATACATTTACAGATGTAGTCACATATCCAATTAAGTAAGAAATATTGAAAATTGTGAGTACATTATCAACAATTAAATGTTTGCCTATAGTATACGTAAATATATGCTGGGAAAACTTTACCGTCCCACGATTTCGGGGTTAAGATGAATATGGGCGGATAGATTACGAATATATATAATTATTGCCGCCGCAAACTTATAGTTTCTGAGATTTTTGCAACTAAAGATTTAAAATTAACAATTTTCAACACGTTAGTTCTCACTGTATATTGAATTTTTCTCATATATTTTGAATTTTAAATATATTTACGCTTCACTAATTTGTTTTTATATATTTATTTTTATTATATCAAAATTTGCAGTAAATAAACATTTAACTTTTTGCACAATTCTGCTTATTTGTACAATAACAAAAGGGTTGCAAGATGACAGAATATAAGTGTTGCCACATGCGATCGAATAAAAATAATCAAAATGAAGAAAACAAATACCCTATAAATAGTTATTAAGTAAACACCCTCCAACACCGGGGATTATCAAAGAGGTGGACATTCTGCACAATGAATAACGAAGCTCCCACCAGAATTATGAGCACCTGCAGCCGCTTCCGCCAGACATCACCATTGGTAGCGGTGGTCTGATAAACTGCATAACCTGGCGACCTATGCTAACTCTAGCATCAGACCATTTGCCCATAATTATCTCGATGGAAAAACCTCCCGACTTTATTTCTGAGGACAACCGCAGCTATGTTAACTTTAATAAAGCTAACTGCGACGCCTTCACAGAATTCACCGAGAATACCTTCGCCGCTCTTCCCATTCCTACCGACGTAATCGTTGGCGAACGTCAATTCCGCAAGGTGATCACCGATGCTACTGCTCGTTTCATACCCCCCGGAAAAATTGCCAATTTGCGCCCTAATTTCCCGGCTGAAGCGGCAGTTTTAGCAAATGAGCGTGACTCCTTACGCCAGGTCGATCCCTGTGATCCCCGCATAAGGGATCTCAATTTGGAGATTCGACAACTGGTAAATAACTATAAGCGGACGAAATGGGTAGAGCACTTGAAGTCCTGTAATTTTTCCACTGGCGTGAGCAAGCTCTGATCAACCGTCAAATCCCTTTCAAACCCGAGGAGACATGACGACCGAGTTAAAATTCAATTCGGTAGCTATGCCTCTTCGGACCCGGAGAGGTGCGCGAGCTATTTTAGCCGACAATTCATACTGCACCCCCAGGTTGACAAGGCCAAAAGACGTGTCACCAGACGGCTGCGCAGAATGCGAAACAACGGCGCGCCACTTGTTTTCACCAGTGGGGAGGTTCAGGAGGTCATCAGGAAGACCAAGTCCTCCAAAGCCATTGGCCCTGACGGAATAAATTCTTTAATGTTAAAACACCTAGGTTCAACGGGAGTAGAATTTCTCGCCAAGGTACTCAATTTGTCGCTAACCACTTTTAAAATACCCGATATGTGGAAAATCGGAAGAGTGATTCCACTACTGAAACCTGGGAAACCCGCCAACCAAGGGGAGTCCTATCGCCCGATAACTCTCCTTTCCCCATTAGTGAAGACACTTGAGGCCTTACTGCTCCCGAGACTCACATAACACCTGAACCTAGCTAAACATCAACAAGGCTTCCGTAAAGTGCATAGTACCACAACAGCACTTAGCGTCATAAACACCCAGATAGTTCATGGTCTAAATCAGAAACCACCCTGTAAGAGAACCGTCCTAGTAGCGTTGGCCATGTCAAAAGCTTTTGACACGGTCAACCTAACAACGTTTCTAGAAGACGTGGAACAAACAACTCTTTCTCCGGGGCTGAAGAGATGGATTATGAACTACCTGAGCGGTCGACAATCATCGGTATTATTTCGAGGTAAAACATCAAAACTTAGGAAAATTAAACAAGGGGTTCCACAGGGCGGTGTCCTCTCCCCGTTACTGTTTAATTTCTATATTTCCAAACTTCCTCAACCACCAGAGGGAATTTCCGTTACCTCCTACGCAGATGATTGCACGATAATGACGTCGGGCACTGGCATCGATGACATGTGTTCGAAAGTGAACAGCTACCTCCCCGAACTTTCTCGCTTCTTCTCTGCGAGGAGACTGGCACTCGCACCCACTAAATCCACGGCGACCCTTTTTACCAACTGGACGAAGGAGTACAGACTAAGTCTTAACATTCATGTCGATGGCATACCAATTCCGACAGTAAATAACCCCAAAATTTTGGGAGTTACATTTGACAGTCTGCACTCCTTCACTCCACACACGACTGCGATAGTCACTAAAGTACAGAGCCGCAACAAAATCCTCAAGTCGCTAGCCGGTAGCACTTGGGGAAAAGACAAAGAAACGTTGCTGGCCACTTACAAGGCTATCGGCCGGCCGGTCGTAAATTACGCAGCACCGGTATGGTCGGTAAATTACCATGGTCGATCCAAAACCAGGTGTGTTCGAAGTTTTTTCGCGTAGAACTCTTTTCTGGTCAAGCAAATACAAGTGTTAGCAAAATAAGAGACAGTCCTCGATATGATTTTTAACATTTATTTTGTTAAATAAAAGAAGAGGAATTTTCGCAAAAAGAGGAATTTATGGATGAATTTATATATGGTATCTACAATGTGGCAGCGCTCGTTTCCGCATAATTTAAACACATAAATCTTAGAGTGAAAAGTGATTTTTAAAATAAGTAATTTTTGTTTAATAAACTTTAAATAAATGTAAAATATGAATTTTATTGAATGTTAGTAATGTAATTTCATATATTTGAAGTGAAAAAAGAGCGTAAAATGTGTTAAAGTATGTGAAATTGCTTGTTGAAAATTTTGATTTTTTGATCTTTAAAGCGGAATATCTCGAAAACTAGGCGTCTGCGGTACCTATAACCCTATATATTTTTTTAATCTGGAGGACGTCTTTCCTCACGGCGCCATAGTAAGGACGTCTTTCGCGGCGCCATAGTAATCGGAATTGTGTCCTCACGGGGGACGCGCGAAAAATTTTAACGGAGCGGGAAAAATTTGTGAAAAAATTTAATTTATTTAATAATCAGTGTATTTTTCATCTATAAGGTTAAAATACCTTCCGATAACCGTATCGCAGATATCAAATCATCTGTTTCTACAAAACAAAATATATAAGGTTATATTAAATTTTCCAAAATGTACCGAAAAGGCGGGGGCAGGAATGCACCTTGGCCTACAACACTATAATAAGTATGAGCAGTAGTCGTAACAGACTCGAAGACAACAACAGGAAAAGACGAGATTCAACACAACATTATGAAACACAGATACATGAAAAGTAACACCAAATAACACAACTATGTATGCGATTCTAATCATAAAGGCCCATTCATGGTATATGTGGATAGAACGGCAAATAATGGTGATAGACAACCAATTAATACAATCAGTTTAAATAAGTATATTCTAAATAACAAAATCGCTGATATATTAGACATTAAAATGTTGATTTGGACGATGCAGACTATTATTTAAAAATGGCAACGCAGCCAATAATTTTTGCTCAACAGTACATGGGGAATACGAAAGGAAAATCTTCGCCCACTTCATTTCCATCTTCCATATCCCAACGGAATAATCAGAAGAAGAATTAAAAAATGATATTAGTTCGCCGATTAAAATCAAGCAAATAATTCGTATAACGAGAAAAGTTAAAGAACAAATCATTCCAACTCGCAGAACAAAGATAATCTTCGAGGGGTTCAAAATCCCAATGGAGGTAACTTATTCCTATACAAAAATACAAGTTAAACCATTCATCGCTTTTAGACAATGCTACAAATGCTTAAGATACCATTTCTCAAAGAACTTCAAACAACTAATTAGAATATGCCCTCAATGTGGTCAATCACACAAACTTAACGACAAATGTATACGATATCTTGCGCCAACTGTGAAGGTAAGCACAGCGCAACATACAAATATTGTCCAGCCAGAATCAAAGCATATACTATCAAAAATATTATGCATTGGAAAACATAACACAAATGGAAGCGAGACAAAGATATTCAAACATCTTCGGACACAGATTTTCAATTCTAAAAGACAATACAACAATAGATACAGAATTTCCACAACTCCCAACAGGTCAAAAAAGAAAACCGTACAATAACGCAACCGAAGCTGCAAAATATGTACACCAACAATACTCCTTCGCGACGAAAATCAACCATTCTATATCCAACTTCTTAACAAATAACCCAAGCAACAAAAATACCAAAGATTATCATGATATGCTCATAGAAATCCGAAATACAACTAGACAGATGAGTGTCTACACAGACCTGTGGAAAATAAACAATGAAATACCAAATGATAATATTACCAACCATTCAAAGTTTAAAAAAACACAACAACAAAGAACTTTTAGAATTAACTTCAATAAACAAAAATATAGGCATAGCCATTCTCATCGAGACGTGGGTAAGTGACAACAGCTCAACATCGCTGGCCAACTACAACTTTGTAGGTAAATTTCGAAGGGATGGCTACGGAGGAGTAGGCATGTATATGCGGAAGAGCATTAAATTTTCATTAATAAAAATTGAAACAAATGCGGAAATTATTGGTATAACAAATCTGAACCTAAAAACTAATTTAAATATATTTACCATATACTGCCCACCAAATATGTCCAGTGCAGATTTCAATGAAGAAATATTTAAAATATTTACATAGGCAAAAAACTTAAGATTTAACTGTAAGGTGACACTTTGTGGAAGTAATAGCAATGACAATAAAGGTACCATATTAGAAGATATAGCATCAGATTGTGTATTCGATTGCTTAAATGAGGGTACTCCAACATATTGACAAAATGACCACACCTCTCACATAGACATCACCTTCTGCAACAAATTTGCTATTAATGTAGAATGGAAAATTCTAAGCACGAAGATTATTACAAGAAACCATTACCCTATCATAATAAAACTTAACCAAACCGTTGACAAAAATCAACAAAACACACAAAATTCTACATAAAAAACTAATCGCAGACATTACAAAGTTAAAAATTGGACATACATTGCAAGAAGTAAATAATTCTTTCAAAACACCAATTAAAAAAAACACCATTTGTATTCACGATAACAACAAATATATTCAGAAAAAATGGTGGAACACAGAAATGGATAAACTTTATAGACACCGAAACAATACCAGATCATTATATGAAAAACTAAGATCTACAGAAAATCTAAACAAACTAACCGAGGCACAAAACAATCTAACAACAGAAATAAACAAACAAAAGAAAGCAAACTTTAATCAACTCCTAGATGAAATTTCAAATAGCATTATCAGCAAACAAATATGGAAATCAATCAACAATATTAAAAAATATGGCTATAACAAGAGAATAAACAACAGCTGGAACCAGGAGGAAATACAGAAATTTTTAGAATCAATAGCAGGCCCGAACCAGAACCACAACTTTTCGTCAAATCCCTACCAAAACAGTATAGATAAAGAACTACCAGATCTGACCAGACTCGTAGACCAGATCAGACCAGAACGTAATCCAGACTCAGCAAAAGGATTGGATGGTATATCATATTGAATGGTAATTAATCTAACAGACGAAGAGAAAAAAGCACTCCTTCAAATATTGAAAAATTGGTACCGGAAGAGTGGAGAAATATAAAAATAATACATATACTAAAAACAAAAATCCAGAAGACATCACCAGTTACAGGCCAATAGCATTACTATCAACCACACTCAAAATTACGGAAGGAATCTTCAAACTACTTCGGGACAACTTTATTAACCAACATGATCTTATACCTTCTAGATCATATACTTTTCAAAAATAAAAAAAAATCTACAACATTTTGTATCAATGATGGAGTCATATGTGGAGTCAAATGTAGAAGTTCACGTAAGTGAGGAGAGTTTCTGACTGCCATTCACTTGGGAGTGGCTAGGAACGATTCTTTTGCATGTGGCTCAAGCAGCTCACGACTTCCGGACTTAGACCGAGTATCCTCTGGGCAGCCAACAGACATCTGTCTGGAAGCGAGCTAAAGTAAACAGCCTCGGATGAGAAACCCCCTTTTTGATGACGACCACAGCAAACGTATAAAGGACTATGATTTAAGGGCATGCACCTGGAATGTCCGGACCCTTAATTGGAATGGTGCCTCTGCCCAGCTGGTTGATGCCCTCGTAAGAGTAAAGGCTGACATCACCGCAAAACAAGAAATGCGATGGACGGGACAAGGACGGAAGAAGGTGGGTCCTTGTCACATCTACTACAGCGGCCATATAAAGGAGCGCAAATTCGATGTGGGATTTGTGGTGGGAGAGAGACTCCGTCGTCGAGTCCTGGCATTCACTCCTGTGGATGAACGTCTAGCCACAATCCGCATCAAAGCGAGGTTCTTCAACATATCGCTGATATGCGCCCACGCCCCGACGGAAGAGAAGGACGAAGTGATCAAAGATACCTTCTATGAGCGCCTAGAACGTACCTATGAGCGCTGCCGCCGCCACGATGTCAAAATCGTGCTTTGCGATTTCAACGCTAGGGTGGGTAAAGAAGGTGTCTTTGGCAAAACAGTCGGAAAATTCAGCCTCCATGACGAAACATCGCCAAACGGTCTAAGGCTGATCGATTTCGCCGGGGCCCGAAATATGGTCGTCTGTAGTACTAGATTCCAGCATAAGAAAATCCATCAAGCTACTTGGCTGTCCCCGCATCGATTCATTCGCAACCAGATCGATCATGTTGTGATAGATGGACGACATGTCTCCAGGGTTTTAGACGTGCGTACGCTCCGAGGACCAAACATTGACTCGGACCATTATCTAGTAGCAGCAAAGATACGCACACGCCTCTGTGCAGCAAAGAACGCCCGTCAACAAACACAAGGAAGGTTCGACGTCGAAAAGCTGCAATCACAACCGACAGCCGAACGATTTTCTACTCGACTTGCACTCCTGCTCTCTGAGAGCACTCATCAGCATCTCGATATAAGGGAGCTGTGGAACGGCATCTCAAACTCATTGCATACCGCTGCAGCCGAAACAATTGGTCTCCGGCAACGCCAAAAAACCAGTTGGTACGGTGAGAAGTGTCGTTCCGAAGTGGAGAGAAAACAGACTGCCTACCTCGCAACGTTGCGATCGACCACAACACGTTTGGGGTGGGATAGATATCGAGAACTGAAGAGGGAAGCGAGACGCATTTGCAGACGTAAAAAGAAAGAGGCCGAAATGCGTGAGTATGAAAAGCTTGAAAAGCTGGCCGACATGGGTAATGCTCGAAAATTTTATGAAAAGATGAGGCGATTTACAGAAGGTTTCAAGACCATGTATCGACCGAGGAGGTAATCTGGTAACGGATGTCCAGAGCATACTGGGATTATGGAGGGAACACTTCTCCGACTTGCTCAATGGCATACAACACCAGGAGATGGGGAACCCGATTCCCCAATCGATGACGATGGAATAGATGTTCCATTACCCGACCATGAAGAAATTCGAATAGCAATTACCCGCTTGAAGAACAACAAAGCGGCGGGGGCCGTTGGATTACCGGCCGAGCTATTCAAATACGGCGGCGAAGAACTGATTAGGTGCATGCATCAGCTTCTTTGTAGAATATGGTCGGAAGAAAGCATGCCTGACGATTGGAATCTTAGTGTGCTCTGCCCAATCCATAAGAAGGGTGACAATCTGCGCCAACTACCGTGGTATAAGTCTCCTCAATATCGCATATAAGGTTTTGTCGAGCGTATTGTGTGAAAGACTTAAGCCCACCGTCAATGAACTGATTGGACCTTATCAGTGTGGCTTTAGACCTGGAAAATCTACAATGGACCAGATATTCACCATGCTCTAAATCTTGGAAAAGACCCGAGAGAGAAGAATCGATACTCACCACCTTTTTATCGATTTTAAAGCTGCCTTCGATAGCACGAAAAGGAGCTGCCTTTATGCCGCGATGTCTGAATTTGGTATCCCTGCAGAACTAATACGGCTATGTAAGCTGACGTTGAGCAATACCAAAAGCTCCGTCAGGATCGGAAAGGATCTCTCCGAGCCGTTCGATACCAAACGAGGCTTCAGACAGGGTGACTCACTATCGTGCGACTTCTTCAATCTATTGCTGGAAAAAATAATGCGATCTGCAGAGCTAAATAGAGAGGGTACAATCTTCTACAAGAGTGTACATCTCCTGGCGTATGCCGATGATATTGATATCATCGGAAGCAACAACCGCGCCGTTTGTTCTGCGTTTTCCAGACTAGATAAAGAAGCGAATCGTATGGGTCTGGTGGTGAATGAGGACAAGACGAAATATCTCCTGTCATCAAACAAACAGTCAGCGCATTCTCGTCTTGGCTCCCACGTCACTGTTGACAGTCATAACTTTGAAGTTGTAGATAATTTCGTATACCTAGGAACCAGTATCAACACCGATAATAATGTCAGCCTTGAAATCTAACGCAGAATCACTCTTGCCAACAGGTGCTACTATGGACTGAGTAGGCAATTGAAAAGTTAAGTCCTCTCTCGACGAACAAAAATCAAGCTCTACAAGTCGCTTATCATCCCCGTCCTGCTCTACGGTGCAGAAGCGTGGACGATGTCAACATCCGATGAGACGGCACTAGGAGTTTTCGAGAGAAAGGTTTTGCGGAAGATTTATGGTCCCTTAAACATTGGCAACGGTGAATACCTGTATGTGTTGTTCGACGACATAGACATAGTCCAGCGAATAAAAAGACAGCGGCTACGCTGGCTGGGTCATGTTGTTCGAATGGACGAAAGGGCCCCAGCTCTGAAAGTTTTCGATGCAGTTCCCGCTGGTGGAAGTCGAGGAAGAGGGAGACCTCCACTCCGATGGAAGGACCAGGTGGAGAAGGACCGGTCTTCACTTGGTATTACCAATTGGCGCCAAACTGCCAAAAGGAGAGATGCGTGGCGCGCTGTTGTGGACTCGGCTATAACCGCGTAAGCGGTGTCTACGCCAGTCAAGAAGAAGAGATGTAATAAACACAATACTGTAAAACAAAGTTAAAGGAATGCACTTTGCTGGTATATGTATCGATATCGAAAAACCATACGATAACTTGAATGTTAAAAAATGGCAAACAAACTTTTCAACAAAGGTATTTCACCGGTGATAACCAACTGGATAGAAAACTTCTTCAGCAAAAGAATCTTACATTTAGGAAATACCTCCACTACAATCATCAGAGGTCAATTACAAGGCAGCGGACTAAGTCCACTACTATTGAATATCTATACGTCAGAACTACACAGTATTAACGACACAAACACAACCACATTCCAGTTTGCCGATGATTTCTTCATTCTCACATACGACCACAACTTCAACAATGTTAAACAGCACCTAACAGTAAAATTAACCGAATTTAACAACATTTACAACCAACTAGATTTAAAAATCAACTTTAATAAAACAAACGCAATACATTTTAACAACAATAAACAAACACTGAACCTACCACTAAATAACACAAATAATAACTGAAAATAACTCAGCAAATTTACATTTATAACAAAAATTTATTTACAAATTTACGTTTATAACAAAAATTTATTTACAAATTTACATTTATAATTAAAAACGAAATCGTCGACAAAGTAAACATTCAATGTAAATTCCTAAATATTCTAAGCCTTATTGTTTTACAAAGGATTTGCACTATCCAAAATGGAATATGCTGCGTCTTCCTTTGCGAATCTATCCAAGAAAGCACTAAGCACACTAAAAATCTGTGACAACAAAATACTTAGAAAATGTTTGGGACATATCAAATCAACACCAACGCATATTATACACCATCTGGAGAATACAGAATTCCAATTTGCAACAGCAAAGGAAGTTTCAAAACTAATCGCGTATAATCTGCCTTTATCCGACTCATTAAATAAACAACCATTAACATATTCTACAAGCTATACGATGATATGTACAGAATTTGAACACATATTTTGCGAACTAGAAAAGCTACCGATGAGCACAACAAATACAAAAATTTAATTAGACATTGATTTCTTCAAAACATAACAAAATCCAAAAAAGAAGCTAATGAGGAACAAATACAGCAACTATTCAACAAAAGGATAAACGACTTAAAGAACAGAAACATTGAAACAATTTCTACAGACGGTTCAGTAAAAGAGGGAACGACAAAAGCGGCGTTTTATATCTAATGCAATTCGCTCTTTCTACACTAACAAGCTTTAGCCTTTGATAAAGCAATAGCTTTTGCCATAACGCAACAAATACATCGACTAGCCATCCTAACAGACAACAAGTCAGGTGCAATGGCATTAACTAACGACGATTCAAACAACTACCTAACAATTGAGATCCGCAACAAAATTCAGAACAGCAATCTGGAAATAGTAGAGCTTCAGTTCATACCAAGTCACAGATGAGTTCATCAAAATATTATAGTCGACAATGCAGCAAAACATGCAGGCCGCAATGGTGAATTTATCCATTTAGGATGGACTATAGCTGACACCTGTAAAGAAATAGAAAGAAACGTCACGGCAAAATGGCAAGTGCACTACAGCGCAATCAGCAACGAAAAAGGGGGAAAAAAATATGACCAAATGTTTCAGCATACCTCCAACCATCCATGGTTCAAATTTTTAAATAGTAAAATCGACGCAAATCTAATCAAGAAAATGAATAGAACCAGCGTTTGAAAAACTACGCTACTCTCGTAGCATTTCATTTTACTCTTGCTACCGCTCTCACTTTGTCGAGAGCCACAGCATAGCCTTAGCATAACAATGTAAAAGTATGTGCTCTACTCTGCTACGAGTTTTGTTATGTAAAAAACTATAACTGGAGCGGGAGCAAAAAATTAAATTCTGCGCTATGCTATGGCGTAGCGGACCACGGCCATTTCAACTTGTGTATACCATTTTAAATGCAGCTCTTCTGTACCATCTTTATAATGAAATGTAAGGTTTCGGGTGCTTTTCCTTAGTGATTTAATGCGTTCTTAGTAGTTTTAAACCTAACATTTGTATGGGAGGTGGGCGTGGTTTTAATCCGATTTTCGCCATTTTTGGACTGTATAAGGAAGAGCCTAAAAGAAACGACTCTAGAAGGTTTGGTTGATATAGCTTTAGCAGTTTACGATATATGTACAAAAACCTTAGTAGGGGACGTGGTCACGCCTACTTCCCCAAAAAAATTACTTCCACTTATGCCCCTTCATAGAGCGATCCTTCATACCAATACTTCAATAGTTTAATTTATGGCATAGTTATAGCTCTTTATATGTTTTCGGTTTTCGCCATTTTGTGGGCGTGGCAATGGTCCGATTTCGCCCATTCGAAAGCAACCCTCCTCAGGGTGCCATGGAATATGTGTTCTAAGTTTCATTAAGATATCTGAATTTTTACTCAAGTTATCGCTTGCAGGGACAGATATCCGGATTTCAACTTCACTCGTCATCCTGATCCTTTATATAACTCCATATCTAACACTTTTATTTCTGAGTGACCCAAACAACCGTTATGTGAACAAAACTATAATACTCTCTTTAGCAACTTTGTTGCGAGAGTATAATAAGTGCTAAACCTAGACTATTGCAAATTAATGACGAGGAAAAGTTCAGATGTACCCGACGGTTTTCAGTGTTACTATCGAGATATTCGTCGTGATTCATTTTAGCACTGTTTGGATCGTCTAAGTGCTGAAAAGTGTTAAAACTCCCCTTCTAAAAATTTTAGTGAGGCATATCTGCAAAAAGAAACTCGATATATGGAAGCTATATGAGTTACAACAACAACTTGAAAGAGTGTATTTTTAATGAGTTTATTGTTTCACATTCTATTAGTTAGAACTAGATGTAATTACTTGCATTTTTAAATTGCGAATAAATAGATTAATTTTTTTTCAGGAATTTTCTAAATAAATACGTTGACGACAATAATATTAGTTTTAATTTGAAATAACAAAATGGTTGTATTCTCAAAATATATTGATCTGGCGGTGCAGAAATACGACAAAAACGGTTTATCGAAGACCGTAATTAGCAATGTAATACTCGGTGCTGCAATCTGTGCCTATACTTTTAAGATTACATATCCATTATTCGGCAAGCAGTATTTAAATAAGAAACCCAATGAACACACCCATAAAAATAATGATTGCTCTTCATTCACGGAATTTAATGATGAAATGCTAAACACGACCGAGGATGAAGACTCCAAATTGGCTGAAGCAGAAAAGTTGGTTATAGCAAAAGAATTGAAAAAACAGGCTTCACATTTAGAGCCTGGCCTTAACAAAGAATTCGTACTACAATTAAGAAAGCTAATCAAAATTGTCATACCAAAATGTCTATGTTACGAAAGTGGCCTACTAATCGTGCATACTTTGTGTTTAATATCTAGAACATTCTTATCAATTTATGTAGCTGCTTTGGAAGGTGCTATAGTCAAGTTTATAGTACGAAAAGATGTGAAGCAGTTTGCTATAGTGCTTTTGAAATGGTTTGGTATAGCTATACCCGCTACATTCATAAACTCAATGATACGATTTCTGGAGAGCAAGCTTTCATTGGCATTCAGGTAAGCAATTATTAAACTTCGCACAAATACATGTATATAAAATATTAAAACAACAAATTAAATAATTTAAATATTCATAAATAACATTAAATATTATCTAATAATATTAAATATTAATTTTTATTTATAGGACTCGTTTGGTGCGACACTCATACCGTTTATACTTCAAAAACCAAAATTATTATCGGGTCTCCAATTTGGATGGACGAATAGAAAACGCCGACCATAGGTAGCTATTTAATTATAATTGTATTTATTTTTTTATAAAAAATTGTATTAAATTGTATATTTATTTAATTTTAATAATTAATTGTTATTAGATTGACAGAGGACATAGCAATATTCGCAACCTCAGTAGCACATCTGTATAGCAGCGTTACAAAACCATGCTTCGACTTGATGCTGATTGGTCTCGCTTTGATGCGTTCCTCCAAAAAAATGAATGCCAACATTATCTCAGGTACTAAAATACAGCATTTGAAACTGTTATTGTAAAATTTTATCATTGTTTTAATTTCCATCAACAGGCCCTACATTAGCCATTGCAGTTATATCATTAACGGCACACATAATCCGAGTTGTCTCACCGAAATTTGGACAGCTTGTGGCAGAAGAGGCTAATCGTTATGGCTACTTACGTCACATACATTCTCGCATTATAACAAATTCTGAAGAAATCGCTTTTTATGGTGGACACAAGGTACGTTTTATTGTGGGATTCTTCTACCTTTGCCAAGTGACACTCTCTGATAAATTTTCTGTTTATAGTTTATAGTGTTCGTACAACTTAGAAATACTTTGTTTTTAATATTTTTAGTATGTCAAATACTCCAATTTCGCAAGCTCAATAATTTATGTTTACTTTTCAGGTGGAATTACAGCAATTACGCCAAGCGTATAACCGTTTGGTTAGTCAAATGAACAACATTTTCACACAAAAACTGTGGTTTGTTATGCTCGAGCAGTTCTTCATGAAATATGTGTGGTCTGGTACGGGTATGATAATGGTTTCATTGCCGATTTTGACGTCTGGTGTAGGTTCAGCCAAAACAGACGCCAACGATGCGGGCATTAAATTGAACTCAAGCGTTAGTGAGCGTACACAATATTTAACTACAGCACGGAATTTACTCATATCTGCGGCCGATGCTATCGAGCGGTTAATGTCATCATATAAAGAGATTGTCGCATTGGCTGGCTATACTTATCGTGTTGCTGGTATGTTGCAGGTATTTGAAGAGACTGCTCAAGGTATCTACCACAAGAATACAGTTATGGAAAACACTGAGATGAATGGCATCATTGAGTTCAAAGATGGCAAACCAATTGCCAAGGGCCGCATAATCTACACAGATACACCAAATGACATGACCATCACATTACGGTCTGTACCTGTGGTAACGCCTAATTGTGATATTGTCGTACCAAGTCTGACGCTTTGTATTGAGCAAGGCATGCATCTGCTTATTACCGGACCCAATGGCTGTGGTAAATCAAGCTTATTCCGAATATTAAGTGGGTTATGGCCAATTTATGCTGGTGAATTGTATATACCACGTCCTATAGAGGATAAACCGTGTATGTTTTACATTCCCCAACGTCCGTATATGTCTACGGGCAGTCTTTGCGATCAGATTATTTACCCAGACAGTAGAGAAGATATGCTACGCAAAGGTTTCACAGAGAATGAGCTCCGTGGCATCTTGAAGATGGTCTGCTTAGAACATATAGCACAACGGTAACTATTAACAAATAATAAAATAATATTTCAGACTTCATTTTAATTGCTTTGAACAGAGATAGTTTTAATGCTGTGCGAGATTGGAAAGATATACTCTCTGGTGGAGAAAAACAACGCATGGCCATAGCAAGGCTTTTCTATCACAGGTAAGCCCCAAAATTTGCTGAAAACAGTACTTAAAAAATATTTTATATATAACTAGCAGACCCGGCCACACGTTGTTGTGGCTAAGGTATACATTAAATTAAGTTGGTCCAATATTGACTTCGGCGACGATATTAATTACTCGAGGTCGATGTTACGCAGCATGATGACAACTCACACTACTTTTAATTGCAAAGTGAGTGGTGATAGTACAGGCAATTTTAAATAGTTTGTGAAAATTGACTACGTCATCCTGGTTTGAAGCTATGTCAACTCTCCTGGACCGAAATTCTAAATTGTCGCATTAAGATCATCGATGTGTTTTCTTTTTTTTACCACCAATATAGGTCATTTATCATTTATTCATCATAGAGGTGTCAACTGAGACCCTACCATTTCCAACTGCTTCTACAATCGCAATTTGATATTGTTTGCCGAATATATGGGTCAAATTGTATGTTATCTTAACAAAATTACATCAATAAATTGCAAGAGTATAAAATATTCTGTTGGACTTGAACTTAGCCTTTCCTTATTTGTTACAAATTGTTTTGGGCTATCGACACAACCTTATACAATTGAACAATAACAAAAATATTTTAACAAAGCAACAATGATAACCTTCAAAATAATATTTTTTTGTTTTCTCTTTTTATATTTTTCTTGTCAACTTGAATAAAATTATCTTATTATTATCTTCCTCGGAATTTTTCCATATTTACTCACTCTCTAATCTTTTCCTGGCCTTTCACGAATATTTCAAGACTAAAATTAGCCGGATCGGTTTGGCCGTTCTCGACTGTTTGCGAGACTAACAACAGCAATTCATTTTTATATTATATTTACATACGTAACTGTAAATTAGAAGTAAAACAAAATGTTAATTACTAATTGTGGATTCGATTAATTTGAATAATAACTATCCTATCATCTAAGTTGGACCAAATTACATGTATATGCCAACTTTCATGAATATCAGTTGACTAGTTTTTGAGTTCATTCGGAACATACACACGGACACTGGTTTTTTATATATTAAGATATTAATAACTAATTAAATTATTAGAAATTCAAATAAATTAAAGACAAGAGTTCCATTGAATTATTTATATACATACATAACCAAACAATAATTTTTTAGACCAAAATATGCGTTACTGGACGAATGTACGAGCGCTGTTTCTATCGATGTGGAGAGCACAATATATGAGATTGCCAAAAGCATGGGCATCACATTATTAACGATAACACACCGGCCCACCCTATGGTAATTTGAATTTAGACGTAACAAACATGGAATGATTTCACCACTTATTTAATACACATCTACTTAACAGGAAATTCCATACACACATTTTGGAATTCGATGGTCAAGGTGATTGGACTTTCCGCCAAATGGAAGCCAACGAACAACAGAAACCTTTCGACAATTTACAATAATTCTGCAGAAATCTGCGCAAAAGTAATTATTTATGTATTTTTTCCTGTATCTGATTTTTTCACTAATATTTCTTTGAAATAAAGTTGTAAATATGGCGTAAAATATTTTTGCACTGTCGCCGGAAAATTTCGAGAATAGTTCTGAAATATACGAATTTCCTTCTTGGGTAAGTGATATAAACCTGGTCCCTAGGGAGGGTACCATTAGAGACACTAACTCCATCAGGGAATTCAAAGTCGCTTCTGGTAGCTTAGGTGATTGGGTTAGTAAGGCATTCGAGGTGCTACTCCAAGGGTGCTCTTTGTCTGGGTGCATTGGTGTTGGCATTTCAAACTCTATAAATTCTAAATTCTCAGTACCATTGGGTTTCCCCAGTTTCTTCCAGGCAGTGGTATATGCAATTAACCGGCGCACCGAGCCTAATTCTACTACACTATAAGATTCAAGTGTATCGCTGTCCTTTCCAAACTTACTTCAGGCGCTTAGACATAGATCAAGGCTTACAACAACATAGGATGTTTGCACTGCAACAACAAGAAAAAGCAGTTTCTTTTTATACTTACTTACTTTTGAATAAAACAGTTATATCAGCTTTTATTTTATTAGCTTAAGTAAGTAACGAATATGCAAAATTGAAGATTTTACGAAATCATAGTTATTCGTTTCATGTCCGAGATGAATTGCTAAACTTATTTACATGTTTAACACGTGCCGTAAATCCTTTTCCAATAATATCAGCATCTATTTACAACAATTGTGAATTGCTTTCAAATCTGTTTCCGTCTACTATTCATAACCTTGAATGATTACAGGCTGTGTTCCAAAATTACTTCGCATTCACTAATAATCAGCGTGGGAGAGATAACGTTTCTAAGTCCTATATTAAGATTTTTATTGGGGGATTTTAGAGATTTCATAGATAACATAAGAAATAATTTATACATATAAATAACTGTTCATATATTTAATACGTTTTAGTTTTCACACTTAATACATTTCGCCTAATTATCGACAATTAGCAGCAGCTGTATATGAAGAAGAAAAAGAAGACAAGTTAAAAGACTAATCAATAAAAGATTTTAGGTGAAACGCTGTTATTTTTCCCTCTTGGTGTCTTCAAATATTTATTTACCTATGTATATCATATCCTTTTAGTTTAATTTCATCACAATGTTTGATTTGTATATATACAAAAAATGGAAGCCTCCCATTTAAACATTTTTCTAGTGACTTCTGCTTATATAATCTTTTCGAAATGGTTTACACAAATATTTTAACCTTAACATCAGGAAAATAATATGTTCTAAAAAATATACGTGTATATTGCGTACATTATTATGCCATCAGATCCAACAGAATTAAAATTTATAAAAAAAATGTTATATTTTAACTAGTTTGAGTGCTATAATACCTACATGCATATTTTCCAGTTTGTTTCATGTGCAAACAAAATAACATTTTTCAAAAGTAACTAAAAACAAAAATAAATCTTCTTCCAACTATATATAAGGACTTTATCAAATAAATTGACGTTATGATGTCTCGTAGCTTGTTAAGAGCGCTGAATCCACCGGTTCCATACAGCTGGGGCAAGTTAGACTACGCATAAGCCAATCATCAATACAGTGTACATGATATATATGCATGCATGGCAAATAACGTACTGCCTCATCAACACAAAAATCTATCATACAAATGACGCATTCACGTATTTTTTTGGAGCCATCGTAAGTGCCGATCGGGAGATGTTGAATTAAGCCAATTCGCTTTGCGATTTTCACTTGCTCCTCCTCAGTTAAATGTGAAGCTGGACGTCTAACCGATGGCGACGGAAAGAAAACAGGCTGAAGCAGTTCCTGCAAAATTAATACGGCTTCAATGATATTTTACTTGATTTCTATTTTCTTTTTTTCTTAATTAATTTCTGGATTTAATATATGCGCGTCTTCTGTATGTAACAATTTGTGTATTTCTTATAGTTATTTGTAACTTACCGAATAAATTGGTGCCGGACCATTTTGATCAGTTGCGAAATCATGTGTGTTGCTACTTTCGCTTCCACGCAGAAGTGAAATGTCATCTGTGCTGTTTATTTTCAAGCAATTACCCATATTATCGTATTACTTGCAAGGTTAATACTTTGTTACTGCCTGCGTACAAACAAAAAAAGTTATGAAAAAAGTGCATAATGATATTACACAGAATGGTGTTTGTATGGTCGTGATAAACTTTATATCCTTTTGGGGTGATATCAATAAATACTAATAGATATTTACATTTTATTGAGGGCACTACCGAACATTTTATACGCTCGCAGTTGCTATGCTCACAGGTGGGGAAATATTTTGAGGTTTTGGCAAAATTTTATATTAAAAACTGCTGCAAGTGAACTCAATGTGGCTAATAATTGATTCCTCAGCAAATTCGATTTCGGTGCGATAACGATTTTCGATTTTTGAACGAAAATTTCCAGGCAATCATTGATTCCGTAGAAAACTGCTTTTACTCAAAATAAAAATGTCAAACTACATTATCGAGGGCAAGTTGGACAAGTTGGGAAAATTAAATTGTCTGGGCTTTTTGTTTATTTAAGTGAAACTGTTAGTTAAGGTGACAATTATATAAAAATTCGTGTATAACGTATATATTTTCCAATGACTAATCAGGGGTTACACACGTACTGATGGAAATTAGAGCTGAAATACATATTAATAACTTAATGGTCAAAACTGGGTTAGGACGCCGACAGGATAGTACTTCAATGGATAAAATCCGGAACAATTCTGTTTCGTTGTCGGAACAACGCATTTCTTAAGGTCCCCATTATTTGATCGGGGCCGATTTGTTAGACATCTTAAAATAAAAATTGAGAGCTTTAAATTTTACTCAATTTCTAATTATTGTAGAAAACAATGACTTTGACTTCATTGCACTAACTGAAACACACTTTAATAAACTTAACTTTGATAATGAAATTTTTCTTGAAAATTATAACACATTTAACTGTATGTCAAACTCTTCTAAAACCGGAGGAGTTACATTTTATACTAAGAAAAATTGGAAAGTTGTAAAAACATCTGAAAAAATTGTTATATCTAAAATATGGTGGTTGACATGTGTATGTAATGATGGTGACAATATACAATATATAATATTAATCGTATTATATAGATCCCGAACTAGTTCAAAATCAGAATTTTGCGAATTCTTTAAAGAAAATGTGGAAGAACTAACCGAAAAAGGTAACACTATAATAATACTAGGAGATTTCAACATAGACTGGAACAGTGATGAATTTTATAAAAATCAAATTCAAAGTATTTTAAATGATAATGGCCTAACCCAAAACATGCAAGAACACACTAGAATAACAAACCACTCACGAACAATTATTGATTATGTTATATCGAACAAATTTAAAAATTTCGGATCATAAAATAATTAAAATATAAATTCCAAGAAAAACAAGCAAATTGTCAAAAATTTCACAAAGAAGTAAAAAAAAATATTATTACAAGTATGATAAATCAATATTTAAAAAGAGCATAGAAAGAATAAACATTGAATATGAAGAAAGGCATTCCATCGAATACAATTTAAATAAATTAGAAATGACATTTAAAGACATAATTGCAAGTAATACAAAATGTAAAATAAATAAATATAGTAACACCAAAAAAATAGTTCAATAGAAATCTAAGCTTACTGAAAGCAGAAAAAATTAATGCGTACCAAACAGCAAATATTTAAAAATACACATGATAGTTGGAAAATATATACCAAAAGTAGAAATAAATACAAAAAAGAAATAAACAATGTAAAAAATAATTATATAAAGAACAGTATACGAAATTGCCAAAGCCAAAAACAAATGTGGAAAACAATCAAAGAATTAGTATTACGTGAAGAAAGATTAGAAATAAATACGGTTATATTTCAGGGAGTCGAATGTAATGACAGTGAAAAGATAGCAAACAAATTTAATGAGTATTTCATAAACAAATTGAAGAAATGAAGTAGTACAATTGAAAAAGTAAAATATATAAACCGAATTAGGGATGTTAACAGCAGATTTAAATTTAGGGAAATAACAAATGGAGAACTTTGTAAAATATGAAAAATAAATCAGATTTCGATAAAATAAATAGAGACATGATGTTACATAATTGGGAAAAAAATTGGATATAATGGGCCTCATGCATAAAACGTGAGCTTGAGCTCGGACTCGATTTTTTGAGTAAAAGGTGCTTGTCGTATGCATAATAAAATTTGATGTGTTTGCTTTTACTCGCTGATTCCGTTTGATCTCATCGTGCTCAGTATGAACGAAGTTAGATGAGCTAGTGCTCATTTTCATATGCATAAAAACAAGCTTTTGCTTTCTTTTGTGAGCTCTTGCTCAAATTTTGTTGAGGCTGCCTTATAGTTGACTCGCGTACACTAAAAAGGAATCATGGCTGAATATTTTGTGCCACAAAGAAATATAAAATGTTATCAACAGCGTAAAACAAATTTAACAAGCGAGGATAAAAAATTATATAGGTTTGTATTCTTAATTATAAATTTTTTTTTTATTATATAATTAATAATAAAATGATAAATACATAGGTTTGATGACACTAGCATCTGTTGGTTGGCTTATTATTTTTTTGAGAAGTCAGAAGAAACACTTAGTGATGCCCTCAGTAACATTGATAACATTTGACTATATTTAATATTTTGTGCAGATCCTGGATTCCAAAATGGTATAACCTCAAAATTGCATAGTAATGTTCAAATCCGGATATCTGTCTGTCTGTCCGTCCGTCCGTCCGTCTATCGGTCCGCGCAAACTGTAACTTGAGTAAAAATAGTCACATATCTTCCTGAAATTAGTAGACGTGTTTTTTGGCACTATATGAAGATTGATTTCGTCCACAAAATGGCGGAAGCCGAAAAACCATAAAGTGCCATAACTAAGCCATAAAATAACCTATGAAAGTAAAATTAGGTACAAAGGATCGCGCTGTAAAGGGGCATATTTGGATGTAATTTTTGTACATATCTCGTAAACTACATACAAAAGCTATATCAACCAAACTCTCTAAAACCATTTCTTTTAATCGGATTATAACCACGCCCACCTCCCATGCAAAGGTTATGTTGAAAACTACTAAAAATGCTTTAATAGGAAAGGAAAAGT
The DNA here is from genome assembly GCF_028554725.1 of Zeugodacus cucurbitae. Classification (NCBI taxonomy): domain Eukaryota; kingdom Metazoa; phylum Arthropoda; class Insecta; order Diptera; family Tephritidae; genus Zeugodacus; species Zeugodacus cucurbitae. Next base: position 29,681,806 of record NC_071672.1, on the reverse strand, counting down.
AAGGAAAAACCCCAGAAACCTGAAATTTCGTTATAAAGATGGTACATAAAAGCTGCACTCAAATTGGAATACAAAAGTTCAAATTGGCTCCTCCCGCAAACCCATACGACAGAAACTAATCCACCAATTTCAATGAAATTCGGTTCATAATATATTCCAGCCATCCCAATAATATGTTGTGAAAATAGGCCAAATCGGTTCATAACAACGCCGACTTCCTATAACCAGAACTGTGAAGTCAATCTGAATCGTCGGGTCATAACTTCAGCTAGCTTCCATGTACCTAATATTAAGGTATCCAACTTTCAATGTACTTTATACCATATATATGACGAATATGTGAGTCAAATTGTATGTTATAGTAATAAAATTAAATGATTAATCGGAATTTAGAGAGTATAAAATGTTCGGTTACACCCGAACTTAATGCTTTCCCCGTTAATTGAATGCCTAATTTTTGCTCAATTTCTTTTACACATGTTTCTAGTGTATGTTTATTTAATTTTTAATGCTTGGTAATTGACCTTTTTCTAGCAAATATTTATTTTGTTTTAGTTTTTCTACTAAAAATTTAGAAATGTCGTAAGTTTCTATTTTATTATTATTATTTGATCCTACTTCTACTTCACTTTCACTTGACGACACGTTTGCACTTCTATAACATTAGATTTTTGATCTCCCTTTGCTCAAGTAATTGCAATTGGTTTGAACTCATTTTTATGCATATGAAATTGAGCAAAAGCTGTTGCTGTTTGATCGAACTCGACTTACGAGCAATTGCTCACATGCCTCAACCCAGCGCTTTTACTCGTTTTTATGCATGAGACCCAATATCTTAAAAATAATCAATAAATCGTTAGTAGAAGGTGTCTTTCCACAATCGCTAAAAGGATCCATGATAACTCCAATTCAAAAAAAAACGCAACACAAAAAAAGTAGAAGAATTTAGACCAATTAATACATTATCAACAATTGAAAAACTGTTATAAATCGTAGTGAAAGAACAATTAATTGGATATCTTGAAGATAATATATGCAGAAGGCGAAAATGAGGAGGAGTGCAAGAATAAGATACTCAATGATATTGATGAAGTTTGTAACTGGTTAAAGATGAATAAACTTAACCCTCAGTGACTGAAGTGATATAGTTCTAACAATTCTAATGACGTGGTAGACTACCAGACACCATTTCTTTGTCTTATATTTTCCAAGTTCCGTTTTGTAAAACTAATAAAACCATTTTTATTTATTGTTTATAAGTTTAAGCTATTATTTATAAAGGTATTTTTCTAAAAAAGCGAAAATTGGTGTTATGTGTTATTTATCGGTATGGCATGATTTTTCTGCAAAAAATATAGACCTGTATTAGATCATCAAAAAACAACTCAAAAATAAATTTTTTTGAACAAATGTTTTTAATTTTTTATTATTTAGACTTCAATTTAACAGTTAATAACAAAAAGTTATAAATCCAGTGGTAAAAAAAATTAACAAACATGTTAAATGGTACATTAAAGCTTCTAACTTAACAAACAAAAAATATTTCATGTTATAATTTATGTAGCTAAAATTTTAAATTTTGCTTAATTTGCATTTATTTAAACAGTCTTAAGACTTGAGATCATATGTATCTATATATGTATAAAAACTACAACTTTTCCTGGGAGGTTTCACAAAGAGGCTTGGAGCACTGGAGGCAGATTAACTTTAAGCAATCACAACAGCAGTACCTTGTTACCCTTTTTATTTATTGGGGACAATTGAATTTTCTACCACTTGGTGGATTAGATTGAATAATTGGTGGAGGAGGGGGTAGATCTTGGTCAAGTACCTTGGTGAGCATCATTCTTAGTTCTCGTGGCAACCTTTCATTGTACACCCGGAATTTCATATGGTCTAGCACCAATTCTCTTGCCAGATTGAGCATAAATGTTTTTCTTCTCATTTTTAGATCACTATCAGTACACATTTGATATAAGGCAAAGGCATTAACTGACGTGTTGTTTAGGAGACACTATGAAAATATAACAAAAATACTGATGTTATTGTCTCACAGACACCAACCTTAATATTGATGTGGTTGACTCGCAGACACTTTTTCGCTTAAAATGACACGTGTGCGTGCATCAATTGATCTGAACAAACTAACATAGGCATAAGTACACAATAAGAAGGTACAGAGAACGAGAGAGTAGATGTATGGAAAATAACGGTACAAAATACTCTTTTGTGTCTGTTGGAGTCTGCTAGACTGCCACATCAGTCACAGAGGGTTAAATTGAATGAGAGTAAAACGAAATTTAAGGAAATAAATTTCAAAGGGCCTTTTGCTTTAACAATAAACGATAAATGTATTGAGAGAACTAAAAACATTAAATATCTGGGTATTATTATAGATAATGAAATGAAATTCAATAATCACATAGAGTACATTTGTAAAAAAAATTGGAAAAAAAAATTAGCATACTTTAGAAGGATACGTAAAAGAGTTGATCTTATAACAGCAATAAATATATACAATGTGATAATAAAGCCACATTTTGAATATTGTTCCAACATTACATATACATGTGCAAACCAAAAACATATGGAAAGACTGCAAAAATTGCAAAATAAAGGAATGAGAACTATTACATTTAATTACTATTACAATATAATAAATATACATCAATAAAACACATGTTAGAAACGTTAAAATGGCTTAGTATCAGAGAAAGATTTGAACTCAATATTCTTATAACATTAAATAAAATAAACAAGTAAGGAAGGGCTAAATTCGGGTGTAACCGAACATTTTATACTCTCGCAATTTATTTTTTTAACTTTATTAATATGATACACAATTCGACCCGCATATTCTTCATATATATTGTATAAAGTCCATTGAAAGTTGGAAACCCTAATATTAGGTTAGAAGCACCGAGGTCCTAATGTTCGATATATGGGGCCTTGAAAACCTATGGTCCGATTTCGGCCGATTTTTAGAATGGGGCTGCCACACTATAAACGTAATATTTGTGCAAAGTTCTGCATCGATATCTTTACTACTGCTTACTTTATATATTGTAAAATAAACGATTCAGATCGTCTTCAAAGTTCTGGTATATAGGAAGTAGGCGTGGTTGTGAAGCGATTTGGCCTATTTTCACAACATATCATTGGGCTGTAAGGAAACTATTACAAACCAAGTTTCATTGAAATCGGTCGAGTAGTTCCTGAGATATGGTTTTTGACCCATAAGTGGGCGATGCCACTCCCATTTTCCATTTTGTAAAAAAATCTGAGTGTAGCTTCCATCTGCCATTTCCTATGTGAAATTTAGTGTTTCTGGCGTTTTTCGTTAGTGAGTTAACCCACTTTTGGTAGTTTTCAACCTAACCTTTGTATGGAAGGTGGGCGTGGATACAATCCGATTTCCTCCATTTTTGGACTGTATAAGGTAGTACCTAAAATAAACGACTCTAGAAAGTTTCCTTGATATAGCTTTAGTAGTTTGCGAGATATGTACAAAAAACTTAGTAGGTGGCGGGGACACGCCCACTTCCCCAAAAAAATTACATCCACATATGCCCCTTCATAGTGCGATCCTTCATACCAAATTTTACTTCCATAGCTTTATTTATAGCTTAGTTATGGCACTTTAAGTGTTTTCGGTTTTCGCCATTTTGTGGGCGTGGCAGTGGTCCGATTACGCCCATTTTCGAACTTAACCTTCTTATGGTGCCAAGAAATACGTCTTCCAATTTTCATCAAGATATCTCAACTTTTACTCAAGTTACAGCTTGCACGTACGGACGGACAGACAGACATCCGGATTTGAACTTCACTCTTCACCCTGATCATATTGATATATATAACCCTATATCTAACTCGTTTAGTTTTAGGACTTACAACCAACCGTTATGTGGACAAAACTATAATACTCTTGTAGCAACTTTGTTGCGAGAGTATAAAAATGGAAGCGCACCTAAATATTTAAGTGAAAAAATTGAATATGTAGGGGAAACCCAAAATTACAATCTATGAAATAACAATGATTTTAAAATTGCATATAAGCAAAGTTCCAAAGCGCAAAAGTCTATGTTTTATACAGGTTTAAAAATGTTTAACAATTTACCATTGGAAACAAAAAATGAAACAAGAAGCGTAGCATTTAAGCAAAAGTGCATAGAATTCGTTAGAAATAAGACAAATAATTTATTAAATTTGTAAATATGTATATATGATGTAAAAAGTATTTTTTATACTAATAAAGTTTATAATAATAATAAAAAAAAAATGAGTGAAATGGGTCCTTCAAAAAACACAGCCTCAACTGCTCAACATATTTCTCAAATTGATATAGATTTGGATAGATTCGTACATATATATACATATGTATATAAGTTAATGTGTGTGATATTTACATTAAATTAAGTGAACACCGTTTTTATCTTCATCTATTTTAGACCTAAATAGACATTAATGAAAGATATTTCACCATTTGTATAATAATTGAGTATGTATTTCTAAATTGTTACTATGCACTTTCACAGCATTAATATGCTCAATAACAGACATGTATAGAAATATAGAATCAATAGCAGACATGGGTTTTTATACTCTCGCAACAAAAGTTGCTAAAGAGAGTATTATAGTTTTGTTCACATAACGGTTGTTTGTAACACCCAAAACTAAACCAGTTAGATATAGGGTTATATATACCAAAGTGATCAGGGTGAAGAGTGGAGTTCAAATCCGAATGTGTCTGTCCGTCCGTCCGTCTGTGCAAGCTGTAACTTGAGTAAAAATTAAGATTTCTTGATGAAACTTGTCACACTTATTTCTTGGCACCATAGGAAGGTTGCATTCGAAAATGAGCAAAATCGGACCACTGTCACGCCCACAAAATGCGAAAACCGAAAACACATAAAGTGCCATAACTAAGCCATAAATAAAGCTATAAAATTTGGTATGAAGGATCGTACTATGAAGGGGCATATTTGGATGTAATTTTTTTGGGGAAGTGGGAGTGGCCCCGCCCCCAAATCGGTTTTTTGTATATATCTCGCAAACCAATAGAGCTATATAAACCAAACTTTCTGCAGTCGATTTTTTTAGCCATTTCCTTTTACAGTCCAAAAATGACAGAAATCGGATAATAACCACGCCCCCCTCCCATAAAAAGGTTAGGTTGAAAATTACTAAAAGTGGGGTAAACTCACTAACCAAAAACGTCAGAAACACTAAATTTCACATAAGAAATGGCAGATGGAAGCTACACTCAGATTTTTTTACAAAATGGAAAATGGGCGTGGCGTCGCCCACTTATGGGTCAAAAACCATATCTCAGGAACTACTCGACCGATTTCAATGAAACTTGGTTTGTTATAATTTTTTTTGTAACATCCCAATGATATGTTGTGAAAATAGGCCAAATCGCTTCACAACCGCGCCTACTTCCTATGTACCAGAACTTTGAAGACGATCTGAATCGCTTACTTTACAATATATAAAGTTTAAGTCTTAAAGTTTTTAAGGTCCCATATATCGAACACGAGGACCTCGGTGCTTCTAACCTAATATTATGGTTTCCAACTTTCAATGGAATTTATGCACTATATATGACGCATATGTGGGTCAAATTGTGTATTATTAATATAAATAAAGTTAAATAAATAAATTGCGAGAGTATAAAATGTTCGGTTACACCCGAACTTAGCCCTTCCTTACTTGTTTTTTTATAAGGGATTGCTGGCAGTTATATTTTCTAGTTTTAAGTAAGTAAGTAAGTAGAGTAATCGGTTGTTCCCCTAGACACAACACTACTTTGTTTCGATATAACTTTTTTTTTACTATTTTTTATTATTTAGAGCGACCACAGGGGTAAGAAAACCTTTTAATTGTTCCATAGCCTTAATTTAAAACCTAATGTAGAGAATATTTAAAAAGGCATATAGCATATTAAAGTGAATATTTGAACTTTAAAAGGGAATTTTTAAAAACTAAACGTCAGTTCATGAATTTCGAAAAGTAATTTTTTTAAAGCATAGTATATCTATCTACGTAAATAACAACACATGGTTAAGAAAACGAAGGGTCGGCTTTAGTATACTATCCCAGGCTTTCGGTAAAAAAAAATGGGTATCGTTGAAAAGAGGAGGTTCTCCAGATTAAGAATTTGTAATATATGTATATAGCTGCAGCCGACTTATAGTTTTCGAGATATTCGCACTTAAAGTTGAAAAAAGTGCAACTTTTTTCTCGAATTTTCACATTATATACCGAATATTTTATTAATATTATGCACTTATTTTACACTTACACTTCACCACACTGTTTCTACATATTTATTTTATAAAAATTATGACGAAAATAGCTGTAAATAAATATTTAACATTTTACACAAATCTTCGTTTCAATAATAGCAAAAACGGGTGCAGGTTGACAAGTAATCAGTGTTGCCACATCAAATATTTTCCAAAAATTAAAAAAAAAGAAAAAAATTAAAAAAATTTAATTTAAAAATAATAAAAATAAACAGAAAAAAGAAGGATTATACCCCAAATACATTAACGATAATGGTGTTATGACTAATGCAAAATCTTTCGGTATTACCTTTTTTGAAGCGCGGCCAAAGGCCGCCTATGCGGAAAGTATTTCTACACGAAAGAACTTTTCATTTCCCTTACTAATAGTACATAGAGTTAGTATCTATTAATATTAATACAATCTTTTTATAGGGCATTTGTTTTCTGCATTTGAGGTATTTATTTATGATGATTCTTCTCATTCGTTTGCAAAATATCTGATATGGCAACACTTATTACTTGTCAAGCTGCAACCCTTTTTGTTATTGTTGAAATTAAGAGATTTGTGTAAAATTTTAAATATTTATTTACAGCTATTTTCGTCATAGTTTTTATAAAAGAAATATGCAGAAACAATGTGGTGAAGTGTAAGTGTAAAATAAGTGAATAATATTAATAAAATATTCGGTATATATTGTGAAAATTCGAGATAAAAGTTGCACTTTATTCAACATTAAGTGCGAATATCTCGAAAACTATAAGTCGGCTGCAGCTATATATATACATATTCTTAATCTGGAGAGCCTCCTCTTTTTAACGATACCCATTTTTTTACCGAAAGCCTGGGATAGTACACTAAAGTTTTTCCATTTAAGTATATATCACTTATTGTTCAAAGATATATTTAAATAACAAGTATTCTAATTATGGTTCATTATGGTAATATATACATATATATATTATCATAAATTTTGTTCAGTTAGATATTATCTTTATCAAATTTAGCTAAATAACTGCATAATAATTATTTGAACTTGACACTACTTGTGTATATTAATATGTTCTTAATTATTTTGAATATAATTTTGAAGAAGTAAACACATTATACCGAAATATCCTTACAGTAAACTGTTTGTTTCCCCTTAAGTAAAAACAAAATTAATACACTTCAAATGGTTCATACCCCATTATGACCAGGATCGATGTTTTTAGGTATATATATGTATTATATGATGGTTTTTGCACAAATAGCCAAAAAAAAACAGTTTTATGGTCTAGTTCATTGTTTTTAATGCTTTGTTCGTTGCTACCTTTACAATTTCAATATAATTGCTATAGCAAAACAATAGTTAACAAACTTTGCAAAGTTCAAAACATTCACCCAGATTTTCTTTATTTACTTGCACATATTAAAAGGTTCTCACAAACGTAAATAACAGAAAACAATTTTACTTCAATCCACTGTATGCAAATGAAGAGATTGCACTTTATTACCGCCGCAAGGGTTCTTTGATGTGAATTTATTTCTAACGTAAATAGTTGGCAACACTAATTCATGCTACGTTCAGAGTACTGATATATGTAAAGCAATTCACATGTGCTGAACACAAAGACGACGACACGACACGACGAAGCGACGGCTGATTACAAATGTCGCTCTGAAGCCAGCGTCTTGAACATTTTGAAGACGGCAGCCACATATCAAACAGCAATTTCATTGTTGCCGTACTAAAATCTTTCACTTCAATAAAATTTACATTTTAGTTTAAAGTGAAATTATGTGTGCAAAAATTGTAAAAATTGGCGATATATTTGTTTTATATAATCGATTGTTATTATAAATGATATATGATAAAGTTATTTTACGTTTCTGTTGGCAAAATAACGTCATACTTGTGAGAACTTTCAATAATTTTACATTTCATAAATTAATGGCAGCTCTACAGCAACCATTGTCGTCGGCAAAATTAGAAACATTTCTAATTTGGCGACAGGGAAGACTTCAACCCTTTTGTGGTGAAGTCGTGCTGTTGCCTAAAAATCTGTGTCGATAAGAACGCGTGTATTTTAATATTTGACAGATGTCGCTCGTCGCTTGTCGTCGTCTATGTGTTCAGCACTACATACTGCAAAACTTTATAACCAAATTACAATGCCGCAGTGGCGTGAGTGTTAGTGACAGTTATCAGCTGTTATTTTAGAAGTAATGTGGTGCTGGCTTTAATATACTATCCCAGGCTTTCGCTGATAAAATGGTTATCGTTGGAGAGAGGAAATTCTCCAGATTAAGAATCTGTATAGTTTTCGAAATATACGCACTTAAGGTTGAAAAAAGTACAACTTTTATCTTTAATTTTCGCGAAGTCCGCCAATGCATAAAGAATATGTAGTATAAGTATTATAAAACTAATTGATGCAATAAAATATACTTAGAGTCCATAAAGTGAATATCATAAACTTTCTTTATATAATCTTTATACAATCTTTGTTTTCTGCATTTGGTTTTAGGCATTCGCTTGTAAAATATCTCATATAGCAACACTTAATAATTGTCAAGCTGCAACCCTTTTTGTAATTGTTGAAATAAAGAGATTTGTGTAAAATGTTAAATATTTAAATGTGCAGAAACAATGTGGGGAAGTGAAGTGTATAAGTGCATAATATTAATAAAATATTCAATATATATCGTGAAAATTCAAGATATATATATATATATTTGGCGTAGGAGCCGCTTTAAGCGATTATAGCCGAATCCACCAGAGCGCACCACTCATTCCTCCTTTTTGCTTTTTGGTGCCAACTGGAAACACCAAGTAAAGCCAGGTCACTTTGCACTTGGTCCTTCCATCGGAGTGGAGGTCTCCCTTTTCCTCGACTTGCTCCAGCGGGTACTGTATCGAAGACTTTCAGAGCTGGATTGTTTTCTTCCATCCGTACAACATGACCTAGCCAGCGTAGATGCTGTCTTTTTATTCGCTGAACTATGTCAATGTCGTCGTTTAAATCGTACAGCTCATCGTTCCATCGTCTGCGGTATTCGCCGTTCCCAATGTTTAGAGGACCATAAATCTTGCGCAAAACCTTTCTCTCGAAAACCCCAAGAGTCGTCTCATCGGATGTTGTCATCGTCCACGCTTCAGCGCCATACATCAGGACGGGAATAATGAGCGACTTATAGAGTTTGATTTTGGTTCGTCGAGAGAGGACTTTACTTTTCAATTGCCTACTCAGTCCAAAGTAGCACCTGTTGGCAAGAGTGATTCTGCGTTGGATTTCAAGGCTGACATTGTTGGTGTTGTTAATGCTGGTTCCCAGATAAACGAAATTATCTACAACTTCAAAGTTATGACTGTCAACAGTGACGTGGGAGCCAAGACGCGAGTGCGCTGACTGTTTGTATGATGACAGGAGATATTTCGTCTTGTCCTCATTCACCACCAGACCCATACGATTCGCTTCCTTATCTAGTCTGGAAAACGCAGAACAAACGGCGCGGTTGTTGCTTCCGATGATATCAATATCATCGGCATACGCCAGGAGCTGTACACTCTTGTAGAAGATTGTACCCTCTCTATTTAGCTCTGCAGCTCGTATTATTTTTTCCACCAATAGATTGAAGAAGTCGCACGATAGTAAGTCACCCTGTCTGAAGCCTCGTTTGGTATCGAACGGCTCGGAGAGGTCCTTCCCGATCCTGACGGAGTTTTTGGTATTGCTCAACATCAGCTTACATGGCCGTATTAGTTTTGCAGGGATACCAAATTCAGACATCGCGGCATAAAGGCAGCTACTTTTCGTGCTATCGAAGGCAGCTTTAAAATCGATAAAAAGATGGTGAGTATCGATTCTTCTCACTCGGGTCTTTTCCAAGATTTGGCGCATGGTGAATATCTGGTCCATTGTAGATTTTCCAGGTCTAAAGCCACACTGATAAGGTCCAATCAGTTCATTGACGGTGGGCTTTAGTCTTTCACACAATACGCTCGACAAAACCTTATATGCGATATTGAGGAGACTAATACCACGGTAGTTGACGCAGATTGTCACCCTTCTTATGGATTGGGCAGAGCACACTAAGATTCCAATCGTCAGGCATGCTTTCTTCCGACCATATTCTACAAAGAAGCTGATGCATGCACCTTATCAGTTCTTCGTAGCCGTATTTGAATAGCTCGGCCGGTAATCCATCGGCCCCCGCCGCTTTGTTGTTCTTCAAGCGGGTAATTGCTGTTCGAATTTTTTCATGGTCGGGTAATGGAACATCTATTCATCGATTGGGGAATCGGGTTCGCCATCTCCTGGTGTTGTACTTTCACTGCCATTGAGCAGGTCGGAGAAGTGTTCCCTCCATAATCCCAGTATGCTCTGGACATCCGTTACCAGATTACCTCCTCGGTCCCTACATGATAATGCTCCGGTCTTGAAACCTTCTGTAAATCGCCTCATCTTTTCATAAAATTTTCGAGCATTACCCATGTCGGCCAGCTTTTCAAGCTTTTCATACGCATTTCGGCCTTTTTTTACGTCTGCAAATGCGTCTCGCTTCCCTCTTCAGTTCTCGATATCCCCCGAACGTGTTGTGGTCGATCGCAACGTTGCGAGGTAGGCAGTCTGTTTTCTCTCCACTGCGGAACGACACTTCTCATCGTACCAACTGGTTTTTTGGCGTTGCCGGAGACCAATTGTTTCGGCTGCAGCGGTATGCAATGAGTTTGAGATGCCGTTCCACAGTTCCCTTATATCGAGATGCTGATGAGTGCTCTCAGAGAGCAGGAGTGCAAGTCGAGTAGAAAATCGTTCGGCTGTCGGTTGTGATCGCAGCTTTTCGACGTCGAACCTTAGTTGTGTTTGTTGACGGGCGTTCTTTGCTGCACAGAGGCGAGTGCGTATCTTTGCTGCTACTAGATAATGGTCCGAGTCTATATTTGGTCCTCGGAGCGTACGCACGTCTAAAACACTGTAGATATGTCTTCCGTCTATCACAACGTGATCGATTTGATTGCGCGTGTTTCGATCAGGGGACAGCCACGTTGCTTCATGAATTTTTTTATGCTGGAATCTGGTACTACAGACAACCATATTTCGGGCCCCAGCGAAGTCGATCAGCCTCAGGCCGTTTGGCGATGTTTCGTCATGGAGGCTGAATTTTCCGACTGTTGTGCCAAAAACACCTTCTTTACCCACCCTGGCGTTAAAATCGCCAAGCACGATTTTGACATCGTGGCGGGGGCAGCGCTCATAGGTGAATTCAAGGCGCTCACAGAAAGCATCTTTGGTCACATCGTCCTTCTCTTCCGTTGGGGCGTGGGCGCATATCAGCGATATGTTGAAGAACCTCGCTTTGATGCGGATTGTGGCTAGACGTTCATCCACAGGAGTGAATGCCAGGACTCGACGACGGAGTCTCTCTCCCACCACAAATCCAACACCAAATTTGCGCTCCTTTATATGGCCGCTGTAGTAGATGTCACAAGGACCCACCTTCTTCCGTCCTTGTCCCGTCCATCGCACTTCTTGGACGGCGGTGATGTCCGCCTTTAGTTGGATGAGGACATCAACCAGCTGGGCAGAGGCACCTTCCCAATTAAGAGTCCGGACATTCCAGGTGCATGCGCTCAAATCATGATCCTTAGTACGTTAGCAGGGGTCGTCATCAAAAGGGGGGTTTCTCATCCGAGGCTCGGTGTTTGTTTTCATTGGGGAGATTTTTTTATGTGGTGGGTCCCAAGCCCTACGCACAACCGCAAAAGCGGGCTTCGCCTTCTCACTTTAGCTTGCCTCCAAACGGATGTCTGTTACCTACCCAGGGGATACTTGGTCTAAAACCGGAAGTCGTGAGCTGCTTGAGTCATATGCAAAAGAATCGTTCCTGGCCACTCCCAATTGAATGGCAATCAGAAACTTTCCTCACTTGCGTGAACTTCTACATATGACCCCATCCCCCTATTCAAGATAAAAGTTGTAAATTTTTCAACTTCAAGTGCGAATATTTCGAAAACTATAAGTCAGCTGCAGTATATGCAGTAAATATATGTATATATATTCTTAATTGTAAAAAAATTAAAATAAACAGGAAATTAAAGAAATATAAGTTATTTAATTAACTCTGCAACTTGAGGTCTCATTTCAATAATATTTTGGAACTCATGAAAACACTGTCCTTTAATTTACTGTCACTGCTTACTGTTTCATTGTAATTCGGTATTAATATCTACAACAAATATCGTGACTGCATATGTCTAACAATTATAGTTATGTCACAATAAGTGTTTTCCTTAAAAAAAATATTTAAATACCATTATAAAATTTTCTTTATTGATAGATTTCGCACATGTTGCCACTCTGAATATTTTGTGGAAATGAAAAATGATCTGTCACTAAAAATGACAGAACTAATATTCACTTCTTTTCAGAACTTAATCCGTTTTATTTGAATTTTTTTCAATAAATAATATATTATAACTTTTAACTATCCGAACAACGTAGCGACTCGAGTATTTCTAATAATTTTTCAAATACATTTCTATAGCTTTCAGCAAATAACTTAGTACTTTGTACCAAGGCAGTTAAATATAGATCTCGACTTTTGGAAATAGTTCCCAGGTGAGCGTACAAAAAAAAACTCCGCGATGGAGAATCTTAATCTGAAGTTGAAAATCTGCTTGCTAGTCAGCGTAGTAACGAGCGCTCGCAGCTGCTTGCAAGACTTCCCAAGTACGCACTTGAGAGTCGCGTACAGAGCGTGTGCAGCGACTTGAAGAACAAAATATTATAAATATACGAGCCCGCACTTGGGAGTCGAACTCTGAGCTTTTCCAACGCCTTCATAATCATAGAGAAAGACAACGGGCATTAAAGACTAGAGGTCGTAATCAAGTTTTAGCTCACAACAAAAAAATATAAGTTCATGTTCGAATGTTCTTCATTTTACTATTTTTAAATGAACTCACGCAAGAAACGTGGAAGTACATATATAAATATGGCTAAGTGTGTAAAAACTTATAGCTTTTGAAATGTTTGTTTAAGGCCGTGCGAATCCGGAGCGGTCTTCTACTTGCAAATATGTTTGCACTGATTTTACTTTTCAAAATAGAAATATAGATAATTTGTTTAGGTTTTTTTCTTAATATCTGTTACTCACAAGAGCAAAAGTTTGCTAATTTTGGGCAGCATTGCGGTGTCTACGCCAGTCAAGATTGCCAACTTAAATTTGGGAAATTCGGCTTAATGCACAATAATTGTGTACATTTCTAATTCTATTAATATGGATCAAATGCGCAAGTTAAAACAAATTAAGCGCGCTAATGATGATTAGCGCTGCCATCTGTCAAGCCTATAAGCGTTGTAGAGGAGTCAACAGAACACACTATCCAGTAAGTATCCAGTAGTATCGAAAAATTTGGCAACACTCATAGGCAAAACCTGTGCTAAGATGTTCTTTTATGCTCAACCCACACCGGACTAGTCAAAAACGTCTTTAAACAATAGACACAAAAACGTATTTTGCTCAAACCCAAACTAAGCGAACATGTGTTTTGTCTCGTCTTTTTCGGTGTGGGTCGTCACATAAGAAGACAAGACGTGTAAACTAATCCGGTGTGAGTTGATCCTTAATCATGTGTGATAGTGTTTCACCAATATCTTTGGTGGAGAAATACTTAAATCTATGCATTTAACTCTTTTAACATATAGTTTCGAGTTTAGTGCATGCCTTACGTTTTTTTAATCTATTATAATTTATGTCATATTAGAAAGATTAAAAATATGTATTTGTGTTGTCAATAATATGTGCTTTGAGCCATGTTTACCGTTGTGAATGGGCTAAATGTGTACAATAAAATTTGTTAGCACTCACGCAAGCGGCGATTAAATTTTTAAATGAGGTATCTGCATACTCTCTTGTTCGAATTCAGCTGGAAAACTTTGTTCCTGCTTTCACATGGAAACTTTTCGTCAAGTGAGCAGAGAGCTGGGCAATCAAAATTTATAAATATCTTCCACCTACGACAATATATTGCCGAATAAAAGTAAATACAATAAATTTATGCTAACGATGAAATATCGCAACCAACTTCATGTGCTATTGTATAGTTTGTGCCTGCGGTTGTGGTGTGTATTGTATTATAATTGTTATAAATGCATATAAAGTGTATTTGATATACAAATAACATAAAATAAAACTTGTGCGTTTTCGTTTCGTCTATGAAAATGTGTAATTTTTTATTCTATTATAGTGTGAATAGATTTGTTTTTTTGTAGCCATACATTATCATATATTGGCATATATAGAGTAGAAAAAATGTATGGAATTTTATTCTTTACACATTCATGTTTTTTATAATTAAAATATTGTTTTCTTAAATATATATGTGAATAACATTATCTGTAAACGTAGATAAGCTGATCTAAAGTGGATTCCACTTCTAGGAATATCATATATATATATATATATATATGTTACTAAAGCAACAATATTGGTGTAATTCCTGATATAGCTGTGTAAATGATGTGTGTTACGGCTTTTACTGGCTTAATCCTTGTTTTATGAAATATTTTTAATAATTTAGTGTTTGTAGTATTTTTAAAATAGAATATAACGAACATGGACCTGGATCCTTATTCATGTGATATCGTCTGTATTCGTCCGAAATATTTGGCGAAGATTTATGTTGATACAAGAACAACAAAAATGTGAACCTGCGTGATTTTTAATCAAGATTTTAACTCTTGAATCCACAACAATTGGTTCTATGTAACTGGAATGGTCCTGAATTTGTTTTCGGATAATGGCTGTCATATCTGCTGCTTTGCTTTGCTCTGAAATATTTGGTGGCTATATTATGCTGATACAACAACAAAAGTGATCTGCAGTAAAATAAAGATTTTAATTTTTATAATCTCCGAATCCACAAAAATCGGTTCTATGTTCGTATAGCGATTGTCATGTCGGAAACATCCTTTGAAAAATTTGGTGATGGTTTTACGTTGTTACAACAGCAACTTAATCGTGATCTGTAGTGAAAATCAAAATTTAACTATTTTTTTATCATGAATCCACAATAATCGGTTCTATGTAACCGGAATGGATCTGGATTCTCATTCGGATAATGACTGTCATATCAAAAGCATTCCTCTGGTGAAGATTTTATGTTGTTACAACAACAACAAAAACGTGATCTGTAATGTTCTAAAAATCATGATTCTAACTCATAATATTTGTGTTTCTCAAGTCATATATTTCATGCTGTACAATAATAAGATAGAATGATTACCTATGTATTTTCATACTGTAAAAACAGGACTATGAGTATGTCTATTTGTTAGTTGTAACGTTGGATAAGTGATGGATAAAACTTATGAATAATAATGATCAGTTTTGAACGTATAGTAATTTAGAATGAAGAGTTAACTATACAGTTATGCTAAGCTCCATAACGTGCGTTTAAGAGTGTTGTGTACCTTTCTATTGGCCGGTTTTCTGTGATTAGACTTATTGAAATATTTTTTCATTTACCATTACTGTCGAAGTAATCGTTTGACCGGCTAGATATACAAGTCAAAACGTGGTAGATTTTCGCGTCCATTCGATTGATGCCCTTCCTTTAATTTTTCTGAAAACTTGCTCAGCGTTGTATTTTCGTTATTCGTGTATTTATTTTTAAACTAATTCAGAATAAATAAATTATTATTAAAATGATTCACATTTTTTTATCATCTCGTATGACGTAAATATATAAAGCAAAAAATATAAAAATATGTGTAATAAAATTAAATCAAAATGTAATTAAATTTTGTTCAATAACTTTCAGTATATCACTCGTTTAAATGGCAAATTAAGCTTTCTTGGAAGTAAGTTAAAATTAAAAGCACAAAAGAGTTAGGACTGCTGCAATATTTAAATCGCAAACGAAGGCTTAGGTGGAGGAAAAATCTAAAGCAATTTCAAATTAGTTTCGATATTTCAAAATATGCGTTCTTGAATAAAAAATATGCTATAAACATATACGAAATAGCACATTCAGAGAATAGTGGATACAACTACGAAAATCATGATGCCTCGGAATTCGTAATATATTCAGAAAAATCAGTATATTCTCTTACTGCCAAATTAAGATAATTAGAAATAAAGTGTTTTATAATATATGAATTATATATGCGGCATTGGTGAAGCAATTTAATTATCCTTTCACCAACTTACATCAGCATATACACAGTCCCATTACTTCAAATGCACAATTCGATCCATGCGCGTCGTCAACGAAATGGGAAACTGATTAATACCGTCCTAGGAACAGTAACAACTATGTCTCACTGCTTACATCGCACGAGCAACGATGTACCGAATCTCATTGCCAATTCACCAGATCAAAGTAGCATGTACGCAAATGATTGTGCACAGTACAGACTTTGGCGGCGTCGGAGAAGGCAACGTTTTTTACGCATATTTAAATTTTATACATATTGCGCTATGTGTTTGTTTTTCTATTGCAACACGGTTGACGCCGCACTAAAAGAAGGCTTTCGAATCGAACATGGTAATAGCAAGTTGAATAGCGCTTCATCGGGTACAAACAACGCCAATGCTACGTCACAGTTGCGTTTGCAATTTGGGTCTAGTGATATAATAGCACAATTTAGTTTGCCTGAAGGTGCACTTGGTAACGGCAATGGCAGTTACAATGGTGTTACCACTTCAACAATGATAAACAACTTAAATGCGCCAAATCACTCCATGCCAACCATAAGTGGTGCACAGGACAAGAATTATTTCACACATTTAACGTACGATTTTAAGCGGAAAGTTTTTTACGCCGGTGCCACCAATAAGATACTGCAATTAAATGAAAATTTGCGAGTTTTGTCGCAGGCATTAACCGGCCCAAAATATGATTCGCCGCAATGTCATGCCAGTGGCTGTCCGGATGATGTGGAAACCGCATTAGTTAATAATCATAATAAAATACTAATTGTTAATTATGTGCAAGGTGTCGGCATACTTATTGTTTGCGGTAGTGTGCGACAAGGTAAATATTTTTTATTCTATAAAGTGGCTATGTAACTGTTATTTTGTTTCTGTAGGCGCTTGTGAAATGTACAATCTGACAAATTTCCCGCATTCGCCGAAATTCATTGAAACACCTTTGGCCGCAAATGATGAGTTTGCGTCCACGTATGCGTTTGTCGGGCCAGCAAAGTATTCTTGGAAAGATGAGGATATACTCTATGTTGGTACAACATTCACAAATGTTGGCGATTATCGGCATGACGTGCCGGCGATTTCGTCACGTCGCTTAGACGATTTAAACTACGTTGAGTTTTCAATACAGCAATCTATTATTAATATCGATGTGAAATATCGAGATCATTTTCTTGTTAATTACGTGTATGGATTTAATTCTTCAGAATATGCATATTTTGCTATCGTGCAGAAAAAATCGCATTTAGCTGATGAGGCTGGTTTTGTGACTCGATTGGCACGCATATGTGTTACAGACCCGAATTATGATACTTACACGGAGGTAACCATACAATGTCTTGCCACGAAGAACAATATCGACTATAATATCCTACGCGATGCAAAGATAACACAAGCTGGACAAAAATTGGCACAAACGTTGGGTATAAAGCGTGGCGATGCTGTTTTAGTTGCGATTTTCTCCCCCTCCAATGAGATTACGGACCAAGCTGAAGCCAATTCGGCCATGTGCTTATACAGCCTCAAAGATATTGAGGAAGTATTCAACGAGAATATACACATGTGTTTCAATGGCACAATAAAAGATCGTAATTTAGGCTATATCTCTGGCACGATCGATGATGGCCACTGTCCAGTTGCAGGAGTAAGTATTCAACTCAAAAATATTTAACGTAATGTGTTTTATATTTAAATTTTTTTTCAGACTATAGGGAATATACAAGACTTTTGCACCGTGGGTTTGAAAATCAGTGGTTCATCACCCATAACGGTGCAAGCATTACTGCATTTTGATAACGTCAGTATTACATCAGTTACCACCACAACTACTGGTCCGCATTCATTGGCATTTTTGGGTACTGAAACCGGTACAATCAAAAAAGTATTAATATCTGGTCACAATGCTGGCGAATACGAGGAGATAGCCGTCGACCCTGGTAATAAAATCTTACAGGACACTATGATGTCCGCGGATAAAGACTTCCTGTATGTACTTTCAAAGCGTAAGGTAAGTTGTAACAAGTAACATTATTTTCTTGGTAAAATAACAAAGAAAGTACATTACTATTACTATTGCCCAACTGCATTGCTACCTGTGTTCCATTGGGATCCCCGTTATATACAAAATGTTATTTAGTAAAAATTCTTATAAATTCCTGGAAACGAAAAGAGAAGCTCTATAAACCAAACTCACCCTTTAGTGCCACATGATACACCATGAAAATATGTGAAAAATACAAAGATTAGTTTGAAAACTACTAAAAGTGCATTAAATTAATAACGAAAAAGAAGAAACGAAAGAAACACTCATTTTTACAGGTGAAATGAGGTGCACAGATTTAAAAAGTTTTTAAATGGGCGTGGCGTCGCCCACTTTAGATTCAAAAACCATATCTCGACTGATTTTAATAATATTTGGTACATGTAATTTTCGTGACATTCTGATATTACCGCCGGAAAATAAGCGAAATCGGTAGACAACAACACTTAGTTTCCATATAATACAATATTGAATTCCAACTTATTCGTTCCCCTCCAGAATAAATGAAGATCTTCCGATCGGAATTAAACTTTACACAAATACAAATTTGAGGTGTGGCATAACTTATTGAAAAATTGTCGAAATCGGACTATAACTTTTCCAGGCACCAGATATCGAACAAGCAGAGGTTGTATAAACATACGTTGGGCTTTATACCCCATATATCGGTTAATATGTGAAATATGTTAGCAAAATTAAAGTAATTTATAACTATTTATCTAGTTTAGCTTGGTGGTTGAAATAGTTGAAATCGGTCCAGGAATTGCGACAGCTTCCATATACTATATGTATGTGATTGGCGTTGCAACCGTTTAGCCGGTTATAGCCGAATCGACGATAGTGCGCCACCTCTCTCTCTCCTTCGCAGTTCGGCGCCAGTTGGAGATCCCAAGTGTAACCAAGTCGCTCTCCACCTGGTCCCTCCAACGGAGTGGAGGCCTTCCCCTTCCTCGGCTTCCTCCGGCGGGTACTGCATCGAACACTTTCAGGGCTGGAGTGTTTTCGTCCATTCGGACAACATGACCTAGCCAGCGTAACCGCTGTCTTTTTATTTGCTGAACTATGTCAATGTCGTCGTATAACTCGTACAGCTCATCGTTCCATCGTCTGCGGTATTCGTCGTTGCCAATGTTCAGAGGACCATAAATCTTACGCAAAAACAAGTTTTCCCGAAAAAGTCATTGCGCTGACTTGGATTGCCGAAAGAGTTTTTAACCGATTTCATATTTTTTTATACTCTCGCGACAAAAGTTGCTAAGAGAGCATTATAGTTTTGTTTACATAACGGTTGTTTGTAAGTCATAAAACTAAACGAGTTAGATATAGGGTTATATATATGATCAGGGTGACGAGACAAGTGAAAATCCGAATGTCTGTCTGTCCGTCCGTTCGTCCGTCCGTACAACGGATATGTATGTATGTGATTGGCGTTCAACCGTTTAGCCGGTTATAGCCGCATCGATGAGAGCGCGCCACTCCTCTCTTTCCTTCGCAGTTCAGCGCCAGTTGGAGATTCCAAGTGTAACCAGGTCGCTCTCCACCTGGTCCCTCCAACGGAGTGGAGGCCTTCCCCTTCCTCGGCTTCCTCCGGCGGGTACTGCATCGCACACTTTCAGAGCTGGAGGGTTTTCGTCCATTCGGACAACATGACCTAGCCAGCGTAGCCGCTGTCTTTTAATTCGCTGAACTATGTCAATGTCGTCGTATAACTCGTACAGCTCATCGTTCCATCGTCTGCGGTATTCGCCGTTGCCAATATTCTGAGGACCATAAATCTTGCGCAAAATTTTCCTCTCGAAAACTCCTAGTGTCTCATCTGATGTTGACATCGTCCAAGCTTCTGCACCGTAAAGCAGGACGGGAATGATAAGCGACTTGTAGAGCTTGATTTTTGTTCGTCGAGAGAGGACTTTACTGTTCAATTGCCTACTCAGTCCAAAGTAGCACCTGTTGGCAAGAGTGATTCTGCGCCGGATTTCGAGGCTGACATTGTTCGTGTTGTTGATGCTGGTTCCCAGGTGTACGAAATTATCAACGACCTCGAAGTTATGACTGTCAACAGTGACGTGGGAGCCAAGACGCGAATGCGCCGACTCTTTGCTTGATGACAGGAGATATTTCGTCTTGTCCTCATTCACCTCCAGACCCATTCGCTTCGCCTCTTTATCCATGTGGGAAAAAGCAGAACAAACGGCGCGGTTGTTGCTTCCGATGATATCAATATTATCGGCGTACGCCAGGAGCTGTACACTCTTGTAGAAGATTGTACCTTCTCTCTTCAGCTCTGCAGCTCTAATAATTTTTTCCAGCATCAGGTTAAAGAAGTCGCACGATAGTGAGTCACCTTGTCTGAAACCTCGTTTGGTATCGAACGGCTCGGAGAGGTCCTTCCCAATCATGACGGAGCTTTTGGTGTTGCTCAACGTCAATTTACACAGCCGTATTAGTTTTGCGGGGATACCAAATTCAGACATCGCGGCGTAAAGGCAGCTCCTTTTCGTGCTGTCGAAAGCAGCTTTAAAGTCGACAAAGAGATGGTGTGTGTCGATCCTCTTTTCACGGGTCTTCTCCAAAATTTGGCGCATGGTGAATATCTGGTCAGTTGTCGGTTTTTCAGGTCTAAAGCCACACTGATAAGGTCCAATCAGTTTGTTGACGGTGGGCTTTAGTCTTTCACTCCGCTCGATAGAACCGTGTATGCGATATTTAGGAGGCTGATCCCACGGTAATTGACGCAAATTGTGGGGTCTCCCTTTTTGTGTATTGGGCAGAGTACACTGAGATTCCACTCGTCAGGCATGCTTTCTTCCGACCATATTCTGCAAAGAAGCTGATGCAGGAACCTTATCACTTCTTCGCCGCCGTATTTGAATAGTTCTGCCGGTAATCTATCCGGTATTGGAACATCTGTTCCATCGTCATCGATTGGGGGATCGGGTTCGCCATCTCCTGGTGTTGTACTCTCACTGCCATTCAGCAGGTCGGAGAAGTCTTCCCTCCATAATCCCAGTATGCTCTGGACATCGGTTACCAGATTACCACCTTGGTCTCTACATGAGGATGCTCCGGTCTTGAAACCTTCGTTAAGTCGCTTCATTTTTTCATAAAATTTTTGAGCATTCCCTCTGTCTGCCAGCTTCTCAAGCTGTTCGTACTCCAGCATTTCGGCCTCTTTCTTTTCTTTGTCTGCAGATGCGTCTCGCTTCCCTCTTCAGCTCTCGGTATCTATCCCATCCCGCACGTGTTGTGGTCGTTTGCAACGTTGCGAGGTAGACAGTCTGTTTTCTCTCCGCAGCACTCCTCATCGTACCAGCTTGTTTTTTGTCGTTGCCGAAAACCAATTGTTTCGGCTGCAGCGGTACGCAGTGAGTTTGAGATGCCGTTCCACAGTTCCCTTATACCGAGATACTGATGAGTGCTCTCAGAGAGCAGGAGTGCAAGTCGAGTAGAGTATTTCGTGGCTGTCTGTTGCGATTGCAGTTTTTCGACGTCGAACCTTCCTTGTGTTTGTTGAAGGGCATTCTTTGCTGCACAGAGGCATGTGCGTATATTCGCTGCGACCAGATAATGATCCGAGTCTATATTTGGTCCTCGGAGCGTACGCACGTCTAAAACACAGGAGACATGTCTTCCGTCTATCACAACGTGATCGATTTGGTTCCGCGTGTTTCGATCAGGAGACAGCCAAGTAGCTTGATGTATTTTCTTATGCGGGAATCTGGTACTAAAGGCGACCATATTTCGGGCCCCAGCGAAGTCGATCAGCCTCAGGCCGTTTGGCGATGTTTCGTCATGGAGGCTGAATTTTCCGACTGTTGTGCCAAAGACACCTTCTTTACCCACCCTGGCGTTAAAATCGCCAAGCACGACTTTAACATCGTGGCGGGGGCAGCGCTCATAGGTGCGTTCTAGGCGCTCACAGAAAGCATCTTTGGTCACATCGTCCTTCTCTTCCGTTGGGGCGTGGGCGCATATCAGCGATATGTTGAAGAACCTCGCTTTGATGCGGATTGTGGCTAGACGTTCATCCACAGGAGTGAGTGCCAGGACTCTGCGACGTAGTATCTCTCCCACCACAAATCCAACACCAAATTTGCGCTCCTTTATATGGCCGCTGTAGTAGATGTCACAAGGACCCACCTTCTTCCGTCCTTGTCCCGTTCATCGCACTTCTTGGATGGCGGTGATGTCAGCCTTTAGTCGTATGAGGACATCAACCAGCTGGGCAGAGGCACTTTCCCAATTAAGGGTCCGGACATTCCAAGTGCATGCCCTTAAATCATTATCCTTAAAACGTTTGCAGAGGTCGTCATCAAAAGGGGGGTGTCTCATCCGAGGCTTTCGTCGATTTTCCATTGGTACTTTGTTTTTATGTGGTGGGTCCCAAGCCCTACGCACAACCGCATAAGCGGGCTTCGCCTTCTCACTTTAGCTCGCCTTCAAACGGATGTCTGTTGGCTACCCAGAGGATACTTGGTCTAAAACCGGAAGTCGTGAGCTGCTTGAACCATGTGGAGAAGAATCGTTTCTGGTCACTCCCAAGTGAATGACAATCAAAAACTTTCCTCACTTGCGTTAATTTCTACACATGATCCCATCCTCCCATATCGGAAACCAATAGAGCTATATAAACCAAACTTTCTGCAGTCGTTTTTTTAGCTACTTCTTCATACAGTCCAAAAATGAATCGGGTAATAACCACGACCACCTCCCATACAAAGGTTAGGTGGAAAATTGCTAAAAGTGGGTTAACTCACTAACGAAAAACGTCAGAAACACTAAATTTCACATAAGAAATGGCAGATGGAAGCTGCACACAGATTTTTTTACAAAATGGAAAATGGGCGTGGCGTCGCCAACTTATGCGTCAAAGACCATTACTCAGGAACTACTCGACCGATTTCAATGAATAATTTCCTTACATCCCAATGATATGTTTTGAAAATAGGCCAAATTGCTTCACAACCACGCCTACTTCCTATATACCAGAACTTTGAAGACGATCTGAATCGTTTACATTACAATATATAAAGTAAGCACTAGTGAAGATATCGGTGTAGAACTTTGTAAATAATGTGTTTATAGTGTGGCAGCGCCATTCTAAAAATCGCCGAAATCGGACCATAGGTTTTTAAGGCCCCATATATCGAACACGAGGACCTCGGTGCTTCTAACCTAATATTATGGTTTCCAACTTTCAATGGAGTTTACACAATATGTATGACGAATATATGGGTCAAATTGTGTATTATATAATATAAATAAAGTTAAATAAATAAATTGCGAGAGTATAAAATGTTCGGTTACACCCGAACTTATCCCTCCCTTACTTGTTTCGTATGCTTTTTACGCATGTTGTAGTTGTAGCAGAAATTATTCTCCAAATATTTGTTAAGCACGCTGTTTTTGGCCCAGTCCATTCCGGCAACGTAGACCTTACGTAGTCGCGCTAACGATGTAGCATAAGTGTATATGTTAAACCCCGGCTCAAATGGCATGTTTTCGTCAATATAGTGCAAAGTTGATATATTAAATTCAAATCTAGCGGTTGACCTGGTCCAATTGTTCAATCTGGTTAATAAAAGTGCTTTGCAAACATGCTCTTGTGCTTGGGATACTGTTGATTGATATACTTATTCAAGCACATTTCCTCAGCACAAAAAAACTTCACGTTTAAATAACTTTTTTATACTCTCGCAACATGTTGCACAGAGTATTATAGTTTTGTTCACATAACGGTTGTTTGAAAGTCATGAAACAAAACGAGTTAGATATAGGGTAATATATATATAAATGATCAGGATGACGATTGGAGTTGAACTCCGGATGTCTGTCCGTCTGTCCGTGCAAGCGATAACTTGAGTAAAAATTAAGATATCTTTATGAAACTTGGAAGACATATTCCTTGGCAACCTGAGGAGGTTGCTTCCGAAGATGATTTTTTGCATCAGTCCACTGCCACGCCCACAAAATGCGAAAGCTATATAAACCAAACTTTCTGCATTCGTTTCTTTTAGCCGTTTCCTTATACAGTTCAAAATGAAAGAAATCGGATAATGTTGTTGTTGTTGTAGCGGCATAAAACATTCCCCAAATAATTTTGAGGAATGCTGCCGATTTGACAGTCCTTGGCCGGATAAAAATCCGGGTCCGTTCCGGTTACGTAGAACCGACTGTCGTGGGCGGATAATAACCACGCCCACCTACCATACAAAGGTTAGGTTGAAAATTGCTAAAAGTGGGTTAACTCACTAACGAAAAACGTCAGAAACACTAAATTTTACATAAGAAATGGCAGATGGAAGCTGCACACAGATTTTTTTACAAAATGGAAAATGGGCGTGGCGTCGCCCACTTATGGGTCAAAAACCATATCTCAAGAACTACTCGACCGATTTCAATGAAATTCGGTATACAACAGTTTCTTGGCACCCTCAAGACACGGGTTTAATATGGACGAAATCGGTTCACAACTACGCCTACTTCCCATAAAACTAAATTTTGAATACTGATTCGTTCACTTTATAATACATATATACATTAGGAACAAATGAAGATAGCGGAATAAAGCTTTACACAAATGTTGTATTTGAGCTGTGACATCAGTTGTGGAATAATTGTCAAAATCGGACCATGACTTTTCAAGGCCCCTGATATAGAACATGAAGAACTCAGTGCCTAAGGGTAATTTTTCACCGAAAATATAGGTAAATCTCTCAGATATTTTCAAGTAATTCATTTCCTCTGGTGTACCTATTATTTTGGGCAGGCTGATTTCGGCTACGTAACATGTTTGGATCCACATTTCTTTGTTTTGCTTAATTTTACCTGCAAATATCTAAAGAATAGAACGGCGTTTGCACTTTTCTTAAAAATTTGAATAAATATTGTCTCTCAACTTCAACAGATGTAAAGCAACCGCAGACCAAGAAAGACGGCTTGACTGTGAAATATTTTATTTTATTTTTTGTTTTTATTTTATTATTTTTGTTCTAATCTTACCAACTTGCTTTCAAACGTATAACCACAAATAATATCAAATAATTTCTAACTACTTGCTAGATAACCAAATTGCGAGTTGAACACTGCTCGGTTTATACAAATTGTTCTGTTTGCTTGGAATCACGTGACCCATTCTGTGGCTGGTGTTCATTGGAGAAGCGTTGTACCGTACGTTCAGCATGTCAAAAGGACACTTCTGCCGCTCGTTGGCTCTCCTTGGGCAGTGGCCAACAATGCATCGATTTCGAATCTGTTGTGCCTGACAAAATACCCATTACTGAGTTGACAGAATTGCAATTGATTATACGTACGTTGCCAGAACCATTCAATGCTAAATATCGTTGCGTTTTTGGCAATTCAACACCAATCGACGCGGATGTTATCGAAAACGGTTTAGCTTGTATGACGCCACCATTGGAGGAGCGACCGAAAATTCCAGCAAATATGGATCATGTGCTGGTGCCACTTGCTGTGCGCAGTTCGGAAACAAATAAAGACTTTGTGTCGCGTTCATTTGCATTTTTCGATTGTTCGCGACATAACATCTGTCAGAACTGCGTACGTAGTATTTGGGGTTGTAACTGGTGCATTTACGATAATCGGTGCATACATCGAATGGAGCAGTGCAGAAATATGGAGAACGTGATTAGTAATGAAGAGCACTGCCCGCATCTGAAAGCCTCACGTCAATTAATATTACTACCTGTACAAGTGCCAAAGGAAATAAGGCTAGAAATTGAAAATTTGCCGAAGCCAAAAAGTGCGCACTCCGGATTTCTGTGCACAGTGCAAATCGAAACATCACAAATGCTTTTACCAGCGCGCATTGAATCCAATAATGTTGTCGTATGCGAGAAGACACTGGTAAATAATAAAAAAATTTTGAATTTTTCATTCTTTACTAATTTATTGTATTTTAGTATTTCTACGAAACCAATACGCATGAATATGAAGCAAAAGTGGATATCACATGGAATCGCCAACATTACGTCGATACGGCCACGATTATTCTCTACAAATGTGACATATTGGGTTCACATCGCGAGCATGCCGATTGTAGTTTATGCGTGACAAGAGACCCGAAATATCAGTGTGCGTGGTGTGGCAACTCATGTGTTTACAACGAAACATGTTCAACTGATATATTGGAGCACTCACCACATATATACGACTCGCCATATTCGCTGGTGCATGCGCACGATTGTCCACGTCCGCGTATTGATATGATCAAACCTTTATCAGGACCAATTGAAGGCGGCACCATAATCACCATTGAAGGCAGCAATCTTGGCATACGCGAAGAAGATGTACGCGGAAAAATATCGATTGGCAAAGTGCCATGTGAATTGGTTAATTACGAGATTTCAGTGAAAATTGAGTGTCGTACAGGCGCGGTTTCGCAGGAACTCTCCGCGCCAATAAAAGTTGCGAATGAAGCTGGCTACACAGAGTCCAGTGTGCAATTTCACTACAAGAATATACAACTTAGTGGTTTGCAGCCGACACTGGGGCCAAGGTCTGGTGGTACACAAATTTCCCTAATGGGTAAATATCTGAATATTGGCTCACGCATACAGGCCTTTCTTGATGAATACGAATGTCATATAAATATTACGCAAGCATCCTCTTCGCGCTTAACTTGCATCACTTCCGAGTCGACACAACCGGAACCCATACGCACTTTGCATTTAGTTATTGATGGTGCCAACCGCACATTTACATGCAACAATCCGGTATTGCCACAAATAAATCAGCAAGAAAGCACGTACAGTCAACGTCATATTGTAACGCCTGATTTAGATTATAATCATCATTATCTCACACCGACGTCACGTGTATGCTCCATCTTTAATTATACACAAGATCCGCGTATAATGCAAATTAAACCGCTACGTAGCTTCATTAGTGGCGGCAGGGTGTTGACAGTACACGGTTTACACTTGGACTCCATACAGAAGCCTGAGTTGGAAGTGACGATCGATAATAAACGTGTGAATAAAACGGCTTGCACAGTCATAAACTCGAATCAGATGGAGTGCCCATCGCCATCGGTTAATTTGAAATTTTTGGAATATAAAGCTTCTTTAGAACAAATCCCAACAGCCGACACCAGCCCATACATTTCAACACTACCCATCTATAAATTTGATACAATAAACAAGCGTAGTACACAGGATAACTCGTACATGTACACAACGACAAGCAACACGGCAAGTGGTTACTTTGCTGGCACAGGCGTCAATACGGATGTTACATCGTTTGCGAAAATGCGTGAGACACAGTTAAACCTACAAGTGGGCTTCATCATGGACAATGTGCAGTGGGTACGCGATTTAAGCAAATACTTTCAGAGCATACGCAGCACTATTGTTTACGTTTCGGACCCTAAATACACGCCGTTTCCAGGCGGCATTAAGTTGTACAAAGGGGATACCTTAGTCATAGAAGGCGAACAATTGAACATTGCAGCCGATGAGTATGATGTGAATGTCACAATCGGCACTATGCAGTGTAACATTACAAGCTTAGCGTTAAACCAATTAGTTTGTATACCACCAGAAAAGCAGCCAGTCTCAACTGACGAAACTGGGCTGGAGCAGCCCAACTCTTTGCCTTTGGTTGTTGTGAAAGTCGGCCGGAATTTACGTTTCGTTATTGGCCACCTAAAGTATGATTTGCATAAGCCGTACGCATTCTCCAATGCACTGGTGGCTATCATTGTTGCAGTTATCACCGCGCTGATAGCCTTGTTTGTTGTACTAATTATCTATAGAAGAAAATCAACGCAAGCCGAACGTGAATACAAGCGTATACAAATTCAAATGATCACATTGGAGAGTAATGTGCGTTCCGAGTGTAAACAAGCGTTTGCCGAATTGCAAACAGATATGACTGATTTGACGGCTGATTTAGAGAGTAGCGGCATACCCACGCTCGACCATGTCAATTACATAATGAAAGTGTTCTTTCCGGGCGTTTCCGACCACCCCATTTTGGTAGCACCGAAGGTAAATCGATACTGCTTTCATATTAAAGTTAAAGGGATTTTTATTGCATTTTCTTATTAGACTAAAATGATATATAGTGTAAATATATATATCTGATATATGCAATTGTTTTTAAGAGGTCCCATCTAACCGGTTGAAAACAAGCGTAGTCTTACATTTTTTTAAAATATATATACAATTATATACAGTTGAACCCGCCTAACGCGAATCAATGTAATCCTCATAAAGACTACGAGTTAGAGAGACTTCCGAGTAATGGCAGGTAATTTGTATGAAATTTGACTTCTATTCGATAGTTCGAGTTATGGAGTGCTTCAAGGTATGGAAGTTCGACTGTATTTCATTTAAGCAATTTTGTGAAATTTTTATTTAAAAATTCAGAAAACTCAGCCGTTGGTGGCTCAACTTCTTTGAGGTCTTAAAAAATAAAAGCGGGGAACATAACTCATTATTGGTGCAACCATATTATTTCGTTATTATATGAATAAATCTCATTATTGAACAATGGAAACAAAGAAAATCTTGAAATTTGTATTTTTCACAGAATTTTCACCAAAAAACTCACTTTTTCCTAATTTTTTTGCCATATATTGGCACGAAAAAAATAATTGTAATGAAATAAAAAAATCATTCTATCATTAACTAGTTAATGTTATTTCAAAGATCTGTGCAAAATTTGAACAAAATCACTGCATAAGTTTTCGAGATCATCAAATTATTTGTTAGAAGCCTTAAACAATTAGAATTTTCACAAAATTTTTCTGCGGAAACTCCTAAATTTATTATTCTTAGGATTTGTACCGCTATTCTGGTAACTTTGTAGAGTACTGCATGTAAAATAACAGTTTTTGAAGAACTTCGGGAACCCCTACATTACGAAATTGAAATAATAAAAATCGATTATTTCAAATTTTTAAATAGATTGCAACCCCTTAAAGAACGACGAAACATACGCTATTAGAAACATACGCAATATCAAAAATATTAAGTGTGCATATTGTCAGCTTCTTGATACTGAGCAGTTGTCTTATTTTGCCAATTTTCTATAATTCTTCTTCTTGACTTTCGTAGACAACGCTTACGCGGTTATAGCCGAGTCCACAACTGCGCGCCACGCATCTCTCCTTTTGGCAGTTTGGCGCCAATTGGTAATACCAAGTGAAGACAGGTCCTTCTCCACCTGGTCCTTCCATCGGAGTGGAGGCCTCCCTCTTCCTCGGCTTCCACCAATGGGTACTGCATAAACTTTCAGAGCTGGGGCACTTTCGTCCATTCGAACAACATGACCTAGCCAGCGTAGCCGATGTCTTTTTATTCGCTGGACTATGTCTATGTCGTCGAATAACACTCATCGTTCCATTGTCTGCGGTATTCGCCGTTGCGAATGTTTAAGGGACCATAAATCTTCCGCAAAACCTTTCTCTCGAAAACTCCTAGTGCCGTCTCATCGGATGTTGACATCGTCCACGCTTCTGCACCGTAAAGTAGGACGGGAATGATGAGAGACTTGTAGAGTTTGGTTTTTGTTCGTCGAGAGAGTACTTTACTTTTCAATTGCCTACTCAGTCCAAAGTAGCACCTGGTGGCAAGAGTGATTCTGCGTTGGATTTCCAGGCTGACATTGTTATTGCTGTTAATGCTGTTTCCTAGGTAGACGAAATTATCTACAACTTCAAAGTTATGACTGTCAACAGTGACGTCGGAGCCAATACGCGAATGCGCTGACTGTTTGTTTGACGACAGGAGATATTTCGTCTTGTCCTCGTTCACCACCAGACCCCTTCGCTTCGCTTCCCTATCCAGTCTGGAAAAATCAGAACTAACGGCGCGGGTGTTGTTTCCAATGATATCGACATAATCGGCGTGCGCCAGTAGCTGTACACTCTTATAAAAAATTCTACCTTCTCTGTTTAGCTCTGCGGCTCGGAACTATTTTTTCCAGCATCTGGTAAAAAAAGTCACATGATAGCGAGTCTCCATGTCTGAAACCTCGTTTGGTATCGAGCGGCTCGGAGAGGTCCTTCCCGATCCTGACGGAGATATTGGTGTTGCTCAACGTCAGCTTACACAGCCGTATTAGTTTTGCGGGGATACCAAATTCAGACATCGCGGAATAAAGGCAGCTCCTTTTCGTGTTGTCGAAAGCAGCTTTAAAGCCACGGTAGTTGGCGCAGATTTTCGGGTCTCCCTTTTTGTGAATTGGGCAGAGTACACTGAGATTCTAATCGTCGGGCATGCTTTCTTCCGACCATATTCCGCAAAGAAGCTGATGCATGCACCTTATCAGCTTTTCGCCGCCATATTTGAATAGTTCGGCCGGCAATGCATCGGCCCCGGCCGCCTTGTTCTTCAAGCGTTTAATTGCTATTATAATTTCTTCACGGTCGGGAAATGGAACATCTGTTCCATCGTCGTCGATTGGGGAATCGAGTTCGCCATCTCCTGGCGTTGTACTTTCACTGTCATTCAGCAGGCTGGAGAAGTGTTCCCTCCACAAACACAGTATACTCTGGTCATCAACAACTAGATCACCTCTGGGGGTCCTACAGTAGTGTCCATTCAGTTAGTCGCCGGATCTTTTCGTAAAATTTTCGAACATTAACCCTGTCGGCCAGCTTGTCAAGCTCTTCATTCTCACGCATTTCGGCCTCTTTCTTTTTTGTCTGCAGATGCGTCTCGCTTCCCTCTTCAGCTCTATACCATACCAAGGTAATAGCAGTTAGTCACACGTAGTGTATTTTTGGGCTACGCTTACACTCGTTCTAGTATACGTCGACACGTGCTCAACTAAAAGCTGAAGTTCAGAAAACAGAAACAGAACATAACCGTTATCAACAATTTAATGAAATTCTGTTTCATACAAACATTATGCTCTAACGAGAAATATAATAATATTCAGGTGAATTTAAAAGATTTGTAAAAAACTATTTTTAGTTTCTGATACTAGATATATTTTTCATCGAAAATATCTGTAAACCTCTCAGATATCATAATGCAAATTAGTTGCAATCTTTTCTTTTTTACGTTGTGCCTTGGGCACAAGATATTAGTAAAATTGGGCAATTACTTCCCTTAACTCTCATAAAACTAATTTCATTATATTCAAATAGTATATTATTAACCGGGATATTATTGTGAGATATCTCAATACGCATATTCTTGGATATACTATAGTCTGTTGGAGGAATGTGTCCACGAACGCCGGCTCTCATATAAAATTTGCGTTGTGATAGTGGACTTCGTGCCGTATATTTGACCCATATATACATCTTTTTCGGGTCATGGTTTCGAGTATATATAATTACCTTCCACTAGCCCCTACATATCCAATATAGTGTTTAAATCGGTCTGTACCCATTATTTTATATTTTGCCCCATTGGTTGAGTTTAAGTTCTACAATTGCTTTCTTTTGTAATATTTTCATGAGATTCAAATGTGTATTTCTTAAAGCCCTCCCGTTAAAAAAAATAATACAATTTTTCTTGTGTGGATTAAATGTATTTTTGTTCGCGCGTAGAATTGAATAGTTCTGTTCACCTAAGGGTTGTTTAGGTAACCTAAAACTAAAATAGTTAGATATAAAGTTATATGTATATACAAAAGTGATCGGGATTATGAGACTATTTAAAGTCCGGATATCTGTCCATTCATACATATGTCTGTCCCTCTGTATCTTTGTCTGTCTGTGCAATCGATAACCATGACACAAATTGGCGTTAACTGAAAAGCTGTAAAGTGCTATTACTAAGGAATAAATAAAGCTATAAAATTGAAAGCGAAAACGGGTGAGCTTTATATTGTTTATACTGTTTATATTGGTTAATATATCAGATATTTTAGCGCAATTAATGGGTTCTAGTTCGGAGCCTTAAGAATGAGGTTTTTCAAACATTTTTCCTGAGAAAACTTCTAAATTTATTATTGTAAGGATTTTAAGGACCTCTACACCACTTAAAATAAAAATAAAATTTTCGAAAATTTATTTAAATAGTTGTTGTTGTAAAATTTCCATTAATTTATTTTTATTTTTCTATTAATTGTTTAGCTGCGCATGAATATTCCTCACACACCCTACGATACAGCCATGTTGCAATTCGAACAACTGATAAGCAACAAGTATTTTGTATTAACGTTTATTGAAACGCTGGAATCGCAGAAAACGTTTAACATACGCGACAAGTGAGTAATCAATTATTTAAAAATTATAATAAAATACATATATATATTATATATAATACAATATTTTATACGTAATATAATATAATAAAGTATAATTTTACACAATTACGTATTAATTATTTTGTTTTTGTGCTGTGTAGAGTTAATGTTGCTTCGCTCTTAATGATTGTCTTGATGAATAAAATGGAATATGCCACGGAGATTTTAAAGTGTCTATTATTACGTTTAATAGAGAAATCCGTGTTGGGCAAGTATCCGCAGTTAATGTTGCGACGCACTGAAAGTGTTGTCGAAAAAATGCTTACCAATTACATGGCCATTTGTATGTACGACTACTTAAAAGAATATGCTGGTTCCAGTTTATTCCTATTGTTTAAAGCCATTAAGCATCAAATAGAGAAAGGTCTTGTCGACGCTATAACACATGAGGCGCGGTATTCTTTATCCGAAGAACGTTTGCTGCACGAACAAATTCCACATTCGGTTGTAGTGCTACACATTGTACAGGATGATCTGGATGAGAAAGTGCAGTGCAAAGTGCTCGACTGGGATACGATTTCGCAAGTGAAATCGAAGATATTGGATGCGCTGTTTAAAAATACGCCATTTTCTTGCCGTCCATCAGTGTACGAAGTCGACTTAGAGTGGCGTCATGGACGTGGCGGTCATCTAACATTGCAAGATGAAGATTTAACCACGAAGACAGTACATGGCTGGAAACGCTTGAACACGCTTGCCCATTACGGCGTGAAGGAATCTGCTGTAATGTCGCTGATAGCACGGCAAGGCGATGGTTATAATACGCATTACAACAAACAGCAGCAGTCGTTTCATAATTGTAAACAAAAAAACATTTATTATAGAGCAGTACATATATAACTAACAAATTTCTTTGCAGTTTATTACATTAATAATTCACAATCGCAAATTATCATCAATAATGACATCGAAAGTGGTCTACAGCCACCGCGTGTGTACCATTTGGTGAAACCAGTGGGGAATGATCATTATATGAATATCAAGAATACCGCGATTTCTGGTGGTAACGTAACCTCTGCTTCGTGTAGTGTCGTTAACGATCGCATAAACAAGACTATACCTGAAGTGTATTTAACAAGATTATTGGCAGCTAAAGGAACTATACAAAAATTTGTTGATGATTTCTTTGCCACGATACTAACAGTGAATGAAGAATTACCGCCAGCTGTAAAATGGTTATTCGATCTGCTTGACGAAGCTGCACGTCGACACCAAGTTGTTGACACAGAAATTCTGCAAGCATGGAAATCGAATAGTTTACCATTGCGGTTTTGGGTGAATTTTATAAAGAATCCAGACTTTATTTTCGATGTAAATAAGACAGTGACGATGGACTCTTGCCTAAGTGTAATAGCACAAACTTTTATGGATGCATGCTCAACAACTGAGCATCGGCTAGGGAAAGATTCGCCTTCGAATAAGTTATTATTTGCAAAGGTTTGTACTCAGCATGTGTTGTATGCGGTGCGACTTTACATATATATATATATAAAACAATTTGTTATTATGTATTTTTAGGATATTCCACAGTATCGTAAAATGGTTAGACAATTTTATCGAGATATCGCGCGTTTGCCACAAATAAGTGATCAAGAAATCAATACAGCTATGCAGCAGTTATCGGTGCAGCAAAGCGACGAGTTCGATACGATAGCAGCATTAAAAGAGCTCTATATATATGTTACAAAATATTGGGATGAAGTAAGTGAGACAACTCTTATAACTAAGTACAGTGATCCCTGCTTAAGTGTCTATATATTGCGGCATCGTTGTTTATTTTCTAGATTTTAATATAAACTCCCTTCTTTAAGTGCCTTCGCTTAAGCGCCTGTAACATTTAAGCCACAAATACAATAATATTTACAATTTTTAACTTTAATATTTTTTAAAAACTCATAAAAATATTTAATTGTGTGGTAACATCGATGAAATCAAAAATAATCGTTCATCTCTAACTGTCAATTTTAAATTTCGCGTTTTGCTTGTAACTTATACAGTAAATATTCCGCTTGAAATAGAAAAATTTCAGGAATATGTCTAATAATATCAATTGTTTTGGCGCGCTTACTGACAATGAAATGGTTGAATGTGTATTAAATGAACATAGCGAAGTCCGTCACTCGCCAGAAATCTTCTACGATTAAACTCGATCCACCTTCAATTGTAGAAGCAATGAATGCGCCTGTCAAAAGATTTAAAGAGTGCAGCAATATTGAAAGAGAGGAAGTTGATTTTTTAAAGCAGATTTCAAAATTGTTTGCAGAAAAAAGTGCTAACTTTTTTTTTAATTAATTAATCATTTAATAAATACATTGAGTGTACTATTAATGTCATATTGATGTATTACTTACAGTATGTCAAGAAAATGTTTTGGCAAGAGAAATTTATCGTTTTCACAATTTTCTGTTGCAAGTCAATGCAATGTTTTCTGATACGATATTTTTAAGTTTGTTATATATAGTTACTAGCTGACCCCACAGGCGTTGCTCTGCGTGAAATTATTTGTTTTGAAAAGAAAAGAAAGTTGAATTTATATTTTGTTGAAAAGCATTTATTTGCGATATTTCAAAATTGTATGTAACGGGTGATTTTTTTGAGGTTAGGATTTTCATGCATTAGTATTTGACAGATCACGTGGGATTTCAGACATGGTGTCAAAGAGAAAGATGCTCAGTATGCTTTGACATTTCATCATGAATAGACTTACTAACGAGCAACGCTTGCAAATCATTGAATTTTATTACCAAAATCAGTGTTCGGTTCGAAATGTGTTTATCGACAAATTTTGTTCAGCGATGAGGCTCATTTCTGGTTGAATGGCTACGTAAATAAGCAAAATTGCCGCATTTGGGGTGAAGAGCAACCAGAAGCCGTTCAAGAACTGCCCATGCATCCCGAAAAATGCACTGTTTGGTGTGGTTTGTACGCTGGTGGAATCATTGGACCGTATTTTTTCAAAGATGCTGTTGGACGCAACGTTACGGTGAATGGCGATCGCTATCGTTCGATGCTAACAAACTTTTTGTTGCCAAAAATGGAAGAACTGAACTTGGTTGACATGTGGTTTCAACAAGATGGCGCTACATGCCACACAGCTCGCGATTCTATGGCCATTTTGAGGGAAAACTTCGGAGAACAATTCATCTCAAGAAATGGACCCGTAAGTTGGCCACCAAGATCATGCGATTTAACGCCTTTAGACTATTTTTTGTGGGGCTACGTCAAGTCTAAAGTCTACAGAAATAAGCCAGCAACTATTCCAGCTTTGGAAGACAACATTTCCGAAGAAATTCGGGCTATTCCGGCCGAAATGCTCGAAAAAGTTGCCCAAAATTGGACTTTCCGAATGGACCACCTAAGACGCAGCCGCGGTCAACATTTAAATGAAATTATCTTCAAAAAGTAAATGTCATGAACCAATCTAACGTTTCAAATAAAGAACCGATGAGATTTTGCAAATTTTATGCGTTTTTTTTTTTTTTAAAGTTATCAAGCTCTTAAAAAATCACCCTTTATGTAACGCAGCTTGATAAACAACATTTCTTGTTTTCTGTGTCGATGCGTAAATGTACAGAGAAGATTATTCATCATTCGTTGAAGTGAATTGACAAAGGGCAGGTGGAATTGATATCAAACCATTGGAAGTGTCAACCGGAATTTGCCAATTTTCAATCCTTATCAGTTCTTCTGCGGTGCATGCATGAACACTCGCATATTCATAGTAAATCGTTCGGTTTTCACGCACCGTCACAAATACGATGATTTGAGACATGCTTTCAATTCATCCGCTGCTGTTGATTTCGAAATAAGAGCAAGTATTTGCCAAAAATCGACTGCTAACAGTATCATTATGCCACCAAAGCCCCGATTATTATTCCATAGATCTTTGATTGCTCTGTCAAGTGCGTCTAGAGAATTGTCTCATCCCATATTATCAGTTTACAATTCTTCAACAGTTTTACCATTGCATGTTTAACGAAGAATCGTGTCCACTGATTTGAAAAATTTAATTTTGTGATAAATGCGTTCAAAGTTTTACGTTCAAACTGACGTTACCTGTTGGGCAGAACTCTCAAAGGATATATGTATCTCTTAGAATTTTACTCGTATCGATTTGTTGTTTTTGTA
Source organism: Zeugodacus cucurbitae (assembly GCF_028554725.1). Lineage (NCBI taxonomy): Eukaryota > Metazoa > Arthropoda > Insecta > Diptera > Tephritidae > Zeugodacus > Zeugodacus cucurbitae. Next base: position 29,644,923 of record NC_071672.1, on the reverse strand, counting down.
TAATATTTTAAACATATTTGACGATTAAAGAAGACAAACAAAATTCTAAAATTTTCAAACCCCCCTAATCCCTTAAGTGGCTCAAGTGGCTTGCATTTTGAGGCGTGCACTTAAGCGAGGATTACTGATTACTTGAGAAAATTAAATTTAAATATTTTCTGTTATTTTTGTATATTTGAAAAACATTTTTTACTATTTATTTACATTTTTATTTCTATTTATGCAATCTTTCCTATAGATAATTCATGCGCTGGATACTGATCTGAATTGCAAGAAAATGCATTTATCACATAATTTAGAGAATGTGGCATTTACGTTAGGCGGAGAGGAAACATCTGCCTGCTGACATCTGCATGAAAATCCTTCTCTTGAAAATAAAATACTATTTATAGCAACTAATTTCTTAAATATGTCGCACTACAAAATAAGGGACAATATGTATTTAGAAAACTTTAGTGGGTGTTTCAGTATCTTTAGAAACGGTGAGTATGTGAGTCCATATACATTGAATCAATCAATTTAATTTTTGAATAACTAAGTGTAAAATAACTACTAATTAATTGATTTAATGCTCTTCTAGGTGAACAGCTGCTAAATTGCAGATGCATTATTCATGTACAATATTTCACACCCTACTAAGCAGCTCTACCACAAATTTCATAGCGATAAATTTGCTACAACATTGCATATGGCTACTGTTGACTCATAGTTTTAATTGTTATCGTTTGCGGCAAATGAACAGTCGGTTATGTCAGCGAATCAACGCGGATGCCCACCATGCCAGACCGAAGCAAACATACATTATTATTAGACTGACACTACATACATATAAATATACACGCAAGATTTTTTTAACAAATAATAGATGATAAATGATAAAACACTATAACTGAAGCAAGTAACGGATTGTAAAAATATAAGTGTATGCATTTTTATTGAGAGTTTAATTATTTAATATGCAGTTATAAACAAGTCTCAAGGTATTACTATTAATTTAAATCGTAAAAATAAAATATTATTAAAAAGGTAAATGTACAGTAATATGCTACGTTGTGGCTCTCACTTACATTTGATAGCGCGAATTCTATCAACATTTATTTTAGGTGCAAGTCATTTTAATACCGCTAAGAAACAAAGGATCATTCCTACATATATAACAGGCATATTAACTATACATACATTTGCAGGTTTTTTTTCTAAATTTTTTGTATTATATCAATATCAAATAAACTCGAAAATGTTTCCAAAAAAAAGAAAAATGCTGAAGAGACTGTGCGCATGTAAATACGTACGATACGAGTTTCGCAGCACCGATTATCATATAAACCGAAGGAAATGCGCATTTTATACTCTCACAACTTGCAAGTGTGAAAGGTTGGGAGACATTTTCAGTTGGCAAAATTTTTAAAAAATTGCAAATCAGGATCGTTGTGGCATCTCTTAAGGCAGTGGTCTGCTCCCGAAAAAAAACGTTTTTTTTAAGGGAAGGAAATGATTGCGGTAAACGGAATTTTAAGACGATAGTGTACTATATTTTAGGCTTAAAAAACAATATTTATTATTAAAAAATATTGAAATTTTTTCAAAGTTGTAAGTATTTTTCTGGAGCGCCTGGAGTCTGCACTTGTAAATTGGTGCCGGTGATGGTGGTCGTGCGATGCATCTGAAACAGTCGAACCAATATTTTTTTTCTTCATTTTTATAAGTTTATTTTCTTTATGAACTAAAAAAATAACGAAGAAGTTATAAAATTCCAATTTTTTTCGAATTTTGAAAAAAAAAAATTAACTTTTTTATGAAAAAAAAAAAATTGACTAAGTTGCAAAACAAGTAGTTTAAATAATACTTCTGTCCAACTTCAAATAGAAGATAATTTAATACTGAAGCTAGATCACTTCAGTTTTCTAACACTTGTGAAAATGAAAGCTCGAGAAAACGTGCTTTAAAGTTTTCGGATTCGCATTCGCACCTGCTCGACTCTCGGCCACTAAAACTGCTCTAGATTTGAAAATATGTCGAATTGGCCTCTGGAATTTTAAAGACATATTCTTGGATAGTTTTGGAAGAGATTTAAAACAAAACAAAAAAATCGATTTTTTGAAGCCTGTAAAGCAGACTACTGCCTGAGCTCTGGGCATTAGATTTCAAATAGATCAACGTTCATTCCGCAGAGAATTCGGTAAAGTTACGGAAAAGATTTTCATTCGAAACATTTCATGTAATCAACTTTGAATTCAGATTCTAAAACCTGCTGAAAGCCGTATGCATATACCGAAATGAATAAGAAAATTAAGGTTACACTGAGGCGATACGAGCTTAATGGGTTAGGTGGGTTTCAGATGCTAAAAAAAGAATATTTTTACAATTTTTTGTTAATATTACAATCATATATTTCATTTAAGTAATTCAGATACATATTTTGTGAAAATTTTGATCTAAAAATTCTGAAAACTCAGCCGTTGGTACCTCAACTCACTTGTCTCAAAAAATAAAAGCGTTTGGCGTGAACAGCAAAACTCATTATTGGTTCAACCAAAATAAAAATAAAAATATTTCGTTATTAAATTAAAAAAAAGGAAAAATTCAAATATTAATATTAATATGTAATATTGACAGATTTTTATTGACTTTTTCGGCCAAATATTAGCTCGAAAAAAATAGTTGTAATAATAAATAAAAAAATCCTTAGTTAATTAACTAGATAACATTATTCCGAAGATGTGTGCAAAATTTCATATAATCGTTGCATCACTTTTCGAGAAATCAATTCCAGCAATTTCAAACTGACGTGGCCTGTGGAGCTGCACTTCCAAAATGTCTATCTCTTAGAATTTTACACGGATCGTTTTGATATTTTTGTATAATATTGTAAACACATTTTTCTCAAATCTTGAAATTTTAAAACCTTAAAATGAACTCCCAGGCGATATATTAGCTGTATTCGATGGTCGCTTCTTTGCTCGCTATCTTTGGGCAGATTTATCCGAGGCACAGATTCAAGTATTTTTTCATCAAAGAGATGCATAAAAGCACATTTTAGCGCATGGTGCAGGGTTCGACCATTCCCACGGGCATAAAATGGCCATAAGGCCTAAGTCACAAATAAATCTATGAAAATTTCATTCATAGGATCATAATGGGGCGGGTTATGTTCGCATGTTATTTTGTTCAGACAGTGGCCGTGGCCCCGCCTCTAAATGGGGTTTTAGTATTTAACTCGAAAACTTAATAAGCAATATAGACCAAACTTACTGGCCACATTTCCCTTCAGCATCTGATTATGTGTATGTAATTGGCGTTGAACCGTTTAGCGGGTTATAGCCGAATCGATGAGAGCGCACCACTCCTCTCTTGCCTTCGCTGATCGGCGCCAGTTGGAGATTCCAAGTGTAACCAGGTCGCTCCAACGGAGTGGAGGCCTTCCCCTTCCTCGGCTTCAGGTTAAAGAAGTCAAACGATGGTGGGTCACCTTGTCTGAAACCTCGTTTGGTATCGAACGGCTCAGAGAGGTCCTTCCCAATCATGACAGAGCATTTGGTGTTGCTCAACGTAAACTTGCACAGCCGTATTAGTTTTGCGGGGATACCAAATTCTTTTCACGGGTATTCTTCAAGATTTGGCGCATGCTGAATATCTGGTCTGTTGTTCATTTTCCAGGTCTAAAGCCACACTGATAAGGTCCAATCAGTTTGTTGACGGTGGGCTTTAGTCTTTCACACAATACGCTCGACAGAACCTTATACGCGATGTTGAGGAGGCTTATCCCACGGTAATTGGCACAGTTTGTGGGATCTCCCTTTTTATGGAGTGGGAAGAGCACACTGAGATTCCAATCGTCAGGCATGCTTTCTTCCGACCATATTCTGCAAAGAAGCTGATGCATGCACCTTATCAGTTCTTCGCCGCCGTGTTTGAATAGCTCAGCCGGTAATCCATCGGCCCCAGCTGCTTTGTTGTTCTTCAAGCGGCTAATTGCTATTCGAATTTCTTCATGGTCGGGTAATGGAACATCTGTTCCATCGTCATCGATTGGGGGATCGGGTTCGCCATCTCCTGGTGTTGTACTTTCACTGCTATTCAGCAGGTCGGGGAAGTGTTCCCTCCATAATCCCAGTATGCTCTGGACATCGGTTACCCGATTACCACCTTGGTCTCTACATGAGGATGCTCCGGTCTTGAAACCTTCGTTAAGTCGCTTCATTTTTTCATAAAATTTTCGAGCATTCGCTCTGTCTGCCAGCTTCTCAAGCTCTTTGTACTCACGCATTTCGGCCTCTTTCTTTTTTTGTCTGCAAATGCGTCTCGCTTCCCTCTTCAGCTCTCGGTATCTTTCCCATCCCGCTCGTGTTGCGGTCGATCGCAACATTGCGAGGTAGGCAGTCTGTTTTCTCTCCACTGCGAGACGACAATCCTCATCATACCAGCTGTTTTTTTGACTTTTCCGAACACCAATGGTTTCGGTTGCAGCTGTACGTAAGGAGTTTGATATGCCGTCCCACAGCTCCCTTATACCGAAATGCTGATGAGTGCTCTCAGAGAGCAGGAGTGCAAGTCGAGTAGAGTATTTCGTGGCTGTCTGTTGCGTTTGCAGCTTTTAGACGTCCTTCCTTTTGTTTGTTGACGGGCGTTCTTTGCTGCACAGAGGCGGGTGCGTATCTTCGCTGCAACCAGATAATGGTCCGAGTCTATATTTGGTCCTCAGAGAGTACGCACGTCTAAAACACTGTAGATATGTCTTCCGTCTATCACAACGTGATCGATTTGGTTACGCGTGTTTCGATCAGGAGACAGCCAAGTAGCTTAATGTATTTTCATATGCGGGAATCTGGTACTACAGACGACCATATTACGGGCTCCAGCGAAGTCGATCAGTCTCAGGCCGTTTGGCGATGTTTCGTCATGGAGGCTGAATTTTCCGACTGTTGTGCCAAAGACACCTTCTTTACCCACCCTTGCGTTAAAATTGCCAAGCACGACTTTAACATCGTGGCGGGGGCAGCGCTCATATAGGTGCGTTCTAGGCGCTCATATAAAGCATCTTTGGTCACATCGTCCTTCTCTTCCGTTGGGGCGTGGGCACAAATCAGCGATATGTTGAAGAACCTCGCTTTTATGCGGATTGTGGCTAGACGTTCATCCACCGGGGTGAATGCCAGGACTCGGCGACGGAGTCTCTCTCCCACCACAAATCCAGCACCAAATTTGCGCTCCTTTATATGGCTGCTGTAGTATATGTCACAAGGACCCAGTTTCTTCCATCCTTGTCTCGTCCATCGCACTTCGTAGATGGCGGTGATGTCAGCCTTTAGTCGTATGAGGACATGAACCAGCTGGGCAGAGGCACCTTCACAATTAAGCGTCCGGACATTCCTGGTGCATGCCTTTAAATCATAGTCTTTTATACGTTTGCTTTTATACTTTGCCCAATATTGCAAACGAGTCAAGGGTGTCTATTAGGACGCCTACTTATGAAATTATCAAGATCCTAAAAGAGCTAAATCCGAAAAAGTCTTCAGGACACGATAATATTACTCCAAAAATGTTAATTGAGTTGCCTAATATTGCTATATTAGTGCTCTCTTTGCTCTTTAATGCAATTCTTGGTTTCGGGTACTTTCCAATTTCGTGGAAAAAGTCGCAGATCATCATGATAGATAAACCTGGAAAAGACCTAACACAACCATCTTCCTATAGACCAATAAGTCTCTTACCATGTCTTTCCAAAATATTCGAAAAAGTTTTACTATCAAAAATGTCTCCTTTCCTCCACGAAAATAATATAATACCAACCCATCAATTCGGTTTTCGTGCTAAACATGGCACAGTAGAGCAAGTGAATAGAATTACAAACGAAATCAGGAAAGCATCGAGCACAGAGAGTACTGTTCAGCTATTTTTCTCGATGTAGCTCAGGCGTTCGATAAGGTCTGGCATGAAGGCCTTTTATGGAAAATCAAAAACGTTTTACCTTACGAATTGCATAAAACATTGGAGTCATATTTAAGAAATAGGAAATTTACGGTTAAAGTAGCAGATTTTATATCAGAAGAACGAGCAATAAGGGCCGGTGTACCTCAGGGCAGTGTATTAGGCCCCACTCTGTACATAATATATACAGCAGACATTCCAATAGCTAATAACGTATTGACATCCACTTTTGCGGATGACACAGCCATAGTAAGCCGAAACAAATGCCCCATTAGAGCATCAAGAGTATTAGAGGAGCACTTAACTTGTGTCGAAGAATGGCTAGCCAACTGGCGTATAAAAATTAATGAGCAAAAATGCAAGCATGTTACATTTTCTCTAAGGCCAGAAACATGTCGGACAGTTAAAATAAACAATGTATTAGTACCCCAAGCGAATGAAGTAACTTATCTTGGGATTCACCTGGATCGAAGGCTTACGTGTCGGAAACATATAGCGAGTAAAGTAACTTGCATGAAGTTAAGAGCAGCAAATTTAAATTGGCTTCTAATCAAAAATTCTAAACTTAGCCTGGACAACAAAGTCCTGTTATACAATGCAATCATAAAACCGATTTGGATGTATGGTATTCAACTGTGGGGTACGACCTGTGCAACCAACATTGATATAATTCAGAGATTCCAATCTAAAATGCCTAGAACAATAACGGTCACCATGGTACATGCGTAATGAAAATATCCATAAGGATCTTGATATTCCTATGGTAAAGAAGGAAATAGAGGACAGCAGAAAGAAATATATTTCTAAACTTCGTGAACATCCAAACCCATTGGCAAACGCCTTGGTACATTCCAATCAGACTCGTTTAAAAAGAAGAGATCTACTTGCCTACTAAAGAGCAACGTTCTGCTAAAAAGCTCAAACACATTCTTGAGCTTACTTAGTTGTAATTAGATCTAAGATTTTAATACTTATTGTTAGGCTTTAAACAAAGCAGATTCAATAAATAAAGAAATATTGAAAAAAAAAAAATACGTTTGCTGTGGTCGTCATCAAAAGGAGGGTGTCTCATCCGAGGCTGTTGCTTCTTATTCATTGTTATTCGTTTTTATGTGGTGGGTCCCAAACCCTACGCACAACCGCATAAGCGGGATTCGCCTTCTCACTTTGGCTCGGCTTCAAACGGATGTTTGTGAGCTACCCAGAGGATACTTGGACTAAAACCGGAAGTCGTGAGCTGCTTGAATCATATGGAGAAGAATCGTTTCTGGCCACTCCCAAGTGAATGACAATCAGAAACTTTCCTCACTTACGTGAACTTCTGCACATGATCCCATTCTCCAACAAAAACAACAACAAATTTGATTATACACCATGAAAATGTGCGAAATAGGTAAAAAACCACGCCCACCCCATATAAAGATTATGTTAAAAACTACTAAAAGTGCGTTAAATTAATATCGAAAAATTTTACAAAAGATATTACAAAAAAGAACTGCACTAAGATTAAAAAAAATTAAAATGGGCGTGGGGTCGTCAATGTCAATTTCTTGACATTCGGTTAACAACCACTGCTAATTCCCATATACAGTAGTTTTCCGAAATAACGAACTCATTAATTGTCAGGCCTGTTCGTTACAACGAATTTTTCGTTAATTCGAGTACTCACTTAGTATGTTTTTCAACAAAAATAAGTTAAATATCTGTAAATTACAGTTTAAAAAATTGTTTTATTAAATTATTTGTTAAAAAATTAAAAATCGTAACATATGAGTTCAAATTCGGCCCTATTCCGGTTGTCGTTTCCAAGTCGTTGCCGTGCTTTTCGTCGTTTCGTTCCTAAATTTGTATTCTTGAAGTATATCGTAACGCCAAAGAAAAGTTATCGACATTTTTATACATATTTTATATAAAGGGTGATTTTTTAAGAGCTTGATAACTTTTTAAAAAAAAAAAACGCATAAAATCTCATCGGTTCTTTATTTGAAACGTTAGATTGGTTCATGACATTTACTTTTTGAAGATAATTTCATTTAAATGTTGACCGCGGCTGCGTCTTAGGTGGTCCATTCGGAAAGTCCAATTTTGGGCAACTTTTTCGAGCATTTCGGCCGGAATAGCCCGAATTTCTTCGGAAATGTTGTCTTCCAAAGCTGGAATAGTTGCTGGCTTATTTCTGTAGACTTTAGACTTGACGTAGCCCCACAAAAAATAGTCTAAAGGCGTTAAATCGCATGATCTTGGTGGCCAACTTACGGGTCCATTTCTTGAGATGAATTGTTCTCCGAAGTTTTCCCTCAAAATGGCCATAGAATCGCGAGCTGTGTGGCATGTAGCGCCATCTTGTTGAAACCACATGTCAACCAAGTTCAGTTCTTCCATTTTTGGCAACAAAAAGTTTGTTAGCATCGAACGATAGCGATCGCCATTCACCGTAACGTTGCGTCCAACAGCATCTTTGAAAAAATACGGTCCATTGATTCCACCAGCGTACAAACCACACCAAACAGTGCATTTTTCGGGATGCATGGGCAGTTCTTGAACGGCTTCTGGTTGCTCTTCACCCCAAATGCGGCAATTTTGCTTATTTACGTAGCCATTCAACCAGAAATGAGCCTCATCGCTGAACAAAATTTGTCGATAAACACATTTCGAACCGAACACTGATTTTGGTAATAAAATTCAATGATTTGCAAGCGTTGCTCGTTAGTAAGTCTATTCATGATGAAATGTCAAAGCATACTGAGCATCTTTCTCTTTGACACCATGTCTGAAATCCCACGTGATCTGTCAAATACTAATGCATGAAAATCCTAACCTCAAAAAAATCACCCGTTAGTATACTTTTTGCAATAAAAACTTTCTTATGTAACGAGACATGTCTTCACTTTTGTGATTTTCGGAATCTTGTAAAAAAAGAAAACAAAATTGCTTAAAAGTTTTGTTAGTGAACCGAAAGTTTATAAAAACAATTTGTAGAAAGAGAACGGAGAAGGGAGAAAAAAAAACATAAAGCGTTATTGTGGGACCAAACATGAACTCAAAAGATAACAATAAATCAAAAACAACAACAACTAACACTTTGACGACCATTGCAACTGTGACAGGGACTACGGTAACAACGTATCGGAATCAGACCATGGAATCCGATCAAGACGCACTCCTCGCCTCTAGTCAGGAGACGATTACGAGTGCTACCGGAGGTACCAGTCATAGTACTCCGGTAGCGACAGCAGAAAATATAGTGGGAACCAACCAGAGTACCCCAAATCTGCATACGGAACCCTGCACCTCTAAAGCTGCTCAGAGTTCCAACCAAAGTACACTGGCAGCCAAAGGAGAAAACCGTAAAAAACGCAAGAAATCCCTAAATCAAGTGAGGAAAAGCCGGTACCAGAGGGCCATCTATGTTTTAGGCGAGATAGCCAAAGATCAGGCTGCCGGCACTTCAATTGACGAGGAGGAGACAAAAAGACTGCATCAAATAGTAAAGGAGTACGAAAGCTTCCTGAAAAGGAAGCAATCGGAACCCCCCGTCGAAATCGAAAAGCAGAATAAGTCGCAAAAGAGGAATCGCTCACAAAACGATCAGTTGGAAACTCTGTCCAAAAAATCCAAGCAGGGAACTGAACGGAGTAGTACAACAGCTAGACATTTTTGTGATGTAGCTAGGGATAGTCTACAAGTGGCAGTCATTGACGACAACTCCTCCACACCTACCACGTTCCAGGAAAAATGGGTGGAGATTGACGTCAGATTGTCGAGTCTAGTTCTAAGCTACGAACTCGAAAATCCAGCGGGTCCCCATCCAGAGTTTGACTCCTCGGAAACCCTTAGGAGATACAGGGTGATCAAGTGCGCCTTTCTTTGGACTTCCTTACGGGTAGCATCGGCAAAATCAGCGACGCCTTTGTAGGCATCAAATTGAAGCTTATACCCGCCAAGGACATTCCAAGAAGACCTCGTGCTCGTATTTGGCTACCTCCTCTAGAGGAGCCAGGAGAAAAGCTCCTCAGATGCATTAAGCTGGAAAACAAGTCAATACCTGGTATTGACGAGTGGCAGCTAATTAAAGATGAAAACCCCAACAAATCGAGCAGACCAATACTAGTGGCCACTAGCGAGGAGTCGATTGAGGCTCTATCGAAAGCTGAAAACAAAATCAGCTTCGGTATCAGCAGGGCCAGGTTGAAAGTGTTCCAGGGCGACAAAGTGGCTGACGAAGACGACACGGAAGAGGTCCAGCCAGTTGCTAAGGGATGACGCCATAAAAGATAGCAGCAATGACGAGTAAGAATAGATGCTTGCAGATAAACCTGCAGAACTCAAAAAGTGCTTCAGCCAATCTGACAACCCTCTTAAATGAGAGGGGCATCGACATCGGACTCATACAGGAGCCCTGGGTTAAAGATGATCTAATCAAAAGGCTTAATACAAACGAAATGAAGGTAAACCAAGGGCTTGCATTCTCATCAATAAAGATATAAATGCATTCTTGTGTCCTAATTACAACACAGCAGATACCACAGTGGTAAAGGTGGAACAAATGCGAAACAATTTCTTTTTGTTATCATCGTACATGGCCCACGATAGGGACAAACCGCGCGAAACCATAGTTAGATTAGTGGAAAACAACAGAGGAAAAGGCATACTAATAGGGTGTGATGCTAACGCAAGGCACACGTTATGGGGTAGCTCCAACACAAACACCAGAGGTGAGTCGTTTTTACCTACATTCGTATTCCCAAGTTTAGAAAGGTTTGCGGGCTGGGAGGACGTCCTGGATCTGACGCTATCAACAGAGACAGATAGCCTTGTCGTCGATGACTGGAGAGTGTCCGAGGAGCCATGTCGGATGACTCTTGGATTCTCTTCAGTATTCGCGAAAAATATCGAAACCCTAAAAGAACAGCATGGGATAAATTAAATAGGATAGCGACAGGAAGACTAACTGTCTGCCAAAATAGCAATGCGATCAAAAACACTAAATTGGAAAATAAATATCGAAAACAGAATTAAAAAAGCATATGTGGCCCACTATACATGCAAGAGTCTGGTGTCCAGCAATAAATAAGCAGTATAACATCAAAAAGTTAAATGGATTACAGAGGGCAGCCTTCAACACTGACTTTCAGGTGAGGATACCCTCTAGGCGTGAATGGAGAAGAGGTCTAGTAATAGAGGAGAATACAATCTCAATCTATACCGACGGGTCCAAAATGGACTGCGGAGTAGGTACGGAGGTATTCTCCAAGGATCTGGACATATCTCTCTCTATCCGTCTACCAAACGCAGCCAGTATCTTCCCAGCGGAAGTGCTTGGCATACAGAAGGCCTGTGAAGCCATGTTGAACAACAATGGAGGGATACAGAAAGCGATTATATACACAGACAGTCAAGCAGCATTGCTGGCCTTGTCGGAGATTAATTCTCACGTAGTCAGCAATTGCAGGAAGGTTTTATGCTCAATAGCTGAAAAACTCAACCTGTCCATTTTATGGGTGCCCGGCCACAGGAATATTTACGGAAATGAAAAAGCAGATGAATTGGCCAAAACAGGAGCCTCTCTAGATGAATCCGAGGTGGAACAAATTCCATGCCCATTAGGAACCATCAGGAACCACCAAAATTCGAGTTGACAAGAAAAATATAAAAAGATAAAACAAAAAAGTAATATATGGAAGGTTGTCATTGTTGCTTTGTTAAAATATTTTTGTTATTTTTCAATTGTATAAGGTTGTGTCGATAGCCCAAAACAAATAAGGAAAGGCTAAGTTGGGGTCCAACCGAATATTTCATACTCTCGCAATTTATTGATGTAATTTTATTAAGATAACACACAATTTGACCCATATATTCGGCATAAATTCCAATAGAAAATCATCATATATTGTATACGAGGGCTGATGTAATTCCAGAACCCATTTCACTCATTTTCGGAAATAGGGGCATCTTGGCACATGTTAGTAGGCAAACAAGCGGCACATTCGGCCTTGAAATTACTTTTAAAGTACAAATGAACGAAACACCAAAAACACGATTGACAAAATCGCCAAAAATAGTTCTATAACGAAGATCTTCCAAATATTCAGGAAGTCGCTGGAGGTACTGCACAGGACTTTAAAAGATCTTGATTGTCGATGAACGTTTTTGGTGGAGCCAGGACTCTGTTATCAGGTGATTTACGCCAGACTCTTCCAATTATTCCTGGATCAACTGTTACTGACGGGCTAATCGCATGCCTAAAATCATTTAATTTTTGACGACACATAAAGTATCGCCAATTAACAACTAACATATGAGTGTTTTTGCAACAATATCAAATTGCGATTGTAGAATCAGTTGGAAATGGTATTGTCGCAGTTGACACCTCGATGGATTAATAGCATTTCCAACAGATTTTCGTCACTGCATTGACTCGAAAGAGAAGTTTTTCTGACATGAAACCTCAATATGATAACCATAAATGACTGGTTGAATGACCTATATTGGTGGTAAAAAAATATATCGATGATCTTAATGCGACAATTTAGAATTTCGGTCCAAGAGAGTTGACACAGCTACAAACCAGGATGACGTAGTCAATTATCCCAAACTATATAAAATTGTCTGTACTATCACCATTCATTTTGCAATTAAAAGATTAAAAGTAGTGTGAGTTGTAATCATGCTGCGTAACATAAATCAACCTCGAGTATTCAATATCGTCGCCGAAGCCAAGATTGGACCAACTTAATTTAATGTATACCTTAGCCACAAAAACGTTTGGCCGGGTCTGCTAGTAATAAGATAAAAACGAAGAATTTTCTAGATAAATCCAGGAAAAATATATACAGGCTTACAGCCACAATAACAGGACACAGAATAAAAAGTTTTATTCCCAACTGCATTACCGACCAAACGAAAGGTTGCTAACACCCAGTAGGGAAATCGCTAAAAACAAGAAATGGCTGATCCTCAACATGAGGTGACACCGAGAAATAGTCTAAACACGTTTAGAGTAAATACAATTAAAGAGTTACAAAAGGATAACTCTCTTGTAAATGAAAGGCTTAAAACCTTAGAAGCGATGTGTAATCAATTACACAAAGGTAATATAGCACTCAAAAAAGAAAACGAAAAACTGAAAGCCAGTAAAAGCAAGCCAGTTAGTACAGCACCAAATTCATCAAATGTAAGTGTTGATGAAGTATACAATAAGGATGAAGATGAACTAGCTAAAGAAACTGAGTGAATACTCAAAAGGAAGCACTCTTCACAAAGAAAAACGTAAGGATGGGAGTTCTCCAACAATTAATAGCCCTTTGGAAAATAAAAATAAAGAAAATGCGGCCAAAATTCATCGACACCACCAATTATAATAAACGATGTTAAAGATTTTAATAAATTACATTCGAATATTACCGCTCTAACAAAAAACAAATTTTTAATAACGCTGTTGAGTAACGGTGCCTACTGACTATGGAACAACAAAAAAATTCTTGTCAAAAGAAAATATACCTTGGTTTAGCTACGAGAGCAAACATAACAGGCCAATAAATGTATTGGTAAATTATTTACACCACTCATGTGATACTCAAATCATCTTGAACGACCTTAAAAATCAAGGCTTTAATGTGTTAAATGCAATTAACAAACTTAAGTGGAAGACTGAAGAACCGCTAGAAATGTTTTTAGTAGTATTCGATGCTACCGAGCACATTAAGAAAGTTTATCAGAACAAAATCATTCTTTATACCATTATCAAGGTTGAGCAAAGCCTCTAAATTAATTCCTCAGTGCAAAAACTGTTAAGCTTTTGAACATACAAAAAACTTCTGCGGTAAGCCATCAAGATGTGCGAAATGTGGAGGCAAACATCTTACAACTGAATGCACCAAAGCCGAAAAAGATCCTGCCAAATGTTGCAACTGCGGCGGTTCTCATCCTGCAAGCTACCGTGGTTATGTCGTTGCAAAAGAACTGCAAAAAATTAGAGACAAAAAGAATGGTAATACAGTTGAGGAGAATGTCAATGCTCAGACGAAAAACTCCGTTGCGGACAAAGGAAGGAAAGAAGTAAGAACCCCCCCCCCATTAATTTCTAAACTTACATTTGCGCAAATGGCTAAGCAATTTATTGAATCTGCTTTTACTTTAAGCCTAACAATAAGTTATAAAATCTTAAATCTATTTAAAAAACTAGACAAGCTCAAACAAGTGATTGAGCTGTATTGGTGAAACGTTGCTCTTTAGTATTCAGGCATATCCCTTCTTTTTAGGCGTGTTTGATCGCAGGAATGTACTAAGGCATTAGCCAATGGGTTTGGGTGATCACGGAGTTTAGATATATATTTCAATCTGCTGTCCTCTACTGCTTTCTTCACCATATGGATACCAAGATCTTTATGGATATTTTCATTGCGAATGTACCATGGTGAGCACGTGATTGATCTAAGCATTTTCGATTGGAACCTTTGTATTATATCAATATTAGTTGCACAGGTCGTACCCCACAGTTGAATGCCATACATCCAAATCGGCTTTATGACCGCATTGTATAAAAGCACTTTGTTGTCTAAGCTAAGTTTAGAATTTTTATTTAAAAGCCAATTTAAATTTGCAGCTCTTATCTTCATGCACGTTATTTTACTAGGTATATGTTTTCTCCACGAAAGCCTTCTATCTAGATGAATACCATTCTTCGATAGATCTTAAGTGCTCCAATAATATTCTTGATGCTATAATTATTAGCTGTTGGAAGATCAGCAGTATATATTATGTACAGAGTTGGCCCTAAAACACTGCCTTGTGGTACACCAGCCCTTATTTTTCGTTCATCAGATATGAAGTCTCCCACTTTAACCGTAAATTCTCTATTTCTTAAATAAGACTCCAATATTTTATACAATTCTAAAGGTAGAATGTTTTTAATCTTATATAAAAGCCCTACATGCCACTCCTTATCAAATGCCTGAGCTACGTCTAGAAATATAGCTGAACAGTACTCCTGTGCTCGAATGCTTTTCTTATTTCGTTAGTTATTCTATTTACTTGTTCTCTTGTACTATGTTTTGCACGAAACCCGAATTGGTGCTTTGGTATTACATTATTTTCGTGGAGGAAAGGAGACATCTTTGATAGTAGCACCTTTTCAAATATTTTCGAAAGGCAGGGTAGAAGACTGATTAGTCTGTATGAAGACGGCTGTGTCAAGTCTTTCCCAGGTTTATCTATCAGGATAATCTGCGACATTTTCCACGAAATTGTAGTATCCGAAACTTAGAATTGCATTGAAGAGCAAAGAGAGCACCTCTACAGCAATATTTGGTAACTCAATTAGCAATTTTGGGGTGATATTATCATGTCCTGGCGACTTTTTTGGATTAAGTTCTTTTATGATGCCAATAATTTCAGAAGGTGAAGACTTAAAGGACTCGGGCGACTCATTTGCTGTGTTAGGTAAGATTGACAATTTAAAGTTATTCTTTGTTCAATTTGGTTGAAATACCTTTTCTAGTTGATTTGCAAAACAAGTAGCCTTTTCCTCGTCACTTCGAGCCCAATTTTCACCCAAGTCTCGTATAGGCATGTTGGAGTCGACTGGTGGCTTCATGGACTTTTGGGCTTTCCAAAGTAAATTTTGCTTGCTTGAGTTTGGACACAGCTTCTTTATATATATTTCATTGTTGAGTTCTTCCTCGCGTTTGAGCGCTTGTTTTAATTTGCGTACAGCAGATTTCAATTGAAGCTGAGTGGAAGGGGAGCGATTTATCTGCCATTCTCGTCTAGCATTTACAAGCTGTTCTATTTCTCTATTACAGATTTTTCTGTGACCAAGTGGCTTATAGCTTTTCTTTGGTGTTGCTAAGACCGCTGCGCTAATAATTATATCATTGAGTTCCCTAATAGTTTCGTCAATGTCTCCTTCTGTATTTATTTTGTATTCAATATTAATGTGGCTACTTACGTATTTTTTGTATTTTAGCCAGTTCGTTTTGTGTGATGTTAGGCCCACTTTCTTTTCAACAAATATGGGTTGATCACATAACTTTATTAGTATAGGAGAGTGATCAGAAGAAAGGTCAGTACATGTATCTACTGTTATGTGAATTACTGCAAAATCAATTAAATGTGGTATTTTTTTACGATCAGTAGGCCAATATATCGGCTTACCCGGGGATATTATATCAAGGTTATTGCGCCTGTTTATAATAGTATGATACAGCTGTAGTCCTTTCGGATTAATAAGTCGTGAGCCCCAATACATATGTTTTGCGTTGTAATCTCCACCTGCTACAAATCTATGACCTAGCGTTTCAAAAAAGTCTTTAAATTCACTCTCCGTAATTTTAAAACGAGGTGAACAGTATATAGCCGTCAGCTTTAAGTCTCCGCAACGATTTTTTATAGATATTGTTGTTGCTTGTAACTGCGCTGTAGCATGAGATTCTAATGCGTGGTGGCTTAGTCGTTTTCTAACTAACACTGCTGTTCCACCATGTGTCTTTCCATCTGGGTGATTTGTAACATAGAGTCTATACTCCGGTATAAAGAAATTGTTTTTATTCGTAAGATGGGTTTCTGACAACAGCATTACATCAACATTATTTTCATTCAGAAATTTAATAAGCTCCAATTTATGTTGGTTAACACCATTAGCATTCCATATACAAATGTTAAGTACGCTAATTTTTTCTTAAAAAAGTTTGCAACATTTGGTTTTGGGCTTTGATT
Source organism: Zeugodacus cucurbitae (assembly GCF_028554725.1). NCBI lineage: Eukaryota > Metazoa > Arthropoda > Insecta > Diptera > Tephritidae > Zeugodacus > Zeugodacus cucurbitae. Next base: position 29,628,279 of record NC_071672.1, on the reverse strand, counting down.
ACCTCTTGAATCATATTTTGCATTGTTGACATAAATTGTGTCATACATTGGGTAAGATTTAAAATCATTGTTTCAATGCTTCCATTTGGTTGGTTTTGGGGCAATTGCATTTGTGTTATGTTGCCTTTTACCACGTTTGCATAGCCCCCTTGTGCAGCATTATTTTTAAGAATACATTGTTTTGAAATTTGGACAGGGATTTCGATAATTTCGTTGGAAGGGATATTTATCATTTGATTACGGCGTGTTTGAATTCCAACAGTCAATTTAGTTTTTAAGTCTTTGTATACTGGGCAACCCCTATAGTTTGCAGTGTGATTTCCACCACAATTACTACATTTTTTAATTAATTCCTCTTTTTTAAGAGTACATTTTGATGTAGGATGCAGATCACCACACACCACACAGACACTACGTAGAGTGCAATATGCTTTCGTGTGCCCATACTCTTGGCAGTAGGTGCATTGGACCGGACCATTTCTTTTATGTGGTCCCTCGACGGTGATTCTACGATGGATCAAATATTTTAACTTGTAAATTGGATGTGTTTAATTTTTCTTTAGTTGTTAATTATTTGGCATCAATTCAATTTTGAACATTGGCTCAGGTACTTTATTTCTGTTAAATATATTTACTACTGATTTAATACTAAAACCACCTTCTTCAAGAGCTTCTTTAACGTCGTTAGAGTCTACCGACGACTCTATACCTTTTATGACTACCACTAGGCCTTTAGAGCTCTTCAATTGGTACGAGTAGTAATTCTTGTTATTATTTGATAAGAATTTCACTACATCCATGAAACTTTTTTTAGTGAACGTTTGTATTTTCGTTTCATCTATGTTACCTTTTTTTAAAGGCACTATATGAAAATTGTTCGTGCCTATTAAATTGCTCAATTTGGAGACTAGCGCATTTGAGCTACGCTCACGTAAATAGATTGGAGTAGGTTTGGCATTCACTGCTGCAGTAGTACCCTTCGCATCGTCGTTAGATTCTTTGCTCAGTAAGGCAAATCTATTGCCAATTAAAATGTCTGGCTTTTTACCATTTGGCGTGCCTGCTTGAAATTTTTTGTTATTGACCGCTGATTTAATTGGACTAGATTTCCTTTTTGTGTTTATGTAGCGGTCAATACCTCCTGAATAGATGGTCCTTTCTTGCATTGTACATTCTCACCTTCTTTTTTGTTTTCCTTCGTTAACCGGGTGCTTGTTGGTACCTGCATACTTGTCGCTATCAACGCATTTGTTGTTGCGCGATTTCTGTTTACTTCTGCTTTTGCCGACTGCGTCCTTTGCTTCGATTCCAATTCAGCTGATCGCTGCGAGGACTCATCACCGCCGTTGCTTTTTTTGTTGGCAGGAGTTGTTTTTGTTGGCTCCACAAAACTGAAGTAGGCATTTAAGGATGAGGCTGGTGAGGCTGCTCAGCACTAATTATAGTTTGTTTGATTTTATTGTTTTTATATTTTTGTTTTGTGCACTATTTGTTTATGTTTTTTATGGTAATTTTTGTGCACAGTATTTTGATTTGATTGTTTGTTGACAATTTAACCGATGATATTTATGTTGATGTTTGTTTACTTTTGTAAAAAGAAAATATAAAATCAGATTTCTCGGAGCGAATTAAAAAGCACATCCGTACACCTTGAATGCTTCAACTGATAAATGAATTGGAAGTTATTCTAAACGACATAAATATTGATGTATGTTTGTTGTCCGAAACACTTTTTACGAACCATTCATTTTTAAAATTCAAAAATTATGACTTATACCACAATCCGCACCCAGCAACAGCATGGGGAGGAAGCACGGTTTTAATCAAAAGTATTAATAAACATTTCGAAGAAGCCCAGATTAAGACTGAAGAAATTCAAGCTACAGCAATTTCAGTAAAAATGCACAGTCAGTCATTAAACTTAATTGCTCTATCTAGTCCGCCCAGGCGTAATATCAAAACTGATACTTATATGAGTTTATGCAAAACATACTCATTGGGGATCACGTTTAACTACAACCAAAGGTCGAGAACTACTGAAAGCTATACAAATTATTGGATGCAATGTCATTTCGACAGGTAGACCCACTTTTTGGCCTGCAGATAGTAGGAAATTACCAGATCTACGTGACTTTTTTGTCATCAACAAAGTATCGAAAATCAATTTACGTATTGAAGATAGCTCAGATTTAAGCTCTGATCATTCACCAGTGTTACTAACTTTATGTGAAAAACCAGTAATTTTGTCCGGCACGTGGTCAAATTCCCAAAATACATCTTAGATGGTATCCATAAAAAACGCAAACTTCGACGAAGATGGCAGCAAACTAGGTCGGCTGCTCTCAAAACAGAGCTTAATAGATGTACAGCGGAACTAAAAACAAAATTAGGTCGGCTGCTCTCAAAACAGAGCTTAATAGATGTACAGCGGAACTAAAAACAAAAATTAGACAGTTTAAAAACTATTCCTTCAAAACGTATTTGTCCAAACTCACTGTTGATAAAACTACCGATTATTCGCTCTGGAAAGCTGCAAGGAATATTAATAAACAAATAAAACTTGTCGGACCAATAAAATTAAACGAAACTGAATGGGCCAAAACGAATGCACAAAAAGCTGCAGTATTTGCAAATCATTTGAGAAACATTTACACCTAACGACGGAGATGAACCAAACTGTGAAAATAGTTGGTTGGATCCACTCGTCAGCATTTCTCTAGTTACTTGTAAAGAAATTAAAAGTATTATCAGGAACGCAATGCTCAAAAAAGCTCCTGGGTTTGATTTAATAACCGGAGAGATATTAAGATATTACGCAATCTACCAAAGAATTGTATAAAAAAAATTGTAAACATTGTAAACAGCGCCAACAACGTCACATCTTACAGGCCAATATCGCTGCTGCCAACTCTATCGAAAGTGTTCGGAAATGTTCTCTCCTTCGAGTGCAAACAGCTGTCAATGCAATTACTAAAAGGGCTTCCAAGTGGCACATTAAATTAAAAGATTCTAAATCAATGCACGTAGACTTTACTTTAATAAACCCATCATACCATCCCATTTATATAAATGGTACTCCTATACCACATAACAATAATGCTAAGTACTTAGATGCTAAGCTTCGCTGGAAAGAGCATGTCAAGAAAAAAAGATGCGAGCTAGATTTCAAATTTGTTAAGTTTTACCATCTGGTCGGTAGGAAATCCACGCTTTCAATCGCAAACAAGCTGTTTACCTATAATCAAGTACTAAAGCCAATTTGGGCCTATGGAGCTCAACTATGGGGTTGCTTAAGTTAAAACTGTATTGTCTGCATTCAGCGCTTCCAAAATAAGGTACTAAGAAGTATAGTTAATGCTCTCGGTATGTTAGATCTGCTGACTTCATCGTGATCTTGGAGTGAATTCAGTAAAACGAAATAACCAAACTTGCAAAGACTTACGAAATGAGGCTTATACAGCATGTAAATTAAGAGGCATCCAGACTCATCGGTACTGCTGAACGAGAAAACCGACTTAGCAAGGCAACTGTAGCAGCAAATGAATTTCTCTAACATTTAGCTTTTAATTATTATTTTGAAGTTATTAGAATTGAATTGTTGTTAGTATTTAATCATTGTATAATAGGTACAATTATAAAAAAAAATGTAACGAGACACATCTTTAAAGCAGTCCTTAATGGATTTTATTTAACGGTATCACTGTACTGGGTGCACTTATGATTATCTGCCCAACTTTTTAATTCCAATTTTATTCTTCCATCTTTATTTGATTCCCTCGCAACATGTTGCACAGAGTATTATAGTTTTGTTCACATAACGGTTGTTTGTGTCACCAAGAATTAAAAGAGTTAGATATCGGGTTATATATATAAATGATCAGGATGACGAGTGGAGTAGAAATCCGGATGTCTGTCCGTCCGTCCGTCCGTCTGTCTGTGTGATAACTTGAGTAAAAATTAAGATATCTTAATTCCTTGGCATCCTGAGGAGGTTGCTTTCAAAAATGGGCAAAATCGGTCCACTGCCACGCCCACAAAACGGCGAAAACCGAAAACTTATACAGTGTGATAACTAAGCCATACATAAATAAATAAAATTTGGAACATAGGATCGCATTAGGGAGGTGCACATTTTGATGTAATTTTTTTTTTAAATAGGGTTTTTGTATAAAACTCCCAAATTAATAAATCAACCAAACTTTCTGCAGTCGTTTCTTTTAGACATTTCCTTATACAGTCCAAAAATGAAAGAAATCGGATAATATCCACGCCCACCTCCCATACAAGAGTTATGTTGAAAATGACTGCGTTAACTCACTAACGAAAAACGTCAGAAACACTAAATTATACAGAAGAAATATCAGATCACTTATGGGTCAAAAAACATATCACAAGAACTACTCGACCGATTTCAATGAAATATAACACTGGTATATAACACTTTTATGACACCCTGATGACACGGGTGGAATATGGGCGAAATCGGTTCACAACCAGGCCTACTTCCCATATAACTCAATTTTTAATTCCATCTTATTTCTTTACTTTATAATATATATGCACTTGTGGAGAAATTGTCGAAATAGTGCTATAACTTTTCAAGGCCCGGGTATCGAACATGAGGAACTCAGTGCCAAAGGGTAATTATTCACCGAAAATATGGGTAAATCTCTCAGCTAATTTAATGTAATTCGAGGAAATTATTTTCTTCTAATAGTGTGTCTCTGTTCCAAAAATTATTAAAATCGGGTCATAACATCTCCATATACCTAATTATAGGTTTTTCAAAAATATCATCTCCTAGTTCCCATATACCTATAATAATTATAGGTTTTTCCAAAATACGGTGGGCTTTATTCCGCATATATGTATTGGTTAATATGTGAGATACCTTAGCAAAATTGAGTGAGCATATAGTCTTGTATATAGTATACCTTGCTGGTGAAACTGAATGAATATGTGACGATTTTCGCTATTCTATTAAACTTTATACCGAATTTATGGGTAAAATTGTATGTTATCTTAATAAAATTTCTTCAATAAATTGCGAGAGTATAAAATATTCGGTTGCACCCGAACTTAGCCCTTCCTTACTTGTTATAATTGCGGTGAGCACGTCTGTGTGTCTTTACTACTAGTTCCTTGTTTTTAATTGGAGATATGTTGGAAAGATGAGTGAGATCAAAAGAAGTAGTGGTGAAATCTTCGTCCTCAAAACTTTCTTCTAAAATATGTGATACTTCCAACTACTACTATAGTTTATCGATAAATATTTGAGATATTTTAGCAAAATTATGTGAGGAAATTGTCTTGGATATAATGTATTTTGGTGCTGAAATTTGTTCAGGGATTACCATATATGAATAATGATTTTACTGTGCAAGTGGCGCCGGTATCTTTTTCTAATAATGCTGTATCAACATTTTAATGTCCCCACGTAGACTGAGTTTAACTATTTTAAAGTTTTTAATTTGCAGTTGTTCATTTGGCTTCAGCCAAGTCGTTCCACAATCCGATGTGAAAAAATGTGAATTATACGTTGAAGAATAATCACAGATTATTTTCGAACAAAATTTTAAATTACGGTACTTTTCGCTTAATTGCACATCAAAATTAAAAGAATCCCGTATAAATGAACAGTTTGTTCAATTACAGGGATCACTCTTATTTGGACCACCTGGTGAATTAAGGGATTAGGGATTCAAAATTATGAAATAGGTTAGGTTAGGTTAGGTTAAACTGGTAGGCCAATACGCCACACATAGACCTATTTAGGTCCTTTGTGATACCAGATGGAGTGCCGTCACGTTGTCCACGAGGAGTAGTCATCTCTTAGGATGCCTGCGCTTGACGCGAATTTTAAAAGCATTTGTGGCTTCACTTTCGATACCTCTTCCAGATTCTCATATTGTGAGGCCCCCAAGTAGCGAAGTCTCTGCCTTGACAATGCAGGGCAGGCACACAGAAGATGCTTCATTGTTTCTATTGCACCTCGCTCTTGACATTTCCTGCAGTTATCTCGATCTGTAAGTCCCATTTTGTAGGCATGTGCCGCCACCAGACAGTGACCCGTGAGTATTCCCACCAAACTCCTGCAGTCCCTTCTATCGAGTGACAGAATGAGTTTGGTGTACTTCTGGTCTACGGTTTTACACATGGCTTTAGCGGTTTTACACCCCGGTATATTTGTCCAACGTGCTAGGATTTTTCTTTTCATGCCCCTGTCCAGATCATCGAACAGACAGTGCATGGGTTTGCCAATGTTATTCGCGTTTCCGGAAGACAGTTTTACACCATTCTTGGCAATTTCGTCCACAATCTCGTTGCCTTCAATGCCTTTATGTCCTGGCACCCAGTAGAAGCGAAGACATGTGTTCCTGGCAACTCTCTCCACTGCCATCCTGGTATCCAAGACACTTTTGGCCGAAATGCAAACCGAGGTTGTTGCCTTAATTGCTGCTTGACTGTCTACGTAGATATTGACTTTGGAGTAGCCGGCTGCTGTATTGAGGACTAGCTCCGCGGCTTTCCCAATAGCAAATACCTCCGCTTGAAAAATACTGCAGTGGTTCGGAAGTTTAAAAGGCTGCTTTACGCCTAACTCCTGACAGTATATTCCAGCACCTACCCCGTCCTCCATTTTCGAGCCATCCGTGTAGATATTCAATGTGCTGCGTGAGGTTATCATTCCCTTACGCCAGCCGTCTTTTTCCAGGTTCACCCGGAATCTTCTTTCCCAAATCATTAGTGGGGTCAAGTAGTCGGTACTTGCCAAACTGCCCCTACCCACGGAGCTGTGCCCAAAAGTTCTATGCGTAAATTCCCCTCCCGCCAGTAGTCGCCCCGCAGATTTTGCCGCATAAGTTTCGGCAAAGAGATCTATCGGCGGCAGGTTAAGTATCCGTTCAAGAGCTGCCGTAGGGGTGGTTCTCAGAGCTCCCGTTATACAGAGAGCTGCGAGTCGCTGAACCCTTTCCAATTGCTTTCGATAAGTTGACTTCTTCAAGCCTGTCCACCACACAATAGCACCATAGAGCATGATTGGTCTCACTATCGCTGTGTAGCACCAGTGCATGAGAGAGGGAGAAAGCCCTCAGGTAGTGCCGAGCAACTGCCTGCATGCATATAGAGCATTACTAGCCTTTCTTACCCTTTCTTCCACATTGTGCTTCCACAGTAACTTACTGTCCAAGACGACTCCTAGGTACTTAGTGCGGTCCTTTGGTGATAGTTCTGTTCCGTTTAGTGATGGGAACCTCCATTGAGGGATTTTGTATTTCCTTGTAAAAACAAGCAGATCGGTTTTTTCCGCATTTAACCCTAGGCCTGCTTGTGTTGCCCAATTTTGGACAGTATTGAGTGTGCTGGTCATTATGTTGCTAATAGTATGCAGACACTTTCCTGTTATTACTATGGCTATGTCGTCCGCATATGCTATTATCTTGGGAGCTTTACCTTCTAAGTTCTTCAACAGATTATTCACGACCAGTGTCCAAAGGAGCGGAGAAAGTACTCCGCCCTGCGGAGTTCCCCTACCGACTTCCTTAGTCGTTCTGGCATCGTTCCATTCTGCCGTTATCCTTCTAGATGTCAGGAGGTTTTTTACCCAGTGCCGTATGGCTGGTTCAACTCCTATAGACTCGATGCCATTCAAAATGGCTTCCGTTGAAACGTTGTTGAATGCCCCGGAAATGTCCAGAAAAGCTCCGAGAGCATACTCCTTATATTCCAGGGCCTTTTCGATGTTAAATACTAGTGAATGGAGTGCAGTCTCTACAGATCTGCCTTTAGTATACGCATGCTGTGCCTTGGACAGGCTACCAGGGGGCGCCGCGTTCCTTATATGCACGTCTATAATTTTCTCTAATGTTTTCAGAAGGAAAGAGGTTAGGCTTATGGGCCTAAACTCCTTTGAGTAGGTTGGGTTGTTCTTACCTGCCTTTGGAATGAACACTACCCTAGCCTCTCTCCACGAGTGCGGCACATACCCGAACCTTAGGCATCCTCTAAAAATCGTTTTTAACCACGGCACAACCAACCGTGGTATGTTTTGTAGCATGGCTGGGATGACTCCATCCATACCTGGGGATTTGAATGGGCTGAACGAGCGAATTGCCCATTCAATCTTGTCATCCGTGATAATTTGTTCAAGAAAGTTCCTAGGACATTCCTCTTCACACTCAGGAGTGACTGTATTCTTACAGCCTGGGAAGTGCACGTTGACAAGGTCCTCTAATGAGTCCTCACAGTTGTGCGTCCATTCCCCGTCAATTTTGCGAATCAGACCAGGTGGAGCGGGACTCTTGGATAACAACTTCCTGAGCCTTGCCACCTCATTGGTCTTTTCAAACTTGCCACAAAAGCTTTTCCAGGACTGACGCTTGGTCCTACGCAATAGCTTTTTGTAGTCTCGTAGCAGATCTTTATATTCACCCCAGCATTCATTATTCTCTGCTATTTTGGCCCAGTTGAACATCTCTCGTACCTTGCGTCTGCAGGACCCGAGTTCCTTGTTCCACCAGGGGGGCTTTGTGTTTTGCCTCAGCTGTAATTGAGGACACGCGGATTGGAATGCCTTGTTGAGAGCATTTGTAAATATTTTTACGCCCTCCTCTAGTTCTTTGTGAGAGTTAAAAGTGCAAGGTGCAAGAGGTCCCAATTTGCCCTTCTTGGATCCCTTCTACCTACACTTCTTATTTTCGCTTTCGATCGAATGGAAAAGTAGATGTACCTATGATCAGAGAATGATGGTGTACCTAACACCTTCCAGTTCTCCATCACTACACCTCTATTTGTATATAGAGTAATGTCTAAAACGTTCTTCGATGTGCGTCCTATATAAGTAGGTTCCTCACCTCGATTGGCTATCGCTAAACTACTTTGAATGATAAAGTTGAATAGTGACTCACCTCTCTGGTTTATGTCTGGGCTTCCCCAGATCGTATGATGGGCGTTGGCATCGGCGCCCACCACCAGCGCCTGCCTCCTGTCACTGGATGTAACCGCCAGTCTATGGAGCTCCGCCGTTGGCGCCTCGCTATCGTGTGGCATGTAGCAGGATGCAAGGAGTATGAGCTCATCCTTGACACCCTTTACACCCACCACCGTTAAGTCATCTGTGGATGAGATCAACATGGGAATATAGTTTTTTGCTCACCAGTATTGCCGTTCTTACCCTGTTGGTTACGCTCGGGATGTATGTTATAAAGTTTTTGGACTTTAGCCCAGAGACCACGTTTCCCGAAGCTATCCATGGTTCCTGGACTAGAGCCACGTCGTAGCCGCCCTTCTCTAAATTGAGAAGGAGCTCGGCTGAGGCGATCCTACTCTTGTGGAGGTTCAGCTAAAGTACCCTCAGCTCCTGATTTTGCGCCATCAGATTGTTGGGTAGGTGCCCTTTCCACCTCCTGTAAGACCAGTGAAGTCGCCATGATCTCTTCGATGCCGAGATCCTTCTCCACTTCACCTTTTTCGAGCGTGTTCTCGTTGCCGTCCGCGGGGTGGCGCTTTTTGAGGCGAAGCTACACGCTACCAACGCCATCTTCCCGAACCTCGCATAGAGTATGTCGTCCGCCGCATTATTAATCTGGAGGATGTAGCTTTGGCCTCCGTCTTCGTTTGAAGATTTCGCCACGCTTAGTACCCTCCAGTCGCTAGTCGGCACGTCCGGGTTTTGTCTTTGTAGTAACCGCAGAGCATGATTCGGGTCTACCACCCTAGGTATAATAACCTTCGCTTTGGGCACCGAAGGAATGCTGCTACGGTCTACCACCTCCAATTTGGCGTTTTCCCATAGGTTCGGAAGCGTTTTTACAGCCTCCTTCACCCAGGTCAACGACGGCTCGTCTTTACATTTCAGGATGTTGACCCCCCCAAGCCACCCCGCTCCATCGAAAGTTGGCATGGGTGCGCTTGGATCGGAGTCCATCCGTGCGAAGAGGGCTTCCAACAGCTTCATCTCCACTGTTTTCCACCGCTCTTGTGACATCTGTCCCAGCGGGTTGCTGCGATCGATGAGCGCAACGATCAAGTGTCGCCTCGCAATCTCATTGACCGCCGCCGCTGCTTTGGACGTTGTCGGCTTCTCGTCCGTATGCCTGACGTCTAGCTTCTCAGCTTCGTCTTTGCATCTCCTCCTTTTTGTTGGTGCCTTCGTTTCACCCTCCGTAGAGCGCTGCCTCTTCTCCGCAATATGCTCCTCAATGCGATTCGCAAACGCTGGGTCTGAAGCATTGCACCAATTACGAGTGGCGAAGTGAGCTCGGCCGTTCTTTACCTCTTCTCTGGCCCAAGCCAACCTTTTCTCTTCCTCCTCCTTCAGGTTAGGCTTGCCTTCGTGTCGGTTGCAAATCCCGACCGCCGCTGTATATCGCGCCTTTGCCTTCAACCCCTCCTTGCTTGGCTTCTTCCGGGGCCCTCTCTTGTTGCCAGAGTTGGAACCCTCGGTCGATAGCTCCGGAGAGCGAAGAAGTTCATCCTCCTTATCCGTATTTATACTTACGGCGATTTCCTGGTCCGAGTCTTCGTGGACTGCGTCACCGGTGCGACGTAGAGTTGGTTTGGCAGTAACAGTACAACCACTGCAACCTGCTCCCGCTGCAGTAGAGGTGCGGCCGCTGGCGACACAGCTCGAAATCTCGCTGTGCCCGCCGGTGGTAACAGCCACGCCTCCCACTGACGTTTGGGCTAATATCCTAGCCCGCTCTTCTTCTTTTTTCTTGTCCTCCATGTCGATTTTTAGAAATTCGGGGGACTCTACCCCTAGCGTTTTATACCTGACGCCAGGTACGTCTTAGCAATGGCCAATGTAAACCCTCATCCACCCCCTCATGAGGTTGCATGTGGAGCTGACCACCATGACGAGGTGAATGAGGGATTACAACAGCCTTAGCTAGGTGACGCCCGCCTGCAATGCAGTGGCTTAGCCTGTCCATAGACAGCTAGAGACCACCACCGTGCAAGCAACGCCACCCATTGCCCAGTCGACACCCGCGCGGAGGGATAGCCAAGAGGAATTCCGTCGACCAAATTATGAAATAGATACGATTAAAATTTCAAGATATAGAAGGAAAATCCTATCATCACACCACGTCAATATGAATGTAAAACTTTAATCGGGCTTATCTCAAATTTTGAAGTCAGTGGACATGATTTCTTGAAAAGTTATGAAGCGATTCTGTATATGAGTATTATGTAATTTATTATCCTTATAGATTTTATTTGATCCGAATATTTGATTTTCGTTTCCGCCGGCCTTAGCGCTTATTTATTCAGTGACTGAGTGAAACAAATAGTTTGAAAGCAAAATTTTCGGAAATGCTCTCTCTCTCTTTCTTGGGAGTAACATATTCATGTCCGGTCCATTCTGAGATGTGTATTACGTTAGTTGTCTGCTTATAAATAAACATGGCTACCAAGAATGATAGAAGACAAGATTACGACAGGCTGAAGCGTTCACGACCCACGAATGGGAAGAGGCAACAGAAGAATTGTCAAATGGAAAACGGAAATGTGAAACATAGTGAACCAAATTGAATAATGTGCAGATAAAATATCACAATGAACGTAATTCTTAAAATCTTCATTTATAAAATGTTCCAATATAATAATGCATATTTATAATTAAAATTATATGTTTTGTTACGAAAAGTTCGCCATTTTGACAACTTTATTGTTGGTTGGAAAAGTGAAAAAAATTCTTTATAGACGATTTTTTTGTACTATTGTTGTTTAATTCCGCCATTGCGGACTTCTTTTTCAAATTAATACATTTTTCACTTAGAATTTTAAATAATAATTAAGCACTAGCCTTGACTTCAGCTCTTTGTTTTGGTTTTATTGTTTTGTACCACCGTGCAATTTTGTTATGCTCGCGTGTTCGGGGTCGTGAAAGTAGTCACTCAACAGGAACTCAAAACCCTAAAAAGCTAACTGTAAACGCCTGTCGTAATCTTGTCTTCTATCATTCTTGCATGGCTACCATATATTTCCACGCACTCTTGGCACCTTTTGATATAACAATATGAAATATACAGATATAAACCGCCTTTATAGACTTTTCGCATAGCCAAATTAATTGAATACATGAAGTTTATAATTGAGAAACCAGTATTTGCACTTCGCGTTGCCGGCCACTCGATTAACGATCAGCTGTTATACATTTTTGTTTTTGCTGTTCAAAAGTAGTTGGTAATTTGGTTGCTAGTTGATCAATAAACACAGCCAAATTTACAGAGTAGACAACAACCCACAGTGCTGCAACGCATTTTCTACTAAATTTGTAATCGATTAAAAATTATTGTCGAAAAAATGAGATTTTTTGGTTGGTAAATCTATTTGTAATCGATTAAAAATTAATGTAGAAAAATGATATTTGTTTGTATGGTAAATCGAGCAAAGTCGGTTAATTGAACAAATAAATTCTGTGCGAAAAGGCTGTTAGACAAGTTTGCACTTGTATACTCAATTTCATTAAATTAAAAGCTTTAATATTTAACAAATTGGGTTTGGTGTAACCCAGGGGCCAAATTCAAGCAGAGGTGTATTCAAAATAAAATTAGTTATGTATATTCATATGTATATGTCTGCATATATATGAAAATTAGTTATATTCATACATAAGTATATGCCTGCATGTTGGAATGCGTATGCTGCGTTCAAATGCCAGGGGTTACAATATTAATGTTTTTATTTTTTAATTTATTTGATTTTTTTTTTTTTAATTTTTGCTAACTTCTCCGGATCAATGTATGCCTTTTGTACATATGTCCATTTGTATGTAATACATAATTCGTAAGGAAATCTCTTGTTCGCTCTGGTATTGCATGTATGCCAAAATAAATTATATATACACACATATATAACTGTGTGTGTACCGTCCGTTCATGGATAGGCAGCACATACACATACAAGAAAATAAAAAAGAATATATATAAATAAACATATAGCTACATATGCAGACGGGCATTATATAGATAGATAATACTTATTCTAGCGTTGGCGTTTCGTTCAAATTTTCCCTGGTTTATTTGCCAACCAAAAATCATTTTCGCCTGGTCTCGCGTTTAATACACTTATTCTTAGTTTTCCTGCGTATTTTCTTTACGATTATTTTGCTTTAGATATAAACCACTTCATCGGCAAATTCTTAGTTAAATTTGCTATAAATTTTGATCTAACGAATTTAAAAAAGAATTGATTTTAATACTGATTTACGTGTGTGTGTATTTAAGAGTGTAAAAAATTTGTGCTCTAATTTGCTAATTTATTGCAAGGATTGCCACTGCATATTTTCTGCGCAGCAACAAGTGTGAATTGTTTCAACAATTTTTAAGTAGTAAGTATGGCATATACAGTAAGCATAGTTCATTATTTCTAGATTTCGATAGTATCTAAAATAACTGGAAAACTGTAAAATGATATCTAAACGCATACATGTATGTTCTTACATATATATATGTGTGTACATACGTACATTTACAAACATTCACGTATGAGCGCTAAAAGTAAATGCCTAAATTGAAGTGACAGCTATGTGAACAGTTTATGAAATATTGAAAGCATATGTTAAATAATGGCGCATGTTTGTGCAATAATACACGAATACATGTCTGAATTAATAATAAATGTCTTTGCAAAATATAGGCGTTTGTAAAAAAAATTGTGCTGTGATTGATAGCCAGAGCTGCTGGCTACATAATATAATATAATATGAAACAAATATGAAAATTTATATTTCAAATATGAAAATATAACGGGTTTTCTGAAATAAAATTAAACAATACATAACTAAAGAAAACATATCGGCGACCATGAAAAATTAGTTTACGTCCATGATGTATAACTGGCATGTAACTATAAGGGTGCTGGACTCACAGAGACAACGCATGAGCTCGACAAGCGCTGGAAAACCAATATTTAAAAGATGTCTCTAATAGTTTATGACCTCTTCAAATTCCATATTTTCCTTGCCTGTAAGTTTCGAATTATACGCGACGAAGCTTATTGATGTTTTCTATCGGAAAACACTTTCCTTGTAGTAATCTCAATCATGATATCAGAGTACATATTCGAACCTTGGTATGTCGTGGTATCCTCCAACCCAGAGCCTTATAGCAAGTGTCAAGTATTTTCATAGAGCCTGCCCAATATAATCATAACATTGGAGGAACAAAGTATAGATTGAGATTGTTTCAATTTGGGATACAAAATAAGATTGTTTAAGTATGGGGGGTAAAAATATTGTTTATGTTCTCTAATCTGATGAAATTAGTGCAAAGTTGCATTTTCTTCAGCGATGAGCTCAAATGATAATATAGTAGTTTAATGTTATTCATAGTGAGGTCAAACTCTAACTTCGAGCCAGTATTTCCGCTCCGCTATGTTGTTGTTGTACCGGCATAAAACATCCCACAAATAATTTTGAGTAATGCTGCCGATTTGATAGTCCTTGGCCGGATAAACATCGGGATCCGTTCTGGTTACGTAGAATCGACGGTCGTGAAAACCGCTCCGCTATCTGAATAAATGATTTTCCACCAGACGTTGGGTTACTACAACTTTTAAGCCTTAAGTGTACCATTTTGAACAAAATTTCTATTATTATTAATGGGCCATAAATTTTCAAGCCAACAGATACCGAGACCATCTCAGTGCCGCTTGCAATTTTTTTTACCGAAAGTACCAGAAAAACTCTTAGACATTTTAAAAGAATTTTGTGTATTCCTTGTGATTCATATTTAGGGGTCTTTTGACATCACAATGGAACGGCAAATCCTATTTTGCTATTACGCTGAAAGTTTCAAAATTTGTTTGTTTTGTCATCATTTCAATCTCTTGGGGTAGACCTCTGTCTAAACCCATTTATAGATACATAAATATTGAACATGACATGTAATAAGTTACCAAATATGATTGCAATCCTAACACGGTATCGTCGTATAACGTTTATTTAACTCGTTTAGAATGCATTTTTTTTAAATACATAATTAATCCAATGCACTTGTTGTTATGCACGTTTCAAAATAAAATTAATAAAACCGCTTTTTAGTTACAGATTTTCCTGATATTATTTAACAAAACTCAACATGGATTCTACTACTGAGTCAAAGGTAAGAATCTCAGAGTTTTGCTGCTAGTTTTACTGCTTCCTGTATAAGTTCATTCATGCTTGTACACTGCTTGCATTCACTTACAATCAATCTGCTAAAACTTTGTTATGTTATAAAGCTGATATTTCCGAAAGATTTGTCAAAATTTTGGTCGTGTATACATACATAAGTACATGAGTACAACTTGTAGAATCTAATCCATCAATTTGGTATTCTCAATTAAGATTAATATTTGTGTCTTGCGATTTGTAAATAATTTCGAAATACAACACACTGTTATAATATTAAGCTATTTCGTAACCGTTTTTAATGAATTGTATTACAATTTCAAGCAAATACGTATTACGTTATAAATACGACATTTTTGCATATTATAGCCTTTTCGACTTGGAGCTAATTGCTCAATTAACCGGCCATTACTCGATTAAAGCGCTAATTTAGCGCGCTTTACCATACAAAAGAAAAATCTCATTTTCGACATTAATTTTTAATGGATTACAAATTGAGTTGCAAATGTAATGCAGCGCTGTGGGTTGTTTTCCACGCTGTAAATTTGGCTGTGTTTATTGATAAAATAGCAAACACCTGCTGAAACTTACCAACTTCTTATGAGCAGCAAAAACAAAAATGTCAAACAACTGTTCGTTAATCGAGTAGCCGGCTGTGCGAAGGGCAAAAAATGGTTTCTCAATTATATTCTTAATGCATTCAATTAATTTGACTGCGAAAAGTTTATAAAGAAGTTATATACAGTAAATAATAATAATTTCATTTATATATGCATGTATGTATGTTTTTCGCATAAATTACAACTGAGTTGACTACTAAATAAAAAAATAAAATTAAGAAATTTTTCGCTGTCTACATTTAATGCGTGTTAGCCGCTATAATAATTTTTTTCAGCTAATGGTCTTCAGTATGAAATATTGATAATTTTGTATTATATTTTGTTGGCCTTGTTTACTGCCGGATGGTTTAAAGATTTCGCTCTGTCCATATGCGAAATGCTACAAAATCGCTTCACAACTTTTCGAGAAATCGTGTCCACCGACTTAAAAAATTTAGTTTTCAATAGAAACTGACGTGACCTGATGGGGAAGTAGAGCCTTTATTTCTTACAATTTTACATGGATCATTAATATTATATAATATTTTAAACATATTAACCTATTTAATGAGACAAACATTTTTTATTTTATTCGAATTTTGAAATTTTGAAACCCGTCTAACCCCTTAAACTAGAGATTGCTTAGCAACTTATGTTTAAATGATATGGTAATCATTACGACGGCTTTATTAGACAAAAAGTCAACCCAAAACTTTAGATTCAGTAACAAATTTGAATTTTAGAAAATTAAATAGTCTCTTATGCAATAAAGTGAAATATGTGTGGTATTCTAAATAATGTTTATTTTTTAATAGGAGTGTACTTTTCGTAAATGTGTGGTTTTCAAGGATTCAATACTTTTTGCCGGGTTTGGACCTCATACCCAATTGCTGCAAATAATGGTCGAAAATTGGCATTTAGTCGAGCCAGCCGCGGCGATCACTCGAACATAATATCAAACCCTTATCTTTATAATAAAACTAAATTCTTGTTTATAACATTAATGATCTTGTAAACCACAAGTCCAAAAAAACACACACTTTGTATGAAACCGATCTATAACTACCTCCAATTCAATACACCTTATAGGTAAACATAAATCAATTTATCACATAATATGTTAACTGATCTTCTTGGTACAATACATATCTCTATTATTAAACTTATCACCGCCAATTGTAGATTCGCGACAGGTGACGTCTTAAAAGACCGATAAAAGATCGATTGCAGAATAGACAGACTCTTTGGCGTAGTTTGGCAACGTATAACTGCTTTTTCGTTTCCAAACTTGACAAAGTCTATCGGTTGGACGCGTCCTACCTTCACTTGACTGTCGACCCATGGTGGGTTTATTTTATTCTGCGTAATGTGAATTGATTAAATCGCATATCTTTTTAATTCCAAAATTACCATAAAGATTCGAACTTTTTTTAACAGTTTTAATTGAAATTCTGACTTAGGGGCTTAAGGGGGTTTCAGTGGCTGAAAACAAGAGTGCTTTTACAATTCATACAATATAGAATCATATATTTAATTTAAACAATTCAGCATATCAAAGTTACATATTTAAACAGTATTTTTTGAAATTTTGATTTACGAATTCCGAAACCTAAGCCCTTGGTAGCCAAACTCTCATGATGTGTCCAAAAAAGTGTCTATCTCTTTGAATTTTAAACAGATCTATTTGATATTTTTGGATAAAATTTTAAACATATTGTAATATTTAATTAGACAGAAAAAAAAATTGTTCAAAGTTTGAAAATTTTAAACCCACGTAACTCCTAAAATTAAACGACTGTTTATCATTTTTTCGCCTGACAAACATCAAGTGACTATTCTGGTATCAGCAGTAAAATTTACCAAAATAATGTGTAATGGTTATGATTATATAGAAACCGCCTAAAGGTATAATAACTAGTTTTTGTTTGGGAAATTTTTTATAATTGTATGTCGCTACCAATCAGTGTCGGTGCACCAAATCTTCAAACCAATTGCATATTAATTGCAATTATTTTATTATGTGTGTTTCATTTCATACTGTGTTTAATATCCTAATAGCTTGAAATATCATGCAGGACAAGGTCCGTCGGGTCCGCTAGTATTATATAATAATGTTTACTTACGTTATATGTAATACTATAAAATGATGTATATAGGGGCATGTCTGTGTTATCACTTTATAGCGTTTATACATGTTTTCGTCTTTTTTGTTGATTTTATGAAATTCATGTTTATTGGTTAAGTTAATTACAATGCGCTTATTGTGGTTTTGAAACTAAATGGGCTATGAGTTAAAGTATAAGTTAATTTGGTACTAAAAAAGAAGTACGATCGGTTCATAGCTCCACCGAAGAAGGAATGTTGGTTGGTTTCAGCTTGGATTGTCGGATTATTGTGTGTTGACTTTGTTTCGCTTACAAAAAAAAAAACTACTCTTAAAATTTTCATATTCATATGTTTGTGTTTTAGTATTTATTGTTATGGTCAGTATAACACTATTGTACATAGTCAATTATTGTATGTATGCATTTGAGAGCACTTATGAATTATGTATATGTTTCCTAACAGATGTCAAGCACCACTAAATCCATCAGCAGGACATCTACAATGCAGAAGTCGTCGTCGTCAACAATAAGTACACACAGCAGTAGCAACAAAAAAATAATTACAATTGGTGCTGAAGAACTATTGCAAATGCCCACGCTTGCCATTAGTCATAACCATACAGCCGACAATGGCGAGGCACTTACAACACCACTTAATGAAAATCAAGATTTTCACAAGCAATTACGATTGCAATATTCTAATGACGTGCAACCCGACGAGAACCTGCACTCTACATCCATTGCGGCTACAAGCTTTACTGCACAATCGTCTACCGATATGAAGAAAACTTCGAAAATCGATGTAGTATCCGATATTGTAATAAGTCATTCTGCCATGTCAATGGAATCCACCAAACAGCTGATCACAGCTGCTTCTACTAATTCTACTCAAACTACGTCTGCCTTGTTGAAATCTTCCGAATCTGTTAAACGCGATTCGGCTAAAAAAGAAATCAATTATTAAATTTAGTAACATTTTTTGTGCATAGTCGTACCTAAGGGTTTACCGAAAGTATACTTTATATGCGTGGGTGCAATGCAAAAAAAAACATTAATTAACGAATTTGCATAAATGTAGAAGTACTTATGTTTTGGAGCTTTCATTTTATCATAAATTAATTTCAAAGTAACGAAAGTTAGAAACGCTGGTTTGTAACTGTAGTCAAGGATTGAGTATAAGCTCAACAAACTAACTGTTTGTGATATAATCGAACAAAATCTGAAAAATCTTGGTTAAATTCATTGGATATAATCTTCATTATTCTTTTTCAAATAGTATGCATGTGAAAGTATTATCAGAGTTATCCGGTGGATTTAATTACGAAATGAGTTTTTTTTTTTATTTATACAAATCCAGAAAGAAATCAAAGAAATACATACATATACTTCCTCACAATTGCTCGTCCCAGCATTCCGTTTTTTATTTGCTGTCTGCAACGGCGCTATTCGTTATACGTAGCACATGAGCAATAGTTGTGACATTTATAAAATTAAATAATCTGCTCACCGAAGTGTTTTCTGAACAAATCCATTGATTAATGTGATGTGTGGGAAGTGACATCGTCTTGTTGTGAAACCAAATCAGGCATCAAATTGTCGGTTATCATAAAATATGATTCCACCGGCCCACAAACCACACCAAGCCGTTGTTTTTTCTGGATAAAATGACAGCATGAATCTCTTCAAGTTGCGCTTCGTCCCAAATGCAGAATTTAGACCGGGATGGTCTAAATAAATATGGATAAAGTTCGATAGAATTTAAAATTTTGGTTTGTTTACATTTTTATCTGTAAAAATGGGGTTTCTCGCTATTGCCAACTACATTTTTTTGGAAAAAAAACCCAACTATTGTGAATGAAAAAAAAAACGATGAACTGGCAATGCCTCTAGTTCAATATACAAGCTATGATAGCTTATGACAAGCCAACATAATTATGTTGGCTAAGTCTTCCATACAAAATAAGCTAATAGCTTAATTTGCTGGTCAAATAAAACACGTTTAATAATAATACAAAAAATATCGTTGCAAAACAGTTTGTCAAAAAATATTTTAAAGAAACTCATAATTATTTGTTGTTTATGCATTTTCTTAACTTCATATATACAATCAGCATTTAAATATTAAGCACTAGAGCTCAGTGTAATTTGTGTTTCTCTTTAAATAAAAATTGACTTACTCTGACAAGTGCTGTATGTATTTGTAGTACATTGATTTGTGATATAATGTTTGTCCCAAATGCATACGTTTAAAAAAATTCCAAAATTATACGTAAAAAAATGTATCCTATATATACGCCTATGCTTTAAGTTGTTTTCATTAATCAGTTTGCTAAGTAGAACTTATGAATACTTTCTTATTTGATTCGACGAGTTTAGTGGTTTAACGTGTAGTGTAAGATTATGCATACGTATGTTAAAAAATAAATTATATGTTATTGAGAATTTCGATGTTTTGCGAAAAAATGGAAAATATTTAAATGTGTTGACCAAACTTTTTGTTTATTAAAAACTGTTCGTTATGCAACGAAATTGTGAATCGATTACACTTCTATATAGTACCTTATTAACTTGTAATTACCAGTGCACAGTGGTTCCGCTTGTATGAAGCCGCGGCCATAAATAAATCCCGTTGAGATATCGTTATGAAATTTTCAACAAAAATCAAGGAAAGTAGTTTAAATATATTATAAAAAAATTGGCCACATCGTGCGACTATATCCCATAGCTCATAGGAACGATCGGGAAAAGTTATAATAATTTTGTTATTTTCGGTTTTAAACCTTTTCATTTTATTGTAATAACAGAGATATTAATATATGGAGGAAAAGGCCGCCTGCCTACTTGTTAACATTGTTAATAAGAAAGTTCTATACATATTGTTAATAAGACATGATAATCAGATATTTAACAAAAATATTAAAAACAAGTAAGGAAGGGCTATGTTCGTATCTGAGAGATTTACCGAATTGGCCAAAACCACTGAGGCCCTCATGTTCAATATTTGGGGCCTTAAAAGGTTATAGTCCGATTTCGGCAATTTTTACACCGGCGATGCCACACTCGAAATGTAGTATTTGTATCAGATGGACATCAAAATTGTAAACCGATTTCGCCAATTATCAAACTGTAGTAATGGAATTGGTCGAGTAGTTCCTGAGATATGGTTTTTAACCCATAAGTGGGCGTCACCACGTTTATTGTTAATTTTTTTAAGCTAAGTTTAATGCAACTTTTACGTACCATCTTTACGATAAAATTTAGAGTTTCTGGTTTTTTTTCTTTTAGTAGTTTTCAACATAAGTATGGGGGCTTGGTCATAATCCGATTTTGCTGTATAAACAAATGCTTAAAGGAAATGACTCCAGAAAATTTGGTTGATTTAGCTTTAGCAGTTTATGAGATATGCACAAAAAACATAAATGGGCGGGGCTGCGCCCACTTTCCCAAAAAAATTAGATCCCAATACATATTCACCTGCCTAATGTGATCCTTTGTACTAAATTTTGTTTTCATAACTTTATTCATGGCTTAGTTATAGCACTTTACAAGGCAAATTTGACCTTGAAGAAATAAAAATGGCGTTAGTATATTGTAGACTTTGTATATGTCTGCAAATTTCTGCAGCAAACTTTAACTTTTATATTAACTTAAGACACCCACAAATACACTGGACAAAACAGTCAAAGGGGGAGAAGGGAGGAACACAACTAAGACTTTAACTAAACATAATAAAGACGCATACAAAATATCCAAAAAACAAGGTAAAGAATAGCTTTAATTTAAAAAAATACAACGCAAATTAACTTTTATTATTATTTTAACATAAAATATATACCTTTCACTTAAAATTGCATTTAAAATCATTCAAATTCAGGAACGTAAATATTCGACAGACCCCTTTGAATTTCCCCTTTAGTTGAGAAGTATTCGCTGCACTATGAAAATGAACAAATACGTACTCACGTCTTCGATTCTATTTTTAGAAAGTCCTGTTAGATTTCCAGATAAAACTGTTTTACTATATAAAATGTTGGCCATGAGATGAATGTTTAAAAGAGAAGTAGTCCTGTCGTCAGAATCAGGGATACCATACCAAAGTCTATATTTCACTATTCGTGAAGCTTCGCCAAGTCTGTAAACATTTGAAATACAAATCTCATTTTCCAGGATTTGTATACCCACTACACCCTGCGAAATAATTATAAAGGCAACCACATATGTAGTCTTTAATATGAAAATATAGTGGCACTCTTAGATTATAATTTGTTTTGCAATTTATTCTTTACGCTCATTCGATTTTTCCTTGGGGTCTATGGTTGGTATTTATCCACTATATTACTTCCGAGGGGAAGGCCTCAAAAACCTATAATTTTACTAACAAAATCCTCAGATTTAATCCGGCTAAAGGCTGATATTTCCACGAACTAAACCTGTTTGGGTCAGTGAAGTTGTAATAATATTTGTTCATCCTTAGAATAACTTCTTGCATCAGTGTTGCTTTATACACAGCGTCGAGCTGGCGGTGAGTTTAACCGGGTTTTTTCTGCTGCGTATGTGCTCCATACTCCACTTCGGTTAGGTGTTATACATGGATGTTGCTATCTTAAGACTTGTTCGGGCTTCAAGTCTTTTCGGTAGTGGACCACACATTATCTGGTCCCATGCTGTCAACGAACTACATCGACAACCGCCTTGACGGCAAGTACTCGTAATCACTATTTGAAGGTTTGTAACTGGTAAAAAACCACAAGCGGACGAAATTAATAGAGCACTTAAAGTTTTGTAACCTCTCCCCTGACGTGAGTAAGTTTCGTTCAACCGTCAAATCTCCGTTGAACCCTAGAAGACACAACGGCCGACTTGAATTTCAAATCGATAGTCATGCCTTCGAGAGCCAGAAAAAGTGCGCGACCTATTTTAGCAGGCAATTCATATTGCAAACTTCGGTAGACAGTGCTAAAAGTTTACCAGTTGAAGAAGGAATACAGACTAAACCTTATTCCGCATGGTGGTGCAATCCATCAATGAGACCACTATGCTCCCAGTTAAGCAGCGAAACGAAATTCTGTCCAAGATGTTTCTACTATAAGGTTGGAAGGTATTCCTTTTGTAATCTGCTGGGTGTAGAATCGCCTCCCAGGAGCAACAAAAGGTGATACTTACAATACGTCGACGACAACAAACAATACATAGACCAGACTTTGAGTGCATACAGCTTCAGAACCAGTGAGGATATCGAAGTAACACTCTACGCAAATACACCATTGGAGGTGTGGCATCGCTAATATGAAGTTTGTCGAACCCCACTTTTCAAAGATATGAATATTTTGTATTATGTCATTTTGTGGGTGTGGGAATGCTCCGATTTCGTTCAATATCATGGGAACACGTGTACGTATTTCATCAATATGCCCGAAATTTTACGTAAGGTATCAATTGTGTGGATAAGTAGGGTGTTGTTTGACTGTTCATTGCGATATGCATGACGCTATCTCTGATCTCGATCCGATAGTTATTTGAACTATAAAAGAAAAACAAAACTTTGCCAGAAATAAGACAAGTGATTTATTTCTCTGCCTAGTCTTCGTTTAGCTCGATATACATAGTTGACAAAGCAAAATCATTATGTTTGAGTAATAAACAGAACTATATTTAATTTAGCTATTTGAAATTGTTACAAACTACAGTGTGTTGTTAGAAATCTTACCGGATTCTACCTTCTACAAAGCTACATGGAGGAGGACGAGGTGGCGAGTTGATTATCCCTTTCTGCTGGAATGTCCCGCCTTTGCGAGATCAAGAAAGAATTAAATAAATAGCGAATATACAAGGGAAAAATCTCTGCAGATTTTTAGTAGGTTCAAGGCGCTTTGTCGTATCCTAATACCTAATTGAAGGGAAGGATCCTGGCTTCACAAACGACTGATTTTAAAGTCTACGTATGTTTCCTATAAGGCTGGTCTTATTACCTACTTTGTTGCCAAGATTATTATACACACATTAAACAGCTATTAAAACTGCCTTGCATATAAAAATTTGCAATATTGACATCTAGTCGTTCTGCAAGCAAAAATCGCGATCGTGCTACTAAAACTTAACCTGAACATAACACATATGCATACGCATATCAAATCATGCCACTGCTCTTTATTCTATGTATTTTATTTTTAACTCACAACCTTGCTGGTTGCATCTTCTATTGTGTGTTGCGATAATTAGGAGGTGAAGCAAAATGAAGAATCTAATAATGTAGTAGAAGAATTGAGTACCGAGGAAGTCGAAATCGAAGATTGCTCGGATAGCAGCGAAAGCGTGGTTGCCGAACCAACGAAAATTCAAAATACGGAAGCAGAGCACAAAGTGGTTGGTAGTGAAAAGCAAGATGAGGAGGAAGTAGTTGAGCTAGTTGGAGAAAATAATAGCGAAGAAGAAGAAGTGGAAGCGGGTAATGTACCAAGTCAACCTGAAATAGTCATAGAATATGACAGAGAAAGTGCCAACACTTCGCCTGCACCGACACCAACAGCAACTGTTGTTATTGCGCAACAGAATGTTGCACATAGCAAGTTAGAAGATAACAAAGAAAATAAAGTACTGAACGAAGGAAAAGGAGAAGAAACCGAAAACGCAGAAGAAGCGAATAAGACCGTCTTAAGTGAAGATAGTGTAGTAGAAAACAAACAAGTAAGCACAATGCAATTACTACTTTAACTTTTATTACAATAATTTTCAATATACACAATTAAAGGTTGAATCAAGTGAAAATACTGAAACAACCATTTCTCAGGATCAAGTTGATGCAGTGCAACCTGGACAGTCAAAAGAGGTATGTATTGTTTAAATTTTTTTGATAGTTTCGTTGAAATTTAATATAATTTTGAATTCGTCTGAGGGTGTCAACTTGGCTTTTTTTTGTAAGCTTTTAATAATTTTAAAATCTTAAATCATTCACATATTTCTTATGTTATTTCCATCAAATTCGCTACGTCCACTCAAGGTATGTCTGTCAGGGTGTTTTAACCTCAATCTAGCGAAAGTTGAATTTTGGAGGAGAAAGTGCATAGATGATGCCAATCTTCCTCCATACAGATTTTGTAACATGAGTTTAGCTGGCTGTTAAGCCTACGACTGCGGTGAGATGAGTTTTGTTGAAAGGCAGCAGTTCAATGGACCTTTTACGCTCAACTGCGGGCCGAAAACCATCGTAAACGTACATGTGCAGGTTGTTGCCCAACGTTTGCCGAGTTTTGTATGAGCGCTCGAGCGCAAATGGACAATAAACACCCTCTCCGTTTTCATTTCAATTCCAATGTGGCCAGGGTGCCCTGTTTAGCAAGCTTATCGAATTTGCAGTTTCCGGTCTCTGAGGTCAGGCATTCTAACAATTCGGATAGCAAAGTTACTGATAAAGAGGTCAGAGGTTTTCCGTATTGTCTTGTCCCATCCGACCTTTCCCTCTCAACTTCGACCCATCAGTGAAAAAACCCACTGCGCATCATTTACTACGGGTTCTTCCCTCCCACATAACCCATTTCCTCCCGATGGCTCCTCTACAGCACAACAAGGCTACATATCCCTTTCCTACTTACTAGATATCAAACATAAGCCCTAGCTACTTTACCCTGTCCACTAGCAGACTCGAGCCTCCCAAAGGAGATCGGCCTGTGCAATATTTGTCCTTCCTAGTAAATAAAATCGCAATCAAGCAAGTAGATAAAGGGCTTGTTTATCAAGGGGTCCAATAACCACCTCCAATCTAACATTATTAGACATCTATATCGACGAAGGTGACTCAACCACATGGAAGGGCTTCCTCTAACCAACTCAAAGCACAAAGCAGTGTCGGCCGACCAGCCCTTGCAGTACGCGATTTGAAGTCTCTGGTAGTGAAGTGAGAGTGTTCACTTGGATAAAATTTTACTTGCACGCATGCCACCGGCATGTGATTAGTGCATGGTCACTTTATTTTTTGATAAGTGCAAGCAATTTTAGCTGCTCGTTGAAGCTATGCAGGTTCAATGCTGTCCGATTTCGGGGAGCTGAAACGTTTTAAAGAGTTCAAAGCCCAGCTTGAGTGGCGTTCATTCATAACGTATAATACAGCGGTATCACATAAAGCTCTCCAAGTGATTTCCGTTAACTGGGATCTTGGGAAGTGAGCATTGAAAAGTTGTATCTTTGCAGTGTAGGTTCAAATTAGTGTTTAACAAGTTACAATAGGTTAATAAGTTACTATTCTCATTTGGGCCTCACTTACCTTCTCCTCAGGATTTCCTAGAGATATTTAAATATCGGCTTTGTCATTGTTAGTGGCCGCCCCTTTTCCGATGAGAGAACTCTATTACTCTTCATTAAGTAGTACCAACGCCCGTCAATATGACCCCTGAGCCATCAACAGGTCGATTAACTTGAAGGGGCACAGGATTTCGCTTGACCAACTTTTTTTCCGCATTCCGCAGTTTTTTTTTCAAATTCAAATGGCCGTATTAAAAGATTAAGATAAGATAAATTTTCATCAAAAAATTTAAACATATGACTTTTTAAGGCCCCAGTAATCGAAGAAGAGACTTAATAACTTTACAAAATTAAGTTGCGGGAGTATTACAACCGAACTTAGCTCTTCTTTACCTGTCTTCTAATAATTTTGACAATTCAATTTATTCATCAACACAGGAAAATTGGAATAATACTATTAAGAATATCATTTCGGACATCGATTCAAATATAGAACAGGAAAATTGTGATTTACTAAAGCAACAACAAAAGGAGTTGTTGCAAAAACAACAAGAACTTGTGCAACAAATACGTCAGCAGCAATTAATTGCTCAAAAATTAGCCGATGAAAATCGACTTCATCAACAGCAATTGCAACAACAGCAATTGCAACAACAGCAATTGCAACAACAGCAATTGCAACAACAGCAATTGCAACAACAGCAATTGCAACAACAGCAATTGCAACAACAGCAATTGCAACAACAGCAATTGCAACAGCAGCAATTGCAACAACAGCAATTGCAGCAGCAGCAATCACAGCCCGAGTCTTCCCCACAACCGAAAACACAAAATCTCATAAGCACTTTTGAACAAGCATCTACACCAACACCATCTCAACACAAGGAAAACATTTCAAAGTATTCGACAGTCGAGGAAACGAAAGACGAATTTGGTTACACAAAAAACACAGAAACATACGAATTTAAGGTATGACATATTTTTCAATTCATTCACTTTAGTCTAGCTCATTAAAGTCCTTACATAATTTTAAACATACGTACGCTTTGTGAAACCGTCTAAAATCTATAACTTTTTTTGCTGTGTGAAACATTTTTTTTTTGCTACAGAAACAGAAATAATACCTTTTTAAAAGGACACGGTAAATTAACGAGTTGACCATGGTAAAAAGGTCAAAATCAAACAGTCAAATCCCATATTTCATTCAAACAATTCAGTATATCAAAGTTACATATTTAGATTTACATATTTAGAAATTTTTATTTAAAAATTCCGTAAACTCAGCCGTTGGTACCGCATCTCCTTTGACGTCTCAAAAAATCCGCTTAACTAATTTCAACCAAAATCAAAAAACCAAAAATATTTCGTTAGTACTTGGATAAAAGTAGTTAATGAACTTAGAAAAAACAAGTAAGGAAAGGCTAAGTTCGGGAGTAACCGAACATTTTATACTCTCGCAATTTATTGAAGAAATTTAACCAATACATATATGAGGAATGCAGCTCACCGCATTTTTGAAAAAATAATTAGGTATATGGGAGCTAGGAAAAGATACTTTTGAAAAACCTACAATGAGGTATATGGAAATGTTATGACCCGATTTTAATAATTTTTGGAACAGAGTCACACTATTAGAAGAAAACAATTTCCTCTGAATTAAATTGAGATATCTGAGAGATTTACCCATATTTTCGGTTAAAATTTATCCTTAGGCGCTCAACATGTTCGATATCTGGGGCCTTGAAAAGTTATGGTCCGTTTCGACAATTTTTTTACAAGTGAAGCCTCAGATGATAAGCACTAATTGTGTAAAGTTTTATTCCGTTATCTTCATTGGTTCCTTATGTTTACATTATAAAGTGAAGGAATAGGATGGATTTCAAAATTGAGTTATAAGGAAAGTAGTAGTGGTTGTGAACCGATTTCGCCCATTTTCTGTCAGTGTTATCAGGGTGTCAAGAAAATATTATATACCGAATTTCATTCGAATCGGTCCAGTAGTTCCTGAGATATGGTTTTTGACCCATAAGTGGGCGATGCCACGCCCAATTTTCATTTTGTAAAAATCTGAGTACAGCTCCCTTCTGCTATTTCTTCTGCAAAATTTAGTGTTTCTGACGTTTTTCGTTAGTTAGTTAACTCACTTTCAGTAATTTTCAACCCAACCTTTGTATGGGAGGTGGGCGTGGTTATTATCCGATTTCAACTATTTTCATGGTGTGTGGTGGGGTGTGTAAAAGACCCGACTGCAGAATGTTTGGTTTATATAGATTTATTAGTTTGCGAGTTAAATACAAATAACCGATTTGTGAGCGGGGCCACGCCCACTTCCCCAAAAAAATTACATCCAAATATGCCCCCTCCTAGTGCGATCCTTTATTCCAAATTTTACTTTTATATCTTCATTTATGGCTTAGTTATGACACTTTATGTGTTGTTGGTTTTCGCCATTTTGTGGGCGTGGCAATGGTCCGAATCTGCGCATTTTCGAACTTGTTCTTCTTATGGTGACAAGGAATATTTGTGCCAAGTTTCGTCAAGATATCTGAATTTTTACTCAAGTTACAGCTTGCACAGACGGACAGACATCCGGATTTCAAATCTACTCGTCATCCTGATCACTTTGGTATATATGACTCTATATCTAACTCTTTTAGTTTTAGGTGTTACAAACAACCGTTATGTGAACAAAACTATAATACTCTCTTTAGCAACTTTTGTTGCGAGAGCATAAAAATATTAAAATTTGAATTTTTGACAGAATTTTCGGCAAAAAACTAAAGTTTTTGTTAAAATTTTCGCCATATATTGGCTTTAAAAAAATAGTTGTAATAAAAATAAAACCCTTCATCCATTAGGTAGATAATGTTATTTCAAAGAAGTTTCCAAATTTTAACAAAATTGCTTCAAAACTATTCGAGAAATCGTGTCCACCGACTTAAGAAATTAATTACTAGGAAATTGAACAGAATCGGATTATGACCACGACTACCTCCTATACTAATGTTATGTTGAAAACTGCTAAAAGTACTTTAATTCAATAAGGAAAAACACCACGAAGTTTAGATTTCAATATAAAGAGAAGGACTGAATTTAAATATGTGTTCAAAATTTGAATTAGATCAAAAAACATATTTAAGAAATTACTCGACCAATTTCGAACGAAATTCGGTTCATAATATTTATTTGGCATCACAACGCTATATTTTGAATATATTTTTATTGTATGTACACAACCACGCCCACAATATTGTAGTCCATTTGATTCGTTCACTAGTGCTAACTTTATATATTATAAAGAAAACGATTCAGATCGTTATCAAAGTTCTGGTATATGGGAAGTTCGCGTGGTTGTCAATCGATTTGGTCCATTTTGGCAACATATCATTGGAATGCCAGGAATATACATATTATGATTCGAATTTCATTGAAATCAGTTAAGGTAGTTTCGAAGATATGGTTTTTGACTCATAAGTCGGCGGAGCCACGCCCGTTTAAACTTTTGCATACCAATTTGAGTGCAGCTGGGGCGGGGCCCCACTTTCCCAAAAAAATTACATCCATTTGGGCTATTAAAATATTATGAACCGAAGATAAGAGTTCATTGAAATTGGTCGAGTAGTTTCGGAGACATGGTTTTTGACCCATAAGTGGGCGAAACCACGCCCATTTAAAATTGTGTATACCAGAGAACGGCAAGGGTACACCCTAACAATAAGTGTACCCGAATCAGTTGTGCGTTTACGTTTGTGATCGGCAAACCAAAATATGGCTTGTTGCCTTGTACTGTTAATTTCGAACATGCTCATACGCACAAGCTCAAACCGATTTCGTGCTCTTTTTCTGCATGTACATGAGTTGAGGCAAGAATGATAGAAGACAAGATTACGACATTCGTTTTCAGTTAGCTTGTTAGGGTTTTGATTTCCTGTTGAGTGTCACTTTCACGACCCCAGAACACGCGAGCAAAACAAAAAACAAAAGACAAATTTACAAATTGAACGGTGGTACAAAACAATAAAACCAAAACAAAGAGCTGAATTCAAGGCTAGTGGTTAATTATTATTTAAAATTCTAAGTGAAAAATGTATTAACTTGAAAAAGAAGTCCGCAATGGCAGAATTAAACAACAATAGCACAAAAAAGTCACATAAAAATAATTTTTTTTTCACTTTTCCAACCAACAAAAAAGTTGGCAAAATAGCAAACATTTTGTAACAAAAGATATAATTATACTCTCGCAACAAAAGTTGCTAAAGAGAGTATTATAGTTATGTTCACATAACGGTTGTTTGTAACACCCAAAACTAAACGAGTTAGATATAGGAATATATATACTAAAGTGATCAGGGTGACGAGTGGAGTTCAAATCCGAATGTCTGTTGTCCGTCCGTCCGTCTGTGCAAGCTGTAACTTGAGTAAAAATTAAGATATCTTGGTGAAACTTGGCACACTTATTTCTTGGCACCATAGGAAGGTTGCTTTTGAAAATGCAAAAATCGGACCACTGCCACGCACACAAAATGGCGAAAACGTAAAACACATAAAGTGCCATAACTAAGCCATAAATAAAGCTATGGAAATAAAATTTGGTATGAAGGATCGCACTATGAAGGGGCATATTTGGATATAATTTTTTTTGGGGAAGTGGGCGCGGCCCCGCCCCCTACTAAGTTTTTTGTACATATCTCGCAACTCAATAGAGCTATATAAACCAAACTTTCAGCAGTCCTTTTGTTTAGCCACTTCCTAATACAGTCCAAAAACGAACGAAATCGGATCATAACCAAGCCCACCTCCCATACAAAAGTTAGGTTGAAAATTACTAAAAGTGGGTTAACTCACTAACAAAAAACGTCAGAAACACTAAATTTCACATAAGAAATGGCAGATGAAAGCTGCACTCAGATTTGCTTACTAAATGAAAAATGGGCGTGGCATCGCCCACTTATGGGTCAAAAACCATATCTCAGAAACTACTCGACCGATTTCAATGACATTGGTTTGTAATAGTTTCCTTACATCCCAATGATATGTTGTGAAAATAGGCCAAATCGATTCACAACCACGCCTACTTCCTATATACCAGAACTTTGAAGACAATCTAAATCGTTTACTTTACAATATATAAAGTAAGCACTAGTGAAAATATCGGTGCAGAACTTTGCACAAATACTATGTTAATAGTATGGCAGCCCCATTATAAAAATCCGAAAATTGGACCACAGGTTTTTAAGGCCCCATATATCGAACACGAGGACCTCGGTGGTTATAACCTAATATTATGGTTTCCAACTTTCAATGGACTTTATACAATATTGCAACGGATTTCCAAAATCTGTCGTTTACTCTAAAACTCTACCCTGAGTTCGATCACTGGATTGTCAAATAAAAGTCACACTTTAATGGCTATACACTAATTTTTATTTCTAATTCCTTATAACTTACCATTTTAGTACTCAATACTCTACTTTACAACTCTAACTTATAACTTGTTTACACTTTGCTCGACAACTCTCTTATCAGAACAGTGGGTTGCTGCCAGCCCGGCAGCCCTTATATAGTCGATTGCTAGCATGTTATCGTCACTCGAACATTCTGGCAACTACGAATATCGATGTCTGGATAGATCTGGCAAGTTATCGATTTCGATTGTCAATTCTAGTTTGTTCTGGTGCCATTTTCGTTACAATATATATGACGAATATGTGGGTCAAATTGTGTATTATATAATATTGTAACGGATTTCCAAAATCTGTCGTTTACTCTAAAACTCTACCCTGAGTTCGATCACTGGATTGTCAAATAAAAGTCACTAAGTCTATACACTATTCTTTATTAAAGTCTATACACTAATCTTTATTTCCAATTTAACAAACTTAACACTTTATTACTCAATACTCTAATTTACAACTCTAACTTATAACTTGTTTACACTTTGCTCGACAACTCTCTCCTAAGAATTGTCCTCACTCGACAACTCTCTTATTAGAACTGTGTGTTGCTGCCAGTCCGACAGCCCTTATATAGTCGATTGTAAGCGATACATCGTCACTCGAACATTCTGGCAACTACGAATATCGATCTGTAGATACATCTGGCAAGTTATCGATTTCGATTGTCGATTCTAGTTTGTTCTGGTGCCATTTTCGTTACAATATAAATAAAGTTAAATAAATAAATTGCGAGAGTATAAAATGTTCGGTTACACCCGAACTTAGCCCTTCCTTACTTGTTTTAATTATAAATATGCCTTATTATATTGGATCATTTTATAGATGACGATTTTAGGATTAACGTTCATTGTGATATTTTATCTGCGCATTATTCAATTTGGTTCACTATTTTTCACATTTCCGTTTTCCATTTGACAATTCTTATGTTGCCTATTCCCTTTCGTGGGTCTTGAGCGCGTCACTATGTCGTAATCTTGTCTTCTATCATTCTTGAGTTGAGGCCGACGAAAATGCTAAAGCAAAAGGAATGAGCGAAATTGAGAGCACAACACTTGAGACAAACAATATGTGAGAGACATGTGTATTATTGTTATTCTTACATTAGCTTCATACATGCCATATTTGTTTTTGAATATGCACATATACATACATATATGTGAAATGAAAATAAAATGCCGTGTTTTGCTGCTTCATTGCGTGTTATATATTCATATGTAATTATGTATGTATATATTATATGTAAAAGTTGAAGACACTCGATCTCATAACTGTAAAACGTGAGTGTTTCGCTCACAGCTCATTTTTGCGCATTCATTTTCGTGATCTATCGTTGCTGTTCGCACATTTGCTTTCAGTGCATTGTGCCGTTCTCTTATCTACGCACAATTTTTGGGTGTCTGGTGAAATAGAATCGACGCTTACTGTTTGAGTGAGTGACGAAATGCAAAAACACAAAACACGGAAAGCGATTTATGCGTTTGGTTGTGTTATTCTTTTCTTGCTGTTTGTGAGTGCGACAAGCACTCCACATTTCTAAGTGTGATTCGGATGCCAAAAAGTGACACCCCTGACGTTGAATTTATATTAAAATTGAATCCAAATATGCCCCTTCCAAGTGCGATCCTTTATTCCAAATTTTGCTTTTATAACTTTATTTATGGCTTAGTTATAACACTTTATATATGTTTGCGGTTATTGCCATTTTGTGGGCGTGGCAGTGGTCCGTCTACCCCCATCTTCGAAGTAAACCTTCTTAAGGCGCCAAGGTATCCGTCTTTCAAGTTTCATCAAGATATCTCAATTTTTACTCAAGTTACAGCTTCCACGGACGGACGGACAGACGGACAGACAGGCAGACTGTGAAGTGTTTTAAGGGGTTATATACATATGTTGAAATCGGTAAAAAAAATTCTAAAATTTTAATAGAGATTTAAACAGTAGAAGCGAAGTTATAGCGTTTTTCACCTCGCTCCGCTACACTAGACAAAATTGTACTTAAAACTTTAAACGCATTTATCTCGAAATCAAGTTTTCCCGAAAAAGTCATTGCGCTGACTTGGATTGCCGAAAGAGTTTTTAACCGATTTCATATTTTTTATACTCTCGCGACAAAAGTTGCTAAGAGAGCATTATAGTTTTGTTTACATAACGGTTGTTTGTAAGTCATAAAACTAAACGAGTTAGATATAGGGTTATATATATCAAAATGGTCAGGGTGTGTCTCGTCACGTGAAAATCCGAATGTTTGTCTGTCCGTCCGTTCGTCCGTCCGTACAACGGATATGTATGTATGTGATTGGCGTTCAACCGTTTAGCCGGTTATAGCCGCATCGATGAGAGCGCGCCACTCCTCTCTTTCCTTCGCAGTTCAGCGCCAGTTGGAGATTCCAAGTGTAACCAGGTCGCTCTCCACCTGGTCCCTCCAACGGAGTGGAGGCCTTCCCCTTCCTCGGCTTCCTCCGGAGGGTACTGCATTGCACACTTTCAGAGCTGGAGGGTTTTCGTCCATTCGGACAACATGACCTAGCCAGCGTAGCCGCTGTCTTTTAATTCGCTGAACTATGTCAACGTCGTCGTATAACTCGTACAGCTCATCGTTCCATCGTCTGCGGTATTCGCCGTTGCCAATGTTCTGAGGTCCGTAAATCTTGAGCAAAATTTTCCTCTCGAAAACTCCTAGTGTCATCTCATCTGATGTTGACATCGTCCAAACTTCTGCACCATAAAGCAGGACGGGAATGATAAGCGACTTGTAGAGTTTGATTTTGGTTCGTCGAGAGAGGACTTCACTTTTCAATTGCCTACTCAGTCCAAAGTAGCACCTGTTGGCAAGAGTTATTCTGCGCTGGATTTCGAGGCTGACATTGTTGGTGTTGTTGATACTGGTTCCCAGGTATACGAAATTATCTACAACTTCGAAGTTATGACTGTCAACAGTGACGTGGGAGCCAAGACTCGAATACGCCGACTGTTTGCTTAATGACAGGAGATATTTCGTCTTGTCCTCATTTACCTCCAGACCCATTCGCTTCGCCTCCTTATCCATGCGGGGAAAAGCAGAACTAACGGCGCGGGTGTTGTTTCCAATGATATCGATATCATCGGCGTACGCCAGTAGCTGTACACTCTTATAGAAGCAGCTCGTATTATTTTCTCCATTATTTTTAAAGAAATCACACGAGAGTGAGTCACCTTGTCTGAAACCTCGTCTGGTATCGAACGGCTCGGAGAGGTCCTTCCCGATCCTGACGGAGCTCTTGGTGTTGCTCAACGTCAGTTGCGTTACACAGCCGTATTAGTTTTGCGGGGATACCAAATTCAGACATCGCGGCATAAAGGCAACTCCTTTTCGTGCTGTCGAAAGCAGCTTTAAAGTCGACAAAGAGATGGTGTGTGTCGATTCTATTTTCATGGGTCTTCTCCAAAATTTGGCGCTTGGTGAATATCTGGTCTGTTGTTGATTTTCCAGGTCTAAAGCCACACTGATAAAGTCCAATAAGTTTGTTGACAGTGGGCTTTAGTCTTACACACAATACGCTCGACAGAACCTTATACGCGATGTTGAGGAGGCTTATCCCACGGTAATTGACGCAAATTGTGGGGTCTCCCTTTTTGTGTATTGGGCAGAGCACACTGAGATTCCAATCGTCAGGCATGCTTTCTTCCGACCATATTCTGCAAAGAAGCTGATGCATGCACCTTATCAGTTCTTCGCCGCCGTATTTGAATAGTTCTGCCGGTAATCTATCGGCCCCCGCTGCTTTGTTGTTCTTCAAGCGGGTAATTGCTATTCGAATTTCTTCATGGTCGGGTAATGAAACATCTGTTCCATCGTCATCGATTGGGGGATCGGGTTCGCCATCTCCTGGTGTTGTACTCTCACTGCCATTCAGCAGGTCGGAGAAGTGTTCCCTCCATAATCCCAGTATGCCCTGGACATCGGTTACCAGATTACCACCTTGGTCTCTACATGAGGATGCTCCGGTCTTGAAACCTTCGTTAAGTCGCTTCATTTTTTCATAAAATTTTCGAGCATTCCCTCTGTCTGCCAGCTTCTCAAGCTCCTCGTACTCACTCATTTCGGCCTCTTTCTTTTTTTGTCTGCAGATGCGTCTCGCTTCCCTCTTCAGCTCTCGGTATTTATCCCATCCCGCACGTGTTGTGGTCGTTTGCAACGTTGCGAGGTAGGCAGTCTGTTTTCTCTCCGCTGCGAGACGGCATTCCTCATCGTACCAGCTGTTTTTTTGACTTTTCCGAAAGCCAATGGTTTCGGTTGCAGTGGTACGTAGTGAGTTTGAGATGCCGTCCAACAGTTCCCTTATACCGAGATGCTGATGAGTGCTCTCAGAGAGCAGGAGTGCAAGTCGAGTAGAGTATTTCGTGGCTGTCTGTTGCGTTTGCAGCTTTTCGACGTCGAACCTTCCTTGTGTTTGTTGACGGGCGTTCTTTGCTGCACAGAGGCGGGTGCGTATCTTCGCTGCAACCAGATAATGGTGCGAGTCTATATTTGGTCCTCAGAGCGTACGCACGTCTAAAACACTGTAGATATGTCTTCCGTCTATCACAACGTGATCGATTTGGTTACGCGTGTTTCGATCAGGAGACAGCCAAGTAGCTTAATGTATTTTCATATGCGGGAATCTGGTACTACAGACGACCATATTACGGGCCCCAGCGAAGTCGATCAGCCTCAGGCCGTTTGGCGATGTTTCGTCATGGAGGCTGAATTTTCCGACTGTTGTGCCAAAGACACCTTCTTTACCCACTCTGGCGTTAAAATGGCCAAGCACGATTTTGACATCGTGGCGGGGGCAGCGCTCATAGGTGCGTTCTAGCCGCTCATAGAAAACAACTTTGGTCACATAGTCCTTCTCTTCCGTTGGGGCGTGGGCGCAAATAAGCGATATGTTGAAGAATCTCGCTTTTATGCGGATTGTGGCTAGACGTACATCCACCGGGGTGAATGCCAGGACTCGGCGACGGAGTCTCTCTCCCAGTATAAATCCAACACCAAATTTGCGCTCCTTTATATGGCCGCTGTAGTAGATGTCACAAGGACCCACCTACTTCCGTCCTTGTCCCGTCCATGGCACTTCTTGGATGGCGGTGATGTCAGCCTTTAGTCGTATGAGGACATCAACCAGCTGGGCAGAGGCACCTTCCCAATTATGGGTCCGGACATTCCAGGTGCATGCCCTTAAATCATTATCCTTAAAACGTTTGCATGTTTTTTTTGGTACTTCGTTTTTATGTGGTGGGTCCCAAGCCCTACGCACAACCGCAGAAGCGGGTTCGCCTTCTCACTTTAGCTCGCCTTCAAACGGATGCTTGTTAGCTACCCAGAGGATACTTGGTCTATAACCGAAAGTCGTGAGTTGCTTGAAACATGTGGAGAAGAATCGTTTCTGGAAACTCCCAAGTGAATGACAATCAAAAACTTTCCTCACTTACGTGAACTTCTCCATCCTCCGTACAACGGATAACTTGAGTAAAAATTGAGATATCTTAATGAAACTTGGAACACATGTTCCTTGGGACCGTGAGAGGGTTGCTTTAAAAATTAACAAAATCGGACCACTGCCACGCCCACGAAATGGCGAAAACCGAAAACACATAATTTGTCATAACAAAGCCATAAATAAAGTTATAAAAGTAAAATTTGGAACAAAGAATCGTATTAGGAAGGGGCATATTTGGATGTAATTTTTTTGGGAAAGTGGGCGTGCCTCCGCCCCCAAATCGGTTATTTGTATATATCTCGCAAACTAATGAAGCTATATAAACCAAACTTCATGCAGTCGGTTCTCTTACGCTCCCCACCACACGCCATGAAAATAGTTGAAATCGGATAATAACCACGCCCATCTCCCATACAAAGGTTATGTTGAAAATTATTAAAAGTGGGTTATCTCGGTACATAATATTTTCTTGACACCCTGATGACACGTGTGGAAAATGGATGAAATCGGTTCACAACCACGACAACTTTCCATGTAACTCAATTTTGAACTCCATCTTATTGCTTCACTTTATAATATATACATACATAATTAACCAATGAAGATAGTGAAAAAAACAACTTTACACAAATACTGTATTTGATCTGTGACATCACTTGTGAAAAAATAGTCGAAATAGGACTATAACTTTTCAAAGCCCCGAATATCGAATATGAAGAATCCAGTGCCCCATGGTATTTGTTCACCGGTATTTCGGTAAATCTCTCAGGTATCTTAATTTAATTCAGAGGAAATATTTTTTCTCTATTAGTGTGTTTCTGTACAGAAATGGTTAAAATCGGGTCATAACTTCCCATAGCTCTCATATACCTAATTATAGGATTTTCAAATTTGGTCAAATTGTGTGTTATCTTAATAAGAATATGTCAATAAATTGCGAGAGTATAAAATGTTCGGTTGCACCCGAACTTAGCCCTTCCTTACTTGTTTTTAATTGTTGTAATTTATTTCACATTTTCTTTTAAATTTAATATCAATTTTTTTCATTTTCAATACATTTCATCAGATGAAAAAGTAGCCTTTTTGAGAAAATCGTCCCCGTTTGTAGAATTTTTTTTCTCATTACAATGAACGAACAAATTCCCATACTAACGAAAATTGTTTGATTTTAAGCTTTCAATTGAGCTAATGCACTGGAATCATAGTCACGGCAAACCAAACGCGCTTTGCGTAAAATGTCATAACAACTTTGACAATTATTAGTGTTTTTTATGTTCTAGAGCTGATTTTGCAGATTAGTCATTGTACTACGCCAGCCTACTCTTTCCCAAAAAAATTCTTCATAAAATTGATACGTCGGATTTTGGGTTAAATTGAAATCTTATTGTAGCGACAATGAAAAAACCCTGTTCATTTATTTAATAAAATTCAAAATGGACATTTCATAGGTCTATGGACCAAGAGAAAACAAATGGACCAAAACGGCAACCCCAGGATGCCACAATACGATAAATAAACGTCGATAAAATCTGTCTCTAATCAGCAGTTGACTGAGCAGGTTTATGCGGACGAAGTTATATTTTTTATGTATGAAATGAAAACAGTTATTTCATTGTAAAATAACATAAAAATACTTTTTTTAAATTATTACATTACCCAATTTTACTATAATTTATATTAAATATAAAATATTATTAATGTTTACATTCATTAGCACGTACACAAATTTGTATAGTGTAATCGTGCGGCAGGGATAAAGGGATGTCCAACTGTCCAACAGTGTGAGAGCGTCTCAAAATTTGTTTTTTTATAACATATGGTATATTAGAACAGTCGGTTTTCGAACTTTCAGTGGTAAATAAAGTGAATTAATACGTATCAACTGGCAATTAATACATTTTTTATTATTTTCCATGGAAAATTAAAATCCCGATTTCCCGAAATTATATGATGGCAAATTGAAAGGTTTTCATTGGTAAAACAACTGAACACCGATCATTGAGTCGAGTGTCAAAATAAACGCTCCAAGGCTCTTACACCAATTGAAGTCGTTCTTTGAACTTGGTTGGTTTGAACTTTCATAAGAAAAAGGTTTTGCTCAACTAGACCTCAGGGTAATTGAGTTACCAACGAGTGACTTTCGGAATTTGTAAATAAAAATTTCACAATATACTGTCTAAATATGTAGCTTTGATATGCTGAATTGTAATATAAGATATGTCTTTTTCAACTTGAAAACCAACTAACCTCTTAAGCTTTCTGTTAGTCAAAACACAAAATTTTTTGTAGTTTTAGTAGTGTAAGATTTACTTATTATTTTTACTTTATTATTATAACAGTTGAATTTCCCTAACGCGATTCACCACTCGATAATCCACAAAAAAACTTCGAGTTAGACGGACTTCGAGTTATAGAAGTTTCCATTAAAACGTACAACTATATTGATAGGTACTCTTTAAAATTGTGCCGCGATTGGAAAATCTTAAATTTTGTATTAAGCCCTCGTCGAAAAGTTATATTTATGGAAGGAAATTTGTATTAAATTTGACTCCTAAACGCAATTTAAGGGTTCGAGTTATGGAGATCTTCGAGTTTTAGAAGTTCGAGTTATGTAAGTTCAACTGTATGTCAAAAATTGTGTGTTCCCAAGCATATTTTCGCAATATTAATTATACTCTCGCAACAAAAGTTGCTAAAGAGAGTATTATAATTTTGTCCACATAACGGTTGTTTGTAAGTCCTAAAACTAAACGAGTTAGATATAGGGTTATATATATCAAAGTGATCAAGGTGACGAGTAAAGTTCAAATCCGGATGTCTGTCTGTCCGTCCAAAAATGAAAGAAATCGGATACTAACCACGCCCACCTCCCATACAAAGGTTTGGTTGCAAATGACTAAAAGTGCGTTAACTCACTAACGAGAAACGTCAGAAACACCAAATTTTACATAAGAAATGGCAGAAGGAAGCTGCACTGAGATTTTTTTACAAAATGGAAAATGGGTGTGGCGTCGCCCACTTATAGGTCAAAAACCATATCTCAAGAACTACTCTACCGATTTCAATGAAATTCGGTATATAACACGTTCTTGACACCCTGATGACACTGGTGGAATATGGTCGAAATCGGTTCACAACTACGCCTACTTCCCATATAACTCAATTTTGAATCCTTCTGATTCTTTCACTTTATAATGTATACATAAGGAACCGATAAAGATAGCGAAATAAAACTTTATACAAATACTGTATTTGAGCTGTGACATCACTTGTGGAAAAATTGTCAAAATCGAACCATGACTTTTCAAGGCCCCTGATGTCAAACTCAGTGCCTAAGGGTAATTTTTCACCGAAAACATATGTAGGTAAATCTCTAAATAAATTGCGAGAGTATAAAATGTTCGGTTGCACCCGAACTTAGCCTTTCCTTACTTGTTTTTATTTAGATTCATTGTATACATACTTTAACATTACGTTATTTCAATGTATTTGATTTGCTATTTGAGGCGCTGTGTTCCATCTAGGAGCTTTGGGAAAATATATACAATATATATATATATATATATATATATGTATATTCTGCTGGTCACAGCTAATCTTGCCGGGATGCTTTAATACTACATATATTAATTTTCATAGTATTATAATATAAATGTTGACTCAGAAAAAAAAAAAATGGAAACTCTGTATTTAACAAAAGAGCGAAAACATTACCAGAAGAAAATTCAAATTCGTCTTTGTTTTTATTTGCTGTGCGGCATACAAACACACCTGTTACACAGACACACTCACCAAAAGTATGTGTTTCATACGCCGCCATACTATAAATATATTTTATACATATATTATTCTACTCGATGCTGCTCTGCTTCTTCTGCAATGCAGTGCTTTTGTATATATTTACACAGCTACATAACATAATCGTAGCACTATTCATTCGACAACATGAGCACGCGTATAAAGTGTATCAATTAAAATGACGCTAATATGGAGGCTGAATTTTGAATACTTTTCTGATCTATAATATTTGTTGGTAACGATCGTTGCATTTGCAATAAAATCAAATCAAATCCGGTCATTGTAAGATGTACGAGAAGAGTCAAAGTGCTGCCAATTTGTATAGTTATGCGGATAACGCATGTACAGATCAGATGGGTGGTTTTCAAAACGGCAATAATGTGCGAAAATCGCACACAACGGACAATTGCATGGTGGAACGGAAACGCGGCCTAAAACCTAGCGATCGACGTAATCCACTCAAGAAACAATTTCTCATATCTTTAAGTAAACAAATATGGCGTAAAAGTGATGTAAGTTAGTGTGCAAAAATATTCGAGATTCCAATGTGAAAAAAGTACATATGTACTATATGTACTCTATATATACATATGTATATACATATATGCTAAGTTCCTAGTTGAAACACATACAGTATGCATTGCTGTCTTTAAATTGGCTTCAGTCTAATTATTAGACTCTCCTGGTTAAATACGCTATATCACATATAATAGATGCTTCGGATAAAATTTCTTTGTGTGACAATGCATATTGACATTTTTTCGTTGTAATGAACTTTTTAGAATTCAAATCCGCGAAGCATATTACTGCACAGAGCATTTTATCCGACTTCATTGACATGTTAAAAAATTTATGAATAACAAGTGAGGAAAGGCGATCGGGAGTAAGCGAAAATTTCATACTCTGGCCAAAGACGATGAAATATTTTTTTGTGAAAACTTTAGCTATTCCAATAGTAATATTACGATATTTAGGGTATATTATGGGTAGGGGAATGTCTGGACTAGACTCAGTTGCTTTTCTACTAATAGCACAGCCACACAAAAAAATTGGTTCCGAACTGGGGGTCTTACTATATGTACCTAATGTTTTCTGGTCTCGCTGAATCCGAGGTCCACTTAACCCCATCTTTTTCTTCTTCTTCGGGGTCGATGATTACGAGTCACGAGTAACTTTCGCAACACATACTGAACGACTTGCAATGTCTGTCTGCCAGTCATTCCTCTATTTCAACTAGCGACAACTTCAGTAAAAATTAAGATATCTTAATAACACGTGTACCATATATCCATAATTTGGCAAAATCTTTCTTTCTATTTTAATCGTTTCATATTTAATTAACTAAATTCGCTTATGAAGGAGTCAACAAATGCTTCAAAACATATCGATTTGCATAAAATATTCACACCAGCAACAGATAACGATGCAGTTCTTCCAAGAAATCGTAAGTACAACCAAAGTATTAAGAAAAACATACAAAGGTGATACGTTTTTATATACAATCACGAATATGCAAATCGAATTGCTTGAAATGAAGCATAAAACTAACAGTATACATAAAAGTATTTAAATAAATATTAAATTTTTTATCTTGCTAGTAGTGCTTTTATATTTCCTTATTGCAAATTACTCACACGCATTTCAATACCCACATATAATACATATACAAAGTATTTATAATGGAATAACATATGATTTTAATATTAATAGACTTCTCGCACAGCCAAATTAGGTATATAATTGAGAAAGCAGTTTTTACCGTTCGCACTCGATTAACGAACAGCTGTTGGACATTTTTGTTTTGCTGTTCATAAGCAGTTGGTAGATTTCAGCAGCTAATTGATAACAACAAAAAAATATTTTTTTTGGGGTTTCTGTTCTCATGCTTGAATTCTGATTCTAGACATTAAAAACACTTAAATATTAATCTTTAGTTCTTTAAGTTTGCTTTGGGCTGATCTGCATCGATAAGTATATCTTAATTTATTTCATAAATCAAAGATGGCAGCACTTTGATTAACCCGAAAGTAAACAGTATTATTATTTGTAAGAGGCACAGTAGTGAATGTTAACCTGTTTATTATAGCTGTAACAACAATATTAGTGTATTACTCAGTTAAAAAATGGCATCAAGTCAGTGTAAAAATGATGTTGATTCATTCTGTTTTATTTGCGGTGAATTTATTCAAGTTAGAAGTAAAAAAATTTGCTTTATCAACAAATTTGAAACTTTGCGAAGCCTATGAAGCCCATTTTAACCTAAAAGTCAGTAATCAAAATAATCTATAGTGAAATTATAGAAAAAATATAAAAATCAGTAATTTCTTCTTAAAAATCGAAAAATTGCTCTAATTTCTGCGAAAGCAAACTTTAACCGGGAAACATTTTTTTCCTTATTTTTGTCATAGGAGAAACTAAAATTTAACATGTAGATGTCAGACCCAAAAATCGTGTTGACCGGTGTAATTTAACAATAAACACAGTCAAATTTACAGCGTGGACAACAATCCTTAAATCTGCATTCCAGTTTCAACTCGACTTGTATTCGATTCAAAATTAATGTAGAAAAAAATTATATTTTTCTTTTGTATGATAAATCGTTCTAAATCAAGGCTTTAATTGAACAAAAGCCGGTTAATTTTTCGATTAACTCCTGTGCGAAAAGGCTATAAACTACTAAAGCCACGTCAACCAAAAACAAAAAACATTCGTTTCACCAGTACATGCTATAGGGGGAAGCTGCGGAAAATAGGTGATATATATGTATATTCTCCTAGGTATCCATTCTTAATGGATTCGCAATAGTCGAAACTAAAAATTCTATATATCGGCCTACGTTTTTTCTGGTCTACATGTATTGGATATGAGATTTTTCTTAATTTTTTTAATCTTTTTCCGATTTTTGTCTGTACAGTGCTATCCTCTACCGACAGGAGAAAAACAAATGGATTAAATTATCCTTAATTAATTAAAATTGCTTCTATATTGTGTAACTCTACTTATTTACCTAATTTTGTTTATATTTTTAAGAATATAGTTTATTTTTTAAAAGAAATGTCTAGCACTCCTTTTTCTTGTTTTCTTTAGAACAGACCAAAAAAAAAAATGAGCCTATGCTGTTGTTAATACTTCACCTAATATACGCAATTAAGACAATAAATGAATACAATGAATTTACAAAAAACGTATCACCTATTTATATTTCAACTTACATAAATCTAATAAATTTTCTATGATTTCAAACGAAATTTAAACTCTCTAGGCAAATTGTACTCCTCATCGGCGTTTTATTCACCTGCTTTGCATCCAACAGTGGAAGATCAGGTTGAACTAGCGCGCAGAATTTCGCATTCTTTGAGCGACATAAGCAACCAGAAATCGAAAGGTCAATCAATGTATGTGAATCGCAAAAAGCGCTCGGTTAAATGGGTGCACGAAGGTGCTGGCCAAGGTACGATATTCTTAACGTACATATATGTATAACTAAATGTGTACACGCTGACAAACCTATGTGTACTAATCAGAAAATGTTGTTCCCTTTTTTATTTAGAGCTTAGTAATACAAATATAATATTCATTAAAGCGTTGGGGAGCACACTAAAATATACATATATTGATCTAGTAAGGAGAAATACCAATTCACGACGACAAATTACTAACTACAATCGAGTCGTAGTCAATTCGGATTGAGTGCATAGTTACGTTAACAAATAAATAAAGGGTGATCCATTTTGAGGTTTCCTACTTTGTTAAAGGGAAAATACAGAAAATTCAAATTTAATGGAGAATGTTTATTAT
This sequence comes from Zeugodacus cucurbitae, assembly GCF_028554725.1. NCBI lineage: Eukaryota > Metazoa > Arthropoda > Insecta > Diptera > Tephritidae > Zeugodacus > Zeugodacus cucurbitae. The sequence continues at coordinate 29,583,711 of NC_071672.1, read as the reverse complement.
CAATCGAAAGAACATTCTTCGGAATTTATTTTTTAATATTTCAAATGTTGGCCGTTGCTACGTCTCAGATGGTTCATCCGTTGAGTCTAATTTTCGTTGACTCCTTCGAGTATTTCAACTGGTAACTGGCGAATGACACGCGTGATGTTTTGCTCCAAGCGGAATTGTTCGCATTGACTAAATGGATTCGCAATAGTCGTTACATTCCCACACAGGAAAAAGTCTAACGGTGTGATATCACAATAACTTGTTGGCCAATCAACCGGCCTACTAGTGATGAGCGATATTTCACTACCGGTGATTTTTTCACTGTGATTGAAAAATCGCTTATAGCAACAGTGATCAATTTTTGTAAATATCAGTGATTTAAAATCGCTATTGCAGTTAAGTAATTTGAGTTCGATCACAGTAGCTATAGAGAAGTTCAGTGCTTTTGTTCTATCACAGTACATATAGGTGTTCAGTAATTCTAATTCGATCACTATAGCAATAACAGTTCAATAATTCTAATTCGATCACTGTAGCAATAGCAGTTCAGTAATTCTAATTCGATCACTATATCAATAACAGTTCAATAATTCTAATTCGATCACTGTAGCAATAGCAGTTCAGTGATTCTAATTCGATCACTGTAACAATATCAGTTCGAAAGTAGCAATCACTGTTCAGTACCAGTATCAGTTCGAAAGTAGCAACATGTAACAATATCAGTTCGAAAGTAACAATCACTGTTCAGTACCAGTATCAGTTCGAAAGGAGCAATCACTGTTTAGTAACAATATCAGTTCGAAAGTAGCAATCACTGTTCAGTGGTCACAGTAGAAATTTTAGTTGTGATTTTGTTAATTTTGGATACGGTGATTACAAAAGCAGTTAAATGTACTCAAAATATATTAATTAGTTAATAGTGATTACAAAAGCAGGTAAATTTTCGATATTGTTAAAATTAATAAAAATTTAAATGTAAATAATTAAAAAAAAAATTGGAGTACAAATTCTCATAAATTCGTTTTTTTTTTGTTGTGATCGCAATAGCAATAAAAAATCACAGTGATTTAAAAGTAGCAATCACTGAAATCACAGTGATTCAAAAATAGCAATATCGCTCATCACTACGGCCTACAAAGTTAAATTATCTGCTCACCGAAGTGTTCTCTCAATAAATCCATTGATTGATGCGATGTGTCCGGTTGCGCTTCGTCCCAAATGTGGCAAGTTTGTTTGTTTAAATATTCATTGAGCCAGCAATGGCCCATAGAGCGAAGTGATGTCGCTTGGGAAGGTCGAGCAGCTTCAGTTCTTGCACCTTTGTACGATTTCAATTTAAGATCTCGACGTAAAATGCGCCAATTCATGCCATACGTCAGTCCGAGATCTGTCAAAAAAAGTCTACTCAAAAAACCCCTACTTGATTCACCCGTTATTTATTCAAGAAAATCATGTACCTGTGACGTGACTTTTTGAATTTGTATTATACTTACACATTTCTGACAGAAAAGCAAGTTCCGAAAAGTAACAAAAATTCCGGATAGCACAGGACCTCTATTTGATAGAAGTTTAGTTTATGTAAATTATGTCATATAAACAACTAATTTTTGAAAATGATTGTTGTACCGTCATAAAACATTCCCCAAATAATTTTGAGGAATGCTGGCGATTTAACAGTCCTTGGCCGAATGAAAATTCCGGTCGGTACCGGTTATGTAGCACCGACTGTCGTGGGAACGAGTCTATTATATCGACAGTAAAACATGGGAACAATTTTTTTCAATTTTTTGGATATTGTTGGCGTTATCCTTAAAGTAACAAAAAAGCGCTCAATTAGTTTTTCATATAATAACAGCATGTACATCTGTATCTGTTATCCATAAGGATGAGATAATGTTGTGTAAAATAATACTTTCAATATTAGCGTTTGAATGTCTGTTGTATAAGTCTTTCGTAATCCATACAATTATATATGCATTAATTCTAAAACTACTAAATACAAATAATTTAATATTAATAAAAGTTTTGTGGGTCAACCAAACTAATCATCTTTTGCTATAATTAAATATATATATAAGCATTTTATCGATTTCAACGTGTATATTTAATAGCCCGTCAGACGCTTGCGCTGTTTTTGCGGAAAAAAAAGGAATAACATGACCAGACCACATACTATATATCAGGACTAAATATGTCATAAACCATACTATAACAATGCCCACTTATTTTACATTATGTCATTTTAATAAGTCTATAAAACATGTTTTTATTTTACAAACTACTCCTGTGGCTCCGCGGGCGAACAAAGCGCCACAATGGAATTCCGCTATTTATTACGATCTTGTGCTAGCCTCTTGTTTTGACTCCATCTTGTTTGGACCTTAGATATTTCGATGTCCAAATTTCTTTTCCAGGTTAGTGTGGGTCGGTCTTTTCTTCGGCTACCTTGTGTATTCCAGTCGATCGCGTTACGAGTGCTTGTATCTGGATTGCACCTCAGCACATGTCCGAGCCAGCCGCATTTTCTATTGAGAAATTCGGTACGTAAGGGTGTTTGGTTAGTGCGTGACCACAAGTCCATGTTAGAGACGGTGACGGGCCAGAATATGTGGCAAATGTAGGGAAGGCATCGGCTTGTAAAAACTTACACCTTTTCATTGTTTCCATGTTTCGCAACCATATAGAAAGGCTTCACGTCAAGTACCTCATGGAGATGGCGTATCTGTCAAGAGCATTAGGATACGTGGCAAAAGTACGTTTTCACCTTTGCTTTGGCCTGTCAAAATAATGGTATCGATAATTTTGCTCATAATTTTTTTTCGGACGTGGTGAACCCAAATTGATTGTCCAGCTAACGAAAGTTCTTTAATTGTATCCCATGTTGTATTGCATGTCAATTTTATGAACCAATCTGGAAAATCATACGCCCGATTTTGATTTTTGAAAAGAAACACTTATTTTAAGTTTCAACAAGATTTGTAACCGTTTTTAATTACACTTTTTGTTTATTATACGTTACCAATATATTGACATTATAGTCAATATCGTTTAGAAGCATGCCCAATTATCTCTAGCAAATGCATTTTCAAAATATCCATGTTCTGTAAATAATTTTGTTTAACAACTTTTTAAGAAAAAGAGCTATTGATGTAAAAATATAATTAAATCAATTGTGTCTAAACATTGCCTTCTTATATATTTATATGTCCGATAACTATTTAGTTAGACGAAGCGCTTCTAAGTAGTAACGCTACCTATGGATTAAGGATGTTGAGTTATTCGAAAACAATTTTGAAAGTACGTTATTAGACTATAGACTATAGATGCGGCTAGATTAGGTTAAGCTGGTAGGCAAGAAAGTCACACGTTTCAGCTGGAGTGCCATCATGTAGTCAATGAGGAGTAGTCCCTTAGGATGACAGCGCTTGACGCGAATTTCAAAAGGTGGTCTCATTAACGATACCTCTTCCAGATTATTGTACTGTGAGGCCACTGCCTTGACAATGCAGTACAAGCGTACAAGTGAGGCTCCATTGTTTCACTGTTACTTTGCTTTAGACATTTCCTACAGTTTTCACAATCTGTCAGCCCCAGCTTGTAGGCTGTGACCAGCGAGTAGGCCGACCATGTTCCTACATTTCCTTCTAACGCTCGTCAGTAGGAATTCCTTGTACTTCTGTTCGACCGTATAACCGCAGCTCATTTGGCGCAGATTAAAGTACCTTCCCATACGCGGTATTCTCCCTACTTCTTAATATTTTCACACTAGGAGCAGTCAGTCGCAATACAGGAATTTGAGACGATTAAACAGGAAAAGTAAACCTTATACTTTGCAGAGCCCCCTAAAATAGAGACTATGTTGAGAACAAAATCGCCTTTTCCAAAATTTTCGTTTTTCTTGTGTTGTAAATAACAAATGTATTAGTGGTGATTACTACATGCTCCTGTACTGCTATATATAATTCGAAGTGTACGCGTGGCGGTATTAACGGGATTGAAACAATATAAGTTGGTAATAAGGAAAAAATAATTCCGCTAACAATAATATTGCTGGAAATTTAGATTCAACCATCAAGGAGAAAAATTATCAGGAGGAATTTAAAGAAAATAATGTCTCACTTATTAAAACAACACAACCAACAACTCAAAACTCAGCACATAATCAAGTACCTCTGCGATTTTTAATGAACCCGCTTGGAAAAGTGCGTGACATAACGTCCGTGAGTGACTCTTTTAATATTGAAACTGGTCTTTTGTCGCCCGATAAATGTGCGGAACTTATCACAGCGCTACAGACACAAAAAGGCAAAGGTAAATCTAAATATGTATATGAATATTTGTTGGTAAGTGTAGAACTTTAATAAACAATTTAAATGAGAGTAGGCGTTTTTAGGTACTACAGTAGAATTCCGATGACCCGGAACCAAAAAAAAAAAAAAGCAGTGGTATTTCGGATAATCGAAATGAATCAAAACTTTTCATTGCGACCAAGTCCGTGATGCCCTGCAAATGTAATAACTGTAAGGCAACCGATTGGCGCTGTCTTTCAAACCACTTAAAAGCAACATCTAAAGCTTCTGCGTGAGGTGGTACTTCACATACCATCTCCAGTTTCAGTCTCTTCATCATCTTCTCTTTTCTTACTGTTCAAAGCGTCAATGATTTATTCAACAGTTAATATTTGGAATCCAGGGTCTTCATAAATGCAGTTCAACCACTCCTTAATATTCTCTTCAACGCACACTTCGCCAATGCTTCAATTGAACTCACTGGTGAACGGATCGGGTGCATTAGATGGATGCATCCTATTTATATATGTTGGTGCTCGATAGCACTTTCGTATGATGGATCCACCATCGCTCTATGATAACCGGGGCGCGACAAAGTCCGTATACTGTTTTTTTCACTTTGGCTCGCTTTAGAGGATCGGGTGCGACCGGAAGATGGCTCAAACGTTTCGGAGGAAGAATTATATAGAATTAAATTGGCGAATAGAGCCCAGACGTATGTGTTCGGATAATCGGGATTCTACTGCAAATAGTTATTGTATTGTACTAGATAAGGTCGCTCGTGTACTGGAAGAAAGATATTACAACACGCAACACCAGTTAGGTATTTAGCGCGGATAAAGATTTCACTGTGTTATCTATATTTAGTATTTATTGCGTTACCCTTGAATTTGGAGGCTATTATTGTGATTTATATATACATACACATATAATATTCTTTACCCATTCTATTTGTAATAAAATAAATTTTCATTTTGCACATTTTTATATATAAAAAATCTACGCGCATATCACCGCTCGTCTACGCTGCTTAATGCCGCTTCATGCTTAATGTGCATCATTAATTTTATATCGCTGTACTGTGCTCTGCGGCAACAAATGAAATTCGGCGCATCTAATGCTACAAAATTCCACGCGCAAAAGGTGCTGAGCTTTTTGCCAAACGCCGCAGGAAGTCTGAGAAATGGGTGGTTGACGATAAAAGTGCACGCACTGAAAGTCCATCCGGTCTTCCAGATTACCAACAGCAGCAGCAACAGTTTAAGCCAGCAACATCTCCGAGTATTTTACCTGCTTATTCTGATGCGGGCAAACACCGCGTACAATTGAATTTGCATCAGGAGCAAGTACTAGAGAAATATGTTAAACCCGGTTTGAAAGTGGTAAAGACACCATGGGAAGCAGCACTGGAAACTGGTTCAGCTAGCACAGCTTTTCTTGACGATGACAGTCGAACACAGCAGACATCAACACCGGCATTATCTCCAGCCCCGGTGGCGCAATATCAATATACGGATCCTACCAATATCGACACCACGCCATATAAGAATGGTCTCACTGCGGATTACAGCATAGCACCTTCCCAAGTTTGTATAACTTTTTCTAGAAAATAGTAATGAATATGCCTGGTTAATTGTACGCGAAAAATAAAAAAATGTCCAAACAATTAACCGTGTTTATTCAAAAAGATATTTATTATGGATAACTTACCGTCACTCAAACAAGTACTCACATGTTGTCACAACAGTAAGTTTAGTAGTTACGTTAGATTAGGTCAAGCGATAGATCGCCGCATCTATAGAGAGTCTCACTTAAACAAAGCCCGACAAAGTCGACAAAGCCCTTGGAGCGCTATTTTAAAGTACTTAAGTCGGCTAATGTCCATTCCACTCACCAAGATCTTGCTACTGCACAGGTGCTGGTTGTTGTCCAGCGTTTGGCGAGCTACCTCAACGTCAGTGTGTCCAGCGCTCTTGAGCAACTGAGCTCGCTTCCACACCGACGTCAATGTTGCTAGGGTACCTTATCTTATTATCTCTTATCCTTTAGTTTAAGTGAAGTTCTACGAAGTCATTATATAAACATGTGAACACTGGTTTGAGTGACTGCATAATTGAACCAAAAAAGACATGGCACATATTAGTCTTTGATTAATATAATTGATATATTCGGTGTATTTTCTTGATTATCTATGTTATAAATTTTAATGATATTTCTAATCGAATTGTATTTCTGATTTCTTAATAATAGGAACAATCACAATCATATTTCCCAACGGTTAAACCAAACTTTGGTCATAATCCACAACGTGAGTTGGCTTATAAGCCTAGTTTACCGCAAGGTTGGAAAGCGCCAAGTCCTTCACTACCAAAAGGTAAGGAAAAGAAAAATATTTAGTAGTTTATTTATTTATTAATTTACTTAGCCGGTGTCTAAGATATGTATGTAACTTTTCGTTGATTGAAATGGCCTGGCTTGGCCATGAAAATAGTGTGAAAACTATGTCTATATATGCCTTTAAAAGTAGTCTTGACTAAAAAAATTAATTGATTCGTTCGCAACAAAATATATATATATTTTATAAATTCAATTTAATTTCCGTGTAATGTTGTTTTCGCATTTCATTGAGGAGGTCAAACAAACTCTGATATACAGGTCGAAATTCTATTCTGTTCAGCGGAAAATGTTAATTTATACCTACTATCTGGGCTACATAATATCACGAAAAATATACCTTAGATTCGGAAGAAATTAATGCGCGGGTACTACAATGACCAATTTTACTCTCGTAAAACTGACAGAAACACAAAGTCGATTAACGCTTCTTTCGATAGCTAAGTGAGATCTACTTCATTCATATATCTGTACAGATATGAATACTACGTATCAATATTCCTATAATAAATAAATTCTTATCTTTCTCCAATCAAACAAATCACCTGTGTTGGCAATTTATCCTAGCATATGAAGTTTTTGGTATGTAGATAATATCCGTTGTAAAACTCACAAACTTTATTGTTAATAGACTGGTATGGTAGGTAGGTTGTAAGGCTGTTCCTTAGAGGGAAACACACGTAGACTATGAAAAAGTCCATGCAGCTTCTTCAGCTAGCATCCGGTAATATATTTAACTTATAGCGTGAATCCCGATGCCCGACGAGCAAAGCAGTAGTCAGACCTACGCGAGTTAGATATAGGGTTATATACATCAAAAAGAAATGAACGTCCGCGCAACGGATAACCTGAGTAAAAATTGAGATATTTTAATGAAACTTGGAACACATGTTCCTTGGGACCGTGAGAGGGTTGCTTTAGAAAATGGGCAAAATCTGCACGTCCACAAAATGGCGAAAACCGAAAACACATAAAGTGTCATAACTAAGCCATAAATAAAGTTATAAAAGTAAAATTTGGAACAAAGGATCGCACTAGGGAGGGGCATATTTGGATATAATTTTTTTGGGAAAGCGGGCGTGGCCCCGCCGCCAAATCGGTTATTTGTATATAGTATATCTCGCAAACCAATGAAGCTATATAAACCAAACTTTCTGCAGTAGGTTCTCTAACGTACCTCACCACACACCATGGAAATAGTTGAAATCGGATAATAACCACGCCCATCTCCCATACAAAGGTTAGGTTGAAAATTACTAAAAGTGGGTTATCTAACTAACGAAAAACGTCAGAAACACTAAATTTTTAAGAAGAAATTGCAGAAGGAAGCTGCACTCAGATTTTTTTACAAAATGGAAAATGGGCGTGGCATCGCCCACTTATGGGTCAAAAACCAGAAACTACTCGACCGATTCGAATGAAATTCGGTATATAATATTTTCTTGACACCCTGATGACACGTGTGGAAAATGGATGAAATCGGTTCACAACCACGACAACTTCCCATGTAACACACTTTTGTACGCCATCTTATTCCTTCACTTTATAATATATACATAAGGAAACAATGAGAATAGCGAAATAAATCTTTACACAAATACTGTATATGATCTGTGACATCACTTGTGAAAAAATCGGACTATAACTTTTCAAAGCCCTGAATATCGAATATGAAGAATTCAGTGCCCCATGGTAATTTTTCACCGAATATTTCGGTAAATCTCTCAGGTATCTTATTTTAATTCAGAGCAAATATTTTTCTTCCAATAGTGTGTCTCTGTACCAGAAATGGTTAAAATCGGGTCATAACTTCCCATAGCTCTCATATACGTAATTATAGGATTTTCAAATTTGGTCAAATTGTGTGTTATCTTAATAAAAATATATCAATAAATTGCGCGAGTATAAAATGTTCGCTTCCACCCGAACTTAGCCTTTCCTTACTTGTTTATAAAGCATTCATTATAAAGCATTATTATTTTTTTTAAACCCGGTCCAACGTAAATCTTTAAAGACGATGAACAGATTGTAAGGTATGAGTTGGAAGTTGTCAGTGAAAGTAATAAGACCAAATCGGAGGATATACTCAATCAATTCATGCGTTCACCGAAGTTAAGAGTGTCACCAATACCAACAAAAGAATTGGTACTATACAAGGATGCAATCTTGGAATTAGAGGATATGAGTATGAAACGACAAATGCAGCAATCGCATAATAAGGAGGATAAAGAAATAAGTAATAACAAACCAGAGCGACTGGAAAAGTTGGAAAACAATAGCAGTACATTAACCGAAAATGTGAGAGAAGAGGATTTAAAACAACCAGCATACGTACCTATACAGAGTGAACAAAAGAAACAACAGTCACCGAGCCAACAGAACTTCAAGGAGCACGAGGTGGATGAAAACGAAAACGGAAATGAGGAAACTGAATACGTCAAAATTGCTGTGCGTGATCTAATATTGAACTATGAGCAACAGTTAGTTAGGGAGGAAACCATAACTAAATCAGTGAAACCAAACCAAGCAAATAATGATGAAATTTATGAAATAGCAGACTTAGAAACTCCTCTAGCTGACGATAGTGAATTGTTTAGTGAACAGCGAAAAAATGTTGATACTTGGCCCGAATCCGCAAACTATCAATTACGAAACGAAATCGAAGGCAAGATAAACCAATAATATGTGTATAATGGTATATGTTTTCTCCTAAACGCACTTTGTTGTTTTCCGACCGGAAACTCCTAATGAATACCATAATAATGTTGCATGAGTCGATTCGTTACACAACTGTTACATATCATGGCAACCAATTTTTTTTATTTTATATTAAAATAATACGCCATATTTGTACAAGTCATGTTTTTCCTTGTAGGTGTAAAATGTTTTAATTTACCAACTTTTCGAACAACTATGTAACTAATTCCGGCTATATGTTGTTTCAGGTTTGATTTAGTCTCTGGGTATTTAATTTATTTACTGACAAGTGCATATAAGTAAATATGATAATATATAAAGGAGTTTTTAAAGAGAAAAATACAGAAAATTCAAATTTAATGGGTACTGATTATTAACATTCATGGGTATTTATATTTTAGAGATTATCTCTTTCAAATATTGGCTGCGGCTACGTCTCAGTTGGTCCATTCGTTGAGTCCACTTTTCAATGACTCGATCGAGCCTTTCGACTGGTAACTGGCGAATGACACACGTGATTTTCTGCTCACCGAAGTGTTCTCTCAATAAATCTATTGATTGATACGATGTGTTGTCAAATGTCGTTGAGATCACGAGCTTCAATTTTAGGCATAAAATAGTCGGTTTTCATGGCGCGACAGCGGTCAACAATGGCCAAAAAACCGCTTGTCGTGGACAGCATAACTCATTATTGGTTGAACCAAAATAAAAAAACCAAAAATATTTTGTTAGTAAATGGATAAAACTAGTTAATGAACGAAAAAATAATAAAATAGTAAAATTTTGTTGTTAGATTTATAACAAAAAAACTCACATTTTTGGTCAAATTTTCGCCATATATTTACGTGAATAAATAGCTAAAAAAAATTAAATTAAATCCTTCGTTCATCACCTAGATTATATCTAATATCAAAGATGTGTGCAAAATTTGAACAAAATCGCTTCAAATTTCGAGAAATCGTGTTCACCGACTTCAAACTGACTGATGGGCGCAGCTTCTAACTAACTCTTAGAATTGTAGAAAATTAGAATTGATTGAACTTTTTGGAGAATTTTACTATTTATAAGACAAAAAAAAATTGTCCAAATTTTGAAAATTTGAAACCCACCTAACTGCTTGACCCCTTTTTAATTTTAGTTTATTAGAAAAATGTATAAACCATATTTTTATTTTTTCGATACTTCACATAAGTTAATGGATTACAAATTTTCTTCAATGACCTCAATTTGGGTGTTATATATTTCGAAATTGGAAGATTTTATATGAATAAATTGTTTATTTATGATTTAATTCGCCAAGAAACTGATTTTGAGCATTGTTCATCCACGTGTTATTACAGTGCACATTTTTGACCGCCCAAGATAGGTGTCCGCCTAAGAGCGGGTCATTTGTTGTCAAAATCTAACTTGGTGCATGAAAAAATGTCCGCCCAAGAGAGGTGTCCGTTAGAGATTTCTCTGTATAGGTTTTATGTAAAAAAACACATTTATAATTGAAACTAATACAACTATTTTCTTTGACAATTATTTTTAATATTTACAGAGCTATATGTGCCAAAAGAGATATCGTTGGAGAGTTATGCCCCACCACCCGTGGTAATCAGCAAGGAACCCGAGCACTACAAGCCATCCTGGCAGCAAGCATCAGCAACTACCTCAAGCGCCAGCACCTTCCCGTTGGCAAGGCCGAGTCATGGTGGTTTCAGAAGTTACGCTCCACCAAACAGCGATAGGCCAGTACAGCATCAAACTGTGCCTCAAATCAATTATAATCCATCGCCATTGTCTTACGACAAGATCGCTAAATTTGAGAATGCTGATGAGCAACAAGCGCAAAACAATGAATACAACGCACAAACTCGTCGTTTGCCGATAAGGTCGAATGTAGACAAAGTACAAAATATTGTGCCCGCAGCATACCAGCGTCCAGCCAATATCGAGCGGCTGCCAACTACGCCATACCAATCGAACTTGCGGCCAACAGATATCAATGTCAATTACAATCGGTTTCCCACACCTGTCTACATAAAACGAATTAATCCCAACGAAATTTTGCATGGTCAAAATTATAATAACACAGCACGCGGTTGGAAGTCAAGTGGTATCTCTAGCTATAAATCGCCATGCGATAACAGTTTCAAAACTCCCAATATTGAAAGCTGCGGCATTTACCAGCAAGTGCCATTGACTGCTGCCAATACTTTACCCTATACAGATTTTTAAGCAAATATACATACATATGTACCGAATCGAGGGAACGGCAAAATACGAGTAATAACATGAATATACTATATATATATATTGCAAATAAATATAACTTAGGTGATTTGACATTTCGACTTTTTATATACCATGTTTCATATGTAAGTCGAAAAACTGCTAAATATGTACCCAAGTATGTATGCATTTTTTAATCATTATTACCCACACTGCTCTCGAGCAAAATAAATTCAAATCTTGTTTGTCTACCTATATAAGCTTATACTATTATAATCGTGATAGAATTGAATATCATTAACTCAGTGAAAACATATTAACACAGTTTTTTTAACCTTCCAATGAAATATCCTATACTTGAATAAACATTGATTAAAACACGAAGTCCAGAGATCTTTTATTTCTTATTGGACTGAAAATATTAAATGAAAATATTTTTTTTTATATTGTACTAAACTAATCTAATACATTTGTATATACTAAACTAATTTGTTGTTTTGTTATAGCATTTTCGCACAGCCAAACTAATTAACTTCATAAAGTTTATAATTGAGAAATATTTTTGTCTTTCGCACTGCCGGGCACTCGATTAACGAACAACTGTTTGACATTTTTAGTTTTGCTGTTCATGAACAGTTGGTAGGTTTCAGCAGCTGATTGCTATTTTACCAATAAACGCAGCCAAATTTACAGAGGGGAAAACAAGCGCAAATTTGTATTACATTTTCAATTCAATTTGTATTCGTTTAAAAATTAATGTAATAAAATCAAATTTTTGTTTTGTGTGGTAAATCGTTCTAAATCACCGCTTTAATCGCGTAAAGGCCGGTTAATTATTCAAGCGGGAAAAGGCTATTACGGAGGAATACACTTAATAAGAATAACTCACCAATCAAAGTAGGATCATACCACTCACTATGCAGATTTTTCATAATTTCTTATAAGTATAATTATTTAAAAAAATGCATAAACAAATACAGCATAGAAGAAATGTTGTCTTTCTTTCGGTATAGCATTATCTTACTTATATGTGGTTATTTCCCTCATTTATATCAAGCTCCTGTCTCTCTCCGTTAGATCAGTAGTCGTCGCATAAAAACTGTAGGGGTTGGACAAAGGCCAATACTTGTGCAACTACAAGATCTTTCTGTCCTAAGACGTATCGCAGGAGATCCACTGAGCTACTTGCTCTTAGTAAGGTTCAGCTCGCCGTAATGATAGAAGTCCTTACACTATCCGTTGGGGTTACCTGATGTGAGGCTAAATATCAAAACGGATGAAAATTGCTTAAGTTGCATGGAAAAAGGGTAGTTTAAGACAACGAGACACTTTCGCCTTCATTGTCCACCTTGCGCTAGACTGCGGCTGAAACAACTTGAAGGCACAAACTAACCTTTGAGAACCAGCTGAACTTTACCGATTAGAAATTAGTTGCCTGTACAAATACAAAATGAAAAGTTCAACCCTTTCATACCTCTTGCCTATAGCCAACATTGTTCATACCGGCTTCTAATTCTTGTTATTTCAATTTTTTTGACAAGCGCTTTTTTCTATTATGTAGTCTTATGTGTTTTGCAAGCTTCTTCTTCTTGACAGGCGTTGACACCGCTTATGCGGTTATAGCAAGTCCAAAACAGCGCGCCACGTATCCCTCCTTCTGGCAGTTTGGCGGCAATTGGTTATACCAAGCGAAGCCAGGTCAGTCTCCACCTGGTCCTTCCATCAAAGTGGAGGTCTCCCTCTTCCTCGGCTTCCACCAGCGGGTACTGCATCGAATACTTTCAGAGCTGGAGCACTTTCATCCATTCGAACAACATGACCTAGCCAGCGTAGCCGCTGTTTTTTATTCGCTGGACTCTGTCTATGTCGTCGAATAACACATACAGCTCTACGTTCCATCGTCTGCGATATTCGCCGTTGCCAATGTTTAAGGGACCATAAATCTTAAACAAAACCTTTCTCTCGAAAACTCCTAGTGCCGTCTCATCGGATATTGACATCGTCCACGCTTCTGCACCGTAAAGTAGGACGGGAATGATGAGAGACTTGTAGAGTTTGGTTTTTGGTCGAGAGAGGACTTTACTTTTCAATTGCCTACTTAGTCCATAGTAGCACCTGTTGGCAAGAGTGATTATGCGTTGGATTTCCAGGCTGACATTGTTATTGCTGTTAATGCTGGTTCCCAGGTAGACGAAATTATCTACAACTTCAAAGTTATGACCGTCAACAGTGACTTGGGAGCCAAGACGCGAATGCGCTGACTGTTTGTTTGAGGACAGGAGATATTTCGTCTTGTCCTCGTTCACCACCAGATCCATAAGCTTCGCTTCCTTATCCAGTCTGGAAACATGACATGAAAAGAATATAAATACATTTAAGAAACAATCGAAAATAAGTAGGAAGGTCATTAACATTATATTAGAAACGTGAGATCTCTCAAAAATGCTTCATAATAGCTCGAGAGCGCATAGACTAAACTTAGATCTCCTGATAAATATATCTTATATATATATATTTGTCCTAGTAACCGCTTACGCCATTATAGCCGAATCCACCAGAGCACGCCATTCATTTCTTCTTCTTGGTTTCTGGCGCCAACTGGAAACACGCCAGTTCCCTCTCCAGCTGGTCCTTCCATCGGAGCGGAGGTCTGCCTCTTCCTCGGCTTCCACCAGCGGGTACTGCATCGAACACTTTCAGGGCTGGAGTGTTTTCGTCAATTCGGACAACATAACCTAGCCAGCGTAGCCGCTGTCTTTTTATTCGCTGAACTATGGGGGATGGGGTCATATGTAGAAGTTCACGCAAGTGAGGAAAGTTTCTGATTGCCATTCACTTGGGAGTGGCCAGGAACGATTCTTTTGCATATGACTCAAGCAGCTCACGACTTCCGGTTTTAGACCAAGTATCCCCTGGGTAGCTAACAGACATCCGTTTGGAGGCGAGCTAAAGTGAGAAGGCGAAGCCCGCTTGTGCGGTTGTGCGTAGGGCTTGGGACCCACCACATAAAAAAAAATCTCCCCAATGAAAACAAACACCGAGCCTCGGATGAGAAACCCCCCTTTTGATGACGACCCCTGCAAACGTACTAAGGATCATGATTTGAGGGCATGCACCTGGAATGTCCGGACTCTTAATTGGGAAGGTGCCTCTGCCCAGCTGGTTGATGTCCTCATACAACTAAAGGCTGACATCACCGCCGTCCAAGAAGTGCGATGGACGGGACAAGGACGGAAGAAGGTGGGTCCTTGTGACATCTACTACAGCGGCCATATAAAGGAGCGCAAATTCGGTGTTGGATTTGTGGTGGGAGAGAGACTACGTCGCCGAGTCCTGGCATTCACCCCGGTGGATGAACGTCTTGCCACAATCCGCATCAAAGCGAGGTTCTTCAACATATCGCTGATTTGCGCCCACGCCCCAACGGAAGAGAAGGACGATGTGGCCAAAGATGCTTTCTATGAGCGCCTAGAACGCACCTATGAGCGCTGCCCCCGCCACGATGTCAAAATCGATTTTAACGCCAGGGTGGGTAAAGAAGGTGTCTTTGGCACAACAGTCGGAAAATTCAGCCTCCATGACGAAACATCGCCAAACGGCCTGAGGCTGATCGACTTCGCTGGGGCCCGAAATATGGTTGTCTGTAGTACCAGATTCCAGTATAAAAAAATTCATCAAGCAACGTGGCTGTCCCCTGATCGAAACACGCGCAATCAAATCGATCACGTTGTGATAGACGGAAGACATGTCTCCAGTGTTTTAGACGTGCGTACGCTCCGAGGACCAAACATTGACTCGGACCATTACCTAGTAGCAGCAAAGATACGCACTCGCCTCTGTGCAGCAAAGAACGCCCGTCAACAAACACAAGGAAGGTTCGACATCGAAAAGCTGCAATCACAACCGACAGCCGAACGATTTTCTACTCGACTTGCACTCCTGCTCTCTGAGAGCACTCATCAGCATCTCGATATAAGGGAGCTGTGGAACGGCATCTCAAACTCATTGCATACCGCTGCAGCCGAAACAATTGGTCTCCGGCAACGCCAAAAAACCAGTTGGTACGATGAGAATTGTCGTTCCGCAGTGGAGAGAAAACAGACTGCCTACCTCGCAACGTTGCGATCGACCACAACACGTTCGGGGTGGGATAGATATCGAGAACTGAAGAGGGAAGCGAGACGCATTTGCAGACGTAAAAAGAAAGAGGCCGAAATGCGTGAGTATGAAAAGCTTGAAAAGCTGGCCGACATGGGTAATGCTCGAAAATTTTATGAAAAGATGAGGCGATTAACAGAAGGTTTCAAGACCGGAGCATTATCATGTAGGGACCGAGAACGTAATCTGGTAACGGATGTCCAGAGCACACTGGGATTATGGAGGGAACACTTCTCCGACCTGCTCAATGGCAGTGAAAGTACAACACCAGGAGATTGCGAACCCGATTCCCCAATCGATGACGATGGAATAAATGTTCCATTACCCGACCATGAAGAAATTCGAATAGCAATTACCCGCTTGTAGAACAACAAAGCGGCGGGGGCCGATGGATTACCGGCCGAGCTATTCAAATACGGCGGCGAAGAACTGATAAGGTGCATGCATCAGCTTCTTTGTAGAATATGGTCGGAAGAAAGCATGCCTGACGATTGGAATCTTAGTGTGCTCTGCCCAATCCATAAGAAGGGAGACCCCACAATCTGCGCCAACTATCGTGGGATAAGTCTCCTCAATATCGCATATAAGGTTTTGTCGAGCGTATTGTGTGAAAGACTAAAGCCCACCGTCAACGAACTGATTGGACCTTATCAGTGTGGCTTTAGACCTGGAAAATCCACAATGGACCAGATATTCACCATGCGCCAAATCTTGGAAAAGACCCGAGAGAGAAGAATCGATACTCACCATCTTTTTATCGATTTTAAAGCTGCCTTCGATAGCACGAAAAGGAGCTGCCTTTATGCCGCGATGTCTGAATTTGGTATCCCTGCAAAACTAATACGGCTATGTAAGCTGACGTTGAGCAACACCAAAAGCTCCGTCAGGATCGGGAAGGACCTCTCCGAGCCGTTCGATACCAAACGAGGCTTCAGACAGGGTGACTCACTATCGTGCGACTTCTTCAATCTATTGCTGGAAAAAATAATACGAGCTGCAGAACTTAATAGAGAGGGTACAATCTTCTACAAGAGTGTACAGCTCCTGGCGTATGCCGATGATATTGATATCATCGGAAGCAACAAACGCGCCGTTTGTTCTGCGTTTTCCAGACTAGATAAAGAAGCGTCGTATAACTAGTACAGCTCATCGTTCCATCGACTGCGGTATTCGCCGTTGCCAATGTTCTGAGGACCATAAATCTTGCGCAAAATTTTCCTCTCGAAAACTCCTAGTGTCGTCTCATCTGATGTTGACATCGTCCAAGCTTCTGTACCGTAGAGCAGGACGGGAATGATAAGCGACTTGTAGAGCTTGATTTTGGTTCGTCGAGAGAGGACTTTACTTTTCAATTGCCCACTTAGTCCATAGTAGCACCTGTTGGCAAGAGTGATTATGCGTTGGATTTCCAGGCTGACATTGTTATTGCTGTTAATGCTGGTTCCCAGGTAGACGAAATTATTTACAACTTCAAGGTTATGACCGTCAACAGTGACGTGGGAGCCAAGACGCGAATGCGCTGACTGTTTGTTTGATGACATTAGATATTTCGTCTTGTCCTCGTTCACCACCAGACCCATAAGCTTCGTTTCCTTATCCAGTCTGGAAAAAGCAGAACTAACGGCGCGGGTGTTGTTTCCAATGATATCGATATCATACGCCATAGCCAGTAGCTGTACACTCTTATAGAAGCAGCTCGTATTATTTTCTCCATTATTTTTAAAGAAATCACACGAGAGTGAGTCACCTTGTCTGAAACCTCGTCTGGTATCGAACGGCTCGGAGAGGTCCTTCCCGATCCTGACGGAGCTCTTGGTGTTGCTCAACGTCAGTTGCGTTACACAGCCGTATTAGTTTTTCGGGGATACCAAATTCAGACATCGCGGCATAAAGGCAACTCCTTTTCGTGCTGTCGAAAGCAGCTTTAAAGTCGACAAAGAGATGGTGTGTGTCGATTCTATTTTCACGGGTCTTCTCCAAAATTTGGCGCTTGGTGAATATCTGGTCTGTTGTTGATTTTCCAGGTCCAAAGCCCCACTGATAAGGTCCAATCAGTTTGTTGACAGTGAACTTTAGTCTTATCCCACGGTAATTGGCGCAAATTGTGGGGTCTCCCTTTTTGTGTATTGGGCAGAGTACACTGAGATTCCAATCGTCAGGCATGCTTTCTTCCGACCATATTCTGCAAAGAAGCTGATGCAAGCACCTTATCAGCTCTTCGCCGCCGTATTTGAATAGCTCGGCCGGTAATCCATCGGCCCCCGCCGCCTTATTGTTCTTCAAGCGGGTAATTGATATTCGAATTTCTTCACGTTTGGGCAATGGAAAATTTGCTCCATCGTCGTCGAATGGGGAATCGGGTTCGCCATCTCCTGGTGTTGTACTTTCACTGCCATTCAGCAGGCTGGAGAAGTGTTCCCTCCACAAACTCAGTATACTCTGGTCATCAATAACTAGATCACCTCAGTTAGTCGCCGGATCTTTTCGTAAAATTTTCGAGCAATACCCCTGTCGGCCAGCTTGTCAAGCTCTTCATACTCACGCATTACGGCCTCTTTCTTTTTTTGTCTGCAAATGCGTCTCGCTTCCCTCTTCAGCTCTCGGTATCTTTCCCATCCCGCTCGTTTTGCGGTCGATCGCAACATTGCAAGGTAGGCAGTCTGTTTTCTCTCCACTGCGAGACGAATTTTCTCTTCATACCCGCTGTTTTTTTGACTTTTCCGAACACCAATGGTTTCGGTTGCAGCTGTACGTAAGGAGTTTGATATGCCGTCCCACAGCTCCCTTATACCGAAATGCTGATGAGTGCTCTCAGAGAGCAGGAGTGCAAGTCGAGTAGAGTATTTCGTGGCTGTCTGTTGCGTTTGCAGCTTTTAGACGTCGAACCTTCCTTTTGTTTGTTGACGGGCGTTCTTTGCTGCACAGAGGCGGGTGCGTATCTTCGCTGCAACCAGATAATGGTCCGAGTCTATATTTGGTCCTCAGAGAGTACGCACGTCTAAAACACTGTAGATATGTCTTCCGTCTATCACAACGTGATCGATTTGGTTACGCGTGTTTCGATCAGGAGACAGCCAAGTAGCTTGATGTATTTTCATATGCGGGAATCTGGTACTACAGACGACCACATTTCGGGCCCCGGCGAAGTCGATCAGCCTCAGACCGTTTGGTGATGTTTCGTCATGGAGGCTGAATTTTCCGACTGTTGTGCCAAAGACACCTTCTTTACCCACCCTAGCGTTGAAATCGCCAAGCACGATTTTGACATCATGGTGGGGGCAGCGCTCATAGGTACGTTCTAGGCGCTCATAGAAGGTATCTTTGATCACTTCGTCCTTCTCTTCTGTTGGGGCGTGGGCGCAAATAAGCGATATCCGCTTTTATGCGGATTGTGGCTAGACGTTCATCCACCGGAGTGAATGCTAGGACTCGACGACGGAGTCTCTCTCCCACACCGAATTTGCGCTCCTTTATGTGGCCGCTGTAGTAGATGTCATAAGGACCCACCTTCTTCCGTCCTTGTCCCGTCCATCGCATTTCTAAGATTGCGGTGATGTCAGCCTTTACTCTTACGAGGACATCAATCAGCTGGGCAGAGGCACCTTCCCAATTAAGGGTCCGGACATTCCAGGTGCATGCCCTTAATTCGTAGTTCTTTAAACGTTTGCAGTGGTCGTCATCAAAATTGGGGGCTGTTTCTTCCTTGTCATTGGGGGGTGTGTTTATGTGGTCGGTCCCAAACCCTACACACAACCGCATAAGCGGGTTTCGCCTTCTCACTTTAGCTCGCCTCCAAACGGATGTCTGTTGGCTACCCAGAGGATACTTGGTCTAAGACCGGAAGTCGTGAGCTGTTTGAGCCACATGTAAAAGAATTGTTCCTGGCCACTCCCAAGTGAATGGCAATCAGAAACATTCCTCACTTACGTGAACTTCTACATATGACTCCATCCTTGTGCAAGCTTACAGTTATATTTTATGTTATGAGCTGTGCACTAAAGTGGTTATACGAAAAGTATTCAAAAACATAAAAATAATTGTTTTATTTTAAAACAAAGAGAACAATATAAATAAATATAGATAAGAGAGTTATTTAAAAAGAAAATTTCATGAGAAAGGTTTTTAGTTTATTTATAATAATTTAATTTATGCCTATAAGCAACACCGTGTATCTAATGATCCAGGATACAAAGGGCTTTGAAATTTTTTTTCAATTCATATTTGAGTTAAGACTAACATATATCTGTACTAAAAAAATTTTAGCTCCGCCCATTTTAATCCGGACATGAGAGGGTTAAAGCGCTTTGTCGTCACTTAAGTGTCTTCGGCAGCCATTTTGAGTAGTTTGCGGCATGACAAAGGACAGGCTTTAGCTGTCTCCTGTGCCACAGCAGCCCCTTTGACTCTAACTTAACCTATCCCATCATAGCTATTTGTTTTCAAATTAATAAAACTGAAATTCATGTCCGGAGTTAAACAAATCATTAAGTCAGCACTGCCTGGATAACTCTTATCAAACTACTTCACTAAAATTTTGCATTAAACAAGTAAAGAAGTGCTTAGTTCGGGTGTAGCCGAAGGAAGGATCAAATGTGGTGAAATATCTTCAGGTGTTGGTTAAACTTTATGTATATACTATATGTATGGCGTAGAAACTCATCGGATGTTGTCATCGTCCATGCTTCTGCACCATACATAAGGACGGGAATAATGACTTGTAGAGTTTGATTTTGATACAGACAATATACCCCAGTCAAATAATTATATGTGCATTTCTGCTTTTGTTTATATTTCTTATTCACTGTTATTTTTTGGGTTTCGGTAAATGTGGAATAAAAGGTTGATATGTTACAGTTACTATGCACGGAAATTGTTTCATACTTTTCTCGTTCGTTGGACAGTTACATTAAGATGGTGCTTGGGAATTGGGTATTGCATAGTAAATATTTATATGTTCAAAATCAATTTAGCGGATCTCTTACTGATAGTGTCGCAGCAAAAACTTTGTTTTCAAAATTATTGTAGGTGCATTAACTTAATGAATTATTAAAAAATTTATTACATTTATTTAACATTAAGCCTAAAATGCCTCGTGGCACTAGTTTATCAGCTGAGGAACAAGTAATAATCATAGGAATGCATGAAAGCGGTTCCAAAATGGCTCTAGACCAAAGCGACATCGGAACTGTATCTCAAAATTTCTTAAAAACCCCACTAATTATGGTATAGTGCGACGCAGCGGACGAAAAACAACATTGATGAGCGGTGCGAAAGGATGATTCGACGACTAATAGTTGCGGACTTGATAAGCAGCTATCAAATATGGACCTAGTTAAGACAGAAAATTACAATAAATATAATTTTTCCAATTATACATAAAAATCAGTTTCTGTAACACACCTCCATGACACCTAAACCAACGCTAAAGAAAGACACAATCAAGCACATTTGAGGTTTGCAAATAAATATCAATTCTGTGCCGATGAGTGATAGAATACAGTCTTTAGTGACGAAAAAAAATTAAATTTGGTCGGCCCAGGTCATTGCAAGAAATATTGGAGAGATTCGCCCCAGGAACGACGGTCCTACTACAAGATATGTTTTGGAAGCGGTACCTTGATTTCATGGGCTGCGTTTTGCTGCTGTAGAAAGCTATCTACATGTTTTATATTCACTCAAGTAAATGCTAATGTAGATCTTTTGGACAGCGAGTTAATAAAATTTGCTAGCAATATTTATGGCTATAACTGGACTTATCGAAAGGATAACGCTTCAATCCACACGAAGAACATCAACGACCGGAAACTTCCGGTATTACAATGTGCAGCATTGAGTTCGAACCTAAATTCTATTGAGGATCTCTGGGGGAACCTCTCTGCTCCTGTTTTCCAAAACGGAAAGCAGTTTGAGACAGTACGTCACCTTAAATTAGCCATAAAGCAATAATTTGCCAATATTTACATAACTATTCTACAGTCAGTAGTTAATACTCTGATTAAGCGGCTTAATTTAGTTTTAAAATATAAGGACAATTCTACTGACTATTAAAATAAACATTTCTTTCAGTTAAACTCAAATGTATAGGCTTTACTGGTAAAAATAGTAAAATGCACATATAAAAATTTACCATTAGCCTAAACTTCAATTTTGTTTTATAGTTTATTAAATATTTTGAAATTTGTTAATTTTTTGTTTTTTATATCGTATACATTAATAATAACAAACCTGCAAACTCAGAAATATTTTGCAATTTTGTAATCTTTAATTTAACTTTTTGCAAAAAGTTCATGCACATATAATTATTTGACTGAGGTACATCAACCAACAGCGTCGCCAAACGTACAGCCAATAGTTGCTCGTGATTATTTTCTAAATGCCGAAGAAAACTGTTAATAAAACAATTAATTAAATATAAATCATAATTAAAAGTAACAATATGAATCCATTCGACTTACCTTTTTTGTTCGCAAATGACGTTTTTTCAACAGTTTTTTTATTTCCCATTTTTTAATTTTTTTGGCAATAATTTGTTTTTATTTATTTTTTATTTCACATTGCTAGTTCGAAAATATTTACGAAATAAAGATTAACAAGCAACTCTCTACCTTTTTCCGTTTGTTTTTATACTCTCGCAATAAAGTTGCTACGAGAGTTTAATAGTTTTGTTGGCCTAACGGTTGTTTGTAACGCCTAAAACTAACTAACTCGAGTAAGGTATGGAGTTATATATACCAAAGAGATCAGGGTGACGAGTAGATTTGAAATCCCGATGCCAAGAAAATTGAAAACTGAGATATCTTGATAAACCTTGGTACACATATTCCTTGGCACGATAAGAAGGTTGCTTTGGAACATGGGCGAAATCGGTCAACTGCCACGCCCAAAAAATGGCGAAAACCGAAAACAGATAAAGTGCCATAACTAAGTCATAAATAAAGCTATAAAAATTTGGTACAAAGGATCTCACTAGGAAAGGGCATATTTGGAAGGTTTTTCGGGAAAGTGGGCGTGGCCCCGCCTACTATTAAGTTTTTTGAAGGAAATCGGATAATAACCACGCCTACTCCCATACAAAGGTTATGTCGAAAACGACTAAAAATGCTTTAATTCAGTAAGGGAAAACACTAGAAACCTTAAATTTCATTATATGAAGCTACAGAAGGGCTCCACCCAAATTGGTTCACAGAATTTTAAGTGGGTGTGGCTCCGCCCACTTATGGGTCAAAAACCATATCTCCGAAACTACTCGACCAAAATCAATGAAACTAGGTTTGTAATATTTTCCTTACATCCCAATGAAATTTTGTGAAAATAGGCCAAATCGGTTCACAACTACACCAACTTCCTATATACCAGAACTTTGAAGTCGACCTGAATAGTTTACTTTACAATATGTAAAGTAAGCACTAGTGAAGATATCGAAACAGAACTTTGCATAAATACTGCACATATAGTGTGGCAGCCCCTTTATAAAAATTTTCCACCGTAGCTTAGAGTCAAGTTGCATTCCCAAGTATTTGGCGAGTTGAAGTATGGTATTCTTACACCGTCCATGAAAATTGGTAAATACTGTATCTTGCTGTACGTAAAAACAATCTGCATAGACTTAGCTTCTTCTTCTTAACTGGCGTAGAAACCGCTTACGCGGTTATAGCCGAGTCCACAACAGTGCGCCACGCATCTCTCCTTTTGGCGGTTTGGCGCCAATTGGTAATACCAAGTGAAGACAGGTCCTTCTCCACCTGGTCCTTCCACCGGAGTGGAGGTCTCCCTCTTCCTCGGCTTCCACCAGCGGGTACTGCATCGAAAACTTTCAGAGCTGGGGCACTTTCATCCATTCGAACAACATGACCCAGCCAGCGTAGCCGCTGTCTTTTTATTCGCTGGACTATGTCTATGTCGTCGAACAACACATACAGCTCATCATTCCATCTTCTGCGGTATTCGCCGTTGCCAATGTTTAAGGGACCGTAAATCTTCCGCAAAACCTTTCTCTCGAAAACTCCTAGTGCCGTCTCATCGGATGTTGACACCGTCCACGCTTCTGCACCATAAAGTAGGACGGGAATGATGAGGGACTTGTAGAGTTTAGTTTTTGTTCGTCGAGAGAGGACTTTACTTTTCAATTGCCTACTCAGTCCATAGTAGCACCTGTTGGCAAGAGTGATTCTGCGTTGGATTTCAAGGCTGACATTATTATCGGTGTTAATGTTGGTTCCTAGGTATACGAAATTATCTACAACTTCAAAGTTATGACTGTCAACAGTGACGTGGGAGCCAAGACGCGAATGCGCTGACTGTTTGTTTGATGACAGGAGATATTTCGTCTTGTCCTCGTTCACCACCAGACCCATTCGCTTCGCTTCCTTATCCAGGCGGGAAAAAGCAGAACTAACGGCGCGGGTGTTGTTTCCGATGATATCAATATCATCGGCGTACGCCAGGAGCTGTACACTCTTGTAGAAGATTGTACCTTCTCTATTTAGCTCTGCAGCTCTTATAATTTTCTCCAGCATCAAGTTAAAGAAGTCGCACGATAGCGAGTCACCTTGTCTGAAACCTCGTTTGGTATCGAACGGCTCGGAGAGGTCCTTCCCGATCCTGACGGAGCTTTTGGTGTTGCTCAACGTCAACTTACACAGCCGTATTAGTTTTGCGGGGATACCAAATTCAGACATCGCGGCATAAAGGCAGCTCCTTTTCGTGCTGTCGAAAGCAGCTTAAAAGTCGACAAATAGATGGTGTGTGTCGATCCTTTTTTCACGGGTCTTCTCCAAGATTTGGCGCATGGTGAATATCTGGTCAGTTGTTGATTTTCCAGGTCTAAAGCCACACTGATAAGGTCCAATCAGTTTGTTGACGGTGGGCTTTAGTCTTTCACACAGTACGCTCGATAGAACCTTATAAGCGATGTTAATGAGGCTTATCCCACGATAGTTGGCGCAGATTGTGGGGTCTCCCTTTTTGTGGATTGGGCAGAGTACACTGAGATTCCAATCGTCGGGCATGCTTTCTTCCGACCATATTTCGCAAAGAAGCTGATGCATGCACCTTATCAGCTCTTCGCCGCCGTATTTGAATAGCTCGGCCGGCAATCCATCGGCCCCCGCCGCCTTGTTGTTCTTCAAGCGGGTAATTGCTATTCTAATTTCTTCACGGTCGGGGAATGGAACATCTGTTCCATCGTCGTCGATTGGGGAATCGGGTTCGCCATCTCCTGGTGTTGTACTTTCACTGCCATTCAGCAGGCTGGAGAAGTGTTCCCTCCACAAACACAGTATACTCTGGTCATCAACCACTAGATCACCGCTGGGGGTCCTACAGGAGTGTGCTCCGGTCTTGAAACCTTCAGTTAGTCGCCGGATCTTTTCGTAAAATTTTCGAGCATTACCCCTGTCGGCCAGCTTGTCAAGCTCTTCATACTCACGCATTTCTGCCTCTTTCTTTCTTTTTCTGCAAATGCGTCTCGCTTCCCTCTTCAGCTCTCGGTATCTTTCCCATCCCGCTCGTGTTGCGGTCGATCGCAACATTGCGAGGTAGGCAGTCTGTTTTCTCTCCACTGCGAGACGACAATCCTCATCATACCAGCTGTTTTTTTGGCTTTTCCGAAAGCCAATGGTTTCGGTTGCAGCTGTACGTAAGGAGTTTGATATGCCGTCCCACAGCTCCCTTATACCGAGATGCTGATGAGTGCTCTCAGAGAGCAGGAGTGCAAGTCGAGTAGAAAATCGTTCGGCTGTCGGTTGTGATTGCAGCTTCTCGATGTCGAACCTTCCTTGTGTTTGTTGACGTGTGCGCTTTTCTACACAGAGGCGTGTGCGTATCTTAGCTGCTACAAGATAGTGGTCTGAGTCGATGTTGGGACCACGAAGCGTACGCACATCAAAAACACTGGAGACATGTCGTCCATCTATCACAACATGATCGATCTGGTTGCGAGTGATTCGATCCGGGGACAGCCAAGTAGCTTGATGGATTTTCTTATGCTGAAATCTAGTGCTACAGATGACCATATTTCGGGCTCCGGCGAAGTCGATCAGCCTCAGACCGTTTGGTGATGTTTCGTCATGGAGGCTGAATTTTCCGACTGTTGTGCCAAAGACACCTTCTTTACCCACCCTAGCGTTGAAATCGCCAAGCACGATTTTGACATCGTGGCGGGGGCAGCGCTCATAGGTACGTTCTAGGCGCTCATAGAAGGTATCTTTGGTCACTTCGTCCTTCTCTTCCGTCGGGGCGTGGGCGCAAATCAGCGATATGTTGAAGAACCTCGCTTTGATGCGGATTGTGGCTAGACGTTCATCCACCGGGGTGAATGCCAGGACTCGACGACGGAGTCTCTCTCCCACCACGAATCCCACACCGAATTTGCGCTCCTTTATATGGCCGCTGTAGTAGATGTCACAAGGACCCACCTTCTTCCGTCCTTGTCCCGTCCATCGCATTTCTTGGATTGCGGTGATGTCAGCCTTTACTCTTACGAGGACATCAACCAGCTGGGCAGAGGCACCTTCCCAATTAACGGTCCGGACATTCCAGGTGCATGCCCTTAAATCATAGTCCTTTATACGTTTGCCGTGGTCGTCATCAAAAGGGGGGTTTCTCATCCGAGGCCTGTGTTTCTTATTCACTGGTTATTCGTTTTTATGTGGTGGGTCCCAAGCCCTACGCACAACCGCATAAGCGGGATTCGCCTTCTCACTTTAGCTCGCTTCCAGACGGATGTCTGTTGGCTACCCAGAGGATACTTGGTCTAAGACCGGAAGTTGTGAGCTGCTTGAGCCACATGTAAAAGAATCGTTCCTGGCCACTCCCAAGTGAATGGCAGTCAGAAACTTTCCTCACTTACGTGAACTTCTACATATGACTCCATCCTCCTAGACTTAGCTTCATTGAGTTTTATCTGCCATTTCTTTGCCCAAAAGGACTTTATTTACTGCTTCTTTGAGATTCATAGATGAGTCGTGTTCACTGTTACCAACAGCAAGCAACGCGGTATCATCTGCAAATGTGTCTGTTGTGTAATTGCAGTCTACTGGCAGGTCATGTGTGATTAAAATATAAATAAGAGGGCTCAACACACTGTCTTGTGGAACTCCTGCTTTTATTTCCTTAAGACTAGAATACTCATCTCCTTGTTTAACACGGAAGTAGCGATCTGATAAATATGATTTTATGATAGCATAATGCTGTTTCGTTAGAATTAGTTTCAATTTCGAAAGCAGTCCTTTGTGGCAAACTTTAACAAACGCTTTTGCAACATCCAGAAACACCGTAAAACATACTTTTTTGCCTCAAAAGCTTCTTCTATAATATATGGATTTGATCAATCGTAGAATGGTTAGCTAGAAACCCAAACTGAAGCGCTGGAATTATGGCTTTTCGCTGTATGATTTTATTGAGACGTTTTATAAGAATTACAAGGCCTCTGTATTGTCTTTATAAATGACGGTTTCACTATAAGTTAAGTAAATTGACGAATGTTCCGGGTTTAGGCCATAACCCCGATTAAACGATAGATAGTTTCGGGATATTTTGCCGATAATGAAAAAAATCTATCAGGTCTGGAATCTTTTGGCTACCTGTTGGCCAATATGATGGTAAGCCCGTCGACAATGCATTACTCCGGGTTGACTGCAGTGCTTTATAAAGTTCTCGCCCCTTTGTAGCCGTAAGTCTCGAACCCAAGTTCATATTCTTTGCATTGGAATCTCCACCATTATGAATCTATACCTGTGTCTATTTATTAAGTTTTGGTACTCTTCAAATTGGATTTAATGTCTTGGTGGGCTATACACAGAGGTAAGTGAGAATGGACGTTTAGCTCCGTAAATAGTCACTGTTGTAGTTTGAAACTTATCAGTTGCAAGTTTTTTTTCCTCAACATGTTTAATCGCATCTTTAATTAATATTGCACTTCCGCAGCGGGCGCAATTGTTTGGATGAATTGTATGGTAAGTTTCATAGTTTTAATTATACTCTCGCTACACAGTTGCGAAGAGAGTATTATAGTTTTGTTCACATAACGGTTGTTTGTAACACCCAAAACTAAACGAGTTAGATATACGGTTATATATACCAAAGTGATCTGGGTGAAGAGTGGAGTTCAAATCCGGATGTCTGTCTGTCCGTCCGTCCGTTTGTGCAAACTGTAAAAATTAAGATATCTTGAAGAAACTTTGCACACTTGTTTCTTGGCACCATAGAAAGCTTGATTTCGAAGATGGGCAAAATCGGACCACTGTCACGCCCACAAAATGGCAAAAACCGAAAATACATAAGGTGCCATAACTAAGCCATAAATAAAGCTATGGAAATAAAATTTAGTGCAAAGGATCGCGTGGCCCCGCCCCCTACTATGTTTTTTGTACATATCTCGTAAACTACTAAAGCTATATCAACTAAACTTTCTAGAATCGTTCATTTTATGTACTGCCTTATACAGTCCAAAATCCATATCTCAGGAACTACTCGACAGATTTCAATGAAATTCGGTATATAATATTTTCTTGACACTTTGATGACATGTGTGGAAAATTGATAAAATCGGTTCACAACCACGACAACATCCTATTTAATTCAGAGGAAATCTCTTCTTTCTAATAGTGTGTCTCAATACCAGAAATGGTTAAAATCGGGTCATGACTTCCCCTAGCTCTCATATAACTAATTATAGGATTTTCAAAAATACGATGGGCTTAAGAGCTTTTAAATTGGTTAATATGTGAAATATCATAGCCAAAGTAAATGATCATATAAAAAAAATGAGGGAAATCGGTTCAGGAAATACCTCAGCCTATATACTGTATATGATGATTTTCGTGTCTATTGGACTTTTTGCCGAATATATGGGTAAAATTGTGTGTTATCTTAATAAAAATATAGCAATAAATTGCGAGAGTATAAAATGTTCGGTTGTACCCGAACTTAGCCTTTTCTTACCTGTTTGTAATAACTCAAATTGGCCGAGATTGTTTATTCTCAAAGATTTACCAAGATATAACCCTACTCGAAAGTGCTTTTGATATGTTTAACGTGTATATTCATTTATTTATTAGTTTAATGGTATAGCTTCTTTTTGCTTCCGATTTTGCAAGTGTATATTTGCTGGTAATTACTGCCATTGGAATCTCCAGACATCATGATTGGTGGAGGCCGTGAACTATTTTTTGGTGTAAGCGGTTTTGGCACTAATCACAATCGTGTTTTCTCATTCGCACTCTTTCAATAAGAACAAGAAATGAGATAACTGGTTTTCTTTTGTTTGGGAAATTCTAATTAAGTTTAAACAAATTGTGTTGGTACTTCACAAAGAAATGTGTAAATATGTTGAAACCTATGGGGAAAGGGGTTAGGTCTGGCTGACAGGGGTATGAATGCAAATCATATTCGTGCACACATACACCAATTTCATCTTGCTCCGCAAAAACAAAGGAACGTAGTCATCACTTTCGCTTTTAAGCGAATTGAAATGACCAAGTGAGATGTTGCTGACATGAATAGTCAGAGGCGCAGTGACCTTTGAATTTTTAAATATTTTTATTATTGCTTTATGTTACATAATCGTATGAATTCATACTTCCCAATACAAATCAAGCATTATCATTAATAGTCGAACCTCAGTTGTACGCCTCATTGTATTTCTGTTGTCGTTAGTAAAAACTTTTAGTTATTTATGTGTTGCATACTTTTAAGCGATTTTTTTTGCAGAGCTGCCCAAATTTTGCAAGGACTTGTTACAGTGTCGCTGAATTGTGCTAAGGCGCAGTCGTACTACAAAAGTAGTACTAAACAATTAAGGTAAGGCTAAGTTCGGGTGCAACCGAACATTTTATACTCTTGCAATTTATGGATATAGTTTTTTATCAATTTGACCCATATATTCGGCATAAAATCCAATAGAATAAAGAAAATCATCATATATAGTATATGAGGGTTGAGGTAATTCCTGAACCGATTTCACTATTAAGCCCATCGTATTTTTGAAAAACCTATAATTAGGTATACACGAGCTGGGGGAAGTTATGAATCGATTTTAACCATTTCTCCCTCTAACTTAAAATAAGATATTTCAAAGATTTACCGATATTTTCGGTGAAAAATTACGCGAAGGCACAGAATTTTTTATATTCGATATCCGGGCATCGAAAAGTTATAGTACGATTTCTAAGTTTTTTTCACAAATTATGATCTGATACTGATCCCATAGAGTAGTTGTGTAAAGTTTTATTACACTATCTTCATCGGTTCGTTATGTATATATAATAAAGTGAAGGAATGAGATGGAATTCAAAATTGAGTTATATGGAAAGTAGTCGTAGTTGTGAACCGATTTCAACGTCTTCCAAGTTTCATCAATATATCTCAATTTTTACTCAAGTTACAGCTTGCACGGACGGCCGTCAGACGGACAGACAGATCAGATTACTCGTTACCCTGATCATTTTTATATATATAACCATATATCTAACTCGTTTAGTTTTAGGATTTACAACCAACCGTTATGTGAACAAATGGGGGGGGTAAGGTTTGAAAACTTTTCTTTCATTTTTTTTTTTTTTATTTTTTTTCTGAACCATCAACATCTCAAGTTAGTTGTTAAAGTTAGGTCATTCGGAGAAAAACTAACAAGATTACAGCAGGTTAAATAACGGTACCTCTAGCCACCTGCTCTGAGTGTACAAAACTTTGAATCGATTTTCCCAAATATGTCATTTTTAAAGTCGGTGACCAGCCTACAGAAAAAATTACTGCATCGATCGTTTTGAAATTTTGAACAAATATTATACATATGTATATATAGCTCTCGAATGACGTCGAGTTTTATTTAAATACTACTAATTACAAGTTGAAAATTTAATTACTAACAATTTTACAGATAGGTCGATTTTTTCGTCTAAAATCGTCATTTTTTTTTAAACTAAAGAAAGCATTTTAATTTTTTGGTTTCGGATGATCCAGTGATGCTGTAGGCTGGTCACCGCACAAAAACTTCTTTTCGGGGTGCCTGCAGAGATCGACGATAAATCCGTTATTCCTCGCAATTTTTCGATAAAACTTTTTTTTAAGTATCCTTCAAATGTTGTACTTTCATGTAATAATAAGTAAAATAAACATACAGCAATAATTTTTTCTAAACAAATTCTTGAAAAAAGGTCTTTTTTCGACGAAACAAACCATTGCCACGCCCACAAAATGGCGATAACCAAAAACACATAAAGAGCTGAAAACTAAAGTTATGAAAATATAATTTGGAACATAGGATCGCATTAGGGAGGGGCACATTTGAATGTAATTTTTTGGAAACGTGGACGTGACCCCGCCCCCAACTAGGTTTTTTGTATATATCTTGCAGAAGGAAGCTGCACTGGGATTTTTTTACAAAATGGAAAATGGTCGTGGCGTCGCCCACTTATGGGTCAAAAACCATATCTCAAGAACTATTCGACCGATTTCAATGAAATTCGGTATATAACACTTTCTTGCGAAATCGGTTCACAACTACGCCTACTTCCCATATAACTCAATTTTGAATCCTTCTGATTCGTTCACTTTATAATGTATACATAAGGAACCGATAAAGATAGCGAAATAAAACTTTACACAAATACTGTATTTGAGCTGTGACATCACTTGTGGAAAAATTGTCAAAATCAGACCATGACTTTTCAAGGACCCTGATATCAAACATAAAGAACTCAGTGCCTAAGGGTAATTTTTCACCGAAAATATAGGTAAATCTCAAAATAAATTGCGAGAGTATAAACTGTTCGGTTGCACCCGAACTTAGCCTTTCCTTACTTGTTTTTCTGTTGATCTTAGAACTATTGTCTATTTAGAGATAATGGTACAGAATGTTGTACCAATTCGACAGCCTCGAACTCTGCTTGACTCTTTTGTACACAAGCAGAGTTTTCAATAAAGTATGACTACCTACAGAGATGCCGTTCGTTATCAGCATTCTATTATCAGTATGCTATAATACAAATATTATGATCATTTATGTTAGGCTTGAAGACGTGCTTTCTAACCTCGACTTCAACTACTTCAACTAGTCAATTTAGTGTGTGGTGAAGCAGCATAAGCCATGTTTAAAATTTACAGATCGAAGCGCATTACTTTAACTTGCGGCAAGTTATTGAAGAATTTCCGTGAATATGCCAGTACAAAATCGCCGCTGCAAGCACAACATACCGCGCTCTATGATTTCCATACGAAGCATGGCGGCAAAATGGTAAACTTTGGCGGTTACATACTCCCCGTACAGTATTCGGATCAGAGCATAATTGCATCGCATTTGCACACGCGCCAGCATGCTGCCATATTTGACGTTTCGCACATGTTGCAGACATATGTGCGTGGCAGCGATGCAATCGCATGCATAGAATCGCTATGCACCGCGGACATTAAGGGTATGGCAGTTGGTCAGAGCACCTTAACTGTATTTACAAATGAGAATGGTGGTATATTGGATGATTTAATCGTAACCAAAATTAGCGATGAACAATTGTATATTGTCTCGAATGCGGCTATGAAATCGCAAGACATGCAAATAATGATGTGCGCCAAGGTAAGTCAAAATGTTTCTATAATTTTGTATAATCTCTTAAAATTTCGCGCAACTTTTTTATTATGTCTAGGATCACTTTACAGCTGATGGCAAAAAAGTTGACATCGAATTTTTGTCAACAAGCGATCAATCGCTTATCGCCGTACAAGGCCCAAAGGCGGTAGCAAACCTGCAGAAACTGCTACCGAAAACAAAAACACTGGACGAGTTTTATTTTCTGCACACGACTGTTAGCGAAGTGGCTGGCATACAAGATTGTCGTATAACACGTTGTGGGTATACTGGTGAAGATGGTGTTGAGGTGTCGGTTCCTTCGGCACATGTTGTGCATGTAACCGAAGCATTGTTAAATGCAAATGAATATTTAAAACTGGCTGGCCTAGGCGCAAGGGACACACTGCGATTGGAAGCTGGTCTCTGCTTGTATGGCAGCGATATCAACGCGGAAACTACACCTGTGGAAGCGGGCTTGGCTTGGTTAATTGGTTAGTTTTAAATTATATAATTCTTAAATTTTTTGGTATTCTATTTGTCTTTTTAATTTATACAGCACGACGTCGCCGTAACGAAAGCAACTTTCCCGGCGCCAAACGAATTTTGTCCCAATTGGATAAGCAAACAGACGAAATTAAGCTGCGTCGTATTGGTTTGACTATGTGTGAGGATAAAAAGTCGCCTCCTGCACGCGCTGGTTCAAAAATCTATCATAAAGATAAAGAAGTTGGCTATATAACAAGTGGTTGTATAAGTCCTAGCCTTGGCAAAAATATATCTATGGGTTATATTGCAGCGGCACATGCTAGAACACCGCATGAAATGGTACAACTTAAAATTCGTGATAATTTCTACGATGCCTTTATTACACGCATGCCATTTGTGAAAACCAATTACTTCAATAAACCAAAGAATTCAGTTTGAAATGATATAAACTAATTGTGAATATCTTTCCGAATTTGTATAATTTTCGCAAATTAACATTTTTGAGCAAATGACATTCATCATTCATTTAAGAAAATTTAATGTATTTTATTAAATACTTTATTAGAAATGTAACCCTTGACTAACAACCTCAAAATAAATTGATTTACTGACAAAACAAGTTAATAACGCTGGCAAAAGCGTTATCGGTTATGGGAACCTCTCATTTTATTTTGGACCCAAAAAAAAAAACAATTCCAATATAAAGTACGTTATTACTGAAAATTATTCATTATTAGTCAATTTCCAAATTTGGAAACAACAATAATTTGTCTTATTAAATAGTAAAATATTTTAAATTATTGGGTCCGATCATTGAATCCGTTTTGATCGAAAATAAAAATTACGATCACATCGAACTCACTTGCCTACTCTAATAACTACAAAAACGAAAATTTTGGCCTAAATCTATTCGTTGATGATTGAGTTGAGGAAATTTAAAATAAATAAACAATTTGAAAGTTTTTACGTAAACAATTCCAAACAAACACAGACTAACAAAAATTAGTTTAAGGTGTTTAAAAGCGATATAAAGTAGCCCCCGAAATAGTGAATGAATTTTATTAAAGAATTAAATTATGTGTTGGAAGAAATTTTACAAGAGTTAAACTGAGGAGGTTCTTCAATCCAGGACAATACTGGATGAAATAAAATGTGTAAAGGCATCATGTGTATATATATTATGGGTTGATAAAGAATTTTATAGTTCGAAACAGATTTTAAGTTTTTAACCAAAAAAGTTACAAAAACGTACAACGCATATCTGAAACAGGGGTTGGGGCCTTTATCTAAGTAACTATACGTCCACTCGATGAGGAGGTCAGTTTTCAACTTTTTTTAAACAAAGCAAAAAGCACAGACAATTTGATTTATCAAATTTGACGCATTTATTTATGAAGGTCGACAAAACAGTTTATGGTCTCACTTTATGGTAAAGCAGTTTATCGACGGAATCAATGATTGCATGCAAATTTTCGATCGAAAATCTTTATCGTATCGAAATCGGATTTATTGCGGATTCAATGATTACCCTGCAAGACAGGTACCGGCGAATTCTTCGGTGAAATGCCAGGGAGCGGTACTAGCAGTTTCTATGCCATTCTTAAGGGCGAATTGACAAAAGTACCCGAAACTATTGTGTACGTGTGATCGTTCATCCCTTTCTTGCACATTACATTCATCATTTAGCAATTTATATATACCTCTTGCACAATTCTGTGAATGATCTTGGTACAATCATGGATGAAAGACCCGAAACGGCGAACGAAAACTCCACGTGCACTTTCAGTACTGCGACCCAAAAAAGCCCAGAAACTATACCCGCTATGTTCGGTTAGTTTTACCAAAATCCCAAATGAGAATTTAATAACAAAATCATTAATTATATTACATATTTATTGAAAATATCATGCCATTTAGGTGTTTATTATTATATTTACTTTATACATATATTATCGTACTACACTATATACATATGTATAAAGAATTGAATAGTTGAACAATTTTTGCTATCGGACAAATGCTGGAGGAAGAGTGGCAAATCTCACATACCCCGTGCGGGTTGGAAGTGTAAGCTGCGCACATTATGTGAGGACTCTTTTGGTTGCTTTAGGAGTTTTTATAAGATCTGTTCTTTCATTAATTTCACTAGTACTTGAGAATCTTGGAGGAGGGTTTCTATAAAATATAAAGTAAAATTTGAATTTTTATAAAGTTTGTAATAAAAGTTGGTAATAATTTCCTTATGTTTCAGGAACTCTAAATCTAGCACGGCACCGTTCAAGTCTTAACATCCATGCTCTTGCTGTAGTATTTCCATTGAACTAATTTCGGTGAATTTATGTCCTTGTAAAGCGATACAATAACGTTATGATTCCGCAATACAAGGTGAAAATGAATCAAAAAAGTCCTCCTAACTAAACATACAAAAAGTTTTTAAATTTCTATGAGCACAAACATTCACTTAAATTTATCCTTTAATTTCTGTGTTGTAGCTGCTAATGGCACGGCCAAGTGCCGATAAGCCCAAAAATACTGAAACTGCTTTGTCCTCTAGCTCATTGGCAAAACCCAGTTGACACACGTCGGTTTCAAAGGCACCTAAACCATGTCCAATTCCATGTTCCAATTGTCGTGCTTGTGTTGACCAAAAGGTTTAATTGCACGTAAAAAAGTGACATTCAACTTAATATCTGTTGTGTAAATGATTTGTGTGCCATGTAGCAGAATTTGCATCCATAGTTCTGGATTTGCTTGCAGCACATATTCCATCGCTTCGAAAGTTCTACGCTGCTACACTAAGTTACACCAATAATACGCCTGACAGACGGCGGCATTAATTCGGAATAACTGCGCTTTTAATCAGTTCCAATTTTGTGGGTGACAGACGGCAGCAAAGGGAGTTATAAACTCCCATAACAGCTGATTGGCAATAATATTTCAATTTTGGTGAAATAAAATTGGATAGAAAGCAAATATTGCGGTTGTTAGCCGCACAAATAGTTCAAAACCACTAATTATTAAAAAATAGACATAAATACGTTATTATTAGATCTTCCATTTTAGAAAAAATTAGC
Source organism: Zeugodacus cucurbitae (assembly GCF_028554725.1). Classification (NCBI taxonomy): domain Eukaryota; kingdom Metazoa; phylum Arthropoda; class Insecta; order Diptera; family Tephritidae; genus Zeugodacus; species Zeugodacus cucurbitae. The sequence goes on along the minus strand of NC_071672.1, from coordinate 29,547,844 downwards.
ATACGTATGTTTTTGTTTACATTTAATTGAAAACCAGCTGTCAGTATTGAACATTTTCATTCACAATAGATAAAAAGCGGCCATGTTTAACAATGTTGCCTACGAAAATGACACGAATTCCAACTAACTCTCTACAATTTTGAAGATTAAATGGGAGTTAGTAAACCGAATTAACTGAGATAACTCTCGAATTAACTCCCATTAGAGCAGTTAATTCGAATTAACGCGCCGTCTGTCAGGGGTATAAGTTTGTGTACCTTTAACGCGCCATATGAGGTTTGAAATATCTGTGTGGAAAATTAATTAGAATTTAAGGCAAGATAATATTATTATATTCAACTATTATTTACGTATTCAAGGGTTTCGCCATTGATGTTGATCATTGTTGGCGTAGCTTCTATTGCGTGATTCGAATTGACAGTGTAATGAAGTATTACTGTATCACCATCTTCAATTCCATATTTTGGCTTTAGAAAACTTTTATTTTACGTTTTAATTATTTAAAAATGCGTGCTTCTATAATTTAAACTTTAATTAGGCTGCAGATCACTGAATTAAATAAAACACGCAAAATAATACTTCACAAATAGCCATGATATAGCTCAAAACAAAATTTGTTCAAATACGAGAACTTTGGTTGTTTCTTTCTATCATTCAGGGTGCTGTATGAGAGAAGAGTTGAGTTAAATGTTTATGCACATTTTACCCTTGTTGCGTATGTGTGTATGTAGCGGTGTTATTAAAATTTCTTTGAATGTGTTGGAGTTTCAGTACCCATGACTTGCTGGGTAGGCCCATTATTCACAAATTTCAAATCAATTCGTGAAATATGCTATACACACATCTTTGGAATGACATTATCTAGTTAATGAGTGAGCATTTTTTATCTTTTAATTACAACTATTTAATTCGTTCGAATATAAGATGAAAATGTGAACAAAAGAGCAAGTATTTATTTAGTAAAATTCTGTCAAAAATAAACTTTTTAATATTTTATTACTTTTACTGCGTTCATTAACTAGTTTTATCCATGTACTAACGAAATTTTATGGTTCTTTTTATTTTGGTTAAACCAATAATGATTTACACCGTTTAGATATGCATATAGAAATTAAAAAAAAAAAAACTTATTTTCAACCTCTGAAACCTTAAACGATAATTTTGTTTAATGTGCTGAACACATAGAAGACGACAAGCGACATCTGTCAAATATTAAAATGCACGCGTTCTTATACCTGAGACAGACACGTAGTACATATTGTAGTATGCTTCAGAAACCATATGTGTATCACCGGTTTTCCGAATTTTGTTTGAAAGCACCAAACTCGTGTGAATGCCATACCTCGAGCTACATCATCCAAAATACCAATCGCACTTATACACTGCGAGAGAAAAACTTCTTGTTACTAGACCTATTATTTTTGTATATTGTACGCAAAGCTCCTATGTATGCTTAAAGAAAGAAAGCTATACAGCTGACGTTGCTTGAATGCTTTTAGAAAACGCGAATAACTTATTTTTTCTATCTATGTATATTTAATAATTAAAAAAATTAATTAAATTTAAACAAATGTATACATATATAAACAGAGTGACTCGCACCTTCGTGTTTATGAGCTCTTTCTTTCGGTGATTTATATGTGCACTGCCGCGATTCCGAAAGAAATATATAGTACATATGTATATATATAAGAAAGCGATGAAGGATGAACTCTATTAAGAACAAAATTGCAAATTGAGTGGATGATAAAAAACACATGACAGTGTTTTCGAGTTTCCAACAACAATTTGTTTTATTGTAAATCAATATCTGCTTATATTAATAATAATTTTGATACATTTTTGTGTTAATACGGACAAAATTTATGAATTTTATAAAAATATTTGTAAATATTTTAATCTTTTTTTCTATTGGGCGAGATTCTGTTTCCTTTTCTAATGTAATTTCTGTCTATCGGGAATCAAAAAAGTAACGGGTCATAATCTTTAGTTTCGTCACTCTTGATATGTCTTAATTGACGTTTCATTATTAAACACATAAAAATCATAAACTCACTATTTTAGAAAGATTTAAGGCAAACACGCAAGGTAAATAAAATATACACTTAACCTTGATTTTTTTTTAATTACCTTCAAGGGAATTGTTGGTACTATCCATTCTTTATGTTTACGTTCGTTTTTTCGTTTTTTTTGTTGCTGCTTCCAAATTGCGACTTGCCTCGTTCAGCTTCGGAATATCCCTCAATCATTTGAAGTTGTATCTTCATTTTAATATGTATGCAAAAATTTATAAAAAAATAGCTTCAACGTATTGTTAAAAAAAAAACCGAGTATAGTAGGTGCTAAGCAATCGTTACAGAAACAGAACAACTGATCGTAAGCAATCGAGTAGCTAATCACCATTCTATGGATTATATATTACTACTACTCTTTGTTATTATGTATAGAATTAGTGGACAAAAACAAAATTTCTTGTTTGTCAAAATGTTCTCAATTATGATCTATACACTTTGAACCAATTGTAGTAGCACTTTTGCTCTGGTTGAAATATCACCAAAACATGCTGTCTGAACGCATCAACCGCCGCTTCAGGTGTCCCTTGCTGTATTTATTGCGTACGGGAATAAAGAGTAGTCATGCGGCGCCAAGTCAGGTCTGTACGGTTGATGACTCATTAAATCGATATTTTGAATGCTCAAAAAATGCAGTTGTGTCTATAGTTCTCTCAAACTGCACGCACAGCATCAATAGTTTCCGAAACAACTGATTTTTAACTAACTGCACGAAATTCGTCTTGGTTTGATATACGACCTGATTTGAATTCACCATATCAACAATAAACACTGAGTTTTGAAGCTCCAACGCCAAGAATTGAATTAAGAGGTTACGCCACCCTGAAAATTTAAAAACCATGAATTTGAAACATTAATGAAAAATTGAAATGCCAGTCATGTGCACCATCAAGGAGTGGTCCGGACGAATTGATCCACGCCAATGTTTATATCTCTGCCATTTTGAATTAAAATCAATTTTATTCTTTTTAATATGTATAGAGCTTAAGATATGTATTAAAATAGCAATAAATGTTAAGAAGTCCTACCTCAAATAGATTTGTAAAAAAAAATCCTGAAAAGCCATCCGATTTCCATGCGTTCGATGGGGCGTAACCCCTTAAGTTCATCTATGCACAGACAAACCACGTCGAAAGTTGTAAAAATGGCCGGTTTGTATATTTTAATTTACTGTAAGCAAAACATAATATGTCAAAGCTTTACACACATTTTTTATAACAAAAATAATGTTCAAGTATTTTATAAAAACGCATTTTCAAATGTTGTTTATTTGATTTCTTTTGGTGGGAAATATTTTCCAAGTATTTAAAAACTGTTTATTTATTGTTGTGTACATCTAAACCAATATTTAATAATTTTGCCTAAAAGCTTACAAAATGATAGTTCATAAATAAATAGCCAATCTTAAACAACCCGTGCTCTAATGCATTTAATGCGCTGGAATTTAATACACGAATGAACGTGTGCATTAACGTATTTAAAAATAAATAAGTAAAACTAATCATTTTAATATACAAAAAGCGTCATTTGTTTAGGTTTTCTGTTTATTTCTACGAATTGCGTGCAAAAATTTGAGATTTAAACAAATTTTGTTACACGTGTCAATTTTTAATTCATACAAAAATATGCATTGGAAAAGTTACAATGGTTTATTTGTATAATTTATGTTACAATTGAATTCAGCTAAAAAATGCGTATTTCAAGTTCACAGAAATAATTTAATTATACATGTATCCGTTAAAATTGTGTTTATTTTTTTTTTTATAATGGCAGACAGATGCGTATTTGTATTGTTTAAATTGAAGTAGACTGAAACATAGCAAAACTAAAAATTTGACAATTTTTTTTGGTTACAATTCTTTTTAAATGATAATATTATAAATAATATAAAAACCGATAATTTGATTAATTAATAGATTTTTACATCAGGTAGCCGGTTATTTACTCATCTACTGCAGAGTACCGTTAAAATATTTGACAATAGCGTGTATGCTAGCGAAAAGGCAATACTGAATAAACTAAAAAATCTAATTTTCTAAATTTATGATTTGCACTTCATGTTTTCCCATAAACATGTCAAAAATGTGTTTAACGCTGTAAAACATTGTAAGAAATATGCTGTGATAAATTGTAAGAAATATGCCAAAACATTGCCTTTGGACAATTGATCAATTCAAGAGCTGTAGACGTCCAACGCATGTATAATGTCAAAGTTCATTGTGTATTATTTGATAACATTTTCCATTAAATTCAAACTGGCTCATTAATGTACGTGTGTATTACTAGAAAGACTATCTCCGACAATTTATAATAAGTGTATCTATTTAAAAAAATATATATACATAAAGTGTTCAGTATAGCACAAATTACAAATTAGTTCATTCAAATCATTCATACAAAAAGTGGTTTATGTTTAGTTTAAATAGCTAATATAAAATTAAAACAACGTTCTATTTTTCATTAATACCTCACGCTTTCATGGAGGTTTAGTAAAAATTCATTACAACTTAGCAGTAATTCGTAGTTAAATAGAGAAAATAAAATTAAAAAACGAAACAAATCAATATTGCTGTTTGTGCATATGTTTTTATGTTGATAAAAGTATATGTATATTAATCAGTGTAAACAACGTAGGAGGAGTTGGAATCAATTTCGTTCATTTCTACTTTTATAAGATTTTGTGTAGCTATCTGCACTACACTGCTGGAATCGTTACTGATATTACTGCAATTACCAACTAGTGTACTTCGCCTGCAATTTTACATGGAAATAGTTAAATGAATGTGTACTCATCATATATATTTACTTAGTTTTAGCGTGTGTTAAAATATGTGATTTCAAGTTTGTAGACTGCGCAAACTTTTTGTTACAACCATCGAAAGGACAAACATATGGTCGATCGCCCGTGTGAATACGAACATGAGTTCTGTAAAATAAACAAAAAAAAAAACGAATTTATTGATATTATATATTTCATTTTTTTCGGAAAATATTGATTCCTGATGTGCTGAAATGTTACATTTTAATAGTACAATTAGGAGGTAGTGTGACCGTTGATAGAATTAATGAATATGTCTAACATTTCCTTAGCAAATAGCGCTGCTGATATAGCCTTATCGCAGCAGAATCAAAGCACTTTGCAAATTTCGGGCTTTGTGGCATTCGGCAAGATTACTGTAGCAGATAGCAACGAGTGAGGACACTGCGGTATGTATGGACGAAAGAGCATGAAAAATGGAAGACTGTAATTTTCTAGGATGAATACAAGTTTATTATCTTTGGATCAGTTGGTATCCGCCATGTATGGAGAAAGTCAGTTGAACAGTTCAGCAGAGAATGCAAACAAACAACAGTGCGCCAGCTAGCATATAAGTAGGCTGGCCAAGTTCTTCTTATATTTGACTAAAAGTGATTCACTTAATTGATGATAAGAGTAAAAAAAAGAAGGCATATAAAACTAATGCTGAAATCCAATTTGTACCCTCCATCGAAGAACTGTATCAACGCTAAAACAATATCATATTTTAGGACGACTCTGTGTCATGTCAGATGGGCTAACATTGTGATTATTATTATTTTTTTAATTCTACTAACTGTTATTAATGGCATACATAACTAATTTTGATGTTCTTCCATTTTTTGCAATTTCAAGATTTTCTGACAAATATAGGAATACAGCAGTTGGCGTGGCCTGGGAACAACCTCGATTTAAACCCAATCCAAAACCTGTGGGCAATTATGAAGAGACAGGTGGCCGCACATAACCCGAAGAACTACATTCCGTCCTTTTGAATTTTTAGCTCTTGCTTCAAATTTTCCTACCGACCAGTTTTTTTTTGCGCCGTGCTATATATTGTTTCCGAATAGACACTCTATATTTTCAAGTTTCGGATTTCAACAATTGAATTTAGTCGTTGTGGCACTTGCCAAGCAAATTAAATAGACATGTTACTTTGCAATGATATGACCTGAATGAAACAAAGAAGTACAAAGTTTCCATTTGCAGGAGTTTCAAGCAAACAGGCAGCGCTCGAGTTGGAACCCCGCGCTAACATGTTCTTTTACATATGCGCAGTAGTGTTGTGCTCCTTTATTTGGGGGAGAAATACTTAAATCTGTTCAATAAATTATTTATATATGTTAGTTTGAGCGGCGTATATGCTTTACGTTTTCCTTAATTGACTATAATTTAGCCATGTTTGAACGATTAAAAAATATTTGTCTTTTGACCAATTTAGGAATTGAAAGAACAATAATCACAGGACCGCAGAATCGATCACAAAACTAAAATTAATTTTTATTCAATAATCAACCAGTTAGACTTCACCTTTGCTGACATACTCTTTATGTTCTATTGGATGAGATGAAGAAAATGGAAGAAGGCAGAAGAAAACTTGCGGAATTGTATAATGTAATAGTATGAGATGTCCGGAGAAAACAGCAATATAGCTACGAAGGACTTTTAGGATTGAACTCAGAGTATAAGCAGCATAAAAACAATTGGGAACACCTTCGAATAATAATCAACACATTGCACAATGCTTTGTTGGGATGACACCTGTTGCATGGGGCAATCTAGGCCGGAATACATCGGAAAATGACACCAGTCGGAGCAAGAATTGCACTTGACTGATGTGACAGGCGTGGCGAGGAGCTATGAGATGGTACGAGGAACGAGGTGTTGGCTAGTCGTTCTCGGGTATTGGAGAGCGTTGAAGGTTGAGAAGTGGTCTACTTACCGCTGCTAACAGTGCAAGACTAGCGATAGGACAGCGTTTAGACGGATAAAATGCACAGAACACTTAACGTATTTTAGATGCTCTAAACGAAACGGCGGTGAAGAAATTTTTTCCTCTACAGGATACAAAATTCAAGACGTATTTTTCAACTTAATAACTGTGTGTTTATATAAGTAAAATGGTTTTTTCACTTTGCTATTTTAATACTAACATAAAAAAATATTAAAACACTATAATATTGGGTTAATTAAAATATTTGCAGAATTCGATTTGCATTACTCACCTTAAATTAAAATCCAGTGAGAACCGTTTGCCACAACCTTCAAATGTGCACTGAAATGGCTTCTCTCCAGTATGTACCAGCTGGTGACGCTTTAGCTTTGAACTCTCAACAAAGGCTTTTCCACATTCAGCGCAAACATGTACACGCGGACCGTGGGTGTGTAGATGTTTACGCATTGCAGAGTTATCACGAAAAAACTTGTAACATCCCTTTTGTGGGCATGCGATCCGTTTCTCTCCAGGACCATTGCAATTGGTTTCAGTTGCCGCCGTATTGATTTTGTTACTATAGCTTAAGGGCGGTGGTGAAGTGGAAATAACTTGTTGATTTTGTTGTACAACAACACTTACGGGTAATGTCGAGGTTGATAAGGTACCGCTATCCATACTAGTCATAGTAATAACAGCGGCATTGGTGGGATGCATAAGTGGTGCGGTCAAAACAGCCGTGCGTGAAACTGGCAAAACTACATTTTTGGCATTTTTTTCATCTGATGTTATAAAAGTGTCGGTTTTATTATTTGATACAGTCTTTTTAAATCTTAAATTATTGTCAATGTTGCTAGGGCCTGCATATTCAGATAACTGTGGGTGTGAAGATATATCTAAGCCTATTAATGTAGGTCCATTTGTACCACCACATCCACCATCTAACGGGTTTGATGCGTCACTAGAATCGACCGCGTTCTGTACTAACACTTGTGAGGGGTGCAACTCTTGTTGTTGTAAGATAAGTTGTCGATGTAATAGATGATCTGGTTGAAAATCATTACTATCGATAGTAGGCACTAATCCCTGTACAGGATCAGAAATGTTACATCCCTCATCCACTTCTTGTTCCTCACAGGATATGAACTCTTGATAATCTGTCTCATGTTCTGGATTTGATGTTTCATCATCTGAGTTGCCGGAAGCCCACATGGTTACACTAAACTCTCCTTCCATTGTTTTTATTTGCACCTGCTTCTGCTCCCAACGACGTGGCTTAGCAGGTTCTTCCATAATTTCTACAGGCTTATAGCATATAGTATTACTCGTATTTGTAGTTACCGCACCAGCGGTATGTTGTAATTGCGGTAGCTCATATTTATTAATGTATTTCTGCTGTTGTTGATTAAATAATACTACGTTGTTCCTGAATTCACCACTGAGAATTTGATCATCATGCGCACCAATCGTACTCATTTGATCATCACCCACATTACTAGTCAATGTAACTGGGTTGAGTTGCTTAATCACAGGTCTTCGTTTCCTAAAAATACACTCGTTTATTTTTTAATAAAAAAATTTAAGTTATAAAATGAACTGACCGTGTAGATATTACAGTTAGTTGGCTGGGAGTTTCAACCATTGGTACTGATGATTCCACATACAGATTACTATTAAAAGAGTGATCGTTTGCAGTTTTCTTATGATTAGTGGGTAGGTGGGAATCTGAATGTATCACTATACCTTCGCTTTTGAATACTAGAAAATAAATAAATTGCAATAAAATTTATTCAGCTATATTTTAGTATGATCCGTATATTATATATATATTAAAATTAAAATAATTGTAAACATATTACAAAATTAGTGCCCTAAAACTATATATTATTTTCTGGTTTCGTCGCCTGCAACTTAAAGTAACAAGTAGACACAAGAGTGAATGGTTAACACGTTTTGTACACCACACAATCAGAATGCAATGTTTACACGTTTGTGAATTTTAATATTGAACTTTTCACTGACTCTCTGACACTACATTTCTGATCGTACGCTGGTTATATGTAAAACGTATCAAAGTAAGGCGTTACACATCTCAATCTAAGCAATACAATATCACAATCACGCAATAAAATAGCACAAACATTCGTCGATTCGACAACTGGCGAATGGAATGTCCGCCAAAAAAATTAGATCATTTAAAGACCCACAACGTCAGTTTCCTGACCGAGCTACATTTTAGAGTAACATTTTTATACAGAAATGACAGTAAAGAGCTGCACTCAGATGAATAAAAAAATATAAAAAAATTGTCGTGACGTCGCCCGCTTTTTGGTCAAAATCCATATCTCAAGTAGTACTCAACCGATTTCAATGAAATTTGGTACATAATAAGTTTTAAAAGAACTATTTTTTTCTTATAATAATGTGTCGCTGTGCCGAAAATGTGTCATAGCTTCCCCTATCTCACATATACGTGATTTTTCATATTACGGTTTTCAAACATGCGATGGGCTTTATATGTATATAATATGTAGATATCTTAGTGAAATTAAGTGAGCGTATTGTCTTTAATATAATATAGCTTCTTGGTGAAAATTATTGAAATCGGTGCAGGAATAATCGCAGCTCTCATATACTATATATAATGCTTTCCAGTAGTCTGGTAGGATTTATACCGAATATATACACTTTTTTGACGTCTTTGGAATCTTAAGCGCAGACGAAACCCCCATGGTTTAATACAATTTATGTAAATTCAGTTAAGATTCAATTTGAAGACGTAGTATACATGAATTCATACATAAAATTCATTAATTACGGATATGTCAACCAGAATAATTTACCAAAATTAATCTGCAAAAATTTTCTGTTATTTAAATACTTTATGAAAAGGTATTTTTCAAATAATGTTTAATTCTACATGCTTTCCAGGTTAGTGGGCATTTTTTAAGAATGACAATGACATAAGTCCAGCAATCCTTTGAAGAGGTTGTAAATGTAATCAAAAAGACAAATGTATTCAAAGCCCAGACAGTTTAGAATTGATATCGTTAAACCACTTAGGCTCGAAGGAAGAAATTTATCTTAACAACGTTCTATATTTGTCGGTGACCCCTCTTAACTATTACAGGATGTCCCCCTACATAACGAGGCCTGTAGTTTGTACTGATATTGATTTTGTAACGTCAAAAATTTGGACCAAGCTAGATCTATGCTGTTGCCGGATGGGCGGTCCCATCTTCATGTATATTTGGAAACATGAAGTGTTCTAAACTGCAGAACGGCAAATGCCTGCAAATCTTGAAGGATTTAGGCACGATGGGAGTAAATTATCACACGAAGTTTCACAATTTAACGCTGATCACTCGTTAACTAGCCTGATATGTGGAGAATCGGTATAGTAGACGCACTGCTGTTACCAGGAAACCGGTCAAACTTATTATTCTATAAGTGTCTCTCCAATTTTCTCAGTGCTGAAAACACTTGAGGCCTTACTACTCACAAGATTTACACATTATCTGAGACTGGCAGCGCACCAACATGAGTTCCGTAAAGTGCACAGCCTTTCTGCATCTTCACGGCAAGGTGCCTAAGACCTCCTCCTCTACTACATCCACAGCGTCCTTACTCACTAACTGGACTTGGTCTAGCGCCCATATATGTATCTGTTTGGTAAATACTTTATAAAAGTAATAGTAAATAATAAAGAAAGGGTTTGTTTTCTTATAGACTCTCTGGACTCTGAGAGATTAAAGTCAAATAAAATATTTAAGGGACGTAAGTTAGAAAATGTATGAAATTTCAAAAAAGTAAATGGGGACATAAAATGTTTGGTTATCTAATTCTATTACTTTTTAGACTATTCTATTCATATTCTATTTAGACACATTCAACATATTTGAAATTCAATTCTTTTTACTAGCGAAATTGGTATTTTTTTATTCTTGTGGTATGAAAATTGAAAGCGAGTTAAATTCCTCGAATTTCTAAATTACAACAGAATACTAAAGGCTTTTGATAAAGTAGTCTAGTTAAAATATGTTATTTACCGTCTTCGATATTTTGCATCACAATATCCTGAGGATCTTCATTTTTTGAAGCAACTTCTTCTTCATATTGATCACTTCTGACTAGAATGCCAAATTGTGGATATCCGACACTAACTGCAGTTACATTCATATTATTGAAGGTTTCGCGATCGATTACTTCCTCCATTGAATCTGTTTGTTCCACCTCACAGAGTATATTTGACTGAGACATCCTGATAGCAAGTATCTTTTTACTATTTAGGTATCTATGTTGCGGAACGATTTGTTTTTAACAACAATCATCAAAGAACATTAAGTTTTAGACATAAGTTGGGGGTACAATCTGAAATTTTCCTTCCTTGTTAATCAAATGGTAATTCCTGAGTTCTGGATTTTGACTATTTTAGTTGGTCATCCTGAATTGATGTGTATTTCTTTGGTTCCCGTTATGTTTTGCTACTAAAAGAATAAAATTTCATTTAAACACGCTATATTGACAGTGAAATATTATTTTAAAAAGGCTAATTAAACTAAGTAATATCTATATATATCTATAAAAAATCGGTATCTCTTCGGCTTTATCGACTTAGACAATACTCAAGGAGGTACACGGTCTTTGCTACGGTGAGTCACTCTAATCTACCAATGTAGTAATGAAATCCGTTTACGACCTGGCTACACCATAACTTTAACAAATTGATTTTCCCACATTTGTTCCCGTAAATATGCACTATTTTGTAGGGAGAATTTCAAATCGAGATGTTAGGTTAGGTTAAAGGGCCAGATTTCCTGTACCACAAGAGATCCCACTTGGACAGCTCAAGCCAGTGTTTTGTGATGCCGCAAACAAGACACTCAAGTGACGACAAAGCGCTTTGAGCCTTTCACGAGTTTGTACAGGCTAATAATTTGTATTCGGTACAGTTCACTTACTGCTCTCCGTAGTTTGCGCTGCTAAGTTGTTTCGGTCGCAGTCTAGCGCAAGGTGGACAATGATAGCGAGTGTCTCGTTGTCTCAAACTCCCCTTTTTCCAGCAACTTTGGCAATGCATGTGTCAGGATATTTAGCCTCACTGCATGTAGCCCCAACGTATAGTGACCAGTAAGGGCTTCTATCATTACGGAGTCCTAAAACTTACTAAGCGCAAATATCTCAGACAGCAGGAGAAAGCTTAATAATATTTCAAATCGTGATTTAAAACATAAGATAACTTTAATTTGACTTTCCTTTAAAAAAATGAATGAATTTCAAACAGCTTGTAACAAAACAGGCTTTGAAACATGGAGAGCATTTCAAACAGTATAGCAAACTAAATATTCTGGATGAAGAATCAAAATCTACGAGAGCAACCATGATATCCATGCAGTCTCTTCTGGTAGTCATAAACACCTAGGTAATTTTGTAGGATCAAACCCAGCACCCTAATTGAACAGAATAGTGACAGGAGTAGGAGATTGGATGAGATCTTCACTCGGATTACTAAGCCAAAATAAATTTTATAAATTTTAACAGGTGTAGGAGAGTTTAACCCTCCATGTCACAGAAGCGAATGATTCTGATGAGAACAAGCATGAACTTATTATCAATAACGGGATGCACTTCATCATTGTGACCGCCAAACATGGATGTCCTGATGTTACTTGAATACAGTTGGCAATAATTTCGAATATGTCGGAACTTGGTATTAACTTCGCACGGGTTCGATGTGAGCGTGAGTGACGGCAACTATAGAGGTCATTCTTCCTCGCACGTTTCCGAATCACCCAATTCTTTAATGCATATACAAGTAGTGAACATATTGTCTCACTGAACCCCAGCACTATTCTTGGATGTATAAAAGTAGTAATGAGTTTAGGCAGAGCGGCGTTGGGCTCCATAAGTTGCAGAACGCAGTGCAGAGCTCTGATTAATTCGAATCACGATTTTGTTGGGTTGACGTTAAAATAGCATACACCCAACTAACTAAGATCATTTTCTAATATTTATACAACAACAGGTTTTGGTGTCATACAGCCAGATATAACCAATTTATATATTTACTTTACACAAAGTTCCGACAATAGATAAGTGGAGGTTACGACGCTAAAAAATAACTAATTTGTCTTCTTTTATATCACTTAATCTAATTTTTTTTTATTATAATTGCTGAATTGTTAACTAGTTTCTTTACAACAATTTGTGCCAAAATGGTTTTACACAATGATTTTAAGATTTGCTTACATACAAAAAATTTTATTTATCCGACGTTGCATATGGCTCATATGTATTGTTGTATATAAATCTGATAATTTTATAACATTAAACAATATAACGCCGGGTTTGTTCTTTAAAATTTTACTTAAAGAAACGACGCGAAGATATACTTCATCTCAATAGCGATAATGGGAAAATTATCAGCTAATATTAATTAAGGCGACACATCACAATTTGTGAACGTTATTTGACTCGTACTTTATAGTAAACACATCATGATTATAACGATTGTTTATTTGGAAATGTGCGGTGAATGGACATCGGTAAAGAAAAACAAATCTGTTTCAAAGCGTAACAAAAAACACAAAAAAAATTCGAGCTATAAGCCTTTCCGATCCAGTACAGCAGAAAACCGTTCGTATAAATATGGCGGCAACATGTGGACTCTGTTATAACTCGCTATAATTATCAGTATTGCCACAAACTGCAATATAAAGCTTAAAACAATAACATTATGACACGTTTACAATAGCAAAAGTATTTTCTTTAAACAAATAAAGTTGCATATAACAACATATTTTTGGTTTATTTAAGTTTATGAGAGTAACAAATTAAATGAACCATATAAGAAATAATCTTGCACTAAAATATCTTCTGATACAACAATGCATTCAAACCTTTTTTAACCCTTTATATCGAGCTTCTTTTATGCCTTACGTTATGCACGAAGAATTATAAAATACTTAAAATTAAATTTAAATTATATATATATTATTGACAATTTTTTTATTATAGCCTTTGCCAACGGTAAAAATACGTAAAACAAAACTTTAAGATAACCGTAACCAACCAGAAATTACTTCAATTACTGCATGTTTCGATAGGTTACTACTTACCCAGTTCCAGAAAAGTACTAAAAAAAATAAAATTTTTTCCCACTATACGTCGGTGTGATCAGATTGCTTGGTGTGCCCCGGTAATGCTTATTTTATTACTTATTTTAGAAAACAATTTGTTACTATGGTTAATAGGTCGATAAGCATTCCCAATTTTTCCAGTTAGCTTTCTCTTAGTTCGTTACCCAACTGTTACAAAAACAGCATATTCGTGATTACTTTCGTTACTAAATGAGAAGTAATGGTTGTTGCTTTGGTTATCAATTTCTACTCACGAGTCTCTATTCCTGAGAAGGGGCAAACTTTGAAGACCCCGTTTCCGCGTCAATCTCAGTGCCGTTTTCCGAGGGGTTCCTAGGTGTATTCCGGTGGATACCATAGCGGTACCACCTGTAAACTCGCAGTTGCGATTGTCATCGTTACGACGAACTTTCTCCGGAGGATATTTTGTCTCAACCTAATCATGACCAGTACTAAATTAGACGTTAGAGAATAACAATTTCAACTCCTTTCGGATTGCTGCTGCGATGAACGAACATCGTCTCAAAAATGTTATGATGCTCCGTTCACATACTCCCTCCTGCTTTACCAGTGTCTATAGCCGTATAGCTGAGCGCTTCGTAGGACCTCCTCTCCCTCTCTGCAGTGATATTTATTGGTGCTCTATTGATTGGTTCCTGAACCTGAGAGTCCATTGCTGGCCCGCTCAATTGGTCCCTTGCAAGTGACTTGATGCTTGGTTTATTCCGAGACTTTGGCTCATCAGTAGTTCATTTTGGGAAGGAGCCCACTGGCCTGAAAGCTGGTTCCGGCAACCAGTAACTGCAATTTTAGTGTTGCGTCTGGCGGCCCCAGAGCGTTTCACATACTTTCGGGCAAAATTTCCTACTTTTTTTTTTCTTTCCTGAATTTAAATTGGTATCAAAAATCTAAGATGAGCATGGCGGTGTTCACTTATGGGTCAAAAACCATACCTCAGGAACCACTCGTCCAGATATGGTAAATCAAATCATATTATTATTTCTATAATTGATAATAATAAGAAAAGAACAGAATATTTCAGAAGTGACCTATTACTGTCTCGCTAAAAGCGGCTTTTATTTAGTTTTTTTTCGGTTATTTACTAGATAAGTTTTGAATTAATGTGTGAATAGTACAAATGTTAATACAAATTACATTCACAAAAAACATTTAAAAATCGATTAATTTCGTTGTGAATACATAAAGCAATTTCACTTTTCCTGTCCGAAATAAATTGTATAGTCTAAGCTATTATCAAGACTGAGAATCGGCTTGATAAACCATTGATTTTTCAACCTATGGTTGCGCATAAAGAAGAATTTCTGTTGCAGTTAATTCATGGATTGTTTTGTTAAATAGTTTTCAATGTCAGGAATAAAGCAAATAAACTGAATTTTCAAATATAAAATTAATTGTAGTTGACAGTTTCAAGCCATGTGCGAAAAGTTCGCTTTGTATGTTTCAAATCGGGTATTTAATGTATATTTTTTGGGAAAAGTGGAATATTTCAAATGAAAACACTTGGAAAATAATGACTTTCTGTCATATCATAAAAACTGTGATGAAACCTGCTGATAAGGTAGGTTTTTAGTTGCGAATGAATGGTAATAGGCCGAATAAAAGAAACAAATATTTTCTTATTATTTGGAGTACTTGAAATAAACAATATGAATAACCAAAATTCGAACTATCGCATAGAATTTATAATGCATTTTATAGAATAAAATTACTATTATTTCCAGTCAACAGCTGGAACACATTTGTCTTGAAAGTGCACAAAATAAATTTAGGAAACTTGAAATGCATGGAAGTATAATAATTTAAATAATATGTGTAGGTATTAGTATAGAAAATCTGAGGTTAAAATTATATGTGCTCACAGGGAAGTTTCGGGCAAGCTTTAGTATACGATCCCACGATTTATTGTGTAAAATGGAAGAAATTCTACAGATTAAGCCATATTTGGTCAGCATGAACCTCTTTGTTATTGTGTGAATTGAAATAAAAAGAAAAATGCTTATTTAAAACATTTTAAATAAATACGTATAAACTATGTTGTAAAGTGTACGTACATAATGTAAATAAAAATTTACCTAAAGATAAGAAAATCGAATAAAAAATTACAAGTTAAAATTTTTGAACTTTTAGTGAGAATAGTTCGGAAAATCCGGCTATATTGACATATACATATATCTGAAGAATCTCCTCAATCTCACTACATGCAGCTTTTACATTTGTCGGTAATTAGCAGTTTTAAGAAATTCCTTAATTTTAACATTTTAAGTGTATTTCTTTTTGATTCGTATTAAATTATATTCCTATACAAATGCCTTTTTGATAAAAATACTTTTTCCGTTAATATGGCAAGCTTTTTTCGATAATACGGCTAAAAACACTAAAAAACTGGCGAGTGACTATATAACTTCTAATTGGTTCTACTACTGCGTTAAATTTTACAGCTGGTGAGATCTAACTAGAATCCGAAACTGCTATAGCTACAGTGGTCTAACTAGAATCACTGAACTGCAATGATTACTGTGATCTAACTAGAGTCTCTAAACTGCTATAGCTACTGTGATCGAATTAGAATCACTTTGCATACTTTTAGGGTATCTACTCAGCTGCTCGAACTTTTGATCAATGCCGCTCAAATATTTTAGTCACCGTTTCTGTACCACTGAAAATAGAACACAAGTAAACATAAGTAAATGGGACGTAGGAGGAAGGAAGTGTATTAAAAATAATGTTATGGATGATCCCTTATGTTAATGATACCTCGGTGTTGAATCAACTAGGGATAAATCCAATTAACCAGTCGGCAGTTTACTTGAATAATGTCAAAATAACGGTTTAAATGAGTAATATGGAACTATTGCTCAGATCATTAAACGTAAAAATATATTAAATAAAAACCATATCAAAGTCAGAATTAAAAAAAAAACTTGAATTTTTTACTTGTGACTTAGAAAAGAAGGGCATTTATAAATTCTTTATATTTATTGGCTCAAACTTAGTGGATATAGTTTCATCTCTAGCATTGTTCAATAAGAATAAGTCTCTTTTAGTGACTAGATTAACGAAATTTGTCACATAATAGAGAAACCTTACAAATGTGATATACAGTTGAACTTCTTTAACTCGAGTCATCATAATCCACAAAAAAATGTCGAGTTATGGAAAGTTATATGTAATTTGACATCTATTGCCAATTCAAGAGCTCGAGTTATGGAGAACTTCGAGTTATTGAAGTTCGAGTAATGGAAGTTCAACTGTACTAAGAGGTGCGAAGAAGAGCAAAACAAATTACAACATATATTTAAAAAGATTTAAGTTTTCCTATTTAGTATATTTAAACAGATAAGCATTGCCCAAGTTGAATGTCTTATCAGTATTTTTTAATTACTATTTGAAAACACAGTTTAGTATTGGCTGAAAATGTCACATAACTCAAAACACAAAATATGTGAATAAGCACAATGCAACAACAAAATCGGGAAACTTCAATGCGTGCAAGAGAAAAATAACCTGCAGCTTATTGAATTCCGATAGATTTAACATATTGCTATAGAAAAATCAAATAAAGTAATAAAATTAAATATATTAAAATATTAAAAAAATATAAATATATATATAATATAAAAATATAAAATATATAAAAACATATATAAAATATATAAAAAAATATAAAATATATAAAAAAAAAATAAAAAAGAATTAAAAAAGTAAAATTCTTAATAGTTATATTTCCCATTTCCTCATTTTAAAAAGCAACAATTTTCTGTTGTTAATATGTCTTATTTAATCTCATGACTATTTCAACTTACCTCATTGTTTGTGAAATGCGTTAGTAGTGAAACACATCGACTTAATCAGAAATTGTTTGGGATCTTTCAAATGATATGCGTATTTTGTTTATATATATTTTTCAGTAACTGATGCAAATAGCCCCATAACATTTCGGAGAAAATAATGTGGGAATAAATATAAGAAACAATTACGTTTGATCTATACGTAAGCACCACTGGCGCAGAATTAATTTTTTTGCTGGATATTTGAATATTAAAGAAAAAACACAACGATTATAAAAAATGTGCGCTTATTAAATAGTACTAAAATTCGAGCGAAAAAAACACATCGTTTTATTGTAAAAAAAATTTGATTTGTAAAATTCGTTGAAGGTGCACCGAAAATATGCCTCTATTTGGCAAAAAAGATTTTAGCAAAAAAATGAAAAAGGAGAATAAGGAGCTCAATAAACAAACATCCATAGAAGAGAAGTACAATCTCCATGGACTGCTTGGGACGTAAGTATAATTTTATTTCTATATTTGTAACGTGTTATAGTTAGCGTTGATTATTGACGACAGTTCAAAATTGTAATTTTTTAATTTGTATATATTATATATAATTCTGCTGTACGTGTATAAATCACTGCACACCTCCTAAACGGCTGGACCGTTTTGAATGAAATTTTTGTGTCTTCTGCTGGTTGCGAGTATGGTTTGTAGCCACCATGCGGTACAGTTTAAATAGCGCATTTAATTACATTGTTATTTTTTTTTGTTTTTTATATGCGCCAACTAGTTAGCGCCATTGTTACTGTATAGAAACAGCCTAAAGTATAAAAACTTGTAAATACTTTCTTTATATTACTTTTTTTGTGCGTTATTAGTTAAACTATTAAATTTCACTGCATATATTTTCCAGAGGTGCCTTTTCTGAAGTACGCCTGGCTGAGAGTAAGGAAAATCCAGATGAACACTTCGCAGTTAAGATTATCGATAAAAAGGCGTTAAAAGGAAAAGAAGAATCGCTTGAAAATGAAATTCGGGTATTGAGGAGGTAAGCATTTTTTAAATAGTATTTATATATTATATTTGAACGCAATGTCGAAAAGTCCTTGTTAAGTATCATGAACACATATACGAACGTATTTTTTAATATTAAATGCTATGGCTCAGTAGATTTTTCTACCCAGTTATTATTATTACAAACCAACCAGTATAAAAATATAGATATTTCTGCTTAAAAATAATTATATTATATAAACTAGTATGCAAAATCATCGGCGCTAAGGAAATCAAATACAGTGGGAACCATTTTCCATGCACTTGTATGTATTTAAATATATGATTTATATGCAAATCGTTTTTTATAATCCAAGTAGATAGCGTATACCGACTATGAACTTCGAGGCTTAACGCTTTTGGTGAGTTAAGACCGGTTATCCTGGTGATATATTGGTGCACAATATGAGTTATGTACATATATTAAAATGAACGGGATGACGAGACGAGTTGAAATCCGGTTGTCTGTTTGTCCGTCTGCCTGTGCAACTGATAACTTGAGTAGAAAGTGATATCTTAATAAAACATTGGTACACATGTATCAGGTTTGCCACGCCCACAAAATGGCGCTAACAGAGAACTTAGTACAGACAATCACAAGAGGGAGTCGCATATTTGGCTGTTTTATTTTTCAGAAAAGTAGGCGTGGCTCCGCCCTTAATGGGTTTTGGTTATAGTTCTTATATACTATATGTATATTATTTATTTGAGTTTATTAGGTCATATTTTTCTCGAAAATGTATTTGATTAGATCTTAATGATGGGACATTATTGTTTTTTTACCTCTTCTGGGGTGATTTCTTGGTTTAAGTAGTGAGACCACCTTGGTGAGGCGTTTAAGCAAAACCTGTATATATATGCAGTGACATAAAGAGCCCTAGTGCGAGAGGAAAGCTTTTTGTGAATATCCTCTTGGGATTATCGCAAACGTCCTCTCACAAATTTTAACTGATGAGGAAATTACGGAAATTTTTGGAATTTTCTCCACCTCAACGCATGTGGGATTTTGTTATGAAAAATATGGGTTGTGGTTCCGGACAAAATCGATACGAATTTTGTTTCTTGAGCTAAGAATGAACCTAGCATATTTTACTCCACCAATTTAATATCTGTATAGAAATAAATACCAATTAATATATCCTCGGGTCTCGGTTTGTGAAATTGTTTCTTAAGACACAGCTTTGGGTCTATAGTATGGGAGGGCAAATTATTGGTAAGACTGTTCCGAATGAATTAGATTAGATTAGATTATATACTGAGGATTGCACCGCGAACTAAGGTCTACTGTGCCCTCCAACCCCATTACGTTAAGAAACCTTAACAGTGTTGCAGCGCTGATGGATGTGATACTACCTCTTTGGGGATACAGAGCCCCATTTGTTTGTCCCCTTTTCTTCGCGATCGCCGGGCAGTCAAGGAGTAAGTGCTCTGGTGTCTCCTCCTACGAATCACAGAATCGGCAAAGATCCGACGAATAAATTCCCAGTTTGTGCAAATGACACCGTAGTCGGCAGTGGCCGGTACAGCGCCATTAACTGTTTGAATCTTTTCAGATTGTATCCTCCGAGGAACAGTTTGGAGTGGCGAAGTCCTTGCATGTGCAGCCAGCAGCGATTCCTGATTGCTACTTCCTCTTCTTGAAACGGCTGATAAGTACTTGCCGAACAACCGCGATGAAGGGCTCCTGCCCTATTGGGCTGGTAGCCGCGGCCTTCCTTGCCAGTTGGTCCGCAAGTTCCCGAGAAAGTTAAGGAATATGCCCGAGAAAGTTAAGGAATGTTTCCATCCTTTAAGCACCTCATCCATGATGACCTCCTGTAGGGTGGTCAGCATTTCTGCTTCCATGTCTTTAGCAGGGTAGTTAATCGAAGTACCGCCATCCGGATGTTTTTAAAGGCATCGGAGTAGCGGCCCCCATCCCCAGCTTGAGCACCACCTGCCTTGTGTTGCTGTTCGCCTTTCGATGCAGTGGGAGGAAGTTTTGAATGCGCCTTGTACTTTTTGTTGTCTGGCTCATTTGGCGTAATGTGCCCACTCCTCTTGTTAGTAGAGTTAATCGTGCTAGGAACTGCCGACGTTTGACACCAGTCGCTCGTGGTGTGCGAATACCTTCACCCTTCGCAGGATTGATTATCATGTCCTTTTACGGTGCCAGTGTTGTTGCCTTTAGGGGTATTGCCATTTTTGTTCATCTTTTTTTTACGACCGGTCGCTCGAGTAGCCAAGCATCGCGGTCTAACTTACTGAAGGAGAACTTACGGTCCACCGCAGTCACTTGGGCTGATACAGTGGCAGTGGATGTATCAAGACTTCATTGAAGCCTTTGAGGTTGAGGCTGTTATGTTCTACCTAAGCTTTGGCAGTCCCCAATATTATTTGGGATCTTGAACTCAACTCATAATTTGTTCATATGTTTCCCGATAGTAAATAAGATGTTAAACTTTTAACTTTCTACTTGCTTCCGGTTAAAATTTTTTACGTAATTAAAATGGTATTAGAAATATATAAAACTAGCAGAACGCTCCGGGTTTAAACAAACATTTCTAAAGTTATAAGTTTTTACACGCTTATACACACTCTCCCATACATATGTATGTACTTTGCCGTTTCTTGAGTGGGTTCATTTTAAAAAAGTAGAAAGAGGAAAATTCGAATATGAAATAATATTTTATTTGCAATGAGCTAAAACTTGATTTCGACCTCTAGTCTTTGGTGTCCGTTGATCTTTAAGATTAAGAAAGCGTTGGGAACGCTCAGAGTACGACGACCTAGGTCGAGCTTGTATATTTCTAATATTTTGTTATTTAAGCCGCTGCACACGCTCCGTACTCGACTATCTGGCACGCGATTGCGATGCAAAGATAATGACTTGCAAGACGATTTTCAGTTTCAGATTAAGATTCTCCATCACGGAGTCTTTTTGATACCCTCACCTGGAATCTATTTCCAGAAAGTTTATATTCCAGCAATAAATATAGCCTATCTTATTCGGGGTGAATGTAGCTTTCCAATGGTGAACGAATTTTTGAAATCGGAACAGTTGTTTTCAAGTTTATTCATTATAAACATACATAAATAAAAAATAATACGAGCTGCAGAGCTAAATAGAGAAGGTACAATATTGATATAATCGGAAGCAACTACCCCGCCGTTAGTTCTGCTTTTTCCAGACTTGATGAGGAAGCGAAGCGTATGGGTCTGGTTGTGAATGAGGACAAGACGAAATATCTCCTGTCATCAAACAAACAGTCAGCTCACTCGCGCCTTGGTTCACACGTCACTGTTGACAGTCATAACTTTGAAGTAGTAGATAGTTTCGTCTACTTGGGAACCAGCGTTAACAAACACCAACAATGTCAGCCTCGAAATCCAACGCAGAATCACTCTTGCCAACAGGTGCTACTTTGGGCTGAGTAGGCAATTGAAAAGCAAAGTCCTTTCTCGACGAACCAAAATCAAACGCTACAAGTCGCTCATTATGGGAACGTCCTGATGTATGGCGCTGAAGCGTGGACGATGACAGCATCAGATGAGACGACTCTTGGGGTTTTCGAGAGAAAGGTTTTGCGCAAGATTTACGGTCCTCTAAACATTGGCAACGGCGAATACCGCAGACGATGGAACGATGAGCTGTACGATTTATACGACGACATTGACATAGTTCGGCGAATAAAAAGACAGCGGCTACGCTGGAGGTCCTGTTGTACGGATGGATGAAAACACTCCAGCTCTGAAAGTGTTGATGCAGTACCCGCTGGAGGAAGTCGCGGAAGAGAACGATCTCCACTCCAATGGAAGGATTAAGTGGAAAGTGACCTGGCTTCACTTGGTGGTTTTCGAGTTTATTCAATACAAACATACATACAAATCTTTCATCTTTATAATGGTAGTATAGATAAACGTAGCCTATGTTACTCAGAGTGAATGTAGATTTCCAATGGTGAAAGAATTTTTGAAATTGGCACAGTAGTTTTTGAGTTTATTCATTACAAACATATACATTCTAATCTTTCTCTTTATAATAGTGATATAAGTATAGATAGATAACTAAAAACTGTTATGTTAAGAAGCATCAGGCTATTTGGCTGTCTCCCGATCAAAGTGCGCGAAGCCACATTGAACAAGTTGTAATATACGGAAGACATACTTCCAGTGTACGCTAGATTGCTCAGCGCAGACGGCCTTCCGGTCGGATTTTTCAAAAATGGAGGAGAGGAAATGAGAGTGCTTGCTTCAACTTCTCTGACAAATATGGGCTCGAGAAGTGGGTGTGCTCTGTCTCATCCACATAAAAGATGATCTTGCAATCTGCGCCAACTACCGCGGATACCTATGAACAGATACTCACGATACGCCAACTTGTGCAAATATCCTAAGAAAAACAGATTGACCCGTATCATCTTGTCGATTTCAAAGTTGCTTTCGATAGTTTAAAAAGAAATCGCCTCTATGCCGCAATGTCGGAACTTATGATCCCTACAAAACTTATTTGGCTATGTAAAATTACGTTGAGCCCGATCAGAATAGCGAAACACATCTCCGACCCATTCGATACCAAACGAGGTTTCAGAATAGACGACCCCTATCGTGCGATTGCTTTAACGAGTGCTTGCTCAGATATTTCGCGCTGCTATCTTTTTCATGGTAACCGATGTACAGGGCATACTGGGATTATGGAGGGAACACTTTTCCGACCTGCTGTATGGCAGTGAGAGTACAACACCAGGAGATGGTGAACCCGATCCCCCAATCGATGACGATGGAACAGATGTTCCATTACCCGACCATGAAGAAATTCGAATAGCAATTACCCGCTTGAAGAACAAGAAAGCAGCGGGGGCCGATAGATTACCGGCAGAACTATTCAAATACGGCGGCGAAGAACTGATAAGGTGCATGCATCAGCTTCTTTGCAGAATATGGTCGGAAGAAAGCATGCCTGACGATTGGAATCTCAGTGTGCTCTGCCCAATCCATAAAAAGGGAGATCCCACAATCTGCGCCAATTACCGTGGGATCAGCCTCCTAAATATCGCATACGAGGTTCTATCGAGCGTACTGTGTGAAAGACTAAAGCCCACCGTCAACAAACTGATTGGACCTTATCAGTGTGGCTTTAGACCTGGAAAATCGACAACTGACCAGATATTCACCATGCGCCAAACTTTGGAGAAGATCCGTGAAAAGAGGATCGACACACACCACCTTTTTGTCGATTTTAAAGCTGCTTTCGACAGCACGAAAAGGATCTGCCTATACGCCGCGATGTCTGGATTTGGTATCCCCGCAAAACTAATACGGCTGTGTAAATTGACGTTTAGAAACACCAAAAGGTCCGTCATGATTGGGAAGGACCTCTCCGAGCCGTTCGATACCAAACGAGGTTTCAGACAAGGTGACTCACTATCGTGCGACTTCTTTAACCTGATGCTGGAAAAAATTATAAGAGCTGCAGAGCTAAACCGAGAAGGTACAATCTTCTACAAGAGTGTACAGCTGCTGGCGTACGCCGATGACATTGATATCATCGGAAGCAACAACTGCGCCGTTTGTTCTGCTTTTTCCCGCATGGATAAGGAGGCTAAGCGAATGGGACTGGAGGTGAATGAGGACAAGACGAAATATCTCCTGTCATCAAGCAAACAGTTGGCGCATTCGCGTCTTGGCTCCCACGTCACTGTTGACAGTCATAACTTTGAAGTTGTAGATAATTTCGTATACCTGGGAACCAGCATCAACAACACGAACAATGTCAGCCTCGAAATCCAGCGCAGAATAACTCTTGCCAACAGGTGCTACTTTGGACTGAGTAGGCAATTGAACAGTAAAGTCCTCTCTCGAGGAACCAAAATCAAGCTCTACAAGTCGCTTATCATTCCCGTCCTGCTCTACGGTGCAGAAGCTTGGACGATGTCAACATCAGATGAGAGGACACTAGGAGTTTTCGAGAGGAAAATTTTGCGCAAGATTTATGGTCCTCAGAACATTGGCAACGGCGAATACCGCAGACGATGGAACGATGAGCTGTACGAGTTATACGACGACATTGACATAGTTCAGCGAATAAAAAGACAGCGGCTACGCTGGCTAGGTTATGTTGTCCGAATTGACGAAAACACTCCAGCCCTGAAAGTGTTCGATGCAGTACCCGCCGGAGGAAGCCGAGGAAGGGGAAGGCCTCCACTCCGTTGGAGGGACCAGGTGGAGAGCGACCTGGTTACACTTGGGATCTCCAACTGGCGCCGAACTGCGAAGGAGAGAGAGAGGTGGCGCACTATCGTCGATTCGGCTAAACGGTTGCAACGCCAATCACATACATACATCTTTTTCATGAGTCACCAAGAAAAAGAAGCCAAGCACATGAGATCCAATGAAGGGTACGCAAACGTTTCATTATAAAGAAAATTTTCGAAGAATCTACCGCTAGTTGACATTGCAATAATTGTTACTTTATACAGACGGCGGCGTTAATTCGGACTAACTGCTCTAATTAAGGTTAATTCGAGAGTTATCTCAGTTAACTCCGTTTGCTAACCCCCTAATTTTAGAGTGTTAGTGGGAGTTCGAGGCATTTTCGTTGGCAACATGCCCAATTTTATTTTACCAAAATCAGCTGTTAATGGGAGTTTATAACTCGCTTTGCTGCCGTCTTATACCCCTGACAGACGGCGTCGTTAATTCGGGTTAATTTTAATCGGGGCTAATTCGAAAGTTATCTCAGTTAAGTTCGCTTGCTTACTCCCATTTAATCCTCAAAATTTTAGAGAGTTTTTGGGAGTTCGGGGCATTTTCGTTGGCAACATTGTTAAACATGGCCGCTTTTTATCTATTGTGAATGAAAATGTGCAATACTGACAGCTGTTTTTCAATTAAATGTAAACAAAAACATACGCATGCTAATTTTTTCTAAATTGGAAGTTTTAATAATAACGTATTTATGTATATTTTTTTTATAATTAGTGATTTTGTACTAGTTGTGCGGCTAACAACCGCAATTCTATCCAATTTTATTTCACCAAAATGGAAATATTATTGCCAATCAGCTGTTATGGGAGTTTATAACTCGCTTTGCTGCCGTCTGTCACCCACAAAATTGGAACTGATTAAAAGCGCAGTTAATGCGAGTTAACTCTGCCGTCTGTCTAGCGTATTACAAATTTGGAACTGATTAAAAGTGCAGTTAATCGGAGTTAACTCTGCCGTCTGTCTAGGCTATTAGCTATAAGTTTTGTTTACACCTGAATATATTTCAACGCACTTGATTTTTACTAATTGGGATTGGGTACTTGTGTAATGTTCGGTTGCAACCGAGCTTAGCTTTAACACTTAATAGATATTACTTCGGTTATAAATTTCGTTTAGGGTAAGCACTGTGATGTCTTACAGACTTGAAAATTTTTATTTTACCAAAATTTTAAAAATATTAATTTTTCTTGATTTGAAAGCGAATAAACTCTAGGCATCTAAATTATTTTCTAGTTTCTTAATTGTTTTACTTCCATACATTTGTTTGTGTATCACTACTTGTCCTTAAAAAATAAGAAAATGCTTAGCGGCATTTATTTTTTGACTTAGGCAGCACAATTATGCAGGAATTGTTTTTGTTTATTGTTTATGTTTTTCTTTCTTTGATGAAGTTCTTGTCTTCTTTTTCACTTCCATTTTTCTTTCTATAGGTTCAGTGCAAATGACTCCGAGAATGGACAGCGGTGAGTTTAATAATACTAGAAAAGGAGAAGAATAACTATAAATTTTATATTGCATTTATACATATGAATTATTTTCGTATTTTTTTCTTTGTTTTTGTGTTAAGTGCTCTGTGCCTAATAGCGTGCAAAATTGTATTTTTCGCTGACCAATTGGCCGTTGTTTACCCCGCGTACAGTCCACAGTGGGAACGCATACATTTGTTATGTGTCATGTAAAAAATGTATTGTCCGATCCCGAGTCCCAATTTGCCACGCAATTATAACGTTTAAGGTTTTTTTTTAACAAAATCGTTTCCACAGTTCGATTCCGCCCATTTATGTGCCAATGTTTTCGGAAATCAATTTATCTAGTCATCCTAATTATTTTAATGCATATAGCAAGTGTTACATACAACCGTCTGTCCAGCATCATCTAATTAATGTTTGTAAAACAACTTCCAGTATCATTTATATCATTTTAAAACTGTTTTATTATATTTTTTTGTGAAAATTAATCGAAAAACAATGGAAATTTGTATTAATATTCGATAACAAAAAATTAAGTTACGAAAATAGGTGATTTTTTTATACAAGTGCTAAAACTATTGGGCAATACCCAGCAATCCTAAATCCGATCGTCCACCTTAGATATATTAATAGTCTTGTAGAAAAAAAACTCTGAACATTACTGCCGTAAAAATTGGAAATACTTTGGAATATGATCACAGTATTAATGTCAATTCCGAAAACATTCGAAAATTTATGAAAATACACGGGTTTCTTAGCCCCCTATAGTAAGCTGACAAATCAAGAGAATTCCGGTCGCATGTAAAGAGTGATTCATTTCGAGGTTTCCTACTTTTTTAAAGAAAAAAAAAACACAAAAA
This sequence comes from Zeugodacus cucurbitae, assembly GCF_028554725.1. Taxonomy (NCBI): domain Eukaryota; kingdom Metazoa; phylum Arthropoda; class Insecta; order Diptera; family Tephritidae; genus Zeugodacus; species Zeugodacus cucurbitae. The sequence continues at coordinate 29,520,481 of NC_071672.1, read as the reverse complement.
ATTCAAATTTATTATCCTTTGAAGGAACATACTTTGGTATTTTTATCTCTTTCAAATGTTGGCCTAGGCTACGTGTCAACTGGTCCATCCGTTGAGTGCAATTCTCGATGACTAGTTCGAGCATTTCGACTGGTAACTGGCGAATGGCACACCTGATTTTTCGCTCCAAGGCCTGAATCGAAGCAGGATTGTCCGCATAGACTTTAAATCCGCATAGACGGTGTGATATCACACGATCTTGGTGGCCAATCGATTGGCCCAAAACGTTCAATTATCTGCTCACCGAAGTGTGATAAATCCATTGATTGTTTGAAAATGTACCTCTACTTGTATCACCCGATATAATTTAGTGTTGAAAGAAAGTTTAACTTATTCGTTTGTGATAGCAAACAAACAATACGACGAAAAGCGTACTAAGAGTTTCTCCCGAGAACCTCATAGTTGGAGAAGCAATATGAAGTTGGTTCAGCCATAGTATGGCGCAGCTGTGATTTCTGCTTGGAACACACTGCAATGATCCGGTAGCCGGAAGACGATTCTGGTATCCAGTTTTTCTGAGAATACCCCACCTCCAACTCGTTTGTCTAGTTTTGACCCGTCCGTGTAGATACTTGTCACTGAATTTTTGTCCACTTTTTTCATATCCCACTCCTCTCTAGAGGGGAATGATATATGTAGTTCAGATTTTAGATTCATTTCTATAGGATTGCGAAAATCCGTCCTTTTTGGTAGAAATGGGAACTTGCCGAGTATACTAGAATGTCCCCTATTGCAGGTTTGCAGTAGTGAAGATTCTCTCAGTCTAAGTGCCGATTTCGCCGCCTGCTGCTTACAGAATATGTCTATAGGCAGTAAGTACAGAATAACATCTAACGCCTGGCTCGGCGTTGTTCTAAGAGCTCCACTGATACATATACATTCCGCTCTTTGTAGACTTCACATGCGTACTTCTTGTCGATTATTGGCCACCAGACCAATATACCGTATGTCATAATTTGCCTTACTACAGCTGTGTTAGTCCCCATTTTGGTCCGACCATCCTTTTAAAGGTGTATAAGGCCAAAGCCGCCTTCCTTACCCTAGCTTCCAAGTTTGGTTTCCATGATAGCTTCCTGCCTAAAATTAGTCCCAGATAGCTTACTTTCTCACTTATTGTTAGTGATGTGTCATTTATTGAAGGTGGTGTGAACTCTGGAATCTTGTGTTTCCTAGTAAACAGCACTATACCCTAAATACTAACTAATTAATACATTAGCTGTAAACTTTTCTTTGGTTTAAATTTTAACAACTGTTTCTTAGGGGTAAGTATGTAAGTCTATATATCTGAATCAATATTATTGTTCGTTTATATTTGTCTGGTATATTCACTTTTTATAAATCAAGTTATTTTTTGGCTTAATTTTTACACAAAAAAGACATTTTATTGAGGAAACGCACTATTATCTGTGTGACTGTATATAATAAAGCATATAGAGATAACCTTACAAAATTCCATAGACATGTTATTCATAGTTAATTGAAAACCAACAACCTGTTTTTTAACTCCCCTAGTGATGAATGTTTTCTACATGTGTAACTTTAGTACCTTCTGGCATGCATTTTATTGTAATAATAAAGAACTTTATTGCTCGCAAATGGGATGGAACTTATTTTTGCATTACCTTTTCCTGAAATGAAAACGTATTTAAATGTAACCAACTTTATTGTATTTTATAATTGAAAATCAGAGTGTTAATTGTGTTAAGCCTTAGTTATTTTAAGAGTTTGAAAATATCCTAATGCATTGCAGTACAACAATATAAATACATAATTATATAACCGGACTTTGCGCGATTAAAGCGCTAATTTAGATCGATTTATCATGGAATAAAAAATCTCTTCATTTTTAATTGAATACAAATTGATTTGAATCTGGTATGCAGCGCTGCGGGTTGTTATCCACACCGTACATATATTTGGCTGTAAATTTGATAAACTAGCAATCAGTTGCTGAAACTTACCAATTTCTTATGAAAACCAAATACAAAAATCTATATGAGGTGGTCGTTAATCGTCATTAATTTGGCTGTGCGAAAGGGCTAAGACTTGGCGTTTCCAATAAAGTTAACAGAGGTAGTCAAAATTATTTACACATCGGACGCTTTTCTACAAGTTTCACACAAAAAGCTTTCGCTTGTTGTTGTTGTTGTCGCATGGTCACAAAATGCTATGTTGTTGTAAACCTTGATCTATTCCTGAGCGAATGAAGTCAGTTTGGCTAGAATAGCTAGAAATATGACGGAGAAATAAGCAAATGAACTGATGTCGAAAACAAAGGAATTATCGATTATAACTAGATTGCAGACTGTAACTAAGTTTAAGACTCGGGTTTCGGCATCGGAATTAGTAAAACTTTATAGAATTTAAAGGATTACTGTTTATAATGTTATTAAAAAGAAGGACACGAAATATTACAAGGGCAATTTAAAGATAACTGGGTGGAAACCTGTGATAACTCAAAGAGAATGCAGAAGATTAGTAGGAACTGTCATACAAAATCCCTCAATTAGTCCTGTTAATATTGCAGCAGCATCGAATCAGCATATTACATGAACAGTCAATGATGCTACACTGTTTAGGACATTTAAAAATAGTAACGTAAATACCTACGTTGTGCATAAAGTTGACCACTTCCGAAACCATGAAAGCTTTATTTCCGAAACCAAAAAAGCGATATGCCTCTCATTTGCCATTGATTGCATTCTAAAGCCTGTCGTGGGCAGATAAGGCTAAATTTTAGTTCCAGGGCTTCTTTAGTAAACGCTTTATGCATTTACCACGTGAAAAGAAAAATAATGCAGTTTAGACGCTAAATAGAGTCGGGAGAGAGTCGGGGAGACTGATTTTTTGAATTTTTTTTTTGGAAATTTTCCTTACTTTTGTTTTGAAGATTTGGTACTATTTTAGGGACCCTAAATCATCCGGATATATCAGAATTCACATGACCATGTCATTGTAGTGGTTAGTCGGCCTTTTCCAACTATTGACTACATTTTACAACAGGACAATGCTCCATTTCATAAAGGATCTTTACCTACAAAAGTTTTATATGAAGCAAATCAAGTTGACCTCCGCACAGCCCTCACCAAAACTTTAGTGAAAATGTTTGGTCTTTCGTTAAATATTAGAGGACAATTGATATAATAACCGAAAACGCCGAAATTACCGACATTCGGTCTAAATTAACTGTTAACTTAGTGCACAATTGTGTTGAATCAATTCGGACCATAAAGCAGGCTGTTATTGATGCCAAAGGCGGTGTAAACAATTATGAATTTATCGCCTTAGAATTGTAACTTAGACTAAACATTAAAATTAAAAAAAATTATCATTAAATAAGAACAGGATAATAGAGTTCAAGTTGTGTGTAAATACTTTTGACACAAAAAAAATGTGTGTAAATACTTTTGACTACTGCGAGTCTTTAGTTCATTTGCGTATTTCTCCGCCATAGCTCTAGCAATTCTAGCCAAACTGACTTCATTCGCTCAGGAATAGATCAAGGTTTACAACAACTTAGTATTTTTTTACCCCGCGACAACAACAACAACAAGCCAAAGCTTTTTCTGTGAAACTTGTAAAAAAACGTCCGATGTGTAAATAATTTTGACTACCTCTGTACTTGTAAATCAACTAAATGTATATGTGGTACTTGTGCTGGGATTTATTATCTGAAAAAAATTGGAATATAACTTTGTTTGTATTGTCTGGACCAAAGTTTACAAATATAACTCCGTACTACTACACTTATTTTCTCAAATTTCGCTGTGGTAATAATCATGTTTTGTTGATATGCGCTGCTAGCGGTGAGATAGAACATAAGAGAAACTTTTTGATGAGTATTTACATTTGTTTTAAAGAAATTCCGCATTTTTTGGTGACTATCTTCGCGCTGTTACATTCTTTTAAATCTGTAGCTAACATTCTAAGGGGGTTTTTATTTTTTTTCTAATTTGGGGTTTTTTCATATTGAACTCTTCAATATATGTTCGAGTTACACACTCTTATGGCGTCGAGAAATTGTTTCCCAGAAGTGTTAGTTATGCTTGATGAGTTAATGTTTTTTGTTTGAGGAAAAATTTTAATTTCAAGGTGATCTTGGTTTAGACCGTTGGCATTCCACTAGGATATTTTCATTTAAAAACAAAATATGTGTTGAAAACTCATTAGGATATCCCGTTTCGTCTGTGTTTTAGCACACAACAGCAGGAATTTTATGCTATGTGTTATTCACTAGCTTTCAAAGGTTTTGGCTTTTGGACCCCCTTCAGCCTCTTGCCATAAATTTTGGTTCAGATTAAGGTCTGCCAATTGCGTGGATCAGCTTGATACTTAGATAGATGAGTGTTTCGGGTCACTATCTTCATGAAACAAACATCGAAGGGGCATATTATATACATGGATACACTTAAATTAATATTGGTATAGCATGCATTATACCATCGAACCGAAATTCGAGACTCCAGCCTGTTCTACGTTACCGGAGTTGACGCGGATTTTATCCGGTCAAGGGCTTCCCTTTCGACGATCTAACCCTGTTAGGATCGGTAAGTACTATATCTAGTTGTACGTCATTGGAGGAACGCCTTGCAGGAACTCACGTTCCTCAGTGAACATCGGAGTCGCCAAACAACACCGAAGTGCGACATTTGCCACTCAGATCTTCTGAGTTGTACAGGTTTCAACGTTTTACGTAAAAATCGCGAGCGAGATAGTGTTGGAGGCCTAGCATTCATACTACACATACATCGAAGATGACATCGACCGCAGAGACACTATCCTAGAATGTCAAGGTATAGCTGTCCGGTTAGACGAAGTCGAGTTCGAAATTTTTAATATATATATCCCCAACGACAAGTTGTCCATCATGATATCACCCGAATATTAGTGCGCTACTTCATGGTGAAAACCGATTGGTGCTAGGCGACTTTAATGCTCACCACGATCGTTGGCATTCTTGCCTGTCAGAACAGATAGACGATTCGACATTCTGCAAAATGAATGACGAAGCCCCCACCAGAATTATGACATCACCATTGCTAGCGGTAAACTGCATAACCTGCTGACCTATGCTAACTCTTGCATCAGATCATCTGCCCATAATTATCTCGATTGAAAAACCTTTTCTGTGGACAACCGAACCTATGTTAACTTTAATAAAGCTAACTAGGATGACTTCACAGAATTCACCGAGAATGCCTTCGCCACCCTACCCATTCCTAAGGACAGAATTGTTGGCGAACGTCAATTCCGCAAGGTTATCACCGCTGCTACTGCTCGCTTCATACCAGCTGGAAGACTTGCAAACATGCGCCCGAATTTCCCGGCTGAAGCGGCAGTTTTAGCAAATGAGCGTGACTCCTTACGCCAGGTCGATCCCTGTGATCCCCGCATAAGGGATCTCAATTTGGAGATTCGACAACTGGAAAACAACTATAAGCGGACGAAATTGGTAGAGCACTTGAAGTCCTGCAATCTTTCCACTGGTGTGAGCAAGCTCTGGTCAACCGTCAAATCCCTGTCAAACCCGAGGAGACATGACGACCGGGTTGAAATTCAATTCGGTAGCCATGCCTCCTCGTACCCGGAGAGGTGCGTGAGCTATTTTAGCCGACAATTTATACTGCACAGACACGCTCTTAACGCCATTCACAGTGGAGCTATTAACACCTTCCTTGACTTCCTTCCAGTGAATGGCGTCCTTGGAACCAAACCACCCCCATTAGCAGACGAATAGCTCGAGTTGTCGCGTGAAACCAGAGTGACCTGGTGATCTGGTTATTGTAGCAGGTTAAACTTCTAATCATCCAGACTGAACCCCGACATACAAAATACATGTCCTGCATGCAAACAGTCCCCGCATGACAATAACCACCTTTTTGCATGCCCATCGAACCCTACTCATCTAACACCCCTTTCCCTTTGGTCCGACCCCGTCGAAACAGCATGTTTCCTGTGCCTCTCATTAGATGACCTCGACGACAACTGGATTTATGCTTTCCGTTCCAGCAGGGATAGATAATCGTTACAACAACAACAACCTCTTCCAGAAGAGAAAGGAGAACAGCTTTATAGTTTATTGTGGAAGGAATTCGGTATTGGGCGGCTTTCGCACAGAACGAGTGCCTTGATCAGAGTTGAATATGTGCACTTTGGTTTAATTTGACTTAAGAATGTTTCGCCACTTACTAGCTGACCAATGCGCACAGTCAAATTTTGATTTTTTTTACTGACTTTGGTAAGAAAGGACCTTCGACTTTAGCTTTAAACTTTTTTTGATTCCACGGTTGAAGCATCCACGTCTGATTGCTAATACTGCTTCTTAAGAGCAGAAAAGGTCACAAACGGTTCCCACTGGTTTTGAGTTTTTACTCCTATTTTCGGAGTTTTGTGGCAATTTATTGTATTTCCAAAAATTTTCTTTGAGCAGCTAACTATTTGAGCAAATTCCCTTGGCTTTGGGTACATATTTTTATTATAACATTTATTGCGTCTGAATTAATTTGGAATTATAAGATTTATTTAGCGAAAGCCAAATAAAAGCAACCGTTGAAATCACAAAACAGTGCAGCTGAAACGCAAATTTAACTTAACATAGTGACAAAAATTCAGATTTAATATTAATAACTTATTTAGAAGTAATTTTATACTAAATGATAATAGTAATGTAAATATTGCTTTTTTTATTTTAGATTAGCACATCCAAATATCGTGCAGCTCTTGGAAACATTTGAAGATAAGTGGAAAGTTTACCTGGTTATGGAATTGTAAGTGTAACATTTTTACTTATTTAAACTTGCTTGAAATTACGGAAATCTTATAATATTATCTTGTCACTGGGTATTTCTGGTACGTTCTGGTCGGTGCCCTCAGATCGCAAATACGCCCTTAATGAAGACTCAATGACTCCTGAATGAGAACAAATCAGGCTGATCTGTTGCCACGCGGTTAATGCAACTGAAGCTAGTTGTATTTGTTTTGTGTATCTGTTTGATATATCTGTGTATCGCATTTGATCAAGGTACTGAATCCTCTTGATAATCTCTTAACTAACCCTAAAACGGCTGGCGGGAACCAATCGCTATTTTTGTAAATTTTTCATGTATCAGCATCAATTTTTATACTCTCGCAACATGTTGCACCGAGTATTAGAGTTTCATTCACATGATGGTTGTATGCATCACCCAGAAATGAAAGAGGTGGATGTGGGGTTATATATATTATATCTGTGTCGTTTTACCATAACATCTTAAGTCGACTTAAGTCTAAATCGAGTAAAGGTCATGTTCTAGTTCTCCTATTCATAGTCCATATTTGTGTACAATCCGATTTAAAAAATTCCAATTTTAAAGAAAGTTATCGCCTTTTGTATTTTTCTTATCTTTATTTTTGAAAATATTACATACATTAAAACATCTTAAGTAATCTTAAATTTTATGAGATGCTTTATTGGTTGTTAAAAGTTTCTTCATTTAAACTTATGTCAACTGAAGCTCTATTAATATTAAAAAAAATATGTATTCAATGAAACATCTTATGTCCTCTTACGCTAATATGTTAAACTTATATTCTTATAATTTCTTCACTTAAATGGACATAAGTTGTTTGAAAAAAACTCGAATATTCAAAGAGAGAAATTTTTACATTTTGCAAAACACTTTAAGTCTACTTAAAATGTTATGCAATAATTCGCTTCGAACATAACGGCATTTTAACTCAATATAAGTTTGTTTGGATGCGTGCTCACAACGCATTATTGCGCACATAAGCGATCAGTTGAAAACAAGTCGTTGTGCTAATAACTTCAAAAATGGAAAGTGATTTATTGAATAATATAAGCAATGTAGATTTCGATAGTGATGATTCCATTATTGATCCAAATTTTAATATAAGTGGATGTTCTGCAGCAAGTTCCAGTTCCGAAAATAATGATGTAAGTTTTATAGTGATTGTATTTATAAAGTGATTTTAATAAAAAGTTAATATTAGGAAAACTCTATAAGTGTTGCAAATAAAGTGGAAACAGAAAAATATTCACACACAGTACTGGAAACTAGGCTCAAACAATTTACGCAAAACATTTCTTGGTGGCTTAATTGAAGTTGAAGAAACAAAAACAGTGAAAAAGGCTAAACATGACTTCAAACCAAGGATAAGACCTTATACAAACAATTATTTCCGGGAAGTTGGTAGTAATAAAATCGCAGTGTGCAAAAAATGCTTTACATTCACATTATCCGAGACAGAACAATCTATAAAAATGGTTGTGAGTGCAAAACTTGATGGGCGTGTAATCGGCGATGGACGTGGAAAACATAAATGCGCTAAAAAACTTTCTATCGCAAAAGAGAATGAAATTTTAGATTTTATTAAAAGCTTCCCATCGTATGAGTCGCATTATACTCGAAGGGACACATCAAAACGTTATTTGCCAAGTGATTTATCTGTGAATGAAATGCATCGTCTCTATTGTGAAAAATACGCTTATTCCGTTTCAATTTAAAAATTTTCGCAATTGTTTAGCACACTCAACTTGAAATTTAAAAAACATAAAATTGAAACTTGTCATAAGTGTGATTTGCTCCAATGCAAAATACAAGTTGCTAAACCCGAGGAATTGGACTCTTTACAACTAGAGCAATCTAAACATGTAAATTTAGCAGAAAAAGCTTATGATGCTAAAAAAAATTATAAGCAGAGAGCTTTAGCTGATGCTACACCTAAAGTGTTGTGTTTTGACCTACATCAGTGTCTTCCTACACCATTATTAAGAACCTCACTTTCTTTTTACAAAAGGCCTTTGTGGACCTTTAATCTTGCTATGTGGCATGAAGCAATAGCAAAAAGAGGGGGTAATGAAATAGCATCGTGCGTGTTTGATCATTTATTAACATTAAATACCAATGCAAAGCACGTTGTTTTATACAGTGATTCATGTCCAGGACAAAATAAAAATTCATTCATTGCAACTATGTTTGCAATTTTTATGCAATTTAAAAATAATGTAGACATTATAGATCATAAATTCTTGGTCCCTGGTCATACTCATATGGAGTGTGATAGCGACCATGCTTTGATAGAAAAATGAAAAAAACTAACTTCAACCAAAATTCACCATCCCCGTGATTGGTACCAGTTTATCAGAACAATTGGCGTAACAAAAAAATTTGTTGTTAATGAAATGGCACAGTCGAACATATATGACTTTGCACATGCATCAAAGAAGCTGGATCGACATTAAATGGCTAAGATATACCAAAGAAACTGGAAATGTTTATTTTAAAAAATCCTTAAATGAAGAAGAACCTTTTAAATTGATAAACATATCTAAACGAGGAATAAACTGCGTGAGAATGACAGATTTAAAAATATGCTACGACGCACCAATAAAAATTTGCACAAAAAAAAACAAGATCTTTTAGATATGTTACCTCTTGTGGATGAAGTCTATAAGCCATTTTAAATAAACTTAGCAACAGAAGAGCAGTTAGATTGTCATCCAGATCTTACATAAGCTGATGAAACTAATGCATAATTAATGCTTTAATTTGCTTTGAAACCAGATTTTTCGTACTATGAGTTGAACTTATTAATATGATTTAAGAAACAATACATGAAGCTGTATATTTTTGTTATGAATAAATTTTTTGTTTTAAAAATAAACAAATACAAAAATCTTATTCAATGAGTTATTTGTTTCAGTTTTAGCAAAAGCTCTTATGTCAACTTAAGTATTATCCAACTGAAGTATTCATTTTGACAAAATATCTTAAGTCAAATTAAGATTTGATTTTTCTTAACTTTTCGTTTTTTTAAATATCTTATGTACAAAACAACGAATAAAACATACTTCTTACTAAAATTTTTTTCAAAATCGGCATATAATGTCTTAAGAAATTTTTTTACTTTTTCTTTGATTAAAAATAACTCATTAAATTTCAACACAATAGATTTTAAAGGAAATCGCCAATATCTCAAAACTCAATTTTAAGACTTAAGATGTTATGGTAAAACGACACAGATATATAAATGATCAGGATGAAGAGTGGAGTTGATCCGGATGTCTGTCCGTGCAAGCGATAACTTAAATAAAAATTGAGATATCTTAATGAAAAATGGTACACATATTCCTTGGCACCCTAAAGAGGTTCGTATTGAAAATGGAAAGCGGACCTTTGCCACGCCCAAAAAATGGCGAAAACCGAAACCCTATAAAGTGTCATAACTAAGCCATACATAAAGTTATTAAGGCATAAGGGATCGCACTAGGCAGGGGCCAATTTGTATGTAATTTTTTGGAGAAGTGGGCCTGACCCCACCCCAAAATTGTTTTTTTTTTTATATATCTCTCAAATACATTAAGGCTATATAAATCAAACTTTCTGCACTGACTTCCCTTACGTATCCCATTAAACACCATAAAGAATTGGTAAAATCAGATAATAACAACGCCCACCTCCCATACAAAGGTTAGGTTGAAAGTTACCAAAAGTGCGTTTACTCACTTTTCAATGGCCCGGATATCGAACATGAAGAACTCAGTGCCTAAGGTAATTTTTCACCGAAAATATCGGTAAATCTTTCAGATATTTTAATTTAAAGGGGGGGGGGGGGGTATTTTTTTCTTCTAATAATGTCATAACTTACCCTAACTCCCATATACCTAATTATGGGGTTTTCAAAACTACGATGGGCTTAACACCTTATACATCGGTTAATATGTAAAATATTAAATTAAGTGATATAATGTACCTGGGTGTGATCGGTGGATCAGAAATCGGTTCAGAAAATACCTCAGCCCGCATACTATAATAATGATTTTCGTTATTCTATTGGACTTTATGCCCAATATATGGATCAAATTGTGTGTTATCTTAATAAAACTATCTCAATAAATTGCGAGAGTATAAAATGTTCGGTTACACCCAAACTTAGCCTTTCCTTACATCTTAAATATTACATTACGCGAAATGTTGCTTTAATATATCCCTTAACTAGTTTAGTCGCCACTTATGAGCTTTGTAGTCATTTGCATTTTGACTTGAGTAAGAGTGCATCAAAAAATAATAATTTCAAGGAAAATTTTGTACTTTCAAATGACTAACATGAGAGTCCAGTGGTTTTTAAAGATGGAGCACGATGGCCACATATCAATCAAATGTGAATGTTCATAAATATATGAACATGAAATTTGTATAATCGTTTATTACGAGTATGGTAAATAACACAGAATATATATAAACCATAATATAGAAGTGAAGTTAAAACTTTAGGACCTGGCAAAATGTTCATAAATATATGAACATGAATTATTTATTACATTAAGATTGAATTATATGTAGAACATTATATTTATGACACAAGTACATTAATATATAAAAATACACATGTAAGCAATAAGTTAAATGAAAAGAATATACAGTCCACTAAATATCAAATGCAATGGTTACGAAATTGCAATATAAGACTTGCTCATACAAATGTGAAAATCATTGCATATAAAAGAAACCACATCAACATATATGCATTAATATGGAACAAACATACATTATATGTTGCACGCATACATGCAACACACATACACTTATATGAGGCACGCATGCATCTTTATGCAACACGCATGCACTCAACTATTAATAAAAGTGTGCTCATTTGAAATAACCCCTTATCGTGCAACATATAAAATATACATATAAACATACACACATACACATATAATTAGTTCTTAAGATGTATTCAAAAATTGTAATTAACCCTTTCATTCCCAATGTTGCCTATAGGCAACATTGAACTTACCGGCTTCTAAATCTTGTTATTTAAATTTTTTTGACCACCGGTTTTTTCAATTATGTAGACTAATGTGCTGTGCAAGCTTCCAGTAACATTTTCTGTTATGAGCTGTGCACGTATTCATTCAGTATGCATTTTCCGCAGAGTGGAATTATCAAAATCGGTTTCGGGAAAAAAGTTATCCTAAAGTAGTTTTACAAAAGTGTTCAAAAACATAAAAATAATTGATTTATTTTAAAACAAAGTGAACTATATAAATAAGTAAAGATTATAGAGTCATTAAAAACAAAAAATTCATGAGAAAAGTGTTTAGTTTATTTATAATAATTTATTTTTTGCCTATAAGCAACATCCTGTAACTAATGAACCAGGATATATAGGACTTTGAAATTTTTATCACTTCATATTTTAGTTAAGTCTAATATATATCTGTACTAAAAAAAATGAAAGCTCCGCACATTTTAATTCGGGCATGAGAGGGTTAAGCAGTGACAAAATGAAAATAAAACTGGAATGAAATAGTTCTCAGTCAAGCTTGGTGTTTTAAATATTTTCCCCGACCCGCGATAAGAGGTATTTTTTGTAAAAATCAATATTTAAAATGTATTTCTTTAATGAACACCTACTGATTCCTCTAAGGAATATACGCTGTAAAGCCAAAAATAATAATTATTAAGAAAAATCGTAGAACAAATGTTGTTTGTAACTGGCAATTATAATACATATCATAATTTTGAATTTAATTTGGAATGGAAGTTATCAGGCTTTTAATGGTTAAGCTCTTCTAGAGTATTTCATTTTGATTGTCTCTCCACTAGTTCAGACACTGAGGAGGCCTCAACCTACTCAACACATCCGACATTTCTCGAGGACTCCAATGGGATATTCCTCGGAGTATTTTAAGAATAGTTGCCAAAAGACATTGCAAGCAATCGCTGCTTAATCGGTGGAGTTTGCTTCGCAGATATCTTTCAATAATTATTTGCGCTTTCTAATGGATTATATGAAAGATTTTATAAATTACTCACATTTGATATTCATTGCCTTTATACAACAAATTATTTCTTTTCTTTCAGGGTAACTGGTGGAGAACTATTTGACCGAATTGTCGAAAAAGGTTCCTATACCGAAAAAGATGCATCAGATCTTATACGACAAATTCTAGAAGCTGTTGACTATATGCATGAACAAGGTGTTGTACACAGAGATTTAAAGGTAAGCATGTAATTTTCATACTAACATGACACCTTTTATTTATGGACAAACATGAACATGGACAAATCTATTTATGTTACGCGTTTCCAATTTATCAATAGATTTAGGATACAATACTCTCGTTATTTGCAATTGAAAATTAGTATGGTATTTTATAAAATATACAGATTCAACAAAAATGCTCAAGTACTTAGAATATGCTTATTTTATTTGTTAAATTTTTATATAATCGTTATATAACTCCTCGTCAATAGGTCCGTACTTACAATAGTATTCAGCTTAGAACTTTTATATTGCATACAATTAAATAGTAGTTGATATGCGAAAGCCATGGTTATTTAATAATATTTCTGAGATAATATTCAGAAGATTTAACAAATTAACGAAATTGTTTTTTTTTTTTTTTGTAAAATATTTTCTTAGAGCAGTTTCCATATTTTTTTTGGTCACGTGAATAGACGCACTTAAAGTAATTAATTTTTGGAAGAAAAATAACTTATTTTAAACTATTATTTTTAGCGAGTATCAATATTAGACTTATTAGGATAAAATGGAAAATATTTTAAATAAAGTGTACTGCTTCCCTTGTTTGCAATAACTTCATATATCTGTTTCGTCCTTCAATGTGTCTATAGCTGTCATCGATTGGTTAAGTGTTATAAGGAAGCCAATAGAACGCACTATCCTGTAATTCAGGTGGAAAAGTCTGCATAAAAATATTTTTGTATCCCGTTGTTTTGCGTTGCGTCTATGCCTTACGTTTTATTTAATAAATTAAAATGTATTTCAAAGTAAAAACAACAAAAATATATATTTGTATTGTCATTTTTGTCTAAAATTTGTCCTTTGAGTTGTTTTTACCATTGTAAAAGTCTAGTCTATATATGTAAAACAAAATTTGGCAGCACTCAGCAAGCGGCTATAGCATTTTTAATGACGTATCCGCATACTCTCCTGCACGAATTCAATTAGATAACTTTGTTGTTGGATTCACATGTAGAATTTTTGACAGGCGAGCAGAGCCCAAAGATAGCGAGCTTTTGCAGTTTATGTAATTAATCGAATTCTCACTTCAAAGAATGTGTTATTGCTACAATTATGGTGACCGCAGAATATGGTGACCAATCTGATTATGGTCGAGAGCAACCTCGAATCACTAAATCACTATTGGAGAAGTTGTAGGCATATTGATTGGCTCATGACAAGTAATTTTTAGCAGTTTTCTTCACTTTCTCCACATTTTCATCGGTTGTCGATTTACTGGGACATCCAGGGCGAGCGCCGTCATTCACGTCTTCTCGTGCTTCTTTGAAAAGCTTGTACGACTTGGCAAACATTTTTTTGTCGACTGGTGACTCAATAAATGAGACCTAGCCTTTTCTAAGAAATTGAGATGTGGCCCAATCTGACGCAGTTCACGTAGTTTGTGGTCAACCAGCTTCATGACACCTCGTTGGAACTGCGCATGTATAACACCCACTGGTCGTGGAGACTTGAAATAGTTAAACGAATTTAACGTTCAGTTGAGGGGGTGCTCGTACAGAAGGTCCAAGAAGGCTGTACAGCGCTCCTGAAGTTCCACATGGGATGCCAGGCTTTCCATTGATTGATTTCTTCAGCTTAACCGACTCCTCTCCTCTCGAAGTCCAGTCACCAGCTTTATTTCGCACACATTCCAAGTGGGATTCTTAGCATGGATGCGTCTAAATCTTGAGGTTTCCTGACAGCCCTTTACGTTTACGCAGCAAGCTCTCCAAGTATTAGCCCTATATTTAGGAATTCCTACTCATCTCTGCAATTTATGTAGAAGCTCTCCCGACTGTGTCTACTGTTCGCATCGGAACCAATGATGTCATTCGTCTGTTCCTGTCTGGGTGCTGGAACAGCTAAAACGGCTTAAGCAAGTTTTCTTAATTATATATGTATGGAGTATCCCCATATGCCTCTTTTTGTGTTTCGTATATTCGTTATCATAGACTGGTTCTCGCTTTAAAATCGGCATTGTTAGTGTTTTTGAATTTCAAAATGTGCTGTGGTTTTGGTTTCCTCTACATGAGGAGTGTGTGAAAGTAATGCAGCGTTGCATTTATTTCGTTAAAATAACATCTGTGTTATAATTCGTTTTCATAATATTGTGCCAATTTGTGAAATAATTATATTTTTTCCACAATTGATTTTTAGTGTCTAAATCGTCAATTACTTTTTTTAATATTCTTATTACTTTTCCTATTTTTTAGTTGTGAGCACTTCAAAACGGCAGTTACATTTATAATATTTAAGGTAATTTTATTTACAATTTTTTTTTTTAATTTATTTTTGTTTTGTTTTATACAATACTTTCTTTAAAAACTTTTGCGTTTTTTTTTGTACAAAATTTTGTCTGATAATTTTTATATTTCGCTCAGTGTAACTAAAATTTTATTTGTTTTAACATTACTAATAACAAATATTTGCAGTGCTTGAATACGGATTTATGCATATGCATGTGCCATAAATGGTTTCATCGTTCGTTTTTTATGTTTGAATAGTATTAGCTTGTGCTCTTCTGTTGCGCTTAGTTTTTAAATGGCCATACTCTTATTTAATATTTATGTTAATTTGCAACGTAATAGGCGTATCCGCCATCCATCACATATAAGCTGCATTATGATCATCGGTGATTTTTGCTTCGGGGGTTACGAAACGAAAAAAATTTGTGTTGGGCTTTACTAAGCTATCGTTGCCTACAAACGAGGCAATATGTTTATATTTTAACGGAGATATATGTATACTTATGGTAGCTTTGCTTTTTTTCGTTGACTTGTCACACTTTGAATACTTGTAGGAAAAAATAAGCGCTTTGAACACTATCAAAACAATGGATCTCCAAGGAAGTGGAGGTTCTTCCATTGCTTCTCCAAGCGGATACTGCATTGAATCGAACTTTCAAAACTGGAGTGGTTTCGTCCATTCGAACAACAGGACCTAGCCAATGTAGCTGCTGTTTTTTATACGCTGAACTATGTCAATGTCGTCACTCATCGTTTCATCGTCTGCGGTATTCGCCGTTGCCAATGTTCAAATGTCCATACATTTTTCGCAAAGCCTCTCTCTCGAAAACTCCTAGTGTCGTCTAGTCCGTTGTCGACATCGTCCACACAACTGCACCATAAAGCAGGACGGGAATAAGAAAAAACTTAAAACTTAAGTGAACGACTACCTCTTTGAACTTCCTCGCTTCCTTCTGCGAGGAGCCTGGCACTCGCTCCCGCCAATTCCACGATGACCCTTTTTACCAACTGGAGGAAGGAGTACAGACTAAACCTTAACATTTACGTCGATAATATACCAATAGCGATCGTGAATAACCCCACGATTTTAGGTGTTACCTTTCGCAGTCTGTACTCCTTCACTTCGCACACGACCGCGACAATGACCAAAGTGCAGATCCGCAAGTCGCTAGCCGGTAGCACTTGGTGAAAGGAGATAGAAACGTTGCTGGTCAATTACAAGGCTATCGTCCAGTCGGTCGTCAACTACGCAGCACCGTTATGGTCACCTGGATGCAGTGAAATGAGTCCCCGCATGATAGTAGTCACCTCTTTGTATGCCAAACAAACCCAACTCATCTAACACCCATTTCCCTTTGGTCCGACCCTATCGAAACAGCAACTTTCACGGGTCTCCCATTAGATGACCTCGATGACAACTAGGCTTATTGTTATCAATCAAAAATTTATTTATCAAAAAAATTCCCAAAATTCGCATTTTTTAAATATCTATCAAAAGAGCAAAATTTTGTCTATGCATTTTGTAATAAGCCAATCCGCCGGTAACTCATGTTCTACACAATATTTTTAGCTTAAAATTTATATTTATACTGTCGAAACTAACTAACTATTTACTTACCGTAGAAAAAAAACTGAAAAAACAAGCCGTCATATTGAACGATCCCCTTAATGCAGCAAATATATTTTATTCACCACTCGGCTGTTAGCCGTTTAATTAATTTATAACAATTCACAGGTTTTTTGTATTCATTACAGCCAGAGAATCTGCTTTACTACAGTCCTAATAATGACAGCAAAATAATGATTAGTGATTTTGGATTGTCGAAGATGGAAGACTCTGGTATTATGGCAACAGCTTGCGGCACACCAGGTTACGTAGCGCCGGAAGTTTTGGCACAAAAGCCATATGGAAAAGCAGTTGATGTATGGAGCATAGGCGTTATATCTTATATATTACTCTGTGGTTATCCACCATTCTATGATGAAAATGATGCAAATCTATTTGCACAAATCTTAAAAGGTTTGTTTAAAATATTTCATTTTCATTTATTATATTATTCTTTACTAGCGTCGAAAGTTGTCGACAGTATCTTTTTATTTAATAATGTCTGTATAATATTGTATTTCATTAGGTGAATTCGAGTTTGACTCACCATACTGGGATGAAATAAGCGAATCTGCTAAGAACTTTATTCAAAACTTAATGTGTGTAAACGTGGATAAGCGCTACACCTGTAAACAAGCATTGGCCCATCCTTGGTAAGTAAATAAGTTTATGTTGAAGTGAGGTGTATTAAGTTGCTATAATCCTAATATATTTCAAACATCTTGATAACATAAGGTAAGATAACAAATCGAAAAGTCGTAATATTACATAAAGATATTGTTAAAGGTGCCGATCCATTATGAAAGAAAAAAAAAACGTTTACTTAAACAGTGGCTCAGCTAAAATGATGCAGCAACGAAATGAAAAATCATGTTTGTATTTCGAAATTAAAAAGGTTTACTCATTTATTGATTAGTAGGTACATATATATTTAATCTTGTATTATAAATAGAATAAAACGCAAAAATTATTTATATTTTACAAGCGGTAAGTAAAAACATGTTCGTATACTGAAGTACAAGCTCAGAGCCAAAATGATGCACAGTTAGCGGCGACAGCTCGGCGTCGATTTTCGAATGAAAAGTAAATACTGTTATAAATGTGAGCTATCCTGGAATAATATTTAATAGTTTTGACATTTTAGTTTGTCATTTGTAAAGTATATTTCAAAATGGGCCTCGAAACAAGTATTGAAGTGTATAAAGAGGGAAAAAGTCAACACAAAGTCGCCTAAATGGTAAAACTGAGTCAAGAAACTATTCGGTATATCATTTAACGTAATGTTCGTGAAAATCGTGTTGCAAATAAAAAAAGATGAACTCATAATAAAATATTTAACGTTAGTTATTCCCGTTGTATTGTACGGAAAATACGAGAAAATCCTCATTTAAGTGCTCCAGCTTTAAACAACGAAGTGGAAAAAATTATTGGAAAGGACTGTTATTCCCAAACCACAATAAGAATGCTCAGAGGAGCTCATTTCAATGGCCGCACATCCCGAAATAAACCATACATCAATGTTAAAACTTGAAGTACAAGGTTGAAGGTTGCAAACGAACAGTTATATAAGCCTGCAAACTTCTGGAATACCGTACATTTTGCAGATGAGAGTAATTTCAACATGTTTAGATCGGATAGAAATAGATATGTATGGATAAAAGCAATTGCTGAGCTACAACCTCATAATCAGGCATGGGCAAAGTCTTAGCAGGTGCTAAAAGAGCGTAAGTGATCGTATATGTACACACACCGATTGTCACTAACACGCACAAGCGAAGAGCGTAAAACGAGCACCTACGATGGGACAATACGATAAATAAACGACGATAAAATCAGTCTGCAATCAGCAGTTGACTGTGCAGGTCGTTGCGGACGGAGTTGTATATTTTACGTATGGAATGAAAACAATCTTTTCATTATAAATTAGCACTAAATTACTTTTTTAAATTATTATATTATCCAATTTTACTATAATTTATATTATATATAAATTATTATTAATTTTTACATTCATTAGCACGTGCGTATATTCGCATTGTACAACCGTGCGGCATAGACCTGCTCGCTCAACCTCTGCAAGCAGACTGAATATTTTTGATTGCTGATTCGTTTGGTACCACAGTAAGCACACTAACACAATCTCATTTTGTGATACTCGTTTGATTGTGGATGTGCCCATCCCTGCTCATAATCTACGTAGTACTGTAAAACATGGTGGAGGTCATGTAATTGTGTGGGATGTATGTCGTCTTCTGGTGTTGGGAATTTGGAATTTATTGATTATACTATGTACACGAGTGTGTATCTGGACATTTTGAAACGAAATTTACTACAAAATTAAATACTCTTGATAATTTTCGGTACTATCAAAATAAAGATCCGAAACACAAATTCGGGAGTTCTGCAAAGTTGGCTAATTTGGACCTGTCCACATAGTACAAACACCAGAGCAATCTTCAGATTTGAATGCAGTAGAGACTCTGTGGTCAGTTTTTGAACGAGACATGCGAAAATACAAAAGAGTACTTAAAAAACGCCCTGGACGAATAAAATTGCTCCAAACTATACAAATTAATTGGTAGAATCAATGCTGGAACGAATGAAAGCAGTTATAGATAGTAAGGGGCATCCCACAAAGTACTAATCGACCTAAAATTGTTGTTAAAGTTTCAATGTATTTGTTTTTTTTTTGTTACTGCATCATTTTCGCTGTGAGGTTCAATATTATACTGTCGTTTGTTTTTGTTGTAGATAAATAAAAAACTGTAAAATTTGATTTTTTTTAAGCATAAATTTTATGTGTATATCTGCCGCTGTTAATTGGTATTTAAATTTTTTCGAAAGTGTATTTAGTTTTCAAGTAATACTTGCTTTAGTATTTATTGTACGCTTGCATCACTTTGCTGTGAGCCACTATAGATAATAAAGACCATTGTATGTCGTTGTATCGCTTTGCTCCTCACAATTTGACCCGTATATTCGGTATACAAGTCGATCAGTAGACTTTCCAAGGTGTGAACAGGCCACATAAAGCTGCTCGCAGTTGTAGATGTTGCAATGGGCAGTACAATACTATTTTGCGATCCTATGGTTGCCAAAATGAGTGAAAGAAGAAAAGGTTCCACCGGGTGCGTCTATGACGTCCACAGCATTGTTCTGTAATCAACTGCGTAAGATTAGTCTGAAATGTCTCCAAATCGTCAGATCAAAGGAAATATCTTAAGCGATTGCCAAATCATTTATCATTTGAAACAACATTCTTTGGCATTAATTTTTTAAATGTGTTTCGCGGCTACGTCTTAGCTGGCCCATCCGTTGTGTCCAATTTTCGATGACGCGTTTCGATGACATACGTGTTGTTTTGCTTCAAAGCGAGGTTGTCTTCTTAGACTTGAGAGCTCGACGTAAATTGCGCCAAGTCGTTTCATTCGTCAGTGCGAGTAGCTGCGAACGGCGCCGAATCGACTCTCCACGGTTTTCGTGTACACTATCAGCTACGGCCGCTATATTTCCTTCACTGCGTGCTGGACGCGGTAGATTCGTCGTTTAAAACTGGCGCTTGTATAATAATTGACCTTGATTAACACGGAAAGTTATTGTAACAGCAAAGTCATATCAATGAATAAGGGATGGAGATACACACCTGTTCAAAATAATAGATACACTTTTGATGAGATATTTAATTGGGAAAAATAAATTATGATACAAATGTTTTGTTATATATTTAACATTACCTAGTTAATAGCCAATATATCCACCATCATTCCGGTTTGGCTTACTTATTTTTTTAGACATACCAAATGAGTCGCAGGTCATACTGTCCATTGAAGAAGTCATGCTAAAAAGATAAATCCTTTCTTTATGGGCGACGTAGACTTCTTTCACTAAACAAATTTATTTTTGTTTCGTCGCACCAAAGGATATTTCTCCACTTTCTGCTTCCACAGGTCCTGGGAAATCCACATGATTTCATGGCAAAGTTTAAAGTTATAAAAAAAATAGTTAGCTTTTAATAAGCTTTGTTAGTATTTGTAAATTAATTTGATACAGTTCTTTATTTAAAATAATTTGTTCGATCAGAAATAATAATACAAAGTCCTATAGATGCAGAAACATATCTAACCAAATTTTTATTGTTTCCTTTGCAGGATTTCTGGTAATGCTGCGAGCAACAAGAATATTCATGGTACCGTGTCCGAGCAACTTAAAAAGAACTTCGCAAAATCTCGATGGAAAGTAAGTAAAAACTGCGTAGTTTTTTCGTTCGTGTACCAATACGTATATTTTCCAACTCGCCCATTCATTTCAGCAAGCCTATTATGCGGCAACCGTTATACGCCAAATGCAGCGCATGGCACTGAGCAGTAACAGTGGCGGCGGTAGTAGTAAGAGTAACATGTTAGCCACGGAGAGTGTAGTTAGTAGCAGTAGCGTTGGCGCTTCGGATACGACTGAAAGTCTTAGCAGCAGTAATACTGAGGGCGCAATTTCCCTAAATAATGTGAACT
Organism: Zeugodacus cucurbitae; assembly: GCF_028554725.1. Taxonomy (NCBI): domain Eukaryota; kingdom Metazoa; phylum Arthropoda; class Insecta; order Diptera; family Tephritidae; genus Zeugodacus; species Zeugodacus cucurbitae. Next base: position 29,499,053 of record NC_071672.1, on the reverse strand, counting down.
CAAGTACCAACAGCAGCTGTTCGAAATCAGGCCAGCATGAGGACTCAACTGAATGCAATGCAACAAATGTCAAAGAGTGCAAAGATAACCGACCAATGGAAAGTAATAGCTGTAAAAGTAGCACCACTGCTTGTGTAAATGGCAGTGAATCAAATATATAAGCCTTGCACAAATTAATGAAAAAAAAACACAATCAGTTATAACGGACTTGATGTCTTTTAAAGATAATAATTCCTAGTAATACTTTTTTTTAATATGCTTTGTATAAATATGTATGGTATTTAGTTTTAGTCTGACCATATACGCTCCGAAACTTCCATATAATATGTTAAATAGAAGCGATATAATTTTCTTTAACCATATTTAAGGCGTTAGTAAATTAAACTTTTGAAAACACACGAGTGAATTAATACTTGACAGTTTTATTTGAAAAACAAAAAAAATTGCAACAAATTTGAAGTTATATGCGCAATAAAAAACCTCTATTTTAAATCTTTATTGTAATTATGAGTGTTGAAGAAATCTTACAAATACATATAACATTTAATTAACACATACAAAATACCGGGTCATTATTAGTGGACATTTTTTGCGCGGATGGATGAATGGATATCTCTAGCAAATGTCTAGGAAAAACAAGTCTCTTAACGCTCCAGCGTATGTAACGTAGATAGCCATTATACAGTCATGAGAGCCCCAGTTGGATATGATTTCTATAGTAATTTTTGGTACAATTGAAAAAAGGACAAAGTTGTTAGCAACAGAATAGAGATGAGTACAAATTCAATATATTTCTCTGAGGTCGTCAGTGCAAACTTTTTTTATTTAGAAATAGCAGAATTAAAAGATAATCACAATAATGATTGGAGGCATTCAATTGACAGCGATTACGACACCCTAGTAATTAAATATACCAACCCAAATTCCGGTGGTGAAATTTATTCCAAAAATGTTCATTAGAACACTCTGCAGCTCAAAGAAGAAAATTTAAAATTTATAATATATACATATATATTTTACTTGATTTCTTTGCCACAATACGCTTTACTTAAGGTAAGTAACTATGAGTCAGTAAGAAAAGTCGAACAGCAGTGAAATTCAATCATTTCTACTACTGAGATTGTTACGAGTTTGTTTTAAATGTGTAAACTCACATTTGGCAAACTGTTAGTTATCATGGCGACAGGGGCTAATGACAATAGCACGTCACACACGTCGCCGCTGTATCAGTATTTACCGTCAGTTTTGATTTGTGAATTTATTAAGTTAAATTTTTATTAATGCAAATTCTTGTTAAAATATATGTTCAGGAGTGTTGTGAAATCCAAACAAAGATTTGCTGAATGTGAGAATGGCAAACCAATTCTGATTTTAAGTGTCCATATAGTATATTGTTTTACTTTTATGTAAAAAGTTAGATATTTCTAAGATCTCTTCTGAATTAACGGCAAATCAAAATAAATTTGAACATAATATTTCAAATTTGTCAGCTCTAAGGCTATTGATTTGTTTCAGATAGTTAAACCAATCAATTCCCAATACAATTTCTGATTCGAATATCAAACTAATAATATGAGAATTCATGACATCAACCGGAAATTTTTGTTGGTTTGAATTCTAATTCCGACAATTATCAGATACCACAACAACCCTGTTTAAGATGGTTTAAATAAATGTAGGAGTTGTCAACAAAAAAAAAGAAAAAATTAAGAAATTGCGAAAAACAATCTTGTATTCAAAAAATAATTCATAATTTTAAATTGAAGAAATAATTTAACTAATAGAATGTAAGCGCTCTGAGATATGTACAATAAATTTCTAGACCTTCTAGAACGTCGAGTCAACTTTAGATTTTTGGAAAAAAATTCTAGAAATACTTAAATAAAATTAAAATCGATTTTTTGAAGTCATGAGATCCCTTACTTTCATACTAAATCCTATAATTTTTCTTTTGATTGCAATCCGACCCAATCTTCGACATATCTCGACAACCATTCTTATGTGAACTGTTTAAGATTTGGTATATAATAGCACAGTATGTACCATTGTTTTAGTCGGGTCATTGTGTCCTATAGAAAAGCAAATTTGTAATTTTTGTTTGTTCTCTCACATGTTCGGCCCTATTCCCGTTGTCGTTGTCGTTTTAATAGTCGTTTCTAAGTCGTTGTCGTTCTTATCGTCGTTTCGTTCCTAAATTGGTATTCTTGAAGTATATCGTAACGCCTAAGAAAAGTTATCGAAATTTGTCTACATATTTTATATAGTATACTTTAAGGAGCTCTTTTCCCATATAAAAATATTTTTCTTATGCAACGAGACACATTTTTAAAGCAGTCCTTAATGGATTTTGTGCTATTCTATATTGACTCTAAACAACGTAATCACTGTAATTATTGTACTTCCGTACAACAATGTTAGCCTTCCATCTTTATTTGATTTTTTAAAAGAAGTAGTGGTGACATCTGCGTCCTTTAAACTTTCTTCTAAAATATGTTATACTTCCAGCGTCTCATGCTCCTTGCTTCTGGCTAATCCAACTACTCTAACTAATGGACCAGCCAAAGGAGACATGGGTATCTGTTTATTAACTCCTTCTCTTGTTGGAGTACTATTATTTTCTTCGTTTTGAATTTTAAGATCTTTCATATCTTAAATATATTCTTAGATATAAAAATGCAATTTTATTAATGCCAACAATTTCCGACGCGAGATGGCTGTGGAATGGATTTATTTATTTTTTTTTTGAGAAAAAAATATCCCTCCCAAAAAATCGAAATTTAAAGGATTTATCCCTTTTCTAAAGTGCTTGGCATATGCAGGATATTTTTCCACTTCAGAAATTAAAATTTTAAACTGTTTCCGATTTGGAATTTTCATCTTCACTTCAAATATTCCTTCAAACAACCGCGTCGTTTCTACGTCGCTCACAATTATAGCAACGACCAAAAACGACTGTTTCTATGTCGTTTCTATAGTCGTTTCAAATTGGGGAATCTCAATTTTTTTTCGATAAATGTCGTTAACGCCAACAGGAATGCCAAATAGGCGTTCTTAAGTCGTTTTAAAACGATAACGACAACGGGAATAGGGGCGATTATTCTAAAAGTAACTAAAGCGTAATAGTTGCACATCGAAGGAATGATGCTGTATCGTACCAAAAAATTGATAACATTTTAGAATTTCTCTCCATTTGTGTTAGGTCGTGTGAGGACACCTGTTTTCATATTAAATAGTATTGTTCTTAAATTTCAGTATACATACACATGTATATCATCAAAGTTGCCTATGTCCTTTCTACAAATGCAGATAGTCAGGCCAACCTAGGTTAGGTTAGGTTAGGTTGTAAGGCTGTTTCCCAAAGGGAAAACACACGTAGACTTTGAAATATAGTCCTTTGTGAAGCCTGGTTCCCCCCTAGATTAACAATTAGGAGTCGACAAAGCGCCCTGAACCTACTACAAATCTGTAGAGATTTTTAATTTCTATATTCGCTATTTCGTGAGCCTGTTCTAAAAAAGTTAGATCCAAGACATCTCTTTCTTGATCTCGCAAATGCGGGACATTCCAGAAGAAAGTGATGAGACGATTCCACCTCACCCTCCTCCATGCAGCTTCTACAGCTAGCATCCGGTATAATTTTTAACCTTACAGCGTGTATCCCAATAAGGCAATGGCCAGTAAGAACCCCTACGACTAAGGAGAGGTAAGGTTTACAGATGGCGAAAAGTTCAGTAGACCTACCGCGGTGTACCTTAGGCCAGAAGGATCTTGCGACTAAGCATGTGTTGGTAACTGACCAGCACCTACCCAGCTCAGCCGAAGCCCATCTGTCCAATAGCAGACCGACGTAGGGAAATGGAGCTCCTACATGATTCCTGCTTCTAATAGTGGGCCCGTCGTTCCTGACCTTGCAAGCTCATCAGCCTTACAATTTCCCGCGATTCCGCAGTGGCCAAGAACCCAGGCTAATCTAATTGAAAAGTATAACGATGCCGCATGGTCAATGAACTCAGGGCTAGTATCGCCGCTCTACTATCCGAGTGGATCGCCACCTTCCTAAAGGTTGTTGCGCTTTGAAGCAGTATATCCGTCTCTGCTTTAATAGCAGCCACTTCCGCTTGAAAAACGCTGCAGTAATCGGGAAGCCTGAAACTAAGGTTGACGGACGCTTTCGCGGACAAGGCGTTAAGTGCCAAGGCTGGTGTTGTTCGGAGGGCGACACTCATACTTACGCTCGTTGAACACTTACTAGTATATTGGCTAGTGAAGCCTTTTCCAGAGACTTCCACCACACGAGTATCCCATATAACATAATCGGCTTGACTATAGTTTCATATAGCCAGAGAACCACCTTAGGTGAGAGACCCCATCTTTTTCCGATGGCGCCTCTGCAACAATATAAGGCAACCGAGGCCTTCTTAGCTCTCTCCTCTATATTAGCTTTCCATGAGAGCTCTCTATCCAGGATGAGCCCTAGGTACTTCACTCTATCCGCTGGACCGAGACAAGTTCTGCCCATCAATGGCAAGGGCGCTTATGGAATCTTGTACCACCTTGTTAACAGAACCATTTCGGTTTTGCTTGGATTTACTGAAAGGCCACATTCCGCACCCCATTTAGTTACCACGCCAAGATAACTTTGTGTAAGTTCATACACAGTACCTAGGAATTTCCCCTCGACCATGAGTGCTACATCGGCAGCGTAGGCTACCACCCGGCAGACCCTCTCTGCAAGCTTCTCTAGCAGGTCGTTAACGACCATGATCCAGAGAAGAGGCGAGAGAACTTCTCCTTGGGGGTTCCCTTTTAACAGCACGATGTACATGCGCGCTACCCCAGTCCGTCACGATCGTTCTTTCGCAGCACAGGCTGAAAACAAGATAAGAACATTATTGAAAGCCCCCTCGATATCGAGAAAGGTTCCCACGGCAAAGTGTTTTTGTGCGATAGAATTTTATATCCAAGTAACCACAGTGTGTAAGGCGGTGTCTAATGACCTGCCTTTACAGTAAGCGTGCTGCGCGCTTGATAAAAGATCTACTGGTATCCCTCCCCTGATGTACCGATCAATCAACCTCGCCAACGTTTTCAATAAGAAAGAGGACCCCGGAATGTGGCCCAATCTAATGCAGTTCGCATAGATAGGGGCCAACCAGCTGCATGATGTTTTGATGGCATGCTGCAGCTGCGCTGGTATGATACCATCCAGCCCAGGGGACTTGAATGGTTTAAATGAGTTTATCGCCCATACGAGATTCCGCTCACTCAAAAGGTCTGGAAAGGCTGCGTGGTCAGTAAGGAGCACTCCAAGGTGCGCTCCATCAGGGGAGGGATTGCTCGGAAAGTGAGCGTCAAGGAGCAGCTTGAGGGTTTCCTCGCTGCTCAGAGTCCACCTTTCATTGCCGTCTTTGACGTACCCCAAAGGGACGGGTTTCTTTGCGAGAATTGTCCTAAACCTAGAAGATTATCGACATCCTTCGACCTTTTGATAAAAGGCTCTCCAGGAGGACGTTTTAGCCTTCTTAATCTCGGACTTGTAAATCGTGAGTCCACTCTTATACAATATCCAGTCACCTGCAGACCCGCTTCTGCGAGCTTTATTAAATAGCCTTCTGCTAGATGCCTTAATTTCAGAGAGCTCCGAAGTCCACCAGAAGGTTTCCCTCTGCCTTTTGGTGTTACCATTGGATAGGAGCTCTCCAAGGCATAATTACACGCGGAACTAAAGATTCTGACATATTCACCCACTGCATCCGTCGTGAGCAGAGATCCCCGCTCCGGCGCATCTGGTAGAACAAGTCGGAGTCTCCCACCGTAAAGTTCCCAGTCCTAAATTTCTTATAGCTTTTGCTGGGCGGAATTTCTTCATCAAGACAAAAAGCAATGTATCTATGATCCCAGAAAGAGTGGTCCTCTAGAACCCACCAGCCTGAGATCATAGGTCCAATCGTGTTTGAGGCAAGGGGAGGTCTAGGACCTCCTCCATGTCCGCAGTCACAAAGGTAGGGGTGTTTCCCCTATTACAGACAAAAAGATCTACATCTACGATGAACTCAAAAAGTGACTCACCCCTTTTATTTGTATCCGAGCTGCCCCAGATTTGATGTCGCGAGTTCGCGTCACATCCTGTGAAGACCCTGATTCCGGCTTTATCCGCCTCCTCTAGGGCCCTTCTTAGCAACATGGGGGGATGGTTCCATCTCATCCTTATGAGACATATAGGCTAATATCAGCCAGAGTCCATCTCCGCCACTCTCCAGTAGCAGGCTTTATCCGCCTCCTCTAGGGCCCTTCTTAGCAACATGGGGGGATGGTTCCATCTCATCCTCATGAGACATATAGGCTAATATCAGCCAGAGTCCATCTCCGCCACTCTCCAGTAGCAGTTAGCAGGCCAACCTCACTTATAAAACAATATAATTTGTGTAATCCCTCATTCTCTAAACTAAGTACTGTGGATTTTGTACTTACATGAAGTGCCTGCTGGAGTCAACAAAATTTATATTGCTGATTACTACGGAGGATGGAGTCATATGTAGAAGTTCACGTAGGTGAGGAAAGTTTCTGACTGCCATTCACTTGGGAGTGGTCAGGGACGATTCCTTTGCATGTGGCTAAAGCAGCTTACGACTTCCGGTCTTAGACCAAGTATCCTCTGGGTAGCGAACAGACATCCGTTTGGTTTGAGACCCACCACATAAAAACGAATCACCAATGAATAGGCATGGTAAAAAGATACGACAGTAGACCGAATATACAGAACAGGTTTACACCAAACAATAGACAACAGTCACAATACTTACCACAACATAGAGTTCCCCAAAACAATAACTTACAAACATTTACGGATAACAATAATCATAACTTCGGACAGTTACGTCAAAACAGTAATAACCCATATAATTCTGGACAGTTACGTCAAAACAGTCTTCTTCTTCTTGACTGGCGTAGACACCGCTTACGCGGTTATAGCCGAGTCCAAAACAGCGCGCCACGTATCCTTCCTTCTAGCAGTTTGGCGACAATTGGTTATACCAAGTGAAGCCAGGTCCCTCTCCACCTGGTCCTTCCATCGGAGTGGAGGTCTCCCTCTTCCTCGGCTTCCACCAGCGGGTACTGCATCGAATACTTTCAGAGCTGGAGCACTTTCATCCATTCGAACAACATGACCTAGCCAGCGTAGCCGCTGTTTTTTTATTCGCTGGACTATGTCAATGTCGTCGTATAACTCGTACAGCTCATCGTTCCATCGTCTGCCATATTCGCCGTTGCCAATGTTCTGAGGACCATAAATCTTGCGCAAAATTTTCCTCTCGAAAACTCCTAGTGTCGTCTCATCTGATGCTGACATCGTCCAAGCTTCTGCACCGTAAAGCAGGACGGGAATGATAAGCGACTTGTAGAGCTTGATTTTGGTTCGTCGAGAGAGGACTTTACTGTTCAATTGCCTACTCAGTCCAAAATAGCACCTGTTGGCAAGAGTTATTCTGCGCTGGATTTCGAGGCTGACATTGTTCGTGTTGTTGATGCTGGTTCCCAGGTATACGAAATTAGCTACGACCTCGAAGTTATGACTGTCAACAGTGACGTGGGAGCCAAGACGCGAATGCGCCGACGTTTGCTTGATGACAGGAGATATTTCGTCCATTCGCTTCGCCTCCTTATCCATGCGGGAAAAAGCAGAACAAACGGCGCGGTTGTTGCTTCCGATGATATCAATATCATCGGCGTACGCCAGGAGCTGTACAATTTTGTAGAAGATTGTACCTTCTCGGTTTAGCTCTGCAGCTCTTATAATTTTTTCCAGCATCAGGTTAAAGAAGTCGCACGATAGTGAGTCACCTTGTCAGAAACCTCGTTTGGTATCGAACGGCTCGGAGAGGTCCTTCCCAATCATGATGGAGCTTTTGGTGTTGCTCAACGTCAACTTACAAAGCCGTATTAGTTTTGCGGGAATACCAAATTCAGACATCGCGGCGTAAATGCAGCTCCTTTTCGTGCTGTCGAAAGCAGCTTTAAAATCGACAAAAAGGTGGTGTATGTCGATCCTCTTTTCACGGGTCTTCTCCAAAATTTGGCGCATGGTGAATATCTGGTCAGTTGTCGATTTTCCAGGTCTAAAGCCACACTGATAAGGTCCAATCAGTTTGTTGACGGTGGGCTTTAGTCTTTCACACAGTACGCTCGATAGAACCTTGTATGCGATATTTAGGAGGCTGATCCCACGGTAATTGGCGCAGATTGTGGGATCTCCCTTTTTATGGATTGGGCAGAGCACACTGAGATTCCAATCGTCAGGCATGCTTTCTTCCGACCATATTCTGCAAGAAGCTGATGCATGCACCTTATCAGTTCTTCGCCGCCGTATTTGAATAGTTCTGCTGGTAATCTATCGGCCCCCGCTGCTTTGTTGTTCTTCAAGCGGGTAATTGCTATTCGAATTTCTTCATGGTCGGGTAATGGAACATCTGTTCCATCGTCATCGATTGGGGGATCGGGTTCGCCATCTCCTGGTGTTGTACTCTCACTGCCATTCAGCAGGTCGGAGAAGTGTTCCCTCCATAATCCCAGTATGCCCTGGACATCGGTTACCAGATTACCACCTTGGTCTCTACATGAGGATGCTCCGGTCTTGAAACCTTCGTTAAGTCGCTTAATTTTTTCATAAAATTTTCGAGCATTCCCTCTGTCTGCCAGCTTCTCAAGCTCTTCCTTCTCACGCATTTCGGCCTCTTTCTTTTTTGTCTGCAGATGCGTCTCGCTTCCCTCTTCAGCTCTCGGTATCTATCCCATCCCGCACGTGTTGTGGTTGTTTGCAACGTTGCGAGGTAGGCAGTCTGTTTTCTCTCCGCTGCGAGACGGCACTCCTCATCGTACCAGCTTGTTTTTTGTCGTTGCCGAAAACAAATTGTTTCGGCTGCAGCGGTACACAGTGAGTTTGAGATGCCGTTCCACAGTTCCCTTTTACCGAGATGCTGATGAGTGCTCTCAGAGAGCAGGAGTGCAAGTCGAGTAGAATATTTCGTGGCTGTCTGTTGCGATTGCAGCTTTTCGACGTCGAACCTTCCTTGTGTTTGTTGACGGGCATTCTTTGCTGCACAGAGGCGGGTGCGTATCTTCGCTGCGACCAGATAATGGTCCGAGTCTATATTAGGCCCCCGGAGCGTACGCACTTCTAAAACACAGGAGACATGTCTTCCGTCTATCACAACGTGATCGATTTGGTTCGCGTGTTTCGATTAGGAGACAGCCAAGTAGCTTGATGTATTTTCTTATGCTGGAATCTGGTACTACAGACGACCATATTTCGGGCCCCAGCGAAGTCGATCAGCCCCAGGCCGTTTGGCGATGTTTCGTCATGGAGGCTGAATTTTCCGACTGTTGTGCCAAAGACAGCTTCTTTACCCACCCTGGCGTTAAAATCGCCAAGCACGACTTTTACATCGTGGCAGGGGCAGCGCTCATAGGTGCGTTCTAGGCGCTCATAGAAAGCATCTTTGGTCACATCGTCCTTCTCTTCCGTTGGGGCGGGGCGCAAATCAGCGATATGTTGAAGAACCTCGCTTTGATGCGGATTGTGGCTAGACGTTCATCCACCGGGGTGAATGCCAGGACTCTGCGAGGGAGTCTCTCTCCCACCACAAATCCAACACCAAATTTGCGCTCCTTTATATGGCCGCTGTAGTAGATGTCACAAGGACCCACCTTCTTCCGTCCTTGTCCCGTCCATCGCACTTCTTGGATGGCGGTGATGTCAGCCTTAAGTCGTATGAGGACATCAACCAGCTGGGCAGAGGCACCTTCCCAATTAGGGGTCCGGACATTCCAGGTGCATGCCCTTATATCATTATCCTTAAAACGTTTGCAGGGGTCGTCATCAAAAGGGGGGTGTCTCATCCGAGGCTTTCGTAGATTTTTCATTGGGGGGTGTTTTTATGTGGTGGGTCCCAAGCCCTACGCACAACCGCATAAGCGGGTTGAAATTTAGTACATATTATTTTTTTGCCACCCTTATGTTACCGATGGTAAAGATATCGAGCCAAATCTTTGCACAAATACTGCATTTCTAGTGTGACCATCGGACGGCTAAAAATCGCTGTAATTATAACCTGTCAAGGCCCCATATATCGAACATGAGCACCTTAGTGCTTGTGACAAAAATTAGGTAAATCTCTTAGATATTTTATAGAAATTCAATGGAGATGTGTTCATTCTAATAGTGTGTCACTATGTCGAAAATGGGCAAAATCGGGTCAATACTTCTTTAGACCCATATACCTGATATATGGCTTTTTAAACTTCTGATGGACCGTATACCGTATATATTGGTTAATATGTGAGATATCATAGTCAGATCAAGTGGACGTAAAATTTTGAATATGATATAGCTTGGTAGTGAAAATGAGTGAAATCTATATATAATGATTATCGTTATTTCAGTGGATTCCGTGCCGAATATACAGTTCCAATCTTAGAAAAATTTCATAAATAAATTGCGAGAACAAAAAATGTAGCACACGTACTTAGTGATTCCTTACTTGTTTTAGTAATTATGACTATTTAAAAATCTTAAGTTAACGAACTTGAAATGTTTTATTTTTATTTTTTCATGTGATAGGGTCCGATATATTTCATCCACAAAAACACATTTTTATTATGATATATTGTATATCGACGTTTTATTAGTATTGTCTATTACAAATATGCAAATATGTAAGTATGTCATTTGTCTACATTATATTTTTTCTCATATATATATATATATATATATATATATATAATATATCTCACTCGATATCAACTTTGGTATGCGATTAAAAGAAAGCGATTTAAATAATTCTAAATTGACATACATATAAAATAAAAAACCAAATTTGAAGAAATAAAAAAAAATATGTATATATAGAAAATATAAAAAATATAAAAAAACTACAATAAACTTAAAATACGTTGCATATTAAATTAAACAAAAAATATTATATATTTAATTTATAATTTTTACTGGTATCATGTATGTACATATGCAAATGTACTTTTTTAATTTGAATTAGATTGTGTAATATTATGCTAATCAAACGCGACCGTTAGTGGTCTTTTTAAAATGTTTTTGTGTAAATAATATCGAACACTTAGAATTATTATAAAAATGCTTAAGATTTTACAATAGTTTGTGATCGATATCAATATTTCGTATTTACAATAAATATTTGTTATATTTTTTTCTTCTCGTATTTAGCAATTACAAATACAAGTTACAAATATTACGAATTGCCATTTATAAATACTTTATTTTAAAATATATATAAATATTTCGATGTTTCCTATTTATTTCAATTTCGTCGGTTTGCACGATATATGGTTTACATGAATTCTCAAGTATGTATCTTACTTATGAAGTATACATTTGCTTTGTAAAAGAACAATACAATTTACATTACAAGTCTGCATGTTAGTAATAAACAAGGCATACATACATATGCACTTTTCGCTCAACAATTAATTGTACAATTAAACGGCATTTGCGCGATTAAAGCGCTAATTTAGTTCAATTTATCATACATAATAAAAATCTCTAAAATGTATCATCAGCTGTTCGTTAAATGGGAAGCGTAAAAACTGGTTGCTCAGTTATAAACTTAATGTATTCAATAAATTTGGCTGTGCGAAAAACCTTTAAGCTTTTATAATTTAATGCCAAGTGCTTGTAGAATTTTATGATGCCAAATTGATTTATAACAAACTCATAGAAATCATGTGAAATTAACATTTGTTTACTTAATATATATTGACCTGTGCCCTCAGCTAAACATCGCTCGGTATGATTTCATTATTTCACAACATATATGTATATTAAAATGGGTAGTCAATTCTTATTTCGTGTATATGCTAATTTTGATGTGTACTTACATTTATGGTATATGTATAGTATAAGTATATGAGTAACTTTGACATTTTATTATTTTTATATTTCAATGCATTTGAATAATTCGGTTGTTATATTAATATTTCATGATGCTACAATATGTATCATTCTCAATTCATTACTAGAAGTATACTCCTTCGTGCACGTTACGTTTTTGCTTGTTGTCGATTCTCGAAGGCGTTTGCAGAAAGGATTATTTAAATATTCGTGGCGCTTGTAGCAATTACACCTTATAAAACGGGCTTATATATATGTCCAATGCAATCCGGCAAAAAAATTGAGCCTTTTAAGTCTTTGTGGTTTGTTTTATATAAATATATGTTATTAATATTTTATTTTTTCTTTTATTTTTAAGATATAACAATTTATAAAAATTAGTTGTAATTCTGTAATTCTATATATATTTATATATATATATATATATATATCATTCAAGGAAGTTTTTATAAAAAAAAACTAACCTAATTAATACTAACTTTTTTTACATTTAAGACTTTTATTAAATCAGTCATAAGTCGTTTCTCATGTCTTTAGTAATTTGTATATATATTTTGATTAAATATGATGATTTCAATTTTATACAATTAATAATGAAATACCGCAGTAGACAACAACAATTGTACGGCAAACCGTTGTAGCAGTTCTAATAAATATGTGCTTCAGCGTACAACATTAGCATTGTTATAGCCTTTTCGCACTGTGGCTAATTGAACAATTAACCGGTCTTGGCGCGCTTAAAACGCTGATTTAGCGCGATTTACCAAACAAAAGAAAATTTTAAATTTAATACAAATCTAGTTGAAAATGCAATGCAGCGCTGCGGGGTTGTTGTACACGCTGTAAATTTTGCTATGTTTATTGATAAACTAGCAATCAGTTGCTGAAACTTACCACCTTCTTATGATCAGCAAAAACCAAAATATCTAACAGCAGATCGTTAATCGAGCAGCCGGCAATGCGAAAGGAAAAACTGATTACTTAATTATAATTTGAATATATTCAATTAATTTGGCTGTGCAAAAAGGCTATTACGGCAACACAAAACCATTAATAACTAAACAATAGAATTAATTAGACCCTAATAGCATTAAATTCAACTAACAAGTTAACCTAACTAACTAAAAAGATTTCTTTCTGGCCATTTTATACGCCTTAATTCGCAAGAATCACATATGGGCAAAACTTGCTAGAAAAGTAAAGAATGGCCAGCGACGTAAGCGAACTCTTTAAACAAGCGTAATTCGTAAGGAATATTTTGCTTTGAAACCGTTTATTAAACCAGTATGGAAGCGCTAAGTTCGGCTTTAAGTGGCACACCTAGTGTGAAATTAAAAAAATTTTTTGTTTTATATTTCGGTATATTACACCTTTAAAAATAACATATTAAAATTTCAAATCGAAATCTCAAATAGTTTTTGAGTTATAGTAATTTAAAGAGCAGCCGCTCGGTAACAGTGAAAACGATCATGTTATCTTTAAACGCGTTTTTCTCAAAACATTTTCCGAATTTGCTGCAGTGATTACTCAAAAACAAATGATCCGATCACTATCGAATTTTTTTTTACATGTTCTATATATAGTTCTCGGTACAATGACCTATTGATTTTTGATCTGATCAAAAAATCGAATTTTGGCAGGCCAAAAACGACCAAAATTTTGGGTACAATTCGACTATTTTTTTTTAAACGCCGCCATATTGTCAATTTTTGATTTTTTTTATCGTAGGTCATTGTACAGACAATATTATCTAGTTTAAGGAGAATTTTATGTTTTAGATTTCATCCACGGAGAAGGCCGGAATCACTGCAGCTGTGAATGACCTTTTTTTTGCGCCGTTGGAGATCGACTATAACTTAAAAAATATTTAATTTTTTTCTTCAAAAATTTCACTGCATATTCTTGAGACATGTATAAATATATTCTTAAAATTTTGAAATAATTGATAAAGTATTTTTTTAATAAAAATTCCCAAAAATCCTTTTTTTTAGGCCATTACACTAGGTGTGCCCCTTAATCGTATATTTTATACGCTCGGATTGATCGATAAATTTGTGAAAATCTTATGGAATATCGGATTTTTTACAATAGGTAGATGGGGCTCCATGGATCGATTTTACGCTATAAACTGATACACAGTGCCGGTTTAAGTGCCTGTCCCGCTTAAGTGACCATATTTTGCAACATCGTTGTTTTTTCACTAAATTTACATATAAAATTCTACACTTAAGTGCCTTTCCAGCTTAAATGCTTGTAATATTTAAGCCACAAATACAAAATTGTTTGCAATTTTCCTCTTTTAAGTGCCTTTTGATTTTTTTGACATTTAATGTGCTGAGAACTGTCAAAAAGACAACATATACATGGTTTTGTAATGTTTGTTTCACATTTATTGCACTAGTTGCATTGACATAGTTCAGCGACTAAAAAGACAGCGGCTACGATAGCTAGATCATGTTGTACGAATGGATGAAAACGCTCCAGCTCTGAAAGTGTTCGATGCAGTACCCGCTGGAGGAAGCCGCGGAAGAGGACGACCTCCACTCCGGTGGAAAGAACAAGTGCAAAGTGATCTGACTTCACTTGGTGTTTCCAGTTGGCGCCAAAAAGAAAAAAGGAGGAACGAGTGGCGCGCTCTGGTGGATTCGGCTATAATCGCTTAAAGCGGTTTCTACGGCAAATATATATATATATATTGCATTAATAAGTATTTTTGGTACTAATAAGAAATAAATGTGACTCATTCTAAAAGAAAAAATATAAAATCGAACTATTTCAGAAAAAGCTTGGTAAATACCTCGAGGCACTTAGCGGGATTTATTTAAGTGCGTTTCCGCTTAAGTGTCTCAAGTCTTGCATGTTAAGAAGGGGCACTTAATCGGGGATTACTGACTGTACATATATGCCATTCGTTAGTTGGCTGTCGACGCGGATAGACGTGCGTGAGTTACGTCCATTTCTCATTCCAATGAGTCGTTCAACTCGCTTCCAATAAATTGGGGCAAATGACAAACAAACAGTTTTAGTTGTTTACGCAATAAAACTACAGACCAATCAAATTTTTTGATTTTCGAACTAACAAATTCAATTGTTTGCTTGCGCAGCAACAATGTCACCTAATTAATTTTGTTTTGTATATAACAACAAAAAAAATCATTGAACACTGCAATAGTAATTCGATACTTCCGTTTTGGTTTATTTTAATAATTTTGGTGCAACGATCGATTTCGCTGACTTAATTGATTTCACAAACAATGAATGAGTTCAACTGATGTTGAGCTGAGTCTGCATTTGAAAATTTAAGAACCATATAAATATAAGTAGTTTTTAAAGAATGTAGTCAGTTCTTAAGAACCAACCGAATTGTAAAGTTAAACAATAAAGATTTTAAAACAAAAATTCTAATCGTTCGGCATCTATTACAAAAGTGGCGCAGTCGATAATCCTCGCAAGTAATCATTAGATTACCACGGTATTAATCTAAAGATTAATAATAAAAATTACAAAGATTAATAATAATTAATCGGTCGGTATTAATCAGTTTTAAGTGACCCAAAAAAAAAAAGAAGAAACATGGCGACTGAATCAACCATTCACTTAACGTGTTCGGAGTTAATAAAAGAAGCGTCAAGAATACAAGAGTATACGGGCAAACTACGACTTATCATCCTTTATAAGGGAGGTATAACTAATTCAAAACAAAAATTCAAAACAGTCTTCTTCTTCTTGACTGGCGTAGACACCGCTTACGCGGTTATAGCCGAGTCCAAAACAGCGCGCCACGTATCCCTCCTTCTGGCAGTTTGCGCCAATTGGTTATACCAAGCGAAGCCAGGTCCCTCTCCACCTGGTCCTTCCATCGGAGTGGAGGTCTCCCTCTTTCTCGGCTTCCAAAAGCGGGTACTGCATCGAATACTTTCAGAGCTGGAGCACTTTCATCCATTCGAACAACATGACCTAGCCGCTGTCTTTTTATTCGCTGAACTATGTCAATGTCGTCGTATAAATCGTACAGCTCATCGTCTGCGGTATTCGCCGTTGCCAATGTTTAAGGGACCATAAATCTTCCGCAAAACCTTTCTCTCGAAAACTCCTAGTGCCGTCTCATCGGATGTTGTAAAGTAGGACGGGAATGATGAGACTTGTAGAGTTTGGTTTTTGTTCGACGAGAGAGGACTTTACTTTTCAATTGCCTACTTAGTCCATAGTAGCACCTGTTGGCAAGAGTGATTCTGCGTTAGATTTCCAGGCTGATATTGTTATTGCTGTTAATGCTGGTTCCCAGGTAGACGAAACTATCTACAACCTCAATGTTATGACTGTCAACAGTGACGTGGGAGCCAAGACGCGAATGCGCTGACTGTTTGTTTGATGACAGGAGATATTTCGTCTTGTCCTCGTTCACCACCAGACCCATAGGCTTCGCTTCCTTATCCAGTCTGGAAAAAGCAGAACTAATGGCGCGGGTGTTGTTTCCAATGATATCGATATCATCGGCGTACGCCAGTAGCTGTACACTCTTATAGAAGATTGTACCTTCTCTATTTAGCTCTGCAGCTCGTATTATTTTCTCCAGCATCAGGTTAAAGAAATCACACGAGAGTGAGTCACCTTGTCTGAAACCTCGTCTGGTATCGAACGGCTCGGAGAGGTCCTTCCCGATCCTGACGGAGCTTTTGGTGTTGCTCAACGTCAGCTTACACAGCCGTACTATTTTTGCGGGGATACCAAATTCAGACATCGCGGCATAAAGGCAGCTCCTTTTCGTGCTGTCGAAAGCAGCTTTAAAGTCGACAAAGAGATGGTGTGTGTCGATCCTATTTTTACGGGTCTTCTCCAAAATTTGGCGCATGGTGAATATCTGGTCTGTTGTTGATTTTCAAGGTCTAAAGCCACACTGATAAGGTCCAATCAGTTTGTTGACGGTGGGCTTTAGTCTTACACACAATACGCTCGACAGAACCTTATACGCGATGTTGAGGAGGCTTATCCCACGGTAATTGACGCAAATTGTGGGGTCTCCCTTTTTGTGTATTGGGCAGAGCACACTGAGATTCCAATCGTCAGGCATGCTTTCTTACGACCATATTCTGCAAAGAAGCTGATGCATGCACCTTATCAGCTCTTCGCCGCCGTATTTGAATAGCTCGGCCGGTAATTCATCGGCCCCCGCCGCCTTATTGTTCTTCAAGCGGGTAATTGCTATTCGAATTTCTTCACGGTCGGGCAATGGAACATCTGCTCCATCGTCGTCGATTGGGGAATCGGGTTCGCCATCTCCTGGTGTTGTACTTTCAGTGCCATTCAGCAGGCTGAAGAAGTGTTCCCTCCACAAACTGAGTATACTCTGGTCATCAATAACTAGATCACCGGTGGGGGTCCGACAAGAGTGTGCTCCGGTCTTGAAACCTTCAGTTAGTCGCCGGTAATAACCAATATAATAACTCTGGACAGTTACGTCAAAATAATAATAGTCCAAATAATAACTCAGGGTCATTTCGTCAACAATTCCCAAATTCACAACGAATTAGGCAAAGCCAAAATAATAATAAAAATGATGGAGAAGAGGTAAATTTTCAATATCAGGCCGAGAATATAGTTTACCGATAATCACAATAACAATAAATAACAAAATTAATTAGGTGACATTGTTACTGTGCAAGCAAACAATTGAGTTTGTTAGTTCGAAAATCAAAAAATTTGATTGGTCTGCAGTTTTAATGCGTAAACAACCAAAACTGTTTGTTTGTCATTTGCCCCAATTTATTGGAAGCGAGTTGAACGACTCATTGGAATGAGAAGTGGACGTAACTCGTGCGCATCTTTGTGACTTTTTGATGAGTAGTTGTTCTTGCGGTTTTCGGAATTTTCTTTTGTGCGGTCGTGTGTTTACGCAGTGTGTAAGGCGCATGGCTTGCGGTATTTCGGGCGAGTATTTTTGTACAGTTCCGGTTGACTGTACTGTGTATTTAGGTAAGTACTACTTTTTTGTAGTTCTGTGAAGAAGCGTAGGTATCCACACAGTTGTATTTGGTGGGCTGTCGCACAGTTTCAGTGGTTTACCGTGTTGTTGGTATTCCTGCTGGCTGGATCGCCTACCAGTGAGTGCTGTGCTGAGCGTCTGGCGTTCAGTTGCACCTGTGTCGGGTTTGCCGGGATAGTTTTGCCCAAAGGGTGCCTGAGGCTGTCCCAGTGCTGGAGTTGCTGACTGTTGCGTGAACTGCGGTCGTAGCAGTGTACTGTTAGCCCACAGTGCGATTGGTACAGTGCCACAGCGGTTAACCCGCGACCGTTACGGCGACATTGATTTGTCAGGCGGTCTTTTCTGAGTAATCAGCCATATTGCTGCCATGAAGGGTAAGGTAAGCGCCTTGGTTTTCGGTGCGAAGGACTTCGAAGTCACGGCTGCGAAGGGGCTGATGGAGCTTGCCTCAAGGTACGAGGCACTCCTGATGACGGTAGTAACCGAGAATGCCCAATTTCGCGGTCAGGTTGATGCGCTCAGAGGGGATGTGGGGGATCTCCAACCGAAGAGGTCGGTTCCGGCTTCGGATGAGTCGGCACGTGCTCCTCCAGCACCTGTTCGGGGAGGTGGGATTGAACGTGACTGTAAACCCGGAAGTTGGGTCCACGGGATGTAGTTCAGGGGGTTTACACAGAAATCTCCCATTATGAGTTCATGGAGGAGCTCTTTCAGTTGAACCTTCAGGACTTCAGCCCTGAGTCACGTAGGTTAGACGTGAGGATGGTCAGTCGGCCCTGGAAGGTGGTCCCTGATGGTAGCAACAACGTTGTCCTTGAGGGTTCGGACAAATTAATGTCAACACTCTTGGAAGCGGGAAGGTGCTACATCAAGTGGTTCTCCTTCAGGGTTCGACCGGATAGCCCTGTTGCTGGCTGCTTCCGGTGTATGGGTTTTGAACATAGAGTGGCTGAGTGTAGGGCCAAGTCAGATGTCTGTAGAAGGTGCGGTCGCAACTGTGCATTTAAGGGTAAGCCAGCTGGGCATCTTATTATGTCAGCTGTCTGCCCGATATACTGTGGCGTTGTTGAGCGTGCCCTCGACAGACACTGATAGGGATAAGCTTCATTGTCAGGGATCGTATGCCGTAATGTGTGAGTTGGGGGTTGTATGCTTGAGGGAGTTTTCAGGGTCTTTACGGACCCTGGGTTTAATGATCCAAACGACGATTGCGTAGTGTTGGATTCGTTGCAACAGGGGGTGTGTGTTTCAGTAGAGGGGGAGTTCGGTAGAATGATTGTCGCAAGTTTGTATTGCAAATTTAGCGAGCCTCTAGACCCCTACCTGGGCTATATGGATAAGCTACTACTGCTGGGGAGCATAATCGTCTGGATATCAAAGCCACATCCGAGGCGAGGTATTGAGTGAATGGGTGGTGGCTAAGAGCCTCCACATTTTGAATGAGCCGAGTGAATGCTATACGTTTGAGGGGCCAAGGTATGAGTGATATTGACGTAACGTTTATGAATGAGGCAGCAAGGAGAGCGTTTGATGTCATATGGGAGATTAGAGGAGGGTGGGGATTGAGTGACCATAATTTGATCCAAATTATGGTTTCTCCGCAATCCCCTCCCTCGACGTATGTGGGTCCATTGCGGCGATGGCGTACCTCTGGTACTGACTGGAACCAATATGGACAGAATGTAAGGGAAGCTGTATTGGAAATACCGCTTAGTGAGTTCGAGGATCTGGGGCGAGCAAATTGCTCGGCTGTATGAGTTGGTCTGGTGTGTTAAGTTTTAAGATTAGGAGAATTAAGTGGTGGACGCATGAGTTAACCTTGAAGAGGAGGACTGTCCGGCGATTGAGACAAAAGTTTCAACGTGCTCGGCGGTCCAATTCGGATAGGTTATCCCAGATTAGATATGATTTTAGTTGTGCGATGAGAGTATAAGGATATGCTTGTGAAAATTAAAGAAGAAGATTGGAGGCGTTTTGTGGGGGGAAATAGGGACGACCCCTGGGGTCAGGTCTACAGGATCTGCAGGGGTGGTAAGAGGGAGAATATCACCTCTCTCCGCGTTGATGACTCTGTGCTAATAACGTGGAGAGAGTGTGCGGAGGTTCTGTTAGGAGCGTTCTTTCCCAGGGCTGAGGTTCAGGCACCTCAAGCACAAGAGGTACCTGTTCCTCCACTAGATGATGAGGAGTTGGGATACGCCCTTGGCCTGGTTAAGTTTAAACGGTCCCCAGGTTTTGATGGTTTGAACGGAGAGATGTGTAAAAGCTTGTGGAAGTTCATTCCGGAATACTTGGAGGCCATTTATAATAAGTACGTTCCAAGGAGTCGTTCAACTCGTCATTGGGGCAAATGACAAACAAACAGTTTTAGTTGTTTACACAATGAAACTACAGACCAATCAAATTTATTGATTTTTAAACTTACAAGTTCAATTGTTTGCTTGCACAGCAACATTGTAACCTAATTTTGGAGCAATTATCGATTTCGTTGACTTAATTGATTTCACAAACATATGAATGAGTTTAACTAACGTTGTGCTGAGTCTACATTTGAAAATTTAAGAACCATATAAATATAAGTAGTTTTTAAAGAATGTAGTTAGTTCTTAAGAACCAACCGAAATGTAAAGTTCAGTAATAAAGATTTTCAAATAAAAATTTTAATCGTTCGGCATTAATTACGAAAGTGGCGCAGTCCGCGCAAGTAATCATAAGATTAGCACGGTATTAATCTATTAACATACCAAAGCAACGATTTATATTTGAGAGGGACAAGAAGCCACATGGCCAGACATCAAAGAAGAACTCATCAAAACTTCGTCATAGAGGAATCGTACCATAACCTGTATCACCAAGCAGTAAACTTGAAGAATTATAATGTAAAACCAATACTGACGATTACAACACTAATGAAATTTCTGATACTGAGCAACGCAACCGTAATGGTGGAAAACGTTGATGGTACAAACGGTTTTACTGAAATTTCTCTTGAAGACGCAAAGATAACAGTCAATTACAGCACAATACTACATATTATCAACCCGTTAGAAATTATAAAAGTTACTGAAACACTTGAACATAATATCGAACAAATTACAGATAATAAGGAAAAACATTTTTTGATACAAGAATTAAATAAGGTTAAATCGAAATTAATAACTATTAACCCACGAAGAGGATTAATTAATAACATAGGATCAGGTATGAAATGGCTATATGGTACAATGGACGATAGCGACAGAAAAGAAATAGAAATAAATAGAAACCAAAATATAGAAATAAATAACGTATTTAATATAACAATTGCAAAACTTAAAGATGCTATAGATGAAGATAGGGAAATATTTAAAAGGAAATTTAATGAAATCGCTACAAGTGATCAACAATTAGAAAGAAAAATAATGTATCCTGATTCTCTGTTAAAAATTAAAATTTTATTAGACAATGTTGAAGACATACAAAACAACCTTATGTCAGCAAAAATGAATATAATGAATAACAATATAATAACTAACTAACTAACTGAAGAAGAAATAGTTCGTTGCAATATAGATTTATATAAAATGCAAAATATTAAAGTTAGCACAGCTCAATATAAAAATAATGAAATAATTTTTGTTATACAAATACCAAATTACCAACATGAAGAGCTTTTGTTTGAAACCCAATAAGTCAAAAAAATTAATGGAACTATGTATGATCATAACAATGAATCTTCATTAAAAAATTTATAAATATCACAATTATGTATCTTCATAAAAACTTGTTTAACCGT
The DNA here is from genome assembly GCF_028554725.1 of Zeugodacus cucurbitae. Lineage (NCBI taxonomy): Eukaryota > Metazoa > Arthropoda > Insecta > Diptera > Tephritidae > Zeugodacus > Zeugodacus cucurbitae. The sequence goes on along the minus strand of NC_071672.1, from coordinate 29,477,375 downwards.
TTCGAGACGATGGGGATGTTTTTATGACGAAGAAATTCAAAAAATCGTATCTGTCACAATATGGAAGCGATTTGGTTCAAAACAGTCCCAAATCATTCATTATACTCTTCTCTACAAAAACAAAAATACCAGCTGGTGGTTGGAGTCATCAGTTTTTTAGGAACTACGCTGCCCGGCGGAGTTATTTTTCGGATAGGAAGGCCTCTATCGTGGCTGTCCGCAGGGATCCATCTGCGGTCCATATATGTGGAATCTCATGATGGACTCTCTGCTTGGGCAGCTCGAACCTCTCTGTAGGTGTTGTGAGTATCTTCTTCTTCCGGTTGGATCGTTCAAGGTCTGAATTGAACCGGTTGGCAGGACAATTTTTAGAAATTGCCCACAACTGGGGGATTGATGTGTGGTGTTGACATATCGATGGACAAATCGGTGACATTGCTTTTAAAATGCAGACTGTCACCGGGGCGTCCACCGGTTGTCCGAGTGAATGGGGTCGGCATCAGGTATGTGACGCAAGTCAAGTACCTGGGGTTGACCATGAGTGAAAGAATGTATTTTACTCCACACCTGGTGAGTGTGAAGGAGCGACTGCAGGCGGTCGTTGGTAAGGTCATGCGCGTTTTGCGGAGTGATTGGGGCCACGGACACATATCACGGCTTATTTGTGGCTTATGCCACTTACGGGGCTGGGGTATGGTGGGAAACAGCCACAACGGTCTTTGGTCGCCGAAAGCTCCTCTCCGTGCAGCGTTGCATGATGATCGCCTGTCTGCCTGTATGTCGCACCGTTTCTACGGATGCGTTGCAGGTGCTATTAGGTGCGCCCCCTCTTGACCTGGTTGTCATACAGCGTGCTGTGTCATTCAGGTTAAGAAGGGGTCTGAGTGTGTCATTGCTATGGAACGATTTGATTTCCGATGGATGGAGGAGGGTTCTCTAGGGAGCAAGAGGCTTCTAGATGATAGGGTTAGATGTAGGTGGAAAGACCGTTAGGTATGTAGAAGGAAACCCGGACTTCAGATTCTGTCTGAGTTTGGGTTTCCTGCTTACGGGGTACGGGCCTCTGAATGCATTTCTGCATAAAAGGCACCTTTAAGATAAGTCAGAGTGTAGGTGTGGGGCGCGTGTTGAGGATTGGTTACATGTTATAGCGGAATGCCCGATGTACTCGGACATTAGGGACCTTGGGGGTATGGGGATTAGTTGGACTGATGGACGGTTAGATGTTAATGGTGCGATCTCCACTAGTCGGAATGCCGAACAGTTAAAGTCGTTTCAAAGGTTTGAGCGTATGTTGTTTAGGCGGAGAAGACAATTAACTGAAAACCGGGGTTAGCTTCTCGAATGAATGGCGTATATATTGGAGGGGCGGTATAAATTAATCTCATTAATTTAGATGGTTACCAGGGTTAGCTTCTCGAATGAATGCCGTATGTATTGGAGGGCCGTTATAAATTAATCTCATTAATTTAGATGGTCACCAGTCCGGAACAGGATGGAAGCTCAATTGGTAGTAGTTTCGGCTATGAGGTCTGACCAGAGACCTAATTCTGGTACTAAGGGGGGGCAGGACTGTCCCTTCGAGGAGTATCGTGGTTGTTGTGGTTTAATACCCGAATGCAGGAAGAGTGTTTCGATCACTCAATGGGGAGTTTTATTGCAACCGGATCCATAGTACGGAAGAGGTTTTAGATAGGCCTTGAACCCTACCAAGTTGGCTAATGGCAACCACGTTTATAGATGTTTATTAAAATCGATACCATTGAGGTATCTGAAGCAGTAACGGGCTTTATTTACGGATTAATCCATAAAACGTTGTTGTTCGAAACGTTTTTTCTTTAGAAGTTATTACCGTTTTGTATGTAAAACATTTTACATCGCTTTTAACGAAATATGCGATTTTGTGTTTGAGTACGTTAGTAGATATAAGTTCTGTGATAATTATTAAATTGAAATTGTTCAAACCCTGGTCACCAGTTCAGAGTTCTATGGAAGCTCAACTCGTAGTAGTTTCGGCTACGAGGTCTGACCTGAGGCTTAATTCTGGTACCATAGGGAGCAGGAGCCCTTGGATTTCGCTCCAACCTGCTCATGCGGACTGGCCCCTTGGGGAATATCGTGGTGGTTGTGGTTAATACCCGAATGCGGGTAGAGTGATCTTAGTCACTCAATGTGGAGTTGCATTGCAACCGGGTGCCGGACCCAAAGTACGGCAGAGGTTTTAGATAGGCCTCGAAACCCACCAAGGTGGTTAGTGTGTCCATTCCACACCCCAATTGATATCGAAAAATGCATTTCATTTTCGGGGCGCTGATCATCGCATTGATTTGATCCGCTGTGCTTTTGAGCACCGTGGAGTAAGGCCGTCATCGGCAAATACCCCCGTTAATCACACCGGACGTTGTACATATATGCATATCGGGGTAGAAGTACGGCACGGAATTTCTTGTTTTAGGTCCATTTCCGCGCATTTTGAAACTTTAAGATGTTATGCACCAAATTTTAAGTTTGAAAACGTAAGTCAAAATGGCTAACGGTGAAGCTTTAACGTTGATTTAATTACTCGCCTTATCGCAGATAGTAATATAGCTTTATGTGTGGCTCAAGGACAAAAATATCCTGAAACATAAAGCAATGACTTTATTGGTAATATGAATCCTCTATATCGAAAAAAATTGCTCAAAACTCATTCAGGTATTAATACAAGTTTCTTATTCATGACGAATGTAATGTGACCACCCGAAATGGAGCAAAAAAAATATAATCTGACCTAACACAAGTCCTTATATCTCACCAATTTAGGGTTACCACAAAAAGGGTACAAAAGAAAATGGCTCACCAGAACTTAGAATGGTCATTGACTCAAGATTGTAGAAGACAAGATTCCGCCATTCTTTCACAGTTATCTTTTTTGGGTTTTAATTTCCTGTTGAGTGACACACTCACGACCCCCAAACACGCGAGCAAAACGAAAAACGAAAGAAAAACTGACAAATTGCACGGTAGTACAAAACAATAAAACCAAAACAAAGAGCTGAAGTCAAGGCTTGTGCTTAATTATTATTTAAAATTCTAAGTGAAAAATGTATTAACTTGAAAAAGAAGTCCGCAAACATATAATTTTAATTATAAATATGCATTATTATATTGGATCATTTTAAAGATGACGATTTTAAGAATCACGTTCATTGTGATATTTTATCTGCACATTATTCAATTTGATCCACTAGGTTTTACATTTCCGTTTTCCATTTGACAATTCTCCTATTGCGCGTCACTATGTCATAATCTTGTCTTCTATCATTCTTGTCATTGTCTATACTAAAAATTAAATCAACAAACCACTTCCGATCATTATTCGATTCCGGATACTAATAAAATCCTGTTTAATTTAGGTAAAGCAAAATATGATCAATCATCTAGAATAAGAGTTGCATCAAATCTTAACGTCAATCAAATGATATCGAAAAGTCAGCTTTTCCCCATAATAACGGGAAGTATGAATTCTTGAGAATGCCTTTTAGATTCAAAATGCGTCTCGATGCGTGTTTTTCGGAGAGCAATGGATGATATACTACGCGAATATATTGTTTACATGGATTTCAAATTATTTTCTCTGAAGATAAAACGCAGATAGATATTTGTCTGCGGGAAATGGTAAAGTTTCTAAAAACAAAAAACAAATATATTAAGATCAAAATTTAATAGAGTTTTTCCCAATTCGTGGTTACATGCGATTTTGAGCACAAATATGGATATGTTATCCTTAACTCTCGACCATTTTTAAATGTTGTATATTATATTTGACCGGATTTGTTGGCCTCACTTTCAATTTCTAAGTTTTTCAGAACTTTTAAGATTGATAGTGGTGTTTCCTACCTGGAAAATAATCAGAGGGAATGAATGAAATATCATACGAAATAAGGAAAACACACTACCACTCCAAATTACAAAAAGAAATACAGAAATACATCACTAATTGTGAAATATGCAGTAAAGCGAAGTTCATCAGAAACCGTATCAAATATAGTTTAAATATTACGGAAACTCCATGGGGACCTCCACTATTAAACAGAATCTCAAATGTAACACAAAATAGAATCTTGTACATGGCTACTCAGTAACATATTAAAAATTTAAAAGGAGAAGGATTAGGTCAACAGCTACCAGTACTTTTAATAAGTCTTAATAAGAGACCAGCAGATTTCGGTTACACCTAATCGCAAAAAATTTACCCACGTTACCAGGGAGACTTTTCTGATATGCACAGAGTACCAAATATTGTCAAGTACATTAAAGAATTTTCTATCGACACAGCAGGTTTTAATTCATGGAGAAAAGGCGTAGAAAGACTAATACCATACGACCTGCTATACTAATCGCAGTTGCTGTAGGCCGCTCTTAATCCGAACGCCGGCTTTTCAAACACAAATAACATAACCATTGACCATGCAATATTAAGGAACTAGATAGAAACCCAGATGTCCAGATCTTCTTCTTCTTGACTGGCGTAGACACCGCTTACGCGGTTATAGCCGAGTCCACACCAGCGCGCCACATATCCCTCCTTCTGGCAGTTGGTTTATACCAAGCGAAGCCAGGTCCCTCTCCACCTGGTCCTTCCATCGGAGTGGAGGTCTCCCTCTACCTCGGCTTCCACCAGCGGGTACTGCATAGAAAACTTTCAGAGCTGGGGTATTTTCGTCCATTCGAACAACATGACCTAGCCAGCGCCGCTGTCTTTTTATTCGCTGGACTATGTCTATGTCGTCGAATAACACATACAGCTCGTCGTTCCATCGTCTGCGGCATTCGCCGTTGCCAATGTTTAAGGGACCATAAATCTTAAGTAAAACCTTTCTCTCTACAAAGTGACGTGGGAGCCAAGACGCGAGTGCGCTGACTGTTTGTTTGACCACCCTAGCGTTGAAATCGCCAAGCACGATTTTGACATCGTGGCGGGGGCAGCGCTCATAGGTACGTTCTAGGCGCTCGTAGAAGGTATCTTTGATCACTTCGTCCTTCTTTTTCGTCGGGGCTTGGGCGCAAATCAGCGATATGTTGAAAAACCTCGCTTTGATGCGGATTGTGGCTAGACGTTTATCCACCGGAATGAATGCCAGGACTCGACGACGGAGTCTCTCACCCACCACGAATCCCACACCGAATTAGCGCTCCTTTATATGGCCGCTGTAGTAGATGTCAAAAGGACCCACCTTCTTCCGTCCTTGTCCCGTCCATCGCATTTCTTGAATTGCGGTGATGTCAGTCTTTACTCTTACGAGGACATCAACCAGCTGGGCAGAGGCACCTTCCCAATTAAGGGTCCGGAAATTCCAGGTACATGCCCTTAATTCGTAGTCCTTTAAACGTTTGCAGTGGTCGTCATCAAAATTGGGGTCTCTCATCCGAGGATGTTGCTTCCTTTTCATTGGGGGGTGTTTTTGAGCTCTCGGCTCGGCATAGGTCAGCGTCCACTCTGCAGCCACCCTTACTCTCCATTACGGCAAAAAAGGGACATAGGTTCCTTTGAGTACCAGAAACAACATTCCAAATTATATAAAACTTAAAGCTTAACCTTTCTCTTGAAGACCGAGACGATCATATTTGAAATGGTAAAACCACAGTCGGTAAAAAACAAAAAAAAAAAATACTTATTTCACGGACTGGAATACGTAATTGGTGCAGTCAAAAGTTCCGATTCTCAAACCTTAGTCATAAATCGTCCGCTTCCATTACAAAAACAAAAAAATTGGCATAAAAGTCACAAGTGGATGTGTCAAGCAGATTGAATTCATTTTGTAAAAAAGTAAATACAACACATAAAAATATCAAAAGTCCTTACCTTCATTGAGGCAATTGACAGAGTACGAATGGACTATGAAGGTCAGGAAGATATTTTTTTTTTTTAACATTTGCATATACAGTGTAAACGGTTACATGAACTAAGAATAGAGACTAACAACTTTCAAGTTAATACCAGTAACAATCATTCGGTACAATGGAAACATATATATAATATTTATCAAAATAAAAATTCCTCGGAACAACAGCCACACTATAAACATAATATTTGTGCAAAGTTCGGCATCGATATATTCACTAGTGCTTACTTTATATATTGTAAAGTAAACGATTGAGATCGTCTTCAAAGTTCTGGTATATAGGAAGTAGGCGTGGTTGTGAAGGGATTTGACCTATTTTTACAACTTATCATTGGGATGTAAGGAAATTATTACAAACCAAGTTTCATTGAAATCGATCGAGTAGTTCTTGAGATATGGTTTTTGACCCATAAGTGGGCGATGCCACGCCCATTTTCCATTTAGTATAAAAATCTGAGTGTAGCTTCCATATGCCATTTCTTATGTGAAATTTAGTGTTTCTGGCGTTTTTGTTAGTGAATTAACCCACTTTTAGTAGTTTTCAACATAACCTTTGTATGGGAGGTGGACGTGGTTATTATCCGATTTCTTTAATTTTTGGACTGTGTTAAGAAGTGGCTAAAAGAAACGACTGCAGAAAGTTTGGTTTACATAGCTTTATGGGTTTGCGAGATATATACAAATAACCGATTTGGGGGCGAGGCCTCGCCCACTTAACCAAAAAAATTACATCCAAATATGCCCCTTCATAGTGCGATCCTTCATACCAAATTTTACTTCCATAGCTTTATTTATAGCTTAGTTATGGCACTTTAAGTGTTTTCGGTTTTCGCCAAATTAAGGGCGTGGCAGTGGTCCGATTACGCCCATTTTCGAACTTAACCTTCTTATGGTGCCTAGAAATACGTCTTCCAAGTTTCATCAAGATATCTCAATTTTTACTCAAGTTACAGCTAGCACGGACGGACGCACAGACAGACATCCGGATTTGAACTTTTCTCGTCACCCTGATCATTTTGATATATATAACCCTATATCTAACTCGTCTAGTTTTAGGACTTACAACCAACCGTTATGTGGCCAAAACTATAATACTCTCGTAGCAACTTTGTTGCGAGAGTATAAAAACGTTACATTTATCCCCAAAGACATAGAAAGAACAAGACAAAGTAACTTACAAAAATTAGCTCATAAACAATGTAAGGACATCGAATGGCAAAATAAGAATATGTACGCAATTAAATAAGTACTAGCATTATTTTCCATACTATTACTACTGGTACGCCTAGCGGAAGTACAGGTCCGCACAATTTTGAACCTCAAAAATACATTAGAAGGTAAAAGTCAGCATATAAGTTAACACATCACATATTAACAGATCATCATATCATATGACATAAAGCAACGGGATATAACACCACCAAATCGCGGAAATTGTAACACGTGCACTGCAATTCATGGGAAGCGCCAAGTCAGGAAATTTAAACAACGCAGTGCCAAACACCTAGGTTTATAGTTAAGAAAATATAATTGTATTCAATAACAAGTAAGGAAGAGCTAAGTTCGGTTGTGACCGAACATTTTATACGCTCACAATTTATTTGTTTAATATTATATAATAGACAATTTCCACATATTCGTCATATACAGTATGTCAACTATTCGATCACATACTTTTCAAAATACAAAATATTTTGTTCGTTCTTTATTAAAATAAACTTTTGAGTAAAAAAGTTAAGTTTCATAAGTAGGCCTATAAAATAACAGTTAGTAAGTGCGGAATTACTGGAAATGTGCCGTTACTTTTCAAAGAATATTTAAAAATGTTGAGAAAGCCATGTGATCAATTAGTTGACTTTGTTAATTAAAGAAGTATTGGCCGCCTTAATATTGCTCTGATATTAAAGTTTTAACTTTTATTCTGTAATTAATAGTGGTGGAATCGGTAGATACAAGTTTTTGGTAAAATTTGGGTATTTTTTATTCTTCTTCTTTGTTATTTCCTTAAATTTGTCTTTACTATAGATAAAAAAAACTAAATTCAACAATAATGGAAAATATTAAAGGGTTTATTGATTTAAACACAATGCATAGAGAAATTGCAAGGCTCGTTGGTGTTTCAAAAATAAGACAATCAATGAGTGTTTTATGCATAAAAACACTCCTGGACGAAAGCCAATTTTGTATGTGACATTAGTAAGGCGTACTGTTAGGCTGATAAAGTTTAGTGTGTATGAAAATGCGGGTAAAATCAGATGTTATCTCTTCCATAGGGATGGAATAAATGTGAAAAGTGGAGCTATCCAGAAGAAATTGCGGAAAAACGTATTGCACGGACGTATCGAAGTAAAAAAAAACACTATTGACAAATCGACACCGTAAATTGAGTTGAGCGTGTCATATGGTCCGACGAAACAAAAATAAACCGTCTTGGAAAAAATGGTCGGCAATGTATTTGACAAAAACCTCGCGCGCCTTTGACGAGCCCTATTGTTCAACCAACAGTGAAGTTTGGGGGGGAAAATGTAGTGATGTGGGGGTGTATGAGAATGGAGTGGGTAGAAGGGTGCGTAGGGGTTGCCGGGCGAATGGATAGCAACCAATATGTTGATATTATTCAACAAGGTTTGTACAGGAGTCTAGAAGTGTGTGGCATGAATGTGTCGGAATGTGTCTTCCAGTAAGATAATGATCCGAAACACACTTCTCATGTAGCTAAAGCTTGGCTTCAAAACAACGACTTTGATGTACTCGACTGACACCGTCAATAGTCAGACCTCACTCGAATCGAATATGCTTGGGTTGAAGTCAGTCGTGCGATTTCTGATAAACCAGGTGAGTGTCAGAATCTTAACGATATATGGCAAAAGGCTCCAAATTCCTGGGAAAAAATTAGTGGAGATTTCTTCATAAAGGTGGTTAAGTCTATGCCTAAACAAATTGAGGCAGTAATCAAACTAAAAGGGGATCATATTAAATATTTAGTAAACAAATCGTTAATGTCAACCAATAGATCAAATGTTCAGCGGAGCCATTTTCAAAAATTCTTCGAAATGAAACATATGCTTGAAAAAACTATTTGTCAGTTTTAATTCATTACCTTTAATAGTTTTCTATCTTCTATAATATAAAAATGAATCGCAAAATGTGTTGCTAAGCGCATAACTCGAGAACCGCTGAACCGATTTCGCAAAATCTCTGTTTTTAGAATGTTTTTAGAGGTACCGGGATGGTTCTTACGGAGAGAAAAATTAGAAAAATTGCCTGAAAGTCTTAAATCCACAATTTTCTAATCACCCATACAAACAATTTGTGTCGTTAGTCTCGAAAAAAGTCAAGAAGGGCCAAACCGATCTGGCTAATTTTAGTTTTGAAATATTTATGGAAGGCCAGGGAAGGATTAGAAAGTAAGTATATATCGAAAAATTGTGAGGAAGATAACAAGATGATTATTTTTGAATTGACAACAAAATTATAAAAAAAAAAACAAAAAATAATATTTTGAAAGTTGTCATTGTTGCTTTGTTAAAATATTTTTATCATTGTTCAATTGTATAAGGCTGTGTCGATAGCCCAAAACAATTTGTAACAAGTAGGGAAAGGCAACCGAACATTTCATACTCTCGCAATTTATTGATGTAATTTTATTACACACAATTTGAAATAAAGTCCAATAGAATAACGAAAATCAGCATATATAGTACATGAGGATTGAGGTAATTCCTGAACCAATTTCACTCATTTTCAACGCCCAGTTATAATGGGAATAGGGGCAACTTGGCATCTGTTAGTAGGCAGACAAACGGAAATTCGGCCTTGAAACTCCTCCTGAATTGCGAAACACCAGTCTGCAAAATCGCCAAAAAAAGAGCTATAAAGAAGATTTTCCAGATATTCAAGTCGCTGGAGGTACTGCACAGGACTTTAAAAGATTTACGCGACAACGAAAATATTTTTGGTGAAGCCATGATTCTGACGAACTAATCACATTCCTAAAATCATCTAATTTGTGGCGACACATAAAGAATCGCCAATGAAAATATAACATACGAGTGTTTTTCCAACAATATCATACTGCGATTGTAGAAATAGTTGAAAATGGTAGCGACGCAGTTGACACCTCGATGGATTAATAACATTTTTAACGGGTTTCTGTCACTTCACGGCCTCGAAAGAGGAGCTTATTCATCGTGTTATTCAAAATCAAAGTTTTACAAATTATGATGATTTACGCTTAACACAGATCTACAATAATGTCTATCAATCTTTTTAAAATTTATCGGCTATAACGTTTTCGTCTTTATGCGTAAGAATTTTTTCTCTGCATTGAAAGATTTACTAATTTAATGTATACCTTAGCCACAAAAACGTGTGGCCGGGTCTGTTAGTATGAAATATTATTTGATTATCATTACAAATAAAAAAGTTGCAATTAAATATATTTTTCTGGAACCCAAGATCAAATGGTGACATACTGTATATGGTATAAAGTCCATTGAAAGTTGGAAACCCTAATAATAGGTTAGAAACACTGTGGTCCTACTGTTCGATATATGGGGTCTTGAAAACATTTGGTCCGATTTCGGCAATTTTTAGAATGGGGCTGCCGATATCTTCAATAGTGCTTACTTTATGTATAGTATAGATTCAGATGAACTTCAAAGTTCTGGTATATATGAAGTAGACGTGGTTGTGAACCGATTTGGCCTATTTTCACAACATATCATTGGGATGCAAGGAAAATATTACAAACCAAATTGATCATTGATATTGGTCGCGTAGTTTCGAAGATATGGTTTTTGACCTGTGAGTGGGCGGAGCCACACCCACTTACAATTTTGTATACTAATTTGGGTGGAGCCCTTCTGTACCTTCTTTATAATGAAATTGAAGGTTTCTGGTGTTTTCTCTTACCGAATTAAAGCATTTTTAGTCGTTTTCAACATAACCTTTATATGGGAGCTGGGCGTGGTTATAATCCGATATCCTCCATTTTTGGAGTATATAAGGAAATGTCTGAAAAAACCAACTCCTGAGAATTTCGTTGATATAGCTTTAGTAGTTTACGAGATATGTACAAAAAACTTAGTAGGGGGCGGGACCACGCCCAAAAAAATTACATCCAAATATGTCCCTTCCTAGAACAATCATTTGTACCAAATTTTATTTAAATTAATAATGAAAATAATTAACTTATATACAATCTCTAAATCAGTCGGTTCTATGATACACCGGGATTGACTCGGAATTTCGGATCCGACCAAGGGATGTTACTGGCCAACCGAGACGAACGAAGCTTCTACAATTTAACTGCAACGGACTCCAGAGTAAGATGGAGGAGATAGTTGAGCTAATGAGTCGGGAAGGCGTATTCATAGCTCCGGTCCAAGAAACCAAGCTAAACGGCAGCTCAGATCTTCTGAGCTGTGCCGGTTTCAACGTTATACGTAAGGATAGCGAACGAGACAATGGTGGTGGTTTGGCATACATCTTGCACAACAAAGTGAAGTATCGTTTAATCGATGGAAACATTGACCGCAGGGATACTACCCTGGAATGTCAGGGCATAGCTATCCGGTCAGGCGATGTAGAGCTAGAAATATTTAATATATACATCCCCCCAGTTATATGTTGCCCAACAGGATATCACCCGAACATCGGTGCGCTTCTTCGTGGTGAAAACCGATTGATACTCGGCGATTTTAACGCGCATCACGATTTTTGGCATTCTTGCCTGTCAAATGAACGTCGGGGGATGGAGCTGGCAGAACAGATTGACGATTCGACATTCTGCACAACACCAGAATTATGGGCGTAATTCGTTAACTTCAAAAAATCTAAGTCGGCTTCACAGAATTTAGCGAGAGCACGTTCAACGCACTGCCCATTCCTACGGACGTATACGTTGTCGAACGTCAATTCCACAAGCCAATCGCAGCTGCTACTGCTTCCTTCATTCCTGCTGGACGCATTGCGGATATCCGCCCCATCTTCCCAGCGGAAGCAGCAGTTTTAGCCAACGATCGCGATGTCATACTCCGTGTCGACGAACGGTAAATCAATCTATCAAATATAAGCGGACGAAATGGCCAGAGCACCTGAAGTCTTGTAATCTTTCCACTGGTGTGGGTAAGCTCTGAACTACTGTCAAGTCCCTATCCAAACAGAGAAGGCATGATGACCACCAACATCACCAAGGTTCTCAATCTGTCTGTGAACACTCTTAACATACACGATTCGTGTAAAACCGGAAGAGTGGTCCCACTACTGAAACCAGGGAATCCAGCTAACCAAGGGGAGTCTTATCTTCCGATAACTCTTCTTTCCCCAATAGTGAAGACACTTGAGGCCTTGTTACTCTCGACCTTCACTCACCACAGCACTTAGGGTCATAAACGCCCAGGTAACTAATGGTCTAAATCAAAAACCTCCCTGCAAGAGGACGGTCCTAGCAGCGCTTGACTTGTCAAAAGCTTTTGACACAGTCAACCACACAACGCTACAAGAAGATATCGAACAATCTCCGCTACCTCCAGGGCTGAAGAGGAGGACCATTAATTACCTGAGCGGTCGTCAGACATGCGTAATGTTTCGAGGGCAAACATTCATGCTAAGAAGAATTAAACAGGGGGTACCTCAGGGTGGTGTCCTATCCTCCCTGATTATTTAACTTCTATATTTCGAAACTCCCTCAACCACCAGAAGGAGTCTCAGTTACCTCTTACGCTGATGATCATACGATATTGACGTCGAGCAATGGAATCGATGACATGTGTTCGAAAGTTGACGGCTACCTCCTCCACCTTTCTCGCATCCTCACTACTAAGAGCCTAACACCTCCCCTACCAAATCCACAGCGACCCTATTCACTAATTGGACGAAGGAGTTCAGTCTAGACCTGAACATTTCAGTCGATGACTTTAGAATTCCGACGGTCAATAATCCCAAATTTTTTGGTGTCATATTGGATAGCCTGTACTCTTTCACTCCTAACACGACCACGATTGTAACCAAGGTACAGAGCCGCAACAAAATCCTCAAGTCGCTAGCCGGCTGCACCTATTGTAAAGGCAAAGAATCGTTGTTGGCAACTTACCAGGCAATCGGCCGACCGGTCCTTAACTACGTAGCCCCAATATGGTCGCCTGGATGCAGTGGGACGCAGATGGGGCAGCTTCAGACTTGCCAAAATACCGCCCTCCGAACAACCTCAGGTTGCCTCTTGATGTCTCCGGTCGAGCACCTTCACAACGAGGCCGGAAACCTACCTGGCAAGGAGCATAGCATAATGTTTACCAAACAGTTTCTGTTGGGATGCTTTCGTAGAAATCACCCCTGCAGTTACCTGCTGTAATCCAAGCCGCCTCCCAGAGCTATCAAGAGTACTTTCCTGAAATACGTCGACGACTTAAAAGACTATACCGACAGGAGAAACAACACCCACCGTTGCAGACACTGGGTCTTCCGTTAGATGACTTCGATGACAATTAGGCTAGGCTTGTCATTTCAGGCAGGACTGGGTAACCGCTACAACAACAATAACAACAACTTATATACTCGGACAATGGAAACGTAGTTTTCAAAATGGCAATCAAGAAAAATTCAACTGTAGCTCCCATATTGAAAGCAGATAAAATTAAATGGTATTTTGGGATGTCGGATGCTCTTCACTTCGAAGGAATTTTGAAGGCAGGAAGGCAGTGATAGGCAAGAGTAAATTGACATTAGAAGAAATGATTACTTTGTTATCGCAGATTGAAGTAGTGCTGAATTAATGACCTCTATGTGCGATTGATAGTGAAAGCGATATAGATGTTTTAACATCTGGTCATTGAACGATGTGAAAGCGAATATGTTTCAATGTTGCAACAACGAATCAAATTGAAAAATAAACGGGCCTTAACCTTAATAGCTGAAAGTGGTCAATGCTCGAAAATCACATTACAAACATCCCATAAAAATGTTCGAAATCACAACATAACGTCGAAAGAGCAGCTTAAAAGAGCTCTGTCGGAAGAATGGCTGGAAATCGGGGCCGATGTTACAAAAAAACTAGTACATTCAATCCCCAATCTTTGTCGAGAAGTCATTAAATGGAGGGGGTTGCAAACAAATTGTTAAACTTTGTATAAAAATTTGTTTAACATACGATTGTTGAAATTGGCAAATACTTTTGTGCAAACAATTTTTGAGCTTGTTGGTGTTTTTTCGCTTAAATATTATAATTTAACTAGTGGGCGGGCTATGGATAAGGTACATACATATATGTTAAATTCCCTTCTGGTTAACTATTTGCAGATTAATACATTTTGTATTCGGTTGCAGTTCTATTCCACCGCTCCAAATAATAATATTTCTACTGAGGAATCAATTGGCAGCTGTATCCGATTGAAGTATTTCACCATTTCGCCATAAAATGTTTTGTACGTGCCTTATCCTCATTATCAAAAGTACATAAGGATGTCAAAATAATATGCATCCAATTTGGATCGAAGCGACCAAAGAGTAGTGTGTAGTGGTACGACCATTCTCTACTACTTTCAATACTTTCCTAGTTTTCCGTCAGCTTTAGTAATTTGCGATAAATATACCAATACGCTCTCTTTGGTTTTTACCCTCCAATTTATCAAATAATGAACCACATATGCCCTTCCGGACCTAGATCATGTGTTCCGAATTTTATAGCTTATATTGAAGAATTGTTATATCCCTTTTTGTTTAACTACTATTTTTTAGTTGTTGCAGAAGTTCGATTTTCGGTTTTGCCTATCTACAATACAATCTCATATTGCTAATTGTAACGTGTACGCAGTTTTATTAAGATATCAAGATTTCAATTCAAATTATCGTTTGACCGAATGACCGAATGCACAGACGGATGGACATTACGACTAAAATTTGAAATATAAACCATCATATCTTTTAAGTTGGACCAAACTGCAGGCGTGTGCAAAATTTAATTAAAATCAGTTCAGTAGCTTAGGCGCCAATACTGACAAACAACGTACCATGGAATTTTTATATATATACTAGTGGCCGGGCCACGCATTGCTATGGATAAGGTATATGTGTGTTAATGTCTAGATTACGATAGTGAAGTGATTTTTTTAAATTTCGAAGTCGTTTAGAAGCAGTTAAAAAAGAGCTGTTCGAAGCGCTGAGTTGGCCGTCGGAAACTTTGAACGTGTATTTCTCAAAACTGCGTTTTTCAAAATCTCAAAAATTGCTTGTCTTGAAATTTATAGCGTACACTCAGCACTTGTAAACTCATGACATGGATTATTATACAAAAAAAATTAAAAAAAAAATAAAAAACAAGGAAGGGCTAAGTACGGGTGTAACCGAACATTTTATACTCTCGCAATTTATTCATTTAACTGTATTTATATTATATAATACACAATTTGACCCACATATTCGTCATATATATTGTATAAAGTCCATTGAAAGTTGGAAACCATAATATTAGGTTAGAAGCACCGAGGTCCTCGTGTTCGATATATGGGGCCTTAGAAACCTATGGTACGATTTCGGCGATTTTTAGAATGGGGCTGCCACACTATAAACATAGTATTTGTGCAAAGTTCTGCACCGATATCTTCACTAGTGCTTATTTTATATATTGTAATGTAAACGATTCAGATCGTCTTCAAAGTTCTGGTATATATGAAGTAGGCGTGGTTGTGAAGCGATTTGCCTATTTTCGCAATATATCATTGGGATGTAAGCAAACTCTTACAAACCAAGTTTAATTGAAATTGGTCGAGTAGTTCCTGAGATATGGTTTTTGACCCATAAGTGGGCGACGCGACGCCATTTTCCATTTTGTAAAAAAATCTGAGTGCAGCTTCCATCTGTCATTTCTTATGTGAAGTTTAGTGTTTCTGACGTTTTTCGTTAGTGAGTTAACCCACTTTAAGTAATTTTCAACCTAACCTTTGTATGGGAGATGGGCGTGGTTATTATCCTATCATTTTTGGACTGTATTAAGAAGTGGCTAAAAAAACGACTGCAGAAAGTATGGTTTATATAGCTCTATTGGTTTCCGAGATATGTACAAAAAACCTATTTAGGGGCGGGGCCAGCCCCACCTCCCCAAAAAAATTACATCCAAATATGCCCCTTCATAATCTTCCATAGCTTTATTTATGGCTTAGTTATGGCACTTTATGTGTTTTCGGTTTTCGCCATTTTGTGTGTGTGGCAGTGGTCCGATTTTGCTCATTTTCACAACCTTCCTATGGTGCCAAGAAATAAGTGTGCCAAGTTTCATCAAGATATCTTAATTTTTACTCAAGTTACAGCTTTCACAGACGGACGGACGGACAGACATTCGGATTTCAACTCCACTCTTCACCCTGACCCTGACGCAACTTTGTTGCGAGAGTATAAAAACGAAAATTCGTAATTTTTGTCGAATGTCTACCAAAGTCCAATTTTCGGTATATTCATTTCGCGATAGTCCATTCCATGCATTTAAGCTTCCAGCTCAAAACGAAGCTAAGTTTTTTTGCTTCCGATAATCCGATCAACCGGAATGGTGGCGGAAGTGTGAGCACTTTTTTCGAGAGGGGCGTATTCAGAACGCTGTAGACGTACAAAAATAAGTTAAAAAAAAAATACCTAAAAGACAGGCTGTCACATGGGATGCCTCCCTTAACCCTTCTGCTATGTTTGGGTCAATTTGACACAATTTTCAGTAAAACTCGTTGAAATTCGCGTGTTAGTCTAGTCGTATTGTATTGATCATTCTTCTATTTGTTAACTGCAGTAAAAGGAATAGATAAATATGAAAATTAAAATAATATCTGTTGTTTATGTTGCTGGAGGATGCCAAATGTAATTTCATTACACTTATTACGTTGTTGGGTCAATTTGACCCACCTAGTATTTTGAAACATTTTGCCGTTTATTATTACATCACTCGATCAAAAACGCCGACAAAGAAAGCTAGTTATCGGAAATCGAGTATATTTTGCACAGCTCTATGCTCTGCCAGAAATGAATCCCCCAATAAACGACAGCGATATTTCTTCTGTCATCATACAAAAAATTCGAACAAATATTTAGCTGTTTGTAGTACGTGCCAAAAATTTGTTTGCAAGGAAACAGCAGCTTAGTTTATGAAAATTGCGGTTAAAACATACATATCTCAACTAATTTCTAAAATTAACATACACTTAACTTGATTCAAATAAAAAAATATGAACTCTTTCAATAAAATAGTGTTTTTAGTGGAGTTTTTATAAGTATAAACACTATATGTATAATTTTTTCCTAACATAGCAGAAGGGTTAAGGGGTTAGCTGGGTTTCAGCGTCTGAAAACAAGCGCATTTTTTTTAATTTTTTTACAATTAAATATTTCTATTTAAGAATCCAGCATAAAGTATTTCAATAGTATTTGGTGATATTTTTATTTAAAAATTGGTAGCAGGTCCCCCTTTAGGTCTAAAAAAAAAAAGCGCTTGCCATGAATTAAAAATATAAAACAAAACATTCGGCCCTATTCCCGTTGTCGTTGTCGTTTTAATAGTCGTTGTCGTTCTTATCGTCGTTTCGTTCCTAAATTGGTATTCTTGAAGTATATCGTAACGCCTAAGAAAAGTTATCGAAATTTGTCTACATATTTAATATAGTATACTTTAAGGAGCTCTTTTCCCATATAAAAATTTCTCCTTATGTAACGAGACACATTTTTAAAGCAGTCCTTAATGGATTTTATGCTATTCTATGTTGACTCTAAACAACGTTATCACTGTAATTATTGTACTTACGTACAACAATGTTAGTCTTCCATCTTTATTTGATTTTTTAAAAGAAGTAGTGATGACATCTGCGTCCTTCAAACTTTCTTCTAAAATATGTTATACTTCCAGCGTCTCATGCTCCTTGCTTCTGGCTAATCCAACTACTCTAACTAATGGTCCAGCCAAAGGAGACATATGTATCTGTTTATTAACTCCTCCCTCTTGTTGGAGTACTATTTTTTTCTTCGTTTTGAATTTTAAGATCTTTCATATCTTAAATATATTCTTAGATATAAAAATGCAATTTTATTAATGCCAACAATTTCCGACGCGAGATGGCTGTGGAATGGATTTATTTTTTTTTTTTAGAAAAAAATATCCCTCCCAAAAAATCGAAATTTAAAGGATTTATCCCTTTTCTAAAGTCCTTGGCATATGCAGGATATTTTTCCATTTCAGAAATTAAAATTTCAAACTGTTTCCGATTTGAAATTTTCATCTTCACTTTAAATATTCCTTCAAACAACCGCGTCGTTTCTATGTCGCTCACAATTATAGCAACGACAAAAAACGACTGTTTCTATGTCGTTTCTATAGCCGTTTCAAATTGGGGAATCTAAATTTTTTTTCGATAAATGTCGTTAACGCCAACAGGAATACCAAATAGTCGTTTTAAAACGATAACGACAACGGGAATAGGGGCGATTATTTGTTCACTAGTTAGATAACGTTATTGCAAAGATATGTGTAAAATTTGCACAAAATCGATTCATAAATTTTCGAGAAATCGGTTCCACTAACTTACAAACTGATGTGGCTTGTTGGGTTTTGGTACTTTTGCAAAACCGTATATCTAACTCCGGTATTTACACATGTTATATGGTTTATATGAATGTATTTTATGTAACTAAAATAATAAATTCGACTATATATATTATTGCATTTTATATACCATATACTTAAAAATGTACGATAAGTGTTTATGCCTTAATTATTTCCTTAAGTAATACGTATCTATACTATTTTGAATAAAGTTTGTCAAAACTATTTGCATCCTTACGCCTGAATTTCTCATATAAAAGTTACAACTTGATATTGATTATACGTTATTTTCTTAAATGCTTGTTTTTTATGAATACGAGTATATTAATTTTATAAGGGATATATATATATTACTTTGCCATACAATAAATACTAATATTAACTAATATTTATGTAAGTCTTAAATCTTGCATTCAAATATATACTTTCAAACCTAAATATACCATACGATGTATGTTCCATTATGAAGAATTTTAAATGCTTATAAATTCTATGTTATTATTAAAATGTATGCTAATTTGCTGTTTAGGATTTATGTTTAATTGGGACATTTGATTGCAGTTAATTTTTTGTTTTTGTTATTTTTTTTCTATATGTATATATGCAGCTGTGCATGGTAAAAATATAGCTATGTAAATGCATAACTGTCTCACTTCACAATACCATATTCATTGAGATTCGTAGAGGGAATCAGCTTTAATAATTTATCATAAATTTGAATAAGTCATGTATCATACTATTATGTATTATGTGTGTGTGCATAAATGTAGTTATACTTACTTATTGCTTATGCTAGTATGCGCATAGCATGGTAAACGCTTAAACTGCAAACGGGACAAACGGCATCACCTAATTCGCAAATTCGATTGGCGCATTCCATACAGAACATATTGTGACCACATGGCACCAGCACTGCCGTAATTTCCTTACTCTTACAGATCAAACAATCGCGTCGCTGCTGTGCCGAATTACTAATTATACTATGTATTGCGTCGTCACTTTTAAAATGTGGTTGTTGTATGACATTTTTTAGATTATCTTGCACATTATTCGTTTCGTTTAAGACGCCAGTCATGTTAACGTTGTTGTTTAGGTGGGTGTGCGCTGAAATATCGCCCAGCAATGAATCAGTCGGACTTATTGAAGTTGACGGCGAGCAATGAGAACCCGTCAACGTCGCCAATGGTGTTGGTAAAGTCCAAATACTCGGTGAATCACCTATACCCTCATCTATATCCAGAGAATCGCCTAAACTTTTCCAAATATTCACCAGTTCGGGGCGGCTACTGCTGCCACAGCCGCTGTTGTTGGCACTTTTCGATGACGCAGTCGATGAAGCCGACGAACAAGAGCGCGCCATACTACTAAGCATATTGTTGTTATTTGTATTGGAGTTACTATACTTTATATGTGTCATGCCAGCTGCACTTGTGCTGCTTGCACTAGCGGCGCTTTGTGCTTTGTAATCCAACGCTGTGGAATTGTTCGAAATATTTATTGTTTGTATATAACAACCAAGATTGCCGAAAAGCAATGGCTGTTGCTTTTGTTGTGGCTGGTTTAAACCAGCTGTAAACTGTGTTGGTGTTGCTAACAGGTTTTGTGGTTGCTGCTGCAGCGTTGTTTGTTGATTAGTTTGTTCTAAATCGGAAAAGTTGTTGGATTTATTCAAGTCGCCACCACTATTTGTAAAATCATTTACGTAATCAGGCATTTGTTGTGCCCAATTTTGTAGCTGCGTATTTTCAGACTGCAATATTTTCATATAAGCTGGCTTCTCGATGGCATTATTTTCCAAACAGTTGATATTGAAATTGATTTTACTCGTCTTTGTGGGTAAGTCAAAGCATTGCACGTCTGTCTCAACAGCACCCACTTCTTCATCATAGTCTAAAGCGCCTCGCAGGCGTTCGGTTTTGTAAAGTGTTGCCAGCAAATCGGCATCTACTGATGGATGATTAAGTATTTGACTTAATATATTCAAATTGTGCACGGCCAGCACATCATTAGTGGTGCCTGATAGCATAACTGCGCTATTGCTGTTTCCACCAGACGTTGGTAAAGTGCCCGTGCGGAGCGCAATGTGTGCCTCAATTTGTTTACGTGCCGATTGCACGTTGTCCGGCAAACCAGTAACCTCAAATATTGGCTCTTTGTCGCGTGATGGTGTCACAATATATGTCTGTGTCTGATGCTGTATATGTTTAATAGTTGTGCCTTTAGGTCCTACAACTAAGCCCACAACGCGATAGGGCACTCGCACCTGTATAGTCACCTGGCCTGGTATAGACGGTGGCCCAGGCGGTGCCTTCCGAAAGCCATTCGTGCCACAATTATTTCCATCCATGCTATTATTTACTGTTTCATCGAGACTACTGTTAAGTAATGGCTTGCGTGTAGCCCGTATAAGGCTAAAATGCTCTGCGGCAGATAATATTTCGCGTTTGGCTTTAGCCACATCTTCTTTACGCCCAGTAACTACAAAGACCGGCTCTTCGCCACGCACAGGGGTTTTTATATAAGTATTTGTCTTTGCGCGTAGAGCTTTAATTTTACAACCTAAAAAGATATAAAGTCACATGTTAGGAAGTGTGGTTATTTGTATTCATAATTGATTAGAATTTGCAGACCTGCAAACCTTCGCAGAAATCGCCTTAAAAATATAAAATTATGCCGATGGTTAATGGTTACAACGACCAGATCAATGTAAAGACCTATTCGAGTTCAGCTCCACGAGAAAGTCGAGCGGCCAAGACAAGATCACCAACAAATAAAAACTACAAAATTGATGAAAAGCTGTCAAAGACGCAAAAATGTTTTTCTAAGGTTTCAAAGTGGAAACCAACCACTTGTAGTAATTTTGTAGTGGGGAGTCTCTGGTAAAGACGTTACATTTCTTCAATACTGTGAAAAAGTAATTAAAACTTGGACAAAGAAGAAGAATGCGTAGCAAAACTACTCCTCGAGAGTATTGCTTCCGCTCAAGCGAACAAAGCACAAACCCCTCGGCAGTGGCTTAAAAGCTGCAGTTGGTTGCTCACTGTCTGGAAGTTTAGACTTGAAGGCATTGGACAACAGTTTACAATCAGAATTCTAGAATATGGCCTGTAGAATATATGTATATGATTGGCGTATAACCGTTTAGCCGAATCGATGATAGCGCGATAGTGTTGAATATGCCACAGAAATTTGGAGTCTAAACAAATCTTTGGTTGGAGCAGCGTCGTCACACCAATAGAAACTAGAGTAGCAAAACCATCGATAGCCGCCCTAGGAGCCTCAGTAAAAGGTTTTCAAATAAGGTCTTTCAGCACATCAACAACCGATGAAAATGAAAATGCAGAGTGGCAGCGTGAGTCAGTAGTCCATAGCTGACACCGGCACATATTGGTATTCCATCCATTCCACTGAAAAAATTATCTTAACTAAAAAGTAATGTTAACTCATTTCCGTCGTTCGAATGTTTTATCAGCAATAACACACGTTAAGTAAGAAAAATTTTGGAAAAGGACTCTGTTCGTGCAAATAAATCGTTTATGTATGAGGTCCTTCCATTCCTTCGTTAGGTTAACTTCAAAGGCTGACTCTCCGACAGCTGTCCAATTGGATCCCAGTTTGACAGCTGAAGCCAGTGCATTGTGATGCCAAAAGACTGCTAGGCATCGAACGCAAAGAAGATCCAAAGAAAGAAGGATTCATCGATAAATTTGAGCACTTAGCTCTTATCGCATTATTTGTATCAAGACAAACAGAATAAATTGATTTAAACTTGATGGATTCTGTTAAGTTTGACTTTACTTAAAAAGTTATTACAACTACAACTTTCTAACTCACTCGTTCATAGCGTAACTAGGTGTGTAAAGTAGATGTAGGGCGAAAATCAACACTTACCTTCTTATTGTTAGCCACGCCCTTATTTTCCAAATGGCATCATGCTAATTCATCCGCTAGCATACCACAATAAACACTGCGCCCTGCCTAATGCTTGTTACAGTGTTTCTATTTTTTTCTCAGTTTAGGACTAAATACAAGTCATTGTTGCTCTCTTTTTACTTATAAACAAAATAGTGCAATTCTTTTCAACTGCAATCAAGTGTGTAAGCGCGAGCAGCACGAAATAAACCTCGCTCTAACAGAAACGAACATAAAATACCCTGGTCCCTAATGAATATGTGTATGTATGAACGAAACAAATTTAGTCAAATTTACAAATTCACCATTAAAAAAGCCAATTTACCAATATTACTGATCAGACTAAGAGTCATGCTGTTTAGTTGAGCTTCTGTGGCATTCTTGTGCATTGGCAGCATGGAGCCACATAACCAAAACGGGTCTTGAAATGGCTCCATCCATTGCATGAATCATAACTAATCGATATAGAGTTTCGACGGCATATCCTTACCGCATACGCAGCAGAAAAATTAAACGAGGACTAAAATTGAGAAACTTGGAACACATATTCTTTGGCGCCCTGAGGAGGTTGCTTTCGAAGATGGGCACAGTCAGTCCACTGCCACGACCACAAAATGGCGAAAATCGGAAACACATGGAGTCATAACTAAGCCATAAAAAAAGTTACGGAAGTAAAATTTGGACCAGTGGATCACGTTAGGGAGGGGCATATTTGGGTGTAATTTTTTTTTCAAGCGGATCACAAGCACGCCAACTTCCCATATAACTCAATTCTGAATTCCATCTGATTAGTTCACTTCATAATATTTACATAAAAAACCAATGAAGATAGCGGAATAAAACTTTACACAAATACTGTATATCATATGTGGCTTCATTTATGAAAAATTTTTCGAAATCGGACTATAACCTTTCAAGGCCCGGAAGGAAATTTGTTTCTCCTAACTTTGTGTCTCTCTTCCAAAAATTATTAAAATCGGATCAGAACTTCCCCTAGCTGCCATATGTCTAATTATGTGCGGGCTTTATCTTTATTATTGGAGTCTTTTTGCTGTTTAGCGACCATATTGGAATACTAACAAAAGTATAATTCAACGGCGACATTTGCAACGATAGTAATAACACAAATCAATTTAAAACAATAATAAAGAAAACGGAAACAGAAACGGCAAATGTATTCCAGAAAATGTTTTGAGCCCGGTAATCTCCAAGAATTACTTCTCCAAGTCTACGGTCATGTGCCTGGCTACACAAAGCTGTGTTTTACATGAGCTAAGTGTGACCTACCTAACCAGCCCCAAGTCTCTTTAACTAAGAGAAATTGCTCATTTTCTTAAATTTCCATAATCATTTATTTTATTTAAAAAACAGTAGTAAACAAAAGTGAAAATTGTCTTACAAACTAATACAGTTAATATCATAAAAAATTGTGTTTTAATATTAAATTTATTACCAGTAAACAATTAGACTACAAACACAAAATAACATTATTATATAAGAAAATATTTTTAAAGCTAATACTTACAAATACAATAAAATAAGTTTTTGGTAAAAAATAACTTTGAAAAGAAGATTCGAAATTAACTCCACTGATGGTTGCAGTAGTTTCACAAATGATACATAGAAGTTCACAAGGAAAACAACCATATTCGAAATTCATCCGACGAGATCGGACCATATTTTGTCAAGGCCCCAGACAACAAATATGATGACCTAAACGCATATTGCTGAAACCTGGTACTGGTGTTGAAAACTGATACAGAACTGTTATAAAAAAATAATAATTGTTACAAGCATGCGAGCGGTTTTATACCATATTGATCCATTAATATGTAAGATATCTCATCAATATTAAGTGAAGTGGATACCATTTTTTACCATATTTATATCTCAATAAACTTTCGTTTTGTGTTCCCCGCATTAACCGACGCGTTCGAAACTGGTAGTTTTGCTGGACCTAGCGCGAATATGGAATAGAAGATACAACAACGACAACACACTTGTATTCAATAGTTCCAGTCGGTAAAGCAATAGAACCAAACTAATACTAAAATTTATTCAACTATGCCATGTGAAACCAGCGTGAGACGCATCTTCGTTCTGGAGACTTTGCCGATTTAACTCCTACTTATCCAGTTTGAACAATTACATACAGAATATATGCCCTGCATGCAACTCCTATACCACTGCCCGCCTAGAGCCGAAACCCGCAGCCCCGAAACTAGACTCGGATGCAGAAACCGAAGTATTCACAGTTAAGATACGAGGTCCTATGTTCCATCTAGGAACTATGGGAAAATATATAAACACATCGCAACACAATCGTACTCATTATAAAATCCAATACAAACGTTTGATTAAAAACATTTTATAAAAATAAGTATCGTTTGTAATGTGCTATATGGACCCATAAATTACAATATATAAATATCAATATTCCCGTAAAAAATATGTTCATGTATCCACTGAAATTTACCTACCTTGACGTCCTACTATTTCGGCAACATGTTCTGAACTGGGTACTGGCACACATTCCGTCATGTTTTGCGATTTCTTGGAGCGATCTTCTATTGTAGTTGGTAATAATGGAGTTGGCATCGAAAAATTATTAAATGATATACTACTGTTTCTGCTACCATTGTTGCTTATTAAACCGTTTATATTATTTTCACTAAAACCATTGGAAGCAGCTGACACCGTAGGCTGAATACTTTTATTGGCGCTTATATCGACTTTTTGATTCGGCTGTTTTTGTTGCAAATCGGCAATTACTTGTTGATTACCTATTTGTTGTTGACTAGATAGATTGTTGTTTTTTTTACGAATGTTCATAGAATGTAAATTTGGTTGGATTGTAGCCGTATCATTTACACCGACGGCTGTTATCTCCAAAGCAAGTTGAAGAGCTCGCTGATCGCCAACATGAAACTTGTGGTGATTTTGTTGTTGTGAGCGATCTACTGAAACGAGACTATTAAAGACTAGATGAGAGGATCCTCTAGAAGGTGCTGATAATAGATTAATATTTGTAGATATGGGCGCAGACATCATGGTTGCTGTAGAAGATGCGGATGTCGCTTCAATGGACAACATATTTGATGGGCAAACGTTTACAGTTGGCGAAAGCAGTGCAAGATTTGATGCAGTCGCTTCCATAACTGTATATGCTTTATTTATTAAAATGATGGCACTTCTTAAACAGCGGCGATTTAAGTTGAGAACCTTTTAAAAATTCTGCAGGAACTTTACCATGCGGTTGAAAGCAATAGAATGATATGAATGGTACAAAAGCTGCTGATATATGAACGAATAATCACAATCAGTTAATAGTAATGAGATCGCTGCTAATATGAATTGTTGATGCGTATGTGCTGTGTATAGTAATTTGACTGTAGGTGTCTCTAAATGGTTTTATTTTTTTTTTTAATTTCAGTCGATATTTTTTATAGTCTGCAAATAGAAAGGATTTGATAGTTGACAATTAGGATTCGCAAGCAAATTATTGCTAACACTAAAATAGCTGTGGAAAAAAGTGAAAAGGTATGAGTGGTGTTTATGCTTACCATGTTAGGAATGTTGAAATTATTATTATTTTTTTTTTCAAATATATAAATGAAATAATTATATAATAACTTTCGGCCATTGTTAACTGAAAAATCACTATATTGTTATTTTATAAAATATAAAACAAGAAAACCAAAAGAAATTCCGCAGTACAGATAAAAAAAATGTAAGTCGTGACTGATAATACAAAACCATTCGGTACTTGACCATTCTTGTTCTTTTTAAATTGCGACCGATAATTATTGAAAATACTAAAGTCAGCTCGGAGCTAGCTTAGCTAACTTAGCCATTTCTTTCTTAAAGCGCGACCGAAGGTGTGCTATTGTGATATACAGTAAAAAGTTGAGTCCGTCCGATTAATCGGCATCGGTTTTTTCAGGCCAATTCTTAGAAAACATTTGTACTTTGTATGCATTTTATTTAAAAATATCGTTATTTTTTGATCGCATTAAAGCTTAAAATACAAATTCTGTTTCTTTTAAAACACAGCTTGATTCATATTTCACGGAACCCAAGGAAAGTTTAGAAAAATAGGTAATCCAGTATTTTTGCATTAATTTGAAGGTTTTATTTGGCACCAACCGTTTTATATTAAACACAGTTGCACAGTTTTGTTCAACTACTTTTTTTAAAACATAATTTCATTAAATAATTAATTAATTAATTAATGTCACTTTTATGGAAACCCTTGTTTTTGTTGGTAAAATAGTTTTTAGAATTTCTCTTGACCCAAATTTTTCACAAGCAACATAACTCACCATAGGCAGGAGCAGGTCTGGACTATAATAAGGTGGCAAAAGAACCTTGCAAACACCGTCCCAAAGCTTCTATCGGGTCACTGTCAACATGTGAATCGTGACTCCTCAGAAGCAAATTGCGATGCGGAGCAACAGATCTTCCGTTACCTTTACCACTTTCGTTTTAAAAACACTACAATAGTCGGGAAGCCTAAAACTTGAAAAGAAGCTATCTGCATTATACTCCACCGCCAGTCTTCCTCGCCAATTTAGGCATGCATTTTCCAGCTATGTCCAGGGTTGCTACGTATATACAGTCAAATATTAGGTGCCAAGGTTGTTGTGGTCCGAAGCGCAGCAATCATAGTAATGAGAATCGCGCTTACTATTTTTTTTCGCGAGTGAAGCCTCTTCAGATATAATTATGGCTTCATATAGCCAAAGAACCACATAATAGACCCTAGTTCATATTCAAATCAGTTAGTTTAAAAATAACAAGTGAGAGGGTTGGGCTCCGTTTGCAATAAAGTGCGTTAAAAAAGTAGAAGTCATTGGGACTGCTTTTAGAGATCGAATCAATTAAATGTAATCATAAATCTTTGCATTAGCAGATTTGTTCTTGATATTTGCAAGTTCTTCTGTGCTGAAATTAATATATATAAAACTTATTTCTAATGATCAACATAGTTCATATAGAACCTTTCCATAATAACAACTTCTTTTACATGAGTTAATTAACATAACGTTATTCAAAATTCTAATAAATAAAATATTTTCAGTTGAACGTAACTGCTACTATACAAACTACATATATTTACAAAACGATAATTTTCGACCTATATTGGAAATTTTAAATACGTATTTAAAACTTTGGTCTATGTCGCCGATGTCTAAATAAACTACAATCCACATACAAATAAAAAATATTTAAACTAACCGACAACTTCCCAAACGGAAAAAATCTAATTGGATAAGATACAAAATATATAGAGCACTCTTCAAATGTATAGACAATATTCGTATCAAATTTTATATATATTTGCATACACGCGCCCTTCTTTTATGTATAGTTTTAAAATATTTGCAAACACAACAATAATACTTTGGGCAGGAATACTATTAAATCCACTGTAAGTATATATGAACCTTAGGCCGGTAGTGTAACTATATTACAGCACATACTTTGTACGTGGTTAGATATATGTCTGACACAATAAATCAACTTGATATATTTAAAACTTACTTTTTAAATTGCAATAATTTTATACGATTTTGGAGTGGAACTTTTTGTACAATATACAAAATGTACGTTAACAGGAAACATCACTTCTATCCCATTGATGTAAAAGCCAAACCAACTGGTCTTAAAAACAAACTATCCGGAATACCAATAAAGACGAACCAAACAACATATCGATAACTAAGAAAAGTGTGTATAATATTTTTATTGTCAGTAAGTTGAGAGCAACCTAATAGCGAGTTCACATTTACCTGTTTTGGAATTGTTCAGCATTTGGATACAAACCTGCAAGACGGATAGCGTTAAGAGCTGTATACATAGACGACGACAAGCGACGAGCTGTCAAATATTAAAATACACGCGTTCTTATGGGCACAGCTTTTTAGACAACAGCATGACTTCGCGACAAAAGAGTTGAAGTCTTCGCTGTTGCCAAATTAGAAATGTTTCTAATTTTGACGACGACAATGGCCGTTGTAGAGCTGCCACTAATATGTGAAATGTAAGATTTTTCAAAGTTCTAACAAGTATATAGTAACAAGCAGAAGCGAAAAATAGCTTTGATATATCATTTATAATGATAACAATTGATTATTTAAAACAAATAAATCGACCTATTTTTATATTTTCCACAAATAATTTCACTTTAAACAAAATATGTAAATTTTATTGAAGTGAAAGATTTCAGTACGGCAACTATGAAATTGCTGTTTGATATGTCGCTGACGTGTTCAAAATGTTCAAGACGCTGGTTTCAACGCGACATTTGTGATCAGCCAGCGGTACGTCGTGTCGTGTCGTCGTCTTTGTGTTCAGCACTTTACTCATCTTATGGAACGGTGGTCACCACTAAAAAAAAAGTCGTATTATTTTTGTGGTCACTCTTGTTCTAGCATCAGGAAAAAGGTTAACACTTCTCCTCTCTTACACTTTTTGTTTTGGAAAGCCACACGTCACTCTGTGGTTAGCAGAGCTATCTGAAGTCGTTTGTTTGCTTCATCAGTTTTTCGTCACCCCTTAGTCACTGGAACTGGTCATTTGTGTGGTCACCGTTTCGTTACTAAAATTTGGTTCAGTGGTCACCTCACAAATAAAAAAATTTCTATTTTTTTTTATTTATTTAATTGTATGAAGTATTTACATTTATAAATTAGTATGGTATTTTACATTTTTTATAATTAATTTTCAAATGTTAGCATTTCAGTACAGAGTAAACTCTCATTTTTACAGACGTATTTGCGACTATACTTCGTGCATTGATACAATTTATATATTTTACATATAAAGCTAGTATTAATTGTTAAATTTTTATAATATACAATTTCTCAAAAGTTTTAACAATTGATTTTTAGTGTTGTTATAACAAATTAATTGTTTTTTCATTGGGGAGTTTTTTTATGTTGTACGAATGGATGAAAACACTCCAGCTCTGAAAGTGTTCGATGCACTACCCGCTGGAGGAAGCCGCGGAAAAGGACGACCTCCACTCCGGTGGAAAGACCAAGTTGCAAATTGACCTGGCTTCACTTGGTGTTTCCAGTTGACGCCAAAAAGCAAAAAGGAGGAACGAGTGGAGCGCTCTGGTGGATTCGGCTATAATCGCTTGAGCGGTTTCTACGCCAAATATATATATATATAACAAATTAAATTCCACTACTATTACGATTGTTACAAATATTCGTACATTCGCAAAATTACAATATCGTAAAACAGTTGTTAATTTTTACATGCATTTCATTTTACGACAATCTTGCAAATATGCAAGACCAAGGCATGCTTACAATTAATTCACAATAAGCTTATATTACAACAATTTTGCCAAAGAGCGCTCATTTAACATTTGTTGCCATATTGCAAATTTACTATATACTTTGGGTGTTGCTCAACGTCAACTTACATATCCGGGAATACCAAATTCAGACATCGCGGCGTAAAGGCAGCTCCTTTTCGTGCAGTGGAAAGCAGCTTTAAAATCGACAAAAAGGTGGTGTGTGTGGATCCTCTTTTCACGGGTCTTCTCCAAGATTTGGCGCATGGTGAATATCTTGTCAGTTGTGGATTTTCCAGGTCTAAAGACACACTGATAAGGTCCAATCAGTTTGTTGACGGTGGGCTTTAGTCTTTCACACAGTACGCTCGATAGAACCTTATAGGCGATATTGAGGAGGCTTATCCCACGGTAATTGGCACAGATTGTGGGATCTCCCTTTTTATGGATTGGGCAGAGCACACTGAGAATCCAATCGTCAGGTATGCTTTCTTCCGACCATATTTTGCAAAGAAGCTGATGCATCCACCTTATCAGTTTTTCGCCGCCGTATTTGACTAGCTTGGCCGGTAATGTATCGGCTCCCGCCGCTTTGTTGTTCTTCAAGCGGGTAAATGCTATTCAAATTTCTTCATGGTCGGGTAATAGAACATCTGTTCCATCGTCATCGATTGGGGAATCGGGTTCGCCTTCTCCTGGTGTTGTACTTTCACTGTCATTCAGAAGGTCGGAGAAGTGTTTCCTCCATAATCCCAGTATGCCCTGGACATCAATTACCAGATTACGACCTTGTTCTCTACATGAGGATGCTGCGGTCTTGAAACCTTCGTTAAGTCGCTTAATTTTTTCATAAAATTTTGGAGCATTACCTCTGTCTGCCAGCTTCTCAAGCTCTTCGTGCTCACGCATTTCCTCCTCTTTTTTTTTTGTTTGGAGATGCGTATCGCTTCCCTCTTCAGCTCTCGGTATCTGTCCCATCCCGCACATGTTGTGGTCGTTTGCAACGTTGCGAGGTAGGCAGTCTGTTTTCTCTCCGCTGCGAGACGGGAATCTTCATCGTACCAGCATGTTTTTTGTCGTTGCCGAAATCCAATTGTTTCCGCTGCAGCGGTACGCAGTGAGTTTGAGATGCCGTTCCCTTATACCGAGATGCTGAGGAGTGCTCTCAGAGAGCAGGAGTGCAAGTCGAGTACAGTATTTCGTGGCTGTCTGTGGCGATTGCTTTTCGACGTCGAACCTTTCTTGTGTTTGTTGACATGCGTTTTTTGCTGCACAGAGGCGAGTGCGTATCTTTGTTGCAACTAGATAATGGTCCGAGTCTATATTTGGTCCTCGGAGCGTACACACGTCTAAAACACAGGAGACATGTCTTCCGTCTATCACAACGTGATCGATTTGGTTCCGCGTGTTTCGATCACGAGACAGCCAAGTAACTTGATGCATTTTCTTATGCTGGAATCTGGTACTACAGACGACCATATATGAGCGCCTAGAACGCACCAAGTAACTTGAAACACTCCAGCTCTGAAAGTGTTCGATGCAGTACCCGCTGGAGGAAGCCGCGGAAAAGGACGACCTCCACTCCGGTGGAAAGACCAAGTTGCAAAGTGACCTGGCTTCACTTGGTGTTTCCAGTTGACGCCAAAAAGCAAAAAGGAGGAACGAGTGGAGCGCTCTGGTGGATTCGGCTATAATCGCTTGAGTGGTTTCTACGCCAAATATATATATATATAACAAATTAAATTCCACTACTATTACGATTGTTACAAATATTCGTACATTCGCAAAATTACAATATCGTAAAACAGTTGTTAATTTTTACATGCATTTCATTTTACGACAATCTTGTAAATATGCAATACCTTTTTCAGTGGCATTCAAGGCATGCTTACAATTAATTCACAATAAGCTTATATTACAACAATATTGCCAAAGAGCGCTCATTTAACATTTGTTGCCATATTGTAAATTTACTATATTTATATCATTGCAACGTTAAATGAGTACCACTACTGTCTTTAGCACATCGAAAATAAGTGCTGAAACTGCTACTTTAAAAGTCCGATGTAATTCGTTGTACATCATCCAATCTCTGAAAAATATTTATAGTTGGTTAGAAATAATTTTTATCGATTTCAAAGCTGCCTTCGACAGCACGAAAAGGAGCTGCCTTTATGCCGCGATGTCTGAATTTGGTATCCCCGCAAAACTAATACGGCTGTGTAAGTTGACGTTGAGCAACACCAAAAGCTCCGTCATGATTGGGAAGGACCTCTACGAGCCGTTCGATACCAAACGAGGTTTCAGACAAGGTGACTCACTATCGTGCGACTTCTTTAACTTGATGTTGGAAAAAATAATACGAGCTGCAGAGCTAAATAGAGAAGGTACAATCTTCTACAAGAGTGTACAGCTGCTGGCGCACGCCGATGATATTGATACTATCGGAAGCAAAAACCCCGCCGTTTGTTCTGATTTTTCCCGCATGGATAAGGAGGCGAAGCGAATGGGTCTGGAGGATCTCCTGTCATCAAGCAAACAGTCGGCGCGCTCGAGTCTTGGCTCCCACGTCACTGTTGACAGTCATAACTTCGAAGTTGTAGATAATTTCGTATACCTGGGAACCAGTATCAACAACACAAAAATGTCAGCCTGGAAATCCAGCGCAGAATAACTCTTGCCAACAGGTGCTACTTTTGACTGAATAGGCAATTGAACAGTAAAGTCCTCTCTCGACGAACCAAAATCAAACTCTACAAGTCGCTTATCATTCCCGTCCTGCTTTATGGTGCAGAAGCTTGGACGATGTCAACATCAGATGAGACGACACTAGGAGTTTTCGAGAGGAAAATTATGCGCAAGATTTACGGACCTCACAACATAGGCAACGGCGAATACCGCAGACGATGGAACGATGAGCTGTACGAGTTATACGACGACGTTGGCATAGTTCAGCGAATAAAAAGACAGCGGCTACGCTGGCTAGGTCATGTTGTCCGAATGGACGAAAACACTTCAGCTCTGAAAGTGTTCGATGCAGTACCCGCCAGAGGAAGCCGAGGAAGGGAAAGGCCTCCACTCCGTTGGAGGGACCAGGTGGAGAGCGACTTGATTACACATGGAATCCCCAACTGGCGCCGAACTGCGAAGGAGAGAGAGAGGTGGCGCACTATCGTCGATTCGGCTATGACCGGCTCAACGGCGTGCGCCAGCAGCTGTATACTCTTATAGAAGATTGTACCTTCTCTATTTAGCTCTGCAGCTCGTATAATTTTTTCCATCATCAAGAGAAAGAAGTCACACGATAGTGAGTCACCTTGTCTAAAACCTCGTTTGGTATCGAACGGCTAGGAGAGGTCCTTCCCAATCATGATGGAGCTTTGGGTGTTGCTCAACGTCAACTTAAATAGCCGGGAATACCAAATACAGACATCGCAGCGTAAAGGCAGCTCCTTTTCGTGCAGTGGAAAGCAGCTTTAAAATCGACAAAAAGGTGGTGTGTGTGGATCCTCTTTTCACGGGTCTTCTCCAAGATTTGGCGCATGGTGAATATCTTGTCAGTTGTGGATTTTCCAGGTCTAAAGACACACTGATAAGGTCCAATCAGTTTGTTGACGGTGGGCTTTAGTCTTTCACACAGTACGCTCGATAGAACCTTATAGGCGATATTGAGGAGGCTTATCCCACGGTAATTGGCACAGATTGTGGGATCTCCCTTTTTATGGATTGGGCAGAGCACACTGAGAATGCAATCGTCAGGTATGCTTTCTTCCGACCATATTTTGCAAAGAAGCTGATGCATCCACCTTATCAGTTCTTCGCCGCCGTATTTGACTAGCTTGGCCGGTAATGTATCGGCTCCCGCCGCTTTGTTGTTCTTCAAGCGGGTAAATGCTATTCGAATTTCTTCATGGTCGGGTAATAGAACATCTGTTCCATCGTCATCGATTGGGGAATCGGGTTCGCCTTCTCCTGGTGTTGTACTTTTACTGTCATTCAGCAGGTCGGAGAAGTGTTTCCTACATAATCCCAGTATGCCCTGGACATCAATTACCAGATTACGACCTTGTTCTCTACATGAGGATGCTGCGGGCTTGAAACCTTCGTTAAGTCGCTTAATTTTTTCATAAAATTTTGGAGCATTACCTCTGTCTGCCAGCTTCTCAAGCTCTTCGTACTCACGCATTTCCTCCTCTTTCTTTTTTGTTTGGAGATGCGTATCGCTTCCCTCTTCAGCTCTCGGTATCTGTCCCATCCCGCACATGTTGTGGTCGTTTGCAACGTTGCGAGGTAGGCAGTCTGTTTTCTCTCCGCTGCGAGACGGGAATCTTCATCGTACCAGCATGTTTTTTGTCGTTGCCGAAATCCAATTGTTTCCGCTGCAGCGGTACGCAGTGAGTTTGAGATGCCGTTCCCTTATACCGAGATGCTGAGGAGTGCTCTCAGAGAGCAGGAGTGCAAGTCGAGTACAGTATTTCGTGGCTGTCTGTGGCGATTGCTTTTCGACGTCGAACCTTTCTTGTGTTTGTTGACATGCGTTTTTTGCTGCACAGAGGCGAGTGCATATCTTTGTCCGATAATGGTCCGAGTCTATATTTGGTCCTCGGAGCGTACACACGTCTAAAACACAGGAGACATGTCTTCCGTCTATCACAACGTGATCGATTTGGTTCCGCGTGTTTCGATCAGGAGACAGCCAAGTAACTTGATGCATTTTCTTATGCTGGAATCTGGTACTACAGACGACCATATATGAGCGCCTAGAACGCACCTATGTGCGCTGCCCCCGCCACGATGTCAAAATCGTGCTTGGAGATTTCAACGCTAGGATGAGTAAAGAAGGTGCCTTTGGCACAACAGTCGGAAAATTCAGCCTCCATTACGAAACATCGCCAAACGGTCTGAGGCTGATCGACTTCGCCGGGGCCCGAAATATGGTCGTCTGTAGTACTAGATTCCAGAATAAGAAAATCCATCAAGCTACTTGGCTGTCCCCGGATCGAATCACCCGCAACCAGATCGATCATGTTGAGATAGATGGACGACAGCTGGTATGATCAGGATTGTCGTCGCGCAGTGGAGAGAAAACAGACTGCCTACCTCGCACTGTGGCGATCGACTGCAACACGAGCGGGAAGGGAAAGATACCGAGAGCTGAAGAGTTTTTTTTTTTTTTTTGTTGTCGGAGGGGGGATCTTCAAAAGATACCGTATTAAATAGTATACGGCATGCACGATTCATCCCATTCGCTTAAGATACACCAATTTTGGGATCACGCCCAGCAACTCTAAGTTTTGCAGGACTTGCGAAGAGGGACGCCTACGTACTAAACCCTAAACTCCGTCTTCTATAGCT
This sequence comes from Zeugodacus cucurbitae, assembly GCF_028554725.1. Taxonomy (NCBI): domain Eukaryota; kingdom Metazoa; phylum Arthropoda; class Insecta; order Diptera; family Tephritidae; genus Zeugodacus; species Zeugodacus cucurbitae. The sequence goes on along the minus strand of NC_071672.1, from coordinate 29,442,343 downwards.
CTTTATTCTCCCTTGCGGTACCACCGCTAGGTATTTCATCACAAGGGTAAGCTTTAGCCAATTTGCTCATCTCCAATCCAATTTGGTCTACTGGTCACTCGTCATCCTCCTTTCGCTGCTACGTTGCCACTCATTCTTTCTTAGCTCTGTTAGAGCTCTCGCGGACCATGCTCTTACTTGATTCCATACATTTGGTGATTGGATCATGTGCGCCACTATATTTTCTGGTGTGAGGCGTTCCTTTAGTAGTTTCTCCAGTTCCGTTCTTCCACATTCAAAACGAGGACACTCAAAGAATACATGTAATGCGTTTTCGCATCCATTGTCACAGAGGGAGCATTCAGACGCATCGTCATGTCCATACTTTTGTAGGTATTCTCTAAAACAGCCATGTCCAGTCAGGAACTGCGTCAAGTAGTAGTCTGTTTCACCATGCTGTCTTTCTACCCACTTTTGAATGTTTTTGATAAGCCTATATGCCCATCTACCTTTTGTCGTCTCGTCCCAGCGTTTCTGCCATTCATTTAGGCTCTTTTGCCTTTCGTCATTTTTCTCTTCTGTTGTCAGGCGTCTCTCCTGTTATTTCAGTTCCCTCGATATGCCATTCATGTGGAATTTGCGTGGGGAATAGAGTTTGTACTACAGTCTTAAGTAGTTTAGGGCTTGTTGGGTTTTGTCCCTTGCGGCTTCTAACTTTTGTCATTACTATCTTATAGGCATCCCCCATGGGTTTTCTTCTAGTTTTTTGCAGAGCTCTTTAAAGCAGCAGGCCTTGCTCTCTTTAATAGCTTTCTTGAGTTCTTTTCTCTTCTTCTTAAACTGATCCTGCAGCATTAAATACTCAGTTGTTTGTCGCCTCCTTTGGCACAGACGCCTCGCTTTATGACATTCATTTCTTATCGCAGAAATTTCCTCATTCCACCAGTACGCTGGCTTTCTGTTTGAACACTGTTTTTTCCTGTGCATTGATACATCGCAGGCTTTACTGACGAATTTCACGAGTTGCTCCGCCTTCCGTTCCACGTCTAATGCGTCGTTTGGGTTTCCGTCTAACATCAATTTGAAGAGATTTTCATCGAGAGTTTCAATTTTCCAACCTCTGGTTTGCGCCGTCTTGGGGGTCTTACGTCCTTGGGTACGTTCTTGGTTACCAATTTCTAATATAATGGCCAGATGGTCGCTGTGGGTATACAGGTCACTCACCTGCCACTTAGCTGTACGCACTAGGGAGCTGCTAGCGAAAGTGATGTCAAATACGGAACCACGTCCATTCTTTTCAAAGGTATTTTTAGTACCAGTATTTAACAAGGCGATATCCTTTGACGAAAAAGCTTCCAGGAGAGCATCTCCTCGCCTGTTCGTGTATGTACTCCCCCATTCAATCGCCCATGCGTTAAAGTCACCGGCCACAACGTTTATTGTTGTGTTTGATATTTCTCGTACTAGACTATCAAGGAGGATGGAGTCATATGTAGAAGTTCACGTAAGTGAGGAAAGTTTCTGACTGCCATTCACTTGGGAGTGGCCAGGAACGATTCTTTTACATGTGGCTCAAGCAGCTCACAACTTCCGGTCTTAGACCAAGTATCCTCTGGGTAGCTAACAGACATCCGTCTGGAAGCGAGCTAAAGTGAGAAGGCGAATCCCGCTTATGCGGTTGTGCGTAGGGCTTGGGACCCACCACATAAAAACGAATAACCAGTGAATAAGAAACACAGGCCTCGGATGAGAAACCCCCCTTTTGATGACGACCACGGCAAACGTATAAAGGACTATGATTTAAGGGCATGCACCTGGAATGTCCGGACCCTTAATTGGGAAGGTGCCTCTGCCCAGCTGGTTGATGTCCTCGTAAGAGTAAAGGCTGACATCACCGCAATCCAAGAAATGCGATGGACGGGACAAGGACGGAAGAAGGTGGGTCCTTGTGCCATCTACTACAGCGGCCATATAAAGGAGCGCAAATTCGGTGTGGGATTCGTGGTGGGAGAGAGACTCCGTCGTCGAGTCCTGGCATTCACCCCGGTGGATGAACGTGTAGCCACAATCCGCATCAAAGCGAGGTTCTTCAACATATCGCTGATTTGCGCCCACGCCCCGACGGAAGATATGGACGAAGTGATCAAAGATACCTTCTATGAGCGCCTAGAACGTACCTATGAGCGCTGCCACTGCCACGATGTCAAAATCGTGCTTGGCGATTTCAACGCTACGGTGGGTAAAGAAGGTGTCTTTGGCACAACAGTCGGAAAATTCAGCCTCCATGACGAAACATCACCAAACGGTCTGAGGCTGATCGACTTCGCCGGGGCCCGAAATATGGTCATCTGTAGTACTAGATTTCAGCATAAGAAAATCCATCAAGCTACTTGGCTGTCCCCGGATCGAATCACTCGCAACCAGATCGATCATGTTGTGATAGATGGACGACATGTCTCCAGTGTTTTTGATGTGCGTACGCTTCGTGGTCCCAACATCGACTCGCACCACTATCTTGTAGCAGCTAAGATACGCACCCGCCTCTGTGTAGAAAAGCGCACACGTCAACAAACACAAGAAAGGTTCGACATCGAGAAGCTGCAATCACAACCGACAGCCGAACGATTTTCTACTCGACTTGCACTCCTGCTCTCTGAGAGCACTCATCAGCATCTCGGTATAAGGGAGTTGTGGGACGGCATATCAAACTCCTTACGTACAGCTGCAACCGAAACCATTGGCTTTCGGAAAAGCCAAAAAAACAGCTGGTATGATGAGGATTGTCGTCTCGCAGTGGAGAGAAAACAGACTGCCTACCTCGCAATGTTGCGATCGACCGCAACACGAGCGGGATGGGAAAGATACCGAGAGCTGAAGAGGGAAGCGAGACTCATTTGCAGAAAAAGAAAGAAAGAGGCAGAAATGCGTGAGTATGAAGAGCTTGGCAAGCTGGCCGACAGGGGTAATGCTCGAAAATTTTACGAAAATATCCGGCGACTAACTGAAGGTTTCAAGACCGGAGCACACTCCTGTAGGACCCCCAGCGGTGATCTAGTGGTTGATGACCAGAGTATACTGTGTTTGTGGAGCGAACACTTCTCCAGCCTGCTGAATGGCAGTGAAAGTGCAACACCAGGAGATGGCGAACCCGATTCCCCAATCGACGACGATGGAACAGATGTTCCATTGCCCGACCGTGAAGAAGTTAGAATAGCAATTACCCGCTTGAAGAACAACAAGGCGGCGGGGGCCGATGGATTGCCGGCCGAGCTATTCAAATACGGCGGCGAAGAGCTGATAAGGTGCATGCATCAGCTTCTTTGCGAAATATGGTCGGAAGAAAGCATGCCCGACGATTGGAATCTCAGTGTACTCTGCCCAATCCACAAAAAGAGCGTACTGTGTGAAAGACTAAAGCCCACCGGCAACAAACTGATTGGACCTTATCAGTGTGGCTTTAGACCTGGAAAATCAACAACTGACCAGATATTCACCATGCGCCAAATCTTGGAGAAGACCCGTGAAAAAAGGATCGACACACACCATCTATTTGTCGACTTTAAAGCTGCTTTTGACAGCACGAAAAGGAGCTGCCTTTATGCCGCGATGTCTGAATTTGGTATCCCCGCAAAACTAATACGGCTGTGTAAGTTGACGTTGAGCAACACCAAAAGCTCCGTCAGGATCGGGAAGGACCTCTCCGAGCCGTTCGATACCAAACGAGGTTTCAGACAAGGTGACTCCCTATCGTGCGACTTCTTTAACTTGATGCTGGAGAAAATTGATGCTGCAGAGCTAAATAGAGAAGGTACAATCTTCTACAAGAGTGTACAGCGTACGCCGATGATATCGATATCATTGGAAACAACACCCGCGCCGTTAGTTCTGCTTTTTCCCGCCTGGATAAGGAAGCGAAGCGAATGGGTCTGGTGGTGACATGACGAAATATCTCCTGTCATTAAACAAACAGTCAGCGCATTCGCGTCATGGCTCCCACGTCACTGTTGACAGTCATAACTTTGAAGTTGTAGATAATTTCGTATACCTAGGAACCAACATTAACACCGATAATAATGTCAGCCTTGAAATCCAACGCAGAATCACTCTTGCCAACAGGTGCTCCTATGGACTGAGTAGGCAATTGAAAAGTAAAGTCCTCTCTCGACGAACAAAAACTAAACTCTACAAGTCCCTCATCATTCCCGTCCTACTTTATGGTGCAGAAGCGTGGACGGTGTCAACATCCGATGAGACGGCACTAGGAGTTTTCGAGAGAAAGGTTTTGCGGAAGATTTACGGTCCCTTAAACATTGGCAACGGCGAATACCGCAGAAGATGGAATGATGAGCTGTATGTGTTGTTCGACGACATAGACATAGTCCAGCGAATAAAAAGACAGCGGCTACGCTGGCTGGGTCATGTTGTTCGAATGGATGAAAGTGCCCCAGCTCTGAAAGTTTTCGATGCATTACCCGCTGGTGGAAGCCGAGGAAGAGGGAGACCTCCACTCCGGTGGAAGGCCCAGGTGGAGAAGGACCTGTCTTCACTTGGTATTACCAATTGGCGCCAAACCGCCAAAAGGAGAGATGCGTGGCGCATCTCTTTGTGGACTCGGCTATAACCGCGTAAGCGGTTTCTACGCCAGTTAAGAAGAAGAAGAAGACTATCAAGCAATTTTTCGTATTCACTTTGAGGGACGCTTGGCGGGACATAGCAACTATATATGTTTATCCTACAAATTTTTGCTCGTGTGTCACCGGGTTGTTTTGAAAAACTTTGTTTCCACAGGCCCATATTGCTGCTTTATTCGTCAGGTCGGAAGTCCATGTTGCTGTGCTTAGGTTTTTATACTGCTCGCTGATTATTACTACGTCAATTTTTTGTTCAAACACTGTATGTGTGAGTAGATCTTGTGCTGCCTCACAGTGGTTGAGGTTTAGTTGCAATACTCTCATATATTGGCCCTTTTACACGCTTCCTGGTAGAGGGGACATTTTTTGCTACCTATCTGGTGTTCGTAGTTCTCTTTTCCGTTCTTTTTGCATGCACTGCAGGACGGCTTTTTCTCGCAAGTCTTCGCGAGGTGTCCAAGATGTTTTTCAACATCTTCTTTTTCTTCCTTATCTCTGTCCAACCATCTTTTGTTTCCTTCACTTGTCCTTTTTTAGCCGCGATAGGCTTATTAGCGTTCCCCTCCTTTATAATTTCCCTATCTGTCTCCTCCTCAAGGGTGATTTTATTCTTCTTTGGTGGCGTTCGACGCTTCGTCTGTCTTTCGTCCCTCGGTCTCTTAGGTGTGATTTCCGTAGTCACAGGCAAGTGTAAAATGTTCCTTCTCTCCTTGTTCTTAATATATTCTTCTTGCGCCTTTTCGTATAATTTTACCACGTGGTTAAGCAAATCTTTGTGATTGTTGTTAATGGATCGCTGTGGTGGGCGCATCAGCTCCATCAGCCTCTTAAATTCATCCCCCAGTTCCATCATATGGTCTCTATTCGGTTTTGCCTCTTTGGTCAGCGGTGTGCTATCCTGCAACGCTGGCGGTGACGACCTTGCTCTTACGGGCTTTTCCACACTTAGCACTTTTGTGGGCGATCTGCCAAGCCTTGGGACACGTTTAAATGGGTCCGTGTCTATGTTTGGTGTTGTTTTGGACGAGCATGTTTCCAGAACTCTGCTAACTATACCACCAGCGTTTTCATTATCGCTACAAATCGCATCAGTATTTGCACTATTAAAAAATTTTCTCAGGTTTGGTTCCATTCTTTCTTTTTGTTTGTACCAGCGCATCGTGTGCAGGGGGGCGGGCCGAAATAGACAGGAACGGGTATACCTTCGGCGACGATGCCCCTACCCCAGTTCCCTGAGGCCTGTCCTTCGCTTTACCAGTCCCGGAATACACGGACGGACTGGCGCTCGCCCGGGGCAACGCAGACTACTAATCCTGCGCCCAATGCACACTTCTTGACCAGAGCCCGAAGGGGCTGGTTTCTGATACACACCGCGACTGCCACCTCGGCAAAGCAAGCTCACATCACCCTATCAATCTTTCCAACGGAGAAGTCGTTACTAGGATTTTAGGGACTCCCAGTGCGCCACGATGTGTACCGGTCACTTAGTGTTATCAGCCGCACCTAACATGGTGTACAGTCGCTGACCAGGAAGCCGCCCATTTTGGGTCCGTCGCGCCTGGATTTTTGTATTACTCATTATGCCTGTGCATAATGAGGGGCACACATATTTCTATGAGGCGGTGTCGTTTCGCCACAGTCACAGGAACTTCACCGGATTTGCTAGCTTTTATACCGCATCCTCCGCTCCTGCCGCTCATCGTCGGGGTTTGCTTATTCGTTTAGACTTATTTCGCAACTAACCTGCTACTACAGGCCGTCCGGCTATCCGCGACCTGCCGACCCCCCCGGTAGCTTAGAGCCTAGCTGAGTGGAATGCTTCTATTGAAACAGGCCCGTCGGGACTGTTTATTATTTAATAAATTTTACGAAAAGATCCGGCGACTATCAGAAGGTTTCAAGACCGGAGCACACTCCTGTAGGACCCCCAGAGGTGATCTAGTTTTTGATAACCAGAGTTTACTGTGTTTGTGGAGGGAACACTTCTCCAGCCTGCTGAATGACAGTGAAAGAACAACACCAGGAGATGGCGAACCCGATTCCCCAATCGACGACCATGGATCAGATGTTCCATTGCCCGAATGTAAAGAAATTAGAATAGCAATTACCCGCTTGAAGAACAACAAGGCGGCGAGGCCGATGGATTCCCGGCCGAGCTATTCAAATACGGCGGCGAAGAGCTGATAAGGTGCATGCATCAGGTTCTTTGTGGAATATGGTCGGATGAAAGCATGCCTGACGATTGGAATCTCAGCGTACTCTGCCCAATCCACAAAAAGGGAGACCCCACAATCTGCGCTAACTATCGTGGGGTAAGCCTTCTTAACATCGCTTACAAGGTTCTATCGAGCATATTGTGTGAAAGACTAAAGCCCACCGTCAACAAACTGATTGGACCTTATCAGTGTGGCTTTAGATCTGGAAAAATCAACAACTGACCAGACATTCACCATGCGCCAAATCTTGGAGAAGACCCGTGAAAAGAGGATCGACACTCACCATCTATTTGTCGACTTTAAAGCTGCTTTCGACAGCACGAAAAGGAGCTGCCCTTATTGCTTTATGTTTTCTCTCCTCTGCGAGACGGCAATCTTCATCGTACCAGCTTTTTCTTTGTCGTTGCCGAAATCCAATTGTTTCGGTTGCAGCGGTACGCAATGAGTTTGAGATGCCGTTCCCTTATACCGAGATGCTGATGAGTGCTCTCAGAGAGCAGGAGTGCAAGTCGAGTAGAGTATTTCGTGGCTGTCTGTGGCGATTGCTTTTCGACGTCGAACCTTTCTTGTGTTTGTTGACATGCGTATTTTGCTGCACAGAGGTGAGTGCGTATCTTTGCTGCAACTAGATAATGGTCCGAGTCTATATTTGGTCCTCGGAGCGTACACACGTCTAAAACAAAGGAGACATGTCTTCCGTCTTTCACAACGTGATCGATTTGGTTACGCGTGTTTCGATGAGGAGACAGCCAAGTAGCGTGATGCATTTTCTTAAGCTGGAATCTGGTACTACAGACGACCATATTTTGGGCCCCAGCGAAGTCGATCAGCCTAGGGTTTTGCTGATGCTTCGTCATGGAGGCTGAATTTGTGCCAAAGACAACTTCTTTACCCACCCTAGCGTTGAAATCGCCAAGCACGATCTTGACATCGTGCCGGGGGCAGTGCTCGTAGATGCGTTCTAGGCGCTCATAGAAAGTATCTATGGTCACATCGTCCTTCTCCTCCGTTGGGGCGTGGGCGCAAATAAGCGATATGTTGAAGAACCTCGCTTTTATGCGGATTGTAGCTAGACGTTCATCCAACGGGGTGAATGCCAGGACTCGGCGACGGAGTCTCTCTCCTATCACAAATCCAACACCAAATCTTGCGCTCCATTTTATGGCCGCTGTAGTAGATGTCACCAGGACCCACCTTCTTCCGTCCCTGTCCCGTCCTTCGCACTTCTTGGATGGCGGTGATATCAGCCTTTAGTCGTATGAGGACATCAACCAGCTGGGCAGAGGCACCTTCCCAATTAAGAGGCCGGACATTCCAGGTGCATGCCCTTAAATCATTTTCCCTAAAACGTTTGCAGGGGTAGTCATCAAAAGGTGGGTGTCTCATCCGAGGCTTTCTTCGAGTTTTCATTGGTACTTCGTTTTTATGTGGTGGGTCCCAAACCTTACGCACAACCGCAGAAGCGGGTTCGCCTTCTCACTTTAGCTCGCCTTCAAACGGATGTTTGTTAGCTACCCAGAGGATACTTGGTCTAAAACCGGAAGTCGTGAGCTGCTTGAATCATGTGGAGAAGAATCGTTTCTGGCCACTCCCATGTGAATGACAATCAAAAACTTTCCTCACTTACGTGAACTTCTACACATGATCCCAGCCGCGAAAGAATTTACATTCATTTATTTGCATGCATAAACATGTTTTCTCTACATAGAGAACGAGCATTTAACAGCAATTGCATGCTGCACTCGTTGCTTTTTCGCTAGGCAAGAAAGGCAATAATTTGTTTTCATTGCCTTTCAAGCCTAAAAAATGAGTATTGCATTGTCGTCAATACGAGCAAGTGTTGCTTGTTTATGGCTTGTGTGTTCGTTGCTATATAGGTTCACTGCTTATATTGCTTCAAATGTCTTCAAACAAATCACATGCAAAAGGTCGCACATTGCTTTGGTAATTTTAAGTGCACTTGTGCATATTACTATATTCGTAGAACAAGTCTCGTTATTTGCCGGTTGTGTTGTGCGATTTTCCTCTTTATTCTGAAATGCTTAACATAAAGACGACGTCACGACACGACGTAGCGACGGCTCACTACAAATGTCGATTTGAAGCCAGCGTCTTGAACATTTTGAAAACTGGAGCGACATAGCAAACAACAATTTCATTGCTGCCGTACTGATATATTTCACATTAAGAATATTTACATATTTTGTTTAAAGTGATATTTTTAGTGCAAAAAAATTATAAATTGGCCATTAAAGCTATTTTACGCTTCTGCTGGCAAAATAACGTCATACTTGTCAGAACTTTGAAAAATTTTACATTTCACATATTAGTGGCAGCTCTACAGCGGACATTGTCGTCGGAAAAATTAGAAACATGCCTAATTTGGCGACAGCGAAGACTTCAACCCTTTTGTCGCGAAGTCATGCTCTTATCTAAAAATCTGTGCCCATAGGAACGCGTGTATTTTAATATTTGACGGATGTCGCTCGTCGCTTGTCGTCTACTATGTTTTCAGGAATTAAAATTATATGTTTGCGGACTTCTTTTTCAAGTTAATATATTTTGGTATTTTACGCTTCTGCTGGCAAAATAACGTCATACTTGTCAGAACTTTGAAAAATTTTACATTTCACATATTAGTGGCAGCTCTACAGCGGACATTGTCGTCGGAAAAATTAGAAACATGCCTAATTTGGCGACAGCGAAGACTTCAACCCTTTTGTCGCGAAGTCGTGCTCTTATCTAAAAATCTGTGCCCATAGGAACGCGTGTATTTTAATATTTGACGGATGTCGCTCGTCGCTTGTCGTCTACTATGTCTTCAGGAATTAAAATTATATGTTTGCGGACTTCTTTTTCAAGTTAATACATTTTGCATACATAATGCATACACATGTTACTCTATTTGGCGATTATCCACCATTATTTATTATAAGCAAGGGAAGTAATACAGTGGAACTTCTCTAACTCGAATCACCATAATCCACCAAAAAATTCGAGTTAGAGAGACTTCGAGTTATAGTATTTTCATTAAAACACATAAATTTTCAAAAAGCTGTAAAATATAATTTTATACCCAGTTTTATTTTTTTACTTCGCATAAAGTTTTATGTTCATATGTTAAAACATTTATTCTGTGATTTTCTTTGTTGCAGTTTGCTTTGGTTTGGCTCTTCACGTCTGTATCCCATGCCTTGTGTTAGATGATTTATGCAATCCATTACAGTAATATCATATTTTATTCTCGTCAATACGATATAGAGGTACTCTTTTAAAATTCTACCTCGATAGTAAAATTTTAAATTTTGTATTATGCCCTTGTCGAAAAGATTTATGGAAGGAAATTTGTATGAAAATTGCGTTCTATTGCCACTTCGAGAGTTCAAGTTATGGAGAACTTCGAGTTATAGAAATTCGAGTTAGGGAAGGAAATTTGTATGAAATTTGGCTTCCAAACGCCATTGCCAATACAAGTGTTCGAGTTATGGAGATCTTCGAGTTATGGAAGTTCCACTGTCATTCCATATATGATGGAACATATATCATATATCTGTTAAATAATAAGAATATCAAAATTGTTGTTCTATCGTTGTGTCACTATTAAAAGTACTGCCTAAGGTGGTATCCAGCATAAGCTTAAGTTTTTCTTTCGAAGCTTGCAAATATCTGAGGAAAATAAGAAAGTGTTGAATCTTCCCCAGTACTCGCCCCATGTAGCCAGGAAAAAGCCACCGACTATTGCCATGCCCACAAAATGGCGAAAACAGAAAACTTACAAAATGCCATAACTAAGTCTTAAAAAAAGCTTAAAAAGTAAAATTTGGTACAAAGGTTCGCACTAGGAAGGGGCATATTAGGATATAATTTTTTTGAGGAAGTGGGTATGGCCACACCCCCTTCTAGAATTTTTGTACATATCTCGTAAACTGTTAAAGCTATATCTAACCTGGAGTCGTTTTTTTATACAGTCCATAAATGGAGGAAATCGGTTTATAACCACGCCCACCTCCCATACAAAGGTTATGTGAAAACTTCTAAAAATGCTTTAATTCAGTAAGAAAAACCACCAGAAACGTTAAATTTCTTTATAGCGATGGAACAGAAGAACTGCACTCAAAATGGTATACAAAATTTTAAATGGACGCTTCAAAAACCATATAACCGAAATAACTCGCCCAATTTCAATGAAATTCGGTTCATAATATCTGTGTGGCTTCTCAATGATATGCTGTGAAAATAGTTCAAATCGGTTCACAACCACGCCTACTTCCCATTTAACAGAACTTTGAAGTCGATCTGAATCGTTTACTTTACAATATATAAAGTCAGCACTTGTGAAGATATCGAAACAGAACTTTGCAAAAATATTACATTTAAAGAGTGGCATCGTCCTGCTAAAAATCGCCGAAATCGGTCCATAAGTTTTCAAGATCCTATATATCGAATATAAGGACCTCAGTGCTTCTAAGACATTTTTTACCGACAAGTTAAATTTCTCAGATATTTTGAAGAAATTCCGTTTCTTCTAATAATATGTCTCCGTGCCAAAAATTCGTGAACTCGAGCCATAACTTCCTCTAGCTCCCAAATACCTAATATTAGGGTTTTCAAACTTTCAATGGACTTTATGTTATATCTATGGAAGTCCAATAAAAAAATAAATTGCGAGAGTATAAAATGTTCGGTGACACCCGAACTTAGCCTTTCCTTACGTGTTTTTTATATTTTTCTCCATAACTCTTTCGGGCTATTTCTACTTATTTCAATATTTATGAAATTACCCCAAAATGACGCCCTGATTGTTTGCCTCCAGAGTCCATCAAATACAGTGTATCTGCATAGTTTTTTTGTTTTTGCATAGCAATATTGTACAAAGTCCATAGTTAAATATTAAAAATTTCGGAAAACCATTTTGGTTTTATTCTTTAAATTATTGAAAATAAACTAATTGGTTAAATTCTTCATGACCTCACATGCCTTGTACTTACGAAAATCCGTATTAAAACTTAAATCTGTACAAGTTGAAACAAAAAGTGGAATGATTGAACATGCTAGAATATTCTCAGAAGAGCATGTGTTGATTTTTTTGTAAGAATGCCCCGTTCATTTCTTATGAAAGAATACATTGATAATAGATTTTTTGTTGTTTTTGCTTATTCGAGGTCTGAGGTTGTTATCTTTACTTTTGTTGTTTTTTTAACATATTCTATTGCTGGATATATCTTATAATAATACTGTAAAAGAAAAATCATAAAAAACTAAACCTTTGTTATAGAAATTTTTGTGTCAAAAGTTAATTTTTTGTATCAATTTGCATTTTGCAAAGAATTAGTTGACAAACTGTATGTATGCATTACTGGTTACTGGTTTCAATCAAATATAGTTTAGCATGTTTAAAAGAAATTTAACTAACAGACGGTTTCACGAAACAAATTTAAGTGAAAAATAATTATTTTCAGTATCACGATTTGACTTAATTTTTATTTAAATGGTCACGATTTGTCTTTTAAATATTATTTAATTACTGTCATATGCAAAGGCGGCTTCCGCAGAGTTATTGATGCGTCTGGAAAGGGACGGAGTCGACGTCGTCTTTATCCAGGAACCGTGGCTGAACAGTAACGGTATTTCTGGTTTAAGGACGAAGAGCCACAAGCTGCTAGCGGTCAGCGATTCAGGTAGAAACAGAGCCTTTTTGTTAGTGCGAAACGAACTTAATGTGTTCCTTTTGCCTCATTTCAGCAACGGAGACGTTGTCACCGCTTATTTAGAATGCGGCGTGGAAAGGATTTGGCTGATTTCGGGATACATGTCCCACAATGACGAGGTGGATCCACCCCCCATGCTGCTGAGAAAGGCCCCGTTTGAGGCGTAGCGAAAGAACATCAGGGCCATTGTTAATCTCACCTTAGTCTCAAACGCGGTTGCACCTTTGATCTCAGACTGAAAGGTCCTATAAGACCACTCTTTTTCTGACCATAGGTACATCGGGTTTAGTCTGGTCGAAACGCGTCCATCCAACAAATATTATAGAAACTTTAGGAAAACAAACTGGAACCTTTATTCCAAAAGGCTCCTTGCTTACAACTAACGCGGTGGAGGATTACGTAGAAATCTTTAGCTCCGCGTGCAACTATGCCCTGGAGAGCACGAAGCAGAGCCGAAAGACGCTCACTTTCCGAGTAATCCTTCCCCTGGAGGAGTGCAATTTGGAGCAATCCAGACAGATTGTGTGGCCTTCCTGGACCTTTTGAACGAGAGACTTCTGGTATGGGCGATCAATTCATTCAAACCGTTCAAGTTCACTGGACCGAATGGTATCATACCGGCGCAGCTACAGCGGGCCCTCAGCCTTTCATGTAGTTGGTTGATACCCATATATGCAAAATGCATTAGACTTGGTCACATTCCGGGGGCTTGGAGGCAGGTCAGAGTGAAGTTTATACCCAAGGCCGGAAATAGCTCACATGTCGCGGCCAAAGACTTCAGGCCTATCAGTCCTTCCTCTTTTCTACTGAAAACGCTGGATAAGTTGATTGATAAATATGTAAGGGGAAGGATTCTCTGAAATCGACTCTTTTATACGCAGCACGCTTATTGTAAAGGCAGGCCAGTGGATACAGCCTTACACATGGTTGTCTCATGGATAGAGAAGGCTATCAGACATATGGAATATGCGGCGGGAACTTTCTTCGACATTGAGGGGGCTTTCAACAACGTACTGCCGGAAGCGGTAGTAAGGACCCTGAATAGATTCGAGGTTGAGTCCAACCTCAAGTATCTTATTTTCACTATTCTCTGCGACAGAACGATTGTGGCAGAATGGGGCACCATACGGGTGCGACGAGAGGTAAATAGGGGCACTCCTAAGGGAGGAGTCCTCTCACCTCTCCTCTGGATCATGGTCGTAGACGACCTTCTGGGAAAGCTTAAGGAAATCGGATGCCGGGTGATTGCCTATGCAGATGTGGTTCTCATGGTTGAAGGTAAATTTCTGAATACCGTATATGTATTGACTCAAAGTTATCTCGTTGTCGTAACGAATTGGGCTTTGAACAACGGTCTTTCTGTAAAACCTGGCAAGACTGAGCTAGTTCTTTTTACCAGGAGATACAAAATACCGGATGCACCTCTGCCGTCGATGGGAGGAATTTGTCTTCACCCCGCCGACAGCGTAAAGTACCTAGGTGTTGTCTTGGACAGAAAGATTTCTTGGAAAACCAACAATGCGGAAAGAGCAAAAAAAAGCATCGGTTACCCTGTATTGTTGTAGGGGAGCCATTGGTAGTAGATGGGGCCTCTCACTAAAAGTAGTTCTTTGGCTATATGAAACAATAGTCAAGCCTATAATGTTTTACAGTACGTGCCTGGTCACTCTAGTGTCCTCGGGCGCTTCCACTTCATTCCGAGGTTAGCGGACTACCATCATGTTGACGAGCCCTACCCAGGCGGTCACTTCTCTGCTCTTCTACCTTCAAGAGAGGGTTGGGTGGGTAGGAGTCTCTGGAGGAGAGGCGCGGCAAGCTTCTTTACGAATGGGTCGAAGTTAGCGGGAAGGTTGGGGGAGGAGTTTATTGTCCGGAATTTCTCATCAACTTCAGCTTCAGGCTTCCGGACTGCTGTAGCGGGTTTCAAGCGGAAGTGGCGGCCATAAAGGTTACAGCGGATTCACTGCTGCGGAGTGCAGAAGCTTTCAGAGAGGTGACGATCCACTCTGATAGTAGGGCGGCAATATTAGCCTTAAGCTCATTGACTGAGCGCTCCAGGCTGGTAAAGGATTGCCAGTCCTCGCTATCAGTTGCATCGGAACACTTCGCAATCATACTAGTTTAGGCACCCACAGCGGAATTGCAGGAAAATTCAAGGCTGGTGAGCTTGCTAGGCTATGCACTTCGGTCTCACTTACTGTGGAATGGGAACAAATAGGAGCGTCGCTGTCCTCCTGCAACTTGCTTCTGGATGAATGGGTCTCAGCCGAACTGAGCAGGCGCAGGAGAGTCACTAGCACCTGTTTGATCGCAAGAGTCCAAGGGAACTCTTTGCCCTAAACAAGGTCAATCTTTGTAGGTGTTCTAGCTGGCCATTGTCCCATCGGGACTCACGCGGTCAAATTAAAAATTTTACCGGATGTTAACTGTAAAAACTGCCTAAGAGAAGGAGAGGTAGAATCCTCCCAGCATTTCCTTTTAGAATGTCCCGTCTTTGCGAGATCTAGACAAAAGATCCTTGGATACCACTTTTTTAAAAACCTCTGCAAATTTGTGGTAGGTTTTAAGCGCTTAATCGATTCATAAAATAAGTGAGCGGTTGAATTTTACGGCATCACTAAGGATTGCTCTTGATAGTCTATGTGGGTTTCCCTATCTAAGGAAACGGCCTTCGTACATAACCTAACCTAACGGTCATATGTAACCATGGTTACGTTTTTCTATAAGCTGATTTCCAATTTGTTTCCCCTTTTGACAAGGAAATACAATTTATTTGTTTTCTTCAATCAGCTGTTATTCTCACTAACATTCCTGCCTTTTAATTTTTTGGATGTCAAATGTCAATAATGTTGAAATGCAGGAATCTTAAGTGCAAAGTTAAATTAAAATTAAAATTAGAATTAAATGGTACTTAATTTTCAATTAAAAATTTCGTGAAACCGTCTATAAGAATACAATAGATTAAGGATAATTTAATAAAAAACATACCGCCACATTTCATATAGAATTTTTGTAATAACATACAAAATGTATCTGCTTTCGTAAACACCGTACCCAAAATTATCGAAATCGCATCAAAAATCGCTACTGTGATGAAACATATAGATATTGTAACGGATTTCCAAAATAGATCTAATTTAGTTTTTCCAAGGTTTTTGTGATTTCCATGTGCCCTCCACTTGGAACGTTATGCATCTCCTTGAGAACATCAGGAATTCTTTCTTTCGGAATCGCTTTCCCATACTCTATGCAAGCAGCCAGATACCAACATTAAACTGTTCCACTGTGCCCAGTATGCCTTTGCAACTGGACTCTCTTCAGCTATTTCTTCTCTCGTTGGACGCTTGTTCAGCTCCACTCCATGCATTACCAGTTCCAAATCTGGATCTTCTTGTTGACATTTTCGTAATTCCTTTGGTTCCCAGCCTTCTGTAAAAGTTATTGTCATTAATCGGACATCTATAATGTCTTCTTTGGCCTCAGCTTTTGAACAATGTCTGAATTCAAATTGCAAGGACGGCGGGACATCGCATCCGCATTTTCATGACTAATACCTTTGCGATGTTCTATAGAGAAGTCATAACTTTGGAGTCTCTCACTCCATCGTGCCAATTGTCCTTCTGGATTCTTGAATTTCAGAAGCCATTTTAATGCTGCATGATCTGTCCTTACTCGAAATCGCTGACCATAAAGGTACTTATGGAAATGTTTGATGCACTTTACCAACGCCAGTAATTCTCTTCGGGTTACGCAATAATTCTTATCCGGCTTGCTTATTGTCTGGCTGTAATACGCGACCAATTTCTCATTCCCGTTAATGACTTGTGATAGAACGCCTCCGATTGCATAGCAACTAGCATCCGTGTCCAAGACAAACGTTGAGCCTGGAACTGAATATGTTAACATTGGCGCAGTACATAACCCCTCCTTCAGAGTTTGAAAGGCCAATTCCTGTTATTTATTCAACTCAAAGGCTTTGTTCTTCTACGTGAGTTCATGGAGGCTACACTGGCGAAATTTGGAACGAATCGTCGGTAAGAGGTACACAGTCCAAGGAATCTCCACAAGTCGTGTAAATTTTGATGTCTGGGCCAATCTTTCACTGCTATCTTTTCTATCTTTTACTGAGCTGTGCAAATGCCTTTCGTTGTCACCTTGTGTCCTAAATAGCTCATTTCCTTCTTGAACAGAGAACACTTCTTTGGCCTCAGTTTTAAACCAACGCATAGCTAGGCGTTGGAAAACCTCTTCCATTAACGGTAACGTTATTCATATCTTCTATTTATCTGAGAGACAGAGGTTACAGGGCAGGCACTTGGAGAGCCTGCACGCGCCCCTTTCGACTGGCTTGCCTTAGTTTAACGATTAGTTGCTTTTCAGAGTTGGTTGGTCTTCTTCAGCTTTGCGTTTGCGTCCAACTAGTTTATTGGATCGATTAGGTTCCATATTGCAATTACGTGAAATATGACAACTTTTTCCGCAGTTGAATCATTTATCCACGCCAGGCTCTTCTATTTCTACACGATGAGCTTTAAATGTTTTATGGCTCAGTAAGGAGGCAGTCTCGTGCGTTAGAGCAAAGGATACCGTTTCTGCAAAAGTCAATCTTGGACATGCTAGTGCACCATAACGCGTTTTCTCGTCTCGTATACCAATAACGAAACTCTGGATTTGTATATCCTCTATGTACTCCACCGACTTATGCGCATGAGCCAAGTGAGCTAACCTTTCAATTTCCGTAGCAAATTCATGCAAAGACTCACTTGTTTTCTGTTTCTGATTTTACAGTTCTATTTGGAAAATTTGTCTCCTGTGCTCACTCTCATACCGCCTTTCTACAGCACCCATCAAAGCTTCGTAACTGCTTGAAGCGCAATTGGTATAGTTTGAGGAATTTCCGCAGCAGCCCCTTTTAAAACCACGAATAACGCAGCAACTTTGTCTTCAGCATTCCAATTATTCGTAACTACCGTCTTTTCAAATTGGAGTCTGAAAATCTGGAACGGAGTTGTGCCGTCAAATGATGGAGTTTTGACTTTGACAGATCCTGTCCAACACCGATTCGAAAACATATTCGTCAACGTTGATGTTTTCTTCTTCCATGGCCTCTCGCAACCGGGCTTGTAACTCAGCTTTTAACCCAATCGTTGATAAGTCTCGTTGTTCCAACTCCCTTTTAAGTTGTGGTATCTTTAATTCACTGAATTTGGCCGTAATCTCCTACGGAATTTTATTTGCCAAACCCACTTCTGACTCCAATTGTAACGGATTTCCAAAATGAATCGTTTTCGCAAAAACTCTACCTTGAGTTCGATCACTGGATTGTCAAATAAAAGCCACTATTTAATGGCTATAAACTAATTTTTATTTCAAATTCAAAGAAATTAACACTTTATTACTCGTTATACGAGTTTACAACTTATTACTTCTAGTTTCTTGCACTTTACTCGCCAACTATCTAATTAGAACTCTGTCTTGCTGCCAATCCGGCAGCCCTTATATAGCCCTCGACCATTCTGCCAACTACGAATATGGATGTCTGGATAAATCTCGCAAGTTATCGAATTCAATTGTCGATTCTAGTTCATTCTAGCATACATGTTCGTCACAATATACAGAGGTAGTCAAAATTATTTTCACATCGAACGTTTTTTTACAAGTTGCACCGAAAAAATTACAGACTCGCAGTAGTCAAAAGTATTTACCCACATTTTTTTGCGTCAAAAGTATTTCCACACAACATGAACTCTATTATACTGTTATTTTTTAATGATATTTTTTTTTAATTTTAATGCTTAGTCTATGTTGCTAATCCACGGCGTTAAATTCATAATTGGTTACATCGCCTTTGGCATCAATAACAGCCTACTTTATGGTCCGTATTGATTCAACACAAATGTCGGCAATTTCTGCGTTTTCGGCTATTATATCAATTGTCCTCTGATATTTAATGAAACCCTAAATATTTTCAATAAAGTTTAGGTCGGGACTAATCGCAGTCAAAAATTTTGTTAGTAACGATCCTTTATGAAATGGAGCTTTGTCCTGTTGTAAAATTTATTCAATAGTTGGAAAAGGCCGACTGACCACTACAATGACATGGTCATGTGAATTCTGATATATCTGGATGATTTAGGGTCCCTAAATTAGTACCAAATATCCAGAACTTAAGTAAGGAAAACTTCATCAAAAAATCATCATGTCCGATTCTGTTTAGCACCTAAACTGCATATTTCTTATTTTCACGTGGTAAATGCATAAAGCGTTTACTAAACAAGCCCTGGAACCAAAATTCACCACTGTCTGCCCACGACAGGCTTCAGGATCTAATTTAAGGCAAATGACTGGCATATCGCTTTTTTATTTTCGGAAATATTGACCAATATTCGCAAAACGTTAGGTATTTATGTTAACTTTTTTTAATGTCCTGAACAGTGTAGTATCATTGACTGTTCGTGCAATATGCTGATTCGATGTTGCTGCAATATTAAACATATTTATATATAGGTATACATGCAGAGAAAAAATTCTTACGCATAAAGACGAAAACGTTATCGCCGACAAATTTTATAATGATTGATAGACATTATTGTAGATCTGTGTTAAGTGTAAATCATCATAATTTGTAAAACTTTGATTTTTTAATCGTATATTGGAGAAAGTAACAAATGACCAAATTTCATAGTTGGCTTTATCTTGGCTTTGGTGACGATATTGATTACATTCTTCACAGCCAGTCTTGTTTTTTTGCAAAGTTTGATGTTGATTTATGTTACGCAGCATGATGAAAACTCACACTACTTTTAATTGCAAGTGAGTGGGGATAGTCCAGCAATTTTAAATAGTCTGTGGGATAATTTAATATGTCATCCTGGTTTGTAGCTGTGTCAACTCTCCTTTAACGAAATTCTAAATTGTCGCAAGAAGATCAAAGATATCCTTGTTTTTTTACCACCAATATAGGTCATTCAATCAGCCATTTATGTTTATTATATTATGGTTTCATGTCTGGAAAAACACGATGAATAAGCTCCTCTTTCGAGGCCATGAAGTGACAGAAACCCGTTAAAAATGTTATTAATCCATCGAGGTGTCAACTGCGTTGCTACCATTTTCAACTATTTCTACAATCGCAGTATGATATTGTTGGAAAAACAATCGTATGTTATTTGTTAGATTTGTTAATTAGATAATTTTAGGAAAGTGATTAGTTCGTCAGCAACAGTTGATCCAGGAATAGTTTGGCTAAAATCACCTGCCAACAGAATCATGGCTGCACCAAAAATAATTTCGTTGTCGCGTAAATCTTATAAAGTCCTGTGCAGTACCTCCAGCGACTTGAATATCTGGAA
This sequence comes from Zeugodacus cucurbitae, assembly GCF_028554725.1. Lineage (NCBI taxonomy): Eukaryota > Metazoa > Arthropoda > Insecta > Diptera > Tephritidae > Zeugodacus > Zeugodacus cucurbitae. Next base: position 29,422,457 of record NC_071672.1, on the reverse strand, counting down.
AATCTTCTTTATACCTCTTATTTTTGGCGATTTTGCAGACTGGTGTTTCGTTGATTTGCAATTTAGGATTAATTTCAAGGCCGATTTGCCGTTTGTCTGCCTACTAACAAGTGCCAATTTGCCCCTATTCCCATTATAACTGGGCGTTGAAAATGAGTGAAATTGGTTCAGGAATTGCCTCAACCCTCATGTACTATATATGCTGATTTTCGTTTATTTATTGGACTTTATTTCAAATTGTGTGTAATAAAATTCCATCAATAAATTGCGAGAGTATAAAATCTTCGGTTGCCTTTCCCTATTTAAATATTTCAAAACTAAAATCAGCCAGATCGGTTTGGCCCTTCTCGACTTTTTTCGGGACTAACGACACAAATTGTTTGTATGGGTGATTAGAAAATTGTGGATTTTAGACTTTTTCAGGTAATATTTCTAATTTTCTCTCCGTAAGAACCATCCCGGTACCTCTAAAAACATTCTAAACAAAGAATTTCCGAAATCGGTTCAGCGATTCTCGAGTTATGCGCTTAGCAACACATTTTGCGATTCATTTTTATATTATAGATTTAACGTAGGAACCGCTTTAAGCGATTATAGCCGAATCCACCAGAGCGCGCCACTCATTCCTCCTTTTTGCTTTTTGGCTAAAAATCGCCGAAATCGGTCCATAAGTTTTCAAGATCCTATATATCGAATATAAGGACCTCAGTGCTTCTAAGACATTTTTTACCGACAAGTTAAATTTCTCAGATATTTTGAAGAAATTCCGTTTCTTCTAATAATATGTCTCCGTGCCAAAAATTCGTGAACTCGAGCCATAACTTCCTCTAGCTCCCAAATACCTAATATTAGGGTTTTCAAACTTTCAATGGACTTTATGTTATATCTATGGAAGTCCAATAAAAAAATAAATTGCGAGAGTATAAAATGTTCGGTGACACCCGAACTTAGCCTTTCCTTACGTGTTTTTTATATTTTTCTCCATAACTCTTTCGGGCTATTTCTACTTATTTCAATATTTATGAAATTACCCCAAAATGACGCCCTGATTGTTTGCCTCCAGAGTCCATCAAATACAGTGTATCTGCATAATTTTTTTGTTTTTGCATAGCAATATTGTACAAAGTCCATAGTTAAATATTAAAAATTTCGGAAAACCATTTTGGTTTTATTCTTTAAATTATTGAAAATAAACTAATTGGTTAAATTCTTCATGACCTCACATGCCTTGTACTTACGAAAATCCGTATTAAAACTTAAATCTGTACAAGTTGAAACAAAAAGTGGAATGATTGAACATGCTAGAATATTCTCAGAAGAGCATGTGTTGATTTTTTTGTAAGAATGCCCCGTTCATTTCTTATGAAAGAATACATTGACAATAGATTTTTTGTTGTTTTTGCTTATTCGAGGTCTGAGGTTGTTATCTTTACTTTTGTTGTTTTTTTAACATATTCTATTGCTGGATATATCTTATAATAATACTGTAAAAGAAAAATCATAAAAAACTAAACCTTTGTTATAGAAATTTTTGTGTCAAAAGTTAATTTTTTGTATCAATTTGCATTTTGCAAAGAATTAGTTGACAAACTGTATGTATGCATTACTGGTTACTGGTTTCAATCAAATATAGTTTAGCATGTTTAAAAGAAATTTAACTAACAGACGGTTTCACGAAACAAATTTAAGTGAAAAATAATTATTTTCAGTATCACGATTTGACTTAATTTTTATTTAAATGGTCACGATTTGTCTTTTAAATATTATTTAATTACTGTCATATGCAAAGGCGGCTTCCGCAGAGTTATTGATGCGTCTGGAAAGGGACGGAGTCGACGTCGTCTTTATCCAGGAACCGTGGCTGAACAGTAACGGTATTTCTGGTTTAAGGACGAAGAGCCACAAGCTGCTAGCGGTCAGCGATTCAGGTAGAAACAGAGCCTTTTTGTTAGTGCGAAACGAACTTAATGTGTTCCTTTTGCCTCATTTCAGCAACGGAGACGTTGTCACCGCTTATTTAGAATGCGGCGTGGAAAGGATTTGGCTGATTTCGGGATACATGTCCCACAATGACGAGGTGGATCCACCCCCCATGCTGCTGAGAAAGGCCCCGTTTGAGGCGTAGCGAAAGAACATCAGGGCCATTGTTAATCTCACCTTAGTCTCAAACGCGGTTGCACCTTTGATCTCAGACTGAAAGGTCCTATAAGACCACTCTTTTTCTGACCATAGGTACATCGGGTTTAGTCTGGTCGAAACGCGTCCATCCAACAAATATTATAGAAACTTTAGGAAAACAAACTGGAACCTTTATTCCAAAAGGCTCCTTGCTTACAACTAACGCGGTGGAGGATTACGTAGAAATCTTTAGCTCCGCGTGCAACTATGCCCTGGAGAGCACGAAGCAGAGCCGAAAGACGCTCACTTTCCGAGTAATCCTTCCCCTGGAGGAGTGCAATTTGGAGCAATCCAGACAGATTGTGTGGCCTTCCTGGACCTTTTGAACGAGAGACTTCTGGTATGGGCGATCAATTCATTCAAACCGTTCAAGTCCACTGGACCGAATGGTATCATACCGGCGCAGCTACAGCGGGCCCTCAGCCTTTCATGTAGTTGGTTGATACCCATATATGCAAAATGCATTAGACTTGGTCACATTCCGGGGGCTTGGAGGCAGGTCAGAGTGAAGTTTATACCCAAGGCCGGAAATAGCTCACATGTCGCGGCCAAAGACTTCAGGCCTATCAGTCCTTCCTCTTTTCTACTGAAAACGCTGGATAGGTTGATTGATAAATATGTAAGGGGAAGGATTCTCTGAAATCGACTCTTTTATACGCAGCACGCTTATTGTAAAGGCAGGCCAGTGGATACAGCCTTACACATGGTTGTCTCATGGATAGAGAAGGCTATCAGACATATGGAATATGCGGCGGGAACTTTCTTCGACATTGAGGGGGCTTTCAACAACGTACTGCCGGAAGCGGTAGTAAGGACCCTGAATAGATACGAGGTTGAGTCCAACCTCAAGTATCTTATTTTCACTATTCTCTGCGACAGAACGATTGTGGCAGAATGGGGCGCCATACGGGTGCGACGAGAGGTAAATAGGGGCACTCCTAAGGGAGGAGTCCTCTCACCTCTCCTCTGGATCATGGTCGTAGACGACCTTCTGGGAAAGCTTAAGGAAATCGGATGCCGGGTGATTGCTTATGCAGACGTGGTTCTCATGGTTGAAGGTAAATTTCTGAATACCGTATATATTTTTTTTTTTTTTTTTTCAATATTTCTTTATTTATTGAATCTGCTTTGTTTAAAGCCTAACAATAAGTATTAAAATCTTAAATCTATTTACAACTAAGTAAGCTCAAGAATGTGTTTGAGCTTTTTGGCAGGACGTTGCTCTTTAGTAGGCAGGTAGATCTCTTCTTTTTAAACGAGTTTGATTGGAATGTACCAAGGCGTTTGCCAATGGGTTTGGATGTTCACGAAGTTTAGAAATATATTTCTTTCTGCTGTCCTCTATTTCCTTCTTTACCATAGGGATATCAAGATCTTTATGGATATTTTCATTACGCATGTACCATGGTGAACCCGTTATTGTTCTAAGCATTTTAGATTGGAATCTCTGAATTATATCAATGTTGGTTGCACAGGTCGTACCCCACAGTTGAATACCATACATCCAAATCGGTTTTATGATTGCATTGTATAACAGGACTTTGTTGTCTAGGCTAAGTTTAGAATTTTTGTTTAGAAGCCAATTTAAATTTGCTGCTCTTAACTTCATGCAAGTTACTTTACTCGCTATATGTTTCCGCCACGTAAGCCTTCGATCCAGGTGAATCCCAAGATAAGTTACTTCATTCGCTTGGGGTACTAATACATTGTTTATTTTAATTGTCCGACATGTTTCTGGCCTTAGAGAAAATGTAACATGCTTGCATTTTTGCTCATTAATTTTTATACGCCAGTTGGCTAGCCATTCTTCGACACAAGTTAAGTGCTCCTCTAATACTCTTGATGCTCTAATGGGACATTTGTTTCGGCTTACTATGGCTGTGTCATCCGCAAAAGTGGATGTCAATACGTTGTTAGCTATTGGAAGGTCTGCTGTATATATTATGTACAGAGTGGGGCCTAATACACTGCCCTGAGGTACACCGGCCCTTATTGCTCGTTCTTCGGATATAAAATCTGCTACTTTAACCGTAAATTTCCTATTTCTTAAATATGACTCCAATGTTTTATGCAATTCGTAAGGTAAAACGTTTTTGATTTTCCATAAAAGGCCTTCATGCCAGACCTTATCGAACGCCTGAGCTACATCGAGAAAAATAGCTGAACAGTACTCTCTGTGCTCGAATGCTTTCCTGATTTCGTTTGTAATTCTATTCACTTGCTCTACTGTGCCATGTTTAGCACGAAACCCGAATTGATGGGTTGGTATTATATTATTTTCGTGGAGGAAAGGAGACATTTTTGATAGTAAAACTTTTTCGAATATTTTGGAAAGACATGGTAAGAGACTTATTGGTCTGTAGGAAGATGGTTGTGTTAAGTCTTTTCCAGGTTTATCTATCATGATGATCTGCGACTTTTTCTACGAAATTGGATAGTACCCGAAACCAAGAATTGCATTAAAGAGCAAAGAGAGCACTGATATAGCAATATTTGGCAACTCAATTAACATTTTTGGAGTAATATTATCGTGTCCTGAAGACTTTTTCGGATTTAGCTCTTTTAGGATCTTGATAATTTCATAAGTAGACGTCCTAATAGACACGCTTGACTCGTTTGCAGTATTGGGCAAAGTTGGCAACTTAAAGTTGTTTTTTGGTACATTGGGTTGAAATACCTTTTCAAGGTGATTTGCAAAGCAATTTGCCTTTTCCTCATTACTGCGCGCCCAATTACCATTCGACTGTCTTATAGGCATCTTGGAATCTACTGGAGGCTTAAAATACTTTTGGGCTTTCCAAAGGGAGTTTTTCTTGCTAGAATTTGGACACAGGTGCTTTATATAATTTTCAGTATTGTATTCTTCATCGCGTTTAAGTGCTTTTTTTAACTTACGTGCAGCCGATTTCAGTTGACGCAGAGTTGAAGGGGAACGACTTAACTGCCATTCACGTCTCGCTTGCCTTTTCTCATTTACAAGCTTTTCTATTTCATTATTAGTCATGTTTCTAAAAACCTTAACTTTTCTTTTAGGTGTTGCCAAGACAGCTGCATTTGTTATTACATCATTGAATTCCATTACGCTTTCATCAATATCTCTTCCTGTACTTATTTTTAAATCGATATTAATGTGGCTACTGATATATTTTCTATATTTCAACCAGTTAGTTTTAAAAGATGTTAAAGATACTTTTGGCTCAACTATCATGGGCTGTTCGAATAACTTTATTAGTACAGGAGAATGATCTGAAGATAAGTCTGTACATGTATCTGCTGTTATTAGCGATCTATCTATACTTTTGACTACAGCAAAATCTATTAAGTCTGGTATTTTGTTTCTATCACTGGGCCAGTATGTCGGCTTACCAGGAGATATTATATCAAGGTTATTGTGCTTATTTATAATAGTGTTGTACAGCTGTCGTCCTTTCGGATTAATAAGACGTGAGCCCCAGTACATGTGTTTTGCATTATAATCACCACCAGCTAGAAATCTTGGACCTAGCGTTCCAAAAAAATCTTTAAATTCGCAGTCTGTAATTTTAAAACGAGGTGGACAGTATATAGCCGTCAGATTGAGATCAGAACCTCGATTTTTCAATGATATTGTTGTAGCTTGTAGCTGCGCTGTAGCATGTGGTTCTAAAGCATGGTGGTTTAGCCGATTTCTAACCAATACTGCTGTTCCACCGTGCGCCTTTCCATCTGGATGATTTGTAACATGAAGTCTATATCCCGCTATAAAGAAATTGTTTTTATTTGTTAAATGAGTTTCTGATATCAGCATAACATCTATGTTTTTTTCAGTCAGAAATCGTATTAACTCCAGTTTGTGTTGGTTTACACCGTTGGCATTCCATATACAAATATTTAGTATACTCATTTTTTAGATAATAAAGTTTGTAACATTTGATTTTGAGATTTGATCAAATCTTGGATCATGTTTTGCATCGTAGACATGAATTGTGTCATACATTGAGTCAGATTTAGAATCATATTTTCAATACCTCCACTTGGTGGATTTTGCGGTTGTTGCATTTGCACAGCGTTGCCTTTTACCACATTTGCATAGCTTCCCTGGACAAAGATATCCTTAGAATTACCAGGTTTCGAACTCTGGTCTGTAATTACTACATTTTCGTTACGAGGGATATTCAACATTTGGTTACGACGAGCTTGAATTCCCAGTGACAATTTTGATTTCAAGTCTTTATATACAGGGCAGCCCCTGTAGTTAGCAGTATGATTTCCTCCACAGTTACTGCATTTTTTATTTGTATCCTCTTTTTTAAGAGTGCATTTTGATGTTGGGTGCAAATCACCACATACCACACAAACACTGCGTAGAGTGCAATATGATTTGGTATGCCCATACTCTTGGCAGTTAGTGCATTGTACCGGACCATTTCTTTTATGAGGTTCTTCAACGGTAATTCTACGATGGAGTAAATATTTTAAATTGTATATTGGGTGTGTTTCATTCTTTTTTATAGGATTAGAGTTTGGCAACAATTCAATTTTAAACATTGGTTGTGGTACTTTATTTCTATTGAAGATATTTACCACATTTTTAATTCCAAAGCCGCATTCTTCAAGGGCTTCTTTGATATCATTAGATTTTACCGAAGACTCAATGCCTTTTACAACAACAACTAGGCCTTTAGAGCTCTTCAGTTGATAAGAATAATAATTCTTGTTGTTATTTGACAAAAATTTCACTATATCCATAAAACTTTTCTCAGTGTAGGATTGTATTTTAGTTTCATCAATCTTGCCTTTTTTCAAAGGCACGATATGAAAATTGTTGGTACCTACAATTTCACTGAGTTTATCAACAAGTGCATTTGAGCTACGCTCACGTAAATATATTGGCGGCGGCTTAGCATTCGCGACTGTGGTGGCACCCTTCGCATCGTCGTCCAAACCATTGCTTAGTATGGCAAATCTGTTGCCATTTAAATTTCCAGGCTTATTTGTATTAAGCGTGGCGGGTTGAAACTTTTTGGCATTAACCGCTGTCTTGATAGGACTTGATTTCCTTTTTATGTTGACGTAGCGGTCAATGCCAGTCTGTACAGATTGTACTTTTCTCTTCGGTACATGCTCACCTTGCATTGTTTTAGCACGCTTATTGTAAAGGCAGGCCAGTGGATACAGCCTTACACATGGTTGTCTCATGGATAGAGAAGGCTATCAGACATATGGAATATGCGGCGGGAACTTTCTTCGACATTGAGGGGGCTTTCAACAACGTACTGCCGGAAGCGGTAGTAAGGACCCTGAATAGATACGAGGTTGAGTCCAACCTCAAGTATCTTATTTTCACTATTCTCTGCGACAGAACGATTGTGGCAGAATGGGGCGCCATACGGGTGCGACGAGAGGTAAATAGGGGCACTCCTAAGAGAGGAGTCCTCTCACCTCTCCTCTGGATCATGGTCGTAGACGACCTTCTGGGAAAGCTTAAGGAAATCGGATGCCGGGTGATTGCTTATGCAGACGTGGTTCTCATGGTTGAAGGTAAATTTCTGAATACCGTATATGTATTGACTCAAAGTTATCTTGTTGTCGTAACGAGTTGGGCTTTGAACAACGGTCTTTCTGTAAAACCTGGCAAGACTGAGCTAGTCCTTTTTACCAGGAGATACAAAATACCGGATGCACCTCTGCCGTCGATGGGAGGAATTTGTCTTCACCCCGCCGACAGCGTAAAGTACCTAGGTGTTGTCTTGGACAGAAAGATTTCTTGGAAAACCAACAATGCGGAAAGAGCAAAAAAAGCATCGGTTACCCTGTATTGTTGTAGGGGAGCCATTGGTAGTAGATGGGGCCTCTCACTAAAAGTAGTTCTTTGGCTATATGAAACAATAGTCAAGCCTATAATGTTTTACAGTACGTGCCTGGTCAGTCTAGTGTCCTCGGGCGCTTCGACTTCATTCCGAGGTTAGCGGACTACCATCATGTTGACGAGCCTTACCCAGGCGGTCACTTCTCTGCTCTTCTACCTTCAAGAGAGGGTTGGGTGGGTAGGAGTCTCTGGAGGAGAGGCGCGGCAAGCTTCTTTACGAATGGGTCGAAGTTAGCGGGAAGGTTGAGGGAGGAGTTTATTGTCCGGAATTTCTCATCAACTTCAGCTGCAGGCTTCCGGACTGCTGTAGCGTGTTTTAAGCGGAAGTGGCGGCCATAAAGGTTACAGCGGATTCATTGCTGCGGAGTGCAGAAGCTTTCAGAGAGGTGACGATCCACTCTGATAGTAGGGCGGCAATATTAGCCTTAAGCTCATTGACTGAGCGCTCCAGGCTGGTAAAGGATTGCCAGTCCTCGCTATCAGTTGCATCGGAACACTTCGCAATCATACTAGTTTAGGCACCCACAGCGGAATTGCAGGAAAATTCAAGGTTGGTGAGCTTGCTAGGCTATGCACTTCGGTCTCACTTACAGTGGAATGGGAACAAATAGGAGCGTCGCTGTCCTCCTGCAACTTGCTTCTGGATGAATGGGTCTCAGCCGAACTGAGCAGGCGCAGGAGAGTCACTAGCACCTGTTTGATCGCAAGAGTCCAAGGGAACTCTTTGCCCTAAACAAGGTCAATCTTTGTAGGTGTTCTAGCTGGCCATTGTCCCATCGGGACTCACGCGGTCAAATTAAAAATTTTACCGGATGTTAACTGTAAAAACTGCCTAAGAGAAGGAGAGGTAGAATCCTCCCAGCATTTCCTTTTAGAATGTCCCGTCTTTGCGAGATCTTGACAAAAGATCCTTGGATACCACTTTTTTAAAAACCTCTGCAAATTTGTGGTAGGTTTTAAGCGCTTAATCGATTCATAAAATAAGTGAGGGGTTGAATTTTACGGCATCACTAAGGACTGCTCTTGATAGTCTATGTGGGTTTCCCTATCTAAGGAAACGGCCTTCGTACATAACCTAACCTAACGGTCATATGTAACCATGGTTACGTTTTTCTATAAGCTGATTTCCAATTTGTTTCCCCTTTTGACAAGGAAATACAATTTATTTGTTTACTTAAATCAGCTGTTATTCTTACTAACATCCCTGCCTTTTAATTTTTTGGATGTCAAATGTCAATAATGTTGAAACGCAGGAATCTTAAGTGCAAAGTTAAATTAAAATTAAAATTAGAATTAAATGGTACTTAATTTTCAATTAAAAATTTCGTGAAACCGTCTATAATAATACAATAGATTAAGGATAATTTAATAAAAAACATACCGCCACATTTCATATAGAATTTTTGTAATAACATACAAAATGTATCTGCTTTCGTAAACACCGTACCCAAAATTATCGAAATCGCATCAAAAATCGCTACTGTGATGAAACATATAGATATTGTAACGGATTTCCAAAATAGATCTAATTTAGTTTTTCCAAGGTTTTTGTGATTTCCATGTGCCCTCCACTTGGAACGTTATGCATCTCCTTGAGAACATCAGGAATTCTTTCTTTCGGAATCGCTTTCCCATACTCTATGCAAGCAGCCAGATACCAACATTAAACTGTTCCACTGTGCCCAGTATGCCTTTTCAACTGGACTCTCTTCAGCTATTTCTTCTCTCGTTGGACGCTTGTTTAGCTCCACTCCATGCATTACCAGTTCCAAATCTGGATCTTCTTGTTGACATTTTCGTAATTCCTTTGGTTCCCAGCCTTCTGCAAAAGTTATTGTCATTAATCGGACATCTATAATGTCTTCTTTGGCCTCAGCTTTTGAACAATGTCTGAATTCAAATTGCAAGGACGGCGGGACATCGCATCCGCATTTTCATGACTAATACCTTTGCGATGTTCTATAGAGAAGTCATAACTTTGGAGTCTCTCACTCCATCGTGCCAATTGTCCTTCTGGATTCTTGAATTTCAGAAGCCATTTTAATGCTGCATGATCTGTCCTTACTCGAAATCGCTGGCCATAAAGGTACTTATGGAAATGTTTGATGCACTTTACCAACGCCAGTAATTCTCTTCGGGTTACGCAATAATTCTTATCCGGCTTGCTTATTATCTGGCTGTAATACGCGACCAATTTCTCATTCCCGTCAATGACTTGTGATAGAACGCCTCCGATTGCATAGCAATTAGCATCCGTGTCCAAGACAAACGTTGAGCCTCGAACTGAATATGTTAACATTGGCGCAGTACATAACCCCTCCTTCAGAGTTTGAAAGGCCAATTCCTGTTATTTATTCAACTCAAAGGCTTTGTTCTTCTTCGTGAGTTCATGGAGGCTACACTGGCGAAATTTGGAACGAATCGTCGGTAAGAGGTACACAGTCCAAGGAATCTCCACAAGTCGTGTAAATTTTGATGTCTGGGCCAATCTTTCACTGCTATCTTTTCTATCTTTTACTGAGCTGTGCAAATGCCTTTCGTTGTCACCTTGTGTCCTAAATAGCTCATTTCCTTCTTGAACAGAGAACACTTTTTTGGCCTCAGTTTTAAACCAACGCATAGCTAGGCGTTGGAAAACCTCTTCCACTAACGGTAACGTTATTCATATCTTCTATTTATCTGAGAGACAGAGGTTACAGGGCAGGCACTTGGAGAGCCTGCACGCGCCCCTTTCGACTGGCTTGCCTTAGTTTAACGATTAGTTGCTTTTCAGAGTTGGTTGGTCTTCTTCAGCTTTGCGTTTGCGTCCAACTAGTTTATTGGATCGATTAGGTTCCATATTGCAATTACGTGAAATATGACAACTTTTTCCGCAGTTGAATCATTTATCCACGCCATAATTTCCAGGCAGGCTCTTCTATTTCTACACGATGAGCTTTAAATGTTTTATGGCTCAGTAAGGAGGCAGTCTCGTGCGTTAGAGCAAAGGATACCGTTTCTGCAAAAGTCATTCTTGGACATGCTAGTGCAGCATAACGCGTTTTCTCGTCTCGAATACCAATAACGAAACTCTGGATTTGTATATCCTCTATGTAGTCCACCGACTTATGCGCATGAGCCAAGTGAGCTAACCTTTCAATTTCCGTAGCAAATTCATGCAAAGACTCACTTGTTTTCTGTTTCTGATTTTACAGTTCTATTTGGAAAATTTGTCTCCTGTGCTCACTCCCATACCGCCTTTCTACAGCACCCATCAAAGCTTCGTAACTGCTTGACGCGCAATTGGGTATAGTTTGAGGAATTTCCGCAGCAGCCCCTTTTAAAACCACGAATAACGCAGCAACTTTGTCTTCAGCATTCCAATTATTCGTAACTACCGTCTTTTCAAATTGGAGTCTGAAAATCTGGAACGGAGTTGTGCCGTCAAATGATGGAGTTTTGACTTTGACAGACCCTGTCCAACACCGATTCGAAAACATATTCGTCAACGTTGATGTTTTCTTCTTCCATGGCCTCTCGCAAACGGGCTTGTAACTCAGCTTTTAACCCAATCGTTGATAAGTCTCGTTGTTCCAACTCCCTTTTAAGTTGTGGTATCTTTAATTCACTGAATTTGGCCGTAATCTCCTACGGAATTTTATTTGCCAAACCCACTTCTGACTCCAATTGTAACGGATTTCAAAAATGAATCGTTTTCGCAAAAACTCTACCTTGAGTTCGATCACTGGATTGTCAAATAAAAGCCACTATTTAATGGCTATAAACTAATTTTTATTTCAAATTCAAAGAAATTAACACTTTATTACTCGTTATACGAGTTTACAACTTATTACTTCTAGTTTCTTGCACTTTACTCGCCAACTATCTAATTAGAACTCTGTCTTGCTGCCAATCCAGCAGCCCTTATACAGCCCTCGACCATTCTGCCAACTACGAATATGGATGTCTGGATAAATCTCGCAAGTTATCGAATTCAATTGTCGATTCTAGTTTATTCTAGCATACATGTTCGTCACAATATACAGAGGTAGTCAAAATTATTTTCACATCGGACGTTTTTTTACAAGTTGCACCGAAAAAATTACAGACTCGCAGTAGTCAAAAGTATTTACCCACATTTTTTTTGCGTCAAAAGTATTTCCACACAACATGAACTCTATTATACTGTTATTTTTTAATGATATTTTTTTAATTTTAATGCTTAGTCTATGTTGCTAATCCACGGCGTTAAATTCATAATTGGTTACATCGCCTTTGGCATCAATAACAGCCTACTTTATGGTCCGTATTGATTCAACACAAATGTCGGCAATTTCTGCGTTTTCGGCTATTATATCAATTGTCCTCTGATATTTAATGAAACCCCAAATATTTTCAATAAAGTTTAGGTCGGGACTAATCGCAGTCAAAAATTTTGTTAGTAACGATCCTTTACGAAATGGAGCTTTGTCCTGTTGTAAAATTTATTCAATAGTTGGAAAAGGCCGACTGACCACTACAATGACATGGTCATGTGAATTCTGATATATCTGGATGATTTAGGGTCCCTAAATTAGTACCAAATATCCAGAACTTAAGTAAGGAAAACTTCCTCAAAAAATCATCATGTCCGATTCTGTTTAGCACCTAAACTGCATATTTCTTATTTTCACGTGGTAAATGCATAAAGCGTTTACTAAACAAGCCATGGAACCAAAATTCACCACTGTCTGCCCACGACAGGCTTCAGGATCTAATATAAGGCAAATGACTGGCATATCGCTTTTTTATTTTCGGAAATATTGACCAATATTCGCAAAACGTTAGGTATTTATGTTAACTTTTTTTAATGTCCTGAGCAGTGTAGTATCATTGACTGTTCGTGCAATATGCTGATTCGATGTTGCTGCAATATTAAACATATATATATATAGGTATACATTAAATTAGTAAATCTTTCAATGTAGAGAAAAAATTCTTACGCATAAAGACGAAAACGTTATCGCCGACAAATTTTATAATGATTGATAGACATTATTGTAGATCTGTGTTAAGTGTAAATCATCATAATGTGTAAAACTTTGATTTTTTAATCGTATATTGGAGAAAGTAACAAATGACCAAATTTCATAGTTGGCTTTATCGTGGCTTTGGTGACCCTATTCCCATTATAACTGGGCGTTGAAAATGAGTGAAATTGGTTCAGGAATTGCCTCAACCCTCATGTACTATATATGCTGATTTTCGTTTATTTATTATAGTGAGGCCTTTTCAAGCGACCTCTACAAAGCCCATTTCGATACGATGTCGAGATTCCTCTGCTAGTGCTGGCGAATCTGCCATGCATGACAGCTCCAAAAGTAAAAAAAAAACATTTAAATCCTAAATATTTTGTAAACGTTTTCTTTTTGATTAGAAAAAAATTTTTTATCCTAATGTCATTCCAATTGGCTAACCCTATAAGGGCTATATAACATATTCGAAGGCTTTCCAATTCTGGAACACGCAACATATAAAAGGCCGTACGAAAAGCACGGATTTTCTAAATCTAACCCAAAAAATGTCATTGTGCCTTGTGGCTTGGGGTGTAAATGAGGTGTGGTAGCTTCTTTGCGTATCCAGTTGCAGTTTACCTATCATGCTCAACTTCAGGGTCACTGCTAAGAGAGAGGGGCCACTCCGACTTACTCGGTTTAAGGGTTCGACAAAGATGCACAGCGTCTGTCTATCCGGAGGTGCGGCTTCAAGCGGGCGTCTGTCTTGAAGTAAGCGGCTCGCTATATAAACGTAGTATAAAATTTTATTCCATAACCAGGATTATGCGTTGGGTTTGAGACCCGCCATGTAAAACAAAATCCAATGAAACGACCAATAAAGCCTTGGTCCCTGCAAACGAACAAAGGACCCTCTATAGGGGAGGTGTCCCTATCCAGCTGGAAGATGTCCTGGAAAAATATGGGGCTGACATCACTGCCTTCCAGGAAATGCGACGAATGGGGCATGGTTGTAATAAATGACAATGATGTGACATCTACTACAGCTGTCTTGCAACGGAGCACATATTTGGTGTCGATTTTGTGGTGCGGCGGAGACCACCCCTACTCGTTTCCGGATTCATAGTACAATACTACATGTGTATCACTATGCTGATATACACACTCTCCCATCCATATGTATGTACTTTCTCGTTTCTTGTGTGGGTTCATATGAAAAAAGGAAAATAAGGAAACTTCTAACATGAAATTATATTTTATTTGCAATGAGCTAAAACTTATTACGAACTCTAGTCTTTGATGTCCGCTGTCTTTCTCTCTGATTATGAAGGCGTTGGGAACGCTCAGAGTTCGAGTCCCTAGTGAGAGCTGGTATATTACTAATATTTTGTTCTTCAAGCCGCTGCATACGCTCCGTACTCGACTCTAAAGCGCGTAGTTGGGAGGTTTTGAAATTTTGTTCAGCAAGCAGCTGCGAGCGCTTGTTACTCGACTCTCTGGCACGCAATTGCCAGACATTGACAATTTTCAGTTTCAGATTAAGATTCTCCATCACGGAGTCTTTTTGATACCCTTACCTGGGAACTATTTCCAGAAAGTTGAGATTCCAGTAATAAATATAACCTATTTTAATGTAGCTCTCCAATGGTGAAAGAATTTTTAAAATCGCAAAGTACCTTTTGAGTTTATTCATTACAAACATTCATACAAATCTTTCCTCCTCATAATCTATAATATAAAAATGAATCGATAAATGTGTTGTTAGTCTCGCAAGTCGAAAACGGCGAAACCGATCAGGCTAATTGAAGCCTTGAAATATTTGGGGAAGGCCAGGAAAGGTTTAGAATGGAAGTAAATATGGAAAAATTGCGAGGAAGATAATAATAAGAGCATTTTATTTGATATTTTTTTCAATATTTCCTTATTTATTGAATCTGCTTGTTTTTAAGCCTAACAATAAATTATAAAATCTTAAATCTATTTAAAAACTAGACCAGATCAAACGAGTGATTGAGCTAGATTGTTGAAACGTTGCTCTTTAGTATGCAGGCATATCCCTTCTTTTGAGGCGTGTTTGATCGCAGGAATGTACTAAAGCATTAGCCAATGGGTTTGGGTGATCACGGAGTTTAGATATATATTTCAATCTGCTGTCGTCTACTGCTTTCTTTACCATAGCGATACCAAGATCTTTATGGATATTTTCATTGTGAATGTACCATGGTGAGCACGTCATTGTTCTAAGTATTTTCGATTGGAACCTTTGTATTATATCAATATTAGTTGCACAGGTCGTACCCCACAGTTGAATGCCATACATCCAAATCGGCTTTATGACCGCATTGTATAAAAGTACTTTGTTGTCTAGGCTAAGTTTAGAGTTTTTATTAAATTGGCAACAAAATTATAAAAAAAAAAAAAAAAAAAAAAATATTTTGAAAGTTGTCATTGTTGCATCGCTAAAATATTATTGCCATTGTTCAATTGCATAAGGTTGTGTCGATAGCTCAAAACAATTTGTAACAAGTAAAGAAACGCTAAGTTCGGCTGCATCCGAACAGTTTATACTCTCGCAATTTATCGATGCAATTTTATCAAGATATTTTGAAAGTTGTCATTGTTGCATCGCTAAAATATTTTTGCCATTGTTCAATTGCATAAGGTTGTGTCGATAGCTCAAAACAATTTGTAACAAGTAAAGAAACGCTAAGTTCGGCTGCATCCGAACAGTTTATACTCTCGCAATTTATCGATGCAATTTTATCAAGATTACACACAATTTGACCCATATATTCGGCATAAAGACCACTAGAATAACGAAAATGATCATATATGGTATATGAGGGCTGAGGTAATTCCTGAACCGATTTCACTCATTTTCACCACCAAGGTATAGCTTGAGGGACAACTTGGCACCTGTTAGTAGGCATATAAACGGTACATTCAGCCTTGATATGACTCCTAAATTACAAAGCTGACGAAGTAAGCATGCCTAAAATCATCTAATTTTTTTCAGTTTTTGCAACAATATCAGACTGGGACTGAGTAGGGTCGCAGTTGACACTTCGACGGATTAATAACATTTCCAACAGATTTCAGTCACTTTATGGAACCATAAATGGCTGATTGACCTATTTTGGTGGTAAAAAACAAAGATATCAATGATCTCAATGCGATAATTTAGAATTTCGTTCCAAGAGAGTTGACACAGTTACAAACCAGGATGAAGTAGTCAATTATCCCACAGACTATTTAAAATTGACTAAACTATCAACACTCACTTTGCAATTAAATGTAGCGTGAGTTGTCATCATGCTGCCTAACATAAATCAACCTCGACTCTGCAATAGAACAAGATTAAGGTAATCAATATCGTCACCGAAGCCAAGATTGAGCCAACTATGAAATTTGCTCATTTGTTTCATACTTTAATATACGTTTAAAAAAATTCAAAGTTTAACAAATTATGATGACTAACGCTTAATGCAGATTTACAATAATGTATATCAATCAATATATCGGTTATAACGGTTTCCTCTTTATGCGTAAGATTTTTTTTACTATATTGAAAAATTTACTAATTTAATGTATAAACGTGTTGTCGGGTTTGTTAGTAGTAGTATAGATCACTGAACTGCTTTAGCTAACTAGAATCACTGAACTCTACTGTAATCTAACTAGAATCACCGAATTGCTATTAGGGATGCAAACATCGTGATGTTTCTTCAAAACCCATCGAAATCAAAAACATCGGCCATTAAAACATCGATGTGTTTTTTAACTTTCTCTAAATTTAGTGTGAAAAGCTAAGGGAAAAGAAGAAGCAGAAGCATAAATAAATGAAATGTAGTACGTCTTAAGTTGATACATTTTATTTTATACATTATATGTCTGTTAAAGTTTTTTCTCAATAAATAACAGAATTTCAAAACAACGACATGGAAAGTTTTTTCACTGTCATTTATTTTCGATTTTACTTCTGCGTGATAGTTGCCCTGGGTTTAGAAAACAGTCGTTTACTCGGCACTGAAGTGGCCACAATGTGTAAATATTAATAAGCCTATTTATACAACTCCGGAAACACAGTATTCATGTCAACCCAAACTCTATTGGCTTCTGATTGGTAGGGGTAACAGTCGAGATACACTTTCTCTTCAACCTTCCGTCCCTGTAACAGATACACTTAGTAGAGGAATGTAACGAGATACACTTTCTCTTCAACCTTCCGTCCCTGTAATTGTAGATAAATTTGACAGCTTGCATTTCACCTTTTGGTGGACCAAATGTTTATTCTGGTTCCAAATATCAAACGAGTATTCTGTTTCACACTCATCCGAAGATTCTGTTGTATCAGCACGATTCTTTGAATTTTTTATGAAACAAAAAAATATTATTTCTTTTAGCCATAGCATCTTTAAATTTGAATCTCTCATCTAACGCAGTAGCCTACGCCAGAATTAAATTGTATAAAGAAATCATAAAAGTAACCGCAGTATTGTCCAAGCGCACATTACCTTAACGAATTCTCCGTATTTTACAAAAATCGAATTCCAATGTAATGAAGCGTATCCAAATAGAGGGTTTCGAGTTAGTAACCGAAAAAGTGTGAAGTAAAATTTTTATATAAAACATCGACATAAAACATCGTTGAAAGTGACATCGATATTTTTAAATTCAAGACATCGATGCTTTTTGACGAAAACATCGATGTTTCAAAAATATCGATACATCGTTTGCATCCCTAATTGCTATCGACACTGCAATCTAACCTGAGTCACTGCACTGCTATAACTATTGTGATCGAATTAGAATAACTGAACTGATACAGCTACTGTGATCGAATTAGAATAACTGCACTGCCGTGATCGAATTAAGTATTGAATTGCTATAGCTGTCCCTATCCAGCTGGAAGATGTCCTGAAAAATATGGGGCTGACATCACTGCCTTCCAGGAAATGCGACGAATGGGGCATGGTTGTAATAAATGACAATGATGTGACATCTACTACAGCTGTCTTGCAACGGAGCACATATTTGGTGTCGATTTTGTGGTGCGGCGGAGACCACCCCTACTCGTTTCCGGATTCATAGTACAATACTACATGTGTATCACTATGCTGATATACACACTCTCCCATCCATATGTATGTACTTTCTCGTTTCTTGTGTGGGTTCATATGAAAAAAGGAAAATAAGGAAACTTCTAACATGAAATTATATTTTATTTGCAATGAGCTAAAACTTATTACGACCTCTAGTCTTTGATGTCCGCTGTCTTTCTCTCTGATTATGAAGGCGTTGGGAACGCTCAGAGTTCGAGTCCCTAGTGAGAGCTGGTATATTACTAATATTTTGTTCTTCAAGCCGCTGCATACGCTCCGTACTCGACTCTAAAGCGCGTAGTTGGGAGGTTTTGAAATTTTGTTCAGCAAGCAGCTGCGAGCGCTTGTTACTCGACTCTCTGGCACGCAATTGCCAGACATTGACAATTTTCAGTTTCAGATTAAGATTCTCCATCACGGAGTCTTTTTGATACCCTTACCTGGGAACTATTTCCAGAAAGTTGAGATTCCAGTAATAAATATAACCTATTTTAATGTAGCTCTCCAATGGTGAAAGAATTTTTAAAATCGCAAAGTACCTTTTGAGTTTATTCATTACAAACATTCATACAAATCTTTCCTCCTCATAATCTATAATATAAAAATGAATCGATAAATGTGTTGTTAGTCTCGCAAGTCGAAAACGGCGAAACCGATCAGGCTAATTGAAGCCTTGAAATATTTGGGGAAGGCCAGGAAAGGTTTAGAATGGAAGTAAATATGGAAAAATTGCGAGGAAGATAATAATAAGAGCATTTTATTTGATATTTTTTTCAATATTTTCTTATTTATTGAATCTGCTTGTTTTTAAGCCTAACAATAAATTATAAAATCTTAAATCTATTTAAAAACTAGACCAGATCAAACGAGTGATTGAGCTAGATTGTTGAAACGTTGCTCTTTAGTATGCAGGCATATCCCTTCTTTTGAGGCGTGTGTGATCGCAGGAATGTACTAAAGCATTAGCCAATGGGTTTGGGTGATCACGGAGTTTAGATATATATTTCAATCTGCTGTCGTCTACTGCTTTCTTTACCATAGCGATACCAAGATCTTTATGGATATTTTCATTGTGAATGTACCATGGTGAGCACGTCATTGTTCTAAGTATTTTCGATTGGAACCTTTGTATTATATCAATATTAGTTGCACAGGTCGTACCCCACAGTTGAATGCCATACATCCAAATCGGCTTTATGACCGCATTGTATAAAAGTACTTTGTTGTCTAGGCTAAGTTTAGAGTTTTTATTAAATTGGCAACAAAATTATAAAAAAAAAAAAAAAAAAAAAAAATATTTTGAAAGTTGTCATTGTTGCATCGCTAAAATATTATTGCCATTGTTCAATTGCATAAGGTTGTGTCGATAGCTCAAAACAATTTGTAACAAGTAAAGAAACGCTAAGTTCGGCTGCATCCGAACAGTTTATACTCTCGCAATTTATCGATGCAATTTTATCAAGATATTTTGAAAGTTGTCATTGTTGCATCGCTAAAATATTTTTGCCATTGTTCAATTGCATAAGGTTGTGTCGATAGCTCAAAACAATTTGTAACAAGTAAAGAAACGCTAAGTTCGGCTGCATCCGAACAGTTTATACTCTCGCAATTTATCGATGCAATTTTATCAAGATTACACACAATTTGACCCATATATTCGGCATAAAGACCACTAGAATAACGAAAATGATCATATATGGTATATGAGGGCTGAGGTAATTCCTGAACCGATTTCACTCATTTTCACCACCAAGGTATAGCTTGAGGGACAACTTGGCACCTGTTAGTAGGCATATAAACGGTACATTCAGCCTTGATATGACTCCTAAATTACAAAGCTGACGAAGTAAGCATGCCTAAAATCATCTAATTTTTTTCAGTTTTTGCAACAATATCAGACTGGGACTGAGTAGGGTCGCAGTTGACACTTCGACGGATTAATAACATTTCCAACAGATTTCAGTCACTTTATGGAACCATAAATGGCTGATTGACCTATTTTGGTGGTAAAAAACAAAGATATCAATGATCTCAATGCGATAATTTAGAATTTCGTTCCAAGAGAGTTGACACAGTTACAAACCAGGATGAAGTAGTCAATTATCCCACAGACTATTTAAAATTGACTAAACTATCAACACTCACTTTGCAATTAAATGTAGCGTGAGTTGTCATCATGCTGCCTAACATAAATCAACCTCGACTCTGCAATAGAACAAGATTAAGGTAATCAATATCGTCACCGAAGCCAAGATTGAGCCAACTATGAAATTTGCTCATTTGTTTCATACTTTAATATACGTTTAAAAAAATTCAAAGTTTAACAAATTATGATGACTAACGCTTAATGCAGATTTACAATAATGTATATCAATCAATATATCGGTTATAACGGTTTCCTCTTTATGCGTAAGATTTTTTTTACTATATTGAAAAATTTACTAATTTAATGTATAAACGTGTTGTCGGGTTTGTTAGTAGTAGTATAGATCACTGAACTGCTTTAGCTAACTAGAATCACTGAACTCTACTGTAATCTAACTAGAATCACCGAATTGCTATTAGGGATGCAAACATCGTGATGTTTCTTCAAAACCCATCGAAATCAAAAACATCGGCCATTAAAACATCGATGTGTTTTTTAACTTTCTCTAAATTTAGTGTGAAAAGCTAAGGGAAAAGAAGAAGCAGAAGCATAAATAAATGAAATGTAGTACGTCTTAAGTTGATACATTTTATTTTATACATTATATGTCTGTTAAAGTTTTTTCTCAATAAATAACAGAATTTCAAAACAACGACATGGAAAGTTTTTTCACTGTCATTTATTTTCGATTTTACTTCTGCGTGATAGTTGCCCTGGGTTTAGAAAACAGTCGTTTACTCGGCACTGAAGTGGCCACAATGTGTAAATATTAATAAGCCTATTTATACAACTCCGGAAACACAGTATTCATGTCAACCCAAACTCTATTGGCTTCTGATTGGTAGGGGTAACAGTCGAGATACACTTTCTCTTCAACCTTCCGTCCCTGTAACAGATACACTTAGTAGAGGAATGTAACGAGATACACTTTCTCTTCAACCTTCCGTCCCTGTAATTGTAGATAAATTTGACAGCTTGCATTTCACCTTTTGGTGGACCAAATGTTTATTCTGGTTCCAAATATCAAACGAGTATTCTGTTTCACACTCATCCGAAGATTCTGTTGTATCAGCACGATTCTTTGAATTTTTTATGAAACAAAAAAATATTATTTCTTTTAGCCATAGCATCTTTAAATTTGAATCTCTCATCTAACGCAGTAGCCTACGCCAGAATTAAATTGTATAAAGAAATCATAAAAGTAACCGCAGTATTGTCCAAGCGCACATTACCTTAACGAATTCTCCGTATTTTACAAAAATCGAATTCCAATGTAATGAAGCGTATCCAAATAGAGGGTTTCGAGTTAGTAACCGAAAAAGTGTGAAGTAAAATTTTTATATAAAACATCGACATAAAACATCGTTGAAAGTGACATCGATATTTTTAAATTCAAGACATCGATGCTTTTTGACGAAAACATCGATGTTTCAAAAATATCGATACATCGTTTGCATCCCTAATTGCTATCGACACTGCAATCTAACCTGAGTCACTGCACTGCTATAACTATTGTGATCGAATTAGAATAACTGAACTGATACAGCTACTGTGATCGAATTAGAATAACTGCACTGCCGTGATCGAATTAAGTATTGAATTGCTATAGCTGTCCCTATCCAGCTGGAAGATGTCCTGAAAAATATGGGGCTGACATCACTGCCTTCCAGGAAATGCGACGAATGGGGCATGGTTGTAATAAATGACAATGATGTGACATCTACTACAGCTGTCTTGCAACGGAGCACATATTTGGTGTCGATTTTGTGGTGCGGCGGAGACCACCCCTACTCGTTTCCGGATTCATAGTACAATACTACATGTGTATCACTATGCTGATATACACACTCTCCCATCCATATGTATGTACTTTCTCGTTTCTTGTGTGGGTTCATATGAAAAAAGGAAAATAAGGAAACTTCTAACATGAAATTATATTTTATTTGCAATGAGCTAAAACTTATTACGACCTCTAGTCTTTGATGTCCGCTGTCTTTCTCTCTGATTATGAAGGCGTTGGGAACGCTCAGAGTTCGAGTCCCTAGTGAGAGCTGGTATATTACTAATATTTTGTTCTTCAAGCCGCTGCATACGCTCCGTACTCGACTCTAAAGCGCGTAGTTGGGAGGTTTTGAAATTTTGTTCAGCAAGCAGCTGCGAGCGCTTGTTACTCGACTCTCTGGCACGCAATTGCCAGACATTGACAATTTTCAGTTTCAGATTAAGATTCTCCATCACGGAGTCTTTTTGATACCCTTACCTGGGAACTATTTCCAGAAAGTTGAGATTCCAGTAATAAATATAACCTATTTTAATGTAGCTCTCCAATGGTGAAAGAATTTTTAAAATCGCAAAGTACCTTTTGAGTTTATTCATTACAAACATTCATACAAATCTTTCCTCCTCATAATCTATAATATAAAAATGAATCGATAAATGTGTTGTTAGTCTCGCAAGTCGAAAACGGCGAAACCGATCAGGCTAATTGAAGCCTTGAAATATTTGGGGAAGGCCAGGAAAGGTTTAGAATGGAAGTAAATATGGAAAAATTGCGAGGAAGATAATAATAAGAGCATTTTATTTGATATTTTTTTCAATATTTTCTTATTTATTGAATCTGCTTGTTTTTAAGCCTAACAATAAATTATAAAATCTTAAATCTATTTAAAAACTAGACCAGATCAAACGAGTGATTGAGCTGTATTGTTGAAACGTTGCTCTTTAGTATGCAGGCATATCCCTTCTTTTGAGGCGTGTTTGATCGCAGGAATGTACTAAAGCATTAGCCAATGGGTTTGGGTGATCACGGAGTTTAGATATATATTTCAATCTGCTGTCGTCTACTGCTTTCTTTACCATAGGGATATCAAGATCTTTATGGATATTTTCACTGTGAATGTACCATGGTGAGCACGTCATTGTTCTAAGCATTTTCGATTGGAACCTTTGTATTATATCAATATTAGTTGCACAGGTCGTACCCCACAGTTGAATGCCATACATCCAAATCGGCTTTATGACCGCATTGTATAAAAGTACTTTGTTGTCTAGGCTAAGTTTAGAGTTTTTATTTAATTGGCAACAAAATTATAAAAAAAAAAAAAAAAATATTTTGAAAGTTGTCATTGTTGCATCGCTAAAATATTTTTGCCATTGTTCAATTGCATAAGGTTGTGTCGATAGCTCAAAACAATTTGTAACAAGTAAAGAAACGCTAAGTTCGGCTGCATCCGAACAGTTTATACTCTCGCAATTTATCGATGCAATTTTATCAAGATTACACACAATTTGACCCATATATTCGGCATAAAGACCACTAGAATAACGAAAATGATCATATATGGTATATGAGGGCTGAGGTAATTCCTGAACCGATTTCACTCATTTTCACCACCAAGGTATAGCTTGAGGGACAACTTGGCACCTGTTAGTAGGCATATAAACGGTACATTCAGCCTTGATATGACTCCTAAATTACAAAGCTGACGAAGTAAGCATGCCTAAAATCATCTAATTTCTTTAAGTTTTTGCAACAATATCAGACTGGGACTGAGTAGGGTCGCAGTTGACACTTCGACGGATTAATAACATTTCCAACAGATTTCAGTCACTTTATGGAACCATAAATGGCTGATTGACCTATTTTGGTGGTAAAAAACAAAGATATCAATGATCTCAATGCGATAATTTAGAATTTCGTGTCAAGAGAGTTGACACAGTTACAAACCAGGATGAAGTAGTCAATTATCCCACAGACTATTTAAAATTGACTAAACTATCAACACTCACTTTGCAATTAAATGTAGCGTGAGTTGTCATCATGCTGCCTAACATAAATCAACCTCGACTCTGCAATAGAACAAGATTAAGGTAATCAATATCGTCACCGAAGCCAAGATTGAGCCAACTATGAAATTTGCTCATTTGTTTCATACTTTAATACACGTTTAAAAAAATTCAAAGTTTAACAAATTATGATGACTAACGCTTAATGCAGATCTACAATAATGTATATCAATCAATATATCGGTTATAACGGTTTCCTCTTTATGCGTAAGATTTTCTTTACTATATTGAAAAATTTACTAATTTAATGTATAAACGTGTTGTCGGGTTTGTTAGTAGTAGTATAGATCACTGAACTGCTTTAGCTAACTAGAATCACTGAACTCTACTGTAATCTAACTAGAATCACCTAATTGCTATTAGGGATGCAAACATCGTGATGTTTCTTCAAAACCCATCGAAATTAAAAACATCGGCCATTAAAACATCGATGTGTTTTTTAACTTTTTCTAAATTTAGTGTGAAAAGCTAAGGGAGAAGAAGAAGCAGAAGCATAAATAAATGAAATGTAGTACGTCTTAAGTTGATACATTTTATTTTATACATTATAGGTCTGTTAAAGTTTTTTCTCAATAAATAACAGAATTTCAAAACAACGACATGGAAAGTTTTTTCACTGTCATTTCTTTTCGATTTTACTTCTGCGTGATAGTTGCCCTGGGTTTAGAAAACGGTCGTTTACTCGGCACTGAAGTGGCCACAATGTGTAAATATTAATAAGCCTATTTATACAACTCCGGAAACACAGTATTCATGTCAACCCAAACTCTATTGGCTTCTGATTGGTAGGGGTAACAGTCGAGATACACTTTCTCTTCAACCTTCCGTCCCTGTAATTGTAAATAAATTTGACAGCTTGCATTTCACCTTTTGGTGGACCAAATGTTTATTCTGGTTCCAAATATCAAACAAGTATTCTGTTTCACACTCATCCGAAGATTCTGTTGTATCAGCACGATTCTTTGAATTTTTTATGAAACAAAAAAACAGTATTTCTTTTAGCCATAGCATCTTTAAATTTGAATCTCTCATCTAACGCAGTAGCCTACGCCAGAATTAAATTGTACAAATAAATCATAAAAGTAACCGCAGTATTGTCCAAGCGCACATTCCCTTAACGAATTCTCCGTATTTTACAAAAATCGAATTCCAATGTAATGAAGCGTATCCAAATAGAGGGTTTCGAGTTAGTAACCGAAAAAGTGTGAAGTCAAATTTTTATATAAAACATCGTTGAAAGTGACATCGATGCATCGATATTTTTAAATTCAAGACATCGATGCTTTTTGACAAAAACATCGATGTTTCAAAAACATCGATACATCGTTTGCATCCCTAATTGCTATCGACACTGCAATCTAACTTGAGTCACTGCACTGCTATAACTATTGTGATCGAATTAGAATAACTGAACTGATACAGCTACTGTGATCGAATTAGAATAACTGCACTGCCGTGATCGAATTGAGTATTGAATTGCTATAGCTACTATGATCTATCTTGAATCAAAGAACTGATATCGCTATTGTGATCTCGTTACTTGTGTGGGTTCATATGAAAAAAGGAAAATAAGGAAACTTCTAACATGAAATTATATTTTATTTGCAATGAGCTAAAACTTATTACGACCTCTAGTCTTTGATGTCCGCTGTCTTTCTCTCTGATTATGAAGGCGTTGGGAACGCTCAGAGTTCGAGTCCCTAGTGTGAGCTGGTATATTACTAATATTTTGTTCTTCAAGCCGCTGCCGTACTCGACTCTAAAGCGCGTAGTTGGGAGGTTTTGAAATTTTGTTCAGCAAGCAGCTGCGAGCGCTTGTTACTCGACTCTCTGGCACGCAATTGCCAGACATTGACAATTTTCAGTTTCAGATTAAGATTCTCCATCACGGAGTCTTTTTGATACCCTTAGGGTGCGTGCAGAGTGGCCGCTTGTTGCCGAGCCGAGCCGACTGACGCTTATTGCAAGAACTTGTTCATGCGAGAAACAAGTTTGAGTGTGCATAGTGGATGCGAGAATCAGCGCTGATATTTTATCTGTTATTTGTGTTTTATGTATGTTTGTATGCATTTGGGTTTGTTGTTCATCGTGTTTGTGAAATTGAAGTGAAAAGATATGGATTCGTCAGATGATGAGTATTTAGCTTCGGCTACTGTTTTAAAGTATTTTATCAACAAAAAATTATTTGGAAAACATCCAATAAATGATAAACGAAGTGAATTTGGAGAATTTCATCACTTATATAGTGATTTAAGAAAATATCCTGCCAAGTTTAAAGAATATACTCGAATGAGTATTGAAACTTTCGACTATATTCTCGAAAAGATTGGTGATAAATTAAAAAAGAAGTGGAGTAATTTTATTAAAGTACCAATATGTCCATGTGAACGCTTGATAGTAACTCTCAGGTAAGAAATTTTTTATGTTTTATATATTTGTATTTATTGTATTAAATTCATGAATACATTTTTTTATAAATAAAAAGAAAAATTAAAAAAAAATTAAAAATAAATAATATAAATTAATTAAGAGGAATTTAAAGATGAATAAATTACAGTTTCCATTGTATTTTGGTCTGGAACCAATGATGATGAAGTTGATGGTATATTTGTACCTTCAACTGTGGTAAATGAGATCGGTTGAAAACAAGGAGTTGTGCTAAGGTCTAAAGAATTTATCTGGTAGCTTTCAGAAGAAACGCTGGTTGGTGAAGACAAAGGCGCGTATCTTGAAGTTTCATTGGACAGTGTGGGCATATTTTTAACTTTTGCATACACGTATTTATAAAGTACATTTTACATTTCCATTCGACACAGAAATTTATTCTCTGGGTCCAACTTCCGAATATGCGGCAAAAGAGTTACGAAAAATGCTTCATCTTCATCCAATACAGTCTTTTTTTCCATTTTTTTATTTTCCAGCAGTGCCAATTTTCTTTTTTCAATTTCCAACAATTGGGCAGTGCTGTTAGAGGTATTTTTTTTTCGATGGAACTTCACAGCTGAACTCGTCATTGTCGCACAGATCTCTTGTTTCTTCGACTTGTGAAGTGTTGAGAATATCTTCAATTTCTTCTTCATATACAACCTCTTCTTGGGTAGCTTTTACACTTGACGCTTTTAAATTACCACTTAAATTTCTGAATTTCATTTGGTCCTTTAAAAACAGTAGAGAATTGAAATAAGGCCAACTCGAAGAAATTTGTGATGCGGCATCCCCCGATTTTGGAGTTGGAATTTTGCGTACTTCACATCGAAATTGATCGCGTAAATACTTCCATTTTTTTTTAAGTCTTCCTCTGCAAGATCAAATAAAACCATATAATAAAAATATGATAAAAATTATATGCATACATGAATTTAAACAATAATATACAAAAATTTATACAAATAATATAATATAAATTTAAATAACAATTTTTGTTTTAACTTTCTTATTTAGATTTCTGGCAACTGGAGCATCATTTGCCTCACTAGCTTTTTCGTTTCGGCTAGGCAAATCAACAGTAGGAGCTATTGTTAAGGAGACAACACAAGTTCTGTGGGATAATATGTTTACTATACATATGCCGCAGCCAAACGAACAATGTTTTCAAGAAATTGCAGAGCAATACTGGAAGCTATGGAACTTCCCAAATTGTATTGGTGCTATCGACGGGAAGCACATACGAATCAAGTGTCCAGGAAATACTGGCTCCATGTATTATAATTATAAACACTTTTTTTCTATTGTATTGCAAGGTATTGCCGATGCCAACTGCAAATTTATTGCGGTTGAAGTTGGTGGATACGGAAAGCAAAGTGATGGTGGCACTTTTAGCTCTTCCAAAATCTTTAATCTTTTAAAAAGTGGAGAACTACCTGTACCAGGAAATACATGTCTGCCAAACAGTGAAGAAATTGTGCCATATGTATTTCTTGGGGATGAGGCTTATCCCCTTTTAGAATGTTTGTTAAGGCCGTATAGCCGAAAGGAGATAACGGAAGACCATGAATATTTTAATGCCCGGCTTTCAAGAGCAAGAAAGTGCATTGAATGCGCCTTTGGGTTATTAAGTGCAAGGTTCAGAATATTATGGAAACCCATTGAAACGGATCCTTTGTTCGCTGAACTCCTTGTAAAATGTATATGCCTTCTACACAACATAATTATTGATTTAGAGGGATTAGATGAAAATTTAAAAGAAGAAGTGCAAAAAGAAAATTTGGAAAAAATCATAAAAGAATTCAATAAAACAAGTGTCAAAAATGGTAGATTAATAAGAGATAAATTTTGTAATTTCGTATGCATGAATAAAATATAACAAATTTCAATGTAACTTACTTGGTATTTTCATTTCTGAAGCACCGGACATCCATAGCTTTTCCACTAAAACACGGTTAAGATAACATTTATTTTTCTGGTCCCACAAAGCCGGCCGAGAAAAAACTTCACTTATTAATTGTTCTACATTCATTTTAAATAAACCAAAACACACGACTGTACTCAAGAAAAGTTCAACAAGAATGCCATTAAATGATGAATGACAGCATATGATTTTCATTTTAATTTTACTTTTTCCAAAGAATTTTATGTCCAAAACTAGCTTTTCGCAGAATAACCAATGTTATCGGCGCTGAAATACGCTTTGGAACTGTTTTCTCGCATTCAATCAGCTTTGCGCTCTGACCAGCTCGACGCCCACTATGACCTGCTCGCGCTTATTTGTACTAATTTGTATAGTACCAGTTTTCTCGCATTGGTTCTCGCAATAAGCGTCAGTCGGCTCGGCTCGGCAACAAGCGGCCACTCTGCACGCACCCTTACCTGGGAACTATTTCCAGAAAGTTGAGATTCCAGCAATAAATATAACCTATTTTAATGTAGCTCTCCAATGGTGAAAGAATTTTTAAAATCGCAAAGTACCTTTTGAGTTTATTCATTACAAACATTCATACTAATCTTTCCTCCTCATAATCTATAATATAAAAATGAATCGCTAAATGTGTTGTTAGTCTCGCAAGTCGAAAACGGCAAAACCGATCAGGCTAATTGAAGCCTTGAAATATTTGGGGAAGGCCAGGAAAGGTTTAGAATGGAAGTAAATATGGAAAAATTGCGAGAAAGATAATAATAAGAGTATTTTATTTGATTTTTTTTTTCAATATTTCCTTATTTATTGAATCTGCTTTTACTTTAAGCCTAACAATAAGTTATAAAATCTTAAATCTATTTAAAACTAGACCAGATCAAACGAGTGATTGAGCTGTATTGTTGAAACGTTGCTCTTTAGTATGCAGGCATATCCCTTCTTTTAAGGCGTGTTTGATCGCAGGAATGTACTAAAGCATTAGCCAATGGGTTTGGGTGATCACGGAGTTTAGATATATATTTCAATCTACTGTCGTCTACTGCTTTCTTTACCATAGGGATACCAAGATCTTTATGGATATTTTCATTGTGAATGTACCATGGTGAGCACGTGATTGTTCTAAGCATTTTCGATTGGAACCTTTGTATTATATCAATATTAGTTGCACAGGTCGTACCCCACAGTTGAATGCCATACATCCAAATCGGCTTTATGACCGCATTGTATAAAAGTACTTTGTTGTCTAGGCTAAGTTTAGAGTTTTTATTTAATTGGCAACAAAATTATAAAAAAAAAAAAAATATTTTGAAAGTTGTCATTGTTGCATCGCTAAAATATTTTTGCCATTGTTCATTTGCATAAGGTTGTGTCGATAGCTCAAAACAATTTGTAACAAGTAAAGAAACGCTAAGTTCGGCTGCATCCGAACAGTTTATACTCTCGCAATTTATCAAGATTACACACAATTTGACCCATATATTCGGCATAAAGACCACTAGAATAACGAAAATGATCATATATGGTATATGAGGGCTGAGGTAATTCCTGAACCGATTTCACTCATTTTCACCACCAAGGTATAGCTTGAAGGACAACTTGGCACCTGTTAATAGGCATATGAACGGTACATTCAGCCTTGATATGACTCCTAAATTACAAAGCTGACGAAGTAAGATATATACGTTTAAAAAAATTCAAAGTTTAACAAATTATGATGACTAACGCTTAATGCAGATCTACAATAATGTATATCAATCAATATATCGGTTATAACGGTTTCCTCTTTATGCGTAAGATTTTTTTTACTATATTGAAAAATTTACTAATTTAATGTATAAACGTGTTGTCGGGTTTGTTAGTAGTAGTATAGATCACTGAACTGCTTTAGCTAACTAGAATCACTGAACTCTACTGTAATCTAACTAGAATCACCGAATTGCTATTAGGGATGCAAACATCGTGATGTTTCTTCAAACCCATCGAAATCTAAAACATCGGCCATTAAAACATCGATGTGTTTTTTAACTTTTTCTAAATTTAGTGTGAAAAGCTAAGGGAGAAGAAGAAGCAGAAGCATAAATAAATTAAATGTAGTACGTCTTAAGTTGATACATTTTATTTTATACATTATATGTCTGTTAAAGTTTTTTCTCAATAAATAACAGAATTTCAAAACAACGACAAGGAAAGTTTTTTCACTGTCATTTATTTTCGATTTTACTTCTGCGTGATAGTTGCCCTGGGTTTAGAAAACGGTCGTTTACTCGGCACTGAAGTGGCCACAATGTGTAAATATTAATAAGCCTATTTATACAACTCCGGAAACACAGTATTCATGTCAACCCAAACTCTATTGGCTTCTGATTGGTAGGGGTAACAGTCGAGATACACTTTCTCTTCAACCTTCCGTCCCTGTAATTGTAGATAAATTTGACAGCTTGCATTTCACCTTTTGGTGGACCAAATGTTTATTCTGGTTCCAAATATCAAACGAGTATTCTGTTTCACACTCATCCGAAGATTCTGTTGTATCAGCACGATTCTTTGAATTTTTTATGAAACAAAAAAACATTATTTCTTTTAGCCATAGCATCTTTAAATTTGAATCTCTCATCTAACGCAGTAGCCTACGCCAGAATTAAATTGTATAAATAAATCATAAAAGTAACCGCAGTATTGTCCAAGCGCACATTCCCTTAACGAATTCTCCATATTTTACAAAAATCGAATTCCAATGTAATGAAGCGTATCCAAATAGAGGGTTTCGAGTTAGTAACCGAAAAAGTGTGAAGTCAAATTTTTATATAAAACATCGTTGAAAGTGACATCGATGCATCGATATTTTTAAATTCAAGACATCGATGCTTTTTGACGAAAACATCGATGTTTCAAAAACATCGATACATCGTTTGCATCCCTAATTGCTATCGACACTGCAATCTAACTTGAGTCACTGCACTGCTATAACTATTGTGATCGAATTAGAATAACTGAACTGATACAGCTACTGTGATCGAATTAGAATAACTGCACTGCCGTGATCGAATTGAGTATTGAATTGCTATAGCTACTATGATCTATCTTGAATCAATGAACTGATATCGCTATTGTGATCTCGTTTCTTGTGTGGGTTCATATGAAAAAAGGAAAATAAGGAAACTTCTAACATGAAATTATATTTTATTTGCAATGAGCTAAAACTTATTACGACCTCTAGTCTTTGATGTCCGCTGTCTTTCTCTCTGATTATGAAGGCGTTGGGAACGCTCAGAGTTCGAGTCCCTAGTGTGAGCTGGTATATTACTAATATTTTGTTCTTCAAGCCGCTGCCGTACTCGACTCTAAAGCGCGTAGTTGGGAGGTTTTGAAATTTTGTTCAGCAAGCAGCTGCGAGCGCTTGTTACTCGACTCTCTGGCACGCAATTGCCAGACATTGACAATTTTCAGTTTCAGATTAAGATTCTCCATCACGGAGTCTTTTTGATACCCTTACCTGGGAACTATTTCCAGAAAGTTGAGATTCCAGCAATAAATATAACCTATTTTAATGTAGCTCTCCAATGGTGAAAGAATTTTTAAAATCGCAAAGTACCTTTTGAGTTTATTCATTACAAACATTCATACAAATCTTTCCTCCTCATAATCTATAATATAAAAATGAATCGCTAAATGTGTTGTTAGTCTCGCAAGTCGAAAACGGCGAAACCGATCAGGCTAATTGAAGCCTTGAAATATTTGGGGAAGGCCAGGAAAGGTTTAGAATGGAAGTAAATATGGAAAAATTGCGAGGAAGATAATAATAAGAGTATTTTATTTGATTTTTTTTCAATATTTCCTTATTTATTGAATCTGCTTTTACTTTAAGCCTAACAATAAGTTATAAAATCTTAAATCTATTTAAAAACTAGAGCAGATCAAACGAGTGATTGAGCTGTATTGTTGAAACGTTGCTCTTTAGTATGCAGGCATATCCCTTCTTTTGAGGCGTGTTTGATCGCAGGAATGTACTAAAGCATTAGCCAATAGGTTTGGGTGATCACGGAGTTTAGATATATATTTCAATCTGCTGTCGTCTACTGCTTTCTTTACCATAGGGATACCAAGATCTTTATGGATATTTTCATTGTGAATGTACCATGGTGAGCACGTGATTGTTCTAAGCATTTTCGATTGGAACCTTTGTATTATATCAATATTAGTTGCACAGGTCGTACCCCACAGTTGAATGCCATACATCCAAATCGGCTTTATGACCGCATTGTATAAAAGTACTTTGTTGTTTAGGCTAAGTTTAGAGTTTTTATTTAATTGGCAACATAATTATAAAAAAAAAAAAATATTTTGAAAGTTGTCATTGTTGCATCGCTAAAATATTTTTGCCATTGTTCAATTGCATAAGGTTGTGTCGATAGCTCAAAACAATTTGTAACAAGTAAAGAAACGCTAAGTTCGGCTGCATCCGAACAGTTTATACTCTCGCAATTTATCGATGCAATTTTATCAAGATTACACACAATTTGACCCATATATTCGGCATAAAGACCACTAGAATAACGAAAATGATCATATATGGTATATGAGGGCTGAGGTAATTCCTGAACCGATTTCACTCATTTTCACCACCAAGGTATAGCTTGAGGGTCAACTTGGCACCTGTTAGTAGGCATATAAACGGTACATTCAGCCTTGATATGACTCCTAAATTACAAAGCTGACGAAGTAAGCATGCCTAAAATCATCTAATTTTTTTAAGTTTTTACAACAATATCAGACTGGGACTGAGTAGGGTCGCAGTTGACACTTCGACGGATTAATAACATTTCCAACAGATTTCAGTCACTTTATGGAACCATAAATGGCTGATTGACCTATTTTGGTGGTAAAAAACAAAGATACCAATGATCTCAATGCGATAATTTAGAATTTCGTTCCAAGAGAGTTGACACAGTTACAAACCAGGATGAAGTAGTCAATTATCCCACAGACTATTTAAAATTGACTAAACTATCAACACTCACTTTGCAATTAAATGTAGCGTGAGTTGTCATCATGCTGCCTAACATAAATCAACCTCGACTCTGCAATAGAACAAGATTAAGGTAATCAATATCGTCACCGAAGCCAAGATTGAGCCAACTATGAAATTTGCTCATTTGTTTCATACTTTAATATACGTTTAAAAAAATTCAAAGTTTAACAAATTATGATGACTAACGCTTAATGCAGATCTACAATAATGTATATCAATCAATATATCGGTTATAACGGTTTCCTCTTTATGCGTAAATTTTTTTTTACTATATTGAAAAATTTACAAATTTAATGTATAAACGTGTTGTCGGGTTTGTTAGTAGGAGTATAGATCACTGAACTGCTTTAGCTAACTAGAATCACTGAATTCTACTGTAGTCTAACTAGAATCACCGAATTGCTATTAGGGATGCAAACATCGTGAAATGAAACATCGATGGTTCGATGTATCGATGTTTCTTCAAAACCCATCGAAATCAAAAACATCGGCCATTAAAACATCGATCTGTTTTTTAACTTTTTCTAAATTTAGTGTGAAAAGCTAAGGGAGAAGAAGAAGCAGAAGCATAAATAAATGAAATGTAGTACGTCTTAAGTTGATACATTTTATTTTTTACATTATATGTCTGTCAAGGTTTTTTCTCAATAAATAACAGAATTTCAAAACAACGACATGGAAAGTTTTTTCACTGTCCTTTCTTTTCGATTTTACTTCTGCGTGATAGTTGCCCTGGGTTTAGAAAACGGTCGCTTACTCGGCACTGAAGTGGCCACAATGTGTAAATATTAATAAGCCTATTTATACAACTCCGGAAACACAGTATTCATGTCAACCCAAACTCTATTGGCTTCTGATTGGTAGGGGTAACAGTCGAGATACACTTTCTCTTCAACCTTCCGTCCCTGTAACAGAAACACTTAGCAGAGGAATGTAACGAGATACACTTTCTCTTCAACCTTCCGTCCCTGTAATTGTAGATAAATTTGACAGCTTGCATTTCACCTTTTGGTGGACCAAATGTTTATTCTGGTTCCAAATATCAAACGAGTATTCTGTTTCACACTCATCCGAAGATTCTGTTGTATCAGCACGATTCTTTGAATTTTTTATGAAACAAAAAAACAGTATTTCTTTTAGCCATAGCATCTTTAAATTTGAATCTCTGATCTAACGCAGTAGCCTACGCCAGAATTAAATTGTATAAATAAATCATAAAAGTAACCGCAGTATTGTCCAAGCGCACATTACCTTAACGAATTCTCCGTATTTTACAAAAATCGAATTCCAATGTAATGAAGCGTATCCAAATAGAGGGTTTCGAGTTAGTAACCGAAAAAGTGTGAAGTAAAATTTTTATATAAAACATCGACATAAAACATCGTTGAAAGTGACATCGATATTTTTAAATTCAAGACATCGATGCTTTTTGACGAAAACATCGATGTTTCAAAAACATCGATACATCGTTTGCATCCCTAATTGCTATCGACACTGCAATCTAACTTGAGTCACTGCACTGCAATAACTATTGTGATCGAATTAGAATAATTGAACTGATACAGCTACTGTGATCGAATTAGAATAACTGCACTGCCGTGATCGAATTGAGTATTGAATTGCTATAGCTACTATGATCTATCTTGAATCAATGAACTGATATCGCTATTGTGATCTCGTTTCTTGTGTGGGTTTATATGAAAAAAGGAAAATAAGGAAACTTCTAACATGAAATTATATTTTATTTGCAATGAGCTAAAACTTATTACGACCTCTAGTCTTTGATGTCCGCTGTCTTTCTCTCTGATTATGAAGGCGTTGGGAACGCTCAGAGTTCGAGTCCCTAGTGTGAGCTGGTATATTACTAATATTTTGTTCTTCAAGCCGCTGCATACGCTCCGTACTCGACTCTAAAGCGCGTAGTTGGGAGGTTTTGAAATTTTGTTCAGCAAGCAGCTGCGAGCGCTTGTTACTCGACTCTCTGGCACGCAATTGCCAGACATTGACAATTTTCAGTTTCAGATTAAGATTCTCCATCACGGAGTCTTTTTGATACCCTTACCTGGGAACTATTTCCAGAAAGTTGAGATTCCAGCAATAAATATAACTTACTTTAATGTAGCTCTCCAATGGTGAAAGAATTTTTAAAATCGCAAAGTACCTTTTGAGTTTATTCATTACAAACATTCATATAAATCTTTCCTCCTCATAATCTATAATATAAAAATGAATCGCTAAATGTGTTGTTAGTCTCGCAAGTCGAAAACGGCGAAACCGATCAGGCTAATTGAAGCCTTGAAATATTTGGGGAAGGCCAGGAAAGGTTTAGAATGGAAGTAAATATGGAAAAATTGCGAGGAAGATAATAATAAGAGTATTTTATTTGATTTTATTTTTCAATATTTCCTTATTTATTGAATCTGCTTTTACTTTAAGCCTAACAATAAGTTATAAAATCTTAAATCTATTTAAAAACTAGACCAGATCAAACGAGTGATTGAGCTGTATTGTTGAAACGTTGCTCTTTAGTATGCAGGCATATCCCTTCTTTTGAGGCGTGTTTGATCGCAGGAATGTACTAAAGCATTAGCCAATGAGTTTGGGTGATCACGGAGTTTAGATATATATTTCAATCTGCTGTCGTCTACTGCTTTCTTTACCATAGGGATACCAAGATCTTTATGGATATTTTCATTGTGAATGTACCATGGTGAGCACGTGATTGTTCTAAGCATTTTCGATTGGAACCTTTGTATTATATCAATATTAGTTGCACAGGTCGTACCCCACAGTTGAATGCCATACATCCAAATCGGCTTTATGACCGCATTGTATAAAAGTACTTTGTTGTCTAGGCTAAGTTTAGAGTTTTTATTTAATTGGCAACAAAATTATAAAAAAAAAAAAATATTTTGAAAGTTGTCATTGTTGCATCGCTAAAATATTTTTGCCATTGTTCATTTGCATAAGGTTGTGTCGATAGCTCAAAACAATTTGTAACAAGTAAAGAAACGCTAAGTTCGGCTGCATCCGAACAGTTTATACTCTCGCAATTTATCGATGCAATTTTATCAAGATTACACACAATTTGACCCATATATTCGGCATAAAGACCACTAGAATAACGAAAATGATCATATATGGTATATGAGGGCTGAGGTAATTCCTGAACCGATTTCACTCATTTTCACCACCAAGGTATAGCTTGAAGGACAACTTGGCACCTGTTAATAGGCATATGAACGGTACATTCAGCCTTGATATGACTCCTAAATTACAAAGCTGACGAAGTAAGCATGCCTAAAATCATCTAATTTTTTTAAGTTTTTACTTCGACGGATTAATAACATTTCCAACAGATTTCAGTCACTTTATGGAACCATAAATGGCTGATTGACCTATTTTGGTGGTAAAAAACAAAGATACCAATGATCTCAATGCGATAATTTAGAATTTCGTTCCAAGAGAGTTGACACAGTTACAAACCAGGATGAAGTAGTCAATTATCCCACAGACTATTTAAAATTGACTAAACTATCAACACTCACTTTGCAATTAAATGTAGCGTGAGTTGTCATCATGCTGCCTAACATAAATCAACCTCGACTCTGCAATAGAACAAGATTAAGGTAATCAATATCGTCACCGAAGCCAAGATTGAGCCAACTATGAAATTTGCTCATTTGTTTCATACTTTAATATACGTTTAAAAAAATTCAAAGTTTAACAAATTATGATGACTAACGCTTAATGCAGATCTACAATAATGTATATCAATCAATATATCGGTTATAACGGTTTCCTCTTTATGCGTAAATTTTTTTTTACTATATTGAAAAATTTACAAATTTAATGTATAAACGTGTTGTCGGGTTTGTTAGTAGGAGTATAGATCACTGAACTGCTTTAGCTAACTAGAATCACTGAATTCTACTGTAGTCTAACTAGAATCACCGAATTGCTATTAGGGATGCAAACATCGTGAAATGAAACATCGATGGTTCGATGTATCGATGTTTCTTCAAAACCCATCGAAATCAAAAACATCGGCCATTAAAACATCGATCTGTTTTTTAACTTTTTCTAAATTTAGTGTGAAAAGCTAAGGGAGAAGAAGAAGCAGAAGCATAAATAAATGAAATGTAGTACGTCTTAAGTTGATACATTTTATTTTTTACATTATATGTCTGTCAAGGTTTTTTCTCAATAAATAACAGAATTTCAAAACAACGACATGGAAAGTTTTTTCACTGTCCTTTCTTTTCGATTTTACTTCTGCGTGATAGTTGCCCTGGGTTTAGAAAACGGTCGCTTACTCGGCACTGAAGTGGCCACAATGTGTAAATATTAATAAGCCTATTTATACAACTCCGGAAACACAGTATTCATGTCAACCCAAACTCTATTGGCTTCTGATTGGTAGGGGTAACAGTCGAGATACACTTTCTCTTCAACCTTCCGTCCCTGTAACAGAAACACTTAGCAGAGGAATGTAACGAGATACACTTTCTCTTCAACCTTCCGTCCCTGTAATTGTAGATAAATTTGACAGCTTGCATTTCACCTTTTGGTGGACCAAATGTTTATTCTGGTTCCAAATATCAAACGAGTATTCTGTTTCACACTCATCCGAAGATTCTGTTGTATCAGCACGATTCTTTGAATTTTTTATGAAACAAAAAAACAGTATTTCTTTTAGCCATAGCATCTTTAAATTTGAATCTCTGATCTAACGCAGTAGCCTACGCCAGAATTAAATTGTATAAATAAATCATAAAAGTAACCGCAGTATTGTCCAAGCGCACATTACCTTAACGAATTCTCCGTATTTTACAAAAATCGAATTCCAATGTAATGAAGCGTATCCAAATAGAGGGTTTCGAGTTAGTAACCGAAAAAGTGTGAAGTAAAATTTTTATATAAAACATCGACATAAAACATCGTTGAAAGTGACATCGATATTTTTAAATTCAAGACATCGATGCTTTTTGACGAAAACATCGATGTTTCAAAAACATCGATACATCGTTTGCATCCCTAATTGCTATCGACACTGCAATCTAACTTGAGTCACTGCACTGCAATAACTATTGTGATCGAATTAGAATAATTGAACTGATACAGCTACTGTGATCGAATTAGAATAACTGCACTGCCGTGATCGAATTGAGTATTGAATTGCTATAGCTACTATGATCTATCTTGAATCAATGAACTGATATCGCTATTGTGATCTCGTTTCTTGTGTGGGTTTATATGAAAAAAGGAAAATAAGGAAACTTCTAACATGAAATTATATTTTATTTGCAATGAGCTAAAACTTATTACGACCTCTAGTCTTTGATGTCCGCTGTCTTTCTCTCTGATTATGAAGGCGTTGGGAACGCTCAGAGTTCGAGTCCCTAGTGTGAGCTGGTATATTACTAATATTTTGTTCTTCAAGCCGCTGCATACGCTCCGTACTCGACTCTAAAGCGCGTAGTTGGGAGGTTTTGAAATTTTGTTCAGCAAGCAGCTGCGAGCGCTTGTTACTCGACTCTCTGGCACGCAATTGCCAGACATTGACAATTTTCAGTTTCAGATTAAGATTCTCCATCACGGAGTCTTTTTGATACCCTTACCTGGGAACTATTTCCAGAAAGTTGAGATTCCAGCAATAAATATAACTTACTTTAATGTAGCTCTCCAATGGTGAAAGAATTTTTAAAATCGCAAAGTACCTTTTGAGTTTATTCATTACAAACATTCATATAAATCTTTCCTCCTCATAATCTATAATATAAAAATGAATCGCTAAATGTGTTGTTAGTCTCGCAAGTCGAAAACGGCGAAACCGATCAGGCTAATTGAAGCCTTGAAATATTTGGGGAAGGCCAGGAAAGGTTTAGAATGGAAGTAAATATGGAAAAATTGCGAGGAAGATAATAATAAGAGTATTTTATTTGATTTTATTTTTCAATATTTCCTTATTTATTGAATCTGCTTTTACTTTAAGCCTAACAATAAGTTATAAAATCTTAAATCTATTTAAAAACTAGACCAGATCAAACGAGTGATTGAGCTGTATTGTTGAAACGTTGCTCTTTAGTATGCAGGCATATCCCTTCTTTTGAGGCGTGTTTGATCGCAGGAATGTACTAAAGCATTAGCCAATGAGTTTGGGTGATCACGGAGTTTAGATATATATTTCAATCTGCTGTCGTCTACTGCTTTCTTTACCATAGGGATACCAAGATCTTTATGGATATTTTCATTGTGAATGTACCATGGTGAGCACGTGATTGTTCTAAGCATTTTCGATTGGAACCTTTGTATTATATCAATATTAGTTGCACAGGTCGTACCCCACAGTTGAATGCCATACATCCAAATCGGCTTTATGACCGCATTGTATAAAAGTACTTTGTTGTCTAGGCTAAGTTTAGAGTTTTTATTTAATTGGCAACAAAATTATAAAAAAAAAAAAATATTTTGAAAGTTGTCATTGTTGCATCGCTAAAATATTTTTGCCATTGTTCATTTGCATAAGGTTGTGTCGATAGCTCAAAACAATTTGTAACAAGTAAAGAAACGCTAAGTTCGGCTGCATCCGAACAGTTTATACTCTCGCAATTTATCGATGCAATTTTATCAAGATTACACACAATTTGACCCATATATTCGGCATAAAGACCACTAGAATAACGAAAATGATCATATATGGTATATGAGGGCTGAGGTAATTCCTGAACCGATTTCACTCATTTTCACCACCAAGGTATAGCTTGAAGGACAACTTGGCACCTGTTAATAGGCATATGAACGGTACATTCAGCCTTGATATGACTCCTAAATTACAAAGCTGACGAAGTAAGCATGCCTAAAATCATCTAATTTTTTTAAGTTTTTACTTCGACGGATTAATAACATTTCCAACAGATTTCAGTCACTTTATGGAACCATAAATGGCTGATTGACCTATTTTGGTGGTAAAAAACAAAGATATCAATGATCTCAATGCGATAATTTAGAATTTCGTTCCAAGAGAGTTGACACAGTTACAAACCAGGATGAAGTAGTCAATTATCCCACAGACTATTTAAAATTGACTAAACTATCAACACTCACTTTGCAATTAAATGTAGCGTGAGTTGTCATCATGCTGCCTAACATAAATCAACCTCGACTCTGCAATAGAACAAGATTAAGGTAATCAATATCGTCACCGAAGCCAAGATTGAGCCAACTATGAAATTTGCTCATTTGTTTCATACTTTAATATACGTTTAAAAAAATTCAAAGTTTAACAAATTATGATGACTAACGCTTAATGCAGATCTACAATAATGTATATCAATCAATATATCGGTTATAACGGTTTCCTCTTTATGCGTAAGATTTTTTTTACTATATTGAAAAATTTACTAATTTAATGTATAAACGTGTTGTCGGGTTTGTTAGTAGGAGTATAGATCACTGAACTGCTTTAGCTAACTAGAATCACTGAATTCTACTCTAGTCTAACTAGAATCACCGAATTGCTATTAGGGATGCAAACATCGTGAAATGAAACATCGATGGTTCGATGTATCGATGTTTCTTCAAAACCCATCGAAATCAAAAACATCGGCCATTAAAACATCGATGTGTTTTTTAACTTTTTCTAAATTTAGTGTGAAAAGCTAAGGGAGAAGAAGAAGCAGAAGCATAAATAAATGAAATGTAGTACGTCTTAAGTTGATACATTTTATTTTTTACATTATATGTCTGTTAAGGTTTTTTCTCAATAAATAACAGAATTTCAAAACAACGACATGGAAAGTTTTTTCACTGTCATTTCTTTTCGATTTTACTTCTGCGTGATAGTTGCCCTGGGTTTAGAAAACGGTCGCTTACTCGGCACTGAAGTGGCCACAATGTGTAAATATTAATAAGCCTATTTATACAACTCCGGAAACACAGTATTCATGTCAACCCAAACTCTATTGGCTTCTGATTGGTAGGGGTAACAGTCGAGATACACTTTCTCTTCAACCTTCCGTCCCTGTAATTGTAGATAAATTTGACAGCTTGCATTTCACCTTTTGGTGGACCAAATGTTTATTCTGGTTCCAAATATCAAACGAGTATTCTGTTTCACACTCATCCGAAGATTCTGTTGTATCAGCACGATTCTTTGAATTTTTTATGAAACAAAAAAACATTATTTCTTTTAGCCATAGCATCTTTAAATTTGAATCTCTGATCTAACGCAGTAGCCTACGCCAGAATTAAATTGTATAAATAAATCATAAAAGTAACCGCAGTATTGTCCAAGCGCACATTCCCTTAACGAATTCTCCGTATTTTACAAAAATCGAATTCCAATGTAATGAAGCGTATCCAAATAGAGGGTTTCGAGTTAGTAACCGAAAAAGTGTGAAGTCAAATTTTTATATAAAACATCGACATAAAACATCGTTGAAAGTGACATCGATGCATCGATATTTTTAAATTCAAGACATCGATGCTTTTTGACGAAAACATCGATGTTTCATAAACATCGATACATCGTTTGCATCCCTAATTGCTATCGACACTGCAATCTAACTTGAGTCACTGCACTGCTATAACTATTGTGATCGAATTAGAATAACTGAACTGATACAGCTACTGTGATCGAATTAGAATAACTGCACTGCCGTGATCGAATTGAGTATTGAATTGCTATAGCTACTATGATCTATCTTGAATCAATGAACTGATATCGCTATTGTGATCGAATTAGAATCACTGAACTGCCATAATCGAACTCAAAGTATTGCACTGCTAGTTCGATCACAATAATCACTGAACTGCCTTGATCGCACTGCTATAGCTACTGTGATCGAACTAGAATCACTGAACTGCTCTATCTGCAAATTTCACTAGAACCTTTTTGTTTAATGGTTAGCCATGTCTGAAGAATGTTGGAGATCAGAAGAGGATGTTCTTAGCTGATTCTAGCCCCCCTTTTTTATAATATCTTTGGCGACTTTAGTCTTGAAGTGTCACTGGTCTCACCGCAGGTGAGCCCATTAGCAATGTTCTATAAGCACTCCCATGATTGCGACGAGGTAAACCTCGTTCAGAGAAACTATAGGGCGTAAGGTGCCAAGAACGATGTTGACCGAAGCGAGCCACTCATACGTATGAGAGCTGTTCGTTGTCGCCTATTAACTTTTTCAGTAGTGAGGCCTTTTCAAGCGACCTCTACAAAGCCCATTTCGATACGATGTCGAGATTCCTCTGCTAGTGCTGGCGAATCTACCATGCATGACAGCTCCAAAAGTAAAAAAAAAATTTAAATCCTAAATATTTT
The DNA here is from genome assembly GCF_028554725.1 of Zeugodacus cucurbitae. Taxonomy (NCBI): domain Eukaryota; kingdom Metazoa; phylum Arthropoda; class Insecta; order Diptera; family Tephritidae; genus Zeugodacus; species Zeugodacus cucurbitae. Next base: position 29,379,665 of record NC_071672.1, on the reverse strand, counting down.
GTAAACGTTTTCTTTTTGATTAGAAAAAAACTTTTTATCATAATGTCATTCCATTTGGCTAACCCTATAAGGGCTATATAACATATTCGAAGGCTTTCCAATTCTGGAACACGCAACATATAAAATACCGTACGAAAAGCACGGATTTTCTAAATCTAACCCAAAAAATGTCATTGTGCCTTGTGGCTTGGGGGGTAAATGGGGTGTGGTAGCTTCTTTGCGTATCCAGTTGCAGTTTACCTATCATGCTCAACTTCAGGGTCACTGCTAAGAGAGAGGGGCCACTCCGACTTACTCGGTTTAAGGGTTCGACAAAGATGCACAGCGTCTGTCTATCCGGAGGTGCGGCTTCAAGCGGGCGTCTGTCTTGAAGTAAGCGGCTCGCTATATAAACGTAGTATAAAACTTTATTCCATAACCAGGATTATGCGTTGGGTTTGGCCATGTAAAACAAAATCCAATGAAACGACCAATAAAGCCTTGGTCCCTGCAAACGAACAAAGGACCCTCTATAGGGGAGGTGTCTCTATCCAGCTGGAAGATGTCCTGGAAAAATATGGGGCTGACATCACTGCGATGGATGGGGCATGGTTGTAATAAATGACAATGATGTGACATCTACTACAGCTGTCTTGCAAGGGAGCACATATTTGGTGTCGATTTTGTGGTGCGGCGGAGACCACGCCTACTCGTTTCCGGATTCATACCTGCGGACGAGCGAAACGCAACTATCTGAATGCTAAATTTCACAACATCAGCCTAATTCGTGCTCTTGCTCCGACGAATGAGAAGGACGACGAGACCAAAGATGATTTGCGCTCCTCGAACACACATACAAGCGCTGCTTCCGTCACGAAATCAAAATCGTGTTTGGCCACTTCAACGCCAGCAAGGGGAGCGTGCTATTTGAAAGACTGAAGGCCATCGTCAACAAACTGATTGGACTTTATCAGAGTGACTTCCGACCTGGTAAATCTACCGTTGACTAGTTATTCACCATACGCCAGCTCCATGAAAAGACCCAAGAAAAACATATCGACACGCGCCATCTTTTTGTCAATTTCACAGATGCTTCTGATCTCGCCTCTATGCCGCCATGCATGATTTTCGGATATCCACAAAACATATACAGCTATGTAAAATTACGTTGAACGCAACCACCAGCTCCGTCAGGGAAGGACATCCATGATCCACGAGGTTTCTTCTTTAACCTAATTCTTGAGAGAATAATTCGCGCTGGAAATCTTAAGCGTACTGTCTCAATCTTGTTCACAGGTCACCACTTTGCGAAGCTTGAAATCCCCAACTTACTCCGTCATGCGCAATGCAAAGACAACTGGCGAAGGCTTATGGACGCGGCCAAAACCGAGACGCGAAACGAAATCGGCGACTCTCCAGTTTGAATTGAATTATGGTAGCTGTAGTCTGAACAGACTTCTCTTGAACCTATTGTTATGTCATACTTTAGCCATATCTGTTTTGTTGTTTTGATCATTCCTAGCGGGCATGGCCATAACTCCACTTCGAATTTGTCTAGAGAGGCTCCTGCCTTTGCCAACTGCGTTTTCGTTACCGAAATTGTTCCTGTGGCCGGGAACTCAGATCATGTCCAGGTGAAGTTTAACTTCCAGTGAGCTCAATGTATTCTCTCAGTTATGGACTACGTTAGTCTTTGGTGACAACAAGGCCAGGAGCGCCGACTGACTATCTGTGTATATGGTTGCTTTCTAAATCCTCTTGTAGTCATTCAATAAAGCTTCACAGGTCTTCTCTATGCCCAGTACTTCCGCTTGAAGAGGGAGATGTCAATTTCATCGGAATATATCAGTGCCTAATCCGCAGTTGATTTTGGACCCGTCGGTATGGACTGAGATGATATCCTCCTCCCCAACTAAGTAACCTCTCCCTTCCCGTCTAGAGGGTATCCTCACCCAGTTCCTGCACGCGATTCTCTTGCAAGTGTAATTTAAACACTTTAGTACCATCCTAACGAGGTTGTGCGCTGGGTTTAGAGACCTCCACGTAGAAACCAACCTCAATGAAAAGGAAACAACAGCCTCGGATGAGAAACCCCAAATTGGTGACGATCACGTGTTAAGGACTATGACATGGAATGGATTATGAAGCTATTTTTTTCCAAACATTGCACACATCTTTCAAATAACATTATTTAGTTAATGAACGAAGGATTTTCTTTCTTTTTATTACACCTATTTTTTTGAGCTAATATATGACGAAAATTGTAAAATAAAATTCTGTTTAAAATTCAAATTTTAATATTTTCTTTATACCTACGTTCATTAACTAGTTTTATATCCATTTGCTGACGAAATATTTTTGGCTTTTTGATTTTGGGTGAACAAGTATACTGAGTTATGTTGTCCACGGCAAGCGCCTTTTTTGAACAGGTCATGGGAGTTGAGGTGCCAACAGCTGAGTTTTCGGAAGTTTTGTTGTTTTTTCTTATAAGCCGCGGTCACGGTTGATATAAAGTCATAAAAAAAACCGTAAGAAATTTTTTGCTTTTCATGCAACTTGATGGCGTGATATCCATGCACAATGCCGATACAGTTATTTGTATGTACATACACACATTTTTTTCGTCTTTTTATTTAATTTATGCTATGTAGCTGGTATTCTGCTAGCAAGGCTTGCTGCCATATTCGCCCATACGGCATTTCAATTAAAATCAACGAAGGGGAAACATGCATTTCACTTACGAATTGAATTAGAAATCACAATAGCCATAAGCTGCATCAGATATGAGATTCGAGCGGGGAAAACGGAATTTAAAGTGAGTCAATGTGATTGCGAGCGTCGTTAAATACTAAATAGTTGTTGTTTTTTAATAAAAATGTTACGTACGCATGTAATCACAACATGTTAAAAAAAGCAGTAAGAAAAATCGCTTTTTAATATTTAGTCATATAATTTAACTTCTTGTAACCACTAAAAAATAAAAAACAACAAACACTGATTTTTTTTATTGGAAATATAAATATTTTGTCATATCATTGTTTTGGCTATTGCCATTAAAAAAAAATCGTAATACAAGGAACTAACTGAGGACGAACTTTGCTGCAAACCATGGGAAACGGATAAAACTGTTCTCTAAATGAACTACTTCTTTACATTTCCCTAAGTCTTTCTAATTCAGTGTTCACTTGGCTCAACTGGGTATTTAAACGGATATTTTTCTGTTCTTTCTTTCTGTTGAAATTAACAGCCGGTTTCACGAAACTTGTTAATTGAAAATTAAGTTCCATTTAATTTTAATTTTTATTTAACTTTGCACTTAAGTTTCCTGCGTTTCACCATTATTGACATTTGGCATTATAAGGCAGGGATGTTAGAAAGAATAACAGCTGATTTATGTAAACAAATAAATTGTATTTCTTTGTCAAAATGGTAAACAAATGAGAATTTTGGTGATAGAAAAGCGTAACCATGGTTACATATGACAGTATTTAAATAATATTTAAATGGCAAAGCGTGACCAATTAAATAAAAATTAAGTCAAATGGTGAAACTGAAATTAATTATTTTTACTTAAATTTTTTTCGTGAAGTGTCGTCAAAGACAATTTTATTCAGAACCAACCAACAACACATTTATTTGGATAAAGATTAATATTATTATGTTAATACAACTCTAACAAATAATTTCGACCAAATTAGTTATCACAAAAACGGTACTCACGGACTTTTTTTAGATCATTGAAAGAGAAATAATTCTTTCATACATAACTTTTGTGTATCTTGAACCGCTTTCGCACCGCAAGGAACGGAAGGCCTCAGATATAAATAATTTCCCCCGTCTTTTACACATTTACCACTGTTTCTTCGCTCCTATTGGTCGCAGCTATGATGCTATATAGCCTATAGCCTTCCTCGATAAATGGACTATCCAATACAAAAAGAATTATTCAATTCGAACCAGTTTCGGAGATTAGCGCGTTCAAACAAACAAACAAACAAACTCTACGGCTTTATAATATTAGTATAGATATGATGAACTTCGTTACTCTATTACGACTTTTTTGTCGAATATGTGCGTCGAATTGTGTGTTATCTTAATAACTTTCTTAATAGTTTTTAATTGATTTTAACTTGAAATTAATTCTAATTATAGTAAAAAAATCATTTATTGCGCACATTAAAGTATTTCTTCACCCAAAGAGAACAACGCAAGATAGCAAATTAGAATTATAAACCTTGTAATTGGGTGGACCTAGTTTAGTGTCTCCGGATGTGTTTACAAGGCGGGTTAAGTCCACTCTATAATATTTCACTTAACGAAATTTTGTGGGCGTGGTTTCGTTATCATAGTTTTGGCTAAATATATTGCTTGCACTGACCATATGTATAAGCCAAGACATACTGAGTTTATGGAGGGAACACTTCTTCGACCATTCAGCAGGTGAAAGTGCAAAGCTAGGTGATGACGAACCCGATTCCCCAACCGATTACGATGGAACAAATGTTCCACTACCCGACCATTAATAAGTTCGAATAGCAATTACCCGCTTGAAGAACAACAAACATAAGGTGCATACATAAGCTTCTTTGCAGAATATGTTCGAACGAAAGAATGTCCGATGATTGGAATCTCAGTGTACTCTGCCAAATCCACAAAAAGGGATTCACATCTGCGCCAATGCTATTACCGTGGTATAAGCCTCCTGAATGTCGCATACAAGTCCTATGTGAAAGACTAAAGCCCACCGTCAACAGACAGGCCGTATCGAATCGGGGAGGCAAATAAACTTCGAATCATAATATAGTTTTTATGACTCATAAAATCAACAACGGATATCACTACATTAGTACTAGGAATGTACGAAGCAGGTATGAACAGATGTTATATATTTTAAACAGGAGCTCACAAGTATGAACATCCTTAACATTTATTATTATTATACCGATTTATTTTTACATATGAATCGATATAACTGGCATACCGTGAATACAACATGATATATACGATGATTTTGCACACACGCGTTGCCCATCTGAACTTTTGTAACAGAAAACTTCAAAGCATGCTGCAGTAACCGTAGCGTATGGTATTTGTAGTTATGGCAGTAACATATTTACGTACAACCTATAACAGTACATAAAAGCCCTTACAAGAAATTGTTGGACGACAATAAGCTCTGCGCTCCTAAAGGCTTATTAAACTCAATCGGATTTAACTTCCACTTATTTTGATTTCCTTTCATCACCTTAACAAAATGTTTCAATTGATTTTGTGGGTTTATACACTTTACGGCCAAATTAATTGAGGGGTGTACCATAACTAGAAGCATTACAAATACATACATATGTACACTGCACAGTGGTTCCACCCAAAGGCCAAAAATCAAAAAATCCATCTCACGTTTTTTTGTCAAAATGTATACAGATGTCCTCTAAATTGTCCAAACTTCTTATTTGCAAACCGGGTTTTCCTAAAAATCTTACGGTACTTTCTAAAAATAGAGTTAAATGCATAAACTCCTGTATTTTTTAAAACATATCAGACATTTTTTGAAAAATTTCGCTGCAACAACGAACTTTAATTTGTTCTGGTAATTGTTCAGGTTAACGAATCAAGATTATTTTTAATTGATTTTGAAGTAAAAGGTATTTATTTTAACTTGTGAAATTAATTAAGAGTAACGTGATACTATAGGACCTAGTATCGTGGGAGCTATAGGACCTAGTAGTCCGATGGGCCAATTTATTTAATATATATTTAAAATATTTTTCTAGATTTTTGGTGAAAATTTCATAGCGATATCTCAACGGAAAGTATTTATGACCGCGCCTTCATACAAGCCGAATCACTGTGCACTGCTGGAGCGTACCAAAAGGCAGGCAAGCTGTAAATAGACACATATATATAGTGTTATCACCCCCACATCCGCACTGTAAGCACAAATTACCGCATTCCAAATGCATAAATAAGTATTGAGGCGGTAGGAAAGTAATTTAATTGATGGACGCGAATGAGATGCAGGATGTGGTTAAATACAAAATTATATTTGTTTAAGTAAACGCTTGCTAGCTTAAATACATATAAAAACAGATTTTATTGTTGTCGGAATTTAACGCATTTGTGTTATCAATCGCAATTATCATTGCACGGGTATTTTGGTTATTTAATTAGTTGCCGGTTGCTAAAGAGAATGTTAGAATAACACTTTTTTATTTACATATGTACCCTGCCTGCTGCTCGGACATATAAGACTGAGAAGAGCAACAGATAATTGTGAAAGATATATATAAATTTGAACTTAAAGCGCAAAAAGTTGAAATTTACTTTTCTGAAATTTATAACAAAAAACTAAACTAAAACAGTATCTCTCTTTTGGAGGATCGCATAATAATGTTCATATCCAATTTAGGGAAAGGGGCTACCATTTCGCCAACGATTTTAGGTCAATAAGTCTGACTTCCTTTTCTCGATAATGTTATCATTCAACCAAGGAAAAAAACACTGTTACACCTTTCAAAAACAATAACAGCCGGTTTCACGACGTTTTTTAATTGAAAATTAAGTTCCATTTAATTTTAATTTTTATTTAACTATGTACTTAAGTTTCCAGCGTTTCACCATTATTGACATTTGGCATCCAAAAAATGCAGGGATGTTAGTAAGAATAACAGCTGATTTATGTAAACAAATAAATTGTATTTCTTTGTCAAAATGGTAAACAAATGGGAATTTTGGTGATAGAAAAGCGTAACCATGGTTACATATGACAGTATTTAAATAATATTTAAATGGCAAAGCGTGACCATTTAAATAAAAATTAAGTCAAATGGTGAAACTGAAATTAATTATTTTTCACGTAAATTTGTTTCGTGAAACCGGCTGTAAATGTATCACATCTCGATATCGTTCTTTTTAAATTGACAATTCGTTTCGTTTCGCTTGTAATATTTATGTTAGGCCTGCGGAGGGAAAATTGTGTCGTCGGCTTTTCCTCGTTCCAAACTTCACGCCCACTTCAAATAAAGAAATAGGTCGTTTTAAGTTTTTATTGTTATATGATTTCGTAGTCTTGTATATATCATACATAATTTTTTTAAGTATTTGTTCTAATAAATACTATGACATATATTGAATAAGTTTTTAAAGACAGGATAACAAAATATTATTAATGGAAATATACGTTGTCATATGCTTATTAGCGTCAACTCTGCAGGCATATTAAACGGGCGGTGCTGCAATCACTTCGTCTGGTGAAAAGTTGAAATTTCAGTAAAAACGTTTTTATACTCCTTATCTGACACCAGACCGACTTCAATTATATTTAGTTGGTAACGGCGGCTTCGAGCTTGTTGTTGACGTATTCATATCTAGATAAAACAATAAATAGATATTTATATTATATAATAGGCATAACGCTTTATGATATGCCCTGATTCTATAAATAAATAGATAGTGTAATGGAAAATATGTTGAATATTAAAAATAAATGTGGCGTAGAAATTTTCATAAATTTGTTTTTAGGTGTGATCGAAATATAAAATCACAGTGAATTAAAAATGGCAATATCGCTCATCACGCGCAACTCTAACCGTTTCGTCATGGCACCGCTGATGATCCGTACAATCCCTCGCAACATGTTGAACGTATATAATAATTTCGTTCATCAGACGGTTGTAACACGTAAAACTAGACGAATTATATGAAATGATCAGAATGACGTGGCGACTAGGAATCCGTTTCTTCTCTTTGTACGTCTGTTCAAGCGTTATATTTGTTCACATTACTCCTGCAAGGAGCATAGTGCCGCCTGGTTTCTATAATCATGTTATTTAAGTTGGATGACCCGAACCCGATGCTGAGTTTGCCAGCAAGCCTCCAGCCCAATAGGTGGCCAACAGAATTTCCTCTGTGCGGGTTGAAGGAAATACCGCCTATGTGCTCGGTTGATCTCGTTAGCGGTAACAGAGACGAAGAAAAATTTACGAGTATCCATAACGAATAAGTGAAGCGGCTATCTAAGACTAAAGGACGAAGTTGACGCCAAGGGTTCTTAGTAGGCCCAAATAATAAACCAACACCACTTTACTTTAATTTATAATAACATACCTGTTTTTGGGTACATCTGCTTTATAATCTTTCACTTAACGCCATTTTGTGGGCGTGGAAATCAACTCCACTCTTCGTTGTGATCATGGGATATACATACATAGCTCTATATCTAACTCATTTAGTTTTAGGTAATAAATAAAATCAATTCTTAATTTAACTGAAATGTTTGCTATTTACCATAAACAACAATGATAACGTGAGGCCTTACCTCTGAGCTCAAGAGTTTCTTCCATACCAATGATGACCCCAAATTATACGCATGGTGTTGGTGGGTTATACTGTTGGTGTTCACGATTTCAATGGAGTTAGTGGCATTTTTGATGCTTTCATCTTTTGCTGACGCATATAAACTATCGTTGGATGTACTGCTATGCACTGGCGATTGTCGAAACCGTGCGCAATTATTTTCCACTTTTCGATGATTGTTATTGCTGTTTTTAGTATAGACATTTGGGTCCACCTGCTGCTTAACGATGTTATCAAAGTTAACGGTTTCTGCATTGATATTGGCGTGTGTTACATGATTTTGTAACATTTGCGCTGGTTGTACATTTGCACCAATTTTTTCATTTTTATAATAATCCGGCGATATGCGAGACACTGATAGCGTGGTCCAAACGGGCTCTGCTGCCGTTACAACAGGCTTCCCGGTATTATGCGGATTGGTATGTAATGATGCAAGCGTGGGCGTATCAGCAGGTTGATGATGACATGAGGACATACTTAGAGCTATTTTAAAACTTTTGCTAGGCTGCAAATCATCTTCTGTCGTTTCAATGTCAACCATCTCATCATCATCGGGATCGTTGTTGTTATCACCGTCATCTGTAGAATGTGTATTAGCTATATAAGAGCGCATGACGACAACTTCAAAATGACACTTACCTAACGATGGTGCTCGGTATGGCGAGCCCGGCGGCATGGGAAGCGCTAATTGCGAGTGTGCGGTTGCTTGTGGTACGCATCGACGAAATTGTAAATTATTTGAACCTACAGCACGGAAGTTAGCGTGCACTTTCAAGGCGAGCGCTTCCGTTGCGCCTGCATTTGTTAAACTAGCATCAATCAGTAACGGCGAAACTGACTTTAAACGCGTCATATTTTCAGCTGGCAAACCGCTGAAATTAATTTCATTTGATTTGATTGCAGTTTGAGCACCTGTCGATATTGTAGCGGTAGAGTAAACGGATGAGGTAGCCAAAGCAGTAGTTGTCGCTGCTACCGTTACCGCAGCCACAGCATTGAAGACATTCAGTTTGTTTTGTTGGCAAACTGGTTTGAATGCCGATGCCGTGACGAATTGCGGTATAAAAGCTGTGTTTGCATCGACCAAGTTATTGAGAGGACCTAACTCGTGGGCAGTATTTTTTTTTACATAATTTCGGCTCAAAGCGGTGCTATTGCCATCACAATCGCCACCCTCACTGTCCGACGTGGCGACCAGGGGCAGTTGTGAGAAAAATTCTTTATTGCTGCCAATTGGTGGCGTTCTTAACCAATGCATAGCATAGTCTGTGAGCCCAAATGGGCTCACGGTGATATTATAACCATTGTTGTAATTTCGATTTTTGTTGACCGATGTATTCGATTTTTGCGCCGTGTGTGCATGCCACATGTAGTCCATCATGAAATTACGCGACAATGGCATTACAGACATTTCATGTTCATTTCCCTCACTCAGTTGCAATGTGGAAACACTGCTAGTTCTCCCATGATATGAAACACCATGTGTCGTTGTGTTGCTAATATTTATTGGACGCACGGCACCTACTGCAGCCGCAACGGCTGTGACACCGACCATAGCCGCAGCTGTTACTGTGCCAACATTCTGTTCAATCGGTTCACATTGTCGTTTCTTGGACTCAGGTGATGAGTTATGAGGAGGCAAAAAACTGCTATTACCTCGTAAGGTTAAATCAATGTCTTGGTAATCATATTGGTTAACGGTAGATTTTGTTGCTGTCGTAATATTTTTAGCGATACTGGTTTCATTCGCACATGCGTAGGCTGTTGTGACCGGCGCAGCAGCACTTATGCTAGCTTGTAACTTATCTTGCTGTTGCTGCCTCTGGATGGTTGCTGTAGTGTGTGCTGACAAAGAATTGTGGCTCATGAGCCGTTTACGCGTACCACCGTTAAACATGGCTTTAACATCCTCCCAAGCATGCACTATTTCCTCGGGCGGATGGCCGCTCAGTATCATATGACGACGCCAGGAATTGAAATTTGCCGCATCCGGCTGTATATACTTGTCACCTGCCGTGATGCGGTGTGAATGGAAAATAAACTTGTTTGGCGAAAAGAACATGCCACAATAGAAACATTTTATGCATTTCGCACGCGAGGAGTTGTAACGCGATGGTAGAAATGAGCCGCGGCAACCCCAAGCGCACTTGTGATACACGGTAAAAGCGAAATCTTCAGGTAGTCTAGGCGGTGCATTGTCCCCGAGAAAGCTTTTACACAAACGTTCGGCTTCACGTCGTGTAATCATGCCGCAACGCCGCGAACTAATCGGCATTGCGCCAGCACGTCGCAAAATCTCCAACTGTACTGGCGTACATTGCACACAGGTGATACCGAGAGCGACTCTACGGTTATGTATTTCATTATAGCTATACTGTTTGAGCAGTGTGTTAGATATCTGCGCTAAACACAAACGCTCCTGACCCTCGATATAAAGTGATACTATTGGGATGTCATAGAGAAGTACAGTGCTAACCTGAAAAGTAATAAAAATATTTTAACAATATTTCTAATATTTGACATATCATAAAAACAATTAACAGTTTATTCCTAAAAATTGTGATTCTATGCACAACAAAACCTTTGCTAATGAAATTGCATGTCAAACTTGATTTTTTTGTGTTATTTGCATTTTGCAAACAATTACTTGACAAACTGTACATGAGTGCAAAGGATAATTGAACAAAAATGTATATAAAACTGATATAACACTGGTCGTTAAATGTAGCAATTTTCTAAGAAAAAGGTCATCATGGATCACAACAACTCTTTAAACATTATTAAGTTCTATACTTTTCATTAACTCGTTAGTTGTCATGATGCACGGAAACGTGCAACGGGAGTTTTTCGACATTCAACTTTGTCTGGCATTTTAATAAAATAAAATATTTTTATAAAATAAAAAAACAAACATAAAATAAAATATATAACAATGAAAAACCGCGAGACACATTTTCGTACCATTTGAACAGTGCTACGTCGCACAAAAACGATAAAATAAAAAAAAATTTAAAAACCGAAATAAGTCCTTACAAGAACTGTAAAAAGAAATTAAATATATTCCTGATTTACACCAGTTTATAACAAAAAACGTGCTTGGCACTCAGGGAAGGTTTTCGTCAAAACCGCTTGGCAGCCAATGTGTTAAAGTGTATGCGGAAACAAAGAAAACGTAAGTGAAATGATTATGTTCAAAGAGAAGGGAAGAACTTAGTACATTGTACACTCCCAGAATTCCACAGCACTAAAGGCGCCTGATAGGGTCTACCAATTTTTATTATTAACAAATTTGTATGGTCTAAGTTTGGATCCGTGGTCCACTGCAGCCGACCGTATCTTCAGCTTCCAAATTCTCAAATGGATTCCAGCACATACCCATTAAGCTGTAAATATTGAACCGGCAGCGCGTATTTTCACGAACGAAACGGCGGTTGACTGTCTAAATGATTGATGAATTCACCAAAACAACACTGTGGGTAGTTCGTGGTCTACTTGCGCTAGAGCACTGGACACACTGCCTTCGAGTGATGTCGCCAAAAGTTTCAGAACAACCAGAACCTGTGCAGTGGCGAAAACCGTCCTTCCAGCTGCTGTCACTTAGGATGGCTCATCTCGCCGCAATCATTGGTGTGTATACTGGTCACTGTCCAATAGTCATAAAAGCGGTGATGTTAGGGAACCAACCAGACGATAGTTGCCAAGCTGGATGGAGGAAGACAAAGCCGAAACAGCCAAACACTTCCTTCTTAAATCCAACATTCGCCAGACATACCTTTGAATCGACATTAGCTAACTTGAGTACTTTATAATAGCGCTCCAAGCGGTTTGTCAAAAGATAGTCGTATTCCAGGGGCATCTGCCCAATTAAGTGTCCGGACGGTTCACGAATAACCCCAACCCTAAGGTGCAACACATACTAGTTTTCGTTATTCTAGTGAACTATATCGGAGTTATTGCTATAGTATATTACCGAAAGTTAATGCACTCAGCCTAATATATATTAAAAAGTACAATTGACTGTGAAGAGGCGTGTTCATATGCTTTGGCAATGATAAAGTTGCTGTACATGAAAATACTGGATGCATAAAATTACCGACGGATTATTGTACAATCATCTACTCGCAAAATGCTGTCAAAATACAAAAGTCTCGAGTGTCTGGCAGGAGGAGCGATTTCAACAGCATCAACAGCATGTGGAAGTTAACTCTCGGAGGTATACGGATTTTTTGCCGTTAAATGGTATAACCAGGTCCACGTATAGTCAGATGTTTTGAATGTGTGTATTTTATGATCCGAATAATCGAATAATATGCTCGATAGCTCTCTTTCGAAGAGATCTATTTATAGGACAGGCCGATAAACAAAGTAATTCTAACAAAAGCGTATACAGTAATCCCCGCTTAACTGCCCCTTCTTCACATGCAAGACTTTTGAAACACTTAAGCGGGAAAGGCACTTAAATGAATCCCGCATAAGTGCCTCGAGGTACTTACCAAGCTTTTTCTCAAATATTTCGATCTAGTATTTTTTGTTTACAATGAAATTCACATCTATTCTTATTAATAACAAAAATACTTACTAATAATAAATATGGAAGAAAAAACTTAACAAAACTATGTATATGTTTTCCTTTTGACAATACTTAGCGCATACAATGTCAAAAATATTAAGAGGCACTTAAAAGGGGAAAATTTCAAACAATTTTGTATTTGTGGCTTAAATATTACAGTCACATAAGCGGGATAGCCACTTATGCGGAGACTCTTAACCGATGAATTTTATATGTAAATTTAGAGAAAAAACAACGCTGCCGCAAAATGTGGTCACTTAAGCGGGGAAGGCACTTAAACTGTACTTCCTTTTCTGTCGCATGTTTCATCCAAGTTCGCTGTGTATGAATGTGTCTCCTCATTCATATTGATGGTTTCAAGACTTTCGGGGTTAGTTGTGTGCGGGGTTTAAATAATGTGGCCTTTTATTAATTCTATACACACATTGTTAGGTCTGCACAGACCTGATTATATCGTTGGAGCCTAAATTGTTTTAAACCCAAATAGTTCCAAAATTGTGGCTCAAGCAGCTCACGACTTCCGGTATTAGACCAAGTATCCTCCGGGTAGCCAACAGACATCCGTTTGGAGGCGAGCTAAAGTGAAAAGGCGAATCCCGCTTATGCGGTTGTGCGTAGAATATAAAAAAAATTCCCCGATGAAAACGAAACAACAGCCTATAAGGACGATATGATCAAAGATACCTTTTATAAGAGATTAGAACGTACCTATGAGCGCTGCGTACGATGTCAAAATTGTGCTTGGCGATTTCAACACTAGGGTGGGTAAAGGAATTGTCTTTGGCACAACAGTCGGAAAATACAGCCTCCATGATGAAACATCGCCAAATGGGCTGAGGCCGGGGCCCGAAATATGGTCATCTGTAGTACTAGATTCCAGCATAAGAAAATACATGTCCCCAGATCGAATCACGCGCAACCGATAGATCTTGTTGCGATAGATGGACGACATTTCTTCAGTGTTTTTCCTAATACTGACTTGGACCACTATCTTTTAGCAGCTAAGACACGCACCCGCCTCTGTGCAGCAAAGCGCACACGACAACAAACACAAGGAAGGTTCAACATCGAGACTCTGCAATCACAACAGACAGCCGAACGATTTTCTACTCGACTTGCACTCCTGCCCTCTGAGAGCACTGTGGACGCCACATCAAGCTCCTTGCGTACAGCTGCAACCGAAACTATTGGCTTTCGTAGGGTTGTCGTCTCGCAGTGAAGACAAATCAGACTGCATAACTCGCAATGTTGCGAACGACCGCAACACGTGCGGGATGGGATAGATACCGGGAGCTGAAGAAGGCAGTGAGACGAATTTGCAGACATAAACAGAAAGAGACCGAAATGTGTGAGTATGAAGAGCTTGACAAGCTGGCCGACAGAGGTAATGGTCTTTTCGAGGAAAAGATCCGGCGACTAACTGAAAGTTTCAAGACCGGAGCACACTCTTGTATGACAGGTGATCTAGTGGTTGATGACCAGATTATACCGAGTTTGTGGAGGGAACACTTCTCCAGCCCGATGAATTGTCGGCCGAGCTATTCAAATTTGGCGGCGAGGAACTGATAACGTACATGCATCAGCTTCTTTGCGGAATATGGTCGGAAGAAAGCATACTTGACGATTAGAAGCTATGTGTACTCTTCCCAACCCACAAAAAGGGAGACCCCACAATCTGCGCCAATTACCGTGAGAAAAGCCTCGTCAACATCGCGTATAAGATTCTATTGAGCGTACTGTGTGAAAGACTAAAGCCCACCGTCAACAAACTGATTGGACCTTATGCTCCGTCAGGATCGGAAAGGACCTCTCCGAGAAGTTCGATACCAAACGAGGTTTCAGACAAGGAGATTCACTATCTTGTGACTTCTTTAACTTAATGCTGGAGAAAATAATACGAGCTGCAGAGCTAAACAGGGAAGTTACAATGTTCTATAAGAGTGTACAGCTGCTGGCGTACGCTGATGATATCGATATCATTGGAAACAACACCCGCGTCGTTAGTTCTGCTTTCTCCAGACTGGATAGGGAAGCGAAGCGTATAGGTCTGGTGGTGAACGAGGACAAGACGAAATATCTGATATCATCAATCAAACAGTCAGCGCATTCGCGTCTTGGCTCTCACGTCACTGTTGACAGTCATAACTATGAAGTTGAAGATAATTTCGTATAGCTAGACAGCAGAACGAAAGTGCTCCAGCTCTGAAAGTGTTCGATGCAGTATTCGCTGATGGAAGCCGAGGAAGAGGTAGATATCCACTCCGTTGGAAGAAGAACCTGGGTTCACTTGGTATAACCAATAGGCACCAAACTGCCAAAGCTAGGAATAAATGACGCGCTATTGTGGTCTCGGCTATAACCGCGTAAGCGTTGTCTACGCCAGTCAAGAAGAAGTTCCAAAATTGTACCCATAATCTGTATAATTTTTTACTGATTTTGTCGTGAGAACGTTGCTTCAGAATTTCACGGAAGGATTTGTCTCTAACGCGAAAACAAAAAACGTAAACTGGCTTTTATATGCAAAAGGTCTGCAAAGATCTGGATACATCTCCGAGGGTTAATGAATCTATATAATTCCTTCAGATGTGCCAATTGATTTCAAACGCATTCAGATCCAATAAGAGTAACATACACACCGACGATTATTACGTCACAAGACCAAATGTTTGTGTTTGTTACACCATGCATTTTCCACGGACAGTAGCATATGTAGCATGTTCTCGCGTGGAAGAACCATCCAGTTTGTTTTTACTGCCTTAAAACGAACTGACCAAATTATTATCCATTGTCTCTCGTAATATGTAGCACAGAATGGTGTTAACCGAATAGCTATAAAATGTTAGTTGTAGGGTACCTGCAGAGTGGACGCTCAAAGCCGAGCCCAGCGCAATGCTGATGAATGTGAGAAATAAGCTTCAATGCTGTGCACATACATTTTCATACGAAATCACACAGGTAGCGCAGAGTGGAAGCCGAGCGTAACGCTGATCAATGCGAAAAAACAGTTTGGAACTGTTTTTCGGCGCTGACTCGCGCTCATACATTGTATTTATTCACTTGAATTAAGTAGTTATATGCAAGTGAAGAGGCGGGTATATTTGGATAAAAAAATGTGGACTCACTGGACCACTTCCCCTTAGTAACTTATTTTGTATCATAATGTATCACACCATACAATAACCATTGCTGAAAACTACTAAAAAATAAAACTAACAAAAAATGGTTAATGGACGTGACACCACACACTTAAGGACCAAAAATAATATCTGAGAAACTGTTTAACCATTTCCATCCAATTGGTTCACTTTACTATGTATAAACTAACCACCACCGGATATATCCCCACAAATACCGATAAGTTCGGATGCAGCCGAACAATTTATACTCTCACAATTTGCAGTGCTAAAGCCATTATTATTCAAATATTATATGCAATGTAAACTCAATCACAAAGACGAAACGTAATACGTAATATCGGGTACAGAAGGAAAAAAACAACCACATGGGCGTAACGCATAGTATTAGGGATATGGGTGCTTATATATAGTTATATACTGCTATAGGTTAGTAGTTAAGATTAACCGTTTACTGTGATACCTCACAAATTTACATGAAAATTAAAAACCCTGTAAAAGGTATATGTACGTGTATGGGGTCTCGAGGAGGTATTGAACCGAAGAGATAAAGAGAAAATGTCTGTAACAAATTTGGTTGATATCGATTCACTCAATTGCGAGATATGTGGAAAAAACCGATTAGGAGCGGTGGCACGCTCACTTTCACAAAAAGCCAGAAATAAATCTATACTACTTTTATATAGAGGAAAGATTTGTATGTATGTTTGTATTGAATAAACTCAAAAACTACTTTGCTGATTTCAAAATTTGTTTTCACCTTTGGAAAGCTACATTCACTCTGAATAACATAGGCTATATTTATTGCTAGAATCTCCACTTTCTGTAAATAGTTCCCAGGTGATGGTATCAAAAAGACTCCTTGATGGAGAATCTTAATCTGAAACTGAAAATCGTCTTGCAAGTCATTCTCTTCGCATCGCAATCGCGTGCTAGAGAGTCGAGTAACGAGTGCTCACAGCTGCTTGCTGAACAAAATTTCAAAACCTGCCAAGTACGCGCTTGAGAGTGGAGTACGGAGCGTGTGCAGCGGCTTGAATGAATATGTGTGGGAGAGTGTGTATAAGTGTGTAAAAACTTAAAACTTTTGCAATATTTCTTTAAGCCCTTACGAAGCCGAAGTGGTCTGCTAGTATATAATAAACTATAAAAAATAAATTTTATAATTTATAATAGGCATGTTTTATTTGACCAGCAAATTAAGCTATTAGCTTATTTTGTATGGAAGACTTAGCCAACATAATTATGTTGGCTTGTCATAAGCCATCATAGCTTGTATATTGAACTAGAGGCATTGCCAGTTCATCATTTTTTTTTCATTCACAATAGTTGGGTTTTTTCCAACAAAATGTAGTTGGCAATAGCGAGAAGCCCCATTTTGACAGATAAAAATGTAAACAAACCAAAATTTTAAATTCTATCGATGTTTATCCATATTTATTTAGACCATCCCGAATCTAATAATAATTGTAGATTCCTTAAAAGCTCAGAATATTATAGAAAAGCGGTAAACAAAAGGAAATTTGATTTATAAATTCAACTTTTTTTTTCAAATAAATTACATTTCAGCTGAGAGTTCAGGCCCGCATTGCCAACACAATTCATTTTTAAGTAAAGATATGAAATAAGCTAAATGCGTTTCATTTGTCCATGATTTAGCTATTAGCTTGTGGTGGTCAAATAAAACACGCCTGATAATAATTTACTCGAATCGATTTGATACTTTTGTATAATATTTTAAACATATTTACAGCCCTATTCTGTGCACTTTACAAATTCAACAAATTTCTAATTTGTAAAAATTTGAAATTTATCAAGCATTTCGTATTCTGTGTCTAAAATAAAAAAACTTTTTTCTTGATAAATTGTTAAAAATAAAATGCTCTTGACAAATTAAATATCCCGTAGTGGATAGTTGTGAAAGTGAATTTGTTGTAATGGAGGTATTTTACTTTTGTCGTTATTTTTATACATAGAGGAAAAATATGAACATGTTGATGGCTCGCGTTATTGAGTCGTTTTTATATCAAGAAGTTTATTTTTCCCTTTTTTTAAATGAAGATAATGAGGGTAACTTTGAGGAAGTCCCCAAGGAACGAAGCTCTGGCGACCGAGTAAATGCGGTATAACCTTATCATCATAGAGTAAATGGGATTGTAAAACCAAACCAAATACTTTGCATCAGGGCTGGGAGGCTTCAGTCGATATCTCGACATCAGAATCGGATAGATAGGCTGATAACCGGTCAATCGTAAACCAAACTTATCAACGAAGCCACAATGCAGAAGGCTCGGTTAAAATAAACACTCATCCAAATAACGACCTTTTGCATGAAAAATAGGGCCAGATTCGGAGCATGAAATATTTGCACATTCTCAGAAACTTCACATCTAGTGAAGGAGCAAAGGATTTATTCTGAAATTTAAGTTAAATTATTAACTATTTGGCAATAAATATTGAAATGCATGGGAAAACCTACGTTATAGAAAATTTCAAATAAATTTTTCGATTCAATTCAGTCGGACAGAATAGGGCTGTTAGGGTACTCATCAGTTATCATAAAATTATAAGTCATAAATGAAAATGTTAATAAAATGCTATGGTTGTGAGCACCTCGTTATAGTTTTGTTGTGATAAATCTGAAAAACAAAAAAAAAATCCATATACAACAAACGGAACAAATAGCGCAATTTTGTAAGCAATCCAACAACATTTTTTTTAAACAACTGTAAAAGTTCAAAATTGTACTATTTATTAAGATAAATAAATTTTTTTCAAAATTTTGAAAATTATAACTTCCTTAATATGGTGTGGTTTGGTACAAAAACTAATTTATAGTGAAAATATCTAAAATCTAGAGACTATGTAAGAAACCATTTTTTTTTTAATTTTAAAATTGTGAAACCCTTTATCCGGATTACACCTGACCTATCAGCAAATCAATTGCAAAATATGCGCTTGTCGAGTTTTACACAAAAATAATTTTCGCCAAACATCGTTATGTTGCTGTGCATTTTGTTGAGCAATAAAAATTCGTCCTTTTTTTCTATTTCGTAGCTGAAATATATGTTACGTCTGACACCGTATTCTTTTTGTGTTTTTTCTCCAAAGGCAATGTTAGCGACAACAACCAATTATAAATAATCAATTGAGTCACCTCACCATTTTACGAGGTTGGCGCACGTTTGCACTTAACGACTTGCTGCATTAAACCCAAAATGTGACTATCCGAAGGGGAAGCAGCAACATATGTATGTCTGCGCACAGTTGAAAAACTGAGTTGAAATGAATGACTCCCTGGAGGGTATCAGTAAACGTCAACGTGTACGCTTTTTGCTTAACTAAATAACCTCACATATTTAACAAATCCACCTTTGATTTGTTCTGTTTTTTTCTCTACATACACATCCTTTGCGATGGCGTCAACTTATCTTGATATTTTGAAAACTAAACATTACTTTTTGGGATTATATTTTTTTGTTTTTGTCAGTATAGCTTACACGCTTGAGTAGCTCTACTACCAACTAATCGTGTTATTGTTATTTGTATTATAACTGAAATAAGTTCGAATGAAGCGAGCGATTTTTTAGCATGGAAGTGTTATTTGTCTCTCAAAGCAATATAGAACGTGAGATGAAAGTCAATAGTTATGTTTTAAATGAACTTAACGACTTTATATGTATATTATATATAAACTTACAAATATAGAATTCAAAAACATGCAAACGATGTTCGGCGGTTTACTCAGACCCATCTTGGTTGTTGGTTGCAAGAATTACAAATTTTGCACAAAATATTTCAAGATAACTGTCATTAAATTCATACCTCTCCCTCTCTCCTTAAAAACCAAACATATAACTTTGAATCATATTCCTATACTATCATATCTGGCTCTGACTAAAGGCTTAGTGAAACTTGTGAGACAGTTCAAGAAAAATGGTTAAGCAAAATTTATTATTTTATATTATAGTTTCTTATAATATAAAAGACAACGAGGAACGTATAAACCCCACTGCCACGACCACAACATGGCGTTAACCGAAAACATAAGTGATATAACTAAGCCAGACTATAAAGTTATGTAAGTGGAATTTGGTACAGCTCATACTAAAGAGGAAGATAATTGTAATTTAAGGAAATACATCAGAAACTTTAGATTTCAAAAGAAAAAAGTTAAGTTGGTACACAAGGGCTGCACTCAAATTAGTGTACAGAGTTTTAAATGGGCGTGGCGCCGTCCAATTATGTGTCAAAAACCATAACTTAGGAACTACTGGAGCAATTTCTGCGAAATTCTGTTGGTAACTTTTTAGTTTAGATAGTTTGAAAATGAAGAAAAATCGGTTTACAACCACGCCTACTTTCTTTGTAATAAAATTTCTAAGTCGTTCACTTTGCCATATATAAATTAAGCACTAGTATTTCTAGTGTGGCATAGCACGTCTAAAAATCACCGAAATCGGACTATAACTTTTCAGACCCCATCTACCTCACATACGGATTTTCAAACATTCGATGGTTGTTGTTGTTGTTGTTGTAACGGTTACTCAGGCATGTCTGAACCGACAAGCCTAGCCTAATTATCATCAAAATCATTTAACCAGGAAACGAGCTGTTTTGCTAGGGTCGGACCAAAGGGAAATGCGTGTTAGATGAGTAGTATTCAGGGGCATGCAAAGAAGTGGTTAGTGTGATGCGGGGACTCTTTGCATGCAGGACATATGTTGAGTATGTCAGGGTCTAGTCTTGATAAGTAGGAGTTTAGTCTGCTACAGTATCCAGAACGAAGTTGCGCAAGGGTCACTCTAGTTTCGCGAGGCAACTCGAGCTCTGGGGAGGGAGTCAGTGAAGCTGTTAATGGCTCCTCTGCGAATGGCGTTCAATGCTTGTCTATAGTTTGTCGCATCCGCAGTCCTGTATTTCAGGAAGGTACTCTTGATAGCTCTAGGAGGCGGCCAGGCTTCCAGTAGGTTCCCAACAGAAAAAGTTTGGGGAGCATTTCGTTATGCTACGGGCCTCGTTGTAAAGGTGCTCGACCAGAGACATCAAGAGACAACCTGTAGCTGTCCGGAGAGCGGTGTTTTGCATTCAGGCGACCATATTGGGCTGCGTAGTTTAGAACCGGACTTTCGGTGGTCGTAAATTTCGGTTTGTATCGTGGCAAAGTTAAGCGAACGCTTAACCTTGGATTTAATGCAGCTTAATGTAATACATATAAATATGGTAACTTTGAAGAGTATATAATAATAGTTTTTGAAGTTGCTACATCAGATCTCCAGGAACGCCTCCCCCTCCACCTTTAAAAGCTCTGACGCGTCGTTACAATTATTCGTGTAACTTCAAAAATAACAAAAAAGTCAGATTGACTTGAATACATGTATATTACGAAAATGAAATGAAAAAAAATCGATTCTAACCAAATGTAACCCCTTCAATCCAAATTTGCAATTAATAAATTAAACAGTCACACAAAAAAAAAAATTCTTTTGACCTGGGCGTCTTACTATGTGAACCTTATGTTTTTGGGGTCCCTGAAACCGAATTGGAGGTCCATTTAACTCCATCAGATCATGGTAGTGACATACCACAACCAGTATGGCGTTTTTAAAAACTCATTGGATTCGCTTACAACTAGTTACTCGGGGGTTTCGCGGTCGCTGATTACGAATTTGACGTTACTTTTCAAAAATTCAAAATGAGGAACGCTTTTGTGAAAAATCAACGGTATCGCTTGAAACTAGTTACCCGGGGGTTTTTGGGGTTGCTGAGTACGAAAGATAGAAAGATGATGAAGAGACTGAAACTGGGGATGTATATCTAGTACCATCTCAAGCAGAAGCTTTTGAGGGGCTTGGTCGCAATGAAAATATGTGATTCATTACCTCAAAGATCAAATAAAAATATTATTTGATTTGTTTTGAAATCGATTATCAAGAATTTCGATTATCCGGAATACTCCTGGTTTTATTTAATGCGGATAATCGGGATTCTACTGTAATCCATTGCCAAATAATTATTATTACTACTACCACTTACGTGATTCGTTTTCATCGTTGACATTGTTTGACAGCCTTTCAAAGTTGACGATTTCGATGCGGCATTTGTTTTTTTCTTATTCGATGGGTCGGTCGTTGTTGAGTAGATCACAGGAGTTGCAACGAAGCTTGCAATGCGCACTTTATTCATTGTATCCTTAAGTTGAACCCAAATTCATTTGTAATGTAGACGTTATTTCGCGTCATCTGAAAATAATACACTTGTACATACATATATGTATACGTATACATTTCCTAGCTAGTAATATCTCATATTATTTATAAATATTATTATGAAACGATTTCTGTTAGGACGAGAGTTATGCGAGTCAAATTTACTTTTTCGGAACGAATAATCCTTTAATTTAATTAATAATTTTAAATCGCATAACTGAATCTCGATGAAAAAAATTAAGCAGACAAACGTGGCCTGAGCGAAATAAGAGCCGCACATGCCGACTATTGAAATTTAAAAGGAATGACATAAGAACCCTAGTTGGGGTGTTAACAGGGGACTGTCTGATTAGAAGACACGACCGCTGACAGGGCACAGACCTAACACACTACTGACTACTAGACAGTATTTGTGTGGACTTAAAAATGGTAAGCTAACTTCTGGGTCAGCAAAGTGGTTACAGCAAATACCCATGCTTCCTGAGGCCCAGGGATAGCAGAGATAAAACACACCATTGGATTAGAAGAGAGTGACCTAATAGAGAAATCCTCTATGTGGGAAAACATAGTGCCATCAAACCATCCCTTAGTTGAATGAGAGAAAATGTTTCCCACCACTTCATATTAAACTGGGCCTAATGAAACAGTAATGAAACAGTCCAGGAATATGTGACGGCCCACAATACGACAGCTTATGAAGGACCCTTGCATGAATGAGGTCAAACGGAAATCTTGGAATTCATTCGTTTCTGTTCAAAATTTTCTGGGGAATTGCACGGCTGACAACTACAATCAACTGGCCAACGAGATGGTCGAAAATTTCAGATCCCTTGGGTGCAACATGAGCATAAAATTACATTATTTTTATAGTCACTTGGAAACCGGTCCAAGTGTTTATAGTCACATAAAATCCAGGGTGAAAGGTATCATCTAGTTATTAAGACTATGGAGGACCGCTACCAAGGACGTTGGAACACAAACATGATGACAGATTAGTTCTGGAATTTAATAAGAGACTGTTTCCAAAACACAAGCTTAATAGTTTCACGAAAACGAAGCTGAAGTGTGAATGAGGTACTGCTAGTTGTAATAATGCCTTTTATCTGTATTTTACTGCAACATTCTTTTCTTTCAATTGACTAAAAATTCACAAAAACTAACAACAGATTTGGTACCAGGACAACAAATTTATTCCAGAACAGCCAAAACTAGCCCCACACCAAAATCACTGTAGACCAGTATAATTGATTATATGCTGTCCTTGCTCATTTTGCCTATGCGAATCGTATACTATAAACTATAGTACATATGCAAATACAGTTACAACTACGGTAACGTATTTTGGGTTTTATAAGTATATTTCGTAAGAAACGGCATTCAACAAACATAACATCCGATTTATACAGTAACTGTAATGAAATAAAATTGCGTTCCCCAAATGATGTTGTTATGAAATTCCTAAATGTGTTACGCACCCACTACGTCCCCAGGGGCACTTTGTAACAATTGTCTGATTTTCCCCTTGGCATGCCATTGTAATGTTAAATAGAGTTTAATTAATTTATTGCACGGTAAGACGCGGTTTTCCATATTTGTAGCGCAACAGTGAACGCCAGCAAAATATCAAATTATTTTGGCAACTTTTCTGCGAATGCTCACATGTATATATGTACATTGATAGCTTAGAATCGCGTATTTTTAATTGAAAGAAATTATATATTTTTATAATTCGAAGCAGCACAGCCGAATTGCGCGTTGCTCAATTGTTTACCGACAAATATGTTTATACACACCCGCGCAGGTCTTGCCAGTCGTTTCAACACAGTCAATACTGTGCGTTAAGAGGGATGAATTAATCCGCAAAAGAGACACAGTTGTATTCAATTTAAGGGTGCACAAGGGATAATATATACAATGTTAAAATAGTAATAATAACCATAATGATGCAATTAGATGGAAAATGACAGATGGGTGTTTGATAAGTTACTGGTTTGGGCTGGTAATTGTAAGTTTGGTAATAATTGAAACGAGAAGTGTGTACGATAATCGAAACAGCACAGAGACTGTTGTTATATTAAGTCGCTTGCTTAACTGATAGTGGCTGCTAAGTATGAGGAAATGACTCTTCACACAAAGAGTGAAACTAACAAAAAGATAAGCGAGCAAAGACATTATAAGTTTGGGTGTAACCGAACAATTTATACCAACAGAATTTATTTATTGTTTTTTCTAACAAAAACACACAATTTTACCTTCAAATATATACGACATAATCAAGTCCACAGAATGCCGAAAATCATTTTATAAAGTATACGATGAGGTAATTTCTGTACTGATTTCACTCATTCACGCCAACAAGCTACATTATAACGGAGATTTATACACTCGCTTAAGGATTTATTTGGGTTGCAAAATTAGAAAAAAAAATTTGTCTTACAGTAAAAAATATGCTAAAAATATTATTCAACAAGTAAGGAAAGGCACATTTTATACTCTCGCCATTTATTGATATATTTTTGTTAAGAAAACACAAAATTTGACCCAATTTGAAAATTCTATAAATAGGTATATGAGAGTTAGGGGAAGTTATGAGAGAATTACCGAAATTTTCGGTGAAAAATTACCATGGGGCACTGAATTTTTCATATTCGATATCCGGGGCATTGAAAAGTTATAGTCCGATTTCGACAATTTTTTCACAAATGATGCCACGACTCATATGCAGTATTTGTGTAAAGTTTTATTTCGTTATCTTCATTGGTTCCTTATGTATATATTATAAAGTGAAGGAATAAGATGGAATTCGAAAATGAGTTATATGGGAAGTTGTCGTGGTTGTGAACCGATTTTGTCCATTTTCCACACGTGTCATCAGGGTGTCAAGAAAATATTATATACCGAATTTCATTCAAATCGGTCGAGTAGTTTCTGAGATATGGTTTTTGACCCATAAGTGGGCGATGTCACGCCCATTTTTCATTTTGTAAAAAACTCTGAGTGCAGCTTCCTTCTGCTATTTAGTCCTTCTGTGAAATTTAGTGTTTCTGACGTTTTTCGTGAGTTAACCCACTTTTAGTAATTTTCAACCTAACCTTTGTTATTATCCGATTTCAACTATTTTAGTGGTGTGTGGTGGGGTACGTAAGAGAACCGACTGCAGAAAGTTTGGTTTATATAGCTGCATTGGTTTGCGAGATATATACAAATAACCTTTTTGGGGGCGGGGCCACGCCCACTTCCCCAAAAAAATTACATCCAAATATGCCCCTCCATAGTGCGATCCTTCAGACCAAATTTTACTTCCATAGTTTTATTTATGGCTTAGTTCTGACACTTTATGTGTTTCCGGTTTTCGCCATTTTGTGGGCGTGGAGTGGTCTGATTTGCCCATTTTCGAAAGCCCTCTCACGGTCCCAAGGAACATGTGTTCCAAGTTACATTAAAATACCTAAATTTTTACTCAAGTTATCAGTTACACGGACGGACGGACGGACAGATATTCCGATTTTGACTCGTCTCGTCACCCTGATCATTTTGATATATATAACCCTATATCTAACTCGTTTAGTTTTATGACTTACAAACAACCGTTATGTAACAAAACTGTAAGAGAGTTTCTTAGCAACTTTGGTTGCGAGAGTATAAAATATATAAAAATAAAAAATTCTAAGAGATAGACCCTTTGGAAGTGTATAATTGCATATATTAAAAAAAATGTAAAAATAACGCTTGTGAAACCTAAACCTTTAATTTCACTATGAGAATGAGATCTGCCGCATCTCCAATGCAGGATTTTTGCAAAGTTTTATTCCATTGATTATTGATTTAAATTACAGTATACTCTCGAAAAGTAAATAATCGCGGAAAAGTTAATCACCTTTAAGATTACACATACACCTCGAAAAAGTAAATTTTTTAATTTACTAAGTAAATAATAGTAAATTTTTTAATTTACTTTTCAGAGAATGTGATAAAAAATTCGAAACGAAGCAAGCAGCGTTTTTTACGATGTTGCAAAAACACTTACTCTCTTGTTTATCGCGTCTTTTTAGTAAACAAACTCTCCTAATTGATCCAACGATGCAAATCAGGTGTCAGACTTTTTGAATTGTCGTACAAAAATGGTCAGAAAGTATATTGCAAAGGAAAAAAAAACAAAAAAATATTCAAGATTTTTTCTCTTCATAGTAAATACATATGTAGTATGTATGTAAATGTTAATATGTTTTTCATGTAAATCCATATGTTTTATTGAAGCAAATAAATGAATGAATTTTTTTTAGTTTAAAAATGCATTTAATATTATAAAAACAGATAATTTATGTATTTATTTGGAAAAGTAAATTATTCGAAAAAGTAAATTACCCAAAATACCAATCGAGTTACTTTTCGAGAGTATACTGTATATTAAAATAAGAAGTATAAATTATAAACAATTTATTCACAAATTTTACGTTTTATTTAATATAGCGGACCCGACAGATGTTGTTCTGCATGATATTTCAAGCTATGAGGATAATAAACAAAGTATTTTTTTTGTTGGAACAAACTGGAATATATATAATCCGTTGGATCCAAACAAATGAAATTTAGATTCGTCGTAAATACTAATATTTCTCAAGACATCATTCCTAGAATGACTAGTTATTTTTCGTCTACTTTCCTTATAATCTAATTTTCATATTTTTGAAGTCCATTTGATTCGTTCAATTTACCATATGTATATATAGTAAATTAATTAGTGAATGTATCGGAACAAAACTTTGAACAGATACTACATTTCTAGTATAACATCGTTGAACAATAAACATCGGAGACATAGACATCGAAATTAAAAATTGTTATTTTTTTTGGAATTCTCTTAAATCGCAGAGAGAAAACTTGCATAAAGCCAAATACATACATACATATATACGTGTTTGTACATATATGTTTCATTTGTAGCTGTACCGTTAGATGTATTTCCCGCTTCTTCCGTTACATACATATATACATATACATTGTGAACAACTGTGGGAAAAGTGAAAAAAGTGGTGGTGCAAGCAAGGACTGCTCTATTAATCCAATACAATTAACTCTAAATTAAATTGGGTGTTTCCATTGTTTACAAACAACGCTCAATGGGCAATGTCAATATCATAACAGCCGTTGTTGTTGTATAAATGTTTGCTTGCCGAGCAATTAAAATTCATTACACCATATTAAATGTATATGCAGGTATTTCAATTGAAAGTGTTTATAAATACTTTATACCTCATGCGTAAAGCTCACTTGCGGGCTAATGTTGAACAGGGCAATGTCTCATATATGTAACGGGTGATTTTTTAAGAGCTTGATAACTTTTTAAAAAAAAAAAAACGCATAAAATTTGCAAAATCTCATCGGTTCTTTATTTGAAACGTTAGATTGGTTCATGACATTTACTTTTTGAAGATAATTTCATTTAAATGTTGACCGCGGCTGCGTCTTAGGTGGTCCATTCGGAAAGTCCAATTTTGGGCAACTTTTTCGAGCATTTCGGCCGGAATAGCCCGAATTTCTTCGGAAATGTTGTCTTCCAAAGCTGGAATAGTTGCTGGCTTATTTCTGTAGACTTTAGACTTGACGTAGCCCCACAAAAAATAGTCTAAAGGCGTTAAATCGCATGATCTTGGTGGCCAACTTACGGGTCCATTTCTTGAGATGAATTGTTCTCCGAAGTTTTCCCTCAAAATGGCCATAGAATCGCGAGCTGTGTGGCATGTAGCGCCATCTTGTTGAAACCACATGTCAACCAAGTTCAGTTCTTCCATTTTTGGCAACAAAAAGTTTGTTAGCATCGAACGATAGCGATCGCCATTCACCGTAACGTTGCGTCCAACAGCATCTTTGAAAAAATACGGTCCAATGATTCCACCAGCGTACAAACCACACCAAACAGTGCATTTTTCGGGATGCATGGGCAGTTCTTGAACGGCTTCTGGTTGCTCTTCACCCCAAATGCGGCAATTTTGCTTATTTACGTAGCCATTCAACCAGAAATGAGCCTCATCGCTGAACAAAATTTGTCGATAAAAAAGCGGATTTTCTGCCAACTTTTTTGGTAATAAAATTCAATGATTTGCAAGCGTTGCTCGTTAGTAAGTCTATTCATGATGAAATGTCAAAGCATACTGAGCATCTTTCTCTTTGACACCATGTCTGAAATCCCACGTGATCTGTCAAATACTAATGCATGAAAATCCTAACCTCAAAAAAATCACCCGTTATATATGTTAACCGTATGATGTACTGATTACCAGATATTTTTATACTCTCGCACATGTAGCACAGAGTATTAATGTTTTGTTCACATAAAGGTTGTTTGTGTCACCCAGAAATAAAATAGTTGGATATGGTGTTAAATATACATATATAAATGAGTAACATGACAGATGTCCGTCTGTCCGTGCAAGCGATAACTTGAGTAAAAATTGAGATACGCCCACCTTCCATACAAAAGTTATGTATATTGAAAACCACTAAAAATGCTTTAATTCAGTAAGGAAAAACACCAGAAAACTTAAATTTCATCATGAAGAAGGTACAGAAGGGCTGCATTTAAATTGGTATACAAAATTTTAAATGGGCGTGGCTCCGCCCACTTATGAGTCAAAAACCATATCTCCGAAACTACTCGACCAATGTCAGTGAAAATCGGTTTGTAATACTCTCCTTGCACCCCAATGATATTTTGCAAAATCGGTTCACAACCACGCCTACTTCCTATACACCAGAACTTTGAAGTCGATCTGAATCGTTTACTTTACAATATATAAAGTAAGCACTAGTGAAAATACTAGTCTTTTTTTTCGGCTATAATCGCTTAAAGCGGTTCCTACGCCAAATATATATATACTAGTGAAAATATCGGAACAGAGGACCTCAGTGCTTCTATTTTTTTTTACCGAAATTATAGGTAAGTATCTCAGATATTTTGAAGAAATTTAGATGGAATTCTTCTCATAATATGTCTCCGCTCCAAAAATGGGTGAAATCGGGTCATAAATTCACCTAGCTTCCAAATACCTAATATAGGGGTTCCAACTTTCAATGGACTTTATACCATATACATGACGAATATAAATTGCAAATTACAAATAAATTGCGAGAGTATAAAATGTTCGGTCACAACCCTTCCTTACTTGTTTCTGTTGGTGTTGTTGTTTTAGCGACATAAAACATTCTCCAAATAATTTTGAGGAATGCTGTCGATTTGACAGTCATTGGAAGGATAAAAATCCGGGTCCGTTTCGGTTACGTTGTAGAGACTGTCGTGGGAGCGGATATTTTATGTCTATGCCAATTTGGTTTGGAACTTAAATGTGAGATATAAAAAATATCCATCATATGTTTTCTTCCTCATCCTCAAACATACAATTCAGTATTCGAAATATTTGGTATCAGAAATGACGGATAAGAGTGAGTGATGATTTTCAATGCAAAATATTGAACCCCTTGTGCAACACAACCGAAATTAGTTATGTGTTCTTTAAATTATATAGTTCTAGAGCTAAAACAGCAATATTCGAGAGCAAATAATAACCGTTAAACCAATACTCAACGGACTTTCAGAAAAATATTATATTTCACTTTAAAATATATCGTTTTATATTTTAAGATAAAATGGCGAAGGTTAGGATCGATGGCTGTTTTCGGCAACAACTTTTTGATTTTATATTAAATAACGCAACAATTACTGACAGTTACACTCTTAACAATATTTCCTTAGCAATAAGTTTCTAAAGCAATTTATTTATAATTTTTTTTCAGTTACATCGTTCTTATTCCCTCCATTTAAGTCTCATCTATCTGGTCAGAAATTCACATCTGGTCACATATTGTGTCAAACTTTGTAAATCTTCCGATGTGGATCACCTTCATATGGTTTCTTAGTTTCCCCTCACGAAAGAGATAGCAAAATACAATGTAGCTTGGAGGCAGGGATAAAGGGAAGTCCACCTTATTCCAGTGAGAGAGCGCCTCAAAATTTGCGTTTTTTATAACATTTTGAATTATTACCAGATCAGACAAAATACAAATTTAGGGGTATTTAAATTAAAATACCCAAAAATTACTACGGTTAATAATTTTTATATACTTAAAGATTAATAAAATAATAACTATTTAAATCTCGGTTAGCGATATTATGATATATTAAAGCAACCGGTTTTCGAACTTTCAGTGATAAATAAAGTGAATTTATACGAATCAACTGGCAATTAATACATTTTTTATTATTTTCCATGGAAAACTAAAATCCCGATTTCCCGAAATTTCTTCAAATACATTAAAATTTCGCGTTTCCATTTATATTTATTGTTTTAAGTTCTTATAAGTGATCTTGCACGGCTGTTAAAATACCTCTGTCGTATAAGTTTTTTGGCAACATTTCAATCTGGCCCTTCCTGTTTCCCAATTGCGAAACGTCAAAACCTACTAATCTATTCCAACTGTCAAAAAATGAGTAGGTTTTGACGTTTGGTATTGCGCTCTCACTTCCAGTGAGATGTGGGTTGTATATCTCTGTTGGAGGCTTATTGTCCAACAGGCCAAAGCTGACTGCAGAGCTGACGAGCCAAATGATGATGATGTATGTATACGAGTATAACCCACAATCTTAGAAAAATAAAAATATATAATTTCTTGTACCAAATTTTTGTTACAAATAGATCACACAAATTATAGACAAATTATGGATTGTTTCAAAATGATCTGGTACCTAAAAACTAAGTAAAATTTGTATTTATCAACCAATCACGGGCGCGGTTTTCTCAATGATATTTCATTTTATCAAGGCCACAGGGTGGTTCCAAGAGGATTTAATAGTGAGAGGGAAACCCACTCCCGGTATTGTCACAATGGGCCTCCCATAGACCTAGGTGCGTCAGGTGACAACCACGTAACCTAACCTAACCGATCAGCTGGTCCAGCAGTCCCCACTATATTAGCAGCTTCGTGTAACGGGCGCATACATATGTACAAATTTCTCGCATGGCAGTTCAGACTTTGCAGTGTGGCCATACGCTTGCACAATTACGCTAAGAAATGTTAACCCCTCATTTCAATGTACACGCCTATGGTATTTAAGCAACTCAATAGCCATCGTCACAGAAGCATTAATTTTTAATTGGGTGAAATCATTAAACGATAAAGCGAAAAAGTGTGTAAGTTTCGCCTACCGAGTGGAGGTTGGAGAAGAAGAGTAGCAACTGTTACTAATTTGCGGTAGATAATTTAATTGATTTTGTATAATAACTTTAGCTGACATCGGTGTAAGCGCGGTGTCACCTTTGCAACCAGGAAATTTGTTTGCTTGCTGAGCAAGTCAAGAATTGTTTCCACCGAGACTCGGTTATGTCTATGATGGCACTAAGGGCTGATTTTTTCTAGGTTTTGGTTTATTTAATATGGACCGCAAGCAATTTTGAGTAGGCTCTTAACAGCAAGCGATATATTTATTAAACGGCTTATAAATAGATTCCCCATATTTTATATGATTAACCCTCTAAGAATCTTTCACATTTCGTTTCTTCTAATGCTATAACGTTAATAACCGCTATTCACAAATTCGGTTGCGATTAGAAACCTTTAAAAATAAGCGCTTAGAAATATCTTACACTGTCGTAAAACTCGTAAGATATCGCATTTCACTAATTAAAAAAAGCACAAAGTCTATTTTAGAAACCATTAATAATTCAGTTATGGGATCCAATATATTGGATCTAGAATAAGATCTTACTGTAACTTTACCAAAAATATATAAAAAAATATATTTATATAAATATTAAGAAAAATTTAGATTACCTGACATTTTTTGAGTTAATGCACATTTGAAAGTTTTCAACAGCTGTCATCGATTGGTCACTTCTCTGCTCGCTATCTTTGGGCGCTACTCGTCTATCAAAAATTTTACATGTGAAAGCAACAACAAAGTTATCTACTTGAATTCGTGCAGGAGAGTACGCGGCTACCTCATTAAAAATTCTTGCTTGCTGAGTGCTGCCAAATTTTGTTTTACATATGTAGACTATTCACAATTGTAAAAAAGGCTCAAAGGACAGATTATTGTTATGAAGGGCGATACAAATATATATTTTTGTAGTTTTTACTTTGAAATACATTTTAATTGATTAAATAAAACGTAAGACATAAACGCAGCTCGAAACAAAGGTTATCCCTTATTTTTGTGCAGATTTAAGTATTGCTCCACCTAAGAAAATGGTTCAGCACTATTGCGCATGATTAACAATACATTTCAGCGCAGGCTTGCACCATAAGTGCTGCCTGTCTGTTTGAATTACAGTATAGAGCGTTCTTTTGGGTTCTCTATAACGCTTAGCCAATCGAAGACAGCTAACATAACCTTTCTGTTCGAATTGTGATTATTATCCGATTTCACCCAATATCAGACTCCGTAATGAGTTACCAAAGGGAAAATGTCTTCAGTAAGGTTAATTGATATAGCTTCAGCAGTTTGCGCGGTATATGAATACATATAGTAAATGGCCACAAACACTTTCCAAAAACGAATTAACCGTAGTTGCCGTAGTAGCAAATTTTACTTTTATAACATTTTTGGATATTCTTCTTCATTCTTTTGGCTTAAATATAATACTTTTTAGTTTTTGGGCTATCGAGATTTTATGGGCATGGCACAATCCTGCTGTCATCTTTAAATTATATAACACAATTCACTCAGACACTTTGAGATTCACATTAGTTATGTATTTGATAATGCCATGATAATGTCTAATATCGATAATTTTAGAACTTTCAAATATTACTGTTTTACGGGAGATGGGTGTGGTTATGAGCATCACTTAGCACTTCAACGTCTTAAATTATGAAAAGTTTCTGTATCGTACGGCAATATCTCAAAAAGCATTCTTCATCTTTAAAATGTATCACAACTACTAATAAATATTTTAATTTGCATACGCCTTAACAGAAGTGAAGAATATGTTTTCTACCCCTGGTACAAAAAACTACTTTACGGTTTGGTCCTCCTTGAATAACCAACTAGAACTGACACGGTATGGCCGGAAATAGCTCATTTATTTGTTGAGTTCTACTGCTATGGAATCAACCAAGTACTTTCTTCTTCAATGTCCAGCATGGGCTAGACTAAGAGATCAACACCACGGTAGGAACAATTTCGGTGAACCCAGCGTAGTGATTAGAAACGACATAAGCCGACTTAAGAACTTCGTAATAGAGTTCAAGCGCTTT
This sequence comes from Zeugodacus cucurbitae, assembly GCF_028554725.1. Classification (NCBI taxonomy): domain Eukaryota; kingdom Metazoa; phylum Arthropoda; class Insecta; order Diptera; family Tephritidae; genus Zeugodacus; species Zeugodacus cucurbitae. Next base: position 29,346,168 of record NC_071672.1, on the reverse strand, counting down.
GTCGAATCTTTTAGCGGGGCTTGGCGATCCGTCAGCAGTATTTAGGTGCCACAAAGTACAGTCGAAGCTGTCTAAGTGAGACTTACTGTAGTTGCGAAGATCTATCGCTTGAGCTAACCTAATATAACTGCTATGGCGAATACATTGCAGTCACAGGGAAATTAACTTTTTGCCATTTTCAGTCAGTAAGACAAATGCTGCTTCTGCTATCGCTTCGACTATATCTTGCGCTCTGGTGTATACTGTATGGATCCATATGATATAGTAATTCGCAATATTTCACGCAGCTCTGCAACCGACACGGTCCTCTGAGTTGTCTTCTATCTTAAATACTACGCGCGATTACAATAAAACTTGGAACTTGTTAAACTAATCTTTTCTAATTTTCAGAGAGCTTTCAACCTGTACGGACGTGTATTTGATGCGCTCCGTGATTATTCTCTAAAACCAAAAATTAAAATAAAATACGTAAAAACAAAACAATTTAAAAAGTGCATTAAGCCAAGCGTTAGTCAATAACGCCGAAAGTGTTAGCAAAACAAAAAAATCACTAAAATAAAAGTATACAAACAATAATAAATACTAAATAACAAATTCTAAGTGCGAGAAATAAACAATAAACAATAACATGAGCGCTGCGCAGCCTCTCCAACAAGGCCGTAGGCATTCTCTGAATGCCTACTTTAGCTTTGTCGAGCCTGCAAAACCAGCTCCTACAAACAAACAAGGAAAAGGCGAGAAGGATGAGTCATCACAGCGATCAACTGAGCAGCACCCGAACCAGAGCTTACAAACAACAAAAGCAGCAGAGAACGGCAGTCAACAACGGCCAGCAACAAACATGAACGCACCAACAAGTAAACAGGTACATGCAAGCGAGCAGACAGCCAAGAAAAGCATAACGCAAGGTGAGAATGTACATACCAAAAAAGGTCCTCTGTTCAGATTGACATTGACCGCTACGTCAATATTAAAAGGAAATTAAGTGAAGTCAGCGGTCAATCCTAAAAAATTTCAAGGCGGCACGCCAATCAAGAATAAACCTGATGTTTTAAATGGCAACAGATTTGCCGTACTAAGCAATGGTTCTGATGATAATGCGAAGGGTACCACCACAGCCCCCAATATATATGCGCGAGCATGGCTCAAATACTCTTGTTGCTAAATTAAGCGAAATTGTAGGTACAAAAATTTTTCACATAGTGCCTTTAAAAAAAGGCAATATAGAAGAAACGAAAATACAGACATACACTGAGAAAAGTTTTATGGATGTGGTAAAGTTTTTGTCAGATAAAAACAAAAATTATTATTCCTACCAGCTGAAGAGCTCAAAGGGCCTAGCTGTAGTAATTAAAGGTATAGAGTCTTCCGTAGACTCTTGTGAAATCAAAGAAGCTCTTGAAGAATGTGGCTTTGAAGTTAAAACTGTCGTAAACATCTTTAACAGAAATAAAGTACCACAACCCATGTTTAGAATTGAATTGATGCCGAATTCTAACCAGCCTAAAAAGAACGAAGTGCATCCAATATATAATTTAAAATATTTGCTGCACCGTAGAGTAACCGTAGAAGAACCACACAAAAGAAATGGTCCGGTACAATGCACCAACTGTCAAGAGTATGGGCATACCAAATCATATTGCACTCTACGCAGTGTTTGTGTGGTATGTGGAGATTTACATCCCACTTCAAAATGTATCCTCAAGAAAGAGGATTTAAACAAAAAATGCAGCAATTGTGGAGGAAGTCACAGTGCCAACTACAGGGGTTGTCCTGTTTATAAAGATTTGAAATCGAAGTTGTCACAGGGTATTCAAGCCCGACGTAACCAAATGTTATATACTCCCCGTAATGACAATATAGATATCACAGACCATATTCCAAAATCTATATATATATATATATATATATTTGGCGTAGGAACCGCTTTAAGCGATTATAGCCAGAGCGCGCCACTCATTCCTCCCAAGTGAAGCCAGGTCACTTTGCACTTGGTCTTTCCACCGGAGTGGAGGTCGTCCTCTTCCGCGGCTTCCTCCAGCGGGTACTGCATCGAATACTTTCAGAGCTGGAGTGTTTTCTTCCATCCGTACAACATGACCTAGCCAGCGTAGCCGCTGTCTTTTTATTCGCTGAACTATGTCAATGTCGTCGTATAAATCGTACAGCTCATCGTTCCATCGTTCCATCGTCTGCGGTATTCGCCGTTGCCAATGTTTAGAGGACCATAAATCTTACGCAAAACCTTTCTCTCGAAAACCCCAAGAGTCGTCTCATCGGATGTTGTCATCGTCCACGCTTCAGCGCCATACATTTGGGGGATGGGGTCATATGTAGAAGTTCACGCAAGTGAGGAAAGTTTCTGATTGCCATTCACTTGGGAGTGGCCAGAAACGATTCTTTTGCATATGACTCAAACAGCTCACGACTTCCGGTTTTAGACCAAGTATCCCCTGGGTAGCTAACAGACATCCGTTTGGAGGCGAGCTAAAGTGAGAAGGCGAAGCCCGCTTCTGCGGTTGTGCGTAGGGCTTGGGACCCACCACATAAAAAATCTCCCCAATGAAAACAAACACAGAGCCTCGGATGAGACACCAAAATCTAGTAATATTAAAAATAATACTGTACAAGGGAGCTATGCCAATGTTGTAAAAGGCAACAATGTACAAATGCAACCACCGCAAAATCCCCCAAATGGTGGTATTGAAACCATGATTATAAATCTTACGCAATGTATGACGCAATTTATGTCTACTATGCAAAACATGATCCAAGATTTAATAAAATCACAAAAACAAATGCTGCAAACTCTATTAAGTAAAAAATGAGCATACTAAACATTTGTATATGGAACGCTAACGGTGTTAACCAACATACACTAGAGATTATTAAATTTCTGTCTGAAAAAAATATATGTAGATGTAATGCTAATATCAGAGACTCATCTGACAAACAAAAACAATTTTAAAATACCGGGATTTAGACTGTATGTTACAAATCACCCGGACGGAAAAGCATATGGCGGAACGGCAGTGTTGGTTAGAAATAGATTAAACCACTATGCTCGGGAATCTTATGCTACAGCCCAGTTACAAGCTACTACAATATCCTTAAAAAATCGGGATTGTGATTTAATTCTAACGGCTATATACTGCCCACCTCGTTTTAAAATTACAGATAGCGAATTTAAAGACTTTTTTGGAACGCTAGGTCATAGATTTCTAGCAGGTGGGTGGAGATTCACGTCTTATTAATCCGAAAGGACGCCAGCTGTACCAAACCATTATGAACCACAATAACATTGATATAATATCTCCTGGCAAGCCCACATACTGCCCCAGTGATCGCAACAAAATACCAGATTTAATTGATTTCGCTGTAACCAAAAATATAGATAGATCGCTTGTGACAGTTGATACATGTACAGACTTATCTTTGGATCATTCACCTGTACTAATAAAGTTGTGTGAACCACTCATATTCGTTGAGCCAAAAGTGGGTCTAACATCTCACAAAACGAACTGGTTAAAATATAAAAAATATGTGCGTAGCAACATTAATATTTATTTAAAAATAAATACGGAAAGAGATATTGATGAAAGTATAAGAGAATTTAATGATGTAATATCAAATGCAGCTGTCGTAGCAACACCAAACAGAAATAATAAACCAATTAGCCGAAGAAAAATCACTAATAATGAAATAGAAAAGCTTGTAAATGAAAAAAGGCGCGCTAGACGTGAATGGCAGTTAAATCGCTCCCTTTCTACTCAGCTGCAACTAAAATATGCTGTACGAAAACTAAAAACTGCGCTTAAACGTGTGGAAGAATACCACACTCATAATTATATAAAGAAACTGTGTCCAAACTCAAACAAACGAAATTCTCTTTGGAAAGCCGAAAAGTCAATGAAGCCTCCAGTCGACTCCAACTTGCCTATAGAAGGCTTGGGTGGAAACTGGGCACGAAGTGACGAAGACAAGGCAAATTGTTTTGCAAATCACCTAAAAAAAGGTATTTCAACCTAATTGCCCAAAGAACAGCTATAAGCTGCCAATCATCTCCAATAGCGCTAACGAGTCGCTTGAGTCTATTCAAACGTCATCTTCTGAAATTATTAATATCATAAAAGAGCTGAATCCAAAAAAGTCGGCAGGACACGATAAAATTACTCCTAAAATGCTAATTGAGTTACCTAATATTGCTTTAACAGTGCTCTCCTTGCTCTTTAACGCTATTCTCAGTTTCAGGTACTATCCAATTTCATGAAAAAAGTCGCAGATCATCATGATAGACAAACCAGGTAAAGACTTGACACAGCCGTCTTCATACAGACCAATCAGTCTTCTACCCAGTCTTTCTAAAATATTTGAAAAGGTGTTACTATCAAAGATATCTCCTTTCCTCCATGAAAAAAATGTAATACCAACGCACCAATTCGGTTTTCGTGCCATAGCAAATTTTCGTGCCAAACCATAGCACTGTAGAACAAGTAAACAGAATTACTAACGAAATCAGAAGGGCGTTTGAGTATAGAGAGTACTGTTCTGCTATATTTCTAGATGTGGCTCAGGCGTTCGATAAAGTGTGGCATGACGGGCTTTTATATAAGATTAAAAAAGCTTACCACTCGAAATGCATAAAATCTTGGAGTCTTATTTAAAAAATAGAAAGTTTACTGTCAAAGTAGGAGACTTCATATCTGAAGATAAATGTATAAATGTAAATGAACAAAAGTGCAAGCATGTTACGTTTTCCCTAAGACCAAAAACGTGCCCGGCAGTTAAAATAAACAATATTTCAGTACCCCAAGCGTCTGAAGTAACATATCTTGGTATTCACTTGGATAGAAGGCTCACGTGGATAAAACACATATCGAGCAAAATAACCTGCATGAAGATAAGAGCTGCAAACTTAAATTGGATTCTAAACAAAAATTCAAAACTTAGCCTAGACAACAAAGTTCTGTTATATAACGCGGTCATAAAGCTGATTTGTATGTACGGCATTCAACTGTGGGGTACGACATGTGCTACCAATATCGATATAATTCAGAGATTCCAGTCAAAAATGCTTAGAACAATCACGTGCTCACCATGGTACATGCGTAATGAAAATATCCATAAAGATCTTGGTATTCTCATGGTAAAGAAAGAAGTAGAGAACAGCAGAAACAAATATTTATCCAAACTCCGAGATCACCCAAACCCATTGGCTAATGCTTTAGTAAATTCTTGTAATCAATCACGTCTAAAAAGAAGAAAGAGAGAAGCACACTGAAGAGCAACGTTTCACCAAAACAACTCAATACCTTGGTTGAGCTTGTATAGTTTTAATTAGAATTAAGATTTTATAACTTATTGTTAGGCTTCAAAGAGCAGATTCAATAAATAAACAAATATTGAAAAAAAAAACTAATCTTTGACGCCATCTATGTGTGGCTGTATGCAGGAATTATGCGCTCTTTTGCAAATTCCATTACTAAAAAGAGAACAAAATCTTTGAATGTTTTTTAAACCGCGATTACGTTTGCTTCGCCGATTTCAATTACCGCGTGGTGGCGCAGCTATTAATCGATGTCATAAAATTTCAAACTCAATCACGTTAAACAAAGCACATTTTTTTACAGAGATACCGTTTACAATTAGATTAAATTTCACAATAAATACTAACTTTGTTCCCTGCGCCACCCTCATACTGCTTGCCTCAAATAAATGGAGACACAATATTTTTAAGAGCACAAAAATACAATATATTTAATGTTATTGTATTTATAAAAAAAAAATAAAAAATTTGATTTATAGTTAAGCAAATTTATACGCCAGAGTTAAAAACAGTTAGGAACATTATGGGAGTCATACCATGTGACGCCTGTTTTTAGCGACTTTTTAGAATTCTTTTTCTACGTGATTATCATTTATTAACAAATATTTCTTGGGTATAATTACAAATTAAAATCTAAAACTATTATGTAGAACATGAGTTATAGCGTTGTGAATACGCCCGCCTCGAAAAAATGTGCGCGCACATCCTCCACGATTCATGCTGGATTGGCTTATTGGCAACAAAAAAAATAATAAGTGTCGTTTAGAGCTGTAAGGATCAATGCATGACAGCACTATTCCCAATTGAATATAACAAAAAATGGACTTTGGTAGACATTTGAAAAATAAAATTGCGAATTTTGTTTTTTTGCCAAAAATAATTTTTTTGATAATTTTTTTTTATTGATAATAGTCCATTCCATGTGCCGAGTGTACCCTACAAAGTTCAAACCATCCGGTTTTTGAGCTACGAATTAGTAAAATTTTAAAAACACAGTTTTGAGAAAAACGCATTCAACGTTGCCAGCTGCCAACTCAGAGCTCCTTCTGCTAATTGCTGTATCTTTAAAACGACTACGAATTTTTGAAAATCACTTTACTATCGTTTTCTAAACATGTTAAGAAAGCAATTTATGGAGAAAAAAATTATGAAAAAAACAAAAAAATCAATTTGAAAAATAACAAAAAAAAATTATTTGTTTGAGCCCATCAAGTAGGTTGATCCTGTTATAACAAAAGCAATAAGCAATTTATAACAAATTTTATAATTGTCTAACTAATTTGCTACGGAATCAAATAAGAAATTTATGTTCGCAAAAACGTATAATATAAATAAGCAATACAATTGTTTAATTGCATCATAATTACGAGCATTAAGCATCAATGTAAAGCACACCAGCTTAAGGACCATCCAATTTTTTAAACTATTATCTAAAATAATCTATTAAATAATTAAATTAAGATGGACTGTCAGATATATATTTATATGTTGTATTATTTAGCCTACCTGCTGTAGAATTCTTGTGGTATTCGTATTATATTCGAGTCGTTAAATAACTATTTTGTTCTACAACTTATTGCTGTAAGTTTTGCTATTACTTCCAATTACGCAAACAGTAACGTAAACTTTTTACATTTTATAGCACTTGTCATATGCGATATATGTATATGTACATATATATATATATATATATATATATATATATATATATATATATTATATATTAATTGATATATATATATTAATTGATATTCACATTAAATTTAATTAAGTTAAGTATTTGGCACACAAGGACACGCGGCACAGACATACGCATTGTGCATATATGACAAGTGTAACCCGATGCGGGTGCGGGATGTCATTGTTGACAATAAGTACACAGTAGTCACCATACACTAAAGGTGTCGCACATTACTTTTCGGATAACTAACATTACATTTACCGTATGTACTCGCTCAGTAATCACACGTTGTTGCGCATTATTCCAAGGGTAAACAAGCACTGTGGACGAGCTAACGCATAGCATAGGCAACAAAACGCCATAACGGCACTGACATGACAGGCATGAAAAGTGGGTGGTGACCAAAAAAGCGTAAAGTTAGGTGGTAGCATACAGCACAGCCCATCACCGACACATACCGTTGCTATTGGTAGTAAAATTGCGCATAAGTAAAGCAAAGGATTAAATAGAAAAATAACTTTAACCATTTACTACTACACGAAGTTAATAAATACTTTTACGTGAGTGCTAACTAAAATACTCAAGATTTCGTCTAAGATGCCAGAAATGCAATCAAAAAAGGCTTTATCCGTTGAGATGTTTAGAGATTTTTCAGTAAATCCTAATCTCAAGTTTATTTGGATCTAATCTCTTTATTATATGCGAAATGTCGATGATAAATTAATTTTTTGTTTTCAGCTTATATAGCAAACTTTAAAGGTAATTTCACAAGAACTCCAAAAATTCTGCAGCAGATGTCTTCAGCTTAGGGCCATCTCATGTGAGGTGTTCAAGAAATAGACTTTCTTGTTTTTTTTGTCATAAATTTCTTTTTATGATTTTTTTTTATTTCTTTTTTCATTGCATATTCTCCAAATGGCCAACGCCACTGTAGCTGTAAGTCTGAAAATACTTTTCCTGGACCTATTTAATAAGACCCCAGATCTAGTCTTATCATATTTTGGCCATATCTATTTAGTTACTTTGTATTTTGTTGAATTTTTGTTGTTCTCAGCTAATTGTTCGAATTGTATGTTGAGCTCTCTTCAGATCGTTCCTAGCGGGCATGGATTTGTCTAGAACGGCTCCCGCCTTTGCCAACTCGTCTGCCCTTTCGTTACCGAAAATGACCAAGTCTAATTGTATAGGATATAAATCAAAAATTCCCAAAAAAAAATTATAAAAAAATATCCAAAAATTATTGTGTAGCAAGAAAAAAATGCAAAATTCTGATTTTTTTGTGTCAAATATCTATCAAATTTTTTTCTATAAATTCATTTGATCGTAGTGCATTCTATGCATTTAAGCTTACAGCTCAAAACGCCGCACATTTTTTTCCCGATAACCCAATCAGCCGGAGTCGTGGCGGATTCACAGATTTTTTCGTGGCGGTGGTGATCAGCACGCTGTAACTCATGTTCTACACAATATTACGAAAATATATGTTAATAAATTTTATTAAACTTAAAGCTTTAACTATTTGCTGGTCGTAGAGAAAATAATTCTAAACAGTCGCTAAAAAACAGAAATTACCGGCTTAATGCAATCGTGCGGCCTAAATATGTATGTATGTAGGTGTATGAGTGAAGGTTTTCTTCCAACAGAAAAATATTATATGTACTTTGCTTTAGCTAGACAGTTATTGTACCGCCCAAAACTAATATGAAGTAATATAGCGCTATGTACTTACAACAAAATGCTATGAACAATCATCTGTATGAAAAATTTAAGATGCCAAGCAGTTAAAACTAGTAAGTTGTAATGGAAGCGTGAAATCAAATCACGGTTCCATATGGCCTCATTCACATATATGTATATGTGAGTTACACTATAACTAATTTAATAAATGGGAATCTTATATTTATTCATATGTATATAGGGGACAGCGTTTGTAGTTTTAAAATATACGTGCTCTTAAGCTCTAAATCGCACCTATGATTATTTACTACCTGTTCTATATGTAATATGTGGGCATATTTTATTAAGGGATTACGCCACCCTGAAATTAAAAAAATACAGTTTTCCGAAATAACGAATATTCGTTTTAACGAAAACCGCTTATAAAGAACAAGCAAATTTGTTACATTGAGTACCTTAAATAACGAACATCGGTGATTTGTAAGTACTCGGTTTAACGAACAACATGAAGAAGACATATGAAGAAAGAGAAAAAAATCAAATAACATCGAACCAGAATTAAAAATAAAACTTGAAAAAATTCAAAAGAAATGTGCGAATTGAAAAAAAGTTGAATTTTATAAAAAAAAAGCTTAAAAAGCAGCAAATAGAAGTATAAGTATCAGAATTGGTCCATTTTGGAAGAATTTATTGGATTTGAATTGGTTTTTAATTTTTTTTAACAAATAGTTAATAAAACAATTTATTAAACTGCAATTTACGGATATTTAACTCAATTTTATTGAAAAACATACCTGTAAGTGAGTACTCGAATTAACGAAAAATTCGATGTAACGAACAGCCTGACAATTAATGTGTTCGTTATTTCGGAAATCTACTGTATTTGATAAAAGAATATACCAATTAGCATTGCCAACAATATGTTTTACGCCCCTATGATTAATTATAGTTAAGTATGAAGTCTAAATAAAATTATATTCGTATATTTAAAACATTAATTATTTTAACTCTCAATAATTACTCAATATTTCATATTGAGTTTTACATACGCGTATTGTCTTTGGGAAAGGTTAATCGCATGAGAAAAGTTGAAATTAATCGGTCGTGAATTATGCCTTTTGCCGTACATTGACTTTATATACAAGATTTAATTTTTATAACAAGTTTTGCAGTCACTGTTATTGAGCAAACCAAAGCAAAACAACCCCTCATGCGGTTGTATTAAATTTGCCTTGTAGCTGTAACAGCCAATAGTTATGGTTTGATTAAATATTCTCATCCCATTGGCGAATGATTCGCGACTTCTGATTGGTTACATCGTAATATGCTGTTTGCACACTCATATGCAAGAATGCATTGATACAATTGCGTCATGCGCGTTTACTTTCTTAAATGACGATAGAAATTAAAGAACTTAAAGAAATACATATAACCTATTTTACGCTACAGTCTAGTGTTTGATAGCTGCTTTAACACACCGCAAAATTAACTGGGTTTGATGCCGGTTCCAATTTAAAAATGCCAACACATGGATATTATATTAAACGCTTGGAGGTGCTTAAGGCCTTCAGATCTGCTAATTTACTTATTCATAGAAGTAGTTACGACGATTATTGTATTAAAATTACAGATTCAAATGTATTTAAATAATATAAATGTGAAATTTATTTAGGCATGTCCACAAAACATACATACAATAATAATGTTCAGAAAATCTATAAACATAGTTATATTTAAAAAGCGTGCATACCAACAACTATACTGCTTAAGTTGTTGGGTTGATTTCAGAGGCTGACTAGAGGGTATTTTTTAAATTTTTATACTCTCGCAACAAAGTTGCTACGAGAGTAATATAGTTTTGTCCACATAACGGTTGGTTGTAAGTCCTAAAACTAAACGAGTTAGATATAGGGTTATATATATCAATATGATCAGGGTGACGAGAAAAGTTCAAATGCGGATGTCTGTCTGTCCGTCCGTCCGTGCAAGCTGTAACTTGAGTAAAAATTGAGATATCTTGATGAAACTTGGAAGACGTATTTCTTGGCACCATAAGAAGGTTAAGTTCGAAAATGGGCGTAATCGGACGACTGCCACGCCCACAAAATGGCGAAAACCGAAAACACATAAAGTGCCATAACTAAGCCATAAATAAGCGGATTATAACCACGCCTACGTCCCGTATAAAGGTTATGTTGAAAACTACTAAAAGCGGGTTAACTCATTAACGAAAAACGCCAGAAATACTAAATTTCACATAAGAAACGGCAGATGGAAGCTGCACTCAGATTTTTTTACAAAATGGAAAATGGGCGTGGCATTGCCCACTTATGGGTCAAAAACCATATCTCAAGAACTACTCGACCGATTCGAATCGCTTCACAACCACGCCTACTTCCTATATACCAGAACTTTGAAGACGATCTGAATCGTTTACTTTACAATATATAAACTAAGCACTAGTGAAGATATCGGTGCAGAACTTTGCACAAATACTACGTTTATAGTGTGGCACCCCCATTCTAAAAATCGCCGAAATTGGACCATAGGTTTTCAAGGCCCCATATATCGAACATGAGGACCTCAGTTCTTCTAACCTAATATTAGGGTTTCTAACTTTCAATGGACTTTATACAATATATATGACGAATATGTGCGTCAAATTGTGTATTATATAATATAAATAAAGTTAAATAAATAAATTGCGAGAGTATAAAATGTTCGGTTACACCCGAACTTAGCCCTTCCTTACTTGTTTTGTTTTAAATATATACAATCATATATTTCATTTAAACAATTAAGCATATCGTAGATACATATTTAAAAATTATTTTGTGAAATTTTTATTTAAAACTAGCAGACCCCGCCACACGTTTTTGTGGCTAAGGTATACATTAAATTAGTAAATCTTTCAATGCAGAGAAAAAATTCTTACGCATAAAGATTTATCTTGGCTTTGTTGACGATATTGATTATCTTCTTCACAGTCAGTCTTGTTCTTTTGCAAAGTTTGATGTTGATTTATGTTACGCGGCATGATGACAACTCACACTACTTTTAATACCAAGTGAGTGGGGATAGTCCAGCAATTTAAAATAGTCTGTGGGATAATTGAATACGTCATCCTGGTTTGTAGCTGTGTCAACTCTCCTTTAACGAAATTTTAAATTGTTGCACTAAGATCATAGAGATCCTTGTTTTTTTACCACCAATATAGGTCATTCAATCAGCCATTTATGTTTATTATATTATGGTTTCATGTTAGGAAAAACACGATGAATAAGCTCCTCTTTCGAGGCCATGAAGTGACAGAAACCCGTTAAAAATGTTATTAATCCATCGAGGTGTCAACTGCGTCGCTACCATTTTCAACTATTTCTACAATCGCAATATGATATTGTTGGAAAAACACTCGTATGTTATTTGTTAATTTGCTATTCTTTATGTGTCGCCACAAATTAAATGATTTTAGGCATGCGATTAGCCCGTCAGTAACAGTTGATCCAGGAATAATTGGAAGTCTGGCGTAAATCACCTGCTAACAGAATCCTGGCTCCACCAAAAACGTTCATCGACAATCAAGATCTTTTAAAGTCCTGTGCAGTCCTCCAGTGACTTCTTGGCGATTTTGCCGACTGGTGTTTCGTTGATTTGCAATTTAGGAGTAATTTCAATGCCGAATTGCCGTTTGTCTGCCTATTAACAGATATCAAGTTGCCCTATTCCCATTATAAATGGGCGTTGAAAATGAGTGAAATCGGTTCAGGAATTACCTCAACCCTCATGTACTATATATGCTGATTTTCGTTATTCTATTGGACTTTATTTCAAATTGTGTGTAATTAAATTACATCAATAAATTGCGAGAGTATAAAATGTTCGGTTGCCTTTCCCTACTTGTTACAAATTGTTTTGGGCTATCGACACAGCCTTATACAATTGAACAATGATAAAAATATTTTAACAAAGCAACAATGACAACTTTCAAAATATTTTCATTTTTTGTTTTGTTTTTTTTTTTTTATAATTTTGTTGTCAATTCAATTAAAATCATGTTCTTGTTATCTTCCTCACAATTTTTCGATATATACTTACTTTCTAATCCTTCCCTCGCCTTCCATAAATATTTTAAAACTAAAATTAGCCATATCGGTTTGGCCCTTCTCGACTTTTTTCGAGACTAACGACACAAATGGTTTGTGTGGGTGATTAAAAAATTGTGGATTTAAGACATTTTCAGGAAATTTTTCTAATTTTTCTCTCCGTAAGAACCATCCCCGTACCTCTAAAAACTTTCTAAACAAAGAATTTGCGAAATCGGTTAAGCGGTTCTCGAGTTATGCGCTTAGCAACACATTTTGCGATTCATTTTTATATTATAGATTTCCGAAAACTCAACCGTTGGTAACTTATCGCCCATGACGTATCCTCAAGCTCTCCACGCCTTGGTACCTCAAGCTCTTGTCGTGCACAGCACAACTCGTTATTGGTTCATCCTAAATCAATAAACCAAAAATAATTCGATAGAACATGGAGAAATTTAACAATCCGATTTCAGCCATTTTTAATACGATTTTATTAGCTTCACCTATATGTATGTATATACATATGTTTATTTGTTTTTATATTTGTGGTATTGTAACATAAAATATTTGAGCGGCACTGAAAGGCGATCAAAAGTGTGAGCAGCTCAGCGAAAATGATACCCTAAAAGTTTGCAACCCTTCAACCATCGAAGTAACTATAAGTTCTACTCTACTCAGAATCGGTCTATAATCTATCTTCTCCAAAATAATCCTGAAGTTGACGAGCGAGTGTCAAATATTCCGGCTAACGGATAATATGCTTTTAAGATTAGTTGTGTGGTTGGTTGGTTGAAAATTCTCTGCTAATGAAAAATGAATGAGCTATCAACCCTAAAACTAATTCGAAGTGTAGATACTCGCTGAAAGCCTACACTTTAAGTGGTTGAACGATTTTCCCCCGAGATAAGAAACTGCCTCGAATTTGTCCCGACAAATGGTTTTAGCTGAAGGATTTGGTTACCGTATTAAAACCTTTTGAACAAACTACAAAAGAAATAAGCGGTCAAAAATATTGCACTGTGAAAGACGTTGCTTTTGAGTTATTAAAATGCCTTAATGAACTATTAGGAAACTCGGGATCGAAAGCAATACTCTAGGCATTGCAGCGTTCTTGAATCCTTACTTTAAAAACTTCGCCTTTTCAGACACCATAATAGCCGATATATTTAAAAACCGTAACATTGCTGTTGTTAGTAGAACAGTTCAAGAAGCACAAGTAAATATACCTCAAATGCCACAAGTAAAAGATTCAGCATATTTAACATGGAGCTATTTGGAGTTGTTATTGATGGTAACCAAGGAAATGATGATGTAACAATGCACCAGTCTCCATATTCGCCAAACACGACGCTTTTGTGTGACTTTTTATACTCTCGCAACAAAAGTTTCTAAGAGAAATAGGGTTATTTATATCAAAATGATCAGGGCGACGAGACGCGTCAAAATCAGAATGTTTGTCGGTTCGTCCGTGCAACGGATAACTTGAGATATCTTGACGAAACTTGGCACACATGTTCCTTGGGACCGTGAGAGGGTTGCTTTCGAAAATGGGCAAACTGTAACCGATTTGAGGGCGGGGTCACGCCCACTTACCCACAAAAATTACATACATCCAAATACGGCCCTTACTACAACGAGCCTTTGTACGAAATTTCACTTTTATAACTCTAGTTATGACACTTTATCTATTTTCGGTTTTCGCCATTTTGTGGGCGGTGCAATGGTCCTTAAGCTAGATGAAGTTGCAGTTTTGATAAAAACGTTATTATAATTTTTGCCCGTTTTCCTAGTACAGTTACCATTTTACGACCGGTGTTAATAAAAAAGACATAACTTTGAAAACATTTTTTAATATTTTACTAAGTAAGTGACAGAGATTTCTAAATATAATTGCTTACCAACTAAACAGCGCACGAGTTGCAATTCAACCAACATAATAATGATATATGTATGTATATATCAATTAAAATAACATTTAAAATCTGTTCAACCAAGTGATGGGAGAGTTGACATTTGTATAAATTATATAATTATAAATATAACAACACAAACATTATTAATTTAGTTTTATAATAAAACTTAAGTATTTTGTAATAATAAACAAATACGAACACACCTACAAGTGGCCGAAACCCGAATAGGTAGTTATGCAACTACTATATGTTTGTACATTCATACCTTATATAAAATTTTCGTTAAGAAACATTCATAGCTACTATCACTTGTTGCGTAATATTAGCATTTTTTCAGTTAAAATACGTTTTAAGCATTGTTTAGGTTAACCTATGTACTAAGAGCCATATTTTACAATTTCAGTAGTATTGTACAAACTAGCTTATGAACTCATGTATATATGCACCCATATATAAATGTATAAGATAAATGATATAAGCATATATACTCATTGACTAACACACTTATATACCTTATTATTTTTAATACGTTAATTCTGATGTATTGTAATTAAATGATTAGGAAATTATTAATTAATGCTATATGGTGCTAATTTAGACAATGCCTTAGAGTGTATAAAGTTCCACTGTTTTAGCTGTATCTTGCTGCATTTTCTCTCTGAGGTGCTTAATATCTTCATCTATTCGTACGATCGCTCGAATTTTCTGCAAACAAAACAAAAACGTAAATTAATTAATTAAGTATATGGAATACAAAATTTAGGCACATACAAGCGGCTAAGATTTACATTAAATTACAGTTCAACTTCCATAACTCAAATAAGAGATATAGAGAACAACTCGATTTCCTGAATTGGCAATAGAAGTCAAATTATCCATACAAATTACCTACCATAACTTGTATTTTTATACTCTCGCAACAAAAGGGTTATATATATCAAAATGATCAGGGTGACGAGACAAGTCAAAATCCGTCCGCCCGTCTGTCCGTGCAACGGATAACTTGAGTAAAAATTGAGATATCTTAACGAAACTTGGAACACGTATTCCTTGGCACACTGAGGAGGTTGCTCGGAGCAAAATCGGACCATTGCCACGCCCACAAAATGGCGAAAACCAAAAACCTATAAAATGTCATATCTAAGCCATAAATAAAGTTATAAAAGTAAAATTTGGAACAATGGATCGCACTAGGAAGGGGCATATTTGGATGTATTTTTTTTTTTGTTAAATGGGCGTGGCCCCGCCCCCAAATCGGTTATTTGTATGTATCTCGCAAACCAATAAAGCTATTTAAACCAAACTTTCTGCAGTCAGTTCTCCTACGTACCCCACCACACATCATGAAATTAGTTGAATTCGGATAATAACCACGCCCACCTCCCATACAAAGGTTAGGTTGAAAATTACTAAAAGTGGGTTAACTCACTAACGAAAAACGTCAGAAACACTAAATTTCACAGAAATAATAGCAGCTTCCTTGCACTGAGATTTCTTTACAAAATGGAAAATGGGCGTGGCATCGCCCACTTAAGTGTCAAAAACCATATCTCAGGAAGTATTCGACAGATTTCAATGAAATTCGGTATATAATATTTTCTTGACACCCTGATGACACGTGTGGAAAATGGACGAAATCAGTTCACAACCACGAGAACTTCCCATATAACTCATTTTTGAATTCCATCTTATTCCTTCACTTTATAATATATACATAAGGAACCAATGAAGATAGCAAAATAAAACTTTACACAAATACTGTGGATCTCCTGCAATCCACTTTCCCTATTTGATCCCTATTTTTCCAAGAGCTGACTTTAGTATTTTTTATCTCGACTTGTATAAGTCCCATCGGTAGTATTGAAGATGAAGCTTGAAGTATGGCTGTCACACGAGTTTACGTATAACTTCATCTATACGTAACGATGAGACGGCGCAAACATTGTCCAAGCAAGAATTGGCGTAGTGTTAGATTTTAAGAGTGCATTTGGCAGAGAAACAATTATTTTGAGCAACCACCCTATGACCAAACTGAATACGAACATGTACTATCAACAATAGGACCGTCTGAAGACAGATGTTGTCATGAAGCATTCAGTCAATAGAAAACGTATGTTCTATCAGAACAACGACAAGCCAAACATGTAAAAATTGACTCGATAAAAGCTTCGGAAGCTTGTTTGGAAGATTCGTTTGCACCTGTTCCTGTCTGTGATAAATGATCTTGCGTGTGATAATTTTGCCTGAAGACAAACCTTTAAAAATGGACCGTCTCAGTTCGCCAATAGTAAAATATGATGAAATGTTGAAGGAAATACTTTTCCCAAGTTTGATTGATGTTGTAGTATGAGACCGGTTATGTCTATAAAACCAATTAGGAGTGGGCCACACATACGTTCCGAGAAGTTTTGAACCTCCAAATGTGTTCATGTTTCGCTTGCAACGACAGGCGGACGGACATTACGACTAATATTTGTGTTTTAAACTATCTCTGAAGTTAGATAAAACTGCATCCACTGTTTAAAGTTTTATTAAAATCCAGTAGATCAGGGTTCATCGCGGAAAACATCGTAACATTGCATTTATTGCATATGTAATCTATTGTATAAGTAATCTTTAAAACTTACCTGGCCTGTTTCTCCAGGTGTTCGTCTCCATAGCCAAAACATGTAAGCGGGTATGTATAGCATCGACGACAAGGCAGTAAACCAACCAAACGCATGTGCCCACCAAGGGTAGTTATAGTCTAAATATTTTATCGGCTTCCATTGTATTATGTTGAAAAAGAATACTCCTTAAAATTAAGATTAAAAAAGTGAGACTAATATATATATATAAATATATATATAAGTGATTTTTCTAATACCAGGCAGATGAGCGGGGTTGTAACACACCAACAAAACTTCCACCAGACCATGGGGTAATAACCGATTATATCCTTTATACCATCATAGAAACGGTCCACGCCATAACACCACGAAATTGATATGCATTCGAAGAATATCAGCCATAATAGACAGAAACCACTAACCGCATACGAGTCCAATATTTGGAATATATACATGCCGCCCTAAATGAATTGATTGACATGATTTGATATAAATAAATAAACCAAAATTAAAAAATAAATATATTAGTTTATTATATATACATTAAGTCCGTTGTGATGCCAGCAGACCCCTAAATATGGATCGCAAAGAATACCCTTACGTATCGCCGAAGCGCTTTGAGCATTGAAATTATACTAACCTGTGAGATGCAAGTCAGACCAACCAGATAGCTCAATATGCATACGATGGCTATAAATATCTCTTTTCGTTTACGCAACAATTGTGGCCATTCATCAATTATAGCCGTAATAAAGTCTTCCATTGTACAGAATTGTGAATCGAGCCCGATAAGCAGTAACATAAAGAAGAACAGACAAGACCACAATGGTGAACCAGGTAATTGTAGCACCGCCGATGGATATACCAAAAATGCTAAGCCAGGACCTATGTTGAAGAAGGAAAAAATATTTGAAATAAAAAAGTATTTAAATAAAATATTTTAAATGTACCAGATGCAGCTACTTCTGCCACCGGTCTTTGTTGCTCATGTGCCATAAAGCCGACAACAGAGAATATCACAAAACCAGCAAACATGTTTGTACTTGAATTAACCGTGCATACAATTAAGGCATCTCTAAAATTAATAATTTTAATTAAATTAAAAAAAACACTATATTTTTTATGCACATAAGCGACTTACTTGTTGACATTATTCGTGAATTTATTATAACTGCCCAGCGCAACTAATGTGCCAAGTCCAAGTCCATAAGAGAAAAAAATTTGTGTAACTGCATCAATCCAAACCTATTGTCATATTAGTAATTACTCAACATATTCAAATAATATTTTTTATTTATATTTATACTTCTGATTCTGTAAGCTTTAAAAAATTCGGTATCACGTAGAATTTGATGCCTTTAAATGCGCCTGGCAGGGTTATGCCGCGTATAAGTAATATGGTTAGCAAGACGTACGGGAAGAGTGCAGTGAAGTAAACTACTTTGCCTGTCCATTTCACACCTTTCCATATACAGAAGTAGCATACAATCCATACCAATAACAGAGTGCCCGCCAATTCCCAGCGTATGCTGCCAATATGTTCGATGCCATCGGTAATTTGCAGTGCACCACGTCTGAAACGAACGCAAAACATTTAGCAATTACATACAACTATATTTAACATTTGTATTTGTCGAGGTATTCGACGTTGAGTTTCCGGTGTGCCAAATAAAATAAGATGATTAGTTTTATATATAAATAATTTTGTGTATTTGGGTGATTGGGGTATATGATATACAATGTATGTGTGTGTGTATTAGTGATACAAATGAGTGGGTTTTACATGTATCTTGGTTAGTAGATCATTAATCTAACTATTGGGGATTAATTATAAGTTATAATTACAAATAAAACCTTAGGTTTGGGTGGGTAATTCCTCGATGTTTAAATGATCCTCTGTTGTGTTGGGTTGATCCAGTGTTGGCGCCTTTTCGTCCGTCCGTGTGTTTTTCCTCCTTCTTGAGTTGTTGTTCTTACTGTTGTGTATATTCGCGGGTTATGTTGGCGCTGTTGTGCATTATTGCATTGTCCTTTAATTCGTATTATAGGACAATGCAGGGTTGTGTTCATCTGGCATGAACATCCCGGCCGCCTTGGAGGGTCTGCGAATAAAAATTATTAGTTAATGGTCTTGATACGGGTTAATCAGTAATCTTGAATGGGTTTAGCTTATACTTGGGGTCTAAATCGCACAAGCACCGGTTAGAGTCCAACCGAGTGCGGTGTTTTGTGCGATCACGATGCCGTTGTCTGGGTTGTATTTCACTCTTCTTGTGTCATACGTAACTTGTGCACTGATGGTTGGTGGACGTGAAGTGCGTCTCGGTATCCAAATTTTCATCCATCCTGAGTGGGTAAATTAGGTAATTGAGTGGGTAAATTAGGTAAGTTGTTCTATCTATCGACTGCTATAGGTTGGTATAATCGGGTAACGCACGTTATATGATAGTGCGGTTGAAGTACTCAACCGACCATTATCTCGCATATTTCCTTTGGGGTCGATTAAAGGGTCTAGAGTCAAATAGAACTTTTCCTGGGTGTGTTCGTTCTTAGGGTCAAAGCGTTATATTCCTCCTTGAAGTACTTTCTTCGCGTTAAAATATTTAGCTTCGTATGGGTCGTGTTGTTTTCATGTATATTCTCTTTGTGGTGTTCTCGTTGGGGCACAATGGTTGTGCGTAAGCATGAGGGCTTGCAATTGTAGAGTCCGTCCAAAGTGAGTGCGATACTGGGTGTTGATTAATTATGGTAGCGTCGCATTTTCTAGATTTGCCAGAATAACGGCTCCGCTTTGTTCTTGGGTCATTGTGTGGGGTCATTTTATTAAAGAATGACATTACCGTGGGTGAGATGGGTATTTCGGGTCCAGACAGAATCCAGCCGAATTCTGTTTCTTGTGCTAGTAGTGTCCTAAAAAAATTTCTTTGTACTCCACTGAGTACAATTCGTGGGTACAAATCACTTCCAATTATGATGTCCACGGGTCTGGGTTTGTAGAAGTATGGGTCCGCTAAACTAAAACCGAATTTTGCATTGACAATTGTTGAGTCGAGTGGGTGATTGGGTAAATTGTCGGTTAAAGTTTTTAAGATGAGTGCGTGGGTTGTTATTTGAAATTCTTTGTTAGTTGGTGATCGAAGGGTGAGTTGACAAGTTTTGGTAACTGTTGCGGATACTGTATTGTTCAATCCAATCACTTGCGTTCAATTAAAGTTCAATTTTCGGATGTCTGTATCGTTCGTTTTTAATTTCGACGAGATGTAAATATTTATATCTTCGCCTCTTGTATCCGAAGCAAATCTCGAAATTAAAATTGATTTTCTTTGTTATTCGCTCAGAAATGGTTGGTGCTACGGATGTCAAAATCGCTATATTTTAGACATACCAAATTCCTTTTATCGAAAAAATATAAAGACCTACAATACAACTTTGTCACAAATCAAGCTAAGAAACTTTAATTTGGGAACGAGGAACTTAAAGAATAATTGCGTTTTCCAAACTTTTCAAAAGTGGGCGTGGCCCCTCCACTTAAATAGTTTATTATAGATTTAGAGGATTTATCTTCAGCAGGAACACATACTTAGGTACATAGTGGGAGATAAAGTGAATGTGGCACATATACTTACTCCCAGAATTCTTTAACTGGATCTGTTAACTCTGATGTGCTGATATTTGCTGCGGCTAAAGAGCAAATTTTCTTTACTGTTCCATTTATCGAATCCTCCCAGCAATTTAAGTTGTTGCGCTCGTATGGGTTTACACAATTTACGATATTCCAGAAGTTATTGCAAGAACGCCAAGGTACATCTTTAAACGAGAAAAATATTTCATATTTAATAAGTAAAGTAATATTAATTCAGCAATAATATCCCTAACAGTCGTAGAAAGCGCTATGGTTGGTTCAACGACGCTGGCAATGAAAAATCAAGCTTATTTGTAATTTCGCAAAATTTTGAAAATAGTTTTGTGCACCTAACAACTGGTTCAATACTTATTACTAATATAGGTAGAAATACAACAGATATACGAATGGTAGGGAGGACGAAAAACATTGATTTTCGGATATATTTCTACACTCTCGTCTATCCGTCCTTCGCTTCGTGCGAGTCATAGCTTTAATAATGTTTAAAATATGGTATTAGAAACAGGTACATATTTTTCTGGACGACAGATGGTTGTGATTATAGGAAAAATGGGACCATTAGGTTAGGTCAAGTGGTAGAACTCCGCAACTGCAGAGTGTCTCATTTAGACTGCTTCGACTGTACTTTGTGATACCCAAATACTCCTGACAGATCGAAAAGACCCGCTAGAAGGTTCGACAAAGCGCTTGTACTCTATTATAAAGTTCTTAAGTCGACTAAGCTCAATTCTTAACATTTCGCTGGGTTTGCCCAAGATGCCCCTACCGCTCTGTTTTAACCTCAATCCGGTGAAGGACTTTGAAGGAGGAAGTGCTTGAATGATTTCTCTTCGCATTCCTCCAAGCAGCTTTGACAACAAGCGTCTGGTTTTATCTATGGCCTATTGGACGATGAACAGTAAACACACCAATGATTGCGGCAAGATGATGTTTCCCAACCGATAGCAGCTCGAAGGAATGTTTTCGATCCACTGCTTGCCAGAAAGTCCTCGCTACTGCACAGGTGCTGGTGGTTGTCCAGCATGTGGTGAGCTCACTCGAAGCCAGCGTATCCAGCTCTCTAGCTCAATTGGACCACAAACTACCAACTCTTCTAATCCGGCGTCTGTGTTGCGAGGGTACCGCGCTTGCAAGCTGGTCCCATACTTTACCCATACTTTTTAAATTTAATTTTTAATAAACACGTTTGGTTTTATGTATGTGCTTACCTGCTTTCATAGACATGAAGAAGTAAAAAACGGCCCATGCCAGAATGACGATATAGTAAACGTTCATCCAGCAAGACATTACGGCAGCAGCATAGCCAATACCTAAGATAATAAATAATAAAAGGATCTGGTTAATACCATACACCATACCATACATGACCAATATTGTGAAACATAAATATAAAATACACATATTAAAAGCTTACTGACCTTTAAATATGGGCGCAATCTTAAAAACCCCCAGCCCACCGATCGTTAGCATCTGTCCAAGCGCTAATTCCATAAAAAACATTGGTATTCCCGCCAATATTAGAGTCAAGAAATATGGTATAAGGAAGGCACCGCCACCATTTTTATAGCATAAATATGGAAATCGCCAAACATTGCCAAGTCCGATAGCAAAACCCACAACAGATAATATGAAGTCGAGTTTTGATGACCAGGAACCACGTTCCGGCAATCCATTGTGATTCCGTACCTATATTTATAGTGAAATTACTATTTGATATATCACTAAAATTTATAACAAAGCATATACTGTGTCAATCGGCGTCGCAGTCTTTCTTTAATTTTTCTTTCTAAATTTCAATATATACCATTTTTATACTCTCGCAACAAAAATTGCTAAGAGAGTATTATAGTTTTGTTCACATAACGGTTGTCTGTAAGTTCGGGTGCAACCGAACATTTTATACTCTCACAATTTATTGATGTAATTTTATAAAGATAACACTATTCGAACCGGCATTAAGTACAATAGAATAACGAAAATAAATAATATATGGGGACTGAGCTATATCCTGAACCGATTTCACTCTCTTTCGCCTCCAAGATACAATATATCGAAGACTATACGCTCACTTAGTTTTATGGGATCTAGGGGAGGTTATGACCCGATTTTAACCATTTTTGGTACAGAGACAAACTGTTATAAGAAAAAAATTCCTTCTGAACTACATTAAAATATTTGAGAAATATACTCTTATGCACTCAGTTCTTCACGTTCGATATCAGGGGCCCTGAAAAGGCATGGTCCGATTTTGACAATTTTTCCACAAGTGATTGAGCTGTGACAAATACAGTTTTTGTGTAAAGTTTTATTCTGCTATCATCATTGGTTCCTAATATATATGTATATTATAAAGTGAATACAGATGGAATTCAAAATTGAGTTATATGGGAAGAAGGAGTGATTGGGAACCGATTTTGCCACGTGTCATCAGGGTGTCAAGAAAATATTATATATCGAATTTCATTCAAATCGGTCGAGTAGTTCCTGAGATATGGTTTTTGACCCATAAGTGGGCGATGACAAGCCCATTTTCCATTTTGTAAAAAGATCTGAGTGCAGCTTCCTTCTGCTATTTCTTCTTTAAAATTTAGTGTTTCTGACGTTTTTCGTTACTGAGTTAACGAACTTTTAGTAATTTTCAACCTAACCTTTGTATGGGAGGTGGGCGTGGTTATTATCCGATTTCAACTAATTTCATGGTGTGTGGTGGGGTACGTAGGAGAACTGACTGCAGAAAGTTTGGTTTAAATAGCTTTATTGGTTTGCGAGATACATACAAATAACCGATTTGGGGGCGGGGTCACGCCCACTTACCCACAAAAATTACATACATCCAAATACGGACCTTACTACAACGAGCCTTTGTACGAAATTTCACTTTTATAACTTTAGTTATGACACTTTATGTGTTTTCGGTTTTCGCCATTTTGTGGGCGGTGCAATGGTCCTTAAGCTAGATGAAGTTGCAGTTTTGATAAAAACGTTATAATTTTTGCCCGTTTTCCTAGTACAGTTACCATTTTACGACCGGTGTTAATAAAAAAGACATAACTTTGAAACATTTTTTAATATTTTACTAAGTAAGTGACAGAGATTTCTAAATATAATTGCTTACCAACTAAACAGAGCACGAGTTGCAATTCAACCAACATAATAATGATATATGTATGTATATATCAATTAAAATAACATTTAAAATCTGTTCAACCAAGTGATGGGAGAGTTGACATTTGTATAAATTATATAATTATAAATATAACAACACAAACATTATTAATTTAGTTTTATAATAAAACTTAAGTATTTTGTAATAATAAACAAATACGAACACACCTACAAGTGGCCGAAACCCGAATAGGTAGTTATGCAACTACTATATGTTTGTACATTCATACCTTATATAAAATTTTCGTTAAGAAACATTCATAGCTACTATCACTTGTTGCGTAATATTAGCATTTTTTCAGTTAAAATACGTTTTAAGCATTGTTTAGGTTAACCTATGTACTAAGAGCCATATTTTACAATTTCAGTAGTATTGTACAAACTAGCTTATGAACTCATGTATATATGCACCCATATATAAATGTATAAGATAAATGATATAAGCATATATACTCATTGACTAACACACTTATATACCTTATTATTTTTAATACGTTAATTCTGATGTATTGTAATTAAATGATTAGGAAATTATTAATTAATGCTATATGGTGCTAATTTAGACAATGCCTTAGAGTGTATAAAGTTCCACTGTTTTAGCTGTATCTTGCTGCATTTTCTCTCTGAGGTGCTTAATATCTTCATCTATTCGTACGATCGCTCGAATTTTCTGCAAACAAAACAAAAACGTAAATTAATTAATTAAGTATATGGAATACAAAATTTAGGCACATACAAGCGGCTAAGATTTACATTAAATTACAGTTCAACTTCCATAACTCAAATAAGAGATATAGAGAACAACTCGATTTCCTGAATTGGCAATAGAAGTCAAATTATCCATACAAATTACCTACCATAACTTGTATTTTTATACTCTCGCAACAAAAGGGTTATATATATCAAAATGATCAGGGTGACGAGACAAGTCAAAATCCGTCCGCCCGTCTGTCCGTGCAACGGATAACTTGAGTAAAAATTGAGATATCTTAACGAAACTTGGAACACGTATTCCTTGGCACACTGAGGAGGTTGCTTTCGAAAATGAGCAAAAGCGGACCATTGCCACGCCCACAAAATGGCGAAAACCAAAAACCTATAAAGTGTCATATCTAAGCCATAAATAAAGTTATAAAAGTAAAATTTGGAACAATGGATCGCACTAGGAAGGGGCATATTTGGATGTAAGTTTTTTTTTGTGAAATGGGCGTGGCCCCGCCCCCAAATCGGTTATTTGTATGTATCTCGTAAACCAATAAAGCTATTTAAACCAAACTTTCTGCAGTCAGTTCTCCTACGTACCCCACCACACACCATGAAATTAGTTAAAATCGGATAATAACCACGCCCATCTCCCATACAAAGGTTAGGTTGAAAATTACTAAAAGTGGGTTAACTCACTAACGAAAAACGTCAGAAGCACTAAATTTCACATAAATAATAGCAGAAGGAAGCTGCACTGAGATTTCTTTACAAAATGGAAAATGGGCGTGGCATCGCCCACTTATGTGTCAAAAACCATATCTCAGGAAGTATTCGACAGATTTCAATGAAATTCGGTATATAATATTTTCTTGACACCCTGATGACACGCGTGGAAAATGGACGAAATCGGTTCACAACCACGAGAACTTCCCATATAATTCATTTTTGAATTCCATCTTATTCCTTCACTTTATAATACATATATACATAAGGAACCAATGAAGATAGCAAAATAAAACTTTACACAAATACTGTATATCACTTGTGATAAATTTGTCGAAGTTGGACTATAACTTTTCAATGCCCCGGATATCGAATATGAAGAAATCAAATATTTTTCTTCTAATAGTGTGTCTCTGTACCAGAAAAGGTTAAAATCGGGTCATAACTACGATGAGCTTAATAGCTTATAAATCGGTTAATATGTGAAATATATTTATGCCGAATATATGGGCCAAATTGTGTGTTTTCTTAATAAAAATATAGCAATAAATTGCGAGAGTATAAAATGTTCGGTTGCACCCGAACTTAGCCTTTCCTTACTTGTTTATTTATGGTGTGAGAAACTGTTACTCGCTAAAAGGTATCGGAGATTCTAACGTTTCTATTCGAATATGCTATACGAGTATAACTCATTGAGATATATATTAGGTTAAAGGCGCTGATCCCACTGGGACAGCTCAAGGCAGTGCAAGTGGATCTCCTGCGATCCACTTTCCCTATTTGATCCCTATTTTTCCAAGAGCTGACTTTAGTATTTTTTATCTCGACTTGTATAAGTCCCATCGGTAGTATTGAAGATGAAGCTTGAAGTATGGCTGTCACACGAGTTTACGTATTACTTCATCTATACGTAACGATGAGACGGCGCAAACATTGTCCAAGCAAGAATTGGCGTAGTGTTAGATTTTAAGAGTGCATTTGGCAGAGAAACAATTATTTTGAGCAACCACCCTACGACCAAACTGAATACGAACATGTACTATCAACAATAGGACCGTCTGAAGACAGATGTTGTCATGAAGCATTCAGTCAATAGAAAACGAGTTGTGTTCTATCAGAACAACGACAAGCCAAACATGTAAAAATTGACTCGATAAAAACTTCGGAAGCTTGTTTGGAAGATTCGTTTGCACCTGTTCCTGTCTATGATAAATGATCTTGCTTGTGATAATTTTGCCTCAAGACAAACCTTTAAAAATGGACCGTCTCAGTTCGCCAATAGCAAAATATGATGAAATGTTGAAGGAAATACTTTTCCCAAGTTTGATTGATATTGTAGTATGAGACCGGTTATGTCTATAAAACCAATTAGGAGTGGGCCACACATACGTTCCGAGAAGTTTTGAACCTCCAAATGTGTTCATGTTTCGCTTGCAACGACAGGCGGACGGACATTACGACTAATATTTGTGTTTTAAACTATCTCTGAAGTTAGATAAAACTGCATCCACTGTTTAAAGTTTTATTAAAATTGATCCAGTAGATCAGGGTTCATCGCGGAAAACATCGTAACATTGCATTTATTGCATATGTAATCTATTGTATAAGTAATCTTTAAAACTTACCTGGCCTGTTTCTCCAGGTGTTCGTCTCCATAGCCAAAACATGTAAGCGGGTATGTATAGCATCGACGACAAGGCAGTAAACCAACCAAACGCATGTGCCCACCAAGGGTAGTTATAGTCTAAATATTTTATCGGCTTCCATTGTATTATGTTGAAAAAGAATACTCCCTAAAATTAAGATTAAAAAAGTGATACTAATATATATATATATATATATATATATAAGTGATTTTTCTAATACCAGGCAGATGAGCGGGGTTGTAACACACCAACAAAACTTCCACCAGACCATGGGGTAATAACCGATCATATCCTTTATACCATCATAGAAACGGTCCACGCCATAACACCACGAAATTGATATGCATTCGAAGAATATCAGCCATAATAGACAGAAACCACTAACCGCATACGAGTCCAATATTTGGAATATATACATGCCGCCCTAAATGAATTGATTGACATGATTTGATATAAATAAATAAACCAAAATTAAAAAATAAATATATTAGTTTATTATAAATACATTAAGTCCGTTGTGATGCCAGCAGACCCCTAAATATGGATCGCAAAGAATACCCTTACGTATCGCCGAAGCGCTTTGAGCATTGAAATTATACTAACCTGTGAGATGCAAGTCAGACCAACCAGATAGCTCAATATGCATACGATGGCTATAAATATCTCTTTTCGTTTACGCAACAATTGTGGCCATTCATCAATTATAGCCGTAATAAAGCCTTCCATTGTACAGAATTGTGAATCGAGCCCGATAAGCAGTAACATAAAGAAGAACAGACAAGACCACAATGGTGAACCAGGTAATTGTAGCACCGCCGATGGATATACCAAAAATGCTAAGCCAGGACCTATGTTGAAGAAGGAAAAAATATTTGAAATAAAAAAGTATTTAAATAAAATATTTTAAATGTACCAGATGCAGCTACTTCTGCCACCGGTCTTTGTTGCTCATGTGCCATAAAGCCGACAACAGAGAATATCACAAAACCAGCAAACATGCTTGTACTTGAATTAACTGTGCATACAATTAAGGCATCTCTAAAATTAATAATTTTAATAAAATAAAAAAAACACTATATTTTTTATGCACATAAGCGACTTACTTGTAGACATTATTCGTGAATTTATTATAACTGCCCAGCGCAACTAATGTGCCAAGTCCAAGTCCATAAGAGAAGAAAATTTGTGTAACTGCATCAATCCAAACCTATTGTCATATTAGTAATTACTCAACATATTCAAATAATATTTTTTATTTATATTTATACTTCTGATTCTGTAAGCTTTGAAAAATTCGGTATCACGTAGAATTTGATGCCTTCAAATGCGCCTGGCAGGGTTATGCCGCGTATAAGTAATATGGTTAGCAAGACGTAGGGGAAGAGTGCAGTGAAGTAAACTACTTTGCCTGTCCATTTCACACCTTTCCATATACAGAAGTAGCATAAAATCCATACCAATAACAGAGTGCCCGCCAATTCCCAGCGTATGCTGCCAATATGTTCGATGCCATCGGTAATTTGCAGTGCACGACGTCTGAAACGAACGCAAAACGTTTAGCAATTACATACAACTATATTTAACATTTGTATTTATATACATTTAATTTTTTAAACAATTAATCTTTAGTTAGGTTAGGTAAAGGGATGGAGCTCCCCAACTGCAGCGAGTCACACTTATAAAGCTGCGAGTGTCTTAATTACGGAAGGTATATCATTAATAAACAACAAAACAGAATCGGACCGAGATGACTACCTTGCGGAACGCCTGAAGGTCTACTAATTGAATCGGATAAAGTATTATTAAAGATTACTTGTTGTTTTCTATTACTAAGACATGAAGATACCCTTTCAAGAAAACTTGATTGAAAACCAAGAAGATCTAGTTTTTGCAAATGAATTGAGTGGTTTACTCTGTCGAATGCTTTATTAAAGTCTGTATAAATAACATCGGTATTCTTATAGTCCCTAAAACCCATTGAAACGTGGTTAACAAATTCAAGAAAGTTTATTCCTGTAGATTTCCCTTTACAAAATCCATGCTAAGAAGATGAAATAAAAGGAGAAATCGAGAAAGTTATTTGGTCAGTGATTATAGCTTCAAAAAGTTTGGGTATAGCTGACATTTTTGCTACACCCTATAACTCAAAAAATGCGTTGCAAGTCATTCTCTTCACATCGCAATCGCGTGCCAGAGAGTTGAGTAACAAGCGCTCGCAGTTGCTTGTGAAAAAAAAACAACAAAACCTCCCAAGTACGCGTATGGAGCGTGGCGGCTTGAAGAGCAATTATTAGAAATATACAAGCTCTTGCTAAGGAGTCGAACTCTGAGCGTTCCCAACGCCTTCATAATTAGAGAGAAAGACATCGGATATCAAAGACTAGAGGTCGCCCTTAGGCCAAAAATCCATCTCACGATTTTTTGTCAAAATGTATACTGATGGCCTCTAAATTGTCCAAACTTCTTTTTTCTAAACCAGGTTTTCGTAAAAATCTAACGGTACTTTCCAAAAAGAGAGTTAAATGCATGAACGCATGTACATTTTTAAAGCACTTCAGAACTTTTTTGAAAAATATTCGCAGCATCAACGCACTTTAAATTGTTCTGGTAATTGTTCAAGTTAACGAACCAAGATTATTTTTAAGGGATTTTGAAGTTAAATGTATTTCTTATATCTTGTGTGCTTAATTAACTAACTTGATTCGTGGTTTTTGTGAAATTAATGTTTTATGTGTGCTATTTATTTGTAAATTGTTTTGTGCGTCTTCAATTTGTTTACATAAAGTTTTAATTGGGTACCCCTCCGATTCCCCTTTAAGTTTATTTTATATTGTATTTAGCAAAGTCTTAAGGTATTAAAAGTGTTAAAGTTAGGTGCGGAAATTTGCGGATGTATTTGCAATAGTCAAAATACTAATGCCTTATGAATTCGCTATTTTTACGTTCAAATTCATGTTCTGCATTTTTCTCGCTTTTTTAAATATTTTTACAAAGCCTTACTGAAAGTTTTGACGCTCCGACCGTGACCATGCGAAGTCTTTTTGCGCATCATCGGTTTTTTTACTTTTTTACTATATATTTAAAATGTTTTTCTAGATTTTTGGTGAAAATTTCATAGGAATATCTCAACAAGCAGTATTTATAACCGCGCCTTCATACAAGCCGAACCACTGTGCACTGTAATCAGGCCAAGTCAATTTGGAAAGTTCCAAATTAATCTTTTTAAAGTTAGCTTTCGTAAAGTTGAACCGAGAACAAAGTTCCTTTTTATTGTATGCAATTACTTCAGATATGATTTCGATATTAATTTCCAAAGCAGGTTGATAAAGTCCTCTGGCAAAACTAAAGGATCAGACAGGACAACTGAAAATATTGAAGTATTATCAACGTAGGCCAAATCTAAGAATTTACCGAATTTGGTCGGAATCAAGTTAATTTAGTTAAGACCAATCTCAGACATTTCTTTCAAGAACTCATTAAAATTTAAACGAATGCAAACAGGGGTAATGCAACCGTCCATGATACGCACGGTAAATTAAAATCGCCCAGAACAATCATGGAATCAGTATTCTTAGCAATTGAAAAAAATATTATTTATTAAATAAGCGTGCAGCATATATACAGATAAGTCCGATTGAGGCGGTATATAAGATAACGTTAAGTGAGTACCACCTTTAATACAAATTCGTTTGTATTTGAATTTAATTATGTCAACATTAGTGACTTCGATTTCTCCAGATTGAATTGAAGAGTGGACAGCAAATAGTACACCCCCTCCAACTCTGTTCATTCGATCGAATCTGAAGATTTGAAATTCACTATTTAATATCTCATTATCAAAAATATGAGGTTTAAGCTACGTTTCAGTAAAAACAATGACTTTAAAATTACAATTAGTGCTGTTCAAATACAATTCCAAAATGATGTATCAAGTAGAATTTGAAAATTGTCAGCAGATATTCCTAAATTCTCTCGAAATTGAAATTGATTTTCTTTGTTATTCACTCAGAAATGGTTGGTGCTACGGATGTCAAAATCGCTATATTTTAGACATACCAAATTCCTTTTATCGAAAAAATATAAAGAGCTACAATATAACATAGTCACAAATCAAGCTAAGAAACTTTAATTTGGGAACGAGGAACTTAAAGAATAATTGCGTTTTCCAAACTTTTCAAAAGTGGGCGTGGCCCCTCCACTTAAATAGTTTATTATAGATTTAGAGGATTTATCTTCAGCAGGAACACATACTTAGGTACATAGTGGGAGATAAAGTGAATGTAGAACATATACTTACTCCCAGAATTCTTTAACTGGATCTGTTAACTCTGATGTGCTGATATTTGCTGCGGCTAAAGAGCAAATTTTCTTTACTGTTCCATTTATCGAATCCTCCCAGCAATTTAAGTTGTTGCGCTCGTATGGGTTTACACAATTTACGGTATTCCAGAAGTTATTGCAAGAACGCCAAGGTACATCTTTAAACGAGAAAAATATTTCATATTTAATAAGTAAAGTAATATTAATTCAGCAATAATATCCCTAACAGTCGTAGAAAGCGCTATGGTTGGTTCAACGACGCTGGCAATGAAAAATCAAGCTTATTTGTAATTTCGCAAAATTTTGAAAATAGTTTTGTGCACCTAACAACTGGTTCAATACTTATTACTAATATAGGTAGAAATACAACAGATGTACGAATGGTAGGGAGGACGAAAAACATTGATTTTCGGATATATTTCTACACTCTCGTCTATCCGTCCATCGCTTCGTGCGAGTCATAGCTTTAATAATGTTTAAAATATGGTATTAGAAATAGGTACATATTTTTCTGGACGACAGATGGTTGTGATTATAGGAAAAATGGGACCATTAGGTTAGGTCAAGTGGTAGAACTCCGCAACTGCAGAGTGTCTCATTTAGACTGCTTCAGCTGTACTTTGTGATACCCAAATACTCCTGACAGATCGAAAAGACCCGCTAGAAGGTTCGACTCTATTATAAAGTTCTTAAGGCGACTAAGCTCAATTCTTAACATTTCGCTGGGTTTGCCCAAGATGCCCCTACCGCGCTGTTTTAACCTCAATCCGGTGAAGGACTTTGAAGGAGGAAGTGCTTGAATGATTTCTCTTCGCATTCCTCCAAGCAGCTTTGACAACAAGCGTATGGCTTTATCTATGGTCTATTGGACGATGAACAGTAAACACACCAATGATTGCGGCAAGATGATGTTTCCCAACCGACAGCAGATGGAAGGAATGTTTTCGATCCACTGCTTGCCAGAAAGTCCTCGCTACTGCACAGGTGCTGGTGGTTGTCCAGCGTGTGGTGAGCTCACTCGAAGCCAGCGTATCCAGCTCTCTATCTCAATTGGACCACAAACTACCAACTCTTCTAATCCGGCGTCTATGTTCCGAGGGTACCGCGCTTGCAAGCTGGTCCCATACTTTACCCATACTTTACCCATACTTAATTTAATTTATAATAAACACGTTTGGTTTTATGTATGTGCTTACCTGCTTTCATAGACATGAAGAAGTAAAAAACGGCCCATGCCAGAATGACGATATAGTAAACGTTCATCCAGCAAGACATTACGGCAGCAGCATAGCCAATACCTAAGATAATAAATAATAAAAGGATCTGGTCAATACCATACACCATACCATACATGACCAATATTGTGAAACATAAATATAAAATACACATATTAAAAGCTTACTGACCTTTAAATATGGGCGCAATCTTAAAAACCCCCAGCCCACCGATCGTTAGCATCTGTCCAAGCGCTAATTCCATAAAAAACATTGGTATTCCCGCCAATATTAGAGTCAAGAAATATGGTATAAGGAAGGCACCGCCACCATTTTTATAGCATAAATATGGAAATCGCCAAACATTGCCAAGTCCGATAGCAAGACCCACAACAGATAATATGAAATCGAGTTTCGATGACCAGGAACCACGTTCCGGCAATCCATTGTGATTCCGTACCTATATTTATAGTGAAATTACTATTTGATATATCACTAAAATTTATAACAAAGCATATACTGTGTCAATCGGCGTCGCAGTCTTTCTTTAATTTTTCTTTCTAAATTTCAATATATACCATTTTTATACTCTCGCAACAAAAATTGCTAAGAGAGTATTATAGTTTTGTTCACATAACGGTTGTCTGTAAGTTCGGGTGCAACCGAACATTTTATACTCTCACAATTTATTGATGTAATTTTATAAAGATAACACTATTCGAACCGGCATTAAGTACAATAGAATAACGAAAATAAATAATATATGGGGACTGAGCTATATCCTGAACCGATTTCACTCTCTTTCGCCTCCAAGATACAATATATCGAAGACTATACGCTCACTTAGTTTTATGGGATCTAGGGGAGGTTATGACCCGATTTTAACCATTTTTGGTACAGAGACAAACTGTTATAAGAAAAAAATTCCTTCTGAACTACATTAAAATATTTGAGAAATATACTCTTATGCACTCAGTTCTTCACGTTCGATATCAGGGGCCCTGAAAAGGCATGGTCCGATTTTGACAATTTTTCCACAAGTGATTGAGCTGTGACAAATACAGTTTTTGTGTAAAGTTTTATTCTGCTATCATCATTGGTTCCTAATATATATGTATATTATAAAGTGAATACAGATGGAATTCAAAATTGAGTTATATGGGAAGAAGGAGTGATTGGGAACCGATTTTGCCACGTGTCATCAGGGTGTCAAGAAAATATTATATATCGAATTTCATTCAAATCGGTCGAGTAGTTCCTGAGATATGGTTTTTGACCCATAAGTGGGCGATGACAAGCCCATTTTCCATTTTGTAAAAAGATCTGAGTGCAGCTTCCTTCTGCTATTTCTTCTTTAAAATTTAGTGTTTCTGACGTTTTTCGTTACTGAGTTAACGAACTTTTAGTAATTTTCAACCTAACCTTTGTATGGGAGGTGGGCGTGGTTATTATCCGATTTCAACTAATTTCATGGTGTGTGGTGGGGTACGTAGGAGAACTGACTGCAGAAAGTTTGGTTTAAATAGCTTTATTGGTTTGCGAGATACATACAAATAACCGATTTGGGGGCGGGGTCACGCCCACTTACCCACAAAAATTACATACATCCAAATACGGACCTTACTACAACGAGCCTTTGTACGAAATTTCACTTTTATAACTTTAGTTATGACACTTTATGTGTTTTCGGTTTTCGCCATTTTGTGGGCGGTGCAATGGTCCTTAAGCTAGATGAAGTTGCAGTTTTGATAAAAACGTTATAATTTTTGCCCGTTTTCCTAGTACAGTTACCATTTTACGACCGGTGTTAATAAAAAAGACATAACTTTGAAACATTTTTTAATATTTTAATAGTAAGTGACAGAGATTTCTAAATATAATTGCTTACCAACTAAACAGAGCACGAGTTGCAATTCAACCAACATAATAATGATATATGTATGTATATATCAATTAAAATAACATTTAAAATCTGTTCAACCAAGTGATGGGAGAGTTGACATTTGTATAAATTATATAATTATAAATATAACAACACAAACATTATTAATTTAGTTTTATAATAAAACTTAAGTATTTTGTAATAATAAACAAATACGAACACACCTACAAGTGGCCGAAACCCGAATAGGTAGTTATGCAACTACTATATGTTTGTACATTCATACCTTATATAAAATTTTCGTTAAGAAACATTCATAGCTACTATCACTTGTTGCGTAATATTAGCATTTTTTCAGTTAAAATACGTTTTAAGCATTGTTTAGGTTAACCTATGTACTAAGAGCCATATTTTACAATTTCAGTAGTATTGTACAAACTAGCTTATGAACTCATGTATATATGCACCCATATATAAATGTATAAGATAAATGATATAAGCATATATACTCATTGACTAACACACTTATATACCTTATTATTTTTAATACGTTAATTCTGATGTATTGTAATTAAATGATTAGGAAATTATTAATTAATGCTATATGGTGCTAATTTAGACAATGCCTTAGAGTGTATAAAGTTCCACTGTTTTAGCTGTATCTTGCTGCATTTTCTCTCTGAGGTGCTTAATATCTTCATCTATTCGTACGATCGCTCGAATTTTCTGCAAACAAAACAAAAACGTAAATTAATTAATTAAGTATATGGAATACAAAATTTAGGCACATACAAGCGGCTAAGATTTACATTAAATTACAGTTCAACTTCCATAACTCAAATAAGAGATATAGAGAACAACTCGATTTCCTGAATTGGCAATAGAAGTCAAATTATCCATACAAATTACCTACCATAACTTGTATTTTTATACTCTCGCAACAAAAGGGTTATATATATCAAAATGATCAGGGTGACGAGACAAGTCAAAATCCGTCCGCCCGTCTGTCCGTGCAACGGATAACTTGAGTAAAAATTGAGATATCTTAACGAAACTTGGAACACGTATTCCTTGGCACACTGAGGAGGTTGCTTTCGAAAATGAGCAAAAGCGGACCATTGCCACGCCCACAAAATGGCGAAAACCAAAAACCTATAAAGTGTCATATCTAAGCCATAAATAAAGTTATAAAAGTAAAATTTGGAACAATGGATCGCACTAGGAAGGGGCATATTTGGATGTAAGTTTTTTTTTGTGAAATGGGCGTGGCCCCGCCCCCAAATCGGTTATTTGTATGTATCTCGTAAACCAATAAAGCTATTTAAACCAAACTTTCTGCAGTCAGTTCTCCTACGTACCCCACCACACACCATGAAATTAGTTAAAATCGGATAATAACCACGCCCATCTCCCATACAAAGGTTAGGTTGAAAATTACTAAAAGTGGGTTAACTCACTAACGAAAAACGTCAGAAGCACTAAATTTCACATAAATAATAGCAGAAGGAAGCTGCACTGAGATTTCTTTACAAAATGGAAAATGGGCGTGGCATCGCCCACTTATGTGTCAAAAACCATATCTCAGGAAGTATTCGACAGATTTCAATGAAATTCGGTATATAATATTTTCTTGACACCCTGATGACACGCGTGGAAAATGGACGAAATCGGTTCACAACCACGAGAACTTCCCATATAATTCATTTTTGAATTCCATCTTATTCCTTCACTTTATAATACATATATACATAAGGAACCAATGAAGATAGCAAAATAAAACTTTACACAAATACTGTATATCACTTGTGATAAATTTGTCGAAGTTGGACTATAACTTTTCAATGCCCCGGATATCGAATATGAAGAAATCAAATATTTTTCTTCTAATAGTGTGTCTCTGTACCAGAAAAGGTTAAAATCGGGTCATAACTACGATGAGCTTAATAGCTTATAAATCGGTTAATATGTGAAATATATTTATGCCGAATATATGGGCCAAATTGTGTGTTTTCTTAATAAAAATATAGCAATAAATTGCGAGAGTATAAAATGTTCGGTTGCACCCGAACTTAGCCTTTCCTTACTTGTTTATTTATGGTGTGAGAAACTGTTACTCGCTAAAAGGTATCGGAGATTCTAACGTTTCTATTCGAATATGCTATACGAGTATAACTCATTGAGATATATATTAGGTTAAAGGCGCTGATCCCACTGGGACAGCTCAAGGCAGTGCAAGTGGATCTCCTGCGATCCACTTTCCCTATTTGATCCCTATTTTTCCAAGAGCTGACTTTAGTATTTTTTATCTCGACTTGTATAAGTCCCATCGGTAGTATTGAAGATGAAGCTTGAAGTATGGCTGTCACACGAGTTTACGTATTACTTCATCTATACGTAACGATGAGACGGCGCAAACATTGTCCAAGCAAGAATTGGCGTAGTGTTAGATTTTAAGAGTGCATTTGGCAGAGAAACAATTATTTTGAGCAACCACCCTACGACCAAACTGAATACGAACATGTACTATCAACAATAGGACCGTCTGAAGACAGATGTTGTCATGAAGCATTCAGTCAATAGAAAACGAGTTGTGTTCTATCAGAACAACGACAAGCCAAACATGTAAAAATTGACTCGATAAAAACTTCGGAAGCTTGTTTGGAAGATTCGTTTGCACCTGTTCCTGTCTATGATAAATGATCTTGCTTGTGATAATTTTGCCTCAAGACAAACCTTTAAAAATGGACCGTCTCAGTTCGCCAATAGCAAAATATGATGAAATGTTGAAGGAAATACTTTTCCCAAGTTTGATTGATATTGTAGTATGAGACCGGTTATGTCTATAAAACCAATTAGGAGTGGGCCACACATACGTTCCGAGAAGTTTTGAACCTCCAAATGTGTTCATGTTTCGCTTGCAACGACAGGCGGACGGACATTACGACTAATATTTGTGTTTTAAACTATCTCTGAAGTTAGATAAAACTGCATCCACTGTTTAAAGTTTTATTAAAATTGATCCAGTAGATCAGGGTTCATCGCGGAAAACATCGTAACATTGCATTTATTGCATATGTAATCTATTGTATAAGTAATCTTTAAAACTTACCTGGCCTGTTTCTCCAGGTGTTCGTCTCCATAGCCAAAACATGTAAGCGGGTATGTATAGCATCGACGACAAGGCAGTAAACCAACCAAACGCATGTGCCCACCAAGGGTAGTTATAGTCTAAATATTTTATCGGCTTCCATTGTATTATGTTGAAAAAGAATACTCCCTAAAATTAAGATTAAAAAAGTGATACTAATATATATATATATATATATATATATATAAGTGATTTTTCTAATACCAGGCAGATGAGCGGGGTTGTAACACACCAACAAAACTTCCACCAGACCATGGGGTAATAACCGATCATATCCTTTATACCATCATAGAAACGGTCCACGCCATAACACCACGAAATTGATATGCATTCGAAGAATATCAGCCATAATAGACAGAAACCACTAACCGCATACGAGTCCAATATTTGGAATATATACATGCCGCCCTAAATGAATTGATTGACATGATTTGATATAAATAAATAAACCAAAATTAAAAAATAAATATATTAGTTTATTATAAATACATTAAGTCCGTTGTGATGCCAGCAGACCCCTAAATATGGATCGCAAAGAATACCCTTACGTATCGCCGAAGCGCTTTGAGCATTGAAATTATACTAACCTGTGAGATGCAAGTCAGACCAACCAGATAGCTCAATATGCATACGATGGCTATAAATATCTCTTTTCGTTTACGCAACAATTGTGGCCATTCATCAATTATAGCCGTAATAAAGCCTTCCATTGTACAGAATTGTGAATCGAGCCCGATAAGCAGTAACATAAAGAAGAACAGACAAGACCACAATGGTGAACCAGGTAATTGTAGCACCGCCGATGGATATACCAAAAATGCTAAGCCAGGACCTATGTTGAAGAAGGAAAAAATATTTGAAATAAAAAAGTATTTAAATAAAATATTTTAAATGTACCAGATGCAGCTACTTCTGCCACCGGTCTTTGTTGCTCATGTGCCATAAAGCCGACAACAGAGAATATCACAAAACCAGCAAACATGCTTGTACTTGAATTAACTGTGCATACAATTAAGGCATCTCTAAAATTAATAATTTTAATAAAATAAAAAAAACACTATATTTTTTATGCACATAAGCGACTTACTTGTAGACATTATTCGTGAATTTATTATAACTGCCCAGCGCAACTAATGTGCCAAGTCCAAGTCCATAAGAGAAGAAAATTTGTGTAACTGCATCAATCCAAACCTATTGTCATATTAGTAATTACTCAACATATTCAAATAATATTTTTTATTTATATTTATACTTCTGATTCTGTAAGCTTTGAAAAATTCGGTATCACGTAGAATTTGATGCCTTCAAATGCGCCTGGCAGGGTTATGCCGCGTATAAGTAATATGGTTAGCAAGACGTAGGGGAAGAGTGCAGTGAAGTAAACTACTTTGCCTGTCCATTTCACACCTTTCCATATACAGAAGTAGCATAAAATCCATACCAATAACAGAGTGCCCGCCAATTCCCAGCGTATGCTGCCAATATGTTCGATGCCATCGGTAATTTGCAGTGCACGACGTCTGAAACGAACGCAAAACGTTTAGCAATTACATACAACTATATTTAACATTTGTATTTATATACATTTAATTTTTTAAACAATTAATCTTTAGTTAGGTTAGGTAAAGGGATGGAGCTCCCCAACTGCAGCGAGTCACACTTATAAAGCTGCGAGTGTCTTAATTACGGAAGGTATATCATTAATAAACAACAAAACAGAATCGGACCGAGATGACTACCTTGCGGAACGCCTGAAGGTCTACTAATTGAATCGGATAAAGTATTATTAAAGATTACTTGTTGTTTTCTATTACTAAGACATGAAGATACCCTTTCAAGAAAACTTGATTGAAAACCAAGAAGATCTAGTTTTTGCAAATGAATTGAGTGGTTTACTCTGTCGAATGCTTTATTAAAGTCTGTATAAATAACATCGGTATTCTTATAGTCCCTAAAACCCATTGAAACGTGGTTAACAAATTCAAGAAAGTTTATTCCTGTAGATTTCCCTTTACAAAATCCATGCTAAGAAGATGAAATAAAAGGAGAAATCGAGAAAGTTATTTGGTCAGTGATTATAGCTTCAAAAAGTTTGGGTATAGCTGACATTTTTGCTACACCCTATAACTCAAAAAATGCGTTGCAAGTCATTCTCTTCACATCGCAATCGCGTGCCAGAGAGTTGAGTAACAAGCGCTCGCAGTTGCTTGTGAAAAAAAAACAACAAAACCTCCCAAGTACGCGTATGGAGCGTGGCGGCTTGAAGAGCAATTATTAGAAATATACAAGCTCTTGCTAAGGAGTCGAACTCTGAGCGTTCCCAACGCCTTCATAA
Source organism: Zeugodacus cucurbitae (assembly GCF_028554725.1). Taxonomy (NCBI): domain Eukaryota; kingdom Metazoa; phylum Arthropoda; class Insecta; order Diptera; family Tephritidae; genus Zeugodacus; species Zeugodacus cucurbitae. Next base: position 29,306,096 of record NC_071672.1, on the reverse strand, counting down.
TTAGAGAGAAAGACATCGGATATCAAAGACTAGAGGTCGCCCTTAGGCCAAAAATCCATCTCACGATTTTTTGTCAAAATGTATACTGATGGCCTCTAAATTGTCCAAACTTCTTTTTTCTAAACCAGGTTTTCGTAAAAATCTAACGGTACTTTCCAAAAAGAGAGTTAAATGCATGAACGCATGTACATTTTTAAAGCACTTCAGAACTTTTTTGAAAAATATTCGCAGCATCAACGCACTTTAAATTGTTCTGGTAATTGTTCAAGTTAACGAACCAAGATTATTTTTAAGGGATTTTGAAGTTAAATGTATTTCTTATATCTTGTGTGCTTAATTAACTAACTTGATTCGTGGTTTTTGTGAAATTAATGTTTTATGTGTGCTATTTATTTGTAAATTGTTTTGTGCGTCTTCAATTTGTTTACATAAAGTTTTAATTGGGTACCCCTCCGATTCCCCTTTAAGTTTATTTTATATTGTATTTAGCAAAGTCTTAAGGTATTAAAAGTGTTAAAGTTAGGTGCGGAAATTTGCGGATGTATTTGCAATAGTCAAAATACTAATGCCTTATGAATTCGCTATTTTTACGTTCAAATTCATGTTCTGCATTTTTCTCGCTTTTTTAAATATTTTTACAAAGCCTTACTGAAAGTTTTGACGCTCCGACCGTGACCATGCGAAGTCTTTTTGCGCATCATCGGTTTTTTTACTTTTTTACTATATATTTAAAATGTTTTTCTAGATTTTTGGTGAAAATTTCATAGGAATATCTCAACAAGCAGTATTTATAACCGCGCCTTCATACAAGCCGAACCACTGTGCACTGTAATCAGGCCAAGTCAATTTGGAAAGTTCCAAATTAATCTTTTTAAAGTTAGCTTTCGTAAAGTTGAACCGAGAACAAAGTTCCTTTTTATTGTATGCAATTACTTCAGATATGATTTCGATATTAATTTCCAAAGCAGGTTGATAAAGTCCTCTGGCAAAACTAAAGGATCAGACAGGACAACTGAAAATATTGAAGTATTATCAACGTAGGCCAAATCTAAGAATTTACCGAATTTGGTCGGAATCAAGTTAATTTAGTTAAGACCAATCTCAGACATTTCTTTCAAGAACTCATTAAAATTTAAACGAATGCAAACAGGGGTAATGCAACCGTCCATGATACGCACGGTAAATTAAAATCGCCCAGAACAATCATGGAATCAGTATTCTTAGCAATTGAAAAAAATATTATTTATTAAATAAGCGTGCAGCATATATACAGATAAGTCCGATTGAGGCGGTATATAAGATAACGTTAAGTGAGTACCACCTTTAATACAAATTCGTTTGTATTTGAATTTAATTATGTCAACATTAGTGACTTCGATTTCTCCAGATTGAATTGAAGAGTGGACAGCAAATAGTACACCCCCTCCAACTCTGTTCATTCGATCGAATCTGAAGATTTGAAATTCACTATTTAATATCTCATTATCAAAAATATGAGGTTTAAGCTACGTTTCAGTAAAAACAATGACTTTAAAATTACAATTAGTGCTGTTCAAATACAATTCCAAAATGATGTATCAAGTAGAATTTGAAAATTGTCAGCAGATATTCCTAAATTCTCTCGAAATTGAAATTGATTTTCTTTGTTATTCACTCAGAAATGGTTGGTGCTACGGATGTCAAAATCGCTATATTTTAGACATACCAAATTCCTTTTATCGAAAAAATATAAAGAGCTACAATATAACATAGTCACAAATCAAGCTAAGAAACTTTAATTTGGGAACGAGGAACTTAAAGAATAATTGCGTTTTCCAAACTTTTCAAAAGTGGGCGTGGCCCCTCCACTTAAATAGTTTATTATAGATTTAGAGGATTTATCTTCAGCAGGAACACATACTTAGGTACATAGTGGGAGATAAAGTGAATGTAGAACATATACTTACTCCCAGAATTCTTTAACTGGATCTGTTAACTCTGATGTGCTGATATTTGCTGCGGCTAAAGAGCAAATTTTCTTTACTGTTCCATTTATCGAATCCTCCCAGCAATTTAAGTTGTTGCGCTCGTATGGGTTTACACAATTTACGGTATTCCAGAAGTTATTGCAAGAACGCCAAGGTACATCTTTAAACGAGAAAAATATTTCATATTTAATAAGTAAAGTAATATTAATTCAGCAATAATATCCCTAACAGTCGTAGAAAGCGCTATGGTTGGTTCAACGACGCTGGCAATGAAAAATCAAGCTTATTTGTAATTTCGCAAAATTTTGAAAATAGTTTTGTGCACCTAACAACTGGTTCAATACTTATTACTAATATAGGTAGAAATACAACAGATGTACGAATGGTAGGGAGGACGAAAAACATTGATTTTCGGATATATTTCTACACTCTCGTCTATCCGTCCATCGCTTCGTGCGAGTCATAGCTTTAATAATGTTTAAAATATGGTATTAGAAATAGGTACATATTTTTCTGGACGACAGATGGTTGTGATTATAGGAAAAATGGGACCATTAGGTTAGGTCAAGTGGTAGAACTCCGCAACTGCAGAGTGTCTCATTTAGACTGCTTCAGCTGTACTTTGTGATACCCAAATACTCCTGACAGATCGAAAAGACCCGCTAGAAGGTTCGACTCTATTATAAAGTTCTTAAGGCGACTAAGCTCAATTCTTAACATTTCGCTGGGTTTGCCCAAGATGCCCCTACCGCGCTGTTTTAACCTCAATCCGGTGAAGGACTTTGAAGGAGGAAGTGCTTGAATGATTTCTCTTCGCATTCCTCCAAGCAGCTTTGACAACAAGCGTATGGCTTTATCTATGGTCTATTGGACGATGAACAGTAAACACACCAATGATTGCGGCAAGATGATGTTTCCCAACCGACAGCAGATGGAAGGAATGTTTTCGATCCACTGCTTGCCAGAAAGTCCTCGCTACTGCACAGGTGCTGGTGGTTGTCCAGCGTGTGGTGAGCTCACTCGAAGCCAGCGTATCCAGCTCTCTATCTCAATTGGACCACAAACTACCAACTCTTCTAATCCGGCGTCTATGTTCCGAGGGTACCGCGCTTGCAAGCTGGTCCCATACTTTACCCATACTTTACCCATACTTAATTTAATTTATAATAAACACGTTTGGTTTTATGTATGTGCTTACCTGCTTTCATAGACATGAAGAAGTAAAAAACGGCCCATGCCAGAATGACGATATAGTAAACGTTCATCCAGCAAGACATTACGGCAGCAGCATAGCCAATACCTAAGATAATAAATAATAAAAGGATCTGGTCAATACCATACACCATACCATACATGACCAATATTGTGAAACATAAATATAAAATACACATATTAAAAGCTTACTGACCTTTAAATATGGGCGCAATCTTAAAAACCCCCAGCCCACCGATCGTTAGCATCTGTCCAAGCGCTAATTCCATAAAAAACATTGGTATTCCCGCCAATATTAGAGTCAAGAAATATGGTATAAGGAAGGCACCGCCACCATTTTTATAGCATAAATATGGAAATCGCCAAACATTGCCAAGTCCGATAGCAAGACCCACAACAGATAATATGAAATCGAGTTTCGATGACCAGGAACCACGTTCCGGCAATCCATTGTGATTCCGTACCTATATTTATAGTGAAATTACTATTTTATATATCACTAAAATTTATAACAAAGCATATACTGTGTCAATCGGCGTCGCAGTCTTTCTTTAATTTTTCTTTCTAAATTTCTATATATACCATTTTTATTATAGTATTATAGTTTTGTTCACATAACGGTTGTCTGTAAGTTCGGGTGCAACCGAACATTTTATACTCTCACAATTTATTGATGTAATTTTATAAAGATAACACTATTCGAACCGGCATAAAGTACATTTCATTTACATTGAAAAGATTTTTGTGCAAATCAATATAAACTGAGCAATATTTGTTTATTAATTTTTTTTGTTTTAAAATTAATTTATTAAAAATAATTATAACGAAAATAAATAGTATATGGGGACTGAGCTATATTCTGAACCGATTTCACTCGTTTTCGCCTCCAAGATACTATATATCGAAGACTATACGCTCACTTAATTTTATGGGATTTAGGGGAGGTTATGACCCGATTTTAACCATTTTTGGTACAGAGACAAACTGTTATAAGAAAAAAATTCCTTCTGAACTACATTAAGATATTTGAGAAATATACCCTTATGCACTCAGTTCTTCACGTTCGATATCAGGGGCCCTGAAAAGGCATGGTCCGATTTTGACAATTTTTCCACAAGTGATTAAGCTGTGACAAATACAGTTTTTGTGTAAAGTTTTATTCTGCTATCATCATTGGTTCCTAATATATATGTATATTATAAAGTGAATACAGATGGAATTCAAAATAGAGTTATATGGGAAGTAGGAGTGATTGGGAACCGATTTTGCCACGTGTCATCAGGGTGTCAAGAAAATATTATATATCGAATTTCATTCAAATCGGTCGAGTAGTTCCTGAGATATGGTTTTTGACCCATAAGTGGGCGATGACAAGCCCATTTTCCATTTTGTAAAAAGATCTGAGTGCAGCTTCCTTCTGCTATTTCTTCTTTAAAATTTAGTGTTTCTGACGTTTTTCGTTACTGAGTTAACGCACTTTTCGTAATTTTCAACCTAACCTCTGTATGGGAGGTGGGCGTGGTTATTATCCGATTTCAATTATTTTCAAGGTGTGTGGTGGGGTACGTAAAAGAACCGACTGCAGAAATTTTGGTTTATATAGCTTTATTGGTTTGCGAGATATATACAAAAAACCTATTTTGGGGCGGGGCCACGCCCACTTACCCAAAAAAATTACATCCAAATATCCCTTACTAGTGCGTTCCTTTGTACCAAATTCCGAATGATCCTCATATACATAATAGCTTATAAATCGATTAATATGTGAAATATCTTAACCAAATTAAATGAGCATATAATCTCAGATATAATGCATGTTGGTGATGAAAATGAGTGAAATCGGTTCAGGAATTACCTCAGTCTATATACTATATATGATGATTTTCGTTTTTCTATTGGACTTTATGCCGAATATATGGGTTCAATTGTGTGTTAACTCAATAAAAATATAGCAAGAAAGTGAGTATAAAATGTTCAGTTGCACCCGAACTTAACCTTTCCTTACTTGTTATATAGGAATTTATTACAATTACCTGTTCAGTTTCATTCTTCAATTTTGTCATTAAGGGCGAAGAAATTGTAGTGGGTGTAGGTATGGCAAGGCTGTCATTCGGATTACTAATTGGAGACATTTCGATAGTTTCTATACGTTTTCTATGAGATTGTGTGTGTGCTATTTCTGCACCAGCATGCCCTATTCCCGAACCGTTATAAACACCATCATCTTTAAAATCCAAATCGGTATTGTTCGCCATAAGTAAGTAACTAACACCAAACTGCTCAGCTCAGCCAGGAATGTTTTGTAATTATTTCAATTGTTTTATAAACAATTTTTTTAAATCATAGTATACGTCAAAAGCAGCTTATATTGTTTATTATTTAAATTCAGCACGCTTCAGTAAATATGACCTGCAAAGAAATAAAAATATTAAATTTTAATTTTATCGCGATTTCTACGCAATAATATAAATAACTTCTGGAAAACTTCAAAATTAGCTATGCCTGAAAAATAATAACTTCCTTATCAATAACTTCTAGCTACTTTGTTATCCGACTTTTGTGGATACCCGGTCACTACGTTATCATTGGAAACTGCATAGCGGATAATCTTTGTACCCTAACACCGGAATGGGTGGGATTTGGCACTCCACTTGTACACGAGCGTTGGACTTACAGACATCGCATGAACTCTCCAAGCGCTTCTGCAGTTGCGTGGTACTTTTGGCCCGCAGTGGGACGTAAAAGGTCCTTTGAACTGCTTTCTCTTAGCAAGATTCATCTCTACGGTACACATGCGGTGAGACTAAGATCCTGCAGATGAAGCAGTCAAAGCTGTTTGGAGGAAGGCATGGTGGAATCATCTAAGCAAATCCTCCTCCAATGCCCAGCGTTTGCGCGACTGAGGTTGAAACACCTTGGTAGGCACACCTTCGACGAACATAGCGCCTCAAGAAATTTGTTTAGATTTTAAGTAGTGATGAGCGAAATTTCACTACCGGTGATTTTATCGCTGTGACTGAAAAATCACTTATAGCGACAGTGACTACTAGGTCGTAATATCAGTAATTGGTGGTTTTTGTACAAGCCACTATTTTACTGTGAATGAAATTTGTCACTGGTACCAAGTAAATAACGGATGTTGTATGCGTTGAATTTTGGTGTTCGAGCTAGATATAGTGATTTCTAATTAATTAGGTTGTTTATTGTGAATATATTCATTTGAATAGGATTCAAAGGTTAATTAAAGAAAATTGTTCAAATACGATGTTTGATTTCGTGAATCGTTTGATACATATATATATATATATTATTATATGAAATGGCAAAGATGACTTCTAATAAAAATGTAAGAGAATTGTGCCAATTTTTCGACCCAATATGTAAAATACATGCAAAATGAAACAACGTACAAAAAATGCACGGTATTCAATTCATTTTATTTCAGAATTTTTAAGCTTAGGAGCATGACTCACTAACGTGAAAAAAAATCAATTTATCGTACTTCATGCCTAAACGATTTTACAACGTATAATCTAACTGATTTACAGGGCTTTGCACATTCCATGTTTTATACCGCATGTCCATGAAGCTCGTTGGCTGTATGAAGAATAACTCCTGCAATGGGAGTCTTCTATGTACATCTCACTTTGCTTAAAACGTGCAAGCGTTGAATGCAAATACATTTTTTAAATATTTTTTTTTATTATTTTTAATGTTTTTGTATAATTTTTTTTTTTAATTAATTTACTTTATTTTTTTTTTTAATTTTATTTATACCCTTTTTTGCAATTGTCTCGCACATATTTGAAATACTTACGATTTTCATTTATTTTATAACATAAGAAACTTACCTGCTTTATATATAATAAAAAAAATATGTTTTAATTTATTAAACTTAATTTTGAGATTTCTAACAGTCTTTAATGTTTATTGTGGATATTATTTCATTTTGCACCAACTTTGCATAATATATTTAGTATTTATTTGTCTTTTTCTTTAAAATATTATTTTTTTATATATATATTTTATTTTGTTAAATATTTTTTCAACTTTTTATCGCCTTTTTTATGTTTGCTTATGCGTTACTGCGGAAATAGGCGTTCGAAATTTAACACGTCCTGCATATGATTATAACTATTGCTTTCACTAAGCTGCTGTACACAGTTCAAATTAAAGATTGTTTTACGGAAGCTGCTGTTCACAGAAAAATCTAAGTCTGTTTGTGTGGTGCTTTTATAATGCATCGGTTTATACAGTCAGGCCACGGTTAATCAACAAGTGCTCCCTTAATTTCAAACAACATCAATATAAGCAGCAGCATTAATTGTATTTTGTAAGCGCAGCTTTGGTTTTGAGCGCTTACTTAAATTTATGACCTCTTTATGATTGAATATAATTTTCCCTCTATGCTTAGGCTTTGATTTAAAACTGCGATCCCCTACAACTGTTACCGATTTAAATATGGAAAGTGTTTTAAACATGTCAAACATTAGAGGGGCATAACTCAAAATTATTTATTATTTAAATCGATGCTTAAAAGCAACGACATGAAAAAACATACAACACAATTTAGTTTTCTTGCTAAATAATTATGTGATTTCAACCATACATTTTGTAATAGAAAATCACAGAAATTCTTGCTTTCGAACTATATGCTTTTTTAACTTATTATGGTGATGAATAACTTAATAATAACTTAACTCGTTTCATTTTGAGTAATTTTCGGCATATATTGGCTCGAAAAAATTAGTTGTAACAAAAATAGAAGAAAAATCCTTCGTTTACTAACTAGATAATGTTATTTCAATGACGTGTGCAAGCTTTGAACAAAATCGCTTCATCACTTCTGTTGGCAGTAACATAAACGTCTGCATCAAAATGGCACATTGATTGCTAATTGAGCCCATAATATATATATAAATATAAATTCTAAGAAATAGGCATTTTGGAAGTTCCGTCTACGTCAATTTGAATGTAAAACCTTAACCTCGTTTAACTAAATTTTTTAAGTCGGTTTCATCTTCTCGTTCGAACCATTTTATGCTTTCGATGATGTTACTTATGTCCGATACGGTTTTGGTTGACATCTATTCAAGGTTTGATGCCTGATGGATTCCAAGTATTCTGTGTCGAATCTGCAATAGGGCCATTCCCTAGCTAGCCATTCCCAGAGAAAGTGGAAAATTGTTTACTAATTCCGTTCTAGTTCACAGCCGCGGCAATATCCATTTTCATCGCATGTTCTCTAAATAGCCAATGCCTCGTTATAGTTGCTGTAAGTCTGAAAATACTTTTCTGGACCTATTTAATAAGACCCTAGCACCCTAGTTCTTGTCTTATCATATTTTGGCCAAATCTGTTTAGTTATTTTACATTTGGTTTAATTTGTCCATCTGTTCTCAGCTAATTGTTCAAATTGTGATTTGAGCTCTCTTCTGATCGATCCTAGAGGGCATGGTATTAACTCTACCTCGGATTCGTCCAGAAAGGCTCCTGCCTTTGTCATCTCGTCTGCTTTTTCATTACCAAAAATGTTCCTGTGGGCGGAAACTCAGTTCAAGCCTAGTTATAATTTGGCTTCTAAAGAACTCAATGCAGTTACGAACTATGCTGGAGTCATTGGCAACGACAATGTCAGTAGTGTCGGCTGGCTATATCTGTATATAGTCGCTTTCTAAACCACCTAACCCCTTAATGCTTCTCTTGCGCTTACCACTCACATATATAAAGTATCCATATACAGTGATCCCCGGTTAAGTGCCCCCCGTTTAAGTTTCCCGCTTAAGAGACCACATTTTGCGGCATTGTTGTTATACTCTCGCAACAAATGTTGCTAAAGAGAGTATTATAGTTTTGTTCACATAACGGTTGTTTGTAACACCCAAAACTAAACGAGTTAGATATAGGGTTATATATACCAAAGTGATCAGGGTGAAGAGCGGAGCTCAAATCCGAATGTCTGTCCGTCCGACCGTCCGTCCGTCCGTCTGTGCAAGCTGTAACTTGAGTAAAAATTAAGATATCTTGATGAAACTTGGCACACTTATTTCTTGGCACCATAGGAAGGTTGCTTTCGAAAATGAGCAAAATCGGACCACTGCCACGCCCACAAAATGGCGAAAACCGAAAACACATAAAGTGCCATAACTAAGCCATAAACAAAGCTATGGAAATAAAATTTGGTATGAAGGATCGCACTATGAAGGGGCATATTTGGATGTAATTTTTTTGGGGAAGTGGGCGTGGCCCCGCCCCCTACTAAGTTTTTTGTACATATCTCGCAAACCAATAAAGCTATATAAACCAAACTTTCTGCAGTCGTTTTTTTTTACCCACTTCCTAATGCAGTCCAAAAATGAAAGAAATCGGATCATAACCACGCCCACCTCCCATACAAAAGTTAGGTTGAAAATTACTAAAAGTGGGTTAACTCATTAACGAAAAACGCCAGAAACACTAAATTTCACATAAGAAATGGCAGATGAAAGCTGCACTCAGATTTTTTTACAAAATGGAAAATGGGCGTGGCGTCGCCCACTTATGGGTCAAAAACCATACCTCAGGAACTACTCGACCGATTTCAATAAAACTTGGTTTGTAATAGTTTCCTTACATCCCAATGATATGTTGTGAAAATAGGCCAAATCGCTTCACAACCACGCCTACTTCCTATATACCTGAACTTTGAAGACGATCTGAATCGTTTACTTTACAATATATAAAGTAAACACAATATTGAAGATATCGGTGCAGAACTTTGCACAAATACTATGTTAATAGTGTGGCAGCCCCATTCTAAAAATCGCCGAAATCGGACCATAGGTTTTTAAGGCCCCATATATCGAACACGAGGACCTCGGGGCTTCTAACCTAATATTATGGTTTCCAACTTTCAATGGACTTTATACAATATATATGACGAATATGTGGATGAAATTGTGTATTATATAATATAAATAAAGTTAAATAAATAAATTGCGAGAGTATAAAATGTTCGGTTACACCCGAACTTAGCCCTTCCTTACTTGTTTTTTCTCTCAATTTACATATAAAATTCCTCGTTTAAGATCCTCCGCTTAATTGCATTTCCCGCTTAAGTGAATGTAATATTTAGGACAAAAATACAAAATTGTTTGCAATTTTTCTCTTTTAAGTGCCTTTTAATATTGTTGACATTGAATGCGCTAAGAATTGTCAAAAGGAAAACATTTACATAGTTTTGTAATTTTATTTGTATTATAAAGAGGAAAGATTTGTATGTATGTTTGTAATGAATAAACTCAAAAACTACAGTGCCGATTTCAAAAATTCTTTCACCATTGGAAAGCTACATTCAACCCGAGTAACATAGGCTATATTTATTGCTAGAATATCAACTTACTGGAAGTAGTTCCCAGGTGAGGGTATCAAAAAGACTCCTTGATGGAGAATCTTAATCTGAAACTAAAAATCGTCTTGCAAGTCATTCCTTCTCTTCTCTTCGCTTCGCAAATTGCGTGCCAGAGAGTCGAGCAACGAGCGCTCGCATCTACTTGCTGAAAAAAATTTCAAAACCTTCCAAGTACGCGCTTGAGAGTCGAGTACGAGCGTGTGCAGCGGCTTGAAGAACAATATATAGAAAATATACAAGCTCGCACTAGGGCGTCGAGTTCTGAGCGTTCCCAACACCTTCATAATAAGAGAGAAAGACAACGGACACCAAAGACTAGAGGTCGTAATCAAGTTGTAGCTCTTTGCAAATAAAATATAATTTCATGTTCGAATTTTCCTCATTTTACTTTTTTACCACACTTTTACTTTTTTTACCCACACAAGAAACAAGTGTGTAAAAACTTACAACTTTTGAAATGTTGTTTAAACCCGTGCGAAGCCGGAACTGACTTTCATTCTAAAAGAAAAAATATTAGATCGAAGTATTTGAGAAAATGCTTGGTCAGTACCTCGAGGCACTTAAGCGGGATTCATTTAAGCGCCTTTCCCGCTTAAGTGTCTCAAAAGTCTTGCATGTTAAGAAGGGGTACTTAAGCGAGGATTACTGTATAAAGTATCTGAGTGTAATACTAATTTCACAATAAATTTATTGTCATTATCGGTTACACTTTTTTCCGTATAACCGTTGTCCATTCTATAGTTATCGTTTCGACAATCATACATATCGGTTTGAGACATGATTAATTCGGTACGACGGCGAGTTTGAGATTAAAGCAGAATTTCGGCTAGAAGCAGAATTTGTGTTTGAGCAAAACTGAGTAAATTTCTTTTGTATAATGATATTAGAAATGTTGGAAATTGTTGCTTAATTTAATAAAGAATATCGCACTCGCTTGATACTCTGTAGTATATAATGTGCGACCCTTCAACATTTGCTTGATTTTGTTTATCAGTATTAGTTTAGTCATTCCGTTTTATCCAAACCGTTGGTGCTGCTCTACACAGCGATTCGCCGTGTCTCTTAATTGATGTACAATTTAAAGTGATGTAAATTGGTTGCTATTTACGTTTTTCTAATAGCGCCATATTTTGGCGTGACATTAAAGTTTCAACTAGATATCAATTAAACTCACAATCTTTATATTTTTGCGAGTCTATTATACAGTATTTTATTCTCTCGTAAAATATTGCTCATGAGAATACAGTTCTATTTCAAATCTGCAATGATTCGTATAATTCGGTATATTTTGCTGGGCAGTGCAGTTAAAGGCGAAATAAATGTCTCATACATATGTAAATCAACACCCCTTTTATATAACCACGTGAATATAGTGCCTAAGCCTTAAGAGGCCCATTGTGATTCATATGTACATACATACATAAAAAATTATAAATTTATTACTATGCAGCCGAAAGGTTAGATAACCGAAAATTCAACCAAATTCACGTTTTCCTCTCAATTTCAATGGATTTCAACACGTTTTGTTGAAGTTTATAGGACAGTTGATAAAACCATTTAAAATGGATTCTAAAAAAAAAAAATTAAAACTGTATAATATAGTACACTTGTATGTATGTGTTTGGCGTTGCAACCGTTTAGCCGGTTATAGCCGAATCGACGATAGTGCGCCACCTCTCTCTCTCCTTCGCAGTTCGGCGCCAGTTGGAGATCCCAAGTGTAACCAGGTCGCTCTCCACCTGGTCCCTCCAACGGAGTGGAGGCCTTCCCCTTCCTCGGCTTCCTCCGGCGGGTACTGCATCGAACACTTTCAGGGCTGGAGTGTTTTCGTCCATTCGGACAACATGACCTAGCCAGCGTAGCCGCTGTCTTTTTATTCGCTGAACTATGTCAATGTCGTCGTATAACTCGTACAGCTCATCGTTCCATCGTCTGCGGTATTCGCCGTTGCCAATGTTCTGAGGACCATAAATCTTGCGCAAAATTTTCCTCTCGAAAACTCCTAGTGTCGTCTCATCTGATGTTGACATCGTCCAAGCTTCTGCACCGTAAAGCAGGACGGGAATGATAAGCGACTTGTAGAGCTTGATTTTGGTTCGTCGAGAGAGGACTTTACTGTTCAATTGCCTACTCAGTCCAAAGTAGCACCTGTTGGCAAGAGTTATTCTGCGCTGGATTTCGAGGCTGACATTGTTCGTGTTGTTGATGCTGGTTCCCAGGTATACGAAATTATCTACGACCTCGAAGTTATGACTGTCAACAGTGACGTGGGAGCCAAGACGCGAATGCGCCGACTGTTTGTTTGATGACAGGAGATATTTCGTCTTGTCCTCATTCACCTCCAGACCCATTCGCTTCGCCTCCTTATCCATGCGGGAAAAAGCAGAACAAACGGCGCGGTTGTTGCTTCCGATGATATCAATATCATCGGCGTACGCCAGGAGCTGTACACTCTTGTAGAAGATTGTACCTTCTCGGTTTAGCTCTGCAGCTCTTATAATTTTTTCCAGCATCAGGTTAAAGAAGTCGCACGATAGTGAGTCACCTTGTCTGAAACCTCGTTTGGTATCGAACGGCTCGGAGAGGTCCTTCCCAATCATGACGGAGCTTTTGGTGTTGCTCAACGTCAATTTACACAGCCGTATTAGTTTTGCGGGGATACCAAATTCAGACATCGCGGCGTAAAGGCAACTCCTTTTCGTGCTGTCGAAAGCAGCTTTAAAATCGACAAAAAGGTGGTGTGTGTCGATCCTCTTTTCTCGGGTCTTTTCCAAGATTTGGCGCATGGTGAATATCTGGTCAGTTGTCGATTTTCCAGGTCTAAAGCCACACTGATAAGGTCCAATCAGTTTGTTGACGGTGGGCTTTAGTCTTTCACACAATACGCTCGATAGAACCTTGTATGCGATATTTAGGAGGCTGATCCCACGGTAATTGGCGCAGATTGTGGGATCTCCCTTTTTATGGGCAGAGCACACTGAGATTCCAATCGTCAGGCATGCTTTCTTCCGACCATATTCTGCAAAGAAGCTGATGCATGCACCTTATCAGTTCTTCGCCGCCGTATTTGAATAGTTCTGCCGGTAATCTATCGGCCCCCGCTGCTTTGTTGTTCTTCAAGCGGGTAATTGCTATTCGAATTTCTTCATGGTCGGGTAATGGAACATCTGTTCCATCGTCATCGATTGGGGGATCGGGTTCGCCATCTCCTGGTGTTGTACTCTCACTGCCATTCAGCAGGTCGGAGAAGTGTTCCCTCCATAATCCCAGTATGCCCTGGACATCAGTTACCAGATTACCACCTTGGTCTCTACATGAGGATGCTCCGGTCTTGAAACCTTCGTTAAGTCGCTTCATTTTTTCATAAAATTTTCGAGCATTCCCTCTGTCTGCCAGCTTCTCAAGCTCTTCGTACTCACGCATTTCTGCCTCTTTCTTTTTTTGTCTGCAGATGCGTCTCGCTTCCCTCTTCAGCTCTCGGTATCTATCCCATCCCGCACGTGTAGTGGTCGTTTGCAACGTTGCGAGGTAGGCAGTCTGTTTTCTCTCCGCTGCGAGACGGTACTCCTCATCGTACCAGCTTGTTTTTTGTCGTTCCGAAAACCAATTGTTTCGACTGCAGCGGTACGCAGTGAGTTTGAGATGCCGTTCCACAGTTCCCTTATACCGAGATGCTGATGAGTGCTCTCAGAGAGCAGGAGTGCAAGTCGAGTAGAGTATTTCGTGGCTGTCTGTTGCGATTGCAGCTTTTCGACGTCGAACCTTCCTTGTGTTAGTTGACGGGCATTCTTTGCTGCACAGAGGCGGGTGCGTATCTTCGCTGCGACCAGATAATAGTCCGAGTCTATATTTGGTCCTCGGAGCGTACGCACGTCTAAAACACAGGAGACATGTCTTCCGTCTATCACAACGTGATCGATTTGGTTCCGCGTGTTTCGATCAGGAGACAGCCAAGTAGCTTGATGTATTTTCTTATGCTGGAATCTGGTACTACAGACGACCATATTTCGGGCCCCAGCGAAGTCGATCAGCCTCAGCCCGTTTGGCGATGTTTCGTCATGGAGGCTGAATTTTCCGACTGTTGTGCCAAAGACACCTTCTTTACCCACCCTGGCGTTAAAATCGGCAAGCACGACTTTTACATCGTGGCGGGGGCAGCGCTCATAGGTGCGTTCTAGGCGCTCATAGAAAGCATCTTTGGTCACATCGTCCTTCTCTTCCGTTGGGGCGTGGGCGCAAATCAGCGATATGTTGAAGAACTTCGCTTTGATGCGGATTGTGGCTAGACGTTCATCCACCGGGTGAATGCTAGGACTCTGCGACGGAGTCTCTCTCCCACCACAAATACAACACCAAATTTGCGTTCCTTTATATGGCCGCTGTAGTAGATGTCACAAGGACCCACCTTCTTCCGTCCTTGTCCCGTCCATCGCACTTCTTGGATGGCGGTGATGTCAGCCTTGAGTCGTATGAGGACATCAAACAGCTGGGCAGAGGCACCTTCCCAATTAAGGGTCCGGACATTCCAGGTGCATGCCCTTATATCATTATCCTTAAAACGTTTGCAGGGGTCGTCATCAAAAGGGGGGTGTCTCATCCGAGGCTTTCGTAGATTTTTCATTGGTACTTCGTTTTTATGTGGTGGGTCCCAAGCCCTACGCACAACCGCATAAGCGGGCTTCGCCTTCTCACTTTAGCTCGCCTTCAAACGGATGTCTGTTGGCTACCCAGAGGATACTTGGTCTAAAACCGGAAGTCGTGAGCTGCTTGAACCATGTGGAGAAGAATCGCTTCTGGCCACTCCCAAGTGAATGACAATCAAAAACTTTCCTCACTTGCGTGAACTTCTACACATGATCCCATCCAGTACACTTACATTGAATAAAATTAATTAATTGCATTATATGACACATTGCGCTTTTCGTTCACCCAAGCTCACTCATTGCCTTCTTCACTTTTCGCATAATTTCAAATCACTGAAGTCTCTTAGAGTCTCATCGAAGATGGTGAAAGAATGCCTTGAGCAATAGCTTTAATAAATGGGACTAGCTGACTATTGTACGCTAAACCTGCAATGGGTGCCAGGCGGACACAATGACACAATCCAGGAAACTGTGATCGGTGACGATTTTCTTGATGATGCCCCCGAAGTTGCATTTATAAGACTTGTTGAAATGAACAACCTTATCAAGACCACAGGATAGTGTATAGAGAACATGGTAGTGTGAGGGGATTCTAGTTCCGGTGGAGTCACAATGGGCCTCCTAAAGCCCCAAGTACGTCGTAAGACATTCACTTTACCTATTATACATATATTTCGGTAATCAGAGGGTTTAAACTGAGTGAGTGGTAATCCTCCCGCATTCGAGCCTAGTTCCGGAGCTGCCGGATTTGCCGATAGGCGGGCATTGGCTTAGGAGTTACCTACTTGCAGTTGCTATGATTATAACGATTTCACTCGGTCGTCTGCGCTCGTTGAGCCACACCTACTTTTAAGAAGTTCGGTCTAAACCGTGAATTTTTGTAGCTCAGTTTGTGACTAAAATTTAGCTATATATATTTCTTCGATTAACAGTGTTTTCAAGATTTGAAAATAGCAAGGAACATGTGTATTAGGATTAAAATTCCCAGTTTTTATAACCAGTAACAATCCAAGTGAAAATTCGGACCCAACTCTTTTTAAACGCTTCCAAACGGGGTTTTGTGCAATTTCTCATCAAAAATCAAATAACAGAAATTATTGGAGAAATAATTGATTTTTTTTTTAATTTTTACGACAAGGTCTCATCACAGTAGGACGTTGTCGACCAGCGGTGGAACAGCTAAAACTAGACTTTATATCCAATTGATCAGAATGACGGGACGAGTCGAATTCAGGAAACCTGATTGCTACCGCTACCATTCCGTCATTACTATAAGGAGTTAACATACAGTCAGAGCGGCCGATAGATGTTATTGAGCAGGAATTAAGCACTATAAAATAGGGAGGCCGGCATTTACTCCATATTATGATGAGGTTGAAAAGAAACTCACATCTAGGACCAAAAAATCTAAAAGCATGAGCGGTTCAAAGACGTTCACTCGATGGATTTCCTGTACAGAATTCACTAAATTGGCACAATGCAGAAGATGATCCATCTTGCAGTAAAGAGCGCTTTTCTAAAGGGTCTAACATTAACAAAAAATTTTTTATGTCGTTTCTTTTAGGTACTGCCTTATACAGTCCAAAAATGGAGAAAATGTGATTATAACCACGCCTACCTCCCATACAAAGGTTATGTTGAAAACTACTAAAAGTGGGTTAACTCATTAACGAAAAACGCCAGAAACACTAAATTTCACATAAGAAATGGAAGATGGAAGCTGCACTCAGATTTGTTTACAAAAAGGAAAATGGGCGTGTCATTGCCCACTTATGTGTCAAAAACCATAGCTCAGGAACTATTCGTCCGATTTCAATGAAACTTGGTTTGCAATAGTTTCCTTACATCCCAATGATATGTTGTGAAAATAGGCCAAATCGCTTCACAACCACGCCTACTTCCTATATACCAGAACTTTGAAGATGATCTGAATCGTTTACTTTACAGTAAACTATAAAGTAAGCACTAGTGAAGATATCGTTGCAGAACTTTGCACAAATACTACGTTTATAGTGTGGCAGCCCCATTCTAAAAATCGCCGAAAATCGTTATATCGAACATGAGGACCTCGGTGCTTCTAACCTAATATTGGGGGTTTCCAACTTTCAATGGACTTTATACCATGTATGTGACGAATATGTGGGTCAAATTGTGTATTATATAATATTAATAAAGTTAAATAAATAAATTGCGAGAGTATAAAATATTCGGCTGCAGTAGTTTTTTATTTAATCCGCCATATATCAGTGGAGACTGTTCGATTTATCATTTTCAGGGTAACCCTTTAATCGCAGGTGTTGGTCATTTGTTGGGTCACCGTTTCGTTACTTAAATTTGGTTCATTGGTCTTCATTCTGTAGGTCACCTACTTTTCCGTTTAAAAATGAAAAATCGAAGTTGTTTTATTTTTATTTATTGATTATAATTGTATGATGTATTTACATTTATAAATTAGTATGATATAATATTTTACATTTTTAATAATCATTATAGATTAATTTTTAAATATTAGCATTTCAGTACGAAGTGAATTTTCACTTTTACAAAAGCTATTCTTTGAAGCTATCACTTATATATTAACAAAATTTACATCTTTTACAAATAAAGTTAGTATTAATTATTAAATTTTTACTTTTTACATATTTCATATATAAATTACGACTGTTATTAGTATTCATTTGTATAATTTAACAATATTTTACATCTAAATTATGAATTAGCAAATGAATACATTAGTACTAAACACGAACGATTTCCTTATAACTATCTTGTAAGGATCCAACAAAACTAATAAACCAATATTGTTTGATTTCAATTCCACACAATCCTATCCCATATGTACATACATCATAAAAGCGTTCAGCTCGTCGGAAAGAGATGGTGCAACTGGTAATCTAAATGTCCGATGGGATTTGTTGTTGTCTTGTTCACCATGCCTGAAAAATATTTAGAAATTGAAATTGTTATTAACGATTAGAAAATATTAATATATTTGTATTCGTAGTACAAACCTAAGAAAAGTTGAAGCTATTGTAATCCACCATTTGTGCAAAGTGTTTGTGTTTCCAATATCTGAAATGGATAATGAAAATATAAGTAATGCTAAAAAGCAAAAGATATATGTATACATATATCTATAATATAAAAATGAATCGCAAAATGTGTTGCTAAGCGCATAACTCGAGAACCGCTGAACCGATTTCGCAAATTCTTTGTTTAGAATGTTTATAGAGGTACCGGGATGGTTCTTATGGAGAGAAAAATTAGAAAAATTGCCTGAAAAAGTCTTAAATCCACAATTTTCTTATCACCCATACAAACTATTTGTGTCGTTAGTCTCGAAAAAAGCCGAGAAGGGCCAAACCGATCTGGCTAATTTTAGTTTTGAAATATTTATGGAAGGCCAAGGAAGGATTAGAAAGTGAGTATATATCGAAAAATTGTGAGGAAGATAACAAGAAGATGATTTTATTTGAATTGACAATAAAATTATAAAAAAAAAAATAATAATATTTTGAAAGTTGTCATTGTTGTTTTGTTAAAATATTTTTATCATTGTTCAATTGGCTGTGTCGATAGCCCAAAACAATTTGTAACAAGTAGGGAAAGGCAACCGAACATTTTATACTCTCGCAATTTATTGATGTAATTTTATTACACACAATTTGAAATAAAGTCCAATAGAATAACGAAAATCAGCATATATAGTACATGAGGGTTGAGGTAATTCCTGAACCGATTTCACTCATTTCATTTTTAGTAGGCAGACAAACGGCAATTCGGCCTTGAAATTACTCGTAACTTGCAAATCAACGAAACACCAGTCTGCAAAATCGCCAAAAAAAAAGAGCTATGAAGAAGATTTTCCAGATATTCAAGTCGCTGGAGGTACTGCACAGGACTTTAAAAGATTTACGCGACAACGAAAATATTTTTGGTGAAGCCATGACTCTTCCAATTATTCCTGGATCAACTGTTACTGACGGGCTAATCGCATGCCTAAAATCATATTTGTGGCGACACATACAGAATCGCCAATTAACAAATTACATACGAGTGTTTTTCCAACAATATCATACAGCGATTGTAGAAATAGTTGAAAATGGTAGCGACACAGTTGACACCTCGATGGATTAATAACATTTTTAACGGGTTTCTGTCACTTCATGGCCTCGAAAGAGGAGCTTATTTATCGTGTTTTTCCTGACATGGAACCATAATGTATATATATATTATGTTGTTATATATATATATATATATATATATATATATTTGGCGTAGGAACCGCTTTAAGCGATTATAGCCGAATCCACCAGAGCGCGCCACTCATTCCTCCTTTTTGCTTTTTGGCGCCAACTGGAAACACAATATAATCCAATTACTACTATTGCTCAAACTAAATCCAAGGATAACGGCTAAATCGCCGTGTGTAAATACTTTTGACGAAAATGTGTGTAACTTTTGTACTTTTGACTACTAATACCTCAGACAGACATGTAGTACATATTGTAGTATGCTTCAGAAATCATATGTGTATCACCGGTTTTCCGAATTTTGTTTGAAAGCAAATGGTGTTCCGTACTACAATAGAGTTCTAGAAACCATCGAAATTTTGTGGTGTTGTGAAATATACTACAATGGATTGCATTGAACACACCGAAAGCTTTAAGCTCTTCTGCCACAATCATATGTTTTCTGACATTTTGACATACAGAAAATAAATTAAATTCAAAATTAATTGAAATCAAAAAACAAAATTTGAAAAAAATGATGTGAAAAATATGTAATATGTATGTAATAATATGTAATATGTAATGATTATATTGGACAATAATATTTTAAGATTGCTTGAAGTTATAACTAAGTCAGGATCAATTTTCCTGCCTGTTATTCATAATTATATTTTGCTTCAATTTATTTGTATCAGCTGATGGATGTAAACATAGTACAATACTACATGTGTGTTACTATGCTGATATACACACTCTCCCATCCATATGTATGTACTTTCCCGTTTCTTGTGTGGGTTCATATAAAAAAAGGAAAATAAGGAAACTTAAAACATAAAATTATATTTTATTTGCAATGAGCTAAAACTTATTACGACCTCTAGTCTTTGTCTTCCGCTGTCTTTCTCTCTGATTATGAAGGCGTTGGGAATGCTCAGGGTTATCACCCATACAAACTATTTGTGTCGTTAGTCTCGAAAAAAGTCGATAAGGGCCAAACCGATCTGGCTAATTTTAGTTTTGAAATATTTATGGAAGGCCAGGGAAGAATTAGAAAGTAAGTATATATCGAATAATTGTGAGGAAGATAACAAGAAGATGATTTTATTTGAATTGACAACAAAAAAAATAATAATATTTTGAAAGTTGTCATTGTTGCTTTGTCAATGCCCAAAACAATTTGTAACAAGTAGGGAAAGGCAACCGAACATTTTATACTGTCGCAATTTATTGATGTAATTTTATTACACACAATTTGAAATAAAGTCCAATAGAATAACGAAAATCAGAATATATAGTACATGAGGGTTGAGGTAATTCCTGAACCGATTTCACTCATTTCCAACGCCCAGTTGTAATGGAAATAGGGGCAACTTGGCATCTGTTAGTAGGCAGACAAACGGCAATTCGGCCTTGAAATTCCTCCTGAATTGCAAATCAACGAAACACCAGTCTGCAAAATCGCCAAAAAAAGAGCTATAAAGAAGATTTTCCAGATATTCAAGTCGCTGGAGGTACTGAACAGGACTATAAAAGATTTACGCGACAACGAAAATATTTTTGGTAAGGCCATGATTCTGTTGGCAGGTGATTTTCGCCAGACTATTCCTGGATCAACTGTTGCTGACAAAATAATCACATTCCTAAAATCATCTAATTTGTGGCGACACATAAAGAATCGCCAATTAACAAATAACATATGAGTGTTTTTCCAACAATATCATACTGCGATTGTAGAAATAGTTGAAAATGGTAGCGACGCAGTTGACACCTCGATGGATTAATAACATTTTTAACGGGTTTCTGTCACTTCATGGCCTCGAAAGAGGAGCTTATTCATCGTGTTTTTCCTGACATGAAACCATAATATAATAAACATAAATGGCTGATTGAATGACCTATATTGGTGGTAAAAAAACAAGGATCTCTTTGATCTTAATGCGACAATTTAGAATTTCGTAAAAGGAGAGTTGACACAGCTACAAACCAGGATGACGTATTGAATTATCCCAAAGGCTATTTTAAATTGCTGTACTATCCCCACTCACTTGAAATTAAAAGTAGTGTGAGTTGTCATCATGCTGCTTAACATAAATCAACATCAAACTTTGCAAAAAAACAAGACTGGCTGTGAAGAAGGTAATCAATATCGTCTCACCAAAGCCAAGATAAAGCGAACTATGAAATTTGGTCATTTGTTACTTTCTCCAATATACGATTAAAAAAATCTAAGTTTTACAAATTATGGTGATTTACGCTAAACACAGATCTACAATAATGTCTATCAATAATTTTAAAATATATCGGCCATAACGTTTTCGTCTTTATGCGTAAGAATTTTTTCTCTGCATTGAAAGATTTACTAATTTATTGTATACCTTAGCCACAAAAACGTGTGGCCGTGTCTGCTAGTATACATATATATCTACAGAGCTTAATGCTTGTAATAACGAAACAAAAACTAAACAACTTTTTAACACAGCCGTATTAGTTTTGCGGGGATACCAAATTCAGACATCGTGGCGTAAAGGCAGCTCCTTTTCGTGCTGTCGAAAGCAGCTTTAAAATCGACAAAAAGGTGGTGTGTGTCGATCCCCTTTTCACGGGTCATCTCCAAAATTTGGCGCATGGTGAATATCTGGCCAGTTGTCGATTTTCCAGGTCTAAAGCCACGCTGATAAGGTCCAATCAGTTTGTTGACGGTGGGCTTTAGTCTTTCACACAGTACGCTCGATAGAACCTTGTATGCGATATTTAGGAGGCTGATCCCACGGTAATTGGCGCAGATTGTGGGATCTCCCTTTTTATGGGCAGAGCACACTGAGATTCCAATCGTCAGGCATGCTTTCTTCCGACCATATTCTGCAAAGAAGCTGATGCATGCACCTTATCAGTTCTTCGCCGCCGTATTTGAATAGTTCTGCCGGTAATCTATCGGCCCCCGCTGCTTTGTTGTTCTTCAAGCGGGTAATTGCTATTCGAATTTCTTCATGGTCGGGTAATGGAACATCTGTTCCATCGTCATCGATTGGGGGATCGGGTTCGCCATCTCCTGGTGTTGTACTCTCACTGCCATTCAGCAGGTCGGAGAAGTGTTCCCTCCATAATCCCAGTATGCCCTGGACATCAGTTACCAGATTACCACCTTGGTCTCTACATGAGGATGCTCCGGTCTTGAAACCTTCGTTAAGTCGCTTCATTTTTTCATAAAATTTTCGAGCATTCCCTCTGTCTGCCAGCTTCTCAAGCTCTTCGTACTCACGCATTTCTGCCTCTTTCTTTTTTTGTCTGCAGATGCGTCTCGCTTCCCTCTTCAGCTCTCGGTATCTATCCCATCCCGCACGTGTAGTGGTCGTTTGCAACGTTGCGAGGTAGGCAGTCTGTTTTCTCTCCGCTGCGAGACGGTACTCCTCATCGTACCAGCTTGTTTTTTGTCGTTCCGAAAACCAATTGTTTCGACTGCAGCGGTACGCAGTGAGTTTGAGATGCCGTTCCACAGTTCCCTTATACCGAGATGCTGATGAGTGCTCTCAGAGAGCAGGAGTGCAAGTCGAGTAGAGTATTTCGTGGCTGTCTGTTGCGATTGCAGCTTTTCGACGTCGAACCTTCCTTGTGTTAGTTGACGGGCATTCTTTGCTGCACAGAGGCGGGTGCGTATCTTCGCTGCGACCAGATAATAGTCCGAGTCTATATTTGGTCCTCGGAGCGTACGCACGTCTAAAACACAGGAGACATGTCTTCCGTCTATCACAACGTGATCGATTTGGTTCCGCGTGTTTCGATCAGGAGACAGCCAAGTAGCTTGATGTATTTTCTTATGCTGGAATCTGGTACTACAGACGACCATATTTCGGGCCCCAGCGAAGTCGATCAGCCTCAGCCCGTTTGGCGATGTTTCGTCATGGAGGCTGAATTTTCCGACTGTTGTGCCAAAGACACCTTCTTTACCCACCCTGGCGTTAAAATCGGCAAGCACGACTTTTACATCGTGGCGGGGGCAGCGCTCATAGGTGCGTTCTAGGCGCTCATAGAAAGCATCTTTGGTCACATCGTCCTTCTCTTCCGTTGGGGCGTGGGCGCAAATCAGCGATATGTTGAAGAACTTCGCTTTGATGCGGATTGTGGCTAGACGTTCATCCACCGGGTGAATGCTAGGACTCTGCGACGGAGTCTCTCTCCCACCACAAATACAACACCAAATTTGCGTTCCTTTATATGGCCGCTGTAGTAGATGTCACAAGGACCCACCTTCTTCCGTCCTTGTCCCGTCCATCGCACTTCTTGGATGGCGGTGATGTCAGCCTTGAGTCGTATGAGGACATCAAACAGCTGGGCAGAGGCACCTTCCCAATTAAGGGTCCGGACATTCCAGGTGCATGCCCTTATATCATTATCCTTAAAACGTTTGCAGGGGTCGTCATCAAAAGGGGGGTGTCTCATCCGAGGCTTTCGTAGATTTTTCATTGGTACTTCGTTTTTATGTGGTGGGTCCCAAGCCCTACGCACAACCGCATAAGCGGGCTTCGCCTTCTCACTTTAGCTCGCCTTCAAACGGATGTCTGTTGGCTACCCAGAGGATACTTGGTCTAAAACCGGAAGTCGTGAGCTGCTTGAACCATGTGGAGAAGAATCGCTTCTGGCCACTCCCAAGTGAATGACAATCAAAAACTTTCCTCACTTGCGTGAACTTCTACACATGATCCCATCCAGTACACTTACATTGAATAAAATTAATTAATTGCATTATATGACACATTGCGCTTTTCGTTCACCCAAGCTCACTCATTGCCTTCTTCACTTTTCGCATAATTTCAAATCACTGAAGTCTCTTAGAGTCTCATCGAAGATGGTGAAAGAATGCCTTGAGCAATAGCTTTAATAAATGGGACTAGCTGACTATTGTACGCTAAACCTGCAATGGGTGCCAGGCGGACACAATGACACAATCCAGGAAACTGTGATCGGTGACGATTTTCTTGATGATGCCCCCGAAGTTGCATTTATAAGACTTGTTGAAATGAACAACCTTATCAAGACCACAGGATAGTGTATAGAGAACATGGTAGTGTGAGGGGATTCTAGTTCCGGTGGAGTCACAATGGGCCTCCTAAAGCCCCAAGTACGTCGTAAGACATTCACTTTACCTATTATACATATATTTCGGTAATCAGAGGGTTTAAACTGAGTGAGTGGTAATCCTCCCGCATTCGAGCCTAGTTCCGGAGCTGCCGGATTTGCCGATAGGCGGGCATTGGCTTAGGAGTTACCTACTTGCAGTTGCTATGATTATAACGATTTCACTCGGTCGTCTGCGCTCGTTGAGCCACACCTACTTTTAAGAAGTTCGGTCTAAACCGTGAATTTTTGTAGCTCAGTTTGTGACTAAAATTTAGCTATATATATTTCTTCGATTAACAGTGTTTTCAAGATTTGAAAATAGCAAGGAACATGTGTATTAGGATTAAAATTCCCAGTTTTTATAACCAGTAACAATCCAAGTGAAAATTCGGACCCAACTCTTTTTAAACGCTTCCAAACGGGGTTTTGTGCAATTTCTCATCAAAAATCAAATAACAGAAATTATTGGAGAAATAATTGATTTTTTTTTTAATTTTTACGACAAGGTCTCATCACAGTAGGACGTTGTCGACCAGCGGTGGAACAGCTAAAACTAGACTTTATATCCAATTGATCAGAATGACGGGACGAGTCGAATTCAGGAAACCTGATTGCTACCGCTACCATTCCGTCATTACTATAAGGAGTTAACATACAGTCAGAGCGGCCGATAGATGTTATTGAGCAGGAATTAAGCACTATAAAATAGGGAGGCCGGCATTTACTCCATATTATGATGAGGTTGAAAAGAAACTCACATCTAGGACCAAAAAATCTAAAAGCATGAGCGGTTCAAAGACGTTCACTCGATGGATTTCCTGTACAGAATTCACTAAATTGGCACAATGCAGAAGATGATCCATCTTGCAGTAAAGAGCGCTTTTCTAAAGGGTCTAACATTAACAAAAAATTTTTTATGTCGTTTCTTTTAGGTACTGCCTTATACAGTCCAAAAATGGAGAAAATGTGATTATAACCACGCCTACCTCCCATACAAAGGTTATGTTGAAAACTACTAAAAGTGGGTTAACTCATTAACGAAAAATGCCAGAAACACTAAATTTCACATAAGAAATGGAAGATGGAAGCTGCACTCAGATTTGTTTACAAAAAGGAAAATGGGCGTGTCATTGCCCACTTATGTGTCAAAAACCATAGCTCAGGAACTATTCGTCCGATTTCAATGAAACTTGGTTTGCAATAGTTTCCTTACATCCCAATGATATGTTGTGAAAATAGGCCAAATCGCTTCACAACCACGCCTACTTCCTATATACCAGAACTTTGAAGATGATCTGAATCGTTTACTTTACAGTAAACTATAAAGTAAGCACTAGTGAAGATATCGTTGCAGAACTTTGCACAAATACTACGTTTATAGTGTGGCAGCCCCATTCTAAAAATCGCCGAAAATCGTTATATCGAACATGAGGACCTCGGTGCTTCTAACCTAATATTGGGGGTTTCCAACTTTCAATGGACTTTATACCATGTATGTGACGAATATGTGGGTCAAATTGTGTATTATATAATATTAATAAAGTTAAATAAATAAATTGCGAGAGTATAAAATATTCGGCTGCAGTAGTTTTTTATTTAATCCGCCATATATCAGTGGAGACTGTTCGATTTATCATTTTCAGGGTAACCCTTTAATCGCAGGTGTTGGTCATTTGTTGGGTCACCGTTTCGTTACTTAAATTTGGTTCATTGGTCTTCATTCTGTAGGTCACCTACTTTTCCGTTTAAAAATGAAAAATCGAAGTTGTTTTATTTTTATTTATTGATTATAATTGTATGATGTATTTACATTTATAAATTAGTATGATATAATATTGTACATTTTTAATAATCATTATAGATTAATTTTTAAATATTAGCATTTCAGTACGAAGTGAATTTTCACTTTTACAAAAGCTATTCTTTGAAGCTATCACTTATATATTAACAAAATTTACATCTTTTACAAATAAAGTTAGTATTAATTATTAAATTTTTACTTTTTACATATTTCATATATAAATTACGACTGTTATTAGTATTCATTTGTATAATTTAACAATATTTTACATCTAAATTATGAATTAGCAAATGAATACATTAGTACTAAACACGAACGATTTCCTTATAACTATCTTGTAAGGATCCAACAAAACTAATAAACCAATATTGTTTGATTTCAATTCCACACAATCCTATCCCATATGTACATACATCATAAAAGCGTTCAGCTCGTCGGAAAGAGATGGTGCAACTGGTAATCTAAATGTCCGATGGGATTTGTTGTTGTCTTGTTCACCATGCCTGAAAAATATTTAGAAATTGAAATTGTTATTAACGATTAGAAAATATTAATATATTTGTATTCGTAGTACAAACCTAAGAAAAGTTGAAGCTATTGTAATCCACCATTTGTGCAAAGTGTTTGTGTTTCCAATATCTGAAATGGATAATGAAAATATAAGTAATGCTAAAAAGCAAAAGATATATGTATACATATATCTATAATATAAAAATGAATCGCAAAATGTGTTGCTAAGCGCATAACTCGAGAACCGCTGAACCGATTTCGCAAATTCTTTGTTTAGAATGTTTATAGAGGTACCGGGATGGTTCTTATGGAGAGAAAAATTAGAAAAATTGCCTGAAAAAGTCTTAAATCCACAATTTTCTTATCACCCATACAAACTATTTGTGTCGTTAGTCTCGAAAAAAGCCGAGAAGGGCCAAACCGATCTGGCTAATTTTAGTTTTGAAATATTTATGGAAGGCCAAGGAAGGATTAGAAAGTGAGTATATATCGAAAAATTGTGAGGAAGATAACAAGAAGATGATTTTATTTGAATTGACAATAAAATTATAAAAAAAAAATAATAATATTTTGAAAGTTGTCATTGTTGTTTTGTTAAAATATTTTTATCATTGTTCAATTGGCTGTGTCGATAGCCCAAAACAATTTGTAACAAGTAGGGAAAGGCGACCGAACATTTTATACTCTCGCAATTTATTGATGTAATTTTATTACACACAATTTGAAATAAAGTCCAATAGAATAACGAAAATCAGCATATATAGTACATGAGGGTTGAGGTAATTCCTGAACCGATTTCACTCATTTCATTTTTAGTAGGCAGACAAACGGCAATTCGGCCTTGAAATTACTCGTAACTTGCAAATCAACGAAACACCAGTCTGCAAAATCGCCAAAAAAAAAGAGCTATGAAGAAGATTTTCCAGATATTCAAGTCGCTGGAGGTACTGCACAGGACTTTAAAAGATTTACGCGACAACGAAAATATTTTTGGTGAAGCCATGACTCTTCCAATTATTCCTGGATCAACTGTTACTGACGGGCTAATCGCATGCCTAAAATCATATTTGTGGCGACACATACAGAATCGCCAATTAACAAATTACATACGAGTGTTTTTCCAACAATATCATACAGCGATTGTAGAAATAGTTGAAAATGGTAGCGACACAGTTGACACCTCGATGGATTAATAACATTTTTAACGGGTTTCTGTCACTTCATGGCCTCGAAAGAGGAGCTTATTTATCGTGTTTTTCCTGACATGGAACCATAATGTATATATATATTATGTTGTTATATATATATATATATATATATATATATATTTGGCGTAGGAACCGCTTTAAGCGATTATAGCCGAATCCACCAGAGCGCGCCACTCATTCCTCCTTTTTGCTTTTTGGCGCCAACTGGAAACACAATATAATCCAATTACTACTATTGCTCAAACTAAATCCAAGGATAACGGCTAAATCGCCGTGTGTAAATACTTTTGACGAAAATGTGTGTAACTTTTGTACTTTTGACTACTAATACCTCAGACAGACATGTAGTACATATTGTAGTATGCTTCAGAAATCATATGTGTATCACCGGTTTTCCGAATTTTGTTTGAAAGCAAATGGTGTTCCGTACTACAATAGAGTTCTAGAAACCATCGAAATTTTGTGGTGTTGTGAAATATACTACAATGGATTGCATTGAACACACCGAAAGCTTTAAGCTCTTCTGCCACAATCATATGTTTTCTGACATTTTGACATACAGAAAATAAATTAAATTCAAAATTAATTGAAATCAAAAAACAAAATTTGAAAAAAATGATGTGAAAAATATGTAATATGTATGTAATAATATGTAATATGTAATGATTATATTGGACAATAATATTTTAAGATTGCTTGAAGTTATAACTAAGTCAGGATCAATTTTCCTGCCTGTTATTCATAATTATATTTTGCTTCAATTTATTTGTATCAGCTGATGGATGTAAACATAGTACAATACTACATGTGTGTTACTATGCTGATATACACACTCTCCCATCCATATGTATGTACTTTCCCGTTTCTTGTGTGGGTTCATATAAAAAAAGGAAAATAAGGAAACTTAAAACATAAAATTATATTTTATTTGCAATGAGCTAAAACTTATTACGACCTCTAGTCTTTGTCTTCCGCTGTCTTTCTCTCTGATTATGAAGGCGTTGGGAATGCTCAGGGTTATCACCCATACAAACTATTTGTGTCGTTAGTCTCGAAAAAAGTCGATAAGGGCCAAACCGATCTGGCTAATTTTAGTTTTGAAATATTTATGGAAGGCCAGGGAAGGATTAGAAAGTAAGTATATATCGAATAATTGTGAGGAAGATAACAAGAAGATGATTTTATTTGAATTGACAACAAAAAAAATAATAATATTTTGAAAGTTGTCATTGTTGCTTTGTCAATGCCCAAAACAATTTGTAACAAGTAGGGAAAGGCAACCGAACATTTTATACTGTCGCAATTTATTGATGTAATTTTATTACACACAATTTGAAATAAAGTCCAATAGAATAACGAAAATCAGAATATATAGTACATGAGGGTTGAGGTAATTCCTGAACCGATTTCACTCATTTCCAACGCCCAGTTGTAATGGAAATAGGGGCAACTTGGCATCTGTTAGTAGGCAGACAAACGGCAATTCGGCCTTGAAATTCCTCCTGAATTGCAAATCAACGAAACACCAGTCTGCAAAATCGCCAAAAAAAGAGCTATAAAGAAGATTTTCCAGATATTCAAGTCGCTGGAGGTACTGAACAGGACTATAAAAGATTTACGCGACAACGAAAATATTTTTGGTAAGGCCATGATTCTGTTGGCAGGTGATTTTCGCCAGACTATTCCTGGATCAACTGTTGCTGACAAAATAATCACATTCCTAAAATCATCTAATTTGTGGCGACACATAAAGAATCGCCAATTAACAAATAACATATGAGTGTTTTTCCAACAATATCATACTGCGATTGTAGAAATAGTTGAAAATGGTAGCGACGCAGTTGACACCTCGATGGATTAATAACATTTTTAACGGGTTTCTGTCACTTCACGGCCTCGAAAGAGGAGCTTATTCATCGTGTTATTCAAAATCAAAGTTTTACAAATTATGATGATTTACGCTTAACACAGATCTACAATAATGTCTATCAATCTTTTTAAAATTTATCGGCTATAACGTTTTCGTCTTTATGCGTAAGAATTTTTTCTCTGCATTGAAAGATTTACTAATTTATTGTATACCTTAGCCACAAAAACGTGTGGCCGTGTCTGCTAGTATACATATATATCTACAGAGCTTAATGCTTGTAATAACGAAACAAAAACTAAACAACTTTTTAACATCAAAATAAAAAAGTTGGACTAATGCATCTTGACTAATCACGTACCTACTAAGGTTATTTACAAAATAATAATGATCATTTATATTTACCATGTTATTTTCCATTGCTTTCTGCGTTGTTGTTGTTGTTATCTATTGCACCAATTCTAAATCCAAAAACCTGAAATTATTTAAAATTTCTAATTTGTATTATGTATTAAAAATATATGAAACATACCTCCATACAACGACGCGACAGAAGATGATGCTGAACACACATTCTTTAAATGTGTGCATTGGGAACAGGAACGCACCGCCGTCGAAGACCTGGTTGGGCCAATAAACGCGGACAATATAGTCAGCGTCATGTTGGTGAGCAACGAAAACTGGAATATTATCCAGAAATACGTAGCTAATCTGCTACGTAACAAAAAGCGGGACCTGGACGCAGGTGTGCAGACTCACTTAAAATTTTATTTTCAAATGAACAGCGGCCATGGCGGCGATTTTTGAACGGTTCATTGTATCTCTCTCTTATACCCCTGACAGACGGCGGTGTTAACTCGGAATAACTGCTTTAATCGGGGATAATTCGAGAGTTATCTCAGTTAACTCCGTTTACTTACTCCCATTTAATCCTCAAAATTTTAGAGAGTTAGTGGGAGTTCGTGGCATTTTTGTTGGCAACATTGTTAAACATGGCCGCTTTTTAGCTATTGTGAATGAAAATATGCAATACTATCAATTAAATGTAAACAAAAACCTACGCATGCTAATTTTTTCTAAAATGGAAGTAATAATAATAAGGTATTTATATCTATTTTTTTAATAATTAGTGATTTTATACTATTTGCGCGGCTAACAACCGCAATAATTGCTTTCTATCCAATTTTATTTCACCAAAATGGAAATATTATTGCCAATCAGCTGTTATGGGAGTTTATAACTCGCTTTGCTACCTGTCACCCACAAAATTGGAACTGATTAAAAGCGCAGTTAATCGGGAATAACTTTGCCGTTTGTCTAGCTTATTATACGTACAAAAATTAGGGTTAATGAATGTTACCACTCTACCCAGGACCCCTTTCACAAAGTCAATTTTTGTTGCGGCAATTCGTAGTTTTATAGGAGAGGGGGCGACGAGGAGAGGAGAATCGCGCCGAGTCTGCTGTGTTCAGGCAACACGCTTTGTGCTCTTATTCGAAACAGTTCGCTGCTACGTAACAGTGTTGCATTTGCGCACATTTTAAAATTAATGTATACAATATATTTGAAAATTTGAATTTAATCATTTAATTTTGTATATAGTTTGCAAATATATATAGAAATATGCATAATATAATTAAAATGTGTTAGAAAATTGAGAATAACGATAAAAACACTGTGATAGTTTTTTTCAAAAAAAAAAAAAAAGACAAGACCAAATTCGACGGTTTCCCCCTATTTCGGGTCCTACGAATCGAACTGCATCATTACTTTTTTGAGTTACAATCAAGGTTTCATACAAAACTTTTTGTTGAAGTTTTTCATCAAAGTTGCCCATTGTAAGAGAAAGGCACATTTTTCTTCGGTCTCTAACCTTTTTAATGTTGACTTTTTTGGTAAACTTTCTTTGGTCAAGCTTCTCAGAATAAGTCCGTCTTTAAGTTCCTTGATGACTGTAAACCCCAAAATCAATGTTTTTTGTGTCCTTATAGCATATATGTCGAAAAAACTGAAATTTAATCCATTTTTATACTCTCGCACCAAATGTTGCTAAAGAAAGTATTATAGTTTTGTTCACCTAACGGTTGTTTGTAAGTCCTAAAACTAAACGAGTTAGATATAGGGTTATATATACCAAAGTGATCAGGGTGACGAGTAAAGTTCAAATCCGGATGTCTGTCTGTCCGTCTGTCCGTCCGTGCAAGCTGTAACTTGAGTAAAAATTGAGATATCTTAATGAAACTTGGAACACGTGTTCCTTGGCACCATAAGAAGGTTAAGTTCGAAAATGAGCGGAATCGGACCACTGCCACGCCCACAAAATGGCGATAACCAAAAACACATAAAGAGCTATAACTAAGCAATAAATAAAGTTATGAAAATAAAATTTGGAACATAGGATCGCATTAGGGAGGGGCATATTTTAATGTTATTTTTTTGGAAAAGTGGGCGTGACCCCGCCCCCAAATAGGTTTTTTATATATATCTTGCAAACCAATAAAGCTATATAAACCAAACTTTCTGCAGTCATTTCTTTTCGCCGTTTCCTTATACAGTCCAAAAATGAAAGAAATCGGATAATAACCACGCCCACCTCCCATACAAAGGTTAGGTTGAAAATGACTAAAAGTGCGTTAACTCACTAACGAGAAACGTCAGAAACACAAAATTTCATAGAAATGATAGCAGAAGGAAGCTGCACTCAGATCTTTTTACAAAATGGGAAATGGGCGTGGCATCGCCCACTTATGGGTTAAAAACCATATCTCAGGAACTACTCGACAGATTTCAATGAAATTCGGTATATAATATTTTATTGACACCCTGATGACATGTGTGGAAAATGGATGAAATCGGTTCACAACCACGACTACTTTCTTTATAACTCACTTTCGAATTCCATCTGAATCCTTCACATATACATTAGGAACCAATGATGATAGCGAATTAAAACTTTACACAAATACAGTATATGATCTGTGGCATCACTTGTGAAAAAATTTTCGAAAACGGACTATAACTTTTAAAGGCCCCAGATATCGAACATGTTGAACTCAGCGTCTAAGGTTAAATTTTAAGCGAAATTATGGGTAAATCTCTCAACTAATTTAATGTAATTCAGAGGAAATTGTTTTCTTCCAATAGTGTGTCTCTGTTCCAAAAATTATTAAAATCGGGTCACAACATCTCTTAGCTCCCATATACATAATTATAGGTTTTGCAAAAATATCATCCCCTAGCTCCCATATACCTAATTAAAGGTTTTCCAAAAATTCGTTGGGCTTTATTACGCATATATGTATTGGTTAATATGTGATATATCTTAGCAAAATTAAGTGAGCGTATAGTATTGGATATAGTGTACCTTGCTGGTGAAATTGAATGAAATCGGTTCAGGAATTACCTCAGCCCTCATACACTATATAGGACGATTTTCGTTATTCTATTAAACTTTATGCCGAATTTATGGGTAAATTTGTGCGTTATCTTAATAAAATTTCTTCAATAAATTGCGAGAGTATAAAATGTTCGGTTACACCCGAACTTAGCCTTTCCTTACTTGTTTTTAATGTTTTTTCCCTCACGTTTCGTCAATATTTTAATTTACACTTTGATACTTATACATTAAGTGACATCTTGTAATAGTAAGAAACTTAAGCAAAGACAACGTTCTGAGCAAACTAACCATTAGAAAAAAACTTAACAAAATTTGTATTTTTTAAAAAAGCTACACTAACTATGTTTGTGTGCTATTTTATTTTTTTTGGTATCTTATAAGTGTTATCAATAAGTATCCTAAATTTGTACACAATATTTAAAATAAATTTAATAAGACTCATCTATCAGTGTCCAACACAAATCAGCAAGCAACGAGTCAAGCTTTTAACCACTGCACTGATAAGAAATAACAACAAGTAACGTTTGAAAGAAACGTTAAATGCTTGCCTAAGAGTCAAAATTTAAGCATAGATTGCAGAGAATAGAGATAGAGGGAAAAAACATTAAAAAAAAATGGATTAAATTTCAGTTTTTTCGACATATTGGCTATAAGGACACAAAAAACATTGATTTTGGGGTTTACAGTCATCTAAGAACTTAAAGAAGGACTTATTTTGAGAAGCTTTGCCAAAAAAGGAATACCAAAAAAGTCAACATTAAAAAGATTAGAGACCGAAGAAAAATGTGCCTTTCTCTTACAATGGGCAACTTTGATGAAAAACTTCAACAAAAATTTTTGTATGAAACCATGATTGTAACTCAAAAAAGTAATGATGCAGTTCGATTCGTAGGACCCGAAATAGGGGGAAACCGTCGAATTTGGTCTTGTCTTTTTTTTTGACTATCACAGTGAAATTAGTTAATGAAATATATTTTTTTGCTTGGAAACGATGCGTACCAGAAGTTGAGAATATTATATGAAAGAGAATGAGAGAAAGACACGAACAGAGTTGTCGAACAAGAATTGCTCGTGTGAACGCAAGGGGCGACAGCAAAAGAGAATCGCCCGAGAATGAGCAACAGGAGTTGCCTGTGTGAAAGTGGACCAGCAAGTCATGGGCTCAATATATTATATACTGTGGTCATGGGTGTTGAAACTCCAACACATGGAATAGTCCATTTCTATATAGCATCATAGCTGCGACCAATAGAAGCGAAGAAACAGTGGTAAATGTGTAAAAACGGGGGAAATTATTTATCTTTGAGGGCTTGCGTTCCTTGCGCTGCGAAAGCGGTTCAAGATACACAAAAGTTATATATGAAAGAATTATTTCTCTTTCAATTATCTGAAAAAAGTCCGTGAGTACGGAATTGTGATAACTAATTTGGTCAAAATTATTTGTTAGAGTTGTATTAACATAATAATATTAATCTTTATCCAAATAAATGTGTTGTTGGTTGGTTCTGAATAAAATTGTATTTGACGACACTTAATTTCAATGAAAAACTTAAAAGATAATATTACAAATAAATTACTCCAAAACAAAATCAACTCGCACTCTGCGCTGCGCTGGCCGGCGGAGAAGCGGTATTTGGGGGCGACGGAGGGGGTTGTAGGTCTACCATGCCGCGCGGCTCACTCGTGCGGTCGGCTCCGTACTGAACGTATGTACTGAATCGTGCATACTACAGAATAACTTTGGAACAACAAGTATAAAGAAATGTTCCATTATTTAATGAGCAGCAAAAGACAACCTATGATGAATTGATTAAGGCTGTCCATGATGGAAACGGTGGACTTTTATTTCTTGATCCGCACGGTGGAACTGGGAATCCTGATTTATTCTGATATCATTGATTTTGGCAACAATACGATCTCAAAATGGCATTATGTTGGCTCTCGCATCTATTGGAATTGCAGCAACGCTACTTGAAGTTGGAAGAATGGCACATTCGACACTGTTATTGACAAACACATTCTATTATTTCGAAATCAACAGCGGCGGAGGAATTGAACGTGTGTCTCAAGTCATCGTACTTGTGGCGGCACGCGAAAACCATTTGATTGACCATGAATATGCGTGTGTTCCCGCAACCGCATATTCATAGCACCGCTGAAGATCTGCAAAGAACTGGGCAAATTCCGGTTAATACTTCTAATGGTTTGATATCAATCCGAACATTAGCCAAATTTATCATAACTACGATTGGTTGAGTGCACGCAGATTTTTAACTGCCAAAAACACCGATGTCGATGACTTAATCTATACGACTTAAAGTCAACTTCCGGGAGATTTGTGTTCATACACATCGATCGATCATGTTGAAATTTCTAAATTCTTTGTCATTATAATGCTTTGTCCTTTATTATGCTTCGCAATCTTCAAGCAGCTATTGAATAATGTAATAGTTGCAAGAATTTTTTAAAGGGATTTACAAGGGGGCAGAATGCTTGATTCCACGAATTTCTTTGAAATGTTGTTTATTAAGCTGCGTTACATTGGAGGATGGGATCATCTGTAGAAGTTCACGGAAGTGAGGAAAGTTTATGATTGTCATTCACTTGGGAGTGACCAGAAACGATTCTTCTCCACATGGTTCAAGCAGCTCACGACTTCCGGTTTTAGACCAAGTATCCTCTGGGTAGCCAACAGACATCCGTTTGAAGGCGAGCTAAAGTGAGAAGGCGAAGCCCGCTTATGCGGTTGTGCGTAGGGCTTGGGACCCACCACATAAAAACGAAATACCAATGAAAAATCTACGAAAGCCTCGGATGAGACCCCGACCTTTTGATGGCGAACCCTGCAAACGTTTTAAGGATAATGATATAAGGGCATGCACCTTTAATGTCCGGACCCTTAATTGGGAAGGTGCCTCTGCCCAGCTGTTTGATGTCCTCATACGACTCAAGGCTGACATCACCGCCATCCAAGAAGTGCGATGGACGGGACAAGGACGGAAGAAGGTGGGTCCTTGTGACATCTACTACAGCGGCCATATAAAGGAACGCAAATTTGGTGTTGGATTTGTGGTGGGAGAGAGACTCCGTCGCAGAGTCCTAGCATTCACCCGGTGGATGAACGTCTAGCCACAATCCGCATCAAAGCGAAGTTCTTCAACATATCGCTGATTTGCGCCCACGCCCCAACGGAAGAGAAGGACGATGTGACCAAAGATGCTTTCTATGAGCGCCTAGAACGCACCTATGAGCGCTGCCCCCGCCACGATGTAAAAGTCGTGCTTGGCGATTTTAACGCCAGGGTGGGTAAAGAAGGTGTCTTTGGCACAACAGTCGGAAAATTCAGCCTCCATGACGAAACATCGCCAAACGGCCTGAGGCTGATCGACTTCGCTGGGGCCCGAAATATGGTCGTCTGTAGTACCAGATTCCAGCATAAGAAAATACATCAAGCTACTTGGCTGTCTCTTGATCGAAACACGCGGAACCAAATCGATCACGTTGTGATAGACGGAAGATATGTCTCCTGTGTTTTAGACGTGCGTACGCTCCGAGGACTAAAATATAGACTCGGACCATTATCTAGTCGCAGCGAAGATACGCACCCGCCTCTGTGCAGCAAAGAATGCCCGTCAACAAACACAAGGAAGGTTCGACGTCGAAAAGCAATCGCCACAGACAGCCACGAAATACTCTACTCGACTTGCACTCCTGCTCTCTGTGAGCACTCATCAGCATCTCGGTATAAGGGAACGGCATCTCAAACTCATTGCGTACCGCTGCAACCGAAACAATTGGATTTCGGCAACGACAAAGAACAAGCTGGTACGATGAAGATTGCCGTCTCGCAGAGGAGAGAAAACAGACTGCCTACCTCGCAACGTTGCAAACGACCACAACACGTGCGGGATGAAATAGATACCGAGAACTGAAGAGGGAAGCGAGACAAAAAACGAAAGAGGCGAAGCGACTTAACGAAGGTTTCAAGACCGGAGCATCCTCATGTAGAGACCAAGGTGGTAATCTAGTAACCGATGTCCAGGGCATACTGGGATTATGGGAACACTTCTCTGACCTGCTGAATGGCAGTGAGAGTACAACACCAGGAGATGGCGAACCCGATCCCCCAATCGATGACGACGGAACAGATGTTCCATTACCCGACCATGAAGAAATTCGAATAGCAATTACCCGCTTGAAGAACAGCAAAGCAGCGGGGGCCGATAGATTACCAGCAGAACTATTCAAATACGGCGGCGAAGAACTGATAACGTGCATGCATCAGCTTCTTTGCAGAATATGGTCGGAAGAAAGCATGCCTGACGATTGGAATCTCAGTGTGCTCTGCCCAATCCATAAAAAGGGAGATCCCACAATCTGCGCCAATTACCGTGGGATCAGCCTCCTAAATATCGCATACAAGGTTCTATCGAGCGTACTGTGTGAAAGACTAAAGCCCACCGTCAACAAACTGATTGGATCTTATCAGTGTGGCTTTAGTCCTGGAAAATCGACAACTGACCAGATATTCACCATGCGCCAAATTTTGGAGAAGACCCGTGAAAAGAGGATCGACACACACCACCTTTTTGTCGATTTTAAAGCTGCTTTCGACAGCACGAAAAGGAGCTGCCTTTACGCCACGATGTCTGAATTTGGTATCCCCGCAAAACTCATACGGCTGTGTAAGTTGACGTTGAGCAACACCAAAAGCTCCGTCATGATTGGGAAGGACCTCTCCGAGCCGTTCGATACCAAACGAGGTTTCAGACAAGGTGACTCACTATCGTGCGACTTCTTTAACCTGATGCTGGAAAAAATTATAAGAGCTGCAGAGCTAAACCGAGAAGGTACAATCTTCTACAAGAGTGTACAGCTCCTGGCGTACGCCGATGATATTGATATCATCGGAAGCAACAACCGCGCCGTTTGTTCTGCTTTTTCCCGCATGGATAAGGAGGCGAAGCGAATGGGTCTGGAGGTGAATGAGGACGAGACGAAATATCTCCTGTCATCAAGCAAACAGTCGGCGCATTCGCGTCTTGGCTCCCACGTCACTGTTGACAGTCATAACTTCGAGGTCGTTGATAATTTCGTATACCTGGGAACCAGCATCAACAACACGAACAATGTCAGCCTCGAAATCCAGCGCAGAATAACTCTTGCCAACAGGTGCTACTTTGGACTCAGTAGGCAATTGAACAGTAAAGTCCTCTCTCGACGAACCAAAATCAAGCTCTACAAGTCGCTTATCATTCCCGTCCTGCTTTACGGTGCAGAAGCTTGGACATTGTCAACATCAGATAAGACGACACTAGGAGTTTTCGAGAGGAAAATTTTGCGCAAGATTTATGGTCCTCAGAACATTGGCAACGGCGAATACCGCAGACGATGGAACGATGAGCTGTACGAGTTATACGACGACATTGACATAGTTCAGCGAATAAAAAGACAGCGGCTACGCTGGCTAGGTCATGTTGTCCGAATGGACGAAAACACTCCAGCCCTAAAAGTGTTCGATGCAGTACCCGCCGGAGGAAGCCGAGGAAGGGGAAGGCCTCCACTCCGTTGGAGGGACCAGGTGGAAAGCGACCTGGTTAAACTTGGGATCTCCAACTGGCGCCGAACTGCGAAGGAGAGAAGAGGTGGCGCACTATCGTCGATTCGGCTATAACCGGCTAAACGGTTGCAACGCCAATCACACACACACATTGAAAAAAAAATTAGAAAAATCGCAAATAAATGTTTTCCAACACTATACAAATTCAACGTTGTTTTCAAATCAAATAATTTCACGCAGTGCAACGACTGCGGAGTCAGGTAGTACTATATACATATTTTTATAGTGTAGTACGATAATACATGTATGAAGTAAATATAATAAAAAGCACCTAAATGGTGTGATATTTTCAATAAATATGAAATATAATTAATGATTTTGTTATAAAATTATCATTTGGGATTTTGGTAGAACTAACCAAAAATAGCGGGTATAGTTTCCGGGCTTTTGTGGGTCAAAGTACTGAAAGTGCTCGTGCACGTGGAGTTTTCCTTCGCAGTTTTGGGTCTTTCATCCGTGATAGTACCATGAACAGTACTGGACGTGCACATGTAGCTTTGGGTCTTTCATCCGTGATTGTACCAAGATCATTCACCGAATTGTGTAAGACTACTACTACTCGTATAAATTGCTAAATGATGAATGTAATGTGCAAGAAAGGGATGAACGATCACACGTACTCACGTGTTTCTGGTACCTGGAATTCGCAGGTACCTGTCTTGCAGGGTAACTACCGAGATTGCCATATAACTACAAAAAGTTACTATTGCGTATGTGTTGGTAAAAGCTGAAAAACTTTGCATGTGTAGTGCTGTATGAGTTAGCTCCGTCTTGTAGGGATTATAAAGAGGAAATATTTGATTGTTTGTTTGCATTGAAAAGGCTCCGAATTTACCGATTTGAAACATTCTTTCACTTTTAGGACACTAATTATGGTGAACATAGGCTATATTAGGTTTTCAAAAAAGTTAGGAATCCATACTAAAATTCCTTTAATGTAACCCATGGTATGAAAAAATGATCAAAAAGCTTTCTTAAATCGTGTGCGCTGCGAAAACTATTGATTATAGAACAACATAATGAACTACACATTTTCAGATCATACAATTAACTAACTAACTATTATAGTTTTGTTACAATAAGTATTTGTATCATTTAAAAAACATAAATAAATGCCACCGCTATAAAAGCTGTTTTTTTATAAACGTTGGAATTAATTTTTATCAAAGTAAATATTTAACTTTTTGAATTATCGAATTTGAACATTCCATTCGGAAGATCTCACAAGTTTAAAATTGTAAGTTATTTGAAAAATGTCGTATGGTCGCCGCTCAAGTTGCTAGGCTAGGCAACTAGGCGTCACCATAACGGACACCATAATTCGACAGGCAAAAGTTTATAGCCAATGTCAAATTGATTGCTATTGCAGTTGGGCATTTGATTTTTTTCAAAATGATGCCGAGCAGGTTCGAGCTCTTGAACCGTTTAAAAATTTGAAGAGCATGAAAAAAGTGTAGGATTATTATTATTTATTCGAAGAAAATTTTAAAACCTCTAAGTCCGCGCTCATTACTAAAAAAAATATATTTTCATTTTCTTTCTTTATTTACTTTTCTTTATTTTACTTTTTTTAATGACCCAATGGGAGAGTGTGTATGTGAGTGCGAAGTCGGGGCGGGCTGCTAGTTTTTCAATATTCTGTAAAAAAAAATCTTAAAATATAGCTGAAAATATAGTTTATTATGTCCAACAAACTTCGAAACTTTCGATCGAGTACCTTTAAAAAATTGCCTAATTTTCCATGGGTTACACTAGTATAGCCCTTTAAGGTCTTAAGATACAGAAAGTGTAACTTTACAAACCGCAATAAAGACTTACCATATAATACCTCGGTGATGATGGTAGCAACATTGAATAATAAATAAGGCGTCTTCCTTTTCGATTATCGTGAAGAGCAATGAATTTCGAAGACTACCATTTGGTCTTGTATATTGCCAACTTACCGAAAGCGCTAAATACGATAGCCACAAAAAACAACAAAAGATCTGTAATGCAGAAATCCTATTCATTCATAAGAGACATGTCGCACATTGACATCTTCTTCACTGACAAGAAATCACTTACATTGACAAATTCTACAAGTTTGCTGTCGTGCAGCCAGCAGTGTCTTTGAAGTAGATGAAAAAGTTTTTGGAGACTTGGCAACAAAACAAGCTCACATTATGTGAATAGAGTGACCAGGAGTTTGGACTTTGGGCCAATACATACATCCATAAGGCTTGGACCTATTATATTATTGAGTGAAGGTTTTGTGTATTGTGCAAAATTGTTGAATGGAACGAAAAATACATACTGTATGATATGTGGTTCTCGGTAGTAAACGATTTTCATGTTTTGTGAGGGGAATATCTCATACCCCAAAACATTTATAATAAAGTCCATTTGGGAGTTTCCATTCCTAACCTATTCCATTCCTAAACTATTTAAAAAAATATATAATTTTTTTCTCGCAGCTTCCCACATTTGTTTACAACTTTTTCCATTTAAGTTTGAGCTCACCGTTGTATATAACAAAATAAACTCAAAGTTCATTTAGATTTATTAAAAACTGTAGATACAATTTCAAAACTGTTGAGTTTCTCAACATTTTATTATTATAATTTTTCTTTTGTAGAACAAAATCAAATTAAGAACAATATTTATACAAACACTTTTTACGTTATATTTGCTACTTAATCAAAATACACTAGTATTAATTAATTCAAAAACTAATTCAGCATAGCAAACAATATTGAAGACGCTATTGAAAGCATTGAATATACAATTTGGTGTTTATGTATAACAGATTTAATATTTCTCAATATGTACATATACCTTATCGGTTTAAAATTCCAAATCTTTAACTGGGCTTTTGAATGCTTAAGATACAAGCAATACCTTAAGTATATATTTACAAATGTATTACCGTTTCTTCTTGAAGATTTTGTTGAGTTTTCTCCGTTTCAAAATCATTTCGTACAGCACTTCAAGACCTTCTTGCAAGCCTTCTCCAGTTATGGCACAGGCTGGTTGAATGTACCAACCTTTAAATTGGTGTGTTGCTGCTGAATAGCCGATTGCTTTGTTCGTCCTTTTGGGCGGGTACAGCGTATTGATAGTTGTGGCAGTAGGTGTTGTCACTACCGAAGGTGGTGAAGATTCACATGACAACACATTTTTATCGCGTGCTGCAGACAAAAATGATGTGTATATATAACTAGTATTACTAATACCATCGCCGATTTCATATTCTTGCTGTTCACTTCTTATGCCACCGACTGCTGCTGTTGATGTAGATTCAGTGGGTTGATTACTACTCTCACCGCTGTTACTAAAAATTTTATTGTGCTGCGACGTAGGTGTCATACTTTTACCAAACGTATTCATACTACTAGTACTGCTGCTGCACACCATTTTACCAGTCGATGAGGAGCTGGATTTTATATTCTGTGTATATATAACTGGATATAATAGTTCATGTAGTCCTAATAATGTTTCTAATTCTTTAGCATTACGAGCACCAGGTAAATCTTGTTTATTAGCTAATAT
The DNA here is from genome assembly GCF_028554725.1 of Zeugodacus cucurbitae. NCBI lineage: Eukaryota > Metazoa > Arthropoda > Insecta > Diptera > Tephritidae > Zeugodacus > Zeugodacus cucurbitae. Next base: position 29,263,606 of record NC_071672.1, on the reverse strand, counting down.
GAGAACAGGAACACCCTAAATATGATAATTAGGAGATTTTCCATAAAAAATTATGTAAAATTTTACCTGATTATCAGGACACTTTGCTGTTCGCATAAGCTCCATTTTAGCTTCCTCCATACGCTCAACGTCAACGGAATCGACTACAAAGAGAATGCCGTCAGTACATCTGAAATAAACGATAATATATGCATACATATGTGTATGTTTGATATGTAATATTTTAAAAGACTAGCGGAGCGGAGAAACGTTGTCCTGCATGATATCACAAGCTATTAGAATACTAAACAAAGTATGAAATGAAACGCACACATAATTAGACAATTTGATGCTTCCATATGTTATTTAGAATTGAAATTTTAATATTTTTTGACCAGCAAATTAAGCTATTAGCTTATTTTGTATGGAAGATTTAGCCAACATAATTATGTTGGCTTATCATAAGCTATCATAGCTTGTATATTGAGCTAGAGGCATTGCCAGTTCATCGCTTCTTTTCATTCCAAATAGTTTCGTTTTCTTCAAAAAAAAGGGGTTGGCGATAGCGAGAAACCCTTGACAGATAAAAATGTAAACAAACCAAATTTTAAATTCTATCGATGTGCAAAATGGCAAATAAAAACTTTATCCATATTAATTTTGACCATCCCGGATCTAATAATGGTTGTGGATTCCTTAAAATATTTAAAAGATCATAATATTATAGAAAAGCGGTAAACAAAAGGAAATTTAAATTATAAATTCAACGGTTTTTTTTTTTCAAATAAATTACATTTCAGGTGAGAGTTCGGGCCCGCATTGCCAACACAATTCATTTTTAAGCGAAGATATGAAATAAGCTAAATGCGTTTTATTTGTTCATGATTTAGGTATTCGCTTGTGGAGGTCAAATAAAACACAATAAAAATATAAAAAAATAATAATAAATAGCCAAACAAATATTTGGCTGTTTTTTATGAAATTTATAGTTCCAGAAATAAATAAATAATAAAAGAAAAATTTTAGTTCCAAATTAAGTTAAGCTTACCGTGTGTAACTTCGCCAAAGCGGTCGTAACTTCTCCTGTCCTCCAACGTCCCATACAAGAAATTGTATACCTTTTGCTTTGCCAAGCACACCCTGCACCTGGAAAACATATATTAACACTCTGTTTATTGACTCCAAAACTATTTCTGGTTATGTATTGTAAGCCTACACAGCCCGAAGACCTATTAAAACCATATGAAAAATAGCTACAAATTAGAGGGTATGGCAGTAAGTGGATCGCAGTTATAGACCTTTTCCTTACCCAAATATACCAAATATAATGTTGAAATCACTCTAGATATTGGTTAATTTCCAACCCTGTGGTCGAATTTTCCCTCACATTACATTTTTTTATATTATTGGTGGTAAACACCACCAGAGCGAAGTTCCAATTGCTAATAAAGTCGTGGATTTAGCAGGGGAGTGTGTTTGGATCCTAGCAGGAAAGAAGCAAGAAAGATGGCGGAAAAGCTTTTTACCTTCAAACATATATTTATGTTAAATATTACAAACCGACTTCATTATAGTGCAACCAACATCTTATGAGGCAACTGAAACCTTAGTGGTTGTGAGAGTTTCGAAATATAAAAGTTCAACAGTAACAAGAAGAGAATACCATAACAAAGCTGCAGAATTCTCTACAATACAAGTTTCTTCACAATACAGTAGAATGAAATGATTCACTAAACCATGTTCTGACTTGAAATATTTTTTATATGCCTTTGTAAACAAACGAGGGATGGGGTCATATGTAGAAGTTCACGCAAGTGAGGAAAGTTTCTGATTGCCATTCACTTGGGAGTGGCCAGAAACGATTCTTTTGCATATGACTCAAGCAGCTCACGACTCCCGGTTTTAGACCAAGTATCCCCTGGGTAGCTAACAGACATCCGTTTGGAGGCGAGCTAAAGTGAGAAGGCGAAGCCCGCTTCTGCGGTTGTGCGTAGGGTTTGGGACCCACCACATAAAAAAAATCTCCCCAATGAAAACAAACACAGAGCCTCGGATGAGACACCCCCCTTTTGATGACGACCCCTGCAAACGTTTTAAGGATAAAGATTTAAGGGCATGCACCTGGAATGTCCGGACCCTTAATTGGGAAGGTGCCTCTGCCCATCTGGTTGATGTCCTCATACAACTAAAGGCTGACATCACCGCCGTCCAAGAAGTGCGATGAACGGGACAAGGACGGAAGAAGGTGGGTCCTTATGACATCTACTACAGCGGCCATATAAAGGAGCGCAAATTTGGTGTTGGATTTGTGGTGGGAGAGAGACTCCGTCGCCGAGTCCTGGCATTCACCCCGGTGGATGAACGTCTAGCCACAATCCGCATAAAAGCGAGGTTCTTCAACATATCGCTGATTTGCGCCCACGCTCCAACGGAAGAGAATGACGATGTGACCAAAGACGCTTTCTATGAGCGCTGCCCCCGCCACGATGTCAAAATCGTGCCTGGCTATTTTAACGCCAGGGTGGGTAAAGAAGGGGCACAACAGTCGGAAAATTCAGCCTCCATGACGAAACATCGCCAAACGGCCTGAGGCTGATCGACTTCGCTGGGGCCCGAAATATGGTTGTCTGTAGTACCAGATTCCAGCATAAAAAAATTCATCAAGCAACGTGGCTGTCCCCTGATCGAAACACGCGCAATCAAATCGATCACGTTGTGATAGACGGAAGACATGTCTCCAGTGTTTTAGACGTGCGTACGCTCCGAGGGCCAAACATTGACTCGGACCATTATCTAGTAGCAGCAAAGATACGCACTCGCCTCTGTGCAGCAAAGAACGCCCGTCAACAAACACAAGGAAGGTTCGACGTCGAAAAGCTGCAATCACAACCGACAGCCGAACGATTTTCTACTCGACTTGCACTCCTGCTCTCTGAGAGCACTCATCAGCATCTCGATATAAGGAAGCTGTGGAACGGCATCTCAAACTCATTGCATACCGCTGCAGCCGAAACAATTGGTCTCCGGCAACGCCAAAAAACCAGTTGGTATGATGAGAATTTTCGTTCTGCAGTGGAGAGAAAACAGACTGCCTACCTCGCAACGTTGCGATCGACCACAACTCGTTCGGGGTGGGATAGATATCGAGAAATAAAGAGGGAAGCGAGACGCATTTGCAGACGTAAAAAGAAAGAGGCCGAAATGCGTGAGTATGAAAAGCTTGAAAACTGTCCGACATGGGTAATGCTCGAAAATTTTATGAAAAGATGAGGCGATTTACAGAAGGTTTCAAGACCGGAGCATTATCATGTAGGGACCGAGGAGGTAATCTGGTAACGGATGTCCAGAGCATACTGGGATTATGGAGGGAACACTTCTCCGACATGCTCAATGGCAGTGAAAGTACAACACCAGGAGATGGCGAACCCGATTCCCCAATCGATGACGATGGAATAGATGTTCCATTACCCGACCATGAAGAAATTCGAATAGCAATTACACGCTTGAAGAACAACAAAGCGGCGGGGGCCGATGGATTACCGGCCGAGCTATTCAAATACGGCGGCGAAGAACTGATAAGGTGCATGCATCAGCTTCTTTGTAGAATATGGTCGGAAGAAAGCATGCCTGACGATTGGAATCTTAGTGTGCTCTGCCCAATCCATAAGAAGGGAGACCCCACAATCTGCGCCAACTACCGTGGTATAAGTCTCCTCAATATCGCATATAAGGTTTTGTCGAGCGTATTGTGTGAAAGACTAAAGCCCACCGTCAACGAACTGATTGGACCTTATCAGCGTGGCTTTAGACCTGAAAAATCTACAATGGACCAGATATTCACAATGCGCCAAATCTTTGAAAAGACCCGAGAGAGAAGAATCGATACTCACCATCTTTTTATCGATTTTAAAGCTGCCTTCGATAGCACGAAAAGGAGCTGCCTTTATGCCGCGATGTCTGAATTTGGTATCCCTGCAAAACTAATACGGCTATGTAAGCTGACGATGAGCAACACCAAAAGCTCCGTCAGGATCGGGAAGGAGCTCTCCGAGCCGTTCGATACCAAACGAGGCTTCAGACAGGGTGACTCACTATCGTGCGACTTCTTCAATCTATTGCTGGAAAAAATAATACGAGCTGCAGAACTAAATAGAGAGGGTACAATCTTCTACAAGAGTGTACAGCTCCTGGCGTATGCCGATGATATTGATATCATCGGTAGCAACAATCGCGCCGTTTGTTCTGCGTTTTCCAGACTAGATAAAGAAGCGAAGCGTATGGGTCTGGTGGTGAATGAGGACAAGACGAAATATCTCCTGTCATCAAACAAACAGTCAGCGCACTCGCGTCTTGGCTCCCACGTCACTGTTGTCAGTCATAACTTTGAAGTTGTAGTTAATTTCGTTTATCTGGGAACCAGCATTAACAACACCAACAATGTCAGCCTTGAAATCCAACGCAGAATCACTCTTGCCAACACGTTCTTGCCAACGCAGAATCACTCGAACCAAAATCAAACTCTATAAGTCGCTCATTATTCCCGTCCTGATGTATGGCGCTGAAGCGTGGACGATGACAACATCCGATGAGACGACTCTTGGGGTTTTCGAGAGAAAGGTTTTGCGCAAGATTTATGGTCCTCTAAACATTGGCAACGGCGAATACCGCAGACGATGGAACGATGAGCTGTACGATTTATACGACGACATTGACATAGTTCAGCGAATAAAAAGACAGCGGCTACGCTGGCTAGGTCATGTTGTACGGATGGAAGAAAACACTCCAGCTCTGAAAGTATTCGATGCAGTACCCGCTGGAGGAAGCCGCGGAAGAGGACGACCTCCACTCCGGTGGAAAGACCAAGTGCAAAGTGACCTGGCTTCACTTGGTGTTCCAAAAAGCAAAAAGGAGGAATGAGTGGCGCGCTCTGGTGGATTCGGTTATAATCGCTTAAAGCGGTTCCTACGCCAAATATATATATATAAACAAACTAAATTGAATTACGCCATAGCACTCATATGACGCTCGTTTGCCAACTGGTTTGTATATAATCAATGTTGTGATTTAAAATAATGATTTATAAGTATATAATAATTTACCTTTTCGCAATTGAATCCAATTGTAGGTACTGTATTTAAATATTGATCGAATTTCAATCTGTATAGTGCCGTTGTTTTCCCAGCTGAATCAAGACCAAGCATAACAATATGTAATGTACCCTGAAATATCAGTGTTTAGTATGAAATGGTTTCCGACTTAAACGCTTACCGTTACCTGTGAAGGTAGAGCATCCAAAAAGTTGACCCCATTTTTGCCCATAGCTCCCCCCATTTCAAAGTAATATACAAGGTGTGTAAATTTGGCTCCTGTTTATATTATTGTTTCATTTATTTTGTCCAGGAAACAAGTTTATTATATTAGAAGACTCCATTTTAAATCTATAAAAATATAACCGTAAAAACTGTGGTAGACAGATTTTAAACATATCTCTTTAACTAGTAAAAGTACAGTAAACAAATGATTTAACGATAAAAGGAGTTTTAACTTAATTTATACAGTACAAATTTTGAGTGGCCATTATCGCGCACCACGACCTTTGACATTTTAGCCTGTCAAACGTGCGTAGATGATTCTGCATTGTTTGCTATGATGAAGCCCTACCAGAATTATGGGATCCTGCAGTAGTTCACTATGATGAAGCCCCCTTAGGTACAGAACCTCCAAATGACCATTCTAAAAAAAGCCGATATATGGGAAATCGGAGGACTGCTCACATTGCTGTTCAGTTTTTCATTTATTTAATGCTGTAGACGCTCGGGTCTTCTTACTCCCGACTTTACTTACAATCTGAGCATAGCTGGGCACCGCTTAATTTTAGAGATATTCAACTTTAAAGATAAAAAATGTATATAGGGTTAGATGTACCGCAGACGCTTAATTTTCGAGATATTCAGCTTTAAAGATCAAAATTACGCGTTTGAGTTACCTATAACCCCATATATATTTTAATCAGGAGGACTTCCTCTTTCCAACGGTACCTTCAGATCGCGGCGCCAAAGAAATCGGAATTGTGCCGAAAATTGCATTAAAGTGTGTTGGTATTTCACTGTTACTTATAGAAAAATTGGACTTTTAAATACAAATATTTCAAAAACTATAAGTCCGATCAACAATATTTATATATATTCCTTCTCTGGAGACCCTCCTCTTTCACCCGATATCCCATTAGTTGTCAAACACCGACCGCCAAAGTAATCGGAATCGTGCCTTTGGTACTACCAACTCAATAGCATTCCGGGATATTATTTGAAAAATATTGTCGGGTGCTACAACATTAGAAGTAACAATATATCGTAATATAAGGCCTCTAATCAAACTCATTCCAACACACAAACTACACAACCTGCCTATTGAATAATTGTATGATATAAATCCAGCAATGCACGGACCTCAACTTCTAAATTGTAGCCTGCTCCACTAATTCAAAAACAATAATTATCTATTGACGTCTTACACAATTTATTAAAAATCAAAAGCAAATATAAAGAGCCTTATCAAATGGTGTAGCGATATCATGTTTATTTACTCAAAATACCATTCTAAAACTTATTTATTTATTTTTATTTTAAAGTATTAACCCTTTCGACCCCGACGTTTTTCCTGTGGTTTTAAAATTTTTGCTCGTGAACTAGAGACTAAACTACGGTAAAATTGTCTCATATACCACTTCTTTGAGCGAAAGTTTACATTATACGATTCCATCAGAATGTTCCAAAGATCTACGTCTCCCATGAGTTGTCGCAGCAAGCTTAGAAATCTCTAAATCCTTATTTTCTGTGCGCTCCAATGTTTCCAATTTCCAATTGGTTCATCTGCCATACAATAACCATAAGCAACGCAAACATATAATACATATTAAATTGTGATTGATTTTACTTCCTTTTTAAATTCTGAAGGAATCGTTAGTTTTTAAATCTATTTCTTGCAACAAAGTTTGAAATTACTGTAAGATTGAGGTTAAGAGGGGCAATTTTAGAACAGCGAGATAAAACAGAATTCTAATATAGCGCCTGCAGACAGTTTTAGGAAGCAGGATATCCAAAAACTGTCTGCAATTTCAAATGCCTTTGATTATCATTATCTTAAAGAATTAAGATACATTTTTTCAATGCTATATTGTCATTTCTGTTCTTTTATTGTAACGAATCATATCTTTTCACAAATTTCTTCCAAAAGTCCTATTTCAATGTTCTCTGCGCTTTCAACAATGGGGTCGGCTTTAGTATAGTATCCCCCGATTTGAGATGGGTATAGTTGGAAAGAGGACGATCTCCAGATTACGAATATATAAATAGTTGCCGCAGGAGACTTATAGTTTTCGAGATATTTGCATTTTAAGTTGAAAATTTCACAAATTTTATGTGGCAAGTTTTCGATTCCACATATTTATTTTATGCCAATAAACTTAAAATTAGTTTTAAATAAGCTTTTTAATTTTTGCACAATTTTGTCTATATGCACAATAACCAGGTTGACAGATATCAAGTGTGGCCATATATAAATATTGTACAAAAGAATAAAAATTAATCAAAAAGGGGATAATACCCTAAATACATGAATCATAATCATTTCATTTCAATTTAAAAACAAAGCGTGGCCGAAGGCCCCAAAGTAAATAAGAAGTAATGGGCGAAAGTGCTAAGGTCGACTCAGGTGTTGGACCAGGGTTATTTCTTTTGAAGCGCGGCCGAAGGCCGCCAATGCAAAAGATAGTTCTACGTTGAAGAACTACAACTAAACAAAGTAGCGTTTCTTTTTTTGTCTGTTTTGTCATTATATTCTTTTTTGTCAATTCTAATTAAAATATGCAAATAAGCGATTCGGTTAGTGTTTATATCGGAGATAAAGAGATATATAATAAGAACTTAAAACAATAAATATAAATGAAAACGCGTAATTTAAAAGTGGTTTACGAATATTTTTGTAAATTGCAGCATCGAGAAACTAATTTTTCATGGAAAATTGTAAATGAAATTGATTTATTTTCAGTTGACACTTAATAATTGAACTTATTTATTACTGAAACTTCGGAAACCGGCTATTTTAATATACCATTTAATCGCTAAATGAAATTGAAATAAGTTATTTTATATTAAACATTCAATATATACTAATTTTTAACCATAATAAATGTTGGGTATTTTAATTTAAATGCCCAAAAATTAGTATGTTGTCTGATCTGGTAATAATGCAAAATGTTATAAAAAACGCAAATTTTGAGGCGCTCTCACACTGGAATAAGTTGGACATCCCTTTATCCCTGCCTCCAAGCTACATTGTGTTTTGCTATCTCTTTCCAGTTTTCCAGTCAGAGTTTCTTCAGATATTCGTTCATCAGAAGCGGATCTTGGCCTTCCTATTGGTTTACCGATGAAATCTTTTGCGTCCATTACTTTCTTTTGGGCTCTTGAATTATCAATTCTTGTAACAAATCGCACCACATTTTCGCCTTGAATTAGCTGGTCAAGTTCACTATTGTTATCTCCATCCATCTTATGATCCATTTCCTGGTTTATATTTTGTCATATTTCTTTATTTAAATAAAACGTAGTTAATTTGAAAAAAATAGTGCAAATTCTTCAGGTATGGTTTTATAAATTTTAAATTGTTAAAAATATTACTTAGGACTTTTAAATAGATTTCAACGAAGCGTCTACGAGCCGTGGTGTAAAAAGAACTAATGTTCTTAGAGTCTCCGAGTTGAAGAATTTTTCGAAAATTTTAGAAAGTTTCGATACTCGCGAAAAATGCATTGCATTTGCAGAAGAGGAGGGTCTAACCCTGAAAAGCAAATTATGCCGCATCCATCGGACCCCAATGACCGTTAGAATCTCTGAAAACAGCACGGTGGTTGTTTTCCGATGCCGGAAAGGTGTATGCCGCACACGATCAGTATTCAAGATCCAATGGTACGTGGTTCGAAGACGTGGAAATACCACTGCCTCAAGTCTTTTATCTAATGTACGCGTATGCATCGCATTGGTCTCATGCGGAAGTTCGAAAGAACAGTATTATCAGGGAGCCAATATGTGACTGGTATAATTACTGCCGCGAAGCAGTAGTATTATACCGATTGACCATCAGGTAGCGGTGGGTAAAATTGGCGGCCCTGGTAAAATTGTTCAAATAGACGAGAGCAAATTTGGGAAGCGTAAATATAACAAAGGTAATAATAAATTTATTATATATATTTATGAATTTATTATTCATATGTAATAATTTTATATTCGTTTACATTAGGGCGGAGAGTGGAAAGTCATTGGGTCCTAGGGATGATAGAGAATGGGTGCGATGATCTTCGGCTGGAGGTGTGTCCGAAAAATGTAAGATCTGCTGAGGTGCTCATACCTTTAATACAGCGGCGCGTAATTAAACGTTTTTTATAAAGGACAACTATAATAAGAGTGAAGACTTTTCAAATTTGATATACCAATATACTTGGAGAAAAAATATATCAAATCGGCATTTAGACCCATTTGCAAAATTATTGGAGGCAATAAAACATAATTTTCTTTAGAGGTATATTTTATTTTTTGTTCTCATTAGTTTGGATATGGCAACACTTGTTATCTGTCAACCTGTTTATTGTGCATATAAACAAAATTGTGCAAAAATTAAAAAGTTTATTTAAAGCAAATTTTAACTTTATTGGCATAAAATAAATATGTGGAAACAATTTGGTGAAGTGTTAGTGTATAATAAGTGCATTATATAAATAAAAAGGTAACTAATAATCGAAAAATAGCCACATAAAATTTGTGAAATTTTCAACTTAAAATGCAAATATCTCGAAAACTAGAAGTCTCCTGCGGCAACCATTTTATATATTCGTAATCTGGAGATCGTCCTATTTCCAACCATACCCATTTCAACCCTGAAATCGGGGGATACTATACTAAAGTTTCCATCAACAATGTCCCTAACATCGCTAAAACATCTCCACTGTCTTCATCACTCGAAACATTCCAAACTAACTGCAAAATATTGTTAATTTCACTTTAAGATACATCTTCCTCTTTTGAACGAATAACTGAAAACACAAATTTTTATTACTACTATGGCCCAACGTTGCCCACAGCAACTAGTGAGATTCAAAACATCCTCATTTAATACACAAACGACTAAGAAAAAAAACTTACTTTCCAACAAATATTATTCAATAAATTTTGAACAAAAAAGCATACTCATTTTTCTATTAAATTAAATTATTATAATAATTGGGTCGATTCTAACAAACACTTTCAAATTTCCGCTCACCAATTTTCAACGACGTTAACGCACTATATTAAAAATACTATAAGAATAACGGTAAAGAATGTTGTTAACTATTTTGATTTTAAATCTAAATATATTATCCTATAAGTAGCCACTTATAACAAGTAAAAAAATTGAACACAGCTTTTGTTTCAAATCATCATCACAGGCAACGTTGGGGTCGAAAGGGTTAAAGCACATTGGATTAAATGACAATTTAACTTTAATAAATGGAACCTGGTTAAAATTGCATATAATTAATTCAGCTTCGTAATCTTATCATTCGCTGTTGGGGGAAACTTTAGTATAGTATCCCCCGATTTCAGGGTTAAAATGGGTATGGTTGGAAAGAGGACGATCTCCAGATTACGAATATATATAATAGTTGCCGCAGGAGACTTCTAGTTTTCGAGATATTCGCATTCAAAGTTGAAAATTTCACAAATTTTATGTGGCGATATTTCGATTATTAGTTAACTTTTAATTTATAAAATGCGCTTATTACACACTAACACTTCACTAAATTGTTTGCACATACTTATTTTATATCAATTGGTTTAATATTTGCTTTAAATAAGCATTTTAATTTTTGCACAATTTTGTTTATATGCACAATAACCAGGTTGACAAATTCATGTGTTGCCATAACCAAACAAATGAAAATAAAAATAATAATAATAATCTTTCGCGTATTGCTTTTTTCTGTAATTGCGGCCTTCGGCCGCGCTTTTGGAAAATAACCCTGGTCCACCCAATATCATGGTTTTTCAAGAAACAGGAATAAATGTACTATAAATCATGTAATTTTTTTATTAACTTTTATTCGTTTGTAAAATATGTAGATTTGGCAACACTTGATATCTGTCAACATGGTTATTGTGCATATAAACAAAATTGTTTAAAAATTAAAATGCTTATTTAAAGCAAATATTAAACCAATTGATATAAAATAAGTATGTGGAAACAATTTAGTGAAGTGTTAGTGTATAATAAGCGCATTATATAAATTAAAAGTTATGTAATAATCGAAATATCGCCACATAAAATTTGTGAAATTTTCAACTTTAAAAGCGAATATCTCGAAAACTATAAGTCTCCTGCGGCAACTATTATATATATTCGTAATCTGGAGATCGTCCTCTTTCCAACCATACCCATTTTAACTCTGAAATCGGGAGATACTATACTAAAGCCGACCCCGCTGTTGTTTAGTGCACTTTTTTACAATGGGTAAAGCAGAGAACCTATATAATTTCTGCATACCCAAATTGATTTTGAGAATAGTTTTTGGTGGCCATAAAATACACATACACAACTCCAAAAATCCATATGTGTATCTAGTTTCCAAATTCGCTTTAAAAAAAGATATATGTGGTTTTTTCCGCTATTAATTACTGAAAATGTGCACGTTAATTATACTATAATAGACATATATTTATTTAGTTCAAGATTTAGTTTGTATACTGGCCAGTTTTTTAGGAAACACAATTTTGTTTACTGTATTGACAATAACGCACTCAACCTTAACAAATTAGCTCCATAAACACCTGCGGTAATTTGAAACACAACGCAGAAACGAACGCCTTCATACGAAATGTTATTACTTACATTTTAAACTAAAGTCAAAGTGCATTATTATTTTATGTCAATTAGCCAATAATAACTTTTTCTTTTCGTACCAGCTTCTTCAAAACTAATTCAATATCGATAACTATGACATAGTTCGCACAACAAAAACCTATATAACTCATACACAAATTTTACGCAAATATAAACAATTAGCCTTCATAGTTTTACACAATAAACTGTTCAGTTTTCGTAAATATTTAAATCTGCAAATTATCGATCGCTTTTTAGTTCAATGTTCTCTGCAGTTTTCCCCATTTAAGCAACACATAGACTGTCATACTTGTATTCGTACCCGGTAGTACATTGAGTCGTTACACACCGTTACGACGAGTCGTACTTATAAGTACAAAGATCTGCTTTATCTTAAATTTTATATTTTACAGCCGGTAAAAAATTATTATATTAAATATTAAAAATTAAGTTCCATTTTTTTTAATTTTAATTATTATTTAACTTTGCACTTAAGTTTCCTGCGTTTCACCATTATTGATATTTGGCATACAAAAAATTTAAAGGCAGGAATGTTAGTAGGAATAACAGCTGATTTATGTAAACAAATAAATTGAATTTCTTTGTCAAAATGGTAAACAAATGGGAATTCTGCTGATAGAAAAGCGTAACCATGGTTACATATGACAGAATTTAAATAATATTTAAATGACATTTAAATAAAAATTAAGTAAAATGGTGAAACTGAAATTAATTATTTTTCACTTAAATTTGTTTCGTGAAACCTGTGTTAAAGTTATCTTTTCAATCGAAAATTTATCGCTCAAAATTTCCTTCATTGCATAGATTCATTAAAACAGAGACTTTTGTATTTTCTGATTAACCTTATCCTTAATAAACATAAGTTTTTCAAATTATTAATTACTGGATACAAAAGTCATCCCATTTATCTACCAAAAAAAATACAAACAATTCTATTCTAGTCGGCACTACCCGAAAATTCAAAAAGTTAAAAGAATAATAATGGAAAGCACATATGGTAGAATTACATTCTTTCCAGTTGCATTGGCGAGTCTTTTCAAATTAAAACAGAAACTACATAGCTCGCGAATGCGAAAGCGTTTGACAGTTGAGTTGAATACACATGTTCTAACGCTGCCGTTACACGGGAAAAAACTTGCTTTCAAGTTGATCGCACGAATTAATTGTCAAAATTGGCATAAATTGAAAGCATTGACGTTGGCTGCAGGCAACTTGTTATTCAATTATTGTTACAGAGATGCCGTCGTCAAGGAAACTGCTTCCATTAAGCGCCAAAATGGATTCATAATAACCTTTTTAGACAGGAGTTAAATGATCAATTTACCGGCCTCTGCTCGATTTAAGCGCATATTGAGATCGATTTACCATACAAAATAAAATCTCCATTTATTTTAAATTTAGTTTAAATCCACTTCAAAATCAAATGCAACTCTGCGTTTTTTTTCGGAATATTGTTCACCCTGTAAATTTGGCTGTGTTCATTGATAAAATAGCAATCAGCTGATTAATTTAACCATATAAATAAAATTTGGAAAAAAGAGACGCCACCGGCAAAATGGAAAATGGTAAGTAAATAAAGAAATAGATAAAGGAAACTGTTTATTAAATAATTTAATGTTTATTTTTTCTTATTTAGCAACTAAAATAATAAGAAAGCGAAAGTCGTGGGCAGAGGATGGCGAAGTGGCGATCTTAGATGTATGGGCAGAGCGTGTATCGGACCTCATCGGCGTAAGGAAAAATGGACAAATTTATTAGGAAATGTCTGCGGAACTCAATAAATTAGGGTACAATTATAATGCTACCGATATTCAAGTGAAAGTGGCCAACTTCACACAGCGGTATAGGTAAGGATAACATGAAATTAATGTTAAAAAACAAATAAAGATTTATATTTTTACAGAAAGGAGAAAATGGCAATGGGGCCGTCAGGTGGGTCACCATCAACATGGCCGTTTTATGGAAGAGTACACCAAATAATTGGTGGATTCAAAATAAATTTATTCAATCAACTGGCATTTGAAAGTATCGACGGTACGTATTATGTGTACATATAAAATAGACAATAGAGTTTTTTTAAATAAAAAAATGTTTTATTTTTCTAAACAGAAAGCGACAATATATCGGCGTTGGGTACGCCACTAGCCCCTATAGAGCTGTCATCACCATCACCACTGTCATCACCATCACCATTGCCATCGCCATCGCCATCGCCAAATATCTCGGTTCCTGCAAAAAAGGAAAAGAGATCAGATAGCAATAAAAAAGTTATTGAAAAATTCGAACAATTATCCGAAGAGATAACCAAATATATGAATAAAAGTGAAGAAAATGAACATGACTGGATGCGTATTGAAAAAGAGAAGGCAAATTATCTCAGAGAAATTGCAAAAGACAACAAAGAACAAAAAAATGGGATTCTCAAATTTTTAAATACAGAGAATTAAATTTTATAATTACATATGTTACTAAATAGAAAATGAATTTAATTTATTATAAAACTTAATTTTAATGTAATGAAATGAAAAAATTAAACCTGAATTTAAAAAATTTTAAGTCGTGATTAATTTTTAAATATAGTTTTAGAGGAGTTGTAAATAATAAAAAGAGGAGTTATAACCAATAAGAGTTTAAACTTTTTGATAAATGACAGAAGTATTTAAAGGTACAAATGCAAATATACTCACTGAAATGATTACAAAGGCCTTGTCTTATTCGTTCTGCTAAGGGTTCGTTGTCACCAATTATCACATTCTCTGTGGCATTCTCACAATTACTGCTTACTTCCAATCTTTCTAACCACATCTCATTGATTATGTCATTAGTTTCGTTTAAAAAGTTGTGTAAAACACAGCCAGCTCTAATAATTACTGGCGCTTCCCCAATTTTGTTATCCAAACCTTTTCCGATACGACGGAAACGAGCTTTTAAGTGGCCAAAGGCATTCTCTACCACTCTGCGGCATTTTGATAACTTGTAGTTATATAGTTTCTGAGTTTCGGTTAAAGTCAATGAAAATGCGTATGGCTTCATTAAAGAGGTGGAAAATCGAAACGCAGAATCCCCTATTATACAAATCGGCATTTGTATACCACCGATTTCCTTTTTATTGTTCGTCAGCAGCTCATTATTGTCCATCATTTGCTTCAAAAGTGATGCGTTATATATTTGCGAATCATTGCATCGACCAGGGGCACCAATATTTACATATAGAAAACGATATCTGGATTTATAAATAAAAATATAAATGCATGTTAACAAAAACAAAATATTGTCATAAAAGTAATCTAACCTGTAATCCACAAGAGCTAGGAGAACAATAGAATACCACCCTTTGTAATTATAGTAATCACTTGCATCCGTTGGACTCGGCTTGACTTCAATGTGGCATCCATCTAAATATGTGTGTGTATGTTAATATGATATAATATTGTGGGAAGCCCACACGGTGAAAACCATCAACACAATCAGCTAAAAAATCTGGAGTTGGTGGTAACTTTTTTATAAAGTTAGCTGATAACGCTTGCCATACTTCTTCACAGAACTCATATAAATTTAAGCACACCGTCGGTATTCCTACTCCAAAAAGTTCGGACACTACCCTATATTCTGCAGACGACCCCAAAGTAAATAAAGCGATAGCCACACGTTTTTGCAACGAAATAGCTTTGCGCCAGTTTGTGTCAACTTTATTCAAATTGGGGAGAGAGCTACAGAGTATCTCAAAACTTGTGCGGCTTATGCGGAAGTGCGTCTTAAAAGAATTGTCATCGTTGGAATTGCAAGTGACCTCCCAGAAATATGATTGTCGATTCTATAATGAAAAATGTTTTATTAGTAGAATGACAAAAGCTGTTATGTCCCAATTAAACTTATCAACATACACAAGCACTTTCGAGTCGCGTTTCCCTGCAATAAACCTAGTAGAAATAGCTGTTGTCTTCGCAAATGTTGCAACATTAAAAAGTTTCGCCTTTTTCTTTTTTTAAATAAAGCCAGAGCACAATCGTAGCTAGCTTGCACTGACTGCAACATTTGTACGTGACAATCGTAAATCGAGTAACCGGCAGTATAAACGGCAAAAATGGGTTTCTCGATTTAAATTTAAATTGATCAATTTATTTGTCTGTCTAAAAAGGCTATAAGTCCTTATTTTTGAATCAATCTGTAGATGCGTTGAAAGATTCATGTTCCATAAAATGCATTGTTTTTGTACAATTTGGTAAAAGGGAATAATTCACTTATTTCAACTTTATTCATTAATTTTGAAATTTTAATACTTATAATTTGAACATTTGAGAACTTTGCACTCGGCTGATCATTTCTTGATCATCAACTTGAAACACTTCTTACTCGCAAAAATTTAAAGCAAGATGGCTTTCAAGTTCGGAAACTGAGAGTGTAATAGTAAAAATTGTTATTGAGAAATTCTGTACAAAAAAGTCACATGGTGTTTTAAAATCTGTACATTAGTTTTAAAGTTATGGCGGTTCGAAAATTTTTTTACAAAAAACTTTGGCCCCTTATAATATGGCAACCCCGCTTTACACAGACCTAAAACCATATGTTTTATTTTAGGTTTTACATGTACTATAAGATATATAATTGCCGAAGAAAATAAAGAACTTTTTTTCAAGTGGCTTTTTTTCCAGAGAATGCCCCATATATCAAGTACAATTCAAGTCAATGTTAGTTATCCTTTTAATATTAACTAAAAACGTTAACTGAACTGAGTGTACATGTGAAACACACGTACTTGCAATCATTTGTACACCATAGACGCGATGTCAGGTCAGTTGCTTGCTGACTTCACAGCGAGCAGGACGTATGGTGGATTGTACGCACGCATGTATGAACACAAAAGACAATGGTTTTATATATATTATTATATTAGCTGACGCTACAGGCGTTGATCTGCGTGAAATTATTTGTTTTGAAAAGGAAAGAAAGTTGAATTTAGATTGTATTGAAAAGCATTTATTTGCGATTTTTATAAATTTTTTTTTCAATGTAACGCAGCTTGACAACAAAACTTTTTGTTTTCTGTTCCGGAGCGTAAATGTACAGAGAAGATGGTTTTTCAACTTGTGAACACTCCACATATAGCTGGCAGTATGAAAAACATGGCATTTCCAGATTTATGCCACATATTTCCAGCGACTGTCTTTGTGACCTATTGATTGACTGGAAACTAATACGTTTGAACCGAATTGGCAAATCGTTGGAACTCAAAGGTATTCGTGGAATCAATTCTGCATTCTGCCCCTTGTAAGTCCCTTTCAAAATTTTTGCAACTATCACATTATTCGATAGCTGCGACACAATCAGGGTTCAATTACACAGTATCGACATAATTACATAATAATGACAGATCCAACTTTCCACATCCAAAAAATTTAGAAATTCAACACACAAATCTCCAGGAATTTGATTTGAATCGTATAGATTCAAGTCATCAACATCGGTCTGTTTGACAGCTGAAATTGTGCGTGCACCAGAGAGCTGCAACGGATATATCATTTTCGTGCACACTCGAATGTCCACTCTGATTTTGTTTGATCAAACTTTTCGGTATGAATACACGTATTGATCGCTTGGAGACATGTTCAAAACGAACGAGCCTTTCGCGACACTCGAAACACAAGCATATATGCTTGTTTTAACAGAGTGCCGAGTTGACACTCGTTTGTGAACGACCTGGCACTCTAACCCGATCGTATTGAATGTGATCGAGTCACACACGAGTGTGCACAAAATTTCAGAATATGTATGTATGTAATTGGCAGTCATGCTATTATTGCGTAGTGATTGTCAACGATTATTGGTTTTGTTTGTTTTGTTTACTTTTTATAATTCATAATGACAACGATAGAAAATTCAGGTTGTGAGAACATTTCCAATGGCACAAACACCTTATCTGGTCTACACCTGAAATTTGTGATTTAAAAAAAAATTAAAATATTTAAGTGCAATGAAATGTCTTTTATTTATGATTTATGAATTAATAAATAAAATAAGTTTTGAGTGAATTCTATTCTTAAATTGAATTATTCTTTTATAATATGTACTATGTACGTCTAATATTCAAATTATTCAACCAAAAAAGCTAAGACAGAACGCGTCATCCCGACGCCAACATACATACATATGTGTGTACGTATATTTATCTATTATTTTTTGGTCTTCGAGTGCCACTCGAGTGTGTCGATCACAATCAACACGTGCACGACACACCCGAAAATATAATATACATAAAATCCGAGTTTGCTGCTTGCACTCGAAGATAGGACCGTCTTGATTGTTCGTTTGCGTTATTTTCGCTTCGGGTTCTAAACTCGATCGAACACGTGTTTGAAGAGTGTTACGACACACTCGTACCGAATTTAAGCTAGTGTGATTGAACACACTCGAACATACCCGAAGCTGCTCTCTGGCGTGCACTCAACCAAACGTAGTTGCTTATAATTTTGGCCAATATGTTCAGATATACAGACATTCGTGATGAGTTCATCTTTCGTTGAAATGAATTAACAAATGGCAGGTGGAATTGATATCAAACCATTGAAAAAATCAATCGGAGTTTGTCCATTTCCAATTTTTAACAGTTCTTCTGTGGTTTAATCCTGTTACAGGA
The DNA here is from genome assembly GCF_028554725.1 of Zeugodacus cucurbitae. Classification (NCBI taxonomy): domain Eukaryota; kingdom Metazoa; phylum Arthropoda; class Insecta; order Diptera; family Tephritidae; genus Zeugodacus; species Zeugodacus cucurbitae. Next base: position 29,245,059 of record NC_071672.1, on the reverse strand, counting down.
ACACTCGTATATTCATGGTCAATCATATGGTTTTCACGTACCACCACAAATATGATGACTTGGAATAAAAATTGGACGATTATTATTCCACAGATCTTTCATTGTTCTGTCAAGTGCTTCTAGAGAATTGCACTTATCTCATACTATTGGTTTACAATTCTTCAACACTTTTGCCATAGCTGATTGCCTTGCCAACAGGTGTTTCATTGATTTGCATGTTTGACGGAAGCTTCAATGCCGAATGTGCCATTCTTCCAACTTCTAGTTTTAAATAAACTTAAAGGAGATATAGTCACATACACATCTATTGATAATGTATTCGATCAAGAAGATGTGGTCCTTTACCCACAGGAGTTTCTAAATTCTTTGAACCCAAGTGGCCTTCCTCCACATTCCTTTTAGCTAAAAATAGGCGCCCCAATAATTTTACTTAGAAATCTGAAACGGGACCCGACTTCAAGTCGAATTTCTTCGCAATAACGTGATCGTTGCAATCGTTTTGACTGGTCCAGCAGTTGGTCAAACAGTACTTATACCTCGCATCCCGATGATCCCAAATGACATATGTACCTTTTAATTTTAAAAGAATTCAATTTCCCCATAAGCTATCTTTCATGGTTACAATTAGTAAATCGCAGGGGCAAACATTTAAATACGTTGGGATCGGTTGCGGAGAAAATCAATATGTTCATCTGCCACCATAAAATAAAGCAAAAAATATAATTTACGCAGAAGTTCTTTGATAACAGAAATTGACGCGGACGAAGATAAAGACGAAGCCCAAAATCACTATTCCACGCGGACGAAGTTGTGCCCGCGCTAGTATTATTATGTTAATTCAACTCTAACAAATAATTTCGACCAAATTAGTTATCACAAAAACGGTACTCACGGACTTTTTTTTAGATCATTAAAAGAGAAATAATTCTTTCATACATAACTTTTGTGTATTTTGAACCGCTTTCGCAGCGCAAGGAACGGAAGCCCTCAAAGATAAATAATTTCCCCCGTTTTTACACATTTACCATTAAAAAAATATTAAAAATATATTAAAAAATAAAAAAAAAACCAAAAAGGGATTAAATGTCTGCTACGTCCACGTCGTTAATCCTGGGTTACGCTAAATTCTGATAATAATAGTGCATAAATCAATGATTTCTCATCATGTTTTGAGTTGGTTTTTTATTTGTAGCTCATACAAATACTCCTGTCCCAAAATTCCCTTTGGGGGGTAAAAAGGTGATGAAATAAGGAACATTTAAGATATTTTCGAAAAAAAATCGAAGGGAGCATAAGTTGTTAAAAATTCCAAAAAAAATTTTTTTCATTTTTTGCTATGAAATATTAATTTTAAAAAATTTTACGATATACGGTTTCAAAGTTTGAGAAATTCTGTACAAAAAAGTCACGTGGTGTTTTAAAATCTGTTCATTAGTTTTAAAGTTATGGCGGTTCGAAAATTTTTCTACAAAAAACTTTGGCCCCTTATAATATGGCAACCCCGCTTTACACAGACCTAAAACCATATGCTTTATTTTAGGTTTTACATGTACTATAGGATTGCCGAAGAAAATAAAGAACTTTTTTTTTTCAAGTGGCTTTTTTCCAGAGAATGCCCCATATATGGTAGATAAATACGTTTTAAATAATAACTTATAGTTTCTGAAATATTTGCAATTAAAGATTTAAAATTAAAAATTTTTAACACGTTATTTCTCACTGTATATTGAATTTTTCATATATATTTTGCACTTTAAATATCTTTACACCTTACAAATTTGTTTCTACATATTTATTTTTAACAAATTATATTAAAATTTGTTGTAAACATTTAACTTTTTGCACAATTCTATTTATTTGTACAATAACAAAAGGGTTGCAAGATGACAAATCAGAAGCAGATTTCTTGGATCTCACTATTTCGAGGATCCAGGCTTCACAAAGGACTATATTTTATAGTCTACGTATGTTTCCCTGTGGGAAACAGCTTTACAGCCTTTCAATCTGACCTAACCTAACCAATGTCTGATTATGCTAAGGCCGGGCATTCGCAAAGAAAGTGGGAGACCATTTCCTTTTTGTCTACTAGTTTGCGGGAACGACATATTTGGTTATGGGGCAGACCCATTTTCAACACATGTTCTCCAAATGGCCAGTGCACTGTTATTGTGGCTGTAAGTCTGTATATGTTTTTCCTGGATTTACCTAATAAATCCTTAGTTTTTATCTTATCGTATTTTTTTTATTTTACATTTGTTGTTAGTCCATGTAAGTAAATAAAATTTTTCTGTACATATTTATTGTGTATTTATTGATTCAATTTATATTATAAAGTTCTTCAACATTATTTGAATACATACAAACTCTGTATTCCAGCTCTCAAAATTTGGAATAATCTCTTCATATAGGATTGTCCATGCTGCTACAAGATCTAGTATCAACCTCCTCAGGGGCCAGAAAACACAAGTACGAATTGCAATTTCGTCGGACCGAAGCTCGGGAACTCAAACCGTGTCGTCTATCTGAGCTTTTGAAATGTACATGAAAGGATTTCTTTCATTTTCCAATAGATGACTTTTATAAACTGGGTAAACAAACTTCTCAGGCGCCACAAGCTGTGGCCGAGCTAAGGCCACCACTTCGTTGAGGGTCGCGAAGGTAATTAATGTCCACTACGAACCAAGATGTCCCGCCTTTTCATTCGAAACTGTATTGGCAAAATTTGGATCGTCGGCATCAAGCAATCGACCAGCAACTGGCAGCGGTCAATAGAGAGAAAATCAGGACGACGTCAAACAAATAGGGTTTTAATGAAAGTGGCATTACGTTCAAAATGGCAAAAAGTTATCGAACAAAATAAAACTTTCATATTAATACAAAAACTGTATTTTTACTAGACCTCTTATGTATATCTCAGTAAATAAATTTAAGATGTTACAAACCGTAACGTAAATAAAATAAAAAACAATTTACAAGAGATGAAAGCATTATTATAAGATTAGTTTATAGAAAACGTACTTAACAACTTAAGATAAATACTATTGGACGATTAAATAAGACTACTCGTTGATTTAATCCAAACATGAGTACATGCTACTTCTGTGACGTTTTCAACATTATCGCCGAGGCCCTTAACTTACTTTACATTTTTTAAATACGCTTCAGAACCCAAATCCAAGCAGTTTCGTATCTCAATTTAGACGGTCTTGCTGAATAGCTGATGACATAAATTACGATAAAGATTACACATTATTTCGCAGTAATCTTAAGTTCGTTATATTGGATACAGATATGTTTAGTTGCAATTTCATAATGTCAAACATCGTTTCGTTCCAATTAACTACATATCTTTATTTATGGAAGGAAGAAAAGTGAGGCTCCTCATTTAGTGATGATGACCGAAAGTTATAATTAGAGGAAGTAACGCACCACATATTAATGTTACCATTTCACTGAAATGAAGGCCTTTCGAAAATCGCGCATTAGTAGCATGTATATCCACCTGAGATTCAATTCCACTTGTTTTAGTGCTCAGTGGATGATAATCATAATGCGAATGAGAATTAGACTGTATTAGTTCTGGTAGCACATGCACTGTTGCTACATACAAAAATGTGCCGGCTGAGAACAGCATAGCTATGCCGGTCGCATTTATGGAATTGAGTGTTTCCTTTTGCTCCTGTCCAATTCCGAAAAACGTCAAAAGCGTTAATAATGGCGCAGCACAAGAAAAAATCATCAAATGCTTTCGTATCTGTTGATGATCAATTTTTTCATGTAAGAGGAAACTAACAAGACCAAAGGCAGCTGGTGCTTTGTGCAGCATGATTGCTAAAAACACAATGATTTCAACATCTTGGTGAGTCGTCGTTGCTGCGGCACCAAGTGCTACACCATCAGCTGAAAACAAAAAACAGCGCATTCAAAATATTACTGATTGAAAAACAAAAAATTCACACACACCAGCAGCATGCACGACCAAGCCGAGTGTGGCTGTTATGTTTTTTTCATTCACACTATTTCCGCTTTTACGTTGCGATATGTGGTCCACAAGCAACATAAACACAAATCCCAATACAAGCGATACACCAATCGTGCGTGAAAAGTCCAATTCTGTCATATGGTCAGTATGCAGATGATCTGTTGTAGAAACAAATTGAGCTTTTTCGGCTTTGTGTCCATTCCCCGTAGAGACTTCTGGCAAATTGGGTTTTAAGGCATCCATGTATAATGAGCGTATTCCTTCGGGAATGATAACAGTTAATGCTGTACCTACCAGTAAACCTGCGCCGAAAACTGTAGCAAATTTTAATTTTTCCTGCAAATAGTTAAATATAAGTATATGTTATGACCTGATATGATATGATAACGGAAATGCCGTAAGGATACAAAACTTAATACAAGCTTGATACTAAATAGTATTAATACGAAACCGTGGAATGCTTTTTTATTACCTACCTCACTTAACTTCATCAGCAATGGAATCATTCCCGCCATATATGAACCAACAAGCATAACAATAACGAGTCCAACAAGCATTATCGTCTCTTCCGTCATTTTGTATTTTTTAGTGTTTATTATTGTTTTTAGCGAATTAATTTCAAAATGCCACTTTCCACATATTATTACACGTACGTTTATGAATGAAATGGAACGCCACGTTTGAAGATTTTCCAATTTGCGCTTGGGACGAATTGTTTACTTTTAGTTTAGCTACTGTTGACAAAATAAGTATTACAAACTATCGATAGAATCAATTAAAATCACAACCTTTTAGAGAGCTATTACGCTAAAATGGTGTGCAAGAAAAGAAATCTCATAACTGCAAAATAATTGGGACTGAGACTATTTCGCCAATTATTGTTAATATTTAAGCGCTATTGGAATGGAAACTGTAGCAATAGAAGAAAAGATAAATAATTATCGAACGATATCTTGCCAAATAACATAATGCCAAGTTCACATATCTGATATTAATGCGTTTCATTTTGAATGTTGCTGAGAAGCCGTGGAACTGCTTTTCACCGTAGGTGCTATACAAATTTTGGGGAAACTTTAGTATACTATCCCAGGCTTTCGGTAATAAAATGGGTATCGTTGGAAAGAGGAGGTTCTCCAGATTAAGAATATATATATATATATATAGCTGCAGCTGACTTATAGTTTTCGAGATATTCGCACTTAAAATTAAAAAAAGTGTTACTGTTATCTTGAAATTTCACAATATATACTAAATATTTTATTAATATTATACACTTATTTTACACTTACACTTCACCACATTGTTTCTGCATATTTATTTTATAAAATTTATCACGAAAATAACTGTAAATAAATATTTAACATTTTACACAAATCTCCTAATTTTAACAATAACAAAAAGGGTTGCAGTTTGACAAGTAATAAGCGTTGCCATATCAGATATTTTGTAAACGAATGAGAAGAACCAAAATAAATAAATACCCCAAATGCAGAAAGCAAATGCCCTATAAAAAGATCATATAAAGATAATATAAAGAAAGTTTATTATATTCACTCTATGTACTATAAGTAAGGGAAATGAAAAGTTCTTTCGTGTAGAAATACTTTCCGCCTTTGGCCGCGCTTCAAAAAAATAACCCTGGTCGAGCCAACACCGGGAGTTATCAAAGAGGGGGAAATGTAAAGTTCTTCCGCAAAGAACTACTTTCTGCTTTGGCGGCCTTAGGCCGCGCTTTAAAAAAATAACCCTGGTCCCCGACCATCACCGGGGGTTATCAAAGAAAAGGTAATACCGAAAGATTTTGCTTTAGTCATAACACCATTATGGTTTATGTATTTGGGTATAACCCTTCTTTTTTCTGTTTATTTTTATTCTTTTAATTTTTACAAAATATTTGATGTTTCAACACTGATTACTTGTCAAACTGCAACCCTTTTTGCTATTTTTTAAACGAAGATTTGTGTAAAATGTTAAATATTTATTTACAGCCATTTTCGTCATAATTTTTATAAAACAAATATGCAGAAACAATGTGGTGAAGTGTAAATGTAAAATAAGTGCAGAATATTAATAAAATATTCAGTATATATTGTGTAAATTCAGAATAAAAGTTGCACTTTTTTCAACTTTAAGTGCGAATATCTCGAAATGTCAGATGTATATATGTATATATATTGTTAATCTGGAGAACCTCCTCTTTCCAACGATACCCATTTTATTACCGAAAGCCTGGGATAGTTTACTAAAGCCGACCCCAAATTTTTGATATTAAGTATTTTTTATTTATATATTATTCATAAAATAAGGATGATATTATACTTTTTCCTTACAAATCAGAAATATGTATTTAATTATTGCGCAAGTATCGAATGAATTTTGAAATGAATTTGTACAAATCAGCGATTTGTCTTTACTAGACGACCGCTTTCAAATAATTTATGAGCTGAAAAAAGCTGACGTGAGGATTGAGTGTTATATGGATACATTAGTTCGTTTATCATTATCAAGTTATTTGCTATTGCCGGCGGAGACAGCATATAAGTCAATGGACGTAATGACGAATTTTTACATATCTTATATAGTATTTCGTTAAAACTTTGTTGGGATAGGGATGTTTTAGTACTAAATTTCTTTCGATTTCTTTTGCTATTATTATTAAACGATCACGGTATAGTAATTGCATATTTTTATACCAAATATTGATTATACGCGAGATAATCATAAAGTGTTAAAATTGTGATGCAAATAGAAAATTATTAGTATTTACTTCAAGAACATTTTGGTGTTTATGCACAACATTAACATAATAAAAACATGTAAAAGTTGGCTAAAACTAATTTCGTAAAGTATTTGCATTAAGTGTGATATATTATCCATACCAATAAGCGCCTCAATGTATTATTAGCTTTTAATTAAAATAATATAATAATAATAATAATAATAAGTATTATGATCGACAACTTACTTAGAGTGACTCACACTACAATTTTGCACATAATAATTATATATTAAAGATTGGGTCTTCAGTAAAGAAATAGTGAATTTGCAAAACTGATTAGAACACCGCTGCTGTGATTTAAGATTCATCAGTTAAAAAAAAATTGACGAAATTCGCTACCGGTGATCAAAACTGTCCATGACCAGTTCAATATTTTTTTACATTGAACAACCCGCCTTGTAATAATTGTAGCCATCGGTTAATATGTGAGATATTATAGCAAAATTAAGTGAATGAAAAATCTTGAGTTGGCTGGCAAATATAGTTGAAATCGATTCAGAAATTACCCCCTCTTCCATATAAAGTGTTTTTTTATTATTCTAGTGCATTTCATGCAGAATAAACGTATTCTTTACTACATCAAGATATAAAAAATTATAAATATTTGCTTCTATCAGCACTCCACGCCTTGAGAACAACCCATAAACTTTTAAAATTAAAAACAGCTGAGTGTAAATGTTTTTTGTTATACATTTAAAGGGGTGACCGTTTAGCAGCATTGTAATTCTCACAATATTCATTTTTTAATAGCATCACATAGTTTAATGTGAAATATAATCATTCTTCTGTCTCGTTAAAGCTATATGTAATGTAATCGAAAAGTAACTAGTCGAATGAATTGAAATAATAAACCCGTGATACCGCGGAGTGATTAACGGAAATGCGTAACAGACGTCCTTAACAAACTTAAAAACAAACTCTTACATATTGGAAATTAATAATGTGCTAGTGTAAATAAGTGAACGACATGTTAAAAAAGCGGTAACGCAACGTGTTCATGAAGTACTGAATGAAAACAAAAAAACTAAAAGTATTCGAGAAATGGTTATACACGAATAATTTAACGAAATATGAAATATCATACAATCAATAACCATGAAAGGACTGTAAAAAATATAATTCCAGTTGAAGAGAAATTTTTTAAAATTAATAAAAACAAACGGAGACGACTCGTGTGTCTTATGTTTTGAAAACAACATGCAACACTTACCGAATTCGCTATATGGTTTCGCAATTTCACTCTTTGTATTTTGGTGTGGAACTTGGTGTGTTCACCTTTTGGCCATTTGCTATGGGTAAGCATAGTTTTACTATTTTTTGTGTGTAGTTAAGAAATTACTGGACAAGTTAAAGTTATATTAAATTTAATATGTATTGAATTGGGGGGATGGGGTCATATGTAGAAGTTCACGCAAGTGAGGAAAGTTTCTGATTGCCATTCACTTGGGAGTGGCCAGGAACGATTCTTTTGCATATGACTCAAGCAGCTCACGACTTCCGGTTTTAGACCAAGTATCCCCTGGGTAGCTAACAGACATCCGTTTGGAGGCGAGCTAAAGTGAGAAGGCGAAGCCCGCTTGTGCGGTTGTGCGTAGGGCTTGGGACCCACCACATAAAAAAATCTCCCCAATGAAAACAAACACCGAGCCTCGGATGAGAAACCCCCCTTTTGATGACGACCCCTGCAAACGTACTAAGGATCATGATTTGAGGGCATGCACCTGGAATGTCCGGACTCTTAATTGGGAAGGTGCCTCTGCCCAGCTGGTTGATGTCCTCATACAACTAAAGGCTGACATCACCGCCGTCCAAGAAGTGCGATGGACGGGACAAGGACGGAAGAAGGTGGGTCCTTGTGACATCTACTACAGCGGCCATATAAAGGAGCGCAAATTTGGTGTTGGATTTGTGGTGGGAGAGAGACTACGTCGCCGAGTCCTGGCATTCACCCCGGTGGATGAACGTCTAGCCACAATCCGCATAAAAGCGAGGTTCTTCAACATATCGCTGATTTGCGCCCACGCCCCAACGGAAGAGAAGGACGATGTGACCAAAGACGCTTTCTATGAGCGCCTAGAACGCACCTATGAGCGCTGCCCCCGCCACGATGTCAAAATCGTGCTTGGCGATTTTAACGCCAGGGTGGGTAAAGAAGGTGTCTTTGGCACAACAGTCGGAAAATTCAGCCTCCATGACGAAACATCGCCAAACGGCCTGAGGCTGATCGACTTCGCTGGGGCCCGAAATATGGTTGTCTGTAGTACCAGATTCCAGCATAAAAAAATTCATCAAGCAACGTGGCTGTCCCCTGATCGAAACACGCGCAACCAAATCGATCACGTTGTGATAGACGGAAGACATGTCTCCAGTGTTTTAGACGTGCGTACGCTCCGAGGACCAAACATTGACTCGGACCATTATCTAGTAGCAGCAAAGATACGCACTCGCCTCTGTGCAGCAAAGAACGCCCGTCAACAAACACAAGGAAGGTTCGCCGTCGAAAAGCTGCAATCACAACAGACAGCCACGAAATACTCTACTCGACTTGCACTCCTGCTCTCTGAGAGCACTCATCAGCATCTCGATATAAGGGAGCTGTGGAACGGCATCTCAAACTCATTGCATACCGCTGCAGCCGAAACAATTGGTCTACGGCAACGCCAAAAAACCAGTTGGTACGATGAGAATTGTCGTTCCGCAGTGGAGAGAAAACAGACTGCCTACCTCGCAACGTTGCGATCGACCACAACACGTTCGGGGTGGGATAGATATCGAGAACTGAAGAGGGAAGCGAGACGCATTTGCAGACGTAAAAAGAAAGAGGCCGAAATGCGTGAGTATGAAAAGCTTGAAAAGCTGGCCGACATGGGTAATGCTCGAAAATTTTATGAAAAGATGAGGCGATTAACAGAAGGTTTCAAGACCGGAGCATTATCATGTAGGGACCGAGAAGGTAATCTGGTAGCGGATGTCCAGAGCACACTGGGATTATGGAGGGAACACTTCTCCGACCTGCTCAATGGCAGTGAAAGTACAACACCAGGAGATGGCGAACCCGATTCCCCAATCGATGACGATGGAATAGATGTTCCATTACCCGACCATGAAGAAATTCGAATAGCAATTACCCGCTTGAAGAACAACAAAGCGGCGGGGGCCGATGGATTACCGGCCGAGCTATTCAAATACGGCGGCGAAGAACTGATAAGGTGCATGCATCAGCTTCTTTGTAGAATATGGTCGGAAGAAAGCATGCCTGACGATTGGAATCTTAGTGTGCTCTGCCCAATCCATAAGAAGGGAGACCCCACAATCTGCGCCAACTACCGTGGTATAAGTCTCCTCAATATCGCATATAAGGTTTTGTCGAGCGTATTGTGTGAAAGACTAAAGCCCACCGTCAACGAACTGATTGGACCTTATCAGTGTGGCTTTAGACCTGGAAAATCCACAATGGACCAGATATTCACCATGCGCCAAATCTTGGAAAAGACCCGAGAGAGAAGAATCGATACTCACCATCTTTTTATCGATTTTAAAGCTGCCTTCGATAGCACGAAAAGGAGCTGCCTTTATGCCGCGATGTCTGAATTTGGTATCCCTGCAAAACTAATACGGCTATGTAAGCTGACGTTGAGCAACACCAAAAGCTCCGTCAGGATCGGGAAGGACCTCTCCGAGCCGTTCGATACCAAACGAGGCTTCAGACAGGGTGACTCACTATCGTGCGACTTCTTCAATCTATTGCTGGAAAAAATAATACGAGCTGCAGAACTAAATAGAGAGGGTACAATCTTCTACAAGAGTGTACAGCTCCTGGCGTATGCCGATGATATTGATATCATCGGAAGCAACAACCGCGCCGTTTGTTCTGCGTTTTCCAGACTAGATAAAGAAGCGAAGCGTATGGGTCTGGTGGTGAATGAGGACAAGACGAAATATCTCCTGTCATCAAACAAACAGTCGGCGCACTCGCGTCTTGGCCCCCACGTCACTGTTGACAGTCATAACTTTGAAGTTGTAGATAATTTCGTTTATCTGGGAACCAGCATTAACAACACCAACAATGTCAGCCTTGAAATCCAACGCAGAATCACTCTTGCCAACAGGTGCTACTTTGGACTGAGTAGGCAATTGAAAAGTAAAGTCCTCTCTCGACGAACCAAAATCAAACTCTATAAGTCGCTCATTATTCCCGTCCTGATGTATGGCGCTGAAGCGTGGACGATGACAACATCCGATGAGACGACTCTTGGGGTTTTCGAGAGAAAGGTTTTGCGCAAGATTTTTGGTCCTCTAAACATTGGCAACGGCGAATACCGCAGGCGATGGAACGATGAGCTGTACGATTTATACGACGACATTGACATAGTTCAGCGAATAAAAAGACAGCGGCTACGCTGGCTAGGTCATGTTGTACGGATGGAAGAAAACACTCCAGCTCTGAAAGTATTCGATGCAGTACCCGCTGGAGGAAGCCGCGGAAGAGGACGACCTCCACTCCGGTGGAAAGACCAAGTGCAAAGTGACCTGGCTTCACTTGGTGTTTCCAATTGGCGCCAAAAAGCAAAAAGGAGGAATGAGTGGCGCGCTCTGGTGGATTCGGCTATAATCGCTTAAAGCGGTTCCTACGCCAAATATATATATATATGTATTGAAACGGCTGTTTCTTGTGTTAACAAAGTTAAAATCGGAGAGACTTAGCATGTATTAGGTTCAACATTTTAAGCCGATATCATTTTTTAAAAGGGTGTCAACGTGATTGGAATGTGGTCAATCTTTGTGAAAGTAGAGAAATAATTACAAAAAAATAAAAAACCAATTTGGCACTAAAATTCACCAAAATTGTATAAACAATTTGTTTGAAACAAATTTGAAGTATTGTGAGCGCAAAGAACAATCAGATATGTTGGAGGAGGCCATTCACTGCAGGGGGTCAATGAAGGTGTTAATAGATCCACTGTGAGTGTCGTTTAGAGCGTGTATAAAACTGTCTGCGTCCGCAGTCTGGCCGGCATATTGATTAAGTTCGTCGAAGTGTTGTAGGAATGATCTCTTGATGCACCTGGGGGCGGTTCTTCTTCCAGCAAGTGACTACATGGGTGATTTCTATGAAAACACCCAAGTAGGAACTGCTTGGCCCCACTGTGTAAATATGTCTCTGGTGACATCAAGAGACATCCTGTAGCTTTTCGGAGTGCGGTGTTTTGACAAGTCTGTAGCTTCCTCTGCTGCGTGTCACTGCATCCAGGCGACCGGAGGATTTTGTTGCGGCTCTGTACTTTAGTGACTATCGCAGTCATGTGCGGAGTGAAGGAGTGCAGACTGTCAAATGTAACTCCCAAAATCTTGGAATTGTGTACTGTCGGAATTGGTGTGCCATCGACGTGAATATTAAGACCTAGTCTGTACTCCTTCGTCCAATTGGTAAAAAGGGTCGCCGTGGATTTAGTGGGTGCGAGTGCCAGGCTCCTCGCAGAGAAGAAGCGAGAAAGTTCGGGGAGGTAGCTGTTCACTTTCGAACACATGTCATCGATGCCAGTGCCCGACGTCATTATAGTACAATCATCTGCGTAGGAGGTAACAGAAATTCCCTCTGGTGGTTAAGGAAGTTTGGAGATATAGAAATTAAACAGTAACGGGGAGAGGACACCGCCTGTGGAACCCCTTGTTTAATTCTCCTAAGTTTCGATATTTTACCTCGAAATAATACAGATGATTGTCGACCGCTCAGGTAGTTCATAATCCATCTCTTCAGCTCCGGAGAAAGTGTTGTTTGTTCGATGTCTTCTAGTAGCGTTGTTAAGTTGACCGTGTCAAAAGCTTTTGACAGGTCCAACGCTACTAGGACGGTTCTCTTACAGGGTGGTTTTTTATTAAGACCATGAACTATCTGGGCGTTTATGACGCTAAGTGCTGTGGTGGTACTGTGCATTTTACGGAAACCATGTTGATGTTCCGCTAGTTTCAGGTGGTACGTGATTGTCGGGAGCAGCAAGGCCTGAGGTGGCTTCACTACTGGGGAAAGGAGAGTTATCGGGCGATAAGACTGGGTCAAGGTCAGACTGGGAGTCATGCTGTCTACTTGAGCTCCTAGGGGCCGTAGGGGCCTTAAGTTGGCCACTCCCTGAGGGTAGCAGCGCGTTGCACGAACTAGGTGCAAGTTGCACTGCCGTAGAGGCAACAGTCGCAGTATTGCGTTGACAGCATGGGGCCATATAACGTGTGGTCCACTCTCTATGAGTCTTAAGGCCTGAACAGGTCTTAAGATGGCTCCATCCATTGCATGTGTTGCACCTAACCGAGGTGGAATTTGGATGGAGCCTTTTAGCGCATACGCAGCAGAAAAATACCTCAGGCCCTGGGTTGGACTCGATGACAGCCCGGAGTAAGAGGATATGGAGCAACCCTGCTGCAAGGCGTTGCTCCAATGACGTACAACTAGACTTAAAACTAATCGATCCAAACAGGGTTAGATCTCCGAAAGGGCAGCCCTTGACCGGAAAACATCTGGGTCAACTCCGGTGGCGTAGAACCGGCTGCGTTGGGAGTTGCAAAATAGTTAACATGCGTTCACATCTAATAATATTAATAACACATTAGATTGAGGGAGTCCAGAAAGCAGTTTGATATAGGATTATGTATAACAAAATTTTGATTAAAAGAATGCAAAATTGAAAAATGTTGCTCTGAAATACATTAATTACATACTTAATATATTAACGCGATTAATTGTTATTTCGTGTTGAAAATATGAAAACATCATTATACCAATTACTAAATCATAATATACATGGTAAAATCATGCAAAATTCCTTAATAGACATTTATATGTAGCTTAGACAATACTAAGCAACATAAATTGTATATATTTAATTATTATAATATATTTAAATTATTTATAATAATTTTCAGCAAATTTAAACTCCACAAGAAGTCATGTAAATGTCACAATGAAACTCCTTTACCAGCAGTTTCTATATTGAAACCACTAATGGGCATCGATCCGAACTTGGAACACAACCTTGAATCATTTTTTACAATGGATTATCCAGTGGTATGTTTAATGGATATCTATATGTTTATATTTCTCAATTTGTTTTTATTTTAGTATGAGTTATTATTTTGTATTGAAGATAGTGTGGACCCAGCTATAAGTACGGTACAAAGTTTAATGACAAAGTATCCGCAAGTGGACGCCACTTTATATATGGGCGGCTCAAAGGTTGGTGTTAATCCGAAAATTAATAATATGCAGCCTGGTTACACGGCCGCCAAGTATGAACTGATCATGATATCGGACAGTGGTATTAAAAGTAATTAATTAGCTTTTACCTAAAAAATCCAAATCAAATAAAATATTTTCTTTTGTCTAATTCTTTGTTACAGTGAAGAACGATACACTCATAGATATGGTAAACAACATGACAGAGAAATATGCGCTTGTGCATCAAATGCCGTTTACATGTGATCGCGAAGGATTTGCCGCTACATTTGAGAAGGTATAATATACTAGCTGTGGCTGATAAAATACTACGGTTTTTCAAAATTATATTCAATAGGTTAGGTGGGTTTCAAAATTTTAAAATTAAAAAAAATTGTCTTATTAAAGAGTACAATGGGTTTACAAAAATAAAATTCTAAGAGATAGAGCCTTTGTAAGTGCCGCCCATTGGGCCGTGTCAGTTTGAAAGTAAAACTTTAAACGGTTATCTCAAAACTAAATTTTTTAAGTCGGTGCACCCGATTACTCGAAAAGTGACGAAGGCGAAAAATTGAAACTCATGCTTGACATACAGTATGTTGTAACGATTTTCGGAGAGAATATTCTGTAGTTGTTGTTGTTATAGCGACATAAAATATTTCAGAAATAAATTTAAAGAATTTCTGCCTATTTGACACTACTTGCCGGATACAAATCCGGGTCCATTTCGGTTACGTAGAACCGTAGAACATATAATGTTATTTTATAGCGTATTTTCTCGAGCAAAAGATAATATTTTTCGCGTTTTAAGTATACTAAATATATGTAAGAAATGCGTGTAATGCTCATTTAATTTGTGTCTTCTTTACAGATCTTCTTTGGTACTGTTCAATCTCGAATATATCTATCCGCTGACTTATTAGGTATCAATTGCCACACTGGCATGTCATGCTTGTTACGCAAATCCGTAATTGATGAAGTCGGCGGTTTAAAAGCATTTGGTTGTTATTTAGCTGAAGATTTCTTTATTGCTAAGGCAATTAGAGACAAAGGCTGGAAAATGCGTATCAGTAATCAACCAGCAATGCAAAATAGCGGTATTTGCGACATAAGTAGTTTTCAAGAACGACTTATACGTTGGGCGAAATTACGCGTAGCTATGGTGCCGACAACAATACTGTTGGAACCGCTTTCTGAGTGCATGGTATTGGGTGCGCTGGCCTCATGGTCGGCGGCGTTACTGTTCAATTGGGATCCGTTAGTATTCTACTTGGTGCATGTACTCACATGGTTTCTATCCGACTGGATATTACTGTCCATTGTTCAGGTAAATTTTAACACTATTTTTTTACATTTTGTTTTTACAACAACAAAAACAACTGTTTATTTTTATTTGCTTTATAATTAACACATATATTTCTTAACACTTCTTCCAGAATGGTTCACTGTCGTTTCATAAGTTTGAGTTTGTTGTTGGCTGGCTTTTCAGGGAGGTGAGTGGGCCTTATCTGTTCCTACATGCGCTTTGGAATCCAGCAATTAGGTGGCGGAGGCGCACTTACAAATTGCAATGGGGCGGCGTCGCGTATGAGTTACCGTCAGGCAATGCAAACATGAGTACAAAACGTTTACTAGTATCATAGCATAAATTGACAAAGCAGAGATATATACATTTAAGTTTAAAGATAGTTTTACTGTTATTTGTTTTTGTTTAGGCATATTCAGTTATTTTATGAATTAGGGTGTATATTTCTTTAATTAATCCTGTATGCTAAGTAGTGTTCTTTATAAGCATATGAAAACTAATCGTAAGTGTCATTATAATATTTAAAGGTAACTTTAATAAATACTGATATATTGATATGACTTATGGGCGATATTTCGCCCACAACTGATATAAATATATATGATTTTATAAAATACAAATTATTACATTTAATTTTATTTGAATACTAGTAAGTAAAGCAAATATAGAGAACGAAGTGTATACTTTAATTTATAGTTGCGTAACAAGCTGCTTTTACATTATTAACGATTTGTAATAAAATGGAAAGTTTCTGGTATAACCATATACGAGTCATTTTTACGATGTCTTCATGGCCAGTAAATGTGGCATGCGAACTACATATTTACAACGGATACATATGTTGGGTCCTATCATTCATTCCACAGCGAATAAGATAACGATACGGAAAAGATTTTCGAACGAAAAATTACATGCAATCATTAATTCCGTTGACAAACTGTCTCCAACACAAAGAGGAAAAGTAAGTGTAAGTTTGAAAAATCAAATTTTCTGAACTTTTTTATGCTGTAAAAAAAGCATTGTAACGGGTGATTTTTTTGAGGTTAGGATTTTCATGCATTAGTATTTGACAGATCACGTGGGATTTCAGACATGGTGTCAAAGAGAAAGATGCTCAGTATGCTTTGACATTTCATCATGAATAGACTTACTAACGAGCAACGCTTGCAAATCATTGAATTTTATTACCAAAATCAGTGTTCGGTTCGAAATGTTTTTATCGACAAATTTTGTTCAGCGATGAGGCTCATTTCTGGTTGAATGGCTACGTAAATAAGCAAAATTGCCGCATTTGGGGTGAAGAGCAACCAGAAGCCGTTCAAGAACTGCCCATGCATCCCGAAAAATGCACTGTTTGGTGTGGTTTGTACGCTGGTGGAATCATTGGACCGTATTTTTTCAAAGATGCTGTTGGACGCAACGTTACGGTGAATGGCGATCGCTATCGTTCGATGCTAACAAACTTTTTGTTGCCAAAAATGGAAGAACTGAACTTGGTTGACATGTGGTTTCAACAAGATGGCGCTACATGCCACACAGCTCGCGATTCTATGGCCATTTTGAGGGAAAACTTCGGAGAACAATTCATCTCAAGAAATGGACCCGTAAGTTGGCCACCAAGATCATGCGATTTAACGCCTTTAGACTATTTTTTGTGGGGCTACGTCAAGTCTAAAGTCTACAGAAATAAGCCAGCAACTATTCCAGCTTTGGAAGACAACATTTCCGAAGAAATTCGGGCTATTCCGGCCGAAATGCTCGAAAAAGTTGCCCAAAATTGGACTTTCCGAATGGACCACCTAAAACGCAGCCGCGGTCAACATTTAAATGAAATTATCTTCAAAAAGTAAATGTCATGAACCAATCTAACGTTTCAAATAAAGAACCGATGAGATTTTGCAAATTTTATGCGTTTTTTTTTTTAAAAAAGTTATCAAGCTCTTAAAAAATCACCCTTTATAAGAATTCGCTTAAAACGCAGTATGCTTCAGTTTTTAACCCTTTTCACCCCGACGTTGCCTGTGAGCAATTTCAGCAGTTTGATATCTTAGAGCAAAAGCTGTGTTCAATATTTTAACTTGATTTTGATTTAAGTGGTCACTTATAGATTAATATATTAAAAATGAAAATCAAAACAGTTAACAACATTCTTTACCGTTATTCACATAGTGCATTAAAGTCGTTGATAATTTGTGAACGAAAATTTGCAAACGTTTGTTAGAATCGATCCAATTATTATAATAATTTAATTCAATGAAAAATGTGTATGCATTTTTGTTCGAAAAGTATTATAGCATTTTTTATGAATTCAAAATCTTCGCTTCATGATTTTTGTATACCATCATGCTCCAATGTTAAAAGCAACCTTCTGTAGCGCCCATAATAAAAGGCGTGACTAGGTAAAATTTTGTTTGTAATCTCTTTGGCATTCTTTTATGGTCCCAATGGAGAAAAAAATTTTAAAACCACAGGAAAACAGTCGGGGTCGAAAGGGTTAATTAGTTAGCTAGTTTCCCTTGCTTAGTCACTTAACATGTATGATGAAGACTAAATTCAATTGGCTATAAATTGCAACAATTGGTATCTTGTTAGTGGTACTTGTTGTGGGTAACTTAGTTATTTGTGAACAACCAAAATTTTTAAAGACTTAAATCCTGACTTCCTGAAAATATAAAATGAGCAAATGTTTAAAACAGTTTACTCGGATTGTGCTTATATATTGATCGATGATTCCAACGGCCCACAAACCACACTGCATAAAATTGCGGCTCTTGAATCTCTGAGAGGAACCTGACTCTTCGTACCAAATTCGGCAATTTTACTTGTTTACCTATCAATTGAGACAGAAATGGACTTCAACGTTAAACAGAATTTGGGTCGAAAACGTCGGATCTGCTGGTTACGCTTTCAATTTCTCAATGCACAGATAAACTCTCACTGTCTTATAGTTAAATAAGAAAATAGGGTTAAGAATTGGCAAACGTAATCGGTGCAAATGCATTTATTGTCGTTTCGTCGTGTAACATAAAGCGAAAGAATAAAAACATTTCTAAATTATTCATACTTTTGTCTTTATTTGGAACAACTTACAATTTCTTTCTATTAGTCAAAATATTACCTTACCCTATCCGTTTTATAGCTTGAGAATAATTTTTAAAACAATTTTTTTGAAAACTTTTAACTTTAATTAACTTAATTTTCCAACAATGGCATTCGTTTTCTGTTTTTGTTTTTAAGTTTATAGGTTATAGACAACTGTTTATCGCCATGTTTTAGCTTAAGCGCAAAAGCCTATGCGCATAAATAGCTATGTTCTTCTAATGTATTTAGAAATATTTTCTATATGTTCATTACTTATTGAAAATAGCTAGGTACAATTTCGAGACAATTTAATTTATTTGTGTTAATCTACATTATGTCTATATCGACGCAAGCGGGCACTATTTTCCAGTTTGGGAGCACCAGGTGGCGGTATAATATCATTACGTATCTTATCAGAAGACTTGAGATCTGTACCCACATTATACAATAACTCTTCCTCATTCTGCCGTATTTCTTGATTTTGCATTTCTCTTTGAGATTGTTGGTGTTTCATGGAATTTAAATTTTGTATATTAACTTTAACACTATTTTCGTGACTCCTTGCGGGTTGCGTTAGCACTTGCAGCTCTTCACTGTTATCTGACGAGTTATCCTCAAAATTTCCCAGTAAAATTGTTGGCACACCACGTTTTCTGTGAAAATAATAAAAAATAATCAGCTTCTTCGAGTATGAGTCCTGATTAGATGCCTTACCGACTAGTGTGACGGGAATGTGGCCTCGCAAAGCGCAGGTTTAATTGACAAGGATCTGTGACATATTTGTGCGACTCCCGCCTTTTCCGTAAAGCTGAAAATACAAATTACATATATAATTGGTCTTAAAAAACGTTCGAAAGAAACCATTTTACAGATGATTAAATTTATGCTTTAAATCAAATATATTTGTTTGTTACAGGTCGAACGTGCACCGGTAGAGAAGGCTATCGAAAATGCTTTTGCCTGAACTAACCTGATAAATTTTGAAAATCGCTATTTATTTTTACAATACCTTAAATATTGGAAAAGACCCCCAACAAACAGATCTTCAACCAACACTTTTTCGCCGACATTAACCCACTTAAGCTCTTTGTAATGCGAGTCCAAATGCTTCGTCGATTAGTGATCTTATTTTTATACTCTCGCAACAAAGTTGCTAAGGAGAGTAAAATAGTTTTGTCCACATAACTTTTGTTTGTAAGTCCTAAAACTAAACGAGTTAGATATAGGGTTATATATATCAAAATGATCAGGGTGAAGAGTAACGTTCAAATCCGGATGTCTGTCTGTCCGTCCGTGCAAGCTGTAACTTGAGTAAAAATTGATTTAATGAAACTTGGAACACGTGTTCCTTGACACCATAAGAAGGTTAAGTTCGAAGATGGGCGAAATTGGACCACTACCACGCCCACAAAATGGCGATAACCGAAAACTTATAAAGAGCTATAACTAAGCCATAAATTAAGCTATGAACTTAAAATTTGGTACAAAGGACCGCACTATGAAGTGGGATATTTGGATGGAATTTTCTTTGGGAAAGTGGGCGTAGAACCGCCCCCTACAAAGTTTTTTGTATATATCACGCAAACTACTATTGCTATGTTAATATAAACATTCAGGAGTCGTTTTTTCAGGCATTTCTTTATATAGTCCAAAAATGGAGAAAATCAGATTATAACCACGCCCACCTCATATACAAAGGTTACGTTGAAAACTACTAAAAATGTTTTAATTCAGTAAGGAAAATAAACAGAAGCCATAAATTTCATTATAAAGAAGGCACAGAAGAGCTGCATTCAAAATTGTACACAAAATTTTAAATGGGCGTGGCTCCGCCCACTTTTGGGTCAAAAACCATATCTCCGAAACTACTCGACCAATTTCAATTAAATTCGGTTTGTAATATTTCCCTTGCATCCCAATTATATGTTGTGAAAATAGGCCAAATTGGTTCACAACCACGCCTACTTCGCATATACCAGAACTTTGAAGCCGATCTGAACCGTTTACTTTACAATATATAAAGTAAGCACTAGTGAAGATGTCGGAAAAGAACTTTGCACAAATACTACATTTATATTGTGGCATGGTCATCGTCGAAATCCGACCATACATTTTCAAGGCTCCATGCATCGTACAAGAGGACCTCAGGGCTCCAATTCTTGTTTTTTTTACCGAAAATATAGGTAAGTCTCTCAGGTATTTTGAAGAAATTCGGAGGGAATATCTTTCTTTTAATAATATGTCTCCGTGCTTAAATACGTGAAATCGGGTCATAACTTAACCTAACTCCCATATACCTAATATTAGGGTTTCCAACATTCAATGGAGTTTAAACCATATATGCCGAATATGTCGGTCAAATTGTTTGTTATATTAATAAAATTAAATAAATAAATTGCGAGAGTATAAAATGTTCGGTTAAAATGAACTTAGCTCTTCCTTACTTGTTATCTTATACATTTTATGTGGATTCAGCGGACTCTACATTACCTCTTTGCCTCGAGTAGAGTTTAACATAGCTTTAAATGAAATTATTTACCAATTCATGTTGTTTCACAAACCTGGTGTTAAATCCGTCAAACTTGGGTTTTGATTTACGTTAATACATTTCACATCATTAGCAGCAGTTCTGTTTATACAGTTCTCCCAGTTTTTATCATTATTACTCGAATTCGACGCGGATTCTGGTATTGTTGTTGCTACGGAGTATGAACTTTTGCCCACCAGCGCTAGTGCTGATGTCATATCTGAACCGGACCAGGAAGCACATTTCGCTTGCCGTATATTCGGTACCGGTATTTTACTGGCCGGTATGGAAATTAAACTGGAAATTTCATTATCCTTAGCATCATTTAATTCTTCCTCACACACAACTTCGCTGAAACCGGCACGACTACCGCCAACTACGTTAGTGTGTTGAGAACTGCTTGTTGTATTCGTTGAGACATCAGAAGCATTGACAATACTTGTACGGACTACAGATAAAACACCTTCTGTTTCATGCTTAACGTCATAAATGTCTTCATTTTTATTTGGTGTATTCAAAGGATAACAATCAGTTTTCTTTTCAGCGGCACCACTTCTATTCATTAAATCGCGGAATATCATTGAATGTGGCGCACCTATCATATTACATTGATTGGTTTGGCTTGGTAATTTCTGGGTTAACACACGCGCTGTAGCAGGTCTGCTGCCATTATCATTAGCTTCTGGGTGGACAACAGTAATAGCGGTATCTTTGATAAGTTCAGTTGGGACTACATCGTACATTAAGTTTTCCTTGGCGTGCGGTTTTTCTGAACACAAAAAGAAGAAAAATTAGTAAAACTGTTAGAAAAGAACTGTTTCTAGGTGCATTTTGTAAGTTTTGCTACAATTAAAAAATATATCCCACTCGTCAATACTTCACATCCAAAAAGTATTAAACGAAGAAAAGTAAAAAAATTAGAATTGCAAAGATATTAAAAAAAATTAGTCATACTCAAAGTATTCCAACTCCAAGGCACCCATAACACTAGTCATGACGATGGGAACTATTCCCAACAGAAAGGGAGTTATTTATCCCTCTGGGCGTCAAAGGTTATTTTCTCAATTCGACTTGATTTGTTAAACTTTTATTTCTAATTACTTGTTATAACTTTTAGTGCCATTTTAGGTCTAAAATTTCTAAAAAGCGTTGTAGGGAATATCATTTGAGCGATGAAGAAACTGTTCAAATACTTACGGATAGACGAAGAAGACATTCCGTTTCTTAAGTATAACAGTGTAACACTAATAATTTATATTGAAACTGTGGAACAAGGATCCAACCTCAATATTAATTGAATCCCATCATTGAGGACCCAGGAATACTAAAATTAAAATGTAAGTATAATTCAAAGCATCACATTTGGTAGCGGCATATTTAGATGCAATTTTTCAGGAAATGTGGGTGTGACCCCGACTCCTACTAAGTTTTACGTACATAACTCATCTCTGCTAAAGCTATATTAAGCTACTTTCATTAATTCATACCATAAATTGATGAAATCGGTTTATAACCACACCTACTTCGCATACAAAGTTTAAGTTGAAAGCTACTAAACGTTCTTTAATTGGGTAAAAAATACCAATTCTTTTCAAGGCAGCAAATAACGCACATGAACGCTTCAGTGCTTGTGACTAATGGTATCGGCAAATCTCTTAGAAACGAACTTATTTGTTTTTCATTTTTATACTCTCGCAACAAAGTTGCTAAGTTGCTATATATACCAAAGTGATCAGGGTGAAGAGTGGAGTTCAAATCCGAATGTCTGTCTGTCCGTCCGTCCGTCTGTGCAAGCTGTAACTTGAGTAAAAATTAAGATATCTTGATGAAACTTGGCACACTTATTTCTTGGCACACTTATTTCTTGGCACCATAGGAAGGTTGCTTTCGAAAATGAGCAAAATCGGACAACTGCCACGCCCACAAAATGGCGAAAAACGAAAACACATAAAGTGCCATAACTAAGCCATAAATAAAGCTATGGAAATAAAATTTGGTATGAAGGATCGCACTATGAAGGGGCATATTTGGATGTAATTTTTTTGGGGAAGTGGGCGTGGCCCCGCCCCCTACTAAGTTTTTTGTACATATCTCGCAAACCAATAGGGCTATATAAACCAAACTTTCTGCAGTCATGTTTTTTTAGCCTTTTCCTAATGCAGTCCAAAAATGAAAAAAATCGGATAATAACCACGCCCACCTTCCATACAAAAGTTAGGTTGAAAAATACTAAAAGTGGGTTAACTCATTAACGAAAAACGTCAGAAACACTAAATTTCACATAAGAAATGGCAGATGAAAGCTGCACTCAGATTTTTTACAAAGTAGAAAATGGGCGTGGCGTCACCCACTTATGGGTCAAAAACCATATCTCAGGAACTACTCGATCGATTTCAATGAATCTTGGTTTGTACTAGTTTCCTTACATCCCAATGATATGTTGTGAAAATAGGCCAAATCGCCTCACAACCACGCCTACTTCCTATATACCAGAACTTTGAAGACAATCTGAATCGTTGACTTTGCAATATATAAAGTAAGCACTAGTGAAGATATCGGTGCAGAACTTTGCACAAATACTATGTTAATAGTGTGCCAGTCCCATTCTAAAGATTGCCGAAATCGGACCATAGGTTTTTAAGGCCCCATATATCGAACACGAGGACCTCGGTGCTTCTAACCTAATATTATGGTTTCCAACTTTCAATGGACTTTATACAATATATATGACGAATATGTGAGTCAAATTGTGTATTATATAATATAAAAAATAAAGTTAAATAAATAAATTGCGAGAGTATAAAATATTCGGTTACACCCGAACTTAGCCCTTCCTTACTTGTTTTTTTTTCAATTTGCACATTTCTTTTGAATTTTTTCAAGTCTTTTTTAACTGTTTTTTTTTTATTTTATGTGAATTTAAACTCATTCTACACATATCTTCTTCGTGTAGTTCTTTAATCCGAGTACTTACAAATCCCCGATGTTCGTTATTTAAAATGTAAAAAATTGTTTGTTCGTTATAAGCGGTTTTTGTTAAAACGAATATACGTTATTTCGGAAAACTACTGTATTATAAAACACAAACTCAACAATTCGTTAATTTTACAAATATAAATTATAAAATTAATCGCTTATTTACTTACTAGCTGACCCCACAGGCTTTGCCCTGCGTGAAATTATTTGTTTTGAAAAGGAAAGAAAGTTGAATTTAGATTGTATTGAAAAGCATTTATTTGCGATTTTTCTACATTTTTTTCCAATGTAACGCAGCTTGATAAACAACATTTTTTGTTTTCTGTTCGGGAGCGTAAATATACAGAGAAGATGGTTTTTCAACTCGTGAACACTCCACATATAGCTGACCGTATGAAAAACATGGCATTTCCAGATTTATGCCACACATTTCCAGAGCGAATGTCTGTGTGACTTGTTGATTGACATCGCAAATGCAAGTTTCAGTGGAAACTAATACGTTTGAACTGAAATGGCAAATCGTTGGAACTCAGACGAATTGGTGGAATCAAGCATTCTGCCCCTCGTAAGTCCATTTCAAAATTCTTGCAACTATCACATTATTCGATAGCTGCGTCACAATCAGGGTTTAATTACACAGTTTCGACATAATTACATAATAATGACGAATCCAACTTTAAGATGTAAATGATGCGGCGGCATGTCAAGCAAATCCAAAAAATTTAGAAATTCAACACACAAATCTCACTTGAGACATTCAATTCATCCACCGTTGTTGATTTTGGAATAACAGGAAGTATTTGTCGAAAATCGCCAGCTAACGGTATCATTGTGCAACCAAAGCGACGATTATTATTCCACAGATCTTTCATTGTTCTGTCTAGAGAATTGTACTTATCTCATACTATCAGTTTACAATTCTTCAACACTTTTGCCATAGCTTGCCTTGCAAACAGGTGTTACATTGATTTGCATGTTTAACGGAAGCTTCAGTGCGGAATGTGCCGTTCTTCCAACTTCTAGTAACGTTGCAGCAATTCCAGTAGATGCGAGAGCCAACGCAATGCCATTTTGAAATCGTATTGTTGCCAAAATCAATATTATCTGTTCCGCCGTTGTTGTCAACTTAAATATAATTCTTTTATTATTATCTTTCTAGCAAATTTTCAATATTTGTTTACTTTTGTACTTCCACGTATATTTCAATACTAAAACAAGTAAGGAAGGGCTAAGTTCGGGTGTAACCGAACATTTTATACTCTCGCAATTTATTGATGTAATTTTATAAAGACAACACAATTCGACCCATATATTCGGCATAAAGTTCAATAGAATAACGAAAATCATCATAAATAGTATATGGGGACTGAGGTAATTCCTAAACCGATTTCACTCGTTTTCACCACCAAGATACAACGTATCGAAGACTATACGCTCACTTAATTTAATATTACTTATAATTAGGTATATGAGATCTGGGGGAAGTTATGACCCAATTTTTACCATTTCAGGTACAGAGAGAAACTGTTATAAGAAAAAAATTCAGAGGGAATGAATTACATTAAAATATCTGAGGGATTTACCTATATTTTCGGTGAAAAATTAACCTTAGGCACTGAGTTCTTCATGTTTGATATCAGGGGCCTTGAAAAGTCATGGTTCGATTTTGACAATTTTTCCACAAGTGATGTCACAGCTCAAATACAGTATTTGTGTAAAGTTTTATTCCGCTAGCTTCATTGGTTCCTTATGAATACATTATAAAGTGAACGAATCAGATGGAATTCAAAATTGGGTTATATGGGAAGTAGACGTAGTTGTGAACCGATTTCGCCCATATTCCACCCGTGTCATCAGGGTGTCAAGAAAGTGTTATGTACCGAATTTCATTGAAATCGGTCGAATAGTTCTTGAGATATGGTTTTTGACCCATAAGTGGGCGACGCCACGCCCATTTTCCATTTTGTAAAAAAATCTCAGTGCAGCTTTCTTCTGCCTTTTCTTATGTAAAATTTGGTGTTTCTGACGTTTTTCGTTAGGGAGTTAACCCACTTTTAGTAATTTTCAACCTAACCTTTGTATGGGAGGTGGGCGTGGTTATTATCCGATTTCTTTCATTTTTGGACTGTATAAGGAAATGGCTAAAAGAAACGACTGCAGAAAGTTTGGCTTATATAGCTTTATTGGTTTGCGAGTTATATACAAAAAACCTATTTGGGGCGGGGTCACGCCCACTTTTCCAAAAAAATTACATCCAAATGTGTCCCTCCCTAATGGGATCCTATGTTCCAAATTTCATTTTCATAACTTTATTTATGGCTTAGTTATGACACTGTATAGGTTTTCGGTTTCCTCCATTTTGTGGGCGTGGCAGTGGACCGATTTTGCCCATTTTCGAAAGCAACCTCCTCAGGGTGCCAAGGAACATGTGTTCCAAGTTTCATTAAGATATCTTAATTTTTACTCAAGTTATCGCTTGCACGGACAGACGGACAGACGGACGGATTTCAAATCTACTCGTCATCCTGATCATTTATGTATATATAACCCCATATCTAACTCTTATATTTCTTGGTGACACAAACAACCGTTATGTGAACAAAACTATGATACTCTGTGCAACAGGTTGCGAGAGTATAACAAATAAGGAAAGGCTAAGTTTGGGTGCAACAGAACATTTTATACTCTCGCAATTTATTGCTATAGTTTTATTAAGATATCACACAATTTGACCCATATATTCGGCATAAAGTCCAATATAATAACGAAAAACATCATTATATTAATTATCACAAAAACGGTACTCACGGACTTTTTTTAGATCATTAAAAAAGAAATAATTCTTTCATACATAACTTTTGTGTATCTTGAACCGCTTTGGTAGCGCAAGGAACGGAAGCCCTCAAAGATAAATAATTTCCCCCGTTTTTTACACATTTACCACTGTTTCTTCGCTCTATCGCTATTGGTCGCAGCGTGATGCTATATAGCCAGTAGTTTCGGAGATTAGCGCGTTCAAACAAACAAACAAACAAACTCTTCAGCTTTATAATATTAGTATAGATAACATACCTTGCGCTATAACACGTATTTCCAAACGTCCATTGACACAGTTCTCACTTGGTGTAAATTTGCTACTGGCGCTAGCATCTTGACGATTTTCAAAATTTTTGCAAGCTTCTAGTGTCGATTTAAATGTTTCACAATAGTCTCTGGATAAAGGCACTGATGTCCTTTGTACGGTGTTTGCTTCCATACGCCATGTCATGACCTTAAAATCAAGTAGCTGGAAAACATCTTTCATTGCCGCTGCTCTATGGTTATCGCGAAAAAACACATTCGGCAAACTGTTGTAAATCTTCTCATCTTCCCGTTCAATTAAATTCTCATGGCAAGCTGTTACAACTTTGTTGGGTGTTAAACCTTTCTCCGACAAGGGAACGACCGCTGGTATGGTGTCACGTACGCAAACATTTCTACTTATATCCATACGAAAGGCCTGGAAGATAAAGTTTAATGAAAACAAATACTATTCCAAGTAAATCCTAAAACACTTACTGTGTTATCAAATGCAGCCTGATGTATAATAGGCGGTTTTAAGTCTCTACGCAGTACCGTACACATGACAGGATCAGACCAGCAACGGGGTATAATTTCTCTTAACGTCGTATCGTTCTTAATTTCAGTCATATTTATGTTACACCTGGAGAGATTGTAAATAATGTTATTTATATTACATATTTTTGAGCAAATGAATTGTGTATAATGTATGTACATATGAACTCTGTTGCTATTTTTATAAGCGTTTGTTAAATTCGACAATGCTTTCAAGGCATTTGGAACACATTCATTGATTTTTGTTTCAGATATATTTCATTAGATCATTAGACGAATAATCGTCTAAAATAAAAAAGCCGATATATAAGTTCCATTATTATTTTGCGTCTTTTCTCGCTGAATTAGATTTTGTCTGTCAATATCAGTTGGAGCAAGCATTTACAGCAATAAATAGTAAACAAATTATTAAAATGACTCCAAATGGATAGCAAACTACGATTGAATCGAGACAATGAATGGTGAAATTGCATTTTGAAAGGCAAAACTGTTCGAGAAATCGCTGAATTAGAAAACAATTTAAGAAAATCGCCTATCCATAACATTAGTAAGAGATGCCGTGATAAGATTCGGCGTAAAGCATCAAGAAGGGCAAAATCAAAATTTAACTCTTTTTTGAAATAAAAAAAAAACTGGGACAATATACATAAATAATAGGTATAAAGTCCAACGTATTAGTATTGCTACTACTTTGTGTGCTGCCCCTTGGCATCAATAAGAGCCTGGTGTCTTCTATGCATGGAGTTTAAGAGATTTCTGTTTACTTACTCAGCATACTAGTCCAAATATCTTGAATGACTTGGGACGTATCGATTACACTGTACAACGCTCGGCTGGGTATTGGGCCAAATAATATTTTCCGGGATATTGAGTCGTAAGTAAAAAAAAAATTATTCTCTGATTTCCGAAAAAAGAATATTTTAAAAAATTATTAATAATTACAGGATATATACCATTTATTTATTATTAATATCCAGTAATAATATTTTTTTTTAAGCCCTATTTTCTAACTTTTAATCCAAATAATAATTTTTGTTTACTTATGATCCAATATCCTGGAAAAAATTTGTTTGGTCCAATATTCAGAAAAAAGTCAATTTTGTCGTATAGTGTTATGTATAGGCCTTTTTATTCGGTTCCAACGAATGTGGCATTATCAAACAACACCTTTGTGACATTATTCAGAGATTTTGCACTTCTATATTCCCTATTTCGCGAGCTTGTTCGAAAAAGTGAGATCCGAGACATCTTGGATTATTTTTCACTGGTCCTTCCTTACCAATTAAAACTGTTTTACTTTTTATTTACTTCTTGTGCTCTGTTTGGTACCTATGTACTTAGAAATTATAATTTTTTGCATCGGTTATCTCTTTATTTAAAAATCTGCTTTGTAACTGTATCTTAACAACAAAATTTGCAACAAATATTTTCTTTCATAAGAAAAGCAACCTCTATATGCATCATGGTGCGAGGGTATAAATTTATGTTTATGACAATATTTGTTATAGCGATAACATTCTGATTACACTAATTATTGAATTAAATTCAATAGTTAACATAGTCACGTAGTTTTATTAAATTAACCTAAATAATAGCATGTTAACATACATTTATTTTTCTAAAATTGTGATAATTATTCACGTAACAATATACGATATAAAGCTAACGAGAGGAACGGAAATAAATACACTGGAAATATTTTGAGGTCTGGAGAGAAGATTTCTTCCAATCGCACCTATGCTGAGTGCAATATACTACCCAAATTGTATTTAGGTAACTCACATAATATCCGACGTACATATGGTATATGGGTTCCATTTGGATAGCGAACATTTCGCCCAATTTCGATGTCATCTCAGTTCAAGGAATATATTAAAGGCAGTGAAGGCTTTTATAATTTGTTTGAAATTATTGCTTCTTTGTTAATTTCGTAATTTCGTATTTATCTTGAAGCACCGTTATATATGTATATTAGTATATGGGGAATATGCGTCTTATATTATATATTTAAGGTGTAATAATATTTTCTTACTCCCTTTGTATTGGCTTCTTTGTACGCAAATGTTCCTTGCCGCGTAAGGATACTTCCGCACGAAAATCTTTTGATTTTGCACAGTCTATCCCTTGATTCGATTCTGTAGCATTCACAGCACTTGTAGCTACCGTAGCAGCTTGTTGTTTTGGTACTCTAGTATCTTCAAATAAATTCGACTGCGATTCGTTAACAACTTTCGCTGCTGACCGATGGTCTGGGCTCTGGAAATATATATAATATGTATACATCTTAGATTAGAAGATAACATATGTATATTAATTTTGAGTTGACTAAATTTAAATAATATTGTTGACATTTTTTGGGAATGTGGGCGTGGACCCGCCCTTTGTCAAGTTTTTTTGATGAAATCAATTTATAACCACGTCTACCTCCTACACAAAATTTAAATTGAACAAGTAAGGAAAGGCTAAGTTCGGGTGCAACCGAACATTTTATGTTCTCGCAATTTATTGCTATATTTTTATTAAGATCACACACAATTTGACCCATATATTCGGCATAAAGTCCAATAGAAAAACGAAAATCATAATATATATTATATATGAACCGATTTCGCTCATTTTCATCACCTACATACATAATATATGAGAGTATACGCTCACTTAATCTGGCTAAGATATGTCACATATTAAGCGATTTATAAGCTATTAAGCCCATCGTATTTTTGAAAATCCTATAATTTGATATATGAGAGCTAGGGGAAGTTGTGACCCGATTTTAACCATTTCTGGTACAGAGACACATTACTAGAAAAAAACAATTTCCTCTGAATTAAATTGAGATATCTGAGATATTTACCGATATTTTCGGTGAAAAATTACCATTATTCTTTATATTCGATATCCGGGGCATTGAAAAGTTATAGTCCTATTTCGACAATTTTGTCACAAATGATGCCACGACTCATATGCAGTATTTGTGTAAAGTTTTATTTCGTTATCTTCTTTGGTTCCTTATGTATATTTTATAAAGTGAAGGAATCAGATGGAATTCAAAAATGAATTATATGGGAAGTTCTCGTGGTTGTGCACCGATTTCGTCCATTTTCCACGCGTGTCATCAGGGTGTCAAGAAAATATTGTATACCGAATTTCATTGAAATCTGTCGAGTAGTTCCGGAGATATGGTTTTTGACCCATAAGTGGTCGATGCCACGCCCATTTTCCATTTTGTAGAAAGTTCTGAGTGAAGCTTCTTTCTGCTATTTTTTCTGTAAAATTAAGTGTTTCTGACGTTTTTCGTTAGAGAGTTAACCTACTTTTAGTAATTTTCAACCTAACCTTTGTATGGTAGGTGGGCGTGATTATTATCCGATTTCTTTCATTTTTAGACTGTATTAAGAAGTGGCTAAAAGGAACGACATGGTTATATAGCTTTATTGGTTTGCGAGATATATACAACTGATTTGGGGGCGGGGACTCGCCCATTTACCCAAAAAATAACATCCAAATATGCCCCTTACTAGTGCGATTCTCTGTTCCAAATTTTACTTCCGTAACTTTATTTATGGCTTAGTTATGTCACTTTTCTATATCGTATGGAGGCGACCAAAAAATATCATATTACACTTATGAATTGCATAAATCATGTAACAAAGGCATGGGATACAGACGTGAAGAGCCAAACCAAAGCAAACTGCATCAAACAAAATCATAGAATAAAAGTTTTAATATATGAACATAAAACTTTATGCGAAGTAAAAAAATAAAACTGGGTATAAATCTATATTTTACAGCTTTTGGAAAAGTTTAATGTTTTAATGAAAATTATATAACTCGAAGTCTCTTTAACTCGAAGTTTTTTTGTGGATTATGGTGATTCGAGTTAGAAAGTTCCACTGTGTAATGATTTTTATTATTTTAATGGACTTTATGCCGAATATGTGGGTCAAATTGTGTGTAATGTTAATAAAATTAATTAAATAAATTGCGAGCATAAAATATTCAGCTTCACCCGAATTAGGCCTTCCTTAATTGTGTATGATATACATTGCTTTGTAAGAAATAAATATAGCTACTTATATATACAGGCTGTCAACATTTATTTTAACGCCTCGAAGATGTAAACAATCAAATATCCAGCTTAATGATGGATTACCTGTGGTTCTTGTTTCCATTCGTTATCAGTGGTATCTTCCGAATCATCAAACTGACTCTTCCACTGCGATGCCAAAGTAAGCGCACCGCCACCTTTGGTCACTTGTTGCAACGCCGACACGTTTTCGTCATCGATCAGAGCGAATTGCGTCATGGAATGGTCACCAGCTGCACCACAGCCATTGCTGCTGCGTGTTAAGCCACCACTACCGAAACGGGATGCGCTTCCGCTGGAAGCCAAAGCTGGTCGCAAATTAGAAGCTGTTGTTGAACGACACTTTGTGGCTGGTGCGATATAAATCTGTTGTTGTTGTGGTACTCCGCCGGTCGTTGCCATTTGAGTAATGCTATGCACAACAGCTTTTGGCGGACCTACAGCAGTATCAAAAGAAAATGGCGTTGCATCATGGGCGTGCGAAGATGCACTTTCATTTAATATGAAACAACCGCTACCCACTGCTAGATCGTATGCACTCGAATTTCCTATAAAGATGATCAATTGTTAGTAATTAAAAATGCAACAAGCAATGACTAATCAAATAAAGTTAAGTTAGTTTAGTTAATATACCTAATGAAATCGGTTCACTTAATTTTGTTGACACATAGTGACCGCTATTCAGCAATTTTGTGTGTGTTAGGAACCCCATCGACCAGCGCTGAGCAGAGAGTTCCATGGTCCTCTCAATGAAATCCATAAGATAGACCACAACCCAGCGTCTGTTTGCCATTACGAAATGACCTCAATGCGTTTCTTAGTAGTGGAGATATGGCGGTGGAAAATTACGTCGCATTCTTTAGTTCTGCATGCAATTAGGACCTGTAGAGGTTCTAACCATTTACAACACCAAAGGGCAGCGATAAACAACTCTGGGGGACTCTGCAGCTCTCTGAAATCAGGGCATCATTCAGAAAACTTTTCAACAAGGCCCCTTTGGAGAGTGGCAACTACCAACCGGACGTTGCACAATATGTGACTCGCGGTTTACAAGTACGACGTAAAGAGGACTAATAGGTCTTCTTCGAAAAAACCGAAATACAACTTTCCAAGGTCCCAGATATCGGACATGAGAACTTAAGTGCCAATGAATACTTGTTTACTGAGAATACCGGTAAATCTTTCAGATATTAAATAGAAATTAATGGGGAATCTTTGTTTTCTGATAATGTATCTCTGTGCTTGAAATCAGGTAACCTCCCCTAGCTCCCATATACAAAATATTCGGTTTTTCAAACATAATGCTTTATACCGTATATATCGGTTTACAAGCGACATGATATAACTTGGTGATTTAAATAGTTGAAATCGGACCAGGAATTACTCCAGCCCACATACCCTATATATAATGGACCAAATCATTGAATCATATTACATTGAAATCGAAACCGTAATCGAAATTTAGTTATTCGGGTGGGGTTTATGTCGAACATATGGATCAAATAGTGTGTTACCTCCAGTTGCACCCTAACTTAAAGCTTCTTTATATTTCCATTTTTATTTCGTTAATATTGCAACAGTCGGTAGTAAAAATTAGTGATATGAGTATGTACCCTCCAACAGCATTAATATAAAGAATGTTAGCTTCATTTAAGATGTAAATGAATGAATCCATGACTTACATGTTATAATATTCCAAAAATTATTGTAATCCATTGTCGTGGAATACCGAATATTCTAAATTTCGACAAAAATATATACGAAGTTTTGACAAAAGTTTAAAACATTTATCGATCTTTAACACACCATTAGAGGCATCACAATAATGCGGCATTAGGTACATACCAATATCTATAGTTTTACTACTGAATAGTATCATGCTAATTGAAAAATTCTCGCTTAATTTTAGTTATGCATCTTCTAGCTATAACTGAACTAAATGGACGAAGTTTAATAGCAGGAGAAGTAAACCATTTTAAAGTAAATCATTTTATTGCAGTATGGGACTGGGGAGAATGGCTGAACTGACTCGAAGCAAAGCAGTTTTATTAAGATAACTCACAATTTGACCGACATACTCAGAATAAAGATGGTCGCAGTAGTTCATGGACCGATTTGATGTTTGTATCACTTAATTTTATATGATATCCTAATTATTGGGCGATATATGCAATATAAAACTGACCAACGTTTTGTAATGATTTAGAAAATATATATATATATATTATTAAATATATGGGGGCCAGAAATAGTAGTGCTTAAGATTAATAGTTTAATTGTAGTCCTAATATTTAAGTTTATTCCTAATTGTTATATAGGAATGGCAATGCCTTATCTATGTTTACTTTGTTATTTTTCTTTTACCATCCACTTCTGTTTGCTATGATATTTGTTTACGAGAATTCAATGTTACGGTATTTTAAATTCCTAAAAACTACCATAAATAGTGCAGGACATACATGCACTACTCCTTCACTTTTCTGATGTCAAGCAATACGGTCAAACCGTCAAATAAAGTAAGATCATATTGGAACTCTACTCGCTGTAAAATAATAACTTAACAGGTAGTATTGTATCTTATAATTTAATTGAAATTTAACCGTTTATTCTCCTGAGCCGTACAGTTATTGAGACCAACCCGGAGCTCCGCCACGATTTCAAGATCGTAGCATTCTCATGTAGGAACTAAGGAGCTAATGTGGTCACTGATGTCATAAAATACGAAAATGACAAAATGTTATATAGAAAAGACACAAGTTGAAAACAATATTTGGAAAACCAGTTGAAAAAGCGTTGACATTTCTCGTATTAAACACGGTTCCTTGCTGAAGGTTAGAACTGTTCTGCTCTATAGTTATTTACACACCAATGGGCGTCATCAGCTTACGATTTCGCAAAATTATTGGTGAGTATTTTAACTGTATGTGTATATTTGTAACAAAGATCTCGCTCGAGTCTTGTTTTGTTTTCAGTAAACTATAGTATCAAATTCTTAAGTACCAAATTTTTAATATAAGCGCAACAGAAATACATATACCTTTTATAAATGGTTCTGTTGCATTCACGTTCTTATTAAAATTTGATTCTCCATCGTCATTAG
The DNA here is from genome assembly GCF_028554725.1 of Zeugodacus cucurbitae. Taxonomy (NCBI): domain Eukaryota; kingdom Metazoa; phylum Arthropoda; class Insecta; order Diptera; family Tephritidae; genus Zeugodacus; species Zeugodacus cucurbitae. The sequence continues at coordinate 29,210,402 of NC_071672.1, read as the reverse complement.
TAACGTCAGATCTTTGTATTTTTTTCGGCGAGTCATCACATCTAAAGCCGCACTGGCCTTCAACAGTGTTTTGGTAATTAAGGTGATCGTCTGCTATACTAGTAGAATCAATAATGAGTGCATCTTCTTTCGGCAAACGCGATTGCAGCGACGTAGTATTCGCTCCAACTACTTCATCACAGCCAACAATTTGAGCCTGGCGGAGAAAAATATTTCATATTAAAATTATTAAGATACGAATTATAATCTATACTATTATTATAAAGAGGACAAATTTGTATGTTTGTTTGTAATAAATAAACTCAAAAACTACTTTGCCGATTTCTTTCACCATTGGCAAGTTACATTCACCCTGAGCAACATAGGCTATATTATTGCTAAAAAATATTAGGGATTCTTATTTAAACTTAACTAACGTAATCCAAGGTTGTAAAATCATAAGATGGGTAGATGCAGTTTTTGGCACAAGCATTGCGGAAACTCAGATAGCCTCTAACAGCATGCGACTGGGCACAACAAAGGGATTTCCCCAAGGAGGTGTACTATCACCGCTTTTGTGGAGCCTAGTCGTGGACGAGCTTTTGGAGATCTGAACAGAGAATGGCATACGATGTCAGGGAAACGCGGTTGAAATCGTAATTATAGCCTGAGGTAAATTTGAGAGCACACTTAGAGACATTGTCCGAAGAGGATTAACCCTGACTAGGAAATGGTGCGTCAAGGTCGGACTTAACATCAATCCGTCAAAAACGGTCATCATCCCCTTTACAAGGAGAAGAACGCTCCCAGCCCTGGGTACCATTACCCTGGGCGAAGCATGGAAGAAGCATGTGGACTCCGCGGTTGCTAAAGCCACCAAAGCGTTGATGGTATGCAAACGCTTAACAGGAAAAATCTGGGATGCAACCCGTATATACTGCGCTGGAAGTACACCACCATTATTAGGCCCATAACCTTTTATGGAGCGGTGGCTTGGGTATCTAGGATCTCCCTGTCAACAGCAGAAAAACAGTTGACAAAACTGCGGTTGACCTGTGTATGAATCACTGGTGCTATGCGAACGTGTCCGACCGCAACAATGGAGGCAATCCTGAACCTAACCCCACTCCTCATGATGTTTAGCTATACGGCAAACAGTACTTTACTGACGAGACCAGGATCAGGTAACAGCAGGATGGTAAACGCACGACAATTGGAGATCGTTGGTGGAAAACTTCCAATGGCTCTCCTTCCAAGGGACGACATTACCAAAAAGGTGTACTTCGAAAGAAGGTTCAAGATAGCATTGAATAATAAAAGGGATTGGGAAGATTCTTCTCTCACGAAAGTAATAAGCAGAAGTACCCAGAAAATGGTACACGGATGAGTCTAAGCCAGCAGATTGTATAGGTGCCGGGCTCACGGGACCACGCATCAAGCTGTCGGTGCCCATGGGACATTTTCCCAGTATCTTGCAAGCTGATGCCTATGCTATTAGCAAATGTGCTGAAGTAATATTGCACAGGGACTATCACGGTGAACGAATTGCTATCATCAGTGATAGCCAGGCGGCTCTACAGGGATTGTCATCCTGCGAAATAAATTCGGGCTGGTTCTGGACCGCATGGGAAAACTTAATAGAGTGTGTAGCTACAACAGTTTAATTTTGTTCTGGGTACCAGGACACAAAGGTATACAGGTCAACGAACTTGCAGACCAACTAGCTAAAAAGGCCGCGGCTGCCAGGCCTGGGGGGCTCATTGCTGTTGGTCAGCATGTTCTCAGAAAGAGAAAAAGACGAATTGGCAAGTTCACTTCTGGCTGCACTTGCAGGGACTTCGTCACTCCAAACTGTTTCTAGGGGGGTACAACCGGAAGAGATTAAAACAACTTATTACGCTCCCACGAAACAAAATGAGACAACTACGATTTTTTGTCAAAATGTATACAGATGTCCTCTAAATTGAATGTCCTCAGAAATTTTTTGAAAAAACGTACTTCAAATTGTTATAGTAATTATTCAGGTTAACGAATCAAGATTATTTTTCATGGATTTTCAAGTTAAAGGTATTTATTTTAACTTGTGAAATTAATTAAGACTAACGTTATTTGTGTTTTAAGTGAAATAAATGTTTAATATCACCTATTTTTGTACCTTTTTTTGTGCGTCTTCAATTTGTTTATATAAAGTTTTAATTGTTTTAATTGATCCCCCTTTAATTATATTTTATTTAGTATTTAGCAGAGTCTTAAGTTAATAAAAGTGTTAAAGTTAGGTGCGGAAACTATTTTTAAGTTCAAACTCATTATAATTGGCTAAGAAAGCTTGGAAAGAAGGATAAATCTTCGTTATTTCAATCTGTGTACGGTTTACTAGAGGGGTCATTATACGTTTTTGTTCTAATTACAATGCCTGTTGAATGACAGTAAAAAACACTGTGATAGTTTTAAAAAAAAAAAAAAAAAGACAAGACCAAATTCGACGGTTTCCCCCTATTTCGGGTCCTACGAATCGAACTGCATCATTACTTTTTTTAGTTACAATCATGGTTTCATACAAAAATTTTTCTTGAAGTTTTTCATCAAAGTTGCCCATTGTAGGACATTAAAAAAAAATGGATTAAATTTCAGTTTTTCGACATATTGGCTATAAGTACACAAAAAACATTGATTTTGGGGTTTACAGTCATCTAAGAACTTAAAGACGGACTTATTCTGAGAAGCTTTGCCAAAGAAAGTTTACCAAAAAAGTCAACATTAAAAAAGTTTGAGACCGAAGAAAAATGTGCCTTTCTCTTACAATGGGCAACTTTGATGAAAAACTTCAACTAAAATTTTTGAATGAAACCATGATTGTAACTCAAAAAAGTAATGATGCAGTTCGATTCGTAGGACCCGAAATAGGGGGAAACCGCCGAATTTGGTCTTGTCTTTTTTTTTTGACTATCACAATGAAATTAACTGTATTAAATTGGTTGATAATTTGCCTTTTCCTACACATTTTTTACAGTAAAAATAGACCAGGAGGCTAACTTTATGTTAGCCAAATGGTCGTAAGAATCAGTATGGCTAAATCAAACAAAAAACAAAACAACAACAACAAACAAAACTAAGCAGCGATAAGGGTACTCCCAGCTCAGGGAGAAGAGCACGCTTCCTTGATGCTCTAACGGCAGAGGAGCGTTCGCTGTTCGAGGAGTACGCGAGAGATGACGTCGTGACCTCAACGAGCAGCGGCAGAGTAGGCAAGCCACTACTCCAGCCATCCCAGGCGGGAAATAACCCAAAGGAGGTTCGAGCGAGTACGAAACCCAACAATGTACCCTCTATCGCAGAAGATATAGGCAAGGAGCCGGCGAAGAAACGGCCAGAAAAACAAACTGAGCCCAACAGGAGACGGAGGCACATGAGTGTAAGTACCCTCCGCTACCTGAGGCAGGATGTCCAGGTGGTCCAGACGACCCCGAAGAATAGGAATGAGCAGGGCCACTGTAAAGTGGTACCTTCGACACTTAGACGAGGGAAAATCTCCTGAAGTAGCCAAGGAACTTGCCCTTGGCAGAATACGAGGCGACGGAGGGAACAACGCCAAAAAATCGCCTGTAACAAAAGGTTCGCAGGATAACTCTGGCACCAGGCGGCAAGTCAGAGATGAAAGAGCTGGCAAACGTGACAGAAGGCAGGTAACGCCACAAGAATTACCAAATTCAAAACGGCGTAGACCAGCCACGGTTCCGGAGTCGAGCGGGCAAGCTAGGTCCGAAGAAGCGTCCAGGGTAGTAGATAGCCAGCGCAGGTATGCGGACACTCTTAGGAGCGTACGCATTGCAGTACTGCCCAGAGATAGCTCTGGTCCCGGCCCAACTTACCGTCCTCCAAAACCGTATTATGAAACGGGTAGCCAAAGGATGGAGGCACGCTCTATCCTTCAATGGTGTCTACTTTAGATCAGGCATGCTACTGGTTGACTGTAGGAACGAAGAGACCGCTACTTGGCTTACGGAGATTGCTCCCAAGCTTGAGGGATGGGACGGTCCAGTCCTTTGCGCCAAACGAGGTGAGGAAATAACGCCTATACACAGTATGACGGTATTTCTTCCTAGAAGCGCTGATGAGCCTATTGAATTCGCCATGGAGCTGACAACGGCACAAAATGAGGGAGTTAACACCTCAGCTTGGCGAATCTTATACAGTAAAAAAGAAGACTCCGGAATAAGACTCTACGTCGGAATAGACGACGTATCTTATAAAATACTCCGGAAGGCGGGCTTCCGCCTAAACTTCAGGTTTAGCGCTATCCACATGCGCCCTTGGCGGCCCAAGCCCGCGGAAGAAAAGGAGGAAAAGGGGAAGGAAGGCGCCAAAGTGCAAGGTGGAGCGGAGACGAATGTCAAATCCGCCCCCTTGGATCCCGCCGTGCAGGTGTCTACTGCCGATGTCATGGACACCACGGAAGCGCTTCTTAAAGAGTCAACAGAGGTGGCACCCTCTACTCAGGAGCTTTTGGAGGGGATGGAGGAGCTAGTCGCTGCAGATAGCAAAGCAAGCGACTCGGAAGACCTCTCCCTCTTGGAGCCCATACTATGATGGACTCCAGTTTAGAAGTTGCTCAGGTGAACCTGCATCATGCAGTGGCTGCATCGGCGGTTATCGCCAGCAGGTTCCTTAAAGACAAACTGAGCATCATCTTAGCCCAGGAACCCTGGGTTTTCAGAGGGGAGGTCAGAGGACTAAACACTGACAACAATAAGGTAATCTTGGACTTATCCAGTGACAGACCTAGAGCCTGTATTGTTCTGAAGAAAGACATTGATTTCTTCTGCATTTCAGAGTTTCTAACACAGGACCTGGTGGCTGTACAAATAAGGGACAAGGAGGAAAAGAAGTTGTCCTAGTGTCAGCCTATTTCCCATGCCTACAGGGTTGACAGATCGATAGACACTGTTCTGTATAGCTTAGTTACGGAGGTTCGATCATAAGATGGGTAGATGCAGTTTTTGGCACAAGCATTGCGGAAACTCAGATAGCCTCTAACAGCATGCGACTGGGCACAACAAAGGGATTTCCCCAAGGAGGTGTACTATCACCGCTTTTGTGGAGCCTAGTCGTGGACGAGCTTTTGGAGATCTTAACAGAGAATGGCATACGATGTCAGGGAAACGCGGTTGAAATCGTAATTATAGCCTGAGGTAAATTTGAGAGCACACTTAGAGACATTGTCCAAAGAGGATTAACCCTGACTAGGAAATGGTGCGTCAAGGTCGGACTTAACATCAATCCGTCAAAAACGGTCATCATCCCCTTTACAAGGAGAAGAACGCTCCCAGCCCTGGGTACCATTACCCTGGGCGAAGCATGGAAGAAGCATGTGGACTCCGCGGTTGCTAAAGCCACCAAAGCGTTGATGGTATGCAAACGCTTAACAGGAAAAATCTGGGATGCAACCCGTATATACTGCGCTGGAAGTACACCACCATTATTAGGCCCATAACCTTTTATGGAGCGGTGGCTTGGGTATCTAGGATCTCCCTGTCAACAGCAGAAAAACAGTTGACAAAACTGCGGTTGACCTGTGTATGAATCACTGGTGCTATGCGAACGTGTCCGACCGCAACAATGGAGGCAATCCTGAACCTAACCCCACTCCTCATGATGTTTAGCTATACGGCAAACAGTACTTTACTGACGAGACCAGGATCAGGTAACAGCAGGATGGTAAACGCACGACAATTGGAGATCGTTGGTGGAAAACTTCCAATGGCTCTCCTTCCAAGGGACGACATTACCAAAAAGGTGTACTTCGAAAGAAGGTTCAAGATAGCATTGAATAATAAAAGGGATTGGGAAGATTCTTCACGAAAGTAATAAGCAGAAGTACCCAGAAAATGGTACACGGATGAGTCTAAGCCAGCAGATTGTATAGGTGCCGGGCTCACGGGACCACGCATCAAGCTGTCGGTGCCCATGGGACATTTTCCCAGTATCTTGCAAGCTGATGCCTATGCTATTAGCAAATGTGCTGAAGTAATATTGAACAGGGACTATCACGGTGAACGAATTGCTATCATCAGTGATAGCCAGGCGGCTCTCCAGGGATTATCATCCTGCGAAATAAATTCGGGCTGGTTCTGGACCGCATGGGAAAACTTAATAGAGTGTGTAGCTACAACAGTTTAATTTTGTTCTGGGTACCAGGACACAAAGGTATACAGGTCAACGAACTTGCAGACCAACTAGCTAAAAAGGCCGCGGCTGCCAGGCCTGGGGGGCTTATTGCTGTTGGTCAGCATGTTCTCAGAAAGAGAAAAAGACGAATTGGCAAGTTCACTTCTGGCTGCACTTGCAGGGACTTCGTCACTCCAAACTGTTTCTAGGGGGGTACAACCGGAAGAGATTAAAACAACTTATTACGCTCCCACGAAACAAAATGAGACAACTACGATTTTTTGTCAAAATGTATACAGATGTCCTCTAAATTGAATGTCCTCAGAAATTTTTTGAAAAAACGTACTTCAAATTGTTATAGTAATTATTCAGGTTAACGAATCAAGATTATTTTTCATGGATTTTCAAGTTAAAGGTATTTATTTTAACTTGTGAAATTAATTAAGACTAACGTTATTTGTGTTTTAAGTGAAATAAATGTTTAATATCACCTATTTTTGTACCTTTTTTTGTGCGTCTTCAATTTGTTTATATAAAGTTTTAATTGTTTTAATTGATCCCCCTTTAATTATATTTTATTTAGTATTTAGCAGAGTCTTAACTTAATAAAAGTGTTAAAGTTAGGTGCGGAAACTATTTTTAAGTTCAAACTCAGTATAATTGGGCTAAGAAAGCTTGGAAAGAAGGATAAATCTTCGTTATTTCAATCTGTGTACGGTTTACTAGAGGGGTCATTATACGTTTTTGTTCTAATTACAATGCCTGTTGAATGACAGTAAAAAACACTGTGATAGTTTTTAAAAAAAAAAAAAAAGACAAGACCAAATTTGACGGTTTCCCCCTATTTCGGGTCCTACGAATCGAACTGCATCATTACTTTTTTTAGTTACAATCATGGTTTCATACAAAAATTTTTCTTGAAGTTTTTCATCAAAGTTGCCCATTGTAGGACATTAAAAAAAATGGATTAAATTTCAGTTTTTCGACATATTGGCTATAAGTACACAAAAAACATTGATTTTGGGGTTTACAGTCATCTAAGAACTTAAAGACGGACTTATTCTGAGAAGCTTTGCCAAAGAAAGTTTACCAAAAAAGTCAACATTAAAAAAGTTTGAGACCGAAGAAAAATGTGCCTTTCTCTTACAATGGGCAACTTTGATGAAAAACTTCAACTAAAATTTTTGAATGAAACCATGATTGTAACTCAAAAAAGTAATGATGCAGTTCGATTCGTAGGACCCGAAATAGGGGGAAACCGCCGAATTTGGTCTTGTCTTTTTTTTTTGACTATCACAATGAAATTAACTGTATTAAATTGGTTGATAATTTGCCTTTTCCTACACATTTTTTACAGTAAAAATAGACCAGGAGGCTAACTTTATGTTAGCCAAATGGTCGTAAGAATCAGTATGGCTAAATCAAACAAAAAACAAAACAACAACAACAAACAAAACTAAGCAGCGATAAGGGTACTCCCAGCTCAGGGAGAAGAGCACGCTTCCTTGATGCTCTAACGGCAGAGGAGCGTTCGCTGTTCGAGGAGTACGCGAGAGATGACGTCGTGACCTCAACGAGCAGCGGCAGAGTAGGCAAGCCACTACTCCAGCCATCCCAGGCGGGAAATAACCCAAAGGAGGTTCGAGCGAGTACGAAACCCAACAATGTACCCTCTATCGCAGAAGATATAGGCAAGGAGCCGGCGAAGAAACGGCCAGAAAAACAAACTGAGCCCAACAGGAGACGGAGGCACAGGAGTGTAAGTACCCTCCGCTACCTGAGGCAGGATGTCCAGGTGGTCCAGACGATCCCCGAAGAATAGGAATGAGCAGGGCCACTGTAAAGTGGTACCTTCGACACTTGGACGAGGGAAAATCGCCTGAAGTAGCCAAGGAACTTGCCCTTGGCAGAATACGAGGCGACGGAGGGAACAACGCCAAAAAATCGCCTGTAACAAAAGGTTCGCAGGATAACTCTGGCACCAGGCGGCAAGTCAGAGATGAAAGAGCTGGCAAACGTGACAGAAGGCAGGTAACGCCACAAGAATTACCATATTCAAAACGGCGTAGACCAGCCACGGTTCCGGAGTCGAGCGGGCAAGCTAGGTCCGAAGAAGCGTCCAGGGTAGTAGATAGCCAGCGCAGGTATGCGGACACTCTTAGGAGCGTACGCATTGCAGTACTGCCCAGAGATAGCTCTGGTCCCGGCCCAACTTACCGTCCTCCAAAACCGTATTATGAAACGGGTAGCCAAAGGATGGAGGCACGCTCTATCCTTCAATGGCGTCTACTTTAGATCAGGCATGCTACTGGTTGACTGTAGGAACGAAGAGACCGCTACTTGGCTTACGGAGATTGCTCCCAAGCTTGAGGGATGGGACGGTCCAGTCCTTTGCGCCAAACGAGGTGAGGAAATAACGCCTATACACAGTATGACGGTATTTCTTCCTAGAAGCGCTGATGAGCCTATTGAATTCGCCATGGAGCTGACAACGGCACAAAATGAGGGAGTTAACACCTCAGCTTGGCGAATCTTAGACAGTAAAAAAAAAGACTCCGAAATAAGACTCTACGTCGGAATAGACGACGTATCTTATAAAATACTCCGGAAGGCGGGCTTCCGCCTAAACTTCAGGTTTAGCGCTATCCACATGCGCCCTTGGCGGCCCAAGCCCGCGGAAGAAAAGGAGGAAAAGGGGAAGGAAGGCGCCAAAGTGCAAGGTGGAGCGGAGACGAATGTCAAATCCGCCCCCTTGGATCCCGCCGTGCAGGTGTCTACTGCCGATGTCATGGACACCACGGAAGCGCTTCCTAAAGAGTCAACAGAGGTGGCACCCTCTACTCAGGAGCTTTTGGAGGGGATGGAGGAGCTAGTCGCTGCAGATAGCAAAGCAAGCGACTCGGAAGACCTCTCCCTCTTGGAGCCCATACTATGATGGACTCCAGTTTAGAAGTTGCTCAGGTGAACCTGCATCATGCAATGGCTGCATCGGCGGTTATCGCCAGCAGGTTCCTTAAAGACAAACTGAGCATCATCTTAGCCCAGGAACCCTGGGTTTTCAGAGGGGAGGTCAGAGGACTAAACACTGACAACAATAAGGTAATCTTGGACTTATCCAGTGACAGACCTAGAGCCTGTATTGTTCTGAAGAAAGACATTGATTTCTTCTGCATTTCAGAGTTTCTAACACAGGACCTGGTGGCTGTACAAATAAGGGACAAGGAGGAAAAGAAGTTGTCCTAGTGTCAGCCTATTTCCCATGCCTACAGGGTTGACAGATCGATAGACACTGTTCTGTATAGCTTAGTTACGGAGGTTCGATCATAAGATGGGTAGATGCAGTTTTTGGCACAAGCATTGCGGAAACTCAGATAGCCTCTAACAGCATGCGACTGGGCACAACAAAGGGATTTCCCCAAGGAGGTGTACTATCACCGCTTTTGTGGAGCCTAGTCGTGGACGAGCTTTTGGAGATCTTAACAGAGAATGGCATACGATGTCAGGGAAACGCGGTTGAAATCGTAATTATAGCCTGAGGTAAATTTGAGAGCACACTTAGAGACATTGTCCAAAGAGGATTAACCCTGACTAGGAAATGGTGCGTCAAGGTCGGACTTAACATCAATCCGTCAAAAACGGTCATCATCCCCTTTACAAGGAGAAGAACGCTCCCAGCCCTGGGTACCATTACCCTGGGTGAAGCATGGAAGAAGCATGTGGACTCCGCGGTTGCTAAAGCCACCAAAGCGTTGATGGTATGCAAACGCTTAACAGGAAAAATCTGGGATGCAACCCGTATATACTGCGCTGGAAGTACACCACCATTATTAGGCCCATAACCTTTTATGGAGCGGTGGCTTGGGTATCTAGGATCTCCCTGTCAACAGTAGAAAAACAGTTGACAAAACTGCGGTTGACCTGTGTATGAATCACTGGTGCTATGCGAACGTGTCCGACCGCAACAATGGAGGCAATCCTGAACCTAACCCCACTCCTCATGATGTTTAGCTATACGGCAAACAGTACTTTACTGACGAGACCAGGATCAGGTAACAGCAGGATGGTAAACGCACGACAATTGGAGATCGTTGGTGGAAAACTTCCAATGGCTCTCCTTCCAAGGGACGACATTACCAAAAAGGTGTACTTCGAAAGAAGGTTTAAGATAGCATTGAATAATAAAAGGGATTGGGAAGATTCTTCTCTCACGAAAGTAATAAGCAGAAGTACCCAGAAAATGGTACACGGATGAGTCTAAGCCAGCAGATTGTATAGGTGCCGGGCTCACGGGACCACGCATCAAGCTGTCGGTGCCCATGGGACATTTTCCCAGTATCTTGCAAGCTGATGCCTATGCTATTAGCAAATGTGCTGAAGTAATATTGAACAGGGACTATCACGGTGAACGAATTGCTATCATCAGTGATAGCCAGGCGGCTCTCCAGGGATTGTCATCCTGCGAAATAAATTCGGGCTGGTTCTGGACCACATCGGAAAACTTAATAGAGTGTGCAGCTACAACAGTTTAATTTTGTTCTGGGTACCAGGACACAAAGGTATACAGGTCAACGAACTTGCAGACCAACTGGCTAAAAAGGCCGCGGCTGCCAGGCCTGGGGGGCTCATTGCTGTTGGTCAGCATGTTCTCAGAAAGAGAAAAAGACGAATTGGCAAGTTCACTTCTGGCTGCACTTGCAGGGACTTCGTCACTCCAAACTGTTTCTAGGGGGGTACAACCGGAAGAGATTAAAACAACTTATTGCGCTACCACGAAACAAAATGAGACAACTACGATTTTTTGTCAAAATGTATACAGATGTCCTCTAAATTGAATGTCCTCAGAAATTTTTTGAAAAAACGTACTTCAAATTGTTATAGTAATTATTCAGGTTAACGAATCAAGATTATTTTTCATGGATTTTCAAGTTAAAGGTATTTATTTTAACTTGTGAAATTAATTAAGACTAACGTTATTTGTGTTTTAAGTGAAATAAATGTTTAATATCACCTATTTTTGTACCTTTTTTTGTGCGTCTTCAATTTGTTTATATAAAGTTTTAATTGTTTTAATTGATCCCCCTTTAATTATATTTTATTTAGTATTTAGCAGAGTCTTAAGTTAATAAAAGTGTTAAAGTTAGGTGCGGAAACTATTTTTAAGTTCAAACTCATTATAATTGGGCTAAGAAAGCTTGGAAAGAAGGATAAATCTTCGTTATTTCAATCTGTGTACGGTTTACTAGAGGGGTCATTATACGTTTTTGTTCTAATTACAATGCCTGTTGAATGACAGTAAAAAACACTGTGATAGTTTTTAAAAAAAAAAAAAAAAGACAAGACCAAATTCGACGGTTTCCCCCTATTTCGGGTCCTACGAATCGAACTGCATCATTACTTTTTTTAGTTACAATCATGGCTTCATACAAAAATTTTTCTTGAAGTTTTTCATCAAAGTTGCCCATTGTAGGACATTAAAAAAAAATGGATTAAATTTCAGTTTTTCGACATATTGGCTATAAGTACACAAAAAACATTGATTTTGGGGTTTACAGTCATCTAAGAACTTAAAGACGGACTTATTCTGAGAAGCTTTGCCAAAGAAAGTTTACCAAAAAAGTCAACATTAAAAAAGTTTGAGACCGAAGAAAAATGTGCCTTTCTCTTACAATGGGCAACTTTGATGAAAAACTTCAACTAAAATTTTTGAATGAAACCATGATTGTAACTCAAAAAAGTAATGATGCAGTTCGATTCGTAGGACCCGAAATAGGGGGAAACCGCCGAATTTGGTCTTGTCTTTTTTTTTTGACTATCACAGTGAAATTAACTGTATTAAATTGGTTGATAATTTGCCTTTTCCTACACATTTTTTACAGTAAAAATAGACCAGGAGGCTAACTTTATGTTAGCCAAATGGTCGTAAGAATCAGTATGGCTAAATCAAACAAAAAACAAAACAACAACAACAAACAAAACTAAGCAGCGATAAGGGTACTCCCAGCTCAGGGAGAAGAGCACGCTTCCTTGATGCTCTAACGGCAGAGGAGCGTTCGCTGTTCGAGGAGTACGCGAGAGATGACGTCGTGACCTCAACGAGCAGCGGCAGAGTAGGCAAGCCACTACTCCAGCCATCCCAGGCGGGAAATAACCCAAAGGAGGTTCGAGCGAGTACGAAACCCAACAATGTACCCTCTATCGCAGAAGATATAGGCAAGGAGCCGGCGAAGAAACGGCCAGAAAAACAAACTGAGCCCAACAGGAGACGGAGGCACAGGAGTGTAAGTACCCTCCGCTACCTGAGGCAGGATGTCCAGGTGGTCCAGACGATCCCCGAAGAATAGGAATGAGCAGGGCCACTGTAAAGTGGTACCTTCGACACTTGGACGAGGGAAAATCGCCTGAAGTAGCCAAGGAACTTGCCCTTGGCAGAATACGAGGCGACGGAGGGAACAACGCCAAAAAATCGCCTGTAACAAAAGGTTCGCAGGATAACTCTGGCACCAGGCGGCAAGTCAGAGATGAAAGAGCTGGCAAACGTGACAGAAGGCAGGTAACGCCACAAGAATTACCATATTCAAAACGGCGTAGACCAGCCACGGTTCCGGAGTCGAGCGGGCAAGCTAGGTCCGAAGAAGCGTCCAGGGTAGTAGATAGCCAGCGCAGGTATGCGGACACTCTTAGGAGCGTACGCATTGCAGTACTGCCCAGAGATAGCTCTGGTCCCGGCCCAACTTACCGTCCTCCAAAACCGTATTATGAAACGGGTAGCCAAAGGATGGAGGCACGCTCTATCCTTCAATGGCGTCTACTTTAGATCAGGCATGCTACTGGTTGACTGTAGGAACGAAGAGACCGCTACTTGGCTTACGGAGATTGCTCCCAAGCTTGAGGGATGGGACGGTCCAGTCCTTTGCGCCAAACGAGGTGAGGAAATAACGCCTATACACAGTATGACGGTATTTCTTCCTAGAAGCGCTGATGAGCCTATTGAATTCGCCATGGAGCTGACAACGGCACAAAATGAGGGAGTTAACACCTCAGCTTGGCGAATCTTAGACAGTAAAAAAGAAGACTCCGGAATAAGACTCTACGTCGGAATAGACGACGTATCTTATAAAATACTCCGGAAGGCGGGCTTCCGCCTAAACTTCAGGTTTAGCGCTATCCACATGCGCCCTTGGCGGCCCAAGCCCGCGGAAGAAAAGGAGGAAAAGGGGAAGGAAGGCGCCAAAGTGCAAGGTGGAGCGGAGACGAATGTCAAATCCGCCCCCTTGGATCCCGCCGTGCAGGTGTCTACTGCCGATGTCATGGACACCACGGAAGCGCTTCCTAAAGAGTCAACAGAGGTGGCACCCTCTACTCAGGAGCTTTTGGAGGGGATGGAGGAGCTAGTCGCTGCAGATAGCAAAGCAAGCGACTCGGAAGACCTCTCCCTCTTGGAGCCCATACTATGATGGACTCCAGTTTAGAAGTTGCTCAGGTGAACCTGCATCATGCAATGGCTGCATCGGCGGTTATCGCCAGCAGGTTCCTTAAAGACAAACTGAGCATCATCTTAGCCTAGGGTTTTCAGAGGGGAGGTCAGAGGACTAAACACTGACAACAATAAGGTAATCTTGGACTTATCCAGTGACAGACCTAGAGCCTGTATTGTTCTGAAGAAAGACATTGATTTCTTCTGCATTTCAGAGTTTCTAACACAGGACCTGGTGGCTGTACAAATAAGGGACAAGGAGGAAAAGAAGTTGTCCTAGTGTCAGCCTATTTCCCATGCCTACAGGGTTGACAGATCGATAGACACTGTTCTGTATAGCTTAGTTACGGAGGTTCGATCATAAGATGGGTAGATGCAGTTTTTGGCACAAGCATTGCGGAAACTCAGATAGCCTCTAACAGCATGCGACTGGGCACAACAAAGGGATTTCCCCAAGGAGGTGTACTATCACCGCTTTTGTGGAGCCTAGTCGTGGACGAGCTTTTGGAGATCTTAACAGAGAATGGCATACGATGTCAGGGAAACGCGGTTGAAATCGTAATTATAGCCTGAGGTAAATTTGAGAGCACACTTAGAGACATTGTCCAAAGAGGATTAACCCTGACTAGGAAATGGTGCGTCAAGGTCGGACTTAACATCAATCCGTCAAAAACGGTCATCATCCCCTTTACAAGGAGAAGAACGCTCCCAGCCCTGGGTACCATTACCCTGGGCGAAGCATGGAAGAAGCATGTGGACTCCGCGGTTGCTAAAGCCACCAAAGCGTTGATGGTATGCAAACGCTTAACAGGCAAGTCAGAGATGAAAGAGCTGGCAAACGTGACAGAAGGCAGGTAACGCCACAAGAATTACCAAATTCAAAACGGCGTAGACCAGCCACGGTTCCGGAGTCGAGCGGGCAAGCTAGGTCCGAAGAAGCGTCCAGGGTAGTAGATAGCCAGCGCAGGTATGCGGACACTCTTAGGAGCGTACGCATTGCAGTACTGCCCAGAGATAGCTCTGGTCCCGGCCCAACTTACCGTCCTCCAAAACCGTATTATGAAACGGGTAGCCAAAGGATGGAGGCACGCTCTATCCTTCAATGGCGTCTACTTTAGATCAGGCATGCTACTGGTTGACTGTAGGAACGAAGAGACCGCTACTTGGCTTACGGAGATTGCTCCCAAGCTTGAGGGATGGGACGGTCCAGTCCTTTGCGCCAAACGAGGTGAGGAAATAACGCCTATACACAGTATGACGGTATTTCTTCCTAGAAGCGCTGATGAGCCTATTGAATTCGCCATGGAGCTGACAACGGCACAAAATGAGGGAGTTAACACCTCAGCTTGGCGAATCTTAGACAGTAAAAAAGAAGACTCCGGAATAAGACTCTACGTCGGAATAGACGACGTATCTTATAAAATACTCCGGAAGGCGGGCTTCCGCCTAAACTTCAGGTTTAGCGCTATCCACATGCGCCCTTGGCGGCCCAAGCCCGCGGAAGAAAAGGAGGAAAAGGGGAAGGAAGGCGCCAAAGTGCAAGGTGGAGCGGAGACGAATGTCAAATCCGCCCCCTTGGATCCCGCCGTGCAGGTGTCTACTGCCGATGTCATGGACACCACGGAAGCGCTTCCTAAAGAGTCAACAGAGGTGGCACCCTCTACTCAGGAGCTTTTGGAGGGGATGGAGGAGCTAGTCGCTGCAGATAGCAAAGCAAGCGACTCGGAAGACCTCTCCCTCTTGGAGCCCATACTATGATGGACTCCAGTTTAGAAGTTGCTCAGGTGAACCTGCATCATGCAATGGCTGCATCGGCGGTTATCGCCAGCAGGTTCCTTAAAGACAAACTGAGCATCATCTTAGCCCAGGAACCCTGGGTTTTCAGAGGGGAGGTCAGAGGACTAAACACTGACAACAATAAGGTAATCTTGGACTTATCCAGTGACAGACCTAGAGCCTGTATTGTTCTGAAGAAAGACATTGATTTCTTCTGCATTTCAGAGTTTCTAACACAGGACCTGGTGGCTGTACAAATAAGGGACAAGGAGGAAAAGAAGTTGTCCTAGTGTCAGCCTATTTCCCATGCCTACAGGGTTGACAGATCGATAGACACTGTTCTGTATAGCTTAGTTACGGAGGTTCGATCATAAGATGGGTAGATGCAGTTTTTGGCACAAGCATTGCGGAAACTCAGATAGCCTCTAACAGCATGCGACTGGGCACAACAAAGGGATTTCCCCAAGGAGGTGTACTATCACCGCTTTTGTGGAGCCTAGTCGTGGACGAGCTTTTGGAGATCTTAACAGAGAATGGCATACGATGTCAGGGAAACGCGGTTGAAATCGTAATTATAGCCTGAGGTAAATTTGAGAGCACACTTAGAGACATTGTCCAAAGAGGATTAACCCTGACTAGGAAATGGTGCGTCAAGGTCGGACTTAACATCAATCCGTCAAAAACGGTCATCATCCCCTTTACAAGGAGAAGAACGCTCCCAGCCCTGGGTACCATTACCCTGGGCGAAGCATGGAAGAAGCATGTGGACTCCGCGGTTGCTAAAGCCACCAAAGCGTTGATGGTATGCAAACGCTTAACAGGAAAAATCTGGGATGCAACCCGTATATACTGCGCTGGAAGTACACCACCATTATTAGGCCCATAACCTTTTATGGAGCGGTGGCTTGGGTATCTAGGATCTCCCTGTCAACAGCAGAAAAACAGTTGACAAAACTGCGGTTGACCTGTGTATGAATCACTGGTGCTATGCGAACGTGTCCGACCGCAACAATGGAGGCAATCCTGAACCTAACCCCACTCCTCATGATGTTTAGCTATACGGCAAACAGTACTTTACTGACGAGACCAGGATCAGGTAACAGCAGGATGGTAAACGCACGACAATTGGAGATCGTTGGTGGAAAACTTCCAATGGCTCTCCTTCCAAGGGACGACATTACCAAAAAGGTGTACTTCGAAAGAAGGTTTAAGATAGCATTGAATAATAAAAGGGATTGGGAAGATTCTTCTCTCACGAAAGTAATAAGCAGAAGTACCCAGAAAATGGTACACGGATGAGTCTAAGCCAGCAGATTGTATAGGTGCCGGGCTCACGGGACCACGCATCAAGCTGTCGGTGCCCATGGGACATTTTCCCAGTATCTTGCAAGCTGATGCCTATGCTATTAGCAAATGTGCTGAAGTAATATTGAACAGGGACTATCACGGTGAACGAATTGCTATCATCAGTGATAGCCAGGCGGCTCTCCAGGGATTGTCATCCTGCGAAATAAATTCGGGCTGGTTCTGGACCACATCGGAAAACTTAATAGAGTGTGCAGCTATAACAGTTTAATTTTGTTCTGAGTACCAGGACACAAAGGTATACAGGTCAACGAACTTGCAGACCAACTGGCTAAAAAGGCCGCGGCTGCCAGGCCTGGGGGGCTCATTGCTGTTGGTCAGCATGTTCTCAGAAAGAGAAAAAGACGAATTGGCAAGTTCACTTCTGGCTGCACTTGCAGGGACTTCTTCACTCCAAACTGTTTCTAGGGGGGTACAACCGGAAGAGATTAAAACAACTTATTGCGCTACCACGAAACAAAATGAGACAACTACGATTTTTTGTCAAAATGTATACAGATGTCCTCTAAATTGAATGTCCTCAGAAATTTTTTGAAAAAACGTACTTCAAATTGTTATAGTAATTATTCAGGTTAACGAATCAAGATTATTTTTCATGGATTTTCAAGTTAAAGGTATTTATTTTAACTTGTGAAATTAATTAAGACTAACGTTATTTGTGTTTTAAGTGAAATAAATGTTTAATATCACCTATTTTTGTACCTTTTTTTGTGCGTCTTCAATTTGTTTATATAAAGTTTTAATTGTTTTAATTGATCCCCCTTTAATTATATTTTATTTAGTATTTAGCAGAGTCTTAAGTTAATAAAAGTGTTAAAGTTAGGTGCGGAAACTATTTTTAAGTTCAAACTCATTATAATTGGGCTAAGAAAGCTTGGAAAGAAGGATAAATCTTCGTTATTTCAATCTGTGTACGGTTTACTAGAGGGGTCATTATACGTTTTTGTTCTAATTACAATGCCTGTTGAATGACAGTAAAAAACACTGTGATAGTTTTAAAAAAAAAAAAAAAAGACAAGACCAAATTCGACGGTTTCCCCCTATTTCGGGTCCTACGAATCGAACTACATCATTACTTTTTTTAGTTACAATCATGGTTTCATACAAAAATTTTTCTTGAAGTTTTTCATCAAAGTTGCCCATTGTAGGACATTAAAAAAAAATGGATTAAATTTCAGTTTTTCGACATATTGGCTATAAGTACACAAAAAACATTGATTTTGGGGTTTACAGTCATCTAAGAACTTAAAGACGGACTTATTCTGAGAAGCTTTGCCAAAGAAAGTTTACCAAAAAAGTCAACATTAAAAAAGTTTGAGACCGAAGAAAAATGTGCCTTTCTCTTACAATGGGCAACTTTGATGAAAAACTTCAACTAAAATTTTTGAATGAAACCATGATTGTAACTCAAAAAAGTAATGATGCAGTTCGATTCGTAGGACCCGAAATAGGGGGAAACCGCCGAATTTGGTCTTGTCTTTTTTTTTTTGACTATCACAGTGAAATTAACTGTATTAAATTGGTTGATAATTTGCCTTTTCCTACACATTTTTTATATCATATTATTCTAATAGGTTGAATGTGGGGGTTGGATGGGGAAACTATAACGAAAAATCATGCTTTCTTTAAATTACGGTTCTATGTGAGCTATAGGACCTAGTAGTCCGATGGGGCCAATTTTTTTACTGTATATTTAAAATATTTTTCTAGATTTTTGGTGAAAATTTCATAGCGATTTCTCAACGGGAAGTATTTATGACCGCGCCATCATACAAGTCGAACCACTGTACACTGCAGACTAAGGCGTCATCTGAACAAACTCAGAATCTGCTCAAGGGACCTGTGCAGATTCTGTGATCTGGAAACGGAAGCACCTGAGCATCTACTCGTGGACTGTCACGCGATTGCGAGGTTAAGGAGTCAGGCAATGGGGTCTCTATATCTCCAAAGGGAAAGTATCGCGTCAAACGGCTCTGCAGCGCTACCAAGTTTTCTTAGAGCTACAGGACTGGATGTTATTCTGTGATAAACAGAAGAGGACACAATAGACTGTAGGTCGCAGTGCGATCCTCAAATAAAATCTATCTATCTATCCAAGGGGTCACACATGCTTATTAATTTTTACAACATCTCAAGAATATTATCCTAAATTTTCAAGTCGTCCCGAATAATAGTTTCGGAGATACAGCCTTTGGAAGCGGTGCGCCCCAAGTCAGGTTTTTTTCTTGGAGCCGTGTTTTCAAAGTCAGTTGTCAAATGTTCTCAAAAACTACTCAACCGATCTTGATAATACTTTGCACAGGTGTTCGAGATACAATTTACTCGTGTTTGAACGAACGCTTTTTTTCAATTCCAACTATTTAATTTATTTTTATTTTTTGGCCTTTTCTTCGTTCAAGCACGAGTTTATGGTCCTAACTAAACACTCATTTTGGATGATCCTGTCAGGAATTATGCTGACAACGCGGAAGCACTATTTTCCGAGGGGTCACCGAAAATGACGTCCTCTGACTTTTTATTTTATTTTTTTGAAAAAATTCAGAAATTATTCTTTAAATATGTATCTATAAGACATAAAAAAATTTGAATTAAATAAATAGGTCTTTTTTACCCATGTAACCTCTTAAATGCTTTAGCACGCCTGCTAACAGTATGTAATACATTTTAGCCTGTTTTAAGCTTCACCGAAATGACGAGGTGTAACGCAGGAGGCTTCCCACAAAACAAAAAAAAAACTAATTTTGAATTGTGTGACCAACGAATATATAAAGCGATTATGCAAGCCGCTTCTAACTCCCACAGCAGCCGGTTCTACGCACCGGAGTTGACCCGGATTTTATCCGGTCAAGGGCTGCCCTTTCGGCGATCTAACCCTGTTTGGATCGATTAGTTTTAAGTTTGGTTGTACGTCATTGGAGCAACGACTTGCAGCAGGGTTGCTCCATATCCTCTTACTCAGGGCTGGCATCGAGTCCAACCCAGGGCCTGAGGTATTTTTCTGCTGCGTATGCGCTAAAAGGCTCCATCCAAATTCCACCTCGGTTAGGTACAACACATGCAATGGATGGAGCCATCTTAAGACCTGTTCAGGCCTTAAGACTCATAGGGAGTGGACCACACGATATGTGGCCCCATGCTGTCAACACAATACTGCGGCTGTTGCCTCTACGGCAGTGCAACTTGCACCTAGTTCGCGCAACGCGCCGCCACCCTCAGGGAGTGGCCAACTTAAGGCCCATACAGCCCCCAGGAGCTCAAGTAGACAGCATGACTCCCAGTCTGACCAATCTGACCAATCCCCTCCCCAACCTTCATCCCGCTCCAATCCTCTTGCGAGGACCTTCTGGTCCCTCGCACTGTCTGTTCCGTGTGTTAGGCCGTAATACGTCGGAATGTGCGCACCACACGTGAGTGGAGTGTATCGTACGTTTCCCCCGCAACCAACAACATCCGAGTCGCCAAACAACACCGAAGTGCGACATTTTCCTTTGCGGTAGCTGCAACAGCCTCCACCTGTACGTCACTCCCTCACTCCCAGGGTCACGACAGCAACACCAAGACACACCCGACTCTTACAATTTAACTGCAACGGGCTCCAGAGTAAGATCGAGGAGATAGCTGATTTTATGAGTCGGGAAGGCATATCAATAGCTGCGGTCCAAGAAACCAAGCTAAACAGCCACTCAGACCTTCTGAGTTGTGCAGGTTTCAACGTTTTACGTAAAGATCGCGAGCGAGATAGTGGTGGTGGCCTAGCATTCATATTACACAACACCGTGCAATATCGTCTTATCGAAGGTGACATCGACCGCAGGGACTCTATCCTAGAATGTCAGGGTATAGCTGTCCGGTCAGGCGATGACGAGCTCGAAATATTTAATATATACATCCCCCCAGTTACAAGTTGCCCAACAGGATATCACCCGAATATTAGTGCGCTACTTCGTATTGAAAACCGACTGGTACTTGCCTGTCAAATGATCGGAGAGGGATGGAGCTGGCAGAACAGATAGACGATTCGACATTCTGCACAATGAATGACGAAGCTCCCACCAGAATTATGAGCACCTGCAGCAGCTCGCCAGACATCACAATTGCTAGCGGTGGTCTGATAAACAGCATAACATGGCGACCTATGCTAACTCTTGCATCAGACCACCTGCCCATAATTATCTCGATTGAAAAACCTCCTGACTTTATTTCCGCGGACAACCGCACTTATGTTAACTTTAACAAAGCTAACTGGGACGGCTTCACGGAATTCACCGAGAATGCCTTCGCCGCTCTTCCCATTCCTACGGACGTAATCGTTGGCGAACGTCAATTCCGCAAGGTGATCACCGATGCTACTGCTCGTTTCATACCAGCCGGAAGAATTGCTAATATGCGTCCTAATTTCCCGGCTGAAGCGGCAGTTTTAGCAAATGAACGTGACTCCTTACGCCAGGTTGATCCCTGTGATCCCCGCATAAGGGATCTCAATTTGGAGATTCGACAACTGGTAAATAACTATAAGCGGACGAAATGGGTAGAGCACCTGAAGTCCTGTAATCTTTCCACTGGTGTGAGCAAGCTCTGGTCAACCGTCAAATCCCTGTCAAACCCGAGGAGACATGACGACCGAGTTGAAATTCAATTCGGTAGCCATGCCTCCTCGGACCCGGAGAGGTGCGCGAGCTATTTTAGCCGACAATTCATACTGTACCCCCAGGTTGACAAGGCCAAAAGACGTGTCACCAGACGGCTGCGCAAAATGCGAAACAACGGCGCGCGACTTGCTTTCACCAGTGGGGAGGTTCAGGAGGTCATCAGGAAGACAAAGTCCTCCAAAGCCATTGGCTCTGACGGAATAAACTCTTTAATGTTAAAACACCTAGGTTCAACGGGAGTAGAATTTCTCGCCAAGGTACTCAATTTGTCGCTAACCACTCTTAAAATACCCGATATGTGGAAAATCGGAAGAGTGGTTCCACTACTGAAACCTGGGAAACCCGCCAACTTAGGGGAGTCCTATCGCCCGTTAACTCTCCTTTCCCCAGTAGTGAAGACACTTGAGGCCTTACTGCTCCCGACACTCACATACCACCTGAACCTAGCTAAACATCAACATGGTTTCCGTAAAGTGCACAGTACCACCACAGCACTTAGCGTCATAAACGCCCAGATAGTTCATGGTCTTAATCAAAAACCACCCTGTAAAAGAACCGTCCTAGTAGCGTTGGACCTGTCAAAAGCTTTTGAGACGGTCAACTTAACAACGCTTCTAGAAGACGTGGAACAAACAACACTTTCTCCGGGGCTGAAGAGATGGATTATGAACTACCTGAGCGGTCGACAATCATCGGTATTATTTCGATGTAAAACATCAAAACTTAGGAAAATTAAACAAGGGGTTCCACAGGGCGGTGTCCTCTCCCTGTTACTGTTTAATTTCTATATTTCCAAACTTCCTCAACCACCAGAGGGAATTTCCGTTACCTCCTACGCAGATGATTGTACGATAATGACGTCGGGCACTGGCATCGATGACATGTGTTCGAAAGTGAACAGCTACCTCCCCGAACTTTCTCGCTTCTTCTCTGCGAGGAGCCTGGCACTCGCACCCACTAAATCCACGGCGACCCTTTTAACCAACTGGACGAAGGAGTACAGACTAAGTCTTAACATTCATGTCGATGGCTTACAAATTCCGACAGTAAATAACCCCAAAATTTTGGGAGTTACATTTGACAGTCTGCACTCCTTCACTCCACACACGACTGCGATAGTCACTAAAGTACAGAGCCGCAACAAAATCCTCAAGTCGCTAGCCGGTAGCACTTGGGGAAAAGACAAAGAAACGTTGCTGGCCACTTACAAGGCTATCGGCCGGCCGGTCGTAAATTACGCAGCACCGGTATGGTCACCTGGATGCAGTGACACGCAGCAGAAGAAGCTACAGGCGTGCCAGAACACTGCACTCCGCACAGCAACAGGATGTCTCTTGATGTCACCAATGACACACTTACATAGTGAGGCCATTATGCTGCCTATTAAGGAGCATAATGAACTGCTTAACAAGCAGTTTCTACTCGGGTGTTTTCGTAGAAATTACCCTTGTAGTCACTTGCTGGAAGCAGAACCGCCCCCCAGGTGCATCAAGAGATCGCTCCTTTAATACGTCGACGAACTAAACCCCTATACCGACCAAACTGCGGACGCAAACAGTTTTAGACACGCCCTAAACGCCATTCACAGTGGAGCTATTAACACCTTCATTGACTCCCTTCCGGTGAATGACGTCCTTGGAACCAAACCACCACCTATAGCAGACGAAGAGCTCGAGTTGCCACGTGAAACCAGAGTGACCCTTGCACAGCTTCGATCTGGATATTGTAGCAGGTTAAACTCCTACGTATGCAGACTGTCCACATGCATACAAGTCCCACATGCAACGAGTCCCCGCATGACTCTAACCACCTCTTTGTATGCCCAATGAACCCTACTCATCTAACACCCCTCTCCCTTTGGTCCAACCCTGTCGAAACAGCACGTTTCCTGGGCCTCCCGTTAGATGATCTCGACGACAACTACACTTAAGCTTCTCTTTTCAGGCAGGGATAGATAACCGTTACAACAACAACAAGAACATGTTGTTATTGTAAATATGTATAGATATAAAACACAATTCTTTGAACGCACCTGTATAGGAGATGAAAAATTTTTGCGTACAGTTTGCGCGGATGGTGAATTTGATCTGGCTTGAACGTGCGTACGTCCATGAATAAACTGTTGTTTTTGATGATGTTTGTGTATATTCAATGGAGGTGTCGAGCCTGTAACGGAGCCAGCACCATCTGAGCGATTAGAGGCCGTTACTGTACTCGGTTTAACTACACCTGTGGAATTAGACAGATTTGGAACAGCCGCTGGCAAAAATAAAGTTGTTTGTGACGCATTGATTTGTGATTGACATGTTAACTTTTGTTGTGTTTTCTGCTCATGCGTTGGATCGACTGTTTTAAGACAATGCACATTTGTGGAACCTGCTACTGTTGCTGATTGTCCTGGTATTGCCTTTTGAATGGTGTTCTGGTTGCAGGCGCTCATATTCAACAAAAGACCGTCGATTTGCGTCGGAGGCGCATTGCAATTTTTATCAACCTAAAATAAAGGCGAAGTTTAAGTAAATAATAAGTAATAGAAGTAATAGTCAAAATATTGTAAAAATTTGTATTAAAACCTTTTCTTTCACATTTACTGGATCTGTTGAGACCAGTAATGCTGTGTCGACGTCGTTACGGCGGCGTGGCTAAAAATTTTAAAATTAATAATATAAAGTTAATATTGTTCAAACATAATGCTAACGTATTCAGTCCCGCTAACATTTGATGCAGCAACTGTCATCTGCGTTATATTTCCGTGTACATACTCGTTTTTACCGAGCACTTGTGCAGTATTGGTTGTTTGACTAGTGGTTGCATTAACAGTATCAATCTTTTCCCAATCATAAGGATCGGAGTCCTTTACTCCACGACGTTTCATACAGCGTTCAAATAAGCCAATCAACATCTGTAAAAATTCCATTTGCGAAAGAAAATGTATTAAAAGGGAGCAAAGGCAAGATAAATTAAGACACAGACATATTACTGATGTACACTTACAAGGTTAGGTGAGTTTCAAAATAAAAAAAAAAAATATTGTCTTATTAAATAGTTTATTTTAATATTTACGACGTTATCCAAAAATATCAAATCAATCCGAGTAATATTCTAAGAGATATATTATCTGGAAGTTCCGTCCATCAGGTCACGTCAGCACGAAAAACGCATTTATCTCAAAATTCAATTTTTCAAGTCTGTGGACACGATATCTCAAAAAGCTATGGAGCGATTTTGTTCAAATATTGCACAAATATTTGAATAACATTATCTAGTTAATGAACGAAGGATTTTCTTATATTGTTATTAAAACAATTTTTTTCGAGCCAATATATTACGAAAATTTGACCGAAAAAGTTATTTTTATACTCTTGCAAAATGTTGCACAGAGTATTATAGTTTTGTTCACATAACGGTTGTTTGTGTCACCAAGAAGAAGAAGAAGTTAGATATGGGGTTATATCTATACTAATTATATAAAATCGCTTATATGAAAAATGTTTGTAACGGCTAATCTCCTAAAGTTCTGAAGCGATTTTTATAAATTTTTTTTTAAATAAAGCATTTGCTCTAGGCTCGCGAGTGGCATACTTATTTTTTTAATTTTCCGAAATCAAATCCTTTTTTTCGGGTTGAAGTTTTTGAAAAATCAAAAATATTGCAAGCATAAGGTTTTTCGTTCACCAAACGCAGTCTACAGCGAAGCGCGCTTTGTGTGTGTGCGTGTGCTCTTTATCGTTTGCGGCACGCACTCTCTCTCTCTCTTCCATTTCTGTACATCTTTTCCAGCATAACGTAATGAAGTAAAGTACAGACATATGTATGCACTCTCTCTTCCATCTCTCGCATCTTTTACTACATAACTTATTGAAGTAAAGTACAAAGCAAAAAAGTTTGCATATATAAATGATCGCAGAACAAGTGAAATAACGCTAAACAGCACAATCAAATGCTCGCATAAATTGCCGTATGTATGCATGTATGTAGATATGTAAATACAGTGTCAACTATATTTACTCTGTTTTACAGTTACTTATTTTGCAGCAACGCACCGTTGCTTGAATTGCTTTTTCTTATTGTCTTTGTACTTTTTTCTAACAAAACACATCTATTTTCTTCTTCTATATAAATAAAAATGGATCTTCGAAATGTATGTACGCCCATAACTTTCGAACGATTGCACCAAATCCGATGATTCTTGGTTTTATGAATTCTTTATTGTTAGGACAAGGTTTGTATGTTGGAAAATTATAAAAAATTAAATAGTGAAGTATTAAAGAAAAATTAATTTAAAAAAATTAATCGCAAAATGTGTTGCTAAGCGCATATCTCGAGAACAGCTGAACCGATTTCGCTAATTCTCTTTTTGAAATATTCCTTTAAGTATAAGGTCCTGAAAAAGTCTAAAATCCACACTTTTTTAAATTCTCATACAAACAATTTCTAATCTATAGATATAAAAATGAATTGCTGTTCGTTAGTCTCGCAAAAAGTCGAGAACGGCCAAACCGATCTGGCTAATTGAAGTCTTGAATTATTCGGGGAAGGGCAGGAAAGGTTTAGAAATTAAGTAAATATGGAAAAATTGCGAGGAAGATAATAAAAAGAGCATTTTATTTGAATTAACAACAAAAATATGAAAAAAGAAAACAAAAAATAATAACATTTTGAAGGTTGTCATTGTTGCTTTGTTGAAATATTTTTGTCAGTGTTTAACTGTATATATATAATTTGTAACAAATAAGGAAAGGCTAAGTGCAACCGAACATTAATTTTTTTAAGAAAACACACAATTTGACCCATATATTCGGCATAAAGTCCAATATAAAATCATCATATATAGTATATGAGGGCTGATGTAATTCCTGAACCAATTTCTCTCATTTTCACCACTAATGTTAACGGGAATAGGGGCAACTTGGCAACTGTTAGTAGGCAAACCAACGTCACATTCGGCCGGGAAATTATTCCTAAATTGCAAATCGAAGAAACACCAGTCTGCAAAATCGTCAAAAGTAGCGACTTCAAAAGATTTACGCGACAACCAAAACTTTTTTGGTGGAGCCATGATTCTGTTGGCAGATGATTTACGCCAGACTCTTCTGGTTCCTGGATAATCACATGATTAAAATCATCTACTTTATGGCGACACATAAAGATTCGCCAACAAAAAAAACAGCTAACATACCACTAATTTTGCAACAATATCAAATTGCGATTGTAGAAGCAGTTGGAAATGGTAGGGTCCCAGTTGACACCTCAATGGATTAATAACATTTCCAACATATTTCTGTCACTTCATTGACTCAAAAAAAAGCTTATTCATCGTGTTTTTCCTGACATGAAACCACAATATGATAACCATAAATGACTGCTTGAATGACCTATATTGGTGGTAAAAAAAAACAAGAATCTCTTCGATGTTAATGCGACAATTTAGAGTTTCAGGAGAGTTGACACAGCTACAAACCAGGATGACGTATTCAATTATCTCACAGACTATTTAAAATTGCTGGATTATCCCCACTCACTTGCAATTAAAAGTAGTGTGAGTTGTTATCATGCTGCTTAACATAAATCAACCTCGACTTTGAAGAAGGTATAACGTTTTCGTCTTTATGCGTAAGCATTTTTTCTCTGCATTGAAAAATTTACAAATTTAATGTATACCTTAGCCACAAAAACGAAAAATTAAACCCGTTTTCCGTTGTCAAGACATAGCATGAAACCGGCTTGACCGATTTGGCTGATTCTTTTTTGTGTGTATTCCAGGGGGTTTGAGGATGTTTCTTACGGAGAGAAAAAAATGCCTGAAAATGCCTAAAATTCACACCTTTCTAATCTCCCATACAAACAATTTGTAATAAGTATTCATTTTTATATGGAGGATATTATAGATTCCAGTTCAAATTGAATAGGTACGCATTAAGATAGGTCGGCTATACAAAATAAAGTAGTGCACCAAATTTACGCTAAGGCGGTACGAAGTTCGCCGTGTCTGCTAGTATTTATATATAAACGATCAGGATGAAGAGTGGAGTTGAAATCTGGATGTCTGTCCGTGCAAGCGATACTTGAGTAAAAATTAAGATATCTTAATGAAACTTGGAACAAATATTCCTTGGCACCCTGAGGAGGTTGCTTTCGAAAATGGGCAAAATCGGGCACGCCCACAAAATTGCTAAAACCGTTAAATAAAGTAATGAAAATAAAATTTAAAACATAGGATCGCATTAGGGACGAGGCACATTTGGATGTATTTTTTTTTTTAAGTGGGCGAGACCCCGCCCCCAAATAGGTTTTTTGTATATAACTCGCAAACCAATAAAGCTATATAAACCAAACTTTCTACAGTCGTTTCTTCAAGCCACTTCCTTATACATTCGAAAAATGAAAGAAATCGGATAATAACCACGCCCACCTCCAATACAAAGCTTATGTTGAAAATGCGGTAGCTCACTAATGAAAAACGTCAGAAATACTAAATTATACAGAAGAAATATCAGAAAGAAGCTGTATTGGATTTTTTTTTACAAAATGGAAAATGGGAGTGGCGTCTCCCACTTATGGATCAAAAACCATATCTCAAGAACTACTCGACCGATTTCAATTAAATTTCTTGACACCCTGATGACACGGGTGGAATATGGGCGAAATCGGTTCACAACCACGCCTACTTTCCATATAACTCAATTTTTAATTCCATCTTATTTCTTCACTATATAATGTAAGCATAAGGACCCGACGAAGATAGCGGAATAAAGCTTTACACAAATACTGTATATCAAATATGGCCTCACTTGTGGAGAAATTGTAGAAATCGGACTATAACCCCGGATATCGAACATGAAGAACTCAGTGCCTAAGGATAATTATTCACCGAAAATATGGGTAAATCTCTCAGATAATTTAATATAATTCTGAGGAAAGTGTTTTCTTCTAATAGTGTGTCTCTGTTCCAAAAATTATTAAAATCTGGTCATAACATCTCCTGGCTCCCTTATACCTAATTATAGGTTTTTCCAAAGGTATAAGTTTATACCTAAGGTATAGGTTTATACCCAAGTATAGGTTTTTCAAAAATATCATCTCCTAGCTCCCATATACCTAATTATAGGTTTTTCAAAAATACGGTGGGCTTTATTCCGCATATATGTATTAGTTAATATGTGAGATATCTTAGCAACATTGAGTGAGCATATAGTCTTGTATATAGTGTACCTTGCTGGTGAAAATGAATGAAATCTGTTCAGGAATTACCTCAGCCCTCATCTATACTAATATATAAAGCTGAAGAGTTTGTTTGTTTGTTTGAACGCGCTAATCTCTGAAACTACTAGTTCGAATTGAATAATTCTTTTTGTGTTGGATAGTCCATTTATCGAGGAAGGCTATAGGCTATATAGGTGTAAAAATCGGGGGAAATTATTTATCTTTGAGGGCTTCCGATCCTTGCGCTGCGAAAGCGGTTCAAGATTAGATACGCAAGGATCGAGAACGGTTGAACCATTCTTTATGAAATGTTCAGAGGTTGTTCGTTGTGGATCGTGGAAGGTTTAGTCGGAAAATTGTAAAATTCCAAAAAGTGACTTTTTTTCATACATTTTTTTTTTTTCAATCTATATTGAAATGAAATGAAATGGTGTATAGTTGTAACGCTAAAACTCGAAAACGGCTGAACCAAATGAAATGTTTCCTTTGGGGGATTTGTTTGTTATTACTTCGCGCAGATCATGTCTTAAAATCGGAACAAAATATTAAAAGGGCGTGGCACCTCCCATACAAATTGAATTTTTCAAGTCGAATATCTTCAAAAGTGCTTAAGGGAGGAACATGAAAATTGGCACAGAGCTACAGGATAACAACACCACTCTCACCTATAAAACCGGGGGCTATCGAATAAGGGGGCGTGGTACCTCCCATAGAAACTAAATTTTGTAAGCAGAATATCTGTGAAAGGGTTCAAGGTAGGGACCTTAAAATTGGTATAGACCTATATGGTATCGAAAGCCTTCTTACACATAAAAGGAGGGGTAATCGGAAAAGGGGGCGTGGCACCTCCCATACAAACTGAATTTTTCAAGGTGAATATCTTCAAAAGTGTTTAAGGTAGGAACATGAAAATTGGTATAGATATAGGAAACAACACCATTCTCACCCATAAAACTTGACGTTATCGAAAAAGGGGGCGTGGTACCTCCCATACGATCTTTAATTATTTTGGTTGTTAATCCACCATATATTTATCTCATTTTACACCTAGCACGACATTTTGGTTGTTTCTTGCTATTTTTGTTTATTTATCGGTGACAGTAGCGGTTATAACGTAATTTTGGTTGTGTTACGTGCTATTTTTGGTTTATGGAAATGGCAGTTTTAAACAAACACAAATTAAATTAAACGTCAATTCTGCTTTGCAATCGAACACGCAAAATTTAGAGGGCAATAAAATGCGCCTTGCTTTACTGATATATTGATATATTTTCTTTTAAAAAGTGAGTTATTTAGTGAAAGTGATTTAGCGTGTTGGCGAATACCGATTTATGTACATTGGAATTTATCATTCAATTGATCTGCTTCCTTAGTTTAATTCATTTATTTTTGGAGTTTTCAGAAGTAAGTTATTGGTCCGTAAAACCTTATATGAAATTTATGCAAATGAATGATCATTTCCAATTAGATATTTGTTACGACAACAATCTTTCTCTTCTGAACATTGAACGGGCAAATTTTTCAAATTTTTTTTTTTTTTTGCTATCTTCAATACAACGAAAAGAGAAATAATCGAACAATTGCAGCAAATGTTACACGAACACAATGGCCTCATTAAACTGTTTACGATTTCGTTGGAACGTATGCCAACAGATGATCATAGTATAATCATACAAGCGGACAAAAGACCAACAGGGACACATGAAAGACAATATAATGCACCTACAGTTAGCGAAATATCAGTTGTTGTTGTTGGAGAAAATTTGCAGTCGCGTGATATTGTTATCAAACGTAGAAATCAAAACGCACTAAAACGGATAAGTGAGACTCATCGGTCTTGGAGAAGACGGATATCACGTAGGATATAAGATGATAAATCCGGTGAATGGTTAGTAAAAAAAAATTTGTTTGCTACTTCATATAGGTAATTTAAGCTTTTAGGTGTCGAGACAAATAAAAAAAGTCAGTTCAATGAAGTTTTACGCAACCACTTACTGAGATATGGACGGTTATTTCAACAGTATTTTTATTTTTGATCTAAATATATAAAAATCAAAAATAACTCTTATTTTTTGATTTTTTTGATAAAAGTCATAAGAGTTACGGTCCCTGTTTTTCAATATTGGGAATTTGTCAAGGCCAAAAAAGGCGGTATTTAAAGTATACACAATGTTAAAACCAATACCGGTGTAATTTTTGAAATGAAAAAAAAAATCTATTTTGGGCAGAACGAAGTTTGTCGGGTCAGCTAGTCTATCTATAAAAAAAAAACAATTCGGAAAAGTCGGAAATTGGCAAGTGGCAACCGAGAATTCAAAATTGCAAATGAGCGGGGACATCTACAATGAAGCATTGAAATTCATATGCCATCACGATTTGTTAAATTAGAGATGTACTGAACCGTGCATACGACAGAATAACTTTGGAACAACAAGTATAAAGAAATGTTCCATTATTTAATGAACAGCAAAAGACGACCTATGATGAATTGATTAAGGCTGTCCATGATGGAAATGGTGGACTTTTATTTCTTGATACGCACGGTGGAACTGGGAAT
Organism: Zeugodacus cucurbitae; assembly: GCF_028554725.1. Lineage (NCBI taxonomy): Eukaryota > Metazoa > Arthropoda > Insecta > Diptera > Tephritidae > Zeugodacus > Zeugodacus cucurbitae. Next base: position 29,179,234 of record NC_071672.1, on the reverse strand, counting down.
CCTGCTTGATTCTGATATCATTGATTTTGGCATTACGTTGGCTCTCGCATCTACTGGAATTGCAGCAACGCTACTGATCTAAATATATAAAAATCAAAAATAACTCTTATTTTTTGATTTTTTTGATAAAAGTCATAAGAGTTACGGTCCCTGTTTTTCAATATTGGGAATTTGTCAAGGCCAAAAAAGGCGGTATTTAAAGTATACACAATGTTAAAACCAATACCGGTGTAATTTTTGAAATGAAAAAAAAAAATCTATTTTGGGCAGAACGAAGTTTGTCGGGTCAGCTAGTCTATCTATAAAAAAAAACAATTCGGAAAAGTCGGAAATTGGCAAGTGGCAACCGAGAATTCAAAATTGCAAATGAGCGGGGACATCCACAATGAAGCATTGAAATTCATATGCCATCACGATTTGTTAAATTAGAGATGTACTGAACCGTGCATACGACAGAATAACTTTGGAACAACAAGTATAAAGAAATGTTCCATTATTTAATGAGCAGCAAAAGACGACCTATGATGAATTGATTAAGGCTGTCCATGATGGAAATGGTGGACTTTTATTTCTTGATACGCACGGTGGAACTGGGAATCCTGCTTGATTCTGATATCATTGATTTTGGCATTACGTTGGCTCTCGCATCTACTGGAATTGCAGCAACGCTACTTGAAGTTGGAGAAACGGCACATTCGACATTGTAGCTTCAGTTAAACATGCAAATCTATGAAACATCTATGAGATGAGTGCAATTTTCTAGAAAAACTTGACAGAACAATGAAAGATCTGTGGAATAATAATCGGAATAATAATAATACTGTTATTGACAGACACATGCTGTTATTTCGAAATCAATCGAAGTCATCGTACTTGTGGCGGCACGCGAAAACCATATGATTGACCATGAATATGCGTGTGTTCCTGCAACAGGAAAGCACCGCAAAAGATTTGCAAAGAACTGGGCAAATTCTGGTTAATACTTCGAATGGTTTGATATCAATTCGAACATTAGCCAAATTTATCGTAACTACGATTGGTTGAGTGCACGCAGATTTTTAACTGGCAAAAATACCGATTTCGATGATTTAATCTATACGACTTAAAGTCAACTTCCGGTGTTCATACACATCGATCGATCATGTTGAAAATGAAGACGAAGCTGTGAATTATCCAGTGAAATGTCTAAATTCTTTGTCATTATAATGCTTTGTCATTTATTTTGCTTCGCAATCTTCAAGCAGCTATCGAATAATGTAAGAATTGCAAGAATTTTTTAAAGGGACTTACAAGGGGGCAGAATGCTTAATTCCACGAATTTCTTAGAGTTCCAACGATTTGCCATTTCAGTTCAAACATATTCAGTTTCCAATGAGACTTGCATTTGGGATGACAATAAACAAGTCTCAAAGACAGTCGCTGGAGGTGTGTGGCATAAATTTCATTCACGAGTTGAAAAATCATCTTCTCTGTACATTTACGCACCGGAACAGAAAACAAAAAATGTTGTTTATTAAGCTGAGTTACATTGAAAAAAAAATTAGAAAAATCGCAAATAAATGTTTTCCAACACTACACAAATTCAACTTCAACTTCAACAAATAATTTCACGCAGTGCAACGACTCCGGAGTCAGCTAGTATACTATATATAATGATTTTCGTTATTCTACTAAACTTTATACCGAATTTATGGGAAAATTTGTATGTTATCTTAATAAAATTTCTTCAATAAATTGCGAGAGTATAAAATGTTCGGTGCACCCGAACTTAGCCTTTCATTACTTGTTTTTGATAAAATTATGTGAAAAATTGAAATTTCGACATTTTCTTTTTTTTCTTCGTTCATTAACTAGATTTATCTATGTATATACTATCGAAATATTTATGGTTATTGTTTTTAGATAAGGAAATAATGAGTTATGATGTCTACCGTAAGACCTTTTTTTGAACACATCATGGGAGCCAAATTTTTATACTCTCGCAACAAATGTTGCTAAAGAGAGTATTATAGTTTTGTTCACATAACGGTTGTTTGTAACACCCAAAACTAAACGAGTTAGATATAGGGTTATATATACCAAAATGATCAGGGTGAAGATTTGATTTGATTTGAACTCCACAAATCCGAATGTCTGTCTGTCCGTCCGTCCGTCTGTGCAAGCTGTAACTTGAGTAAAAATTAAGATATCTTGATGAAACTTGGAACACATGTTCCTTGGCACCATAGGAAGGTTGCTTTCGAAAATTAGCAAAATCGGACCACTGCCACGCCCACAATATGGCGAAAACCGAAAACACATAAAGTGCCATAACTAACCCATAAATAAAGCTATGGAAATAAAATTTGGTATGAAAGATCGCACTAGGAAGGGGCATATGTATATGTAATTTTTTTGGGGAGGTGGGCGTGGCCCCGCCCCCAAATAGGTTTTTGGTACATATCTCGGTAACCAATAGAGCTATCTAAACCAAACCTTCTGCAGTTGTTTTTTTAGCGATTTCTTAATACAGTCCAAAAATGAAAGAAATCGGATAATAACCACGCCCACCTCCCATACAAAGGTTAGGTTGAAAATTACTAAAAGTGGGTTAACTCCCTAACGAAAAACGTCAGAAACACCAAATTTTACATAAGAAAAGGCAGAAGAAAGCTGCACTGAGATTTTTTTACAAAATGGAAAATGGGCGTGGCGTCGCCCACTTATGGGTCAAAAACCATATCTTAGGAACTACTCGACCGATTTCAATGAAACTTGGTTTGTAATAGTTTCCTTACCTCCCAATAATATGTTGTGAAAATTGGCCAAATCGCTTGACAACCACGCCTACTTCCTATATACCAGAACTTTGAAGACGATCTGAATCGTTTACCTTACAATATATAAAGTAAGCACTAGTGAAGATATCGGTGCAGAACTTTGCACAAATACTATGTTTATAGTGTGGCAGCCCCATTCTAAAAATCGCCGAAATCGGACCATAGGTTTTTAAGGCCCCATATATCGAACACGAGGACCTCGGTGCTTCTAACCTAATATTATGGTTTCCAACTTTCAATGGACTTTATACAACATATATGACGAATATGTGTGTCAAATTGTGTATTATATAATATAAACAAAGTTAAATAAATAAATAAATAAATAAAATTGAAATACCCTTGTTTTTAGCCTCTGAAACCCACCTAACCACCAAAAGGGAACGCCGACGTTGCTTTGATATCATTTCTATAATCTTAACAAAAAAATCATATTATAAAGTTCTAGCTTGTCGAAAATTAGTTTTAACAACTAAGGAAAGGCTAAGTTCGGGTGCAATCGAACATTTTATACTCTTGCAATTTATTGCTATATTTTTATTAAGAAAACACACAATTTGACCCATATATTCGGCATAAAGTCCAATAGAAAAACGAATATCATCATATATGGCATATAGGCTGAGGTAATTCCTGAACCGATTTCACTCTTTTTTACCACCAACATTCATTGTATCTAAGATTATATGCTCATTTAAGTTCGCAAAGATATTTCATATATTATAAGATATTAATCCCATCGTATTTTTGAAAAGCCTATAATTCGGTGTATGGTAGCTGGGGGAAGTTATAACCCGATTTTAACCATTTTTGGTACAAAGACATACTATTATAAGAAAAAGATTTCCTCTGACTTAAATTAGGATAACTGAGAGATTTACCGATATTTTCTGTGAAATATTATCCTAAGGCACTGAGTTCTTCATATTCGATATCCGGGGCATTAAAAAGTTATAGTCCAATTTCGACAATTTTTTTACAAGTGATGCCACGGATCATATACAGTATTTGTGTAGTTTTACTCCGCGATCTTCAGTGGTTTCTAATGTATATATAAGTGAACGAATCCGATGGAATACAAAATTGAGTTATTTGGGAAGTAGGCGGGCTTGTGAACCAATTTCGCTCATTTTCTATTTTGTAAAAAAATCTTAGTGCAGCTTCCTTCCGGTATTTCTTCTGTAAAATTTAGAAATTTAGGGTTTCTGATGATTTTCGTTAGTTAGTTAACGCACTTTTAATAATTTTCAACCTAACCTTTGTATGGGAGGTGGACGTGGTTATTATCCGATTTCAACTATTTTCAAGGTGTGTGGTGGAGTACGTAAGAGAATAGAATGCAGAAAGTTTGTTGTATATAACTTTATTGGTTTGCGAGGCAAATATACTTGGGGGCGGGGCCCACGTCCACTTAACAAAAAAAAATTACATTCAAAGATGCCCCTTACTAGGGTGATCCTTTGTACCAAATATGTACCTATATCTAACAAGTTTAGTTTTATGATTTCCAAATAACCGTTATGTGAACAAACTTTATAGTTTTAGTTTTGCTAGAAAAGTGGATAGAGTATAAAAATAATATTTATAACATAATACTATAAAATCAAAATATAATAATGTAAAGACTCACCGCATAATCGGGGCGATCGGAGTATGTTAGCGATTGTATATGTTCCAGAAATTGCTTTAAATCCGAAGGTAAGTGTTTCAGTAAGATCCGGTGATCATACTTCTCTTTTGTAAAACCTACTTGCTCCTTATCTTTAATTTTACGCCACGGCAATTGGCCATTGACGAACTCAACTAACATGTAAAATAGCGACCATAAATCATCGTGACGTCCCATTTCGCGATTTCGATGTGCATTTATAGAAGCATATCGTACCGTGCCACGGAATCCAGCCGCGGCACGTGGGCAACGGACTTCGCCCGTGCCTGTGGTATACTGACGGGCAAGTCCAAAATCCAACATATATACCCGACGACAGTTATAGGGTAAACGTCCAATTGAAAAGTTGCTCTGAAAATAGAGCAAGAAAATACAGGCATTAAACTCATTTGTATTTTATAATACAAGTGGACAAAATTTCTATAGTAATTATATCAAAAGATAAATACAATTCAAGAAAGTAAACATATTCATACAAAATTTCAACTCGTTAGTTTCGATCTCGAAAATTTAATTTTACTTACAGGTTTAATATCACGGTGTAAAAATCCTACTGAATGTATAGATTCAATAGCTTTTAATATCTGCAGTCCAAGTCGTAAGGTTGTACTCAGCGAAAAGGCGCCACGCGGTTGTGCACGTCGTAGTTCCGCAAGGTTTTTACCTTGTAATTGCATTACGACATAATTAAAGCGATCATTTCGTCCACAACCAATAAAACGGCAAACATGCTCTTTGCCCTGCAATTTCTTTAGTACGGCCACTTCCATTTTGAGTACTTGTTTTGGCTGACGGGCTGATTCTACTTTTAGAGCAACTTGTTCGCGAGTTATCAAATCTTGTCCTTCGTAAATTTCTCCAAAACCGCCACCACCTATTTTTCGCACAACCTATGCACAAAGGATCTTGTATTAAAAATTAAACTTGATTAAGATGACATACTTTCCATCGTTCCTTGACCACGTGACCGGGTTGCAAAAGATCTTCCGAAGTCATTTTAATGTCTATTGTTTCAACGGGTAGGTCAATGATAATGTTGTTGGTATTACTTTCCTAAGCGGGTGACAATACTCGAAACCTAATACAATTGCGTTTTGTGACAACAATCGAACTGTGTGGGAACCCAGTAAGGCGTCACTGTTTCTAGCGATATTATTTTCCTTAATTTTCACATAACCTTTCAATAAGGTTGGTGGAGGTTTCGAAGGTGGTGTGTTTTACGGACCAGCTGCTGTTGTACACCGGAATATGGTTTGGATATTGGCAGTGCCACAAGCTGTTACGGCTTAATTAGATAAGTGTCTGCTCTGGTGCCTTTCTGCTTGCAATTTAGTAACATTTTCCTCATCTCTAAATGAATATTGAAAAAAAAATACTATAAAATGTTGAGTGATTTGAGTCGACATAACGATAATAATCGATAATGTAATATTATAATTCATAAAGTACAATTCAAAATCAACGCCAGTATTTGGCTGTAATAATTTAAAATTCGCTAACAGCTCGCTTTAACTATAGTGCTGTTAAAGATACTTTGCGTAGTTTCTCAACTAAATCGATCGCTCAAATGATCGATCAAACTCCAACGCAATAATAATTAAAAGCCATTCCCGTCAGAGATTGAATAGAGGAAACCCGCCATCAATTGTTTAAAAAGACCTCAAGCCGCCACAGAAAACTTCGCTATGGATATATAGCAGGCTGAATTCTTACATATTTAGGATAGATTCCGACATACTAATCATATGTGGGACCTGTGTGAAATTAACCCCGCAGGGCACTAACCACCTCATTCGATGGTCAAGGAAAGCTACTCACGAAATTAGTATATGCACTAATCTAATCGAAACAATGAATTTAATATTTCCCTATAAGCGGAGCCTAGATATCCAATTTATTAAAAATATATAACATGCAAAACTAAATAAAACTGAGTGAATCCATGACTTACATGATTTAAGATTCGAAATATTATTGTAATCCATTGTCGTGGAATAAAAAACTTTTCAACTTTTAGCCTTAAAAATTGTATTCAGTACAAAGTTCACTTGCAAAGGAGCTTAGCTCTTTCCTTAGGAAAGATTCTTTCAAACATGTTTTTAGCAGTGAAGCTCCTCCGAAAAGTTTTTTAGTATATTTGCTATCTTTCAAGGATTTGTAAAGAGCTTCAAGCTAATGCTTGTCGGCCATTGTAGGTACGATTCTGATTACTTTGGCGGTCGGGGTTTGATAAGTCCGATCGGTATAAATGCGGTATCGGGTGAAAGAGGAGGCTCTCCCATGAGCAGGAATATACAAAAATACTCTTGATCGGATTTATTGTTTCTGAAATTTTCGTCTTTAAAAGTTCAATTTTTTCTATAAGTATCACATAGTATTTCACACACTTTAACGCAATTTTCTCACATTTAAAATTACACTATTCACATTCAATTTAATTCAAATTCTAAATTTATTTAAGGTTTTTTAAGCAAAAATTACTTATTTTAAAATTCATTTAACACGCTAATAGCTGAAAAGGTTTCTGAGTTTAAAATTATGTGGAAACCGAGCGTTGCCACATGTTAGAAACCATAGATGATGGATTTTTTAATGACTGCGTTTTATTTATTTGCATATCATAGTTTTTTGTGGCAGAACTTTCTTCTGCAGTGTGTATATAAAAACTCTTTCCAGGGATGTCCAAAGTTTTTTTCGCGTAGAACTCCTTTCGGCTCTGGCGGCCTTCGGCCGCGCTTTTAAAAAATATCTGGTCGAGCCAAAACCGGGTTGTCCAAATCCAAACAATTGTTAGCAACATAAGAGACTGTCCTCGATCTAATTTTTAAACATTTATTTTGTTAAATAAAAGAAGAGGAATTTTGTCAAAAACAGAGGAATTTATGGTATCTACAATGTGGCAGCGGTCGTTTTCCGCATAATTGTAAACACAAAAATCTTAGAGTAATAGTGATTTTTAAAATAAGTAATTAGTGTTAAAAAAAAACACTAAAAAATGTAAAATTTTAATTTTATTAAATGTTAGTAATGTAATTTCAAATATTTGAAGTGAAGAAAGAGTGTAGAATGTGCTAAAGAGTGTGAAATTCCTTGTTGAAAATTTTGATTTTTTTGATCTTTAAAGCGGAATATCTCGAAAACTTCTGCACAGCATGAATGGTTGAACAGCTTATTTATGGTGCACATTGCTCACACATTTATATTAATGCTCAAAGGTAATTTCAGTACTAAAATTGAAAAATCTTAACATAAACAAAAAAATATTTCATAACTTGAAAACTTTTTCTGCATTTGAAAAATAGGCTGCAATTTAGTATAGCATCCCACGATTTCGGGGATAAAGTTGGTATGGTTGGACAGAGGAGATCCTCCTGATTAAGAATATATATAAAATTATAGTCGCAGGAGACTTATAGTTTTCGAGATATTCGCGTATAAAGTTTAAAAATTTTCTAATTTTAACACGTAATTTCTCGCTTTTCTCGCGGCCTTCGGCAATGCTTATTTTTTGTCAGCATGCAACCCTTTTGTTATTGTGTGAATTCATAAAATTGAATAAAAATTAAAAAGCTTATTTAAACCAAATTTCTAAATAATTAATATAAATTAGACATATGGAAAGAAAGTTGTGAAGTGTAAGTGTATAACAAGTGCAAAATATAAATGCAAAATCCAATATATAGCGAGAAATTACGTGTTAAAATTCGACAATTTTTAAACTTTAAACACGAATATCTCGAAAACTATAAGTCTCCTGCGGCTATAATTATATATATTCTTAATCTGGAGGATCTCCTCTATCCAACCAAACCAACTTTATCTCCGAAATCGTGGGATGCTATACTAAAGTTTTCCCGAAAAATATTCCAAAATCAACAATTTATTATCGAGCTTTCGAAAAATTGGAGCTGGAATATTGGGACCATTTATCAAACTGCCATTAGCAATTGTGCAGACATCATACGGGAAAAAAAACTATTACTGAGAAGTAATGTGAGACATACCATTGATGCAATATTTTTTTGGGAAAGCAAGTCGCATTTGTTAGCGCAGGAGCACTATGAAGTCTCATTCTTTGAACTAGGTCAAATGTTAATAAATAGGGCTTCCTTAAAATCACTGAAAATTCCGGCAAGTTTGCGCTGCTGTTAATATGCCGGCTGATGTAGAATAAAACAAATTGGACACTGTGCATTGAAAATGTTTGCAAATACAATTTTAAAGACTGTATTTGAGTATTTTATTACATCTGAAGAAACACAATTTATTATTTGGTTTTGTAAATATGTTTTGCAATTACTTTTTTGCGCAACAAGTATTGCATTTTTTGAATTTTAATGCTTGTGCCAATTTCGGAACTGATTACCGCTTCTAACAGATACCGGTGTTGAATCAGGGGACCAGAGTTATTATTCAAAGGCCAAACAACTCCTTATTAATTATATCTTATTTACAAATTTTCATATAAGTAAGACAACAGTCCAAAATAACTAAAATTTTTAATTTATATGAAATCAAGAATGCATTTATATTTCTAGCATTCTTATATTAAACACACACCGCCTTTACTTCCTCATTAAAAATCGATGTAACCAAAAAGATCCATTTGCACAATGCATCTGGTTAATTATATAAAAATGTTGAATTAAACTATTTGTTGAAAATACACCCACGCAAAACAGTCTATTTTAATGTAAATGACACTTCTTTTAGGTTGAATCAGAACTTTTAATAAGTGTATATAATTTAAAAGGTATGTGATCTATTTTTATGTTTGTATATTAATATAATGAAAATTCTTATTAGGCAAATCGAAATTTAATCGATGTCAAATCAAATTTGGTCTTAATTTAGTTGTCGATTGTTAGAAAAGCTAAAACTTTGCTTTATCACAGTTCAAATTACCACATTTACGCGATTATTTACAACTTTATGTATTGAGACAGGGCTACGAATGCCCTTTCTCAAATAGTTGTATCTGGACCCGAATGAATGGAAATCTCGCATCCCGACTTTTAAAACAAATTTGATTGACAATTCATTGCTTTATATGGATTATATTGACAAATATGTTTTTTATTTGATATTCACTTTCGTAAAAGAATATATCTTATTATCGAATTATTACACCCCCGGAAATAAACTATACGTAAAGGACTAAATACCCGCAACCTATCGATGGTACAATCGGTATTAAAAATAGCTACATTCCCACAAACAAAAAAAGCAGATCTTAAGGCATGTTTCCATGCAGCAGTGAATAATGTACTTTATTCTAACGTAGTGTAATAAAATGTTACACAAGGAAGGGATATCGATATAGCGGCGTGTTCCATATAATAGTATGTTTACATATGTAAATAATCTTGTTCTAAGCTCGTTCAATAATCTAACCATCTAAATATAGACCCCTTTCACACGGGCAATTTTTGTCGCGGCAATTCTTAGTTTTATAGGAGAGGGGGCGACGAGGAGAGGAGAATCGCGCCGAGTCTGCTGTGTTCAGGCAACACGCTCTGTGTTCTTATTCGTAACAGTTCGCTGCTACGTCACAGTGTGGCATTTGCACACATTTTAAAATTAATGTTTACAATATATTTTAAAATTTGAATTTAATCATTTAATTTTGTATATAATTTGCAAATACATATAGAAATATGCATAATATAATTAAAATGTGCTAGAAAATTGAGAATAACAATAAAAATTAGTTAATGAAATATATTTTTTGCTTGGAAACGATGCGTACAAGAAGTTGAGAAAATTATATGAAAGAGAATGACAGAAAAACACGAACAGAGTTGTCGAACAAGAATTGCTTGTGTGAACGCAAGGGGCGACAGCAAAAGAGAATCGCCCGAGAATTTGCAACAAAAGTTGCCTGTGTGAAAGTGGACATAGCAAATGAGATTATCAATTGTCAAATGTGTTGCATTTGTTGTTGTATTACACATATATCTCTCGCTGTCGGCCATGGTTGTTTACATTTTCATTTGACATTTCTCCTTTTCTTCGCAAAATTATCGATAAACCTAGGAATAACACCGAAAATCTAGTTGTATAAAACGAGATAATTTTATAATCTCGGATTATCCAGAGAGGAATTTTGTATGGGAAATCTCGTTTCTCAATTACAGATTATCGAGTTAAGCTCGTAAATGGAGATAATCTCGTTATATGTAAACATAGTATAAGTAGAACTTTTGGGTAGTGATTACTAACTTAGATTATTATTTGTTGAGGACATAGAAGACTAAAGGTTGTTTAAAACATTATACAAAATGCAAACAATCCTACATCAAAATATGCAACAGTGTGAGCGAAACAGTATTATGACAGCAGAAATGGGGTTGCAATTATTATTATTGGACTAGTTGCATGAATGTAAACATGGGTTTTGGCGTATCATATTTGGCAAATAGTAACAATTTTATTGAGCGAATTTTTGGTTGTACCATTGCTTTGATTGGAAAACACGGTGGACTGCCTTGGTTTGACTATTTTTCTATTCGCTATATTTGCTGCCCTTTTGTCAAAAATTTTACATGCCAAAGCAACAACAGTTGTATTCGAATGGTCACTTCTCTGCTCACTGCCTTTGGGCGCCGCTCGCTTGTCAAAAATTTTACATGTGAAAACAACAACAAAGTTATTCAGTTAAATTCGTACAAGAGAGTATGTGAATACATCATTAAAAATGAAGTGGTAATTTTGATTTTTTTTTGCACAGATTTCTACATCAAAGAAAATGATGTAACGTGCTTAATTGGACATTTTAGCGCAGGGTTGCACCACATGTGCTGCCGGTTCGTTTCAACATATGTTTAATGTAACGATTTGCAAATTGAAGGCAGATTATGTCTATACATATATTACGTATTTTTAAGGACAAAATCCTTCTCTTTTCGCAGAGGAGTTAATTGATCAATTGACCGGACTTTGTTCGGTTAAAGCGCTCATTTAGATCTATTTACCACACAAAATTGAGAAAATAGCAATCAGCTGATGAGACTTACGATCTTCTTATGAACACGAAAAAAACAAAAATGTATAACAGTTGATCGTTAATTGAACAGACGGTTGTACAAAAAGCTGAAACTGTTTGCCAAATTATAATCTTATTGCAGTTATTAGACTGTGCGAAAAGGCTATTACGCCTCTCAAATTAACATGGTTTATATGACATTTTAAGTTCACTAGTTAAATTTGGATAAAGTTCACAAATGTTTTCAAACGAGTTTTCCTGATCATTCAGTTTTTCTTCAAAACTTTTATCTTCTAACCGTTGCCGTACTTGTGGACTTACAAATAGGCCCATTTTATTTTTTTCCTCGCTTAGTCCTGAATCCTGATTTTCTCAACGATCTCGAGGCTTTGGCACAGGCAGTTCGGCACAATGTAGGAATGATCTGTTGGCCGAAGACGAGTTTCGATACTTGGCAGTGTGTTTAGACTTGGTTGTAATGCCTTTTCTTTGACTCAAAGAAAAATAACAATCACTTAAATGTTCCTTTGGTATGGTCCATCATTATTTCCTTTGTTAAAAGCAAAAAAAAAACACTTCGTTAAAAACACTTTGTTGCTTTTTCGTGTATTCTTGGCCAAAAACAATACTGTCACGATCAGTAGCATCCATATTTTCTTTTTTTCTTTTTCCAAAAATGCATAGAACATTAAAGGGTCGTTACACAAAAAGTGTAACGCTATTCCAATAGAAGAGTTGGCATAAGTGCATAATATCAAATAAGGTATATTTTAATCCATGTTTTCCTATGAATTGAAAATGTTTCTAATTCGAAATAATATATATTAGGCGTGTTTTATTTGACCACCACAAGCTAATAGCTATATCATGGACAAATATTTAGTTTATTTCATATCTTCGCTTAAAAATGAATTGTGTTGTCAATGCGGGCCCGAACTCTCAGCTGAAATGTAGTTTATTTGAAAAAAAAGGTGAATTTATAAATCAAATTTCCTTTTGTTTACCGCTTTTCTATAATATTCTGAGCTTTTAAGGAATCTACAATCATTATTAGATCCGGGATGGTCTAAATAAATATGGATAAATTTCGATAGAATTTAAAATTTTGGTTTATTTACATTTTTATCTGTCAAAATGGGGTTTCTTGCTATTGCCAATTTTTTTTGGAAAAACCCAACTATTGTGAATAAAAAAAAAAACGATGAACTGGCAATGCCTCTAGTTCAATATACAAGCTATGATAGCTTATGACAAGCCAACATAATTATGTTGGCTAAGTCTTCCATACAAAATAAGCTAATAGCTGAATTTGCTGGTCAAATAAAACACGCCTATTATTGTTAAAAACAAAATGTTTCATTTAGGAAATTCAATGTTACATTATATCAACTAATAACTTTGTAAGGAGTAATTCTTACAAACTAAATTATGTGTACTTAATATCAACTATGGAAAATATTTCACGAATAAACTTCAAAGCAATAATTAAAAATTTCAACCGGTTCTGTCAATATTTATAAATAATTAGAGACTCTCTAAATAATGTCACTATATTAAATCATTAACTTGAAATCTATCAAACTATACATCCGCATAGCAATTAAAACAAAAACACGTTCTTCACGCTGAATCATCTTGTTGTACTCATACTCAACACTCGTAGATTTTGTAGAATCAATTAACGGAAGTATGTCTCGACTTGGGACTTATCTGTCGGCAGATAGCTATAGTCTCATAGCTTTCATAACTAGTTCCTAGTAACTCAGTTTGTTTGCTTATGAGTTTAAGATTTGTACTCGAATGCAAATCTGCTTGCAAGTTGTTGGCACTTTTCTGCTGGTTATTTAAAAATATATATTTTTTTCAAACATTTGAGATGTTACTAGGTACTTGTGTTGCGAAATACACTTTGTATTCACTAACCCTAAATTGTGAACAATTTAGCGTATATAAAAAGTAAAACGAGTGATTTCGTATGGAAGCAAACAAAGTATATGCATTTTAGTTGTCCCAATATTCGGCAAACGACACACCCAGTAATTTACAACTTTATGATATATTATCTAAACAATATTTATATATTCCTGCTATATGTCAAGTTGATAAATCGTAAATTATTTAAATAACACTGTTTGTCACATTTGTGTATGCTGCAATAATTTTAAGGTACGACAAAAAATGTTAAAATTTACCCTTAAAATCTAATGACCCCAGAGGCACATATGTGGTCTATGCATGTACTCACATAATGATTTTTAAGTATTCAAACATTAGCACGGTTAAACTTATTATATTATTTTCTTTTCAAATTACACATTTTTCGCAAATAATCCAATGTTTTACTAAATTTTAAATTATATCGTTAAAAGCCTTGTTTGGAATTCATTGCAGTAAATGAATTACTTGTAAAAGCTCTTTGTTCTGTAGCACGAATTTGCGAACTGTGATAAGTAACTGCTCTTTTCTACATAGATATCACTCATGCGCAGAAATTTAACCGAAAAATCCTTGCCCATAAAGTCCCTGTTAAAGTAAAAATACGTATGGTAATAGGTTTTTTATAAGGACGGTTAGAGGTTTAATAAAATAAATTTAATTATTTAATTAAGGCTATAATAGATAACAAAAAATGAATGTACATATGTAAAATATCTTCAACAAAAACTTTAGATTACCGAGTTGAGTAGAAATAGTATCGATTTTAATACATATTATTTATATTATCAGAAGACTCAATAAATAAGCTAAAAAATTATAAATATTTAAGAGTAAAGAATCAGTTATCTAATAGTTTTGTGTTTTTCTTTTTGATGTTCCTACCAATCTATATGTAAAGGTAAAGGACACGATCTTACCTTTAGCTGAACAACAACCAGAATATGTGCTGTAGTTAGATCTATTTTGTCTCACGGTGGATCGAAAACGGTTCTTCCATCTGCTGTCGCTTAGTGAGGGTCATCTCTCCACAATCATTGGTGTGCTTACTGGTCTCAGGGATCAAGCCTGACGCTAGTTGGCAAAGTTGCTAAGAAGTAGGTAGGTAGGAGTGTTGCCATACTGGTTCTATTAACGTTAGATGCGCCATTTTGAGAGCTATATAATTTGCTATCTCGTTTCATCGTCTTTGGTGCTTTTAATGGAACTACTTATTTCCGCAATACTTTTTGTGATTCGAAATTTGGTGCTTGAGGGATCTCAAGGGTTTTATGTCTGGTTAAGGCTGGGCAGTCGCAGAGAAAGTGGAAGACCGTTTCCTTATACCCTTCTGATGTGAATGAACTACAAATATCGTTATAGTGGAAACCCATTGTCAGCGCATGTTCTCCGAGGAAGTCGTAGAAGAATCATCCAAGCACTTCCTGCTGCAATGTCCAGCATGCACCAGGCTAAGGTTAACACCGCGGTTGGCACATCGTCGGTGAACCCAGCAAAGTTAGCGGGATCGACATTAGTCCATTAAAACAATTTATAATAGAGTCCCAGCGTTTTCAGGAAAAGTAAAGAAGAAGCAGATAGTAGGATTTCTTAGTTCTATTTGAATGGATTCCCATATTGCGATTGACAAAACGTGTGTGCTGTGCTCATCACAAGACATGCCACCTTCATAATTTTTATTTTGCATTGGAAGAACTTAATAAAAAAAAATAAAACACATTTTGAATAAATGAACCATTTTCATATTATGCGGTTAATCACATACAAGTGCTATGAAATATTTAAAGACAAAAGCTGTAATTGATTGGTCACTTCTTTGCTCGCTATCTTTGGGCACTGCTGGTCTGTCAAAAAATTTAGATGAGAGAGCAACAACAAAGTTATCTAGTTGAATTCGTACAGGAGAGTATGCGGATGTATGTATGTGATTGACGTTCAACCGTTTATCCGGTTATAGCCGAATCTATGAGAGCGCGCCACTCCTCCCTTTCCTTCGCATTTCGGCGCCAGTTGGAGATTCCAAGTGTAACCAGGACGTTCTCCACCTGGTCCCTCCAACGGAGTGGAGGCCTTCCCCTTCCTCGGCTTCCTCCGGCGGGTACTGCATCGAACACTTTCAGAGCTGGAGTGTTTTCGACCATTCGGACAACGTGACCTAGCCAGCGTAGCCGCTGTCTTTTTATTCGCTGAACTAGGCAATGTCGTCGTATAACTCCTACAGCTCATCGTTCCATCGTCTGCCAATGTTCTGAGGTCCATAAATCTTGCGTAAAATTTTCCTCTCGAAAACCCCTAGTGCCTGCACCATAAAGCAGGACGGGAATGATAAGCGACTTGTTGAGTTTGATTTTATTTCGTCGAGAGAGGACTTTACTGTTCAATTGCCTACTCAGTCCAAAGTAGCACCTGTTGGCAAGAGTGATTCTGCGCTGGATTTCGGCTGGCTGACATTGTTGGTGTTGTTGATACTGGTTCCCAGGCATGCTAAATTATCTACAACTTCAAAGTTATGACGGTTACCTCATTAAAAATGCTATCGCCGCTTGCAGAGTGCTGCTAAATTTTGTTTTACATATGTATACTATTCACAATGGTAAAAACGAATCAAAAGACAAATTTTAGACAAAAATGACAATACAAATATATATGTTTGTTGTTTTTACTTTGAAATACATTTTAATTTATTAAATAGCACGCAAAACATAGACGTAGCTCGAAACAAAGAGATACAAAAATAATTTAAGTATTTCTCCACCTAAGAAAATGGTTCAGCACTATTTCGCATGATTAAGAGGACATTTAAGCGCAGGCTTGCACCATAAGCTTGCACAACTCCCAACGCAGCCGGTTCTACGCCACCGGAGTTGACCCAGATTTCCTCCGGTCAAGGGCTGCCCTTTCGGAGATCTAACCTTGTTTGGATCGATTAGTTTTAAGTCTAGTTGTACGTCATTGGAGCAACGCCTTGCAGCAGGGTTTCTCCATATCCTCTTACTCCGGGCTGTCATCGAGTCCAACCCAGGGCCTGAGGTATTTTTCTGCTGCGTATGCGCTAAAAGGCTCCATCCAAATTCCACCTCGGTTAGGTACAACACATGCAATGGATGGAGCCATCTTAAGACCTGTTCAGGCCTTAAGACTCATAGGGAGTGGACCACACGATATGTGGCCCCATGCTGTCAACACAATACTGCGGCTGTTGCCTCTACGGCAGTGCAACTTGCACCTAGTTCGCGCAACGCGCCGCCACCCTCAGGGAGTGGCCAACTTAAGGCCCATACAGCCCCCAGGAGCTCAAGTAGACAGCATGACTCCCAGTCTGACCAATCTGACCAATCCCCTCCCCAACCTTCATCCCGCTCCAATCCTCTTGCGAGGACCTTCTGGTCCCTCGCACTGTCTGTTCCGTGTGTTAGGCCGTAATACGTCGGAATGTGCGCACCACACGTGAGTGGAGTGTATCGTACGTTTCCCCCGCAACCAACAACATCCGAGTCGCCAAACAACACCGAAGTGCGACATTTTCCTTTGCGGTAGCTGCAACAGCCTCCACCTGTACGTCACTCCCTCACTCCCAGGGTCACGACAGCAACACCAAGACACACCCGACTCTTACAATTTAACTGCAACGGGCTCCAGAGTAAGATCGAGGAGATAGCTGATTTTATGAGTCGGGAAGGCATATCAATAGCTGCGGTCCAAGAAACCAAGCTAAACAGCCACTCAGACCTTCTGAGTTGTGCAGGTTTCAACGTTTTACGTAAAGATCGCGAGCGAGATAGTGGTGGTGGCCTAGCATTCATATTACACAACACCGTGCAATATCGTCTTATCGAAGGTGACATCGACCGCAGGGACTCTATCCTAGAATGTCAGGGTATAGCTGTCCGGTCAGGCGATGACGAGCTCGAAATATTTAATATATACATCCCCCCAGTTACAAGTTGCCCAACAGGATATCACCCGAATATTAGTGCGCTACTTCGTGTTGAAAACCGACTGGTACTTGGCGACTTTAACGCGCACCACGATCTTTGGCATTCTTGCCTGTCAAATGATCGGAGAGGGATGGAGCTGGCAGAACAGATAGACGATTCGACATTCTGCACAATGAATGACGAAGCTCCCACCAGAATTATGAGCACCTGCAGCAGCTCGCCAGACATCACAATTGCTAGCGGTGGTCTGATAAACAGCATAACATGGCGACCTATGCTAACTCTTGCATCAGACCACCTGCCCATAATTATCTCGATTGAAAAACCTCCTGACTTTATTTCCGCGGACAACCGCACTTATGTTAACTTTAACAAAGCTAACTGGGACGGCTTCACGGAATTCACCGAGAATGCCTTCGCCGCTCTTCCCATTCCTACGGACGTAATCGTTGGCGAACGTCAATTCCGCAAGGTGATCACCGATGCTACTGCTCGTTTCATACCAGCCGGAAGAATTGCTAATATGCGTCCTAATTTCCCGGCTGAAGCGGCAGTTTTAGCAAATGAACGTGACTCCTTACGCCAGGTCGATCCCTGTGATCCCCGCATAAGGGATCTCAATTTGGAGATTCGACAACTGGTAAATAACTATAAGCGGACGAAATGGGTAGAGCACCTGAAGTCCTGTAATCTTTCCACTGGTGTGAGCAAGCTCTGGTCAACCGTCAAATCCCTGTCAAACCCGAGGAGACATGACGACCGAGTTGAAATTCAATTCGGTAGCCATGCCTCCTCGGACCCGAAGAGGTGCGCGAGCTATTTTAGCCGACAATTCATACTGTACCCCCAGGTTGACAAGGCCAAAAGACGTGTCACCAGACGGCTGCGCAAAATGCGAAACAACGGCGCGCGACTTGCTTTCACCAGTGGGGAGGTTCAGGAGGTCATCAGGAAGACAAAGTCCTCCAAAGCCATTGGCTCTGACGGAATAAACTCTTTAATGTTAAAACACCTAGGTTCAACGGGAGTAGAATTTCTCGCCAAGGTACTCAATTTGTCGCTAACCACTCTTAAAATACCCGATATGTGGAAAATCGGAAGAGTGGTTCCACTACTGAAACCTGGGAAACCCGCCAACTTAGGGGAGTCCTATCGCCCGTTAACTCTCCTTTCCTCAGTAGTGAAGACACTTGAGGCCTTACTGCTCCCGACACTCACATACCACCTGAACCTAGCTAAACATCAACATGGTTTCCGTAAAGTGCACAGTACCACCACAGCACTTAGCGTCATAAACGCCCAGATAGTTCATGGTCTTAATCAAAAACCACCCTGTAAAAGAACCGTCCTAGTAGCGTTGGACCTGTCAAAAGCTTTTGAGACGGTCAACTTAACAACGCTACTAGAAGACATCGAACAAACAACACTTTCTCCGGGGCTGAGGATTTTGATTATGAACTACCTGAGCGGTCGACAATCATCTGCTTTATTTCCAGGTAAAACATCGAAACTTAGGAAAATTAAACAAGGGGTTCCACAGGGCGGTGTCCTCTCCCCGTTACTGTTTAATTTCTATATCTCCAAACTTCCTCAACCACCAGAGGGAGTTTCTGTTACCTCCTACGCAGATGATTGTACGATAATGACGTCGGGCACTGTGAACAGCTATCTCCCCGAACATTCTCGCTTCTTCTCTGCGAGGAGCCGGGCACTCGCACCCACTTAATCCACGGCGACCCTTTTTACCAATTGGACGAAGGAGTACCGACAAAGTCTTAACATTCACGTCGATGGCACACCAATTCCGACAGTAAACAATCCCATGTTTTTGGAGTCACATTTGAAAGTCGACTTCAATAGTCAGTAAAGAACAGAGCCGCAACAAAATCCTCAAGTCGTTAGCCGGTAGCACTTGGGGAAAGGACAAAGAAACGTTGCTGGCCACTTACAAGGCTATCGGCCGACCGGTCGAAAATTACGCAGCACCGGTATGGTCGTCTGGATGCAGTGACACGCAGCAGAGGAAGCTACAGACGTGGCAAAACACCGCACTCCGAACAGCAACAGGATGTCTCTTGACACACCTTCACAGTGAGGCCATTATGCTACCTATTAAGGAGCATTACGAACTGCTTACCCAGCAGTTTCTGCTTGGGTGTTTTCGTAGAACCAAACCACCACCTATAGCAGACGAAGTGCTCGTGCGACAGGACTGTGGCAGGTTAAACTCCTACTTATCCAGTCTGAAGCCCGACATACAAAATACATGTCCCGCATGCAACGAGTCCCCGCATGATTCTAACCACCTCTTTGCATGCCCAAAGAACCCTACGCACCTAACACCCCTTTCCCTTTTGTCCAACCCTGTAGAAACAGCACGTTTCCTGGGCCTCCCGTTAGATGATTACGACGACAACTAGATTTATGCTCTTCTCCTCGGGCACGGATAGATAACCGCTACAACAACAACAACAACAACCATAAGCGCTGCCTGTCTGTTCGAATTACTGGATAGTGCGTTCTTTTGGCTTCTCTATAACGTTTAGCCAATCGATGAAAGCCAAAGATTCCCGGTGAATTTGTTTGAATTATTTTAGCGGTTTTCTAATTTATTTTCATTATTTATTCTGAAACTCGACACTAGAATTGCGAATGAAACTGCGTATTGACTGTGATTGTCAATAATTTCCAGCAAAGTTTTGCTGACTGATACTGGCCGCATCAAAATGTCATTTTATTACTTGAAACACCAGTTTTCATCTCCCATAAATATTTAGAGCAGCAAAATATGCAAACTACCGAAACTTGATACAACCCAGCAAGTCATGGGTACTGAAACTCCACTACATTCAAAGAAATTTAAATAACACCACTACATACACACATACGCAACAAAGGGTAAAATGTGCATAAACATTTAACTCAACTCTTCTCTCATACAGCACCCTGAATGATGGAAAGAAACAACCAAAGTTCTCGTGTTTGAACAAATTTGTTTTGAGCAAGAATGATAGAAGACAAGATTACGACAGGCGTTTACAGTTAGCTTTTTTGGGTTTTGAGTTCCTGTTGAGTGACAACTTTCACGACCCCGAACACTCGAGCAAAACAAAATTGCACTGTGGTACAAAACAATAAAACCAAAACAAAGAGCTGAAGTCAAGGCTAGTGCTTAATTATTATTTAAAATTCTAAGTGAAAAATGTATTAACCTGAAAAAGAAGTCCGCAATGGCGGAATTAACCAACAATAGTACAAAAAAGTCGTCTCTAAAGAATGTTTTTCACTTTTCCAACCAACAAAAAAGTTGGCAAAATGTCGACCTTTTTGTAACAAAACATATCATTTTAATTATAAATATGCATTATTATATTGGATCACTTTATAAATGAAGATTTTAAGAATTACGTTCATTGTGATATTTTATCTGCACATTATTCAATTTGGTTCACTATGTTTCACATTTCCGTTTTCCATTTGACAATTCTTCTGTTGCCTATTCCCATTGTCGTGAACGCTTCAGCCTGTCGTAATCTTGTCTTCTATCATTCTTGGTTTTAAGCTATATCATGGCTACTTGTGAAGTATTATTTTGCGTGTTTTATTTAATTCAGTGATCTGCAGCCTAATTAAAGTTTAAATTATTGAAGCACGCATTTTTAAATAAGTAAAACGTAAAGCAAAAGTTATCTAAAGCCAAAATATGGAATTGAAGAGGGTGATACAGTAATACTTCATTGCACTGTCAATTGGAGGCACGCAATAGAAGCTACGCCAACAATGGTCAACATCAATGGCGAAACCATTGAATTCGTAAAAAATTGTTGAATATAATAATATTATCTTGCCCAAAATTCTAATTAATTTTCCACACAGATATTTCAAACTTCATATGGCGCGTTAAAGGTACGCAAACTTATTGGTGTCACTTATTGTAGCAACGTAGAACTTTCGAAGCGATGGAATATGTGCAAGCAAATCCAGAACTATGGATGCAAACGCTGCTACATGGAACACAAGTCATTTACACACCAGATATTAAGTTTAATGTCACTTTTTTGCGTGCAATTAAACCTTTTGGTCAACACAAGCACGATAGTTAGAACGACATGGTTTAGGTGCTTTTGAAACCGTTTATTATCACGACGTATGTATGTCAACTGGGTTTTGCTAATGAGCTAGAGGTCAAAGCAGTTTCAGTATTTTTGGGCTTACCGGCACTTGGCCGTGCCATTAGCAGCTAAAACACAGAAATTAAAGGGTAAATTTAATTGAATGTTTGTGTTTATGGAAAATTAAAAACTTTTGGTATGTTTAATTAGGAGGACTTTTTTGATTCATTTTCACCTTGTATTGAGGAATCATAACGTTATTGTATCGCTTTATAAGGACATAAATTCACCGAAATTAGTTCAATGGAAATACTATAGCAAGAGCATGGATGTTTAGACTTGAACGGTGCCGTGTCAGATTTAGAATTCCTGAAACATAAGGTGATTATTACCAATATTTACTACAAACTTTATAAAAATTCAAATTTACTTTATATCTTATAGAAACCCTCCTCCCGGATGAATCTATTACTAGTGAAATTAATGAAAGAACAGATCTTAAAAAACTCCTAAAAAACCAAAAGAGTCTTCACATAATGCGCGCAGCTTACACTTCCAGCCCGCACGGGGTATTTGACATTTGCCACTCTTCCTCCAGCCTTTGTCCGATAGCAAAAATTGTTCAATTATTCAATTCTTTATACATATGTATATAGTGTAGTACGATAATATATGTATAAATATAAATATAATAATAAACACCTAAATGGCATAATATTTTCAATAAATATGTAATATAATTAATGATTTTGTTATTAAATTCTCAATTGGGATTTTGGTAGAACTAACCGAAAATAGCGGGTATAGTTTCTGGGCTCTTGTGGGTCGCAGTACTGAAAGTGCACGTGGAGTTTTGTTTCGCAGTTTTGGGTCTTTCATCGGTAATAGTAGCAAGAACAGTACTGAAAGTGCACATGTAGTTTTGATTCGCAGTTTTGGGTCTTTCATCTGTGATTGTACAAAGATCGTTCACAGAATTATGCAAGAGGTATATAAATTGCTAAATGATGAATGTAATGTGCAAGAAAAGGATGAACGATTACAAGTACACAATAGTTTCGGGTACTTTTATCAATTCGCCCTTAAGAATCGCATAGAAACTTTCATTGAAAGTGGCTTATCACCGAAGAATTCGCCGGTACCTGTCTTACAGGGAACCGTCTACATGCACAAAGTGTATATAATTCGCTAATTTTAACCCTAATACACAATTTTCTTTACTTTTCCCTTATTCACCAATTTCGAGTTGTTACGTTTAAGAACACAAAGCACGTTGGTACATACGAACAACTCTCCTCGTTTTCCCCTTCTTTTATACGAGGAATAGCCGTTTCATTTTTATTCGCGTGTGAACCGGTATTTAGTTGGCAATAATGTTTGCTTTTCGAGTTGACGCTTTGGAGTTGTAGAAAACAATTTTGGAGTATTAATTGAGTTTTTATTGCAAACGAATGGTATGGATTCAATATAACGCAATTGTAAAATTGATTTTTCTGAATTTGTGAAGTGAATCAATGTTTCTACAATTTAATACAAAAAGAGAGAGTTTTAACTTCTAATATTTGATTTTAGAATTCCTGTGCGCTGATTACTTATTTCTAACTTGTGATATGAACACCATCTGATTTTACCGATCAATGATTCGCCAATAATAACAAATATTTTTCATATGTTAAACGGTAAAAACACCTAAATAAAATAATTATCTATAATTACAAAAGTTGTCGCGTGCATTTTTTGGTCTTGGTACATTATGTGTTGTAGTTCTTAGTTACTTCTCCAATTCAATTTATGTTAAATTTAATTTAGCTGAAATTTTACTCGATTGCCAATAAGACAAGGAGTAATAACCTGATTAGAATATTGTAATAATGAAACAGGGTTGGTGAGTTCGGCAATTTGTTTGAAAAGTGCATATACTGTACTAAAGAGAAATTATGCGACATTTTCTGTGTGAAACTAGGTTGGCGAGATTTTAGTTAATGGGGTTAATTAGCACAAAATAAACACCTTTTGAGAATAAAAAAATTTATATCTCGCTCCGTTTACGAGATATTCTCACATGAATATCGGATTATAGCGGTTATCCAAAATAATCCTAAGCCGAGCCAACACCGGGGATTATCAAAGAGGTGGAAATTGAAAGTTCTTTCCCGTAGATCTACATTTGGCATTGGAGGCTTTCGGTTGCGTTTCAAAAAAAAAATAACCGCTATAATCCGATATTCATGTGCGAATGTCTTGTAAACAGTGCGAAATATAAATTCTTTTACCTTTAAAAAGTGTTTATTATTTATTTATTTTTTAATTTTAATGTTTATTCTATGGCGGTACATCGCATAATTGGTTACATCGCATTTGGCATCAATAACAGTCTGATTTATGGTCCGAATGGATTCAACAAAATTGTGGGCTAAGTTAACTGTTAATTTAGACCAAAAATCGGTAATTTCGGTTATTATATCAATTGTCCTCTGATATTTAACGAAACCCCAAATATTTTCAATAAAGTTTAGGTCGGGGCACTGCGCAAGTCAACTTGATTTGCTTCACTTAAAAATTTTGTTAATAACGATCCTTTATGAAATGGAGCATTTCCTGTTCTAAAATTTTGTCAATAGTTGGAAAAGGCCGACTAACCACTACAATGGCATGGTCATGTGAATTCTGATATATCCGGATGATTTAGGGTCCTTAAATTAGTACCAAATCTCCAGAACTTAAGTAAGGAAAATTCTCCAAAAAATCATAATGTCACCTCCGACTCTATTTAGCGCCTAAACTGCATATTTCTTCTTTTCACGTGGTAAATGCATAAATCGTTTACTAAACAAGCCCTAGAACCGAAATTCAGCATTATCTGCCCACGACAGGCTCCAGGATCTAATTTAAGGCAAATGACAGCCATATCGCTTTTTTATTTTCGGCAATATTGACTAATTTTCGCAAAACGTCAGGTATTTATGTTAACTTTTTAATAACCTGAACAGTATAGCATCATTGACTGTTCATGCGTTATGCTAATTCGATGGTGCTGCAATATTAAGAGGACTAATTGTGGGAATTTGTATGACAGTTCCTACTAATCTTCTACATTATGTTTGAGTTATCACAGGTTTCTGCCCAGTTCTCTTTAAGTATACTTGCAATTGTTCGCCTCCTTCATTTTAGTGACATTATAAACAGTATTCCTTTAAATTCTATAAATTTTAACTAACTCCAAAGCCGAAATACTAGTCTTTAACTTAGTAACAGTCTCCGATCTAGTTATAATCCATAATTTCTTTGGTTTCGGCATTTTATTTAAGTTTTATATTTTAAGGCTTTGTTAGTTAGTTATGAATGCAATAGAAGCCAATCACTACTCTTGCTTAAACCAAATCCAAGAATAAAGGCTAAGACGCGGTGTGTAAATACTGACGCAAACAAAATGTGTTTAAATACTTTTCAGTCGCTCAAGAATAGATCAATGTTTACAACAAAATAGTATTTTGTTACCCTGGGACAACTAAAACAACAAGCAAAAGCTTTTTGTATGAAATTTACAAAAAAACGTTGGATGTGTAAATAATTTTAACTACCTATGTATGTTTATCTGAGAGAGTTACAATCCGTAATATTTCCTGACCGTCGACAAAAAAGGGAACCACTTGCACACACCAGAGACCAAGAAAAAAGGTCCAAAGATGTCTGACTGACAATCAGTAGCTACTGTTTTATTGTATCTGTTAGAAAGGTCACTCGCAAAATTGCCAAAATTTCGTGCGACACTTTGTTTACTCTTTAGTTTCGAGAAGCGTTCATACCTGTCGTTTTCTTGGAATAAATATTATTTATTTAGTTATCGTGTTACCCATTGGTTGTAACTAATAAATGCCTTTATTATCCGGTAGATTAGTTTTAGCTCTCTCATAGCTTTGGCGCAAATGTTTAATAGCAGATGTTGTTTCATATTCGTATCGTAGCATGACAGTTTCATGAAACTTGAAAAATGCACTCCTCCTTTGATGCAGTGAACTCCTTTGTAAGAGCCAAAAAATAAATGTTTGCACTTTGGACAAGTTTTCGAGCAGTTAAGCGCTGTACACGTCCAGTTATTTTTGTTTTAGATACTCCTCCTAGGTTTGGTTGCAGTCTTTCATTTAAACAACCTTTTGAAGACTTCGGCGAACAGTTCTTCTGCTAATCGAAATCTTCTAATAACTCTCAGTTTTAAAGCGATCCCACAAGATGATATGTTCTATCACCCAATTTTCCCTTGAACTGCTTCTATAGAAATTTTTAGAAATTCTTCGATGGAGGACCACCTCTATTACAAATTTCGATAATGGTCAGATCGCAAAATCAAAGTATTAGGTTGTCAAATATCCGCTTTTTTGTCTTTTAAATTTCGGCTATGTATAAAGCGCTACAGACCTTATATCTGACAATACTATACATCTTTGAAAGGACATAACCTACAAAACGACGATATGCATGATTAGTTTCAACAGTTATAGGCGTGTAAACATGGAGTTCACTAACTCCGAAATTCGCGCTGTTTTAAAGTTTTCCTACGTTAAAGGCAGATCCGCAATAGAAACGTTCCGTGAGTTTAATAGTGTTTTGGGGGAGTGGGTGAAAACGACACCATGGATAAGCCAGCCGGCGGAAGACCTTTGACGACGAATACCGATCAAATCATGGAAAACATCGAGTTAGACCGGCATGTGGCATCTCGTGACATCGCCCAGGAGATGGGAGTTAGTCACCAAACACCTGTTTCACCTGTTCCTGTCCATAGCGAAACGAAACGGCGCATATTTGTACTAAATCCGATTACTGTAACAATTTTTATAAAGCATTGAATAAAGATAAAAAAGCGGAATGACAACATAATATTACTCTTTAATCTTTAACCAGGCAGCATCTAGAATGAAAATTAGATTAAAATCGATTCTCTTCAATCGTTGGAAAAACCATGTAAAAAACAAGTTAAGTAGACATTACTTACTTAATTCAGCTTTTTTTCGTTACAGCGTTATAACTACAATTGATGGATCATCCCGAACAGTTTGTAAAACGCGGCCTGAATGGGGCATATGAAATTACAAGTTCGAATGCCACACTAAAGGAAAATTCAACTGAAAGTGGATGCAGTGCTGTTTGGACAAAAGACGTGAGCAGTAGCGACGTGAACTATGATAACGATAGAGAAATACAAAATAAATCAATAAGTGAAATAGAAACGAATAATAAATCGCTTATTTGTGGTATGGATAGTCTAAAGAAGGTTGGACCACTTGTACCGCCAAAACCTTATAAGAAGAAACAAGACTACTCCGAGGTATGTATATAACTCAACGACATTATAAATGAAATTTCAATCGAAAGAACTGTATTGAAAAGTTACTTATTGTTACTGGTGCATAGTTTTCGAAATATGTATTTCAATATTCTGTCGAGTCCTATTACTATTCTTTCATGTCTTTTTAGAACATAGCTGAAGGATCAAATTTAAGATATGATTTTGCCACAGCCTAAATGAGTCAAAAACCATATCTCAGGAACTACTGGACTAATTTCAATGAAATTTGGTCTATGATATTTTGATGCCATTCCAATATTTTCATGTCATTCTAAAAGGACATGAAAAAATAGTACCAAAAACTTAATAACAAACATGTAATCCAAAAGTGAGTTTTATTTTGAGCAAAAAATATAAAAATCGTATAAATTCGACCAAAAAAAATAAGGTGTCTTCATTTAATCATGTATATCTCACTGACCAGTTGAGCAAGCTTACTGCAAATTATAGAAAATTAAAGTGAATGAAATTTCCAAAAAAATATTGTCTACTCCATTTTTCCATAGGCCTTATAATTTCTGAGAAATTGATTAATCACTTCGAGTTTTAAATTTTTTTATGAAAAAATTAAAAAAATAAACTTTGGCAAGAAAAAAATTTTAAAACAAAAGATATTTTTTAAATTTTTTTTATTTTATATGAAGTCCTGTTTCTTTATAAAAAATTAAGCTACCAACGAACAAAATCCATGGATAAATAGGAAAGTTGTACATGATCATTTAAATATATCCAAGTCGCGCAAAGTCAATGTATCGTTTTAAGTTTTTATAAACTCATTTATTTATATATTAGTAATATATATTACAACAATGTTTTGTCGTTTATTTAGTTTAGGATCGGTTTCTCTTATGAGAAACCAACAGTAGTCACCCATGATACCGACGTCCCAGAAACCTTGGTATCAATTCTCAATTAATTTCATTTGCTGGTGAATCCTTTCGCCATGCTCGTCACTTTCATCTCCGAGATCTGCCGGAAAAAAACTTAAATGGGAATGCAGAAAATGAATTTTTAAAGACATATTTACGCCTGGAGAAAAAAGAAAATGACGAGCTTGATGTGCAATGGCGGAAGAATGATTTTTTCCTTCTTTACAAGTGGGACGTTTTTGATATTATCCACACCAATTGTAAATTCAACTCTTTCCGGCCAATCCTTAATGTAATAGTGGTCTTTACGAGCTCGGCTATCCCATTTGCAGAGAAAGCAGCAGTGTGTTGTGTAGCCACTTTGTAGGCGGCATAACATTCCAACGATTTTAAGATCGGCTCATATTTTCCAATCATGCTCTTCATATTTGATGAATTTTAACAATTTCTCCATTACCTCGTATGTTTCCTTCGTGTTTACTGAATGCGCGATCGGGATCGAGGGCTTTTTGTTGCCATTATGCAGTAATACGGCCTTCAAGCCGTAGCCAAAGTTTATTTTTTTTTTAATTTTTTCATAAAGAAATTTATAAACTCGAAGAGATTAATCAATTTCTCAGAAATTATAAGGCCTATGGTAAAATGGAGTAAACAATATTTTTAGGAAATTTCATTCACTTTAATTTTCTATAATTTGCAGTAAGATTGCTCAACTGGTCAGTGAGATATACATGATTGAATAAAGACACCTTTTTTTATCGAATAACGGTGAATTGCAAATGTCTCAAAAACGTATCTATAAAAAAAAATTATTCGATTTTCGAAAACAGCGAGCGATTCCACATACAAATTGGATAGTGGCATCCGTGGAACAAAAAACAAATTCAAATTTGTGATCCAGTGTTATTTATAATTTTTATTTTTTTTGCTCAAAAATAATGATTATATATGAATTGTATTTATCTGCTCAAAAATGATGATTATTTATGATTTTTTACAAATTACTCAAAATTAATCATTAACTGTGAAGAAAATTATAAAAATCTGTATTTAAAAAATCATTGTGGAAATGGATAGATCGTCCAAAAAGTATTACAATGACGTTATCGTTTTGTTTGTGTGACGATTCTAAGTGATTGATTTTTTTACTTAAAAATCGGAACGATAATCATTATTTACGGTCCCTGGTATAAACTATCGAATAAGCAAAAAATAAAAAAATCGATTTTTTGAAAATGTCGCACTGGTATAGGCCACTAGGACGATTGAAGCGAAATCTGGTTTTTAATATTCCCATTACGTCGCCTTTACACTGGACTTTATAAAAAACGCAACTACAAGCACCCCCTCTCTCTGTGGGGCGTTCTTTTGAGTGTTATTAACGCAAATAATCAACTTAGCAAAATACAATTTCAGGGTTGTTGTGGAATCTGATAGTTGTCGAAAAATTATAATTATTATTAAAATAAAAGATACGAACGCTAAATGTCATAATTACTGAATTTAACGAAAAAAATCAAAATATTCCAAGAAGTTCAAAAATAAATGAAAATACTTAATTCAGATTAGATCAGGGAAATATCTAACTTTATACATAAAAGTTAAACAATATATTTGTACATTTAATTATGTACATTTTTACATAAGTATAAATGAAACTTTTGACTTCCCTTGAGCATAAAGCGAATTACTGTATTCCCTAAAGTTTTCCTTTTCTCATTTGCTCTAATTTCATTTCCAAATAAAATAAAAGCTGAAATAATTTCTCATTTAATTCTTCGGGTTTAATGAATATTTTGAAGTAGTTATGTGATTAAAATTTATAAGATTCCAAAAAATGTGTCAAAAGGTTGTGCAGCTGATTCGAATATTGGTTTTGCTTATATTCATTCGAAAAGATGAAAATCCAATCAGATTCTGTGGCACTATTGAAAATCAGAATTGGCTTTCCATACTGACAATTAAACAAATCTGTCTTGGATTTCACAACTAGGGATGGCAAAAAATTTTTTTTAATCGATTAAAT
Organism: Zeugodacus cucurbitae; assembly: GCF_028554725.1. Taxonomy (NCBI): domain Eukaryota; kingdom Metazoa; phylum Arthropoda; class Insecta; order Diptera; family Tephritidae; genus Zeugodacus; species Zeugodacus cucurbitae. Next base: position 29,149,534 of record NC_071672.1, on the reverse strand, counting down.
AATCAAATGATTAATTGCAAGATATAAAAAAATAATTGCAATTAATTGCAATTAATGTAAAAAAATCGATTAATCGATTAATTCCAATGTTTGCAACTTTGCGTAAAAATAAAACCAATAAAATATAGGAGACTATATTCTTATTTCAGACATTCAAATTGTGTTCGTATATACACAAAAAGAAAAACGGAAATAATATCAAAAAATCGTATTAAAAATTCATTTGTCTTAGCATAAAGGAATATATATTCCAGAGAACGGCATTTGCTGAATGAAAAACATTCGTACGCTCTTAACAGCCGAATAATCACACTGTTCGGATCAGCCGATCAAACTTGCCTGAGCTCACATTTTCGTTGTTGATTTTAAATTCACTCGTGTGTGTGCGATTTTTTGTTTCACTCCGAGTTTGTTCGGCTCGTGTTCAATATAATGATTTCGGGCGCTTGCTCATTTGGTTCAACAATCATTGTTTTGAACAAGAACAACACTCAACTCGCAAAAATCAACTCGTATGATTTTACTCATGCGCGCAGCAAGCGGCACTTTTTCTGCACAGATGAAATGTGAGAAGAAGAACAAGACAAGCTACAACTACAAACTGCATATAAATTGTTATGGTACATGCAGTCGTAACGCTCACATCGTGTCGTCTTGTCGCTAATTGTTTACTCATAATCGATCAACTCAAATTGAACCGAATGATGCTTTCGTCAACACAGGCTCATTTTATTGAACGCTGACTTTTGTTCAGTGAGTTGAATTGAGTGAGAAATTTTGAACCGAGGACTCAAAATCCAAAGAATGATGTGTACGGCAAATTGAGTTGATTTTTACTCATCACTCTGTTTTTTCAGTGAGTTGAGTTGAATGAAAAAGGTCGCGTATGAGTAAATCAAGAAAATAGTGATTTTTGCAGTTCTCTGATATATTCATTGAAGTCAAGCAAATTTAGAAGTCTGTTCAACCAAGTTTGAAGAAAAAGCAATTTCGATAAACGTATTGTTGTCAAACGATTGGGTATTTCGGTCGCAGTTGCTTTTGAGAAAAGCCGCTCAGCTGTTACTGAGGTACCAAGTAGATGACAATACTTTTTTGAAAGTCCGTACAGTTTGGGTAAACGGTTTTCATTTCTTCCCAAGCCTAAATAGTGTTTCGACTTAGTTCTAATACCTGACAATTCAAATAAAAGCTCAATTCATCTTGTGGAGATGTAAAATCGTTGTCCTTCCTCCTTCGTTTGTGCACTAGAGTGCACAAAATGGTGTCAGTGTCATCATCACTTAGGGAAACATTGTTTTTACTCCTAGATTGCAGAGTCTAATTTGTACACATATATTTATATATAACTAGAAGAAATTTAAAATGTAATACCGATTGCTCCAACTTACCACCAATTTCCAGGCTACAGTTGCATGCTTTAATTTTAAATGCTGCAACATATTTGATATGTTATTAGAAAATTTTAAATTTTTGCAGCAAAGTTGACATTTAACGTAGTTATTGCCCTTTCATGCCAAATGTTGCCTATAGGCAACATTGTACTTATCGGCTTCTAACTCTCGTTATTTAAATATTTTTGACCAGCGGTTTTTTCAATTATGTAGACTTATGTGTTGTGCAAGCTTACAGTTACATTTTTTGTAATGAGCTGTGCACTTATTCATTCAGTAGGCCTTCTCCGCAGAGTGGAATTGTCAAAATCGGTTTCGCGAAAAAGTTATACTGAAGTGTTTATACAAAAAGTGCTCAAAAACATAAAAAAATTGTTTTATTTTAAAACAAAATGAACTATATAAATAAGTAAAGATAAGAGAGTTATTTAAAAAAAAATTTCACGAAAAAAGTGTTCAGTTTTTTTATAATAACCTAATTTGTGCCTATAAGCAACATCCTGTAACTAATGAACCAGGATACATAGGACTTTGAAATTTTTATCACTTCATATTTGAGTTAAGACTAATATATATCTGTCCTAAAAAAATGTTAGCTCCGCTCATTTTAATTCTGACATTAAAGGGTTAAAAAAATGTCCTCACTTCGCTTTTAACTGGCGCCATTGCTCTTCAAACAACTTAACGTAAAATGCGTTTGACTTAACTGTAAATGCAGTGTTACCAGACATTCATTTGTTGATATGAAACTACCTCGACATATTAGAATTTAACTATGTTTACACCGTTTGCAATTTCGACCCCTGTAGCTAACTTAGATGAACATAAAATGTATTAAATTTCAAAATGCTGTTTGCGCTTATTTTGCAATTACTCGAGTAATAGTCGAGTAATTTGAAAAGGTGTTTCGATGCAATTAAATCGTAAATTGAATGAAAATAATCGATTAATTTAATCTAATGATTAATCGTTGCCATCCCTATTCACAACACCAGTGCATATCTGCTCACATTTAAAAAAAAAGATGGATTAAAAAAAGTGGATTTATTTTAACCTGAATTTATATTATTATCGCCAGGAATGATTGATTCAGTCAAATTTGAATCATTTAATTTTATAGGGTCAATAGAAGAATTAATATTTTTTAAACTTTAAAGAACTCAAAAAGAAACAAAATTAAAACGTACATCTGTAGTAAAACTTATGGTTTTTAAATTTACCATCCCACTACACTATTTTGATATACAGTAGCGGACAGTGAAATCCGGACAACAATTCGATTTGTATTTAACGGGCGATTGTGACCGAACAGTGTATTTTACTGCCGAAAGGCTTATTCTTTCACATAAACACGTGTTCGGTACACGTTTTAAAGCAACTTTTAGTTACTTTTTTAAGAGTTTAATAATTTATTTTGTGCTTGTGCTTCGGTAAAGATTTAATATGCCGAATTTCAAAAAAAAAAATGTCCGAAATGCAAAAAAGTAATATTTTGATTTTGGGAAAATAAAAACTGACAATTCATGAAATTAGTAATAGATTTGGCTTCAGCAAGTTCTCCGTCGGAGAATTCTTAAAAAAAAAATCGATAGAACCAGGTCTCTTAAGAAAAAACTGGCTCTGGATCAAAGAAGAAGACAAATTCAAAGGAGAATCGAGTGACGGAAAGCATTTGCTTCAGGAATCGCTTCAAAACTGCAGAGGATGTTAAAGTGAAGTTATTTCAAGATGTCGGTGCAGAAATTTGCACAAGAACCGATCGTTGAAGGCTTCAAGATGTTGATTTGAACGCTCTTCGGCCCGCCAAAAAACGACTTTGGTCCTCAAACATGCATCGAAACCGTATACGATGGGCAAAAGATCATGAAAATTGGAGTCATCTTGATTGGCGAAATGTTCTCTTCTAGTATGAATCAAAATTTAACCCTTCTTGTAGCGACGGCATGTCGTACTTAAGGCGGAGAACTTGTGAGTAGTTCAAGGACGAATGTCTTCAATGAATCGTTAAGCAGGGAGGCCGCCTAATGGTCTGGGGATGCTTTTTTTACCATAGCCTTTCACAACTAGTCCTAATAGATGGAACTGTCATCGGGTTGAAGTACCAGGAGACACTTAAAACGAATTTAGTACCCTTCATAGAGGACCATTTTTCATAAGCGGATGTCTTTATTTTTCAGGATGACTCTGCGCCATGCCAGCGTGCCAAAATTGTAAGTATGAATTTTTTTGTTCATCTAGAGGTTATTGCTATAATTTAAATTACAAATTTTATAATTGTCCTTTCATTTTTCTTTCAGGTGAAGAATTATTTATAAAGAATCGGGGTTTCGACTTTATAGTGTTCAGGTATTAGTCCGGATTTCAATCAAATTGAGAACTTTTTGTTTATAATGAAGACTCAGATATCACAGAAGAGACCAAAAACTTTAGCAAAATTGCATAGAATTCTCGAAGATGTGTGGTATAACGGTATCGCAGCAGGAACATTACAAATTCTGATAAATTCAATGGAAGAGCGGATAAATTCTGTTATAAAAAACAAATTAGGTTCGACAAAATACTAATTATAATGTTTTTGTATCAAATAATGTTCCCCTTAAATAATACTAAAAAAATATTTCTTTAGCGTAAAGAACAAAAAAGATATCACTGTTTATATTGTTAGCTACCAAAATGATAAAATATCTAAAATTAATTAAAATAAATGGAAGTATAAGTGCAATCAACAACACTGACTTTGTTTACACTTAATACTCAATTATTCTACATATATTATTGTTTTAAAATAAAAAGTTTAAACATTTGGCTAAAATAATATGAAATAACTACGATTTTTTAGTTGTCCGGATTTCACTGTCCGCTACTGTATGTAGATACCATGGTTATAAAGCATGAATCTTACTGAGTCTATGGCTTGTACACAATTTCGATTGAATAACGGATATTAAATTCATTTGCAACCATTTTTTAAAATAGTTTTGTTATTATGTGAAAAGGTTTTTGAACTTCGCAAACTGTAGAAGTATAAATTGTTCGGCTCGCCCGAACTTTGCACTTACTTAATTTATGTTAGTTGGATAGGTTAGGTTAGTTTGATAGACCAGAAACAGTTCGGTCACATCCAGGCACTGGTGTTCTTTTTAGCGAAAGGTGTCTCCATGTGCAGATTTTGTACTTCCTTGCAAAAACAAGTAAGTTTAATTTTTTCCGCATTCAACACCAGATCGGTCACATCCAGGCACTGGTGTTCTTTTTAGAGAAAGGTGTCTCCATGTGCAGATTTTGTACTTCCTTGCAAAAACAAGTAAGTTTAATTTTTTCCGCATTCAACACCAGATCCGCTTGCGTTGCCCAATTCTGGACAGTATCAAGATGATATCATGATATTGATGTCGATGTATTTCTGGCTTAAAAGTCCGAAATGTGTTATTTACAATAAGGCTACATTGTGAATCTACTTTAATTCCAGAATTTAACAATTGGTAGAACTGCATAATTCCGGGTGACATTTGGCATTTCGAAATCTTCATAAAAGTAAAATAAAATATATTCACATTCTTTCAGAAATCGAAGCCGTTATTGACCTACCCCTTGTCTTCAACTATTCATAATAATAAATTTGATCAAATCAATGGCATTTTTATGAAATTCTAATTTATTTATTCATAGTTCGAATTATTATTTTCCCTTCTGTCATCCTATATCTTATACCTTGATATTCCTTGGGATTCTTAATTTTTTCAATGAATATGTTTATTTAGATACAACAAAATTTATTTGTTTTCACACCATATTTACTGCTGAATGACTAATAGTATAAGTAAATGACGGTTGATCAATTGGTTGGCTTTGAGCCAAAATAGTTTTATTATTTGGTGTTGTTGCTGTTGTTGCAACGATTATCTATCCCTACCGAAATGGAAAGCATAAATCGAGTTGTCGTCGAGGTCATCTAACGGGAGGCCCAGGAAACATGCTGTTTCGACGGGGTCAGACAAAGGGAATGGGGTATTAGATGAGTAGGGTTCGTTGGGCATGCAAAAAGGTGGTTAGTGTCATGCGGGGACTCGTTGCATGCAGGACTTGTATTTAGTATGTCGGGGTTCAGTGTGCATACGTAGGAGTTTAACCTGCTACATAGGAGTTTAACCTGCTACATAGGAGTTTAACCTGCTACATAGGAGTTTAACCTATCCAGGTCGAAGTTGCGCAAGGGTCACTATGGTTTCACTCAAGCAACTCGAGCTCTTCGTCTGCTAAAGGTGGTGGTTTGGTTCCAAAGATGCCATTCACTGGAAGAGAGTCAAGGAAGATGTTAATAGCTCCACTGCTTCCGCGGTCTGTTCAAGATCGTCGACGTATTGTAGGTGTGACCTCTTGGTGCACCTGGGGGGCGGTTCTGCTTCCGGCAAGTGACTACATGGGTGATTCCTACGAAAGCACCCTAGTAGAAACTGCTTGGTAAGCAGTTCATTATCCTCTTTAATAGACAGCATAGTGGCCTCATTGTGCAAATGTGCTTCTGGTGACATCAAGAGGTATCCTGTAGCTGTCCCGAGTGATGTGTTCTGAGACATCTGTATCTTTCTCTGCTGCGTGCCGCTGCATCCAGGCGACTATACCGGTGCTGGGTAATTTACGACCGGCCGGCCAATAGCCTTGTAAGTGACCAGCAACGTTTCTTGGGATTATTCACAGTCACAGCGAGAAAGTTTGAGGATGTATTCGTTCACTTTCGAACACATATCATCGATACCAGTGCCCGACGTCATTATCGTACAATGGTTGAGGGAGTTTACTGATGTAGAAATTAAACAGCAACGGGGAGAGGACACGGCACTGTGGAACTCCCTGTTTAATTTTCCTGAGTTTAGATGTTTTAGCTCGAAATAATACGGATGATTGCTGACCGCTCAGGTAGTTCATGATCCATCTCTTCAGTACTAGATTTAGTACTTACCGACTATAACAGGGTTAGATCGTCGAAAGGGCAGCCTTGGCCGATTAAAATCCGGGTCAACTCCGGTAACGTAGAACCGGCTGCAGTGGTATTTGGTGTGACTGCCTTTGACATCTCAAAAAGTTTAGAACCTTCTGGGTGTGCATTTGACAAGATCTAGGCATAGGTTTGGAGTTTGGTATGTTGTTCCACAAATCATTTACAGAGCTTCGCGTCTCAACCATTTTTGACGCCACAAATTTTTTATCAACGCAACTTCGCTTTAAATGGCCCCAGTAATTCTGAATTGTATAAAGATCAGGCGAATGTGGCGGATATTAAAAATACCCTCCTTTTTTGTTCTTTTCAACGTATGCTTAGGGCCGTTATCGTGCTGGTGTATGACTTCAGATTGTACTGGTTGCCATAAATTTAAGTTAAAGCTTTTAACCCATATTCCACTATGCAGACATGGTGACAGCATTCATATTTCATCGACCTTCACAAGTTTTCTAAAGCTTTCTAGAGCCAGACAAACCCATCCTTCCTCAAACCCTAACCCTACCCAACTTTTAATGTGAACATTATGTGCCTGTCAAACAGATTTTCATTCCAGACCAAGTGACGTTAATTAGAAATCATTTTTATTAACTTTTGCTTCATCGGATTAGGTACATAATTTTTGCTCCATGTTTAGGATTCTCTCGTCACTTTATGATTCCGTTGTGAAATTTTTTAATTTTTCGGCAATTTCAAACGCAATAGATTATGGCAGTCCATTAATAGTGGTTTTTGAATTTTGCACCACAATTAAAATAATTTTTTCGAATATTTTCCGGATCGTCACATTAGTTTTCTTTATAGTTTTCAAATCTTGATTCTCTTGCTCACCATCGTCAGATTCTATTTATAACCATTTTAATTTTCCGACTAAGTGTTTATTTTGTAAAAAAAAGCTCTTTTGTCACCAGAATAATGAATCTGTTTGAACTTAATTGCTAGATCCACTTAGTATTTATTGTTGCATTTTGTTGGTTTAAGTGCAAATAGAAAAGAAACTCTTATCTGAAATTTTTGGCATATAAACTAACTAACACGCATATATATATATATATATATATGTATAGATATATACGTGATCAATTAGTTGATACACTGTATATAACTATAACTGCCTCTCAGTTTACTGTGCATCATGTTGCCAGTGTGTAAAAATATTTGCTTATTTAGTTACTTAATTGGTTTGGGCTCACTGCAGTACATAAGTACATTGAAACAGCATATATGTAATATCGAATATGTCTATATATTGTAGGTGTCCACAGATATTATCACTGAACAAGTCTGTGAACCGCACTATTCCAAACAATTGCACGGTACAACGAATGTTTTGCATAAATCCTCACAAAGCACTACTTTAGATAATCCTGTCGTATTGGACCAACAATTAGCGGCTTTAGCGCATCATAAACGACAGTTAGAAAAGAAGGGTATTGCTTTGAAACAGCCAAAACAGCGAAATGATGAACAATTATCCGACGTTTTGCATTCCCCAAAATCTTCGCCTTGTTCGCTGGAAAGTGAAGATAGTCCTTATAACATAATTTTAAAAAACGGTCATATACCTTCAACGCATGTTGGTACCAAAGCAATGCATGCAAACATAACGGAGCTACCGAGAGTTGGTGAAAATATTATAAACACAAAATCCAGCAAATATATCGAACAAAACGCTGACATAAAACTAAGTAGAAATCAAGCGGATAATGAAATGGCACAAGCGGAAAGCAAAATCCATTCCAAATTCATTTGTAAAGAAAACAAAAATGGTATGTAAAAATACGTTTAAATATTTATCTAGTTTATTAATTATTTATAATAATTAACAAGGAATTTCTAAGTTGCGAGTGAACCGTACAATATACTTTGCTCTTTAAACTTTAAAAAATAGTGCTTGACAACTTCTTAGGGGAAATTGCGTGCGAAGGTTGGATTTATGTAATCAAAATCGAAATTAAGAATTTTAAGACTTGGTAGAACTACCAACCAACTTAAATTTGGCTTGCGTGCAATGGTTAGTTAAAATATCCCCTTAAGGTGGGTTTAAGCGGCTGAACATACATTTTAGATTTTTTAATCTACTACTATTATAAAGAAGAACGATTTGTATGTATGTTTGTAATGATTAAACTCGACAGGAAAGATTTGTATGCATGTTTGTAATGAATAATCTCAAAAAGTACTGTGCCGATTTCAAAAATTCTTTCACTATTGGAAATCAACATTCACCCTGAGTAACATCTTCTATATATATACAAATGAAATGGTGTATAGTTGTAACGCTAAAAATCGGAAACGGCTGAACCAAATGAAATACTTCCTTTGGGGGATTTGTTTGTTATTACCACGCGCAGGTCATGTCTTAAAATCAGGACAAAATATTAAGGGGGCGTGGCACCTCCCATACAAATTGAATTTTTCAAGTCGAATATCTTCAAAAGTGTTTAAGGTAGGAACATGAAACTGAATTTTTCAAGGTGAATATCTTCAAAAGTGTTTAAGGTAGGAACATGAAAATTGGTATAGAGCTATAGGAAACAACACCATTCTCACCCATAAAACTTGGCGTTATCGAAAAAGAGGACGTGGTACCTCCCATACAATATTTAATTATTTTGGTTGTTAATCCACCATATATGTATTTATCTCATTTTCCACCTAGCACGACATTTTGGTTGTTTCTTGCTATTTTTGTTTATTTATCGGTGACAGTAGCGGTTATATCGTAATTTTGGTTGTGTTACGTGCTATTTTTGGTTTATAGAAATGGCAGTTTTATGAAACAAACACAAATTAAATTAAACGTCAATTTTGCTTTGCAATCGAACGCGCAAAATTTAGAGGGCAATAAAAATGCGCCTTGCTTTACTGATATATTGATATATTTTGTTTAAAAGGTGAGTTATTTAGTGAAAGTGATTTAGAGTGTTGGAGAATACCGATTTATGTACATTGGAATTTATCATTCAATTGATGTGCTTCCTTAGTTTAATTCATTCATTTTTGGAGTTTTCAGATGTAAGTTATTGGTCCGTAAAACCTTATATGAACTTATGCAAATGAATGATCATTTCCAATTAGATATTTGTTACGATGCCAAGAACCAGTACGTATGGTAACACTTCTCATAGTTCCCAGGCCGCAAGGAGAACACGAAATAGCAGAGCACGTCAAAGGGAAAGTGTAATTGAGAGGGTATCACCACGAAATAGACTGCTGGAGAATAGCACGCACCAGTTAGAAGATGTCAACCAAACATACAATCAGCAAGAACGATTGAGAAGACGGGAAGTTCACAATCAGCAAACACGATCGAGAAGAAGGGAAGTTCGTGCTCGCCAAAGTGATGAAGTAAGATCACAACATGCGATTATTCGACGACAACAGCGGCACATTGAACGGGCAGGTTTTTGATATGATCCAAACATTCAATATAGCGCATCTGTTTAAATCGGTCAGATGTCAGTAGTTTGTCAATATTGCAATGCAGTCAAATTTAAAAATGAACCGCCAGGGTTATGTTGCGCCGGGGGAAAGGTTAAATTGCCAGAATTGCTTCCACCGCCACAGCCATTGTTCCAGCTGCTTTACGGTGAATCTCCTCACACGAGCCATTTCTTAAAGCACACTAAAATGTACAACGATTGTTTTCAAATGACGCCGTTTGGCGATGAAATTGTCAATGAACAAAACTACAATCCAACGTTTAAGGTATCTTTGCCAAACAATATTCGACAGAGCTTTCCTCCAATTATACAGGTTTATGGGCAAATTTTTCATCTCGCTGGATCGCTGTTGCCGCATCCAGATCAAGAACACAAATATCTCCAAATTTACTTTCTGGGAGATTCACATGATGAAGTAAATCGGCGTTGTGCTATCTTCAATACAACGAAAAGAGAAATAATCGAACAATTGCAGCAAATGTTACACGAACACAATGACCTCATTAAACTGTTTACGATTTCGGTGGAACGTATGCCAACAGATGATCATAGTATAATCATACAAGCGGACAAAAGACCAACAGGGACACATGAAAGACAATATAATGCACCTATAGTTAGCGAAATATCAGTTGTTGTTGTCATATAGGTAATTTAAGCTTTTAGGTGTCGAGACAAATAAAAAAGTAAGTTCAATGAAGTTTTACGCATATCGATATATGATTCGCCAAAGCTACGACAACCACTTACTGATATATGGACGGTTATTTCAACAGTATGCAGTTGACATGTACGTTAAAGTTGAGACAGAACGACTTAATTACATGCGATACAATCAGTCGAAGTTGCGCTCTGAAGAGTATATTCACTTAAGAGATGCAATGAATGGTGATGCAGATATTACAGATATTGGTCGACTCTATATTTTGCCATCGACATACATTGGCAGTGCTAGACACATGCATTAGTACTCCCACGATGAGATGACTTACGTGCGCAATTATGGACGGCCGGATTTGTTTGTTACATTTACTTGCAATCCAAAATGGCCAGACATTTCTAATCTATTGCATCCCGGTCAATCACCAAGCGATCGCCACGACGTTACAGCACGCGTGTTTTAACAAAAACTCAGATGTTTGATGGACTTTATTACGAAACAACGTGTATATGGCACTGTTCGATGCTGGATGTACTTAGTGGAGTGGCAGAAGATAGGTTTGCCCCACGCACACATTCTTCTTTGGATGGTGGAGAAAATTACACCTGACCAAATTGATGACATAATTTCCGCCGAAATTCCTGATGTTGAAATAGATTCAGAGTTGCACGAAGTGGTGATGGCCAATATGGTTAATGGGTCATGCGGAGAACACGATCCATCTTCGGTTTGTATGTCGGACAGTAAATGCAATAAACGCTATCCTCGTGCGTTTATTTCGGAAACTCAAACTGGAAATGACGGATACCCTCTCTATCGGCGTCGTTCACCCGCTGACAATGGCAGAACATTCATCACTCAATTGAAAGGAAAGAATATCGTGGTTGATAACACATGGATCGTTCCATATTCGCCAATTTTGTCTAAGGCATTCAAAACACATATAAATGTTGAATATTGCAGTTCAATAAAATCAATTAAGTATGTTTGCAAATATGTCACCAAATGAAGCGATATGGCGGTTATTGGCATTGAACGAGATAAAATTAGCAAATTTCAAATGGGCAGATATGTGAACTGCAATGAAGCAATCTGGAGAATATTTTCATTTGCAATTCATGAACGCCATCCTACAGTTGTGCATCTGGCAGTTCAGTTGGAGAATGGCCAGCGAGTTTATTTCAACGCAGAGAACATAGTACAGCGAACGGAAATACCACCAGCAACTGTAGATGGTACCATTTGTGCAACATTTCGAGAAGCATGTCAACAATTGCAATTGCTTGAACACGACAGTCACTGGAATCAAACGCTAGCGGATGCAATAGCTTCTTCACCAGCCACTGCAGTTCGTACACTTTTCGCTATTATAATTTCGACATGTCAGCCTTCAAACCCGCGTCTATTATGGGATATGTACAAAGATGACATGGCAGAAGATATTTTGCATCGCCTGCGATTAGCGACGAGAAATGTCGACTTACAAATGAGCGCTGACATCTACAATGAAGCATTAGTCCTTATTGAAGATTTATGTTTACTAATGAGTGGAAAACTATTGATTGAAGTTCATATGCCGGCACCAAGTCGTCAAACAAGGGATTTAGTGAGTCGCGAATTGGAACGCGAGCGTGCTTACGATATTACTCACTTGCAACAACAAGTAACGGGTGATTTTTTTGAGGTTAGGATTTTCATGCATTAGTATTTGACAGATCACGTGGGATTTCAGACATGGTGTCAAAGAGAAAGATGCTCAGTATGCTTTGACATTTCATCATGAATGATGAAACGATCTGCCACAACGTCGAATTTTCAGTGAATGGGCCCTAGAAAAGTTGGCAGAAAATCCGCTTTTTTATCGACAAATTTTGTTCAGCGATGAGGCTCATTTCTGGTTGAATGGCTACGTAAATAAGCAAAATTGCCGCATTTGGGGTGAAGAGCAACCAGAAGCCGTTCAAGAACTGCCCATGCATCCCGAAAAATGCACTGTTTGGTGTGGTTTGTACGCTGGTGGAATCATTGGACCGTATTTTTTCAAAGATGCTGTTGGACGCAACGTTACGGTGAATGGCGATCGCTATCGTTCGATGCTAACAAACTTTTTGTTGCCAAAAATGGAAGAACTGAACTTGGTTGACATGTGGTTTCAACAAGATGGCGCTACATGCCACACAGCTCGCGATTCTATGGCCATTTTGAGGGAAAACTTCGGAGAACAATTCATCTCAAGAAATGGACCCGTAAGTTGGCCACCAAGATCATGCGATTTAACGCCTTTAGACTATTTTTTGTGGGGCTACGTCAAGTCTAAAGTCTACAGAAATAAGCCAGCAACTATTCCAGCTTTGGAAGACAACATTTCCGAAGAAATTCGGGCTATTCCGGCCGAAATGCTCGAAAAAGTTGCCCAAAATTGGACTTTCCGAATGGACCACCTAAGACGCAGCCGCGGTCAACATTTAAATGAAATTATCTTCAAAAAGTAAATGTCATGAACCAATCTAAAGTTTCAAATAAAGAACCGATGAGATTTTGCAAATTTTATGCGTTTTTTTTTTAAAAAAAGTTATCAAGCTCTTAAAAAATCACCCTTTACAAACAAATGTTCCACTGTTGAATGAACAGCAAAGCAGTGCGTACAATCAGCTAATAAATGCTGTAGATAGTGGAAACGGTGGCATATTTTTCCTCGATGCGCCCGGCGGGACTGGCAAAACGTTCCTATTGTGTTTAATACTAGCAGCAATACGTGGTCAAGGTGGTATTGCATTAGCTCTTGCATCTACCGGGATTGCTGCAACACTGTTAGAAGGTGGAAAAACGGCACATTCAGCATTAAAGCTTCCATTAAACTTGCAAATACACGAAAGTCCTGTTTGCAATATTTCAAAGCAATCGGCAATGGCACAAGTTTTAAAAAAATGTAAGTTAATCATATGGGATGAATGCACAATGGCCCACAAACGATAATTAGAAGCACTCGACCGAACACTGAGAGATTTGCGCAACAATAATCGTTGCTTTGGAGGAGTGACTTTAGACAAACACTTCCCGTGATTCCAAAATCAACAGCGGCGGATGAGCTAAACGCATGTCTGAAGTCATCGCATTTGTGGAGGTTTGTTAAAACTATTTCATTGACCATAAATATGCGAGTTTTGCTGTAAAACGATAGAACTGCGGAGGTTTTTTCAAAAGAGCTGCTGCGAATCGGAAATGGACAAGTTCCGATAGATCCTAGCAGTGGATTAATATCGATTAATAGTAGTAAATTATCCAGTGGAGTTCTTAAACTCTTTGATGCCGCCTGGAATGCCGCCTCATAATTTGCGTCTCAAAGTTGGGTCTGTAGTTATTATGCTACGGATTCTTCATGCTCCCAAACTGTGCAATAGTACTCGACTGATTGTGGCCAAGCTAATGGACAATTTAATAGTGGCAAGCATTTTGAAAGACCCGTTCAAGGGAGAGGAATGCTTTCTTCCCCGAATTCCATTAACTGGGAGCTGACTCTGAATATTTTGTGGAAATGAAAAATGATCAAAACTAATATTTAGTTATTTTCTGAACTAAATCAATCTTATGTTGATTTTTATAAATAATATGTTGTAACTTTTAACTATCCGTACCGCGTAACTATCCAATTACATTTTTATAGCTATTAAGCTTGGTATTTTGTATCAAGACAGTTTAATCTAGATCTTAATCTGAAACTGAAAATCGTCTCGCAAGTCATTCTCTTCGCGTCGCAATCGCGTGCCAGAGAGTCGAGTAACAATCGCTCGTAGCTGCTTGCTGAACAAAATTTCAAAACCTACCTAGTACGCGCTTGAGAGTCGAGTACGGATTTTACTTTTACATTTTACTTTTTTTAATGTACCCACACAAGAAACGGGAAAGGACATACATATATACCGGAGAGTGTGTATGTGTGTGCGAAGCTGGAACGGGCTGCTAGTATGTATGTATGTGATTGGCGTTCAACCGTTTAGCCGGTTATAGCCGGTTATAGCCGAATCGATGAGAGCGCGCCACTCCTCTCTTTCATTCGCAGTTCGGCGACAGTTGGAGATTCCAAGTGTAACCAGGTCGCTCTCCACCTGGTCCCTCCAACGGAGTGGAGGCCTTCCCCTTCCTCGGCTTCCTCCGGCGGGTACTGCATCGAACACTTTCAGGGCTGGAGTGTTTTCGTCCATTCGCACAACATGACCTAGCCAGCGTAGCCGCTGTCTTTTTATTCGCTGAACTATGTCAATGTCGTCGTATAACTCGTACAGCTCATCGTTCCATCGTCTTCGGTATTCGCCGTTGCCAATGTTCTGAGGACCATAAATCTTGCGCAAAATTTTCCTCTCGAACGCTGTAGTCTCATCTGATCTTGACATCGTCCAAGCTTCTGCACCGTAGAGCAGGACGGGAATGATAAGCGACTTGTAGAGCTTGATTTTGGTTCGTCGAGAGAGGACTTTACTGTTCAATTGCCTACTCAGTCCAAAGTAGCACCTGTTGGCAAGAGTTATTCTGCGCTGGATTTCGAGGCTGACATTGTTCGTGTTGTTGATGCTGGTCCCCAGGTATACGAAATTATCTACGACCTCGAAGTTATGACGACCTCGAACAGTGACGTGGGAGCCAAGATGCGAGTGCGCCGACTGTTTGCTTGATGACAGGAGATATTTCGTCTTGTCCTCACTCACCTCCAGACCCATTCGCTTCGCCTCTTTATCCATGCGGGAAAAAGCAGAACAAACGGCGCGGTTGTTGCTTCCGATGATATCAATATCATCGGCGTACGCCAGCAGCTGTACACTCTTGTAGAAGATTGTACCTTCTCTATTTAGTTCTGCAGCTCGTATTATTTTTTCCAACATCAAGTTAAAGAAGTCGCACGATACTGAGTCACCTTGTCTGAAACCTCGTTTGGTATCGAACGGCTCGGAGAGGTCCTTCTCAATCATGACGGAGCTTTTGGTGTTGCTCAACGTCAACTTACACAGCCGTATTAGTTTTGCGGGGATACCAAATTCAGACATCGCGGCGTAAAGGCAACTCCTTTTCGTGCTGTTGAAAGCAGCTTTAAAATCGACAAAAAGGTGGTGTGTGTCGATCCTCTTTTCACGGGTCATCTCCAAAATTTGGCGCATGGTAAATATCTGGTCTGTTATTGATTTTCCAGGTCTAAAGCCACACTGATAAGGTCCAATCAGTTTGTTGACGGTGGGCTTAAGTCTTTCACACAGTACGCTCGATAGAACCTTATAGGCGATATTTAGGAGGCTTATCCCACGGTAATCAGCGCAGATTGTGGGATCTCCCTTTTTATGGATTGGGCAGAGCACACTGAGATTCCAATCGTCAGGCATGCTTTCTTCCGACCATATTTTGCAAAGAAGCTGATGCATGCACCTTATCAGTTCTTCGCCTCCGTATTTGAATAGCTCACCCGGTAATCTATCGGAACCCTGCCGCTTTGTTGTTCTTCAGGCGGGTAATTGCTAGACGAATTTCTTCATGGTCGGGTAATGGAACATCTATTCCATCGTCATCTATTGGGGAATCGGGTTCGCCAACTCCTGGTGTTGTACTTTCACTGCCATTCAGCAGGTCGGAGAAGTGTTCCCTCCATAATCCCAGTATGCCCTGGACATCGGTTACCAGATTACCACCTTGGTCTCTACATGAGTATGCTCCGGTCTTGAAACCTTCGTTAAGTCGCTTCATTTTTTCATAAAATTTTCGAGCATTCCCTCTGTCTGCCAGCTTCTCAAGCTCTTCGTACTCACGGATTTCGGCCTCTTTCTTTTTTTATCTGCAGATGCGTCTCGCTTCCCTCTTCAGCTGTCGGTATCCATCCCATCCAGCACGTGTTGTGGTTGTTTGGAACGTTGCGAGGTAGGCAGTCTGTTTTCTCTCCGCTGCGAGACGGCATTCCTCATCGTACCAGCTGTTTTTTTGACTTTTCCGAAAGCCAATGGTTTCGGTTGCAGCGGTACGCAGTGAGTTTTAGATGCCGTCCCACGGTCCCCTTATACCGAGATGCTGATGAGTGCTCTCAGAGAGCAGGAGTGCAAGTCGAGTAGAGTATTTCATGGATGTCTGTTGCGATTGCAGCTTTTCGACGTCGAACCTTGTGTTTGTTGACGGGCATTCTTTGCTGCACAGAGGCGGGTGCGTATCTTCGCTGCGACCAGATAATGGTCCGAGTCTGTATTTGGTCCTCGGAGCGTACGAACGTCTAAAACACAGGAGACATGTCTTCCGTCTATCACAACGTGATCGATTTGGTTCCGCGTGTTTCGATCAGGAGACAGCCAAGTAGCTTGATGTGTTTTCTTATGCTGGAATCTGGTACTACTGACAACCATATTTCGGGCCCCAGCGAAGTCGATCAGCCTCTGGCCGATGGGCGATGTTTCGTCATGGAGGCTGAATTTTCCGGCTGTTGTGCCAAGGACACCTTCTTTACCCACCCTGGCGTTAAAATCGCCAAGCACGACTTTTACATCGTGGCGGGTGCGTTCTAGGCGCTCATAGAAAGCATCTTTGGTCACATCGTCCTTCTCTTCCGATGGGGCGTGGGCGCAAACCTCGCTTTTGTGCGGATTGTGGCTAGACGTTCATCCTCCGGGGTGAATGCCAGGACTCGGCGACGTAGTCTCTCTCCCACCACAAATCCAACACCAAATTTGCGCTCCTTTATATGGCCGCTGTAGTAGATGTAACAAGGACCCACCTTCTTCCGTCCTTGTCCGGTCCATCGCACTTCTTGGATGGCGGTAATGTCAGCCCTTAGTCGTAAGAGGACATCAACCAGCTGGGCAGAGGCACCTTCCCAATTAAGAGTCCGGACATTCCAGGTGCATGCCCTCAAATCATGATCCTTAGTACGTTTGCAGGGGTCGTCATCAAAAGGGGGGTGTCTCATCCGAGGCTTTCTTTTCGATTTTTCATTGGTGCTCCGTTTTTATGTGGTGGGTCCCAAGCCCTACGCACAACCGCAGAAGCGGGTTCGCCTTCTCACTTTAGCTCGCCTTCAAACGGATGTTAGTTAGCTACCCAGAGGATACTTGGTCTAAAACCGGAAGTCGTGAGCTGCTTGAATCATGTGGAGAAGAATCGTTTCTGGCCACTCCCAAGTGAATGATAATATATATATATAATTGACGTAGGAACCGCTTTAAGCGATTATTGGTGAATCCACCAGAGCGCGCCACTCATTCCTCCTTTTTTGCTTTTTGGCGCCAACTGGAAACATCAAGTGAAGCCAGGTCACTTTCCACTTGGTCATTCCAACGTGGTGGAGGCCGTCCTCTTCCGTGGCTTCCTCCAGCGGGTATTGCACCGAACACTTTTAGAGCTGAAGTGTTTTGATCCATTCGTACAACATAACCCATCCTGCGTAGACGCTGTCTTTTTATTCTCTGGACTATGTCAATGGCGTCGTATAAATCGTACAGCTCGGCGTCATCGTCTGCGATTTTCGTCATTGCCAATATTTAGGGGACCATAAATCTTGCGGAAAACCTTTCTCACGAAACCCCCAAAAGTCGTCTCATCGTGTTGTCATCGTCCACGCTTCTGCGCCGTACATCAGGACGGGAACAATGAGCGACTTGTAGAGTTTAATTTTGATTTGTCAAGAGAGGACTTTACTTTTCAATTGCCTACTCAGTCCAAAGTAGCACCTGTTGGCAAGAATGACGACTTCAAAGTTATGACTGTCAATATTAACGTGGGAGCCAAGACGCGAGTGCGCTGAATGTTTGTTTGATGACAGGAAATATTTCGTCTTGTCCTCGTTCACCTCTAGACCCATTCGCTTCGCTTCATTATCTAGACGGAAAAAGGCAGAACTAACGGCGCGGTTGTTGCTGCCGTTGATATCAATATCATCAGTATGCAGTCCGACTGTTGTGCCAAAGATACCTTCTTTACCCACAACAGCGTTGAAATCGCCAAGCACGATTTTGACATCGTGCCGGGGGCAGCGCTCGTAGAAAGCATCTTTGGTCACTTCGTCCTTCTCTTTCGTTGGGGCAAATTAGATATGTTGAAGAAGCTCGCTTTGATGCGGATTGCGGCTAGACGTCCATCCACCGATGTGAATGCCAGAACTCGGCGACGCAGTCTCTCTCACCACAAATCAAGCACCAAATTCACAAATCCGTCACCGTCCATCGCACTTCTTGTATGGCGGTGATGTCAGCCTTTAGTTGTATGAGGACATCAACCAGTTGTGCAGAGGCACCTTCCCCAATTAAGGGTCCGGACATTCCAGGTGCATGCCCTCAAATCGTGATCCTTAAAACGTTTGGTGGAGTATTCATCAAAAGTGGGGTTTCTCACCCGCGGCTCTGTTTGGTAATTCATTGGGGATGTTTGTTTATGTGGTGGGTCCCAAACCCTAAGCACAACCGCAGAAGCGGGAATCGCGTTCTCACTTTAGCTCGCCTGCAAACGGATGTCTGTTGGCTACCTAGGGGATACTTGGTCTAAAACCGGAGGTCGTGAGCTGTTTGAGTCTGCGTGAACTGCGACTCCCTAGTGAATGACAATCAGAAACTTTTCTCACTTGCGTGAACTTTTGCATATGACTCCTACCCTAATCACCGTAATTCAGCATATAAAAGTTACGTATGTAAACAGTATTATGTGCTTTTTTTATTTAAAAATTCCGAAAACTCGGCCATTGGCTCCTATATTTAAAAAAATCCTCCACTCATTAATTAAGGAAGGGGTGTGGGTTCCAGCGCAAAAACACTTTTTTGTGACTTTTTACCTCAAATATCGATTAAGCAATTTTATTCAAACCTTCTATACATTATTGAGCATAGTTTTGACTATGTTCTGCAAATTTTTCATGCAAAAATATTAAACCATTAGCCCGTGACAGAGCTTCCCCTAGGACGTCTTGATAAAAAAAAAAAACAATTTGCGGTGTTCACTGTAACTCGGCCGGAAATTATCCGAAAATGAAAAACCATAAAAATTTAGTTAAATTTTAAACAAATCTTTCACCCAACGTTCTCTGATTAATTTTTTTTTTTTATTTAAAAACTGTTGGCGACCATCTAAAGTCTGAACCGTTATTTTCAACTAAAATTTCCACCATTTTCAGGGTGGGAAACACTCTTAATGTTAAAAAAAAAAAATTTACTAAACGTAGGGGGGAGGTATTTTATGTGAAGAAAATGTGTACCAAGTTTGAAATGAATCGGTCGAGCAGTTTTCAAATGGCAGTGAACACGGACTTCAAAAAAGTTGGTTTGAGAAAAACGCGTTCAAAGCTGCACTGCAATCCCAACCGCCCGTAGCTGTTAGAGTTAGAGCGTTAAAGGCCCCGAGACTAATTAAACAATAACCTCAAGAATATTGCTTATACTATGTTTACATATAACGAGATTATCTCCATTTACGAGCTTAACTCGATAATCTGTAATTAAGAAACGAGATTTCCCATACAAAATTGCTATCTGGATAATCCGAGATTATAAAATTATCTCGTTTTATGCAACTAGATTTTCGGTGTTATTCCTAGGTTTATCGATAATTTTGCGAAGAAAAGGAGAAATGTCAAATGAAAATGTAAACAACCATGGCCGACAGCGAGAGAAATATGTGTAATACAACAACAAATGCAATACATTTGACAATTGATAAACTCATTTGGCTATATGTAAACGGTAAAAGAAACTTTTTCTCTGCATCAAAGATCAGACAATGATATTCTTATGGGATTTTCATCGCTGAACACGAATATGACCTCCAAAAGTGCCCATCACGTCGAGGTTTTGAGCAAAATGGACTCAAAGTCCCAAAAAACCCTGTTTTTGGTATTTTTTGATCACGTGTAGAGAATTATGCTGACGTGCTAGAAGTCTCTAATTAGGCTTAAATTGAAGCTTAAGCTGTCAACTATAAGAATCAAATCGAAAAAGTTCTGAATTAGTCAAAAATTTGCATATAGCACAACTTTTCATTAATCGGCCTTATTCCCGTTGTCGTTGTCGTTTTAATAGTCGTTCTAAGTCGTCGTCGTTCTTATCGTCGTTTCGTTTCTAAATTGGTATTCTTATAATTATATTAAGTATATCGTAACGCCTAAGATAAGTTATCGAAATTTGTCTACATATTTTATATAGTATACTTTAAGGCGCTCTTTTCCCATATAAAAATTTATTTTTTATGTAACGATACAAATTTTTAAAGCAGTCCTTAATGGATTTTATGCTATTCTCTATTTACTCTAAACAACGTTATCACTGTAATTATTGTACTTACGTACAACAATGTTAGTCTTCCATCTTTATTTGATTTTTTAAAAGAAGTAGTGGTGACATCTGCGTCCTCCTAACTTCCTTCTAAAATATGTTATACTTCCAGCGTCTCATGCTCCTTGCTTCTGGCTAATCCGACTACTCTACCTAGTCGTCCAGCCAACACATGGGTTTATTAACTCCTCGTCTTGTTGGAGTACTATTTTTTTCTTCGTTTTGAATTTTTAGACCTTTCATATCTTAAATATACTCTTAGATATAAAAATGCAATTTTATTAATGCCAACAATTTCCGACGCGAGAAAGCGGTGGAATGGATTTAGTTTTTTTTTTTTTTGTGGAGAAAAAAATATCCCTCCCAAGAAATCGAAATTTAAAGGATTTATCCCTTTTCTAAAGTCCTTGGCATATGCAGGATATTTTTCCATTTCAGAAATTAAAATTTCAAACTGTTTCCGATTTGGAATTTTCATCTTCACTTCAAATATTCCTTCAAACAACCGCGTCGTTTCTATGACGCTCACAATTATAGCAACGACAAAAAACGACTGTTTCTATGTCGTTTCTATAGTCGTTGCAAATCGGGGAATCTCAATTTATTTTCGATAAATGTCGTTAACGCCAACAGGAATGCCAAATAGGCGTTCTTAAGTCGTTTTAAAACGATAACGACAACGGGAATAGGGGCGAATATGTAAGAGTGCCCTAGTGCTAGCTCTATGAGTGCAAGTAGAGCGCGCGCGCACATGAAAAAGTTGTGCTATATGAAAATTTTTGACTAATTCAGAACTTTTTCGATTTGATTTTTATAGTTGACAGGTTTAGCTTCATTTTAAGCCTAATTAGAGACTTCTAGCACGTCAGTATAATTCTCTACACGTGATCAAAAAAGGCCAAAAACAGGGTCTATTGAGACTTTGAGTCCATTTTGCTCAAAACCTCGACGTGATGGGCACTTTTGGAGGTCATATTCGTGTTCAGCGATGAAAATCCCATAAGAATATCATTGTCTGATCTTTGATGCATTTTTTGTGTCGACCAGTGTTATTGAACGAGCTTAAAACAAGATTATTTTCATATGTAAACATACTATTAGATCGGATTAAAATTTTGAGGACATATTCTTGATGGGGGATGGGGTCATATGTAGAAGTTCACGCAAGTGAGGAAAGTTTCTGATTGCCATTCACTTGGGAGTGGCCATGAACGATTCTTTTGCATATGACTCAAGCAGCTCACGACTTCCGGTTTTAGACCAAGTATCCTCTGGGTAGCTAACAGACATCCGTTTGGAGGCGAGCTAAAGTGAGAAGGCGAAGCCCGCTTCTGCGGTTGTGCGTAGGGCTTGGGACCCACCACATAAAAAAAATCTCCCCAATGAAAACAAACACCGAGCCTCGGATGAGAAACCCCCCTTTTGATGACGACCCCTGCAAACGTACTAAGGATCATGATTTGAGGGCATGCACCTGGAATGTCCGGACTCTTAATTGGGAAGGTGCCTCTGCCCAGTTGGTTGATGTCCTCATACAACTAAAGGCTGACATCACCGCCATCCAAGAAGTGCGATGGACGGGACAAGGACGGAAGAAGGAGGGTCCTTGTTACATCTACTACAGCGGCCATATAAAGGAGCGCAAATTTGGTGTTGGATTTGTGGTGGGAGAGAGACTCCGTCGCCGAGTCCTGGCATTCACCCCGGTGGATGAACGTCTAGCCACAATTCGCATAAAAGCGAGGTTCTTCAACATATCGCTGATTTGCGCCCACGCCCCAACGGAAGAGAAGGACGATGTGACCAAAGACGCTTTCTATGAGCGCCTAGAACGCACCTATAAGCGCTGCCACCGCCACGATGTCAAAAAGGTGCTTGGCGATTTTAACGCCAGGGTGGGTAAAGAAGGTGTCTTTGGCACAACAGTCGGAAAATTCAGCCTCCATGACGAAACATCGCCAAACGGCCTGAGGCTGATCGACTTCGGTGGGGCCCGAAATATGGTTGTCTGTATTACCAGATTCCAGCATAAAAAAAATTCATCAAGCAACGTGGCTGTCCCCTGATCGAAACACGCGCAATCAAATCGATCACGTTGTGATAGACGGAAGACATGTCTCCAGTGTTTTAGACGTGCGTACGCTCCGAGGACCAAACATTGACTCGGACCATGTTCTAGTAGCAGCAAATATACGCACTCGCCTCTGTGCAGCAAAGAACGCCCGTCAACAAACACAAGGAAGGTTCGACGTCGAAAAGCTGCAATCACAACCGACAGCCGAACGATTTTCTACTCGACTTGCACTCCTGCTCTCTGAGAGCACTCATCAGCATCTCGATATAAGGGAGCTGTGGAACGGCATCTCAAACTCATTGCATACCGCTGCAGCCGAAACAATTGGTCTCCGACAACGCCAAAAAACCAGTTGGTACGATGAGAATTGTCGTTCCGCAGTGGAGAGAAAACAGACTGCCTACCTCGCAACGTTGCGATCGACCACAACACGTTCGGGGTGGGATAGATATCGAGAACTGAAGAGGGAAGCGAGACTCATTTGCAGACATAAAAAGAAAGAGGCCGAAATGCGTGAGTATGAAAAGCTTGAAAAGCTGGCCGACATGGGTAATGCTCGAAAATTTTATGAAAAGATGAGGCGATTTACAGAAGGTTTCAAGACCGGAGCATTATCATGTAGGGACCGAGGAGGTAATCTGGTAACGGATGTCCAGAGCACACAGGGATTATGGAGGGAACACTTCTCCGACCTGCTCAATGGCAGTGAAAGTACAACACCAGGAGATGGCGAACCCGATTCCCCAATCGATGACGATGGAATAGATGTTCCATTACCCGACCATGAAGAAATTCGAATAGCAATTACCCGCTTGAAGAACAACAAAGCGGCGGGGGCCGATGGATTACCGGCCGAGCTATTCAAATACGGCGGCGAAGAACTGATAGGGTGCATGCATCAGCTTCTTTGTAGAATATGGCCGGAAGAAAGCATGCCTGACGATTGGAATCTTAGTGTGCTCTGCCCAATCCATAAGAAGGGAGACCCCACAATCTGCGCCAACTACCGTGGTATAAGTCTCCTCAATATCGCATATAAGTTTGTCGAGCGTATTGTGTGAAAGACTAAAGCCCACCGTCAACGAACTGATTGGACCTTATCAGTGTGGCTTTAGACCTGGAAAATCGACAACTGACCAGATATTCACAATGCGCCAAAACTTGGAAAAGACCCGAGAGAGAAGAATCGATACTCACCATCTTTTTATCGATTTTAAAGCTGCCTTCGATAGCACGAAAAGGAGCTGCCTTTATGCCGCGATGTCTGAATTTGGTATCCCTGCAAAACTAATACGGTTATGTAAGCACGTTGAGCAACACCAAAAGCTCCGTCAGGATCGGGAAGGACCTCTCCGAGCCGTTCGATACCAAACGAGGCTTCAGACAGGGTGACTCACTATCGTGCGACTTCTTCAATCTATTGCTGGAAAAAATAATACGAGCCGCAGAACTAAATAGAGAGGGTACAATCTTCTACAAGAGTGTACAGCTCCTGGCGTATGCCGATGATATTGATATCATCGGAAGCAACAACCGCGCCGTTTGTTCTGCTTTTTCCAGACTAGATAAAGAAGCGAAGCGTATGGGTCTGGTGGTGAATGAGGACAAGACGAAATATCTCCTGTCATCAAACAAACAGACAGCGCACTCGCGTCTTGGCTCCCACGTCACTGTTGACAGTCATAACTTTGAAGTTGTAGATAATTTCGTTTAT
This sequence comes from Zeugodacus cucurbitae, assembly GCF_028554725.1. Taxonomy (NCBI): domain Eukaryota; kingdom Metazoa; phylum Arthropoda; class Insecta; order Diptera; family Tephritidae; genus Zeugodacus; species Zeugodacus cucurbitae. The sequence continues at coordinate 29,124,969 of NC_071672.1, read as the reverse complement.
CTGGGAACCAGCATTAACAACACCAACAATGTCAGCCTTGAAATCCAACGCGGAATCACTCTTGCCAACAGGTGCTACTTTGGACTGAGTAGGCAATTGAAAAGTAAAGTCCTCTCTCGGCGAACCAAAATCAAACTCTATAAGTCGCTCATTATTCCCGTCCTGATGTATGGCGCTGAAGCGTGGACGATGACAATATCCGATGAGACGACTCTTGGGGTTTTCGAGAGAAAGGTTTTGCGCAAGATTTATGGTCCTCTAAACATTGGCAGCGGCGAATACCGCAGACGATGGAACGATGAGCTGTACGATTTATACGACGACATTGACATAGTTCAGCGAATAAAAAGACAGCGGCTACGCTGGCTAGGTCATGTTGTACGGATGGAAGAAAACACTCCAGCTCTGAAAGTATTCGATGCAGCACCCGCTGGAGGAAGCCGAGGAAGAGGACGACCTCCACTCCGGTGGAAAGACCAAGTGCAAAGTGACCTGGGTTCACTTGGTGTTTCCAGTTGGCGCCAAAAAGCAAAAAGGAGGAATGAGTGGCGCGCTCTGGTGGATTCGGCTATAATCGCTTAAAGCGGTTCCTACGCCAAATATATATATATATTCTTGAAATGTTAAACAATAAGATAAAACAAAAAAATCGATTTTTCGAAAGTGAAAACCCAGACCCCTCCCTTATATGATTTCATTTCAATCTGATGCGAAATTTTACTTTTACTTCTTGAAATTTAGAGAACATCTAATGATTGGCAGCGCCTGAAGCGCCTTTTACTCTGTTGACTGACAGATATATTTATTTGAAAAACTGTTACTTAGTTATTGTGTGAAATTTAATATAAGTCTCTATTTTATGTTTTAAATATCTCAATAGACGGCGTAGTGGAACCGCCACCATCAGAGTTTTCAATCGATGCAATTGAGGGTACTTTGGAGTATTCAGGCCGTCATGCTGAGGAAACACTGCCACCTTCTAGTCCTGTCAGTTCATCTTATAGTGAATTGAGAAGAGCAACAAATGTATTTAAGAAAATGTATATAAAAAACCAAGAACCAAAAGTTAATTGTAATGAACTGAACACCCCCGACTTTAATGGGCCATATACAAATGTGGCTTGCAGCAACGACTTCACCTCCTATTGTACAACAATGCAGGTAAGGATTTTTACTAAAATAAGCAATATTTGCAAAATAAAATCATCAATAAAATTCGTAAATAAAATGCATAAATAAATTATTTCATTAGCATAAGTTACTAAAAGTTTTGTTAATTATTACAAATATTGTGTTTATTTTTTTTTGAATTTCCCACACTATTTACATTGCCCAGACTGACCGTAAAAATATCAACGATATTTACAATAATGGAAGTTCCACTCAGGTAGGCTCCAAAACGTTAAATATAAATATCATAATTATATATATATATCAGAGTATACACGTTTGAATTCTCATTTCTTATTCCGAATGTCGGAAAAAGTCTCTAGTACCACATTGTCTCAATTTGTTATTAATTACTTGCTTTCTTAATTCGTTTTATGTGCTAATCGAAAATCATAATTTTTTTTTTGGTATATTTGGGGATGGATTGGGGATACATGGGCTGAAGTGATATGATTTTTAAAATCTAAACCATATTACATTGAACCCTTGGAATATAAATTTGTGTACCGTTGGCAGTTATTGCGTAGAGTTTGTCATTTAATTTATTAATAGTATAGTTGTTTTTATTGAATCTTTCTAGTACAAAAGTATTTTTTTTTCTTTTTTCTTTCAAAATGGTGGCTACATTTTAGGGTTCCACAACATATGAGTCCATATATGAGCCAATAATACCACGTGCTGCTAGTAGACTATCATCCAACAATTTGAATTATGGGCAATATGTCAACGGACCACAACTGATGGCAAGCGCATGCACAGGCAACTCATCGACTATTGGCGCCATTAGTTCTAGCGCCTGTAGCACACCGTCTTATCCCAGTCCAAGAAAGAATGCAAGCCAAAACAACGAAATTGAAGTTAATGCGCTTACTGACTATTTGGTACAATCTCTTGATACTGGCGCTGGTGTTGAAAACTATGGTAAGTTAACATAACTGAAAAGGATTCCAGAATATGTTATTTGTTAATTTAGTTATTGTATATTCTCTTATCTTATGCATATGTTTTCGGTCTATTAGTCAGTTGCCCAGGTTTAGAAATTATAAGTCAGTTCGTTTTTATGAAAATATAGCTGGCGAAATTGAAATTATTTCATGGATCGAAATTATAATGCTAATTATATAATATATCGTTAAAGAATTAAATGAATATATTTCCTTATGTTTTTTTTTTTTTTGCCGAAAATGGGGAAATCCGTTTATGATTACTACAGTCCCTAAGTACTGTCCAAATGATATTCGTTATTCTAATTGATAATTGCATTTTATGGCAAAAGTGAATGAAAATAGTCCAGGCGCCTAGTCCAAATATACTCAATGAGGTGATTTTCGACATCCGCTGTATTTAATAACGTTAATATTATATTTTTAATAAATTAAGTGAATATGTATTCATAATCTTTTGCTGGCCCCTATATCTCTGATATTACGGATTTCGGCTCTTTTGTTTTATGTAGGTATGTTAACTTTAATGTAAATATGTAGGATATCAAACAAAGTGTAATAAAGTACTATTTGAGCTCATGGTGTATAAACATTAAAAATTAATTAATCCATTCACATTTTCATCGGATAACAAATTTTCATATAGTTAGTATTATAGTTGTTACCTATAATGGCCTAATAGATACTATATGCGACATTCAAATCATAAGTCTCGGTACATGCCGCACTTTAAGCTCCTCGTGCATTTCTGTTCATCTTCTCATGATATCGCTCCTTTACAACTTGCGTCGTTGCATAAGTTCATCTACAAATGAACTGGTCCTAATACATACATGTTGTCCAAGTGGCATCTGTTGTGGCTCTGACGCAAGAATCGGACCTATAACATAACCTATTTTTGTTTGTTTACCACTATTTCCTTTATATATTTATTTTTAAAAATAAAATAGTAAATTCCCTCTGATTATGCAAATTACCAACCAGGGAAGATATCGGAAACAAAATTTTACAAATAAAATAGTGCCAGCTCTCATTTAAATTTCAATATCAAATTACAACCTATTAATATGTGTACATTTGTTGATTTTATGTAATTTGACGAGCCCAAAAGAGTCAAAGCTGATGTAAAACTTAAAAAAAAAAATTTATAGTAACGATAGTAGAGAACAAACAATCAAAAAATTAACAATGGTCGTTGGATTTTTCCCCTACTCTTTGACTTATTCGATCCGAATTAAGTGCATAATATTATTTTAGAGATTGGGTCACCTATTATTTTTAAATTCGTTTCAATAATGGCACGGAATACGTTTGGTCATCGACAAGATCGTCGGATATATTATTAAAGTAACAAGGAAAGTTTAAAGAAAAATCATGTCTTGTTGTCACGCGTTCCAATGATACCATCAGATTATACGATACCCTTCAGAAGGTTACAATTTTCAATTCGTTTGACAGTCTTTAAATAAGCGAGGATCACACTATTGTTTTTATGATTTGTATTACTTTCGTTTCCATAAGCATGTGCAAAGTAAAACGTAGTCACTATCACTACATAGTATAAAACAAAGTCGCCTTTTCTGTCGCTATATCCCTATGTGCGCTTAAATCTTTAAAACTACGCAACGGATTTTTTTTGCGGTTTTTTCCAATAGATAGAGTGATTCAAGAGGAAGGTTTATGTGTATAATACATGCCTCATATACCTACAACATGCAACATTACTAATTTTAGAGGCTTCTAACGTGATGTCGTAAATTAGCCTATTTTTTTGGGCTTATTTAGCAAAAACGCTGTCTAAACCCTACGAGTTAGATCAAATTAATAATGTACTACAGTATTGTACACCATAAAAAGGTCTACAAAAAAGTCCGCGATGGTATATGTTTATCTACCCACATTAACCATTTTTATTGTTTACTTTTTACGTGAAAAAATGGCTTAGTTACGAAGCTATTTTAAACAATACGGCATTAATGCTTATCGAATTAAGTTCCTTAAATACAGTGTGCAATTAATATAGATCGATATGGTTCCTTACAGCATGTAAATTAAACAAATATTTTCGGAGATATTACAAACTTAAAATTTGCGTTTGCGGCGGGCGGTACCGGTCTGACGGGGCAGTGCGGGGAGGCTTGCCTAAAATAGCGCGTCGGAGGCCGCGGTTCTCCCTATAGCACTTTGAATTTAGTAGCAATCGGACGCGTTTATTATCGGTCTCTAGCGAGGAAAATAACAGTACTTGATAAAAACGTGCTTTTCAGCGCGACAACGTATCAGTTAATAATTATAAGTTACGATAATAAGATTATCATTTGTGTCTAAATGGTAAGTATTTAGATGATTTTTACTGCGGCATATAGGTACCAATAATATGGCAATTTGTTCATAGGTAGGTAATCATACATAAGTCTAGAACTGAGTCAACTTTGTTCAGAAATTATAAAGTCATGTCTGGAAGACGTCGTCGTTCGAACATAGGTCGTAGTTCAGTGAATGCTAGAAGAGTACGTTCACAAAGAGATGAAGAATCGTCAACAGTACGTGAAGCTCGACTCAGTCAGCTTAGGGATAGATATAGAGCTGAGAGAGAGAGAGAATCTTCAATAGAGCGTGAGGTTCACCGCAGCCGGGATCGAGATAGGCATTTGGTTCAGAGAGATAGAGAATCGTCAGTAGAGCGTGAGACTCGACTTAGTCAGCTTAGGGATAGATATAGAGCTGATAGAGAGAGAATCTTCAGTAGAGCGTGAGGTTCGCCGCAGTCGAGATAGGGATAGACATCGAATACAGAGAGCCAGAGAATCATCAGCACGAGTTACTAATTCGTGGGTAAATAAAGAAAATTCTGCCATGAATTACGATCCTTCGATTTCTTACAAGGACGATCGTATAATATCAATAGGTATTATGTCAGTAGAATGTGAATATTGCTTGGCATTGAAATTCAAGGACGAATCAAAAGGCATGTGTTGCTTACAAGGAAAAGTCAAATTAGAAGAAATTCTCCCTCCACCTGAACCACTTCAATCTCTTCTTACGGGTGATCATCAGAAATCCAAACAATTCATGCGTAATATACGCCGTTATAATAACGCATTTTAAATGACCTCTTTTAAGAGCAAGCAAGTCGTTGAGCGTGGGTTCATGCCTACACTTAAAATTCTAGGCCAAGTGTACCACTAAGCTGGAAGCTTGCTACCACTTCGACACGATGATCACAAATTTCTGCAAATATATTTTATTGCAGATCCAGACACACAAGCATCTACGCGGTGTTCAAGTGTTGCACAACCAATTGATAGAGATATGTTACATTCATACTCATAATTACTATATACAGTCGTTCAAAACTGCGATTGAGAGTATCCAGCAGATACTCCTGACTTTAATGTCGTAATCCATGCAAATAAAGTTCCTGTTGGAGAACACAGAGGACGTTATAACGCGCCTTCTACGAGTGAGGTAGCAGTGGTGATAGCTGGACAGCAATTTGACAAAAGAGATGGAGAAAATGGTTATGTCATTAATATTTCTCAAGTTGATCCAATCGGTGGAACACCTCTGCGTAAAACAGTGTCATGTATGAACTACGAACGGACCTCGATATTTACACGAAAAATCCCAAGACGCCATGACTTACGTCAGAAATTACGGCAAACCTGATTTATTTATAACTGCAACATGTAACCAAAATTGGCCGGAAATTAAAGAAAATATTAACACTAATTTAAGTCCACAAGACAGATATGATATAGTTAACAGAGTCTTCCATTTATAAGTACAGAAACTCCTGCACCTCATTAACAAGTCTCACATATTCGGTCACCCGCGCTGTCATATGTACACAATAGAATGTCAAAAACGTGGGTTGTGCACCTGCTGGTGTGGTTAGTGAACAAAATTAGACCAAACCAAATTGACAAGATCATTTCAGCTGAGTTGCCGGATAAAGACGAAGATCCTATCCTGTACAAAATCGTAAAGAAAAATATGGTACACGGCCCTTACGGGACTTTAAATCCGAATTCTCCATGAATGCGAGATTCTAAATGCAGCAAAAAATTTCCGAAGTCATTCCAAACTCAAACAATCACTAGCAATGACGGATATCCCAAATATCGTCGACGATCGCCAGAACAAGGCGGGAAAAGTGCTACCGACCGAAACGGTGATATTGATAACCGATGGATCGTTGCCTATAATCGGCTCCTTTTGAAAATTTTTTATGCTCACATCAACGTAGAGTTGTGCAATTCGATAAAGTCAATCCAATATGTTACTAAGTACATTAATAAAGGTAGAGATGAAGCCACTTTCAGCATACAATCACCAAATTAAGTGGAAAAATATCAGTCTGGACGTTACATCTGCAGCTCTGAAGCTGTATGGAGGATATTATCATTCAAAGTGCACGACCGGGCTCCCACAATTGTCCACCTTGCAGTTCATTTAGAAAATGGACAAAGGGTATATTTCAAGGAGAACAATATACAAGAAGTTGTTAATAATTCGCTGGATACAACATTGACAGCATTTTTCAAGTTATGTGCTCAAGATGATTTCGCGAAAACACTGACATATGACAGAGTTCCAAGTTACTATACATAGAACCAGAGTTCTAAAACTTATCAACGGCGAAAACAAGGTACTGCGGTTGATGGTTTCCCCGGAGTAAAAAAAAAACGGATGCTCTTGGCAGCGTCTACACGATTCATCCCAACAACAGTGAATGCTTTTATCTGAGAATGTTACTGCATATTGTAAAAGGCCCGACAACCTTTGCACGCCTAAGAACCTAAGGTGCATAAGGTGTTGTTTACAATACTTATCAAGCAGCATGCAAAACAATGGGGCTCTTGGAAGATGATTCTCACTGGGAAAATACATTATCAGAAGCAGCTTTTTGTAGTTCAGCTACATCATTAAGATATTTATTTGCTATCATGGTAGCGTTTTGTCAAGTAACTGATTCTGTTAATCTATGGAATAAATTTCAAGAAAACATGGCCAGTGATATTCTGAATCGACGACGGCGAGAGTTAAACTCAGATGATATACAATATGATCAACACATATTTGACGAAGCATTATTTGAATTGAATAAAGTACTGCAATTACTTTCGGGTAAATCGATCAAGGATTTTGGGCTGCCGATGCCTGCTAATACTACTAACTCAGATTTAACTAACAGTGCCGAATACACATGAGAAATATCATACGATCAAACAAGACTTTTACAAAATATAGCTCAAGATGAGCCACGATTAAACATCAATCAGAAAAAAGTATTCACTGCATTACTATCAACAATTGATAACAATGAAGGGAAATTGTTTTTCCTTGATGCCCCAGGAGGTACAGGAAAAACATTTTTAATCAATCTGCTTTTAAAAAAAGTGAGATCTACCGGAAAAATTGCGTTAGCTGTTGTGTCATCCGGCATTGCCGCTACGCTTTTAGAAGGAGGTCGAACCGCCCACTCTACATTCAAGCTCCCGCTGAAAATCGCCACCGATGACAATATCAGCGTCTGTAGTGTTTCTAAACAAAGCAATACAGGAAAATTGATACGTGACTGCTCATTAATAGTCTGGGACGAAGCTACCATGTCAAACAAGTCGTCTGCTTAAGTCTTAGAGCTTAAAACTAATATGAGGGTTTAGTCATCTTCACGTGAGAACAGGCTATTTCCAGAGATGCTGCTAAAAGTTGGCAATGGAGAATTAACACAAAGTGAGGGAAGGATTAACCTTGAAAACCTTTGTGTTTTGATAGACAACATCCAAGAGTTAGTCAACAAAGTCTATCCAGACATTGATGACATAAGTTACAAGATAATATCTTGGTTTAAAGAAAGAGCGATTCTGTAATAAGGTAAATAACTCGATTATTTCAAAGATTGATGCGCCGACGAAAATATACTACTCGGTGGATACTGTGCTCGATTTGGAAGAAGCTGTTCATTTTCCTACAGAGTTTCCAAACTCTTTGAATCCGTCTGGACTCCCTCCTCACAAAATGGTGTTGAAAGTAGGTTGTCCTGTTATTTTATTAAGAAACCTGAATCCACCTAAACTTTGCACCACCTCAGCGTTTGCTGATAAAATCACTGAAAACTTTCATAATAGAGTGTACAATACTCACAGGATGTGGTACCGGAGAAGATGTATTGATTCCCCGAATCCCTCTGATACCATCGGATTTACCCTTAAAATTTAAACGTTTACAGTTTCCGGTAAAGATATTTTTTGCAATGACCATTAATAAATCGCAAGGTCAAACCTTCAACGTTGCAGGCTTAGATTTGAGCGTTGACTGTTTTTCACATGGCCAACTGTATGTCGCTCTTTCAAGAGTAACCTCATGAGAAAACATGTTTGTATTGTCTAATGACAAGAAAGCTGTGAACATTGTGTATAAAGACATCCTGTAATACAGTGGCTCACAGCTTATTTCGTGTAAGCAACATTTTTGATAATACTGATATGAAATTAATATTTTTTGCTCTGAACTAAATGAACGAATGATGCAATTATATTGATAATTTAGTTTTAAATACAAAAAATGTAAAAAATTTACAGAAGTATTCAAATTCAATATTTTATTAAACAAAAACCAAAAACACTCATAATTCATGGGTCACAGCTTATTTCGTGTGGTATAAAAATTCTTACTAAAAAGTTATAAAAAGTAAACCAAAATATATTTTGTGGAAAAGCCTTTTTGCTCGATTACAGCTTTTATGCGGTTTTGCATTGATTCCACCAATTTCTTTGTATAATCTGGCAATATTTTACCCCACTCTTCCTTCAAAGCCGCTTTTAGAGTTTGGACGCTAGAAATGTGGTGTTTTCTAATATTAATTTCCAGAATGTGCCATACATTTTCAATAACGTTCAAATCTGGTGACTGTGCAGGTGTTTGGACGAGGTGTGGACAATTCCAAATGAGCCAAGTTTGTACAAGACCAGATTTATGTTTAGGGTCGTTGTCCTGGTAGAAGCGAAAAGTGTCACGTAAACCCAGGTCTTCTGCACTTTGAAGCAAATTTTGCTTCAGTAAGTCTAGGTACACTTCTTTATTCATAGTGGAGTCTATAAACTCCAATCGACCAACGCCTGCAGATGACATACACCCCCAAACCATGACATGACCGCCACCATGTTTTACTGTTGCGTGTAAATTTTTTGTTTGGAGCTCAGTATTTGGTTTCCGCCATACGTATGCTTTACCATCTGACGCAAAAAGATTAAACTTGCTCTCATCGGCGAAAATAACCGTATTCCAAAAAGCATTGTCCTTGTTTAAATGGTCTTTTGCGAACTGTAAACGGGCTTTTTTATTTTTCTTATTTATAAAAGGCTTATTCCGTGCTGTTCGCCCATGAAAATTGGAATCCCTTAATATTCTGCGCACAGTTTCTGGATGACATTTTTTGCCGAGAAACATTTCAACATCTTTGGTCACCGCTGGAGCACTTAATATTGGTTCTTTTTTAATCTTTTTTAAAATCCACCTCTCATCCGTTTCATTAAAAATTTTGTTAGGAGCCTTTCGACCCTTGTTATGCACGCGATTTTCACGTACAAAGCGCTGAATTATATATTGAACTGTAGATGAACTTAAATTAACCATTTCAGCAATTTGTTTTTGCGTTTTTCCACTTTGAAAATGTTTAATAACTAATTCGCGTTTTTCAATTGAAGTGCGTGGACCCATGTTGATATACCGCGTAATTACAACTGATCTGCATTGTTTTTAGAACATAAACTGCTTCTTAAGTATTCATAGTTCACACTTTGATTTACCGTTTGTTTTCTGCATCCGTTATTTCCATGGATTATGAGTGTTTTTGGTTTTTGTTTAATAAAATATTGAATTTGAATACTTCTGTAAATTTTTTACATGTTTTGTATTTAAAACTAAATTATCAATATAATTGCATCATTCGTTCATTTAGTTCAGAGCAAAAAATATTAATTTCATATCAGTATTATCAAAATTGTTGCTTACACGAAATAAGCTGTGAGCCACTGTATATTAATTGTTGTAAAAATAAAATAAATACCTAGGTAAAAATGTAAAAAGTAAATAAGTAAAAATGTGTAATGTAATAAAAATTGTATGAATTGAGATATTCCAAAGATAGCAGGAAATTTTCATAGTAAGTATAGGGAAAGAGGAATTGTTTTACTCCAAATTTAATGCGTGCAGGCCAAGGGCAGTAATGAATGAATCAATAATACTGGATCGAGTGACATAGGCATATATATTTTATGCCCGTGCAAAGTCGGAGCGGGCGGCTATGTTTTTATATGCAACGTTCATAGTATTTTTGTAGTGTATTTAATTTAGTATCAGCATTGCACCCGTGCGAAGCTGGGGCGGGTCGCTAGTAGAAGATAAATGTTGAAATTCATAGAAAAGCTTAAAATTATTGATCAGCCCAAAACTGACAGCTTTGTATATAAAATAATTCAAAAGGTAAACCTACTGAAAAAATATTTTGATCTCATATAATGTGAATTTGCTTTTTAAGCGCATTTATTCCTTTAAGGCAACATTCAAATTTTTCTGTTATATTCTTCACGAATAATTTATTATATAAACAAGTAAGGAAAGGCTAAGTTCGGATGCAACCGAACATTTTATACTCTCGCAACAAATTTGCTAAGAGAGTATTATAGTTTTGTTCATATAACGGTTGTTTGTAACACCCAAAACTAAACGAGTTAGATGTGATTGGCGTTGCAACCGTTTAGCCGGTTATAGCCGAAACCGGTGGAGTTCAAATCCGAATGTCTGTCTGTCCGTCCGTCCGTCTGTGCAAGCTGTAACTTGAGTAAAAATTAAGATATCTTGATGAAACTTGGCACACTTGTTTCTTGGCGCCATAGGAAGGTTGCTTTCGAAAATGAGCAAAATCGGACAATAACCACGTCCACCTCCCATACAAAGGTTAGGTTGAAAATTACTAAAAGTGCGTTAACTCCCTAACGAATCACCTCAGAAACACTAAGCTGCACTCAGGAACTACTCGGCAGAATTCAATTAAATTCGGTATATAATATTTTCGTGACACCCTGATGACACGTGTGGAAAATGGATGAAATCGGTTTACAATCACGACAACTTCCCATATAATTCAATGTTGAATTCCATCTGATTCCTTCACTTTATAAGATATACATTAGGAACCAATGAAGATAGCGAAATAAAACTTTACATTAATACTGTATATGATCCGTGACATCACTTGTAAAAAATTGTCGAAATCGGACTATAACTTTTCAAGGCCCCGGATATCGAATTTGAAGAACTCACCGAAAATAATTTTTCACTGAAAATATCGGTAAATCTCTTAGATATCTTAATTTAATTCAAAGGAAATCTTTTTCTTCTAATAGTGTGCCTCTGTATCAGAAATGGTTAAAATCGGGTCATAACTTCCCCGAGCTCTCATATAGCTAATTATAGGATTTTCAAAAATACGACGGGCCTAATAGCTTATAAATCGGCGCACAATAGCGTATGTGCTCATACGCCATTATTGTTTTATTGCATATTTAGAATCTCCATCATTGATTCTATGTCTGGTCAAAATTTTGTCAAATTCTACTTCCACAAAGTGGGTCAAAATGTCATTGGAAAAAATGGTGTATAATTACTTGTTCATGTTTTTTGTTCATGTTTTCTGATTTGACAAAAACTTTAAACTAGATTTTCTCAAAACCAAAAAAAAATTATACGCTATTGTTATATTGAGGAGACGATATGATGATTTTCGTTTTTCTATTGGACTTTATACCGAATATATGGGTCAAATTGTGTGTTATCTTAATAAAAATATAGCAATAAATTGCGAGAGTAAAATGTTCGGTTGCACCCGAACTTAGCCTTTCCTTACTTCTTTTCCTAAATTTTTATACTCTCGCAACAAAGTTGCTAGAGAGTATTATAGTTTTGTTCACATAAAGGTTGTTTGTAACACCCAAAACTAAACGAGTTAGATATAGGGTTATATATACCAAAGTGATCAGGGTGAAGAGCGGAGTTTATATCCGAATGTCTGTCTGTCCGTCCGTCCGTCTGTGCAAGCTGTAACTTGAGTAAAAATTAAGATATCTTGATGAAACTTGGCACACTTATTTCTTGGCACCATAGGAAGGTTGCTTTCGAAAATGAGCAAAATCGGACCACGCCCACAAAATGGCGAAAACCAAAAACACATAGAGTGCCATAACTAAGCCATAAATAAAGCTATGGTATGAAAGATCGCACAAGGAAGGAGCATATGTGGATGTAATTTTTTTTGGGGAGGTGGACGTGGCCCCGCCCCCGAATAGGTTTTTTGTACATATCTCGGACACCAATAGAGCAAACATGCTGCAGTCGTCTTTTTTATCCACTTCTTAATACAGTCCAAAAATGAAAGAAATCGGATAATAACCACGCCCACCTCCATACAAAGGTTAGGTTGAAAATTACTAAAAGTGGGTTAACTAACTAACGAAAAACGTCAGAAACATTAAATTTCACATAAGAAATGGCAGATGGAAGCTGCACTCAGATTTTTTTTCAAAATGGAAAATGGGCGTGTCGTCGCCCACTTCTTCTTCTTCTTCTTGACTGGCGTAGACACCGCTTACGAGGTTATAGCCGAGTCCACAACAGCGCGCCACGTATCCCTCCTTCTGGCAGTTTGGCTCCAATTGGTTATACCAAGCGAAGCCAGTTCCCTCTCCAGCTGGTCCTTCCATCGGAGCGGAGGTCTGCCTCTTCCCCGGCTTCCACCAGCGGGTAATGCATCGATCACTTTCAGAGCTGGAGCACTTTCATCCATTCGAACAACATGACCTAGCCAGCGTAGCCGCTGTCTTTTTATTCGCTGGATTATGTTTGTGTCGTCGAATAACACGTTCCATCGTTTGCGGTATTCGCCGTTGCCAATGTTTAAGGTACCATAAATCTTCCACAAAACCTTTCTCTCGAAAACTCTTAGTGCCGTCTAATCGGATGTTGACACCGTCCACGCTTCTGCAATGTAAAGTAGGACGGGAATGATGAGAGACTTGTAGAGTTCGGTATTCGGATAAGTGGGCGATGCCACGCCTAATTTGAATTTTGTAAAAAAATCTGAGTGCAGCTGCTTTCTGCTATTTCTTCTGTAAAATTTAGTGTTTCTGACGTTTTTTGTTAGTGAGTTAACTCTCTTTTACTAATTTTCAACCTAACTTTTGTATGGGAGATTTCAACTATTTTCATTGTGTATGGTGGGGTACGTAAGGGAACCGACTGCAGAAAGTTTGGTTTATATAGCTTTATTGGTTTGCGAGATATATACAAAAAACCTATTTGGGGGCGTGCCACGCCCACTTCCCCAAAAATTACTTCCAAATATGGCCCTTTCTAGGACGATCCTTTATACCAAATTTTACATTTACAACTTTATTCATGGCCACTTTATGTGTTTTCGGTTTTCGCCATTTTGTGGGCGTGGCAGTAGTCCGATTTTGCAACTCTCTCACGGTTCTAAGGAACATGTGTACCAAGTTTCGTCACGATATCTCAATTTTTACTCCAGTTATCCGTTGCACGGACGGACGGGCGAACAGACAGACACTCGGATTTTGATTCGTCTCGTCACCCTGATCATTTTGATATATATATAACCCTATTTCTAACTCGTTTAGTTTTATGACTTACAAACAACCGTTGTGTGAACAAAACTATAACACTCTCTTAGCAACTTTTGTATACGATCAGGGTGACGAGTAAAGTTCAAATCCGGATGTCTGTCTGTTCGTCCGTGCAAGCTGTAACTTGAGTAAAAATTGAGATATTTTAATGAAACTTGGATCACGTGTTCCTTGGCACCATAAAAAGGTTAAGTTCGAAGATGGGCGGAATCGGACCACTGCCACGCCCACAAAATGCGATAACCAAAACACATAAAGAGCTACAACTAAGCCATAAATAAAGTTATGAAAACAAAATTTGGAACGTAGGATCGCATTAGGGAGGGGCACATTTGAATGTAATTTTTGGAAAAGTGGGCGTGACCCCGCCCCCAAATAGGTTTTTTGTATTTATCGTGCAAACCAATAAAGCTATATAAACCAAACTTTCTGCAGTCGTTTCTTTTAGCCGTTTCCTTATACCGTCCAAAAATGAAAGAAATCGGATAACAACCACGCCCACCTGTCATACAAAGGTTAGGTTGAAAATTACTAAAAGTGCGTTAACTCACTAACGAGAAACGTCAGAAACACCAAATTGTACATAAGAAATGGCAAAAGAAAGCTGCACTGAGATTTTTTTTACAAAATGGAAAATGGGCGTGGCGTCGCCCACTTATGGCTCAAAAACCATATCTCAAGAACTACTCGACAGATTTCAATGAAATTCGGTATATAATATTTTCTTGATACCCTGATGACACTGGTGGAATATGGGCGAAATCGGTTCACAACTACGCCTACTTTCCATATAACTCAATTTTGAATCCTTCTGATTCGTTCACTTTATAATGTATACATAAGGAACCGATAAAGATAGCGAAATAAAACTTTAAAAGAATAGATTTTTTGAAAATCCTGACTTCCCATAACCCCTTAAGTAGTTTACGAGATATGTACAAAAAACTTAGTAGGAGGCGGGGCCACGCCCACTTTTCCAAAAAAATTACATCCAAATATGCCCCTTCATAGTGCGATCCTTTGTACCATATTTTATTTCCATGGCTTTATTTATGGCTTATAATAGTTATGACACTTGAAGTGTTTTCGGTTCTCGCCATTTTGAGGGCGTGGCAGTGGTCCGATTTTGCTCATTTTCGAAAGCAATCTTCCTTTGGTGCCAAGAAACAAGTGTTCCAAGTTGCATAGAGATATCTTAATTTTTACTCAAGTTACAGCTTGCACAGACGGACGGACGGACAGACAGACATCGCGATTTGAACTCAACTCTTCACGCTGTCCACTTTGGTATATATAACCCTATATCTAACTCGTTTAGTTTTGGGTGTTACAAAGTAATTTTTAGAATTTATATAGTAATAAACTATGCACATATGTATAAACGAAAATGAAATTATAAGAAACCAAACAAATAGGATGGAGTCATATGTAGAAGTTCACGTAAGTGAGGAAAGTTTCTGACTGTCATTCACTTGGGAGTGGCCAGGAACGATTCTTTTACATGTGGCTCAAGCAGCTCACGACTTCCGGTCTTAGACCAAGTATCCTCTGGGTAGCCAACAGACATCCGTTTGGAGGCGAGCTAAAGTGAGAAGGCGAAGCCCGCTTCTGCGGTTGTGCGTAGGGCTTGGGACCCACCACATAAAAACACCCCCCAATG
The DNA here is from genome assembly GCF_028554725.1 of Zeugodacus cucurbitae. NCBI lineage: Eukaryota > Metazoa > Arthropoda > Insecta > Diptera > Tephritidae > Zeugodacus > Zeugodacus cucurbitae. The sequence goes on along the minus strand of NC_071672.1, from coordinate 29,109,490 downwards.
AAAAAGATAAAACAGCCTCGGATGAGAGACCCCAATTTTGATGACGACCCCTGCAAACGTACTAAGGATCACGATTTGAGGGCATGCACCTGGAATGTCCGGACTCTTAATTGGGAAGGTGCCTCTGCCCAGCTTGTTGATGTCCTCATACAACTAAAGGCTGACATCACCGCCATCCAAGAAGTGCGATGGACGGGACAAGGACGAAAGAAGGTGGGTCCTTGTGACATATACTACAGCGGCCATATAAAGGAGCGCAAATTTGGTTTTGGATTTGTGGTGGGAGAGAGACTCCGTCGTCGAGTCCTGGCATTCACTCCGGTGGTTGAACGTCTAGCCACAATCCGCATCAAAGCGAGGTTCTTGAACATATCGCTGATTTGCGCCCACGCCCCGACGGAAGAGAAGGACGCCTAGAACGTACCTATGAGCGCTGCCCCGCCACGATGTCAAAATCGTGCTTGGCGATTTCAACGCTAGGGTGGGTAAAGAAGGTGTCTTTGGCACAACAGTCGGAAAATTCAGCCTCCATGACCAAACTTCACCAAACGGTCTGAGGCTGATCGACTTCGCCGGGGCCCGAAATATGGTCGTCTGTAGTACTAGATTCCAGCATAAGAAAATCCATCAAGCTACTTGGCTGTCCCCGGATCGAATCACTCGCAACCAGATCGATCATGTTGTGATAGATGGACGACATGTCTCCAGTGTTTTTGATGTGCGTACGCTTCGTGGTCCCAATATCGACTCGGACCACTATCTTGTAGCAGCTAAGATACGCACCCGCCTCTGTGTAAAAAAGCGCACACGTCAACAAACACAAGGAAGGTTCGACATCGAGAAGCTGCAATCACAACCGACAGCCGAACGATTTTCTACTCGACTTGCACTCCTGCTCTCTGAGAGCACTCATCAGCATCTCGGTATAAGGGAGCTGTGGGACGGCATATCAAACTCCTTACGTACAGCTGCAACCGAAACCATTGGTTTTCGGAAAAGTCAAAAAAATAGCTGGTATGATGAGGATTGTCGTCTCGCAGTGGAGAGAAAACAGACTGCCTACCTCGCAATGTTGCGATCGACCGCAACACGAGCGGGATGGGAAAAATACCGAGAGCTGAAGAGGGAAGCGAGACGCATTTACAGACAAAAAAAGAAAGAGGCCGAAATGCGTGAGTATGAAGAGCTTGACAAGCTGGCCGACAGGGGTAATGCTCGAAAATTTTACGAAAAGATCCGGCGACTAACTGAAGGTTTCAAGACCGGAGCACACTCCTGTAGGACCCCCAGAGGTGATCTAGTTATTGATGACCAGAGTATACTGAGTTTGTGGAGGGAACACTTCTCCAGCCTGCTGAATGGCAGTGAAAGTACAACACCAGGAGATGGCGAACCCGATTCCCCAATCGACGACGATGGAGCAGATGTTCCATTGCCCGACCGTAAAGAAATTCGAATAGCAATTACCCGCTTGAAGAACAATAAGGCGGCGGGTGCCGATGGATTACCGGCCGAGCTATTCAAATACGGCGGCGAAGAACTGATAAGGTGTATGCATCAGCTTCTTTGCAGAATATGGTCGGAAGAAAGCATGCCTGACGATTGGAATCTCAGTGTGCTCTGCCCAATACACAAAAAGGGAGACCCCACAATTTGCGCCAATTACCGTGGGATAAGCCTCCTCAACATCGCGTATAAGGTTCTGTCGAGCGTATTGTGTGAAAGACTAAAGCCCACCGTCAACAAACTGATTGGACCTTATCAGTGTGGCTTTAGACCTGGAAAATCTATAACAGACCAGATATTTACCATGCGCCAAATTTTGGAGAAGACCCGTGAAAATAGGATCGACGCACACCATCTCTTTGTCGACTTTAAAGCTGCTTTCGACAGCACGAAAAGGAGCTGCCTTTATGCCGCGATGTCTGAATTTGGTATCCCCGCAAAACTAATACTGCTGTGTAAGCTGACATTGAGCAACACCAAAAGCTCCGTCAGGATCGGGAAGGACCTCTCCGAGCCGTTCGATACCAGACGAGTTTTCAGTAAAGTCCTCTCTCGACGAACAAAAACCAAACTCTACAAGTCTCTCATCATTCCCGTCCTACTTTACGGTGCAGAAGCGTGGACGATGTCAACATCCGATGAGACGGCACTAAGAGTTTTCGAGAGAAAGGTTTTGCGGAAGATTTATGGTCCCTTAAGAATTGGCAACGGCGAATACCGCAGACGATGGAACGATGAGCTGTATGTGTTATTCGACGACATAGACATAGTCCAGCGAATAAAAAAACAGCGGCTACGCTGGGTAGGACATGTTGTTCGAATGGATGAAGGTGCTCCAGCTCTGAAAGAATTCGATGCAGTACCCGCTGGTGGAAGCAGAGGAAGAGGGAGACCTCCACTCCGATGGAAGGACCAGGTGGAGAGGGACCTGGCTTCGCTTGGAATAACCAATTGGCGCCAAACTGCCAGAAGGAGGGAAACGTGGCGCGCTGTTTTGGACTCGGCTATAACCGCGTAAGCGGTGTCTACGCCAGTCAAGAAGAAGAAACAAAATTCTCAAGTAAATACTGCGACAAAAATCTTTCACTTTGGTTTGGTTTTTCTTTCAACCGTGGCGCGTGTAAGCATTTTTTCAAAACATATAATAAATTATTTATTTGATGTAAATGTAAAAAAGAAACGGCCATGAGTTACAAAGGTAACAACAATATGATACTTAAATATATTAAAACAACAATATAATAACCCGGGACCGTAAATAATGTTTATCGTTCCGATTTTTATGTAAAAAAGTCAATCACTTAGAATCGTCACACAAACAAAATTGTAATCCTCTTTGGACGATCTATCCATTTCCACAATGATTTTTTAAACACAGATTTTTATGATTTTCTTCACAGTTAATGATTAATTTTGAGTAATTTGTAAAAAATCATAAATAATCATCATTTTTGAGCAAATAAATAAAATTCATATATAATCATTACTTTGAGCAAAAAAATAAAAATCATAAATAATTATTATATTTGATTTTTATATTTTTTGTTCAAAATAAAACTCACTTTTGGATTACATGTTTGCTGTTAAGTTTTTTGGTAATATTTTTTTATGTCCTTTTAGAATGACATGAAAATATTGGAATGGCATCAAAATATCGTAGACCTAATTTCATTGAAATTAGTCCAGTAGTTCTTGAGATATGGTTTTTGACTCATTTAGGATGTGGCAAAATCATATCTTAAATTTGATCCTTCCGCTATGTTCTAAAAAGACATGAAAGAATAGTACCAACAAACTTAATAACAAACATGTCATCCAAAAGTTTGTTTGTGAGTTTTATTTCGAGCAAAAACTATAAAAATCAAGTATAATGATTATTTATGATTTAATTTTTTTGCTCAAAAATAATGATTATTTATGATTCTTAGTTTTTTTGCTCAAAAATGATGATTATTTATGATTTTTTACAAATTACTCAAAATTAATCATTAACTGTGAAGAAAATCATAAAAATCAATATATAGGCTGGTATTGTTACTGGCGAAGCGAATGAAATTTCAGTCGAATTTCGCCAGCTCGAATTGTGAGTGGCGAACACTTGGCGGATTCGCCAAAAATAGGCGAAGGAACCGGCGAAAATGAATATTTGGTATTGTCACTGTCGAATATGGAAAATTCGCTTCGCCTAAGCTGTCAAAATCTGGCGAACACTTATTTCATTCGCCAGTTCAATTAAATTCAAAAACATGTTAACATTTAAACAAAATTAAAGGAATTGGAGTTAAAAAAAAAAATAAACACTCGAAATAAAATAAGTATTTCAAATAATTAAAAATTAATTTCATTATTTTAATATTATATATTACACAAACTTATGTACTACTGCGTTTAGGGATGTAACTACAATATTTACAAAGAATTCGTTATTTGTCTTCCGCTGCTGAACCACTGAAGTTTTTTTCAACTGGTTCCAGCCTCTTCCATATATTTCCATAATGCTTTAAATTTTTTTCGCAAAAGTTTAGTACTTAAAACACGTAATTGTTCTAAGAATATTTCATTGTTCACAAAGTATTGTAAAAGCTCTCTTTGAAATCCAGGAAGCTCCAGTTCACACACATTAAACCAAATACGCAAGTATAAAATAACCGGTTCCAATCCGTCACTAGATGAAATTTAATCAACGAAGAAATAAGTTTCGTTTGTTTTAATGAAGAGAAAAGTGTCCAAAGGTTCCATTTTAATTGCTTTACGCTTCTCTGTTGTATTCATCTTTTTTATCTTTGCACCTTTCACAAGATCCGAAGTAGCTTCTAGACGTTTTTGCTGAAGGTATTCATCTGTAATTTCATTTTATAAAGCCGGTAATAATATAAGTGTATATGGTCTTCACTGCATTCTCATACCTGTTTATATATTTATGAATATATTATATATTAGCTTCCGTAGCTTTCACGGAATCATTGCACTGTAAGCTCTACAATATGTCTTCTTCATCTTTATTGAACCAATCTTGGTCATCGAACTCTATATCACACATTTCTTCAAGTACACAATTTTTGTTTACGTTTAAATAGAAACAACAATTTATGGACTTTTTGATTTGGTTGTATGAAATTCAAAATAAATTTTGTAAACAAAAACAATATTCAAATTAATGATGTCAAAAATGTCAATTTTGGATGAATTCGTGTGACATTTTTCAATTATTTTGGTATGGCAACAAAAAAGTTAGGCGAATGTGTTCATTCGCCAGTCACAATACGAACGAGTCGAATTTTCGCCAAAGCGTTCGACTCGCCAAGTACGTTCGCTTCGCCTGTGACAATACCAGCCATAATCATTATTTTGTGATTTTTATAATAAAACTTATAATGATTACGGTCCCTGATAATAACTCTAATTGGATGAGTGAACGAACAATATTGGTGGCAAAAAACAAGTATGTCGTCGATGTCAATGCGACAATTTAGAATTTCGTTCCTGACACAGCTACAAACCAGGATGACGTAGTCAACTATCCCAAAGAATTTTCATAATCATTGGAATTGCGTGGACTATCACCAATTAATTTGCAATTAAAAAAATTACTATTTATTGTGTACCTTTGCCTCAAACTCGTGTGGTCCGGTCTGCTACCTCATGCAAATAATTATATGTGCATGAACTTTTTGCAAAAAAAAATTAAAGATTACAAAATTGCAAAATATGGTATGTAGGTTTGTTATTATTAATGTATGTAAAAAACCAAAAATTAACAAATTTTAAAATTTTTTTAAACTATAAAACAGAATTGATGTTTGGGCTGATAGTAATATTTATATATGCATTTTACTATTTTTACCGGTGAATCCTAAACATTTGAGTTTAACTGAGAGAAATTTTAATTTTAATAGTCAGTAGCATTGTCCTTATATGATAAAACTAAATTAAGCCGCTTAGTCACAGAATTGACTAATCACTGTAGAATAGTTATGTAAATATTGGCCAATTCTTGCTTTATGGCTAATTTAAGGTGACGTACTGTCTCAAACTGCTTTCCGTTTTGGAAAACAGAAGCAGAGAGGATCCCCCAGAGATCCTCGATAGGATTTAGGTTCGAACTCAATACTGCTTATCGCAATACGGGAATTTTGTGATCGTGTAAGATTATCTTCGTGTTGATTGAAGCGTTATCCTGCCGATATGTCCAGTTATATGCCATAATATTGCCAGCAAATTTTATTAACTCGCTGTCCAATATATCTACATAGATATTAGCATTCATTTGAGTGGATATAAAACATGTAGATGGCTTTCGACTGCAGCAAAATGTAGCATATGAAATCAAGGTACCGCTTACAAAAGTCGTGCCTGGTGCGAACCTCTCTAATATTTCTTGCTATGATCTGGGCCTTGAAGACCCGTGAAAAGAGTATCGACACACACTACCTTTTTGTCGATTTTAAAGCTGCTTTCGACAGCACGAAAAGGAGCTGCCTTTACGCCGCGATGTCTCAATTTGGTATCCCCGCAAAACTAATACGGCCGTGCAATTTGACGCTGAGCAACACCAAAAGCTCCGTCATGATTGGGAAGGACCTGTCCCAGCCGTTCGATACCAAACGAGTTTTCAGACAAGGTGACTCACTATCGTGCGACTTCTTTAACCTGATGCTGGAAAAAATTATAAGAGCTGCGGAGCTAAACTGAGAGGGTACAATCTTCTACAAGAGTGTACAGCTCCTGGCGTACGCCGATGATATTGATATCATCGGAAGCAACAACCGCTCCGTTTGTTCTGCTTTTTCCCTGGATAAGGAGGCGAAGCTAATGAGTCTGGAGGTGAATGAGGGCAAGATCCTGTCATCAAGCAAACAGTCGGCGCATTCGCGTCTTGGCTCCAACGTCACTGTTGACAGTCATAACTTGGAAGTCGTAGATAATTTCGTATACCTGGGAACCAGTATCAACAACACCAACAATGTCAGCCTCGAAATCCAGCGCAGAATCACTCTTGCCAACAGGTGCTACTTTGGACTGAGTAGGTAAATGAAAAGTGAAATCCTCACTCGGCGAACCAAAATCATACTCTACAAGTCGCTTATCATTCCCGTCCTGCTTTATGGTGCAGAAGCTTGGACGATGTCAACATCAGATGAGACGACACTAGGAGTTTTCGAGAGGAAAATTTTGCGCAAGATTTACGGACCTCAGAAGATTGGCAATGGCGAATACCGCAGACGGTGGAACGATGAGCTGTACGAGCTATACGACCGACATTGACATAGTTCAGCGAATAAAAAGACAGCGGCTACGCTGGCTAGGTCATGTTGTCCGAAGGGACGAAAACACTCCAGCTCTGAAAGTGTTCGATGCAGTACCCGCCGGAGGAAGCTTGGGAAGGGGAAGGCCTCCATTCCGTTGGAGGGACCAGATGGAGAGCGACCTGGTTACACTTGGGATCTCCAACTGGCGCCGAACTGCGAAGGAAAGATGATGGCGCGCTCTCATCGAATCGGCTATAACCGGCTAAACGGTTCAACGCCAATCACATACATACATACATGATCTGGGCCTACTAAATTTAATTTCTTTTTCGTCACTAAAGACTGTATTCTATCACTCATCGGCCCAGAATTGGTATTTATTTGCAAATCTCAAATGTGCTTTATTGTGTCTTTGTTTAGCGTTGGTTTAGGTACCATGCATGGAGGTGTGTTTGATATATTTCTTGTTATTTGCAGTATTAACATGGTCCTTATTTGACCGCTGCTTAGCGAGTCCGCAACTGCCAACCGTCGGATCAGCCTTTTGCACCGAGCATCAATCTTGTTTTTCGTCCGCTGCGTCGTGCTATACCATAATTAGTGGGGTTTTTAAGAAATTTTGAGATGCAGTTCTGATGTTGCTTTGGTCTAGAGCCGCTTTTATGCATTCCTATGATTATTCCTTTTTCCTCGGCTGATTAAATAGTACCACGAGGCATTTTAGGCTTAAAGTTAAATAAATGTTCAAATATCATTGAACATGCATTCTTTTATGCCTTAGCAAATCCGAGGAGCTACATATAAAAACATAAATTTGTATACATAAATAAACACATAAACATATATGCATTAATATGCAACAAGCATACATTATATGTTGCACGCATACATGCAACACACATACATTTATATGAGGCACACATGCATCTATATGCAACACGCATGCACTCAACTATTAATAAACAAACATATTTATATGTATGCACAAGATAACCTATTGGTTATAAAAATACATTTGGGCAATTGCTTGTGTGCATTTGAAATAACCCCTTATCGTGCAACATATAAAATATACATATAGACATACACACATACACATATAATTAGTTCTTAAGATAATTCTAAAATTTGTATATAAGTAAGTAAAAAACCAAAATAAAACTAGAATGAAATAATTTCTCAATAAGGCTAGACTATCACTTATTTTCCCCCACCAGTGGTAAGGTTTGTTAGAAACTACATTGTTTTATAACAATTGGTAGGCCGGATGTTTTTTACATTTGGTCCTATCGAGCCTATGAAAGAGCTCAGCCAAAACAAAAGCCCTGAATTTAATACAGGCAAAATATAAGCCCTGTTAGTCATACAGGCAAAATAAAAAGTCCTGTTATTTACACAGGCAACATTAAAGCCCTGTTAGTAATTCAGGCAAAATAAAATAATAATTGTAAGACGGGTGCATATTCCCGCATATTAACAATATACAAACAAGAATGTTTTTCTCCAAAATGTGGAAGACTGAACCAAAATACCAAGATCTGGATCGAAAAACGTCCATGATTATGCGGAAAATTTAAATCTTTAAAAATAAAATGGAAAATCTAAGCTTAGAATTAACGATAAAGAATTATCAACTAAGCTATTTGCAATCATTATACAATGATATTCAGAAGATGAAAAACGAATTAGAATTCAATGAAGAAATTGAAATCATATATGACCAAATAGGTGATGAATTTTTTCAAGAGCTTTGTTATTTTAATCGACAATCACAACAAGAAGAGCCAAAAAATACTTTTCGAAGTAATTTGGATAAAGAAGAATTTATAATAATTCCAAAATTCTCTTCATCTACCACAACAAAGCTGGTTAAAACAAAACCAATACAAAAAGAAAAAGAGGAATTGATAAATATTCCAAATTTAAAAAATAAATTAAACCTATCTCCAAACCTATCTTCTGAAGTTGAACGAACTAAATTTGTTAAAACAAGTGATTCAGAAGAAGAAGAATTTATAATCGTTCCAAATCTCAATCTATTTTCTAAAACTAAGAAGAGACCAACTAAATTAGTTGAAGATAAGAAAGTAGAAAAAGAAGATTTTATAATAATTCCAAAATTCTCTCTATCTTCTGAAATGAATTTGTTAAAAATATTAAAGTAGAAGAAGAAGAAGAGAAGAAAGGAACGAAAACAAAATTAAAGATTTACAAGAAGAAGCAAATAAAACTGGAAAAGAAGAGACTCCTGAACACCCTACTTCTGAGGAAAAATCAACGGAAGTGGTTGAAACCTCAGATGTAGACATTCATAAAATTAAAAATGAAACTGGAGATCAAGAAGTCGAGAGCAATATTCTCGCCAATGACCAAATAACCTGGCATTTTTCTCCTCCGGCAGACCCACATTTTGGAGAAATGTGGAAAGCTGGCGTTACCGATCAAACATGCAAACTTTCAACGTTTTTAAAATGCGGGGACACCGACTACTGTACTACAACATTCGAAGACATCACTTCAATCGACATACAAATATATAAAATGCAAAGCGACATCAATCCGAAGCTGGACCCGATCGTAAAAACCATAAAGGAAATTGCAGAAGCCCAACTAACTACTCTTCAAATAAGTAAAATATACGACAAAGAAGAGCAGAGAAAGCTGCGAGATGGCCTTGAGAAGATCAGCAACAACGTACTAAAATTAATATTATTCAATATTTATAAAATTTATACAGTCCACTAATCTTAAATAATAATTTCTTTCCCTCGGCAATATGTTCAAATATCATTGAACATGCATTCTTTTATGCCTTAGCAAATCCGAGGAGCTACATATAAAAACATAAATTTGTATACATAAATAAACACATAAACATATATGCATTAATATGCAACAAGCATACATTATATGTTGCACGCATACATGCAACACACATACATTTATATGAGGCACACATGCATCTATATGCAACACGCATGCACTCAACTATTAATAAACAAACATATTTATATGTATGCACAAGATAACCTATTGGTTATAAAAATACATTTGGGCAATTGCTTGTGTGCATTTGAAATAACCCCTTATCGTGCAACATATAAAATATACATATAGACATACACACATACACATATAATTAGTTCTTAAGATAATTCTAAAATTTGTATATAAGTAAGTAAAAAACCAAAATAAAACATGAATGAAATAATTTCTCAATAAGGCTAGACTATCACTTATTTTCCCCCACCAGCGGTAAGAAATATTTGACACAGCTAGTCTTAACATAAATGTTTTCAAATTTTTATTAATTCACTAGCAGACCCGGCCACACGTTTTTGTGGCTAAATTAGTAAATCTTTCAATGTAGAGAAAAAATTCTTACGCATAAAGACGAAAACGTTATAGCCGAGAAACTTTAAAATGATTGATAGAAATTATTGAGGATCTGTGTTAAGCGTAAATCATCATAATTTGTAAAACTTAGATTTTTTTAATCGTATATTGGAGAAAGTAACAATGACAAAAATTTCATTGTTGGCTTTATCTTGGCTTTGGTGACGGTATTGATTACCTTCTTCACAGCCAGTCTTTTTTTTTTGCAATGTTTGATGTTGATTTATGTTACGCAGCATGATGACAACTCACACTACTTTTAATTGAATACGTCGTCCTGGTTTGTAGCTGTGTCAACTCTTCTTTTACGAAATTCTGACAGTTGATCCAGGAATAGTCTGGCGAAAATCACCTGCCAACAGAATCATGGCCTTACCAAAAATATTTTCGTTGTCGCGTAAATCTTTTAAAGTCCTGTGCAGTACCTCCAGCGACTTGAACATCTGGAAAATCTTCTTTATAGCTCTTTTTTTTGGCGCTTCCGCAGACTGGTGTTTCGTTGATTTGCAATTTAGGAGTAATTTCAAGGCCGAATTGCAGTTTGTCTGCCTACTAACAGGTGCCAAGTTGCCCCTATTCCCATTATAACTGGGTGTTGAAAATTAGTGGAATCGGTTCAGGAATTACCTCAACCCTCATGTACTATATATGCTGATTTTCGTTATTCTATTGTAAATTTCAAATTGTGTGTCAAAAAATTACATCAATAAATTGCGAGAGTATAAAATGTTCGGTTGCCTTTCCCTACTTGTTACAAATTATTTTGGGCTATCGACACAGCCTTATACAATTGAACAATGATAAAAATATTTTAACAAAGCAACAATGACAACTTTCAAAATATTATTATTTTTTATTTATATAATTTTGTTGTCAATTCAAATAAAATCATCTTTTTGTTATCTTCCTCACAATTTTTCGATATATACTTACTTTCTAATCCTTCCCTGGCCTTCCATAAATATCTCAAAACTAAAATTAGCCAGATCGGTTTGGCCCTTCTCGACTTTTTTTCGAGACTAACGACACAAATTGTTTGTATGGGTGATTAGAAAATTGTGGATTTAAGACTTTTTCAGGCAATTTTTCTAATTTTTCTCTCCGTAAGAACCATCCCGGTACCTCTGAAAACATTCTAAACAATGAATTTGCGAAATCGGTTCAGTGGTTCTCGAGTTATGCGCTTAGCAACACATTTTGCGATTCATTTTTATATTATAGAAGATAATTCATTAATGCACCTACAAAAATTTTGCATACAAATTTTAACAAAAAAAGTTTATGCATTATCACATTATCATTATCACATTATCAGCTAAACTGATTTTGCACATATAACTATTTACTATGAAATACCCAATTCACAAGCACATTCTTAATGTAACTGTACAAAGAACGAGAAAGTATAAAATAATTTTCGTTGAATAGTAACGGCAACATGTCAACCTTTTATTCCACATGAGATACGATGGTGGAAAGTTTGAAAACACACAAGTTCCCAGCTGATATGATAGCGCATCGAACAGCTCCTTCTTCTAACTGCTATATCTTTAAAACGACTTCGACATTTTAGAAGAATTTTAAGAAATCAATTTATGAAAATAAAAACGTTTTTTGAACCCATCCCATTCCTTCACATGGGGTCATCTTAAAGAAAACCTACAAAAGATACACGAAATATCGAAATAGCTCTACTACTTCTTTAAGAGCGTCTAGTTTTCAATAGAATTATTATAATAGTTGTATGAGGACTAGACCAGACCAAGGCCCAGACCTATTTCATTGCTGTATTGGCATTGGTGGCTAGCGGGTACGCTGGCTAGGTCATGTTGTACGAATGGATGAAAACACTCCAGCTCTGAAAGTGTTCGATGCAGTATCCGCTGGAGACATCCGCGAAACAGGACGACTTCCACTCCGATAGAAAGACCAAGTGGAAAGTGTCCTGACGTCACTTGGTGTTTTCAGTTGGCGCCAAAAAGCACAAAGGAGGAATGAGTGGCGCGCTCTGGTGGATTCTTCTATAATTGCTTAAAGCGGTTTCTACACCAAATATATTTATATATATATATATATGTTGGTTAGGAGAAAGCCCATACTAAAAAACCTGTTTAATTTAAATTTTGTTAGAATATGTATGTATGTGATTGGCGTTGCAACCGTTTAGCCGGTTATAGCCGAATCGACGATAGTGCGCCACCTCCAACGGAGTGGAGGCCTTCCCCTTCCTCGGCTTCCTCCGGCGGGTACTGCGGACCTCGAAGTTATGACTGTCAACAGTGACGTGGGAGCCAAGACGCGAATGCGCCGACTGTTTGCTTGATGACAGGAGATATTTCGTCTTGTCCTCATTCACCTCCAGACCCACTCGCTTCGCCTCCTTATCCAGGGAAAAAGCAGAACAAACGGAGCGGTTGTTGCTTCCGATGATATCAATATCATCGGCGTACGCCAGGAGCTGTACACTCTTGTAGAAGATTGTACCCTCTCAGTTTAGCTCCGCAGCTCTTATAATTTTTTCCAGCATCAGGTTAAAGAAGTCGCACGATAGTGAGTCACCTTGTCTGAAACCTCGGTTGGTATTGAACGGCTCGGAGAGGTCCTTCCCAATCATGACGGAGCTTTTGGCGTTGCTCAACGTCAATTTACACAGCCGTATTAGTTTTGCGGGGATACCAAAATCAGACATCGCGGCATAAAGGCAGCTCCTTTTCGTGCTGTCGAAAGCAGCTTTAAAATCGACAAAAAGGTGGTGTGTGTCGATCCTCTTTTCACGGGTCTTTTCCAAGATTTGGCGCATGGTGAATATCTGGTCAGTTGTCGATTTTCCCGGTCTAAAGCCACACTGATAAGGTCCAATCAGTTTGTTGACGGTGGGCTTTAGTCTTTCACACAGTACGCTCTATAGAACCTTGTATGCGATATTTAGGAGGCTGATCCCACGGTAATTGGCGCAGATTGCGGGATTTCCCTTTTTATTGATTGGGCAGAGCACACTGAGATTCCAATCGTCAGGCATGCTTTCTTCCGACCATATTCTGCAAAGAAGCTGATGCATGCACCTTATCAGTTCTTCGCCGCCGTATTTGAATTGTTCTGCCGGAAATCTATCGGCCCCCGGTGCTTTGTTGTTCTTCAAGCGGGTAATTGCTATTCGAATTTCTTCATGGTCGGGTAATGGAACATCTGTTCCATCGTCATCGATTGGGGAATCGGGTTCGCCAACTCCTGGTGTTGTACTCTCACTGCCATTCAGCAGGTCGGAGAAGTGTTCCCTCCATAATCCCAGTATGCCCTGGACATCGGTTACCAGATTACCACCTTGGTCTCTACATGAGGATGCTCCGGTCTTGAAACCTTCGTTAAGTCGCTTCAGTTTTTCATAAAATTTTCGAGCATTCCCTCTGTCTGCCAGCTTCTCAAGCTCTTCGTACTCACGGATTTCGGCCTCTTTCTTTTTTTGTCTGCAGATGCGCCTCGCTTCCCTCTTCAGCTCTCGGTATCTATCCCATCCCGCACGTGTTGTGGTCGTTTGCAACGTTGCGAGGTAGGCAGTCTGTTTTCTCTCCGCTGCGAGACGGCACTCCTCGTACCAGCTTGTTTTTTGTCGTTGCCGAAAACCAATTGTTTCGGCTGCAGCGGTGCGCAGTGAGTTTGAGATGCCGTTCCACAGTTCCCTTATGCCGAGATGATGATGAGTGCTCTCAGAGAGCAGGAGTGCAAGTCGAGTAGAGTATTTCGTGGCTGTCTGTTGCGATTGCAGCTTTTCGACGTCGAACCTTCCTTGTGTTTGTTGACGGGCATTCTTTGCTGCACAGAGGCGGGTGCGCATCTTCGCTGCGACCAGATAATGGTCCGAGTCTATATTTGGTCCTCGGAGCGCACGCACGTCTAAAACACAGGCGACATGCCTTCCGTCTATCACAACGTGATCGATTTGGTTCCGCGTGTTTCGATCAGGAGACAGCCAAGTAGCTTGATGTATTTTCTTATGCTGGAATCTGGTACTACAGACGACCATATTTCGGGCCCCAGCGAAGTCGATCAGCCTCAGGCCGTTTGGCGATGTTTCGTCATGGAGGCTGAATTTTCTGACTGTTGTGTCAAAGACACCTTCTTTACCCACCCTAGCGTTAAAATCGCCAAGCACGACTTTAACATCGTGGCGGGGGCAGCGCTCATAGGTGCGTTCTAGGCGCTCATAGAAAGCATCTTTGGTCACATCGTCCTTCTCTTCCGTTGGGGCGTGGGCGCAAATCAGCGCTTTGATGCGGATTGTGGCTAGACGTTCATCCACCGGGGTGAATGCCAGGACTCTGCGACGGAGTCTCTCTCCCACCACAAATCCAACACCAAATTTGCGCTCCTTTATATGACCGCTGTAGTAGATGTCACAAGGACCCACCTTCTTCCGTCATTGTCCCGTCCATCGCACTTCTTGGATGGCGGTGATGTCAGCCTTGAGTCGTATGAGGACATCAACCAGCTGGGCAGAGGCACCTTCCCAATTAAGGGTCCGGACATTCCAGGTGCTTGCCCTTAAATTATTATCCTTAAAACGTTTGCAGGGGTCGTCATCAAAGCGGGGGTGTCTCATCCGAGGCTTTCGTCGATTTTTCATTGGTACTTCGTTTTTATGTGGTGGGTCCCAAGCCCTACGCACAACCGCATAAGCGGGCTTCGCCTTCTCACTTTAGCTCGCCTTCAAACGGATGTCTGTTGGCTACCCAGAGGATACTTGGTCTAAAACCGGAAGTCGTGAGCTGCTTGAACCATGTGGAGAAGAATCGTTTCTGGCCACTCCCAAGTGAATGACAATCAAAAACTTTCCTTACTTGCGTGAACTTCTACACATGATCCCATCCTCCAGAATATTATACACATATTAAAAATTGGTTGGCAAAAAGCCCTACTCGGACCGATTTAAACCATTTTCTCCACCAAGTCACATCACATCCAAAATGACCAACTAACTACTAGCTAAATTACTAAACTGTTACATGCCTGAATATAAGAATACTATAAAAATTAGAATTTCCATAAATCGTAAATTTGTGCCCTACTCGGACCGATTTAAACCATTTTCTCCACCAAGTCATATCACATCCAAGATGACCAACTAACTACTAGCTAAATTACTAAACTGTTACATGCCTGAATATACGAATATTATAAAAATTAAAATTTCAATAAATCGTAAATTTGTGCTCTAATATTTGTCAATCTTCCACAAACTATACCGAAAGTTTTACATCATTATTAAGTAGACTTTTTATACTGGCTAATAACTTCACTTGTAAATATTTAATTCGCTATTTTTTGGCTAACATTTTAATTTAACGTATAGACGCCACATAATATAAATTTTATTTAAATAATATTTTCAGGAACTTGTTTTAAATGCAACGGGCGCGTAATAGGCGAGAACTCCGGTTGTACGGCCATGGAACAAATTTTTCACATTACATGCTTCACGTGCGCACAATGTAAAGTCAATTTGCAGGGTAAACCATTCTATGCATTGGATGGCAAACCTTTTTGTGAATATGATTACTTGCAAACTTTGGAAAAATGTTCCGTATGTATGAAGCCGATAATGGAACGCATACTGCGCGCCACTGGCAAGCCATATCATCCACAATGTTTTACGTGCAAAGTTTGTGGAAATAACCTGGATGGCATACCATTTACTGTTGATGCAACGAATCAAAACTATTGCATAGCTGACTTTCACAAGTAAGTAAATTGAATAAGAAAAACTTTACTGGAAATGAACAAACATGCGCATCTAAAAAGTGGCCACAGTACCTTTGCATATTGTACATAAATTCTGTGGAAATTTGTATATTACCATAAAGTAGCTCTATTTTATTAGATTCTTTTCATACAACAGTTAGGTTAGGTTAGGAATTTACACTACTTATTATAGAACCTATCTTTGTTCATTTATGATTAACATGTGCTGAATTTAAAGCAAAGCTTGCTGACGAATTTATATTACAGAATATTTGCTCCACGTTGTTGTGTATGCATGGAACCAATTATGCCGAAACCTGGCGAAGAAGAAACTGTGCGTGTTGTTGCTTTGGATCGCAGTTTTCATTTTGAGTGCTATAAATGTGAAGTAAGACATTATATAGCACATATTAATATGTAATATAACAGCTTTACATGTTCTTACTTTAGGATTGTGGTTTACTATTGTCCTCTGAAGCTGAAGGTCGCGGTTGCTACCCCTTAGATGGGCATGTGCTATGCAAAAGTTGTAATGCCAAACGTGTCCAAATGCTAACTCAGCGGATATCAACCGAATTATAAGCCAATTTATTATGATAACACATTTATATATACGTTTGTATGAATGTATTAAAAGACAACAAACTTCATAAACTGTATGCATTGAATTTTACTTTTATTGCCTAATAACTTAAAAACTGTGTAAGTATCTATATATGTATATATATCAATGAATTGCTGTTGTTGTTGTTGTAGCGGTTACCCGGGCCTGCCTGAAACGACAAGCCTAGCCTAATTGTCATCGAAGTCATCTAACGGAAGGCCCAGGAAACGAGCTGTTTCGATGGGTTCGGACCAAAGGGAAAGGGGTGTTAGATGAGTAGGGTAAAGGGGTCATGCAAGTTAGTTTAGTCGCAATGGTCACTCTAGTTTCGCGAATACATTCACGGGGAGGGAGTCAATAAAGGTGTTAATAGCTTCTCTGTGAATGGCGTTCAGTGCTTATCTATAGTTAGTCGCATCAGAAGTCCTGTCGGTATAGTCTTTTAAGTCGTCGACGCATTTCTGGAAGGTACTCTTGATGGCTCTGGGAGGCGGCTCGGCTTCCAGCAGGTAACTGCAGGGGTGATTTATACGAAAGCATCCCAATAGAAACTGTTTGATAAGCATTATGCTATGCTCCTTGACAGGTAGCATGCGGGCCTCATTGTAAAGGTGCTCGACCGGAGACATCAATAGGCAACCTGTGGCTGTTCGGAGGGCGGTATTTTGGCAAGTCCATCTGCGTCCAACTGCATCCAGTCGACCATATTGGGGCTGCGTAGCTAAGGACCAGCCAGCCGATTGCCTGGTAAGTTGCCAACAACGTTCCTTTGTCTTTACCCCAGGTGATGCCGGCTAGCGACTTGAGGATTTTGTTGCGGCTGAACCTTGGTTACAATCGCGGTCGTGTGGGGAGTGAAGGAGTACAGGCTATCCAATGTGACACCCAAAATTTTGGGGTTATTAACCGTCGGAATTCTAATACCATCGACTGAAATGTTCAGGTCTAGACTGTACTCTATCGCCCAATGAGTGAATAGGGTCGCTGTGGTAGGGGAGAGTGTTAGGCTCCTAGCAGTGAAGAAGCGAGAAAGGTCGAGGAGGTAGCCGTTTACTTTCGAACACATATCATCAATTCCATTGCCCGACGTCAATATCGTACAATCATCAGCGTAAGCGGTAACTGAGACTCCTTGTAGTTGAGGGAGTTTCGAAATGTAGAAGTTAAATAATCAGGGGGAATGGACACCACTCTGTGGTACCCCTTACTTAATTCTTCTTAGCTTAGATGTTTGCCCTCGAAACGTTACGCATGATTGACGACCGCTCAAGTAATTAAGGGTCCACCTCTTCAGCCCTGGAGGTAGCGGAGATTTTTCGATATCTTGTAGTAGCGTTGTGTGATTGACTGTGTCAAAAGTTTTTTACAAGTCCAGTGCTACTAGGACCGTGCTTTTGCAAGGAGGTTTTTGATTTAGACCATTAGTTATGTGGCGTTTATGACGGTAAGTGCTGTGGTGGTACTGTGCACTTTACGGAGCTAGCGCAGCACCAAGCTCAGGTGGTGAGTGAAGGTGGGGACTAACAAGGCCTCAAGTGTCTTCACTACCGGGAAAAAGAGGGTTATCGGACGAGACTCCCCTTGGTTGGCTGGTTTCTCTGGTTTCAGTAGTGGAACCACTCTTCCGGTTTTCCACGAATAGGGTATGTTAGGAGTGGACATAGACAGATTGAGAACCTTGGTGAGATAGTTTACTCCCGCCAAGCCAAGGTGTTTAAGCATCAGCATGTTTATACCGTCAGGGCCAATGGATTGGAACGACCTTTTTGATGACATCTTCAACCTCGCCGCTGCTGTAGGTAAGTGGTGCGCAGTTTTTTGGCATTTTGCGCAACCTCCGGGTAACACATCTTTTCACCTTATCCACCGAAGGGTGCAGTGTAAATTGCCGGCTAAAATAGCTAGCGCACTTTCTCGGGTCCGAGGCAGCATGGCCAACGAATTGAATTTTAACTCGGTCATCATGTCTTCTCGGGTGGGATAGGGATTTGACAGTAGTTCCGGAGCTTAACCACACCAGTGGAAAGATTACAAGACTTCAGGTACTCTGCCCATTTCGTCCGCTTATATTGATCACAGGGATCGATACAGCGTAAGGCATCGCGCTCGTTGGCTAAAACTGCTGCTTCGCTGGGAAGTTAGGGCGAATATCCGCAATGCGTCCAGCAGAAATGAAGCGAGCAGTAGCAGCTGCGATTGCCTTGTGGAATTGACGTTCGCCAACGTATACAACTGTAGGAATGGACAGTGCTTTGAAGGTGCTCTCGATGAATTCTGTGAAGCCGTCCCAATTAGCTTTATTAAAGTTAACATAGGTGCGGTTGCTCGCAGAATTAAAATCGGAATAATTATAGGCAGATGATTTGATGCAAGAGTTAGCGTAGGTCGCCAGGTTATGCGGTTTATTAGACCACCGCTAGCAATGGTGATGTCCGGGGAGCTGCTGCAAGTGCTCATAATTCTGGTGGGGGCTTTGTCATTCATTGTGCAGAATGTCGAATCGTCTATCTGTTCTGCCAGCTCAATCCCTCTCCGATCATTTGACAGGCAAGAATGCCAAAGATCGTGGTGCGCGTTAAAGTCGCCTAGTACCATTCGGTTTTAACCACGAAGTAGCGCAATAATATTTGGGTGATATCCAACTTGTAACTGGGGGATGTATGTATATATTAAATATTTCGAGCTCGATATCGCCTGACCGGACAGCTATACCTTCAAATTCTAGGATAGTGTATCTGCGGTCGATGTCATCTTCGATAAAACGATATTGCACGGTGTTGTGTAGTATAAATGCAAGGCCTCTACCACTATCTCGCTCGTCATCTTTACGTAAAACGTTGAAACCTGCACAGCTCTGAGAGGCCGTTTAGCTTGGTTTCTTGGACCGCAGCTATCAATACGCCTTCCCGACTCATTAGCTCAACTATCTCCTCGATCTTACTCTGGAGTCCGTTACAGTTAAATTGTAGAAGCTCGGTTTATCTCGGTTGGCCAGTAGTGATTCTGGGTGTGAGGGAGTGATGTACAGGTGTTGGTTATTGACAGACAGTACGAGAAACCAGGAGTTGCGTAGTGGTCCTCGTACGAGGATTGGAGCGGGATGAAGGTTGGGGATGGGTCTAACAGACTGGGAGTCATGTTGCCTGGAGCTCCGGAGGACCGTTGAGGTCCTATCCTGGCCACTCGCAATGGGTGGCGACGCAGTGCGTAAAATTGGTGCTAATTGCACTGCCGTAAAGGCGGTTGTTGCGGTGGTACGTTGGCAGCATGGGGCCACATAACTTGTGGTCCACTCCCTGCGGGTTTTAAGGCCAGAACAGGTCTTAAAATGGCTCCATCCATTGCATGTGTTACACCTAAATGAGGTGTATTTTGGATGGAGCCTTTAGGCGCATACGCAGCAGAAGTATTCCCATGGACGGGTTTGGCTCAACGCCAGCGCGGATCAAAAGGATAGAGAGCAAGGTGTTGCTCAATTGATAACAGTTTTAGACTAGAACTTACCATCCAGACAGGTGTGGGTCGCCGAAATGAATTGCTGTACCTTAGTCTCGCTAAAACTCCAGACCGGCTGAACGGATTTGTCCTATCTTGGGCTTGAAATGTTCGTGAAATGAGTAAATGCCCGGAAACTCCTAAAAACAGCCCCTTTCTTTTTACCATACAAACGTTTTCTAAATAAAATTTAGAGTCAATTTGAGCGTACATACATATGTATATATCTATACATACTTAAATGAATTGCTGTTCTTTTGTCTCGCTAAAAGTCAAGAATATCTTAACCGATTTGGTTAATTTTAGTCTTGGAATATTCGTGGAAGTTTAGGGAAAGTTTAAAAGGTTTTATGTGAGCAAATATGGAAAACTTGCTAGAACGTTACTAATAAGAGAATTTTATTTTAGTTGACAACATATATACATACAAATATTTTGATGATTGTCAATGTTGCTTTGTTAAGATTTTTTTTTTCGTTGTATTGAAATATTTTGATAAGTGTAATTGATTTGAATCATGATTCAATTGTATAAGACGAATATAAAAAAAAAAATGTAAAAGGTGTTTTAATACATAATGTCAAAATATAGGTTTCACACATTCTAACAAATAAAAATGGTTATTTTCGAGGTAAGATTTGTAAAGCATGAATCAAAGCTCTTGATACTATTGCAAAATAATTTGTAAAAATTCCAAAAAGTGACTATTCCATACATTTTTTTTTTATTTTTAAACTGTTTTTTTTTTCTAATTTTCTTTTTGACGTGATTAGGTTTTGTGTTTGAGCATTTTCAGCCGTTCTCGCGACATATGAGATTTTACACAGATATACTCCGCGTGTATTCTTATAATACAGTGAGCGGCAAACTTATACAATCAAACAATTTATTTTGTGAGAGTGTATGCGTGTTGAGAGCTACTCAACTGACCAAGTGCTATGTTCTACTGGTCCCGAACTTTATTAGAACTAGTGAAATTAGGACCAATACTGGTTTCCTTACAATCGTTTTTATAGTGTACGTTAGTTTTACACATACAATCAATTGTTAATACTGCTTAGAAATGTGTATGAAAATTTTTCGAACTAACAACACAATTATTAATTATTATTAACATTTTACATGGCGAATGAAGTTGGAAAATTAATAGTTGCGTTTTTACGACTGATTTGCAAAAATAATAAAAGAAATTAATAATCAAAACAGAAATAAAATAATATATAAAAACATTGTATTTTGTGTTAATACATGCATGCGTACAATCCCACCATACGTCTTGCCATTTTATAAACCTACAAGTAGATAATCTAAAATTCATAGAAAGAAATTGCGATACGATTGCAATAGAATGAAGGAAAACGCAAGACACTTCGCAAGGATTTATGTCGATAAATACTACTAAACCGACACTTGGCGCGGGTTTTAGTGCAGATTTTGGTACTATGAACAACAACAACTCAAGGCAATGGACACTTCGCGCGGGTTGCATGGTACTAAAAAATACCCAAAACTTCAATGTCGAGTTGCCGTGTTATACTACAAAATTGATTGCTTTTAGTAAATTATTACACATTTTTCAAACATTTTTCTTTTCTTTCACTCAAGCAGCTCACGACTTCCGGTTTTAGACCAAGTATCCCCTGGGTAGCTAACAGACATCCGTTTGGTGGCGAGCTAAAGTGAGAAGGCGAAGCCCGCTTCTGCGGTTGTGCGTAGGGCTTGGGACCCACCACATAAAAAAATCTCCCCAATGAAAACAAACACAGAGCCTCGGATGAGACACCGCCCTTTTGATGACAACCCCTGCAAACGTTTTAAGGATAAAGATTTAACGGCATGCACCTGGAATGTCCGGACCCTTAATTGGGAAGGTGCCTCTGCCCAGCTGGTTGATGTCCTCATACAACTAAAGGCTGACATCACCGCCATACAAGAAGTGCGATGGACGGTGACGGATTTGTGAATTTGGTGCTTGATTTGTGGTGAGAGAGACTGCGTCGCCGAGTTCTGGCATTCACATCGGTGGATGGACGTCTAGCCGCAATCCGCATCAAAGCGAGCTTCTTCAACATATCTAATTTGCCCCAACGAAAGAGAAGGACGAAGTGACCAAAGATGCTTTCTATGAGCGCCTAGAACGCACCTATGAGCGCTGCCCCCGCCACGATGTCAAAATCGTGCTTGGCGATTTTAACGCCAGGGTGGGTAAAGAAGGTGACTTTGGCACAACAGTCGGAAAATTCAGCCTCCATGACGAAACATCGCCAAACGGCCTGAGGCTGATCGACTTCGCTGGGGACCGAAATATGGTTGTCTGTAGTACCAGATTCCTGCATAAAAAAATTCATCAAGCAACGTGGCTGTCCCCTGATCGAAACACGCGCAATCAAATCGATCACGTTGTGATAGACGGAAGACATGTCTCCAGTGTTTTAGACGTGCGTACGCTCCGAGGACCAAACATTGACTCGGACCATTATCTAGTAGCAGCATAGATACGCACTCACCTCTGTGCAGCAAAGAACGCCCGTCAACAAACACAAGGAAGGTTCGACTTCGAAAAGCTGCAATTACAACCGACAGCCGAACGATTTTCTACTCGACTTGCACTCCTGCTCTCTGAGAGCACTCATCAGCATCTCGATATAAGGGAGCTGTGGAACGGCATCTCAAACTCATTGCATACCGCTGCAGCCGAAACAATTGGTCTCCGGCAACGCCAAAAAACCAGTTGGTATGATGAGAATTGTCGTTCCGCAGTGGAGAGAAAACAGACTGCCTACCTCGCAACGTTGCGATCGACCACAACACGTTCGGGGTGGGATAGATATCGAGAACTGAAGAGGGAAGCGAGACGCATTTGCAGACGTAAAAAGAAAGAGGCCGAAATGCGTGAGTATGAAAAGCTTGAAAAGCTGGCCGACATGGGTAATGCTCGAAAATTTTATGAAAAGATGGGGCGATTTACAGAAGGTTTCAAGACCGGAGCATTATCGTGTAGGGACCGAGGAGGTAATATGGTAACGGATGTCCAGAGCATACTGGGATTATGGAGGGAACACTTCTCCGACCTGCTCAATGGCAGTGAAAGTACAACACCAGGAGATGGCGAACCCGATTCCCCAATCGATAACGATGGAATAGATGTTCCATTACCCGACCATGAAGAAATTCGAATAGCAATTACCCGCTTGAAGAACAACAAAGCGGCGGGGGCCGATGGATTACCGGCCGAGCTATTCAAATACGGCGGCGAAGAACTGATAAGGTCCATGCACCAGCTTCATTGTAGAATAGGTCGGAAGAAAGCATGCCGGACGATTGGAATCTTGCTCTGCCCAATCCATAAGAAGGGAGACCCCACAATCTGCGCCAACTACCGTGGTATAAGTCTCCTTAATATCGCATGTAAGGTTTTGTCGAGCGTATTGTGTGAAAGACTAAAGCCCACCGTCAACGAACTGATTGGACCTTATCAGTGTGGCTTTAGACCTGGAAAATCTACAATGGACCAGATATTCACCATGCGCCAAATCTTGGAAAAGGCCCGAGAGAGAAGAATCGATACTCACCATCTTTTTATCGATTTTAAAGCTGCCTTCGATAGCACGAAAAGGAGCTGCCTTTATGCCGCGATGTCTGAATTTGGTATCCCTGCAAAACTAATACGGCTATGTAAGCTGACGTTGAGCAACACCAAAAGCTCCGTCAGGATCGTGAAGGACCTCTCCGAGCCGTTCGATACCAAACGAGGCTTCAGACAGGGTGACTCACTATCGTGCGACTTCTTCAATCTATTGCTGGAAAAAATAATACGAGCTGCAGAACGAAATAGAGAGGGTACAATCTTCTACAAGAGTGTACAGCTCCTCGCGTATGTCGATGATATTGATATCAGAATGACTCTTGCCAGGTGCTACTTTGGACTGAGTAGGCAATTGAAAAGTAAAGTCCTCTCTAGACGAACCAAAATCAAACTCTATAAGTCGTTCATTATTCCCGTCCTGATGTATGGCGCTGAAGCGTGGACGATGACAACATCCGATGAGACGACTCTTGGGGTTTTCGAGAGAAAGGTTTTGCGCAAGATTTATGGTCCTCTAAACATTGGCAGCGGCGAATACCGCAGACGATGGAACGATGAGCTGTACGATTTATACGACGACATTGACATAGTTCAGCGAATAAAAAGACAGCGGCTACGCTGGCTAGGTCATGTTGTACGGATGGAAGAAAACACTCCAGCTCTGAAAGTATTCGATGCAGCACCCGCTGGAGGAAGCCGAGGAAGAGGACGACCTCCACTCCGGTGGAAAGACCAAGTGGAGATAGACCTGACTTCGCTTGGTATAACCAATTGGCGCCAAACTGCCAGAAGGAGGGATACGTGGCGCGCTGTTTTGGACTCGGCTATAACCGCGTTAGCGGTGTCAACGCCAGTCAAGAAGAAGAAGTAATCTGCCATCATGTGACAATCCCAGCGACCCTGATACCGTTCTTCCATCACTTTTAGATCCTGGTGGAACCGCTCTCCCTGTTCTTCACTATAAGTCCCTAAATTACCCGGAATTTATCTAGATGATTGCGAAGATAGTGTAACTTTACTTTACTTTTGGAACGTAAATAGATCGAGGAAGATTGTCACTGTGTAGTATAGGACATTTTTTAGATTGTAAATCTGGATATCTCCAGGTTTGATTGCGATTAAAACCTTTAGCATCAACAACGCAAAAGTAACAATCATCGAAATGATTTGTAGGCTCCATCCAGATCATCGGAATACCAAAGTCTAATCCAGAACGTTCTCTTTTTTTCCATAACCGTAAAGACTCAACGCATAACTTACAAACTTTATGAGGCACCCATGGTTTTTCTAGTTTGTCCATTTTAAAACCGATGTATTCAGTGTAAGCCTCCTTAACAAAGTCTGTGATGTTTCGTAGTTGTTTTTTTGTTAAATAAACACCGCAAATATAACAAAACAAATCAGTACTATATTTACACTTTCTGCTTGACGAACTCATATTTTAAAAGACAAAACAAATATATGTATATTTAAATATGTGCAGTGATTGAAACGAAATATTAACTTATCAGAACTTATTTAGATTCACGTAGAGGTACTTCGTATTGTCGAATAACTGCGATCTCAGCTGTTCTCCGGACCAAAGGGTGGGATCGCTCAGAGTACGGATCACGTGATGTTTGCATGCGCGAAAAAGTTGAAGTTGTGCAGAAGCCTAATCATGACTGATAAAATCGATTTTTATGAATAAAAAGCTGATTATTGTTCATATTATAAGATTTGTGAAAATCATAAAAATAAGTGCACATTCAGTACTTTCATATATATATTCGTGATCTGGACAATTGAAAACATAAAAATTTTCACAGATATCCAGGGCAACAATTTTTTTTTTTTTTGTAGAGCTGTGTTATGGATGAGAATTGATAAATTTTGTATTTACTATTTACTCATTTAAATAAAACCACTTCCTTCGAATATAGTTTCTATATTATTATACTTCATGCCCATTCAAAAAGTGCCCACATTGCTTTGATAAATTTGATTTTTTATGTAAATTTCTCATGTCGCGAGCGCACCTAAAAATGCTCACCCAAAAAAGTGCCCAACGCGCCAGAAGTTCAAGTTTTCACTTCTGCCAGCACTCCCGGAATGCAACCCCACTAGTTTTTTACAAATCTATTTATAAAAAAATATTGAAAATTCGAATGAAAGACATATCTTTTAATTTCTAGGTTAGTAGGGATTACTAAGGAAAGACCCTATTTCGAAGTAAATGGCTCAGAAGTCATATACTTCTTTCATTCTCCTCACTTATTAAAAAGTATACGAAACTGTTTAGAAAACAAGAAAAACAAAGTAGTTTTTAAGGGGCGTCCAGTCGATATTATATGGTCGGATATTATTCATTTATATGAAAACAGTACCCTGAACGACATTAGTTGCACCCATAAGCTAACCTCGGCACACATTGCGCCTAAACCTTTCCAAAAAATGAGCGTACAATTAGCTTCTCAAGTTTTTAGTCACTCTGTTGCAAGTGCTATGTTCGCCCTTTATAGCTCCGGCAAACTTAATAGTTCTAAGTCTCCATCTTTTATTAATACCGCCGAGTTCGTCCTTTTTTTTTTGATAAATTATTTAATATTTTTAATAGTAGTCAGTTTGGAGCAGTAGGTAATTTTAAAGAACCTTTTTCGGCAACTGCGGACCAATTGAAATTTCTTGAAGAAGCCGAGGAGTTCCTTAACTCTATTAAAGTGTATGATTCGTTTGGACGCGAAACAACAAACACTTTTAGTTTTATAAAAGGTTGGCTTCTAAATATAAGTAGTTTGAGACATTTATGGCGTTTCTGGTCACATCAGGGATTCGCGCATTTTATGACAAGAAAACTGACTCAGGATAAACTGGACAATTTTTTCGGACATATACGTAGAGGGGGGATTTGATGTTAGAATAACTCCGCAGCGTTTTTCATATCTTTTCAGACAAGCCTGGGGCATAGGTTATATTCGTTGCGTAGATAAAGGGAATTGTTAACTCTTGCCAGTTGACCAGTGCGAGTCTTTTTCCAATAGCTCCCTCCAAAGCGCCTGCAATGACGCTTTGGTCTTTAACACCTCTTGGCAAACTTTTCAAGGATTGCCAAGACCTACTAATCCCACCTCATTTCAAAATATCCAAGTTGAGGTAAATGTGGACGTCGATGAAAGCAGCTTTTTGCATAAAAATGCTTTCGCATATTTTTGCAACAAAGCAACAAACAAATATTTTAAACAACATAATTGTTTAATGCCATTACCAAAATTTGATGGTGGTATTACTGAGGAAGATTTTTTCTTTACTAAAGAAAAGCAATATAGTAATTGCCAAGTAGTAAAACCACCTTCCGAATTTATAGATTTTTTAACAAAATTCGAAGAAATTTATACACAACAATTTGATTCTACTTACCATAGAATCGGATTTTCACAAATATTGTTTGAAAAAATGCTGGATGTAGAACCCTACTATTGTTGTGAAAACTGTAATTCCGACGTGATAAAATGTCTCTATATAAGAATTAGAACATATTTCCTTGTAAACGCTTTTAATAAAAAAGTGAATCACACTGATTTCAAAAACATAAAGTTTTTGTGTGTTACACACAAATAGAAATCTTGTCCGTTTTTCAGTCTATATTAGTCGGGATATAATCTGGGTCCGTTTGTCTGTTTAAATTAGTCGGGACGTAATCTGGGTCCGTTTGTCTGTTTAAATTAGTCGGGATATAATCTGGGTCCGTTTGTCTGTCTGTCTATATGGGTCGAAATATAATCTGTGTCTGTAGCTTTGTCTTTTTGTGTTTGATGTTTGTTCATAATTTAATATAATTTTCATAGTTATCTTGATTTGATATTTTGAAAGGACGACTTTTTTTGTTAGAATTAGGTTTGTACGCTTATTATCGTTTTTTTTTTGTGTTTTCCGTTTCGTGTACCAGATTTAGAACCATTTTCTCCACCACTATTTTTTTGATAGAGTTTTTTAGTTAGGATTTCGCTGTGGGTGATTTTTGTATATATTGTAATTGCATAGTAGATTATTTAGATCGTTTTTTCTTGAATTATATATTTGTTTTGTTTTGTTTATTATAAGTAGATTGTTTTGCAACTAAATGTGACTGAATTGTACCTGCATTTTATATGAATTTTATACTCTTGTTTTGTTATTGTTTTATTAATATAAGTAGTATTGTATATATTATATGGGTGAAAATAGGCTCCTTCGGGAACCGAACACCCAAAAAAAAATCGGTAACACGTACCTGAATTTTATATACTTGTTTTATTAATATAAGTAGTACAAAATATATTATATGGGTGAAAATAGGCCTCCTGGGGAACCGAACACCCAACGCGCCTATATTGCAACCTCAGAGGTGGTGAGGAAGAGCAATACATACGCAATTAATTATTGTTACGAATGAAATTTTTCATTATTATTTTCTTTCCAAATCCACAAAAATATTACCATTTTGCAGTACGTTTATTTAAAACTCTGTGTTGAAATACGTAGTAAATCGAACAGGTGATCTCAGTTGTGAAGCATTTCCCGTTATCCAGCTGATTCTTTTGCTACTTGTATGGTTATACAATGCGTTTGCTCGCTGTGAAGTCAGCAAGCAACTGATCTGACATCTCTTCTATGGTGTAATAATGATTGCAAGCTCAGTATATACAGTAGAATACCTTTGGTTTGTTTAACACACCACCGAGGCGTACTTGGGTTGTGTACTATGCTTTTTTTGCTACAATTGTGGTAATTAGGGTGTTGTGCTAGCATTTAATCTTCAAAAAATTTTAAAGTCCCTTGAACAGTACTTAAATAATTGTTAAATAAAATAAATGTTTTCATTATTATTGGAATTATTTTAAATTATTTCGCATATTTATTAAATGTTATGGTGGTATTAAATGTTATTTATTGATAAGTTAGTTATATTTTATGTACAAGTGTATAACGTGATTCAACTAATTTTTAAATATTGTATTAAAATAAATACATCCCTGGGTTAGTGACACTGCATTTGGCGCTTTCAAATTTTAAAAGATTTAATATTACTATGAAACAATTTGAATTTCTAAATAACCTTGAAAGAGTATGTATGTCTGGTTCAAGATAGTTCTTGGCAAACATTTCAAGCTTTATCAATATCTTCAATAGATAGTCAGCAATCTATTAGATATTGTATGGAAATTGATATAATTGAAAACGATTTCCTTCAAGAAATTAATTTTCATATTTACATGGTTATATGTATGTATAATGAATACTTTAAAATGCACAATTGTTTACTGTCTTTAACACTATTCGAGATAGTGTAGATCTCTGAAGACACCTATACTTGTACAAAATAAAAAGTTTCGTAGGATTCGTCAAACTTAGTAAAAGCCCTTGATCTTTTTATAAATTTCATAAAAAACTTGCATTAGTAGTAAATGACGATTTTGAAACTTGTTACTTTGGACCAGATGGTTTGAAATACCTATTCAATAGGATCATAAAATATTTTGTTTTAAAAATGTTTAATATGGAGGGGACCACGTATCGTTTCAAGCTCATAAAGCTCTTGTGTACATCCAAGCTTTGCAATTCAAAGCCTTTTACATATAAATATTTGTAAATAATTTAAGTAAAATCTAGCAAAAAAGAATTTTGTTAATTTTGTGTCAGTAAAGTTTAAATAAATGTGGCCAAAAATAACTTACCACAGAGAAGTACTTATATGAGAGCTGTATTTTATTCTCACCACTTATAAAATATCTCATCTATATTGAATACATTTTTTGCAATAATATGGCACACATAGATGTTAAAATCTTCTATAAGTGAAATATAGCATAAATAAATAATTTCGCTTTATATAAAACAGCTATATATATAATATTTGCAAATTTATAACTAAAGTTTTACTAAAATCAAGTACTCAATATATACAGCACTGCATTTTTCCAAGATGGCAGCTATCTTACCACCGAGAATTCCCCACGAATAAGGTTTTCTACTGTATGTACTGCGATTGCAAGTACGTGTGTTTCACACGTACATTAAGTGTGCGCTCAGAGAGCGCTCCGCGGGCAATGGGCTGCCGATTACTGTTATAATATATGAATACTATACGCGCTCTTTGCATGAGCATTCGTTCGTGTTCTCGCGACAGACGAGATTACATACCTATATGTATACTCAGAAGATATGCGAGAGCGCTGGATGTTATACGCAGTCTTTGCATGGGCATTCGTTCGAGCCCTACGAGAGACGAGATTACGAGACGAGAATAAACAAATGTAACACTCTATTAAATAAAATTATCTAAAAAATGAGAAACACGTGGGGTACATATACATATGTTTACAATAGTGCACAATACTATTAGAATACGCATAGGTATATCAGCTGTCTCTTTCTTCGGGTAGGGAGACAACTTCCTGTTTTACCAACAATTACATTACAAGAATACAAGTTTGGCGCTAGCGTTTAAAAAGGCGCTGCATTTAAAGTTTGAAGTTGATAAATTTTTACAAAATTACAGAAAATCTCGAAATTTTGGGATATTAGGAATATTAACTTTATGCTCATTTCCGCTAAGAATTAAAATTTATCGGAGAGCCGGAAAAGTAGGAAAACCTGAAAATATATATGCTACCATTATAGTTTTAAAAAAATTTACATTTTTATTTTTGATTATAGATTTGTCTTGAAAATGGATGCGGATGATTCAAATGATGCTCGAAAAAGAAAAAACTCGATAGATGGCGCCACTCCACACTCCATAGACCTATTGTTTCAGTTATAGAATTTGATAAAAATCCTGATAATAATGATGAAAATTCCGATAAGGATGATGTAAGAGTTGTTGAAATTACACTGGTATACAGTAGTTTTGTTGCCCTGGATATGAGACTAATTTTAGATATATTTATGCTTACAATTCACGAAACTATCAATGATTTTGTATGAATTGCTCTCAATTTTTTTAAAATCTTTATTTTCATTTTAATAAAAAAAAATCGGAAAACAAGAAATAAACTGGCATAAATGTTGAAAATATTAGTTTTATTTTGAAAGATTAACAAACATTGAAGTAAATAGAGAAAAAAATGTTAAAAACCTATACTATATTGCCTTAAAATGCCTTTTATTAGCTTTTGTTTTATAATTCTTCTTTGGACAATCTCTTTTTAAACACCAGCAGTAATCTGCCATTGGAGGATGGAGTCATATGTAGAAGTTCACGTAAGTGAGGAAAGTTTCTGACTGTCATTCACTTGGGAGTGGCCAGGAACGATTCTTTTACATGTGGCTCAAGCAGCTCACGACTTCCGGTTTTAGACCAAGTATCCTCTGGGTAGCCAACAGACATCCGTTTGGAGGCGAGCTAAAGTGAGAAGCGAAACCCGCTTATGCGGTTGTGCGTAGGGTTTGGGACCCACCACATAAAAACACCCCCCAATGAAAAAGAAAAAACAGCCTCGGATGAGAGACCCCAATTTTGATGACGACCACTGCAAACGTTTAAAGGACTACGATTTAACGGCATGCACCTGGAATGTCCGGACCCTTAATTGGGAAGGTGCCTCTGCCCAGCTGGTTGATGTCCTCGTAAGAGTAAAGGCTGATATTACCGCAATCCAAGAAATGCGATGGACGGGACAAGGACGGAAGAAGGTGGGTCCTTGTGACATCTACTACAGCGGCCATATAAAGGAGCGCAAATTCGGTGTGGGATTCGTGGTGGGAGAGAGACTCCGTCGTCGAGTCCTGGCATTCACTCCGGTGGATGAACGTCTAGCCACAATCCGCATCAAAGCGAGGTTCTTCAACATATCGCTGATTTGCGCCCACGCCCCGACGGAAGAGAAGGACGAAGTGATCAAAGATACCTTCTATGAGCGCCTAGAACGTACCTATGAGCGCTGCCCCCGCCACGATGTCAAAATCGTGCTTGGCGATTTCAACGCTAAGGTGGGTAAAGAAGGTGCCTTTGGCACAACAGTCGGAAAATTCAGCCTCCATGACGAAACATCACCAAACGGTCTAAGGCTGACCGACTTCGCCGGGGCCCGAAATATGGTCGTCTGTAGTACTAGATTCCAGCATAAGAAAATCCATCAAGCTACTTGGCTGTCCCCGGATCGAATCACTCGCAACCAGATCGATCATATTGTGATAGATGGACGACATGTCTCCAGTGTTTTAGACGTGCGTACGCTTCGTGGTCCGAACATCGACTCGGACCACTATCTTGTAGCAGCTAAAATACGCACCCGCCTCTGTGTAGAAAAGCGCACACGTCAACAAACACAAGGAAGGTTCGACATCGAGAAGCTGCAATCACAATCGACAGCCGAACGATTTTCTACTCGACTTGCACTCCTGCTCTCTGAGAGCACTCATCAGCATCTCGGGACGGCATATAAAACTCCTTACGTACAGCTGCAACCGAAACCATTAGTTTTCGGAAAAGCCAAAAAAACAGCTGACATGATGAGGATTGTCGTCTCGCAGTGGAGAGAAAACAGACTGCCTACCTCGCAATGTTACGCTCGATCGCAACACGAGCGGGATGGGAAAGATACCGAGACCTGAAGAGGGAAGCGAGACGCATTTGCAGACAAAAAAAGAAAGAGGCCGAAATGCGTGAGTATGAAGAGCTTGACAAGCTGGCCGACAGGGGTAATGCTCGAAAATTTTACGAAAAGATCCGACGACTAACTGAAGGTTTCAAGACCGGAGCACACTCCTGTAGGACCCCCAGAGGTGATCTAGTTATTGATGACCAGAGTATACTGAGTTTGTGGAGGGAACACTTCTCCAGCCTGCTGAATGGCAGTGAAAGTACAACAACAGGAGATGGCGAACCCGATTCCCCAATCGACGACGATGGAGCAGATGTTCCATTGCCCGACCGTGAAGAAATTCGAATAGTAATAACCCGCTTGAAGAACAATAAGGCGGCGGGGGCCGATGGATTACCGGCCGAGCTATTCAAATACGACGGCGAAGAGCTGATAAGGTGCTTGCATCAGCTTCTTTGCAGAATATGGTCGGAAGAAAGCATGCCTGACGATTGGAATCTCAGTGTACTCTGCCCAATACACAAAAAGGGAGACCCCACAATTTGCGCCAATTACCGTGGGATAAGCCTCCTCAACATCGCGTATAAGGTTCTATCGAGCGTATTGTGTGAAAGACTAAAGCCCACCGTCAACAAACTGATTGGACCTTATCAGTGTGGCTTTAGACCTGGAAAATCAACAACAGACCAGATATTCACCATGCGCCAAACTTTGGAGAAGACCCGTGAAAATAAGATCGACACACACCATCTCTTTGTCGACTTTAAAGCTGCTTTCGACGACAGCACGAAAAGGAGTTGCCTTTATGCCGCGATGTCTGAATTTGGTATCCCCACAAAACTAATACGGCTGTGTAAGCTGACGTTGAGCAACACCAAAAGCTCCGTCAGGATCGGGAAGGACCTCTCCGAGCCGTTCGATACCAGACAAGGTTTCCGACAATGTGACTCACTATCGTGCGACTTCTTTAACCTGATGCTGGAAAAAATTATAAGAGCTGCAGAGCTAAACAGAGAAGGTACAATCTTCTACAAGAGTGTACAGCTACTGGCGTACGCCGATGATATTGATATCATTGGAAACAACACCCGCGCCGTTAGATCTGCTTTTTCCAGACTGGATAAGGAAGCAAAGCGTATGGGTCAGGTGGTGAACGAGGACAAGACGAAATATCTCCTGTCATCAAACAAACAGTCAGCGCATTCGCGTCTTGGCTCCCACGTCACTGTTGACAGTCATAACTTTGAAGTTGTAGATAATTTCGTCTACCTGGGAACCAGCATTAACAGCAACAACAATGTCAGCCTGGAAATCCAACGCAGAATCACTCTTGCCAACAGGTGCTAATATAGACTAAGTAGGCAATTGAAAAGTAAAGTCCTCTCTCTACGAACAAAAACCAAACTCTACAAGTCCCTCATCATTCCCGTCTTACTTTACGGTGCAGAAGCGTGGACGATGTCAACATCCGATGAGACGGCACTAGGAGTTTTCGAGAGAAAGGTTTTGCGGAAGATTTATGGTCCCTTAAGAATTGGCAACGGCGAATACCGCAGACGATGAAACGATAAGCTGTATGTGTTATTCGACGACATAGACATAGTCCAGCGAATAAAAAAACAGCGGCTACGCTGGCTAGGTCATGTTGTTCGAATGGATGAAAGTGCTCCAGCTCTGAAAGTATTCGATGCAGTACCCGCTGGTGGAAGCCGAGGAAGAGGGAGACCTCCACTCCGATGGAAGGACCAGGTGGAGATAGACCTGACTTCGCTTGGTATAACCAATTGGCGCCAAACTGCCAGAAGGAGGGATACGTGGCGCGCTGTTTTGGACTCGGCTATAACCGCGTTAGCGGTGTCAACGCCAGTCAAGAAGAAGAAGTAATCTGCCATCATGTGACAATCCCAGCGACCCTGATACCGTTCTTCCATCACTTTTAGATCCTGGTGGAACCGCTCTCCCTGTTCTTCACTATAAGTCCCTAAATTACCCGGAATTTATCTAGATGATTGCGAAGATAGTGTACCTTTACTTTACTTTTGGAACGTAAATAGATCGAGGAAGATTGTCACTGTGTAGTATAGGACATTTTTTAGATTGTAAATCTGGATATCTCCAGGTTTGATTGCGATTAAAACCTTTAGCATCAACAACGCAAAAGTAACAATCATCGAAATGATTTGTAGGCTCCATCCAGATCATCGGAATACCAAAGTCTAATCCAGAACGTTCTCTTTTTTTCCATAACCGTAAAGACTCAACGCATAACTTACAAACTTTATGAGGCACCCATGGTTTTTCTAGTTTGTCCATTTTAAAACCGATGTATTCAGTGTAAGCCTCCTTAACAAAGTCTGTGATGTTTCGTAGTTGTTTTTTTGTTAAATAAACACCGCAAATATAACAAAACAAATCAGTACTATATTTACACTTTCTGCTTGACGAACTCATATTTTAAAAGACAAAACAAATATATGTATATTTAAATATGTGCAGTGATTGAAACGAAATATAAACTTATCAGAACTTATTTAGATTCACGTAGAGGTACTTCGTATTGTCGACTAACTGCGATCTCAGCTGTTCTCCGGACCAAAGGGTGGGATCGCTCAGAGTACGGATCACGTGATGTTTGCATGCGCGAAAAAGTTGAAGTTGTGCAGAAGCCTAATCATGACTGATAAAATCGATTTTTATGAATAAAAAGCTGATTATTGTTCATATTATAAGATTTGTGAAAATCATAAAAATAAGTGCACATTCAGTACTTTCATATATATATTCGTGATCTGGACAATTGAAAACATAAAAATTTTCACAGATATCCAGGGCAACATTTTTTTTTTTTTGTAGAGCTGTGTTATGGATGAGAATTGATAAATTTTGTATTTACTATTTACTCATTTAAATAAAACCACTTCCTTCGAATATAGTATCTATATTATTATACTTCATGCCCATTCAAAAAGTGCCCACATTGCTTTGATAAATTTGATTTTTTATGTAAATTTCTCATGTCGCGAGCGCACCTAAAAATGCTCACCCAAAAAAGTGCCCAACGCGCCAGAAGTTCAAGTTTTCACTTCTGCCAGCACTCCCGGAAGGCAACCCCACTAGTTTTTTACAAATCTATTTATAAAAAAATATTGAAAATTCGAATGAAAGACATATCTTTTAATTTCTAGGTTAGTAGGGATTACTAAGGAAAGACCCTATTTCGAAGTAAATGGCTCAGAAGTCATATACTTCTTTCATTCTCCTCACTTATTAAAAAGTATACGAAACTGTTTAGAAAACAAGAAAAACAAAGTAGTTTTTAATGGGCGTCCAGTCGATATTATATGGTCGGATATTATTCATTTATATGAAAACAGTACCCTGAACGACATTAGTTGCACCCATAAGCTAACCTCGGCACACATTGCGCCTAAACCTTTCCAAAAAATGAGCGTACAATTAGCTTCTCAAGTTTTTAGTCACTCTGTTGCAAGTGCTATGTTCGCCCTTTATAGCTCCGGCAAACTTAATAGTT
The DNA here is from genome assembly GCF_028554725.1 of Zeugodacus cucurbitae. NCBI lineage: Eukaryota > Metazoa > Arthropoda > Insecta > Diptera > Tephritidae > Zeugodacus > Zeugodacus cucurbitae. The sequence continues at coordinate 29,073,822 of NC_071672.1, read as the reverse complement.
CTAAGTCTCCATCTTTTATTAATACCGCCGAGTTCGTCCTTTTTTTTTTGATAAATTATTTAATATTTTTAATAGTAGTCAGTTTGGAGCAGTAGGTAATTTTAAAGAACCTTTTTCGGCAACTGCGGACCCATTGAAATTTCTTGAAGAAGCCGAGGAGTTCCTTAACTCTATTAAAGTGTATGATTCGTTTGGACGCGAAACAACAAACACTTTTAGTTTTATAAAAGGTTGGCTTCTAAATATAAGTAGTTTGAGACATTTATGGCGTTTCTGGTCACATCAGGGATTCGCGCATTTTATGACAAGAAAACTGACTCAGGATAAACTGGACAATTTTTTCGGACATATACGTAGAGGGGGGATTTGATGTTAGAATAACTCCGCAGCGTTTTTCATATCTTTTCAGACAAGCCTGGGGCATAGGTTATATTCGTTGCGTAGATAAAGGGAATTGTTAACTCTTGCCAGTTGACCAGTGCGAGTCTTTTTCCAATAGCTCCCTCCAAAGCGCCTGCAATGACGCTTTGGTCTTTAACACCTCTTGGCAAACTTTTCAAGGATTGCCAAGACCTACTAATCCCACCTCATTTCAAAATATCCAAGTTGAGGTAAATGTGGACGTCGATGAAAGCAGCTTTTTGCATAAAAATGCTTTCGTATATTTTTGCAACAAAGCAACAAACAAATATTTTAAACAACATAATTGTTTAATGCCATTACCAAGATTTGATGGTGGTATTACTGAGGAAGATTTTTTCTTTACTAAAGAAAAGCAATATAGTAATTGCCAAGTAAAACCACCTTCCGAATTTATAGATTTTTTAACAAAATTCGAAGAAATTTATACACAACAATTTGATTCTACTTACCATAGAATCGGATTTTCACAAATATTGTTTGAAAAAATGCTGGATGTAGAACCCTACTATTGTTGTGAAAACTGTAATTCCGACGTGATAAAATGTCTCTATATAAGAATTAGAACATATTTCCTTGTAAACGCTTTTAATAAAAAAGTGAATCACACTGATTTCAAAAACATAAAGTTTTTGTGTGTTACACACAAATAGAAATCTTGTCCGTTTTTCTGTCTATATTAGTCGGGATATAATCTGGGTCCGTTTGTCTGTTTAAATTAGTCGGGACGTAATCTGGGTCCGTTTGTCTGTTTAAATTAGTCGGGATATAATCTGGGTCCGTTTGTCTGTCTGTCTATATGGGTCGAAATATAATCTGTGTCTGTAGCTTTGTCTTTTTGTGTTTGATGTTTGTTCATAATTTAATATAATTTTCATAGTTATCTTGATTTGATATTTTGAAAGGACGACTTTTTTTGTTAGAATTAGGTTTGTACGCTTATTATCGTTTTTTTTTGTGTTTTCCGTTTCGTGTACCAGATTTAGAACCATTTTCTCCACCACTATTTTTTTGATAGAGTTTTTTAGTTAGGATTTCGCTGTGGGTGATTTTTGTATATATTGTAATTGCATAGTAGATTATTTAGATCGTTTTTTCTTGAATTATATATTTGTTTTGTTTTGTTTATTATAAGTAGATTGTTTTGCAACTAAATGTGACTGAATTGTACCTGCATTTTATATGAATTTTATACTCTTGTTTTGTTATTGTTTTATTAATATAAGTAGTATTGTATATATTATATGGGTGAAAATAGGCTCCTTCGGGAACCGAACACCCAAAAAAAAATCGGTAACACGTACCTGAATTTTATATACTTGTTTTATTAATATAAGTAGTACAAAATATATTATATGGGTGAAAATAGGCCTCCTGGGGAACCGAACACCCAACGCGCCTATATTGCAACCTCAGAGGTGGTGAGGAAGAGCAATACATACGCAATTAATTATTGTTACGAATGAAATTTTTCATTATTATTTTCTTTCCAAATCCACAAAAATATTACCATTTTGCAGTACGTTTATTTAAAACTCTGTGTTGAAATACGTAGTAAATCGAACAGGTGATCTCAGTTGTGAAGCATTTCCCGTTATCCAGCTGATTCTTTTGCTACTTGTATGGTTATACAATGCGTTTGCTCGCTGTGAAGTCAGCAAGCAACTGATCTGACATCTCTTCTATGGTGTAATAATGATTGCAAGCTCAGTATATACAGTAGAATACCTTTGGTTTGTTTAACACACCACCGAGGCGTACTTGGGTTGTGTACTATGCTTTTTTTGCAACAATTGTGGTAATTAGGGTGTTGTGCTAGCATTTAATCTTCACAAAAATTTTAAAGTCCCTTGAACAGTACTTAAATAATTGTTAAATAAAATAAATGTTTTCATTATTATTGGAATTATTTTAAATTATTTCGCATATTTATTAAATGTTATGGTGGTATTAAATGTTATTTATTGATAAGTTAGTTATATTTTATGTACAAGTGTATAACGTGATTCAACTAATTTTTAAATATTGTATTAAAATAAATACATCCCTGGGTTAGTGACACTGCATTTGGCGCTTTCAAATTTTAAAAGATTTAATATTACTATGAAACAATTTGAATTTCTCAATAACCTTGAAAGAGTATGTATGTCTGGTTCAAGATAGTTCTTGGCAAACATTTCAAGCTTTATCAATATCTTCAATAGATAGTCAGCAATCTATTAGATATTGTATGGAAATTGATATAATTGAAAACGATTTCCTTCAAGAAATTCATTTTCATATTTACATGGTTATATGTATGTATAATGAATACTTTAAAATGCACAATTGTTTACTGTCTTTAACACTATTCGAGATAGTGTAGATCTCTGAAGACACCTATACTTGTACAAAATAAAAAGTTTCGTAGGATTCGTCAAACTTAGTAAAAGCCCTTGATCTTTTTATAAATTTCATAAAAAACTTGCATTAGTAGTAAATGACGATTTTGAAACTTGTTACTTTGGACCAGATGGTTTGAAATACCTATTCAATAGGATCATAAAATATTTTGTTTTAAAAATGTTTAATATGGAGGGGACCACGTATCGTTTCAAGCTCATAAAGCTCTTGTGTACATCCAAGCTTTGCAATTCAAAGCCTTTTACATATAAATATTTGTAAATAATTTAAGTAAAATCTAGCAAAAAAGAATTTTGTTAATTTTGTGTCAGTAAAGTTTAAATAAATGTGGCCAAAAATAACTTACCACAGAGAAGTACTTATATGAGAGCTGTATTTTATTCTCACCACTTATAAAATATCTCATCTATATTGAATACATTTTTTGCAATAATATGGCACACATAGATGTTAAAATCTTCTATAAGTGAAATATAGCATAAATAAATAATTTCGCTTTATATAAAACAGCTATATATATAATATTTGCAAATTTATAACTAAAGTTTTACTAAAATCAAGTACTCAATATATACAGCACTGCATTTTTCCAAGATGGCAGCTATCTTACCACCGAGAATTCCCCACGAATAAGGTTTTCTACTGTATGTACTGCGATTGCAAGTACGTGTGTTTCACACGTACATTAAGTGTGCGCTCAGAGAGCGCTCCGCGGGCAATGGGCTGCCGATTACTGTTATAATATATGAATACTATACGCGCTCTTTGCATGAGCATTCGTTCGTGTTCTCGCGACAGACGAGATTACATACCTATATGTATACTCAGAAGATATGCGAGAGCGCTGGATGTTATACGCAGTCTTTGCATGGGCATTCGTTCGAGCCCTACGAGAGACGAGATTACGAGACGAGAATAAACAAATGTAACACTCTATTAAATAAAATTATCTAAAAAATGAGAAACACGTGGGGTACATATACATATGTTTACAATAGTGCACAATACTATTAGAATACGCATAGGTATATCAGCTGTCTCTTTCTTCGGGTAGGGAGACAACTTCCTGTTTTACCAACAATTACATTACAAGAATACAAGTTTGGCGCTAGCGTTTAAAAAGGCGCTGCATTTAAAGTTTGAAGTTGATAAATTTTTACAAAATTACAGAAAATCTCGAAATTTTGGGATATTAGGAATATTAACTTTATGCTCATTTCCGCTAAGAATTAAAATTTATCGGAGAGCCGGAAAAGTAGGAAAACCTGAAAATATATATGCTACCATTATAGTTTTAAAAAAATTTACATTTTTATTTTTGATTATAGATTTGTCTTGAAAATGGATGCGGATGATTCAAATGATGCTCGAAAAAAGAAAAAACTCGATAGATGGCTCCACTCCACACTCCATAGACCTATTGTTTCAGTTATAGAATTTGATAAAAATCCTGATAATAATGATGAAAATTCCGATAAGGATGATGTAAGAGTTGTTGAAATTACACTGGTATACAGTAGTTTTGTTGCCCTGGATATGAGACTAATTTTAGATATATTTATGCTTACAATTCACGAAACTATCAATGATTTTGTATGAATTGCTCTCAATTTTTTTAAAATCTTTATTTTCATTTTAATAAAAAAAAATCGGAAAACAAGAAATAAACTGGCATAAATGTTGAAAATATTAGTTTTATTTTGAAAGATTAACAAACATTGAAGTAAATAGAGAAAAAAATGTTAAAAACCTATACTATATTGCCTTAAAATGCCTTTTATTAGCTTTTGTTTTATAATTCTTCTTTGGACAATCTCTTTTTAAACACCAGCAGTAATCTGCCATTGGAGGATGGAGTCATATGTAGAAGTTCACGTAAGTGAGGAAAGTTTCTGACTGTCATTCACTTGGGAGTGGCCAGGAACGATTCTTTTACATGTGGCTCAAGCAGCTCACGACTTCCGGTTTTAGACCAAGTATCCTCTGGGTAGCCAACAGACATCCGTTTGGAGGCGAGCTAAAGTGAGAAGCGAAACCCGCTTATGCGGTTGTGCGTAGGGTTTGGGACCCACCACATAAAAACACCCCCCAATGAAAAAGAAAAAACAGCCTCGGATGAGAGACCCCAATTTTGATGACGACCACTGCAAACGTTTAAAGGACTACGATTTAACGGCATGCACCTGGAATGTCCGGACCCTTAATTGGGAAGGTGCCTCTGCCCAGCTGGTTGATGTCCTCGTAAGAGTAAAGGCTGATATTACCGCAATCCAAGAAATGCGATGGACGGGACAAGGACGGAAGAAGGTGGGTCCTTGTGACATCTACTACAGCGGCCATATAAAGGAGCGCAAATTCGGTGTGGGATTCGTGGTGGGAGAGAGACTCCGTCGTCGAGTCCTGGCATTCACTCCGGTGGATGAACGTCTAGCCACAATCCGCATCAAAGCGAGGTTCTTCAACATATCGCTGATTTGCGCCCACGCCCCGACGGAAGAGAAGGACGAAGTGATCAAAGATACCTTCTATGAGCGCCTAGAACGTACCTATGAGCGCTGCCCCCGCCACGATGTCAAAATCGTGCTTGGCGATTTCAACGCTAAGGTGGGTAAAGAAGGTGCCTTTGGCACAACAGTCGGAAAATTCAGCCTCCATGACGAAACATCACCAAACGGTCTAAGGCTGACCGACTTCGCCGGGGCCCGAAATATGGTCGTCTGTAGTACTAGATTCCAGCATAAGAAAATCCATCAAGCTACTTGGCTGTCCCCGGATCGAATCACTCGCAACCAGATCGATCATGTTGTGATAGATGGACGACATGTCTCCAGTGTTTCTGATGTGCGTACGCTTCGTGGTCCGAACATCGACTCGGACCACTATCTTGTAGCAGCTAAAATACGCACCCGCCTCTGTGTAGAAAAGCGCACACGTCAACAAACACAAGGAAGGTTCGACATCGAGAAGCTGCAATCACAACCGACAGCCGAACGATTTTCTACTCGACTTGCACTCCTGCTCTCTGAGAGCACTCATCAGCATCTCGGGACGGCATATAAAACTCCTTACGTACAGCTGAAACCGAAACCATTAGTTTTCGGAAAAGCCAAAAAAACAGCTGGTATGATGAGGATTGTCGTCTCGCAGTGGAGAGAAAACAGACTGCCTACCTCGCAATGTTACGCTCGACCGCAACACGAGCGGGATGGGAAAGATACCGAGACCTGAAGAGGGAAGCGAGACGCATTTGCAGACAAAACAAGAAAGAGGCCGAAATGCGTGAGTATGAAAAGCTTGACAAGCTGGCCGACAGGGGTAATGCTCGAAAATTTTACGAAAAGATCCGACGACTAACTGAAGGTTTCAAGACCGGAGCACACTCCTGTAGGACCCCCAGAGGTGATCTAGTTATTGATGACCAGAGTATACTGAGTTTGTGGAGGGAACACTTCTCCAGCCTGCTGAATGGCAGTGAAAGTACAACAACAGGAGATGGCGAACCCGATTCCCCAATCGACGACGATGGAGCAGATGTTCCATTGCCCGACCGTGAAGAAATTCGAATAGTAATAACCCGCTTGAAGAACAATAAGGCGGCGGGGGCCGATGGATTACCGGCCGAGCTATTCAAATACGACGGCGAAGAGCTGAAAAGGTGCTTGCAACAGCTTCTTTGCATAATATGGTCGGAAGAAAGCATGCCTGACGATAGGAATCTCAGTGTACTCTGCCCAATACACAAAAAGGGAGACCCCACAATTTGCGCCAATTACCGTGGGATAAGCCTCCTCAACATCGCGTATAAGGTTCTATCGAGCGTATTGTGTGAAAGACTAAAGCCCACCGTCAACAAACTGATTGGACCTTATCAGTGTGGCTTTAGACCTGGAAAATCAACAACAGACCAGATATTCACCATGCGCCAAACTTTGGAGAAGACCCGTGAAAATAGGATCGACACACACCATCTCTTTGTCGACTTTAAAGCTGCTTTCGACGACAGCACGAAAAGGAGTTGCCTTTATGCCGCGATGTCTGAATTTGGTATCCCCACAAAACTAATACGGCTGTGTAAGCTGACGTTGAGCAACACCAAAAGCTCCGTCAGGATCGGGAAGGACCTCTCCGAGCCGTTCGATACCAGACGAGGTTTCCGACAATGTGACTCACTATCGTGCGACTTCTTTAACCTGATGCTGGAAAAAATTATAAGAGCTGCAGAGCTAAACAGAGAAGGTACAATCTTCTACAAGAGTGTACAGCTACTGGCGTACGCCGATGATATTGATATCATTGGAAACAACACCCGCGCCGTTAGATCTGCTTTTTCCAGACTGGATAAGGAAGCGAAGCGTATGGGTCAGGTGGTGAACGAGGACAAGACGAAATATCTCCTGTCATCAAACAAACAGTCAGCGCATTCGCGTCTTGGCTCCCACGTCACTGTTGACAGTCATAACTTTGAAGTTGTAGATAATTTCGTCTACCTGGGAACCAGCATTAACAGCAACAACAATGTCAGCCTGGAAATCCAACGCAGAATCACTCTTGCCAACAGGTGCTAATATGGACTAAGTAGGCAATTGAAAAGTAAAGTCCTCTCTCTACGAACAAAAACCAAACTCTACAAGTCCCTCATCATTCCCGTCTTACTTTACGGTGCAGAAGCGTGGACGATGTCAACATCCGATGAGACGGCACTAGGAGTTTTCGAGAGAAAGGTTTTGCGGAAGATTTATGGTCCCTTAAGAATTGGCAACGGCGAATACCGCAGACGATGAAACGATGAGCTGTATGTGTTATTCGACGACATAGACATAGTCCAGCGAATAAAAAAACAGCGGCTACGCTGGCTAGGTCATGTTGTTCGAATGGATGAAAGCGCTCCAGCTCTGAAAGTATTCGATGCAGTACCCGCTGGTGGAAGCCGAGGAAGAGGGAGACCTCCACTCCGATGGAAGGACCAGGTGGAGTGGGACCTTGCTTCGCTTGGTATAACCAATTGGCGCCAAACTGCCCGAAGGAGGGATACGTGGCGCGCTGTTTTGGACTCGGCTATAACCGCTTTAGGGTTGTCTACGCCAGTCAAGAAGAAGAACCGCTTTCCCTGTTCTTCACTATAATTCCCTAAATTACCCGGAATTTATCTAGATGATTGCGAAGATAGTGTAACTTTACTTTACTTTTGGAACGTAAATAGATCGAGGAAGATTGTCACTGTGTAGTATAGGACATTTTTTAGATTGTAAATCTGGATATCTCCAGGTTTGATTGCGATTAAAACCTTTAGCATCAACAACGCAAAAGTAACAATCATCGAAATGATTTGTAGGCTCCATCCAGATCATCGGAATACCAAAGTCTAATCCAGAACGTTCTCTTTTTTTCCATAACCGTAAAGACTCAACGCATAACTTACAAACTTTATGAGGCACCCATGGTTTTTCTAGTTTGTCCATTTTAAAACCGATGTATTCAGTGTAAGCCTCCTTAACGAAGTCTGTGATGTTTCGTAGTTGTTTTTTTGTTAAATAAACACCGCAAATATAACAAAACAATTCAGTACTATATTTACACTTTCTGCTTGACGAACTCATATTTTAAAAGACAAAACAAATATATTAAGTATATTTAAATATGTGCAGTGATTGAAACGAAATATTAACTTATCAGAACTTATTTAGATTCACGTAGAGGTACTTCGTATTGTCGAATAACTGCGATCTCAGCTGTTCTCCGGACCAAAGGGTGGGATCGCTCAGAGTACGGATCACGTGATGTTTGCATGCGCGAAAAAGTTGAAGTTGTGCAGAAGCCTAATCATGACTGATAAAATCGATTTTTATGAATAAAAAGCTGATTATTGTTCATATTATAAGATTTGTGAAAATCATAAAAATAAGTGCACATTCAGTACTTTCATATATATATTCGTGATCTGGACAATTGAAAACATAAAAATTTTCACAGATATCCAGGGCAACAATTTTTTTTTTTTGTAGAGCTGTGTTATGGATGAGAATTGATAAATTTTGTATTTACTATTTACTCATTTAAATAAAACCACTTCCTTCGAATATAGTTTCTATATTATTATACTTCATGCCCATTCAAAAAGTGCCCACATTGCTTTGATAAATTTGATTTTTTATGTAAATTTCTCATGTCGCGAGCGCACCTAAAAATGCTCACCCAAAAAAGTGCCCAACGCGCCAGAAGTTCAAGTTTTCACTTCTGCCAGCACTCCCGGAATGCAACCCCACTAGTTTTTTACAAATCTATTTATAAAAAAATATTGAAAATTCGAATGAAAGACATTTTCTATACAAAATCTTTTAATTTCAATTTTTGACAATTGATTTCAATCGTTAAATTCCAGTCGTTTGCTTTCTATTCAAAAGGTAAATTATTGAAAATTATTCAGTGAAAACTCTATGTGTGTTTCATATAAAGTGACAGTTAGAGATTGAAATACTTATGTTACGATGACACAAAGAGGTCGTGCTAATATGGGTCGGAACGCAAATACGGACAAATACGGAAGTCATCGTATTTGTGGCGGTACGTGAAAACCATACGATTAACTATGAATATGCGAGTCAAATTCCATAAGATTTGCGCTTATACAAATCGATCGATTGTGTTGAAAATGAAGACGAAACCGTGAGTTATACAGTGAAATTTCAAAATTCTTTGAATTGCCTGGTTGCAAAACAGCCCATATATTCGGCATAAAGACAAATAGAAACACGAAAATCATCATATGTATATAGTATACAGGCGAGGTAATTCCTGAACCGATTTCACTTATTTTCATAACCAACATACATTATATTTAAGATTATACGCTCACTTAATTTGCCTAAGATATTTCACATATTAACCGATTTTTAAGCTATTAAGCCCATCGTATTTTTGGAAATCCTATAATTAGGTGTATGCGAGCTGGGAGAAGTTATAACCCAATTTTAACCATTTCTGGTACAGAGACACACTATTAGAAGAAAAGGATTTCCTCTGAATATATGAAAGTACAACATTTGAAGGATACTTAAAAAAAGTTTTATGGAAAAATAGCGAGGAATAACGGATTTATCGTCATCTCTGCAGGCACCTCGAAAAGAAGTTTTTGTGCGGTGACCAGCACTGGATCATCCGAAACCAAAAAATTAAAATGCTTTCTTTAGTTTATTAGTTTATCTTTCAATTGACGTCGAGTTTTTTTTTTATTTTTTAAAAACCATTTTCAAGCCAAAATGACGATTTTAGACGAAAAAATCGACCTATTTGTTATTGTAAAATTGTTAGTAATTAAAATTTTTGGGAAAACTCGACGTCATTCGAGGGCTATATATACATATGTAGAATATTTGTACAAAATTTCAAAATGATCGATGCAGTAGTTTTTTCTATAGGCTGGCCACCGATTTTAAAAATGACATATTTGGGAAAATCGATTCAAAGTTTTGTATACACAGAGCAGGTAGCTGGAAGGCGCGCAAACCTAAGTTAGAGCTACCGTTATTCAACCTGCTGTAACTTCGTTAGTTTTTTTCCGAATGACCTAATACTTTAACACAATATTCTTGAAATGTTGATGATTCAGAAAAAAAATGGAAAAATAGTTGTCAAACCTTACCCTTAAGTTGAGATATCTGAGAGATTTACCGATATTTTCGGAGAAAAATTACCATAAGACACTGAGTTCTTCGCGTTGATTATCAAATCGGTCGAGTAGTTCCTGAGATAAATTCATTGTTTTTAACGCTGATATGAATATAAAAATAAGGATCTTAACTTTTATACGCTTAAGAATGAACCAACTCACAGCTTGTTTACACTATAAATAAATGCAGTGACTTCTACAAAAGCAGTATGGCAACGCTTTTCCATCCCTTATTGCTGAAGACACTCGTGTGTTATAAAGTAATCTCATTGAGGGTATTTTAATTTATACATTTGATAATAATAAACCCCTACGACAGTATTTCAACATTTTCAGACATAACATACTCATCAATAAGCAAATCAAGTGTTAAATGTATACATGTATAATAATTGCGTAAAAACTGCTCAATTTGGAGTTTAAAAGCCATGTAACCGATAAACCGAAAATGAAAAGACTGGTAATTTAATTACTTTATGCACATGAAAGCTAAACATATATACACACATGTCCTATATAAATTGTTATATCAAAGATGTCAAAGATGCTGCACACAGTTTATCAGTTTTGTTAGCTATACGGGTCAGTCATAGAGTTATATACAACAAAGTGAACAGGATGACGAGTAGAGTTGAAAGCCGAATGTATGTTCTCTGTCCGTCCATCCGTGCACCATAAAAAGCTTGGTACTGTTGCTGTGCGAAATCGGACGGCTCCCAAACCACATTAGTGTCGTTAAACGAAAAGCTATAAAGTGTTATAACTTCTTCTTCTTAACTGGCGTTGACACCGCTATCGCGGTTATAGCCGAGCCATTCGTTCTTCCTTCTCGCTCTTTGGCGCCAATTGGTGATAGCAAGTGCAGTTAGGCACTTCTCCACCTGGTCTTTTCAACGGAGGAGGTCTCCTCTTCCTTTGCTTCTACCAATGCGTACTGCTTTGACACTTTCAAAGCTGGAGTGTTTTCGTCCATTCGGACAACATGACCTAGCCAGCGTAGCCGCTGTCTGTTTATACTCTGAACTATGTCAATGCCGTCGAATAACTCATAGAGTTCATTGTTCCATCGTCTGCGGTATTCGCCGCAGCTAATGTTCTTCGACCATAATAAAATAATAATATTGATAAAAATGGCGAGACGTGTTGAAATCCGGATGTGTGTTTGTCCGACCATTCGGCTCTCCGTCGAAGAAACTACTCGACCGATTTAAATGAATTGTCGAAATGTGCCTATATCTTTTCAAGGCTCCAGATATCAAACAAGAAGAACTCCGTTTTTTTATACTCTCGCAACAAATGTTGCTAAAGAGAGTATTATAGTTTTGTTCACATAACGGTTATTTGTAACACCCAAAACTAAACGAGTTAGATATAGGGTTATATATACCAAAGTGATCAGGGTGAAGAGTGGAGTTCAAATCCGAATGTCTGTCTGTCCGTCCGTCCGTCTGTGCAAGCTGTAACTTGAGTAAAAATTAAGATATCTTGATGAAACTTGGCACAGTTATTTCTTGGCACCATAGGAAGGTTCGAAAATGAGCAAAATCGGACCACTGCCACGCCCACAAAATGGCGAAAACCGAAAACACATAAAGTGCCATAACTAAGCCATAAATAAAGCTATGGAAATAAAATTTGGTATGAAGGATCGGACTATGAAGGGGCATATTTGGATGTAATTTTTTTGGGAAGTGGGCGTGGCCCCGCCCCTACTAAGTTTTTTGTACATATCTCGCAAACCAATAGAGCTATATAAACCAAACTTTCTACAGTCGTTTTTTTTAGCCATTTCCTTATACAGTCCAGAAATGAAAGAAATTGGATCATAACCACGCCCACCTCCCATACAAATGTTAGGTTGAAAATTACTAATGGTGGGTTAATTCATTAACAAAAAACGTCACAAACACTAAATTTCACATAAGTAATGGCAGCTGAAAGCTGCACTCAGGTTTTTTTACAAAATGGAAAATGGGCGTGGCGTCGCCCACTTATGGGTCAAAAACCATATCTCAGGAACTACTCGACCGATTTCAATGAAACTTGGTTTGTAATAGTTTCCTTACATCCCAATGATATGTTGTGAAAATAGGCCAAATCGTTTCACAACCACACCTACTTCCTATCTACCAGAACTTTGAAGACGATCTGAATCGTTAACTTTACAGTATATAGAGTAAGTACTAGTGAAGATCTCGGTGCAGAACTTTGCACAAATACTATGTTAATAGTGTGGCAGCCCCATTCTAAAAATCGCCAAAATCGGACCATAGGTTTTTAAGGCCCCATATATCGAACACGAGGACCTCGGTGCTTCTAACCTAATATTATGGTTTCCAACTTTCAATTGACTTTATACAATATATATGACGAATATGTGGGTCAAATTGTGTATTATATAATATAAATAAAGTTAAATAAATAAATTGCGAGAGTATAAAATGTTCGGTTACACCCGAACTTAGCCCTTCCTTACTTGTTAAGAATAATTTTTTATCGAAAAATCTATCAGATAATTTCATTTTATTTAGAGGGAATCATTTTCTTCTAATAGTATGCCACTGTGCCAAAAATGGGTGAAATCGTGTCATAACATTCCCTAGCTCCCATATATCTAATATTAGTAAAATTAGAGTTTTTAAACGTACGGTAGGCTTTATTCCGTATACAGTAATCCCCGCTTAAGTGCCCCTTCTTTTTTTTCAATATTTCTTTATTTATTGAATCTGCTTTGTTTAAAGCCTAACAATAAGTATTAAAATCTTAAATCTATTTACAACTAAGTAAGCTCAAGAATGTGTTTGAGCTTTTTGGCAGAACGTTGCTCTTTAGTAGGCAGGTAGATCTCTTCTTGTTAAACGAGTTTGATTGGAATGTACCAAGGCATTTGCCAATGGGTTTGGATGTTCACGAAGTTTAGAAATATATTTCTTTCTGCTGTCCTCTATTTCCTTCTTTACCATAGGAATATCAAGATCCTTATGGATATTTTTATTACGCATGTACCATGGTGAACCCGTTATTGTTCTAAGCATTTTAGATTGGAATCTCTGAATTATATCAATGTTGGTTGCACAGGTCGTACCCCACAGTTAAATACCATACATCCAAATTGGTTTTATGATTGCATTGTATAACAGGACTTTGTTGTCTAGGCTAAGTTTAGAATTTTTGTTTAGAAGCCAATTTAAATTTGCTGCTCTTAACTTCATGCAAGTTAATTTACTCGCTATATGTTTCCGCCACGTAAGCCTTCGATCCAGGTGAATCCCAAAATAAGTTACTTCATTCGCTTGGGGTACTAATACATTGTTTATTTTAACTGTCCGACATGTTTCTGGTCTTAGAGAAAATGTAACATGCTTGCATTTTTGCTCATTAATTTTTATACGCCAGTTGGCTAGCCATTCTTCGACACAAGTTAAGTGCTCCTCTAATACTCTTGATGCTCTAATGGGGCATTTGTTTCGGCTTACTATGGCTGTGTCATCCGCAAAAGTGGATGTCAATACGTTATTAGCTATTGGAATGTCTGCTGTATATATTATGTACAGAGTGGGGCCTAATACATTGCCCTGAGGTACACCGGCCCTTATTGCTCGTTCTTCTTATATAAAATCTGCTACTTTAACTGTAAATTTCCTATTTCTTAAATATGACTCCAATGTTTTATGCAATTCGTAAGGTAAAACGTTTTTGATTTTCCATAAAAGGCCTTCATGCCAGACCTTATCGAACGCCTGAGCTACATCGAGAAAAATAGCTGAACAGTACTCTCTGAGCTCGAATGCTTTCCTGATTTCGTTTGTAATTCTATTCACTTGCTCTACTGTGCCATGTTTAGCACGAAACCCGAATTGATGGGTTGGTATTATATTATTTTCGTGGAGGAAAGGAGACATTTTTGATAGTAAAACTTTTTCGAATATTTTGGAAAGACATGGTAAGAGACTTATTGGTGTGTAGGAAGATGGTTGTGTTAAGTCTTTTCCAGGTTTATCTATCATGATGATCTGCGACTTTTTCCACGAAATTGGATAGTACCCGAAACCAAGAATTGCATTAAAGAGCAAAGAGAGCACTGATATAGCAATATTTGGCAACTCAATTAACATTTTTGGAGTAATATTATCGTGTCCTGAAAACTTTTTCGGATTTAGGTCTTTCAGGATCTTGATAATTTCATAAGTAGACGTCCTAATAGACACGCTTGACTCGTTTGCAATATTGAGCAAAGTTGGCAACTTAAAGTTGTTTTTTGGGCCATTGGGTTGAAATACCTTTTCTAGGTGATTTGCAAAGCAATTTGCCTTTTCCTCATTACTGCGCGCCCAATTACCATTCGACTGTCTTATAGGCATCTTGGAATCTACTGGAGGCTTAAAATACTTTTGGGCTTTCCAAAGGGAGTTTTTCTTGCTAGAATTTGGACACAGGTGCTTTATATAATTTTCAGTATTGTATCGCGTTTAAGTGCTTTTTTTAACTTACGTGCAGCCGATTTCAGTTGACGCAGAGTTGAAGGGGAACGACTTAACTGCCATTCACGTCTCGCTTGCCTTTTCTCATTTACAAGCTTTTCTATTTCATTATTAGACATGTTTCTAAAAACCTTAACTTTTCTTTTAGGTGTTGCCAAGACAGCTGCATTAGTTATTACATTGTTGAATTCCATTACGCTTTCATCAATATCTCTTCCTGTACTTATTTTTAAATCGATATTAATGTGGCTACTGATATATTTTCTATATTTCAACCAGTTAGTTTTAAAAGATGTTAGAGATACTTTTGGCTCAACTATCATGGGCTGTTCGCATAACTTTTTAAGTACAGGACAATGATCAGAACATAAGTCAATACATGTATCTACTGTTATTAGCGATCTATCTATATTTTTGACTACAGCAAAATCTATTAAGTCTGGTATTTTGTTTCTATCACTGGGCCAGTATGTCGGCTTACCAGGAGATATTATATCAAGGTTATTGTGCTTATTTATAATAGTGTAGTACAGCTGTCGTCCTTTCGGATTAATAAGACGTGAGCCCCAGTACATGTGTTTTGCATTATAATCACCACCTGCTAGAAATCTTGGACCTAGCGTTCCAAAAAAATCTTTAAATTCGCAGTCTGTAATTCTAAAACGAGGTGGACAGTATACAGCCGTCAGATGGAGGTCAGAACCTCGATTTTTCAATGATATTGTTGTAGCTTGTAGCTGCGCTGTAGCATGTGGTTTTAAAGCATGGTGGTTTAGCCGATTTCTAACCAATACTGCTGTTCCACCGTGCGCCTTTCCATCTGGATGATTTGTAACATGAAGTCTATATCCCGCTATAAAGAAATTGTTTTTATTTGTTAAATGAGTTTCTGATAGCAGCATAACATCTATGCTTTTTTCAGTCAGAAATCGTATTAACTCCAGTTTGTGTTGGTTTACACCGTTGGCATTCCATATACAAATATTTAGTATACTCATTTTTTAGATAATAAGGTTTGTAAAATTTGATTTTGAGATTTGATCAAATCTTGGATCATGTTTTGCATGGTAGACATGAATTGTGTCATACATTGAGTCAGATTTAGAATCATATTTTCAATACCTCCACTTGGTGGATTTTGCGGTTGTTGCATTTGCACAGCGTTGCCTTTTACCACATTTGCATAGCTTCCCTGGACAAGGATATCCTTAGAATTACCAGGTTTCGAACTCTGGTCTCTGGTCTGGTCTACTACATTTTCGTTACGAGGGATATTCAACATTTGGTTACGACGAGCTTGAATTCCCAGTGACAATTTTGATTTCAAGTCTTTATATACGGGGCAGCCCCTGTAGTTAGCAGTATGATTTCCTCCACAGTTACTGCATTTGTTATTTGTATCCTCTTTTTTAAGAGTGCATTTTGATGTTAGGTGCAAATCACCACATACCACACAAACACTGCGTAGAGTGCAATATGATTTGGTATGCCCATACTCTTGGCAGTTATGCATTGTACCGGACCATTTCTTTTATGAGGTTCTTCAACGGTAATTCTACGATGGAGTAAATATGTTAAATTGTATATTGGGTGTGTTTCATTCTTTTTTATTGGATTAGAGTTTGGCAACAATTCAATTTTAAACATTGGTTGAGGTACTTTATTTCTATTGAAGATATTTACCACATTTTTAATTCCAAAGCCGCATTCTTCAAGGGCTTCTTTGATATCATTAGATTCTACCGAAGACTCAATGCCTTTTACAACAACAACTAGGCCTTTAGAGCTCTTCAGTTGATAAGAATAATAATTCTTGTTGTTATTTGACAAAAATTTCACTATATCCATAAAACTTTTCTCAGTGTAGGATTGTATTTTTGTTTCATCTATCTTGCCTTTTTTCAAAGGCACGATATGAAAATTGTTGGTACCTACAATTTCACTGAGTTTATTAACAAGTGCATTTGAGCTACGCTCACGTAAATATATTGGCGGCGGCTTGGCATTCGCGACTGTGGTGGCACCCTTCGCATCGTCGTCTAAACCATTGCTTAGTATGGCAAATCTGTTGCCATTTAAATTTCCAGGCTTATTTGTATTAAGCGTGGCGGGTTGAAACTTTTTGGCATTAACCGCTGTCTTGATAGGACTTGATTTCCTTTTTATGTTGACGTAGCGGTCAATGCCAGTCTGTACAGATTGTACTTTACTCT
The DNA here is from genome assembly GCF_028554725.1 of Zeugodacus cucurbitae. NCBI lineage: Eukaryota > Metazoa > Arthropoda > Insecta > Diptera > Tephritidae > Zeugodacus > Zeugodacus cucurbitae. Next base: position 29,056,639 of record NC_071672.1, on the reverse strand, counting down.
TCGGTACATGCTCACCTTGCATTGTTTTTTCCATTGTTGTCCGCTCGTTTGCTGATACCTGCTTGGTTGATGTTGCCTGCTGATTTGTTGTTGCGCACTTGCTGTTTTTTTCTGCTTCTGCTGATCCCTTCTGCTGATCGGCTGAGCGCTTCGATGACTCATCTTTCTCACCGTTTGATTGTTTATTGGAGAGAGCAGATTTTGCAGGCTCAACAAAGCTGAAGTAGGCGTTCAGAGAATGCCTACGACCTTGCTGTTGAGACTGCGCAGCGCTAGCGCTCATGTTTGCTTTTTATTTGTTTGTTTTGTTCACTTTTATATGTTGTTTGTTATTTTAAACTAATTTGTTTTGTTTATGTTTTGTGTTTTGATTTCAAATTTCGAATACACAAGTTATTGGTTGTTTAATTTTTTTATTTTGCTTTTATTAGTAATTTATTAAGAAAGTTTTCACGGAGCGCATTAAACACGTCCGTACTCTTTGAAAGCTTACACGTTATGATCTTGAAAGCTTACACATTATGATGCCCCCCTTCTTACCATGCAAGATTTTAAGAGCACTTAAGCTGGAAAGGAATTTAAAAGAATCCCGTTTAAGTGTCTCTAGGTAATTACCAAGTTTTTTCTCAAATACCTCGATCCAATATTTTTCTTTTAGAATGAAAGTCATATTTATTTATTATTAATAACAAAAATACTTATTAATAACAATAAATATGGAAAAAATATATTACAAAACTATGTATATGTTTTCCTTTTGACAATACTCAGCGCATTCAATGTCAAAAATATTAAAAGGCATTTAAAAGAGAAAAATAGCAAACAATTTTGTATTTATGGCCTAAATTTTACAGTCACTTAAGCGGGAAAGGCACTTAAGCGGATGCTCTTAAGTGGGGAATTTTAAATGTATATTTAGAGAAAAAACAACGATCCCGCAAAATATGGTCACTTAAGCGGGAAAGGCACTTAAGCGGGGATCACTGTATATCAGCTAATACCGCATCGTGGTTGAATCGAATAAATTCCAGATGTGAGGCTCAATTTTCAACCGCGTTTTACAGGAATCGGGCCGTATTTTAGCAGTAACGCGACCAATATTCGCTTCCAAGGCGTGAATCGTCGCAGACTCAACTGCATAGATAAGCGACTTCACATAACACCACACAAAAAGACCAGCCGTATTAAATCGCACGATCTTGTAGGCCATGCCACATGCCCACGATGCGAGATAATGCGCGCACCAAATGATTCCTAAATATATATATATATATATATATATATATATATATATATATTTGGCGTAGGAACCGCTTTAAGCGATTATAGCCGAATCCACCAGAGCGCGCCACTCATTCCTCCTTTTTGCTTTTTGGCGCCAACTGGAAACACCAAGTGAAGCCAGGTCACTTTGCACTTGGTCTTTCCAGCGGAGTGGAGGTCGTCCTCTTCCGCGGCTTCCTCCAGCGGGTACTGCATCGAATACTTTCAGAGCTGGAGTGTTTTCTTCCATCCGTACAACATGACCTAGCCAGCGTAGCCGCTGTCTTTTTATTCGCTGAACTATGTCAATGTCGTCGTATAAATCGTACAGCTCATCGTTCCATCGTCTGCGGTATTCGCCGTTGCCAATGTTTAGAGGACCATAAATCTTGCGCAAAACCTTTCTCTCGAAAACCCCAAGAGTCGTCTCATCGGATGTTGTCATCGTCCACGCTTCAGCGCCATACATCAGGACGGGAATAATGAGCGACTTATAGAGTTTGATTTTGGTTCGTAGAGAGAGGACTTTACTTTTCAATTGCCTACTCAGTCCAAAGTAGCACCTGTTGGCAAGAGTGATTCTGCGTTGGATTTCAAGGCTGACATTGTTGGTGTTGTTAATGCTGGTTCCCAGATAAACGAAATTATCTACAACTTCAAAGTTATGACTGTCAACAGTGACGTGGGAGCCAAGAGGCGAGTGCGCTGACTGTTTGTTTGATGACAGGAGATATTTCGTCTTGTCCTCATTCACCACCAGACCCATACGCTTCGCTTCTTTATCTAGCCGGAAAACGAAGAACAAACGGCGCGGTTGTTGCTTCCGATGATATCAATATCATCGGCATACGCCAGGAGCTGTACACTCTTGTAGAAGATTGTACCCTCTCTATTTAGTTCTGCAGCTCGTATTTTTTTTTTCCAGCAATAGATTGAAGAAGTCGCACTTTCTCCCGACCATATTCTACAAAGAAGCTGATGCATGCACCTTATCAGTTCTTCGCCGCCGTATTTGAATAGCTCGGTCAGTAATCCATCGGCCCCCGCCGCTTTGTTGTTCTTCAAGCGGGTAATTGCTATTCGAATATCTTCATGGTCGGGTAATGGAACATCTATTCCATCGTCATCGATTGGGGAATCGGGTTCACCATCTCCTGGTGTTGTACTTTCACTGCCATTGAGCAGGTCGGAGAAGTGTTCCCTCCATAATCCCAGTGTGCTCTGGACATCCGTTACCAGATTACCTTCTCGGTCCCTACATGATAATGCTCCGGTCTTGAAACCTTCTGTTAATCGCCTCATCTTTTCATAAAATTTTCGAGCATTACCCATGTCGGCCAGCTTTTCAAGCTTTTCATACTCACGCATTTCGGCCTCTTTCTTTTTACGTCTGCAAATGCGTCTCGCTTCCCTCTTCAGTTCTCGATATCTATCCCACCCCGAACGTGTTGTGGTCGATCGCAACGTTGCGAGGTAGGCAGTCTGTTTTCTCTCCACTGCGGAACGACAATTCTCATCGTACCAACTGGTTTTTTGGCGTTGCCGGAGACCAATTGTTTCGGCTGCAGCGGTATGCAATGAGTTTGAGATGCCGTTCCACAGCTCCCTTATATCGAGATGCTGATGAGTGCTCTCAGAGAGCAGGAGTGCAAGTCGAGTAGAAAATCGTTCGGCTGTCGGTTGTGATTGCAGCTTTTCGACGTCGAACCTTCCTTGTGTTTGTTGACGGGCGTTCTTTGCTGCACAGAGGCATATAGGTTCCGCGAATTCAGGCACGAAAAAGTCATTAATCTTGGCTCCATATTTTTGAAAAATGTTGACTATTGATTTCATTTCTCATAGAGCCCTGGTATAGCGACTGACATTGTCTTGCAATTGTGGCATCCCATCGGAGAAGGGAGTCTAAATTCTTTTTACACCATCTTGGAAACTGAACAAAAGCTTTTTTCTAAGAAATCACAGAACTAAGACCTCACCTATTTTATATCCTTTCTTTCTAGTAACTAATACGATACATCGCTTGGCTGACGTCGATCTTTTCTACTAATACCGTTGTCATATTACCGTAAGCTATTAATTGTGTTTTAGAAGTACATAATAAGTTATTACATAACTAATATTAAAAAATATTTACTTTTAGGCACATTTTTACATACTTGATGATTATTATGGCATATTTGCAAGAACCAACAAAATGTCATGTGATATACATTACTATGCCAAACCTCATAATAAAAACGAACATGTTGCTGATAAACTTTAGGTACAATTAAGCAACTTAAAATATTAATTAAAAATTAATTTTATTTTCCATTCTTCTTAGTTTTGCAGGATACGAATTTTCACGCACGCGCTACAAGTGCGCTCTTTCACACATTCTTCTAATCTACTATTTAAGCAACTTTTTTTGTGCAGCAGCATTACCAGCAGTAATCCCTTTAGGTGAGTTACTTATATATATGTACTAGCAGGCCCGGCCACTTGTTTTTGTGGCAAAAGTATACATTAAATTAGTAAATTTTTCAATATAGTGAAAAAATTCTTACGCATAAAAACGAAAACGTTATAGCCGGTAAATTTGAAAATAGACATTATTGTAAATCTGTATTAAGCGTAAATCATCATAATTTGTTAAAGTTTAGTATGTAATAAATCAGCAAATTATAATTAAACAATTCCATTTCCATACAATCACAGTTTGAGATTGTTGCAAAAACATTCGTTTGTTAGTTCCTAATTGGCGATTCTTTATGTGTCGCCACAATTAGATGATTTTAGACTTGCGATTAGTTCGTCAGCAACAGTTGATCCAAGAATAACCTGCCAACAGAATCATGGCTTCACCAAAAATCTTTTCGTTGTCGCGTAAATCTGTGAAGTGCCTTCAGCGACTTCTTGAATATCTGGAAAATCTTTGTTATAGCGTTTTTTTGGCGATTTTGCAGACTGGTGCTTCGTTGATTTGCAATTTAGAAGTAATTTCAAGGCCGAATGTGTCGTTTGTCTGATTACTAACAGGTGCCAAGTTGTCCCTATTCCCGTTATAATGACAATCTTCAACATATTATTATTTTTTGTTTTCTTTTTTTATATTTTTGTTGTCAACTCTAATAAAATTATCTTATTATTATCTTCCTCGAAATTTTTCCATATTTACTCACTTTCTAATACTTTTCTGGCCTTCCACGAATATTTCAAGAATAAAATGAACCAGATCGGTTATATATTATATTAAACATATATTATAGATAAACGCAGGTAACTAAAACAGCATTCACCAGTTCAATTATGTTATTCTATTTATGGGCGTTGGACGAGTTGAAGTAAAAGAGTATCTGTCTATCCGTGTATGCAATAACTCTAAATTAACCCCGCATCAATGCCTCCTCTAGCCTCCGTATGCCTGATATTTAGGAGCTTTGAGAGCAGTATTCGGAAATAGTAGGTCTAGTAAAAAGAGATCCGTTATTTTCAAAGAGATGAGTTTAGTAATTTGTATTTTGCGTTGAAGCTCGAAGTATGACTGTCTCACGAGTTCATCGATAGAATTTCTATATGAGAATCATGGATGAATCGCAAAAAAATCGAAGTAATTCTTAGAGTAGCGAAAACGGTCGTAGTGGCATCGCGTTGAGACGGCTCAGAGCAAGAATTGACAGTCAGGAAGGCTTTGATCTGTGTTTTGTGGATTTGGCAGAGAGTTATTGATTTTGAACTACGCCCTACCGCCAAACTTAATTCGAACCTGTACTATCAGCAATGGGACCAATGTCCAGAAGCGGTCAGAGTATTGTCGTGTTTCATCAGGATAACGACAGCAGAATCAAAGTTCCAGGCAAATGTCGAACATTGCGTCAGCAGATTTCATAAAAAAAATTTAGGAGATGGGTTTTTTTGCTCAAAAATAAAAAGACAAAAACCCATGACCGGCTCATCCGAGGGTATTGTCTGCTGGATCGCTTTAAGTCATCGCCAGCTATTAAAAGAGGCCTAGGAACAGACCGATCGAAAACCTGTGGACGATTATGAAGATTCCGACCTTTTGAAGACGTGGTATGATGACAACGTTAATGCCAGCAAGGATTAAGGCGGCGCTTAAGGTAAAAGGAGGTGCAAAAAAGTTGTGATTGATTCCCAATAGATGGGCAAAATTATGGAAAAAATAAACAATCTTACTTTCTTTATTTTGTAATCAATAATAGAAGAAGTATTAAGCTGATTTTGCCCATTTGCCACAAAGACACACTATTATAAGAAACACATCTCCTTTGAATTTCTTTAGAATATCCGAAAGATTTACCAATATTTTCGGTAAAAAATTAGCCAAACCGGTGAAGTCCTTGAAGCCATAAAAAGTTATAGTCCGATTTCGCCGATTTTTAGACGGACGATGCCATATTTTTAGACGATGAAAGACGAGAAGTTTTGTTCCGATATCTTAACTAGTGCTTTTTTATATATTGTAGAGTGAACGAATCAGATGGATATCAAAATGGTAGTATAAGGAAAGTGGGCGTGGTTGTGAACTGATTTCGTTAATTTTCTAACTGTAGCATTGGGATTGTCAGAGATCGAATTTCGATGACATTGGTCGAGTAATTTCTGTACAAAAACACAAAACAAATTTTCTTTGTGTGATGTTAATGATATATCTGCTGCTGATCGGAAATTCGAGACACTATTTTACATTAAACTGTTTATTGTGTATTTTATACAGGTGCTATATTTACAGAAGATCAACGTGATAGTAGCATTGAATATGCATTTAAATATGCGGTGTATCGTGTGAATAAGGACAAATTGCTATTATCAAATACACAGCTTATTTACGATATTGAGTATGCGCCACGAGATGATTCCTTTCGCACAACGAAGAAAATTTGTCGACAATTGGAATCAGGAGTGCAGGTCATTTTTGGGCCGTCAGATCCCTTACTTTCAGCGCACGTGCAATCGATATGTGAAACGTTCGGTATTCCACACATCGAGTCTCGTATTGAGTTGGACGCTAGCACTAAGGAATTCTCTATTAATCTATACCCTTCCCAGCGACTCATGAATTTGGCTCATCGTGACTTGATGATTTTTCTAAATTGGACGAAAACTGCTATAATCTATGAAGACGACTTGCGTAAGTACCATACGTGAAATATTGCGTACAATTGCAGCGTGCTATTACGTATACTCATAGGTATCTTCAATCACCAAGATCTGGTGCATGTAACCGCAGATATACGAACAGAACTGTATATTCGTCAGACCTCGCCTAATACGTATCGTCAAGTTTTGCGAGCGATACGAAAGAAGGATATTTATAAAATTATTGTAGACACAAATCCTACAAATATAAATGCCTTCTTTCGAGCAGTAAGGTTTTAGTAAACTCATTAGAGATCTATACACCCTAACAAAATAATTTCAGATTTTGCAACTACAGATGAATGACCATCGCTATCATTATATGTTTACAACATTTGTAAGTATGAAAATATTTTTTTTATTACTAAGAGCCCTGGCAGCAGTGTCAGGTGCCAAAGTCGTCCGAATCCGTCCGTAGAAAATAATTGCAAAACTTGGAACTGTTTTCCTTCTTATGCCACGGATGCTATTACTAAAGACAGTTTGTAGTTTATCGGGATATCGAGGTGGAATTATCTCATCACTTTCTTCTGGAATTTCCCGCTTTTACGAGATCAAGAAAGAGATTTATCGGATCCCACTTTTTCGCACAAGCACGCCAAATAGCGGATATAGAACTGACAGATATCTGTAGAATTGTAGTAAGTTCAGGGCTTTGTCGGCTCCTGGTACTTAATTTAGGCTATTTATTTATATTTTTATTGTATCTCTATGATTCCAAAATTATATTTAAATCACTTAAGTACGAATTTAATAGACGATAGTTGATTTTATTGCAGGACTATAATATATACATATATCAAATATAACAATTGCTTGTTAAAAATTCTTTTGAATTATTGAATTACCTTATTATTAGGATTTAGAAATTTTCGACCTGGAAGACTTCAAATACAATGGCGTTAACATTACAGCCTTTCGATTGGTGGACGTGGAGAGTCAACGTTATAAGGAAGTTATTGAACAAATGCAGAAATTACCTCATAGTGGATTGGACTATATTAATGATCAACCATATATACAGGTAGGAATATTTAAAATTATTGCTGAATAAACTACATACTCATGTGGAGCAGAGTTCACATGAGGTTCCGAATTTACTGTTTGGAATACGGGGACTGTGGACAAGTTTAAGTCCTTCCAAATAGCGCCGAATTTGTTGAACTTCTCATATTTAGGAATGACTATTACCGCTAACGTAATTTTGTCCAGGTATTACACTGAGGGAACTAATTTTTAGCACCAGATCACATTAATATAAGGCAAAGGTGGTCTACACATAATTTCACTAACATAGTATAACTGATATTTTTGAGGTATATAATCTCTCACGGACACTGATCTCCTCATATTAGGTGTATGGGGTCTTGAAAAGGTCCATCTCAATTATTATAGGCGGCGTTACGGCCGTGTTCCCATAGACATTCATGAAATGTGCGTCTGGGATTCTCTTTATCAAATTGTATACAGTGATTCCCGCTTAAGTTCTTGTTTTCTCATTTAAATATGGAACTGAAATAGCTGTGTATTTCGTAATATCTTTGTCTTTGTCCAGACACAATCTGCATTGATGTTCGATTCCGTGTATTCCGTCGCTGCTGGTCTTATGGAGCTGGATAGAAGTCATTTATTAACATGGCATAATATTTCCTGTAAAAGCGATATGCCGTGGAGGGATGGGCTGTCGCTATATAACTATATAAATTCGGTACCTATCACTTCTTCTTAATTCTTTATGAGCTGGAAAATAATATGTAATATATAACGTTGTATCCAGGCTTCCATGAATGGCTTGACAGGCCGTGTGCATTTTGCTAAGGGACGTCGTAATATATTTCAAATTGATTTACTTAAACTAAAGCGTGAAAAAATACAAAAAGTCGGGTTTTGGAAACCCGATGTGGGGGTTAATATTACCGATGCAACCGCTTTCTACGACACGCATACAAGCAATACAACGTTAATTGTGATGACACGACAGGAGAAGCCTTATGTGATGGTGAAAAGTGACATCACTCAATCGGGGAATGATCGTTTCGAGGGATTTTGTATCGATCTATTAAAGGCCATCGCCACACAAGTGGGATTTCAATATAAGATTGAGCTGGTGCCCGATAATATGTATGGCGTATTCAACCCGGATACAAAAGTTTGGAATGGCATAGTGCGTGAGCTAATGGAGAAGGTAAACAAAAGAACTAATCTACTAACATTTTGTATTTTGTAAAATAAACGATTCTTAAGTAACAAACATTTATATTAATAGTCATAGCCAATGCTTTTATGATTTTTGTGTTTTTTTTTACTTTAGCGCGCCGACCTGGCCGTTGCTTCAATGACTATTAACTACGTACGAGAGAGCGTGATCGATTTTACAAAGCCTTTTATGAATTTGGGAATTGGAATCTTATTTAAGGTAAGGAATATTTAATAAAAATAGTAATACTTATTTTATTATTACTATTAATACTATTTTCTTTATAAATTTGAACCAATTTTGACAGGACATACGATTACTTTCCATAACTTTAAAAATTTACGTGAATTTCTATCGAATTCAACGAATTCTCTAAAAAATCTTCCGCTATATTGGTTTTTGGGGTTTTGTTACTATATAGTTCAATAGTCCATCGGAAGTTTGAAAATCCGTATATGAGGTATATGGGGGCTTGGGACCCAGAGCCACATAATTATAAGAAACATAACCCCTTAGAATTCCTGTACAATATCTGAGAAATTAACCGATATTTTCAGTAAAAAAATTTGCACAAACACTGGGGGCCATATATTAGATATTTGGGGCGTTGAAAAGCTATACCCCGATACCAGCTTTACCATTAAATTTAGGGTTTCTGTTGGTTTTCCTTACTGAACTGAAGCGTTTTGGGTAAGTTATTACATTCCACAATGTAAACATTTTCTTATATACAGAAGTAGTCAAAATTATTTACACATCCGACGTTTTTTTACAAGTTTCACACAAAAAGCTTTCGCTTGTTGTTGTTGTTGTCGCAGGGTAACAAAATGCTACGTTGTTGTAAACCTTGATCTTTTTTTTTTTTTTTTTTTTTTTTTTTTATAGTAGGGGGAAGCATCGAAAGCCGGAGTGCGGAACTTTAATCCGCTAAACCTAACCTACTCCCAACACAGGACCCTCCCACGGGACCACCGGATAAGGTATTACTTCGTGGGAGTGACAAGACTTTTAAGTCTCCTCTATAGCGCGGTCTGACTGACGCCTAATCTGTTGAATATGTCTCAGTTCTGTCATGATTAAAGCTGCCGCTTCGCTAACAGCTTTCCATTTTTTGGAGGACTGACACATAAGTGCAGTCAAATTTTCCACCGTTAAGCTACCACCTAAGGTTGTTTCCACCTTTTCCCTTATGTTAGAAAAGCGTGGACAATGAAAAAATACATGTTCAGAGTCTTCTACAGATTCTGCACATATTGGACAATACGGACTAACGTCGCAACGGAATTTGTACAGGTAGCTTCTGAAGCACCCGTGACCACTTAATATTTGGGTCAGGTGCAAATCCAGGTCCCCATGTTCCCTATGTATCCACGAATGGATGTCCGGTATTAGTCTATGGGTCCACCGTCCTTTGGCTGAGGTTTCCCACCGTTGCTGCCACTTTGTGATGCTAATTTTTCTCTCTTCTATCTTTTTAGTCTCAGAGGGGGGTGCTAGTTTATACAGCCGAGCTAGTTCATCACCCTGGATGTCAATAGGCGGCATGCTGGCTAAAACTTCAGCAGCATCGCTGGATATGGTTCGGAAAGCACTAATTACTCGGATTGCCGACAGTCTATGTACTGCGTTAATTGGTCTAAAGTACGCTTTAATGTCTAATGCCTGAGTCCATATCGGAGCCGCATACAAAATTACGGAGATCATCGCCTTTGCAATTAAAAGTCGTCGACTGGATCGGATGCAGCCTCTATTCGCCATCATTCTAGATAGAGCGTTGTATATTTTATTTGCTTTGTTTGCCGTATGCGCCAAGTGCTCCTTGAATTTAAGTCTGGAGTCTAGTATACTTTAACTGTGGTTGTGAAGTAATCTCACAATCCCCTATAGTGAGAGTCATTCTTTCTTCAATTTTCCGTGTGCTTATGAGCAAGACTTCAGTTTTATGCTCTGCTAGTTCCAAACTCTTGGAAGAAAACCATTGCCGTAGACCATTAATGCATTCATTGCATTTGCTTCGTAGGTCATCAAGATGCTTTGCCACTGCTACCACTACGAGGTCATCGGCATATGCTATTAATTTCACAGTTTTTGGTTGGTGTCTTCGCAGCACCCCGTCATACATAAGGTTCCATAAGAGGGGGCCTAAGACCGATCCTTGTGGTACTCCACTCGAAATAGAGTAGCTCTTTGTGCCTTCGTCTGTGTCGAATATCAGCCTTCTGTTTTCGAAATAACTCATTATTATTTTTATTAGGTATTGAGGGACGCGCATTTCATGTAGAGCTTTGATTATGTTTGTCCATTTCGCTGAATTGAATGCATTCTTCACATCCAGGGTGATGAGAGCGCAATATTTTTTGGCTCCACCTTTCCATCTTTTACCACTAACTGCATCCTTTGCAGTGTTAACGACTTCGTTTAGTGCGTCGATAGTGGATCTCCGTTTTGTGAAGCCGTATTGTCTTTTTGATAACCCGCCGGCTTCCTGGATTGCAATCTCCAAGCGGTTTCTTATTATGCTTTCGTACACTTTTCCCAGTGTGTCGAGCATACACAGAGGTCGATACGATGAAGGTTCTTCTGGTGGTTTCTTTGGTTTTGGGAGTAATACCAAGCGCTGAACTTTCCAGGGGTCGGGGAATACCCCTTCTTTTATGCATGCGTTGTACATTTCAACGAATAGGGTGGGTTTTGCAGTTATTGCTTCCTTTAGAGCTATGTTGGGTATACCATCTATTCCAGGCGCTTTGTTGGTTTTGATTTTTTTGGATATGTCCAATAATTCTTTTTCTGAGACAAAGAGCGGTGACCCAGTAGCACATTTTCGTTGTTCAGCATAGGAGATCGGTTCATGCACCGGAAATAATACTTCGACGATTTTCCTCATAAACGATGCGCTTCTAGTTGGCTGCGACTTATTATTAAATTTTGACATACAAATTTTTCACAAAGCTCTTCAAAACACTTTCTTTTGCTGCTGATAATGGCTGTCTTCAGGAGTTTCTTATGTCTTTTAAATACCTCTTTGAGACTGTTTTCGTTTTCGCCACCCTGGTTGCGCTGTAGGCGACGTCTAGATGAGTGGCAAAGCTTTCTGATCGTGGCTATTTCTTCATTCCACCAATATACTGGCCTTCGTTTGGTGTGATGTGTTGTCCGGCGCATAGTAGCGTCGCATGCAGCAACCAGTTCTTTTCTAACTGCGGATACAAGGTGGGCTGCGTCTTCGCAGGGAACATTTGCTGCGCGCCAGGCAGTCACATAAAGATCTGAATCAAACTCTTTTTGCTTCCAGCCTCTTTTGTTACACCTGTTCCTACTGAGGTGCTCCGTCTCTCCGGGTAACGAGACTTCTGTCATAATAGCCATGTGATCGCTATTTGTATATATGTCTTCAACTCTCCATTTAATGCGCCTGCACAGTGCGTCATTCGCAAACATAAGATCAATTATGGAACCTTTTTTCCCTTTCTGAAAGGTATTTTGCGTGCCGGTATTCATGATACTCAGGTTTGTTTGGCTTAGAAATTATAGTACTAGACGCCCACGATGATTTGTGCTTTTGCTTCCCCAAGCAGTCGACCATGCATTAAAGTCGCCCGCTATTAGTATAGGCGATTTGCCCCTGGTTTCTAGAGTCAGCTCCAGAAGGAAGTTCTCGAATTCTGCGATCGAAGCACTGGGACGAGCGTAGCAGCTTGCGATGTATATACCATATAAATTCGCCCATGTGAAACCATGTGGGGATACTCTGGCACAGGACATAAAAGGTTGTCCTTTGCAGGACCATATTGCTGCCTTGCCAGACGCGTCTGTTATCCAGGTGCTTTCCGAACGCTGAGAATATTGCTCACTTAGTATGGCGACGTCAATATTCTTTTCTACTACAGTTTGTTTCAGCAATTCTTGTGCTGCAGCGCAGTGATTTAAATTTAACTGTAAGATCCTCATTTCTTAAGTGACTTCAACATCTCCTGATACTTGGGACAAGTCGTGCTCAAGGCTGAATGTTCCCCCTTGCAAAGCATGCAGCTCGGGGTGTTAGTGCATACCTTTGCAACATGTCCTTCGGTTCCGCAACGTGTACAAAGGCCGGACCTGTCGGCTGGGTTACTACAGTTGCGTGCCATATGACCCAGCTGAAAACATCGAAAACAGCGGGGAATAGGTGTATATTCGCGGATACGGCATATTGACCATCCGATTTTTACTTTGCCTAGCTTTAGGGCAGTCTTGGCATCTTGAGCACGTAGGCAAATGATAGCAATTTGAGTACCGCTTCGGGTTTTCCGCATACTTTTAACATTTGTTTTATCAATGTTTTTGAATCCGCATTCCTTATTTAGTGTATCACAAATTTCTTCCGGGGTCGTGATCTCATCGAGGTCTTTGCACATAATTGTGACATTATGGGTTTTTGGCTGTATTACGGCCATTTCCCCAATCACCCCCTCTAGGGCACTTTGGAAAGTCTCAGCTTTCTTTTCTGATTGATTTTTTAATTCAATTAGTAGGTCTCCTTTTAATGTTTTACGAATGTAGGTTACGTTAGAACCTAATTCATCGAGGCCGCTGTCCCCTTTTATCTTTCGGAGAATCTCAGCATACGACGCACCATCCTTTTTGTTAATATGATTGCATCTGGTTTAGATTTGATTTTCTTCTCGATTGGTTTCTTCTTTTTTGTCACTTCCACCCATTTATCGCATATGGGTTTACTTCCTGGAGTATCTATGCGGCTTGCTTTTGTGACCTCACTGTAGGTCGCCTGCACATTTTCATTAGCCTTTTTTGGCTTTTTTGTGGGCGGTAGGACTCCTGTTTTCTCCCGTAGTCTTTTTGGGGTGCTCACATCTTTATAAATAGGGGAAACCTGCGATGCTTTCCCTACCATCACTCTTTTAGATGAATTCTCGGGATTTTCAGATTTGTCGTACAAGCTATTTATGCAGCTTACAAGATCGCGCATTGCCTGATTTATGTGTCTCTGTCCAGACATCATATTTTCCAGCTCCTTGATTTTTGTGCCCAGTTTGTTGAAAACATTAACATTTTCACTCTTCTGAAAATCATCAGAAATCCCAAGGTTTGCACGATCGGTCTTTTCACACATTTTTGTTGATCCAGCAACGGTGGATCCCTCATTCTTGCCAATAGGAGGCGTTCCCAAAACTTTGGAGTTCCTTCGGAAAGGATTCTCCGGTGTACACCCAATGCTATTTTCTAAGGCCATATTATGGCGGGAAAATAGTTGGGTATTCCTGTCTGAAAGTATGTTCAGTCGCTGTCACTGAAAAAACCTACACGAAATTTCAATGGTTGGCAATACCCAAACCAAAAGGAAAACGAAAATGAAAAGGGGAACAGCTGTTCGATCAAAACAAACGGCAGAACAATTTGAGTGCGCGTTTTATTTGATAGCTGTTTTTTATAGGGGAAATAATATTAATTTATTTATCCACTAATTTGCCGCGAAAAAATGGGCAGGCAAGTGCAATTGAATTTATATCAAATAACAATTTGTACTTATCTCTGACTATAATATATAGGTTCCACTTGAAACTTCCAGTGTCCCGAAGACTTCAAGGTAAATATGGTGGTTGTTATTGCACATAAACCAGGTTTAATTAACACAATCCCAGGAGCACTTAATAAACACATCTAACTCACTCAATATACAAATGTATATGTAAACCTTGATCTATTCCTGAGCGAATGAAGTCGGTTTGGCAAGAATAGCAAGAAATATGGCTGAGAAATAAGCAAATGAACTGAAGACTCGCAGTAGTCAAAAGTATTTACACACATTTTTTTTTTGCGTCAAAAGTATTTACACACAACTTGAACTCTATTACCCTGTTCTTATTTAATGATAATTTTTTTAATTTTAATGTTTAGTCTAAGTTGCTATTCTAAGGCGATAAATTCATAATTGGTTACACCGCCTTTGGCATCAATAACAGCCTGCCTTATGGTCCGAAATGATTCAACACAATTGTTGCTGATAAACATATTACTTAGCCTTAAAACGATGTTTGTTGCTGACAAACATAGTACTTAACCTTAAACGATGTTATTAAATGTATTGAGCCTTATGATGTAAAATAATCACATTCGTGAGGCAACTCTGAATGGTTTCTTCCGGCCTCACTTTCTTAAAGGCTGCCGAAGAGAGACCACGAATAAGTATATATATTTTTAAGCCATATATTTTTTTGGTATTGTAAATTTATTGACAGATATTAAAACTCATTGCTCATTACTTAACGCGACGCAACGCAACGCATCGCATCGTGTCTTATTGCCTAACTTTGCTGTTTTTAATATATTCGTGATTTGCCGCCGCAACATTATTTTAATATTTCTTCCACGTGTGCCATCGTGAATAACGCCATTTTGAATTATTGCATGCCACGCTACAATTTAAGAAGTCAAAAAACACATAACGCGAATCCATCGAAAATGCCGATTTCAAATGAAGATTCTTCTAGCGACAACGATGGAGATAGCGTAATGGTCATGCCAGACAACGCAGTTGCAGATTTACAAAAACAAATTCGTCAGCTACAACTATCTTTGGAAGCTTCAGAAAAGGAG
Organism: Zeugodacus cucurbitae; assembly: GCF_028554725.1. Taxonomy (NCBI): domain Eukaryota; kingdom Metazoa; phylum Arthropoda; class Insecta; order Diptera; family Tephritidae; genus Zeugodacus; species Zeugodacus cucurbitae. The sequence goes on along the minus strand of NC_071672.1, from coordinate 29,041,443 downwards.
AGGTTATCCCTGAAACAAACACTCGCATCGACAACTGCCGCCGTCGATACCAAGATTGCTGAGTCACTTGCCGACTCTTTTCAAGTCAGTTCTGACGCACCTGTTAAGCCAATGTATGCCTATACAAATACGGCCGATACTTCTGCCTACTTATTGTCACACATGAACTTTGCAAACGCCGCCGTTCTTGCCCCACCAAATTTTAACGTCAACGCTACCGACGCATTTTTCACCCGTTCTAATGCTTATACAAATTCCAACTACAACCCTACATCAGCCAACCAGCATGTGCCCTGCTATATGCAATCATTTACGCCTTATTTCAATGTCACCGCGGGTAACTTTACGCCGAATGTAAATTTTGCCGATATTAAATCTACAGCCGCCACATCTTTAAACAACACTTATACGTCACCTTTGCAGAATAATAATACACATACAACATGTATGCCAACAAGTAACCAACATTTTATTCGCAAATTACAAGATTTGCCACAGTTTTCTGGCTCACCCGAGGAGTGGCCAATGTTTATCGTCGCCTTTAAAGAAACAACGAATATGTTTGCATACACTAATGTAGAGAATTTACTTCGCTTACAAAAAGCTCTTAAAGGAGACGCCCGTTCAAAAGTTGAATCGCTATTAATTCACCCTTCAAGCGTGAATGCAGTAATATCTTCGTTGCAGTTTCATTATGGACGACCTGAACTACTGATACGCAGCCAACTCGCTAAAATCAGGACGTTTCCATCAATCACAAGTGGGAAAATTCATGAAATCACCAATTTTAGCAAAGATGACATGATACGAAACTCTCTCATTTTTCCTCAAACCGAATTCCCTGATCTCTCATTTTAAGTTGGTAGCAATGCGAGTTGAAGGAATTTTTGACAGAAAAGATCCCGCCTTTGCCAGAAGTAATACCGGTAAAAGTATATGACAAAATCAGTGCGAAATACAATTTTAGGGAAATACACTGATAATATTAAATTGTGTGAAACTATTTTTTTTGCTATTATTTGTTACAAATGACATCTAATATATCAAATGACATCATTATATTTAATATATTTTATGTTAATAAATTAATATATTTTGTTGCATGATTTTATATAAAATTAATTTTTTATTCTTAATTATTTATAATTAGTACATAAGTATATTGAAGTTAGTATATATATGATATAGGTCTAATAGGAACAGATCATTTAAAAATAATATCTAAAAGTTAAAATACCCAAAAGTTATTTCTAAAATGCCCAATTTATTTTTTTACATAGTGGGATCATTGTCAAATGTTATAAAAAATGTGGATTTTTACAGCGCTCTCTCAGAATAAAGAGTTTCGTATCATGTCATCTTTGATTTTAGTTCAATGGTAACAAATTTAGTCGCATTTTTGGAGAACGCCAGTGCTGCACCTCATCTTTCAAACCCAACACTGTTGGATGATTTGGTAAGTAAACTACCGCTTTATAAACGAGAAGAATGGGCACGTCATACATTTGCCATAAATAAACCATACCCAACAATTTGTGAATTTAGTTCGTGGTTACAACAAATGTCAACATACGTTGTAATGGCAACAGAACTGAACACACCACACGTCAGTTCCGAACAACTATCGCGAAAATATAATAGATCACCGAAATCGGTGCTATCCATATCTGAAGAAAAATTGAAATGTATATTTTGCAAAGACAATCATCCATTGTACCAATGCATGAAATTTAAAGACGCTAATAATGACAAACGATGGGACATTGTAAAAACAAATCGTTTGTGCTTTAGTTGTCTTTCTCCAGGTCACAATGTTTATAATTGTACACGACGTCGTATTTGCGGTATAACATCATGCCAGAAATATCATAATAAATTACTCCATAATCAAGTCGTTCAAGATGCCAACATTGGCAACTCCGTTTCTGCTGAACCTGCTGTTGCTACTGTCAGCACTTGTCAGCCGTTCGAAAATGAAGAGTTACCATTGAGAAAAAAAAATAGGTGTAGAAAACACAAATAAAAATAAAACTTTATTAAAATTTTTACCAATTAATTTACATGGCCCGAAGGATAGCATTAACGTAATAGCCTTCATAGACGATGGAGCTAGAGTTACATTAATAGAAGAAGAAGTTGCAAATAAAATTGGCCTTAAGGGTAGAAAGGAATTGCTTCGACTCAAGTGGTTTGATGACCAAACTACCAGTGGTGTCTCAAAACTTGTGAACTTAGAAATATCAGGTTCACTTAATAAACATAAAAGATTTTACATCAATGGCGTCCGAACAACAAAAAAGTTAATTTTACCCTCTCAAACATTAAATGTAGAAACAATTAAAAAACAAAATAAGGAGTTACGGAATATACCAATCGAAAGTTACTTCGATGCAATGCCAAAAATTTTAATTGGAATGCCCCATATAAACTTAGTTCGACCATTGAAAGTAGTTAACTTTAGTGAAGGCTTTACTATTCATGAGACTAAGCTAGGCTGGATTTTGTTTGGTTCAGATGAAAATAATTCTGATCCGGCAGCATGTTTTCATGTACATATTGACAATGGTTACGACGAATTACAAAAACAAATCGCCGATTATTTCGAATTAGAAAGCGTTGGTACAATATTGCCTTCTATAAAATCTACTGCAGACATTCGAGCCGAAAAGATCTTGCACAGCACAACGAAGTTTGTGGGAGATAGATACGAGACAGGTCTCTTATGGAAAAGCGATAACATATCTCTTCCAGTGAATTATGACGCAGCATTAAAACGACTTCAAATTGTAGAACGCAAAATGATAAGTGATATTAATTACAAAAATTGGTATATAGAAAGGATAAACGACTACGTAAAAAAGGGTTATGCCAAAAAACTTACTTCAGAAGAAGCTGATATATTAAACGAGCGAACATGGTATTTACCCCATTTTGCGGTTCACAATGTAAACAAAGGCAATAAACCAAGATTGGTGTTCGATGCAGCAGCGACAGTAAACAATATTTCTTTGAATTCCATGCTTATGAAAGGTCCTGATAGTTATCAACCGAAACCATTGCAGTCGATTTTATTAAAATTTCGTGAAGGGAATATTGCTATTTGTGGTGATATAAAAGAGATGTTTCATCGCATAAACATACGCGAAGAAGATGTAAATTCACAACGATTTTTATGGCGAGATTTTTTCACAGTAAAGCAGGATTCGTTCTCAGAGGTTTCGTTTCGAACTCCACAAAATTATTACAAACCATTAACAGAAACTCCGAGCCTGAGTGTATTTCAAAGAATATGTGTGGATCAAAATCAACAAATAATAAAGTATTAGGGATGCATTGGGATGCTAAGCGAGATGTTTTCTTCTTTAATTTATTATTCGCTACAATACCAACGCCAGTTTTAAATGGCAATCGACGACCAACAAAAGCAGAACTATTGGGTTTAACGATGTCGATATTTGATCCATTTGGGTTCCTTGCAAATGTTACTTTGGTTCCCAAAATTTTGCTGCAAAGATTATGGCAGCTTAATCTGCGTTGGCATGATACAATACGAATATATAATATATACGAAAAATGGTACGAGTGGTACAAATCACTTGAAAATATAAGGGATTTCAGAATACCCAGATGTTACAGCCCATTTTTTAAAGATTCATCTTCCGAAATTCAGTTGCACATATTCGTAGATGCTAGTGAATTAGCGTATTCTGCCGTCGCATACTTTCGTATTAGATGTTATAACCAAATAACAGTGGCTTTCGTAGCGGCCAAATCTCGTTGCAGTCCTCTGAAACCAATGTCAATTCCTAGGTTGGAATTACAGGCTGCAGTACTCGGAACACGTCTACGTAAAACAATTATTGAAAGTCACCCTATAAACATTGCGTCAATAAATTACTGGTCGGATTCTAAGACTGTTATTCAGTAGATTCATTCCGAAGCCCGTCAATATAAACAATTCGTAAGCAATCGGATTTCTGAGATTCTACATGAATCTGAAGTATCGCAATGGAGATGGGTACCTGGTTCGCTAAATTCAGCTGACAATGCAACACGACCTCAGTTGTACGCAGGACTAGTTGGAGATTCGAAGTGGATAAATATGCCACAGTTTTTAAAGCAGAGTGAAGGAAATTGGCCGGTACTCCCAGATCTTTCTACAAATGAAAATGACATCGAGAAGAGAACGAAACAACTCTACACTATATGCACTCCTGAAAATGTTATACCGTTCACCAAATATTCTAATTTTTACAAATTTCTTAAAATTATGAGTTGGGTTCGATTTGCAGTTTTAAGATTTCACGCTTCGTTAAAGAGAAATATTGAAATTCAGCTACCACCGTTAAATGTAACAGTTAAGTCCATCAAAAAAACAGAAGAACTCTTAATTCGATTAGTTCAAGAAGCCGTCTTCGCGGATGAATTTTTGCTATTAAGGAATTGTAAGCAGCTTCCAAAACAAAGTTCATTATTTGCACTAACACCCATCATTGACGATATATCTACCCATTTGCACGAGAAATCCAGTAATTTTACCAAAGAATCATCCACTGTCACAACTCGTAGTTCGTCATTTTCATGAAACATTTTATCATCAAAACTGCGCAATCCGAGCTAAATATTGGATCCCAAACGTTCGGAGCCTTCTTAAATCTGTGAAAAGTGAATGTCAATTCTGCAAAAATTCAGCAGTTACGCCAAGGCCTCCTCTCATGGGCCAATTACCAGTTGATCGTTTATCACCATACGTTAGAGCTTTCTAGAATACCGGTCTTGACTATTTTGGGCCAATAATAGTGTCCATTGGAAGAAGACGAGAAAAGAGGTGGGTAGCCTTATGCACCTGTTTGACGATTCGAGCGATAAATTTAGAGGTGGCTAGAGATTTGTCAATTGATTCTGTAATTTTATGTCTGCGCAATTTTGTCAACCGCAGAGGTATACCCGTCCGTATAAGAAGCGACAGAGGGACAAATTTCATCGGAGCAAGCAAGGTCGAATGGTTGCAAGTTTCTAATGATGTAGAACGTGAATGTACTCGACGTGGTATTGGGTGGGTGTTTAATCAACCCAGGAATCCATCAGCAGGTGGGGCATGGGAGCGCATGGTTCAAAGCGTTAAACGTGTGTTGGCATTTACATTGAAGGAAAAAGCTCCTCAAATTGAGACTTTGCAAAGCTTACTTATCGAAGCTGAAAATTTAATAAATTCTCGTCCACTTACACATTTATCAATTGAAAGTTAAGATGATGACCCGTTAACTCCTAATCATTTTTTGTTGGGATGCCCAAACTACGTACAAACTCCTACTGAATCTGACGGAGTGAGTTTGCAAAACCAATGGCGAATTTTACAACAGCTAAAACAAACATTTTGGCGCAGATGGCTATTAGAATACCTACCAACTCTTACGCGTCGTACTAAGTGGCACAAAAGAGTTAATCCGATTCAAGTCGGAGATGTCGTTATGATCTGCGATATCAATGAAAATTTGAGGGATTGGAGACGTGGAATCGTATTGGAAACATTTCCGGCATCAGACGGACAAGTTAGGTCAGCGCTTATCAAGACATCAACGGGCAACCTATAAAGACCCGCCTCAAAGTTAGCAGTTCTTGATGTTTCTGGTGACCCTCAACTCGCTGATGCTCCTTCGGTTCACGGGGGGCGGGATGTTGCTGATAAACATAGTACTTAGCCTTAAAACGATGTTTGTTGCTGACAAACATAGTACTTAGCCTTAAACGATGTTATTAAATGTATTGAGCCTTATGATGTAAAATAATCACATTCGTGAGGCAACTCTGAATGGTTTCTTCCGGCCTCACTTTCTTAAAGGCTGCCGAGGAGAGACCACGAATAAGTATATATATTTTTAAGCCATATATTTTTTTGGTATTGTAAATTTATTGACAGATATTAAAACTCATTGCTCATTACTTAACGCGACGCAACGCAACGCATCGCATCGTGTCTTATTGCCTAACTTTGCTGTTTTTAATATATTCGTGATTTGCCGCCGCAACAACAATTGTGCGCTAAGTTAACAGTTAATTTAGACCAAATGTCAGTAATTTCGGCGTTCTCGGTTATTTTATCAATTGTCCTCTGATATTTAACGAAAGACCAAACATTTTCACTAAAGTTTTGGTGAGGGCTGTGCGGAGGTCAACTTGATTTGCTTCATTTAAAACTTTTGTAGGTAAAGATCCTTTATGAAATGGAGCATTGTCCTGTTGTAAAATGTAGTCAATAGTTGGAAAAGGCCGACTAACCACTACAATGACATCGTCATGTGAATTCTGATATATCCGGATGATTTAGGGTCCCTAAATTAGTACCAAATCTTCAAAACAGAAGTAAGCAAAATTTCCAAAAGAATTTCAAAAAATTATAATGTCTCTCCCGACTCTATTTAGCGTCTAAACTGCATTATTCTTCTTTTCACGTGGTAAGTGCATACAGCGTTTACTAAAGAAGCCCTGTAACTAAAAATTAGCCCTATCTGCCCACGACAGGCTTTAGGATGGAATCAATGGCAAATGAGAGGCATATCGCTTTTTTGGTTTCGGAAATAAAGCTTTCATGGTTTCGGAAGTGGTCAACTTTATGCACAACGTAGGTATTTATGTATGTTACTATTTTTAAATGTCCTTAACAGTGTAGCATCATTGACTGTTCATGCAATACGCTGATTCGATGCTGCTGCAATATTAACAGGACTAATTATGGGATTTTGTATGACAGTTCCTACTAATCTTCTGCATTCTCTTTGAGTTATCACAGGTTTCCGCCCAGTTATCTTTAAATTGCCCTTGTAATATTTCGTGTCCTTCTTTTTAATAACATTATAAACAGTATTCCTTTAAATTCTATAAATTTTTACTAATTCCGAAACCGAAACCCGAGTAAACTTAGTTACAGTCTCCAATCTAGTTATAATCGATAATTCCTTTGTTTTCGACATTTTATTTACCAATTTTTATATTTTAAGGCTGAGTCAGGTTGTTATGAATGCAATAGAATCCAATTACTACTCTTGTTTAAACCAAATAGAAGGATAAAGGCTAAATCGCCGTGTGTAAATACTTTTGACGCAAAAAAAATGTGTGTAAATACTTTTGACTACTGCGAGTCTTCAGTTCATTTGCTTATTTCTCTGCCATATTTCTAGCTATTTTTCCGAAACCGACTACATTCGCTCAGGAATAGATCAAGGTTTACAACAACATAGCATTTTGTTACCCTGCGACAAAAACAACAACAAGCGAAAGCTTTTTGTGTGAAACTTGTAGAAAAGCGTCCGATGTGTAAATAATTCTCTCTCTCTGTATATATTCTAATATATAAAAATCAAAGGCATTTGTAATTTTATAACTTAAGAACGGGCTTACCGATCCAAACAAAATGTTTAGGCTTTGTTCGGACTATGTAGTAGATGGTTTATGTGAAGTTTGCACGAAATCGGTGCAGCGGTTTTACATTTATCTATATACAGTGGAACTTCCATAGCTCGAACTTCTATAACTCGAAGATCTCCATAATTCGAACTCTTGAATTGGCAATAGCGTTTAGAAGCTAAATTGTATACAAATTTCCTTACCTAACTCGAATTTCTATAACTCGAAGTTCTCCATAACTCGAACTCTTGAAGCGGCAATAGAAGTCAAATTTCATACAAATTTCCTTCCGTAAATCGAACTTTTTGGTCAGGGCATAATACAAAATTTAAAATTTTACTAGCGAGACAGAATTTTAAAAGAGTCCCTCTATATTGTACGGATGCGAACAAAAAATATGATATTACACTTATGGATTGCATAAATCATCTAACAAAGGCATGGGATATAGACGTCAAGAGCCAAACAATAGCAAACTGTAACAAACGAAATTACGGAATACATATTTTAACGTATGTATATATATATATATATTTGGCTTAGAAACCGCTTAAGCGATTATAGCCGAATCCACCAGAGCGCGCCACTCGTTCTTCCTTTTTGCTTATTAGCGACAACTGGAAACACCAATTGAAGCCAGGTCACTTTGCACTTGGTCTTTCCACCGAAGTGGAGGTCGTCCTCTTCCGCGGCTTCCTCCAGAGGGTACTGCATCGAACACATTCAGAGCTGGAGTGTTTTCATCCATTCGTACAACATGACCTAGCCAGCGTAGCCGCTGTCTTTTTATTCGCTGAACTATGTCAATGTCGTCATATATCTCGTACAGCTCATTGTTCCATCGTCTGCGGTATTCGCCGTTGCCAATGTTCAGAGGACCATAAATCTTACGCAAAACCTTTCTCTCGAAAACCCCAAGAGTCGTCTCATCGGATGTTGTCATCATGCACGCTTCGGCGCCATACATCAGGACGGGAATAATGAGCGACCTGTAGAGTTTGATTTTTGTTCGTCGAGAGAGTACTTTACTTTGCAATTGCCTACTCAGTCCAAAGTAACAAAGTTGGCAAGAGTGATTCTGCGTTGGATTTCAAGGCTGACATTGTTAGTGTTGTTAACGCTGGTTCCCAGGTAGACGAAACTATCTACTACTTCAAAGGTATGACTGACAACAGTGACGTGGGAGCCAAGACGCGAGAGCGCTGACTGTTTGATGATAGGAGATATTTCGTATTGTCCTCATTCACCACCAGACCCATACGCTTCGCTTCTTTATCTAGTCTGGAAAAAGCAGAACAAACGGCGATATAAATATCATCGGCATACGCCAGCAGCTGTACACTCTTGTAGAAGATTGTACCTTCTCTATTTAGCTCTGCAGCTCGTATTATTTTTTCCAGTAATAGATTGAAGAAGTCGCACGATAGCGAGTCACCCTGTCTGAAGCCTCGTTTGGTATCGAACGGCTCGGAGAGGTCCTTACCGATCCTGACGGAGCCGTATTAGTTTTGCAGGGATACCAAATTCAGACATCGCGGCATAAAGGCAGCTCCTTTTCGTGCTATCGAAAGCAGCTTTAAAATCGAAGAAAAGTTGTGAGTATCGATTCTTCTCTCTCGGGTCTTTTCCAAGATTTGGCGCATGGTGAATATCTGGTCCATTGTCGATTTTCCAGGTCTAAAGCCACACTGATAAGGTCCATCAGTTCGTTGACAGTGGGCTTTAGACTTTCACACAATACGCTCGACAAAACCGTATATGCGACATTGAGGAGACTTATACCACGATAATAGGCGCAGATTGAGGGGTCTGCCTTTTTATGGATTGGGCAGAGCACACTGAGATTCCAATCGTCGGGCATGCTTTCTTCCGACCATATTCTACAAAGAAGCTGATGCATGCACCTTATCAGCTCTTCGCCGCCGTATTTGAATAGCTCGGCCGGTAATCCATCGGCCCCCGCCGCTTTGTTGTTCTTCAAGCGGGTAATTGCTATTCGAATTTCTTCATGGTCGGGTAATGGAACATCTATTCCATCGTCATCGATTGGGGAATCCGGTTCGCCATCTCCTGGTGTTGTTCTTTCACTGCCATTCAGCAGGTCGGAGAAGTGTTCCCTCCATAATCCCAGTATGCTCTGGACATCCGTTACAAGATTAACTCATCGGTCCCCACATGATAATGCTCCGGTCTTGAAACCTTCTGTAAATCGCCTGATCTTTTCATAAAATTTTCGAGCATTACCCATGTCGGCCAGCTTTTCAAGCTTTTCATACTCACGCATTTCGGCCTCTTTCTTTTTACGTATGCAAATGCGTCTCGCTTCCCTCTTCAGTTCTCGATATCTATCCCACCCCGAACGTGTTGTGGTTTTTCGCAACGTTGCGAGGTTGGCAGTCTGTTTTCTCTCCACTGTGGAACGACAACTTTCATCGTACCAACTGGTTTTTTGGCGATGCCGGAGACCAATTGTTTCGGCTGCAGCGGTATACAATGAGTTTGAGATGCCGTTCCACAACTCCCTTCTATCGAGATGCTGATGAGTGCTCTTAGAGAGCAGTAGTGCAAGTCGAGTAGAAAATCGTTCGGCTGATGGTTGTGATTGCAGCTTTTCGACGTCGAACCTTCCTTGTGTTTGTTGACGGGCATTCTTTGCTGCACAGAGGCGAGTGCGTATCTTTGCTGCTACTAGATAATGGTCCGAGTCAATGTTTGGTCCTCGGAGCGTACGCACGTCTAAAACACTGGAGACATGTCTTCCGTCTATCACAACGTGATCGATTTGATTGCGCGTGTTTCGATCAGGGGACAGCCATGTTGCTTGATGAATTTTCTTGTGCTGGAATCTGGTACTGAGACAACCATATTTCCCCAGCGAAGTCGATCAGCCTCAGGCCGTTTGGCGATGTTTCGTCATGGAGGCTGCATTTTCCGACTGTTGTGCCAAAGACACCTTCTTTACCCACCCTGGCGTTAAAATCGCCAAGCACGATTTTGACATCGTGGCGGGGGCAGCGCTCATAGGAACGTTCTAGGCGCTCATGGAAAGCATCTTTGGTCATATCGTCCTTCTCTTCCGTTGTGGCGTGGGCGCAAATCAGCGATATGTTGAAGAACCTCGCTTTGATGCGGATTGTGGCAAGACGTTCATCCACCGGGGTGAATGCCAGGACTTGGCGACGGAGTCTCTCTCCCACCACAAATCCAAAACCAAATTTGCGCTCCTTTATATGGCCGCTGTAGTAGATGTAACAAGGACCCACCTTCGTCCGTTCTTGTCCCGTCCATCGCAATTCTTGGATGGCGGTGATGTCGGCCTTTAGTTGTTTGAGGACATCAACCAGCTGGGCAGAGGCACCTTCCCAATTAAGGGTCCGGACATTCCAGGTGCATGCCCTCAAATCATGATCCTTAGTACGTTTGCAGGGGTCGTCATCAAACGGGGGGTTTCTCTTGTCTGTTGGCATCCCCTTGTTCTAAAACCGGAAGTCGTGAGCTGCTTGAGTCATATGTAAAAGAATCGTTCCTGGCCACTCCCAAGTGAATGGCAATCAGAAACTTTCCTCACTTGCGTGAACTTCTACATATGACCCCATCCCCCATGGCTACATAAAAATGTATGTACATATATAAAAATTTTGCGAAGTAAATAAATAAAACTGTGTATAAAACTATATTTAACAACTTTTTGAAAAATGTATGTTTTAATAAAAATTTCTATAACTCGAAGTCTCTCTAACTCGAAGTTTTTTTTGTGCATTATGATGATTCGAGTTAGAGAAGTTCCACTGTATATAAATAAAAATCAGTTGCTGTTAGTCGAGAACTACTGAACCGATTTGGCTAGTTTTAGTCTTGAAATGTTCATGGATATCTAGGGAAATAAATAATTTGTAAGTACGTATGTACATATAAATTATTTGTTGCTCGTTAATCTCGCTGAAAGTCGAGAATAGCAGAACCGATTTGGTTAATTTTAGTCTTCAAATATCCAGGGAGTACAGGGGAGGTTAAAAAGTAAACAAATATGGAAGAAATGCTAGAAAGATTGTAATAACATAATTTTATTTCAGTTGACAACATAAATAAAAAAAACATACTAAAAATATTTTGAAGGTTATCATTGTTGCTTTGTTAAGACATTTTTTTAAGTTATATTATAATTTTTTGATAATTGTATTTGATTTAAATTATGAAAATTGTAAAATTCCAAAAATGTCTTCGTTGCATAAAATTTTTTTCGCAAATAAATACTTTTCAACTCAATATCAATTAAACATTCTTTTCTTTTCAAAACTAATAATTTCACGCAAGGCAACGCTTGCGGGGTCAGCTAGTACTATATATGTATATCGCTACATACATATATTTGTTATAATAGAATTCAAAATTTTTTAGGTTCCAACCAGCCAGCCAACACGACTCTTTTCATTCATGAATCCATTGGCAATGGAAATATGGTTATACGTGCTTGCTGCATATGTTCTTGTTTCACTTACTCTATTTGTGATGGCGCGATTTTCGCCATATGAATGGAATAATCCACATCCTTACGTGAAAGAATCTGATATTGTTGAAAATCAATTCTCCGTCTCAAACAGTTTTTGGTTTATAACCGGTACGTTTCTACGACAAGGATCCGGTTTAAATCCCAAGGTAAGTGTTTCAAGTTCACAATAAGGTAATTCGAATTTTGTTATTGTTTACATTTGAATGTTGTAACTGATGATGTAAGTACACTTGAAATATACCAACATTTGTATGTCTAAATCTACAGTGATGAACAAAAGTATTGGCACAGCAAGATACTTTGTCTTTAGTACTGGTTTTTACCACTTATATAATAAGTTTCAAATACAAAAAACAATCCTTAGTTAGGGCGAGTAATTATCAATTATATTTCATTTAATTCATTTAATTATCTCTTATATTTACTTAATGGTAGTTATAAAACAAAAAAAAGTACTCATTTTAGCGAAACAAAAGTATTGGCACACTCCATACAAATATAAAGAAAACAAGAACAAAGTAGTAAATTATATAAAAAATGAATATTTTATGACCAAGCCCTTTTGCTTAATGACTGCTTCCAGCCGGTTTGGCATTGATGAAACCAATTTTTGTGTTGTTTCTGCTCCAATATTCAGGACATGCAACCCCACACAATCACCCCTCCACCGCCATGTTTAACAGTAGCAGCAATGTTCTTTTTTTGCAATTCGGTGTTAGGCTTTCTCCATACAGTTTGTCGACCATCAGATTGAAATATATTGAATTTACTCTCATCTGAGAAGAGTACACTGTCCCAAAAGTCCCTTGGCTTGCTTATGTACTCCTTCGCATAAGCTAAACGCTTCGTTTGGTTCGCTTTCGAAATGAGAGGTTTACGTCTAGCTACGCGAGAACTGTAATCAGCTTCATGCAGTGTCCTCCGGACCGTTATTGGATGGATATCTTTTCCCATCTCTTCCTTAACTTCCGCAGCGATTTGTGTGGATGATATTCTGGGGTTCTTTTTTACCTTCGTGTCTATTTGGCTACGTTCGCGATCACTTAAAGCCTTGGGCCGGCCTGTTCGTTTTTCGCTTTGCAAAGATGCAGCACCTCTGAAACGTTGAATAATACTCCGTATAGTATATCGGCTTCTGTCCATCATTTCACCAATCTCAGCTTACGATTTACCCTGATTATGCAAATATAATATTATTTTTCGCTGAGATACGTTGGTTTCACATTTTTTGCAACCCATTTTAATAAAAGTCAATCAAATTTTAACTACAAAATAAAAGCACACTGATTTTTTAAATTTGATTTCTTACAACAACACATGTGGTTGTGTATACATAACGGTACTATAAAAAAGAGTTGCCATAATTAATAAAAATTAAACGAAATAGCATAATTTTATAGAGTGTGCCAATACTTTTGTTTCGCTAAAATGAGTACTTTTTTTTGTTTTATAACTACCATTAAGTAAATATGAGAGATAATTAAATGAATTAAAGGAAATATAATTGATAATTACTCGCCCTAACTAAGGATTTTTTTTTTGTATTTAAAACTTATTACAGTGGCTCACAGCTTATTTCGTGTAAGCAACAATTTTGATAATACTGATATGAAATTAATATTTTTTGCTCTGAACTAAATGAACGAATGATGCAATTATATTGATAATTTAGTTTTAAATACAAAACATGTAAACAAATTTACGAAAGTATTCAAATTCAATATTTTATTAAACAAAAACCAAAAACACTCATAATTCATGGGTCACAGATTATTTCGTGTGATATAAAAATTCTTACTAAAAAGTAAACAAAAATAAAATTTCAATATTTTGTGGAAAAGCCTTTTTGCTCGATTACAGCTTTCATGCGGTTTTGCATTGATTCCACCAATTTTTTTGTATAATTTGGCGATATTTTACCCCACTCTTCCTTCAAAGCCGCTTTTAGAGTTTGGACGCTAGAAATGTGGCGTTTTCTAATATTAATTTCCAGAATGTGCCATACATTTTCAATAACGTTCAAATCTGGTGACTGTGCAGGTGTTTGGACGAGGTGTGGACAATTCCAAATGAGCCAAGTTTGTACAAGACCAGATTTATGTTTAGGGTCGTTGTCCTGGTAGAAGCGAAAAGTGTCACGTAAACCCAGGTCTTCTGCACTTTGAAGGAAATTTTGCTTCAGTAAGTCTAGGTACACTTCTTTATTCATAGTGGAGTCTATAAACTCCAATCTACCAACGCCTGCAGATGACATACACCCCAAACCATTACATGACCGCCACCATGTTTTACTGTTGCGCGTAAATTTTTTGTTTGGAGCTCAGTATTTGGTTTCCGCCATACGTATGCTTTACCATCTGACGCAAAAAGATTAAACTTGCTCTCATCCGCGAAAATAACCGTATTCCAAAAAGCATTGTCCTTGTTTAAATGGTCTTTTGCGAACTGTAAACGGGCTTTCTTATTTTTCTTATTTATAAAAGGCTTATTCCGTGCTGTTCGCCCATGAAAATTGGAATCCCTTAATATTCTGCGCACAGTTCTGGATGACATTTTTTGCCGAGAAACATTTCAACATCTTTGGTCACCGCTGGAGCACTTAACATTGGTACTTTTTTAATTTTTTTAAAATCCACCTCTCATCCGTTTCATTAAAAATTTTATTAGGAGCCTTTCGACCATTGTTATGCACGCGATTTTCACGAACAAAGCGCTGAATTATATATTGAACTGTAGGTGAACTTAAATCAACCATTTCAGCAATTTGTTTTTGCGTTTTTCCACTTTGAAAATGTTTAATAACTAATTCGCGTTTTTCAATTGAAGTGCGTGGACCCATGTTGATATACCGCGTAATTGCAACTGATCTGCATTGTTTTTAGAACATAAACTGCTTCTAAAGTGCCCTGGAGACGATCAAATAATTGCGTCAAACAGTGCATATGTGTTAGTGATGTTCAATCATGTGTTGCTCGCAATCGTTCAAATTAACACGTCAAACATCAGTTTAGTTTTGAGCTCGTAACGAACGGTCATCATGTCATCGTCGGATGATGAAGATCTATTATTGGCATGTGCTGCAATTCTTATGAAAAAAAATTTCTCAATTTTTGTATTATTTTATATTATTTAGTTTATTTTATTATATTTGATTTTACTTTATTTTATTTTATTATTTTAATTTATTTTATTATTTTATTTTATTTTATTTTATTTTATTTTATTTATTTATTTATTTATTTTATTTTATTTTATTTTATTTTATTTTATTTTATTTTATTTATTTATTTTATTTTTTTAATTTAATTTAATTTAATTTTATTTATTTAATTTAATTTAATTGAATTTAATTTATTTATTTTAAATTATTTATTTATTTTATTTTATTTAATTTTATTTTATTTTATTTTTTTCTTTTATTTTATTTTATTTAATTTAATTTAATTTAATTTTATTTTATTTATTTATTTTATTTTTTTTTTATTTAAATTTTTGATTTTCATCAAACAGAGCCGACAACAGGTCGGTGTAGCGTACGTGTAGCCGACGAGAGCCGACGACACCAACACACTTAAAGTGTTTGACGCAATTATTTGATCGTCTCCAAGGCACTTTAAGTATTCATAGTTCACTCTTTGATTTACCGTTAGTTTTCTGCATCCGTTATTTGCATGTATCACATGAACGAAAATCGACACACGAAATAAGCTGTGACCCATGAATTATGAGTGTTTTTGGTTTTTGTTTAATAAAATATTGAATTTTCATACTTTCGTAAATTTGTTTACATGTTTTGTATTTAAAACTAAATTATCAATATAATTGCATCATTCGTTAATTTAGTTCAGAGCAAAAAATATTAATTTCATATCAGTATTATCAAAATTGTTGCTTACACGAAATAAGCTGAGAGCGACTGTATATAAGTGGTAAAAAACAGTGCTAAAGTCAAAGTATCTTGCTGTGCCAATACTTTTGTTCATCACTGTATATGTAGTATAAATATTCAAAAACTTGAGTGGGAAGGGAATTAGGAGGGGTAACCTAACCTAACCTAGGAGGGATAGTAGGAGAATGGAGCGAACAATATGCAAGGCCTATTCACCTTTGGCATAATGTTAAAATCCTAACCCTACAAATAAAAAAACACAAGAGTCAGGAAAACGATTCCGAGCTCCAGAGATTGCTTTAAGCAAGAAAACGGCTAAGCGGCATTCCTTAAGGAAGCGATAGCTTGGGCGGGACTGTAATGAACCATCAGTTTCAAGGCCCGGCTACAAGAGGACCAGTTGCGAGGCAGTGGAGTGAAGGAGTAGATGTGACTCGCTTCGAAAAGTTGTTTTACTTCTGGCCACCAACTAATCAGTGGAAAGTGACGAAGGGGTCCAACAGAATGTGAAAGAAGATGAGCATGTATATATACCATAGCGGCTGAATGTGGTTCTTCTCAGGAGGACAATATGTTATAGTTAAAGCTGGTCGTCAGACCACTATGGTAACATATCTCATACTTATTGAGTTTCATACTCGCACCGTATACAACACTCGGGCTAGATTGGCAATGCGACCGAAAAAATATCAAAAAAATGTATAAAATATAAACACAATATTTTCAGGACCAGGCAATCTTCACACAGACGGTACATTAACTTAATGAGTTCCTTTCAGTATAACAGGTCAAAATTGTTGAAGTAACAGATTGTGCCAACGCAATTAATAGACTCTTAGTGGAAAACTTCCTTAACACCATCTGTGTAACCGGACATTGAAACAATTAATAATAAATTGACGAATTTGACTGCTCAGAGCAGCCGGCAATGCAATTTCCTTAATCTGTCCTAGACCTTTTCCTCTTCAGGGCTGTTTAAAGCAATTGACGTTAGAGAAACATCTTTGGTCTGGGGATACAACCCACAGATATGCTGATGAGCCCCAAATGAATTGCAGTCAGAACCACTGGAGATATCAGAATGAAGCTTGGCACTAATAGTACAGTGAAGGTAACATCACATGAGAACCTCAGATGAATAATTTATTTAACGAAAATATAGGTAAATCTCTGAGATATTTTATAGAAATTCAGAGAACATCTTTTTCTTCTAATAATGGGTCTCAGTGTCAATAATAGGCGAAATCAGTTCATAACTTCCACCAAGCTCCCATATACCTAACATCTGATGGGCTTTATACCGTATATCTCTTAGGATAGTCTTGGATATAATGTAGCTTTGTGGTGAAAAAATAGTGAAATCGGTTGAGGAGTTGTCATCCTTCATATACTATATACAACAGCTCTTAATCTTAATTGTTCAATATAAAGTTTTGCCAAATCATGACAATATTATGTAATATATGTGTTTTTCTTCAATTTCGTACATCTTACTTATAGGCAGTATCAACTCGTATTGTTGGTGGGATTTGGTGGTTCTTTACACTAATTATTATATCATCATATACGGCTAATTTGGCTGCATTCCTAACGGTAGAACGTATGATAACTCCAATCGAGGGCGCCTCGGATTTAGCTGAGCAAACTGATATTTCATATGGAACCTTGGAAGGAGGATCAACAATGACATTTTTTAGGGTAGCTATTTATTTCATTGCGAGATAGAATGTATTGTATAAATGTATATGTAAATAATGTATTACTCTAAAAATCTAACGATTTCAGGTAACCGAACACGAAGGCCTTGATAACGCTGATGAGAGGCAATGATGAACGCTCTTTTAAAACTGAAAGACACATATTGCCTTGTCACTAACTCTGTCTGTCCTAATTCCATTTTAAATAAACTTTTCCATCATCTGCCCTTTTTCTTTGGGTATGAATTGTCTGAAACTTTCGCTTTTAGCCAACTACATATCTTTAATATAGAATGTTAGGTTGGATCTGAACTCCTCCCAGCTTCCATTAAGCCAGGGACAGCTAGATCAGTTCACATACTTTTATTGCAGAAATTCAATGTACCATATGGGCAGTTTCTGATCTACTTCAAAATAGTTTGTGATATGCGCACAGTCCAGAATTTGAGTTATTATTTTTTTTTAAGTGAAAACTTCTTATGGCGCGTTGGGCACTTTTGTGGGTGAGCATTTTCAGTCGTTCTCGCGGCAGATGAGATTTTACACAGATATACTCCGCGTGCATTTTTATAATATATGTATACTATACGTGCTCTTTGCATTGGCATTCGTTCGTGCCCTCGAGACAGACGAGATTGAGAGTTTTTTATATTTATTTTATAAATGAATATTAAACGGAAAATTTATTTATTTAAATATTTCATTTGACTTGTGTTGCTGCTATGGTATTGTGATATATGTATTTCCCAATGCCATTATAATGGACAAACAATAATAATGGCTGCCGTTTATATTTCACCAAAACAGTCTTTACAAGCAATACGAGAGTTCTTGTATTCAAATTTATTCTAAAGCTGCTTCAGCACTATTTATGATGAAAATTAATTGAAGATTTGATCATTATCCTATGATTTTAAGTGGAGATTTCAATATATACTTTGCAGATGTCAAAAATCAAATCAATCATTAATTGAATTTTTACATGAACGTTTTGATTTAACGATGTCAAATGATCGCAATCTTAGCACAACAAAATACAAAACTACTATTGATGCAGTATTCACAAGCAATATAAATAGATTTAAATCAAAATTGTTCATTTCATACTTTAGTTACCATAGACCTATTGTTTCAGTTTTAGAATTTGATGAAAATCCTGATAATGATGATGTAAGAGTTGTTGAAATTATGGATGAGAATTGATAAATTTTGTATTTGCTATTTACTAATATTTACTCATTTAAATAAAACCACTTCCTTCGAATATAGTTTCTATATTTACATATATACTTCATGTCCATTCAGAAAGTGCCCACATTGCCTTGATAAACTTGATTTTTTATGTACAATTTCTCATGTCGCGAGCGCACCTAAAAATGCTCACCAAAAAAAGTGCCCAACGTGCCATAAGTTCAAGTTTTCACTTCTGCCTGCACTCCCGGAGTGCAACCCCACTAGGTTTTTCAAAAGAAACCTTATATTGGATCATAAACGAAGATAATTCAAGAATCAATAATTTCTTCTTATGCCTGACCTTGCTTGGTCCGTAATTAAATTTAAGTAATTAATATATCGTTATTTTTATAGGATTCAAAAATCGACACTTACCAAAAGATGTGGCAATATATGGAAGCCCGTCGTTCGTCGGTGTTTGTAAAGACTTATGAAGAAGGCATTAAACGTGTCATTGAGGGGAATTATGCCTTTCTAATGGAGTCGACCATGCTAGATTACGCCGTACAACGTGACTGTAACCTAACACAAATTGGCGGGCTACTCGATTCGAAAGGGTACGGAATTGCCACACCAAAAGGTTCAACCTGGCGTGATCCCATATCTTTGGCGATTTTGGAATTACAAGAGAAAGGAATCATACAAATATTGTATGATAAATGGTGGAAAAATACTGGTGACGTTTGCAATCGGGATGAAAAAAGTAAAGAGTCGAAAGCAAATGCATTGGGCGTAGAAAATATAGGTAAAAGTGGCATAGATAATAATTACATATAAATACTTATACTAATCATAATTCGTTCAATGAAGGCGGTGTTTTCGTAGTTTTACTATGTGGCTTAGCTTTAGCAGTTGTTGTTGCCATTTTAGAGTTTTGTTGGAACTCCAAAAAGACTTTACAGTTGACCGAAACACAAATATTGTGTTCTGAAATGGCAGAAGAGTTGAGATATGCGACACATTGTCATGAGTCCAAACAACGGCAATCCCTAAAGGGTAGCTCTGCGAAATTCCCACCGGACTCCACTTACGTGCCAGCCGATACAGGGAGTGTTATACCAAATAGGGGTGGGGTGCATTACAATTATTTTGATTAGTTATGTAAGTAAGTATAATTATTTTAAAGCATAGTAAGTCAGTAAGTTTACATATTCAAATTGTATTATAAACTTATATAATTTTATGATAACTATAAATATATTTTGAAAAACACTTTTGTCTTTTATTTATGCCTTTTCGTAAAACTGAATGCAAAATTTTGCCTTTAAAGGTGTGTTCTTGATATAAAGTGGCTTAAATATTTTGCGAAATGATCCAAAAACAGGTAAAAAAATCAAAATTAGGCTGCTGGAGATCATACGAACCGCACGACCGTTCATTTTATCTGGTGTGAATTATTGTGGACCTTTCATACTGTGAATAGGAACGAAAGGCTGTACACTTCGAAGTAGTAGACGACCTGTCGGCATAGACCTTTCTAAACGCTTTCAATCGTTTCATTAGCAGACGCAGTTCTTGTTGTGATTTAAAAAGTAATAATTGAAACTGTATTTGTTGGTGCTAATCGAATATTGATTGAGGATAGTGCAGAGTGGCAGCGTGAGTCAGTAGTCCATAGGCACCGGCACATTTTGGTATTCCATCCATTCCACTGAAAAAATTATCTTAACTAAAAAGTAATGCCGACTCATTTCCGTCGTTCGAATGTTTTATCAGCAATAACACACGTTAAGTAAGAAAAATTTTCGAAGAGGACTCTATTCGTGCAAATAAATCGTTTATGTATGAGGTCCTTCCATTCCTTCGTTAGGTTAACTTCAAAGGCTGACTCTCCGACAGCTGTCCCATTGGATGACAGCTGAAGCCAATGCATTGTGATGCCAAAAGACTGCTAGGCATCGAACGCAAAGAAGATCCAAAGAAAGAAGGATTGATCGATAAATTTGAGCACTTTGTTCTTATCGCATTATTTGTATCAAGACAAACAGAATAAATTGATTTAAACTTGATGGATTCTGTTAAGTTTGACTTTACTTAAAAAGTTATTACAACTACAACTTACTAACTCGTTCATAGCGTAACTAGGAGGGTTAAGTAGATGTAGATCGAAAATCAACGCTTACCTTCTAATTGTTAGCCACGCCCTTATTTTCAAAATGGCAACATGCTAATTCATCCGCTAGCATACCACAATAAACACTGCGCCCTGCCTAATGCTTGTTACAGTGTTTCTATTTTTTTCTCAGTTGAGGACTAAATACAATGACAAGTCATTGTTGCTCTCTTTTTACTTATAAACAAAATAGTGTAATTCTTTTCAACTGCAATCAAGTGTGTAAGCGCGTGCAGCACAAAATAAAACTCACTCTAACGGAAACGAACATGAAATACCCTGGTCCCTATTGAATATGTGTATGTATGAACGAAACAAATTTAGTCAAATTTACAAATTCACCATTAAACAAGTAAGGAAAGGCTAAGTTCGGGTGCAACCGAACATTAAATTTATTGAATTTATTGAAGAAATTTTGTTAAGATAACACACAAATTTACCTATAAATTCGGCATAAAGTTTAATAGAATAACAATTTCCTCTGAATTACATTAAATTGTCAGAGAGATTTATCCATATTTTCGGTTAAAATTTACCCTTAGACGCGGAGTTCAACATGTTCGTAACAGGGGCCTTGAAAAGTTATAGTCCGTTTTCGACAATTTTTTCTCAAGTCAAGCCAGAGATGATATGCACTATTTGTGTAAAGTTTTATTCCGCTATCTTCATTGGTTCCTTATGTATACATTATAAAGTGAAGGAATCAGATGTAATTAAAACTTGAGTTATAAGGAAAGTAGTCGTGGTTGTGAACCGATTTCATCCATTTTTCACATGTGTAATCAGGGTGTCAAGAAAGTGTTATGTACCGAATTTCATTGAAATTTGTCGAGTAGTTCTTGAGATATGGTTTTTGACCCATAAGTGGGCGATGCCACGCCCATTTTCCATTTTGTAAAAAAATCTCAGTGCAGCTTCCTTCTGCCATTTCTTCTGTAAAATTTGTGTTTCTGACGTTTCTCGTTAGTGATTTCAACCTAACCTTTGTATGGGAGGTGGGCGTGGTTATTATCCGATTTCTTTCATTTTTGGACTGTATAAGGAAACGGCTAAACGAAACGACTGCAGAAAGTTTGGTTTATATAGCTTTATTGGTTTGCGAGTTATATATAAAAAACCTATTTGAGGGCGGGGTCACGGCCACTTTTCCAAAAAAAATACATCCAAATGTGCCCCTCCTTAATACGATCCTATGTTTCAAATTTTATTTTTATAACTTTATTTATGGCTTAGTTATGACACTTTATGTGTTTCCGGTTTTCGCCATTTTGTGGGCGTGGCAGTGGTCTGATTTGCCCATTTTCGAAAGCCCTCTCACGGTCCCAAGGAACATGTGTTCCAAGTTACATTTTTCACCGAAAATATAGGTAAATCCCTCAGATATTTTTATGTAATTCATTCCCTCTGAATTTTTTTCTTGTAACAGTTTCTCTCTGTACCTGAAATGGTAAAAATCGGGTCATAACTTCCCCCAGATCCCATATACCTAATTATGGGTAATATAAAATTAAGTGAGTGTATTGCTTCGATACATTGTATCTTGGTGGTGAAAACGAGTGTAATCGGTTTAGGAATTACCTCAGTCCCCATATACTATTTATGATGATTTTCGTTATTCTTTTGAACTTTATACCGAATATATGGGTCGAATTGTGTTATCTTTATAAAATTACATCAATAAATTGCGAGAGTATAAAATGTTCGGTTACACCCGAACTTAAACCTTCCTTACTTGTTTGTAGATATTGATATGCTATTTAATACTGAAGAACATAATTTTGTTCTTTCATCAATAGTTTTCACAGCGTATTGCGACGAAAGACGTTTCAGGGCACTTTTTTACACCTTGGATCACGTTAGTTAAGTTTCGATTTCGCCCATTTTCAATACCAACCTCCTCAGAGTGCTAAGGAATATGTGTTCCAAGTTTCATTAAGATATCTCAATTTTTACTCAAGTTGTCCGTTGCACGGACAGACATTCGGATTTCAACTCCACTCGTCACCCTGATCATTTATATATATATAACCCCATATCTAACTCATTTATTTCTTGGTGACACAAACAACCGTTATGTGAACAAAACTATAATACTCTGTGCAACATGTTGCGAGAGTATAACAAGGGTGTGGCTAAACACCAGCAGATAATCGTTTATCCTGACTTAGCTACGCGTCGTCAGAGTATAATAGTTTTATACACACGGTTGCTTGTAACTTCTAAAACTCAACGAATTGGATGTACAGTTGTATGGGCTAGACCCTCTACTAAGTTTTTTGTAGGGTGGAATATGGGCGAAATCGGTTCACAACTTCGCTTACTTCCCATAAAACTCAATTTGGAATTCTTCTGATTCGTTCACTTTATAATACATATATACATTAAGAGCAAATGAAGGTAGCGGAAAAAACTTTACACAAATGTTTTATTTGAGCTGTGAGTTGTGGAAAAATTGTCAAAATCGGACCATGACTTTTCAAGGCCTCTGATATAGAACATAAAGAACTCAGTGCCTAAAAGTAATTTTTCACCGAAAATATAGGTAAATCTCTCAGATATTTTAATGTAATTCATTCCGTCTGAATTTTTTTATAACAGTTCGTCTCTGTACCAAAAATGGTTAAAATCGGGTCATAACTTCCCCCAGATCCCATATACCTAATTATAAGTAATATAAAATTAAGTGGGCGTATAGTCTTTGATATATTGTATCTTGGTGGTGAAAACGAGTGAAATCGGTTTAGGAATTAGCTCAGTTCCCATATACTATATATGACGATTTTCGTTATTCTATTAAACTTTATGCCGAATATATGGGTCGAATTGTGTTATCTTTATTCTACATCAATAAATTGCGAGAGTAAAAAATGTTCGGTTGCACCCGAACTTAGCCTTTCCTTACTTGTTTTCAAATATTTTCAAAAAGGCAACACAATAAACACTGTTTCAACCTAATGCTTATGTTGTTAGCATGCTTCTATTTTTTTCTTAGTTTAGCATTAAATACATTGACAAGTCATTGTTGCTCTCTTTTCACTTGTAAACAAATTTGTGTAATTCTTTTCAACTCTAATCAAGCGCAAAAGCGCGTGCAGCACGAAATATGTTCGGACGGAAACGAACAAATTACGAACATAAAGCTTTCTAGTAAATTCTTTTCAATGTACGTGTTTGTAAGAAACAAAAAAAAATTAGTCATGTTTACGAACTCACCATTAAGAAAAAAAGGTACATCAATTACTTTTGCAAAACGTTAAAAATTGCACACAGTATGACTGCTTTGTTCACCAATCCATATATTCCGCGAAATCAGGGGAATACAGTGAGAAGAAGCATCCGTGTTAAATTTTGTTTTAAGCGATCGTGGTCCGCATCCTAATAATTTATACTCTTTGGCTATATTAACCAAACCAAACCCAAGGTAAACATAGTAAACAACAAAAGATCAAGAAATTCCAAATGGAAATGCCTTCGTTAAGTTGGTTGATACATATCTTTTCACCAGTTTGTGGGATATTAAACCTATGTTTGGTAGGATGAGAGCAACATATGTACGTTTCTGTTACTTTGCCAGAACCAAGTTTTATAGCGTAATTTGTGACCTAGATAATGTTCGTGTTCCGCATGTTCTCATCTGCAATACCAAGTGTGGCAAAAACTACAAGTATTGTTTATTAGACGATGACAGTTCAAGGTCACAAGACGTGATTTATATCGATACCAGTTAACTAACACCACCTTGTCCTTCTCAAAACTGTGTTTTGAAAGTCGGTGACAAAGATTTGTCGGAAATGGCTGAACCGATTAGTATTAAGTAACTACATTTTCTAGTACTTAATTGAAGTTCTTTATATTATTGATAATTTTTTTATACACAATTTAAGGCCAAAATGATGGTAAAAAATCGATTTAGTATTACTACGATTAATTACAAGAGTTTTTATACATAACTTTAACGAAATCCGTTAGATTTTTTTCATTTCAGTTGAACCACTTCAGAGATATAATGGTCACCGCGAAACGCCTTTTTTGGGAGGCATTCCTGGAGTTCTGCTATAGCATCTACAAAAACTGTTAATGTTTTAAATATAAAACTGACTAAAAAACTCTTCAAAGTTACTTTAATAACTATGTATAGATTCTTAGAATAACAAATTTAAAAATTTTCTCAGGACAATGTTTGAAAAATCTAACAGACTCAAACCGCAGTGGTTTTGCGCATTTATTTATAACATGGTATGTGTTTGAAATAAAAATCGAATTATTTTATCGTTTTGAAATTGTTTTAAGCCTGAAACGTAAATTTTCACAGCATAGTTAAGTCAAGTTTTTCATTTTCAGCACTTCCTTATTTTCAAATAGGCAACGTACGACAAAAAAGACTGTTTCACCCTAATGCTTATGTTGCTACCGTGTTTCGATGTTTTTATAATTTTGTGCAGATTTCCATGAATTACATTCACAGTTCATTGTTGTATTCTATTCAGTTGTAAAGAATTTAGTGTAATTATTGCAACTGTGGTCAAGCGTACCAGCGCGTGCAGCATGAACAAATAAACCACGCTCAGTCGAAAGCAAATTCTCGAGAGTGCGTGTAAGAAATGTGACATATTATTACAAATTGAATAAGTTCAAACAAGTACATACATAGGTCTAATGCGCTCAATACCAGCTGCTCGCTTCCTAGTTGCAAAAAGACGCAAGGACACGTGAGTAACATAGTTGCGAGTTTTAGCACGATCCCAGCAACCGAAGTTCTAATGGCTTAATAATAGTACAAATTCATTTAAAGCACGAAGCGCTCTTAAGGTGAACCATACAATGATTTTTGAACCACACGTAGATTTTAACCCCAGTGATGAGGAGAGAGTCCTCAACTTTTATGATGATTACTGAAAGAGATTCAGCCGTTGAGTCCTAAGGGCATCTTCAGTACAACAGCCTCCTTGGCATAATATTTCCAAATGTGTTGAGAATGATCGATTTTTCCGGACCCCAAAATGTAGTCGCCTTTAGTACGCAATTCATCCAGCTACTTGGCTGTCTTCAGACAAAACTTGAAGTACTTTAAAAGCTGTACCTCAGTATTTCTTACAACTCTATTATAACTATTTCACATATCTTCCGCATTCCTTGGCAGATGCCAGTCTAGTGTGACAGTCAGTGTATGTTGCCGCCTACATATGGCTGACTTGTTCGTGTTGCACGCGTCATTATACGCTTGACCACAGTCGAAAAGAATTAGTCTATTATTGTGCACAATTTGGTATAAGGTAACAATACCATAATTAGGATGAAACAATATTTACGCTAATGCGTTGAAGTTTGAATGCGCACGCTGACTTACCGAAAATAGGGGAGGGGCTTAAGCAAAAGAAAGCAATCGTACAACCCGAAGCTATGAGATACCATAAATTGTTAAGCGCATTATTTAGGATTTATATTTTTTTAATTCAACGATGCGAAACGATTATTGTATATAATTGGAATTATTAGCTGGCTGTCTATATAGACATAATAACGGGTGATTTTTTTGAGGTTAGGATTTTCATGCATTAGTATTTGACAGATCACGTGGGATTTCAGACATGGTGTCAAAGAGAAAGATGCTCAGTATGCTTTGACATTTCATCATGAATAGACTTACTAACGAGCAACGCTTGCAAATCATTGAATTTTATTACCAAAATCAGTGTTCGGTTCGAAATGTGTTTATCGACAAATTTTGTTCAGCGATGAGGCTCATTTCTGGTTGAATGGCTACGTAAATAAGCAAAATTGCCGCATTTGGGGTGAAGAGCAACCAGAAGCCGTTCAAGAACTGCCCATGCATCCCGAAAAATGCACTGTTTGGTGTGGTTTGTACGCTGGTGGAATCATTGGACCGTATTTTTTCAAAGATGCTGTTGGACGCAACGTTACGGTGAATGGCGATCGCTATCGTTCGATGCTAACAAACTTTTTGTTGCCAAAAATGGAAGAACTGAACTTGGTTGACATGTGGTTTCAACAAGATGGCGCTACATGCCACACAGCTCGCGATTCTATGGCCATTTTGAGGGAAAACTTCGGAGAACAATTCATCTCAAGAAATGGACCCGTAAGTTGGCCACCAAGATCATGCGATTTAACGCCTTTAGACTATTTTTTGTGGGGCTACGTCAAGTCTAAAGTCTACAGAAATAAGCCAGCAACTATTCCAGCTTTGGAAGACAACATTTCCGAAGAAATTCGGGCTATTCCGGCCGAAATGCTCGAAAAAGTTGCCCAAAATTGGACTTTCCGAATGGACCACCTAAGACGCAGCCGCGGTCAACATTTAAATGAAATTATCTTCAAAAAGTAAATGTCATGAACCAATCTAACGTTTCAAATAAAGAACCGATGAGATTTTGCAAATTTTATGCGTTTTTTTTTTTTTAAAAGTTATCAAGCTCTTAAAAAATCACCCTTTATAATGGTCATCAAATAATAATGTATAGTATGATTGTAAAAATGCTAGAATTTATATTTTATATTCCTGTTGTTATCTGCCGCCCAGTACCTGAAAAGTGGACAGAATCTGTATCAGGGATAGAAGATGAACCCTCTGCGAGGACTTTCAAAAAAGATGAAATATGACAAGTGCTCTGGGAGAGTGAATATGGGCTAGATTTTGATGATGGTAATAGTCTGAGTTAGATTATGATGTAAACATGGAAGATATTTGGTCTTATCTGGCTGATATTTTATATACATTTATAATAAATATTTTATGATGACATTATATATATATATATATTAGGGTGTCCCTTAAATTTCGAAGTGTTTAATTTTTTATGCATACCTTCTTAAAAGTTTTGTTTTAGCATAATACTATTTAAAAAAAAATATCAGCTCGTTTTATCAACGATAACCCGTGCCGACTTGCGATTGAAACTTGTTCATACAAGAACCGCGCAACTGAGTGCTGCAACCTGTTGCAATTGCCATTTCGTATTTATGTTTCAGGTCATTAGAGTGCAATTGTTTAATGCATAAAGATGTGGGATAAATGATAAACAAAATATTTTCCTTATCGGTTTGCCTAGCCATCAAATTAGTGGTGCAAAATTTCCATCAATCAAGTTCTCGTTGTATTGTTTTATAATATTCGAGAAGTAAAATTGACTGTCAGTGAAAGTGCAAATTTAGTGATTAGGGAGTGTATCATATATTGGGAAAAGGCAAGAATTCCCACAAACGCATTTCCCAACTGCGTAAAGAAACTAATAGACTTTTGATATGATAAGAATAGAGGAAGACAAACTATTTCTGATGAAACAACGGGAGCCAGGTCGACCAGGACGTCTTGGTGGTGTGGACAGAAAGTTAGCGGATAAAGAAGAAAGAGCTAAACAAAGACAGATAGGAGAAGAGGAAAGAAATGTCAGACATAGGGAGTTATTGGCAGTCCCATCAACTTCAACAGCCATTGGATCGATGTCAACTCAGCATAAGAGACTCTGTTTACATTCTTCATGCAGTCGTAGAGGCACTTGGTCTAAGTAGCGATGATTTCACCATCAACAAGTCCTCAATTCAGCGAATTCGTACTCAGACTAGAAAATCCAGAGCAGAAGCAATAAAAGCTGACTTTCAGAACAATATACCTGATGTAGTAACAGTTCATTGGGATGGGAAACTTTTACCTGGGTTGGACGTGCGAAGTTCAAAAGAAGAACGTTTACCAATTATTGCTTCATTTGACAATAGCTTCTCGCAGTACCAAAACTAGACAGTTCTTCTGGTAAGGATCAAGCCAATGCCGTTTCAATCGCCCTCTCCGATTGGAATCTTATTGAAAAAGTACAGATAGGTATGCTGCGATACAACTGCTTCTAATACCGGCCGTTTCAGTGGAGCTTGTGTTCTTCTAGAGCAGATTTTAGAGAGAGAGTTGCTGCTATTTGCTTGTCGCCATCATATTTATGAGCTCGTCCTAAAATCTGTCTTTGAAATCAAACTGAAATAAGTAACTAATAGTCCTGACATTCCCTTCTTCAAAAAGTTTAGAGACAATTGGAAAAACACCGATTCTAATAATATTGAACTCTGCCTTGATTTCATACAGAATTATACTGCTGAGACTGATATTACATCTTTGTTGATGTATTATAAGGCAGAACTAGACAAATCTTTTGTAAGAGATGACTATCGGGAATTGGTAGAGCTATGTGTAGTATTTTTGGGAGGAGATAAAGAACGTAAAATAAAAATCAGACCTCCTGGAGCTATGCACCAGGCAAGATGGATGTCAAGAGCAATATATTCATTGAAAATATGTTTACTGCAGTCTCAACTTCGTATGAACGCTAATGATAAAAAGGCTCTGCAAGATGCTTGTTTGTTTATTGTAACATTGTATGTTAAACCATGGCTTCAATGCTCGGTGGCGACTAAAGCACCAAACCAAGATTTGTGCTTTTTGAAAGCATTGAAAGCATATGAAAAAGTTGATGCAGCTATATCTAAAGCTTCCATAAGCAAGTTTAGTCAGCATTTATGGTACCTTTGTGAAGAAACTGTTAGTTTATCACTTTTTGATAATAAAATTGATAATGAGACTAAAAGGACAATTATTGCCAACTTAAACAGAGAGGAAAGTCCGAATATTGGAAAACGCTAGATTCCATCGACGCTATAAATGTCTAATACGTTGTTTGGTAAGTCTAATTTTTATAGATCTTATGTATATTATTTTTGTTATTTAAAATTTAATATATTTTTGTTTTGTTTCAGATAAAACTCTGGATGATTTTGTTTCTATGCGGAGCATAATTTTTTTTTTCAAGATTTCAAATAGATGCAAGCTTTTTTCCACGTCGATATATCTGCTTGGGAAGGTAATGCTGCCTTTCAGGATGCTTTACGAAAAGTAAGCCAGTTAAAAGTCGTAAATGACACTGCTGAAAGGGCCGTTAAATTAATGCAAGACTTTAACGGGCTAATCACAGCCGAAGAAGAGCAAAAATAATTTTTATTACGATGTGTCCAAGAACATAGGCACTTATATCCAGATTGTAAAAAAAATACTCTAAAAAGAAGTTATCCTGCCTAATTTTAAGGTTCTTTTAATAAATATTCGTCTAACCTAACCACTTTTTTCATTTAACAGCGTTTTAATCAATTTTACAGTAACACAAATAATAGATAGGCTATATCTCAGAATAATGGCTATATACTAAGGCAAAGAAAACTTTGGGGGGTTGGTCGGCACGAGTTGCACTCGTCGTAGAAAGATAAAAATTTATATTTGAGTATATATTTACATTGATAAAAAATATATAGGGTATGCGTTTTGAATTTCAAAAAAAAAAATTTTTTTCGTCATATAAGGGACACCCTAATATATATATATTTTAATATTTCTTTTATACATTTTGTATATATTTTATACTAGCCTGTGGGGTCAGGCTTTGCCCTGCGTGAAATTATTTGTTTTGAAAAGGAAAGAAAGTTGAATTTAGTTTGTATTGAAAAGCATTTATTTGCGATTTTTCTACATTTTTTTTCCAATGTAACGCAGCTCGATAAACAACATTTTTTGTTTTCTGTTCGGGAGCGTAAATATACAGAGAAGATGGTTTTTCAACTCGTGAACACTCCACATATAGCTGACCGTATGAAAAACATGGCATTTCCAGATTTATGCCACACATTTCCAGAGCGAATGTCTGTGTGACTTGTTGATTGACATCGCAAATGCAAGTTTCAGTGGAAACTAATACGTTTGAACTGAAATGGCAAATCGTTGGAACTCAGACGAATTGGTGGAATCAAGCATTCTGCCCCTCGTAAGTCCATTTCAAAATTCTTGCAACTATCACATTATTCGATAGCTGCGTCACAATCAGGGTTTAATTACACAGTTTCGACATAATTACATAATAATGACGAATCCAACTTTAAGATGTAAATGATGCGGCGGCATGTCAAGCAAATCCAAAAAATTTAGAAATTCAACACACAAATCTCACTTGAGACATTCAATTCATCCACCGTTGTTGATTTTGGAATAACAGGAAGTATTTGTCGAAAATCGCCAGCTAACGGTATCATTGTGCAACCAAAGCGACGATTATTATTCCACAGATCTTTCATTGTTCTGTCTAGAGAATTGTACTTATCTCATACTATCAGTTTACAATTCTTCAACACTTTTGCCATAGCTTGCCTTGCAAACAGGTGTTACATTGATTTGCATGTTTAACGGAAGCTTCAGTGCGGAATGTGCCGTTCTTCCAACTTCTAGTAACGTTGCAGCAATTCCAGTAGATGCGAGAGCCAACGCAATGCCATTTTGAAATCGTATTGTTGCCAAAATCAATATTATCTGTTCCGCCGTTGTTGTCAACTTAAATATAATTCTTTTAATATTATCTTTCGAGCAAATTTTCAATATTTGTTTACTTTTGTACTTCCACGTATATTTCAATACTAAAACAAATAGGGAAAGGCTAAGTTTGGGTGCAACAGAACATTTTATACTCTCGCAATTTATTGCTATAGTTTTATTAAGATATCACACAATTTGACCCATATATTCGGCATAAAGTCCAATATAATAACGAAAATCATCATTATATTAGTTATCACAAAAACGGTACTCACGGACTTTTTTTAGATCATAAAAAAAGAAATAATTCTTTCATACATAACTTTTGTGTATCTTGAACCGCTTTGGTAGCGCAAGGAACGGAAGACCTCAAAGATAAATAATTTCCTACGTTTTTTACACATTTACCACTGTTTCTTCGCTCTATCGCTATTGGTCGCAGCGTGATGCTATATAGCCTATAGCCTTCCTCGATAAATGGACTATCCAACACAAAAAGAATTATTTAATTCGAACCAGTAGTTTCGGAGATTAGCGCGTTCAAACAAACAAACAAACAAACTCTTCAGCTTTATAATATTAGTATAGATTAATAAAGCGGAATGATTTGTATCTATGTTTGTAATGAATAAACTCAAAAACTCCTGTGTCGACTTCAAAAATTCTTTCACCATTGGAAAGCTACATTCACCCCCAGTAACATAGGCTATATTTATTGCTATAATCTCAACTTTCTGGAAATAGTTCCCATGTGAGGGCAACAAAAAGACTCCGTGATGGAGAATCTTAACCTGAAACTGAAAATCGTCTTGCAAGTCATTTTCTTCGTTTCGCAATCGCGTGCCAGAGAGTCGAGTAACGAGTGCTCGCAGCTGCTTGCGTGTGTAGGGGCTTGAAGAAAAAAATGTTAGAAATATACAAGCTCACAATAGGTAGTCGAACTCTGTGCGTTCCCAACGCCTTCAAAATCAGAGAGAAAGACAATGGTCATCAAAGCCTAGAGGTCATAATCAAATTTTAGCTCATTGCAAATAAAATATAATTTGATGTTCGAATTTTCCTCATTTTTTTTTAACCCACGCAAGAAACTGCAAAGTACAAACATATGTATCGGAGAGTACGTAAAAGAGAGTGCGTAAAACTTTTGAAATGTTTGATTAAGCCCGTGCGAAGCCCGAGTGGTCTGCTAGTTGAATATAAAAACACAGAACCGACATTGACTAAACAGCCAAAAACCGTTATTCTAATGTTCTTTGGAGAAATAAAAATGTAACTTTGGAGAAATCTTCATTGCAAAGGATCGTTTTTGGTATAAGGGACTGGAAAATTTTGAAAATAGTTATTTTCAGCAACAGCTTAAGAAAAATATGTAATTTGAAGCTTGATCGTTGCAATAATGTAATCTGAAGTAAAATATAATTTATGTTCTTCTATAATAATGTGTTTATTTAAGTGTACAGCCGGCGGCAACTGCATTATCTTAGAGTCCTCATCATTCTTTATGGTCTTGAACAAACGTTTTTCTTCAACTTCATATAAATGTATGTAGCATTGACTCAGGACTGAGGTGGATAAGTTCGTTGTATACAAAGGAGTTCCCAGACATATGCTAACTTTTTCAAAAAATGTGAGAAAAAAAAATTTGAAAAGTACATTCCAGTCGCCAAGAAGAGCAAAAATAAACTTACAAATACAAATGTCACTTAAAAAAAGAATATTTAGGACATATACTGTTCGCTCAAGTAGTAAAGCCAAACACAAATATGGTATCAGTAATAAAAAACTTAAATTAACAACAAGCAACAAACAAATAAAATACTTTCTTGGTATGGCCGGGTTGTATATAAGGTTCAGGAAAAGATATCAATCCCAGTTTTTAAAGATTGATTATGATGGACTATTTAACATCAACTGCTGTAGAATGCAATTGAGGTACTAACTAATTTAGTATGAACTTATGCTATAGGTCATGTAAATTTCTATTAAGATCTAGCTATTGGAATCGTTTATATTCAACATTACATTTAATTTATTTATTAGATACTTGCTGATCAACCACCGCCGAATTAATAGATTGTGGATATGCGACGGCAAGAAAGACATTTAATTACCATATGTCGTCAGTTATGTGATTTGCTCACCGACTTTCAGCACAAAAATACCAAAAAAATATGCCATATTATTACATTTTTTTAAATATATACAAACATATATTTCGTTCAATTCAGCATATCAAAGAAACATATTTATGAAATACTTTGTGAAATTTGTATTTAAAAATTCCGAAAACTCAGCCGTTGACACCTCAAGAAAATATTATTTTCACAAATTTTTAACAAAACCAGTAAGGAAGCGCTAAGTTCGGGTGTAACCGAACATTTTATACTCTCGCAATTTATTTATTTAACTTTATTTATATTATATAAAACACAATTTAACCCACATATGCGTCGTATATATTGTATAAAGTCCATCGAAAGTTGGAAACCCTAATATTTGGTTAGAAGCACCAAGGTCCTCATGATCGATATATGGGGCCTTGAAAACCTATGGTCCGATTTCGGCGATTTTTAGAATGGGGCTGCCACGCTACAAAGGTAGTATTTGTGCAAAGTTCTGCATCGATATCTTCACTAGTCCTTACTTTATATATTGTAAAGCAAACGATTCAGATCGTCTTCAATGTTCTGGTAATTAGGAAGTAGGCGTGGTTGTGAAGAGATTTGGCCTATTTTCACAACATATCATTGGGATGTAAGGAAACTATTACAAACCAAGTTTCATTGAAATCGGTCGAGTAGTTCCTGAGATATGGTTTTTGACCCATAAGTGGGCGATGCCCATTTTTCATTTTGTAAAAAAATCTGAGTGCAGCTTCCATCTGCCATTTCTTATGTGAAATTTGGTGTTTCTGGCGTTTCTCGTTACTGAGTTAACTCACTTTTGGTAATTTTCAACCTAACCTTTGTTTGGGAGGTGGGTGTGGTTGTTATCCGATTTCAACTAATTTCATGGTGTGTGGTGGGGAACGTAAGAGAACCGACTTCAGAAAGTTTGGTTTATATAGCTTTATTGGTTTGCGAGATATATACAAATAACCGATATATGCCCCTTCATAGTGCGATGCTTTTTCCAAATTTTACCTTTATAACTTTGTTTATGGCTTAGTTATGACACTTTAAGTGTTTGCGCCATTTTGTGGGCGTGGCAGTGGTCCGATTTTGTCAATTGCCAGCAACCCTCTCACGATCCCAAGGAACATGTGTTCCAAGTTTCATCAAGATATCTAAATTTTTACTCAAGTTATCCGTTGCACGGACGGACGGACAGACAGACATTCGGATTTTGACTCGTCTCGTCACCCTGATCATTTTGATATATATAACCCTATATCTGAAAATCGGACCACTGTCACGCCCACAAAATGGCGAAAACCGAAAACACATAAAGTGCCATAACTAAACCATAAATAAAGCTATGGAAATAAAATTTGGTATGAAGGGGCATATTTGGATGTAATTTTTTTGGGGAAGTGGGCGTGGCATATCTCGCAAAAGAATAGAGCTATATAAGTCAAACTTTCTGTAGTCGTTTTTTTAGCCACTTCCTAATACAGTCCAAAAGTGAAAGAAATCGGATCATAACCACGCCCACCTCCCATACAAAAGTTAGGTTGAAAATTACTAAAAGTGGTTTAACTCACTAACGAAAAACGTCAGAAACACTAAATTTCACATAAGAAATGGCAGATGAAAGCTGCATTCAGATTTTTTTACAAAATGGATTTCAAAACCGATTTCAATGAAACTTGGTTTGTAATAGTTTCCTTTCATCCCAATGATATGTTGTGAAAATAGGCCAAATCGCTTCACAACCATGCCTACTTCCTATATACCAGAACTTTGAAGACAATCTGAATCGTTTACTTTACAATATATAAAGTAAGTACTAGTGAAGATATCGATGCAGAATTTTGCACAAATACTATGTTAATAGTGTGGCAGCCCCATTCTAAAAATCGCCGAAATCGGACCAATGGTTTCTAAGGCCCCATATATCGAACACGAGGACCTCGGTGCTTCTAACCTAATATTATGGTTTCCAACTTTCAATGGACTTTATACAATATATGTTATGACGAATATGTGGGTCAAATTGTGTATTATATAATATAAATAAAGTTAAATAAATAAATTGCGAGAGTATAAAATGTTCGGTTACACCCGAACTTAGCCCTTCCTTACTTGTTTTTGATAATATTTTTAACAGGACAAAAAAATATCTGTAATAAGACAAAAAAAAAAACATTTCGAAATTTGATATTTACCGAAAACGGTGACGAGACGAGCGAAAATCCGAATATCTGTCTTTCCGTCCGTCCGTGCAACGGATAACAAAGTTGCTATAGAGAGTATTATAGTTTTGTTCACATAACGGTTGTTTGTAAGTCATAAAACTGAACGAGTTAGATATAGGGTTATATATATCCAAATGATCAGGATGGCGAGCCGAGTTAAAATCCGTCTGTCCGTTTGTCCGTACATACGATAACTTAAGTAAAACTTAAACTTCAGGAATTAACCCGTGTTTCATATACTATATATAATGATTTTTGTTTTCTAGTGGACGTTGCGCTGAATATATGGGTCGAATTACATGTAATTTTAAAGCGTTTTATTTTCTCAAAGAATTTTTGCATTTATTCTGCCATGTACTCTGGTTTTCAAATTATGAGTGAGAGTTGACCAGCATAATGGGGTGACATTTTTTTGTTCTTTTATCAAGTAAAAAATTTAACACATTCAAAGAGGTAATGCAGCATGTGTATAATGTTGAAATATAAAGAAGCAGCATTCGAAAAAAGAAAAGAAAACGCGCTTAATAACATTAAACAAATAAATTTCTATGGTATAAAATGTTCGGTCACACCCGAACTTTTTTTTTTCAATATTTGTTTATTTATTGAATCTGCTCTTTGGAGCCTAACAATAAGTTATTAAATCTTAATTCTAATTAAAACTAGACAAGTTCAACCAAGTGATTGAGTTGTTTTGGTGAAACGTTGCTCATCAGTGTGCTCTTCTTTTTAGACGTGATTGATTGCAAGAATGTACTAAAGCGTTAGCCAATGGGTGTGGATGATCTCGGAGTTTGGATAAATATTTGTGCCTGCTGTTCTCTACTTCTTTCTTTACCATGAGAATACCAAGATCTTTATGGATATTTTCATTACGCATGTACCATGGTGAGCATGTGATTGTTCTAAGCATTTTTGATTGAAATCTCTGAATTATATCGATATTGGTTGCATAGGTCGTACCCCACAGTTGAATGCCGTACATCCAAATCGGTTTTATAATCGCGTTATATAACAGAACTTTGTTGTCTAGGCTAAGTTTTGATTTTTTGTTTAGAAGCCAATTTAAATTTGCAGCTCTTATCTTCATGCTGGTTATTTTGCTCGATATGTGTTTTCTCCATGTGAACCTTCTATCTAAGTGAATACCAAGATATGTTACTTCAGTCGCTTGGGGCACTAAAATATTGTTCATTTTAACTGACGGGCACGTTTTTTGGTCTTAGGGAAAATGTAACATGCTTGCACTTTTGTTCATTTACATTTATACGCCAGTTGGTTAGCCATTCTTCGACAAAAATCAAATGATCTTCTAATACTCTTGATGCTATAATTGGGCATTTGTTTCGGCTCACTAAAGCTGTGTCATCCGCAAAAGTTGATGTCAAAACATTACTAGCTGTTGGAAGGTCAGCTGTATATATTATGTATAGAGTTGGCCCTAAAACACTGCCCTGAGGTACACCAGCTCTTATTGGTCGTTCTTCAGATATGAAGTCTCCTACTTTGACAGTAAACTTTCTATTTTTTAAATAAGACTCCAAGGTTTATGCATTTCGATAGGTAAGCTTTTTTTAATCTTATATAAAAGCCCGTCATGCCACACTTTATCGAACGCCAGAGCCACATCTAGAAATATAGCAGAACAGTACTCTCTATACTCGAACGCCCTTCTGATTTCGTTAGTAATTCTATGTACTTGTTCTACAGTGCCATGTTTTGCACGAAAACCGAATTGGTGCGTTGGTTACATTATTTTCATGGAGGAAAGGAGACATCTTTGATAGTAACACTTTTTCAAATATTTTAGAAAGACAGGGTAGAAGACTGGTTGGTCTGTATGAAGACGGCTGTCTCAAGTCTTTACCTGGTTTGTCTATCATGATGATCTGCGACTTTTTCCATGAAATTGGGTAGTACCCGAAACTGAAAATAGCGTTAAAGAGCAAGGAGAGCACTGTTAAAGCAATATTTTGTAACTCAATTAGCATTTTTGGAGTAATTTTATCGTGTCCTGCCGACTTTTTTGGATTCAGCTCTTTTATGATTTTAATAATTTCAGAAGATGACGTTTGAATAGACCCAAGCGACTCGTGAGCGCTATTGGAGATGATTGGCAGCTTAAAGCTGTTCTTTGGGCAATTAGGTTGAAATACCTTTTCTAGGTGATTTGCAAAACAATTTGCCTTATCCTCGTCGCTTCGTGCTCATTTTCCACCCAAGCCTCTTATAGGCAAGTTGGAGTCGACTGGAGGCTTCATTGACTTTTGGGCTTTCCAAAGAGAATTTCGTTTGTTTGAGTTTGGACACAGTTTCTTTATATAATTGTGAGTGTGGTATTCTTCCTCACGTTTAAGCGCTGTTTTTAGTTTTCGTACAGCATATTTTGGTTGAAGCTGAGTAGAAGGGGAGCGATTTAACTGCCATTCACGTCTAGCGCGCCTTTTTTCATTTACAAGCTTTTCTATTTCATTATTAGTGTTTTTTCTTCGGCTAATTGGTTTCTTATTTCTGTTTGGTGTTGCTATGACAGCTGCATTTGATATTACATCATTAAATTTTCTTATGCTTTCATCAATATCTCTTTCTGTATCTATTTTTAAATCAATATTAATGTGGCTACTCACATATTTTTTATATTTT
The DNA here is from genome assembly GCF_028554725.1 of Zeugodacus cucurbitae. NCBI lineage: Eukaryota > Metazoa > Arthropoda > Insecta > Diptera > Tephritidae > Zeugodacus > Zeugodacus cucurbitae. The sequence continues at coordinate 29,003,240 of NC_071672.1, read as the reverse complement.
AACCAGTTCGTTTTGTGAGATGTTAGACCCACTTTTGGCTCAACGAATATGGGTTGTTCACACAACTTTATTAGTACAGGTGAATGGTCAGAAGATAAGTCTGTACATGTATCAACTGTCACAAGCGATCTATCTATATTTTTGATTACAGCGAAATCAATTAAATCTGGTAGTTTGTTGCGATAACTGGGCCAGTATGTGGGCTTGCCAGGAGATATTATATCAATGTTATTGTGGTTCATAATGGTTTGGTACAGCTGGCGTCCTTTCGGATTAATAAGACGTGAACCCCAGTACATGTGTTTTGCATTATAATCTCCACCTGCTAGAAATCTTTGACCTAGCGTTCCAAAAAAGTCTTTAAATTCGCTATCTGTAATTTTAAAACGAGGTGGGCAGTATATAGCCGTTAGATTTAAATCACAATTCCGATTTTTTAAGGATATTGTTGTAGCTTGTAGCTGCGCTGTAGCATGTGGTTTTAAAGCATGGTGGTTTAGCCGATTTCTAACCAATACTGCTGTTCCACCGTACGCCTTTCCATCTGGATGATTTGTAACATGAAGTCTATATCCCGCTATAAAGAAATTGTTTTTATTTATAAGTGACAACTTCGATTTCAAATCTTTATAAACAGGACAACCCCTATAATTGGCAGTGTGACTTCCTCCACAATTGCTGCATTTTTTGTTTAAATCCTCTTTCTTAAGGATACATTTTGAAGTGGGATGTAAATCACCACATACCACACAAACACTGCGTAGAGTGCAATATGATTTGGTATGTCCATACTCTTGGCAGTTGGTGCATTGTACCGGACCGTTTCTTTTATGTGGTTCTTCTACGGTTACTCTAGGGTGCAGCAAATATTTTAAATTATATATTGGATGCACTTCGTTCTTTTTAAGCTGGTTAGAATTCGGCATCAATTCAATTCTAAACATGGGTTGCGGTACTTTATTTCTATTAAAGATGTTTACGACAATTTTAACTACAAAGCCACATTCTTCAAGAGCTTCTTTGATTTCACTAGAGTCTACTGAAGACTCTATACCTTTAATTACTACTTACCTCAGTGTAAGTCTGTATTTTCGTTTCATCACCTTTTTTTAAAGGCACTATGTGAAAGTTTTTTGTACCAACAATTTCGCTTAATTTAGCAACAAGAGTATTTGAGCTACGCTCGCGCAAATATATTGGGGGCGGTTTGGCATAAGCGACTGTGGTGGTACCCTTCGCATTATCATCAGAACCATTGCTTAGTAAGGCAAATCTGTTGCCATTTAAAATTTCAGGCTTATTCTTGATTGGCGTGCCGCCTTGAAGCTTTTAGGATTGACCGCTGACCTCAATGCCAATCTGTACAGATGGACCCTTTTTGATTTGTACATTCTCACCTTGCGTTATGCTTTTCTTCGCTGTTTGCTCGCTTGCAGGTACCTGCTTTGGTGCGTTCATGTTTGTTGCTGGCCGTTGTTGACTGTCATTCTCTGCTGCTTTTGTTGTTTCTAAGCTCTGCTTCGGGTGTTGCTCTGTTGATCGCTGTGATGACTCATCCTTCTCGCCTTTGCCTTGTTTGTTGGTAGGAGCTGGTTTAGCAGGCTCGACAAAGCTTAAGTAGGCATTGAGAGAATGCCTACGGCCCTGTTGGTGAGGCTGCGCAGCGCTCATGTTATTGTTTATTTTGCTCACTTATAGTTTGTTATTTATTATTTGTTTATTGTTTGCACACTTTTATTTTTGTTTTTTTTTTTTATTATTTTGTTTTGCTTGACACTTTCGGCGTTATTGGCTAAAGCTTAGCTTAATGAACTTTATAAATTGTTTTGTATATTGTGTATTTTCTTTTTGCTTTAGATAATTATCACGGAGCGCATGAAAAACACGTCCGTATAGTTTGAAATCTCTTCACCACCCGAACTTAGCCCTTCCTTCCTTGTATTTATTTCTGTTTCTCCATTGTTTTGACAAAGTTGTGGAATTAGTTTACAATACCAAGGCACCGATTATAATGAGTGGAATGTAACAGCCCTATTCTGGAAAAACCTCATAACTGAGTTGAGAAGAAAATTTAGAGAGATTTCTTGTGAGGCATATTTTGTTTGTCATAAGAAAAAAGCTTAAAAAAGTCACCACGTGAGGTGAAAAGCATTTTGCTGTCAAAGCTGTTTTTATAAAAATAAAGAAATACAAATTTGAAATGGATAACCAAGAAATGTAAGTATTTTTCAAATTCTATAATTTAAATATAAATGTAATGATTTCGATTACTTTTAGGCGTACAAAAATTGAAAGAACAACTCAGGAGCAACTGCAACATTACATTATGTTTTGCAAGCAGCATCCTGAGTTGCAACGGGTGATGCTAACTCCGACCAACCCTCAAGGGCTTCAAATGCTTTGGTCGGGTTAGCAGATACATTGAATACTCTAAGGCGTCCGACGCGTACACCAGCCAAGTGGAGGGGGGAAAGTACACAAATGTTTGTTTAAACATATTTTTCTTGTATATAGGCTTTAATGCATTGGAAACATCAATTGCGTTCGCGTGCGCGAAAAATTAAGGCGCATGCGCAAGCAACTGGTAGAGGCCCTCCGGCGCAGAGTATATCGCAGTTTGAGGAGCAGGCAATCGCAACCTTTGGGGCAGCAGCGGTGGATGGATTGCCGGGTGTTGGAGCTTTGGGTCATCAGGTAATATTAAATTAATTTTTGTCGGGGTAAACGACGACGAAATTGTATAAAACAATGTAGTAGAGCAAAATGAGCAAATGACGGGGGTGCTCAACCAAATGACCCAAGCTCTAACCTCGATGTCAGAGGTTTTATCTAAACTATGTAATAAAATAAATGAATAATAATATAAAATAAATAAATAATAAAATTAATGAACAATAATTAAATAAATTAATAATAATAAATAATTAAATAAATTAAAAAAAATAAATAATGAAATAAATTATAATAAATAGTATAAGTTCGTAATAATAAATAAATAATAAATATTGAATTATTTAAACATATGTATATGTCTTTTTATTCATAAATAGAGGGTGTGAAATGTACAAAGACAGTAAGTAATATGTTAAGAGTAATAAACAAAACATATACTTATATTTATAGTACATAACGCCTCTGGAAATATGTATATTATAGAGATATGATACAGCGTTCTCTAACTCTAGCACCCTCCTTATAATTGGGGTTTTCGATAACAATTTCGGTGTCTTGTGATTCTTCTAAAACTTTTTCGAAACGAAGGTCAGCAGCCACACCATGCTTTAGTAAAATGTTATGAAGAATTGTACATGCGTAAATAATCATAGCCGCTTTTTCAGGGCTGTAATGAAGAATACGGTGTTTGGAGAGGCATCGGACTTCAATATACCAAAGGCTCTCTCAATGGTATTGCGTGCTTTGGCGTGTAACTTATTGTAACGCACTTCCCTTGCATTTGCAGGTTCAGCGACAGGCGTTAACAGCCATGGCTCCAATGGATATCCTTGGTCACCTAACAACCAAGAATCACTTTGTATGTTCTATGTACTTATGAGGTGCATACGTGTTGGGGATGTGGTCCAAATACCAGAATCGTGACAAGACCCGGGATATCTCGCGTTGACAGCGGTGAACAGAAGTTGATGATCACAAACCTGTCAAAAATACAAATAAATACATATGCGTAAACAGAAACATTAGGAAATAGTTTGGATAATATAGAACATTACGTACCGCTTCTATATTAAGGCTGTAAAATCCTTTCCGATTCATAAAAAGTGAGAATGGAGTGGTGGTGTCTGTGCTCGGGGGTGAAACAATCCCAACATGTGTACAATCGATTGCGCCGATTGTGCCCTTGATCCCAAATTTCGTGTAAATTCTGAAAGAAAAAATGTATTTATTTATTGATATTTATTATTATTTATTTATCTTCTCTCTCTCTCTTTGTATCCGAAACATCCTGCGCGCTTGAAGGGAAATAAATTTCACTGCGCTTAACATCCACAACTATTTTAGACACAAAATGTAGAGCTCTAGGCACAGAGGACTGGCTCATAGAAAGTATATAGCTATTCAGAACGCATTTTTGGTAAGCGCCATGCCCGTAAAAGTATAAGCACGCCAGGAATCTCAAAGTAAAAGAAATATTCGACTTCTGAACATCATGCGGCACTAATTCGGGAAATCGAAATGTATTTATAAATGATGTGTCTTGCATTGTAAATGTATCGCTATTGTCTCGCAAACCCTTTAGAATTTTTCTCCTACTCCCCGATTCCTCCTGCTCCTCAACAATAGTCGCACACACAAAGAACAGTTCCTCCATGCTAGTTACAACTTTCAAATATTTACATACTTGTTTTCAAATATTGATGTAAAACAAAACAAACACATATATTTTTGTATTGTGATGGCTGCTTTTGCACGTCACAGAGGTTTGAGAAAATTGTGAGCAGAATAAGGTAATCATCACAAAATTCAAAGTAGTGAGCGTGGTGATTTTTGTGAGGGCATGAGAATAGGGCTGTACGTTTTCAAGTAGTTTTCAGCGAAAACTGGTTTTCATTGTGATTTCGTTTGACAGATTTTGCATGGATGAAAACACAAGTTTTAGAATGAAAATCCATTTTTTCTATGAAAACATGTTTGCAATGTCGGACAATGTCGAACATAATATTAAGGTGTTAGGGGTAGTCAGAGAGACGAATAAATTGAAAATTTTCAGTAATTTTTTTGTATTAAATCATGTATTAAATCATGTTATTTTACAAAAGTAATAATATGACATTATTATTCAATGTTTTGACTTTCAGTCACGAAAATTTGAAAACAAATTGTAATTTCCAAAGTTATAGCTGTTTGTTGTTTGTGTTGACCCAGTTCCAAAAACGGTCCTTGCGATGACAATCATAAGTCCTGGTAGACTCATCTAAACTCAAACGGATAAGAAAAATCAGTTTTATAAATAGATAATCCAGTACCGGATCGAAGCCTATTTCTTTTTTCAAAAATTGACAAAATGGCGACCTCAGGAAATTTTTTTCTTTATTTTCGGGTAAAAATCGACATTTAATTGGTCTTAAAAAATCGAAATTTTTGAAAAAAAACTTCAATCCGGTCCAGGATAATTATGTATTCTAAAAGCTGTAGAAATTTCATTAAAATCTACTGAGCAGTTTTCGAGTAACAATTGCCACCAGTTCAAAAAACATAGTTTAGAGCAAAACACATTTAAAGATTCACACTAGCGTGTTGCAGTGGCCAATGCCCTTTGTTATTTGTCGAATAACTCGAAAAGTAATAATTGGATCACCTTCAAATTTTCACAGAATATTTTTAAGTACACTTAACGGAAATAGAAAAAAAAATTGATTATTTGAAAATCGTGACTACCCCTAAACCCTTAAGTTCCAACGCACTTTTTACTTGCTCTGAGTTCTTCTTAACACCTTTGGGCGTAAGTACATGTTCGAAGAAGTTTGGTTCTTTGTAGCAAAAGTTGCATTTATATAACTGTATTTTCAAACCTTTTCCATATGCTCATTGAGTAAAGTACTAAAGATAACAAGTAAGGAAAGGCTAAGTTCGGGTGCAACCGAACATTTTATACTCTTGCAATTTATTGCTATATTTTTATTAAGATAACACACAATTTGACCCATATATTCGGCATAAAGTCCAATAGAAAAACGAAAATCATCATATACATATAGTATATGAGGGCTGAGGTAATTCCTGAATTCGATTTCACTCATTTTCATCACCAACATACATTATATCTACGATTATACGCTCACTTAATTTGCCAAATATATTTCACATATTAACCGATTTATAAGCTATTAAGCCCATCGTATTTTTGAAAATCCTATAATTAGGTATATGAGAGCTAGAGGAAGCTATAACCCAATTTTAACCATTTCTGTTACAGAGACACACTATTAGAAGAAAAAGATTTCTCTGAATAAAGTTGAGATATCTGAGAGATTTACCGATATTATCGGTGAAAAATTACCGCAAGGCACTGAGTTCTTCATATTCGATATCCGGGGCAATTTCGACAATTTTTTCACAAGTGATGCCACAGATCATATACATACAGTATTTGTGCAAAGTTTTATTTCGCTATCTTCATTGGTTCCTTATCTATATATTATAAAGTGAAGGAATAAGATGGAATTCAAAATTGAGTTATATGGAAGTTGTCGCGGTTGTGAACCGATTTCATCCATTTCCCACACGTGTCATCAGGGTGTCAATAAAATATTATATACCGAATTTCATTGAAATCTGTCGAGTAGTTCCTGAGATATGGTGTTTGCCCATTTTCCATTTTGTAAAAAAATCTGAGTGCAGCTTCTTCTTCTATAAAATTTATTTCTTCTGTAAAATTTTTTGTTTCTGACGTTTCGTTAGTGAGTTAACGCACTTTTAGTAATTTTCAACCTAACCTTTGTATGGGAGGAGCGCGTGGTTAATATCCGATTTCGACTATTTTAATGGTGTATGGTGGGGTACGTAAGGGAACCGATTGCAGAAAGTTTGGTTTATATAGCTTTATTGGTTTGCGAGATATGTACAAGAAACCTATTTGGGGGCGGGACCACACCCACTTCTACCAGAAAATTACATCCAAGCAAATTAAATGAGCCTGAATCAATTAAGCAAATTTACATGATTTACTGTGAGCATTACCATTGATAAATGTCTCCATTGTGGGCTAACTGAAAATATACCTCATGTATATGATCTACACTCATACGTTCTACGAGGAGGAGGGAGATCAGTGTTATACTGTCACTCCATAAATCGGTCGAGTGTTTAAAGGACATTCATAGTATTGATTGTTCACCAGTAACTGCAATAGAAAATATTCGGGATGAATACAACAAGTACCACTAACAAGAGACCAATTGTTGCAATTTATACCCAATTCAAATTGAATGTTCATCATATATGACGTCTGACTAGGCAATGGAAACCAGCTAACTAACTAAATACTGAAGTATCCTGCTTTCTAGACGAAGTTTTATAAAAATTTCAGCTTAACTATCACTATCCCTTAACGGGTTAGACGGTTTTCAAAATTCCAAAAATTTCAAAGCTATACTATATCTTAGATTATACGCTCACTTAGTTTTTTTAAGATCTCACATATTTATCAATATACACGGTATAAAGCCCAGTGGATGTTTGAAAATTTTAATTTTTATGGAAACTTTCTATAAAATATCTGTCACAGGCAGGCATATTCGCTATCTGTTAAATGGGCTATGCTACACCTCGATTTCGCCCATCAATAATATTTTCGAAAAATTCACAAATATATATAGCTTTGTGTCCGCACAATATTTGCCTATTTCTACATAGATTTATTTGGAATCAAAATTTAGGAAAATTCGAATTTGCAAAATTCAGCCTGAGGAACAACTTTCATTCAAATTATAATAAAAGAAGACCGCTCCGGCTTCGCAAGGGTTTAAACAAACATTTCAAAAGTTATATTTATCAGAGTTCGACTCCCTATTTCTAATATTTTGTTCTTCAAGCCGCTGCACACGCTCGTTACTCGACTCTCTGGCACGCGATTGCGATGCGAAGAGAATGGCTTGCAAGACGATTTTCAGTTTCAGATTAAGATTCTCCAAGGAGTCTTTTTGATACCCTCACCTGGGAACTATTTCCAGAAAGTTGAGATCTAGATTAAACTGCCTTGGTTCAAAGTACTAAATTATTTGCTTAATAGCTATAGTTAAAAGCTGCAATATATTATTTACCGAACATTTTAAAATAAGAAGGATTTAGTTCTGAAAAGAACTGAATATTAGTTCTGGTCATTTGTAGTGACAGAAGATCTTTCATTTTCACAAAATACTCAGAGTGGCAACTTGTGCGCAATCAATCAATAAAGAAACTTTTATAGCGGTGGTATTTAAACATACATATATATTTATACTCTCGCAACCTGTTGCACAGAGTATCATAGTTTTGTTCACATAACGGTTGTTTGTGTCACCAAGAAATATAAGAGTTAGATATGGGGTTATATATACATAAATGATCAGGATGACGAGTAGATTTGAAAACCGGATGTCTGTCCGTCCGTCTGTCCGTGCAAGCGATAACTTGAGTAAAAATTAAGATATCTTAATGAAACTTGAAAAACATGTTCCTTGGCACCCTGAGGAGGTTGCTTTCGAAAATGGGCAAAATCGGTCCACTGCCACACCCACAAAACGGAGGAAACCGAAAACCTATACAGTGTCATAACTAAGCCATAAATAAAGTTATGAAAATGAAAATTGGAACATAGGATCCCATTAGGGAGAAGCACATTTGGATGTAATTTTTTTGGAAAAGTGGGCGTGACCCCGCCCCCAAATAGGTTTTTTGTATATAACTCGCAAACCAATAAAGCTATATAAGCCAAACTTTCTGCAGTCGTTTCCTTTAGCCATTTCCTTACAGTCCAAAAATGAAAGAAATCGGATAATAACCACGCCCACCTCCCATACAAAGGTTAGGTTGAAAATTACTAAAAGTGGGTTAACTCCCTAACGAAAAACGTCAGAAACACCAAATTTTACATAAGAAATGGCAGAAAAAAGCTGCACTGAAATTTTTTTACAAAATGGAAAATGGGCGTGGCGTCGCCCACTTATGGGTCAACAACCATATCTCAAGAACTATTCGACCGATTTCAATGAAATTCGGTATATAACACTTTCTTGACACCCTGATGACACGGGTGGAATATGGGCGAAATCGGTTCACAACTACGTCTACTTCCCATATAACCCAATTTTGAATTTCATCTGATTCGTTCACTTTATAATGTATTCATAAGGAACCAATGAAGCTAGCGGAATAAAACATTACACAAACACTGTATTTGAGCTTTGAAAATCGAACCACGACTTTTCAAGGCCCCTGATATCAAGCATGAAGAACTCAGTGCCTAAGGGTAATTTTTCACCGAAAATATAGGTAAATCCCTCAGATATTTTTATGTAATTCATTCCCTCTGAATTTTTTTCTTATAACAGTTTCTTTCTGTACCTGAAATGGTAAAAATCGGGTCATAACTTCCCCCAGATCCCATATACCTAATTATAAGTAATATTAAATTAAGTGAGCGTATAGTCTTCGATACATTGTATCTTGGTGGTGAAAACGAGTGAAATCGGCTTAGAAATTACCTCAGTCCCCATATACTATTTATGATGATTTTCGTTATTCTATTGAACTTTATACCGAATATATGGGTCGAATTGTGTTATCTTTATAAAATTACATCAATAAATTGCGAGAGTATAAAATGTTCGGTTACACCCGAACTTAAACCTTCCTTACTTGTTTGTAGATATTGATATGCTATTTAATACTGAAGAACATAATTTTGTTCTTTCATCAATAGTTTTCACAGCGTATTGCGACGAAAGACGTTTCAGGGCACTTTTTTACACCTTGGATCACGTTAGTTAAGTTTCGATTTCGCCCATTTTCAATACCAACCTCCTCAGAGTGCTAAGGAATATGTGTTCCAAGTTTCATTAAGATATCTCAATTTTTACTCAAGTTATCGCTTGCACGGACAGACATCGGGATTTCGACTCCACTCGACAGCCTGATCATTGATGTATATATAACCCCATATCTAACTCTTTTATTTCTGACTGACACAAACAACCGTTATGTGAACAAAACTATAAACTATAATACTCTCCTTAGCAACTTTGTTGCGGAAGTATAATAATGTGCCTCTGGATGAAATACCTAATATTGGAATTTTAAAACTTCCATATACATATGTATGTATATCAATATGTTAGATATGATAATATCTATATATGAGAGGTAGTCAAAATTATTTACACATCGGACGTTTTTTTACAAGTTTCACATTAAAACCTTTTGATTATTGCTATGTTGTTATTAACCTTAAGCTATTCCTGAGAGAATGAAGTCAGTTAGGCAAGAATAGCTAGAAATATGGCGGAGATATAACCAAATGAACTACAGACTCGCAGTAGTCAAAAGTATTTACACACGGCGATTTAGCCTTTATCCTTGGATTTGGTTTGACCAATAGCAGTAATTGGATTCTATTGCATTCATAACAAACTAACTCAGGCTTAAAATATAAAAATTGGTAAATAAAATGCAGAAAACAAAGGAATTATCGATTATAACTAGATCGGAGACTGTTACTAAGTTTAAGATTGGGGTTTCGGCTTCGGAGTTAGTTAAAATTTATAGAATTTGATTAAATACTGTTAATAATGTTATTAAAAGAAGGATATGAAATATTACAAGGACAAATTAAAGATACAGTGGCTCACAACCAAAATGATGCAGCAACGAAATGAAAAATCGCTTAGTCAAAAATCATGTTTATATTTCGAAATTAAAAACTTTTATTGATTAGGTACATATGTATAGGTTTAATTTTTTAAATAAAAAACGCAAAAATTATTTATTTTTTACTAGCGTTAAGTAAAAATATGTTGGTATACCGAAATACAAGCTCACAGCCAAAATGATGCACAAATGTTTGGCGCCGATTTTCGACTGCAAAGTAAATACTGTTATAAATGTGAGCTATCCTGGAATGATATTTAAAAGTTTTGTCATTTTTGTATTGTCATTTTAAAGTATATTTTAAAATGGGCCGCCAAACCAGTATTGAAGTGTGCGAGTTACTTCTAAGTATTATAAAGACGGAAAAAGTCAACGCAAAGTCGCGTAAATGGTGAAACTGAGTCAAGGAACTATTCGGCATATCATTTAATGTTACGTTCTTGAAAATCGTATCACAATTAAAATAAGTCGACTCATAATAAAACATTTAACGAAATTGACACTCATTGGATTGCACGGAAAATCCCCATTTAAGTGCTCCAGCTTAAATCAAAGAAATGGAAATATCACCATGCCGTCTTCTGGTGTCGGGAATTTGGAATTCATCGTTTGTACTATGTGCAAGAGTGTGTAATTGAAGCGAAATTTGCTACAAAGTGCCGCGAAATTAAATACTTTTGATAACTTTCGGTACTATCAAGATAAAGATCCGAAGCACAAATTCGGAGTTGGCTAATTTGGAACTGTCCACATAGTATAAACACCAGCGCAATCTTCAGATTTGAGTAAAATACAGAACCTGTGGACAGTTTTGAAACGAGATATGCAAAAAAACCAAATTAGAAATAATGCCGGATTGAAAAACACCCTGCAAACAGAACGGAATAAAATTGGTGTAAACTATACAAAGAAAGTGGTAGAATCCTTGCTGAAACATGTGAAAGCAGTTATAAATAGTAAGGGGCATCCCACAAAGTTCTAATCGACCTAAAAATTTAGTTGTGTTCTTAAAAAATTACAATATATTTGGTTTTTTTGTTACTGCATCATTTTCGCTGTGAGGTGAAATATTATAATGTAGTTTGTTTTTGTTGTAGATAAATGAAATAACTATAGAATCTGATTTTTTTAAAGCATAAATTTAATGTGTATATCTGCCGCTGTAAAGTAGCATTTAAATTTTATGGAAAATGTATTTAGTTTTTAAGTAATATTTGCTTTAGTATTTTTTTTACGGTTGCATCACTTTGGCTGTGAGCCACTGTAACTGAGCGGAAACCTGTGATAACTCAAAGAGAATGCAGAAGATTGGTAAGAACTGTCATTCAAATTTCCACAAATAGTCCTGTTAATATTGCAGCAGCATTGAATAAGCATATTGTATGAACAGTCAATGATACTACACTGCTCAGGACATTAAAAAAAGTTAACATAAATACCTGGCATTTTGCGAAAATTGGTCAATATTTCCGAAAATAAAAAAGCGATATACCAGTCATTTGCCTTAAATTAGATCGTGGAGCCTGTCGTGGGCAGATAATGCAGAATTTTGGTTCCAGGGCTCGTTTAGTAAACGTTTTTCCAACTATTGACTACATTTTATAACAGGACAATTTCATAAAGGATCGTTACTAACAAAACTTTTAAGTGAAGTAAATCAAGTTGACCTCCGCAGAGTTCCGACCTAAACTTTATTGAAAATATTTGGGGTTTCGTTAAATATCAGACGACAATTGATATAATAACCGAAAACGCCAAAATTACCGAATTAACATTTAACTTAGCGACCAATTGTGTTGAATCAATTCGGACCATAAAATAGGTTGTTATTGATGCCAAAGGCCAATTATGAATTTATCGCCTTAGAATAGTAACTTAGACTAAACAGTAAAATTAAAAAAATATCATTAAAAATAACAAGATAATCCATTTCAAGTTATGTGTGTGTTATGTGTTATATTTGGAGGATGGAGTCATATGTAGAAGTTCCCGTAAGTGAAGAAAGTTTCTGACTGTCATTCACTTGGGAGTGGCCAGGAACGATTCTTTTACATATGGCTCAAGCAGCTCACGACTTCCGGTCTTAGACCAAGTATCCTCTGGGTAGCCAACAGACATCCGTTTGGAGGCGAGCTAAGGTGAGAAGGCGAAACCCGCTTATGCGGTTGTGCGTAGGGTTTGGGACCCACCACATAAAAACACCCCCCAATGAAAAGGCAGAAACAGCCTCGGATGAGAGACCCCAATTTTGATGACGTCCACTGCAAACGTTTGAAGGACTACGAATTAAGGGCATGCACGTGGAATGTCCGGACCCTTAATTGGGAAGGTGCCTCTGCCCAGCTGGTTGATGTCCTCGTAAACGTAAAGGCTGAAATCATCGCAATCCAAGAAATGCGATGGACGGGACAAGGACGAAAGAAGGTGGGTCCTTGTGACATATACTACAGCGGGCATATAAAGGAGCGCAAATTCGGTGTGGGATTCGTGGTGGGAGAGAGACTCCGTCGTCGAGTCCTGGCATTCACTCCGGTGGATGAACGTCTAGCCACAATCCGCATCATCAACATATCGCTGATTTGCGCCCACGCGCGGACGGAAGAGAAGGACGATATGACCAAAGATGCTTTCCATGAGCGCCTAGAACGTACCTATGAGCGCTGCCCCCGCCACGATGTCAAAATCGTGCTTGGCGATTTCAACGCTAGGGTGGGTAAAGAAGGTATCTTTGGCACAACAGTCGGAAAATTCAGCCTTCATGACGAAACATCACCAAACGGTCTGAGGCTGATCGATTTTGCCGGGGCCCGAAATATGGTCGTCTATAGTAATAGATTCCAGCATAAGAAAATCCATCAAGCTACTTGGCTGTCCCCGGATCGAATCACTCGCAACCAGATCGATCATGTTGTGATAGATGGCCGACATGTCTCCAGTGTTTTTGATGTGCGTACGCTTCGTGGTCCCAACATCGACTCGGATCGAATAGCAATTACCCGCTTGAAGAACAATAAGGCGGCGGGGGCCGATGGATTACCGGCCGAACTATTCAAATACGGCGGCGAAGAGCGGATAAGGTGCATGCATCAGCTTCTTTGCAGAATATGGTCGGAAGAAAGCATGCCTGACCCAATACACAAAAAGGGAGACCCCACAATTTGCGCCAATTACCGTGGTATAAGTCTCCTCAATATCGCATATAAGGTTTTGTCGAGCGTATTGTGTGAAAGACTAAAGCCCACCGTCAACGAACTGATTGGACCTTATCAGTGTGGCTTTAGACCTGGAAAATCGACAATGGACCAGATATTCACCATGCGCCAAATCTTGGAAAAGACCCGAGAGAGAAGAATCGATACTCACCATCTTTTCATCGATTTTAAAGCTGCCTTCGATAGCACGAAAAGGAGCTGCCTTTATGCCTCGATGTCTGAATTTGGTATCCCTGCAAAACTAATACGGCTATGTAAACTGACGTTGAGCAACACCAAAAGCTCCGTCAGGATCGGGAAGGACCTCTCCGAGCCGTTCGATACCAAACGAGGTTTCAGACAAGGTGACTCACTATCGTGCGACTTCTTTAACCTGATGCTGGAAAAAATTATAAGAGCTGCAGAGCTAAACAGAGAAGGTACAATCTTCTATAAGAGTGTACAGCTACTGGCGTACGCCGATGATATCGATATCATTGGAAAGAGCACCGGCGCCGTTAGTTCTGCTTATTCCAGACTGGATAAGGAAGCGAAGCGTATGGGTCTGGTGGTGAACGAGGACAAGACGAAATATCTCCTATCGTCAAACAAACAGTCAGCGCATTCGCGTCTTGGCTCCCACGTCACTGTTGACAGTCATAACTTTGAGGTTGTAGATGGTTTCGTCTACCTGGGAACCAGCATTAACAGTAATAACAATGTCAGCCTGGAAATCCAACGCAGAATCACTTTTGCTAACAGGTGCTAATATGGACTAAGTAGACAATTGAAAAGTAAAGTCCTCTCTCGACGAACAAAAACCAAACTCTACAAGTCTCTCATCATTCCCGTCCTACTTTACGGTGCAGAAGCGTGGACGATGTAAACATCCGATGAGACGGCACTAGGAGTTTTCGAGAGAAAGGTTTTGCGGAGATTTATGGTCTCTTAAACATTAGCAACGTCGAATACCGCTGACGATGGAACGATGAGCTGTATGTGTTATTCGACGACATAGACATAGTCCTGCGAATAAAAAGACAGTGGCTACGCTGGCTAGGTCATGTTGTTGGAATGGATGAAAGTGCTCCAGCTCTGAAAGTATTCAATGCAGTACCCGCTGGTGGAAGCCGAGGAAGAGGGAGACCTCCACTCCGATGGAAGGACCAGGTGGAGAGGGACCTGGTTTCGCTGGGTATAACCAATTGGCGCCAAACTGCCAGAAGGAGGGATACGTGGCGCGCTGTTTTGGACTTGGCTATAACCGCGTAAGCGGTGTCTACGCCAGTCAAGAAGAAGAATAAATATTTTTGACTACTGCGAGTCAGTTGTTCATTTGCTTATATCTCCATTCTCTCAGGAATAGATCAAATTTTATAACAACATAGCATTTTGTTACTGCGACAACAACAACAACAAGCAAAAGCTTTTTCTGTGAAACTTGTAAAAAAACGTCCGATGTGTAAATAATTTTGACTACCTCTGTATATATAAATGAATTGCTGTTTGTTAGTCTTTCTAAACCTTGAGAACGGCTGAACGGATTTTTCTTATCATGTTCTTAAAATGTTCGTGGAAATCTAGGGAAGGTTTAAATGGTAAGAACAATTTGAGAATAGCAGAACCGATTTGTCTAATTTTAGTCTTGAAGTACATGGGGGTTGAAAAAGTAAGTAAATAGGAAAATATTGCTAGAAATATAACACGACTCTACAAAAAAATTTGTTTCTTTGTCCTAAAGTCAAAACGGCGTTTTAACGGTATATTGATTAGTGACCTTAGTATTTAATGTATGCAATGTATAGGATTGTTTGCCCTTGAGACCGCAAATGATCCTAAACGAGTAATAGCTAAAAAACAAATTTGTTTGCCCTTGAAATTTCCAACGTTGCTGGATCGTATTCAAAAAGCGAGTTGGAACAGTTTCAAAGCAGTCGTTTCTGGATTATTAGGAAATAACAAAGCCGAAAACTACGAAGACCTAGTTGAAAACAAGTAAGGAAAGGCTAAGTTCGGGTGCAACCGAACATTTTATACTCTTGCAATTTATTGAAGAAATTTTATTAAGATAACACACAAATTTACCTATAAATTCGGCATAAAGTTTAATAGAATAACGAAAATCGTCCCATATAGTGTATGCGGGCTGTGGTATTTCCTGAACCGATTTCATTCATTTTCACCAGCTAGGTACACCATATCCAAAACTATACACTCACTTTATTGCGCAAAGATAGCTCACATAATAACCAATATATATATGCAGATAAAATCCCAACGAATTTTTGAAAAACCTATAATTAGGTATATGGGAGCTAGGAGATGGTATTATCAGAGTTTAATAAATTTTGGAACAGAGACACACTATTAGAAGAAACTAATTTCCTCTGAATTACATTAAATTATCAGAGAGATTTATTCATATTTTCGGTTAAAATTTACCCTTAGACGCGGAGTTCAACATGTTCGTAACAGGGGCCTTGAAAAGTTATAGTCCATTTTCAACAATTTTTTCTCAAGTCAAGCCAGAGATGATATACACTATTTGTGTAAAGTTTTATTCCGCTATCTTCATTGGTTCCTTATGTATACATTATAAAGTGAAGGAATCAGATGTAATTCAAACTTGAGTTATAAGGAAAGTAGTCGTGGTTGTGAACCGATTTCATTTCTCACATGTGTCATCAGGGTGTCAAGAAGGTATTATGTACCGAATTTCATTGAAATCTGTCGAGTAGTTCCTGAGATGTGGTTTTTGACCCATAAGTGGGCGATGCCACGACCATTTTTCATTTTGTAAAAAAATCTGAATGCTGCTTCCTTCTGCTATTTCTTATGTAAAATTTAGTGTTTCTGAGGTTTTTTCGTTAGCGAGTTAACCCACTTTTAGTAATTTTCAACCTAACCTTTGTATGGGAGGTGGGCGTGGTTATTATCCGATTTATCATTTTTGGACTGTATAAGGAAACGACTGCAGAAAGTTTGGTTTATATAGCTTTATTGGTTTGCGAGTTATATATAAAAAACCTATTTGAGGGCGGGGTCACGGCCACTTTTCCAAAAAAATTACATCCAAATGTGCCCCTCCTTAATACGATCCTATGTTCCAAATTTTATTTTTATAACGTTATTTATGGCTTAGTTATGACACATTATAGGTTTTTGGTTTTCGCCATTTTGTGAACGTGGCAATGGTCCGATTTTGCCATTTTCGAAAGCAACCTCCTCAGGGTGCCAAGGAATACGTGTTCCAAGTTTCGTTAAGATATCTCAATTTTTACTCAAGTTATCCGTTGCACGGACAGACGGACGGACGGACGGACAGACATTCGGATTTTGACTCGTCTCGTCACCCTGATCATTTTGATATATATAACCCTATATCTAACTCGTTTAGTTTTATGACATACAAACAACCGTTATGTGAACAAAACTTTAATAATCTCTTAGCAACTTTTGTTGCGAGAGTATAAAAATTAAAAGAATGTCATTAAAAGTACATATGCTGCATGCTCATTTAGATAAATTCAAAAACAACATGGGGCGTATTCAGAAGAGCAAGGAGAACGTTTTCACCAGGACATTATGAGCTTCGAACAACGTTATCAAGGCCAATACAATGAAAACATTATGGGAGACTATATTTGGGGTTTATTAAGAGACTAGCTGACTCCGCAATCGTTGCACTGCGTGAAATTATTTGTTTTGAAAACAAAGTCGAATTTGTATAGTGTTGGAAAACATTTATTTGCAATTTTTCTAAATTTTTTTCAATGTAACGCAGCTTAATAAACAACATTTTTTGTTTTCTGTTCCGGTGCGTAAATGTACAGAGAAGATGATTTTTCAACTCGTGAATGAAATTTATGCCACACACCTCCAGCGACTGTCTTTGAGACCTGTTGATTGTCATCTCAAATGCAAGTCTCATTGGAAACTGAATACGTTTGAACTGAAATGGCAAATCGTTGGAACTCAAAGAAATTCGTGGAATCAAGCATTCGATAGCTGCTTGAAGATTGCGAAGCATAATAAATGACAAAGCATTATAATGACAAAGAATTTAGAAATTTCACTGGATAATTCACAGCTTCGTCTTCATTTTCAACATGATCGATCGATGTGTATGAACACAAATATCCCGGAAGTTGACTTTAAGTCGTATAGATTAAGTCATCGACATCGGTATTTTTGACAGTTAAAAATCTGGGTGCACTCAACCAATCGTAGTTACCATAAATTTGGCTAATGTTCGGATTGATATCAAACCATTAGAAGTATTAACCGGAATTTGCCCAGTTCTTTGCAGATCTTCTGCGGTGCTATCCTGTTGCAGGAACACACGCATATTCATGGTCAATCATATGGTTTTCGCGTGCCGCCACAAGTACGATGGCTTGAGACATGCGTTCAATTCCTTCGCCGCTGTTGATTTCGAAATAATAGAATGTGTTTGTCAATAACAGTATCATTACGCCACCAAAGCGATGATTATTATTCCACAGATCTTTCATTGTTCTGTCAAGTATGTATGTGATTGGCGTTGCAACCGTTTAGCCGGTTATAGCCGAATCGACGATAGTGCGCCACCTCTCTCTCTCCTTCGCAGTTCGGCGCCAGTTGGAGATCCCAAGTGTAACCAGGTCGCTCTCCACCTGGTCCCTCCAACGGAGTGGAGGCTTTCCCCTTCCTCGGCTTCCTCCGGCGGGTACTACATCGAACACTTTCAGGGCTATAGTGTTTTCGTCCATTCAAACAACATGACCTAGCCAGCGTAGCCGCTGTCTTTTTATTCTCTGAACTATGTCAATGTCGTCGTATAACTCGTACAGCTCATCGTTCCATCATCTGCGGTATTCGCCGTTGCCAATGTTCTGAGGACCATAAATCTTACGCAAAATTTTCCTCTCGAAAACTCCTAGAGTAGAGTATTTCGTGGCTGTCTGTTGCGATTGCAGCTTTTCGACGTCGAACCTTCCTTGTGTTTGTTGACGGGCATTCTTTGCTGCACAGAGGCGGGTGCGTATCTTCGCTGCGACCAGATAATGGTCCGAGTCTATATTTGGTCCTCGGAGCGTACGCACGTCTAAAACACAGGCGACATGCCTTCCGTCTATCACAACGTGATCGATTTGGTTCCGCGTGTTTCGATCAGGAGACAGCCAAGTAGCTTGATGTATTTTCTTATGCTGGAATCTGGTACTACAGACGACCATATTTCGGGCCTCAGCGAAGTCGATCAGCCTCAGGCCATTTGGCGATGTTTCGTCATGGAGGCTGAATTTTCCGACTGTTGTGCCAAAGACACCTTCTTTACCCACCCTGGCGTTAAAATCGCCAAGCACGACTTTTACATCGTGGCGGGGGCAGCGCTCATAGGTGCGTTCTAGGCGCTCATAGAAAGCATTTTTGGTCACATCGTCCTTCTCTTCCGTTGGGGCGTGGGCGCAAATCAGCGATATGTTCAAGAACCTCGCTTTGATGCGGATTGTGGCTAGACGTTCATCCACCGGGGTGAATGCCAGGACTCTGCGACGGAGTCTCTCTCCCACTACAAATCCAACACCAAATTTGCGCTCCTTTATATGGCCGCTGTAGTAGATGTCACAAGGACCCACCTTCTTCCGTCATTGTCCCGTCCATCGCACTTCTTGGATGGCGGTGATGTCAGCCTTGAGTCGTATGAGGACATCAACCAGCTGGGCAGAGGCACCTTCCCAATTAAGGGTCCGGACATTCCAGGTGCATGCGCTTATATCATTATCCTTAAAACGTTTGCAGGGGTCGTCATCAAAAGGGGGGTGTCTCATCCGAGGCTTTCGTAGATTTTTCATTGGGGGGTGTTTTTATGTGGTGGGTCCCAAGCCCTACGCACAACCGCATAAGCGGGCTTCGCCTTCTCACTTTAGCTCGCCTTCAAACGGATGTCTGTTGGCTACCCAGAGGATACTTGGTCTAAAACCGGAAGTCGTGAGCTGCTTGAACCATGTGGAGAAGAATCGTTTCTGGCCACTCCCAAGTAAATGACAATCAAAAACTTTCCTCACTTGCGTGAACTTCTACACATGATCCCATCCTGTCAAGTGCTTCTAGAAAATTGCGCTCATTTCATATATGTTTCATAGATTTGCATGTTTAACTGAAGCTACAGTGTGGTATGTACCCTTCTTCCAACTTCAAGTAGCGTTGCTGCAATTCCAGTAGATGCGAGAGCCAACGTAATGCCATCGAATAGTTGCCAAAATCCCGTTTTTTACACATTTACCACTGTTTCTTCGCTCTTATTGGTCGTGATGCTATATAGCCTATAGCCTTCCTCGATAAATGGACTATCCTACACAAAAAGAATTATTCAATTCGAAGCAGTAGCTATGAACATAAAAAAAGTAAAAGTGTGCACTTTTAAGTTACTTTTTTTTTTTTGTAAGCTATTTTGATGGTAAAACTTAACTAAAAAGTTTCTTTAAGTGATTTCATTTTCAATTAAAAATTTAAACCACTTATTTTAAAATATATCGTTAAAACGGTGTCCTAAATAAAAAAGCAAACTTTTTCATGGCATATATTTTTTTCGTCTAATTAAGACCTAAAAGAGGGAAATTTACTGCTTTAAAGTTATGGTCAAATTTTGTGTTGACCCGTGTAGTATTAAGTGGATTTTATTTGAGCTGACAACATAATTAAAAAAATAAATCATAGTAAAAATAAGTGTTTTAATTCTTAATGTAAAAACCTGCAATTTTGAACAGGACAAATATATATATATAAATGAGCGTTTGTTTGTTAGTGACGCTAAGGCTCGAGAACGGCTGGACCATTCTTGATGAAATTTTCAGAGGTTGTTCATTGTGGAGCTGGGAAGGTTTTTTCCAAAAGAGTGCATATGAGGAATTGATGAAGGATGTCGATGATGGAAACAGTGGCCTGTGTTTTGTTGATGCGTCCGGGAAACGTTGGTGGAACTTTGGAAACGTTACTGATATCATTGATTTCGGCAACAATACGATCTCAAAATGGAATTGTGCACCGCAGAAGAACTGCTAAGACTTGGAAATTCCGGTTGATACTTCCAATGGTTTGATATCAATTCCACCTGCCATTTGCCAATTCACTTCAACGAAAGATGAACTCTTCACGAATGTTTATTCGAACATTGGCCAAAATTATCGTAACTACGGTAGGTTGAGCACGCGCAATTTTAGCTGCCAAAAATACCAATGTTGATGACTTAAACTATACGATTCAAGTCAAATTCCGAGAGAACAGAAAACAAAAATTTCTGTTTATCAACCTGCGTTACATTGAAAAATATTTAGAACAATCGCAAATAAATATTTTCAACACAATGTAAATTTCATTTGGTTCTCTTTTCAAAACAAATAATTTCGCGCAGCGCAACGTCTGCGGGGTCAACAAGTAGTTATATAAATTATAAAGACCATAATTGGTCTATACCTACCAGACCAACCTAACCTATATAAATTATAAAGTCAAAGAATCTGAATAAAATGAAAAGTGCGTTATATGGCTAGTAGACGTGGTTGTTTCCCGATATCCAAAATTTACAAAACGATACACCAATGTAGTTTGAAGCCCGAGATAAACTGTCCAACTGTTTTTTTATACTCTCGCAACAAAGTTGCTAAATAGAGTATTATAGTTTTGTTCACATAAAGGTTGGTTGTAAGTCCTAAAACTAAACGAGTTAGATATAGGGTGTTTGTGTATATCGAAATGATCAGGGTGACGAGTACAATTCAAACAACACACCGGATATCTTGATGAAACTTGGAAGACGAATTTCTTGGCACCATAAGAAGGTTAAGCTCAAAAGGGATGGGCGTAATCGGACCATTGTCACGCCCACAAAGTGGCGAAAACCGAAAACATATAAAGAGCTATAACGAGGCCATGAATTACGCTATTGAAGTAAAATTTGGTATGAAGGATCGCACTATGAGTATGGAATTTTTTTGGGTGGGCGTAGTCACGCCCCCTCCTAAGTTTTTTTTACATATCTCGTAAACTACTAAACTACTCGACCAATTTCAATGAAATTCGGTTCATAATATCTTCCTAGCTTCCCAATGATATGTTGTGAAAATAGTCCATATCAGTTCACAACCACTTCTACTTCCCATGTACCATGACTTTGAAGTCGGTCTGAATTTTAACTTTACAATATATAAATTTAGTACTAGTGAAGATATTGGAACAGAACTTTGGAAAAATACTGTATTTAAAGGGTGGCATCGCTCTTCTAAAAATCATAGAAATCGGTCCATAAGTTTTCAAGACCCTATATATCGAATATGAGGACCTCAGTACTTCTAACAAATTTTTTACCGAAATTATAGTTACGTCTCTCAGATATTTTGAAGAAATTTTGAGGGAATATTTTTCTTTTAATAATATGTCTCCGTGCCAACAATGAGTGAAATCGGGTCATAACTTCATCTATCTCCCATTTACTTAATATTAGGATTTTCAAACTTTCAATGGACTTTATACCATATACCATACGAGTATATGCCGAATATGTGAGTCCAATTGTTTGTTATATTAATAAATTAAAATAAATAAATTGCGAGAGTAGAAATGTTCGGTGACACCCGAACTTAGCCCTTCCTTGTTATATATATACCTGGATGAATGAAGAAACTATCTACTAAATAGTCCGAACAAAGCTTAAACATTTGTTTTGGATCGGTGAGCCCGTTCTTTAGTTATAAAATTACAACGAAAAATGCCTTTGCTTGTGAAACCTGGTTTATTTTTATTTTAAGTGGACGCGGGGTTAGGTTTATTTAAAAAAAATGAAAATGGTGAAAATCATGCAAATATTCCAACAAAAATCAATAAAAGCAAGTAAGGACGGGCCAAGCTAAGGGATGCCACGCTATAAATGCAGTATTTATACAAAGTTCTGTTCCGATATCTTCACTAGTGCTTACTTTATATACTGTACAGTAAACGATTCAGGTCGACTTCAAAGTTCTGGTATATAGGAAGTAGCGTGGTCGTAGCCGATTTGGCCTAGGTTAGGTTTGTAGACAGATCACTGCAAAAACAGAAGATATCACTTAGACAGCCTGGCGCTGTCCATTGTGGTACCAATAAAACTCCCAGTGGATCAAAGACCTTTAAGATTCATCATCCGTTACAAATTTATAAGACTGCTAATATCGATTCTAGCCAATTCGCTAGGATCTCCGAAAAAAGGCCTTCCGAAGTGTTTCAACCTCAGTCTGGCAAAAGCTGGACAATGAAGAAGGAAATGCTTAGATGATTCCACCGCGCGTTCCTCCTACAGCTTTGGCAACTTGCATCTGCCACGATCCCAAGTCTCACCGCATGGGTACCCATTGCACAATTTCCAGTAAGTACACCAATGATCGCGCTGAGATGGACCTTGCCCAGAGAAAGCAGTTGAAATAACCGCTTACGCTCCACAGCGGGCCAAAAAGACCTCGCCACTGCACAAGTACTGGTAGTTGACCAGCGTTTTACGAGCTCATGCGTAGTCTCCATGTCTTGCACAGGTTTACCATGGGCTACCAAAGCGCTCCCATTCCGACGTCAATGTAGCTAGGGTGCCCTCCCTTGCAAGCTTGTCCGCTATACAGTTACCAATGACCCCGATTTGGCTTATTTTCACAACATATCATTGGGATACAAGGAAAATATTACAAACTGAATTTCACTGAAATTGTTAAGTAGTTTCGGAGACATGGATTTTGACCCATAAGTGGGCGGAGCCACACCTATTTAAAATTTTGTATACCATTTTTTTTGTTCTGTACCTTCTTTATGATGAAATTTAAAGTTTCTGGTGTTTTCCTTGCTGAATTATAGAATTCTAAGTGGTTTTAAACATAACTTTTGTATGGGAGGTGAGCGTGGTTATAATCCGATTTACTCCATTTTTGGACTATATAAGGTAGTACCTAAAAGAAACGACTGTAGAGAGTTTGGTTGATATAGCTTTAGTGGTTTACATGATATGAACAAAAAACTATTTGGAGGCGGGGCAACGCCCAATTCCCCAAGAAATTACATCCGGATTCATCCAGCCCCTTCCTAGTGCGATCCTTTGTACGAAATTTTACTTTTATAGCTTTATTTATGACTTAGTTATGGCACTTTATATATTTTCGAATTTCGCCCTTTTTCAATACCAACCTCCTCAGACTGCTAAGGAATATGTGTACCAAATCTCATTAGGATATCTAAATTTTTACTAAAGTTATCGCTTGCACGGACAGACGGACGGACAGACATCCAGATTTCAACTCCACTCATCATGCTGATCGTTTATATATATATAACCCCATATCTATGTAACTCTTTTAGTTCTAGGTAACACAAACAACCATTATGTGAACAAAACTATAATATTCTCTTAGCAACTTTTGTTACGAAAGTATAATTAAACGTACTTTATTTCTATAGTAGAGTATAGTAGTAGTGTCCCAGTTACTGTTTGCTGTCATTTGTCCGTAGCTTTAATTTTAACACAGTTATGGGCAATAAAACAGAGATATTGAAATTCTTTAAATTCGATACTACTGAACTTTCGAATATTCTCATGATAGGGTATAAATGCTTCCATTTTATGTTTTAAAAATTAGATGTGATAAGCTCTATAACACTAAAAATGTCATAACGATATTCGAAAAGTTGTTCGTTTTATTATAATTTGATTGAAAGTTTTTGGTCAGGCTGAATTTTGAAAATTCGAATTTCATAAAAATTTTGATTTCAAATAAATCTATGTGAAAGCAGGCAAGTGTTGTGCGTGGAACAGGGTTTTTTCGTTTAGTTATAGCAAGTTATTTTTTTACTTATTACAATTTTGAGGGCGTTGCAATGGTCCCTCCCATTGCGTCAGGTAATACCCGTACGATCAACACATCTCATAATGTACCCAATTAATCGCTTGCATGGACAGACAGACATCTGAATTTCAACTCGTCACGTCATACTGATCATTTCAATATATGCATACATACTATATATGACTCTAGTCATTTCGTTTTATGTGTTACAAACAACCGTTAGATGAACAAAATTATTATATTATTAGGTTGATTTAACAATAATTATATTACTACTATTGTTTTCGAGCTAATTTTTTTGGGAGTTTTTTGGTTAAAATTCTGTAAAAAAAAACAAATTTTAATATTTTATCTTTCCCTAACTTCTTAACTAGTTTTATCCATTTACTAACGAAATATTTTTGGTTTATTGATTTTTGTTCAACCAATAATGAGTTATGGTGTCCGCGGTAAGTTCATTTTTTTAGACGTCAAGAGAGTTGCGGAATAAACGCCTGAGTTTTCGGAAATTTTATATAAAAATTTCGGAAAATACTCTTTAAATACATATCTTTGATATGCTGAATTGTTTAAAAGAGATGTATATTATTGAATATATTAAAAAATATGTAAAATAGCCTTCTTTTCAGTCACTGTAACCCACCTAATCGCTTAAAATATTTATTGATATACATACATATAATAAAATTTATTGATTTTCGTCTTCCTGATTTACATATGGTATACATACTTCGGTCTTCGGTGATACCTATGCACATATATATTTTAGTCTTCGAAAATATTATAAAATTATAAACTAAACTTTTGTTGTAAAATAACCCCTTAATGTGGGTTTCAGAGGTTGAAAACTAGGGATTTAGTTTTTTATTTTTGTTTTTAAATATGTATAAACAATTTAAACAGTATTTTGTGAAAACAAAATAAAATAACATTTTTAGTAAAATTTTCGCCATATATGTATTATAAAATTATAAGTGAATGCTCTCCAACAAAATTAATTTTTTTCTTCATATATGTATCTATTACATGAAATTGGTCAAGATGGCACCTGCACCACAAATTAAATATAAATTATCAATTTATTGTCGACATTTTTTGTATAAAGTTTTGCAAAGTTATGCAAATATTTCACAATCCCTTAATAATTATCTTACTCTTAGTATGCTCGCCGCTTCCAAGATTAACAAATATTTTCGGAATATATTAAAGATTGGACATATTTTTAAATTTTAAATAAAATTTCAATGAAGTACATATATATGAATGTATGTATGTGAATAAGTTATG
This sequence comes from Zeugodacus cucurbitae, assembly GCF_028554725.1. Classification (NCBI taxonomy): domain Eukaryota; kingdom Metazoa; phylum Arthropoda; class Insecta; order Diptera; family Tephritidae; genus Zeugodacus; species Zeugodacus cucurbitae. The sequence continues at coordinate 28,977,562 of NC_071672.1, read as the reverse complement.
AAAGATGATGTAAATATATACAAGCATTCCCCTTAGTGTAAATGAAACACGAACAACAATGCCTTAGATATTGCCAGCCAATCAGCAGCGCGTACCATATTTTGCCTAAGGGTGTTCTGTACACTACTTTCTTTTGATTGGTCGACAATTCGGCATTTCGTTGTTGCTTTAAAGTTTAAACGCGTTAAGTAATTATAGGGGTTGTTCCGCATATTGATTGGTTACTTGCTTGCCACAATGTTTTTACTTTCTATAGGCGCCACTAAATTGTTAGTGGAATTGTTTGCTTTCCATATTACCTGTTGTATACACCAAACGCGGTTCTTTATTTTGATTAGTTATAGCAACACTAACACCACTCTTTGCCAGCTTATACATATACTGTTATTAAAAGTTATTTTATACCTTCGTCACATTATTTGTAAGGTATGAGCAAAAAATAACATTATGCTGTTATATTTACTTGTATCATTGTATATTTATATAGTCTCTGTATTTGTGTTTGGCATATGCTTAATGCGAACATATACATATAGATATCTATATGTAGATATTGAGGCATGTGAAATATTTTCGAGCACGTAAGCAATAGATCACTTCAGAGGGCGCAAATCGCCTGCTACACCGTATTGTTAAACGCGGAATAACGCGTTATGTAATTGTTTGATACATTGTGGGTTTAAAATATTTTAAACGGCTTTGTATCATGAATACGAAAAATAATTGTAAAAAAATTGATAATAAATATTGAAACAAATTTAATAATAAATTAAATATGTCAAACAGAGAAACATATAAAATGTAAGCAAACTCAATAATTGCTTGATACATATGTATATATAAAAGTTCTACAGTGTTTTGTGCAGTTCTGTTGAATTAAAAATAAAGTTTTTCCGGTGACGTTCAATATATTTAATTATCAAGCGGTGTTCTGCAAGTACTACTAACATATTGTAATCAAGTAATAAAAAAACAATATCAACATGTATAGATAATTTAAATAAAGTGATGGGTGAAAAATCTAAGGAAACGCTAAATTTGGGCGAAACTATATACAACACATTTTCAAAAATTGCAGGTATATAATGGTTATTAAAAGTGTATAAAATTAATTAAATACAAATTAATATTAGTATTTCTTTATTTAATCAGCTAGTTATGGTCCTGGAGAGGCCTATTGCATGAAGCTTACATTTTTAATAGTGTGTGAAATGAATTGATTTGGAAGTGTGAAATTTTCAAAAAATTTCTTGTAACATGTGTGTTTTATGGCATTTAAAGTCCTTTAAAACATTAGCAATCTATAATATAAAAATGAATCGCAAAATGTGTTGCTAAGCGCATAACTCGGGAACCGCTGAACTGATTTCGTAAATTCTTTGTTTAGAATGTTTTTTAGAGGTACCGGGATGGTTCTTACGGAGCGAAATATTAGAAAAATTTCCTGAAAAAGTCTTAAATCCACAATTTTCTAATCACCCATACAAACAATTTGTGTCTTAGTCTCGAAAAAGGTCGAGAAGGGCCAAACCGATCTGGCTAATTTTAGTTTTGAAATATTTATGGAAGGCCAGGGAAGGATTAGAAAGCAAGTATATATCGAATAATTGTGAGGAAGATAACAAGAAGATGATTTTATTTGAATTGACAACAAAAAAATAATAACATTTTGAAAGTTGTCATTGTCGCTTTGTCAATGCCCAAAACAATTTGTAACAAGTAGGGAAAGGCAACCGAACATTTTATACTCTCGCAATTTATTGATGTAATTTTATTACACACAATTTGAAATAAAGTCCAATAGAATAACGAAAATCAGAATATATAGTACATGAGGGTTGAGGTAATTCCTGAACCGATTTCACTCATTTCCAACGCCCAGTTGTAATGGGAATAGGGGCAACTTGGCATCTGTTAGTAGGCAGACAAACGGCAATTCGGCCTTGAAATTACTCCTAAATTGCAAATCAACGAAACACCAGTCGGCAAAATCGCCAAAAATAGCGCTATAACGAAAATTTTCCAAATATTCAAGTCGCTGGAGGTACTCCACAGGACTTTAAAAGATTTACGCGGCAACGAAAATATTTTTGGTGAAGCCATGATTCTGTTGGCAGCTGATTTTCGCCAGACTATTCCTGGATCAACTGTTGCTGACGAACTAATCACATTCCTAAAATCATCTAATTTGTGGCGACACATAAAGAATCGCCAATTAACAAATAATATACGAATGTTTTTCCAACAATATCATACTGCGATTGTAGAAATTGTTAAAAATGGTAGCGACGCAATAGACACCTCGATGGATTAATAACATTTTTAACGGGTTTCTGTCACTTCATGGCCTCGAAAGAGGATCTTATTCATCGTGGTTTTCCTGACATGAAACCATAATATAATAAGCATAAATGTCTGATTGAATGACCTATATTGGTGGTAAAAAAACAAGGACCTCTTTGATCTTAATGCGACAATTTAGAATTTCGTTAAAGGAGAGTTGACACAGCTACAAACCAGGATGACGTATTCAATTATGTATGTATGTGATTGGCGTTGCAACCGTTTAGCCGGTTATAGCCGAATCGACGATAGTGCGCCACCTCTCTCTCTCCTTCGCAGTTCGGCGCCAGTTGGAGATCCCAAGTGTAACCAGGTCGCTCTCCACCTGGTCCCTCCAACGGAGTGGAGGCCTTCCCCTTCCTCGGCTTCCTCCGGCGGGTACTGCATCGAACACTTTCAGGGCTGGAGTGTTTTCGTCCATTCGGACAACATGACCTTGCCAGCGTAGCCGCTGTCTTTTTATTCGCTGAACTATGTCAATGTCGTCGTATAACTCGTACAGCTCATCGTTCCATCGTCTGCGGTATTCGCCGTTGCCAATGTTCTGAGGACCATAAATCTTACGCAAAATTTTCCTCTCGAAAACTCCTAGTGTCGTCTCATCTGATGATGACATCGTCCAAGCTTCTGCACCGTAAAGCAGGACGGGAATGATAAGCGACTTGTAGAGCTTGATTTTGGTTCGTCGAGAGAGGACTTTACTGTTCAATTGCCTACTCAGTCCAAAGTAGCACCTGTTGGCAAGAGTTATTCTGCGCTGGATTTCGAGGCTGACATTGTTCGTGTTGTTGATGCTGGTTCCCAGGTATACGAAATTATCTACGACCTAATTCAATTATCCCACTGATTATTTTAAATTGCTGGACTATCCCCACTCACTTGCAATTAAAAGTAGTGTGAGTTGCAACTTTGCAAAAGAACAAGACTAGCTGTGAAGAAGGTAATCAATATCGTCACCAAAGATAAGATAAAGCCAAGTATTAAATTTGGTCATTTGTTACTTTCTTCAATATACGATTAAAAAAATTAAAGTTTTACAAATTACACTTAACACAGATCTACAATAATATCAATCAATCATTTCAAAATTTATCGGCTATAACGGTTTCGTCTTTATGCGTAAGAATTTTTTCTCTGCATTGAAAGATTTACTAATTTATGTATACCTTAATAAACGTGTGGCCGGGTCTGCTAGTATACAATAAAATGATAACTAGAAGTAACCAAAGTATATGACGGACCGGTAAAAAAGGTAAAAAATGGTTGCTAAAAATCAAAAGAATGTGCAAATTTAGATAATGAGTAGATACGAGAAAAATATTTATTTTGATAGAAAATCTTAAAATTTTTGAACAATTGGAAATTGCTTGTAAAAAAAGTTGTATAATACCTAAAATTGTATTTACAATTTATTGGGAAATTAATATGAAAATTGCAAGTGGATAGGTGCGATAGTGCGGAGAACGCGTTTTACTTGCCACTGTAATCGCTTGCGGTCCTGATCGCTTAGTTCCGCTGTTGGAAATAAGAACTCAATTTATTACCAGTTGTATAATATTCCTAAGCACACAAAAATGAGTTTAAGCCATGAAATTGATTTGAAAATCATATACAGCCGTCAAAAATTACTTAATACCGATGTTGAGTTCTTGCCACTAGATATTATTTTTAATAAAAATCGCCTAAATGCCTAAAATTAAAAGCTTTTTTTCATAAACTGAAGAAATATAATACTAAATTTTTCTTATAAAAACGTAAACTGTTCATCTACATGGAATAGTAAGCATATATGAACACATCGTTCTTAAGTATTCTTCAACATATTCATATATTTTCAAATATTTTGTTGAACTCAAAAGTGTGGTGGTTGATGAAGATTTTAAAACTGTTGGTATTGACAAATGAAGCAATGGCGGAAACTTTCTAAGAATCACAGAATTTTTAATACATCAATATATAAAGAGATATAGCTCAAGCAACAAGACAGACAGCGAAGTACAATATATCACAAAAAGGGTGTACATTTAGTGACTGTCAACAAATAAATTATAATAAAATGTAATGAGCTTGATGTCTTGAATCGATTATACTCAATGCAGATATGTGTCATATAACTTTTGTTGTAGAATTACCCTTAATGTGGGTTTCAGAGGTTGAAAACTAGGGTTTTAGTTTTTTTATTTTAATTATGTATATACAATTTTAACCTATTTTGTGCAAACAAAAAAAATCACTTTTTTGGTAAAATTTTCGCCATATATTGGCACGAAAAAAAAGTTGTAATGAAAATATATAAAAATCCTTCGTTCATTAACGTAGCGTAAAATATTTTAAAATATTTGCTTCAGAGAGAGTATTTGTGTATCTACACTAGCGCTGCACGGTCAGATATGGAATGCCTTCTGTTTAAAAGGACTGGAGATAGAGTGGATTGAAGGATGCTTGAAAAGGATGGATGAACCTCCATCTGAATTCATTAATTTTTCATGGGGTTTTCCCAAAATTTTAATTATATAGCTTTATTAAGATTAGTTTTAACATTTATTTATATGTATACATGTATATGTATATCGAATTTCGCATAGGATTTGAACTTGGTTAAACTATTTGGAATTGGATTTGTTAGATGAAAACGGGAGGTAATGTGAAGTCATGTTCAAGACATCTGTACATACTTATATACGCTTTTTTTTTAAAATCTAATATTGCGTATTACAGCAAACAGTGCGAAAATTATGTGTTTTGAAAAGAAAAGAAAGTTAAATTTATTTTGTGTTGAAATCATTTATTTGCGATTATTTAACATTATTATCAATATAACAACTGTCCTTGTGATTATCATCGCAAATGCAAGTTTCTCTGGAAACTAAACATGTTTGAACTGAAATGGACGCAAATGATGCGGCGGCATACCAGGCAAATTGAAAGAATGTAGAAATTTCACTGAATAATTCACGGCTTCGTCTTCATTTCCAACACGATCGATCGATTTGTATGAACACAAATCTCTCGGAATTTGACATAGAATCGTAGTTTTAGTCATCAACATCGGTATTTTTGGCAGCTAAAATTGCGCGTGCACTCAACCAATAGTTGCGATAATTTTGGCCAATGTCCGGATAAACATTCGTGATGAGTTCATCTTTCGTTGAAGCGAACTGACAAATAGCAGGTTGAATTGATATCAAACCATTGCAAGTATCAACCGGAAATAGCCCATTTCCAATTCTTAGCAGTTCTTCTGCGGTGCTATACTGTTGCAGGAACACTCGCATATTCATAGACAATCGAATGGTTTTCACGTACCGCCACAAATACGATGACTTGAGAAATCCACCGCTGTTGATTTCGAAATAACTGGAAGTGTTAGTCAAAAATCGCTTGAGAACAAGAGCATTACGCCACCAAAGCGACGAATATTATTCCACAGAACTTCCATTGTTCTGTCAAGGGCTTCTAGAGAATTGAACTCATCTCATATTATCAGTTTACAATTCTTCAACACTTTTGCCATGGCTGATTGCGTTGCAAACAGGTGTTTCATTGAGTTGCATGTTTAACGGAAGCTCCAGTACCTAATGTGCCGTTCTTCCAACTTCTAGTAGCGTTGCAGCAATCCCGGTAGATGCGAGAGACATTTTGAGATCATATTGTTGACAAAATCAATGATATCAGTAACGTTTTCCCAATTCCGCCGGGCGCATCAAGAAAAAATAGTCCACTCTTTCCAGCCTTCATCAATTCAAATCATAGGCACTATTTTGCTACTCCTTCAATAATGGAGCATTTCTTGTAACTTGTAGTTCCAAAGTCTGTTGTGTCTTAAGCGTGCTCACATTCGGTCAATAGTTTTCCATTCATAATCGAACACAAATCTTCAATCAACTACAATGTTTCATTGTAGATGCATCGTTCATTTGCACTTCTGAATTCTCTGTTGCCACGTGCCACTTTCCGACTTTTACGAATTATTTTTGTTTTTATACATAGATTAGAAAAAAATAAAAAAAAAATTTATGGAAAAAAGTCACTTTTTGGATTTTTTATATATATATATACCTAAATAAATGAAGAACCTCTCCACCGATTTTGTTCAAACCTCACATAAACCATCTACTTAATAGTTAGAACAAAGACTAAACATCTAGTTTGAATCCTCTACATTGCATACAAGGTGAAAGAACACTGTCAACGAACTGATTGGACCTTATCAGTGCGGCTTTAGACCTGGAAAATCCACCATGGACCAGATATTCACCATGCGTCAAATCTTTGAAAAGGCCCGAGAGAGAAGAATTGCCACTTACCACCTTTTCATCGATTTTAAAGCAGCCTTCGACAGCACGAAAAGGAGCTGCCTCTATGCGGCGATGCCTGAATTTGGTATCCCCTCAAAACTAATACGACTATGTAAACTGACGTTGAGTAACACTAAAAGCTACGTCAGGATCTGGAAGGAACTCTCCGAGCCGTTCGATACCAAACGAGGTTTCAGACAAGGTGACTCATTATCCCTCGTCACTGTTGACAGTCATTACTTTGAAGTTGTAGGTAATTTCGTTTATCTGGGAACCAGCATTAACAACACCAACAATGTCAGCCTCGAAATCCAACGCAGAACCACACTTGCCAACAGGTGCTAATTTGGACTGAGTGGGCAATATAAAAGAAAAACCCTCTCTCGACGAACCAAAATCAAACTCTACAAGTCGCCCATTATTCCCGTCCTGATGTATGGCGCTGAAGCGTGGACGATGATAACATCCGATGGGTCGACTCTTGGGGTTGGCGGTTCCTACGCCAAATATATATATATCTATCCGAAGGCATTTTGTGTACCAAATATTTTAACCATTCACCAATAATTCACCTCAAAATTAGTGTTTTTTTAACAATGTGATTTCTTACCAGATCGGACGATTTACTCATTTTTGGACATTTAAATTAAAACATTAAATATTATTATGTACCATTTTAAATCTCTGTTAACGATATTATGGTTTATTAAAGCCACCAGTTTTCGAACTTTCAGTTATAAAGTGAATTAATACGTTTCAACATCCATTTTTTTTATTATTTGTCCATGAAAAATTAATTTCCCAGTGCTGCAGTACACAAAACATATCTTCAAATACTTTTAAATTGTGTCTTGTCTTGTCCGCGTTTCCATTTCCGTTTCCGTTTATATTTATTGTTTCATTTTTTATTACTATCCTTGCACGATGGTTACAAATATCTCGGTTATAATATTTTTTGGCAGCATTTCAATATGGTCGTTCCAATGCAGAATTCGAAGAAATTGTACTAGCTTATAGATTCCTTGTACCGGACTTTGTTGACAGTTTTTATTTTAGGTTTTGACTACCTCTACCATGCACTCAACGCTTTTTTGCTAAGGCATCAAAATGCATGACTCACATCTTCCAAACCATACTTGTACATATTAACTAATTCTATACTAACTAACTATTGTTTTGCTATTTGCCATGTTCCATATAACTGTGAATACATTGGTGGTATATTTCAGCTCTTAAAGTAAAAAAGGTAAAAAAGGTAAAAAATGGTTGCTAAAAATCAAAAGAATGTGCAAATTTAGATAATGAGTAGATACGAGAAAAATATTTATTTTGATAGAAAATCTTAAAATTTTTGAACAATTGGAAATTGCTTGTAAAAAAAGTTGTATAATACCTAAAATTGTATTTACAATTTATTGGGAAATTAATATGAAAATTGCAAGTGGATAGGTGCGATAGTGCGGAGAACGCGTTTTACTTGCCACTGTAATCGCTTGCGGTCCTGATCGCTTAGTTCCGCTGTTGGAAATAAGAACTCAATTTATTACCAGTTGTATAATATTCCTAAGCACACAAAAATGAGTTTAAGCCATGAAATTGATTTGAAAATCATATACAGCCGTCAAAAATTACTTAATACCGATGTTGAGTTCTTGCCACTAGATATTATTTTTAATAAAAATCGCCTAAATGCCTAAAATTAAAAGCTTTTTTTCATAAACTGAAGAAATATAATACTAAATTTTTCTTATAAAAACGTAAACTGTTCATCTACATGGAATAGTAAGCATATATGAACACATCGTTCTTAAGTATTCTTCAACATATTCATATATTTTCAAATATTTTGTTGAACTCAAAAGTGTGGTGGTTGATGAAGATTTTAAAACTGTTGGTATTGACAAATGAAGCAATGGCGGAAACTTTCTAAGAATCACAGAATTTTTAATACATCAATATATAAAGAGATATAGCTCAAGCAACAAGACAGACAGCGAAGTACAATATATCACAAAAAGGGTGTACATTTAGTGACTGTCAACAAATAAATTATAATAAAATGTAATGAGCTTGATGTCTTGAATCGATTATACTCAATGCAGATATGTGTCATATAACTTTTGTTGTAGAATTACCCTTAATGTGGGTTTCAGAGGTTGAAAACTAGGGTTTTAGTTTTTTTATTTTAATTATGTATATACAATTTTAACCTATTTTGTGCAAACAAAAAAAAATCACTTTTTTGGTAAAATTTTCGCCATATATTGGCACGAAAAAAAAGTTGTAATGAAAATATATAAAAATCCTTCGTTCATTAACGTAGCGTAAAATATTTTAAAATATTTGCTTCAGAGAGAGTATTTGTGTATCTACACTAGCGCTGCACGGTCAGATATGGAATGCCTTCTGTTTAAAAGGACTGGAGATAGAGTGGATTGAAGGATGCTTGAAAAGGATGGATGAACCTCCATCTGAATTCATTAATTTTTCATGGGGTTTTCCCAAAATTTTAATTATATAGCTTTATTAAGATTAGTTTTAACATTTATTTATATGTATACATGTATATGTATATCGAATTTCGCATAGGATTTGAACTTGGTTAAACTATTTGGAATTGGATTTGTTAGATGAAAACGGGAGGTAATGTGAAGTCATGTTCAAGACATCTGTACATACTTATATACGCTTTTTTTTTAAAATCTAATATTGCGTATTACAGCAAACAGTGCGAAAATTATGTGTTTTGAAAAGAAAAGAAAGTTAAATTTATTTTGTGTTGAAATCATTTATTTGCGATTATTTAACATTATTATCAATATAACAACTGTCCTTGTGATTATCATCGCAAATGCAAGTTTCTCTGGAAACTAAACATGTTTGAACTGAAATGGACGCAAATGATGCGGCGGCATACCAGGCAAATTGAAGGAATGTAGAAATTTCACTGAATAATTCACGGCTTCGTCTTCATTTCCAACACGATCGATCGATTTGTATGAACACAAATCTCTCGGAATTTGACATAGAAGTAGTTTTAGTCATCAACATCGGTATTTTTGGCAGCTAAAATTGCGCGTGCACTCAACCAATAGTTGCGATAATTTTGGCCAATGTCCGGATAAACATTCGTGATGAGTTCATCTTTCGTTGAAGCGAACTGACAAATAGCAGGTTGAATTGATATCAAACCATTGCAAGTATCAACCGGAAATAGCCCATTTCCAATTCTTAGCAGTTCTTCTGCGGTGCTATACTGTTGCAGGAACACTCGCATATTCATAGACAATCGAATGGTTTTCACGTACCGCCACAAATACGATGACTTGAGAAATCCACCGCTGTTGATTTCGAAATAACTGGAAGTGTTAGTCAAAAATCGCTTGAGAACAAGAGCATTACGCCACCAAAGCGACGAATATTATTCCACAGAACTTCCATTGTTCTGTCAAGGGCTTCTAGAGAATTGAACTCATCTCATATTATCAGTTTACAATTCTTCAACACTTTTGCCATGGCTGATTGCGTTGCAAACAGGTGTTTCATTGAGTTGCATGTTTAACGGAAGCTCCAGTACCTAATGTGCCGTTCTTCCAACTTCTAGTAGCGTTGCAGCAATCCCGGTAGATGCGAGAGACATTTTGAGATCATATTGTTGACAAAATCAATGATATCAGTAACGTTTTCCCAATTCCGCCGGGCGCATCAAGAAAAAATAGTCCACTCTTTCCAGCCTTCATCAATTCATCATAGGCACTATTTTGCTACTCCTTCAATAATGGAGCATTTCTTGTAACTTGTAGTTCCAAAGTCTGTTGTGTCTTAAGCGTGCTCACATTCGGTCAATAGTTTTCCATTCATAATCGAACACAAATCTTCAATCAACTACAATGTTTCATTGTAGATGCATCGTTCATTTGCACTTCTGAATTCTCTGTTGCCACGTGCCACTTTCCGACTTTTACGAATTATTTTTGTTTTTATACATAGATTAGAAAAAAATAAAAAAAAAATTTATGGAAAAAAGTCACTTTTTGGATTTTTTATATATATATATACCTAAATAAATGAAGAACCTCTCCACCGATTTTGTTCAAACCTCACATAAACCATCTACTTAATAGTTAGAACAAAGACTAAACATCTAGTTTGAATCCTCTACATTGCATACAAGGTGAAAGAACACTGTCAACGAACTGATTGGACCTTATCAGTGCGGCTTTAGACCTGGAAAATCCACCATGGACCAGATATTCACCATGCGTCAAATCTTTGAAAAGGCCCGAGAGAGAAGAATTGCCACTTACCACCTTTTCATCGATTTTAAAGCAGCCTTCGACAGCACGAAAAGGAGCTGCCTCTATGCGGCGATGCCTGAATTTGGTATCCCCTCAAAACTAATACGACTATGTAAACTGACGTTGAGTAACACTAAAAGCTACGTCAGGATCTGGAAGGAACTCTCCGAGCCGTTCGATACCAAACGAGGTTTCAGACAAGGTGACTCATTATCCCTCGTCACTGTTGACAGTCATTACTTTGAAGTTGTAGGTAATTTCGTTTATCTGGGAACCAGCATTAACAACACCAACAATGTCAGCCTCGAAATCCAACGCAGAACCACACTTGCCAACAGGTGCTAATTTGGACTGAGTGGGCAATATAAAAGAAAAACCCTCTCTCGACGAACCAAAATCAAACTCTACAAGTCGCCCATTATTCCCGTCCTGATGTATGGCGCTGAAGCGTGGACGATGATAACATCCGATGGGTCGACTCTTGGGGTTGGCGGTTCCTACGCCAAATATATATATATCTATCCGAAGGCATTTTGTGTACCAAATATTTTAACCATTCACCAATAATTCACCTCAAAATTAGTGTTTTTTTAACAATGTGATTTCTTACCAGATCGGACGATTTACTCATTTTTGGACATTTAAATTAAAACATTAAATATTATTATGTACCATTTTAAATCTCTGTTAACGATATTATGGTTTATTAAAGCCACCAGTTTTCGAACTTTCAGTTATAAAGTGAATTAATACGTTTCAACATCCATTTTTTTTATTATTTGTCCATGAAAAATTAATTTCCCAGTGCTGCAGTACACAAAACATATCTTCAAATACTTTTAAATTGTGTCTTGTCTTGTCCGCGTTTCCATTTCCGTTTCCGTTTATATTTATTGTTTCATTTTTTATTACTATCCTTGCACGATGGTTACAAATATCTCGGTTATAATATTTTTTGGCAGCATTTCAATATGGTCGTTCCAATGCAGAATTCGAAGAAATTGTACTAGCTTATAGATTCCTTGTACCGGACTTTGTTGACAGTTTTTATTTTAGGTTTTGACTACCTCTACCATGCACTCAACGCTTTTTTGCTAAGGCATCAAAATGCATGACTCACATCTTCCAAACCATACTTGTACATATTAACTAATTCTATACTAACTAACTATTGTTTTGCTATTTGCCATGTTCCATATAACTGTGAATACATTGGTGGTATATTTCAGCTCTTAAAGTAATAATAAATGAATAATTTTTTCAAAAAAATGTTATTAGGCTTTTTACTACTATTCAAAATATATTAAACTATAGCTACAGTGGCTCACAGCCAAAATGATACAGCAACGCAATGAAAAATCGCTTAGTAAAAAATCATTTTTATAATTCGAAATTAAAAACTTTTACTAATTTATTGATTAGGTATGTGTAATCTTTTAAATAACAAAATCGCAAAAATTATTTATTTTTTGCAAGCGTTAAATATAAGAAATCGGCTGATGAAAACATTTAACGGAAGTGACTCCCGTTGGATTGCACGGAAAATACGATAAAGTCCCCATTTATGTGCTCCGGAAATGGAAAAATCCTTGGGAGGAACAGTCATCCCAAAACCACAAGAAGAATGCTCAGAGAAGCTGATTTAAATGGACGCACAACCCAAAATAAACGATTGATGTAAGCTATAACTCAAAGTGCAAGGATGAAGGTTGCAAAAGAACAGTTATATAAGCCTGCAAGCTTCTGGAATACCGTAATTTTTGCAGATGAGAGTAATTTCAACCTCTTTAAATCGGATAGAAATAGATACAGTGCCGGACAAAAAAATAAGAACAGTTTCTGTTAAGAAAAAAAAATCTTAAACAAAATTCTATTGTAACCAATGAAAATTTCAAACACTGTGTGTTAATAGAGGTCCAATCAGTAAGTTTAAGTTTGACTAAAAATAAAATCAAAAACATTTCGTTTTAAAAAAATTTACTATTAAATGACATGTTGAATCATATTGGGAGAGGACAAAAAATAAGAATACTTCATATAAATAAATATTATTATATATATTGATAAATATTAATAAAACGGAAGGTAAAATGGCATACATACGCAATATTTTTTTGAATATATATTGATTATCAGCACCACTTGGCCTATTTTTAGCAATGGATCCACTGGGGCTCACAAGTAGCCAGGTATATATATGGAAAACCGTGATTCTAGGATGTTTCTTCCCAAATCTTCCTTGTTTCTTTGACTTGACACTTCCTATCTTTTTTTAACAATTCTCCACAAGTTCCCTATTGGTATTAGGTGCGGAGATTGGGAAGACCAACTTAAATATCTATTTTATTATGAAGAATTTCATTTCATACAAGTGCCGACGTATGGTTAGGGTCTTTGTCCTTTGGAAACTTCCACTTTAGAGGCAACTTTCATGGTGCAAAATGGCGCATAACTTCCTAACTTGAATATGCGAACGTAAATAAATTGGTCCACCTTTTATTTTAACTACTACAGAGGATCCACATAGTAGCAGAGGAATCATTAATATTCCATGATGCTTTCACTACCGTGGATAGTTCTTGCAGTATATTTAAATTTAAAAGCTGGACTTTTTAACACTTTACCAATGTTTAGCATCGCGTACAACCAAATTTACCTTAATTTCGTTTGTCCATAGTGTGTTATAATTCTTTTTTTCCATTTATTGAGTCATTCTATTTTACATGTATTTTAGCGAACTCGATGGGACAGCTTCGTTACCTCTGTATCAACAGCAGCGCTTTACCAGCTGTTCTTCCATAACGGTTATTTATAAACATATATCTCACAACTGTTCAAACACAAATTTGAACTCCTATCTCCCCCATTATTGCAACAGGTGACTTAAATAGACCCCGCAACCCTACAATTCTGATGAAATTATGGTCTTCGCTTGTAGTTTTGCGAGGACTACTCCTTTTGTAATAATTTTTTTTTGGTACATTTGTGGAAGATCTTCCAATAAGTCTTGCAATTTTCCAAATACTTTAACTTTACTACTATTTCCCGCACTTTGTTATTACTTTGTTTTACACGCAATCTTCAGATTTGAATGCAAATGAATGCTGTGAGCCACTGTAAGTATGTACATATATGAAAATGAATTGCTGTTCGTTAGAACAATATAGTGGATAGGCATAGAATGGAACGAGTTCGGGCGCTTCGATCACAACAACAGCAATAGAACAGGAGAGATTTGTCTGAAAATATGGAACTTAAAAACTTACAACCAGCCCTTAGGTCCTCATGTTCAGTTTCTGTGGTCTTTAAAATGTATAGTTCTATTTCGAAAAATTGTTATGGCCATTCTCCGGACCTCCCGTGCAGTAATTATGCGACGTTTTATTAAAACTTTTTAATTGGTGCTAGATTTATTCTATGCGAAGTAAGCGCAGTGGAACGTAAAAGGTCCTTCGAACTGCTTTCTCTCAGCAAGGTCCATTTCAGCGCGATCATTAGTGTGCTTACTGGACATTGTCCGGACACAGGACATTGGCTGTTAACTGATTGATGTATCTGAATGGTTAAGGAATTAACGCACTTTTATTAGTTTTCAACAACACCAAATGGGCAAAATCGGACCACTGCCACGCCCACAAAATGGCGAAAACCAAAAACACAAAAAGGGTCATAACTAAGCCATAAATAAAGTTATAAAAGAAATTTGGAACAGAGGATCGCACTAGGAAGGGGCATATTTGGATGTAATTTTTTTGGGAAAGTGGGCGTGGCCCCGCCCCCAAACCGGTTATTTGTATATTTCTCGCAAACCAATTAAGCTATATAAACCAAACTTTCTGCAGTCGGTTCTCCTACGTACCCCACCATACACCATGAAAATAGGCGAGGCGTCGCCCACTTATGGGTCAAAAACCATATCTCAGGAACTACTCGACCGATTTTAATGAAACTTGGTTTGTAATAGTGTCCTTAAATCCCAAATGAAATGTTGTGAAAATAGGCCAAATGGCTTCACAACCACGCCTACTTCCTAATTACCAGAACTTTGAAGACGATCTGAATCGTTTGTTTTACAATATATAAAGTAAGCACTAGTGAAGATATCGATGCAGAACTTTGCACAAATACTACCTTTATAGTGTGGCAGCACCATTCTAAAAATCGGGTTTAGGGTTTCCAACTTTCAATGGACTATATACAATATATATGACGAATATGTGGGTCAAATTGTATATTATATAATATAAATACAGTTAAATAAATAAATTGCGAGAGTATAAAATGTTCGGTTACACCCAAACTTAGCCCTTCCTTACTTGTTGAATTTATAGCTAAATTTGTGAAGGTTCCATTGGCCTGAGTGCGTTCAACTACAACATCAGCAAAATGAACTCAGCTGGTTTTGCCGAAGATATCGCCTGTACGGACAAATGGGCGGTCATACGCTGTCAACTCGTTTCGTCAGCCTGAGCAATTATCTATATTGATTGGTGGTAGGTGTTATATACACATATATATATATATTTGGCGTAGGAACCGCTTTAAGCGATTATAGCCGAATCCACCAGAGCGCGCCACTCATTCCTCCTTTTTGCTTTTTGGCGCCAACTGGAAACACCAAGTGAAGCCAGGTCACTTTGCACTTGGTCTTTCCACCGGAGTGGAGGTCGTCCTCTTCCGCGGCTTCCTCCAGCGGGTACTGCATCGAATACTTTCAGAGCTGGAGTGTTTTCTTCCATCCGTACAACATGACCTAGCCAGCGTAGCCGCTGTCTTTTTATTCGCTGAACTATGTCAATGTCGTCGTATAAATCGTACAGCTCATCGTTCCATCGTCTGCGGTAATCGCCGTTGCCAATGTTTAGAGGACCATAAATCTTGCGCAAAATCTTTCTCTCGAAAACCCCAAGAGTCGTCTCATCGGATGTTGTCATCGTCCACGCTTCAGCGCCATACATCAGGACGGGAATAATGAGCGACTTATAGAGTTTGATTTTGGTTCGTCGAGAGAGGACTTTACTTTTCAATTGCCTACTCAGTCCAAAGTAGCACCTGTTGGCAAGAGTGATTCTGCGTTGGATTCCAAGGCTGACATTGTTGGTGTTGTTAATGCTGGTTCCCAGATAAACGAAATTATCTACAACTTCAAAGTTATGACTGTCAACAGTGACGTGGGAGCCAAGACGCGAGTGCGCCGACTGTTTGTTTGATGACAGGAGATATTTCGTCTTGTCCTCATTCACCACCAGACCCATACGCTTCGCTTCTTTATCTAGTCTGGAAAAAGCAGAACAAACGGCGCGGTTGTTGCTTCCGATGATATCAATATCATCGGCATACGCCAGGAGCTGTACACTCTTGTAGAAGATTGTACCCTCTCTATTTAGTTCTGCAGCTCGTATTATTTTTTCCAGCAATAGATTGAAGAAGTCGCACGATAGTGAGTCACCCTGTCTGAAGCCTCGTTTGGTATCGAACGGCTCGGAGAGGTCCTTCCCGATCCTGACGGAGCTTTTGGTGTTGCTCAACGTGCTTACATAACCGTATTAGTTTTGCAGGGATACCAAATTCAGACATCGCGGCATAAAGGCAGCTCCTTTTCGTGCTATCGAAGGCAGCTTTAAAATCGATAAAAAGATGGTGAGTATCGATTCTTCTCTCTCGGGTCTTTTCCAAGATTTGGCGCATTGTGAATATCTGGTCAGTTGTCGATTTTCCAGGTCTAAAGCCACACTGATAAGGTCCAATCAGTTCGTTGACGGTGGGCTTTAGTCTTTCACACAATACGCTCGACAAAACCTTATATGCGATATTGAGGAGACTTATACCACGGTAGTTGGCGCAGATTGTGGAGTCTCCTTTCATATGGATTGGGCAGAGCACACTAAGATTCCAATCGTCAGGCATGCTTTCTTCCGACCATATTCTACAAAGAAGCTGATGCATGCACCTTATCAGCTCTTCGCCGCCGTATTTGAATAGCTCGGCCGGTAATCCATCGGCCCCCGCCGCTTTGTTGTTCTTCAAGCGGGTAATTGCTATTCGAATTTCTTCATGGTCGGGTAATGGAACATCTATTCCATCGTCATCGATTGGGGAATCGGGTTCGCCATCTCCTGGTGTTGTACTTTCACTGCCATTGAGCAGGTCGAAGAAGTGTTCCCTCCATAATCCCAGTGTGCTCTGGACATCCGTTACCAGATTACCTTCTCGGTCCCTACATGATAATGCTCCGGTCTTGAAACCTTCTGTTAATCGCCTCATCTTTTCATAAAATTTTCGAGCATTAACCATGTCGGCCAGCTTTTCAAGCTTTTCATACTCACGCATTTCGGCCTCTTTCTTTTTACGTCTGCAAATGCGTCTCGTTTCCCTCTTCAGTTCTCGATATCTATCCCACCCAGAACGTGTTGTGGTCGATCGCAACGTTGCGAGGTAAGCAGTCTGTTTTCTCTCCACTGCGGAACGACAATTCTCATCGTACCAACTGGTTTTTTGGCGTTGCCGGAGACCAATTGTTTCGGCTGCAGCGGTATGCAATGAGTTTGAGATGCCGTTCCACAGCTCCCTCATATCGAGATGCTGATGAGTGCTCTCAGAGAGCAGGAGTGCAAGTCGAGTAGAAAATCGTTCGGCTGTCGGTTGTGATTGCAGCTTTTCGACGTCGAACCTTCCTTGTGTTTGTTGACGGGCGTTCTTTGCTGCACAGAGGCGAGTGCGTATCTTTGCTGCTACTAGATAATGGTCCGAGTCAATGTTTGGTCCTCGGAGCGTACGCTCGTCTAAAACACTGGAGACATGTCTTCCGTCTATCACAACGTGATCGATTTGGTAGCGCGTGTTTCGATCAGGGGACAGCCACGTTGCTTGATGAATTTTTTTATGCTGGAATCTGGTACTACAGACAACCATATTTCGGGCCCCAGCGAAGTCGATCAGCCTCAGGCCGTTTGGCGATGTTTCGTCATGGAGGCTCTATTTTCCGACTGTTGTGCCAAAGACACCTTCTTTACCCACCCTGGCGTTAAAATCGCCAAGCACGATTTTGACATCGTGGCGGGGGCAGCGCTCATAGGTGCGTTCCAGTCGCTCATAGAAAGCGTCTTTGGTCACATCGTCCTTCTCTTCCGTTGGGGCGTGGGCGCAAATCAGCGATATGTTGAAGAACCTCGCTTTTATGCGGATTGTGGCTAGACGTTCATCCACCGGGGTGAATGCCAGGACTCGGCGACGGAGTCTCTCTCCCACCACAAATCCAACACCAAATTTGCGCTTCTTTATATGGCCGCTGTAGTAGATGTCACAAGGACCCACCTTCTTCCGTCCTTGTCCCGTCCATCGCACTTCTTGGACGGCGGTGATGTCAGCCTTTAGTTGTATGAGGACATCAACCAGCTGGGCAGAGGCACCTTCCCAATTAAGAGTCCGGACATTCCAGGTGCATGCCCTCAAATCATGATCCTTAGTACGTTTGCAGGGGTCGTCATCAAAAGGGGGGTTTCTCATCCGAGGCTCGGTGTTTGTTTTCATTGAGGAGATTTTTTTATGTGGTGGGTCCCAAGCCCTACGCACAACCGCACAAGCGGGCTTCGCCTTCTCACTTTAGCTCGCCTCCAAACGGATGTCTGTTAGCTACCCAGGGGATACTTGGTCTAAAACCGGAAGTCGTGAGCTGCTTGAGTCATATGCAAAAGAATCGTTCCTGGCCACTCCCAAGTGAATGGCAATCAGAAACTTTCCTCACTTGCGTGAACTTCTACATATGACCCCATCCCCCACACATACACATACACACACATATATTCCATGCAACATCTTGCGTAAGTATAATGCGGCAAAGACGCTAAGTGTATCCATGGCATATAAGCTAATCATATAACTAATAGCAGTGTAATCCATTCATATATTCGTCGTATAAAAATATCATATGCAATAATTGGTACAGTAGATTATCAGTATGAAATAAAACCAAGGGTGTTCCGGACAAAGGAAAATCCGGATAATCGATTTCAAAAAGTCAATATTGGGAAGTTTAGATATGAACAAGTAAGGAAAGGCTAAGTTACGGTGCAACCCAACATTTTAAACTCTCGTAATTTATTAAAGAAATTTTATTTACATAACACACAAATTTACCCATAAATTCGGCATAAAGTCCAATAGAATAACGAAAATCAGCATATATAGTATATGAGGGCTGAGGTAATTCCTGAACCGATTTGATTAATTTTCACCAGCAAGGTACATTATATTCAATATACGCTCACTTAATTTTGCTAAGATATCTCACCAATACATATATGCAGAATAAAGCTCACCGTATTTTTAAAAAACCTATAATTAAGGATATGGGAGCTAGGAAATGATATTTTTGAAAAACCTATAATTTGGTATATGGGAGCTTCAAGATGTTATGACCTGATTATAATAAATTTTGGAACAGAGACACACTATTAGAAGAAAACAATTTCCTCTGAATTACATTAAATTATCTGAGAGATTTACTCATATTTTCTCTTAAAATTTACCCTTAGGCGCTGAGATCAACATGTTCGACATCTGAGGCCTTGAAAAGTTATAGTCCGTTTTCGACAAATTTTTCACAAGTGAAGCCCGAGATGATATGCACTACTTATGTAAAGTTTTATTCCGGAATTCAAAATTAAGTTATAAGGAAAGTAGTTGTGGTTGTGAACCGATTTCTGTGTTTTATCTGTGTTATCAGGGTGTCAAGAAAATATTATATGCCGAATTTCATTAGAATCTGTCGAGTAGTTCATGAGATATGGTTTTTGACCCATAAGTGGGCGATGCCACTCCCATTTTACATTTTGTAAAAAAATATGAGTGCAGCTTCCTTCTGCTATTTAGTCTTTCTGTGAAATTTAGTGTTTCTGACGTTTTTCTTAGTGAGTTAACGCACTTTTAGTAATTTTCAACCTAACCTTCGTATGGGATGTGGGCGTGGTTATTATCCGATTTCAATTATTTTCATGGGGTGTGGTGGGGTAAGTAAGAGAACCGACTGCAGAAAGTTTGGTTTATATAGCTTCATTGAATTGCGAGATATATACAAATAACCGATTTGGAGGCGGGATCACGCCCACTTCCCCAAAAATATTACATCCAAATATGCACCTTCTTAGTGCGATCCTTTATTCCAAATTTTTTTATAACTTTATTTATGACTTAGTTATGGCATTTTATAGGTTTTTGGTTTTCACCATTTTGTGGGCGTGGCAATGGTCCGATTTTGGCCATTCGAAAGCAACCTCCTCAGGATGCCAAGGAATACGTGTTCCAAGTTTCGTTAAGATATCTAAATTTTTACTCAAGTTATCCGTTGCACGGACAGACGGACGGACGCGCGGACAGACATACATCCGGATTTCAACTCGTCTCGTCATCCTGATCATTTTGATATCTAACTCTTTTGGTTTTATGACTTACAAACAACCGTTATGTGAACAAAACTATAATACTCTCTTAGAAACTTTTGTTGCGAGAGTATAAAACTGAATCACCAACTAATTGACAAATTCATTGTAAATGTGTTTACGAAGAATAGGTAACGGTAAAGTACGCTTAACTGTGTAACAGGTGCTAAACAAGTAAAAAAACGAAGTGTGTAAAGTGTTTCTTGACAATGACAAAATAGCATGATTTTTGTTTTTTGTTGTTCTTTACATACTGTATGTAACCATCCCTGATTAAAAAATGTTGAACTGAAGTAAAAAGTATTATATTTTCCTGCGGAATGTGAAAAAGTGTATTTATTTTCAATGTGTAAACTGTTTCTTGACAAACTGTATGTATATTTAAATCTGTCACGCCTTTTAAGTATAAAAATTAACTACAATAGTGTAATTATACTTATTAATGTCATTTCAGTATGCAGATTATAAACTCAGCGCGCAGTCAAAAGGCAGCTCCTTGTTATACAACTGAACTAGGGAATTCGATGGAAAAATTTAATAAATATTTGGACTCGAACTTATTAAAATGTTTCCCACAAACGTACGATGCTAATGGTGCTACCGTTGCTACAGCAGTCAAAAATGCAGTTTCAATATCAACGGATGCTACCACCCCCTTACGGCAAATTGATGGACAAACTAGTCACGTTGCAACGCCCAGCCCTCTCGAGCAATACCGTTTGCAACTCTATAACTACGCGTTAAATATAGATCGTTTGCGTTGTACCCAACATAATACGACAGCGGCTTATGCGAGTAGCGCTGTGCCCGGTTTGCATTTAGTTATAAATGGTGAAAACAACCGTAACTTTGGCTCCATAGATATGAAGATGGAAAGTAATTATACCTGCCCTAGCATAAGCAGTGTTAGGCCATATGTACCAGTGGCGTTGGCGCATGGCAACCGTTTGGATCTGTCAATGTCACTATTCCCGCAGCGCATGTTTCGTACGGAGGAGCCAAAACCACAGTACAGCTATATAGGGCTCATAGCCATGGCAATACTAAGTTCGGCCGAAACCAAACTCGTTTTGTCCGAAATATATCAACATATACTAGATAACTATCCTTATTTTCGTGCACGCGGTCCAGGTTGGCGCAATTCTATAAGACACAACCTCTCTTTAAATGATTGCTTCATTAAATCGGGACGTAGCGCAAATGGTAAAGGCCATTACTGGGCCATACACCCAGCAAATATCGATGATTTTCGTAGAGGTGATTTCCGGCGGCGTAAGGCACAACGCAAGGTACGCAAACATATGGGTCTATCCATAGATGATGCTAGCACCGACTCGCCCAGTCCGCCGCCACTCGATCTGACGTCCACGCAATTAACGTCAACACGTTTGCTGCGCATAGCACCGCCTGGCAACAGTTTAACGGCAACACAGGATTTTCGCACACCCAATGCGCTTGCCTTTAGTTGTTTGCATCCATTACTGCAAATGCCGTCGTCGTTTTCTTTGCAGCAAGCGCAGCAGCAGATACAAGACAGTTATTTTGGGACGGCTATAATGGAACAGTACACTTGCATGCCATCAGCGCCGGCCTACAACAACGGCTATTCTGCTAGTTTACAACAAGAATATTATAAATTTTGTAACAATGCGCAGGTGGATAATATTCGGCCGAATGATAACATAATGCCGTTATGCGCTGAACAATCGCTGAGTGATAATCACAAAAACTCAAAACATGCTCTATACAATGGCACAGCACTATCGACTGTTGCGCCAAACGCACTTCGAGATACAAAAACTAATTATTATACGCACATGCATAAGCGGCAATTCGATGTGGCGTCGCTCTTGGCGCCCGACAGAAAACTTTTCGCGACTACGCTAAGAGATAAGGAACAGCATATACCGACTTTTGATGCATTGGAGCACACACAAATTTTAAAGAAAAACCTAGAAGAACATGGCAACCATGAGCCACAAGTAACGCATGCCACGCATAAAAGCTTGTACACACTGCCTGTTACGCAAGCACACAAATTAACGCCACTGACGGACGCGTACGAGTGTGAGCCGGAACAGGATGAAATCGACGTGGTGGCCAATGATATTGATGAGCGTAGTAAGGAGTCATTTTCCTGCAACGCAGACAACACAAATGAGGAGGAGCAGCAACAGCAAGTATTTGGCGCGATCGCCAATAATGTAACACAAATTTATGATAATTCCGATAACGAAAATAATACGCCACATAGACGCGGCAATGCAATGCACCATCATCCCAGTGCGGTTATAGAATGGCGCATGGTGCAACAACAACCCTTATCAGTGGAAAAATTAATCAAAAAGTTTGGCGCCGGTAATGCGTGCAATACAACAAGTAATACAATCGGTTTCGAGGATTGCTATGCTACAAAAATTACCGCTACAACCACAGTGAATCCCATGTTAAATTCAAAATCTATGACTTTGGAAGAAGGAAGGGAATTGGGACACAGCAACTGCAAGAAACAAATTGAATTATGTGAGCATGAACCGAACGCAATAACAATAAATGCCGCTGGACATAAGAGTCTACATGTGCGACGCATAATACAGCATTTACAACAGCAGCAACAACAGAATCAAGAAACACTGAAAGAAGCGGCCGACGATAAAGAATCAGCGCTTAGCCGTCATTATAGCACTTACATCACGGCGGCTGCCACACGACATATAGGCCCCATGCAACTGAAACAAATCCAATGTCAACAGCAAAAATGTGACATTATCAGTAAGCGTCGGTAAGGGTTAGCATAAATATGAAATGTATTGTAAATTAGACCATTATTACTAGACTTTATTTTGTTGTTCAAATTGATTTGATTAATGCCGGTTTTCTGCTTGTCTCACGTCGCTAATTGCAATCGTGAATTAGTGACACTGTTAGCCAGATTTTGGTTTGCAGCCAGCTAGAGGCTCAAAAATATTCAACTTCAAATAATAGTGGGGTGAAAAGAAATGAAAGCAATCAGCTGTTTAGTTTAGGCTGATTAACGATGAGTGCAAGTACACAATCGTTATTTGTGTATTGATTGCATGCAATTAGATTTTTTTCAACAAAATTTCAGCAACAGAATTTTTTTGTTAATTGGTTAGTATAATTATTGAAAAATAGTACTGAAATAGTTTATAATAATTGCGTAATCTGTAATAATTATTAAGTAAATATGAAAAATTTTAACAACCCAACAATCGATTGCACACGTGTATGTATGCACATCTTTACATTTGAGCATACTGGCAAACGCAAGTAAGTAATTGTAGACAATACAAATTTCATTATTTAATGATTATAATATATTTTGGATATATACAGGCATGTTCTGCAAATCGTTTTCGGGCAATTTTTTCACATTTTCCGTTCTTAAATCGTTTTGTCGCCTTGTTCTGGAAATCGGAATCGTTACAATTTTCCCGTTTCATATTCGGCAAGTTAAACGATAGCGATTTTAAATTAAAATCAAGGGTTCATTCAAAGAATGTGTTACCAGGATTTGTGGAATTCTCGCGGCCTTTGAGCGCTTTCAAGATTCTCGAAGTTTTGGGGCAGAACGAACGTCCACAGACAAGCAGAGAAATCGTGGTTACGCCAGTACCAGCAATCGCCCTACGTATTTCCGAAACTCAAAAAGAAATTTAGAATTCACTCATATAATCATCACATCACCCTATATTCCAAATTTTTGCACAAAGTGAAGTCCACTTATGACACAAAATATTAATCAATGTAGATAAAAATGTTGATGCTGTGCTTCTACCCAATATCGACATCCTGCCCAACTGAACATTGAAACGAACTTTCAGCAAGAAACCTAAGACTAGTTGCCAATTTTATTAAATTACGTATTGACGTTTCTCTGACTAAATGTATGATTTTGTTTAGTATTTCTTAAAATACATGCTTACTTAAGCTGGAGACAAACCTGAAGCAAAAAGAAACTATCACAAATCGAAAAGTGGAAAGCTTTTAGCAATACTCACGTGGAATCCGATGCAGTCAAGGGAATACAATGGTCGCTCAAATGCCATCTTTCGATTTTACCTCGATAATTAGTACACGTTCGTTCAACACATAATCGGCCATAAAAACATTGTTTTTATGAATAAAAAATACCTAATTAAAAATTTTGAACCAACGAATTATATTTTATTTGTTTTGTTAAACTGTATCAAAGAAATCAGATGTTTCAAATTTAAATTCTAAATCAAACGAAATCGAAGGAATCGCAAAACGCCTATAAAATATCGTACGACTTGTCAATTCGGATCCGAATTGAAATCGCGTGATTTTCAGAACATGCTAGTGTATTTAGATTTTGGAAATCGAAAGAATTTCCTAAATGTAGTTTCTTAATACAAAAATATTAAAAATCCTTATTATATTATATATTAAAAAGATTGCGCCTGCGTGTGTAGCTGGAAGATAAGCATTTTGTTAGACATTCTTGTAAAGTTACAACTATTAATGCATTACTTATCGAAGCGGGATTGTACGCATAGACTTTAGACTATACACATCCCCACAGAAAACAGTCTAACAGTATGATATCACACGATCTGGCTAACTAAACAACCAGCTCAAAACGTGAAATTATCTTCTCGCCGAATTGTTCTCTCAATAAATCTATTGAATGGTGCGATGTGTGGGAACTGGCACCGTCTTGTTGAAACCAAATGTCGTCGAGATCACGACCTTCAATTTCAGCCATCAAATAGTCGGTTATCATGGCGTGATAACGGTCGCCATTGACGGTTACCATACCAAACCTTTTTCTTTGTGGATGAAATGGCAGCTCTTGCATCTCTTCAGTTTGTCCTTCGCGCTAAATGCGGCAATTTCGCTTGTTTACAGACCCATTGAGCCAGAAATGGGCCTAATCGCTGAACAGAATTTGCTTCGAAAACGTTAGATCGTTTTGGAACATTTCAAGACCCCATAGAGCGAAAACCATCGTTTCGTTTCAGTTCTCGCGCAAGCAGTATTTTGTACGCTTTCAATCTAAGATCTCGACGTAAAATGTGTCAAGTCGTTCCATACATCAGCCCGAGTTACTGCGAACGGCGCCGAATCGACGCTTTACGACCTTCTTGTACACTCTCAGCTACGGATGCTATATTTTCTTCACTGCATGCTGAACCATTGAAAAGAGTAGCTCGACTTGGATCACCCGTTATTAATGCATACTTATCTTCCTCATCTCGTTATCAACTGCATACCAAACAGTCTCTAAATTAATAAATTAAAATAATAAAGATTTCACCACAGTTGTGTCGCCATTAGCGATTTGAGACTGTTCGCTGTATAGCGGCAGCGTAGAATTGTGCGCTGTTCAAATCGATGTACACCACATTTACCCATTGTTCTACTCAATCCACAAAATTAAATGTTAATACACTGTTATACTAATCATTTTAGTATATGGTTAAAAATAAATCTTCTAAAATATCAAAATAGTATACATATAAAGTTATCGAACTTGTATTTTGCATAAGTATATTACATAAAAATGTAACTTTTTTTTGTAAAATTAACAAAAATTATGATCTCGCCTAATATTTCAATCAATGGTATAATGGAAAGAAGTTGATGAGTAAAACAATAGTTTTAAAAATATTAACAAAAAAATTTAATTTTTGTTTTTTTAGTAACTGTAATTTTAATAAAAAATATAAATGCATTAGTGTTAATATGCGTAAAAATAATTTAACTATATTTAACGCTGCACGTAAGATTTAACTGTAATAAAAGCTACTGCATTTGCGTACTAATTATGACGAATGGCAGCAACTTACCTTGATGTGACGTTATTATAAATGCTGATAAGTCATAGTAAAATATCTGGAATTTAGTATATAACTTATGTTGGTAACGAAACTGTATTTGTCGCTTGCTGTAATAATGTTAAAATTTACTTTATTGTTAATAATTAACAAGTATTCGAAGTCCACATATTTTTTTAAAGCAAACTAATAAATTTATCAACAATAATCATTTTTATCAGTTTATAATAAAAGCAAAACATTAACACAAAATAATTGCACACAGCATTAAAATAGGTTATGTCAGATCACGGGATAGATCTTCACAACTGCAGCAAGTATCACTTAGACCGCTTCAACTGTGCTTTGTAACAAATACTCCAAACATTGCTGACAGATCGCCAAGACCCTTATGAGTGGACAAAGCGCTTTGTCCTCTATTATAAAGTACTTAAGTCGGCAAATGTCGATTGCAGTCAATTCGTTGAGTTCGCCGAAGTTGTGCCTACCGCGGTGTTTTAACCTTTGGCAGAAAGATCTCGCTACTGCCTCACCCGACCTCACCCCGATGTCAATGTTGCTACTCTGCCGCTGGTCCGCTTGGCAGTTTTCGGAATTGCAAAGTAGTTCCAAGCTACTGATAAAGATGTTGGGCACGCCCTTACTAGCTTAGAGCACTGTAAATATTTTCGCGTAATCTATATCCAAATATTGGAAATCAGGTTACAACTTTTCAAGGGCTCAGATACCGATACCGTAGTTCAACCTTCTACTGAAAATATTGGTGCTAATATTAATGAGATTCCGATAATGTTGTTTCAATCATTAATTTATTCAGGCTATCGTTTTCACAGGGAAAAGGATTAATAATCTTTCGTTATTACAATCATTTTGAGTTACATACATATATAATCATATGACTTTTTCGTTTAGTTTCACTATTTTATATGCCAGCGCTTCTCCCAATGGTCGAAGCATTTCTTAAACTCGATTTTTGGCGTAGCCTTTAACTCTTTCATCTATGATTCATATTTATTCATTTTCACAAAGTGAATATGTGAATTTGCGCCACTCTTCCGTTATTATGGTTTTCTGGGTTCCTTGATATTTAGAACACCGTTTAGATTTTACTTTAAATGTATTCACAAATTTTCGATTCGGTTAGGTTGTGGGTTTTTACCCACATTTATAGAACAGCCACATCTTCACAGTATGAGCCTTATATTGCGGTCCAACCCCCTGCGTTAAATGCAGACTCACACAATGACAGATATTCACCAGACTTAATAGTTGAAGTAATCTTTAGTTTTTCCAACACTTTTAACAGCTTCCGTCATACTCTGTCTATTATACGTTTTCGCATCTCCAGATCAAATATTTTACACGGCCATCCTCTAGGCTTTGATTGTTTGCACGTTTTAAAATTTTACAAATTGTGCGTAGTTAAGCAAACCATGATAACTGTTCGACACTTTCACCGATCTGGTATCTGGTAATTATACACCAACTGTGACACATCAAATGTGGTTCTTTTGTCAGGTATTTCTTTAGTTCGACTTTTTGCACTGTGTAAATGTGCCCATATTCTTCTTATTTCACTGTGAAAGGGTGTTGGGGATATATGTATATACATATGTACATGCAATTGAAATTCATTGATACATATATTTCGCACCCGCAGAAGTCTTTTAATGTAAAATTAACCCCCTTTAATTCAATTATGGCAGGTTGATTATAGGTTAAAAAATTTAGAAACAAATTATTGGGTGACAACGCCGGCACAACTGCTATTTATGGAATCTTAACATATGAAAATTCTTCTGGGATTTGATGGATTGGAAAATGTATTCGATAAGTACAAAAGAAAACGTGTGCTCGTGGGGGTGCGTAAACGGTAGCAATGAGTTAGGCTAGTGAGACGGGGTGGTTTACTCTTTTCGTTTTGTCAGCAAGACCGTAAATATCATGTAACTATATATCTAATAATAATAACAACAAAAGTTTCCCTTGTGAATTATTATTTTAAGAAATCGGATCGCTTGTTTGTGACGCACGAAGGCATCATTTGTACGCTAATTAGAAAATAAGCTATAATTTGTATGGGTTCCTTTGAGGTTTAGCATTAGTAATCCACCAATAATATATGATAAGGTGAAGTTAATTTAAACATTTGTATGGATCACAGAATTCAAAGCTGATTAGATGAAGGCCAAAAAGGAAAAGGAAGCCTTTACGGTATATTAATTACCCTTGTCAATAAAAATATTTAAATATAAGGTATGAAATAATCCGAGTTTTCTGCAATAATTCCCTAAAAAGTACAGTCCTTTGTGATGTCAAAAAAACCCCTCACTTAAATTTAAGAATCGACAAAGCGCCTAGAATCTATCTCAAATCTGCAGACGTTTTTTATTCTAATTCGCGAGTATGCCCAAAAAAATGAGATCCAAGGAACCAAATCTAAATCTCGTAAAGGCGGGGCATTCAACGTATTTTTTAAAGCTATAATATATCCTTATTAAATTTAGCGTATATATTTCCCCAAACTAAAAAGGGGTTTAATGAAAGGAATTATTAATTAAGTAACTATCGAACGGGTAGCTAACAGACATCCGTGTGAAGGCGAGCTAAATTGAGAAGGCGAAGCCCGCTTCTGCGGTTGTGCATAGGGTTTTGAACCCACCACATAAAAAAAACCTCCCAAACGAAAAAACAATCAGAGCCTCGGAAGAGAAATCCCACTTTTGATGACGACCCCTGCAAACGTTTTAAGGATCATGATTTGAGGGCATGCACCTGGAATGTACGGACCCTTAATTGGGAAGGTGCCTCTGCCCAGCTGGTTGATGTCCTCATACAACTGAAGGCTGACATCACCGCCATCCAAGAAGTCCGATGGACCGGACAAGGACGGACGAAGGTGGGTCCTTGTGACATCTACTACAGCGGCCATATAAAGTAGCGCAAATTTGGTGTTGGATTTGTGGTGGGAGAGAGACTCCGTCGCCGAGTCCTGGCATTCACCCTGGTGGATGAACGTCTTGCCACAATCCGCATCAAAGCGAGGTTCTTCAACATATCACTGATTTGCGCCCACGCCCCAACGGAAGAGAAGGACGATGTGAAAAAAGATGCTTTCTATGAGCGCCTAGAACGTACCTATGAGCGCTGCCCCCGCCACGATGTCAAAATCGTGATTGGCGATTTTAGCGCCAGGGTGGGTAAAGAAGGTGTCTTTGGCTCAACAGTCGGAAAATTCAGTCTCCATGACGAAACATCGCCAAACGCCCTGAGGCTGATGGACTTCGCTGGGGCCCGAAATATGGTTGTCTTTAGTACCAGATTCCAGCAAAAGAAAATTCGTCAAGCAACGTGGCTATCCCCTGATCGAAACACGCGCAATCAAATCGATCACGTTGTGATAGACGGAAGACATCTCTCCTCTGTTTTAGACGTGCGTACGCTCCGAGGATCAAATATTGACTCGGACCATTATCTAGTAGCAGCAAAGATACGCACTCGCCTCTGTGCAGCAAAGATCGCCCGGAAGGTTCGATGTCGAAAAGCAGCAATCACAACCGACAGCCGAACGATTTTCTACTCGACTTGCACTCCTGCTCTCTGAGAGCACTCATCAGCATCTCGATATAAGGGAGCTGTGGAACGGCATCTCAAACTCATTGCATACCGCTGCAGCCGAAACAATTGGTCTCCGGCAACGCCAAAAACCAGTTGGTACGATGAGAGTTGTCGTTCCGCAGTGGAGAGAAAACAGACTGCCTACCTCGCAACGTTGCGAAAGACCACAACACGTTCGGGGTGGGATATCGATATCGAACTGAAGAGGGAAACGAGACGCATTTGCAGACGTAAAAAGAAAGAGGCCGAAATGCGTGAGTATGAAAAGCTTGAGAAGCTGGCCGACATGGGTAATGCTCGAAAATTTTATGAAAATATGAGGAAATTTACAGAAGCTTTCAAGACCGGAGCATTATCATGTGGGGACCGAGGAGGTAATCTAGTAACGGATGTCCAGAGCATACTGGGATTATGGAGGGAACACTTCTTCGACCTGCTGAATGGCAGTGAAAGTACAACACCAGGAGATGGCGAGCCCGATTCCCCAATCGATGGCGATGGAAAAGATATTCCATTACCCGACCATGAAGAAATTCGAATAGCAATTACCCGCTTGAAGAACAATAAAGCGGCGGTGGCGGATGGACTACCGGCCGAGCTATTCAAATACGGCGGCGAAGAGCTGATAAGGTGCATGCATCAGCTTCTTTGTAGAATATGGTCGGAAGAAAGCATGCCTGACGATTGGAATCTCAGTGTGCTCTGCCCAATCCATAAAAAGGGAGACCCCACAATCTGCGCCAATTACCGTGGTATAAGTCTCCTCCAATTTTGTCGAGCGTATTGTGTGAAATGCTAAAGCACACCGTCAACGAACTGATTGGACCTTATCAGTGTGGCTTTAGACCTGGAAAATCGACGATGGACCAGATATTCACCATGCGCCAAATCTTGGAAAAGACCCGAGAGAAATGAATAGATACTCACCATCTTTTTATCGATTCTAAAGCTGCCTTCGATAGCACGAAAAGGAGCTGCCTTTATGCCGCGATGTCTGAATTTGATATCTGTGCAAAACTAATATGGCTATGTAAACTGACGGTACAATCTTCTACAAGAGTGTACAGCTGCTGGCGTAAGCCGATGATATTGATATCGCCGTTTGTTCTGCTTTTTCCAGACAGGATAAAGAAGCGATGCGTATGGGTCTGGTGGTGAATGAGGTCAAGACGAAATATCTCCTGTCATCAAACAAACAGTCAGTGCACTCGCGTCTTGGCTCCCACGTCACTGTTGACAGTCATACCTTTGAAGTAGTAGATATTTTCGACTACTTGGGAACCAGCGTTAACAACACCAACAATGTCAGCCTCGAATTCCAACGCAGAATCAGTCTTGCCAACAGGTGTTACTTTGGACTGAGTAGGCAATTGCAAATTAAAGTCCTCTCTCGACGAATAAAAATCAAACTCTACAAGTCGCTCATTACTCCCGTCCTGAGTTATGGCGCCGAAGCGTGGACGATGACAACATCCGATGAGACGACTCTTGGGGTTTTCGAGAGAAAGGTTTTGCGTAAGATTTATGGTCCTATGAACATTGGCAACTGGTTTCACTTGGTGCTTCCAGTGGAGTGGCGCGAGTGGCGCGCTCTGGTGGATTCGGCTATAATCGCTTAAAGCGGTTTCTACGACGAATATATATATATATAACTATCGAACCACTGCCACGCCCACAAAATAGTGATAATTCAAAATCTCTAAAGTGCTATAACTCCTTCCTCCCATTTCGCTCTTCTGCAAAACCAAATCTGTAATGGTGACAAGGAATATATGTAATATATGTACAAAGTTTCATTAAGGTTTAAATCAGTAAGTATATTGTGGTGAATGTTTCAAAAGGCAATCTGTGTAGCTACATAAATATGATTTAAATTTGAACACGCTAATACCCCTGACAGACGGCATCGTTAATTCGGGTTAACTGCTTTAATCGAGGTTAATTCGAGAGTTATCTCAGTTAACTCCGTTTTCTAACTCCCATTTAATCCTCAAAATTTTAGACAGTTAGTGGAAGTTCGTGGTATTTTCGTTGGCAACATTGTTAAACATGGCCGCTTTTTATCTATTGTGAATGAAAATGTGCAATTAAATGTAAACAAAAACATACGCTTGCTAATTTTTTCTAAAATGGAAGTTTTAATAATAACGTATTTTTGTATATTTTTTTAATAATTAGTGATTTTGTACTAGTTGTGCGGCTAACAACCGCAATATTCCCTTTCTATCCAATTTTATTTCACCAAAATGGAAATATTATTGCCAATCAGCTGTTATGGGAGTTTATAACTCGCTTTGCTGCTGTCTGTCACCCACAAAATTGGAACTGATTAAAAGCGCAGTTAATCCGAGTTAACTCTGTCGTCTGTCTAGCGTATAAAGGATGTATGATGGCTTCTTTGGTAGTTTGCTGTTCTTTAGAAGATTGGTAGCTCTCTTCTGTTGAAGCCGTTTTGATTACCCGATTGCAACACGACATTAGGCCAAATGGTTGGATTGATCACAGATCTGATTTTCGTTGACTTTTTGTTGAGTTCTGATTTGGAGAAGGAAATGGAACTTTTCTAGATACATAATTTGCAAAACAATTTTTATTTATCATGCCATTTTGAGCTCAATTGCTCAATCAAGTCTCTTATAGGAAATCTTATGTTGGAATCTACTGGTGACTTAACAGATAGTCAGCTGACACAGGGTTAGATTTTATGTTTCCTATTTTTAAATATTTTAAAATTTTCAACTTTAATGTTTTATATATTTTATACTAGCTGACCCAGCGGCGAACTTTCTTTCCGCATTATGGGCAATAAATAGCTGATTTTGGATGTTATTAAGTTAATTTTAGAGGTTATACTTCTTATACGACTTCGGAAAAGGTTGCGATAATTGTTTAACGCTTCAGTGGAGAGGGAATAGCGTTGAACAATTAACGCGAGAGAGAGTGAATGAGAGTAAAGCAGAGAACTTAAAGCACTTGCCATGCTTATGCTTTTTGAATTCTTCAATTCTTGTTTTTGTAGAACATTGGTTAAATTTTTGGTTTGTTTCACATGTGTACGCATATGTATGTTTGTATGCAATATTTGTTTTTCTTTCGTTTATGTTTAATTTCTGCGAATTCTCAACTATTTTGTGCGACTTTTGATTGAAAAACTCTGCGTTGGCCGTTGAAAAGTTAAGACTACACTTCACAGGATCATTTCTGTAGTCAGTCTTCATTTACTTTCTTTGCAAATCGAAAGTATTAGCACCAGCGATGAGGAGTTATATCGTTTTATCTGACAGCGTGAGGTTTATGAACTTCATTTCTAATTTTGTCTTGTGGCATTGATGTTATCAGAAACATTTATGAACGACAACGAGCCTCCTGTATCCGTACCAAATTTTGATTTCGTTGTAAGATTTTAACGAAATGAAACAAGAAATTCAGGCGTTCCTATTTATCACAATGAGTTATAGGGGTGTACACAAGTGTGTAAAATGGGCTAATTAGTGGTGAAATTCTGCAAAACAACGTCGTTCATGGCAAAACGATTTCAAACATTGTTGACGACGCCAACGTCTTCGGTTTTGACAAATAAGGCAGCGTAGAAGGTACGAAATACGCTCTGGATTATGACCGCGATTTTTGTGCTCAAATCCTAATCAGCCTTAATATAAACTTCATGTGAATAAAGCATTCCCATGAATTTTTATTTCCACACGAAAGAAAATTTCGTATCATGAATTTCGTATGAATGAAAACTTATATTCGATATTCTGTCACAATTATTTTTGTTTTTGTTTTTTGATGATTCGTATTGGGGCTAAAAATGAAGACTCCGTTTATAAAGCCTCATCTTCTTCCCACCCACCCAAACTGGCAACCCAGTTCCAATTTTTAATGGCATAATAACTCCTTCAACTAAGAAAAAAAATATTACTGAGGGCAAAGAGCTCCCAAGATGTCGAGAATTCGTAAGATGTCGAGATTATCCTTGGGTCAGAAGATCTTGCTACTGACTAGCGCTTGTGCAGTTCAGCTAAAGCCCAACTGTCCAGAAGAAAATCACAATAGGATAGGTAGTGCTCCTACTTGTTTCTATTCTCCTGTCGATAAGACTGACATGTGTATTCCTACAATTTCCCGAATTGTCATTAATCTGAAGGACGCTACGCTTCGCAGCAGTAGATCAGCTGCTACTTCTTTGGCACTTTAAAAACGCTAAAATAGTTTTGAAGACTGTTGAAGCTCCCTCCGCCACATAAGGAACATACAAAATACTAATTTTAATTCATATTCAGCCTTATGGCAAACTTCATACAAACGATATTTCCGATGAAAAACTAACTCATTTGGGTTTCTCATATCACGAATTTCACATGGGGAAAATCTCACATCTTCGAAAATTTTCCCTTATTGTAAATGTAATTTTGTTCATGTGAAACAGCAAAATGTGTTCACTAAATAAATTGTTGGGAACAAGTATTAATATTAAAAATTTGATTAATTAAAAAAAAAAAATAATATGAACTAAGGCCTACGTATATTAAGTAGCGCTTTGGCTATATGAACCCAAAGTTAAATTAATATTCGGCGGGATCCTTTTGTGGAGGAGGCTTCAAAACACTTTACGACTATTTTAGTGTTTAGTGTGTGGCTGCTAAAAAAGTAGCAGCGGATCTACTGCTTCGAAGCGTACCGTCCTTCGGTGAAGTAACGATTCACTCTGTCTACGCTCACTTTCTGTCGATACCAGTTATATCTACTCGATTAGACTAGTTTGGGAGCCTGGTCACGGAGGAATCCTGGCTAATAAAGTAAGGCTAATGAGCTTCCAACGCTAGGCACGCCAGCCTTAATTACAGTAGAAAGGAACAAGCGGGAGCACTACCTATGCCCTTGTGATCTTCTGGACAGTTGGGCTTCAGCTGAGCTGGGCTAGCGCTGGTCAGCCGTAAGATCCTTCTGACCCATGGAAAATCGTAAGAAGTCTAGGGAGCTCTTCGTCATTAAACATTTTATCGGGTGCTAGCTGCAGAAGTTTTCTAGAGGAAGTCGAGATGAAATCATCTCAACATCAATACTAAAATTTCTGCGATCTCTCTTTTTTTGAACATCCTTGCAAATTAGTGAATTTAGAGGAAAACAACATATGCCGATTTGTAGTAGGTTCATTGCGCTATTAGGATTTTTTCTGATTTCCCAAAGAACTATCCTTGTGTACATATTTCTCCTCATGTGGGGAACAGCCATTAAACCTAACCTAAGGTATATTAACAAAACACAGTTGAAGTTTTTTATGGAAAATCCTGATATAGTAAACAGCTTTTACATAGAAAATATGGAAAAAGTGGATGCATTGTGGAACAGTAATATGATTCCATGGATATCATTGGGCCACCATTGAAATCGATTGCAGAATAGAACAAGATTGTTAAACTGTTATCCAATGTGCGTCCGTTCTAGTTATTTTATTAAAGTATTCTTTCAAATATACTATTACATATTTTTCAGTGGTGGAGAATGCAAGTCGGGCCAGCCCTGAACATTTTTATGTGGATAATTTATGCTTTTATGCTAAAACAGGCTTTATAAAAGGAATCTTCATTTATAGTTCCAATACGAATAATAAAAATATCAAAACAAAAACATGTGTGTTACAATGCCGAAATTTGAATATAAGTTTTCATTCACACGAAATTCATGATACGAAATTTTCTTTCGTGTGGAAATAAAAAATCATTATACAAAAAACCAAAATGTGTAAGTTCTTTCATTCAGAATATCGTTTCACATGAAGTTTACAATAAGATTGAATATATCTGAAAATGACGTGAAACGCACAAGCCACATTTCAAACATAAAAAAGGCATTTATTTCCATATAATTCGGAAAATGTTACACATTTGTAATTGCTTGGCCTATAAAGCTTAAAAAAATTAATTTAAAAATTATTTTACGTGGCTTTACGAAATCGTGCCAACAAGAGCTGTACACAAGCGTGTACAGCAGGCGGTAATGGGTTAATATTAAAACAACATCTTCTCCTTGGCAAAACATCAGCGGGTATTGCAATGTGTCATATGAACGATGGATTTCAGATATTTGTTGCTCTGATCACGACTTTGTAGTCACCAATTGGCATGCGTTCCAAAGCACTCTTAAAAAACCTAACCAATGCTGATGTTCTTGCAGTAGTAGTTGCAGATCTTGAAGTATTGCTCTTCTCATTGCTTCATTGATCTCTTGACGTCGATCAAATTGTTCCTCCATGTTGGTCAATTTTATATTTGTAAAAACTTATGTTCTGCATCTTCGAGAGATTGCAATGCCCGAATTCTATGGTGAATCTGATCCTGTATCTACAAATTCAAAATCGGAAAAAAGTAAAAATACGGGCATAATCTACCTTATACTATGTTGACATCTAACGAGATTGTCTCCATTTACTAGCTTAACTCGATAATCTGTAATTAAGAAACGAGATTTCCCATACAAAATTGTTCTTTGGATAATCCGAGATTATAAAATTATCTTGTTTTATACAACTAGATTTTCGGTGTTATTCCTAGGTTTATCGATAATTTTGCGAATAAGAGGAGAAATGTCAAATGAAAATGTAAACAAAAATGGCCAACAGCGAGAGAAATATGCATGTGGTATACAACAACAAATGCAACACGTTTGACAATTGATAATCTCATTTGGCTATATGTAAACGGTTAGGTTATTGAACGAGCTTAGAACGAGATTATTTTCATATGTAAACATAATATTACTTTCTTATTCAATTGGCATATAAGCAGTCGAGGTTGGATCTTTGAAATAATTAAAAATTTTAAATTTCAAAAAATAATTTTTGAGAAACTAACCTTTTTTACTTATGACTCAATCTCCCATAAAAATTAAGTTTGAGTAAATACCCAGCCGAGTGACGTACGGTGTTATATGAAAAAACTAAAAAACTCAAAATTAAGTTTACAGAATAGAACACCCATATACAGTTGATCTCCTTTTTGCACGGTTAACTGGGACAGTAAATTACTCGTGTAAAAAAAAAAACCGTGCAAAAAATAGAAAACGTGTAAAAAATATCTAATTTTATATGAAATTCTATCTATTCGTTCAGTGAGAATTTTCACTGTTGTTGTTGTTATAGACTTTTCTGGTATTATATGTATGTACATATTACTGTTAGAAGGAACAAACAACAACTATTCTGGGAATGGTAAAAAAATAATACTTTTCAAAGTTCCGTCATTAATCGCTGTGTCTTCTTTTTTCTTACTTTTTCATACAGCTTCATTTATTTGTTTACGTATTGAAATTTTTGCAACCTTTTCACTGGCTTTCGAATCTAAGATTTATATTTTTTAGTTTAAACCTAATTTAGAATTTATTAAATTCTATTAACAGCAAAGGATTTGTGACGTATTGACGGATGGAATTTTGATTTTATTGCAAAAAAGTATACAATTACAATAAAAAATCCGTGTAAAAAAAGTAAAACCGTGTAAAAATGGTAACTGGGAAGTGTTCAAAAACACCGTGTAAAAAAAAACCGTGCAAAAAAAAAACCGTGTAAAAAGGAGATCAACTGTATGTATATTTACTGTCTAAATATATGTTAAATAGGCCCTCACATGGGATGACCCCTTTAGCCCTTTAACGGGCAAGACAATACTTTCAATTAAAACATTAATTTTTCACAAGGTACTGCTTAAATAAGAAAGCAACTTTCTTTTTCTATATATTTTAAAAGTATTTAATTTCATTATTGCAAAAAATATTCGTTTTTATATAAACCTTGCATTGGCCGTAAAGCGAAAAAAAAAATAAAAATTAAAAATCAAACTTGGTATAAATTCACTAAATATGAACTAACGCACTGCTCTAAAAGAAAACCAGACCAAGATAATTGTGATATTTAATCCTTTTTCAATAAGTAAAGTTTACCACTTCGAGCAATAAATTTTGTAATGCAAACTTTTGGATCGAAATAAAAAACGTATACAAACGTATACAAAGGCAAACAGTCAGTGCACTCGCGTCTTGGCTCCCACGTCACTGTTGACAGTCATACCTTTGAAGTAGTAGATATTTTCGACTACTTGGGAACCAGCGTTAACAACACCAAAATGTCAGCCTCGAATTCCAACGCAGAATCAGTCTTGCCAACAGGTGTTACTTTGGACTGAGTAGGCAATTGCAAAGTAAAGTCCTCTCTCGACGAATAAAAATCAAACTCTACAAGTCGCTCATTACTCCCGTCCTGAGTTATGGCGCCGAAGCGTGGACGATGACAACATCCGATGAGACGACTCTTGGGGTTTTCGAGAGAAAGGTTTTGCGTAAGATTACTGGTCCTATGAACATTGGCAACTGGTTTCACTTGGTGCTTCCAGTGAAGTGGCGCGAGTGGCGCGCTCTGGTGGATTCGGCTATAATCGCTTAAAGCGGTTTCTACGACGAATATATATATATAACTATCGAACCACTGCCACGCCCACAAAATAGTGATAATTCAAAATCTCTAAAGTGCTATAACTCCTTCCTCCCATTTCGCTCTTCTGCAAAACCAAATCTGTAATGGTGACAAGGAATATATGTAATATATGTACAAAGTTTCATTAAGGTATAAATCAGTAAGTATATTGTGGTGAATGTTTCAAAAGGCAATCTGTGTAGCTACATAAATATGATTTAAATTTGAACACGCTAATACCCCTGACAGACGGCATCGTTAATTCGGGTTAACTGCTTTAATCGAGGTTAATTCGAGAGTTATCTCAGTTAACTCCGTTTGCTAACTCCCATTTAATCCTCAAAATTTTAGACAGTTAGTGGAAGTTCGTGGTATTTTCGTTGGCAACATTGTTAAACATGGCCGCTTTTTATCTATTGTGAATGAAAATATGCAATTAAATGTAAACAAAAACATACGCTTGCTAATTTTTTCTAAAATGGAAGTTTTAATAATAACGTATTTTTGTATATTTTTTTAATAATTAGTGATTTTGTACTAGTTGTGCGGCTAACAACCGCAATATCCCTTTCTATCCAATTTTATTTCACCAAAATGGAAATATTATTGCCAATCAGCTGTTATGGGAGTTTATAACTCGCTTTGCTGCCGTCTGGCACCCACGAAATTGGAACTAATTAAAAGCGCAGTTAATCCGAGTTAACTCTGTCGTCTGTCTAGCGTATAAAGGATGTATGATGGCTTCTTTGGTAGTTTGCTGTTCTTTAGAAGATTGGTAGCTCTCTTCTGTTGAAGCCGTTTTGATTACCCGATTGCAACACGACATTAGGCCAAATGGTTGGATTGATCACAGATCTGATTTTCGTTGACTTTTTGTTGAGTTCTGATTTGGAGAAGGAAATGGAAATTTTCTAGATACATAATTTGCAAAACAATTTTTATTTATCATGCCATTTTGAGCTCAATTGCTCAATCAAATCTTATGTTGGAATCTACTGGTGACTTAACAGATAGTCAGCTGACACAGGGTTAGATTTTATGTTTCCTATTTTTAAATATTTTAAAATTTTCAACTTTAATGTTTTATATATTTTATACTAGCTGACCCAGCGGCGAACTTTCTTTCCGCATTATGGGCAATAAATGAGCTGATTTTGGATGTTATTAAGTTAATTTTAGAGGTTATACTTCTTATACGACTTCGGAAAAGGTTGCGATAATTGTTTAACGCTTCAGTGGAGAGGGAATAGCGTTGAACAATTAACGCGAGAGAGAGAGAGAGTGAATGAGAGTAAAGCAGAGAACTTAAAGCACTTGCCATGCTTATGCTTTTTGAGCAATTCTTGTTTTTGTAGAATAATGGTTAAATTTTTGGTTGGTGACATATTCACATGTGTACGCATATGTATGTTTGTATGCAATATTTGTTTTTCTTTCGTTTATGTTTAATTTCTGCGAATTCTCAACTATTTTGTGCGACTTTTGGTTGAAAAACTCTGCGTTGGCCGTTGAAAAGTTAAGACTACACTTCACAGGATCATTTCTGTAGTCAGTCTTCATTTACTTTCTTTGCAAATCGAAAGTATTAGCACCAGCGATGAGGAGTTATATCGTTTTATCTGACAGCGTGAGGTTTATGAACTTCATTTCTAATTTTGTCTTGTGGCATTGATGTTATCAGAAACATTTATGAACGACAACGAGCCTCCTGTATCCGTACCAAATTTTGATTTCGTTGTAAGATTTTAACGAAATGAAACAAGAAATTCAGGCGTTCCTATTTATCACAATGAGTTATAGGGATGTACACAAGTGTGTAAAATGGGCTAATTAGTGGTGAAATTCTGCAAAACAACGTCGTTCATGGCAAAACGATTTCAAACATTGTTGACGACGCCAACGTCTTCGGTTTTGACAAATAAGGCAGCGTAGAAGGTACGAAATACGCTCTGGATTATGACCGCGATTTTTGTGCTCAAATCCTAATCAGCCTTAATATAAACTTAATGTGAATAAAGCATTCCCATGAATTTTTATTTTTATTATTTTACTAGCTTTTTACCCGCGGCTTCGCCCGCAGTGGAGGTATTAAATAAGTAAGAGAGATAAAGGGTAAGGGTATAATAATAGAAATGAGTCAATATGATAACTAAATTTGATTGTTTGGCTGAGATCAACAATTTTTAAAAATTACTACAGACAGAAGTTTCAACACTTTAATATATGCTTAGTTTCAATTTAAGTTTATGTGACGGTACACCCGATAGTTCAAGTGAATTTAAAAACTCCACAGGATATGAACTACTTAGTTCCGTATCCATAATTGTATCCATTGACAAATATTCCTTCATTTCTCCCTGAACCTCCTTTAAAATGTCAGTGTTGATCCTATTAACGATTTCATTTCTTGGTGCTAATATTGCTCTTGCACACAACCACTGATCACTATACAATTGTTGTTGCTAAAAGCTTGCATTCTCGCAGCACTCTACCTCGTGAACTATTTTTACTAAAATTACAAATGGGCGAATCTTCCTATGCCAAATTCAATGGTAATTTTAAAACGGAATGTGCCGAACGACCGCCGTTTAATAGCATCACGGCAATACCCGACGAAGCTACGGCAACTGCTTCTTTTTGGTCTTTTCTGACGGACATTAATAATAAGTTAAGTAAAAACGTTTTTCCAGTTACTCCTGGTGCATCGAGAAAGAAGAGTCTACCACTACCGATTGTTCTGGTGTTTCTATCGCTCTTCTAGTTGTCTGCGGTGCAGCTTGTCTTTCTAAACGAATTCGTGCCTGAAGAGGCGTTTCAGCTGCTCTCAAAACTCTTTGTCGCTCTGCTTGTTGTTGTCTTCTCAGCTCTGCGTGAGCCGAAGTTTCTTGATTTGAATGAATTTTTGGATAGACCAGATTTCCGCTTTCGAGGCATTTAAAAAAAAGCAGAGTAAAAATTAACATCAGCGAGTAAGATCTAAAATAATAAAGTAACAGCTAACCACAAAAATTACGGATAACCTCAAAAATTGGAATAGTTTTATACTGCATGTAACGACAGAAGAAAGTCACAATAAATATAGAAATATTATAAACAGTTGAAACTATATTCAATTAAATTAGATATTTTCGTTACCGCCATACAATGGGACGGTATTACAGTATTCAGGGTTGAAACTTCATGACTGTAAAACTTCATTACTGAAGTAGCTACATTTGACCAAAGTGTATTCAACAAAGTGAACTAAGTATTTGACATACCCGCTTTTGACAATAAAATAGTAA
This sequence comes from Zeugodacus cucurbitae, assembly GCF_028554725.1. NCBI lineage: Eukaryota > Metazoa > Arthropoda > Insecta > Diptera > Tephritidae > Zeugodacus > Zeugodacus cucurbitae. The sequence continues at coordinate 28,935,995 of NC_071672.1, read as the reverse complement.
ACAATACATGTATTTGTTTACATTAACCCGCCTTTTTTAACTTTAACAATATAATATATATTGATAAAATTGTTTTCAATTTGTCAGTTGGAGCACAAAACCTTAGTAAATTGCTTCCATGAGTTGTTTTGCCTAAGCAGAAAGTATTCGGCATTTTCTTTTATTCATTTAAAAAATATTTTTTTTTGGTTTGAAATTTGTTTACTTTTGAATTTCGAAATTTGAATTTTTGAATAAATGTATGGGTTAAATCAATGGCAACAAACATGTCACATTCGGGTAAAAAATTGTGATATGTCATATACCTGATTCACTTTGTTGAATACACTTTGCATTTGACGATTTTTTGAGAAACAATTGTTTTACCTTTCGTAAATTTTTTTTAATATAAAGTACCCTATGTTGCTTCTAGTACCTTCGTATCATGAATTTCGTATGAATGAAAACTTATATTCGATATTCTGTCACAATTATTTTTGTTTTTGTTTTTTGATGATTCGTATTGGGGCTAAAAATGAAGACTCCGTTTATAAAGCCTCATCTTCTTCCCACCCACCCAAACTGGCAACCCAGTTCCAATTTTTAATGGCATAATAACTCCTTCAACTAAGAAAAAAAATATTACTGAGGGCAAAGAGCTCCCAAGATGTCGAGAATTCGTAAGATGTCGAGATTATCCTTGGGTCAGAAGATCTTGCTACTGACTAGCGCTTGTGCAGTTCAGCTAAAGCCCAACTGTCCAGAAGAAAATCACAATAGGATAGGTAGTGCTCCTACTTGTTTCTATTCTCCTGTCGATAAGACTGACATGTGTATTCCTACAATTTCCCGAATTGTCATTAATCTGAAGGACGCTACGCTTCGCAGCAGTAGATCAGCTGCTACTTTTTTAGCACTTTAAAAACGCTAAAATAGTTTTGAAGACTGTTGAAGCTCCCTCCGCCACATAAGGAACATACAAAATACTAATTTTAATTCATATTCAGCCTTATGGTAAACTTCATACAAACGATATTTCCGATGAAAAACTAACTCATTTGGGTTTCTCATATCACGAATTTCACATGGGGAAAATCTCACATCTTCGAAAATTTTCCCTTATTGTAAATGTAATTTTGTTCATGTGAAACAGCAAAATTTGTTCACTAAATAAATTGTTGGGAACAAGTATTAATATTAAAAATTTGATTAATTAAAAAAAAAAATAATATGAACTAAGGCCTACGTATATTAAGTAGCACTTTGGCTATATGAACCCAAAGTTAAATTAATATTCGGCGGGATCCTTTTTGGAGGAGGCTTCAAAACACTTTACGACTATTTTAGTGTTTAGTGTGTGGCTGCTAAAAAAGTAGCAGCGGATCTACTGCTTCGAAGCGTACCGTCCTTCGGTGAAGTAACGATTCACTCTGTCTACGCTCACTTTCTGTCGATACCAGTTATATCTACACGATTAGACTAGTTTGGGAGCCTGGTCACGGAGGAATCCTGGCTAATAAAGTAAGGCTAATGAGCTTCCAACGCTAGGCACGCCAGCCTTAATTACAGTAGAAAGGAACAAGCGGGAGCACTACCTATGCCCTTGTGATCTTCTGGACAGTTGGGCTTCAGCTGAGCTGGGCTAGCGCTGGTCAGCCGTAAGATCCTTCTGACCCATGGAAAATCGTAAGAAGTCTAGGGAGCTCTTCGTCATTAAACATTTTATCGGGTGCTAGCTGCAGAAGTTTTCTAGAGGAAGTCGAGATGAAATCATCTCAACATCAATACTAAAATTTCTGCGATCTCTCTTTTTTTGAACATCCTTGCAAATTAGTGAATTTAGAGGAAAACAACATATGCCGATTTGTAGTAGGTTCATTGCGCTATTAGGATTTTTTCTGATTTCCCAAAGAACTATCCTTGTGTACATATTTCTCCTCATGTGGGGAACAGCCATTAAACCTAACCTAAGGTATATTAACAAAACACAGTTGAAGTTTTTTATGGAAAATCCTGATATAGTAAACAGCTTTTACATAGAAAATATGGAAAAAGTGGATGCATTGTGGAACAGTAATATGATTCCATGGATATCATTGGGCCACCATTGAAATCGATTGCAGAATAGAACAAGATTGTTAAACTGTTATCCAATGTGCGTCCGTTCTAGTTATTTTATTAAAGTATTCTTTCAAATATACTATTACATATTTTTCAGTGGTGGAGAATGCAAGTCGGGCCAGCCCTGAACATTTTTATGTGGATAATTTATGCTTTTATGCTAAAACAGGCTTTATAAAAGGAATCTTCATTTATAGTTCCAATACGAATAATAAAAATATCAAAACAAAAACATGTGTGTCACAATGCCGAAATTTGAATATAAGTTTTCATTCACACGAAATTCATGATACGAAATTTTCTTTCGTGTGGAAATAAAAAATCATCATACAAAAAACCAAAATGTGTAAGTTCTTTCATTCAGAATATCGTTTCACATGAAGTTTACAATAAGATTGAATATATCTGAAAATGACGTGAAACGCACAAGCCACATTTCAAACATAAAAAAGGCATTTATTTCCATATAATTCGGAAAATGTTACACATTTGTAATTGCTGGGCCTATAAAGCTTAAAAAAATTAATTTAAAAATTATTTTACGTGGCTTTACGAAATCGTGCCAACAAGAGCTGTACACAAGCGTGTACAGCAGGCGGTAATGGGTTAATATTAAAACAACATCTTCTCCTTGGCAAAACATCAGCGGGTATTGCAATGTGTCATATGAACGATGGATTTCAGATATTTGTTGCTCTGATCATGACTTTGTAGTCACCAATTGGCATGCGTTCCAAAGCACTCTTAAAAAACCTAACCAATGCTGATGTTCATGCAGTAGTAGTTGCAGATCTTGAAGTATTGCTCTTCTCATTGCTTCATTGATCTCTTGACGTCGATCAAATTGTTCCTCCATGTTGGTCAATTTTATATTTGTAAAAACTTATGTTCTGCATCTTCGAGAGATTGCAATGCCCGAATTCTATGGTGAATCTGATCCTGTATCTACAAATTCAAAATCGGAAAAAAGTAAAAATACGGGCATAATCTACCTTATACTATGTTGACATCTAACGAGATTGTCTCCATTTACTAGCTTAACTCGATAATCTGTAATTAAGAAACGAGATTTCCCATACAAAATTGCTCTTTGGATAATCCGAGATTATAAAATTATCTTGTTTTATACAACTAGATTTTCGGTGTTATTCCTAGGTTTATCGATAATTTTGCGAATAAGAGGAGAAATGTCAAATGAAAATGTAAACAAAAATGGCCAACAGCGAGAGAAATATGCATGTGGTATACAACAACAAATGCAACACGTTTGACAATTGATAATCTCATTTGGCTATATGTAAACGGTTAGGTTATTGAACGAGCTTAGAACGAGATTATTTTCATATGTAAACATAATATTACTTTCTTATTCAATTGGCATATAAGCAGTCGAGGTTGGATCTTTGAAATAATTAAAAATTTTAAATTTCAAAAAATAATTTTTGAGAAGCTAACCTTTTTTACTTATGACTCAATCTCCCATAAAAATTAAGTTTGAGTAAATACCCAGCCGAGTGACGTACGGTGTTATATGAAAAAACTAAAAAACTCAAAATTAAGTTTACAGAATAGAACACCCATATACAGTTGATCTCCTTTTTGCACGGTTAACTGGGACAGTAAATTACTCGTGTAAAAAAAAAACCGTGCAAAAAATAGAAAACGTGTAAAAAATATCTAATTTTATATGAAATTCTATCTATTCGTTCAGTGAGAATTTTCACTGTTGTTGTTGTTATAGACTTTTCTGGTATTATATGTATGTACATATTACTGTTAGAAGGAACAAACAACAACTATTCTGGGAATGGTAAAAAAATAATACTTTTCAAAGTTCCGTCATTAATCGCTGTGTCTTCTTTTTTCTTACTTTTTCATACAGCTTCATTTATTTGTTTACGTATTGAAATTTTTGCAACCTTTTCACTGGCTTTCGAATCTAAGATTTATATTTTTTAGTTTAAACCTAATTTAGAATTTATTAAATTCTATTAACAGCAAAGGATTTGTGACGTATTGACGGATGGAATTTTGATTTTATTGCAAAAAAGTATACAATTAAAATAAAAAATCCGTGTAAAAATGGTAACTGGGAAGTGTTCAAAAACACCGTGTAAAAAAAAACCGTGCAAAAAAAAAACCGTGTAAAAAGGAGATCAACTGTATGTATATTTACTGTCTAAATATATGTTAAATAGGCCCTCACATGGGATGACCCCTTTAGCCCTTTAACGGGCAAGACAATACTTTCAATTAAAACATTAATTTTTCACAAGGTACTGCTTAAATAAGAAAGCAACTTTCTTTTTCTATATATTTTAAAAGTATTTAATTTCATTATTGCAAAAAATATTCGTTTTTATATAAACCTTGCATTGGCCGTAAAGCGAAAAAAAAAATAAAAATTAAAAATCAAACTTGGTATAAATTCACTAAATATGAACTAACGCACTGCTCTAAAAGAAAACCAGACCAAGATAATTGTGATATTTAATCCTTTTTCAATAAGTAAAGTTTACCACTTCGAGCAATAAATTTTGTAATGCAAACTTTTGGATCGAAATAAAAAACGTATACAAACGTATACAAAGGCAAACAGTCAGTGCACTCGCGTCTTGGCTCCCACGTCACTGTTGACAGTCATACCTTTGAAGTAGTAGATATTTTCGACTACTTGGGAACCAGCGTTAACAACACCAAAATGTCAGCCTCGAATTCCAACGCAGAATCAGTCTTGCCAACAGGTGTTACTTTGGACTGAGTAGGCAATTGCAAAGTAAAGTCCTCTCTCGACGAATAAAAATCAAACTCTACAAGTCGCTCATTACTCCCGTCCTGAGTTATGGCGCCGAAGCGTGGACGATGACAACATCCGATGAGACGACTCTTGGGGTTTTCGAGAGAAAGGTTTTGCGTAAGATTACTGGTCCTATGAACATTGGCAACTGGTTTCACTTGGTGCTTCCAGTGAAGTGGCGCGAGTGGCGCGCTCTGGTGGATTCGGCTATAATCGCTTAAAGCGGTTTCTACGACGAATATATATATATAACTATCGAACCACTGCCACGCCCACAAAATAGTGATAATTCAAAATCTCTAAAGTGCTATAACTCCTTCCTCCCATTTCGCTCTTCTGCAAAACCAAATCTGTAATGGTGACAAGGAATATATGTAATATATGTACAAAGTTTCATTAAGGTATAAATCAGTAAGTATATTGTGGTGAATGTTTCAAAAGGCAATCTGTGTAGCTACATAAATATGATTTAAATTTGAACACGCTAATACCCCTGACAGACGGCATCGTTAATTCGGGTTAACTGCTTTAATCGAGGTTAATTCGAGAGTTATCTCAGTTAACTCCGTTTGCTAACTCCCATTTAATCCTCAAAATTTTAGACAGTTAGTGGAAGTTCGTGGTATTTTCGTTGGCAACATTGTTAAACATGGCCGCTTTTTATCTATTGTGAATGAAAATATGCAATTAAATGTAAACAAAAACATACGCTTGCTAATTTTTTCTAAAATGGAAGTTTTAATAATAACGTATTTTTGTATATTTTTTTAATAATTAGTGATTTTGTACTAGTTGTGCGGCTAACAACCGCAATATCCCTTTCTATCCAATTTTATTTCACCAAAATGGAAATATTATTGCCAATCAGCTGTTATGGGAGTTTATAACTCGCTTTGCTGCCGTCTGGCACCCACGAAATTGGAACTAATTAAAAGCGCAGTTAATCCGAGTTAACTCTGTCGTCTGTCTAGCGTATAAAGGATGTATGATGGCTTCTTTGGTAGTTTGCTGTTCTTTAGAAGATTGGTAGCTCTCTTCTGTTGAAGCCGTTTTGATTACCCGATTGCAACACGACATTAGGCCAAATGGTTGGATTGATCACAGATCTGATTTTCGTTGACTTTTTGTTGAGTTCTGATTTGGAGAAGGAAATGGAAATTTTCTAGATACATAATTTGCAAAACAATTTTTATTTATCATGCCATTTTGAGCTCAATTGCTCAATCAAGTCTCTTATAGGAAATCTTATGTTGGAATCTACTGGTGACTTAACAGATAGTCAGCTGACACAGGGTTAGATTTTATGTTTCCTATTTTTAAATATTTTAAAATTTTCAACTTTAATGTTTTATATATTTTATACTAGCTGACCCAGCGGCGAACTTTCTTTCCGCATTATGGGCAATAAATGAGCTGATTTTGGATGTTATTAAGTTAATTTTAGAGGTTATACTTCTTATACGACTTCGGAAAAGGTTGCGATAATTGTTTAACGCTTCAGTGGAGAGGGAATAGCGTTGAACAATTAACGCGAGAGAGAGAGAGTGAATGAGAGTAAAGCAGAGAACTTAAAGCACTTGCCATGCTTATGCTTTTTGAGCAATTCTTGTTTTTGTAGAATAATGGTTAAATTTTTGGTTGGTGACATATTCACATGTGTACGCATATGTATGTTTGTATGCAATATTTGTTTTTCTTTCGTTTATGTTTAATTTCTGCGAATTCTCAACTATTTTGTGCGACTTTTGGTTGAAAAACTCTGCGTTGGCCGTTGAAAAGTTAAGACTACACTTCACAGGATCATTTCTGTAGTCAGTCTTCATTTACTTTCTTTGCAAATCGAAAGTATTAGCACCAGCGATGAGGAGTTATATCGTTTTATCTGACAGCGTGAGGTTTATGAACTTCATTTCTAATTTTGTCTTGTGGCATTGATGTTATCAGAAACATTTATGAACGACAACGAGCCTCCTGTATCCGTACCAAATTTTGATTTCGTTGTAAGATTTTAACGAAATGAAACAAGAAATTCAGGCGTTCCTATTTATCACAATGAGTTATAGGGATGTACACAAGTGTGTAAAATGGGCTAATTAGTGGTGAAATTCTGCAAAACAACGTCGTTCATGGCAAAACGATTTCAAACATTGTTGACGACGCCAACGTCTTCGGTTTTGACAAATAAGGCAGCGTAGAAGGTACGAAATACGCTCTGGATTATGACCGCGATTTTTGTGCTCAAATCCTAATCAGCCTTAATATAAACTTAATGTGAATAAAGCATTCCCATGAATTTTTATTTTTATTATTTTACTAGCTTTTTACCCGCGGCTTCGCCCGCAGTGGAGGTATTAAATAAGTAAGAGAGATAAAGGGTAAGGGTATAATAATAGAAATGAGTCAATATGATAACTAAATTTGATTGTTTGGCTGAGATCAACAATTTTTAAAAATTACTACAGACAGAAGTTTCAACACTTTAATATATGCTTAGTTTCAATTTAAGTTTATGTGACGGTACACCCGATAGTTCAAGTGAATTTAAAAACTCCACAGGATATGAACTACTTAGTTCCGTATCCATAATTGTATCCATTGACAAATATTCCTTCATTTCTCCCTGAACCTCCTTTAAAATGTCAGTGTTGATCCTATTAACGATTTCATTTCTTGGTGCTAATATTGCTCTTGCACACAACCACTGATCACTATACAATTGTTGTTGCTAAAAGCTTGCATTCTCGCAGCACTCTACCTCGTGAACTATTTTTACTAAAATTACAAATGGGCGAATCTTCCTATGCCAAATTCAATGGTAATTTTAAAACGGAATGTGCCGAACGACCGCCGTTTAATAGCATCACGGCAATACCCGACGAAGCTACGGCAACTGCTTCTTTTTGGTCTTTTCTGACGGACATTAATAATAAGTTAAGTAAAAACGTTTTTCCAGTTACTCCTGGTGCATCGAGAAAGAAGAGTCTACCACTACCGATTGTTCTGGTGTTTCTATCGCTCTTCTAGTTGTCTGCAGTGCAGCTTGTCTTTCTAAACGAATTCGTGCCTGAAGAGGCGTTTCAGCTGCTCTCAAAACTCTTTGTCGCTCTGCTTGTTGTTGTCTTCTCAGCTCTGCGTGAGCCGAAGTTTCTTGATTTGAATGAATTTTTGGATAGACCAGATTTCCGCTTTCGAGGCATTTAAAAAAAAGCAGAGTAAAAATTAACATCAGCGAGTAAGATCTAAAATAATAAAGTAACAGCTAACCACAAAAATTACGGATAACCTCAAAAATTGGAATAGTTTTATACTGCATGTAACGACAGAAGAAAGTCACAATAAATATAGAAATATTATAAACAGTTGAAACTATATTCAATTAAATTAGATATTTTCGTTACCGCCATACAATGGGACGGTATTACAGTATTCAGGGTTGAAACTTCATGACTGTAAAACTTCATTACTGAAGTAGCTACATTTGACCAAAGTGTATTCAACAAAGTGAACTAAGTATTTGACATACCCGCTTTTGACAATAAAATAGTAAACAATACATGTATTTGTTTACATTAACCCGCCTTTTTTAACTTTAACAATATAATATATATTGATAAAATAAAAAAAAAATATTACTGAGGGCAAAGAGCTCCCAAGATGTCGAGATTATCCTTGGGTCAGAAGATCTTGCTACTGACTAGCGCTTGTGCAGTTCAGCTAAAGCCCAACTGTCCAGAAGAAAATCACAATAGGATAGGTAGTGCTCCTACTTGTTTCTATTCTCCTGTCGATAAGACTGACATGTGTATTCCTACAATTTCCCGAATTGTCATTAATCTGAAGGACGCTACGCTTCGCAGCAGTAGATCAGCTGCTACTTCTTTAGCACTTTAAAAACGCTAAAATAGTTTTGAAGACTGTTGAAGCTCCCTCCGCCACATAAGGAACATACAAAATACTAATTTTAATTCATATTCAGCCTTATGGCAAACTTCATACAAACGATATTTCCGATGAAAAACTAACTCATTTGGGTTTCTCATATCACGAATTTCACATGGGGAAAATCTCACATCTTCGAAAATTTTCCCTTATTGTAAATGTAATTTTGTTCATGTGAAACAGCAAAATGTGTTCACTAAATAAATTGTTGGGAACAAGTATTAATATTAAAAATTTGATTAATTAAAAAAAAAAATAATATGAACTAAGGCCTACGTATATTAAGTAGCGCTTTGGCTATATGAACCCAAAGTTAAATTAATATTCGGCGGGATCCTTTTGTGGAGGAGGCTTCAAAACACTTTACGACTATTTTAGTGTTTAGTGTGTGGCTGCTAAAAAAGTAGCAGCGGATCTACTGCTTCGAAGCGTACCGTCCTTCGGTGAAGTAACGATTCACTCTGTCTACGCTCACTTTCTGTCGATACCAGTTATATCTACTCGATTAGACTAGTTTGGGAGCCTGGTCACGGAGGAATCCTGGCTAATAAAGTAAGGCTAATGAGCTTCCAACGCTAGGCACGCCAGCCTTAATTACAGTAGAAAGGAACAAGCGGGAGCACTACCTATGCCCTTGTGATCTTCTGGACAGTTGGGCTTCAGCTGAGCTGGGCTAGCGCTGGTCAGCCGTAAGATCCTTCTGACCCATGGAAAATCGTAAGAAGTCTAGGGAGCTCTTCGTCATTAAACATTTTATCGGGTGCTAGCTGCAGAAGTTTTCTAGAGGAAGTCGAGATGAAATCATCTCAACATCAATACTAAAATTTCTGCGATCTCTCTTTTTTTGAACATCCTTGCAAATTAGTGAATTTAGAGGAAAACAACATATGCCGATTTGTAGTAGGTTCATTGCGCTATTAGGATTTTTTCTGATTTCCCAAAGAACTATCCTTGTGTACATATTTCTCCTCATGTGGGGAACAGCCATTAAACCTAACCTAAGGTATATTAACAAAACACAGTTGAAGTTTTTTATGGAAAATCCTGATATAGTAAACAGCTTTTACATAGAAAATATGGAAAAAGTGGATGCATTGTGGAACAGTAATATGATTCCATGGATATCATTGGGCCACCATTGAAATCGATTGCAGAATAGAACAAGATTGTTAAACTGTTATCCAATGTGCGTCCGTTCTAGTTATTTTATTAAAGTATTCTTTCAAATATACTATTACATATTTTTCAGTGGTGGAGAATGCAAGTCGGGCCAGCCCTGAACATTTTTATGTGGATAATTTATGCTTTTATGCTAAAACAGGCTTTATAAAAGGAATCTTCATTTATAGTTCCAATACGAATAATAAAAATATCAAAACAAAAACATGTGTGTCACAATGCCGAAATTTGAATATAAGTTTTCATTCACACGAAATTCATGATACGAAATTTTCTTTCGTGTGGAAATAAAAAATCATCATACAAAAAACCAAAATGTGTAAGTTCTTTCATTCAGAATATCGTTTCACATGAAGTTTACAATAAGATTGAATATATCTGAAAATGACGTGAAACGCACAAGCCACATTTCAAACATAAAAAAGGCATTTATTTCCATATAATTCGGAAAATGTTACACATTTGTAATTGCTGGGCCTATAAAGCTTAAAAAAATTAATTTAAAAATTATTTTACGTGGCTTTACGAAATCGTGCCAACAAGAGCTGTACACAAGCGTGTACAGCAGGCGGTAATGGGTTAATATTAAAACAACATCTTCTCCTTGGCAAAACATCAGCGGGTATTGCAATGTGTCATATGAACGATGGATTTCAGATATTTGTTGCTCTGATCATGACTTTGTAGTCACCAATTGGCATGCGTTCCAAAGCACTCTTAAAAAACCTAACCAATGCTGATGTTCATGCAGTAGTAGTTGCAGATCTTGAAGTATTGCTCTTCTCATTGCTTCATTGATCTCTTGACGTCGATCAAATTGTTCCTCCATGTTGGTCAATTTTATATTTGTAAAAACTTATGTTCTGCATCTTCGAGAGATTGCAATGCCCGAATTCTATGGTGAATCTGATCCTGTATCTACAAATTCAAAATCGGAAAAAAGTAAAAATACGGGCATAATCTACCTTATACTATGTTGACATCTAACGATAATCTGTAATTAAGAAACGAGATTTCCCATACAAAATTGCTCTTTGGATAATCCGAGATTATAAAATTATCTTGCTTTATACAACTAGATTTTCGGTGTTATTCCTAGGTTTATCGATAATTTTGCGAATAAGAGGAGAAATGTCAAATGAAAATGTAAACAAAAATGGCCAACAGCGAGAGAAATATGCATGTGGTATACAACAACAAATGCAACACGTTTGACAATTGATAATCTCATTTGGCTATATGTAAACGGTTAGGTTATTGAACGAGCTTAGAACGAGATTATTTTCATATGTAAACATAATATTACTTTCTTATTCAATTGGCATATAAGCAGTCGAGGTTGGATCTTTGAAATAATTAAAAATTTTAAATTTCAAAAAATAATTTTTGAGAAGCTAACCTTTTTTACTTATGACTCAATCTCCCATAAAAATTAAGTTTGAGTAAATACCCAGCCGAGTGACGTACGGTGTTATATGAAAAAACTAAAAAACTCAAAATTAAGTTTACAGAATAGAACACCCATATACAGTTGATCTCCTTTTTGCACGGTTAACTGGGACAGTAAATTACTCGTGTAAAAAAAAAACCGTGCAAAAAATAGAAAACGTGTAAAAAATATCTAATTTTATATGAAATTCTATCTATTCGTTCAGTGAGAATTTTCACTGTTGTTGTTGTTATAGACTTTTCTGGTATTATATGTATGTACATATTACTGTTAGAAGGAACAAACAACAACTATTCTGGGAATGGTAAAAAAATAATACTTTTCAAAGTTCCGTCATTAATCGCTGTGTCTTCTTTTTTCTTACTTTTTCATACAGCTTCATTTATTTGTTTACGTATTGAAATTTTTGCAACCTTTTCACTGGCTTTCGAATCTAAGATTTATATTTTTTAGTTTAAACCTAATTTAGAATTTATTAAATTCTATTAACAGCAAAGGATTTGTGACGTATTGACGGATGGAATTTTGATTTTATTGCAAAAAAGTATACAATTAAAATAAAAAATCCGTGTAAAAATGGTAACTGGGAAGTGTTCAAAAACACCGTGTAAAAAAAAACCGTGCAAAAAAAACCGTGTAAAAAGGAGATCAACTGTATGTATATTTACTGTCTAAATATATGTTAAATAGACCCTCACATGGGATGACCCCTTTAGCCCTTTAACGGGCAAGACAATACTTTCAATTAAAACATTAATTTTTCACAAGGTACTGCTTAAATAAGAAAGCAACTTTCTTTTTCTATATATTTTAAACGTATTTAATTTCATTATTGCAAAAAATATTCGTTTTTATATAAACCTTGCATTGGCCGTAAAGCGAAAAAAAAAATAAAAATTAAAAATCAAACTTGGTATAAATTCACTAAATATGAACTAACGCACTGCTCTAAAAGAAAACCAGACCAAGATAATTGTGATATTTAATCCTTTTTCAATAAGTAAAGTTTACCACTTCGAGCAATAAATTTTGTAATGCAAACTTTTGGATCGAAATAAAAAACGTATACAAACGTATACAAAGGCAAACAGTCAGTGCACTCGCGTCTTGGCTCCCACGTCACTGTTGACAGTCATACCTTTGAAGTAGTAGATATTTTCGACTACTTGGGAACCAGCGTTAACAACACCAACAATGTCAGCCTCGAATTCCAACGCAGAATCAGTCTTGCCAACAGGTGTTACTTTGGACTGAGTAGGCAATTGCAAAGTAAAGTCCTCTCTCGACGAATAAAAATCAAACTCTACAAGTCGCTCATTACTCCCGTCCTGAGTTATGGCGCCGAAGCGTGGACGATGACAACATCCGATGAGACGACTCTTGGGGTTTTCGAGAGAAAGGTTTTGCGTAAGATTACTGGTCCTATGAACATTGGCAACTGGTTTCACTTGGTGCTTCCAGTGAAGTGGCGCGAGTGGCGCGCTCTGGTGGATTCGGCTATAATCGCTTAAAGCGGTTTCTACGACGAATATATATATATAACTATCGAACCACTGCCACGCCCACAAAATAGTGATAATTCAAAATCTCTAAAGTGCTATAACTCCTTCCTCCCATTTCGCTCTTCTGCAAAACCAAATCTGTAATGGTGACAAGGAATATATGTAATATATGTACAAAGTTTCATTAAGGTATAAATCAGTATATTGTGGTGAATGTTTCAAAAGGCAATCTGTGTAGCTACATAAATATGATTTAAATTTGAACACGCTAATACCCCTGACAGACGGCATCGTTAATTCGGGTTAACTGCTTTAATCGAGGTTAATTCGAGAGTTATCTCAGTTAACTCCGTTTGCTAACTCCCATTTAATCCTCAAAATTTTAGACAGTTAGTGGAAGTTCGTGGTATTTTCGTTGGCAACATTGTTAAACATGGCCGCTTTTTATCTATTGTGAATGAAAATATGCAATTAAATGTAAACAAAAACATACGCTTGCTAATTTTTTCTAAAATGGAAGTTTTAATAATAACGTATTTTTGTATATTTTTTTAATAATTAGTGATTTTGTACTAGTTGTGCGGCTAACAACCGCAATATCCCTTTCTATCCAATTTTATTTCACCAAAATGGAAATATTATTGCCAATCAGCTGTTATGGGAGTTTATAACTCGCTTTGCTGCCGTCTGTCACCCACGAAATTGGAACTAATTAAAAGCGCAGTTAATCCGAGTTAACTCTGTCGTCTGTCTAGCGTATAAAGGATGTATGATGGCTTCTTTGGTAGTTTGCTGTTCTTTAGAAGATTGGTAGCTCTCTTCTGTTGAAGCCGTTTTGATTACCCGATTGCAACACGACATTAGGCCAAATGGTTGGATTGATCACAGATCTGATTTTCGTTGACTTTTTGTTGAGTTCTGATTTGGAGAAGGAAATGGAAATTTTCTAGATACATAATTTGCAAAACAATTTTTATTTATCATGCCATTTTGAGCTCAATTGCTCAATCAAATCTTATGTTGGAATCTACTGGTGACTTAACAGATAGTCAGCTGACACAGGGTTAGATTTTATGTTTCCTATTTTTAAATATTTTAAAATTTTCAACTTTAATGTTTTATATATTTTATACTAGCTGACCCAGCGGCGAACTTTCTTTCCGCATTATGGGCAATAAATGAGCTGATTTTGGATGTTATTAAGTTAATTTTAGAGGTTATACTTCTTATACGACTTCGGAAAAGGTTGCGATAATTGTTTAACGCTTCAGTGGAGAGGGAATAGCGTTGAACAATTAACGCGAGAGAGAGAGAGTGAATGAGAGTAAAGCAGAGAACTTAAAGCACTTGCCATGCTTATGCTTTTTGAGCAATTCTTGTTTTTGTAGAATAATGGTTAAATTTTTGGTTGGTGACATATTCACATGTGTACGCATATGTATGTTTGTATGCAATATTTGTTTTTCTTTCGTTTATGTTTAATTTCTGCGAATTCTCAACTATTTTGTGCGACTTTTGGTTGAAAAACTCTGCGTTGGCCGTTGAAAAGTTAAGACTACACTTCACAGGATCATTTCTGTAGTCAGTCTTCATTTACTTTCTTTGCAAATCGAAAGTATTAGCACCAGCGATGAGGAGTTATATCGTTTTATCTGACAGCGTGAGGTTTATGAACTTCATTTCTAATTTTGTCTTGTGGCATTGATGTTATCAGAAACATTTATGAACGACAACGAGCCTCCTGTATCCGTACCAAATTTTGATTTCGTTGTAAGATTTTAACGAAATGAAACAAGAAATTCAGGCGTTCCTATTTATCACAATGAGTTATAGGGATGTACACAAGTGTGTAAAATGGGCTAATTAGTGGTGAAATTCTGCAAAACAACGTCGTTCATGGCAAAACGATTTCAAACATTGTTGACGACGCCAACGTCTTCGGTTTTGACAAATAAGGCAGCGTAGAAGGTACGAAATACGCTCTGGATTATGACCGCGATTTTTGTGCTCAAATCCTAATCAGCCTTAATATAAACTTAATGTGAATAAAGCATTCCCATGAATTTTTATTTTTATTATTTTACTAGCTTTTTACCCGCGGCTTCGCCCGCAGTGGAGGTATTAAATAAGTAAGAGAGATAAAGGGTAAGGGTATAATAATAGAAATGAGTCAATATGATAACTAAATTTGATTGTTTGGCTGAGATCAACAATTTTTAAAAATTACTACAGACAGAAGTTTCAACACTTTAATATATGCTTAGTTTCAATTTAAGTTTATGTGACGGTACACCCGATAGTTCAAGTGAATTTAAAAACTCCACAGGATATGAACTACTTAGTTCCGTATCCATAATTGTATCCATTGACAAATATTCCTTCATTTCTCCCTGAACCTCCTTTAAAATGTCAGTGTTGATCCTATTAACGATTTCATTTCTTGGTGCTAATATTGCTCTTGCACACAACCACTGATCACTATACAATTGTTGTTGCTAAAAGCTTGCATTCTCGCAGCACTCTACCTCGTGAACTATTTTTACTAAAATTACAAATGGGCGAATCTTCCTATGCCAAATTCAATGGTAATTTTAAAACGGAATGTGCCGAACGACCGCCGTTTAATAGCATCACGGCAATACCCGACGAAGCTACGGCAACTGCTTCTTTTTGGTCTTTTCTGACGGACATTAATAATAAGTTAAGTAAAAACGTTTTTCCAGTTACTCCTGGTGCATCGAGAAAGAAGAGTCTACCACTACCGATTGTTCTGGTGTTTCTATCGCTCTTCTAGTTGTCTGCAGTGCAGCTTGTCTTTCTAAACGAATTCGTGCCTGAAGAGGCGTTTCAGCTGCTCTCAAAACTCTTTGTCGCTCTGCTTGTTGTTGTCTTCTCAGCTCTGCGTGAGCCGAAGTTTCTTGATTTGAATGCATTTTTGGATAGACCAGATTTCCGCTTTCGAGGCATTTAAAAAAAAGCAGAGTAAAAATTAACATCAGCGAGTAAGATCTAAAATAATAAAGTAACAGCTAACCACAAAAATTACGGATAACCTCAAAAATTGGAATAGTTTTATACTGCATGTAACGACAGAAGAAAGTCACAATAAATATAGAAATATTATAAACAGTTGAAACTATATTCAATTAAATTAGATATTTTCGTTACCGCCATACAATGGGACGGTATTACAGTATTCAGGGTTGAAACTTCATGACTGTAAAACTTCATTACTGAAGTAGCTACATTTGACCAAAGTGTATTCAACAAAGTGAACTAAGTATTTGACATACCCGCTTTTGACAATAAAATAGTAAACAATACATGTATTTGTTTACATTAACCCGCCTTTTTTAACTTTAACAATATAATATGTATTGATAAAATTGTTTTCAATTTGTCAGTTGGAGCACAAAACCTTAGTAAATTGCTTCCATGAGTTGTTTTGCCTAAGCAGAAAGTATTCGGCATTTTCTTTTATTCATTTAAAAAATATTTTTTTTTGGTTTGAAATTTGTTTACTTTTGAATTTCGAAATTTGAATTTTTGAATAAATGTATGGGTTAAATCAATGGCAACAAACATGTCACATTCGGGTAAAAAATTGTGATATGTCATATACCTGATTCACTTTGTTGAATACACTTTGCATTTGACGATTTTTTGAGAAACAATTGTTTTACCTTTCGTAAATTTTTTTTAATATAAAGTACCCTATGTTGCTTCTAGTACCTTCGTATCATGAATTTCGTATGAATGAAAACTTATATTCGATATTCTGTCACAATTATTTTTGTTTTTGTTTTTTGATGATTCGTATTGGGGCTAAAAATGAAGACTCCGTTTATAAAGCCTCATCTTCTTCCCACCCACCCAAACTGGCAACCCAGTTCCAATTTTTAATGGCATAATAACTCCTTCAACTAAGAAAAAAAATATTACTGAGGGCAAAGAGCTCCCAAGATGTCGAGAATTCGTAAGATGTCGAGATTATCCTTGGGTCAGAAGATCTTGCTACTGACTAGCGCTTGTGCAGTTCAGCTAAAGCCCAACTGTCCAGAAGAAAATCACAATAGGATAGGTAGTGCTCCTACTTGTTTCTATTCTCCTGTCGATAAGACTGACATGTGTATTCCTACAATTTCCCGAATTGTCATTAATCTGAAGGACGCTACGCTTCGCAGCAGTAGATCAGCTGCTACTTTTTTAGCACTTTAAAAACGCTAAAATAGTTTTGAAGACTGTTGAAGCTCCCTCCGCCACATAAGGAACATACAAAATACTAATTTTAATTCATATTCAGCCTTATGGTAAACTTCATACAAACGATATTTCCGATGAAAAACTAACTCATTTGGGTTTCTCATATCACGAATTTCACATGGGGAAAATCTCACATCTTCGAAAATTTTCCCTTATTGTAAATGTAATTTTGTTCATGTGAAACAGCAAAATTTGTTCACTAAATAAATTGTTGGGAACAAGTATTAATATTAAAAATTTGATTAATTAAAAAAAAAAATAATATGAACTAAGGCCTACGTATATTAAGTAGCACTTTGGCTATATGAACCCAAAGTTAAATTAATATTCGGCGGGATCCTTTTTGGAGGAGGCTTCAAAACACTTTACGACTATTTTAGTGTTTAGTGTGTGGCTGCTAAAAAAGTAGCAGCGGATCTACTGCTTCGAAGCGTACCGTCCTTCGGTGAAGTAACGATTCACTCTGTCTACGCTCACTTTCTGTCGATACCAGTTATATCTACACGATTAGACTAGTTTGGGAGCCTGGTCACGGAGGAATCCTGGCTAATAAAGTAAGGCTAATGAGCTTCCAACGCTAGGCACGCCAGCCTTAATTACAGTAGAAAGGAACAAGCGGGAGCACTACCTATGCCCTTGTGATCTTCTGGACAGTTGGGCTTCAGCTGAGCTGGGCTAGCGCTGGTCAGCCGTAAGATCCTTCTGACCCATGGAAAATCGTAAGAAGTCTAGGGAGCTCTTCGTCATTAAACATTTTATCGGGTGCTAGCTGCAGAAGTTTTCTAGAGGAAGTCGAGATGAAATCATCTCAACATCAATACTAAAATTTCTGCGATCTCTCTTTTTTTGAACATCCTTGCAAATTAGTGAATTTAGAGGAAAACAACATATGCCGATTTGTAGTAGGTTCATTGCGCTATTAGGATTTTTTCTGATTTCCCAAAGAACTATCCTTGTGTACATATTTCTCCTCATGTGGGGAACAGCCATTAAACCTAACCTAAGGTATATTAACAAAACACAGTTGAAGTTTTTTATGGAAAATCCTGATATAGTAAACAGCTTTTACATAGAAAATATGGAAAAAGTGGATGCATTGTGGAACAGTAATATGATTCCATGGATATCATTGGGCCACCATTGAAATCGATTGCAGAATAGAACAAGATTGTTAAACTGTTATCCAATGTGCGTCCGTTCTAGTTATTTTATTAAAGTATTCTTTCAAATATACTATTACATATTTTTCAGTGGTGGAGAATGCAAGTCGGGCCAGCCCTGAACATTTTTATGTGGATAATTTATGCTTTTATGCTAAAACAGGCTTTATAAAAGGAATCTTCATTTATAGTTCCAATACGAATAATAAAAATATCAAAACAAAAACATGTGTGTCACAATGCCGAAATTTGAATATAAGTTTTCATTCACACGAAATTCATGATACGAAATTTTCTTTCGTGTGGAAATAAAAAATCATCATACAAAAAACCAAAATGTGTAAGTTCTTTCATTCAGAATATCGTTTCACATGAAGTTTACAATAAGATTGAATATATCTGAAAATGACGTGAAACGCACAAGCCACATTTCAAACATAAAAAAGGCATTTATTTCCATATAATTCGGAAAATGTTACACATTTGTAATTGCTGGGCCTATAAAGCTTAAAAAAATTAATTTAAAAATTATTTTACGTGGCTTTACGAAATCGTGCCAACAAGAGCTGTACACAAGCGTGTACAGCAGGCGGTAATGGGTTAATATTAAAACAACATCTTCTCCTTGGCAAAACATCAGCGGGTATTGCAATGTGTCATATGAACGATGGATTTCAGATATTTGTTGCTCTGATCATGACTTTGTAGTCACCAATTGGCATGCGTTCCAAAGCACTCTTAAAAAACCTAACCAATGCTGATGTTCATGCAGTAGTAGTTGCAGATCTTGAAGTATTGCTCTTCTCATTGCTTCATTGATCTCTTGACGTCGATCAAATTGTTCCTCCATGTTGGTCAATTTTATATTTGTAAAAACTTATGTTCTGCATCTTCGAGAGATTGCAATGCCCGAATTCTATGGTGAATCTGATCCTGTATCTACAAATTCAAAATCGGAAAAAAGTAAAAATACGGGCATAATCTACCTTATACTATGTTGACATCTAACGAGATTGTCTCCATTTACTAGCTTAACTCGATAATCTGTAATTAAGAAACGAGATTTCCCATACAAAATTGCTCTTTGGATAATCCGAGATTATAAAATTATCTTGTTTTATACAACTAGATTTTCGGTGTTATTCCTAGGTTTATCGATAATTTTGCGAATAAGAGGAGAAATGTCAAATGAAAATGTAAACAAAAATGGCCAACAGCGAGAGAAATATGCATGTGGTATACAACAACAAATGCAACACGTTTGACAATTGATAATCTCATTTGGCTATATGTAAACGGTTAGGTTATTGAACGAGCTTAGAACGAGATTATTTTCATATGTAAACATAATATTACTTTCTTATTCAATTGGCATATAAGCAGTCGAGGTTGGATCTTTGAAATAATTAAAAATTTTAAATTTCAAAAAATAATTTTTGAGAAGCTAACCTTTTTTACTTATGACTCAATCTCCCATAAAAATTAAGTTTGAGTAAATACCCAGCCGAGTGACGTACGGTGTTATATGAAAAAACTAAAAAACTCAAAATTAAGTTTACAGAATAGAACACCCATATACAGTTGATCTCCTTTTTGCACGGTTAACTGGGACAGTAAATTACTCGTGTAAAAAAAAACCGTGCAAAAAATAGAAAACGTGTAAAAAATATCTAATTTTATATGAAATTCTATCTATTCGTTCAGTGAGAATTTTCACTGTTGTTGTTGTTATAGACTTTTCTGGTATTATATGTATGTACATATTACTGTTAGAAGGAACAAACAACAACTATTCTGGGAATGGTAAAAAAATAATACTTTTCAAAGTTCCGTCATTAATCGCTGTGTCTTCTTTTTTCTTACTTTTTCATACAGCTTCATTTATTTGTTTACGTATTGAAATTTTTGCAACCTTTTCACTGGCTTTCGAATCTAAGATTTATATTTTTTAGTTTAAACCTAATTTAGAATTTATTAAATTCTATTAACAGCAAAGGATTTGTGACGTATTGACGGATGGAATTTTGATTTTATTGCAAAAAAGTATACAATTAAAATAAAAAATCCGTGTAAAAATGGTAACTGGGAAGTGTTCAAAAACACCGTGTAAAAAAAAAACCGTGCAAAAAAAAACCGTGTAAAAAGGAGATCAACTGTATGTATATTTACTGTCTAAATATATGTTAAATAGACCCTCACATGGGATGACCCCTTTAGCCCTTTAACGGGCAAGACAATACTTTCAATTAAAACATTAATTTTTCACAAGGTACTGCTTAAATAAGAAAGCAACTTTCTTTTTCTATATATTTTAAACGTATTTAATTTCATTATTGCAAAAAATATTCGTTTTTATATAAACCTTGCATTGGCCGTAAAGCGAAAAAAAAAATAAAAATTAAAAATCAAACTTGGTATAAATTCACTAAATATGAACTAACGCACTGCTCTAAAAGAAAACCAGACCAAGATAATTGTGATATTTAATCCTTTTTCAATAAGTAAAGTTTACCACTTCGAGCAATAAATTTTGTAATGCAAACTTTTGGATCGAAATAAAAAACGTATACAAACGTATACAAAGGCAAACAGTCAGTGCACTCGCGTCTTGGCTCCCACGTCACTGTTGACAGTCATACCTTTGAAGTAGTAGATATTTTCGACTACTTGGGAACCAGCGTTAACAACACCAACAATGTCAGCCTCGAATTCCAACGCAGAATCAGTCTTGTCAACAGGTGTTACTTTGGACTGAGTAGGCAATTGCAAAGTAAAGTCCTCTCTCGACGAATAAAAATCAAACTCTACAAGTCGCTCATTACTCCCGTCCTGAGTTATGGCGCCGAAGCGTGGACGATGACAACATCCGATGAGACGACTCTTGGGGTTTTCGAGAGAAAGGTTTTGCGTAAGATTACTGGTCCTATGAACATTGGCAACTGGTTTCACTTGGTGCTTCCAGTGAAGTGGCGCGAGTGGCGCGCTCTGGTGGATTCGGCTATAATCGCTTAAAGCGGTTTCTACGACGAATATATATATATAACTATCGAACCACTGCCACGCCCACAAAATAGTGATAATTCAAAATCTCTAAAGTGCTATAACTCCTTCCTCCCATTTCGCTCTTCTGCAAAACCAAATCTGTAATGGTGACAAGGAATATATGTAATATATGTACAAAGTTTCATTAAGGTATAAATCAGTAAGTATATTGTGGTGAATGTTTCAAAAGGCAATCTGTGTAGCTACATAAATATGATTTAAATTTGAACACGCTAATACCCCTGACAGACGGCATCGTTAATTCGGGTTAACTGCTTTAATCGAGGTTAATTCGAGAGTTATCTCAGTTAACTCCGTTTGCTAACTCCCATTTAATCCTCAAAATTTTAGACAGTTAGTGGAAGTTCGTGGTATTTTCGTTGGCAACATTGTTAAACATGGCCGCTTTTTATCTATTGTGAATGAAAATATGCAATTAAATGTAAACAAAAACATACGCTTGCTAATTTTTTCTAAAATGGAAGTTTTAATAATAACGTATTTTTGTATATTTTTTTAATAATTAGTGATTTTGTACTAGTAGTGCGGCTAACAACCGCAATATCCCTTTCTATCCAATTTTATTTCACCAAAATGGAAATATTATTGCCAATCAGCTGTTATGGGAGTTTATAACTCGCTTTGCTGCCGTCTGTCACCCACGAAATTGGAACTAATTAAAAGCGCAGTTAATCCGAGTTAACTCTGTCGTCTGTCTAGCGTATAAAGGATGTATGATGGCTTCTTTGGTAGTTTGCTGTTCTTTAGAAGATTGGTAGCTCTCTTCTGTTGAAGCCGTTTTGATTACCCGATTGCAACACGACATTAGGCCAAATGGTTGGATTGATCACAGATCTGATTTTCGTTGACTTTTTGTTGAGTTCTGATTTGGAGAAGGAAATGGAAATTTTCTAGATACATAATTTGCAAAACAATTTTTATTTATCATGCCATTTTGAGCTCAATTGCTCAATCAAATCTTATGTTGGAATCTACTGGTGACTTAACAGATAGTCAGCTGACACAGGGTTAGATTTTATGTTTCCTATTTTTAAATATTTTAAAATTTTCAACTTTAATGTTTTATATATTTTATACTAGCTGACCCAGCGGCGAACTTTCTTTCCGCATTATGGGCAATAAATGAGCTGATTTTGGATGTTATTAAGTTAATTTTAGAGGTTATACTTCTTATACGACTTCGGAAAAGGTTGCGATAATTGTTTAACGCTTCAGTGGAGAGGGAATAGCGTTGAACAATTAACGCGAGAGAGAGAGAGTGAATGAGAGTAAAGCAGAGAACTTAAAGCACTTGCCATGCTTATGCTTTTTGAGCAATTCTTGTTTTTGTAGAATAATGGTTAAATTTTTGGTTGGTGACATATTCACATGTGTACGCATATGTATGTTTGTATGCAATATTTGTTTTTCTTTCGTTTATGTTTAATTTCTGCGAATTCTCAACTATTTTGTGCGACTTTTGGTTGAAAAACTCTGCGTTGGCCGTTGAAAAGTTAAGACTACACTTCACAGGATCATTTCTGTAGTCAGTCTTCATTTACTTTCTTTGCAAATCGAAAGTATTAGCACCAGCGATGAGGAGTTATATCGTTTTATCTGACAGCGTGAGGTTTATGAACTTCATTTCTAATTTTGTCTTGTGGCATTGATGTTATCAGAAACATTTATGAACGACAACGAGCCTCCTGTATCCGTACCAAATTTTGATTTCGTTGTAAGATTTTAACGAAATGAAACAAGAAATTCAGGCGTTCCTATTTATCACAATGAGTTATAGGGATGTACACAAGTGTGTAAAATGGGCTAATTAGTGGTGAAATTCTGCAAAACAACGTCGTTCATGGCAAAACGATTTCAAACATTGTTGACGACGCCAACGTCTTCGGTTTTGACAAATAAGGCAGCGTAGAAGGTACGAAATACGCTCTGGATTATGACCGCGATTTTTGTGCTCAAATCCTAATCAGCCTTAATATAAACTTAATGTGAATAAAGCATTCCCATGAATTTTTATTTTTATTATTTTACTAGCTTTTTACCCGCGGCTTCGCCCGCAGTGGAGGTATTAAATAAGTAAGAGAGATAAAGGGTAAGGGTATAATAATAGAAATGAGTCAATATGATAACTAAATTTGATTGTTTGGCTGAGATCAACAATTTTTAAAAATTACTACAGACAGAAGTTTCAACACTTTAATATATGCTTAGTTTCAATTTAAGTTTATGTGACGGTACACCCGATAGTTCAAGTGAATTTAAAAACTCCACAGGATATGAACTACTTAGTTCCGTATCCATAATTGTATCCATTGACAAATATTCCTTCATTTCTCCCTGAACCTCCTTTAAAATGTCAGTGTTGATCCTATTAACGATTTCATTTCTTGGTGCTAATATTGCTCTTGCACACAACCACTGATCACTATACAATTGTTGTTGCTAAAAGCTTGCATTCTCGCAGCACTCTACCTCGTGAACTATTTTTACTAAAATTACAAATGGGCGAATCTTCCTATGCCAAATTCAATGGTAATTTTAAAACGGAATGTGCCGAACGACCGCCGTTTAATAGCATCACGGCAATACCCGACGAAGCTACGGCAACTGCTTCTTTTTGGTCTTTTCTGACGGACATTAATAATAAGTTAAGTAAAAACGTTTTTCCAGTTACTCCTGGTGCATCGAGAAAGAAGAGTCTACCACTACCGATTGTTCTGGTGTTTCTATCGCTCTTCTAGTTGTCTGCAGTGCAGCTTGTCTTTCTAAACGAATTCGTGCCTGAAGAGGCGTTTCAGCTGCTCTCAAAACTCTTTGTCGCTCTGCTTGTTGTTGTCTTCTCAGCTCTGCGTGAGCCGAAGTTTCTTGATTTGAATGCATTTTTGGATAGACCAGATTTCCGCTTTCGAGGCATTTAAAAAAAAGCAGAGTAAAAATTAACATCAGCGAGTAAGATCTAAAATAATAAAGTAACAGCTAACCACAAAAATTACGGATAACCTCAAAAATTGGAATAGTTTTATACTGCATGTAACGACAGAAGAAAGTCACAATAAATATAGAAATATTATAAACAGTTGAAACTATATTCAATTAAATTAGATATTTTCGTTACCGCCATACAATGGGACGGTATTACAGTATTCAGGGTTGAAACTTCATGACTGTAAAACTTCATTACTGAAGTAGCTACATTTGACCAAAGTGTATTCAACAAAGTGAACTAAGTATTTGACATACCCGCTTTTGACAATAAAATAGTAAACAATACATGTATTTGTTTACATTAACCCGCCTTTTTTAACTTTAACAATATAATATATATTGATAAAATTGTTTTCAATTTGTCAGTTGGAGCACAAAACCTTAGTAAATTGCTTCCATGAGTTGTTTTGCCTAAGCAGAAAGTATTCGGCATTTTCTTTTATTCATTTAAAAAATATTTTTTTTTGGTTTGAAATTTGTTTACTTTTGAATTTCGAAATTTGAATTTTTGAATAAATGTATGGGTTAAATCAATGGCAACAAACATGTCACATTCGGGTAAAAAATTGTGATATGTCATATACCTGATTCACTTTGTTGAATACACTTTGCATTTGACGATTTTTTGAGAAACAATTGTTTTACCTTTCGTAAATTTTTTTTAATATAAAGTACCCTATGTTGCTTCTAGTACCTTCGTATCATGAATTTCGTATGAATGAAAACTTATATTCGATATTCTGTCACAATTATTTTTGTTTTTGTTTTTTGATGATTCGTATTGGGGCTAAAAATGAAGACTCCGTTTATAAAGCCTCATCTTCTTCCCACCCACCCAAACTGGCAACCCAGTTCCAATTTTTAATGGCATAATAACTCCTTCAACTAAGAAAAAAAATATTACTGAGGGCAAAGAGCTCCCAAGATGTCGAGAATTCGTAAGATGTCGAGATTATCCTTGGGTCAGAAGATCTTGCTACTGACTAGCGCTTGTGCAGTTCAGCTAAAGCCCAACTGTCCAGAAGAAAATCACAATAGGATAGGTAGTGCTCCTACTTGTTTCTATTCTCCTGTCGATAAGACTGACATGTGTATTCCTACAATTTCCCGAATTGTCATTAATCTGAAGGACGCTACGCTTCGCAGCAGTAGATCAGCTGCTACTTCTTTAGCACTTTAAAAACGCTAAAATAGTTTTGAAGACTGTTGAAGCTCCCTCCGCCACATAAGGAACATACAAAATACTAATTTTAATTCATATTCAGCCTTATGGCAAACTTCATACAAACGATATTTCCGATGAAAAACTAACTCATTTGGGTTTCTCATATCACGAATTTCACATGGGGAAAATCTCACATCTTCGAAAATTTTCCCTTATTGTAAATGTAATTTTGTTCATGTGAAACAGCAAAATGTGTTCACTAAATAAATTGTTGGGAACAAGTATTAATATTAAAAATTTGATTAATTAAAAAAAAAAATAATATGAACTAAGGCCTACGTATATTAAGTAGCGCTTTGGCTATATGAACCCAAAGTTAAATTAATATTCGGCGGGATCCTTTTGTGGAGGAGGCTTCAAAACACTTTACGACTATTTTAGTGTTTAGTGTGTGGCTGCTAAAAAAGTAGCAGCGGATCTACTGCTTCGAAGCGTACCGTCCTTCGGTGAAGTAACGATTCACTCTGTCTACGCTCACTTTCTGTCGATACCAGTTATATCTACTCGATTAGACTAGTTTGGGAGCCTGGTCACGGAGGAATCCTGGCTAATAAAGTAAGGCTAATGAGCTTCCAACGCTAGGCACGCCAGCCTTAATTACAGTAGAAAGGAACAAGCGGGAGCACTACCTATGCCCTTGTGATCTTCTGGACAGTTGGGCTTCAGCTGAGCTGGGCTAGCGCTGGTCAGCCGTAAGATCCTTCTGACCCATGGAAAATCGTAAGAAGTCTAGGGAGCTCTTCGTCATTAAACATTTTATCGGGTGCTAGCTGCAGAAGTTTTCTAGAGGAAGTCGAGATGAAATCATCTCAACATCAATACTAAAATTTCTGCGATCTCTCTTTTTTTGAACATCCTTGCAAATTAGTGAATTTAGAGGAAAACAACATATGCCGATTTGTAGTAGGTTCATTGCGCTATTAGGATTTTTTCTGATTTCCCAAAGAACTATCCTTGTGTACATATTTCTCCTCATGTGGGGAACAGCCATTAAACCTAACCTAAGGTATATTAACAAAACACAGTTGAAGTTTTTTATGGAAAATCCTGATATAGTAAACAGCTTTTACATAGAAAATATGGAAAAAGTGGATGCATTGTGGAACAGTAATATGATTCCATGGATATCATTGGGCCACCATTGAAATCGATTGCAGAATAGAACAAGATTGTTAAACTGTTATCCAATGTGCGTCCGTTCTAGTTATTTTATTAAAGTATTCTTTCAAATATACTATTACATATTTTTCAGTGGTGGAGAATGCAAGTCGGGCCAGCCCTGAACATTTTTATGTGGATAATTTATGCTTTTATGCTAAAACAGGCTTTATAAAAGGAATCTTCATTTATAGTTCCAATACGAATAATAAAAATATCAAAACAAAAACATGTGTGTCACAATGCCGAAATTTGAATATAAGTTTTCATTCACACGAAATTCATGATACGAAATTTTCTTTCGTGTGGAAATAAAAAATCATCATACAAAAAACCAAAATGTGTAAGTTCTTTCATTCAGAATATCGTTTCACATGAAGTTTACAATAAGATTGAATATATCTGAAAATGACGTGAAACGCACAAGCCACATTTCAAACATAAAAAAGGCATTTATTTCCATATAATTCGGAAAATGTTACACATTTGTAATTGCTGGGCCTATAAAGCTTAAAAAAATTAATTTAAAAATTATTTTACGTGGCTTTACGAAATCGTGCCAACAAGAGCTGTACACAAGCGTGTACAGCAGGCGGTAATGGGTTAATATTAAAACAACATCTTCTCCTTGGCAAAACATCAGCGGGTATTGCAATGTGTCATATGAACGATGGATTTCAGATATTTGTTGCTCTGATCATGACTTTGTAGTCACCAATTGGCATGCGTTCCAAAGCACTCTTAAAAAACCTAACCAATGCTGATGTTCATGCAGTAGTAGTTGCAGATCTTGAAGTATTGCTCTTCTCATTGCTTCATTGATCTCTTGACGTCGATCAAATTGTTCCTCCATGTTGGTCAATTTTATATTTGTAAAAACTTATGTTCTGCATCTTCGAGAGATTGCAATGCCCGAATTCTATGGTGAATCTGATCCTGTATCTACAAATTCAAAATCGGAAAAAAGTAAAAATACGGGCATAATCTACCTTATACTATGTTGACATCTAACGATAATCTGTAATTAAGAAACGAGATTTCCCATACAAAATTGCTCTTTGGATAATCCGAGATTATAAAATTATCTTGCTTTATACAACTAGATTTTCGGTGTTATTCCTAGGTTTATCGATAATTTTGCGAATAAGAGGAGAAATGTCAAATGAAAATGTAAACAAAAATGGCCAACAGCGAGAGAAATATGCATGTGGTATACAACAACAAATGCAACACGTTTGACAATTGATAATCTCATTTGGCTATATGTAAACGGTTAGGTTATTGAACGAGCTTAGAACGAGATTATTTTCATATGTAAACATAATATTACTTTCTTATTCAATTGGCATATAAGCAGTCGAGGTTGGATCTTTGAAATAATTAAAAATTTTAAATTTCAAAAAATAATTTTTGAGAAGCTAACCTTTTTTACTTATGACTCAATCTCCCATAAAAATTAAGTTTGAGTAAATACCCAGCCGAGTGACGTACGGTGTTATATGAAAAAACTAAAAAACTCAAAATTAAGTTTACAGAATAGAACACCCATATACAGTTGATCTCCTTTTTGCACGGTTAACTGGGACAGTAAATTACTCGTGTAAAAAAAAACCGTGCAAAAAATAGAAAACGTGTAAAAAATATCTAATTTTATATGAAATTCTATCTATTCGTTCAGTGAGAATTTTCACTGTTGTTGTTGTTATAGACTTTTCTGGTATTATATGTATGTACATATTACTGTTAGAAGGAACAAACAACAACTATTCTGGGAATGGTAAAAAAATAATACTTTTCAAAGTTCCGTCATTAATCGCTGTGTCTTCTTTTTTCTTACTTTTTCATACAGCTTCATTTATTTGTTTACGTATTGAAATTTTTGCAACCTTTTCACTGGCTTTCGAATCTAAGATTTATATTTTTTAGTTTAAACCTAATTTAGAATTTATTAAATTCTATTAACAGCAAAGGATTTGTGACGTATTGACGGATGGAATTTTGATTTTATTGCAAAAAAGTATACAATTAAAATAAAAAATCCGTGTAAAAATGGTAACTGGGAAGTGTTCAAAAACACCGTGTAAAAAAAAACCGTGCAAAAAAAACCGTGTAAAAAGGAGATCAACTGTATGTATATTTACTGTCTAAATATATGTTAAATAGACCCTCACATGGGATGACCCCTTTAGCCCTTTAACGGGCAAGACAATACTTTCAATTAAAACATTAATTTTTCACAAGGTACTGCTTAAATAAGAAAGCAACTTTCTTTTTCTATATATTTTAAACGTATTTAATTTCATTATTGCAAAAAATATTCGTTTTTATATAAACCTTGCATTGGCCGTAAAGCGAAAAAAAAAATAAAAATTAAAAATCAAACTTGGTATAAATTCACTAAATATGAACTAACGCACTGCTCTAAAAGAAAACCAGACCAAGATAATTGTGATATTTAATCCTTTTTCAATAAGTAAAGTTTACCACTTCGAGCAATAAATTTTGTAATGCAAACTTTTGGATCGAAATAAAAAACGTATACAAACGTATACAAAGGCAAACAGTCAGTGCACTCGCGTCTTGGCTCCCACGTCACTGTTGACAGTCATACCTTTGAAGTAGTAGATATTTTCGACTACTTGGGAACCAGCGTTAACAACACCAACAATGTCAGCCTCGAATTCCAACGCAGAATCAGTCTTGCCAACAGGTGTTACTTTGGACTGAGTAGGCAATTGCAAAGTAAAGTCCTCTCTCGACGAATAAAAATCAAACTCTACAAGTCGCTCATTACTCCCGTCCTGAGTTATGGCGCCGAAGCGTGGACGATGACAACATCCGATGAGACGACTCTTGGGGTTTTCGAGAGAAAGGTTTTGCGTAAGATTACTGGTCCTATGAACATTGGCAACTGGTTTCACTTGGTGCTTCCAGTGAAGTGGCGCGAGTGGCGCGCTCTGGTGGATTCGGCTATAATCGCTTAAAGCGGTTTCTACGACGAATATATATATATAACTATCGAACCACTGCCACGCCCACAAAATAGTGATAATTCAAAATCTCTAAAGTGCTATAACTCCTTCCTCCCATTTCGCTCTTCTGCAAAACCAAATCTGTAATGGTGACAAGGAATATATGTAATATATGTACAAAGTTTCATTAAGGTATAAATCAGTAAGTATATTGTGGTGAATGTTTCAAAAGGCAATCTGTGTAGCTACATAAATATGATTTAAATTTGAACACGCTAATACCCCTGACAGACGGCATCGTTAATTCGGGTTAACTGCTTTAATCGAGGTTAATTCGAGAGTTATCTCAGTTAACTCCGTTTGCTAACTCCCATTTAATCCTCAAAATTTTAGACAGTTAGTGGAAGTTCGTGGTATTTTCGTTGGCAACATTGTTAAACATGGCCGCTTTTTATCTATTGTGAATGAAAATATGCAATTAAATGTAAACAAAAACATACGCTTGCTAATTTTTTCTAAAATGGAAGTTTTAATAATAACGTATTTTTGTATATTTTTTTAATAATTAGTGATTTTGTACTAGTTGTGCGGCTAACAACCGCAATATCCCTTTCTATCCAATTTTATTTCACCAAAATGGAAATATTATTGCCAATCAGCTGTTATGGGAGTTTATAACTCGCTTTGCTGCCGTCTGTCACCCACGAAATTGGAACTAATTAAAAGCGCAGTTAATCCGAGTTAACTCTGTCGTCTGTCTAGCGTATAAAGGATGTATGATGGCTTCTTTGGTAGTTTGCTGTTCTTTAGAAGATTGGTAGCTCTCTTCTGTTGAAGCCGTTTTGATTACCCGATTGCAACACGACATTAGGCCAAATGGTTGGATTGATCACAGATCTGATTTTCGTTGACTTTTTGTTGAGTTCTGATTTGGAAAAGGAAATGGAAATTTTCTAGATACATAATTTGCAAAACAATTTTTATTTATCATGCCATTTTGAGCTCAATTGCTCAATCAAATCTTATGTTGGAATCTACTGGTGACTTAACAGATAGTCAGCTGACACAGGGTTAGATTTTATGTTTCCTATTTTTAAATATTTTAAAATTTTCAACTTTAATGTTTTATATATTTTATACTAGCTGACCCAGCGGCGAACTTTCTTTCCGCATTATGGGCAATAAATGAGCTGATTTTGGATGTTATTAAGTTAATTTTAGAGGTTATACTTCTTATACGACTTCGGAAAAGGTTGCGATAATTGTTTAACGCTTCAGTGGAGAGGGAATAGCGTTGAACAATTAACGCGAGAGAGAGAGAGTGAATGAGAGTAAAGCAGAGAACTTAAAGCACTTGCCATGCTTATGCTTTTTGAGCAATTCTTGTTTTTGTAGAATAATGGTTAAATTTTTGGTTGGTGACATATTCACATGTGTACGCATATGTATGTTTGTATGCAATATTTGTTTTTCTTTCGTTTATGTTTAATTTCTGCGAATTCTCAACTATTTTGTGCGACTTTTGGTTGAAAAACTCTGCGTTGGCCGTTGAAAAGTTAAGACTACACTTCACAGGATCATTTCTGTAGTCAGTCTTCATTTACTTTCTTTGCAAATCGAAAGTATTAGCACCAGCGATGAGGAGTTATATCGTTTTATCTGACAGCGTGAGGTTTATGAACTTCATTTCTAATTTTGTCTTGTGGCATTGATGTTATCAGAAACATTTATGAACGACAACGAGCCTTCTGTATCCGTACCAAATTTTGATTTCGTTGTAAGATTTTAACGAAATGAAACAAGAAATTCAGGCGTTCCTATTTATCACAATGAGTTATAGGGGTGTACACAAGTGTGTAAAATGGGCTAATTAGTGGTGAAATTCTGCAAAACAACGTCGTTCATGGCAAAACGATTTCAAACATTGTTGACGACGCCAACGTCTTCGGTTTTGACAAATAAGGCAGCGTAGAAGGTACGAAATACGCTCTGGATTATGACCGCGATTTTTGTGCTCAAATCCTAATCAGCCTTAATATAAACTTCATGTGAATAAAGCATTCCCATGAATTTTTATTTTTATTATTTTACTAGCTTTTTACCCGCGGCTTCGCCCGCAGTGGAGGTATTAAATAAGTAAGAGAGATAAAGGGTAAGGGTATAATAATAGAAATGAGTCAATATGATAACTAAATTTGATTGTTTGGCTGAGATCAACAATTTTTAAAAATTACTACAGACAGAAGTTTCAACACTTTAATATATGCTTAGTTTCAATTTAAGTTTATGTGACGGTACACCCGATAGTTCAAGTGAATTTAAAAACTCCACAGGATATGAACTACTTAGTTCCGTATCCATAATTGTATCCATTGACAAATATTCCTTCATTTCTCCCTGAACCTCCTTTAAAATGTCAGTGTTGATCCTATTAACGATTTCATTTCTTGGTGCTAATATTGCTCTTGCACACAACCACTGATCACTATACAATTGTTGTTGCTAAAAGCTTGCATTCTCGCAGCACTCTACCTCGTGAACTATTTTTACTAAAATTACAAATGGGCGAATCTTCCTATGCCAAATTCAATGGTAATTTTAAAACGGAATGTGCCGAACGACCGCCGTTTAATAGCATCACGGCAATACCCGACGAAGCTACGGCAACTGCTTCTTTTTGGTCTTTTCTGACGGACATTAATAATAAGTTAAGTAAAAACGTTTTTCCAGTTACTCCTGGTGCATCGAGAAAGAAGAGTCCACCACTACCGATTGTTCTGGTGTTTCTATCGCTCTTCTAGTTGTCTGCAGTGCAGCTTGTCTTTCTAAACGAATTCGTGCCTGAAGAGGCGTTTCAGCTGCTCTCAAAACTCTTTGTCGCTCTGCTTGTTGTTGTCTTCTCAGCTCTGCGTGAGCCGAAGTTTCTTGATTTGAATGAATTTTTGGATAGACCAGATTTCCGCTTTCGAGGCATTTAAAAAAAAAGCAGAGTAAAAATTAACATCAGCGAGTAAGATCTAAAATAATAAAGTAACAGCTAACCACAAAAATTACGGATAACCTCAAAAATTGGAATAGTTTTATACTGCATGTAACGACAGAAGAAAGTCACAATAAATATAGAAATATTATAAACAGTTGAAACTATATTCAATTAAATTAGATATTTTCGTTACCGCCATACAATGGGACGGTATTACAGTATTCAGGGTTGAAACTTCATGACTGTAAAACTTCATTACTGAAGTAGCTACATTTGACCAAAGTGTATTCAACAAAGTGAACTAAGTATTTGACATACCCGCTTTTGACAATAAAATAGTAAACAATACATGTATTTGTTTACATTAACCCGCCTTTTTTAACTTTAACAATATAATATATATTGATAAAATTGTTTTCAATTTGTCAGTTGGAGCACAAAACCTTAGTAAATTGCTTCCATGAGTTGTTTTGCCTAAGCAGAAAGTATTCGGCATTTTCTTTTATTCATTTAAAAAATATTTTTTTTTGGTTTGAAATTTGTTTACTTTTGAATTTCGAAATTTGAATTTTTGAATAAATGTATGGGTTAAATCAATGGCAACAAACATGTCACATTCGGGTAAAAAATTGTGATATGTCATATACCTGGTTCACTTTGTTGAATACACTTTGCATTTGACGATTTTTTGAGAAACAATTGTTTTACCTTTCGTAAATTTTTTTTAATATAAAGTACCCTATGTTGCTTCTAGTACCTTCGTATCATGAATTTCGTATGAATGAAAACTTATATTCGATATTCTGTCACAATTATTTTTGTTTTTGTTTTTTGATGATTCGTATTGGGGCTAAAAATGAAGACTCCGTTTATAAAGCCTCATCTTCTTCCCACCCACCCAAACTGGCAACCCAGTTCCAATTTTTAATGGCATAATAACTCCTTCAACTAAGAAAAAAAATATTACTGAGGGCAAAGAGCTCCCAAGATGTCGAGAATTCGTAAGATGTCGAGATTATCCTTGGGTCAGAAGATCTTGCTACTGACTAGCGCTTGTGCAGTTCAGCTAAAGCCCAACTGTCCAGAAGAAAATCACAATAGGATAGGTAGTGCTCCTACTTGTTTCTATTCTCCTGTCGATAAGACTGACATGTGTATTCCTACAATTTCCCGAATTGTCATTAATCTGAAGGACGCTACGCTTCGCAGCAGTAGATCAGCTGCTACTTTTTTAGCACTTTAAAAACGCTAAAATAGTTTTGAAGACTGTTGAAGCTCCCTCCGCCACATAAGGAACATACAAAATACTAATTTTAATTCATATTCAGCCTTATGGTAAACTTCATACAAACGATATTTCCGATGAAAAACTAACTCATTTGGGTTTCTCATATCACGAATTTCACATGGGGAAAATCTCACATCTTCGAAAATTTTCCCTTATTGTAAATGTAATTTTGTTCATGTGAAACAGCAAAATTTGTTCACTAAATAAATTGTTGGGAACAAGTATTAATATTAAAAATTTGATTAATTAAAAAAAAAAATAATATGAACTAAGGCCTACGTATATTAAGTAGCACTTTGGCTATATGAACCCAAAGTTAAATTAATATTCGGCGGGATCCTTTTTGGAGGAGGCTTCAAAACACTTTACGACTATTTTAGTGTTTAGTGTGTGGCTGCTAAAAAAGTAGCAGCGGATCTACTGCTTCGAAGCGTACCGTCCTTCGGTGAAGTAACGATTCACTCTGTCTACGCTCACTTTCTGTCGATACCAGTTATATCTACACGATTAGACTAGTTTGGGAGCCTGGTCACGGAGGAATCCTGGCTAATAAAGTAAGGCTAATGAGCTTCCAACGCTAGGCACGCCAGCCTTAATTACAGTAGAAAGGAACAAGCGGGAGCACTACCTATGCCCTTGTGATCTTCTGGACAGTTGGGCTTCAGCTGAGCTGGGCTAGCGCTGGTCAGCCGTAAGATCCTTCTGACCCATGGAAAATCGTAAGAAGTCTAGGGAGCTCTTCGTCATTAAACATTTTATCGGGTGCTAGCTGCAGAAGTTTTCTAGAGGAAGTCGAGATGAAATCATCTCAACATCAATACTAAAATTTCTGCGATCTCTCTTTTTTTGAACATCCTTGCAAATTAGTGAATTTAGAGGAAAACAACATATGCCGATTTGTAGTAGGTTCACTGCGCTATTAGGATTTTTTCTGATTTCCCAAAGAACTATCCTTGTGTACATATTTCTCCTCATGTGGGGAACAGCCATTAAACCTAACCTAAGGTATATTAACAAAACACAGTTGAAGTTTTTTATGGAAAATCCTGATATAGTAAACAGCTTTTACATAGAAAATATAGAAAAAGTGAATGCATTGTGGAACAGTAATATGATTCCATGGATATCATTGGGCCACCATTGAAATCGATTGCAGAATAGAACAAGATTGTTAAACTGTTATCCAATGTGCGTCCGTTCTAGTTATTTTATTAAAGTATTCTTTCAAATATACTATTACATATTTTTCAGTGGTGGAGAATGCAAGTCGGGCCAGCCCTGAACATTTTTATGTGGATAATTTATGCTTTTATGCTAAAACAGGCTTTATAAAAGGAATCTTCATTTATAGTTCCAATACGAATAATAAAAATATCAAAACAAAAACATGTGTGTCACAATGCCGAAATTTGAATATAAGTTTTCATTCACACGAAATTCATGATACGAAATTTTCTTTCGTGTGGAAATAAAAAATCATCATACAAAAAACCAAAATGTGTAAGTTCTTTCATTCAGAATATCGTTTCACATGAAGTTTACAATAAGATTGAATATATCTGAAAATGACGTGAAACGCACAAGCCACATTTCAAACATAAAAAAGGCATTTATTTCCATATAATTCGGAAAATGTTACACATTTGTAATTGCTTGGCCTATAAAGCTTAAAAAAATTAATTTAAAAATTATTTTACGTGGCTTTACGAAATCGTGCCAACAAGAGCTGTACACAAGCGTGTACAGCAGGCGGTAATGGGTTAATATTAAAACAACATCTTCTCCTTGGCAAAACATCAGCGGGTATTGCAATGTGTCATATGAACGATGGATTTCAGATATTTGTTGCTCTGATCACGACTTTGTAGTCACCAATTGGCATGCGTTCCAAAGCACTCTTAATAAACCTAACCAATGCTGATGTTCATGCAGTAGTAGTTGCAGATCTTGAAGTATTGCTCTTCTTATTGCTTCATTGATCTCTTGACGTCGATCAAATTGTTCCTCCATGTTGGTCAATTTTATATTTGTAAAAACTTATGTTCTGCATCTTCGAGAGATTGCAATGCCCGAATTCTATGGTGAATCTGATCCTGTATCTACAAATTCAAAATCGGAAAAAAGTAAAAATACGCGCATAATCTACCTTATACTATGTTGACATCTAACGAGATTGTCTCCATTTACTAGCTTAACTCGATAATCTGTAATTAAGAAACGAGATTTCCCATACAAAATTGCTCTTTGGATAATCCGAGATTATAAAATTATCTTGTTTTATACAACTAGATTTTCGGTGTTATTCCTAGGTTTATCGATAATTTTGCGAATAAGAGGAGAAATGTCAAATGAAAATGTAAACAAAAATGGCCAACAGCGAGAGAAATATGCATGTGGTATACAGCAACAAATGCAACACGTTTGACAATTGATAATCTCATTTGGCTATATGTAAACGGTTAGGTTATTGAACGAGCTTAGAACGAGATTATTTTCATATGTAAACATAATATTACTTTCTTATTCAATTGGCATATAAGCAGTCGAGGTTGGATCTTTGAAATAATTAAAAATTTTAAATTTCAAAACATAATTTTTGAGAAGCTAACCTTTTTTACTTATGACTCAATCTCCCATAAAAATTAAGTTTGAGTAAATACCCAGCCGAGTGACGTACGGTGTTATATGAAAAAACTAAAAAACTCAAAATTAAGTTTACAGAATAAAACACCCATATACAGTTGATCTCCTTTTTGCACGGTTAACTGGGACAGTAAATTACTCGTGTAAAAAAAAACCGTGCAAAAAATAGAAAACGTGTAAAAAATATCTAATTTTATATGAACTTCTATCTATTCGTTCAGTGAGAATTTTCACTGTTGTTGTTGTTATAGACTTTTCTGGTATTATATGTATGTACATATTACTGTTAGAAGGAACAAACAACAACTATTCTGGGAATGGTAAAAAATAATACTTTTCAAAGTTCCGTCATTAATCGCTGTGTCTTCTTTTTTCTTACTTTTTCATACAGCTTCATTTATTTGTTTACGTATTGAAATTTTTGCAACATTTTCACTGGCTTTCGAATCTAAGATTTATATTTTTTAGTTTAAACCTAATTTAGAATTTATTAAATTCTATAGTTGTCTGCAGTGCAGCTTGTCTTTCTAAACGAATTCGTGCCTGAAGAGGCGTTTCAGCTGCTCTCAAAACTCTTTGTCGCTCTGCTTGTTGTTGTCTTCTCAGCTCTGCGTGAGCCGAAGTTTCTTGATTTGAATGAATTTTTGGATAGACCAGATTTCCGCTTTCGAGGCATTTAAAAAAAAAGCAGAGTAAAAATTAACATCAGCGAGTAAGATCTAAAATAATAAAGTAACAGCTAACCACAAAAATTACGGATAACCTCAAAAATTGGAATAGTTTTATACTGCATGTAACGACAGAAGAAAGTCACAATAAATATAGAAATATTATAAACAGTTGAAACTATATTCAATTAAATTAGATATTTTCGTTACCGCCATACAATGGGACGGTATTACAGTATTCAGGGTTGAAACTTCATGACTGTAAAACTTCATTACTGAAGTAGCTACATTTGACCAAAGTGTATTCAACAAAGTGAACTAAGTATTTGACATACCCGCTTTTGACAATAAAATAGTAAACAATACATGTATTTGTTTACATTAACCCGCCTTTTTTAACTTTAACAATATAATATATATTGATAAAATTGTTTTCAATTTGTCAGTTGGAGCACAAAACCTTAGTAAATTGCTTCCATGAGTTGTTTTGCCTAAGCAGAAAGTATTCGGCATTTTCTTTTATTCATTTAAAAAATATTTTTTTTTGGTTTGAAATTTGTTTACTTTTGAATTTCGAAATTTGAATTTTTGAATAAATGTATGGGTTAAATCAATGGCAACAAACATGTCACATTCGGGTAAAAAATTGTGATATGTCATATACCTGGTTCACTTTGTTGAATACACTTTGCATTTGACGATTTTTTGAGAAACAATTGTTTTACCTTTCGTAAATTTTTTTTAATATAAAGTACCCTATGTTGCTTCTAGTACCTTCGTATCATGAATTTCGTATGAATGAAAACTTATATTCGATATTCTGTCACAATTATTTTTGTTTTTGTTTTTTGATGATTCGTATTGGGGCTAAAAATGAAGACTCCGTTTATAAAGCCTCATCTTCTTCCCACCCACCCAAACTGGCAACCCAGTTCCAATTTTTAATGGCATAATAACTCCTTCAACTAAGAAAAAAAATATTACTGAGGGCAAAGAGCTCCCAAGATGTCGAGAATTCGTAAGATGTCGAGATTATCCTTGGGTCAGAAGATCTTGCTACTGACTAGCGCTTGTGCAGTTCAGCTAAAGCCCAACTGTCCAGAAGAAAATCACAATAGGATAGGTAGTGCTCCTACTTGTTTCTATTCTCCTGTCGATAAGACTGACATGTGTATTCCTACAATTTCCCGAATTGTCATTAATCTGAAGGACGCTACGCTTCGCAGCAGTAGATCAGCTGCTACTTTTTTAGCACTTTAAAAACGCTAAAATAGTTTTGAAGACTGTTTAAGCTCCCTCCGCCACATAAGGAACATACAAAATACTAATTTTAATTCATATTCAGCCTTATGGTAAACTTCATACAAACGATATTTCCGATGAAAAACTAACTCATTTGGGTTTCTCATATCACGAATTTCACATGGGGAAAATCTCACATCTTCGAAAATTTTCCCTTATTGTAAATGTAATTTTGTTCATGTGAAACAGCAAAATTTGTTCACTAAATAAATTGTTGGGAACAAGTATTAATATTAAAAATTTGATTAATTAAAAAAAAAAAATAATATGAACTAAGGCCTACGTATATTAAGTAGCACTTTGGCTATATGAACCCAAAGTTAAATTAATATTCGGCGGGATCCTTTTGTGGAGGAGGCTTCAAAACACTTTACGACTATTTTAGTGTTTAGTGTGTGGCTGCTAAAAAAGTAGCAGCGGATCTACTGCTTCGAAGCGTACCGTCCTTCGGTGAAGTAACGATTCACTCTGTCTACGCTCACTTTCTGTCGATACCAGTTATATCTACACGATTAGACTAGTTTGGGAGCCTGGTCACGGAGGAATCCTGGCTAATAAAGTAAGGCTAATGAGCTTCCAACGCTAGGCACGCCAGCCTTAATTACAGTAGAAAGGAACAAGCGGGAGCACTACCTATGCCCTTGTGATCTTCTGGACAGTTGGGCTTCAGCTGAGCTGGGCTAGCGCTGGTCAGCCGTAAGATCCTTCTGACCCATGGAAAATCGTAAGAAGTCTAGGGAGCTCTTCGTCATAAAACATTTTATCGGGTGCTAGCTGCAGAAGTTTTCTAGAGGAAGTCGAGATGAAATCATCTCAACATCAATACTAAAATTTCTGTGCTCTCTCTTTTTTTGAACATCCTTGCAAATTAGTGAATTTAGAGGAAAAAAACATATGCCGATTTGTAGTAGGTTCACTGCGCTATTAGGATTTTTTCTGATTTCCCAAAGAACTATCCTTGTGTACATATTCCTCCTCATGTGGGGAACAGCCATTAAACCTAACCTAAGGTATATTAACAAAACACAGTTGAAGTTTTTTGTGGAAAATCCTGATATAGTAAACAGCTTTTACATAGAAAATATGGAAAAAGTGGATGCATTGTGGAACAGTAATATGATTCCATGGATATCATTGGGCCACCATTGAAATCGATTGCAGAATAGAACAAGATTGTTAAACTGTTATCCAATGTGCGTCCGTTCTAGTTATTTTATTAAAGTATTCTTTCAAATATACTATTACATATTTTTCAGTGGTGGAGAATGCAAGTCGGGCCAGCCCTGAACATTTTTATGTGGATAATTTATGCTTTTATGCTAAAACAGGCTTTATAAAAGGAATCTTCATTTATAGTTCCAATACGAATAATAAAAATATCAAAACAAAAACATGTGTGTCACAATGCCGAAATTTGAATATAAGTTTTCATTCACACGAAATTCATGATACGAAATTTTCTTTCGTGTGGAAATAAAAAATCAACAAAAAACCAAAATGTGTAAGTTCTTTCATTCAGAATATCGTTTCACATGAAGTTTACAATAAGATTGAATATATCTGAAAATGACGTGAAACGCACAAGCCACATTTCAAACATAAAAAAGGCATTTATTTCCATATAATTCGGAAAATGTTACACATTTGTAATTGCTGGGCCTATAAAGCTTAAAAAAATTAATTTAAAAATTATTTTACGTGGCTTTACGAAATCGTGCCAACAAGAGCTGTACACAAGCGTGTACAGCAGGCGGTAATGGGTTAATATTAAAACAACATCTTCTCCTTGGCAAAACATCAGCGGGTATTGCAATGTGTCATATGAACGATGGATTTCAGATATTTGTTGCTCTGATCATGACTTTGTAGTCACCAATTGGCATGCGTTCCAAAGCACTCTTAAAAAACCTAACCAATGCTGATGTTCATGCAGTAGTAGTTGCAGATCTTGAAGTATTGCTCTTCTCATTGCTTCATTGATCTCTTGACGTCGATCAAATTGTTCCTCCATGTTGGTCAATTTTATATTTGTAAAAACTTATGTTCTGCATCTTCGAGAGATTGCAATGCCCGAATTCTATGGTGAATCTGATCCTGTATCTACAAATTCAAAATCGGAAAAAAGTAAAAATACGGGCATAATCTACCTTATATTATGTTGACATCTAACGAGATTGTCTCCATTTACTAGCTTAACTCGATAATCTGTAATTAAGAAACGAGATTTCCCATACAAAATTGCTCTTTGGATAATCCGAGATTATAAAATTATCTTGTTTTATACAACTAGATTTTCGGTGTTATTCCTAGGTTTATCGATAATTTTGCGAATAAGAGGAGAAATGTCAAATGAAAATGTAAACAAAAATGGCCAACAGCGAGAGAAATATGCATGTGGTATACAACAACAAATGCAACACGTTTGACAATTGATAATCTCATTTGGCTATATGTAAACGGTTAGGTTATTGAACGAGCTTAGAACGAGATTATTTTCATATGTAAACATAATATTACTTTCTTATTCAATTGGCATATAAGCAGTCGAGGTTGGATCTTTGAAATAATTAAAAATTTTAAATTTCAAAAAATAATTTTTGAGAAGCTAACCTTTTTTACTTATGACTCAATCTCCCATAAAAATTAAGTTTGAGTAAATACCCAGCCGAGTGACGTACGGTGTTATATGAAAAAACTAAAAAACTCAAAATTAAGTTTACAGAATAGAACACCCATATACAGTTGATCTCCTTTTTGCACGGTTAACTGGGACAGTAAATTACTCGTGTAAAAAAAAAACCGTGCAAAAAATAGAAAACGTGTAAAAAATATCTAATTTTATATGAAATTCTATCTATTCGTTCAGTGAGAATTTTCACTGTTGTTGTTGTTATAGACTTTTCTGGTATTATATGTATGTACATATTACTGTTAGAAGGAACAAACAACAACTATTCTGGGAATGGTAAAAAAATAATACTTTTCAAAGTTCCGTCATTAATCGCTGTGTCTTCTTTTTTCTTACTTTTTCATACAGCTTCATTTATTTGTTTACGTATTGAAATTTTTGCAACCTTTTCACTGGCTTTCGAATCTAAGATTTATATTTTTTAGTTTAAACCTAATTTAGAATTTATTAAATTCTATTAACAGCAAAGGATTTGTGACGTATTGACGGATGGAATTTTGATTTTATTGCAAAAAAGTATACAATTAAAATAAAAAATCCGTGTAAAAATGGTAACTGGGAAGTGTTCAAAAACACCGTGTAAAAAAAAACCGTGCAAAAAAAACCGTGTAAAAAGGAGATCAACTGTATGTATATTTACTGTCTAAATATATGTTAAATAGACCCTCACATGGGATGACCCCTTTAGCCCTTTAACGGGCAAGACAATACTTTCAATTAAAACATTAATTTTTCACAAGGTACTGCTTAAATAAGAAAGCAACTTTCTTTTTCTATATATTTTAAACGTATTTAATTTCATTATTGCAAAAAATATTCGTTTTTATATAAACCTTGCATTGGCCGTAAAGCGAAAAAAAAAATAAAAATTAAAAATCAAACTTGGTATAAATTCACTAAATATGAACTAACGCACTGCTCTAAAAGAAAACCAGACCAAGATAATTGTGATATTTAATCCTTTTTCAATAAGTAAAGTTTACCACTTCGAGCAATAAATTTTGTAATGCAAACTTTTGGATCGAAATAAAAAACGTATACAAACGTATACAAAGGCAAACAGTCAGTGCACTCGCGTCTTGGCTCCCACATCACTGTTGACAGTCATACCTTTGAAGTAGTAGATATTTTCGACTACTTGGGAACCAGCGTTAACAACACCAACAATGTCAGCCTCGAATTCCAACGCAGAATCAGTCTTGCCAACAGGTGTTACTTTGGACTGAGTAGGCAATTGCAAAGTAAAGTCCTCTCTCGACGAATAAAAATCAAACTCTACAAGTCGCTCATTACTCCCGTCCTGAGTTATGGCGCCGAAGCGTGGACGATGACAACATCCGATGAGACGACTCTTGGGGTTTTCGAGAGAAAGGTTTTGCGTAAGATTACTGGTCCTATGAACATTGGCAACTGGTTTCACTTGGTGCTTCCAGTGAAGTGGCGCGAGTGGCGCGCTCTGGTGGATTCGGCTATAATCGCTTAAAGCGGTTTCTACGACGAATATATATATATAACTATCGAACCACTGCCACGCCCACAAAATAGTGATAATTCAAAATCTCTAAAGTGCTATAACTCCTTCCTCCCATTTCGCTCTTCTGCAAAACCAAATCTGTAATGGTGACAAGGAATATATGTAATATATGTACAAAGTTTCATTAAGGTATAAATCAGTAAGTATATTGTGGTGAATGTTTCAAAAGGCAATCTGTGTAGCTACATAAATATGATTTAAATTTGAACACGCTAATACCCCTGACAGACGGCATCGTTAATTCGGGTTAACTGCTTTAATCGAGGTTAATTCGAGAGTTATCTCAGTTAACTCCGTTTGCTAACTCCCATTTAATCCTCAAAATTTTAGACAGTTAGTGGAAGTTCGTGGTATTTTCGTTGGCAACATTGTTAAACATGGCCGCTTTTTATCTATTGTGAATGAAAATATGCAATTAAATGTAAACAAAAACATACGCTTGCTAATTTTTTCTAAAATGGAAGTTTTAATAATAACGTATTTTTGTATATTTTTTTAATAATTAGTGATTTTGTACTAGTTGTGCGGCTAACAACCGCAATATCCCTTTCTATCCAATTTTATTTCACCAAAATGGAAATATTATTGCCAATCAGCTGTTATGGGAGTTTATAACTCGCTTTGCTGCCGTCTGTCACCCACGAAATTGGAACTAATTAAAAGCGCAGTTAATCCGAGTTAACTCTGTCGTCTGTCTAGCGTATAAAGGATGTATGATGGCTTCTTTGGTAGTTTGCTGTTCTTTAGAAGATTGGTAGCTCTCTTCTGTTGAAGCCGTTTTGATTACCCGATTGCAACACGACATTAGGCCAAATGGTTGGATTGATCACAGATCTGATTTTCGTTGACTTTTTGTTGAGTTCTGATTTGGAGAAGGAAATGGAAATTTTCTAGATACATAATTTGCAAAACAATTTTTATTTATCATGCCATTTTGAGCTCAATTGCTCAATCAAATCTTATGTTGGAATCTACTGGTGACTTAACAGATAGTCAGCTGACACAGGGTTAGATTTTATGTTTCCTATTTTTAAATATTTTAAAATTTTCAACTTTAATGTTTTATATATTTTATACTAGCTGACCCAGCGGCGAACTTTCTTTCCGCATTATGGGCAATAAATGAGCTGATTTTGGATGTTATTAAGTTAATTTTAGAGGTTATACTTCTTATACGACTTCGGAAAAGGTTGCGATAATTGTTTAACGCTTCAGTGGAGAGGGAATAGCGTTGAACAATTAACGCGAGAGAGAGAGAGTGAATGAGAGTAAAGCAGAGAACTTAAAGCACTTGCCATGCTTATGCTTTTTGAGCAATTCTTGTTTTTGTAGAATAATGGTTAAATTTTTGGTTGGTGACATATTCACATGTGTACGCATATGTATGTTTGTATGCAATATTTGTTTTTCTTTCGTTTATGTTTAATTTCTGCGAATTCTCAACTATTTTGTGCGACTTTTGGTTGAAAAACTCTGCGTTGGCCGTTGAAAAGTTAAGACTACACTTCACAGGATCATTTCTGTAGTCAGTCTTCATTTACTTTCTTTGCAAATCGAAAGTATTAGCACCAGCGATGAGGAGTTATATCGTTTTATCTGACAGCGTGAGGTTTATGAACTTCATTTCTAATTTTGTCTTGTGGCATTGATGTTATCAGAAACATTTATGAACGACAACGAGCCTTCTGTATCCGTACCAAATTTTGATTTCGTTGTAAGATTTTAACGAAATGAAACAAGAAATTCAGGCGTTCCTATTTATCACAATGAGTTATAGGGGTGTACACAAGTGTGTAAAATGGGCTAATTAGTGGTGAAATTCTGCAAAACAACGTCGTTCATGGCAAAACGATTTCAAACATTGTTGACGACGCCAACGTCTTCGGTTTTGACAAATAAGGCAGCGTAGAAGGTACGAAATACGCTCTGGA
Source organism: Zeugodacus cucurbitae (assembly GCF_028554725.1). Classification (NCBI taxonomy): domain Eukaryota; kingdom Metazoa; phylum Arthropoda; class Insecta; order Diptera; family Tephritidae; genus Zeugodacus; species Zeugodacus cucurbitae. Next base: position 28,891,167 of record NC_071672.1, on the reverse strand, counting down.
TTATGACCGCGATTTTTGTGCTCAAATCCTAATCAGCCTTAATATAAACTTCATGTGAATAAAGCATTCCCATGAATTTTTATTTTTATTATTTTACTAGCTTTTTACCCGCGGCTTCGCCCGCAGTGGAGGTATTAAATAAGTAAGAGAGATAAAGGGTAAGGGTATAATAATAGAAATGAGTCAATATGATAACTAAATTTGATTGTTTGGCTGAGATCAACAATTTTTAAAAATTACTACAGACAGAAGTTTCAACACTTTAATATATGCTTAGTTTCAATTTAAGTTTATGTGACGGTACACCCGATAGTTCAAGTGAATTTAAAAACTCCACAGGATATGAACTACTTAGTTCCGTATCCATAATTGTATCCATTGACAAATATTCCTTCATTTCTCCCTGAACCTCCTTTAAAATGTCAGTGTTGATCCTATTAACGATTTCATTTCTTGGTGCTAATATTGCTCTTGCACACAACCACTGATCACTATACAATTGTTGTTGCTAAAAGCTTGCATTCTCGCAGCACTCTACCTCGTGAACTATTTTTACTAAAATTACAAATGGGCGAATCTTCCTATGCCAAATTCAATGGTAATTTTAAAACGGAATGTGCCGAACGACCGCCGTTTAATAGCATCACGGCAATACCCGACGAAGCTACGGCAACTGCTTCTTTTTGGTCTTTTCTGACGGACATTAATAATAAGTTAAGTAAAAACGTTTTTCCAGTTACTCCTGGTGCATCGAGAAAGAAGAGTCCACCACTACCGATTGTTCTGGTGTTTCTATCGCTCTTCTAGTTGTCTGCAGTGCAGCTTGTCTTTCTAAACGAATTCGTGCCTGAAGAGGCGTTTCAGCTGCTCTCAAAACTCTTTGTCGCTCTGCTTGTTGTTGTCTTCTCAGCTCTGCGTGAGCCGAAGTTTCTTGATTTGAATGAATTTTTGGATAGACCAGATTTCCGCTTTCGAGGCATTTAAAAAAAAAGCAGAGTAAAAATTAACATCAGCGAGTAAGATCTAAAATAATAAAGTAACAGCTAACCACAAAAATTACGGATAACCTCAAAAATTGGAATAGTTTTATACTGCATGTAACGACAGAAGAAAGTCACAATAAATATAGAAATATTATAAACAGTTGAAACTATATTCAATTAAATTAGATATTTTCGTTACCGCCATACAATGGGACGGTATTACAGTATTCAGGGTTGAAACTTCATGACTGTAAAACTTCATTACTGAAGTAGCTACATTTGACCAAAGTGTATTCAACAAAGTGAACTAAGTATTTGACATACCCGCTTTTGACAATAAAATAGTAAACAATACATGTATTTGTTTACATTAACCCGCCTTTTTTAACTTTAACAATATAATATATATTGATAAAATTGTTTTCAATTTGTCAGTTGGAGCACAAAACCTTAGTAAATTGCTTCCATGAGTTGTTTTGCCTAAGCAGAAAGTATTCGGCATTTTCTTTTATTCATTTAAAAAATATTTTTTTTTGGTTTGAAATTTGTTTACTTTTGAATTTCGAAATTTGAATTTTTGAATAAATGTATGGGTTAAATCAATGGCAACAAACATGTCACATTCGGGTAAAAAATTGTGATATGTCATATACCTGGTTCACTTTGTTGAATACACTTTGCATTTGACGATTTTTTGAGAAACAATTGTTTTAGCTTTCGTAAATTTTTTTTTAATATAAAGTACCCTATGTTGCTTCTAGTACCTTCGTATCATGAATTTCGTATGAATGAAAACTTATATTCGATATTCTGTCACAATTATTTTTGTTTTTGTTTTTTGATGATTCGTATTGGGGCTAAAAATGAAGACTCCGTTTATAAAGCCTCATCTTCTTCCCACCCACCCAAACTGGCAACCCAGTTCCAATTTTTAATGGCATAATAACTCCTTCAACTAAGAAAAAAAATATTACTGAGGGCAAAGAGCTCCCAAGATGTCGAGAATTCGTAAGATGTCGAGATTATCCTTGGGTCAGAAGATCTTGCTACTGACTAGCGCTTGTGCAGTTCAGCTAAAGCCCAACTGTCCAGAAGAAAATCACAATAGGATAGGTAGTGCTCCTACTTGTTTCTATTCTCCTGTCGATAAGACTGACATGTGTATTCCTACAATTTCCCGAATTGTCATTAATCTGAAGGACGCTACGCTTCGCAGCAGTAGATCAGCTGCTACTTTTTTAGCACTTTAAAAACGCTAAAATAGTTTTGAAGACTGTTGAAGCTCCCTCCGCCACATAAGGAACATACAAAATACTAATTTTAATTCATATTCAGCCTTATGGTAAACTTCATACAAACGATATTTCCGATGAAAAACTAACTCATTTGGGTTTCTCATATCACGAATTTCACATGGGGAAAATCTCACATCTTCGAAAATTTTCCCTTATTGTAAATGTAATTTTGTTCATGTGAAACAGCAAAATTTGTTCACTAAATAAATTGTTGGGAACAAGTATTAATATTAAAAATTTGATTAATTAAAAAAAAAAAATAATATGAACTAAGGCCTACGTATATTAAGTAGCACTTTGGCTATATGAACCCAAAGTTAAATTAATATTCGGCGGGATCCTTTTTGGAGGAGGCTTCAAAACACTTTACGACTATTTTAGTGTTTAGTGTGTGGCTGCTAAAAAAGTAGCAGCGGATCTACTGCTTCGAAGCGTACCGTCCTTCGGTGAAGTAACGATTCACTCTGTCTACGCTCACTTTCTGTCGATACCAGTTATATCTACACGATTAGACTAGTTTGGGAGCCTGGTCACGGAGGAATCCTGGCTAATAAAGTAAGGCTAATGAGCTTCCAACGCTAGGCACGCCAGCCTTAATTACAGTAGAAAGGAACAAGCGGGAGCACTACCTATGCCCTTGTGATCTTCTGGACAGTTGGGCTTCAGCTGAGCTGGGCTAGCGCTGGTCAGCCGTAAGATCCTTCTGACCCATGGAAAATCGTAAGAAGTCTAGGGAGCTCTTCGTCATTAAACATTTTATCGGGTGCTAGCTGCAGAAGTTTTCTAGAGGAAGTCGAGATGAAATCATCTCAACATCAATACTAAAATTTCTGCGATCTCTCTTTTTTTGAACATCCTTGCAAATTAGTGAATTTAGAGGAAAACAACATATGCCGATTTGTAGTAGGTTCACTGCGCTATTAGGATTTTTTCTGATTTCCCAAAGAACTATCCTTGTGTACATATTTCTCCTCATGTGGGGAACAGCCATTAAACCTAACCTAAGGTATATTAACAAAACACAGTTGAAGTTTTTTATGGAAAATCCTGATATAGTAAACAGCTTTTACATAGAAAATATAGAAAAAGTGAATGCATTGTGGAACAGTAATATGATTCCATGGATATCATTGGGCCACCATTGAAATCGATTGCAGAATAGAACAAGATTGTTAAACTGTTATCCAATGTGCGTCCGTTCTAGTTATTTTATTAAAGTATTCTTTCAAATATACTATTACATATTTTTCAGTGGTGGAGAATGCAAGTCGGGCCAGCCCTGAACATTTTTATGTGGATAATTTATGCTTTTATGCTAAAACAGGCTTTATAAAAGGAATCTTCATTTATAGTTCCAATACGAATAATAAAAATATCAAAACAAAAACATGTGTGTCACAATGCCGAAATTTGAATATAAGTTTTCATTCACACGAAATTCATGATACGAAATTTTCTTTCGTGTGGAAATAAAAAATCATCATACAAAAAACCAAAATGTGTAAGTTCTTTCATTCAGAATATCGTTTCACATGAAGTTTACAATAAGATTGAATATATCTGAAAATGACGTGAAACGCACAAGCCACATTTCAAACATAAAAAAGGCATTTATTTCCATATAATTCGGAAAATGTTACACATTTGCAATTGCTTGGCCTATAAAGCTTAAAAAAATTAATTTAAAAATTATTTTACGTGGCTTTACGAAATCGTGCCAACAAGAGCTGTACACAAGCGTGTACAGCAGGCGGTAATGGGTTAATATTAAAACAACATCTTCTCCTTGGCAAAACATCAGCGGGTATTGCAATGTGTCATATGAACGATGGATTTCAGATATTTGTTGCTCTGATCACGACTTTGTAGTCACCAATTGGCATGCGTTCCAAAGCACTCTTAATAAACCTAACCAATGCTGATGTTCATGCAGTAGTAGTTGCAGATCTTGAAGTATTGCTCTTCTTATTGCTTCATTGATCTCTTGACGTCGATCAAATTGTTCCTCCATGTTGGTCAATTTTATATTTGTAAAAACTTATGTTCTGCATCTTCGAGAGATTGCAATGCCCGAATTCTATGGTGAATCTGATCCTGTATCTACAAATTCAAAATCGGAAAAAAGTAAAAATACGCGCATAATCTACCTTATACTATGTTGACATCTAACGAGATTGTCTCCATTTACTAGCTTAACTCGATAATCTGTAATTAAGAAACGAGATTTCCCATACAAAATTGCTCTTTGGATAATCCGAGATTATAAAATTATCTTGTTTTATACAACTAGATTTTCGGTGTTATTCCTAGGTTTATCGATAATTTTGCGAATAAGAGGAGAAATGTCAAATGAAAATGTAAACAAAAATGGCCAACAGCGAGAGAAATATGCATGTGGTATACAGCAACAAATGCAACACGTTTGACAATTGATAATCTCATTTGGCTATATGTAAACGGTTAGGTTATTGAACGAGCTTAGAACGAGATTATTTTCATATGTAAACATAATATTACTTTCTTATTCAATTGGCATATAAGCAGTCGAGGTTGGATCTTTGAAATAATTAAAAATTTTAAATTTCAAAACATAATTTTTGAGAAGCTAACCTTTTTTACTTATGACTCAATCTCCCATAAAAATTAAGTTTGAGTAAATACCCAGCCGAGTGACGTACGGTGTTATATGAAAAAACTAAAAAACTCAAAATTAAGTTTACAGAATAAAACACCCATATACAGTTGATCTCCTTTTTGCACGGTTAACTGGGACAGTAAATTACTCGTGTAAAAAAAAAACCGTGCAAAAAATAGAAAACGTGTAAAAAATATCTAATTTTATATGAAATTCTATCTATTCGTTCAGTGAGAATTTTCACTGTTGTTGTTGTTATAGACTTTTCTGGTATTATATGTATGTACATATTACTGTTAGAAGGAACAAACAACAACTATTCTGGGAATGGTAAAAAATAATACTTTTCAAAGTTCCGTCATTAATCGCTGTGTCTTCTTTTTTCTTACTTTTTCATACAGCTTCATTTATTTGTTTACGTATTGAAATTTTTGCAACATTTTCACTGGCTTTCGAATCTAAGATTTATATTTTTTAGTTTAAACCTAATTTAGAATTTATTAAATTCTATAGTTGTCTGCAGTGCAGCTTGTCTTTCTAAACGAATTCGTGCCTGAAGAGGCGTTTCAGCTGCTCTCAAAACTCTTTGTCGCTCTGCTTGTTGTTGTCTTCTCAGCTCTGCGTGAGCCGAAGTTTCTTGATTTGAATGAATTTTTGGATAGACCAGATTTCCGCTTTCGAGGCATTTAAAAAAAAAGCAGAGTAAAAATTAACATCAGCGAGTAAGATCTAAAATAATAAAGTAACAGCTAACCACAAAAATTACGGATAACCTCAAAAATTGGAATAGTTTTATACTGCATGTAACGACAGAAGAAAGTCACAATAAATATAGAAATATTATAAACAGTTGAAACTATATTCAATTAAATTAGATATTTTCGTTACCGCCATACAATGGGACGGTATTACAGTATTCAGGGTTGAAACTTCATGACTGTAAAACTTCATTACTGAAGTAGCTACATTTGACCAAAGTGTATTCAACAAAGTGAACTAAGTATTTGACATACCCGCTTTTGACAATAAAATAGTAAACAATACATGTATTTGTTTACATTAACCCGCCTTTTTTAACTTTAACAATATAATATATATTGATAAAATTGTTTTCAATTTGTCAGTTGGAGCACAAAACCTTAGTAAATTGCTTCCATGAGTTGTTTTGCCTAAGCAGAAAGTATTCGGCATTTTCTTTTATTCATTTAAAAAATATTTTTTTTTGGTTTGAAATTTGTTTACTTTTGAATTTCGAAATTTGAATTTTTGAATAAATGTATGGGTTAAATCAATGGCAACAAACATGTCACATTCGGGTAAAAAATTGTGATATGTCATATACCTGGTTCACTTTGTTGAATACACTTTGCATTTGACGATTTTTTGAGAAACAATTGTTTTACCTTTCGTAAATTTTTTTTAATATAAAGTACCCTATGTTGCTTCTAGTACCTTCGTATCATGAATTTCGTATGAATGAAAACTTATATTCGATATTCTGTCACAATTATTTTTGTTTTTGTTTTTTGATGATTCGTATTGGGGCTAAAAATGAAGACTCCGTTTATAAAGCCTCATCTTCTTCCCACCCACCCAAACTGGCAACCCAGTTCCAATTTTTAATGGCATAATAACTCCTTCAACTAAGAAAAAAAATATTACTGAGGGCAAAGAGCTCCCAAGATGTCGAGAATTCGTAAGATGTCGAGATTATCCTTGGGTCAGAAGATCTTGCTACTGACTAGCGCTTGTGCAGTTCAGCTAAAGCCCAACTGTCCAGAAGAAAATCACAATAGGATAGGTAGTGCTCCTACTTGTTTCTATTCTCCTGTCGATAAGACTGACATGTGTATTCCTACAATTTCCCGAATTGTCATTAATCTGAAGGACGCTACGCTTCGCAGCAGTAGATCAGCTGCTACTTTTTTAGCACTTTAAAAACGCTAAAATAGTTTTGAAGACTGTTTAAGCTCCCTCCGCCACATAAGGAACATACAAAATACTAATTTTAATTCATATTCAGCCTTATGGTAAACTTCATACAAACGATATTTCCGATGAAAAACTAACTCATTTGGGTTTCTCATATCACGAATTTCACATGGGGAAAATCTCACATCTTCGAAAATTTTCCCTTATTGTAAATGTAATTTTGTTCATGTGAAACAGCAAAATTTGTTCACTAAATAAATTGTTGGGAACAAGTATTAATATTAAAAATTTGATTAATTAAAAAAAAAAATAATATGAACTAAGGCCTACGTATATTAAGTAGCACTTTGGCTATATGAACCCAAAGTTAAATTAATATTCGGCGGGATCCTTTTGTGGAGGAGGCTTCAAAACACTTTACGACTATTTTAGTGTTTAGTGTGTGGCTGCTAAAAAAGTAGCAGCGGATCTACTGCTTCGAAGCGTACCGTCCTTCGGTGAAGTAACGATTCACTCTGTCTACGCTCACTTTCTGTCGATACCAGTTATATCTACACGATTAGACTAGTTTGGGAGCCTGGTCACGGAGGAATCCTGGCTAATAAAGTAAGGCTAATGAGCTTCCAACGCTAGGCACGCCAGCCTTAATTACAGTAGAAAGGAACAAGCGGGAGCACTACCTATGCCCTTGTGATCTTCTGGACAGTTGGGCTTCAGCTGAGCTGGGCTAGCGCTGGTCAGCCGTAAGATCCTTCTGACCCATGGAAAATCGTAAGAAGTCTAGGGAGCTCTTCGTCATAAAACATTTTATCGGGTGCTAGCTGCAGAAGTTTTCTAGAGGAAGTCGAGATGAAATCATCTCAACATCAATACTAAAATTTCTGTGCTCTCTCTTTTTTTGAACATCCTTGCAAATTAGTGAATTTAGAGGAAAAAAACATATGCCGATTTGTAGTAGGTTCACTGCGCTATTAGGATTTTTTCTGATTTCCCAAAGAACTATCCTTGTGTACATATTCCTCCTCATGTGGGGAACAGCCATTAAACCTAACCTAAGGTATATTAACAAAACACAGTTGAAGTTTTTTGTGGAAAATCCTGATATAGTAAACAGCTTTTACATAGAAAATATGGAAAAAGTGGATGCATTGTGGAACAGTAATATGATTCCATGGATATCATTGGGCCACCATTGAAATCGATTGCAGAATAGAACAAGATTGTTAAACTGTTATCCAATGTGCGTCCGTTCTAGTTATTTTATTAAAGTATTCTTTCAAATATACTATTACATATTTTTCAGTGGTGGAGAATGCAAGTCGGGCCAGCCCTGAACATTTTTATGTGGATAATTTATGCTTTTATGCTAAAACAGGCTTTATAAAAGGAATCTTCATTTATAGTTCCAATACGAATAATAAAAATATCAAAACAAAAACATGTGTGTCACAATGCCGAAATTTGAATATAAGTTTTCATTCACACGAAATTCATGATACGAAATTTTCTTTCGTGTGGAAATAAAAAATCATCATACAAAAAACCAAAATGTGTAAGTTCTTTCATTCAGAATATCGTTTCACATGAAGTTTACAATAAGATTGAATATATCTGAAAATGACGTGAAACGCACAAGCCACATTTCAAACATAAAAAAGGCATTTATTTCCATATAATTCGGAAAATGTTACACATTTGTAATTGCTTGGCCTATAAAGCTTAAAAAAATTAATTTAAAAATTATTTTACGTGGCTTTACGAAATCGTGCCAACAAGAGCTGTACACAAGCGTGTACAGCAGGCGGTAATGGGTTAATATTAAAACAACATCTTCTCCTTGGCAAAACATCAGCGGGTATTGCAATGTGTCATATGAACGATGGATTTCAGATATTTGTTGCTCTGATCACGACTTTGTAGTCACCAATTGGCATGCGTTCCAAAGCACTCTTAAAAAACCTAACCAATGCTGATGTTCATGCAGTAGTAGTTGCAGATCTTGAAGTATTGCTCTTCTCATTGCTTCATTGATCTCTTGACGTCGATCAAATTGTTCCTCCATGTTGGTCAATTTTATATTTGTAAAAACTTATGTTCTGCATCTTCGAGAGATTGCAATACCCGAATTCTATGGTGAATCTGATCCTGTATCTACAAATTCAAAATCGGAAAAAAGTAAAAATACGCGCATAATCTACCTTATACTATGTTGACATCTAACGAGATTGTCTCCATTTACTAGCTTAACTCGATAATCTGTAATTAAGAAACGAGATTTCCCATACAAAATTGCTCTTTGGATAATCCGAGATTATAAAATTATCTTATTTTATACAACTAGATTTTCGGTGTTATTCCTAGGTTTATCGATAATTTTGCGAATAAGAGGAGAAATGTCAAATGAAAATGTAAACAAAAATGGCCAACAGCGAGAGAAATATGCATGTGGTATACAGCAACAAATGCAACACGTTTGACAATTGATAATCTCATTTGGCTATATGTAAACGGTTAGGTTATTGAACGAGCTTAGAACGAGATTATTTTCATATGTAAACATAATATTACTTTCTTATTCAATTGGCATATAAGCAGTCGAGGTTGGATCTTTGAAATAATTAAAAATTTCAAATTTCAAAGCATAATTTTTGAGAAGCTAACCTTTTTTACTTATGACTCAATCTCCCATAAAAATTAAGTTTGAGTAAATACCCAGCCGAGTGACGTACGGTGTTATATGAAAAAACTAAAAAACTCAAAATTAAGTTTACAGAATAAAACACCCATATACAGTTGATCTCCTTTTTGCACGGTTAACTGGGACAGTAAATTACTCGTGTAAAAAAAAACCGTGCAAAAAATAGAAAACGTGTAAAAAATATCTAATTTTATATGAAATTCTATCTATTCGTTCAGTGAGAATTTTCACTGTTGTTGTTGTTATAGACTTTTCTGGTATTATATGTATGTACATATTACTGTTAGAAGGAACAAACAACAAGTATTCTGGGAATGGTAAAAAATAATACTTTTCAAAGTTCCGTCATTAATCGCTGTGTCTTCTTATTTCTTACTTTTTCATACAGCTTCATTTATTTGTTTACGTATTGAAATTTTTGCAACATTTTCACTGGCTTTCGAATCTAAGATTTATATTTTTTAGTTTAAACCTAATTTAGAATTTATTAAATTCTATAGTTGTCTGCAGTGCAGCTTGTCTTTCTAAACGAATTCGTGCCTGAAGAGGCGTTTCAGCTGCTCTCAAAACTCTTTGTCGCTCTGCTTGTTGTTGTCTTCTCAGCTCTGCGTGAGCCGAAGTTTCTTGATTTGAATGAATTTTTGGATAGACCAGATTTCCGCTTTCGAGGCATTTAAAAAAAAAGCAGAGTAAAAATTAACATCAGCGAGTAAGATCTAAAATAATAAAGTAACAGCTAACCACAAAAATTACGGATAACCTCAAAAATTGGAATAGTTTTATACTGCATGTAACGACAGAAGAAAGTCACAATAAATATAGAAATATTATAAACAGTTGAAACTATATTCAATTAAATTAGATATTTTCGTTACCGCCATACAATGGGACGGTATTACAGTATTCAGGGTTGAAACTTCATGACTGTAAAACTTCATTACTGAAGTAGCTACATTTGACCAAAGTGTATTCAACAAAGTGACCTAAGTATTTGACATACCCGCTTTTGACAATAAAATAGTAAACAATACATGTATTTGTTTACATTAACCCGCCTTTTTTAACTTTAACAATATAATATATATTGATAAAATTGTTTTCAATTTGTCAGTTGGAGCACAAAACCTTAGTAAATTGCTTCCATGAGTTGTTTTGCCTAAGCAGAAAGTATTCGGCATTTTCTTTTATTCATTTAAAAAATATTTTTTTTTGGTTTGAAATTTGTTTACTTTTGAATTTCGAAATTTGAATTTTTGAATAAATGTATGGGTTAAATCAATGGCAACAAACATGTCACATTCGGGTAAAAAATTGTGATATGTCATATACCTGGTTCACTTTGTTGAATACACTTTGCATTTGACGATTTTTTGAGAAACAATTGTTTTACCTTTCGTAAATTTTTTTTAATATAAAGTACCCTATGTTGCTTCTAGTACCTTCGTATCATGAATTTCGTATGAATGAAAACTTATATTCGATATTCTGTCACAATTATTTTTGTTTTTGTTTTTTGATTATTCGTATTGGGGCTAAAAATGAAGACTCCGTTTATAAAGCCTCATCTTCTTCCCACCCACCCAAACCGGCAACCCAGTTCCAATTTTTAATGGCATAATAACTCCTTCAACTAAGAAAAAAAATATTACTGAGGGCAAAGAGCTCCCAAGATGTCGAGATTATCCTTGGGTCAGAAGATCTTGCTACTGACTAGCGCTTGTGCAGTTCAGCTAAAGCCCAACTGTCCAGAAGAAAATCACAATAGGATAGGTAGTGCTCCTACTTGTTTCTATTCTCCTGTCGATAAGACTGACATGTGTATTCCTACAATTTCCCGAATTGTCATTAATCTGAAGGACGCTACGCTTCGCAGCAGTAGATCAGCTGCTACTTTTTTAGCACTTTAAAAACGCTAAAATAGTTTTGAAGACTGTTGAAGCTCCCTCCGCCACATAAGGAACATACAAAATACTAATTTTAATTCATATTCAGCCTTATGGTAAACTTCATACAAACGATATTTCCGATGAAAAACTAACTCATTTGGGTTTCTCATATCACGAATTTCACATGGGGAAAATCTCACATCTTCGAAAATTTTCCCTTATTGTAAATGTAATTTTGTTCATGTGAAACAGCAAAATTTGTTCACTAAATAAATTGTTGGGAACAAGTATTAATATTAAAAATTTGATTAATTTAAAAAAAAAATAATATGAACTAAGGCCTACGTATATTAAGTAGCACTTTGGCTATATGAACCCAAAGTTAAATTAATATTCGGCGGGATCCTTTTGTGGAGGAGGCTTCAAAACACTTTACGACTATTTTAGTGTTTAGTGTGTGGCTGCTAAAAAAGTAGCAGCGGATCTACTGCTTCGAAGCGTACCGTCCTTCGGTGAAGTAACGATTCACTCTGTCTACGCTCACTTTCTGTCGATACCAGTTATATCTACACGATTAGACTAGTTTGGGAGCCTGGTCACGGAGGAATCCTGGCTAATAAAGTAAGGCTAATGAGCTTCCAACGCTAGGCACGCCAGCCTTAATTACAGTAGAAAGGAACAAGCGGGAGCACTACCTATGCCCTTGTGATCTTCTGGACAGTTGGGCTTCAGCTGAGCTGGGCTAGCGCTGGTCAGCCGTAAGATCCTTCTGACCCATGGAAAATCGTAAGAAGTCTAGGGAGCTCTTCGTCATAAAACATTTTATCGGGTGCTAGCTGCAGAAGTTTTCTAGAGGAAGTCGAGATGAAATCATCTCAACATCAATACTAAAATTTCTGTGCTCTCTCTTTTTTTGAACATCCTTGCAAATTAGTGAATTTAGAGGAAAAAAACATATGCCGATTTGTAGTAGGTTCACTGCGCTATTAGGATTTTTTCTGATTTCCCAAAGAACTATCCTTGTGTACATATTCCTCCTCATGTGGGGAACAGCCATTAAACCTAACCTAAGGTATATTAACAAAACACAGTTGAAGTTTTTTGTGGAAAATCCTGATATAGTAAACAGCTTTTACATAGAAAATATGGAAAAAGTGGATGCATTGTGGAACAGTAATATGATTCCATGGATATCATTGGGCCACCATTGAAATCGATTGCAGAATAGAACAAGATTGTTAAACTGTTATCCAATGTGCGTCCGTTCTAGTTATTTTATTAAAGTATTCTTTCAAATATACTATTACATATTTTTCAGTGGTGGAGAATGCAAGTCGGGCCAGCCCTGAACATTTTTATGTGGATAATTTATGCTTTTATGCTAAAACAGGCTTTATAAAAGGAATCTTCATTTATAGTTCCAATACGAATAATAAAAATATCAAAACAAAAACATGTGTGTCACAATGCCGAAATTTGAATATAAGTTTTCATTCACACGAAATTCATGATACGAAATTTTCTTTCGTGTGGAAATAAAAAATCATCATACAAAAAACCAAAATGTGTAAGTTCTTTCATTCAGAATATCGTTTCACATGAAGTTTACAATAAGATTGAATATATCTGAAAATGACGTGAAACGCACAAGCCACATTTCAAACATAAAAAAGGCATTTATTTCCATATAATTCGGAAAATGTTACACATTTGTAATTGCTTGGCCTATAAAGCTTAAAAAAATTAATTTAAAAATTATTTTACGTGGCTTTACGAAATCGTGCCAACAAGAGCTGTACACAAGCGTGTACAGCAGGCGGTAATGGGTTAATATTAAAACAACATCTTCTCCTTGGCAAAACATCAGCGGGTATTGCAATGTGTCATATGAACGATGGATTTCAGATATTTGTTGCTCTGATCACGACTTTGTAGTCACCAATTGGCATGCGTTCCAAAGCACTCTTAAAAAACCTAACCAATGCTGATGTTCATGCAGTAGTAGTTGCAGATCTTGAAGTATTGCTCTTCTCATTGCTTCATTGATCTCTTGACGTCGATCAAATTGTTCCTCCATGTTGGTCAATTTTATATTTGTAAAAACTTATGTTCTGCATCTTCGAGAGATTGCAATACCCGAATTCTATGGTGAATCTGATCCTGTATCTACAAATTCAAAATCGGAAAAAAGTAAAAATACGCGCATAATCTACCTTATACTATGTTGACATCTAACGAGATTGTCTCCATTTACTAGCTTAACTCGATAATCTGTAATTAAGAAACGAGATTTCCCATACAAAATTGCTCTTTGGATAATCCGAGATTATAAAATTATCTTGTTTTATACAACTAGATTTTCGGTGTTATTCCTAGGTTTATCGATAATTTTGCGAATAAGAGGAGAAATGTCAAATGAAAATGTAAACAAAAATGGCCAACAGCGAGAGAAATATGCATGTGGTATACAACAACAAATGCAACACGTTTGACAATTGATAATCTCATTTGGCTATATGTAAACGGTTAGGTTATTGAACGAGCTTAGAACGAGATTATTTTCATATGTAAACATAATATTACTTTCTTATTCAATTGGCATATAAGCAGTCGAGGTTGGATCTTTGAAATAATTAAAAATTTTAAATTTCAAAACATAATTTTTGAGAAGCTAACCTTTTTTACTTATGACTCAATCTCCCATAAAAATTAAGTTTGAGTAAATACCCAGCCGAGTGACGTACGGTGTTATATGAAAAAACTAAAAAACTCAAAATTAAGTTTACAGAATAAAACACCCATATACAGTTGATCTCCTTTTTGCACGGTTAACTGGGACAGTAAATTACTCGTGTAAAAAAAAAACCGTGCAAAAAATAGAAAACGTGTAAAAAATATCTAATTTTATATGAAATTCTATCTATTCGTTCAGTGAGAATTTTCACTGTTGTTGTTGTTATAGACTTTTCTGGTATTATATGTATGTACATATTACTGTTAGAAGGAACAAACAACAACTATTCTGGGAATGGTAAAAAATAATACTTTTCAAAGTTCCGTCATTAATCGCTGTGTCTTCTTTTTTCTTACTTTTTCATACAGCTTCATTTATTTGTTTACGTATTGAAATTTTTGCAACATTTTCACTGGCTTTCGAATCTAAGATTTATATTTTTTAGTTTAAACCTAATTTAGAATTTATTAAATTCTATAGTTGTCTGCAGTGCAGCTTGTCTTTCTAAACGAATTCGTGCCTGAAGAGGCGTTTCAGCTGCTCTCAAAACTCTTTGTCGCTCTGCTTGTTGTTGTCTTCTCAGCTCTGCGTGAGCCGAAGTTTCTTGATTTGAATGAATTTTTGGATAGACCAGATTTCTGATCTAAAATAATAAAGTAACAGCTAACCACAAAAATTACGGATAACCTCAAAAATTGGAATAGTTTTATACTGCATGTAACGACAGAAGAAAGTCACAATAAATATAGAAATATTATAAACAGTTGAAACTATATTCAATTAAATTAGATATTTTCGTTACCGCCATACAATGGGACGGTATTACAGTATTCAGGGTTGAAACTTCATGACTGTAAAACTTCATTACTGAAGTAGCTACATTTGACCAAAGTGTATTCAACAAAGTGAACTAAGTATTTGACATACCCGCTTTTGACAATAAAATAGTAAACAATACATGTATTTGTTTACATTAACCCGCCTTTTTTAACTTTAACAATATAATATATATTGATAAAATTGTTTTCAATTTGTCAGTTGGAGCACAAAACCTTAGTAAATTGCTTCCATGAGTTGTTTTGCCTAAGCAGAAAGTATTCGGCATTTTCTTTTATTCATTTAAAAAATATTTTTTTTTGGTTTGAAATTTGTTTACTTTTGAATTTCGAAATTTGAATTTTTGAATAAATGTATGGGTTAAATCAATGGCAACAAACATGTCACATTCGGGTAAAAAATTGTGATATGTCATATACCTGGTTCACTTTGTTGAATACACTTTGCATTTGACGATTTTTTGAGAAACAATTGTTTTACCTTTCGTAAATTTTTTTTAATATAAAGTACCCTATGTTGCTTCTAGTACCTTCGTATCATGAATTTCGTATGAATGAAAACTTATATTCGATATTCTGTCACAATTACTTTTGTTTTTGTTTTTTGATTATTCGTATTGGGGCTAAAAATGAAGACTCCGTTTATAAAGCCTCATCTTCTTCCCACCCACCCAAACCGGCAACCCAGTTCCAATTTTTAATGGCATAATAACTCCTTCAACTAAGAAAAAAAAATATTACTGAGGGCAAAGAGCTCCCAAGATGTCGAGAATTCGTAAGATGTCGAGATTATCCTTGGGTCAGAAGATCTTGCTACTGACTAGCGCTTGTGCAGTTCAGCTAAAGCCCAACTGTCCAGAAGAAAATCACAATAGGATAGGTAGTGCTCCTACTTGTTTCTATTCTCCTGTCGATAAGACTGACATGTGTATTCCTACAATTTCCCGAATTGTCATTAATCTGAAGGACGCTACGCTTCGCAGCAGTAGATCAGCTGCTACTTTTTTAGCACTTTAAAAACGCTAAAATAGTTTTGAAGACTGTTGAAGCTCCCTCCGCCACATAAGGAACATACAAAATACTAATTTTAATTCATATTCAGCCTTATGGTAAACTTCATACAAACGATATTTCCGATGAAAAACTAACTCATTTGGGTTTCTCATATCACGAATTTCACATGGGGAAAATCTCACATCTTCGAAAATTTTCCCTTATTGTAAATGTAATTTTGTTCATGTGAAACAGCAAAATTTGTTCACTAAATAAATTGTTGGGAACAAGTATTAATATTAAAAATTTGATTAATTAAAAAAAAATAATATGAACTAAGGCCTACGTATATTAAGTAGCACTTTGGCTATATGAACCCAAAGTTAAATTAATATTCGGCGGGATCCTTTTGTGGAGGAGGCTTCAAAACACTTTACGACTATTTTAGTGTTTAGTGTGTGGCTGCTAAAAAAGTAGCAGCGGATCTACTGCTTCGAAGCGTACCGTCCTTCGGTGAAGTAACGATTCACTCTGTCTACGCTCACTTTCTGTCGATACCAGTTATATCTACACGATTAGACTAGTTTGGGAGCCTGGTCACGGAGGAATCCTGGCTAATAAAGTAAGGCTAATGAGCTTCCAACGCTAGGCACGCCAGCCTTAATTACAGTAGAAAGGAACAAGCGGGAGCACTACCTATGCCCTTGTGATCTTCTGGACAGTTGGGCTTCAGCTGAGCTGGGCTAGCGCTGGTCAGCCGTAAGATCCTTCTGACCCATGGAAAATCGTAAGAAGTCTAGGGAGCTCTTCGTCATAAAACATTTTATCGGGTGCTAGCTGCAGAAGTTTTCTAGAGGAAGTCGAGATGAAATCATCTCAACATCAATACTAAAATTTCTGTGCTCTCTCTTTTTTTGAACATCCTTGCAAATTAGTGAATTTAGAGGAAAAAAACATATGCCGATTTGTAGTAGGTTCACTGCGCTATTAGGATTTTTTCTGATTTCCCAAAGAACTATCCTTGTGTACATATTCCTCCTCATGTGGGGAACAGCCATTAAACCTAACCTAAGGTATATTAACAAAACACAGTTGAAGTTTTTTGTGGAAAATCCTGATATAGTAAACAGCTTTTACATAGAAAATATGGAAAAAGTGGATGCATTGTGGAACAGTAATATGATTCCATGGATATCATTGGGCCACCATTGAAATCGATTGCAGAATAGAACAAGATTGTTAAACTGTTATCCAATGTGCGTCCGTTCTAGTTATTTTATTAAAGTATTCTTTCAAATATACTATTACATATTTTTCAGTGGTGGAGAATGCAAGTCGGGCCAGCCCTGAACATTTTTATGTGGATAATTTATGCTTTTATGCTAAAACAGGCTTTATAAAAGGAATCTTCATTTATAGTTCCAATACGAATAATAAAAATATCAAAACAAAAACATGTGTGTCACAATGCCGAAATTTGAATATAAGTTTTCATTCACACGAAATTCATGATACGAAATTTTCTTTCGTGTGGAAATAAAAAATCATCATACAAAAAACCAAAATGTGTAAGTTCTTTCATTCAGAATATCGTTTCACATGAAGTTTACAATAAGATTGAATATATCTGAAAATGACGTGAAACGCACAAGCCACATTTCAAACATAAAAAAGGCATTTATTTCCATATAATTCCGAAAATGTTACACATTTGTAATTGCTTGGCCTATAAAGCTTAAAAAAATTAATTTAAAAATTATTTTACGTGGCTTTACGAAATCGTGCCAACAAGAGCTGTACACAAGCGTGTACAGCAGGCGGTAATGGGTTAATATTAAAACAACATCTTCTCCTTGGCAAAACATCAGCGGGTATTGCAATGTGTCATATGAACGATGGATTTCAGATATTTGTTGCTCTGGTCACGACTTTGTAGTCACCAATTGGCATGCGTTCCAAAGCACTCTTAAAAAACCTAACCAATGCTGATGTTCATGCAGTAGTAGTTGCAGATCTTGAAGTATTGCTCTTCTCATTGCTTCATTGATCTCTTGACGTCGATCAAATTGTTCCTCCATGTTGGTCAATTTTATATTTGTAAAAACTTATGTTCTGCATCTTCGAGAGATTGCAATACCCGAATTATATGGTGAATCTGATCCTGTATCTACAAATTCAAAATCGGAAAAAAGTAAAAATACGCGCATAATCTACCTTATACTATGTTGACATCTAACGAGATTGTCTCCATTTACTAGCTTAACTCGATAATCTGTAATTAAGAAACGAGATTTCCCATACAAAATTGCTCTTTGGATAATCCGAGATTATAAAATTATCTTGTTTTATACAACTAGATTTTCGGTGTTATTCCTAGGTTTATCGATAATTTTGCGAATAAGAGGAGAAATGTCAAATGAAAATGTAAACAAAAATGGCCAACAGCGAGAGAAATATGCATGTGGTATACAACAACAAATGCAACACGTTTGACAATTGATAATCTCATTTGGCTATATGTAAACGGTTAGGTTATTGAACGAGCTTAGAACGAGATTATTTTCATATGTAAACATAATATTACTTTCTTATTCAATTGGCATATAAGCAGTCGAGGTTGGATCTTTGAAATAATTAAAAATTTTAAATTTCAAAACATAATTTTTGAGAAGCTAACCTTTTTTACTTATGACTCAATCTCCCATAAAAATTAAGTTTGAGTAAATACCCAGCCGAGTGACGTACGGTGTTATATGAAAAAACTAAAAAACTCAAAATTAAGTTTACAGAATAGAACACCCATATACAGTTGATCTCCTTTTTGCACGGTTAACTGGGACAGTAAATTACTCGTGTAAAAAAAAACCGTGCAAAAAATAGAAAACGTGTAAAAAATATCTAATTTTATATGAAATTCTATCTATTCGGTCAGTGAGAATTTTCACTGTTGTTGTTGTTATAGACTTTTCTGGTATTATATGTATGTACATATTACTGTTAGAAGGAACAAACAACAACTATTCTGGGAATGGTAAAAAAATAATACTTTTCAAAGTTCCGTCATTAATCGCTGTGTCTTCTTTTTTCTTACTTTTTCATACAGCTTCATTTATTTGTTTACGTATTGAAATTTTTGCAACCTTTTCACTGGCTTTCGAATCTAAGATTTATATTTTTTAGTTTAAACCTAATTTAGAATTTATTAAATTCTATTAACAGCAAAGGATTTGTGACTTATTGACGGATGGAATTTTGATTTTATTGCAAAAAAGTATACAATTAAAATAAAAAATCCGTGTAAAAAAAGTAAAACCGTGTAAAAATGGTAACTGGGAAGTGTTCAAAAACACCGTGTAAAAAAAAAACCGTGCAAAAAAAAAACCGTGTTAAAAGGAGATCAACTGTATGTATATTTACTGTCTAAATATATGTTAAATAGGCCCTCACATGGGATGACCCCTTTAGCCCTTTAACGGGCAAGACAATACTTTCAATTAAAACATTAATTTTTCACAAGGTACTGCTTAAATAAGAAAGCAACTTTCTTTTTCTATATATTTTAAACGTATTTAATTTCATTATTGCAAAAAATATTCGTTTTTATATAAACCTTGCATTGGCCGTAAAGCGAAAAAAAAATAAAAATTAAAAATCAAACTTGGTATAAATTCACTAAATATGAACTAACGCACTGCTCTAAAAGAAAACCAGACCAAGATAATTGTGATATTTCATCATTTTTCAATAAGTAAAGTTTACCACTTCGAGCAATAAATTTTGTAATGCAAACTTTTGGATCGAAATAAAAAACGTATACAAACGTATACAAAGGTAAACAGTCAGTGCACTCGCGTCTTGGCTCCCACGTCACTGTTGACAGTCATACCTTTGAAGTAGTAGATATTTTCGACTACTTGGGAACCAGCGTTAACAACACCAACAATGTCAGCCTCGAATTCCAGCGCAGAATCAGTCTTGCCAACAGGTGTTACTTTGGACTGAGTAGGCAATTGCAAAGTAAAGTCCTCTCTCGACGAATAAAAATCAAACTCTACAAGTCGCTCATTACTCCCGTCCTGAGTTATGGCGCCGAAGCGTGGACGATGACAACATCCGATGAGACGACTCTTGGGGTTTTCGAGAGAAAGGTTTTGCGTAAGATTACTGGTCCTATGAACATTGGCAACTGGTTTCACTTGGTGCTTCCAGTGAAGTGGCGCGAGTGGCGCGCTCTGGTGGATTCGGCTATAATCGCTTAAAGCGGTTTCTACGACGAATATATATATATAACTATCGAACCACTGCCACGCCCACAAAATAGTGATAATTCAAAATCTCTAAAGTGCTATAACTCCTTCCTCCCATTTCGCTCTTCTGCAAAACCAAATCTGTAATGGTGACAAGGAATATATGTAATATATGTACAAAGTTTCATTAAGGTATAAATCAGTAAGAATATTGTGGTGAATGTTTCAAAAGGCAATCTGTGTAGCTACATAAATATGATTTAAATTTGAACACGCTAATACCCCTGACAGACGGCATCGTTAATTCGTGTTAACTGCTTTAATCGAGGTTAATTCGAGAGTTATCTCAGTTAACTCCGTTTGCTAACTCCCATTTAATCCTCAAAATTTTAGACAGTTAGTGGAAGTTCGTGGTATTTTCGTTGGCAACATTGTTAAACATGGCCGCTTTTTATCTATTGTGAATGAAAATATGCAATTAAATGTAAATAAAAACATACGCTTGCTAATTTTTTCTAAAATGGAAGTTTTAATAATAACGTATTTTTGTATATTTTTTTAATAATTAGTGATTTTGTACTAGTTGTGCGGCTAACAACCGCAATATTCCCTTTCTATCCAATTTTATTTCACCAAAATGGAAATATTATTGCCAATCAGCTGTTATGGGAGTTTATAACTCGCTTTGCTGCTGTCTGTCACCCACAAAATTGGAACTAATTAAAAGCGCAGTTAATCCGAGTTAACTCTGTCGTCTGTCTAGCGTATAAAGGATGTATGATGGCTTCTTTGGTAGTTTGCTGTTCTTTAGAAGATTGGTAGCTCTCTTCTGTTGAAGCCGTTTTGATTACCCGATTGCAACACGACATTAGGCCAAATGGTTGGATTGATCACAGATCTGATTTTCGTTGACTTTTTGTTGAGTTCTGATTTGGAGAAGGAAATGGAAATTTTCTAGATACATAATTTGCAAAACAATTTTTATTTATCATGCCATTTTGAGCTCAATTGCTCAATCAAATCTTATGTTGGAATCTACTGGTGACTTAACAGATAGTCAGCTGACACAGGGTTAGATTTTATGTTTCCTATTTTTAAATATTTTAAAATTTTCAACTTTAATGTTTTATATATTTTATACTAGCTGACCCAGCGGCGAACTTTCTTTCCGCATTATGGGCAATAAATGAGCTGATTTTGGATGTTATTAAGTTAATTTTAGAGGTTATACTTCTTATACGACTTCGGAAAAGGTTGCGATAATTGTTTAACGCTTCAGTGGAGAGGGAATAGCGTTGAACAATTAACGCGAGAGAGAGAGAGTGAATGAGAGTAAAGCAGAGAACTTAAAGCACTTGCCATGCTTATGCTTTTTGAGCAATTCTTGTTTTTGTAGAATAATGGTTAAATTTTTGGTTGGTGACATATTCACATGTGTACGCATATGTATGTTTGTATGCAATATTTGTTTTTCTTTCGTTTATGTTTAATTTCTGCGAATTCTCAACTATTTTGTGCGACTTTTGGTTGAAAAACTCTGCGTTGGCCGTTGAAAAGTTAAGACTACACTTCACAGGATCATTTCTGTAGTCAGTCTTCATTTACTTTCTTTGCAAATCGAAAGTATTAGCACCAGCGATGAGGAGTTATATCGTTTTATCTGACAGCGTGAGGTTTATGAACTTCATTTCTAATTTTGTCTTGTGGCATTGATGTTATCAGAAACATTTATGAACGACAACGAGCCTTCTGTATCCGTACCAAATTTTGATTTCGTTGTAAGATTTTAACGAAATGAAACAAGAAATTCAGGCGTTCCTATTTATCACAATGAGTTATAGGGATGTACACAAGTGTGTAAAATGGGCTAATTAGTGGTGAAATTCTGCAAAACAACGTCGTTCATGGCAAAACGATTTCAAACATTGTTGACGACGCCAACGTCTTCGGTTTTGACAAATAAGGCAGCGTAGAAGGTACGAAATACGCTCTGGATTATGACCGCGATTTTTGTGCTCAAATCCTAATCAGCCTTAATATAAACTTCATGTGAATAAAGCATTCCCATGAATTTTTATTTTTAATATTTTACTAGCTTTTTACCCGCGGCTTCGCCCGCAGTGGAGGTATTAAATAAGTAAGAGAGATAAAGGGTAAGGGTATAATAATAGAAATGAGTCAATATGATAACTAAATTTGATTGTTTGGCTGAGATCAACAATTTTTAAAAATTACTACAGACAGAAGTTTCAACACTTTAATATATGCTTAGTTTCAATTTAAGTTTATGTGACGGTACACCCGATAGTTCAAGTGAATTTAAAAACTCCACAGGATATGAACTACTTAGTTCCGTATCCATAATTGTATCCATTGACAAATATTCCTTCATTTCTCCCTGAACCTCCTTTAAAATGTCAGTGTTGATCCTATTAACGATTTCATTTCTTGGTGCTAATATTGCTCTTGCACACAACCACTGATCACTATACAATTGTTGTTGCTAAAAGCTTGCATTCTCGCAGCACTCTACCTCGTGAACTATTTTTACTAAAATTACAAATGGGCGAATCTTCCTATGCCAAATTCAATGGTAATTTTAAAACGGAATGTGCCGAACGACCGCCGTTTAATAGCATCACGGCAATACCCGACGAAGCTACGGCAACTGCTTCTTTTTGGTCTTTTCTGACGGACATTAATAATAAGTTAAGTAAAAACGTTTTCCAGTTACTCCTGGTGCATCGAGAAAGAAGAGTCCACCACTACCGATTGTTCTGGTGTTTCTATCGCTCTTCTAGTTGTCTGCAGTGCAGCTTGTCTTTCTAAACGAATTCGTGCCTGAAGAGGCGTTTCAGCTGCTCTCAAAACTCTTTGTCGCTCTGCTTGTTGTTGTCTTCTCAGCTCTGCGTGAGCCGAAGTTTCTTGATTTGAATGAATTTTTGGATAGACCAGATTTCCGCTTTCGAGGCATTTAAAAAAAAAGCAGAGTAAAAATTAACATCAGCGAGTAAGATCTAAAATAATAAAGTAACAGCTAACCACAAAAATTACGGATAACCTCAAAAATTGGAATAGTTTTATACTGCATGTAACGACAGAAGAAAGTCACAATAAATATAGAAATATTATAAACAGTTGAAACTATATTCAATTAAATTAGATATTTTCGTTACCGCCATACAATGGGACGGTATTACAGTATTCAGGGTTGAAACTTCATGACTGTAAAACTTCATTACTGAAGTAGCTACATTTGACCAAAGTGTATTCAACAAAGTGAACTAAGTATTTGACATACCCGCTTTTGACAATAAAATAGTAAACAATACATGTATTTGTTTACATTAACCCGCCTTTTTTAACTTTAACAATATAATATATATTGATAAAATTGTTTTCAATTTGTCAGTTGGAGCACAAAACCTTAGTAAATTGCTTCCATGAGTTGTTTTGCCTAAGCAGAAAGTATTCGGCATTTTCTTTTATTCATTTAAAAAATATTTTTTTTTGGTTTGAAATTTGTTTACTTTTGAATTTCGAAATTTGAATTTTTGAATAAATGTATGGGTTAAATCAATGGCAACAAACATGTCACATTCGGGTAAAAAATTGTGATATGTCATATACCTGGTTCACTTTGTTGAATACACTTTGCATTTGACGATTTTTTGAGAAACAATTGTTTTACCTTTCGTAAATTTTTTTTAATATAAAGTACCCTATGTTGCTTCTAGTACCTTCGTATCATGAATTTCGTATGAATGAAAACTTATATTCGATATTCTGTCACAATTATTTTTGTTTTTGTTTTTTGATTATTCGTATTGGGGCTAAAAATGAAGACTCCGTTTATAAAGCCTCATCTTCTTCCCACCCACCCAAACCGGCAACCCAGTTCCAATTTTTAATGGCATAATAACTCCTTCAACTAAGAAAAAAAATATTACTGAGGGCAAAGAGCTCCCAAGATGTCGAGAATTCGTAAGATGTCGAGATTATCCTTGGGTCAGAAGATCTTGCTACTGACTAGCGCTTGTGCAGTTCAGCTAAAGCCCAACTGTCCAGAAGAAAATCACAATAGGATAGGTAGTGCTCCTACTTGTTTCTATTCTCCTGTCGATAAGACTGACATGTGTATTCCTACAATTTCCCGAATTGTCATTAATCTGAAGGACGCTACGCTTCGCAGCAGTAGATCAGCTGCTACTTTTTTAGCACTTTAAAAACGCTAAAATAGTTTTGAAGACTGTTGAAGCTCCCTCCGCCACATAAGGAACATACAAAATACTAATTTTAATTCATATTCAGCCTTATGGTAAACTTCATACAAACGATATTTCCGATGAAAAACTAACTCATTTGGGTTTCTCATATCACGAATTTCACATGGGGAAAATCTCACATCTTCGAAAATTTTCCCTTATTGTAAATGTAATTTTGTTCATGTGAAACAGCAAAATTTGTTCACTAAATAAATTGTTGGGAACAAGTATTAATATTAAAAATTTGATTAATTAAAAAAAAATAATATGAACTAAGGCCTACGTATATTAAGTAGCACTTTGGCTATATGAACCCAAAGTTAAATTAATATTCGGCGGGATCCTTTTGTGGAGGAGGCTTCAAAACACTTTACGACTATTTTAGTGTTTAGTGTGTGGCTGCTAAAAAAGTAGCAGCGGATCTACTGCTTCGAAGCGTACCGTCCTTCGGTGAAGTAACGATTCACTCTGTCTACGCTCACTTTCTGTCGATACCAGTTATATCTACACGATTAGACTAGTTTGGGAGCCTGGTCACGGAGGAATCCTGGCTAATAAAGTAAGGCTAATGAGCTTCCAACGCTAGGCACGCCAGCCTTAATTACAGTAGAAAGGAACAAGCGGGAGCACTACCTATGCCCTTGTGATCTTCTGGACAGTTGGGCTTCAGCTGAGCTGGGCTAGCGCTGGTCAGCCGTAAGATCCTTCTGACCCATGGAAAATCGTAAGAAGTCTAGGGAGCTCTTCGTCATAAAACATTTGATCGGGTGCTAGCTGCAGAAGTTTTCTAGAGGAAGTCGAGATGAAATCATCTCAACACCAATACTAAAATTTCTGTGCTCTCTCTTTTTTTGAACATCCTTGCAAATTAGTGAATTTAGAGGAAAAAAACTTATGCCGATTTGTAGTAGGTTCACTGCGCTATTAGGATTTTTTCTGATTTCCCAAAGAACTATCCTTGTGTACATATTCCTCCTCATGTGGGGAACAGCCATTAAACCTAACCTAAGGTATATTAACAAAACACAGTTGAAGTTTTTTGTGGAAAATCCTGATATAGTAAACAGCTTTTACATAGAAAATATGGAAAAAGTGGATGCATTGTGGAACAGTAATATGATTCCATGGATATCATTGGGCCACCATTGAAATCGATTGCAGAATAGAACAAGATTGTTAAACTGTTATCCAATGTGCGTCCGTTCTAGTTATTTTATTAAAGTATTCTTTCAAATATACTATTACATATTTTTCAGTGGTGGAGAATGCAAGTCGGGCCAGCCCTGAACATTTTTATGTGGATAATTTATGCTTTTATGCTAAAACAGGCTTTATAAAAGGAATCTTCATTTATAGTTCCAATACGAATAATAAAAATATCAAAACAAAAACATGTGTGTCACAATGCCGAAATTTGAATATAAGTTTTCATTCACACGAAATTCATGATACGAAATTTTCTTTCGTGTGGAAATAAAAAATCATCATACAAAAAACCAAAATGTGTAAGTTCTTTCATTCAGAATATCGTTTCACATGAAGTTTACAATAAGATTGAATATATCTGAAAATGACGTGAAACGCACAAGCCACATTTCAAACATAAAAAAGGCATTTATTTCCATATAATTCCGAAAATGTTACACATTTGTAATTGCTTGGCCTATAAAGCTTAAAAAAATTAATTTAAAAATTATTTTACGTGGCTTTACGAAATCGTGCCAACAAGAGCTGTACACAAGCGTGTACAGCAGGCGGTAATGGGTTAATATTAAAACAACATCTTCTCCTTGGCAAAACATCAGCGGGTATTGCAATGTGTCATATGAACGATGGATTTCAGATATTTGTTGCTCTGATCACGACTTTGTAGTCACCAATTGGCATGCGTTCCAAAGCACTCTTAAAAAACCTAACCAATGCTGATGTTCATGCAGTAGTAGTTGCAGATCTTGAAGTATTGCTCTTCTCATTGCTTCATTGATCTCTTGACGTCGATCAAATTGTTCCTCCATGTTGGTCAATTTTATATTTGTAAAAACTTATGTTCTGCATCTTCGAGAGATTGCAATACCCGAATTCTATGGTGAATCTGATCCTGTATCTACAAATTCAAAATCGGAAAAAAGTAAAAATACGCGCATAATCTACCTTATACTATGTTGACATCTAACGAGATTGTCTCCATTTACTAGCTTAACTCGATAATCTGTAATTAAGAAACGAGATTTCCCATACAAAATTGCTCTTTGGATAATCCGAGATTATAAAATTATCTTGTTTTATACAACTAGATTTTCGGTGTTATTCCTAGGTTTATCGATAATTTTGCGAATAAGAGGAGAAATGTCAAATGAAAATGTAAACAAAAATGGCCAACAGCGAGAGAAATATGCATGTGGTATACAACAACAAATGCAACACGTTTGACAATTGATAATCTCATTTGGCTATATGTAAACGGTTAGGTTATTGAACGAGCTTAGAACGAGATTATTTTCATATGTAAACATAATATTACTTTCTTATTCAATTGGCATATAAGCAGTCGAGGTTGGATCTTTGAAATAATTAAAAATTTTAAATTTCAAAACATAATTTTTGAGAAGCTAACCTTTTTTACTTATGACTCAATCTCCCATAAAAATTAAGTTTGAGTAAATACCCAGCCGAGTGACGTACGGTGTTATATGAAAAAACTAAAAAACTCAAAATTAAGTTTACAGAATAGAACACCCATATACAGTTGATCTCCTTTTTGCACGGTTAACTGGGACAGTAAATTACTCGTGTAAAAAAAAAACCGTGCAAAAAATAGAAAACGTGTAAAAAATATCTAATTTTATATGAAATTCTACAAACGTATACAAAGGCAAACAGTCAGTGCACTCGCGTCTTGGCTCCCACGTCACTGTTGACAGTCATACCTTTGAAGTAGTAGATATTTTCGACTACTTGGGAACCAGCGTTAACAACACCAACAATGTCAGCCTCGAATTCCAACGCAGAATCAGTCTTGCCAACAGGTGTTACTTTGGACTGAGTAGGCAATTGCAAAGTAAAGTCCTCTCTCGACGAATAAAAATCAAACTCTACAAGTCGCTCATTACTCCCGTCCTGAGTTATGGCGCCGAAGCGTGGACGATGACAACATCCGATGAGACGACTCTTGGGGTTTTCGAGAGAAAGGTTTTGCGTAAGATTACTGGTCCTATGAACATTGGCAACTGGTTTCACTTGGTGCTTCCAGTGAAGTGGCGCGAGTGGCGCGCTCTGGTGGATTCGGCTATAATCGCTTAAAGCGGTTTCTACGACGAATATATATATATAACTATCGAACCACTGCCACGCCCACAAAATAGTGATAATTCAAAATCTCTAAAGTGCTATAACTCCTTCCTCCCATTTCGCTCTTCTGCAAAACCAAATCTGTAATGGTGACAAGGAATATATGTAATATATGTACAAAGTTTCATTAAGGTATAAATCAGTAAGTATATTGTGGTGAATGTTTCAAAAGGCAATCTGTGTAGCTACATAAATATGATTTAAATTTGAACACGCTAATACCCCTGACAGACGGCATCGTTAATTCGGGTTAACTGCTTTAATCGAGGTTAATTCGAGAGTTATCTCAGTTAACTCCGTTTGCTAACTCCCATTTAATCCTCAAAATTTTAGACAGTTAGTGGAAGTTCGTGGTATTTTCGTTGGCAACATTGTTAAACATGGCCGCTTTTTATCTATTGTGAATGAAAATATGCAATTAAATGTAAACAAAAACATACGCTTGCTAATTTTTTCTAAAATGGAAGTTTTAATAATAACGTATTTTTGTATATTTTTTTAATAATTAGTGATTTTGTACTAGTTGTGCGGCTAACAACCGCAATATTCCCTTTCTATCCAATTTTATTTCACCAAAATGGAAATATTATTGCCAATCAGCTGTTATGGGAGTTTATAACTCGCTTTGCTGCCGTCTGTCACCCACAAAATTGGAACTAATTAAAAGCGCAGTTAATCCGAGTTAACTCTGTCGTCTGTCTAGCGTATAAAGGATGTATGATGGCTTCTTTGGTAGTTTGCTGTTCTTTAGAAGATTGGTAGCTCTCTTCTGTTGAAGCCGTTTTGATTACCCGATTGCAACACGACATTAGGCCAAATGGTTGGATTGATCACAGATCTGATTTTCGTTGACTTTTTGTTGAGTTCTGATTTGGAGAAGGAAATGGAAATTTTCTAGATACATAATTTGCAAAACAATTTTTATTTATCATGCCATTTTGAGCTCAATTGCTCAATCAAGTCTCTTATAGGAAATCTTATGTTGGAATCTACTGGTGACTTAACAGATAGTCAGCTGACACAGGGTTAGATTTTATGTTTCCTATTTTTAAATATTTTAAAATTTTCAACTTTAATGTTTTATATATTTTATACTAGCTGACCCAGCGGCGAACTTTCTTTCCGCATTATGGGCAATAAATGAGCTGATTTTGGATGTTATTAAGTTAATTTTAGAGGTTATACTTCTTATACGACTTCGGAAAAGGTTGCGATAATTGTTTAACGCTTCAGTGGAGAGGGAATAGCGTTGAACAATTAACGCGAGAGAGAGAGAGAGTGAATGAGAGTAAAGCAGAGAACTTAAAGCACTTGCCATGCTTATGCTTTTTGAGCAATTCTTGTTTTTGTAGAATAATGGTTAAATTTTTGTTTGGTGACATATTCACATGTGTACGCATATGTATGTTTGTATGCAATATTTGTTTTTCTTTCGTTTATGTTTAATTTCTGCGAATTCTCAACTATTTTGTGCGACTTTTGGTTGAAAAACTCTGCGTTGGCCGTTGAAAAGTTAAGACTACACTTCACAGGATCATTTCTGTAGTCAGTCTTCATTTACTTTCTTTGCAAATCGAAAGTATTAGCACCAGCGATGAGGAGTTATATCGTTTTATCTGACAGCGTGAGGTTTATGAACTTCATTTCTAATTTTGTCTTGTGGCATTGATGTTATCAGAAACATTTATGAACGACAACGAGCCTTCTGTATCCGTACCAAATTTTGATTTCGTTGTAAGATTTTAACGAAATGAAACAAGAAATTCAGGCGTTCCTATTTATCACAATGAGTTATAGGGGTGTACACAAGTGTGTAAAATGGGCTAATTAGTGGTGAAATTCTGCAAAACAACGTCGTTCATGGCAAAACGATTTCAAACATTGTTGACGACGCCAACGTCTTCGGTTTTGACAAATAAGGCAGCGTAGAAGGTACGAAATACGCTCTGGATTATGACCGCGATTTTTGTGCTCAAATCCTAATCAGCCTTAATATAAACTTCATGTGAATAAAGCATTCCCATGAATTTTTATTTTTATTATTTTACTAGCTTTTTACCCGCGGCTTCGCCCGCAGTGGAGGTATTAAATAAGTAAGAGAGATAAAGGGTAAGGGTATAATAATAGAAATGAGTCAATATGATAACTAAATTTGATTGTTTGGCTGAGATCAACAATTTTTAAAAATTACTACAGACAGAAGTTTCAACACTTTAATATATGCTTAGTTTCAATTTAAGTTTATGTGACGGTACACCCGATAGTTCAAGTGAATTTAAAAACTCCACAGGATATGAACTACTTAGTTCCGTATCCATAATTGTATCCATTGACAAATATTCCTTCATTTCTCCCTGAACCTCCTTTAAAATGTCAGTGTTGATCCTATTAACGATTTCATTTCTTGGTGCTAATATTGCTCTTGCACACAACCACTGATCACTATACAATTGTTGTTGCTAAAAGCTTGCATTCTCGCAGCACTCTACCTCGTGAACTATTTTTACTAAAATTACAAATGGGCGAATCTTCCTATGCCAAATTCAATGGTAATTTTAAAACGGAATGTGCCGAACGACCGCCGTTTAATAGCATCACGGCAATACCCGACGAAGCTACGGCAACTGCTTCTTTTTGGTCTTTTCTGACGGACATTAATAATAAGTTAAGTAAAAACGTTTTCCAGTTACTCCTGGTGCATCGAGAAAGAAGAGTCCACCACTACCGATTGTTCTGGTGTTTCTATCGCTCTTCTAGTTGTCTGCAGTGCAGCTTGTCTTTCTAAACGAATTCGTGCCTGAAGAGGCGTTTCAGCTGCTCTCAAAACTCTTTGTCGCTCTGCTTGTTGTTGTCTTCTCAGCTCTGCGTGAGCCGAAGTTTCTTGATTTGAATGAATTTTTGGATAGACCAGATTTCCGCTTTCGAGGCATTTAAAAAAAAAGCAGAGTAAAAATTAACATCAGCGAGTAAGATCTAAAATAATAAAGTAACAGCTAACCACAAAAATTACGGATAACCTCAAAAATTGGAATAGTTTTATACTGCATGTAACGACAGAAGAAAGTCACAATAAATATAGAAATATTATAAACAGTTGAAACTATATTCAATTAAATTAGATATTTTCGTTACCGCCATACAATGGGACGGTATTACAGTATTCAGGGTTGAAACTTCATGACTGTAAAAAAAAAAAGTAGCAGCGGATCTACTGCTTCGAAGCGTACCGTCCTTCGGTGAAGTAACGATTCACTCTGTCTACGCTCACTTTCTGTCGATACCAGTTATATCTACACGATTAGACTAGTTTGGGAGCCTGGTCACGGAGGAATCCTGGCTAATAAAGTAAGGCTAATGAGCTTCCAACGCTAGGCACGCCAGCCTTAATTACAGTAGAAAGGAACAAGCGGGAGCACTACCTATGCCCTTGTGATCTTCTGGACAGTTGGGCTTCAGCTGAGCTGGGCTAGCGCTGGTCAGCCGTAAGATCCTTCTGACCCATGGAAAATCGTAAGAAGTCTAGGGAGCTCTTCGTCATAAAACATTTTATCGGGTGCTAGCTGCAGAAGTTTTCTAGAGGAAGTCGAGATGAAATCATCTCAACATCAATACTCAAATTTCTGTGCTCTCTCTTTTTTTGAACATCCTTGCAAATTAGTGAATTTAGAGGAAAAAAACATATGCCGATTTGTAGTAGGTTCACTGCGCTATTAGGATTTTTTCTGATTTCCCAAAGAACTATCCTTGTGTACATATTCCTCCTCATGTGGGGAACAGCCATTAAACCTAACCTAAGGTATATTAACAAAACACAGTTGAAGTTTTTTGTGGAAAATCCTGATATAGTAAACAGCTTTTACATAGAAAATATGGAAAAAGTGGATGCATTGTGGAACAGTAATATGATTCCATGGATATCATTGGGCCACCATTGAAATCGATTGCAGAATAGAACAAGATTGTTAAACTGTTATCCAATGTGCGTCCGTTCTAATTATTTTATTAAAGTATTCTTTCAAATATACTATTACATATTTTTCAGTGGTGGAGAATGCAAGTCGGGCCAGCCCTGAACATTTTTATGTGGATAATTTATGCTTTTATGCTAAAACAGGCTTTATAAAAGGAATCTTCATTTATAGTTCCAATACGAATAATAAAAATATCAAAACAAAAACATGTGTGTCACAATGCCGAAATTTGAATATAAGTTTTCATTCACACGAAATTCATGATACGAAATTTTCTTTCGTGTGGAAATAAAAAATCATCATACAAAAAACCAAAATGTGTAAGTTCTTTCATTCAGAATATCGTTTCACATGAAGTTTACAATAAGATTGAATATATCTGAAAATGACGTGAAACGCACAAGCCACATTTCAAACATAAAAAAGGCATTTATTTCCATATAATTCGGAAAATGTTACACATTTGTAATTGCTTGGCCTATAAAGCTTAAAAAAATTAATTTAAAAATTATTTTACGTGGCTTTACGAAATCGTGCCAACAAGAGCTGTACACAAGCGTGTACAGCAGGCGGTAATGGGTTAATATTAAAACAACATCTTCTCCTTGGCAAAACATCAGCGGGTATTGCAATGTGTCATATGAACGATGGATTTCAGATATTTGTTGCTCTGATCACGACTTTGTAGTCACCAATTGGCATGCGTTCCAAAGCACTCTTAAAAAACCTAACCAATGCTGATGTTCATGCAGTAGTAGTTGCAGATCTTGAAGTATTGCTCTTCTCATTGCTTCATTGATCTCTTGACGTCGATCAAATTGTTCCTCCATGTTGGTCAATTTTATATTTGTAAAAACTTATGTTCTGCATCTTCGAGAGATTGCAATACCCGAATTCTATGGTGAATCTGATCCTCTATCTACAAATTCAAAATCGGAAAAAAGTAAAAATACGCGCATAATCTACCTTATACTATGTTGACATCTAACGAGATTGTCTCCATTTACTAGCTTAACTCGATAATCTGTAATTAAGAAACGAGATTTCCCATACAAAATTGCTCTTTGGATAATCCGAGATTATAAAATTATCTTGTTTTATACAACTAGATTTTCGGTGTTATTCCTAGGTTTATCGATAATTTTGCGAATAAGAGGAGAAATGTCAAATGAAAATGTAAACAAAAATGGCCAACAGCGAGAGAAATATGCATGTGGTATACAACAACAAATGCAACACGTTTGACAATTGATAATCTCATTTGGCTATATGTAAACGGTTAGGTTATTGAACGAGCTTAGAACGAGATTATTTTCATATGTAAACATAATATTACTTTCTTATTCAATTGGCATATAAGCAGTCGAGGTTGGATCTTTGAAATAATTAAAAATTTTAAATTTCAAAACATAATTTTTGAGAAGCTAACCTTTTTTACTTATGACTCAATCTCCCATAAAAATTAAGTTTGAGTAAATACCCAGCCGAGTGACGTACGGTGTTATATGAAAAAACTAAAAAACTCAAAATTAAGTTTACAGAATAGAACACCCATATACAGTTGATCTCCTTTTTGCACGGTTAACTGGGACAGTAAATTACTCGTGTAAAAAAAAAACCGTGCAAAAAATAGAAAACGTGTAAAAAATATCTAATTTTATATGAAATTCTATCTATTCGTTCAGTGAGAATTTTCACTGTTGTTGTTGTTATAGACTTTTCTGGTATTATATGTATGTACATATTACTGTTAGAAGGAACAAACAACAACTATTCTGGGAATGGTAAAAAAATAATACTTTTCTAAGTTCCGTCATTAATCGCTGTGTCTTCTTTTTTCTTACTTTTTCATACAGCTTCATTTATTTGTTTACGTATTGAAATTTTTGCAACCTTTTCACTGGCTTTCGAATCTAAGATTTATATTTTTTAGTTTAAACCTAATTTAGAATTTATTAAATGTGCAAAAAAAAAAACCGTGTAAAAAGGAGATCAACTGTATGTATATTTACTGTCTAAATATATGTTAAATAGGCCCTCACATGGGATGACCCCTTTAGCCCTTTAACGGGCAAGACAATACTTTCAATTAAAACATTAAT
Source organism: Zeugodacus cucurbitae (assembly GCF_028554725.1). Lineage (NCBI taxonomy): Eukaryota > Metazoa > Arthropoda > Insecta > Diptera > Tephritidae > Zeugodacus > Zeugodacus cucurbitae. The sequence goes on along the minus strand of NC_071672.1, from coordinate 28,857,242 downwards.
TTTTCACAAGGTACTGCTTAAATAAGAAAGCAACTTTCTTTTTCTATATATTTTAAACGTATTTAATTTCATTATTGCAAAAAATATTCGTTTTTATATAAACCTTGCATTGGCCGTAAAGCGAAAAAAAAAATAAAAATTAAAAATCAAACTTGGTATAAATTCACTAAATATGAACTAACGCACTGCTCTAAAAGAAAACCAGACCAAGATAATTGTGATATTTAATCCTTTTTCAATAAGTAAAGTTTACCACTTCGAGCAATAAATTTTGTAATGCAAACTTTTGGATCGAAATAAAAAACGTATACAAACGTATACAAAGGCAAACAGTCAGTGCACTCGCGTCTTGGCTCCCACGTCACTGTTGACAGTCATACCTTTGAAGTAGTAGATATTTTCGACTACTTGGGAACCAGCGTTAACAACACCAACAATGTCAGCCTCGAATTCCAACGCAGAATCAGTCTTGCCAACAGGTGTTACTTTGGACTGAGTAGGCAATTGCAAAGTAAAGTCCTCTCTCGACGAATAAAAATCAAACTCTACAAGTCGCTCATTACTCCCGTCCTGAGTTATGGCGCCGAAGCGTGGACGATGACAACATCCGATGAGACGACTCTTGGGGTTTTCGAGAGAAAGGTTTTGCGTAAGATTACTGGTCCTATGAACATTGGCAACTGGTTTCACTTGGTGCTTCCAGTGAAGTGGCGCGAGTGGCGCGCTCTGGTGGATTCGGCTATAATCGCTTAAAGCGGTTTCTACGACGAATATATATATATAACTATCGAACCACTGCCACGCCCACAAAATAGTGATAATTCAAAATCTCTAAAGTGCTATAACTCCTTCCTCCCATTTCGCTCTTCTGCAAAACCAAATCTGTAATGGTGACAAGGAATATATGTAATATATGTACAAAGTTTCATTAAGGTATAAATCAGTAAGTATATTGTGGTGAATGTTTCAAAAGGCAATCTGTGTAGCTACATAAATATGATTTAAATTTGAACACGCTAATACCCCTGACAGACGGCATCGTTAATTCGGGTTAACTGCTTTAATCGAGGTTAATTCGAGAGTTATCTCAGTTAACTCCGTTTGCTAACTCCCATTTAATCCTCAAAATTTTAGACAGTTAGTGGAAGTTCGTGGTATTTTCGTTGGCAACATTGTTAAACATGGCCGCTTTTTATCTATTGTGAATGAAAATATGCAATTAAATGTAAACAAAAACATACGCTTGCTAATTTTTTCTAAAATGGAAGTTTTAATAATAACGTATTTTTGTATATTTTTTTAATAATTAGTGATTTTGTACTAGTTGTGCGGCTAACAACCGCAATATTCCCTTTCTATCCAATTTTATTTCACCAAAATGGAAATATTATTGCCAATCAGCTGTTATGGGAGTTTATAACTCGCTTTGCTGCCGTCTGTCACCCACAAAATTGGAACTAATTAAAAGCGCAGTTAATCCGAGTTAACTCTGTCGTCTGTCTAGCGTATAAAGGATGTATGATGGCTTCTTTGGTAGTTTGCTGTTCTTTAGAAGATTGGTAGCTCTCTTCTGTTGAAGCCGTTTTGATTACCCGATTGCAACACGACATTAGGCCAAATGGTTGGATTGATCACAGATCTGATTTTCGTTGACTTTTTGTTGAGTTCTGATTTGGAGAAGGAAATGGAAATTTTCTAGATACATAATTTGCAAAACAATTTTTATTTATCATGCCATTTTGAGCTCAATTGCTCAATCAAGTCTCTTATAGGAAATCTTATGTTGGAATCTACTGGTGACTTAACAGATAGTCAGCTGACACAGGGTTAGATTTTATGTTTCCTATTTTTAAATATTTTAAAATTTTCAACTTTAATGTTTTATATATTTTATACTAGCTGACCCAGCGGCGAACTTTCTTTCCGCATTATGGGCAATAAATGAGCTGATTTTGGATGTTATTAAGTTAATTTTAGAGGTTATACTTCTTATACGACTTCGGAAAAGGTTGCGATAATTGTTTAACGCTTCAGTGGAGAGGGAATAGCGTTGAACAATTAACGCGAGAGAGAGAGAGAGTGAATGAGAGTAAAGCAGAGAACTTAAAGCACTTGCCATGCTTATGCTTTTTGAGCAATTCTTGTTTTTGTAGAATAATGGTTAAATTTTTGGTTGGTGACATATTCACATGTGTACGCATATGTATGTTTGTATGCAATATTTGTTTTTCTTTCGTTTATGTTTAATTTCTGCGAATTCTCAACTATTTTGTGCGACTTTTGGTTGAAAAACTCTGCGTTGGCCGTTGAAAAGTTAAGACTACACTTCACAGGATCATTTCTGTAGTCAGTCTTCATTTACTTTCTTTGCAAATCGAAAGTATTAGCACCAGCGATGAGGAGTTATATCGTTTTATCTGACAGCGTGAGGTTTATGAACTTCATTTCTAATTTTGTCTTGTGGCATTGATGTTATCAGAAACATTTATGAACGACAACGAGCCTTCTGTATCCGTACCAAATTTTGATTTCGTTGTAAGATTTTAACGAAATGAAACAAGAAATTCAGGCGTTCCTATTTATCACAATGAGTTATAGGGGTGTACACAAGTGTGTAAAATGGGCTAATTAGTGGTGAAATTCTGCAAAACAACGTCGTTCATGGCAAAACGATTTCAAACATTGTTGACGACGCCAACGTCTTCGGTTTTGACAAATAAGGCAGCGTAGAAGGTACGAAATACGCTCTGGATTATGACCGCGATTTTTGTGCTCAAATCCTAATCAGCCTTAATATAAACTTCATGTGAATAAAGCATTCCCATGAATTTTTATTTTTAATATTTTACTAGCTTTTTACCCGCGGCTTCGCCCGCAGTGGAGGTATTAAATAAGTAAGAGAGATAAAGGGTAAGGGTATAATAATAGAAATGAGTCAATATGATAACTAAATTTGATTGTTTGGCTGAGATCAACAATTTTTAAAAATTACTACAGACAGAAGTTTCAACACTTTAATATATGCTTAGTTTCAATTTAAGTTTATGTGACGGTACACCCGATAGTTCAAGTGAATTTAAAAACTCCACAGGATATGAACTACTTAGTTCCGTATCCATAATTGTATCCATTGACAAATATTCCTTCATTTCTCCCTGAACCTCCTTTATAATGTCAGTGTTGATCCTACTAACGATTTCATTTCTTGGTGCTAATATTGCTCTTGCACACAACCACTGATCACTATACAATTGTTGTTGCTAAAAGCTTGCATTCTCGCAGCACTCTACCTCGTGAACTATTTTTACTAAAATTACAAATGGGCGAATCTTCCTATGCCAAATTCAATGGTAATTTTAAAACGGAATGTGCCGAACGACCGCCGTTTAATAGCATCACGGCAATACCCGACGAAGCTGCGGCAACTGCTTCTTTTTGGTCTTTTCTGACGGACATTAATAATAAGTTAAGTAAAAACGTTTTTCCAGTTACTCCTGGTGCATCGAGAAAGAAGAGTCCATCACTACCGATTGTTCTGGTGTTTCTATCGCTCTTCTAGTTGTCTGCAGTGCAGCTTGTCTTTCTAAACGAATTCGTGCCTGAAGAGGCGTTTCAGCTGCTCTCAAAACTCTTTGTCGCTCTGCTTGTTGTTGTCTTCTCAGCTCTGCGTGAGCCGAAGTTTCTTGATTTGAATGAATTTTTGGATAGACCAGATTTCCGCTTTCGAGGCATTTAAAAAAAAAGCAGAGTAAAAATTAACATCAGCGAGTAAGATCTAAAATAATAAAGTAACAGCTAACCACAAAAATTACGGATAACCTCAAAAATTGGAATAGTTTTATACTGCATGTAACGACAGAAGAAAGTCACAATAAATATAGAAATATTATAAACAGTTGAAACTATATTCAATTAAATTAGATATTTTCGTTACCGCCATACAATGGGACGGTATTACAGTATTCAGGGTTGAAACTTCATGACTGTAAAACTTCATTACTGAAGTAGCTACATTTGACCAAAGTGTATTCAACAAAGTGAACTAAGTATTTGACATACCCGCTTTTGACAATAAAATAGTAAACAATACATGTATTTGTTTACATTAACCCGCCTTTTTTAACTTTAACAATATAATATATATTAACATAATATTGATAAAATTGTTTTCAATTTGTCAGTTGGAGCACAAAACCTTAGTAAATTGCTTCCATGAGTTGTTTTGCCTAAGCAGAAAGTATTCGGCATTTTCTTTTATTCATTTAAAAAATATTTTTTTTTGGTTTGAAATTTGTTTACTTTTGAATTTCGAAATTTGAATTTTTGAATAAATGTATGGGTTAAATCAATGGCAACAAACATGTCACATTCGGGTAAAAAATTGTGATATGTCATATACCTGGTTCACTTTGTTGAATACACTTTGCATTTGACGATTTTTTGAGAAACAATTGTTTTACCTTTCGTAAATTTTTTTTAATATAAAGTACCCTATGTTGCTTCTAGTACCTTCGTATCATGAATTTCGTATGAATGAAAACTTATATTCGATATTCTGTCACAATTATTTTTGTTTTTGTTTTTTGATTATTCGTATTGGGGCTAAAAATGAAGACTCCGTTTATAAAGCCTCATCTTCTTCCCACCCACCCAAACCGGCAACCCAGTTCCAATTTTTAATGGCATAATAACTCCTTCAACTAAGAAAAAAAATATTACTGAGGGCAAAGAGCTCCCAAGATGTCGAGAATTCGTAAGATGTCGAGATTATCCTTGGGTCAGAAGAATTTGCTACTGACTAGCGCTTGTGCAGTTCAGCTAAAGCCCAACTGTCCAGAAGAAAATCACAATAGGATAGGTAGTGCTCCTACTTGTTTCTATTCTCCTGTCGATAAGACTGACATGTGTATTCCTACAATTTCCCGAATTGTCATTAATCTGAAGGACGCTACGCTTCGCAGCAGTAGATCAGCTGCTACTTTTTTAGCACTTTAAAAACGCTAAAATAGTTTTGAAGACTGTTGAAGCTCCCTCCGCCACATAAGGAACATACAAAATACTAATTTTAATTCATATTCAGCCTTATGGTAAACTTCATACAAACGATATTTCCGATGAAAAACTAACTCATTTGGGTTTCTCATATCACGAATTTCACATGGGGAAAATCTCACATCTTCGAAAATTTTCCCTTATTGTAAATGTAATTTTGTTCATGTGAAACAGCAAAATTTGTTCACTAATTAAATTGTTGGGAACAAGTATTAATATTAAAAATTTGATTAATTAAAAAAAAAAATAATATGAACTAAGGCCTACGTATATTAAGTAGCACTTTGGCTATATGAACCCAAAGTTAAATTAATATTCGGCGGGATCCTTTTGTGGAGGAGGCTTCAAAACACTTTACGACTATTTTAGTGTTTAGTGTGTGGCTGCTAAAAAAGTAGCAGCGGATCTACTGCTTCGAAGCGTACCGTCCTTCGGTGAAGTAACGATTCACTCTGTCTACGCTCACTTTCTGTCGATACCAGTTATATCTACACGATTAGACTAGTTTGGGAGCCTGGTCACGGAGGAATCCTGGCTAATAAAGTAAGGCTAATGAGCTTCCAACGCTAGGCACGCCAGCCTTAATTACAGTAGAAAGGAACAAGCGGGAGCACTACCTATGCCCTTGTGATCTTCTGGACAGTTGGGCTTCAGCTGAGCTGGGCTAGCGCTGGTCAGCCGTAAGATCCTTCTGACCCATGGAAAATCGTAAGAAGTCTAGGGAGCTCTTCGTCATAAAACATTTTATCGGGTGCTAGCTGCAGAAGTTTTCTAGAGGAAGTCGAGATGAAATCATCTCAACACCAATACTAAAATTTCTGTGCTCTCTCTTTTTTTGAACATCCTTGCAAATTAGTGAATTTAGAGGAAAAAAACTTATGCCGATTTGTAGTAGGTTCACTGCGCTATTAGGATTTTTTCTGATTTCCCAAAGAACTATCCTTGTGTACATATTCCTCCTCATGTGGGGAACAGCCATTAAACCTAACCTAAGGTATATTAACAAAACACAGTTGAAGTTTTTTGTGGAAAATCCTGATATAGTAAACAGCTTTTACATAGAAAATATGGAAAAAGTGGATGCATTGTGGAACAGTAATATGATTCCATGGATATCATTGGGCCACCATTGAAATCGATTGCAGAATAGAACAAGATTGTTAAACTGTTATCCAATGTGCGTCCGTTCTAGTTATTTTATTAAAGTATTCTTTCAAATATACTATTACATATTTTTCAGTGGTGGAGAATGCAAGTCGGGCCAGCCCTGAACATTTTTATGTGGATAATTTATGCTTTTATGCTAAAACAGGCTTTATAAAAGGAATCTTCATTTATAGTTCCAATACGAATAATAAAAATATCAAAACAAAAACATGTGTGTCACAATGCCGAAATTTGAATACAAGTTTTCATTCACACGAAATTCATGATACGAAATTTTCTTTCGTGTGGAAATAAAAAATCATCATACAAAAAACCAAAATGTGTAAGTTCTTTCATTCAGAATATCGTTTCACATGAAGTTTACAATAAGATTGAATATATCTGAAAATGACGTGAAACGCACAAGCCACATTTCAAACATAAAAAAGGCATTTATTTCCATATAATTCGGAAAATGTTACACATTTGTAATTGCTTGGCCTATAAAGCTTAAAAAAATTAATTTAAAAATTATTTTACGTGGCTTTACGAAATCGTGCCAACAAGAGCTGTACACAAGCGTGTACAGCAGGCGGTAATGGGTTAATATTAAAACAACATCTTCTCCTTGGCAAAACATCAGCGGGTATTGCAATGTGTCATATGAACGATGGATTTCAGATATTTGTTGCTCTGATCACGACTTTGTAGTCACCAATCGGCATGCGTTCCAAAGCACTCTTAAAAAACCTAACCAATGCTGATGTTCATGCAGTAGTAGTTGCAGATCTTGAAGTATTGCTCTTCTCATTGCTTCATTGATCTCTTGACGTCGATCAAATTGTTCCTCCATGTTGGTCAATTTTATATTTGTAAAAACTTATGTTCTGCATCTTCGAGAGATTGCAATGCCCGAATTCTATGGTGAATCTGATCCTGTATCTACAAATTCAAAATCGGAAAAAAGTAAAAATACGGGCATAATCTACCTTATACTATGTTGACATCTAACGAGATTGTCTCCATTTACTAGCTTAACTCGATAATCTGTAATTAAGAAACGAGATTTCCCATACAAAATTGCTCTTTGGATAATCCGAGATTATAAAATTATCTTGTTTTATACAACTAGATTTTCGGTGTTATTCCTAGGTTTATCGATAATTTTGCGAATAAGAGGAGAAATGTCAAATGAAAATGTAAACAAAAATGGCCAACAGCGAGAGAAATATGCATGTGGTATACAACAACAAATGCAACACGTTTAACAATTGATAATCTCATTTGGCTATATGTAAACGGTTAGGTTATTGAACGAGCTTAGAACGAGATTATTTTCATATGTAAACATAATATTACTTTCTTATTCAATTGGCATATAAGCAGTCGAGGTTGGATCTTTGAAATAATTAAAAATTTTAAATTTCAAAAAATAATTTTTGAGAAGATAACCTTTTTTACTTATGACTCAATCTCCCATAAAAATTAAGTTTGAGTAAATACCCAGCCGAGTGACGTACGGTGTTATATGAAAAAACTAAAAAACTCAAAATTAAGTTTACAGAATAGAACACCCATATACAGTTGATCTCCTTTTTGCACGGTTAACTGGGACAGTAAATTACTCGTGTAAAAAAAAAACCGTGCAAAAAATAGAAAACGTGTAAAAAATATCTAATTTTATATGAAATTCTATCTATTCGTTCAGTGAGAATTTTCACTGTTGTTGTTGTTATAGACTTTTCTGGTATTATATGTATGTACATATTACTGTTAGAAGGAACAAACAACAACTATTCTGGGAATGGTAAAAAAATAATACTTTTCAAAGTTCCGTCATTAATCGCTGTGTCTTCTTTTTTCTTACTTTTTCATACAGCTTCATTTATTTGTTTACGTATTGAAATTTTTGCAACCTTTTCACTGGCTTTCGAATCTAAGATTTATATTTTTTAGTTTAAACCTAATTTAGAATTTATTAAATTCTATTAACAGCAAAGGATTTGTGACGTATTGACGGATGGAATTTTGATTTTATTGCAAAAAAGTATACAATTAAAATAAAAAATCCGTGTAAAAAAAGTAAAACCGTGTAAAAATGGTAACTGGGAAGTGTTCAAAAACACCGTGTAAAAAAAACCGTGCAAAAAAAAACCGTGTAAAAAGGAGATCAACTGTATGTATATTTACTGTCTAAATATATGTTAAATAGGCCCTCACATGGGATGACCCCTTTAGCCCTTTAACGGGCAAGACAATACTTTCAATTAAAACATTAATTTTTCACAAGGTACTGCTTAAATAAGAAAGCAACTTTCTTTTTCTATATATTTTAAACGTATTTAATTTCATTATTGCAAAAAATATTCGTTTTTATATAAACCTTGCATTGGCCGTAAAGCGAAAAAAAAAATAAAAATTAAAAATCAAACTTGGTATAAATTCACTAAATATGAACTAACGCACTGCTCTAAAAGAAAACCAGACCAAGATAATTGTGATATTTAATCCTTTTTCAATAAGTAAAGTTTACCACTTCGAGCAATAAATTTTGTAATGCAAACTTTTGGATCGAAATAAAAAACGTATACAAACGTATACAAAGGCAAACAGTCAGTGCACTCGCGTCTTGGCTCCCACGTCACTGTTGACAGTCATACCTTTGAAGTAGTAGATATTTTCGACTACTTGGGAACCAGCGTTAACAACACCAACAATGTCAGCCTCGAATTCCAACGCAGAATCAGTCTTGCCAACAGGTGTTACTTTGGACTGAGTAGGCAATTGCAAAGTAAAGTCCTCTCTCGACGAATAAAAATCAAACTCTACAAGTCGCTCATTACTCCCGTCCTGAGTTATGGCGCCGAAGCGTGGACGATGACAACATCCGATGAGACGACTCTTGGGGTTTTCGAGAGAAAGGTTTTGCGTAAGATTACTGGTCCTATGAACATTGGCAACTGGTTTCACTTGGTGCTTCCAGTGAAGTGGCGCGAGTGGCGCGCTCTGGTGGATTCGGCTATAATCGCTTAAAGCGGTTTCTACGACGAATATATATATATAACTATCGAACCACTGCCACGCCCACAAAATAGTGATAATTCAAAATCTCTAAAGTGCTATAACTCCTTCCTCCCATTTCGCTCTTCTGCAAAACCAAATCTGTAATGGTGACAAGGAATATATGTAATATATGTACAAAGTTTCATTAAGGTATAAATCAGTAAGTATATTGTGGTGAATGTTTCAAAAGGCAATCTGTGTAGCTACATAAATATGATTTAAATTTGAACACGCTAATACCCCTGACAGACGGCATCGTTAATTCGGGTTAACTGCTTTAATCGAGGTTAATTCGAGAGTTATCTCAGTTAACTCCGTTTGCTAACTCCCATTTAATCCTCAAAATTTTAGACAGTTAGTGGAAGTTCGTGGTATTTTCGTTGGCAACATTGTTAAACATGGCCGCTTTTTATCTATTGTGAATGAAAATATGCAATTAAATGTAAACAAAAACATACGCTTGCTAATTTTTTCTAAAATGGAAGTTTTAATAATAACGTATTTTTGTATATTTTTTTAATAATTAGTGATTTTGTACTAGTTGTGCGGCTAACAACCGCAATATTCCCTTTCTATCCAATTTTATTTCACCAAAATGGAAATATTATTGCCAATCAGCTGTTATGGGAGTTTATAACTCGCTTTGCTGCCGTCTGTCACCCACAAAATTGGAACTAATTAAAAGCGCAGTTAATCCGAGTTAACTCTGTCGTCTGTCTAGCGTATAAAGGATGTATGATGGCTTCTTTGGTAGTTTGCTGTTCTTTAGAAGATTGGTAGCTCTCTTCTGTTGAAGCCGTTTTGATTACCCGATTGCAACACGACATTAGGCCAAATGGTTGGATTGATCACAGATCTGATTTTCGTTGACTTTTTGTTGAGTTCTGATTTGGAGAAGGAAATGGAAATTTTCTAGATACATAATTTGCAAAACAATTTTTATTTATCATGCCATTTTGAGCTCAATTGCTCAATCAAGTCTCTTATAGGAAATCTTATGTTGGAATCTACTGGTGACTTAACAGATAGTCAGCTGACACAGGGTTAGATTTTATGTTTCCTATTTTTAAATATTTTAAAATTTTCAACTTTAATGTTTTATATATTTTATACTAGCTGACCCAGCGGCGAACTTTCTTTCCGCATTATGGGCAATAAATGAGCTGATTTTGGATGTTATTAAGTTAATTTTAGAGGTTATACTTCTTATACGACTTCGGAAAAGGTTGCGATAATTGTTTAACGCTTCAGTGGAGAGGGAATAGTGTTGAACAATTAACGCGAGAGAGAGAGAGAGTGAATGAGAGTAAAGCAGAGAACTTAAAGCACTTGCCATGCTTATGCTTTTTGAGCAATTCTTGTTTTTGTAGAATAATGGTTAAATTTTTGGTTGGTGACATATTCACATGTGTACGCATATGTATGTTTGTATGCAATATTTGTTTTTCTTTCGTTTATGTTTAATTTCTGCGAATTCTCAACTATTTTGTGCGACTTTTGGTTGAAAAACTCTGCGTTGGCCGTTGAAAAGTTAAGACTACACTTCACAGGATCATTTCTGTAGTCAGTCTTCATTTACTTTCTTTGCAAATCGAAAGTATTAGCACCAGCGATGAGGAGTTATATCGTTTTATCTGACAGCGTGAGGTTTATGAACTTCATTTCTAATTTTGTCTTGTGGCATTGATGTTATCAGAAACATTTATGAACGACAACGAGCCTTCTGTATCCGTACCAAATTTTGATTTCGTTGTAAGATTTTAACGAAATGAAACAAGAAATTCAGGCGTTCCTATTTATCACAATGAGTTATAGGGGTGTACACAAGTGTGTAAAATGGGCTAATTAGTGGTGAAATTCTGCAAAACAACGTCGTTCATGGCAAAACGATTTCAAACATTGATGACGACGCCAACGTCTTCGGTTTTGACAAATAAGGCAGCGTAGAAGGTACGAAATACGCTCTGGATTATGACCGCGATTTTTGTGCTCAAATCCTAATCAGCCTTAATATAAACTTAATGTGAATAAAGCATTCCCATGAATTTTTATTTTTATTATTTTACTAGCTTTTTACCCGCGGCTTCGCCCGCAGTGGAGGTATTAAATAAGTAAGAGAGATAAAGGGTAAGGGTATAATAATAGAAATGAGTCAATATGATAACTAAATTTGATTGTTTGGCTGAGATCAACAATTTTTAAAAATTACTACAGACAGAAGTTTCAACACTTTAATATATGCTTAGTTTCAATTTAAGTTTATGTGACGGTACACCCGATAGTTCAAGTGAATTTAAAAACTCCACAGGATATGAACTACTTAGTTCCGTATCCATAATTGTATCCATTGACAAATATTCCTTCATTTCTCCCTGAACCTCCTTTAAAATGTCAGTGTTGATCCTATTAACGATTTCATTTCTTGGTGCTAATATTGCTCTTGCACACAACCACTGATCACTATACAATTGTTGTTGCTAAAAGCTTGCATTCTCGCAGCACTCTACCTCGTGAACTATTTTTACTAAAATTACAAATGGGCGAATCTTCCTATGCCAAATTCAATGGTAATTTTAAAACGGAATGTGCCGAACGACCGCCGTTTAATAGCATCACGGCAATACCCGACGAAGCTACGGCAACTGCTTCTTTTTGGTCTTTTCTGACGGACATTAATAATAAGTTAAGTAAAAACGTTTTTCCAGTTACTCCTGGTGCATCGAGAAAGAAGAGTCCACCACTACCGATTGTTCTGGTGTTTCTATCGCTCTTCTAGTTGTCTGCAGTGCAGCTTGTCTTTCTAAACGAATTCGTGCCTGAAGAGGCGTTTCAGCTGCTCTCAAAACTCTTTGTCGCTCTGCTTGTTGTTGTCTTCTCAGCTCTGCGTGAGCCGAAGTTTCTTGATTTGAATGAATTTTTGGATAGACCAGATTTCCGCTTTCGAGGCATTTAAAAAAAAAGCAGAGTAAAAATTAACATCAGCGAGTAAGATCTAAAATAATAAAGTAACAGCTAACCACAAAAATTACGGATAACCTCAAAAATTGGAATAGTTTTATACTGCATGTAACGACAGAAGAAAGTCACAATAAATATAGAAATATTATAAACAGTTGAAACTATATTCAATTAAATTAGATATTTTCGTTACCGCCATACAATGGGACGGTATTACAGTATTCAGGGTTGAAACTTCATGACTGTAAAACTTCATTACTGAAGTAGCTACATTTGACCAAAGTGTATTCAACAAAGTGAACTAAGTATTTGACATACCCGCTTTTGACAATAAAATAGTAAACAATACATGTATTTGTTTACATTAACCCGCCTTTTTTAACTTTAACAATATAATATATATTGATAAAATTGTTTTCAATTTGTCAGTTGGAGCACAAAACCTTAGTAAATTGCTTCCATGAGTTGTTTTGCCTAAGCAGAAAGTATTCGGCATTTTCTTTTATTCATTTAAAAAATATTTTTTTTTGGTTTGAAATTTGTTTACTTTTGAATTTCGAAATTTGAATTTTTGAATAAATGTATGGGTTAAATCAATGGCAACAAACATGTCACATTCGGGTAAAAAATTGTGATATGTCATATACCTGGTTCACTTTGTTGAATACACTTTGCATTTGACGATTTTTTGAGAAACAATTGTTTTACCTTTCGTAAATTTTTTTTAATATAAAGTACCCTATGTTGCTTCTAGTACCTTCGTATCATGAATTTCGTATGAATGAAAACTTATATTCGATATTCTGTCACAATTATTTTTGTTTTTGTTTTTTGATGATTCGTATTGGGGCTAAAAATGAAGACTCCGTTTATAAAGCCTCATCTTCTTCCCACCCACCCAAACTGGCAACCCAGTTCCAATTTTTAATGGAATAATAACTCCTTCAACTAAGAAAAAAAATATTACTGAGGGCAAAGAGCTCCCAAGATGTCGAGAATTCGTAAGATGTCGAGATTATCCTTGGGTCAGAAGATCTTGCTACTGACTAGCGCTTGTGCAGTTCAGCTAAAGCCCAACTGTCCAGAAGAAAATCACAATAGGATAGGTAGTGCTCCTACTTGTTTCTATTCTCCTGTCGATAAGACTGACATGTGTATTCCTACAATTTCCCGAATTGTCATTAATCTGAAGGACGCTACGCTTCGCAGCAGTAGATCAGCTGCTACTTTTTTAGCACTTTAAAAACGCTAAAATAGTTTTGAAGACTGTTGAAGCTCCCTCCGCCACATAAGGAACATACAAAATACTAATTTTAATTCATATTCAGCCTTATGGTAAACTTCATACAAACGATATTTCCGATGAAAAACTAACTCATTTGGGTTTCTCATATCACGAATTTCACATGGGGAAAATCTCACATCTTCGAAAATTTTCCCTTATTGTAAATGTAATTTTGTTCATGTGAAACAGCAAAATTTGTTCACTAAATAAATTGTTGGGAACAAGTATTAATATTAAAAATTTGATTAATTAAAAAAAAAAATAATATGAACTAAGGCCTACGTATATTAAGTAGCACTTTGGCTATATGAACCCAAAGTTAAATTAATATTCGGCGGGATCCTTTTTGGAGGAGGCTTCAAAACACTTTACGACTATTTTAGTGTTTAGTGTGTGGCTGCTAAAAAAGTAGCAGCGGATCTACTGCTTCGAAGCGTACCGTCCTTCGGTGAAGTAACGATTCACTCTGTCTACGCTCACTTTCTGTCGATACCAGTTATATCTACACGATTAGACTAGTTTGGGAGCCTGGTCACGGAGGAATCCTGGCTAATAAAGTAAGGCTAATGAGCTTCCAACGCTAGGCACGCCAGCCTTAATTACAGTAGAAAGGAACAAGCGGGAGCACTACCTATGCCCTTGTGATCTTCTGGACAGTTGGGCTTCAGCTGAGCTGGGCTAGCGCTGGTCAGCCGTAAGATCCTTCTGACCCATGGAAAATCGTAAGAAGTCTAGGGAGCTCTTCGTCATTAAACATTTTATCGGGTGCTAGCTGCAGAAGTTTTCTAGAGGAAGTCGAGATGAAATCATCTCAACATCAATACTAAAATTTCTGCGATCTCTCTTTTTTTGAACATCCTTGCAAATTAGTGAATTTAGAGGAAAAAAACTTATGCCGATTTGTAGTAGGTTCACTGCGCTATTAGGATTTTTTCTGATTTCCCAAAGAACTATCCTTGTGTACATATTCCTCCTCATGTGGGGAACAGCCATTAAACCTAACCTAAGGTATATTAACAAAACACAGTTGAAGTTTTTTGTGGAAAATCCTGATATAGTAAACAGCTTTTACATAGAAAATATGGAAAAAGTGGATGCATTGTGGAACAGTAATATGATTCCATGGATATCATTGGGCCACCATTGAAATCGATTGCAGAATAGAACAAGATTGTTAAACTGTTATCCAATGTGCGTCCGTTCTAGTTATTTTATTAAAGTATTCGGAGGATGGGATCATGTGTAGAAGTTCACGCAAGTGAGGAAAGTTTTTGATTGTCACTCACTTGGGAGTGGCCAGAAACGATTCTTTTCCACATGGTTCAAGCAGCTCACGACTTCCGGTTTTAGACCAAGTATCCTCTGGGTAGCCAACAGACATCCGTTTGAAGGCGAGCTAAAGTGAGAAGGCGAAGCCCGCTTATGCGGTTGTGCGTAGGGTTTGGGACCCACCACATAAAAACACCCCCCAATGAAAAATCTACGAAAGCCTCGGATGAGACACCCCCCTTTTGATGACGACCCCTGCAAACGTTTTAAGGATAATGATATAAGGGCATGCACCTGGAATGTCCGGACCCTTAATTGGGAAGGTGCCTCTGCCCAGCTGGTTGATGTCCTCATACGACTTAAGGCTGACATCACCGCCATCCAAGAAGTGCGATGGACGGGACAAGGACGGAAGAAGGTGGGTCCTTGTGACATCTACTACAGCGGCCATATAAAGGAGCGCAAATTTGGTGTTGGATTTGTGGTGGGAGAGAGACTCCGTCGCAGAGTCCTGGCATTCACCCCGGTGGATGAACGTCTAGCCACAATCCGCATCAAAGCGAGGTTCTTCAACATATCGCTGATTTGCGCCCACGCCCCAACGGAAGAGAAGGACGATGTGACCAAAGATGCTTTCTATGAGCGCCTAGAACGCACCTATGAGCGCTGCCCCCGCCACGATGTAAAAGTCGTGCTTGGTGATTTTAACGCCAGGGTGGGTAAAGAAGGTGTCTTTGGCACAACAGTCGGAAAATTCAGCCTCCATGACGAAACATCGCCAAACGGCCTGAGGCTGATCGACTTCGCTGGGGCCCGAAATATGGTCGTCTGTAGTACCAGATTCCAGCATAAGAAAATACATCAAGCTACTTGGCTGTCTCCTGATCGAAACACGCGGAACCAAATCGATCACGTTGTGATAGACGGAAGACATGTCTCCTGTGTTTTAGACGTGCGTACGCTCCGAGGACCAAATATAGACTCGGACCATTATCTGGTCGCAGCGAAGATACGCACCCGCCTCTGTGCAGCAAAGAATGCCCGTCAACAAACACACGGAAGGTTCGACGTCGAAAAGCTGCAATCGCAACAGACAGCCACGAAATACTCTACTCGACTTGCACTCCTGCTCTCTGAGAGCACTCATCAGCATCTCGGTATAAGGGAACTGTGGAACGGCATCTCAAACTCACTGCGTACCGCTGCAGCCGAAACAATTGGTTTTCGGCAACGACAAAAAACAAGCTGGTACGATGAGGAGTGCCGTCTCGCAGCGGAGAGAAAACAGACTGCCTACCTCGCAACATTGCAAACGACCACAACACGTGCGGGATGGGATAGATACCGAGAGCTGAAGAGGGAAGCGAGACGCATTTGCAGACAAAAAAAGAAAGAGGCCGAAATGCGTGAGTACGAAGAGCTTGAGAAGCTGGCAGACAGAGGGAATGCTCGAAAATTTTTCGAAAAAATGAAGCGACTTAACGAAGGTTTCAAGACCGGAGCATCCTCATGTAGAGACCAAGGTGGTAATCTGGTAACCGATGTCCAGGGCATACTGGGATTATGGAGGGAACACTTCTCCGACCTGCTGAATGGCAGTGAGAGTACAACACCAGGAGATGGCGAACCCGATCCCCCAATCGATGACGATGGAACAGATGTTCCATTACCCGACCATGAAGAAATTCGAATAGCAATTACCCGATTGAAGAACAACAAAGCAGCGGGGGCCGATAGATTACCGGCAGAACTATTCAAATACGGCGGCGAAGAACTGATAAGGTGCATGCATCAGCTTCTTTGCAGAATATGGTCGGAAGAAAGCATGCCTGACGATTGGAATCTCAGTGTGCTCTGCCCAATCCATAAAAAGGGAGATCCCACAATCTGCGCCAATTACCGTGGGATCAGCCTCCTAAATATCGCATACAAGGTTCTATCGAGCGTATTGTGTGAAAGACTAAAGCCCACCGTCAACAAACTGATTGGACCTTATCAGTGTGGCTTTAGACCTGGAAAATCGACAACTGACCAGATATTCACCATGCGCCAAATCTTGGAAAAGACCCGAGAAAAGAGGATCGACACACACCACCTTTTTGTCGATTTTAAAGCTGCTTTCGACAGCACGAAAAGGAGCTGCCTTTACGCCGCGATGTCTGAATTTGGTATCCCCGCAAAACTAATACGGCTGTGTAAATTGACGTTGAGCAACACCAAAAGCTCCGTCATGATTGGGAAGGACCTCTCCGAGCCGTTCGATACCAAACGAGGTTTCAGACAAGGTGACTCACTATCGTGCGACTTCTTTAACCTGATGCTGGAAAAAATTATAAGAGCTGCAGAGCTAAACCGAGAAGGTACAATCTTCTACAAGAGTGTACAGCTCCTGGCGTACGCCGATGATATTGATATCATCGGAAGCAACAACCGCGCCGTTTGTTCTGCTTTTTCCCGCATGGATAAGGAGGCGAAGCGAATGGGTCTGGAGGTGAATGAGGACAAGACGAAATATCTCCTGTCATCAAACAAACAGTCGGCGCATTCGCGTCTTGGCTCCCACGTCACTGTTGACAGTCATAACTTCGAGGTCGTAGATAATTTCGTATACCTGGGAACCAGCATCAACAACACGAACAATGTCAGCCTCGAAATCCAGCGCAGAATAACTCTTGCCAACAGGTGCTACTTTGGACTGAGTAGGCAATTGAACAGTAAAGTCCTCTCTCGACGAACCAAAATCAAGCTCTACAAGTCGCTTATCATTCCCGTCCTGCTTTACGGTGCAGAAGCTTGGACGATGTCAACATCAGATGAGACGACACTAGGAGTTTTCGAGAGGAAAATTTTGCGCAAGATTTATGGTCCTCAGAACATTGGCAACGGCGAATACCGCAGACGATGGAACGATGAGCTGTACGAGTTATACGACGACATTGACATAGTTCAGCGAATAAAAAGACAGCGGCTACGCTGGCTAGGTCATGTTGTCCGAATGGACGAAAACACTCCAGCCCTGAAAGTGTTCGATGCAGTACCCGCCGGAGGAAGCCGAGGAAGGGGAAGGCCTCCACTCCGTTGGAGGGACCAGGTGGAGAGCGACCTGGTTACACTTGGGATCTCCAACTGGCGCCGAACTGCGAAGGAGAGAGACAGGTGGCGCACTATCGTCGATTCGGCTATAACCGGCTAAACGGTTGCAACGCCAATCACATACATTCTTTCAAATATACTATTACATATTTTTCAGTGGTGGAGAATGCAAGTCGGGCCAGCCCTGAACATTTTTATGTGGATAATTTATGCTTTTATGCTAAAACAGGCTTTATAAAAGGAATCTTCATTTATAGTTCCAATACGAATAATAAAAATATCAAAACAAAAACATGTGTGTCACAATGCCGAAATTTGAATATAAGTTTTCATTCACACGAAATTCATGATACGAAATTTTCTTTCGTGTGGAAATAAAAAATCATCATACAAAAAACCGAAATGTGTAAGTTCTTTCATTCAGAATATCGTTTCACATGAAGTTTACAATAAGATTGAATATATCTGAAAATGACGTGAAACGCACAAGCCACATTTCAAACATAAAAAAGGCATTTATTTCCATATAATTCGGAAAATGTTACACATTTGTAATTGCTTGGCCTATAAAGCTTAAAAAAATTAATTTAAAAATTATTTTACGTGGCTTTACGAAATCGTGCCAACAAGAGCTGTACACAAGCGTGTACAGCAGGCGGTAATGGGTTAATATTAAAACAACATCTTCTCCTTGGCAAAACATCAGCGGGTATTGCAATGTGTCATATGAACGATGGATTTCAGATATTTGTTGCTCTGATCACGACTTTGTAGTCACCAATTGGCATGCGTTCCAAAGCACTCTTAATAAACCTAACCAATGCTGATGTTCATGCAGTAGTAGTTGCAGATCTTGAAGTATTGCTCTTCTTATTGCTTCATTGATCTCTTGACGTCGATCAAATTGTTTCTCCATGTTGGTCAATTTTATATTTGTAAAAACTTATGTTCTGCATCTTCGAGAGATTGCAATGCCCGAATTCTATGGTGAATCTGATCCTGTATCTACAAATTCAAAATCGGAAAAAGTAAAAATACGGGCATAATCTACCTTATACTATGTTGACATCTAACGAGATTGTCTCCATCTACTAGCTTAACTCGATAATCTGTAATTAAGAAACGAGATTTCCCATACAAAATTGCTCTTTGGATAATCCGAGATTATAAAATTATCTTGTTTTATACAACTAGATTTTCGGTGTTATTCCTAGGTTTATCGATAATTTTGCGAATAAGAGGAGAAATGTCAAATGAAAATGTAAACAAAAATGGCCAACAGCGAGAGAAATATGTATGTGGTATACAACAACAAATGCAACACGTTTGACAATTGATAATCTCATTTGGCTATATGTAAACGGTTAGGTTATTGAACGAGCTTAGAACGAGATTATTTTCATATGTAAACATAATATTACTTTCTTATTCAATTGGCATATAAGCAGTCGAGGTTGGATCTTTGAAATAATTAAAAATTTTAAATTTCAAAAAATAATTTTTGAGAAGCTAACCTTTTTTACTTATGACTCAATCTCCCATAAAAATTAAGTTTGAGTAAATACCCAGCCGAGTGACGTACGGTGTTATATGAAAAAACTAAAAAACTCAAAATTAAGTTTACAGAATAAAACACCCATATACAGTTGATCTCCTTTTTGCACGGTTAACTGGGACAGTAAATTACTCGTGTAAAAAAAACCGTGCAAAAAAAATCAAATTTTTATATAGAACTCACTGTTGGGACCAATTTAAGAAAAAAATCGTGCAAAAAATAGAAAACGTGTAAAAAATATCTAATTTTATATGAAATTCTATCTATTCGTTCAGTGAGAATTTTCACTGTTGTTGTTGTTATAGACTTTTCTGGTATTATATGTATGTACATATTACTGTTAGAAGGAACAAACAACAACTGTTTTGGGAATGGTAAAAAAATAATACTTTTCAAAGTTCCGTCATTAATCGCTGTGTCTTCTTTTTTCTTACTTTTTCATACAGCTTCATTTATTTGTTTACGTATTGAAATTTTTGCAACCTTTTCACTGGCTTTCGAATCTAAGATTTATATTTTTTAGTTTAAACCTAATTTAGAATTTATTAAATTCTATTAACAGCAATGGATTTGTGACGTATTGACGGATGGAATTTTGATTTTATTGCAAAAAAGTATACAATTAAAATAAAAATTCCGTGTAAAAAAAGTAAAACCGTGTAAAAATAATAACTGGGAAGTGTTCAAAAACACCGTGTAAAAAAAAACCGTGCAAAAAAAACCGTGTAAAAAGGAGATCAATTGTACTAGATTCCAGCATAAGAAAATCCATCAAGCTACTTGGCTGTCCCCGGATCGAATCACTCGCAACCAGATCGATAATGTTGTGATAGATGGACGACATGTCTCCAGTGTTTTTGATGTGCGTACGCTTCGTGGTCCCAACATCGACTCGGACCACTATCTTGTAGCAGCTAAGATACGCACCCGCCTCTGTGTAGAAAAGCGCACACGTCAACAAACACAAGGAAGGTTCGACATCGAGAAGCTGCAATCACAACCGACAGCCGAACGATTTTCTACTCGACTTGCACTCCTGCTCTCTGAGAGCACTCATCAGCATCTCGGTATAAGGGAGCTGTGGGACGGCATATCAAACTCCTTACGTACAGCTGCAACCGAAACCATTGGTTTTCGGAAAAGTCAAAAAAACAGCTGGTATGATGAGGATTGTCGTCTCGCAGTGGAGACAACAGACTGCCTACCTCGCAATGTTGCGATCGACCGCAACACGAACGGGATGGGAAAGATACCGAGAGCTGAAGAGGGAAGCGAGACGCATTTGCAGACAAAAAAAGAAATAGGATGAGATGCGTGAGTATGAAGAGCTTGACAAGCTGGCCGACAGGGGTAATGCTCGAAAATTTTACGAAAAGATCCGGCGACTAACTGAAGGTTTCAAGACCGGAGCACTCTCCTGTAGGACCCCCAGAGGTGATCTAGTTATTGATGACCAGAGTATACTGAGTTTGTGGAGGGAACACTTCTCCAGCCTGCTGAATGGCAGTGAAAGTACAACACCAGGAGATGGCGAACCCGATTCCCCAATCGACGACGATGGAGCAGATGTTCCATTGCCCGACCGTGAAGAAATTCGAATAGCAATTACCCGCTTGAAGAACAATAAGGCGGCGGGTGCCGATGGATTACCGGCCGAGCTATTCAAATACGGCGGCGAAGAGCTGATAAGGTGCTTGCATCAGCTTCTTTGCAGAATATGGTCCGAAGAAAGCATGCCTGACGATTGGAATCTTAGTGTACTCTGCCCAATACACAAAAAGGGAGACCCCACAATTTGCGCCAATTACCGTGGGATAAGCCTCCTCAACATCGTGTATAAGGTTCTGTCGAGCGTATTGTGTGAAAGACTAAAGCCCACCGTCAACAAACTGATTGGACCTTATCAGTGTGGCTTTAGACCTGGAAAATCAACAACAGACCAGATATTCACCATGCGCCAAATTTTGGAGAAGATCCGTGAAAATAGGATCGACACACACCACCTCTTTGTCGACTTTAAAGCTGCTTTCGACAGCACGAAAAGGAGCTGCCTTTATGCCGCGATGTCTGAATTTGGTATCCCCACAAAACTAATACGGCTGTGTAAGCTGACGTTGAGCAACACCAAAAGCTCCGAGCCGTTCGATACCAGACGAGGTTTCAGACAAGGTGACTCACTCTCGTGTGATTTCTTTAACCTGATGCTGGAGAAAATAATACGAGCTGCAGAGCTAAATAGAGAAGGAACAATCTTCTATAAGAGCGTACAGCTACTGGCGTACGCCGATGACATCGATATCATTGGAAACAACATCCGCGCCGTTAGTTCTGCTTTCTCCAGACTGGATAAGGAAGCGAAGCGTATGGGTCTGGTGGTGAACGAGGACAAGACGAAATATCTCCTGACGAAATATCTCCAAACAGTCAGCGCATTCGCGTCTTGGCACCCACGTCACTGTTGACAGTCAAAACTTTGAAGTTGTAGATAATTTCGTCTACCTGGGAACCAGCATTAACAGCAATAACAATGTCAGCCTGGAAATCCAACGCAGAACCACTCTTACCAACAGGTGCTACTATGGACTAAGTAGGCAAGTGAAAAGTAAAGTCCTCTCTCGACGAACAAAAACCAAACTCTACAAGTCTCTCATCATTCCCGTCCTACTTTACGGTGCAGAAGCGTGGACGATGTCAACATCCGATAAGACGGAACTAGGAGTTTTCGAGAGAAAGGTTTTGCGGAAGATTTATGGTCCCTTAAGAATTGGCAACGACGAATACCGCAGACGATGGAACGATGACCTGTATGTGTTATTCGACGACATAGACATAGTCCAGCGAATAAAAAAACAGCGGCTACGCTGGCTAGGTCATGTTGTTCGAATGGATGAAAGTGCTCCAGCTCTGAAAGTATTCGATGCAGTACCCGCTGGTGGAAGCCGAGGAAGAGGGAGACCTCCATTCCGATGGAAGGACCAGGTGGAGAGGGACCGGGCTTCGCTTGGAATAACCAATTGGCGCCAAACTGCCAGAAGGAGGGATACGTGGCGCGCTGTTTTGGACTCGGCTATAACCGCGGTGTCTACGCCAGTCAAGAAGAAGATGATCAGGGTGAAGAGTGGAGTTCAAATCCGAATGTCTGTCTGTCCGTCCGTCCGTCCGTCCGTCTGTGCAAGCTGTAACTTGAATAAAAATTAAGATATCTTGATGAAACTTGGCACACTTATTTCTTGGCACCATAGGAAGGTTGCTTTCGAAAATGAGCAAAATCGGACGACTGCCACGCCCACAAAATGGCGAAAACCGAAAACACATAAAGTGCCATAACTAAGCCATAAATAAAGCTATGGAAATAAAATTTGGTATGAAGGATCGTACTATGAAGGGGCATATCTGGCTGTAATTTTTTTGGGGAAGTGGGCGTGGCCCCGCCCCCTTCCAAGTTTTTTGTACATATCTCGCAAACCAATAGAGCTATATAAACCAACTTTCTTTCTTTTTTCTTTCTGCAGTCGTTTTTTTTTAGCCACTTCCTCATACAGTCCAAAAATGAAAGAAATCGGATCATAACCACGCCCACCTCCCATACAAAAGTTAGGTTGAAAATTACTAAAAGTGGGTTAACTTACTAACGAAAAACGTCAGAAACACTAAATTTCACACAAGAAAAGCTGCACTCAGATTTTTTTACAAAATGGAAAATGGGCGTGGCGTCGCCCACTTATGGGTCAAAAACCATATCTCAGGAACTACTAGACCGATTGCAATGAAACTTGGTTTGTAATAGTTTGCTTACATCCCAATGATATGTTGTGAAAATAGGCCAAATCGCATCACAACCACGCCTACTTCCTATATACCAGAACTTTGAAGACAATCTGAATCGTTAACTTTACAATATATAAAGTAAGCACTAGTGAAGATATCGATGATATCATTTTTTACTTAATAAAGTTTGCAGCATTTGGTTTTGTGATTTTATTAAATCTTGTATCATATTTTGCATAGTAGACATAAATTGTGTCATACATTGCGTTAGATTTATAATCATGGTTTCAATACCACCATTTGGTGGATTTTGTGGTAGTTGCATTTGTACAGTGTTGCCTTTTACAACATTGGCATAGCTCCCTTGTACATCAATTTTTTTAAGTATACCGGGTTTAGGAATATGGTCTGTGATATCTATGATTTCATTATGGGGAGTATGTAGCATTTGGTTACGTCGTGCTTGAATTCCCTGTGATAACTTCGATTTCAAATCTTTATAAACAGGACAACCCCTGTAATTGGCAGTGTGACTTCCTCCACAATTGCTGCATTTTTTGTTTAAATCCTCTTTCTTAAGGATACATTTTGAAGTGGGATGTAAATCACCACATACCACACAAACACTGCGTAGAGTGCAATATTATTTGGTATGCCCATACTCTTGGCAGTTGGTGCATTGTACCGGTCCGTTTCTTTTATGTGGTTCTTCTACGGTTACTCTACGGTGCAGCAAATATTTTAAATTATATATTGGATGCACTTCGTTCTTTTTAAGCTGGTTAGAATTCGGCATCAATTCAATTCTAAACATGGGTTGCGGTACTTTATTTCTATTAAAGATGTTTACGACAGTTTTAACTTCAAAGCCACATTCTTCAATAGCTTCTTTGATTTCACTAGAGTCTACTGAAGACTCTATACCTTTAATTACTACAGCTAGGCCCTTTGAGCTCTTCAGCTGATAGGAATAATAATTTTTGTTTTTATCTGACAAAAACTTTACAACATCCATAAAACTTTTCTCAGTGTAAGTCTGTATTTTCGTTTCATCTATGTTGCCTTTTTTTAAAGGCACTATGTGAAAGTTTTTTGTACCTATAATTTCGCTTAATTTCGCAACAAGAGTATTTGAGCTACGCTCGCGCAAATATATTGGGGGCGGTTTGGCATAAGCGACTGTGGTGGTACCCTTCGCATTATCATCAGAATCATTGCTTAGTAAGGCAAATCTGTTGCCATTTAAAATTTCAGGCTTATTCTTGGTTGGCGTGCCGCCTTGAAACTTTTTAGGATTGACCGCTGACCTCACAGGACTTAATTTCCTTTTAATATTGACGTAGCGGTCAATGCCAATCTGTACAGATGGACTCTTTTTGATTTGTACATTCTCACCTTGCGTTATGCTTTTATTCGCTTTTTGCTATATCGAACTTTGCACAAATACTATGTTAATAAAGTGGCAGCCCCATTCTAAAAATCGCCGAAATCGGACTATAGGTTTTTAAGGCCCCATATATCGAACACGAGGACCTCGGTGCTTCTAACCTAATATTATGGTTTCCAACTTTCAATGGACTTTATACAATATATATGACGAATATGTGGGTCAAATTATGTATTATATAATATAAATAAAGTTAAATAAATAAATTGCGAGAGTATAAAATGTTCGGTTACACCCGAACTTAGCCCTTCCTTACTTGTTTTTTAATAAGTTTTGTTTCAAAATGAAATATTCTAAGAAAAATAGATATTTGAGAATAAGCCTATGGTTGCCTGTGTAACAACTTGGTAAATTACTTTTCCTGAAAGCAAACCTCTGTTTCGAAATTCCCATAAACTTGCAATGATCCGTGCTTGTTTTGTTGATTTTCGGTGATGGTGACTGGGTGCGGTTATTATCCGATTTCACCCATTTTCATGGTGTATTTTTACAGTTCGGTTCGGTTTTTATAAGTTCGGTTTATATAGCTTTCGAAGTTTGCGATATACAAACATATGTATGTAGGTATTAAAAATCTATTAGCCTCCTTGTAGTGATCTCCTGTACCAAATTTTTACTTTTATACTAGGTTTATTTATGGCTGATTTATGGAACCTTATAGTCTTTTGGTTAACGCCAATTTGCGGGCGTGGCATTTGTCCGATATAACTGAAGCAATTAAAATTCTTAGCCTGCAGAAGATAAATAATAGGAAGTGGCTTAAGTGCATTAATGAAGACCCCGGATTTCTAATATTAACTGATGAAGAAATCATTGACGATTTGAACAGCAAAGAGACAGAAGATGATGAAGAGACTGAAACTGGGGATTTATGTCAAGTACCATCTCACGCAGAAGTATTTGAAGAGTTATATGTTGCTTTTAAGTGGTTTGAAAGATAGCAGGAATCGGATCCCATACAGTTGTTACAACTGAAGCTCATCGAGGACTTGACCGCAGTGCAAATATGTGATTAATTACGTGATTATTATATATATAGGTATTTGTTATCGTTATAGTTCGTCTTTTATATATCGTATTATCTAAACGAAGCATCTAAAACCGAGTATATAAAAAAATATTAAAATATTACTTGATTTGTTTTTAAATCGATTATCCGGATTTTCGATTATCCGGAATACTCCTGTTTTTTTTATCCGGATAATCAGGATTCTACTGTTAAGACAATGGAATATCTTCCATACTCATTAACATTGGTAGATCCATGCTCTGGCTCCAGTTGTAACTATGTTTTTTGGTTGAGTTTAACTTATGGAAAGAAAATTTGCGCTCTTTTTAATATGTTCATTTTATTTTCAAAAATATTAAAAAATTTCTTATACTAAATATTTAATTTGCAACATAGTATTATAAGGCAATTAAATTAACTTAAATGTTATACACGCCTAAATATTATATTATACATAAATAAAACAAACTTAAGTGTTATACTCGACTATTTATATTTTTATTTCTACTAGTGACCCGGCAATGCGTTGTTCTGGATTAGGTATATTCTCTACGTGGTTGCAATATTTGAAAATTATTTGTAAAAATTTGATATTAAACGCAAATCATTTCATCATAAACTCCTTATAATGTCATTAGCTGATTACATATAACATTTAGTTTTCTAAATAAAATAGTTGCCATAATAATTAAGTAAAAAAAAATTAATACTATAAATTACAAATATTTTTAATGCGGCACTAATCGATTAACAATATACTTGGTTAACTTGTCTGTCTAGCTAACACGAAGAGATTCAAAGGTTATGCCACTCGTGAGCATGCAACATATAGTTATACATGAGAAAAACATGGATTCTCGAAAGCTAAATCCAAAAGGGCTTGTACTTGAGACTTATATTAAGATGTATGCCAATCGATTTGGAAACTGTAATCTTCTGAAGGGTAATGCATACGTAACATATACGTAGCAACCGGACCCAATTTTTATTTAATCTTTTCAATCAAAATGGTCCGGTGATCTTTTTGATGACCAAATAAACAAGATGAGCTCAGCAGAATAATAGGTGTTGAAAATATTAATAGTAAAATATTTCCAACGAGGCCTTTCTTCCAAATCTAAATAATAATATAAATAAGATAATCCCAAGAGTGTCATATTGATAAGGGAACTGACGCACTTTGGCGGT
The DNA here is from genome assembly GCF_028554725.1 of Zeugodacus cucurbitae. NCBI lineage: Eukaryota > Metazoa > Arthropoda > Insecta > Diptera > Tephritidae > Zeugodacus > Zeugodacus cucurbitae. Next base: position 28,830,409 of record NC_071672.1, on the reverse strand, counting down.
CACTGGCGAACGGCGCGATTCTCTTCTTTTTCCAAACTTCGGGTATTTTATGAATACACTATATATGCAGGCCAATCCTTATTAAACCGCTGTAGTGAGAACACGTCGTCTTCTTTATGAAATTGGTCCATTCATATAAGTATTAAACAAACTCGCACAACAAGGGTATGGGGCGCATAGTGCGAGTTCTGTATGACCACCATAATAGTTGTATTTTGAAAACAACCATGCCACAGAGGCATATATTAGAAGCTGAACGTGACGGAATGTCACGAGTCAGCATTTTTCGAAATGTATCTTATTAATAGAATTATGTTATTATTCTCTTATCTTAAGAGAGTTTTAAGGAAATATAAAATCGTAAGATAAGATGGCTATTATTGGATTTCGACAGGTCACTCGTACATCTAAACTCAGGTGAGATCAGTAATATAGAAACTGTGTTAAAAAACTTTTATAAATTATTTAACGAAAAGGGTGACAAACACAAAAACTGAAGTAAATACATGAAATATCAAATCAACAAATTAATTCGAGAAAATATAGATTACCTCTCCAACGTGAAGAAGAAGTGAGAAAAGAAATTTGTGAACTAGAAAGACAAGGAATGTTCCGAAAATTATGCCGCAGTCTATAAACCCGCATTGAAAACAAAATTGATTGACCATTATTCGTTTATTGATAACGAATTTAAGGTAGAAGAATATTAGCCTAGATTCGGGAAGAAGGAATACATGTTCATCTAACAAAGCCAAATAGCCATACGGGAAACGCATACGTTGAGAGATTGCATTCAACCTTTTTAGAACCCCGATCTTTCAATGGAGATGAGAATTCAGGTCGTTGTAGAAATTATGTATAACGATCGATATCATGCTACCATCAAATTCATACCCCGAGCGGCTGGAGATGAGGTGCCTTCCAACGTTTTAAGGGTGCGAATGCTATCTTTCAAAAGATATATTATAGACAAAAGGAACAAGAAACGTGAAGACTATGTAGACACAAGAGTCCAATAAAAAACTATAAAAGGGTCCTGCATAAAGACATCACCGTCGCAATACTCAAAAGAGAATTAAGTATCAAGTGAAAAGTAGTCGATTACAAAGTCGTTACCATAAGAAGTGATAATCAATAAATTACCAGGAGTAATCACAAGTTATAAATCAATATATTACCAGGAGTAATCACAAGTTGTAGTTTAATAGATCACCAAGAGTAATCACAAGAAATAAATTAATAGATCACCAGGAGTAATCACAAGTGATAAATCAATAGATCACCTGAAGCAATCACAAGTGATAGTTTGATAGATCACCAAGAGTAATCACAAGAGATAAATCTATTGAAGGAGTAATTACAAGTGATAAATCAATATATCACCAGAAGTAATCACAAGTGACAAATCAATAGATCACCAAGAGTAATCACAAGAGATAAATCTATTGAGTAACAAGTGATAATGAATAATAATATAATGATTAATTAATATATTATTAGGAGTTATCACAAGTGATAAATCAATATATTACCAGGACTAATCACAAGTGATACATACATATATATACATACATACATAGTGATACATAGATTACAAGTGATACATCAATACATTACCAGGAATGATAAAGCAATAGAACACCTGGAGTAATACCAAATGATAAATTAATAGATCACCAGGAAGCTGTTGAATTCATCGATTGACAATTGTAAGCGATGGCAACTCTGCCACCTGTAGCCGATGGCAGCTCTTCCATGTGTGGAACATGAATATTACCAGGAGTAATCACAAGTGATACATAAATACATCACCAGGAGTAATCATAAGTAGTGATAAATCAATAGATTACAAGTGATACATCAATACATTACCAGGAGTGATAAATCAATAGAGCACCTGGAGTAATCACAAATAATAAATTAATAGATCACCAGGAAGCTGTTGAATTCATCGATTGACAATTGTAAGGGATGGCAACTCTGCCACCTGTAGCCGATGGCAGCTCTTCCATGTGTGGAACATGAAAGGTGTCGAAACCGCTTACGTCCTACAAGCTCTTGTGTTTTTCATACGAAATGCTTAACGAGTTCGCATAAACTACGACGGCGACGCAGATGCGAAACAACAACAACGAATTTTCAACGGCAACGAATTTGCATATCGTAACTGTACATGAACGTGGGAGTAGACAACGCTATGACGTCTATTACAACGATAACACAAAACGAAGAAATCTAACTGCTAGCGAGCAGAAGCGAAATAACAACGAATTTACGAAGAAATGACGAAAATCAACGTACTAAGGGTAGAGCAATTGAAGAAATTGCTACGGGAGAGGCAGTTATCAGTGGCTGGTAGGCGGGATCAGCTGGTACAACGATCACAAAATCATGGAACCGAAAATATTCAAACTTCTTCTTCTTCTTGACTGGCGTAGACACCGCGGTTATAGCCGAGTCCAAAACAGCGCGCCACGCATCTCTCCTTCTGGCAGTTTGGCGCCAATTGGTTATTCCAAGCGAAGCCAGGTCCCTCTCCACCTGGTCCTTCCATCGGAGTGGAGGTCTCCCTCTTCCTCTGCTTCCACCAGCGGGTACTGCATCGAATACTTTCAGAGCTGGAGCACCTTCATCCATTCGAACAACATGTCCTAGCCAGCGTAGCCGCTGTTTTTTTATTCGCTGGACTATGTCTATGTCGTCGAATAACACATACAGCTCATCGTTCCATCGTCTGCGGTATTCGCCGTTGCCAATTCTTAAGGGACCATAAATCTTCAGCAAAACCATTCTCTCGAAAACTCCTAGTTCCGTCTCATCGGATGTTGACATCGTCCACGCTTCTGCACCGTAAAGTAGGACGGGAATGATGAGAGACTTGTAGAGTTTGGTTTTTGTTCGTCGAGAGAGGACTTTACTTTTCAATTGCCTACTTAGTCCATAGTAGCACCTGTTGGCAAGAGTGATTCTGCGTTGGATTTCCAGGCTGACATTGTTATTGCTGTTAATGCTGGTTCCCAGGTAGACGAAATTATCTACAACTTCAAAGTTATGACTGTCAACAGTGACGTGGGAGCCAAGACGCGAATGCGCTGACTGTTTGTTTGACGACAGGAGATATTTCGTCTTGTCCTCGTTCACCACCAGACCCATACGTTTCGCTTCCTTATCCAGTCTGGAGAAAGCAGAACTAACGGCGCGGGTGTTGTTTCCAATGATATCGATATCATCGGCGTACGCCAGTAGCTGTACACTCTTATAGAAGATTGTACCTTCTCTGTTTAGCTCTGCAGCTCGTATTATTTTCTCCAGCATCAGGTTAAAGAAATCACACGAGAGTGAGTCACCTTGTCTGAAACCTCGTCTGGTATCGAACGGCTCGGAGAGGTCCTTCCCGATCCTGACGGAGCTTTTGGTGTTGCTCAACGTCAGCTTACACAGCCGTATTAGTTTTGCGGGGATACCAAATTCAGACATCGCGGCATAAAGGCAGCTCCTTTTCGTGCTGTCGAAAGCAGCTTTAAAGTCGACAAAGAGATGGTGTGTGTCGATCCTATTTTCACGGGTCTTCTCCAAAATTTGGCGCATGGTGAATATCTGGTCCGTTGTTGATTTTCCAGGTCTAAAGCCACACTGATAAGGTCCAATCAGTTTGTTGACGGTGGGCTTTAGTCTTTCACACAATACGCTCGACAGAACCTTATACGCGATGTTGAGGAGGCTTATCCCACGGTAATTGGCGAAAATTGTGGGGTCTCCCTTTTTGTGTATTGGGCAGAGTACACTGAGATTCCAATCGTCAGGCATGCTTTCTTCCGACCATATTCTGCAAAGAAGCTGATGCAAGCACCTTATCAGCTCTTCGCCGCCGTATTTGAATAGCTCGGCCGGTAATCCATCGGCACCCGCCGCCTTATTGTTCTTCAAGCGGGTAATTGCTATTCGAATTTCTTCACGGTCGGGCAATGGAACATCTGCTCCATCGTCGTCGATTGGGGAATCGGGTTCGCCATCTCCTGGTGTTGTACTTTCACTGCCATTCAGCAGGCTGGAGAAGTGTTCCCTCCACAAACTCAGTATACTCTGGTCATCAATAACTAGATCACCTCTGGGGGTCCTACAGGAGTGCGCTCCGGTCTTGAAACCTTCAGTTAGTCGCCGGATCTTTTCGTAAAATTTTCGACCATTACCGCTGTCGGCCAGCTTGTCAAGCTCTTCATACTCACGCATTTCGGCCTCTTTCTTTTTTTGTCTGCGAATGCGTCTCGCTTCCCTCTTCAGCTCTCGGTATCTTTCCCATCCCGCTCGTGTTGCGGTCGATCGCAACATTGCGAGGTAGGCAGTCTGTTTTCTCTCCACTGCGAGACGACAATCCTCATCATACCAGCTGTTTTTTGACTTTTCCGAAAACCAATGGTTTCGGTAGCAGCTGTACGTAAGGAGTTTGATATGCCGTCCCACAGCTCCCTTATACCGAGATGCTGATGAGTGCTCTCAGAGAGCAGGAGTGCAAGTCGAGTAGAAAATCGTTCGGCTGTCGGTTGTGATTGCAGCTTCTCGATGTCGAACCTTCCTTGTGTTTGTTGACGTGTACGCTTTTCTACACAGAGGCGGGGGCGTATCTTAGCTGCTACAAGATAGTGGTCCGAGTCGATGTTGGGACCACGAAGCGTACGCACATCAAAAACACTGGAGACATGTCGTCCATCTATCACAACATGATCGATCTGGTTGCGAGTGATTCGATCCGGGGACAGCCAAGTAGCTTGATGGATTTTCTTATGCTGGAATCTAGTACTACAGACGACCATATATCGGGCCCCGGCGAAGTCCATCAGCCTCAGAATGTTTGGTGATGTTTCGTCATGGAGGCTGAATTTTCCGACTGTTGTGCCAAAGACACCTTTACCCACCCTAGCATTGAAATCGCCAAGCACGATTTTGACATCGTGGCGGGGGCAGCGCTCATAGGTACGTTCTAGGCGCTCATAGAAGGTATCTTTGATCACTTCGTCCTTCTCTTCTGTCGGGGCGTGGGCGCAAATCAGCGATATGTTGAAGAACCTCGCTTTGATGCGGATTGTGGCTAGACGTTCATCCACCGGAGTGAATGCCAGGACTCGACGACGGAGTCTCTCTCCCACCACGAACCCAATGTCACAAGGACCCACCTTCTTCCGTCCTTGTCCCGTCCATCGCATTTCTTGGATTGCGGTGATGTCAGCCTTTACTCTTACGAGGACATCAACCAGCTGGGCAGAGGAACCTTCCCAATTAAGGGTCCGGACATTCCAGGTGCATGCCCTTATTTCGTAGTCCTTTAAACGTTTGCAGTGGTCGTCATCAAAATTGGGGTCTCTCATCCGAGGCTGTTTTTTCTTTTTCAGGGGGGGTGTTTTTATGTGGTGGGTCCCAACCGCATAGGCGGGTTTCGCCTTCTCACTTTAGCTCGCCTCCAAACGGATGTCTGTTGGCTACCCAGAGGATACTTGGTCTAAGACCGGAAGTCGTGAGCTGCTTGAGCCACAAGTAAAAGAATCGTTCCTGGCCACTCCCAAGTGAATGACAGTCAGAAACTTTCCTCACTTACGTGAACTTCTACATATGACTCCATCCTCCATCCATATTCAAACACACGGAAATATTTCCTTGAACGGGAATATGCGACACGCGAGTTATGTTTGACTACCCTAACAGTTGTAATTCGAATACAATCATGCCACAGATGCATGCATTAAAAAACATGAAATATATATTATTTAGATGTAGAATAATGTGATTGTTCTTTTTAGCTTAAGTGAATTTGAAGTTTTAATAAATGGAGTTGCTAAACAAACATATGAGTGTTCGGTTCATAGAATAAAATTTGAAGTTGTAACTCGCGTCAGTAAAGGAGATAGCAGATACCCTGCCGGAATTCGATCCCACGAATAAGGCGACCATTACTGTCGAACAATTTATCGACAGAGTCACAGTAAACCACAACAACAAGTGCAGCTATACCTGTGATTGCAGCGCAAACAACAACACGGAAAACGCGCGGCTCATGTTACAGATATAACAACGGAAACGCTAGCCAGTGGTAAACAATTCCACAAGTCCACAACGAGGGAATTGCCGAATCAGCATTCTGGAATCATGCGGCAATCCACGCGAGGCCTTGGCTAGTACATTTTGGTAGCTGTTAGGTATTCAGGTGCAGATGCCGAAAAGTTTGTTGTAGTAACTCGATCGTCGGTAACGGCTGCCCTACATAGGGAAATAAAGATAACTTTCAAATTAAACTTTGCGTTTTAAAATAATTGAAGGATTTTTGACATTTACAGAACTGTACGAATTTAACGAACGAATAAATAAAACTTTAACTTATCAAGTCTCTCGCTTATTATCAATAAAAGTAAGATCCAAGCGAATTCAGAGAAAGCTATATACGCTCTGTTAGATAGCTATAGAAATAAGGCATGATACGGTTTCGTCAAGGGGTGCACGGTGAACGCTCCAGGATGTTAATCATCCAAAAACTATAAATTATCAGAAGCTTCCACGTACAGATACGAAGTCTCAATTTACGGAATCATACAATTTATTAGAAAATTTTATGAATTACAAAAACACTAATTATACAGTTGATCTCCTTTTTGCACGGTTAACTGGGACAGTAAATTACTCGTGTAAAAAAAAAACCGTGCAAAAAAATCAAATGTTTATATAAAACTCACTATTGGGACCAATTTAAGAAAAAAATCGTGCAAAAAATAGAAAACGTGTAAAAAAGATCTAATTTTACATGAAAATCTATCTATTCGTACAGTGAGAATTTACACTGTTGTTGTTGTTATAGACTTTTCTGGTATTATATGTATGTACATATTACTGTTAGAAGGAACAAACAACAACTATTCTGGGAATGGTAAGAAAATAATGCATTTCAAAGTTCCGTCATTAATCGCTGTGTCTTCTTTTTTCTTACTTCTTCATACAGCTTCATTTATTTGTTTACGTCTTGAAATTTCACTTTTTTTCACTGGCTTTCGAATCTAAAATTTGTATTTTTTAATTTAAACCAAATTTAGAATTTATTAAATTCTTTAACAGCAATGGATTTGTGACGTATTGACGGATGGAATTTTGATTTTATTGCAAAAAAGTATACAATTAAAATAAAAAATCCGTGTAAAAAAGTAAAACCGTGTAAAAATGGTAACTGGGAAGTGTTCAAAAACACCGTGTAAAAAAAACCGTGTAAAAAGGAGATCAACTGTACTGCATTACCAAATTCTTTAAAAGAGCTTAATGTACTAGAAAAAATATCAAATACATAATTATAGAAACCAATATGTCAAACAAACCCCATTATTACAGGACAGGACAGGACAGGAGGTAATAACACTCAAAATAGTGGGCAAAACGTAAGCATTATAACTATACTTAACTTTTTCAAACCACCAAATTTAAGGCTTTTGGCGGTATTATAGAAGACGACAGGCACAAAGAAATATGAGTTATAGTTGACAGAAGAATGAGCACTTGAGAATTGCTGCCGTTGACCCAAATCTATCAAATTAATTTTAAGTTACTTTTGCCAGTCACAATATGAGAGTGAATAAAAGAAGTTCTCGATAAAAATTCATTTTTTTAATTTTATTCAATATCAACTTGTATACATTTATTTGTATGCTACAGTGTGTACATGCATTTTTATACAATTTATTTAATTACAGTTTAAGTATTTTAAGTTTTTAAGTTGAAAATAAGCCTACAGGACAACGGAGCAACTAAGCCGAGCCTTATTGCGTACTTCACTCGTGATGGAGAATTAGAAACTTATGTAAGGAAATTCACCAAAATTCACGAAATAAAAAATTAATCAATTATTATAATTACAGTGTATTTCTAAGTCTACCACAATCGGAAAATAAATGTGCGTTATGTTTTGGACTGGCTCTGTAAGCCACTGAAAGTTAGTCAAAATTTTACGCAAATTTTTATATAATATTGAATTTGAACATAATGCACCGCCGTTAGACAATTAACCAGCGAGAACTGTTAAATCTCATTAAAAAAAATTGTAAACAACTGCGCAAAATCAGTTGCCTATAAGAGTTTGCGAGTTTTGGAGTTTGAATATGAATATCTATAAATAATATAAATGTATACTTCCAATGATTTAAGAAAATTGAACTTAAAAAAAATCGTTGTTCTTTAGATACTTAATGAAGATATTTACATTGTTCAGTCTTGGACTTTTGTGCTTATTGCCTTGTGTTATGCTTTCGTAACTTAACTGACATCATTTACATTGATTGTATGGTTTTTATCGTTGTCAGTGTACAAAAAATCAGTGAATCTTTTGTAAAAAAGAGCCCCAGAATGTCCTCTAATCTATGAAAAATATATAGACTTTGCTTGCCTCTAGCCCCAATAGAAAAAGGAGAAAATTTGTATACAAACCTTTGCTAATTTTCCAGCGCTACGCCAAGTTCAAAATATAACCTCAAATTTGTTACAATCTCTACAACAGATTCAAATAAAGCGCTTTGTAAATACTATTGCTTCGCTGTGCATAAAATCTCTGAAACAATAAGAAAGGAAATTTTATACATCATCTACTACGAAATAGTAATCTGCATTTACTAGCTAAAAAAATATAAAAAAAAATCGAATGAAACATGAAACAAGAAATTATTATAGATTTAAAAATTACTGAAGACTACAAATTCACTGCAACCGTGGCTAAAAAAATAAGTGGAGCGCTTTCCGTTTCATTTGTTCAATACAAACTCCTAGCAGAAATCGTAGCTCAAAGCGCACAATGCAGATTAGAGGTCATTTTCCAAGCGCCATGTGGTACAAAAGTTGCCAGCGTCTAGGTCATACAACTTAAAACCGTTTCCAGCCATTTCCCCACACCACATCTTTACCCGCCATATATATATTTAGTATTGGCAGTTTGATGAAAGAATATTGAATTTCAAAAACCGATTCCGAATTTGTAAACCGTGACCCTGAAAACCCTCGAGTAACGAGTTTCAAGCAAATCCGACCATTTTTTTCCAAAAAGCGTACGCCATATTGTTGTTTTGTGTTTATGTCAAAACCCTGATGGATGGACAAAAAACGGATCATTTGATTCGAATTCAGCGATGTCAAAAACATAAGATACACATAGTTAGACACCTAGATCAGAACCAACAATTGATATTTTATGCAGTTTTAAATCGCTTCGATATCCTTAGACACTTCATGGTCCGTTTTTTCAAGTCTTTAATCTTCTAATTCCCAGTGCCGAGGATTCATTGAAAGAGTACATATTTTTTCAAATTCTTAATAAATATTATCCAATGAAATATACATATATTGAAATCGGACGGATGCATGGTTTTTCTGAACGCAAATGATTTCGCCCATCTGCAATCCCAACTGTCAAGGTATACGTGTACCCAGTTTCAACAAGATATCTAAACTTTACCTCAAGTTATCGCTTGCACGGACAGACAGGCGGATTTCAACTCTACTTGTCACCCTGATCAATTTGATATTTTGTGCTACTGTATAACGAATGTCTTCTAATGACATTTGGTTTAAAAAATGTTTCAGTTACATTCCAAATATTGATATCGTAATGAAATAACAGCCATATGCAATTTCCCAATACATTAATATGAAAAGCAAATCAAATAGTTCTCAGGATTTGTTTAAAAATAAGGAGAATTACAAGCCCTTATCGTAATAATAATGAAGATTTACGTGGCTTTTAGACATCCCAGGTGAAACGAAAAGATGGGGTCTCTTTCCAGAGATTAGCTGGTCTACTTGCTGATTACTCTTCAATAGTAGGGGTTAAAATAAGCGGAGCAAGTTTTTTGCAACCGACAGCATTCCCCCTGTCCACAGAGTTATATTCCGATTTTCAGAAGTAACGAAAACAATGAGTACTCGCTGAATTCAGCGTGTCTCTCTTTACATTCGTATGTCCGTGCAAACAATAACTTCAACAAAGATTTAAGTAAATTGTTAAAAACTTAACCCCAGTTTTTGACGGATTGTATTGGTGTGGGCGTGATGAATTCACAACTATAAAGTACCATTTAACGCAAAGCTATTACTCAAAAGTTAAGTTAAGTACAGTGGATTACAGCAGTAAAAAGCAGCTGTGGTTAAACGTTTTTGGTGGCCATTTGGTTTATATGGAATGTCTCATAAACAGTGTATCAGACACCCTAGCTAAAAATATTACTCTCACAAACTCCTGCATAATGTTATAAAATACGAGATATCTTTTTGAAAACTGCTCTAAGTACGACAACTCCCTAACGAAAAACGTAAGAAAGAAACATTAAAGTCTACAGTATTCGAAAATTGTCAAATCGGGCGACTCTCACAAAATCACTACCCACATGTGTAGAAGTAAAATGGCTAAAACAGCTCTCCTTTGTTGGCTTTTTTGGATTTTTCTCTCTCTTTGGTTTAACTGGCATTTGTGTGTATTTTTATTTATATTATTTCACGTTAAAAGAAAATGCATAGTTTTTAAAGCATGTTCTCTGTTTTCTCCCTATGACCTGCAATAATACAAATTCCCGAAAACATACGTAATCATATATGGAATTTTTTCCTTGAGACATATCAGATTAATGGAGAAGACTTGAGCGACGCTTCTCCATTGTTGTGCCGCCAACAACTTAATTATATTGTGGTAGTATACCTGAGAATCCAGCGAAATTGTGCTATGAAATGCAGAATCATAAGAGGTAGTAGATACCCGTAAATAACTTTTACACACAACATTATGTACTTATTTAAATTAACACAAAATTTATGTAGAATCTTTAAGCCTTGTTTGTTTACCGTTTGAAGGAGTGTGGTCGCCATTGTTGCTATTGTTGCTACTTATGTTATCGCCATCGCCTGGATAATTCACATAATTGGGTGGCCTTGGAAGACGTCGGCGCAACCAAGGATGCTTTAGCGCTTCTGCCGGTGTTAAACGTTTTTGTGGATCCCATTCCAAACAACCTCGTATGAAATTCAAAAACAAAGGATCTTTACAACCATCTAAAACTTTGGACAGGCTTTTCGAACTTGGCGGTCCACGCATCTTCCCTCTACGCGATTGCCCTCCGGTTAAGACAACCGTACCATCAGTCATTGTGCGCATCGTACAGTACCTTGGATATCCTTTTGGATTGAAGAACGCCTTTGCCCGTTTGGCGCAAACTAATAAGTTTTTGTTCGGCATACCGAGCACTTCAATTATACATGCTAATTGGTCACTTTCATTCTCGCCAGGAAAAAGCGCATGCCCGGAAAGCAACTCAGCCAAAATGCAACCCAATGACCACATGTCAATTGCACGCCCGTATTTAGAACCGAGTATAACTTCAGGCGCACGATAGAAACGCGATTGTATGTACGTGTAAACACGTTGACTTTCATAGCATGATGAGCCAAAATCGATGACCTAGAAAGAGATAAATAATAAAGTCATTAAATGTTGGGTTAAAATTTTCAAAAACACAAATATTCTTGCGTATTGCTAAAGGACTAACAACTACAGATATTAAGCCGCCTTGTGGAATCGTTGGAACCGCACATATTAAACATTCTCAAGGATAAAAGGCGCGGAAATATTTTATGTAATGGTAAAACTGTATTCTAAGCATGTAAGGAAGACTAAGTTCTAAAAGAAACTTTTTCCTTTCTGTAAAGAAATTTTAAAAATAAAGCATTTTATTTTTAGGTTTAACCTGATTTTAGGTTTGAAACTAAAATATGGTCAAAAATGCAAAACTAATTTCTGAAACAGGAGGTGGGCCCTGGGCTATAACAAAGTGACACTTTCTAAAAATCGTTTTTTGTTTTTATTTTTTGCTTATTCGATAGTTTATACTTTCAAAAATATCCTGTGGAAGCGGTAAGGTCGTTTCGTGAATAGTTTTTGAAGGGCAGCGTTCTAAAGAGCGACCGCTATTCAGTGGGTTTCAGAGGCTAAAAACATAGCTATTTTTAGAATTTTTTCATTTACATATTTCATTTAAATTAAATTTCAATTCAGCATATCCAAACTTCATATTTAAACAGTATTTTGGAAAATTTTATTCAAACATTAAGAAAACACTTGCCGTGGAATGCATATGTAACTCACTATTCATCCAAAATCTATAAACCAAAAATATTTCGATAGTATATGAATAAATCTAGTTAATGAACGAAGGACAAAAAATATTTAAATTTGAATTTTCGACAGATTTTGAACAAACGAACTCACTTTTAGGACTATTTTCGTCATGTATTGGCTAGTTGTAATACAAATATAAAATATTATATTGCTATATCAAAGATGTGTGATAATTTGAACAAAATCGCTTCAAAACTTTTCGACTGTGCACCGATTTGAAAAATTGAGTTTTGAGAAATATGCGTTTAAAGTTTCACATACGTACTGACGTAGCCTGATAGACGGAACTTTCAAATGATATTTGAATTTTTTGGATACTATTTTGAAGATATTGTACTATTTAATAAAACGATAAAATTGTTTTTCACATTTTGAAACCCACCTAACCCCTTAAATGCGTTTTTTCGAAACGAAATTTTTCAAAATTGCTGACATCATAACCCGACTTCAAATTTAAACTGAGTATTCATGAATATATCTACTATATGACCTACGATCTTTTTGATTTGTTGAAAATTGTCAATTTGGCTTTAATAAAACGACATTTTTTTACTTAAAAAACGGAACTTTTTGCAGAACTGCGCCACTCTAATTTTTGATATTTTTCAAAAATTGTAGGTTATTGTGTAGGAAATACTTTCATCTTTAATAACCATTTTGAATTTTTTTGTTTCAGCTACTCATTCGACCAGAATCATGTCAGCAGTTGGGGATTCTTTTTTTGGCCACTTCGAAGACAGCACACAACTCCGATATTTTTCAATAGTTTTATAAAAAACAAAACCTTAAAATACAGCTGAAAATACACCTTTATATGGGGCAATAAACATATGCGAATGACTATTTTCGAAAATCGCCTAATTCTTCATGGTTTACACTGGTATAGCCCTTTAGCTTAGTTCGGAAGCTAACTTCGGAATTTAAGAAATTTTTCCCTTAATCTCTCAAAATTCGATTTTCAGATATAATATTGAAAATATAGTTTTTTACATGTTTATTTCATAGATTTTTACCTACCTTTATGCCTGAACGTCCTTGTTGTTTGAGTAATACGTTTTCGGGTTTCATATCGCAGTGTATTATCTCATTCCTGTATAATGCGTCTAAACATTGTAGCAACGAATGTGCAAATTTTCGCACAAGTTGTAGACTAAAACCTTTAAAGCCATTTTTCTTTATCAACTCATATAAATTGATGTTGAGCAGTTCGAAAGTAATACACATGTGGTTCCGAAATGAGAAATAATCAAACATATGAATAATATTCATTGTATTGTACTTGTCTTGTCTGCGCAAATGATGTAGAATTCGTATTTCTTCCTGAGCTTGTCGATGAAAGCGTTTTTCATTGCGCACCATTTTCAGCGCGACATGTTCATGCGTTTTGTGGTCATAGGCTTTAATTACCTGGCCAAAGCTGCCTTTACCTATCACTTTAAGCATTTCATAACGATAGGCTACGTGGTCGTGTGGTATGTGGATATATGCGCCCTGTTCATTATCATAGTCCGAATTATTTGGGCCGAAAATGCCAGAGCGTTTCTTAGCGTTAGCGCCTATAAAATATATATGTGGATACGCTAATATCTCAGCACGTTCATATGGCGTCAATTTATGCATATATAATACCATTACTTGTTGTGGCGATACCACCAATGATTTGGGTTTCTCTTGCAAAGCACACTTTTGCTGTCCCGACATAATTATCTGCTCATGCAACATTTTTTCGCCAGCCTCTGATATTTCTTCAATTTGACCATCGATTGCAGACATTTTCGGCAACATTTCATTAGATGTGACATTTTCTGGCGTTGATGTATTAATAGATGTGAAAGTAAAAGCTATGTTGAAATCTCGATTCACTAACGGCACGGTTGCAACTGGCGTAGTTGGATTATTACATATCGTATCCGTAGGTGTACTCACGGCGATTTGACTTTTTAATATGGCAATTGGTGTCGCTGGGGACGGAGATGGTAAACCAGCAGTTGTAGTAATCATTCTTCCCAATGGTAATGCTGAAAAATAGTTTTCGATTAATTTTATAAAATTTAAATTGAAATAATTAATCTATATAAATAAAAGAAAGCCGTGTTAGTACACTATTTCTAACTCAAGCACGACTCAACCGAATTGGTTTAAATTTGGTTTGGAGGTACATAGCTTAGGACCGGGGAAGGACATTCCATTCCCGTGACGAGAATGTGAATAAACTGTGAAATAGAAAAACGCACATTCCATATAAAAATCAAATTTATTATTCAAAGCATCAGAGTAGGCGTTTATTTCATAAAAATTAAAACAAAACGAAAAATGTTTATAATGAAAAGATGTTTTTTTTTTTGATTTGATAAAAATAAAAAAAACGCAACTGACAAATACATAATATTGTTTATGTTTGTATATCATGATTCAATTATACAAAGTATGGTAAGAAAACAGCATTCTCAGTATTTTTGTGTGCTAATGTTTTTCTAGAAATAGAATATTGAGAAAATTTTTCAAAAAGTTTCATATAGTAGCAGATATTTATCAATACCAATATTTTTAGTTTTTTATTCACATTTAGTTTTTATATACCGTGAACCGAAAAATAGTTAGCTATAATTAAATGGTTAGTTACAAATCGTGCATCCGTTTCTTTAATTATCTTATTCAATTGCATATATCGAGATGTTGATATCTTTACTTCATGTAATGGATTTAAAATGTATAAAAAAAAACAGTGAGTATGGCCTTTGACATTCTGGCATACAATAATGGGAAAGTTGATCTGACCTTTTATTAAAAGAACGTGTTTAAAAATACCAAAAATAAAATTGCTTTGGTAAATAATTGGCCTAAGTCATCCTAAGCGTTTGCTATTTAACCACTAAGTAAACCTCCTTTTAATAATTAGGTTCCAATCCTAGAAGGAAATCGGGAATATATTTTGAACTCTGGCTCTTTTTGTAACTCTCCCGGTAAAGATTATGTAGTCAATCAACATTTGATTTGGTTTGATTTAATAACCGGAGAGATATTACTCAATCTACCAAAGAATTGTATAAAAAAATTGTAAACATTGTAAACAGCGCATTATACTTAAGATACGTTCCATCGCTTTGGAAAGTATTTGAAGTTATTATGATACCTAAGCCGGGTAAACCACTACATGATTTCACATCTTACAGGCCAATATCGCTGCTGCCAGCTCAATCAAAGTCTTCGAGAATGTTCTCATAAAGAGGCTCAAATCAATAATAGATCGAAAACACCTTATACCAGTACATCAGTTCGGCTTTCGTGATCATCATTCAACAATTGACCAGGTACACCGAATCGTTAATTTCGTTGAAAATTCTATGGATAAAAAGAACGTTTGTTCTGCAGCCTTCTTAGACGTGTCTCAGGCTTTTTATACAGTTTGGCATTCGGGTCTACTGCAGAAACTGAAATGCATGTTACCCAAACAATATTAAAAGATAGATACTTTCGCATAAAACAAGAGGATGCATACTCAAACTTGCAACCGATAGAAGGGGGTGTTCCCCAGGGAAGCATGTTGGGGTCAATGCTTTACTTGCTTTTTACAAGTGATATCCCCAATGACTCAAGTTATGTGACAGCGACATTTGCGGATGACACAGCCCTATTAGCAACAGGAGAGTCAACCTCAATATCTACCATTCGAGTGCAAACAGCAATCAATGCAATTACTAAATGGGCTTCCATAGACGTAGACTTTACTTTAAATAAACCAGCATACCATCCCATTTATATAAATGGTACTCCTATACCACATCACAATAATGCTAAGTACATAGGAATTACTCTAGATGCTAAGTTTCGCTGGAAAAAGCATGTCAAGAAAAAAAGGTGCGAGCTTGATTTAAAATTTGCTAAGTTTTACCATCTGGTCGGTGGGAGATCCACGCTTTCAATCGCAAACAAGCTGTTTATATATAATCAAATACTAAAGCCAATTTGGGCCTATGGAGCTCAACTATGGGATTGCTCAAGTCAAAACTGTATTGCCTGCATTCCGCGCTTCCAAAATAAGGTACTAAGAAGTATAGTTAATACTCCTTGGTATGTTAGATCTGCTGACCTTCACCGTGATCTTGGTGTGAATTCAGTAGTAAACGAAATAACCAAATAATACTTTCCGAAAATAATATTAAATGCTTGATTCATGGAGAAAAATGTTAAATATTCTATTCTCTATGATTATTATGATTGTATTAAAATATATACATCACTAGGTTGGTGACACTGCACTTTCAAAATTTAAAAGATTTATGCCGGTATTCTGCGAGCAGTCTCAAGTCTCTAATAGAGACGAATCTGTGGTGTAATCTCTATAGTGACTTTTTGGTATTCTGGCGAGTTTGTCTCATCTCTATTTGAGCAATAACAGTCTCTAATTTGTGATGTGCTTTAAACCAGGTCACACAAAAACAAGAGCAAAATAATGAATGATGCAATTGGCCTAATATATATTATAATGAAAAAAAAACGAGAAGAAGAGAGATAATGTATTAATATTTGCAACTTTGCAATAATGGATAACAAAGTGCTTATGTTTTGGCTACACTCGTAGGCGCAATCTGGCTATTTTGCGCAAGAAGGAAGATCACTTTTTAGATGAAGAAAATACGTTTAGGAAATTATTTCGATACCCAAAACACAAATATGTTTGTATATATATATATATCCAAAATACAAAATATATAATAATCATAAAATAATGAATTTGTATTTTTTACAATTATTTACCTTCGATTGCCGTTATGCTCAAATGTAAGGATGAGTACATCTGTTAATCGATTGTTAGGTAAATTTTTTCATATTTACTTGATTCAGATAAAACACATATATTACGCATTTATTATAAATTATTTTAGTATTATTTTCAATAATAGTACATATTATCCAATTATTTACAAGACATTTTACTGCTGAAATTTGGTTAAAAAAAACTACTTGCGCGCAATCAATTCACAAATTATCATTGTGAACATGCACTCATCTCTAATCAACTAAAATAAACAGCTGATAGCTTGCTTTTCATTTCACCACACTATTTGGTTAACTTTTTTGAGACTGTATCAGCCAGAATACCAAAATGATACCTCCTGACTAAGAGGGTCGCCAATTCGCAATTGTGACAAGCAGAATACCGGCATTAATATTACTATGAAATAATTTGAATAATGGTCACTAAATAACCTTGAAAGAGTATGTCTGGTTCAAGATAATTCTTGGCAAACTTTTCAAAGCTTGGCAATGTTTTCCATAGATAGTCAGCAATCTATTAGACATTGTTTGGAAATTGATATAATTGAAAGCGATTTCCTTCAGAGAAATTCATTTGCATATTTTTATGGTTATATGTATAATGAATATTTTAAAATGCACAATTGTTTGCTGTCTTTAACACTACTAGACTTACCTCATCTATGAAAAATAAAAATGCAAACCATTATTAGAAGACAATCGGACATACTTTCATGCTACTTATTAATTTTGATTGGAAAATAGTTGTATATTTTATACTAAAAAAAATAATGAATGGATTAAACTACATAATTTAGAATGAGATCATTGGTGCACTAAATTCATTCAAATCTATTAACTGTGTAATAAATGAAAATTAATTCACTAACAATCCAATTGTATTTTTAAACTCCTTGGATGTTCCTGGCTTTTCCACCGCACAATTTACGACTAAAGATGGAGCCAATCTGCTTTTAAACTTAAACCAACTAAAACTGTCCATTTGAACGCGTTTTGTGGTAAAAAAAATGGACGAACAATGTGATATACGCAATGATACTCAAAAGAAAGTTCGAATGTGAAGAACTTTTTCCGAGGATCCGAACCGATATGAAGTCTTGATATAGACCGTTAATAAATGACAAGGCTGATCCTTGAAAGTTTGTGGTCTAAATCAGGAAAATTCATGTATTTCTCATGGTCAATTAAAAACAATGTGCTAGTACCCCAAGCGAAGGAAGTAATTTATCTTGGGATTCACCTGGATCCAAGGCTCACGTGGCGGAAACATATAGCGAGTAAAATTCATGCAAATTAAGGGCAGCAAATTTAAATTGGATTTTAAACAAAAATTCTAAACTTAGCCTAGACAACAAAGTCCTGTTATACTATCTAATCATAAAACCGGTTTGGTATTCAACTGTGGAGTACGACCTGCGGAACCAACATTGAGAGATTCCAATCTTAAATGTTTAGAACAATCTCGGTTTCACCATGGTACGTGCGTAACGAAAATAACCATAAAGATCTTCATATTAATACGGTAAAGAAGGAGATAGAGGACAGCACAAAGAAATGAGGGCTTCCAATACTGTACAGTGAACGAATCAGATGGAATTCAAAATTGTTTTATCTGAGAAGTAGGCGAGATTGTGTAGCGATTTCACACATTTCCCACGCATTTCGTTGAAATTGGGTGAGTAATTCCTGAGATATGGGACAATTTATACCAATCTGAGTGCAGCACTTCTGAACCAACTTTTCTGTAAAACTTTAAATATTGATTGCGAAATTTTCGTCCTTTTTTCCAATCACTACCTTCTAGTTGCAAAAATCAGATTGAAGATAGCAGACGTGCAACAACTGATTGAGAACTGTCAAATCGCCAGCTTCATAAAAATTATTTGGGGAATGTTTTATGCGGCTACAACTGGCTGGCTAAACATCCGGTCAAATCTATGCCGTTAATATCAGTCATTATGGGAAATACTTTATGAAAGTAATTGAATATGTAATTTTGAGCATACTAATACGATTTACTCCAGCTCCAAAATACGTATTATACGATATCCATTATTTTAAACGACTTTATGCCAAATATTACGGTTAATGAGACATGGTTTCAAGCATACGAAAACTTTTGATCAGCCTCCATATACCTAACATAATAATTTTCAATGCCAAACCAAAATTCCCATTATTTTTTGCACACTTACATATTTCTTACATAAATTATGAAATTTGATTTTTTTTTTGAAATTTATAAAATTAAATATATGCAAAAAAATAATGCGACAACTCACCCGTAAGCGATTTAGAGGAACGCCAACTTTTATCAACTGTATCAAGCTTTCCTTTTGCTGGATTATCGATGCTATGTTGATCAAAAGTATGACTGACAGCGTTTTCATCTTGTGGTTGTTGCAATGACATTTGCAATTGTGCGGGTGAACTATTTACACTATCATTCGAATCTTCGAGAGACTTTTGCTTTTGTCGTATAATATTTTGTTCATATCGTGTATCACTGTAGTTGCTGCAGTTATGAATAAATTGTTTTTGTGACTGAATCTGCGTGCAAAAACCAATTTTCGAAATGACGTTTTCGTTGTGGTTCTTTATCACGGTTACAGTACTATCTGAATAAGAGAGTTTTTTTCTTAAATGCGATATGTCCGTTGTCGCATCATTATTATGATTGACAACTTTCTTTGTCGAATTGCCCGTAACATTATTTGCAATGGTTGTATTAGCAATTGCACTACCAACAGTATTTGTGATGATCTTAGCTACCGCAGTCACATCGTTGAATGTGTGAGAGAGATTACTTTCGGTGTGAGAGTTCGTGCTTCGCTTCTCTTGTGTGCCAACCATTTTATTGCAGTGGACGTAGTTGATGATTTCGAAGCTTGTATTGAAGGATGTGTTGTCTTATATAATTATTTTAAAACGTTTTGTTATGCTCCTTATATATACGTATACGATGCGTCTGTTGATGAGCTTTTAAGGAATATGCTTTATATAACAAACGAGATGACAGCAGCTACGAATATATTTTTTGAAACACATTTGTAAATGTTGCTGTATTTTTGCCATTTATCATCTCATATATGCGGATTTAGAAGCTAGTTTTCGGTTAGTACTCTGTCGATTTGAGACAAATATTTTTAAATTAGACAACATGTCAGTTTTAATTTAAAGTTATAAACAACTATATAATATCTAACCAACTAATGAATACTGAAATGCTTTCATTGAAAGTATAAACGTATAAAGAACGTTACAAATATGTTTAAGTCCAAAAAAAGTTGTGGCTTTCAGTAAAAACTATATAATGATTATGTATACCATTGTTTTGATTTCCTTATTTTCACTGCAAGTGCTATCATATCATCCGATCTTTTCAACTTCATGAAGCCTGTTTGTAGTTTACTCATTTCAGTGTAGGTAAATCGAATAGAATTTTAATGTAATGATTTACATGCTAACTGATAACTGGCAGGATTTCCTGAAATAATATAAAAAGATAAAGCAAATTGAATTACTGTTTGCTAATTTTTGTATAATAAGCTTGTGGACAAACACATCAACCAGACTAACGAAATGATCACTATTTCGAAATTCGTTCGATTTTATCCAAGATATTTCAGATGTTCGATCGTGGAAAGTTTTATACCGTTTTCGTTTTTTGTTTGGTGCTTGATTTATATATTGAAAAGGGAAACATTCATATATTTTGTTATATTGAAAGTAGGTAACGGGGCAATTCAACAGGCAAAAGTTTATATTTCGCAATGTATGTTATATTATAGATTGCCTGTGGAGACCGCATATTGCTCAATGGCAGGGATTATATCAAGACATATATTTCTGCTATAATCTGTCACCTCGGCACTTTGACAGATATGGTTTATTTTCGGAAAACAGGTTGGGGTTGTGACATCATTGGAATGCGCTCATGCGTTGCCGACATTTTATTTTTTTTTGCATCTTAATAAATTGTAAATGATCGGGAATTAGTACAATTCAATTTATATTACTGCCTCAATATACAAACGTTTCGTTTTTTCTATATAAGCTATCAAATGCCCATATATAAATTTTAACATCGGTCATAGCAATCGATTTGACAGTTGGATATCGCACGATTTCATTTTGATACCGTAATTGCAAATCGCACAAGTTGATTTGAGGTGTGATGAAATTCGCATTTTGCCGGTTGTATTGTATTGTAAAAGATCGCTCTTTTGATAATAGAGTCAATGTAAGTACAATTACATGCATATAAGCTGTTAACTTGCAGCATCTGTTTATTATATTTACATATTATTTTCGTTCTGCAGGATAAATAAAGAAACATTTGAAAATATTATGAACCATATAAGGCTCCTAAAGAAGCCAACGACCATAGCTGTTGAGCTGAAATTAGCAACACTTTGATTTTTTTCGGAAAGGAGATTTCAGAGATTCAGCGTTTGATAAAACATGTGTGCTGTGCTTTGCACAAGATAGGTCGCCTTCATATTTTAGATTTTGCATTGGAAGAATTGATGAAAAAAATATTCAAGATGAACCTGCCGTTCATCAGCCGTTTTAGTACTGATCCGGCAAATAAATAGGAACAAATTGAGAATTATTATATATTAAACGTTTAGTATGTTTTATCTATACTAATCTACTAATCTCGAACAATGTCAGCCTCGAAATCCAGCGCAGAATAACTCTTGCCAACAGGTGCTACTTTGGACTGAGTAGGCAATTGAACAGTAAAGTCCTCTCTCGACGACGAAAACACTCCAGCCCTGAAAGTGTTCGATGCAGTACCCGCCGGAGGAAGCCGAGGAAGGGGAAGGCCTCCACTCCGTTGGAGGGACCAGGTGGAGAGCGACCTGGTTACACTTGGGATCTCCAACTGGCGCCGAACTGCAAAGGAGAGAGACAGGTGGCGCACTATCGTCGATTCGGCTATAACCGGCTAAACGGTTGCAACGCCAATCACATACATACAATCTATACTAATATTATAAAGGGGAAAGGTTTGTTTGTCTCGAATAGGCTCCGAAACTACTGAACCGATTTGAAAAATTCTTTCACCATTGGAAAGCTATACTATCCCTGATTGACATAGGCTAAATTTAGTTTAAAAAAAAAATAGGGTTGCGAAAACGATTGAAGATATAACAAAGAGATGTACTACAATTTTGTAGAACTTATCATTATCTACAAAAAATGTCATCATATCTCTAACTATTATAGTTTTGTCACAATAAGCGATTTTATATAAAAATAATAATTAAAATACCACTACTTGAAAAAGCTCTTTATTTGTACCTTAGTATTAATCGCTATTGTCGCTTGATAATAATATAATATAAAAATGAATTGCTGTTCGTTTGTCCCGCAAAAAAAACGGGAACGGCCAAACCGATCTGGCTAATTTTAGTCTTAAAATATTCGTGAAAGCCCAGAAAAAGATTAGAAAGTAAGTAAATATGGAAAAATTGCGAGGACGATAATACGAGGGCTGCTATATATATTTCTGGCCTAGGCAACACTAAGTGTTGCCAGGTGCAATCTGACATTTCCATTTGAAAGTTTGACATTTTTTAGCATAACATCACTCAGAACGTTTTGTCATTTAATCGTAAATTGTTTTATTTACAGGGAATTAAAAAAATCATCTCGGCCAAAAAATGGAATTAACTCGTGAACATTTTCGTGCGATCATTTTTCACAACTTTCGACGTGGATTATCGCGACAAGAGTGCATCGATGAACTAAAATCTTTGTATGGCCATGAAGCACCATCGTATGCCGCTGTGAAAAACTGGTGCAACGAATTCAATCGTGGACGACGCTGGCTCAAAGAAGAATTCCGTGAAGATCGTCGAAAAACAGCCGTGGTGCCAGAAAACATCGATGCCGTACGTGAACTGATAATGCAAGACCGTCATGTAAGCCTTTCTCCCACCAGCATGCATTCGATATTGAATAAACACCTGGCCGTAAAAAAGGTTTGTTCTCGTTGGATCCCGCACAATTTAACAATCGCTCAAAAAAAGGCTCAAAAAAGTGCTTCGAAAATTGGTTTGAGCGCATGCAAAAGTGTATAAATCTTGATGGAGAATATTTTGAAAAACAATAAAACCATTTTCGTTGATAAATATTCCTATTTTCATTATTAGGCCAGAAATATATATAGCAGCCCTCGTAATAAGAGAATTTTATTCGAGTTGACAAGAAAAATATAAAAAAAATAATATTTTGAAGGTTGTCATTGTTGCTTTGTTAAAATATTTTTGTCATTGTTCAATTGTATAAGGTTGTGTGGATAGCAAAAAACAATTTGTAACAAATAAGGAAAACTTCGGGTGCAACCGAACATTTTATACTATCGCAATTTATTGAAGTAATTTTATTAAGATAACACAATATATTTGACCTATATATTCGACATAAAGTCCTATAGAAAATCATCACATATTGTATATGAGGGCTGATATAATTTCTGAACCAATTTCACTAATTTTCACCACGAAGGTTAATGGGAATAGGGGCAACTTAGCACCTGTTAGAAGGTAAACAAACGGCACATTCGGCTTTGAAATTACACCTAAATTGCAAATGAACGAAACACCAGTCGGCAAAATCGCCAAAAATAGCGCTATAACGAAGATTTTCCAAATATTCAAGAAGTCGCTGGAGGTACTGCACAGGACTTTAAAAGATCTTGATTGTCGATGAACGTTTTTGGTGGAGCCAGGATTCTGTTAGCAGGTGATTTACGCCAGACTCTTCCAATTATTCCTGGATCAACTGTTACTGACGGGCTAAATTGCATGCCTAAAATCAATTAATTTGTGGCGACACATAAAGAATCGCCAATTAAAAACTAACATATGAGTGTTTTTGCAACAATATCAAATTGCGATTGTAGAAGCAGTTGGCAGTTGACACCTCGATGGATTAATAGCATTTCCAACATATTTCTGTCACTTCATTGTCTCGAAAGAGAAGTTTTCCTGACATGAAACCTCAATATGATAACCATAAATGACTGATTGAATGACCTATATTGGTGGTAAAAAAAAGATATCGATGATCTTAATGCGAAAATTTAGAATTTCGGTCCAAGAGAGTTGACACAGCTACAAACCAGGATGACGTAGTCAATTATCCCAAACTATTTAAAATTGCCTGTACTATCACCACTCACTTTGCAATTAAAAGTAGTGTGAGTTGTAACGTAACATAAATCAACCTCCAGTAATCAATATCGTCGCCGAAGCCAAGATTGGACCAACTTAATTTAATGTATACCTTAGCCACAAAAACGTGTGGTCTGCTAGTTTATTAAATATAGCAAATAAACAACAAAAACTAAACTAACAATGCCTTACTAACCACATACTCAACATTTGAATTAAACATGGGGTTCCACAGGACGGTGTCCCCTCCCCGCCACTGTTTAATTTCCACATCTCTAAACTCCCTCAATCACCAGAGCGAATTTCAGTTACCTCCTACGCAGATGATTGTACGATAATGACGTCGGGCACTGGCATCGATGACATGTGTTTGAAAGTGAACAACTACCTCCTCGAATTTTCTCGCTTCTTCTCTGCGAGGAGCCTGGCACTGGCACCCGGCAGAATACAGACTAAATTTTAATATTCACCTCGATGGCACACCTAAACCGACTGTGAATAATCCCAAGAAACGTTGCTGGTCACTTACAAGGCTATCGGCCGGCCGGTCGTAAATTACCCAGCATCGGTATGATCGCCTGGATGCAGCGGCACGCAGCAGCGGAAGATACAGACGTGTCAAAACACCGCACTCCGGACAGCTACAGAATGCCTCTTGAGGTCACCAGAAACACATTTGCACAATGAAGCCACTACGCTGCCTTTTAAGCAGCATAATGAACTGCTCACCAAGCAGTTTCTACTAGAGTGCTTTCGTAGGAATCACACATGTAGTCACTTGCTGGAAGCAGAACCGCCGCCAAGGTGCATCAAGAGGTCCCTCCTACAATATGTGCATGATACTAACCACCTCTTTGCATGCCCAACGAACCCTACTCATCTAAAACCCCTTTCCCTTTGGTCCAACCCTGTCGAAACAGCACGTTTCCTGGGCCTCCCGTTATAGGATTTCGACGACAACTATATTTATGCTCTTCTTTTCAGGCAGGGATAGATAGCCGCTACAACAACAACAACAACGTTTCCGATGACAATTTCATGCGAAAACGAATTGCAGCACATGCATGTGATGAAATCGATCAGACTTCCCCATGCAAACTAGATTTTGTTCTTATATATCCCATATTCCGTTTTCTTTCTTTGATTGAGTTTATTCATTATATATAGTACTAGCAGACCGCTATGGCTTCACACGGGTTCAAAAGTTATAAGTTTTAACACACTTATACACACTCTCCCATACATAAGTCTATACTTTCCCGTTTCTTGCGTGGGTCCATTTTAAAAAAGTAAAATGAGGAAAATTCGAATTTTCGAATTTCTTGATTACGACCTCTAGTCTTTGGTGTCAGTTTTCTTTCTCTGTGAATATGAAGTTGGGAATGCTCAAAGTTCCTTGCATATCTATATATATAAAAGAAAGTGACGTTAGTTACTACGCTTATAACTGGAGAACGCCTGAACCGATTTCGGTGATTACCACCAATTCGGACAGGTCTCCCCCCAAACAAGAAGAATACTTAAGAAAATTCTGGAAAATTTTCCGAAAAAAAAAATTAAGAAGAAAATAAATTTTCAAATACGATTTTAAAAAGGAAATAAAAACGAACAGATGATGGCGCTGTGTGCATCAACTTGAGAATTTTATTCGAGTTGACAAGAAAAAAATATAAGAGAAAACAAAAAAATAATATTTTGAAGGTTGTCATTGTTGCTTTGTTAAAATATTTTTGTTATTGTTCAATTGTATAAGGTTGTGTCGATAGCCCAAAACAATTTGTAACAAATAAGGAAAGGCTAAGTTCGGGTCCAACCGAACATTTTATACTCTCGCAATTTATTGATGTAATTTTATTAAGATAACACACAATTTGACCTATATATTCGAAATAAAGTCCAATAGAAAATCATCACATATAGTATACTAGCTGACTCCGCAGTCGTTGCACTGCGTGAAATTATTTGTTTTGAAAACAAAGTTGAGTTTGTATAGTGTTGGAAAACATATATTTGCGATTTTTCTAAATTTTTTTTCAATGTAACTCAGCTTAATAAACAAAATTTTTTGTTTTCTGTACCGGTGCGTAAATGTACAGAGAAGATGATTTTTCAACTCGTGAATGAAATTTATGCCACACACCTCCAGCGACTGCCTTTGAGACCTGTTTATTGTCATCCCAAATGCAAGTCTCATTGGAAACTGAATACGTTTGAACTGAAATGGCAAATCGTTGGGACTCAAAGAAATTTCTGGAATCAAGCATTCTGCCCCCTTGTAAGTCCCTTTAAAAAAATTTTGCAATTCTTACAGTATTCGATAGCTGCTTGAAGATTGCGAAGCAAAATAAATGACAAGGCATTATAATGACAAAGAATTTAGAAATTTCACTGGATAATTCACAGCTTCGTCTTCATTTTCAACATGATCGATCGATGTGTATGAACACCGGAAGTTGACTTTAAGTCGTATAGATTAAATCATCGGCATAGGTATTTTTGCCAGATAAAAATCTGCGTGCACTCAACCAATCGTAGTTACGATAAATTTGGCTAATGTTCGAATTGATATCAAACCATTCGAAGTATTAACCAGAATTTGCCCAGTTCTTTGCAAATCTTTTGCGGTGCTTTCCTGTTGCAGGAACACACGCATATTCATGGTCAATCATATGGTTTTCGCGTGCCGCCACAAGTACGATGACTTCGATTGATTTCGAAATAACAGAATGTGTTTGTCAATAACAGTATCATTACGCCACCAAAGCGACGATTATTATTCCACAGATCTTTCATTGTTCTGTCAAGTGTTTCTAGAAAATTGCACTCATCTCATAGATGTTTCATAGATTTGCATGTTTAACTGAAGCTACAATGTCGAATGTGCCGTTTCTCCAACTTCAAGTAGCGTTGCTGCAATTCCAGTAGATGCGAGAGCCAACGTAATGCCATTTTGAGATCGTATGGCCATATCAGATATCAGAATCAATCAGGATTCCCAGTTACACCGTGAGTACCAAGAAATAAAAGTCCACCATTTCCATCATGGACTGCCTTAATCAATTCATCATAGGTCGTCTTTTGCTGCTCATTAAATAATGGAACATTTCTTTATACTTGTTGTTCCAAAGTTATTCTGTCGTATGCACGATTCAGGACATCTCTAATTCGACGATTTGGTGATGGCATATGAATTTCAATGCTTCATTGTAGATGTCACCGCGCAATTCTGAATTCTCTGTTGCCACTTGCCAATTTCCGACTTTTCCGAATTGTTTTCTTTTATAGATAGATTGAAAAAAATGTATAGAAAAAAGTAACTTTTTGGAATTTTACAATTTTCCGACTAAACCTTCCAAGATCCACAACGAACAACCTCTGAACATTTCATCAAGAATGGTCCAACCTTTCTCGATCCTTAGCGTATCTAATCTTGAACCGCTTTCGCAGCGCAAGGAACGGAAGCCCTCAGAGATAAATAATTTCCCCCGTTTTTTACACAATTACCACTGTTTCTTCGCTCTTGATACTATATAGCCTATAGCCTTCCTCGATAAATGAACTGTCCAACACAAAAAGAATTATTCATTTCGAACCAGTAGTTTCGGAGATTAGCGCGTTCAAACAAACAAACAAACAAACTCTTCAGCTTTATAATATTTGTATAGATGAGGGCTGATGTAATTCCAGAACCAATTTCACTCATTTTCACCACCAAGGTTAAGGGGAATAGGGGCAACTTAGCACCTGTTAGAAGGTAAACAAACGGCACATTCGGCTTTGAAATTACTCCTAAATTGCAAATGAACGAAATACCAATCGGCAAAATCGTCAAAAATAGCGCTATAACGAAGATTTTCCATATATTCAAGAATTCGCTGGAGGTACTGCACAGGACTTTAAAAGGTCTTGATTGTCGATGAACGTTTTTGGTGGAGCCAGGATTCTGTTATCAGCCGACAAACTTTACGACAAACTCTTCCAATTATTCCTGGATCAACTGTTACTGGCGGGCTAATCGCATGCCTAAAATCATTTAATTTGTGGCGACACATAAAGAATCGCCAATTAACAACTAACATATGAGTGTTTTTGCAACAATATCAAATTGCGATTGTAGAAGCAGTTGGCAGTTGACACCTCGATGGATTAATAGCATTTCCAAAAGATTTCTGTCACTTCATCGACTCGAAAGAGCAGTTTTCCTGACATGAAACCACAATATGATAACCATAAATTACTGATTGAATGACCTATATTGGTGGTAAAAAAAAGATATCGATGATCTTAATGCGAAAATTTAGAATTTCGGTCCAAGAGAGTTGACACAGCTACAAACCAGGATGACGTATTCAATTATCCCACAGACTATTTTAAATTGCTGGACTATCACCACTCACTTTGCAATTAAAAGTAGTGTGAGTTGCTGCGTAACATAAATCAACCTCGAGTAATCAATATCGTCGCCGAAGCCAAGATTGGACCGACATAATTTAATGTATACCTTAGCCACAAAAACGTGTGGCCGGGTCTGCTAGTTTCTAATATTTTGTTCTTCAAGACGCTGCACACGCTGCGTACTCGACTCTCAAGCGCGTACTTGGGAGGTTTTGAAATTTTGTTCAGCAAGCAGCTGCGAGCGCTCGTTACTTAACGCTTTGACACACGATTGCGGTTCGAAGAGAATGACTTGCAAGACGATTTTCAGTTTCAGATTAAGATTCGGAGTCTTTTTGATACCCTCACCTGGGAACTATTTCCAGAAAGTTGAGATTCTATCAATAAATATGGCCTATGTTAATCGGGCTGAATGTAACATTCCAAGATTTTTGAAATCGGCACAGTAGTTTTTGAGTATGTTCATTACAAACATACATACAAATCTTTCCTCTTTATAATAGTAATATTGATATGGACAATGGTGTAATTCCTGGATCGTTTTCAGTTACCAAGTTACATCATATCCAAGGTTATATGTTCACTTAATTTGCTTATTTATCTCGCTGTGTTCCTAGAATAAGTGATATCAATTTGGAGATTCGACGTAAGTTAACGTAAGCGGACAAAATGGGTAGAGCACATGAAGACTTGCTATCTCTCCACTGGTGTAGGTAAGCTCTGGACTTCCGACATACCTAACATATGTCCAGCATGACACCAACCACAGCTTTGGAAGCTCAATTAATACCACCCATCCCACCCCTTTCCTGTGGTCCGACCCCGTCGAAAAAACTCATTTCTTTGCGGGTTCAATCCAAAGTGCGAAAATGGACCAACAACAACACCTCTTGAAACTCATTCTTTGATATACTGAAGACTACAGGTAGCCCAGGTTCACCATGCAATAGCAGCATAAGAGATAAAGAGTCGGCTTTAGTATACTATCCCAGGCTTTCGGTAATAAAATGGATATTATTGGAAAGAGGAGGTTCTCCAGATTAAGAATATATATATACATAGCTGCAGCTGACTTATAGTTTTCGAGATATTCGCACTTAAAAATGAATTAATAATTTTTGGAACAGAGACACACTATTAGAAGAAAACCATTTCCTCTGAATTAAATTGAGATATTTCAGAGATTTACCCATATTTTCGGTTAAAATTTATCCTTAGGCGCTGAGTTCAACATGTTCGATATCTGGGGCCTTGAAAAGTTATGGTCCGTTTTCGACAATTTTTTCACAAGTGAAGCCAGAGATTATATGCACTAATTGTGTAAAGTTTTATTCCGTTATCTTCATTGGTTCCTTATGTTTACATTATAAAGAGAAGGAATAAGATGGATTTCAAAATTGAGTTATAAGGAAAGTAGTAGTGGTTGCGATCCGATTTCGCCCATTTTTTGTCCGTATTATCAGGTCGTCAAGAAAATATTATATACCCAATTTCATTCGAATCGGTCGAGTAGTTCCTCAGATATGGTTTTTGACCCAGAAGTGGGCGATGCCACGCCCATTTTCGATTTTGTAAAAAATCTGAGTACAGCTCCCTTCTGCTATTTCTTCTGCAAAATTAAGTGTTTCTAACGTTTTTCGTTAGTTAGTTAACCCACTTTTAGAAATTTTCAACCTTGTGTGGTGGGGTATATAAGAGAACCGACTGCAGAAAGTTTGGTTTATTTTTTTGAAGCGCGGCCAAAGGCCGCCTATGCGGAAAGTAGTTCTACAAGAAAAAACTTTTCATTTCCCCCTCTTTGATAACTCCCGGTGTTGGCTCGACCAGGGTTATTTTTTTGAAGCGCGGCCGAAGGCCGCCAATGCGGAAAGTATTTCAAACGAAAGACCTTTACATTTCCCTTACTTATAGTACATAGAGTGAATATCATAAACTTTCCTTATATTATCTTTATATAATCTTTTTATAGGGCATTTGTTTTCTGCATTTGGGGTATTTATTTATTTTGGTTCTTCTCATAATGTTTGCAAAATATCTGAGATGGCAACACTTATTACTTGTCAAGCTGCAACCCTTTTTGTTATTGTTGAAATTAAGAGATTTGAGTAAAATGTTAAATACTTATTTACAACTATTTTCGTGATAAATTTTATAACATAAATATGCAGAAACAATGTGGTGAAGTGTAAGTGTAAAATAACTGCATAATATTAATAAAATATTCACTATATATTGTGAAAATTCAAGATAAAATAGCACTTTTTTCAATTTTAAGTGCGAATATCTCGAAAACTATAAGTCAGCTACAGCTATATGTATATATATTCTTAATCTGGAGAACCTCCTCTTTCCAAAGATACCCATTTTATTACCGAAAGCCAGGGATAGTATACGAAAGTTTCCCCGGTCAGGGGCCACCTTACCATGGTTGAGCCTACACGTGGGTAGACCAGACCTTAGCTCTGCATTGGTGGCTTCTTAGTTAAAACAGCCTATATGCAAAAGAAATAGTCCTTGTTCAATATGTAGTTAAAATATGAAAAAAAATTTGAAAGTAATTATTTACTATAAACACAGACATACCGGCAGATTCCAACACCATTCAATTCGTCATAATGAACATTTGAATATAAATAACTCTATATTTATCTAGCACAAAACTATTTCAAGCCGTCAGGTGGCAGGAGTATACCAACTTAACATTTTACACTTCCACCACACTCGAGTATTGATTTTGATACAACAAAATGTATTTTATGATTTATAAAACAAATACTTCTCAAATTAATTAGGCATAATCAAAATTTTTCTTCACAACACAAACATTTGGTTTCATATTACTACCCCAACCATTTTGTTGGCAACCAATACAAATTTTAAACCAATTTTAAAATACTTTATATTTGATGAAAGAGGTCATCCCGTTTTATATGTTTTGGGAGTTTACACGGATTCGTAACATATGCACACTTGGGAGTATTTCATTTGAATTCAATTTGGCACAGTAACTTGCACTTTATATTTTCCCACTTACACTTTGTATACAGTTTTACACTAATACTTCAAAGCAATTACAAAAATCTTTAAAACAGGGATATCTCATATGTTAATACGTAAAATCCATTATTATATCGGAGCTTAAACTTACACAATTTATGTGAATGAGGTTTTACAAGTAGTTGCCATTCATAAAAAATCCATTCGAGTTTTTATATACGTTTATTTCATTTTTTTACTATGTACCAATTGGGGAACACCCGCCGCGAGAACCATACGTAAGAAGTTCTATATCGATTTATGTTACATACACCGTATATCGGTTCGTGCTGCATATATCCATCTCAATTACTCAGCGCCTACACGAGAGAAGTTTTGGACTTATTGTATTACTATCCAAATTACTGTGTTCACACAGTGTACACGAGTTCGATAATTTTGAGCCAATTCTTTCATATATATTTCTTAAATCTCAATAAAATTTTAATACAGTAAATTTTGGTATAATTTGTTACAAATAAATATGTAGAAACAAATTGGTGAAGTGTCAATATATTTAAAGTGATATTTATTTGAGCGTGCGTTTACGACTTTTATGTTGCAACGTGTGCACTTTTTAGTTTCTATGCTAATTCTTTCAATATATTGGAGTGTCCTTAGACCCGAGTTTATATAATTTTGTGGTGTAAATAACATTAGCTGCCATTCATTGGTCAGTTCTCTGCTCGCTATCTTTGGGCGCTTCTCGCCTGTCAAAAATTTTACATATGAAAGCAACAAGAAGGTTATCTAGTTGAACTCGTGCAGGAGAGTTTGCAAATACCTTATTAAAAATTCTTTCGCCGCTTGCTGTGTGCTACCAAGTTTTGTTTTACACATTTTGGAACCATTTTACTATTGTGAACTGCTCAAAGGACAAATTACTGTCAAAATAATAAAAATTGTCTTACACAAATTTGAAATTGAAAATGGCAGGCGAAGATAAATTGTAAGTATTTTTGTATTGAATAAAAAACTTTAATAAAAACAAGTAAGGAAGGGCTAAGTTCGGGTGTAACCGAACATTTTATACTCTCGCAATTTATTGATGTAATTTTATAAAGACAACACAATTCGACCCATATATTCGGCATAAAGTTCAATAGAATAACGAAAATCATCATAAATAGTATATGGGGACTGAGGTAATTCCTAAACCGATTTCACTCGTTTTCACCACCAAGATACAACGTATCGAAGACTATACGCTCACTTAATTTAATATTACTTATAATTAGGTATATGGGATCTGGGGGAAGTTATGACCCAATTTTTACCATTTCAGGTACAGAGAGAAACTGTTATAAGAAAAAAATTCAGAGGGAATGAATTACATTAAAATATCTGAGGGATTTACCTATATTTTCGGTGAAAAATTAACCTTAGGCACTGAGTTCTTCATGTTTGATATCAGGGGCCTTGAAAAGTCATGGTTCGATTTTGACAATTTTTCCACAAGTGATGTCACAGCTCAAATACAGTATTTGTGTAAAGTTTTATTCCGCTAGCTTCATTGGTTCCTTATGAATACATTATAAAGTGAACGAATCAGATGGAATTCAAAATTGGGTTATATGGGAAGTAGACGTTGTTGTGAACCGATTTCGCCCATATTCCACCCGTGTCATCAGGGTGTCAAGAAAGTGTTATGTACCGAATTTCATTGAAATCGGTCGAATAGTTCTTGAGATATGGTTTTTGACCCATAAGTGGGCGACGCCACCCCCATTTTCCATTTTGTAAAAAAATCTCAGTGCAGCTTTCTTCTGCCTTTTCTTATGTAAAATTTGGTGTTTCTGACGTTTTTTGTTAGGGAGTTAACCCACTTTTAGTAATTTTCAACCTAACCTTTGTATGGGAGGTGGGCGTGGTTATTATCCGATTTCTTTCATTTTTGGACTGTATAAGGAAATGGCTAAAAGAAACGACTGCAGAAAGTTTGGCTTATATAGCTTTATTGGTTTGCGAGTTATATACAAAAAACCTATTTGGGGGCGGGGTCACGCCCACTTTTCCAAAAAAATTACATCCAAATGTGCCCCTCCCTAATGGGATCCTATGTTCCAAATTTCATTTTCATAACTTTATTTATGGCTTAGTTATGACACTGTATAGGTTTTCGGTTTCCTCCATTTTGTGGGCGTGGCAGTGGACCGATTTTGCCCATTTTTGAAAGCAACCTCCTCAGGGTGCCAAGGAACATGTGTTCCAAGTTTCATTAAGATATCTTAATTTTTACTCAAGTTATCGCTTGCACGGACAGACGGACAGACGGACGGACAGACATCCGGATTTCAAATCTACTCGTCATCCTGATCATTTATGTATATATAACCCCATATCTAACTCTTATATTTCTTGGTGACACAAACAACCGTTATGTGAACAAAACTATGATACTCTGTGCAACAGGTTGCGAGAGTATAATAAATTTTGTTGCAGAAAACGTGTTGACGGTGGTAGAAGAGTTCAGTGCGACCAAGTATAGACAATTCGATTTCAATGCTGCCAGTTCGTATTAAAATTTGGAAAGTTTGTTCGATTGGCTTGTCTATAGCAGTTAGTCAATCGATGACAACTAATATCAGTAATTGATTAATAACTTCTCTACTTGCTATCCTTGGGCGCTGCTCGCTTGCTTTTACATATGAAAGCAACAACAAATGTATCCAGTTGAATTCGTACAAGAGCGTATGCGGAAAAGATTTGACCGCGCCTTGCGTTAGTGCTAGTAAATATTGTCTTACACATTTTGACCATTCACAATGTAAGAACGACTCAAAGAACAAACTTTTGACAAAAAGGACAATACAAATATATTTTTTTAATGTTTTGAACTTGAAATAAATAACACTTGATTAAATAAGACGTAAACATGTACGCAGTTGTAAAATAAGTGTTTTTTTAGTTTTTGCACATATGATGAATGCACACAGTCACAGTCGTATTAGAATAGCTCGGCCGCCAATCCATCGGCCACCGCCGCTTTGTTGTTCTTCAAGCGGGTAATTGATATTGGAATTTCTTCATGATCGGTCAAAAGGAACATCTGTTCTATGTTTGCAAATGCTCTCGTTTCCCTCTTCATCTTTCAGTATCTATCCTATCCCACACGTGCTGTGGTCAATCGCAACGTTGCGAGGTAGGCGGTCTGCTTTCTCTCCACTGCGAAACGACATGCCGTGGCACAGTTCCCACAGAGACGGATGAGCATATTCGCTGCCTTCAGATATTGATTTGAGTCAATATTTGGACATTGGAGATATCACAACATTTGATTTAGTTGCGCAATTTGGGATCAAGGGACAGCCATGGTGAATTATTTTTTTTGATATGGTACTACAGACATCTATTTTTCGGGCCCCGGCGAATTCGATCAGCCTCAGAGCGTGTGGCGATGTTTCGTCATCGAGGCTTTATTTTTCCTGACTTTTGTGCCGATGACACCTTTAAAATCACCAAGCACGCCTTTACATCGTCGAGGGGCAGCTCTTATAGGTGCGGCTTAGACGATAATAGAAAGTATCTTTGGGATAGATAATCGCTACTACACCAACAACATCATGGAAAGTATCTTTGGTCACATCGTCATTGTTGTTGTTGTTGTACCTGCCTGAACCGACAAGCCTAGACTAATTGTCATCGATGTCATCTAACGGGAGGCCCAAGAAACGAGCTGTTTCGATAGGGTCGGACTAAACGGAAAGTGGTGTTAGATGAGTAGGGTTTAGTGAGCATGCAAAGAGGTGATTAGCGTCATGCGGGGACTCTTTGCATGCAGGGCATATGTCCAACACCCTCTGCAGCCGGATCTACGTTTTCGACTATCTAATCCTGGATCGGTAAGTACTAAGTAAGTACAGGCTGGCATCGAGTCCAACCCAGGGCCTGAGGTATTTTTCTGCTGCGAATGCGCTAAGAGGCTTCATCCAAACTCCACCTCGATTAGGTGTAATTCATGCAATGAATGAAGCCATATTAAGACCTGTTAAGGCCGTAAGACTCATAGAGAGTGGACTACACGTTATGTGGCCTCATGCTGCCAACGCACTTCTACGACTATTGCCTCTTCGGCAGTGCAACAAAGCACCTAGTTTGCGCAAGGCGCTGCCGGAGTGGCCAACTTAGGGCCACATACGGCCCCCAGGAGCTCAATTAGGCAGCATGACTCTGACCAATCTAGCAGTCTGACAAACGGTTTCAACGTTATACGTAAGGATCGCGAGCTAGGAAATTTTGCAGGCCTAGCATTCATACGGTACAACAGCGTGCAATATCGTTTTATC
This sequence comes from Zeugodacus cucurbitae, assembly GCF_028554725.1. Classification (NCBI taxonomy): domain Eukaryota; kingdom Metazoa; phylum Arthropoda; class Insecta; order Diptera; family Tephritidae; genus Zeugodacus; species Zeugodacus cucurbitae. The sequence continues at coordinate 28,794,548 of NC_071672.1, read as the reverse complement.
GAAGGTGACATCGACCGCAGGGACACTATCCTAGAATGTCCGGTTAGGCAACGTCGAGCTCGAAATATTTAATATATACATCTCTCCAGTTACAAGTTGCCCAACAGGATATCACCCGAATATTAGTACGCTACTTCGTGGTGTGTATGTATAATTTTAAGAGCAAATAAGTCAGTTATTACATTCACCTTTGAAATTATTTATTTATTTATTCTTATTCCACTACAAAAAAAAAAAAAATATTTCTATATTTTATATATGCAGTGATATTTTTTATGTTTAATTATACTTTATTTATTTATATAAAAAATTTTCAATTCACTCATTCATTCATTTATTTATATTCATTTTTTTATTGACATGTATTTATATTCAAATTCATTTACATTTATTTATATTATTTACATATCTAAAAAACTAAAACTAAATTTCTACTTATATCTAGTTTTGGCGACGAGGGAAGTCGATAAAAGCGTTCTTCATTTCCCTCACATCGTTAACGTACATTTTTAACATGTCCAGACGCTTTTCATCGGCTTCCTTCATCGCCTCAGTCGCCCTTAAATAGTCGTCCCCCATTTCCTCCATTACCATCACAGCTTCGTTTGACGATGGCCGAGTTGAGCTACCCGATGAAGAAGGGCCAGCGTCTGTGCTTGGGAGCATAAAAAATATTCTATATAGCGTGGACCTTTCAAAAGCTTTAGACACGGTCAACTTACCAACGCTACCAGAAGACATTGAGCAAACAACACTTTTTCCGGGGCTGAAGAGATGGATCATGAACTGAAATGGGTTCTTCTCAAACTTTATCGCTTCTTCTCTGCGAGGAGCCTGGCATCGCACCCGTTAAATCCACGGCAACCATCTTTACCAACTGGTCGAAGGAATACAGGCTAAATCTTAATATTCACGTCGATGGTACATCAATACCGACTGTGAATAATCCCAAGATTTTGGATGTCACATTTGACAGTCTGTACTCCTTCACTCCGCACACGACCGGGACCGTTAGTATTCAGACTGAACCCCGACATAAAAAATACATGTCCTGCATGCAACGAGTCCCTACTCTTGATGGCTCTGGAAGGGGGCTCTGTTTCCAGTAAGTGACTGCAGGCATTATTTCTGCGAAAGCTTCCCAACAGAAACTGTTTGGAGAGCATTTCGTTATGCTCCTTCACAGGTATCATACAGGCCTCATTGTGTTAGTGACCGACCGGAGACATCAAGAGGCAACCTGTTGTTGTCCGGTGAGCGGTGTTTTGACAAGTCCATCGCTTCCCAATTTGCGTCCTACTGAGTCTAGGCAACTATAAAGGTACTGCGTAGTTTTAGACCGGTCAGCCGATAGCCTGGTAAGTTGCCAACAACGTTTCTTTGTCCTTACACCATGTGCTGCCGGCTTGAGAGTTGAGGATTTTGTAGCGGCTCTTTTGGTTACAATCGGTGCGGGAGTGAAAGAGTACACACTTTTTCCGGGGCTGAAGAGATGGATCATGAACTGAAATGGGTTCTTCTCAAACTTTATCGCTTCTTCTCTGCGAGGAGCCTGGTCGCCTCCCGTCGGGTAACACATCTTTTCGCCTTATCCATCGAAGGGTGCAGTGTAAATTTTCGGCTAAAATAGCTCGCGCCCTCCTTTGGGTCCGAGGAGGCATGACCAGCGAATTGAATTTCAACTGGGTCATCATGGCTTCTTGGGTCGGTTAGGGATTTGACAGTAGTCCAGAGCTTATGCACACCACTGGAAAGATTGCAAGACTTCAGCTTATATTGGTTTACCATTCGTCGAAGGGCGCCGCGCTCGTTGGCTAAAAGTCCTGCTTTCGCTGGGAAGTTTGGGTGGATGTCTGCAATGCGTCCAGCAGGAATGAAGCAAGTAGTAGCAGCTAGGCAGTGCGTTGAAGGTGCTCTCAGTAAATTCTGTGAAGCCGAGTCAATTAGCTTTTCTGAAGTTAACGAAGGTAAGGTTGTCCACAGAAATAAAGTGTGGAGGTTTTCCGGTCGAGTCAATTATGGGCAAATGGTCTGTTGCGAGGGTTAGCTATTTATCAGACCACCGTTAACGATTGTAATATCAGGCGAGCTATTACAGGTGCCCATAATTCTGGTGGGGGCTTCGTCATTCATTGTGTAGAATGTCGAATCGTAAATCTGTTCTGCCAGCTCAGTCCCGCTACGATCGTTTTGCAGACAAGAATGCCATAGATTGTGGTCGATGTTACCATCGATTAAACGATACTGCACTGTGCTGCGGAAGATGAATGCTAGGTCACCACCATTGCTGGATTGTAAAAGCTTCCTTTGTCTCGCTTGACCAGTGGTGATCCTGGGAGTGAGGTGTTGGTGGTTGAAGCTGCAAAACCAGCAGGGAGAATTGTCGCACACGGGTGTTGTTTGGCGACACCGTTTGAGGTTGCTGCGGGGGCGGACTGCTGCAGCATAGGGCAACGAATTACTCACTCCACTCACGGGTGGTGGTAGGAAATCCAAGTTTGTATGAGTGCTGTTTCGACATGGTGTAGCTGTTTTGCATTCAGTTGCAGGCAGCTATTCCGCATTCAGATGCGCCTAAGCATATATCCCGGTCATGAAAAGAGTGTTAGCGAGCCGTATAAAAAGCTGTTTCGAGCAATGTGTTCAATTTATCGGAGTTTTCCAAAGGTAATTTAAGGTATGTGGGCCTTACAGTAGCCATTAAATGGTTCTAATAAGCTTACTGCGTGTAGAATCAAATTGCGGTAAAAACTGATTGCTCCTGTGATAGTCGTGTGAACGTATACCTTGTCTGTTTACGCAAAGATTCTGGCTTTCGCGAACCAGACTCCAGGCCTGTCTTGGTTGAAACTTGGCACTTGAACTCTTAAAAAGCTGGGGTTGTTATCTAAGAAGAAAACTTGGAACTTGAACTGTTAAAAAGCTGGGGTTGTTATCTAAGAAGATGGTCGGGCAAAATCCCCCGCTGAACCCTCCGCGAGGGTGCCGACTGGTAATACATACCACAGTTTCGCAACTGTGGAGGGAGCTGTCCGGTAACGGTCTGTCCCTCCACAGTCGTGAGGTATCTACTATATCTATGTAAGACTCCGTTGATGAGTGTTTGTTGCTCCTCAATAGCACAGCATTCGGTGACGCAGTCGTATCATGGTAGGGGGTACAACAAAGGGCTGGATCAAGGTGTCATGCGACCCGTGCCGAGGATCAACCTGGCTGAGGGCACTTAAATAGCCCAGTCTCGAACGGAGCTTACGGATACCTGGCGCCCTCCGTAATAAGATAGACTTGCTTGCGTAGCGAGGGCTATGCGCAAGTGGACATTTATTCCCCTACACTCGTGGGTCCAGAAATGAGCACAGCTAAAAACAAAATTGACAAATCAGGGGAGTCCGGTCCTCCTTTAATAAAGCCGGAAGGAACGGATGGTTCCGAGAAAAGAGCAGCGTTTGCAACGAGCTCTAAGACAGTCAGCACGAAAACAGTGGCTATGCTTGGTCTGAATGTTAAGGCTAGCACCAGTGCTGGAACTACAGCTAAGCCAGGTTGTGTAGTTGCTGGTGCAGTGTCGAAAGAATGGCCTACGCTTAGGGTGGAAGAGCCATCGAAGACGAAGTATGCAGAGAGGAAACGCGCTGCATACATTCTAAGAAGAGCACACCAGCATCCACCATCCAAGGAGGAGCTCACTAAGGAGCTCCAAGAAACCTTAGAGTGTGCTAAAGCGGTTCTTCCCAATTTCAGCATAGAACCGCCAGCAGGAGCAACAAAAAGGCAGAGGTCAGCTGAAGAGGCTAAGCCGTCGTCTAAGCGACCGAAGATAAAGGGTGAAATGCCCAATAGATCGTTTGCGGATGTGGCCCGGAACCGCATTATCTATGGGGTTCTGGCTGAGGGAGATCCCGAATCATGCACAGATGCCGGTTGATACCAGGGCCAGATTAAGATAGTAGCTTGTGACGACGAATGATCGGTCCAGCTCTATAAAGCCGCTTTGGCGAAAGTGGGAGAGGTATATCCTGGGGCCAAACTGATAGCGGTCGACAGGAAAGATATACCGTCTAGACCAAGGGCACGAGTTTGGATACCGGCTACACCATCTCTGCCGGAACAAATTATGCAGCTGATAAGGGCTTGCAACCCTAACCTACCAACGGAGGGTTGGAAGTTTGTTAAGTCATTCGACGAAGCGGCAACCGAATCGGGCGTGGAGACCAAAAGGTCCACGATGCAGATTTTGTTGTTGCTAACGAATGACGCAATCGAACCGCTGAACAAAAGTGGCGGTGAAATCAATTATGGCTTCACTAAGGTCAAGGTATAAAGCAGAAGCCGGCGCTATTGACCATCTTACCACGGATAACGAGATGGGTGAAGTGAAGGAAGATCATATGGAGTCCTCGAGCGATGTCGATAGCCTCGAACAAGGTGAGTGTTCCTCAGGGTCTGAACTGGCGGACAGGCTCTCTAACTTATATACTGATAAACAGCTTTTAAGCGATTCTCAAGATGATGTAGATGTAACTTTAACTAATGCATCTCTTACAAATTAATCTTCACCACAGCAAATTAGCGTCAGTAGGCCTAAGTAACCGCATGGCAATAGATCAGCCTAACTTTGTCCTCATTCAGGAGCCATGGGTTAATGGAGGGCGGATTTGCGGCCTGAGGACGCCGAACTATAACTATACATGTCACATTGTGAAGGTAAGAACAGGACATGTATATCGGCTAAAAAAGATCCTAATGTTTTTATATTGCACAAATATAGTGACAAGGACACCACGGCAGTAAGCTGGCAGACGATCAGAGGTAACTACCGGCTTGGCTCTTGTTACATGCCGTATGATGAGGAGCAGGTACCATTACTGCAAATAAAAAGGCTGGTACTTGGATGCGACTCCAATGCACATCACTCACTATATATACCAACACAAGAGGCGAGTTGCTTTTTAGTTATTTATTAAGCAATTTCTGTGTAATAGAGGGACCACGCCAACTTTTATTACCAGAAATCGACAATAAGTATTAGATATAACACTTGTGTCGGAAGAACTGGTAGACAGAGTAATACGATGGAGGGTTTTAGAAGAACACTCCTTTTCCGATCATCGGTATATTGAATGTGTACTGAGTGAGATAACAAATATAGAAACTATAGGAAAACAAACTGGCTAGTGCATATGGAAGAGCAAAAGAGGAATATCCCTATGACTCCCCCATTCCAGCCTAAGAACAGGGAGGACATAGATTCCTTAGTTGAAAGGTTCACTGAATCTTATCAACAAGCATTAGAAGTGGCATGTCCATTTACTCGCAGTAAGGGAAGAATTAGACCCCAATGGTGGTCCCCGAGCTGAAGAAATCTCAGAAAGCATGCAATTGAATGTAGTGAAACAATCCCAAGTAGAGCAGGACTGGGAAAGATACTACAGCCTTCTAAGATCATGAAAAAAGAAAATCAGGAAATTAGAACGAAAACCGTGGAAATCCGGTAGAAGCGTCTCGGTTAAGAAAAGTAATAGCAAAACGTGCACATAACAGTGAAGCCAGATCTGAGCTGGACGGATCACAGCGAAGAAACCTTAAAATTGCTGATGGATACTCACTTCCCGTGTAGCTCAGAGAGCTTCACCGCTGAGTATACTCTAGACAGTGTAGTGGACACAGATCCTAATATTGGAGACTTAATATCAATAGACAAAATAAGGTGGACAATTAACAGCTTCAAGCCTTTTAAATCTCTGGAACCTGACGGTATATTTCCGGCTCAATTGCAGAAATCGTTCAGTTACGTAACGGGCTGGTTAATAACCATTCTCGAAGGGACCCTTCGGTTAAATTACATTCTTTCATTATGGAGAAAAGTGAAGGTAATATACATACCAACAGCGGGCAAAAGCTCTCAGACCAGTCCAAAAGATTTTAGACCAATCAGTCTTTCCTCATTTCTACTAAAAACACTGGAAAGATTAATAGAAATTAACATAAGAAGCAAGCTAGCTCCGGAAAAGTTAGCAGTTTCACAGCACGTGTACTGCAAAGGAAAATCCACGGAAACAGCCTTAAACTCGGTGGTGACAGAGATTGAAAGGGCTCTGGTAGTAAAGGAATACGCTCTCATAGCCTTCTTAGACATAGAAGGCGCGTTTAACAACATCCAAAGGCCATTATCAACGCCCTTAAAGATCTGAATGTCTCGGAATCACTCATGAAACTTATAGAACAGATGCAGGTTCATAACTTCAACGCTGGGGGTTTTGACGATGTGCAGATCTGTCCACGGATATATGCAAACAAGGCTAAATGGGCAAAATCATGTGGATTAAGCCTAAATGCAAGCAAAACTGAGTTAGTGATGTTTACCAGAAAACACTACATTCCAGAGTTCACACCACCTTCAATAAACGGCACCTCGCTACCAATAAGTGAAAAGGCAAGCTACCTTTGACTAATTTTAGACAGGAAGCTGTTATGAAAACCAAATTTGGATGCCAGGGTAAAGAAGGCAGCTTTGGCACTATACACTTGCAAAAGAATGGTTGGACCAAAATTAGGACTAACTCCCCGCGTATAACATTGGCTCTACACAGCTGTGGTAAGACCGATTATGACATATGGGATATTGGTCTGGTGGTCAATAATTGACAAGAACCACGCCGAGCCAGGCATTAGATGTGATTCTGTATTTACTGCCTATTGATCTATTCTGCAAACAACAGGCGGTGAAATCGGCACTTAGGCTGAGGGAATCGTCGCTACTGCAAAACTGCAATAGGGGACATTCCAATATACTCGGCAAGTTTCCATTTCTACCGAACATTACGGACTTTCGCAATCCTATAAAAATGAATTTAAAGTCGGACCTACACATATCCTTCCCCTCTAGAGAGGAATGGGAAATGGGAAAAGTGGACAAAGATTCAGAGATAAGTATCTATGTATATATATATTTGGCGTAGGAACCGCTTTAAGCGATTATAGCAGAATCCACCAGAGCGCGCCACTCATTCCTCCTTTTTCCTTTTTGGCGCCAACTGGAAACACCAATCACTTTGCACTTGGTCTTTCCGCCGGAGTGGAGGTCGTCCTCTTCCGCGGCTTCCTCCAGCGGGTACTGCATCGAATACTTTCAGAGCTGAGTGTTTTCTTCCATCCGTACAACATGACCTAGCCAGCGTAGCCGCTGTCTTTTTATTCGCTGAACTATGTCAATGTCGTCGTATAAATCGTACAGCTCATCGTTCCATCGTCTGCGGTATTCGCCGTTGACAATGTTTAGAAGACCATAAATCTTGCGCAAAACCTTTCTCCTTTCTGCGTTGGATTTCAAGGCTGACATTGTTGGTGTTGTTAATGCTGGTTCCCAGATAAACGAAATTATCTACAACTTCAAAGTTATGACTGTCAACAGTGACGTGGGGGCCAAGACGCGAGTGCGCTGACTGTTTGTTTGATGACAGGAGATATTTCGTCTTGTCCTCATTCACCACCAGACCCATACGCTTCGCTTCTTTATCTAGTCTGGAAAACGCAGAACAAACGGCGCGGTTGTTGCTTCCGATGATATCAATATCATCGGCATACGCCAGGAGATGTACACTCTTGTAGAAGATTGTACCCTCTCTATTTAGTTCTGCAGTATTATTTTTTCCAGCAATAGATTGAAGAAGTCGCACGATAGTGAGTCACCCTGTCTGAAGCTTCGTTTGGTATCGAACGGCTCGGAGAGGTCCTTCCCGATCCTGACGGAGCTTTTGGTGTTGCTCAACGTCAGCTTACATAACTGTATTAGTTTTGCAGGGATACCAAATTCAGACATCGCGGCATAAAGGCAGCTCCTTTTCGTGCTATCGAAGGCAGCTTTAAAATCGATAAAAAGATGGTGAGTATCGATTCTTCTCTCTCGGGTCTTTTCCAAGATTTGGCGCATTGTGAATATCTGGTCAGTTGTCGATTTTCCAGGTCTAAAGCCACACTGATAAGGTCCAATCAGTTCGTTAACGGTGGGCTTTAGTCTTTCACACAATACGCTCGACAAAACCTTAAATGCGATATTGAGGAGACTTATACCACGGTAGTTGGCGCAGATTGTGGGGTCTCCCTTCTTATGGATTGGGCAGAGCACACTAAGGTTCCAATCATCAGGCATGCTTTCTTCCGACCATATTCTACAAAGAAACTGATGCATGCACCTTATCAGTTCTTCGCCGCCATATTTGAATAGCTCGGCCGGTAATCCATCGGCCCCCGCCGCTTTTTTGTTCTTCAAGCGGGTAATTGCTATTCGAATTTCTTCATGGTCGGGTAATGGAACATCTATTCCATCGTCATCGATTGGGGAATCGGGTTCGCCATCTCCTGGTGTTGTACTTTCACTGCCATTGAGCAGGTCGAAGAAGTGTTCCCTCCATACTCCCAGTGTGCTCTGGACATCCGTTACCAGATTACCTCCTCGGTCCCTTCATGATAATGCTCCGGTCTTGAAACCTTCTGTAAATCGCCTCATCTTTTCATAAAATTTTCGAGCATTACCCATGTCGGCCAGCTTTTCAAGCTTTTCATACTCACGCATTTCGGCCTCTTTCATTTTATGTCTGCAAATGCGTCTCGCTTCCCTCTTCAGTTCTCGATATCTATCCCATCCGGAACGTGTTGTGGTCGATCGCAACGTTGCGAGGTAGGCAGTCTGTTTTCTTTCCACTGCGGAACGACAATTCTCATCGTACCAACTGGTTTTTTGGCGTTGCCGGAGACCAATTGTTTCGGCTGCAGCGGTATGCAATGAGTTTGAGATGCCGTTCCACAGCTCCCTTATATCGAGATGCTGATGAGTGCTCTCAGAGAGCAGGAGTGCAAGTCGAGTAGAAAATCGTTCGGCTGTCGGTTGTGATTGCAGCTTTTCGACGTCGAACCTTCCTTGTGTTTCTATACAGACGGTTAGAAACTGGATAAACGAGTAGGAGGCGGGGTATTTTCAGAGAAACTGGATACCAGAATCGCTTTCCGGTTACCGGATCAATGCAGTGCTATCCAAGCAGAGATCATTGCAATTAAAGATAGCCTTCTCGTTTTGTCAAAAAGTCAAGCGGCTTTAAAATTACTAAAGTCGCATAGAATATAATTGAAGATAGTGAAAGAGTGCTTGGACGATACACCTGCAATGGGTCCCTGGACATAGTGACATTCCTGGAAACTGTGTAACAGATGAATTAGCCAGATTGGGCACAACATTGCAGTTGGATGCTAATAAAGAGGGAATTTATATACCTCTGGCAACGTGCAGATATCTAATAGATAGACATGCTGTTGATATGGCTGAATCACAATGGAAACAATCAACGACTTGTTACGTAAGTAGACAAACGTGGCCTGAGTGGAGTAAGAGCCGCACTTGTGGTTTATTGAAATTTAAGAGGAATGACACAAGAACCCTTGTAAGGGTGTTAACGGGAAACTTTCTGATTGGTAGACATACCAGCATACTGAGGTTACCTTGTAACGATGACTGCAGCAGCTGCCAGGAAGAAGAAGATGAAGTAACGATTACACACCTTCTATGTGGATGTAAGGCTCTGTATAGGAAATGAATTGTAACTATTGGACGATTTTCTCGAGGATGTGGGTGAAGTTGCTCATATCAAATTGTGTGAACTTTTTCACTTTATTAAGACCACAGGGTGGTTTAAAGATGACTCTATAGTGTAAGGGGTCATAGTCCCAGTGGTGTCACAATGGGCCTCCAAAAGGCCTAGGTGCGTCGTTTTGACAACCTAACCTAACATATCTAAGAAGATTGATGATTTAGACAGCGACTAAGAAGAATAAATGTTGCAATAAGAAACTCGAATTGTCTTAAAATTCGAAAGCACCATGGTATGATGGTATCGATTCAAATATGATCAAAGAGCTTTAAGAAAGATGTTAACTGACGCGCTGGAAACCATATTCAGCAGTTCTTTTGATAGTGTGTGGCACCCAGGATTGCTTTATAAAGTAAAAGAAAAAAGTGCGTGGAGTCCCTACGCGCGGAAGAAGTTATACTTCTTAGTGATATTCCAAGAAATTGATATCATTTTGTATGAAAGAAAACTATCGAGAGGGAAAGGATAAAAATATGGTGGAGTGGCCAACACTTTCTTAAATTCACATTTTATAAATTTATTATGCACATTTTATAAAGCAAAGTCCAAATCAATTATCATTTCTGGGTTCTGACGGATTGATATATATAATATTTACAATTGGATTATGATAACTAAAATACGATATGAAATGTCTTACATCTATTTTATCTATATTTCTCGCGAATATCTCATCAATAGTCGTACCTCCTTTTGTCGTAGGATCATTTCTTCCATTGATCATTTCTAATGAAAATTTCTCTCTGAGGAATGCCAGTAATGGTTCAGCTTCTGGAAATGAGAAATTTACATTGAAATCTTCCGCAAGGAGTACCGGTTGTACTCTACTGGTTCCACGCACCTTTTTATTATATATAACTAGCAGACCCGGCCACACGTTTTTGTGGCTAAGGTATACATTAAATTAAGTCGGTCCAATCTTGGCTTCGGCGACGATATTGATTACTCGAGGTTGATTTATGTTACGCAGCAACTCACACTACTTTTAATTGCAAAGTGAGTGGTGATAGTACAGGCAATTTTAAGTAGTTTGGGATAATTGACTACGTCGCCCTGGTTTGTAGTTGTGTCAACTCTCTTGGACCGAAATTCTAAATTGTCGCATTAAGATCATCGATATCTTTTTTTTACCACCAATATAGGTCATTCAATCAGTAATTTATGGTTATCATATTGTGGTTTCATGTCAGGAAAACTTCTCTTTCGAGTCGATGAAGTGACAGAAATCTGTTGGAAATGCTATTAATCCATCGAGGTGTCAACTGCCAACTGCTTCTACAATCACAATTTGATATTGTTGCAAAAACACTCATATGCAGGGATGGGCACCACCACAATCAAACGAGCATCACAAAATGAGATTGTGTTAGTGTGCTTACTGTGGTACCAAACGAATCAGCAATAAAAAATATTCAGTCTGCTTGCAGATGTTGAGCGAGCAGGTCTATGCCACACGGTTGCACAATGCGAATATATGCAGTTGCTAATGAATGTAAAAATTAATAATAATTTATATATAATATAAATTATAGTAAAAAAATTGTTTTCATTTCATACGTAAAATATACAACTTCATCCGCATCGACCTGCACAGTCAACTGCTGCTTGCAGACTGATTTTATCGTCGTTTATTTATCGTATTGTCCCATCGTAGGTGCTCGTTTTACGCTCTTCGCTTGTGCGTGTTAGTGACAATCGGTGTGTGTACGTATACGATCACTTACGCTCTTTTAGCACCTGCTAAGACTTTGCCCATGCCTGCTCATATGTCAGTTGTTAATTGGCGATTCTTTATGTGTCGCCACAAATTAAATGATTTTAGGCATGCGATTAGCCCGTCAGTAACAGTTGATCCAGGAATAATTGGAAGAGTCTGGCGTAAATCACCTGATAACAGAATCCTGGCTCCACCAAAAACGTTCATCGACAATCAAGACCTTTTAAAGTCCTCCAGCGACTTCTTGAATATTTGGAAAATCTTCGTTATAGCGCTATTTTTGACGATTTTGCCGATTGGTATTTCGTTCATTTGCAATTTAGGAGTAATTTCAAAGCCGAATGTGCCGTTTGTTTACCTACTAACAGGTGCCAAGTTGCCCCTATTCCCGTTAACCTTGGTGGTGAAAATGAGTGAAATTGGTTCTGGAATTACATCAGCCCTCATATACTATATGTAATGATTTTCTATTGGACTTTATTTCGAATATATAGGTCAAATTGTATGTTATCTTAATAAAATTACATCAATAAATTGCGAGAGTATAAAATGTTCGGTTGGACCCGAACTTAGCCTTTCCTTATTTGTTACAAATTGTTTTGGGCTATCGACACAACCTTATACAATTGAACGCCATCATCTGTTCGTTTTTATTTCCTTTTTAAAATCGTATTTCAAAATTTATTTTCTTCATATTTTTTTTCGGAAAATTTTCCAGAATTTTCTTAAGTATTCTTCTTGTTTGGGGGGAGACCTGTCCGAATTGGTGGTAATCACCGAAATCGGTTCAGGCGTTCTCCAGTTATAAGCGTAGTAACTAACGTCACTTTCTTTTATATATATAGATTATTTGTATAAAACCTTGGAATTTATTCATTTATTAAAATCACCACTCAGAAGTCCTTTTATCCGTTGTAACCGAGCGATCATCGAAGAAACATCATTTCTAATATGCCACAAAACAAAATTAGAAATGAAGTTTATAAACCTCACGCTGTCAGATAAAACGATATACTTCCTCATCGCGGGTGCTAATACTTTCGATTTGCAAAGAAAGTAAATGAAGACTGACTACAGAAATGATCCTGTGAAGTATAGTTTTAACTTTTCAACGGCCAACGCAGAGTATTTCAACCAAAAGTCACACTAAATAGTTGAGAATTCGCAGAAATTAAACAGAAACGAAAGAAAAATAATGCGCAAGCATACAATCATACATATGCGTACACATGTGAATATGTCACCAACCAAAAATTTAAACATTGTTCTACAAAAACAAGAATTGCTCAAATAGCATAAGCAGGCATGGGCAAAGCCTTAGCAGGTGCTAAAAGAGCGTAAGTGATCGTATACGTACACACACCGATTGTCACTAACACGCACAAGCGAAGAGCGTAAAACGAGCACCTACGATGGGACAATACGATAAATAAACGACGATAAAATCAGTCTGCAATCAGCAGTTGACTGTGCAGGTCGATGCGGACGAAATTATATATTTTACGTATGAAATGAAAACAATTTTTTCATTATAAAATAGCACTAAATTACTTTTTTAAATAATTATATTACCCAATTTTACTAGAATGTATATTTAATATAAATTATTATTAATTTTTACATTCATTAGCACGTGCATATATTCGCATTGTGCAACCGTGCGGCATAGACCTGCTCGCTCAACCTCTGCAAGCAGACTGAATATTTTTGATTGCTGATTCGTTTGGTACCACAGTAAGCACACTAACACAATCTCATTTTGTGATGCTTGTTTGATTGTGGTGGTGCCCATCCCTGAGCATAAGCACGGCAAGTGCTTTAAGTTCTCCGCTTTACTCTCATTCACTCTCTCTCTCTCTCGCTATAATTGTTCAACGATATTCCCTCTCCACTGAAGCGTTAAACAATTATCGCAACCTTTTCCGAAGTCGTATAAGAAGTATAACTTTTGCCTTCGCCATATTATCTAATGCTGATATCATATTTGTGTGGTACAACTTGTATGTAAAACAACTCAGATATTGATTCAATTGAAACTGGACGCTTCAAGGTAGTGTACGTGGAGCTGTCCTCTTTACCATATTCTCCGCTGATTTTCAAACAACCGAAGCGGTTGTGATTGCGACATTTGCACATGACACAGCTTTAATAACAAAGTGTGATATCTAGTGATAATATACTTATTCAACCTGAGCTGGAGAGAATAGAAATGGATGGAGGTAAAATGGAATATTAATACTGCCAAATCAGTTCACGTAAGATTCACGACCAGAAAGGAAAGTTGTACTCATGTATATATAAGTGGCGCTCTAATTCCTCAAAAAAATTCATTTAATCTCTATTGAATGTATCCTGACCGACGACTTACATGGAAAGACCATATCAAAGCTAAGAGACAACAACTTAAGATTGAGACAAACGATATATTGTAAAATTAGGTTATATATATAAAATAGGTAAAATATTGAGAATAGTGTAATTAATGAAATAATATTTTAAATTTTCTCTACTGTTTTATTTTGCTGAATGTTAGGAGATAAGCTGAGTTTCAGAGGCTGAATTTTTTTAATTTTTTCAATATATACAATCATATATTTCATTTAAACAATACATCATATCAAAGATACACATTTAAACGGTATTTTGTGAAATTTTTATTTAAAAATCCCGAAAATTCAGCCGTTGGTACCTCAACTCCCTTGACGTGTGAAGAAAAAAACACTTGCACGTGGTTCAATCAATTTCAATAAACCAAAAAAAGAAACCGCTGAAAAGCTTCATCCACCTTTCTTCTTCTTCTTGACTGGCGTAGACACCGCTTACGCGGTTATAGTCGAGTCCAAACAGCGCGCCACGTATCCCTCCTTCTGGCAGTTTGACGCTAATTGGTTATACCAAGCGAAGCCAGGTCCCTCTCCACCTGGTCCTTCCATCGGAGTGGAGGTCTCCCTCTTCCTTGGCTTCCACCAGCAGGTATACTTTCAGAGTTGGATCACTTTTATCCATTCGAACAACATGACCTAGCCAGCGTAGCCGCTGTTTTTTTATTCGCTGGACTATGTCTATGTCGTCGAATAACACATACAGCTCATCGTTCCATCGTCTGCGGTATTCGCCGTTGCCAATTCTTAAGGGACCATAAATCTTCCGCAAAACCTTTCTCTCGAAAACTCCTAGTTCCGTCTCATCGGATGTTGACATCGTCCACGCTTCTGCACCGTAAAGTAGGACGGGAATGATGAGAGACTTGTAGAGTTTGGTTTCTGTTCGTCGAGAGAGGACTTTCCTTCCGCTTCCTCGCTTCCTTATCCAGTCTGGAAAAAGCAGAACTAACGGCGCGGGTATTGTTTCCAATGATATCGATATCATCGGCGTACGCCAGTAGCTGTACACTCTTATAGAAGATTGTACCTTCTCTATTTAGCTCTGCAGCTCGTATTATTTTCTCCAGCATCAGGTTAAAGAAATCACACGAGACTGAGTCACCTTGTCTGAAACCTCGTCTGGTATCGAACGGCTCGGAGAGGTCCTTCCCGATCCTGACGGAGCTTTTGGTGTTGCTCAACGTCAGCTTACACAGCCGTATTAGTTTTGCGGGGATACCAAATTCAGACATCGCGGCATAAAGGCAGCTCCTTTTCGTGCTGTCGAAAGCAGCTTTAAAGTCGACAAAGAGATGGTGTGTGTCGATCCTATTTTCACGGGTCTTCTCCAAAATTTGGCGCTTGGTGAATATCTGGTCTGTTGTTGATTTTCCAGGTCTAAAACCACACTGATAAGGTCCAATCAGTTTGTTGACGGTGGGCTTTAGTCTTTCACACAATACGCTCGACAGAACCTTCTACGCAATGTTGAGGAGGTTTATCCCACGGTAATTGGCGCAAATTGTGGGGTCTCCCTTTTTGTGAATTGGGCAGAGTACACTAAGATTCCAATCGTCAGGCATGCTTTCTTCGGACCATATTCTCCAAGGAAGCTGATGCAAGCACCTTATCAGCTCTTCGCCGCCGTATTTGAATAGCTCAGCCGGTAATCTATCGGCACCTGCCGCTTTGTTGTTCTTCAGGCGGGTAATTGCTATTCGGATTTCTTCACGGTCGGGCAATGGAACATCTGCTCCATCGTCGTCGATTGGGGAATCGGGTTCGCCATCTCCTGGTGTTGTACTTTCACTGCCATTCAGCAGGCTGGAGAAGTGTTTCCTCCACAAACTCAGTATACTCTGGTCCTCAATAACTAGATCACCTCTGGGGGTCCTAAAGGAGTGTGCTCCGGTCTTGAAACCGTCAGTTAGTCGCCGGATCTTTTCGTAAAATTTTCGAGCATTACGCCTGTCGACCAGCTTGTCAAGCTCTTCATACTCAGGCATTTCGGCCTCTTTCTTTATTGTCTGCAAATGCGTGTCGCTTCCCTCTTCAGCTCTTGATATCTATCCCACCCCGAACGTATAGTGGTCGATCGCAACGTTGCGAGGTAGGCAGTCTGTTTTCTCTCCACTGCGGAATGACAATTCTCATCATACCAGCTGTTTTTTTGACTTTTCCGAAAACCAATGGTTTCGGTAGCAGCTGTACGTAAGGAGTTTGATATGCCGTCCCACAGCTCCCTTATACCGAGATGCTGATGAGTGCTCTCAGAGAGCAGGAGTGCAAGTCGAGTAGAGTATTTCGTGGCTGTCTGTTGCGATTGCAGCTTTTCGACGTCGAACCTTCCTTGTGTTTGTTGACGGGCATTCTTTGCTGCACAGAGGCGGGTGCGTATCTTCGCTGCGACCAGATAATGGTCCGAGTCTATATTTGGTGATGTCAGCCTTTAGTTGTATGAGGTCATCAACCAGCTGGGCAGAGGCACCTTCCCAATTAAGGGTCCGGACATTCCAGGTACATGCCCTTAACTCGTAGTCCTTTAAACGTTTGCAGTGGTCGTCATCAAAATTGGGATCTCTCATCCGAGGCTGTTGCTTCCTTTTCATTGGGGGGTTTTTTATGTGGTGGGTCCCAAACCCTACGCACAACCGCATAAGCGGGTTTCGCCTTCTCACTTTAGCTCGCCTCCAAACGGATGGATACTTGGTCTAAAACCGGAAGTCGTGAGCTGCTTGAGCCACATGTAAAAGAATCGTTCCTGGCCACTCCCAAGTGAATGACAGTCAGAAACTTTCCTCACTTACGTGAACTTCTACATATCACTCCATCGTCCACCTTTCGCATAAGGTAAAAATGCAACCAGAAAAGAGAGCGAAGGTAATAACAAAAGGATTATTACTCCAGGTGGAACCCACGCAAGTGGAAATCCACTCACAGCTTCGTCTGTGGCAGGGGCATGGCAGAATCCGGAGGCCCTACCCCGGTGAAAGACGAACAAAACTGCTCGCAAAAAAAAAAAACAAAAAGGGGGCCGGAACAATCGGTTCGAACAAAATTCCTCTGGAGTCAGGGGAAAGACTTCGAACACATAAGGAACCATAAAACTCGAAGAGAGCTGAACATCAAGCTCCTTGCAAAGGACCACCAGAGCGGAACAGCAATGGACCCTCGGGTTCGGGGACCTGCAAGAAGGACAAGTGGTCTTTCGCAGAGGTGTTCCACCTCTTCAACAACGCGGTCATAGACACGGGTAGACACGGGGGGAGCATGTCGACGGAGCAGCAGACCTAGTTTGAGGCGGCTTTCGATGACGGTCTAATGGACCTAATCCAATCGTCTACTTCCAGCAGGTCTGTCTTCAAAATTGACATGGCTCGCTTCGAGAAGGTCGTCTTCCGTCTTTCCATCAACTCCGTGGAGGGCACTTCAGCCATTCGTTTCATGGTGGATAGTCTGCCGGAGCTATGGGATAACTGTAAGCTGCGCATGGTGCGCGACGTTAAGATACTCCATCACAGTAGCACCCCGGAAGGGGACGTTATTGTTATGGGTATAGACCCAGATTCCTACTCATACCTGGAATCTGTAGGTGGTAGGGCTCACCTGTTGTTCTCCACTGTCCAATTTAGAATAGGGCACCGTCAGGTAGAAAACAAGTCTCTTTCGGAGAAGGTTCGTTCTGACGAGGAACATTCTTCCAAGTCTAGTGCGAGAACACAGGTGGCACCACCACCGGTCAAGATGACGGTCGGAGGACCCCCGGGAACCACGTCGTCGTCGACAGCACTGTTGAGGGGTCCCCCCTCAACAAACAGCGCATCAGGACAGGTGACTTAGACCGACGCGGAAAGGGTGGGCTCCCCAGGGCTGACCCCTCCTCAGGAGGATAAGCTTCTGAGTAGCTCTAAACAATGTTGATCACGTAGATCAACTGCCACCGAAGCAGTGTGGCGTCCACTAATATAGACGACAGACTAATAAAAGGTAAGGCTGACATTGCTCTAATCCAGGATCCCAGTACCTTTGGTAACCGTGTTACTAAGGATCACATGCAGACCGCGCTAATGGTAGGTAGCCAAGATCGAAAGGCTTTAGACATGAAGGATTTAATAAAAATCTTTTTAGATACACACTTCCCACAGTCCACGACGGGTCCGCAACCTTTTGTACAATCTACTCAGGTTGACGACCTCGTGTTCACTCCGGAGATGGCGATCAGGTCTTTTAGGTGTTTCAGACCTTTCAAAGCAGCAGGACCTGACGGTACATTTTCTGAAATATTACAATACGGCTCAGACTTACTATCAATCCGCATGGCTAAAATATACCCCGCCTGTGCCGTCTAGCGTACACCCCATGCAAATGGCAGGAAGCCAAGGTTATCTTCATGCCCAAACCGAGAAAAGAAAAATATTCCTTGCCAAACTAAGCTGGGGAGAACACAGGAGTGTAGGGCTTCCAAAGCTCTCCGTATATGAAATTCCTGCAGAAGAGCCACTGCTCGAAGTGCTGCCTTTGGCCCCAAATAGTATATTGACTGTATACAAGTGTTATTTGATCGACGCTAACATATGGTGCACTAGTTTTGTGGAAAGCACTAAGGATGGAGGATGGGATCATGTGTAGAAGTTCACGCAAGTGAGGAAAGTTTTTGATTGTCATTCACTTGGAAGTGGCCAGAAACGATTCTTCTCCACATGATTCAAGCAGCTCACGATTTCCGGTTTTAGACCAAGTATCCTCTGGGTAGCTAACAAACATCCGTTTGAAGGCGAGCTAAAGTGAGAAGGCGAACCCGCTTCTGCGGTTGTGCGTAGGGTTTTGGACCCACCACATAAAAACGGAGTACCAATTAAAAATCGAAAAAGAAAGCCTCGGATGAGACACCCCCCTTTGATGACGACCCCTGCAAACGTTTTAAGGATAATGATATAAGGGCATGCACCTGGAATATCCGGATCCTTAATTGGGAAGGTGCCTCTGCCCAGCTGGTTGATGTCCTTATACGACTAAAGGCTGACATCACCGCCATCCAAGAAGTGCGATGGAAGGGACAAGGACGGAAGAAGGTGGGTCCTTGTGACATCTACTACAGCGGCCATATAAAAGAGCGCAAATTTGGTGTTGGATTTGTGGTGGGAGAGAGACTCCGTCGCCAAGTCCTGGCATTCACCCCGGTAGATGAACGTCTAGCCACAATCCGCATAAAAGCGAGGTTCTTCAATATATCGTTTATTTGCACCCACGCCCCAACGGAAGAGAAGGACGATGTGACCAAAGATGCTTTCTATGAGCGCCTAGAACGCACCTATGAGCGCTGCCCCCGCCATGATGTCAAAATCATGCTTGGCGATTTTAACGCCAGGGTGGGTAAAGAAGGTGTCCTTGGCACAACAGTCGGAAAATTCAGCCTCCATGAAGAAACATCGCCAAACGGCCTGAGGCTGATCGACTTCGCTGGGGCCCGAAATATGGTCGTCTGTAGTACCAGATTCCAGCATAAGAAAATACATCAAGCTACTTGGCTGTCTCCTGATCGAAACACGCGGAAACAAATCGATCACGTTGAGATAGATGGAAGACATGTCTCCTGTGTTTTAGACGCAGAGCGTACGCTCCGAGGACCAAATATAGACTCGGACCATTATCTGGTCGCAGCGAAGATACGCACCCGCCTCTGTGCAGCAAAGAATGCCCGTCAACAAACACAAAGCTGCAATCGCAACAGACAGCCACGAAATACTCTACTCGACTTGCACTCCTGCTCTCTGAGAGCACTCATCAGTATCTCGGTATAAGGGAACTGTGGAACGGCATCTCAAACTCACTGCGTACCGCTGCAGCCGAAACAATTGGTTTTCGGCAACGACAAAAAACAAGCTGTGCTCTGCCCAATCCATAAAACGGGAGATCCCAGAATCTGCGCCAATTACCGTGGGATCAGCCTCCTAAATATCGCATACAAGGTTCTATCGAGCGTACTGTGTGAAAGACTAAAGCCCACCGTCAACAAACTGATTGGACCTTATCAGTGTGGCTTTAGACCTGGAAAATCGACAACTGACCAGATATTCACCATGCGCAAAATTTTGGAGAAGACCCGTGAAAAGAGGATCGGCACACACCACCTTTTTGTCGATTTTAAAGCTGCTTTCGACAGCACGAAAAGGAGCTGCCTTTACGCCGCGATGTCTGAATTTGGTATCCCCGCAAAACTAATACGGCTGTGTAAATTGACGCTGAGCAACACCAAAAGCTCCGTCATGATTGGGAAGGACCTCTCCGAGCCGTTCGATACCAAACGAGGTTTCAGACAAGGTGACTCACTATCGTGCGACTTCTTTAACCTGATGCTGGAAAAAATTATAAGAGCTGCAGAGCTAAACCGAGAAGGTGCAATCTTCTACAAGAGTAGAGAGAGACCATACAAACAGGATCATCAACTTTTCTGCGGATAGCCTAATTGAGGCTATCGGCAAAATGGAGGGCGTGCGCAAAAGATGACGAAACACTAGAGCATTATCTCTGCGATTCACCAGCCTTCTGTCGGTTAAGAAAAAATACCTTCCATAGCTCCCAATACTCTAATTGGGTATCTGGGATGGAAAGAACTACCTACCTCTAAGAGACCACCTGCAGAGACTTGGTATAGTAGAATCGGCAAAATGGAGGGCGTGCGCAAAAGATGACGAAACACTAGAGCATTATCTCTGCGATTCACCAGCCTTCTGTCGGTTAAGAAAAAATACCTTCCATAGCTCCCAATACTCTAATTGGGTATCTGGGATGGAAAAAACTCAGAAGTTTCGTTAAATCGGCCGAGTTGTTCAGGTGATGCTTATCAGGGTACCTTCGGGGAGCAGAATGGGTCTAATAAGGTCAGGCTCTCTTCGCCTCCTTTTTCAACCAACCAACCAACCAAATGGATAAATTTAGTTACTGAAAGTAGGAAACAGAAAAAAAATATTAAAGTTTTTTTTTTTATAGAATTTTAACAAAAAAACTTAATTTTTTGATAAAATTTTCGTATATATTAGAGCGAAAAAGTAGTTGTAATAAAAAGAAAACAATCCTGCGGTCATTAACTAGATAATGTTATTTCAAAGATGTGTGCAAAATTTGAACAAAATCGCTTCATCACTTTTCGAGAAATATATAGTAATACATAAAAAATTGCGTTTTGAGATAAACGCGTTTAAAGTGTTGCATTTTTTATTCGAATTTTACTCGAATCGATTTGACGTTTTTGTATAATATTTTACTATATAATAAGAAAAAAAAATATGTTTTCCCAAAATTTGAATATTTTGAAATCCACCTAACCCCTTAATACAAAACAAAAAAAAAGATGAAAGAGATTACTAATTTTCAAATATGTACATTTGTAACATCCCCAACCCTGCTGATAGATGTTATTGACACAGACGAACAAAAGGAAATGGTATTAAACACAAAAGGCCTTGCTCACGCAATTTCAAAAATAACACAATGGAGCATTTTCTTACACATTTTTTCGCTCAACGTAAATGAAGTGCGCAAGACAGAAATAATAAAATGTAAAATTTGCTTACAACTCAAGTATGACAGACTTGCAATCAAACAGACTATAGGATAAGCTACAATTCTAACAAAAGGGGATATTTTACATATGAATAATGAAATCTGCATGAGCTCCTCTGATAAGTACTAAAATAATTGTTACAAATACAATACATTTTGCAAAAACTCGTAAATATTATACAGGTACTTAAAATCTAATTGTATTAGATAAACCTGTTTGTCGATACATTAAAGCTTCACAAAAACATATAAACATACGAATATCTTGTACTCTCGCAACAAAAGTTGCTAAGAGAGTATTATAGTTTTGTTCACATAACGGTTGTTTGTAAGTCATAAAACTAAATGAGTTAGATATAGGGTTATATATATCAAAATGATCAGGGTGACGAGACGAGTCAAAATCCGAATGTCTGTCTGTCCGTCCGTCCGTCTGTCCACGCAACGGATAACTTGAGTAAAAATTGAGATATCTTAACGAAACTTGGAACACGTATTCCTTGGCACCCTGAGGAAGTTGCTTTCGAAAATGGGAAAAATCGGACCATTGCCACGCCCACAAAATGGCGAAAACCAAAAACTTATAATGTGTCATAACTAAACCGTAAATAAAGTTATAAAAGTAAAATTTGGAATAAAGGATCGCACTAGGAAGGGGCATAGTTGGATGTAATTTTTTTGGGGAAGTGGGCGTGGCCCTGCCCCCAAATTGGTTATTTGTATGTATCTCGCAAACCAATAAAGCTATATAAACCAAACTTTCTGCAGTCGGTATCTCTTAAGTATCCACCACACACAGTACCCCACCACACACCATGAAAATAGTTGAAATCGGATAATAACCACGCCCACCTCCCATACAAAGTTTAGGTTGAAAATTACTAAAAGTGCGTTAACTCACTAACGAAAAACCTCAGAATCACTAAGTTTCACAGAAATTATATATAAACCCAAGCAATTACCCTCCTCCCGCCAAACCGACGCATGGGGCGCAGTCCGAGCGGAATTTGCCGAGTCTAAAAAGGCAAGAGATTTTTAAGCGTCCAGTTCTCAAACAGCTCAGCTACAGAAAGAAACATTTCAACAGCTGAGATTTAAAAATTTATAAAAACAAAAAGTTAAACATATCTGAATATTACTTATTAAGAGAAGACAAAATAGTTTTTTTGATGCTAAATATTGAGTCAGATGGATCAAATGTGCTGGAATGAGAATTAAAATCCTGACATATTCGGCGGAATGGTTCGTGTGAAACACACGTACTTGCAATCATTATTACACCATAGAAGAGATGTCAGGTCAGTTGCTTGCTGACTTCACAGCGAGCAAGACGTATGGTGGGATTGTACGCATGCATGTATCAACACAAAATACAATGTTTTTATATATTATTTTATTTCTATTTTGATTATTAATTTCTTTTATTATTTTTGCAAGTCAGTTTATAAAAACACAACTATTAATTTTCCAACTTCATTCGCCATTTAAAATGTTAATAATAATTAATAATTGTGTTGTTAATTCGAAGCAGTACTACCGATTTTTTTTTTTCAAAAATTTTCATACACATTTCTAAGCAGTATTAACAATTGATTGTATGTGTAAAACTAACGTACACTATAAAAACGATTGTTAGGAAACCAGTATTGGTCCTAATTTCACTAGTTCTAAGAAAGTTCGGGACCAGTAGAACATAACACTTGGTCAGTTGAGTAGCTCTCAACACGCATACACTCTCACAAAATAAATTGTTTGATTGTATAAGTTTGCCGACCACTAAACTAAACCATTCAGAAGTTTTACTAGGAATATTATACCTAGCATTTTTCTGCGACTAGTGGGTGTGGGAAGATTTATAAGTTTTAAACGACTAGTATACGGGGGAAGATTCAATCTTGAATCCCAATGTAAGTGGCCTAAAGCAAAAAGTAAAAATTGTTTTTGAACGGACTCAAGCTTATCAGAATGGAATTGATAGCTAGGATTCCATACCACAGAACCATACTCCAATATAGGCCTTACCAATATTGTAAAAAGAATTTTAGTAATATACGGATCACTAAATTCTTTAGACCAAAGATTAACAAAGCTAAGAGCATCTTTAGCTTTTAAGACAATTGAATTTACATGAGAATTAAAATTTAGTTTATGGTCCATAGTAACTCCTAAATCAACAAAGCTAAAAATTTGCTCTAAACTGAAGTTATTTATACATAGGGAGAAGGATCAACAGTTCTACGGGAAAATCACATCGTTTTACATTTTTTAAGGTTCAGTGGCATATCATTTTTGTGACACAAAGTAACTAAATTATTTAAATCCGATTGCAACTCAGCCCTTTCGTTATGAGAAGTATATGATTTAAAAAGTTTTACATCATCCGCATATAATAAAATTTCTGAAAACTTAATTACAGAAGGTATATCGTTGATGAACAACAAGAACAGAATCGGGCCGAGATGACTACCCTGTGGAACCCCTGAAGTGACACTAATTGAATCGGATAATGTATTATTAAATAAAACTTGTTGTTTTCTATTAGTAAGATATGAGGATACCCATTCAAGAAGTCTTGGTTGAAAACCAAGAAGATCCACTTTTTGCAAAAGAATTGAGTGGTTTACTCTATCGAATGCTTTATTAAAGTCTGTATATATAACATCAGTATTTTTATTATCCCTAAAACCTATTGACACATACATAGTTTACGAATTCAAGCAAGTTTGTTACTGTAGATATCCCTTTAAAAAAGCCATGCTGAGAAAATGAAATTAAAGGAGAGATTAAGAAAGTGATTTGGTCAGTGACAATAGCTTTAAAAAGTTAAAAAGATATATTTTGCACAATTTTTAGGGAAGCTTGAGGGAATCATATAAGAGCCATATTTAAACGAATTTTTTAACGTAACTAAATAACATCTGTTTCAGAAATAATTGGTGTATTAATTACAGTACTCGGACATAACACTTGATGATATGACACATTCATAGGGGAGTTTGAACAGTAATTGGATTTAAAGCATTCTGCAAACATATTATAAATAATATAATTGTCATACGACATTGTTGATTTATATTTCATCGCGGACGGAAAATTAGATATCATGCGTTTGGAGTTAACGAAACCATAATACAATTTCGGATTACGAATAATATTATTTTTTACTTTGATTATGTAGTTTTTATAACATTTTTTGTTAAGTTTCGCAAACTCTCGACGTAATTTAGAATATTTTAAATAGTCAACAAGAGCTCCAGTTTTTTTATAAAGTTTAAAAGCTCGAGCTTTTTTTATTTTTTAATTTACATATCTCATTCGAATACCACAAATTTGAGCTTTTACTTTTGGTAATAGAACATTTCGGAACAAATCTTTCAAAAATATTAAAAATTGTTTCATTAAAATGTGATACATTTAATTCAATATTACCACTGTAATCAGGCCAAGTCAATTTAGAAAGTTCACAATTAATCTTTTTGAAGTTAGCTTTCGCAAAGTTGAACCGAGAACAAAGGTCCTGTTTATTGTAAACAATAATTCGTCTATAATTTCTTTATTAATTTCCAAGGCAGGGTGATAAGAATCCTCTGGCAAAACCGGTCTGATCGGACCACAGAAAATGTTGAAGTATTATCAACATAGACCAAATCTAAGAATTTACCAAACTTGTTCGGAATTAAGTTAATTTGGTTAAGACCCATCTCAGACATTTCTTCCAAAACTAAATCTTAAACGATTGCAAACAAGGGTAATGCAATCGTCAACAGATTTCCAAGATACACACGGTAAATTGAAATCACCTAGAACAATTATGTAATCAATTATGTATATAGAAGATGTGTCTTCACAGTTGGAAGAGCAGGAGGAGGATTCAATGGATGTGGCCTCAAATAGAGCAGAGGTGTCAACACAACTCGTAGTGCATGGGGAGAATATGTCCACACTGTTGGAAGCGAATCAGACCTGTATGTTAAGACCTTTAGAATCGCATGGAGAGATTTTGTTAACACAATTGGAAGTGAATGGGATATCCTCACAGTTGAAAGAGGAGGAGTCGATGGAGGTGACCTTAAAAAGAGAAGAGATGTCAGCACAGCTGGAAGTTCATGGAGAGGGTATACCATCGCAGTTTTCGGCACAGGTGTCGACACAGTTGAAGGAACAGGAGGTACATATATCGACGCAGGTGATCCCAGAGAAGACAGACGTGTCATGGACAAAAGATTATGATCTGAAGGAAGAAGACTCTCAAACGTCCAAGGAAAGTCCAGAGAAAGAAGAAAAGGCTGCAGAATCTCTAGTCGCAAAGGCACAGTGCCAAAGCTTCAAGTTAGTGGCTGGTTGCTTATATGGGTATGAAAAAGTAAAGAAGGACAAATCTCCCGATCTTTCATGGTTGGTCGGAATGAGAGATTACCTAAAGTTCGCTACGAGATGCACAAAAGTTCAAGTGAAGTGAAGGTTGAGGAATCAGTTTTGTTGGGTTGGTTGTCGTAAATTAATGGGAGATTGCATTGCAAATGAGGTGTCGAGTTCCAAGAGTCATGGTCAGATGAAGCAATACAGTTCGGGAACGCCATTTGAGCAATTTGCCAGGGTTGTAGCTGGTCCATTACCTACCAGCAGATCGGGAAACAGGAGTGGTTTGATGGCTAGGACGGAGAAATACCCAATTCTAAGCCAAGAGACTGAGCCAAGAGATGGTGGACGTAGACATCAAAAGTTGGGAGATGTGCCAGAAGCAATGTGTCCGGAAAATATTTGAAGCAGCTTCACATCCACGATCCGATATCATGGTGGAAAGATTCAGCCGAAACTTGGAAGAGCATTTTAGAAAGCTGGTGGACAGGTATCACCACAGGTACAGAGAATGTCCATATATCCATATTCCTGGCTTATCGGCCTGCTGTCCAGGAATCAACGGCGTAGACGACTACGAGTATAATTTTTGGTTACTGAATGATTTTAGGTTTGGGATTGATCAAAATGGAGGGGGGAACGGACGAAAAGGACGACAGTGTCCTGAAGGATGAAATTAAGGGAAGAAATGCTAAGCGTTTAGTTCTGGAAGTATGTCTAATCGGGACGATCAGACTTAAGTGGAGGGCAGTGTAACGAAAATGGCACTAGAACAAACCAGAAACTTAATTGGGAAGGTGCCTCTGCCCAGTTGGTTGATGTCCTCATACGACTCAAGGCTGACATCACCGCCATCCAAGGAGTGCGATGGACGGGACAAGGACGGAAGAAGGTGGGTCCTTGTGACATCTACTACAGCGGCCATATAAAGGAGCGCAAATTTGGTGTTGGATTTGTGGTGGGAGAGAGACTCCGTCACAGAGCGCCTCTGCATCAAAGCGAGGTTCTTCAACATATCGCTGATTTGCGCCCACGCCCCAACGGAAGAGAAGGACGATGTGACCAAAGATGCTTTCTATGAGCGCCTAGAACGCACCTATGAGCGCTGCCCTCGCCACGATGTAAAAGTCGTGCTTGGCGATTTTAACGCCAGAAGGTGTCTTTGGCACAACAGTCGGAAAATTCAGCCTCCATGAAGAAACATCGCCAAACGGCCTGAGGCTGATCGACTTCGCAGGGGCCCGAAATATGGTCGTCTGTAGTACCAGATTCCAGCATAAGAAAATACATCAAGCTACTTGGCTGTCTCCTGATCGAAGCACGCGGAACCAAATCGATCACGTTGTGATAGACGGAAGACATATCTCCTGTGTTTTAGACGTGCCACGAAATACTCTACTCGACTTGCACTCCTGCTTTCTGAGAACACTCAACAGCATCTCGGTATAAGGGAACTGTGGAACGGCATCTCAAACTCACTGCGTACCGCTGCAGCTGAAACAATTGGTTTTCGGCAACGACAAAAAACAAGCTGGTACAATGAGGAGTGCCGTCTCGCAGCGGAGAGAAAACAGACTGCCTACCTCGCAACGTTGCAAACGACCACAACACGTGCGGGATGGGATAGATACCGAGAGCTGAAGAGGGAAGCGAGACGCATCTGCAGACAAAACAAGAAAGAGGCCGAAATGCGTGAGTACGAAGAGCTTGAGAAGCTGGCAGACAGAGGGAATGCTCGAAAATTTTATGAAAAAATGAAGCGACTTAACGAAGGTTTCAAGACCGGAGCATCCTCATGTAGAGACCAAGGTGGTAATCTGGTAACCGATGTCCAGGGCATACTGGGATTATGGAGGGAACACTTCTCCGACCTGATGAATGGCAGTGAGAGTACAACACCAGGAGATGGCGAACCCGATCCCCCAATCGATGACGATGGAACAGATGTTCCATTACCCGACCATGAAGAAATTCGAATAGCAATTACCCGCTTGAAGAACAACAAAGCAGCGGGGGCCGATAGATTACCGGCAGAACTATTCAAATACGGCGGCGAGGAACTGATAAGGTGTATGCATCAGTTTCTTTTCAGAATATGGTCGGAAGAAAGCATGCCTGACGATTGGAATCTCAGTATGCTCTGTCCAATCCATAAAAAGGGAGATCCCACAATCTGCGCCAATTACCGTGGGAGCAGCCTCCTAAATATCGCATACAAGGTTCTATCGAGCGTACTGTGTGAAAGACTAAAGTCCACCGTCAACAAACTGATTGAACCTTATCAGTATGGCTTTAGACCTGGTAAATCGACAACTGACCATGCGCCAAATTTTGGAGAATACCCGTGAAAAGAGGATCGACACACACCACCTTTTTGTCGATTTTAAAGCTGCTTTCGACAGCACGGAAAGGAGCTGCCTTTACGCCGCGATGTCTGAATTTGGTATCCCCGCAAAACTAATACGGCTGTGTAAATTGATGTTGAGTAACACCAAAAGCTCCGTCAGGATTGGGAAGAACCTCTCCGAGCCGTTCGATACCAAACGAGGTTTCAGACAAGGTGACTCTCTATCGTGCGACTTCTTTAACCTGATGCTGGAAAAAATTATAAGAGCTGCAGAGCTAAACAGAGAAGGCACAATCTTCTACAAGAGTGTACAGCTCCTGGCGTACGCCGATGATATTGATATCATCGGAAGCAACAACCGCGCCGTTTGTTCTGCTTTTTCCCGCATGGATAAGGAGGCGAAGCGAATGGGTCTGGATATGAATGAGGACAAGACGAAATATCTCCTGTCATCAAGCAAACAGTCGGCGCATTCGCATCAACAACACGAACAATGTCAGCCTCGAAATCCAGCATAGAATAACTCTTGCCAACAGGTGCTACTTTGGACTGAGTAGGCAATTGAACAGTAAACTCCTCTCTCGACGAACCAAAATCAAGCTCTACAAGTCGCTTATCATTCCCGTCCTGCTTTACGGTGCAGAAGCTTGGACGATGTCAAGATCAGATGAGACGACACTAGGAGTTTTCGAGAGGAAAATTTTGCGCAAGATTTATGGTCCTCAGAACATTGGCAACGGCGAATACCGCAGACGATGGAACGGTGAGCTGTACGAGTTATACGACGACATTGACATAGTTCAGCGAATAAAAAGACAGCGGCTACGCTGGCTAGGTCATGTTGTCCGAATGGATGAAAACACTCCAGCCCTGAAAGTGTTTGATGCAGTACCCGCCGGAGGAAGCCGAGGAAGGGGAAGGCCTCCACTCCGTTGGAGGGACCAGGTGGAGAGCGACTTGGTCCCACTTGGGATCTCCAACTGGCGCCGAACTGCGAAGGAGAGAGAGAGGTGGCGCACTATCGTCGATTCGGCTATAACTGGCTAAACGGTTGCAACGCCAATCACATACGTACATACAGAATGTTCGAGTGCCGATGTATCGCTTACAATCAACTATATAAGGGCTGTCGGACGGGCAGCAAGACACAGTTCTGATAAGAGAGTTGTCGGTTGAGGACAATTCTAAGGAGAGAGTTGTCGAGCAAAGTGTAAACAAGTTATAAGTTAGAGTTGTAAAGTAGTTGATTGAGTACTAAAGTGTTATGTTATAAGGAATTAGAAATAAAGATTAGTGTATAGCCATTAAAGTCTGACTTTTATTTGACAATCCAGTGATCGAACTCAGGGTAGAGTTTTAGAGTAAACGATTTATTTTGGAAATCCGTTACAATTGGTGTCAGATGTGGGATTGCCAAATAAAACTGCAGAATAGATAATGGCTCAGTTAACTGAAGAAGACATGAACACGATCTTATCGCACATATCGTCACAGCTCCAGGCGGACGCACGTTGGTCAATGCGAATTTAAGAACAGGACACACGCTTAACAACAAAGTTGTCCCAAATAACAACGCAAATATCAGCTCAATTTTCTTCACAGTTAAAAGAGCAAAAGGAAAGTCAGTCCAGTCAGATGAACTCATATATAGCCGATGTGTCTTCACAGTTGGAAGAGCAGGAGGAGGATTCAATGGATGTGGCCTCATATAGAGCAGAGATGTCAACACAACTCGTAGTGCATGGGGAGAATATGTTCACACTGTTGAAAGCGAATCAGACCTGTATGTTAAGACATTTAGAATCGCATGGAGAGATTTTGTTAACACAATTGGAAGTGAATGGGATATCCTCACAGTTGAAAGAGAAGGAGTCGATGGAGGTGACCTTAAAAAGAGAAGAGTTGTCAGCACAGCTGGAAGTGCATGGAGAGGGTATACCATCGCAGGTTTCGGCACAGGTATCGACACAGTTGAAGGAACGGGAGGTACATATATCTACGCAGGTGATCCCAGAGAAGACAGACGTGTCATGGACAAAGGATTATGATCTGAGGGAAGAAGACTCTCAAACGTCCAAGGAAAGTCCAGAGAAAGAAGAAAAGGCTGCAGAATATCTAGTCGCAAAGGCACAGTGCAAAAGCTTCAAGTTAGTGGCTGGTTGCTTATATCGGGTATGGAAAAGTAAAGAAGGACAAATCTCCCGATCTTTCATGGTTGGTCGGAATGAGAGATTACCTAAAGTTCGCTACGAGATGCACAAAGGTCCAAGTGAAGTGCACATAAGAATCACGGAAACCTTGGGAAGGTTGTGGAATCAGTTTTGTTGGGTTGGTTGTCGTAAATCAGAGGTGGGCACAAGTTGATTTTCCTATGCACGCGTGCATAGGGCCTCTGCTGCGACGAACAGCACAAAATATTACGCTATTTATAGCATAACGAACGAACGATCGGTAGCCCTCGGCACAATGAAGACTGAATGCTATCATACCAGTGGCTATGGGAAAGCAAAACAGTCTCATGCAAACACTTGTTCAAGCAACACCACGCTGCGCTATTTCAAATATACAGTGAGAGCTAACAAAAAGTTTATGCGCGAGTGGGAAGAAGATTTTTTCTTTATAGAAAATTTGGATGGAAGAGCACAATGTCTTATTTGTTACGACATTGTTGGTCGCAATTCTAAATTTTGTATAAGCCGACATTATTTCTCTTGCCATACAAATTTTAAATTTTTTACTGGAGGTGAGCGGAAGCTAATGCTTTTGCAATTGCAAGCTGAATTTTTTTTTAAATTCATTGCAAATGATAATAATAATGATACTGAAACTGAAACTCATAATGGTAAAAATAATAATAAAGATATTTAATAAAGGCATCTTTTACTGTTGCGTTGGCTTTGGCAAAGCAGTGTCGCCCATTTGAAGATGGCCTTTTTTTCTTAAATTTGTCTTCAAAAGTTTTGAAATGTTTTGGTGAAAAAGGGCAAGAAGTCTTGAAAATCATAGAAAAAGTATCTTTATCTCGTCGTACGGTCACACGTAGGACTGAAGATATAAGCAAATTCATCCACTCCGAGACTAAAAATAGATTGCTAAATTGCAAATA
This sequence comes from Zeugodacus cucurbitae, assembly GCF_028554725.1. NCBI lineage: Eukaryota > Metazoa > Arthropoda > Insecta > Diptera > Tephritidae > Zeugodacus > Zeugodacus cucurbitae. The sequence continues at coordinate 28,763,452 of NC_071672.1, read as the reverse complement.
TTTTTCTCTCAGTTTGGATGAGAGTACTGATCTAAATAGTATTTGTCAACTAATAATTTGTGTAAAAACTGTCGATCAAAACTTTCAAACTTTCGAAGAAATTTTTGATGTTATTGCTTTGCATAGCAATGTAACCAGTGAATTTTTATACAATGTTTTGGTTGAGAAAGTCTTCTGATTCGTTGATAAAAATAAATTAGCCGGAATTTGTACGGACGGGGCCAAAGTAATGGTGGGATCGAAAAAGGGCTTAGTAGGGCAATTATTAAAAAATAATTTCAAGGTATAATCCACCAGCAAGCGTTATTCGCAAAAAGGGATTATTTGAAAAGGGCAATGAATATATCAATAAAAATTATAAATAAAATTAAAGGGGCCACAACTCTTTAAACCACGGAAAATTCAAAACGCTTCTTGAGGATCTAAAAGCGGAATACGGTGACGTACTATTATATACTGAGGTTCGTTGGCTAAGCCGTGGGAGAAGCCTTCAGCGCCTGTTCGATTTACGGAATGAAATCTTAACATTTTTTGAACAAAATATGTCGGCAGAAAATGGGGATTTCGTTTTAGAACTAAAAAACAAAAATTTTTTGTATGATCTAGCCTTTTTGTGCGACAATGAATTAAATTTACAGCTTCAAGGAAAACACAAGATAATAACACAATTAGTAACCACAGTACACCATTTCAGCCGGAAAATTCAAATTCTAATAAATGAAATAAAAAATGGAAATCTTTTAAATTTGAAAAAAGTAACAGAAATCTATAGCCAATTTAAAACATTTGATAAGAACATAGAATACTGCAACATACTAGAAAACTTATACACAGATTATCATTTAAGATTTAAAGATTTTGAAATTATAAAGAATATAATAGATCTGCACGAATATACCCTTATCTGCGATATTGAAAAGCAAGACCCTGAACTGCAACCAGAGTTAGTTAACATGAGACAAGATTTCTCAATTCCGTTGCTAACTGGCGAACAATTTTGGAAGGCAATCGACGAAAAGAAGTATCCAAAGACAAAGGATCAGATTTACAGACTGTATTCTATGTTTGGATCGACATACAGCTGTGAATCTGCCTTTTCGTCGATGAAACTTATACTTAACAAACAAAAAAATCGAATGACGGACCAGCAATTAGCAGACCTCCTCCGGATTAAGACCTACGAAGGAGAAATAGACATAGATAGTCTTATTAAATACTAATAATAATAAGCTAATAATATAATAATATAATATAATAATGATAATAATATAATATAATAATGGTAATAATATAATAATGAGATAATGAGAATAAAAAGTAATAACAATAAATAATAATCATGAATACCACATTTGTTTGTTAACTTGCAAGACTCAGTGTACACTGTTGTTGTGCCGAACGACATGCTCAACTTCGTGCTTTCGCTGCTTCACACACAAATAGTAATAGTATGGGTGTACAAATGTAACAATATGTATGAGTGCCCACCTCTGTCGTAAATTAATGGGAGATTGCATTGCAATCTGAATGATTTTAGGTTTGGGATTGATCAAAATGGAGGGGGGAACGGACGAAAAGGACGACAGTGTCCTGAAGGATGAAATTAAGGGAAGAAATGCTAAGCGTTTAGTTCTGGAAGTATGTCTAATCGGGACGATCAGACTTAAGTGGAGGGCAGTGTAACGAAAATGGCACTAGAACAAACCAGAATTGACAATCGAAATCGATAAATTTCCAGATGTATCTAGACATCGATATTCGTAGTTGCCAGAGAGAGAGGGAGGGAGGATGGGATCATGTGTAGAAGTTCACGCAAGTGAGGAAAGTTTTTGATTGTCATTCACTTGGGAGTGGCCAGAAACGATTCTTCTCCACATGGTTCAAGCAGATCACGACTTCCGGTTTTAGACCAAGTATCCTCTGGGTAGCCAACAGACATCCGTTTGAAGGCGAGCTAAAGTGAGAAGGCGAAGCCCGCTTATGCGGTTGTGCGTAGGGCTTGGGACCCACCACATAAAAACGAAGTTCCAATGAAAAATCTACGAAAGCCTCGGATGAGACACCCCCCTTTTGATGACGACCCCTGCAAACGTTTTAAGGATAATGATATAAGGGCATGCACCTGGAATGTCCGGACCCTTAATTGGGAAGGTGCCTCTGCCCAGTTGGTTGATGTCCTCATACGACTCAAGGCTGACATCACCGCCATCCAAGAAGTGCGATGGACGGGACAAGGACGGAAGAAGGTGGGTCCTTGTGACATCTACTAGAGCGGCCATATAAAGGAGCGCAAATTTGGTGTGGGATTTGTGGTGGGTGAGAGACTCCGTCGCAGAGCGCCTCTGCATCAAAATGAGGTTCTTCAACATATCGCTGATTTGCGCTCACGCCCCAACGGAAGAGAAGGACGATGTGACCAAAGATGCTTTCTATGAGCGCCTAGAACGCACCTATGAGCGCTGCCCCCGCCATGATGTCAAAATCATGCTTGGCGATTTTAACGCCAGGGTGGATAAAGAAGGTGTCTTTGGCACAACAGTCGGAAAATTCAGCCTCCATGAAGAAACATCGCCAAACCGCCTGAGGCTGATCGACTTCGCTGGGGCCCGAAATATGGTCGTCTGTAGTACCAGATTCTCGGCATCTCGGTATAAGGGAACTGTGGGACGGCATCTCAAACTCACTGCGTACCGCTTCAACCGAAACCATTGGCTTTCGGAAAAGTCAAAAAAACAGCAGCGGAGAGAAAACAAACTGCCTACCTCGGAACGTTGCAAACAACCACAACAGGTGCGGGATGGAATAGATACCGAGAGCTGAAGAGGGAAGCGAGACGCATCTGCAGACAAAAAAAGAAAGAGGCCGAAATGCGTGAGTACGAAGAGCTTGAGAAGCTGGCAGACAGAGGGAATGCTCGAAAATTTTATGAAAAAATGAAGCGACTTAACGAAGGTTTCAAGACCGGAGCATCCTCATGTAAAGACCAAGGTGATAATCTGGTAACCGATGTCCAGGGCATACTGGGATTATGGAGGGAATACTTCTCCGACCTGCTGAATGGCAGAGAGAGTACAACACCAGGAGATGGCAAACCCGATCCCCCAACCGATGACGATGGAACAGATGTTCCATTACCCGACCATGAAGAAATTCGAATAGCAATTACCCGCTTGAAGAACAACAAAGCAGCGGGGGCCGATAGATTACCGGCAGAACTATTCAAATACGGCGGCGAAGAACTGATAAGGTGCATGCATCAGCTTCTTTGCAGAATATGGTCGGAAGAAAGCATGCCTGACGATTGGAATCTCAGTGTGCTCTGCCCAATTCATAAAAAGGGAGATCCCACAATCTGCGCCAATTACCGTGGGATCAGCCTCCTAAATATCGCATACAAGGTTCTATCGAGCGTACTGTGTGAAAGACTAAAGTCCACCGTCAACAAACTGATTGGACCTTATCAGTATGGCTTTAGACCTGGTAAATCGACAACTGACCAGATATTCACCATGCGCCAAATTTTGGAGAATACCCGTGAAAAGAGGATCGACACACACCACCTTTTTGTCGATTTTAAAGCTGCTTTCGACAGCACGAAAAGGAGCTGCCTTTACGCCGCGATGTCTGAATTTGGTATCCCCGCAAAACTAATACGGCTGTGTAAATTGACGTTGAGCACCACCAAAAGCTCCGTCATGACTGGGAAGGACCTCTCCGAGCCGTTCGATACCAAACGAGGTTTCAGACAAGGTGACTCTCTATCGTGCGAATTCTTTAACCTGATGCTGGAAAAAATTATAAGAGCTGCAGAGCTAAACAGAGAAGGTACAATCTTCTATAAGAGTGTACAGCTCCTGGCGTACGCCGATGATATTGATATCATCGGAAGCTACAACCGTGCCGTTTGTTCTGCTTTTTCCCGCATGGATAAGGAGGCGAAGCGAATGGGTCTGGAGGTGAATGAGGACAAGACGAAATATCTCCTGTCATCAAGCAAACAGTCGGCGCATTCGCGTCTTGGCTCCCACGTCACTGTTGACAGTCATAACTTCGAGGTCGTAGATAATTTCGTATACCTGGGAAACAGCATCAACAACACGAACAATGACAGCCTCGAAATCCAGCACAGAATAACTCTTGCCAACAGGTGCTACTTTGGACTGAGTAGGCAATTGAACAGTAAACTCCTCTCTCGACGAACCAAAATCAAGCTCTACAAGTCGCTTATCATTCCCGTCCTGCTTTATGGTGCAGAAGCTTGGACGATGTCAAGATCAGATGAGACTACACTAGGAGCGTTCGAGAGGAAAATTTTGCGCAAGATTTATGGTCCTCAGAACATTGGCAATGGCGAATACTGCAGACGATGGAACGATGAGATTTGGGATTGATCACAATGGAGGGGGGAACGGACGAAAAGGACGACAGTGTCCTGGAGGATGAAATTAAGGGAAGAAATGCTAAGCGTTTAGTTCTGGAAGTATGTCTAATCGGGACGATCAGATTTAAGTGGAGGGCAGTGTAACGAAAATGGCGCTAGAACAAACCAGAATTGACAATCGAATTCAATAAATTTCCAGATGTATCTAGACATCGAATTCGTAGTTGCCAGAATGTTCGAGTGCCGATGTATCGTTTACAATCGACTATATAAGGGCTGTCGGACTGGCAGCAAGACACAGTTCTGATAAGAGAGTTGTCGGTTGAGGACAATTCTAAGGAGAGAGTTGTCGAGTGGAAGTGTAAACAAGTTATAAGTTAGAGTTGTAAAGTAGAGTATTGGGTACTAAAGTGTTATGTTATAAGGAATTAGAAATAAAGATTAGTATATAGCCATTAAAGTCTGACTTTTATTTGACAATCCAGTGATCGAACTCAGGGTAGAGTTTTAGAGTAAACGATTTATTTTGGAAATCCGTTACAATAGTAAATAGAAAAACAAATATGGTTATAATGAATTAGCCGAGATCACAACCAATATAATAGTGAGCAGTTTGAGAAGCACTGAGCCACTTAATAATAACACGCAAACAGCTGAAAAAAACGATCAAAAGAAAAAGAGCAAATTAAAACAAAAACAATATGCAATCGCATAAACAATTGCAAAGTATGAAAGAAAATAGATAATTGATAACAACAACAAATGATTTAAAAGACTCGGCACCGGAATTTAAGAAAATAGTTAAAATACAATTAAAATTTAAATATAACACAAAAGCAAATTAGCACAAGTACTTAGCTTTAGATTACATTTATTAAAAGTAAACTTTCTTTAATAATATTGATAAATTTAAGCAAAAATTCGGGAACCGAGAAAAAATTAAACTTCACAGTTTGACGTGTTGCCAGATATTATTGTACATTTTCAGACATTTTCGCCAACAACCTACATTATATCCAAGACAATGCCTTCAATTAATTTTGCTTAGATAGTTCGCATTTTAACCGATATATTACGGTATAAATTCCAACGGAAGTCTGAAAATCTTTATATGAGATATATGGTGGCTAGAGGAACAGAGACACACTATTAGAAGAAGCACATCTCGTTTGAATTTCAAGCACTGAAGTCCCATGTCCGATATCTGGGGCCTTGAAAAGTTATAGTCCGATTTCTTACGCATCTTCAAAATTGTGGTATAAGGAAAGTAAGCGTGGTTTTAAACCGATTTCTCCCGTGTTTAACCGACATATATCATTGGGATGTCAAACCAATGTTATGAACCCAATTTCGTTTAAATTGGTCAAGTGGTTCTTTAGGTATGGTTTTACACCCATAAGTGGGTAGCGTCATATCCATTTTGCATTTTACATGCAAATATGAATGAGTGCAGCCCTTCTATACTAACTTCATCTGTCTGTCATGTCTGGTGTTTTTACTTACTGAAATCAAGCGTTTTCAGTAGTTTCCAACATAACCGTTGTATGGGACTTAGGCGCGGATATAAACCGATCTCATATATTTTAATGCTGCCTAATGAAGTGCCTCCAGGAATTTTGATTTATATAGCTTTTGTAGTTTTTAAGATATATACATACAACTTTATAGGGGCGAGACCACTCCGTTGTCTGTTTTCCATTGTTTCTCACTGTGTACCATAGCAGCGTATAACTCGACAGCGTAAAGCAGTTGTCTTGAGAAAGATGGTTGCAAAATTCTTTTCCTTGTATAAAATACGCGCATTAAAGGCTGGTCGGATCAAATAATGCCAGAGACTGGCCAGTGCCCACATAATGGCATTGACAATCTGACGTCCCTCTTATGTCAACACTGTGCCCATGTCTTCTTGCTTATATAAGCAGCATACATAAGCATGGCTTTTTCAGGTGCTAAGGTATTACAGTAATCTCCGCTTAAGTGCCCCTTCTTAACATGCGAGACTTTTGAGGCACTTAAGCGGGAAAGGCACTTAAATGAACCCCACTAAAGTGCCTCGTGGTCGATCTAATATTGTTTTTATTTTTGAATGAAAGTCACATTTATTTCTTATTAATAACATACTTCCCTAACTCGAATCACCATAATGCACAAAAAAACTGCGAGTTAGAGATACTTTGGGTTTGAGAGGCATATGAAATTTGTCTGCTATTGCAAATTCAGGAGTTCGTGTTATAAAAGTTCAACTGAATAGTACAGATATGTTAAATATTTTCATAAAATGTAACACCTCTAAGCATAGCCTAATATGTTTTATAATTATACACATATATGTTTTGAAATTATATTATAACCCCCCAATCAACAGATTATTAACTACTATATGGCTAATAATTTTAGTGTTGATATTTTCACAGTTTTAGTTTATAAGTTGAAGTACAAAGCAAACGGTCAAACCATTATTTATGTAAATATTCTAGCAATCATTACCTTAACTGCTTTGATATCTCAATATTATCTAACATGAAAACGTACTGCTCTGTCAATACCTCAATGCGCAGCAATGATATTGATATGAAATCAACGATACAGGTGTAAATTTCTCACTATTGTGCTAGAATCCGAACACGGCTATGCTCTCTGAGATTATTGCCAACTATACTAAAAGCGTAACGTGGTCTAACTTAAACAATTGTTTTACACTTAGCTTTTTCAGTTTTAAGTTGTTGTTCAGTATGCGCAATCGAATTACGGAGATATTGTTGCATAAAGCGGTAGTACATTTCATACTTGTCAATGTTTTTAGACCAACAATCCATGTGCAGCAAGGGAATAATTTATAGTCAATTGTGATTTTAATGAAGTAAAATAATTAACATCAAAATAAAAAAATAATTAAATTAAAAATAAAACAATTTGAATTAATATTAAATAAATATATGTGTTGTTTGAAAAAAGAGAGACTTTTACTAGTGATGTGATCAGCTAACAACAAATATACACCAAATAGCTAATAAAAACTGGTTTCTAATATACACACATACATACATATGTATGTTAGTATGGTTCCATGAAAACTTGTTTGTACGATCATTCACGGACCTGCTGTATGGCATGCTACAAAAAGCTTTCACATTTCGATTTTTGGTGGAACTACAGAAGTTAGACAAAACCGCAAGGGAAAGCAAAACATATAATTGGAATTTTAAACGTTGTAAGTACTAATCAACAGTAACTGTTTTAAGTTAAGTTTCGTAATATGTGTCTAGTACACATATTAATTAAATATGCTTGTTAGAACATCCAGCAACCAGCACGTAAATTGTTACATAAACTCAAAAATATTTGTCTACTGAATTGCATTGTATGCGTAATATGTATGAAGGGCTTAGCTATAATAGCACATTCGATATGCTATCGTATTGCAGAAATATCAGAAATTTTAGCTTACATATGTACACATAATAAAAAAGTAAGGCTCAAAGAAGTACGGGTGTGTTCGGGCTCTTGGAAGATTCACGGGTTTGGAAATACAATTGAGCTAACCTAACTTGAATCACCATAATCCACAGAATAGCTTCGTTAGAGAGTTATGGTACGTAATTTGTACGAAATTTCACTTCTATTCAAGAATTCTAGTTATGGAGAACTTAAAATTATAGAAGTTCGAGTTATGGGAGTTTAACTATATTTGCAGTTGTTGGTAGTACTTTATGTAGAACAAACCCCGTAACTGCACATGTTTTACACACTTTGCATGGACCCAAGGTGGGGCAATAGGTTCAGGTATTAAAATAACTTTATTGTAATTAGGTATGAAAAATCGAAGCGCGAAAACTATAATAAGTGCCTTAAATCGCTAAAAAAGAACGCCAACAATTACAATTTTATGGAAAAGATTGTACCTAATATTGATATAATACTGGAAAATGGGCGTGGCATTGCTCACGTATAGTTTAATACTATGCGTTAGCAACTACACAGCCAATTTAAACCAAATCTGCGTAATATTTATTAATTTCACATGCGGTTGTTACGAAATGAAAATGCTTAGAATCGGTTAACAACCACGCTTACTTTGTTCGCTTTACAATATATACATCTATCGTTATAAAATTTTGCTCAAATACTGCAAAGGAGTCACGGCACACTCAGCTAAAAATTATCATTCGAGAAAACATGTTTTAGCCTTTATTTTTTAATGATTTTCTCTTTCAAATGTTGGCCGCTGCTACGGCAATTTTTGGAGTATTTTTTCAGTATTGAGCCTGAATTGGGCCGCATTGCTGAACAGAATTTGGCTCGATAACGTCGGATCTTCTTGGAACTTTTCAAGAGCCCATATATAATTATATATATAAACAAGTAAGGAAGAGCTAAGTTCGGGTGTAACCGAACATTTTATACTCTCGCAATTTATTAATGTATTTTTATAAAGATAACACAATTCGACCCATATATTCGGCATAAAGTTCAATAGAATAACGAAAATCATCATAAATAGTGTATGGGGACTGAGGTAATTCCTAAACCGATTTCACTCGTTTTCACCACCAAGATACAATGTATCGAAGACTATACGCTCACTTAATTTAATATTACTTATAATTGGTATATGGGATCTGGGGGAAGTTATGACCCGATTTATACCATTTAAGGACAGAGAGAAACTGTTATAAGAAAAAAATTCAGAGGGAATAAATTACATTAAAATATCTGAGGGATTTACCTATATTTTCGGTGAAAAATTAACCTTAGGCACTGAGTTCTTCATGTTCGATATCAGGGGCCTTAAAAAGTCATGGTCCGATTTTGACAATTTTTCCACAAGTGATGTCACAGCTAAAATACAGTATTTGTGTAAAGTTTTATTCCGCTAGCTTCATTGGTTCCTTATGAATACATTATAAAGTGAACGAATCAGATGGAATTCAAAATTGAGTTATATGGGAAGTAGACGTAGTTGTGAACCGATTTCGCCCGTGTCATCAGGGTGTCAAGAAAGTGTTATATACCGAATTTCATTGAAATCGGTCGAATAGTTCTTGAGATATGGTTTTTGACCCATAAGTGGGAGACGCCACGCCCATTTTCCAGTTTGTAAAGTGCAGCTTCCTTCTGCCATTTTTTATGTAAAATTTGGTATTTCTGACGTTTTTCGTTAGGGAGTTAACCCACTTTTAGTAATTTTCAACCTAACCTTTGTATGGGAGGTGGGCGTGGTTATTATCCGATTTATTTCATTTTTGGACTGTATAAGGAAATGGCTAAAAGAAACGACTGCAGAAAGTTTGGCTTATATAGCTTATTTGGTTTGCGAGTGATATACAAAAAACCTATTTGGGGGCGGGGTCACGCCCTCTTTTCCAAAAAAATTACATCCAAATGTGCCCCTCCCTAATGGGATCCTATGTTCCAAATTTCATTTTCATAACTTTATTTATGGCTTAGATATGACACTGTATAGGTTTTCGGTTTCCTCCATTTTGTGGGCGTGGCAGTGGACCGATTTTGCTCAATTTCAAAAGCAACCTCCTCAGGATGACAAGGAACATGTGTTCCAAGTTTCATTAAGATATCTTAATTTTTACTCAAGTTATCGCTTGCACGGACAGACGGACGGACAGACATCCGGATTTCAAATCTACTCTTCATCCTGATCATTTATCTATATATAACCCCATATCTAACTCTTATATTTCTTGGTGACACAAACAACCGTTAATGGGAACAAAACTATTATACTCTGTGCAACAGGTTGCGAGAGTATAAAAATCGGTATAAAAGTTTGCTCTAATATTGCATAGGAAGCTCGGCATCACTCATCGGACGATTATTCAGAACATATACAGAAAAAACCGAAGATATCTACATATCTATATACCTTATACCGTATATATGGGCTAATATATGAGATATTATGCATGTAACGCGCTGAGTTCAACATATTCGATATCTGGGGCCTTGAAAAGTTATAGTCCGTTTTCGACAATTTTTTCACAAGTAAAGTTTTACTCCGCTATCTTCATTGATTCCTATTGTATATATTGTAAAGCGAAGGAATGAGATGGAATTCAAAATTGAGTTATGAGGAAAGTAATCGTGGTTGTGAACCTGTTTCGCCCATTTTTATCCGTGTTATCAGGGTGTCAAGAAAATAATATATACCGAATTTCATTCAAATCGGTCGAGTAGTTCCTGAGATATGGTTTTTGACCATTAAGTGGGCGATACCACGCCCATTTTCCATTTTGTAAAAAAATCAGAGTGCAGCTCCCTTCTGCTATTTCTTCTGTAAAATTTAGTGAGTTAACCCACTTTTAATAATTTTCAACCTAACCTTTGTATGGGAGGTGGCTGTGGTTATTATCCGATTTCAACTATTTTCATGGTGTGTGGTGGGGTACGTAAGTGAGCTGAGTGCCTAAAGTTTGGTTTTTATAGCTTTATTGGTTTGCGAGTTATATACAAATAACCGATTTGTGGGCGCGGCCACGTCCACTTCCCCAAATAAATTACACCCAAATATGCCCCTTCCAAGTGTGATCCTTTACTTCAAATCTTACTTCTATAACATTATGTATGGCTTAGTTATGACACTTTATAGGTTTTTGGTTTTCGCCATTTTGTGGGTATGGCAATGGTCCGACTTTGCCCATCTTCGAAAGCAACCTTCTCAGGGTGCCAAGGAATACGTGTTCCAAGTTTAGTTAAAATATCTCAATTTTTAATCAAGTCATCCGTTGCTCGGATGGACGGACGGACAGACAGACATCGGATTTCAACTCGTCTTGTCATCCTGATCATTTTGATATATATAACCCTATACCTAACTCGTTTAGTTTTATGACTTACAAACAACCGTTATGTGAACAAAACTATAATACTCTCTTAGCAACTTTTGTTGCGAGAGTATAAAAATCAAACAAATATATCGGAAAAGAACACATACTAACAATAGGAAATATAGTTTAAGCGAGAAATCACAGCACAACATGTTTTGTCGCGACGTCGCTTAGGTGTTCGCACTCACTCTGGCACCTTTACATAAGCAGACACAAGTTGCGATTTATAGCAGAAGTAGTGCTAATTTAACGCATCGCACCATGAGAGGGTTGGTATTGCAGATGGGCGAAATGCGGGCGACACCAAGGCACACTTTTGGATCAAAAACGATTTATCGGGAACTACTCGGTCAATTTCAATAAAAGTTGGTACATAATATTTTCTTACATCCTTATGTTACTGATACTGGGCGAATTTGATTAACAACCACGCCTACTTTCCATATAACACATTTTGAACACAATGAAGATTTCGGAATGAAAATTTGCGCAAATTACATTGAAGGTATGCCATCGCTCTTCTAAATATTGTCGTAATAAAATTGCATCTTTTCAAGGCCACAGATATCGAACCTCGAATACCTCAGTGCCAATTGAGAATTTTTTACCAAATACCAGTAAAACTCTCAGATATTTAAAGAAAATCTAATAATATGACTCTGTGCCAAAAATGGGTGAAGTCGGGTTTAACTTCCGCTGGTTCCCCGTTTTATTCTGATATTTTTACTGATGCTGTTTGACCCATATATTGGATGCCTACCGTTTTCAAACGAACGAAGACAATGATGTTTCCATACAGTATAATGAAATGATAGAGAAGGTGTTGGGTGTTGACTGGCCCTCTCAATAAACCCATTGATTGATGCGATATGTGGTCTTGTTGAAGCCAAATTTCACCGAGATCACGAACTTGAATTTTAGACATCAAATAGTCTGACTTTTCAGAGGAAATGGCCTTTGAAGGGTATACCGCTATACAGATTGAATATCAACTGCGCACCGAAGAGCTTTTGTTCCTAACTTGGTGTGACTGGAAGTGCTGATCAAAGCTTCCCACAATATATGTTTTAATTCATTCCTATTAAGTTTACCAGCTGGACTTACACCATTCAAGCTCAAACTGTTTTACCTATGAACAAAGAAGGAGTGGTTAATAAGAGAATAACAATTGATCAGGAGATTATGGGTGCAATTTTCATTGAGATGAGGATTAGGCCCGAAGTTATAGAATAGGGGAGATATAACATTTATAAAAAGTTTTCGCTGCAATATATATCATTTACCCCTGACCACTTTCATAACAACGGCAGATATAGATTATGCAATCCGCTTCCATTCAGTGTGGTAGATTGTGTAATATCTTTTCAGCCTTCTCTGGCTTTCCTCCTTATTCTTTCTTTCGTAATATCATTATAATACTAACATGAATTTATTAATATTCTACTGTATTTCTATTTTGATTTCAATGAATATATTTTTTTTTGTTACAGAGATTCAACTCGCTTAAGTACTATATGTGACACAAACAAAAAATGCAACGCAGTGAAAATAACGAGAATCGTGATATATCTTCCCCAGCACTACTTTCCACTAAGGTTTGTCATATAGTGAAACGTTCAGATTTTGAAGGATATGGATTTAATTTGCATTCAGAGAGAGTAAAGCCCGGACAATATGTGGGGAAAGTTGATATGAATTCCCCAGCAGAAACAGCGGGATTAAAAGAAGGCTACCGTATCATTGAAGTGAATGGTGTAAATATAAGCCAAGAGTCTCACAAGCAAGTAGTGCAGCGCATTAAAGCCATTTCACATGAAGTGCGATTATTAATAGTGGATGTTAATGCTAATAAAGACATTACAGCCGCAAAGTCAGTGCTTACGAACCTCACAACATCGTTGCAAAAGTCCTCCAATGACAATAACATTTCGAAAGTATTGCAAGATACGCAGCTGGAAAAGCCTCGAAGTAGTATAAATGTAAGTGTGGATATGAGAAAGCCTTCTACCATAGATGACGCGAGCACAATTCTTAAACATAATAACGATGCAACCGTGGACAATTCCAATGCAATGCGGTTGGGAAAGCACGATGACACACGTTCCCAATCAAGTACAAAGGATTCTACTGCAGTTTCGGTTGGTGCGCTAGAGCTTCCAATGACCGCAGCAGAAATGAGAGCAAAACTTTTATCTAAGAAAAAATATGATCCCAAAAATGAAATTGTAGATCTGAAGAAAAAGTTTGAGATAATACAGAAACTTTGATTTTATAATATACAAATAAAATATTGATTTAATTGATGGGCAAGACTCCGTCAGAAGAAAAGCGATTTGCAAGTGGTCTTCCGATTTTTTTGAAACTTTGGGAAATAATAGTCTTATATAAGTAACTTTTAACCCCAAAAAGAATTTTAAAACATTTTCAAAATGGCGGCCGCTACGCCATGTTGAAAAAATGTGCAGTATTTTTTTCAGAAATTAATATCTCCGAAACTTCTTAATCGATTTTAATGAAATTTACAGGCGATATAATTAATAGTACGTAGTTTAATGTTATATTATGACCAAAAAAAAATTTCCAAATTTTGACCAAACAAATGTCAAAAAAAATTTTTGAGTTAACTTTTAGTTAATTTGGCCACTTTTTTTTAACTTTCTAATAAAAAATTTCATTTCATTTCATTTATATTTTCAATTGATAGATAATTTTATTTGTGAACTAACAATTGGTGAAATACTTAATATTCTCAAAATTTTTATTAAATCTTCAATTTCTTTTTCACTTTCGTAAACAAAAATTATTCAATTATTATTATCAATTCAAAATGTTTCAACTATTTCTTTTGAAACAGGGCGGGCATTTGTTTTATCAACTAAAGCATGTCGCTGCTTTTTAAAAGGATTAAAGCATTTATATCGTGGCATTGTGGAAACCCAAATATTGCTTTAGGTGCCGTTCAACTTAAAATCTATTCAACTTAAAATCTATTTAAACTTACCTATTTTTTTATAAATCTCTAACGATGTAGGTGCGAGCCAAACAGCGTTATGTTATACGCGTTCAATGTGCAGGGTAGCTAATTCAGGTTGGTGCACGTTTAACGATACGGCAACGCTGTACATAGAAATCGCGGTGCGCGCTCCCACTAACATCTCAATATCTCGAAAACTATTAAAGTCTCCAAACTTTTATTTTTTTTAAAAGAAAGGTGGAATCATAAGGAATCGAAAACTTTTTATTAGAAAGTTAAAAAAGCGGCCAAATTAACTAAAAGTTAACTCAAAAAATTTTTTTGACATTTGTTTGGTCAAAATTTGGAAATTTTTTTTTGGTCATAATATAACATTAAACTACGTACTATTAATTATATCGCCTGTAAATTTCATTAAAATCGATTAAGAAGTTTCGGAGATATTAATTTCTGAAAAAAACACTGCACTTTTTTTCAACATGGCGTAGCGGCCGCCATTTTGAAAATTTTTCAAAATTCTTTTTGGGGTTAAAAGTTACATATATAAGACTATTATTTCCCAAAGTTTCAAAAAAATTGGAAGACCACTTGCAAATCGCTTTTCTTCTGACGGAGTCTTGCCCTGATACAAATGGATTACGCTTAGCAATATACTAAATGTTAACTTATTTGATGTTAGTACACCATTTGTTGGAATGGTTCAGTTGAGAGTTTCATTTTCTTAAGGATGTATTAGAGTTAGAATTTTTTACACTAATCATACACAACACCATATCAAATGTGGACACCAAGGTATAAGAAGAATCAGAGCAAATAACACCTGTACAACTTGTACAATATGCGGGACGCTGGTCACTTTTGAATCAAACTCTGTATCTCAGGAACTATTAGATCACTTTCAATTAACCGATATACAGAATATTCATATGTTCTTCAGGCAATATGGCCCCGCTTGATACTCGTCCCTTTGCATGTCCAACGAACCCGACTCATCTATCACCCATTTCTATGACCTCGACGACAACTAGACTTATACTTTTCGTCTCAGAAAGGCTGGATAACCGTTAAACCCATCAAACATAAGAGCAGGAGATTTCAATACATGGACCTTAGATATTGTCTCGATATTGTTCTGCTAAAGACAGGCTGTGGAAAAAAAACGGGCGTGGTTTATTATTGATATAAGTTTTGCCAACAAATCTCTGGCTCAAACGACAGAGTGGTAATTCTGTAATACGTACCGTGACCATCTCGGTATTAACATAGATCCAGGAAACAAACGTCCCTCTTGGCACAGCACTAAAGCCGTAGGCCTAGGGATGGCAACAATTTTAATCGATTAAATAATCAAATGATTAATTGCAAGATATAAAAAAATAATTGCAATTAATTTCAATTAATGTAAACAATCGATTAATCGATTAATTCCAATGTTTGCAACTTTGCGTAAAAATAAAACCAATAAAATATAGGAGACTATATTCTTATTTCAGACATTCAAATTGTGTTCGTACATACACAAAAACAAAAACGGAAATAAAATTAAAATATCATATTAAAAATTAATTTGTCTTAGCATAAAGGAAAATATATTCATTGAATATATTCAGAAAATTTAGAAGTCTGTTCAACCAAGTTTGAAGAAAAAGCAATTTCGATTAACTTTTTGTTGTCAAACGATTGCGTTTTTCGGTCGCAGTTGCTGAAAATACTTTTTTGAGAGTACGTACAGTTTGGGTAAACGGTTTTCATTTCTTCCCAAGCATAAATAGTGTTTCGACTTAGTTCTAATACCTGACAATTCAAATAAAAGCTCAATTCATCTTGTGGAGATGTAAAATCGTTGTCTTTCCTCCTTCTTGTGTGCACTAGAGTGCACAAAATGGTGTCAGTGTCATCATCACTTAGGGAAACATTGTCTTTACTCCAAGATTGCAGAGTCTAATTTGTACACATATATTTATATATAACTAGAAGAAATTTAAAATGTAATACCGATTGCTCCGACTTACCACCAATTTGCAGGCTACAGTTGCATGCTTTAATTTTAAATGCTGCAACATATTTGAAGTGTTATTAGAAAATTTTAAATTTTTGCAGCAAAGTTGACGTAGTTATTGCTTATTTTATTAAAAAAATGTCCACACTTCGCTTTTAACTGGCGCCATTGCTCTTCAAACAACTGAACGTACAATGCGTTTGACTTAACTGTAAATGCAGTGTTACCAGACATTCATTTGTTGATATTAACCTACGTTGGCATATTAGAATTTAACTATGTTTACACCGTTTGCAATTTCGACCCTTGTAGCTAACTTAGATGAACATAAAATGTATTAAATTTCAAAATGCTGCTTGCGATTATTTTGCAATTACTCGAGTAATAGTCGAGTAATTAGAAAAGGTGTTTCTATGCAATTAAATCGTAAATTGAATGAAAATAATGGATTAATTTAATCAAATGATTAATCGTTGCCATCCCTAAGTAGGCCGACGCATTGGTCTTTAGATAGAATTGTAATCAGAATGTTCAACGGTCAATACCTATTTATAGTTTCGTTTTCCGCCTTTCAGAGAGAAAAGTATTCAATGAAACTAGTTCGGTGAGTAATGACAGTCTGACAGGCATCGGCTTTTCAACTAGGACAGAAGATTCAGAGTACACTTATAACTATATGGTTGACGTAAATGCATGGTAGCTGCACAATACAGTTGGCTCTAAAATAAGAGACGGAGTTAATGTGGGAATGTACTGTTCGGAGTTTGGCGTAAGGCACCCTTATAAACGGCCAGATCAATTTAGTATATTTCAAGAAGGGGGTCATAATTAAGTCATAAAACTGACAATTGACATAATGGTCCCTCTCCTGGTCAAGGCTCTAGATGGTTGACACGTTGTAGCTTCTGAGCAGATTGCATCCATGTTTCCTATTTTAGGCTATATGCTATAAAGTCCATCGTGTGTGTTGGCTGTACATTATCTGGAAAAAATGTGCTCCGAAAAGAATTATTAACAAGTCTGTTGCCAAAACTTGTCTGAAATACAAAGCCACACAAAAAATAATAAGGCACGGTTTAGTTCGGGTGTAACTGCATTTCTCTCACTTTATTTATGTATTTTTATTAAGATAAGACACGGGACATATGTATATTCGGCATAAAGTCCACTAGAATAACGTAAACCATTATATGTACATATGTAGTATATCGATGCTGCGATTTCACTCATTTCCACCACTAAGCTACATTGTATCCAAAACTATACGCTCACTTAATAACAAACATTAACCGGTATAAAAGGTAAAAAAAGAGTCCGACATATTTGACATTTTGAATTTTGAACAAGTAAGGAAGGGCTAAGTTCGATTGTCACCGAACATTTTATACTCTCGCAATTTATTAAATTAAATTAATTAATATAACAAACAATTCGGCATATATATGGAATACAGTCCATTGAAAGTTTGAAAACCCTAATATTAGGTATATGGGAGGTAGATGAATATGACCCGATTTCACTCATTTTTGGCATATTATTAGAAGAAACATATTCCCTAAAAAATTGCTGCAAAATATCTGAGAGACTTAACTATAATTTCAGTAAAAAATTTGTTAGAAGTACCCATAATCGATATATAGGGTCTTGAAAACTTATGGACCGATTTGACGAATTTTAGAAGGGCGATGCCACTCTTTAAATACAGTATTTTTGCAAAGTTCTGTTCCGATATCTTTACTAGTACTAACTTTATACATTGTAAAGTAAACTATTCAGACCGACTTCAGAGTTCTGGTATATGGAAGTAGGCGTGGTTGTGAACCGATGTAGACTATTTTCACAACATATCATTGGGAAGCTAGGAAGATATTATGAACCAAATTTCATTGAAATTGGTCGAGTAGTTTCGGAGATATGGTTTTTTACCCATAAGTGGGCGGAACCACGCCCATTTGAAATTTTGTATACCATTTTGAGTGCAGCTCTTCTGTACCTTCGTTATAATGAAATCTAAGGTTTCTGTTGGTTTTCGTTACTGAATTAAAACATTTTTAGTAGTTTTCAACATAACCTTTGCATGGGAGGTGGGCGTGGTTATAATCCGATTTCCTAAAAGAAACGACTCTAGAAAATTTCCTTGATACAGCTTAAAAAATTACTCTCTTAGCGTGCATATTGGCTAGGGTGGAGAATCGGACAACATCTATTTTTCATCCTCCTAAATGTTAAGGGTGGTCCACCCCTAAAATTTTTTAACTTTCCGCGAAGAAAATTAAAAATTTTCTAAAATCGGGAAGTTATTGGTTGTTGAACTTCAAACCGTTCTGGCTAATTTTAGTCTTGAAATATTCGTGGAAGGCCAGAAAAAGATTAGAAAGTGAGTAAATATGGAAAAATTGCGAGGAAGATATCAATAAGAGAATTTTATTCGAGTTGACAAGAAAAATATAAAAAGAGAAAACAAAAAAATAATATTTTGAAGGTTGTCATTATTGCTTTGTTAAACTATTTTTGTCATTGTTCCATTGTATAAGGTTGTGTCGATAGCCCAAAACAATTTGTAATAAATAAGGAAAGGTTAAGTTCGGGTCAAACCGAACATTTTATACTCTCGCAATTTATTGATGTAATTTTATTAAGATAACACACAATTTGACTTATATTTTCGGCATAATCTCCATTAGAAAATCATCATATATAATATATGAGGGCTGATGTAATTCCAGAACCAATTTCACTCATTTTCGCCAAGGTTCCAAGGTTTCCAAGGTTAACGGGAATAGGCACCTGTTAGTAAGAAAACAAACGGCACATTCGGCCTTGAAATTACTCCTAAATTGCAAATGAATGAAACACCAGTCGGTAAAATCGCCAAAAATAGCGCTATAACGAAGATTTTCCAAATATTCAAGAAGTCGCTGGAGGTACTGCACAGGACTTTAAAAGATCTTGATTGTCGATAAACGTTTTTGGTGGAGCCAGGATTCTGTTAACAGGTGATCTACGCCAGACTCTTCCAATTATTCCTGGATCAACTGTTACTGAAGGGCTAATCGCATGCCTAAAGTCACTGAATTTGTGGCGACACATGAAGTATCGCCAATTAACAACTAACATATGAGTGTTTTTGCAACAATATCAAATTGCGATTGTAGAAGCAGTTGGCAGTTGATACCTCGATGGATTAATAGCATTTCCAACAGATTTCTGTCACTTCATTGACTTGAAAGAGAAGTTTTCCTGACATGAAACCTCAATATGATAACCATAAATGACTGATTGAATGACCTATATTGGTGGTAAAAAAACAAAGATATCGATGGTATTAATGCGACAATTTAGAATTTCGGTCCAGGAGAGTTGACACAGCTACAAACCAGGATGACGTAGTCAATTATCCAAAAATAATTAAAATTGACTGTACTATCACCACTCACTTTGCAATTAAAAGTAGTGTGAGTTGTCATCATGCTGCGTAACATAAATCGACCTCGAGTAATCAATATCGTCGCCGAAGCCAAGATTGGACCAACTTAATTTAATGTATACCTTAGCCACAACAACGTGTGGCCGGGTCTGCTAGTTGATATATATAACCCTATATCTAACTTGTTTAGTTCTTGAGAATTCTTTGATATGCTCCTCTGTACCAAATTTCAATTTCTATAGCTTCATTTATGACTAAGTTAAAGCCCTTTTAAAGAAAAGCTAAGCTAATTTTGTTTGAATATACAATCCCTTTATATCAAAAATTTGCAGCAACCACCAAACCAACTTTTAACAAGTGTTGGCCTATATTAGAGCTTAGTGCTTCATTGCGTCCAGCTCTAAATACCTTTACGCCACTGGAAATTGACATTTCTTTATATATTTTCTATAAATCTTTGACGACTCTCAATTAGATCTTAGATATATACTTTCTTGAATCATCAATAATCGATCGTTTTAGAAAGACACCTTGAAAGATTTCAATTAGTTCGAGCGTATATTCTGCTTATTTAGTTGAGGTTTACTCTTTTTTACAAGTGATAATTTCATACCGTGTGGTTATTGTCATGCTACCGTACTATATTTATTTATAAACACTCAGCACACTTTGCAAACATTCGAAACTGATTAAAAGCGAATAATAGTCTCCTCCTGCTTAACCACATGTACCATAGGCTTAGCCCCTGTATGCCACATTATTGTTGCGCTCGCTAAGTACAATAGACTATTCTTTTCCTGTGGATCGGAATATATGGGAAAAATTCTAATGCGTGCAACTAAGTTCAGTGTTTTCTGTGCTGGGTGCACATACAACTGAACGTAGTATTCACATAACGACACCTATGCTCATACACCCAACGGAGGCCGATGCATACATCATACATAGAAATGTTTGCATACACAAAAATAATATGAGTGTTTGCCATTCAACAAATAGGAGAGAACCGCAACAGAAATACCCATATGGAGAAACCGGAACGCAAGTGCATGGGCTGCGTTTCCATTTACACACTCCTACATTGGGCAGGCACAAGAAAATTTAATTCAAATTAACCAACAACCAAGTACCATTATTTAAGGCATGCGCACTATTAAGAATCATATAAGTCATAAGCGAGTGAGACAAATAGGCACATTAGCCAGTAGACTGTGCGGCAAATCATTGTTACTTTCTATACAAACTTGCAGTTGACTAAGAACTGGAGTAGTATGTAGATACAACTGAGGACAGGTATAACTTCCGATAGGATTGCACGTTTGAACGAAACGAAAGTATGCACAAACAGGTGCAAGTTATACTGGTATTGTGATAACTATAACACTGTTCCAATATTTATTGTATATTTAATAACAAACCAACCCAGTCAAACACTTTGATAATAATACCAAGTACAGAGCAGTTGATAGCAATCTTAAATGAACAGGAAGTTAGTTAAACGCCACATATTGTTATTTTTATAATCAGAACTAAGCTTAAACAGGAAGGAGAGAAGGCTAAATTAGATATAAGTATTAAAAATATCGAATGAATCAGTATGACGAGATATATGAAATTCGAAGGTCTGCCTGTCCGTCCGTCCACATGTCCGTCGGTAATATATATAGCAAAAGATGTTTAAAATTCGAAGGTTTGCCTGTCAGTCCGTCCGTATGTCCGTATCTCAAGAACTACTTCACCAATTTCAATAAAAATGTATATATAATATTTCCTTGACATACTGATCTTGCGTACGGAACCATTTCTACATATAACACAATTTTAAATTCCAACTAGATCATATATCATAAAAATATCGAAATAAAACTTTGCACCAGTACTAAATTGGTAGTGTGGGCCACTCATCTAACAATTGTTCAAATCGGATTAGTTTTATAGGCACCAGTTACCGAACACGAGCGCTTATATATAATTTTAATACCTCCATAATTATTCCGCCTAGCTTCATTATACCTAATATAATGCTGTCTAAACTTCCGGTAGCTTGAATACCGTATATATAATGTGTGATATCTTCGCAAAATTAATGTAAGTTTTTATATATGTATAATGTGAATGAAATCGGTCCAGGAATATATGTATATGGTTCAAATTGTAAGTTATCTTTTAAATAAATAAATTGCGAGAGAACAAAATAATCTGCTGCAACCTTATTTAACCACTCAGTCTGCCTACAGAGTATAAATACAAAGGTAAAAGAGGAAGGAATCATTATTCTTAGAATCTAGAGTTCAGGGGATGGTACCAAACGATTTTATATTGGTACATATATGTATAAATATTATAAAATTATATATTTTAAGCATCAAATCACAATATGCCTACAAAATATGACTACTTTGAATAACTTTTTATGGAAAGTTGACGCAGTTGATGTCTGATTTTGCGCTTTCCTCCATACTAAATCCCTTCTTTAGTTATGACACTTGTTAGTATTCCGTTTAATGTTATTTTACCATCAGCAAAATCAACCACCTAAGAGTGACAATGAATCATGTTCCAAGTCTCTGTTATGTGGATCAAAGTCACTACCAATCTTTCTATTGAACAGTAATCAGCTCATTTTACCGTTGAATCGCTCTTGAATGGCAGAATAATGCGCCGATTTCGAGTAATTCTGTTCTTTCTTCCAAATGATGTCGTTAGCAAGACTGTTCGAATGTCAAACTTGACTTCCAGTAGGAATGAGACTCCATCTATAAGGTTTAAGCAGTAATTTCAGACGTTATATGCTGCGTAGCATGATGTACGTTGCTCATGACATAAATGCTAATGGTCCATCGATAGCTGGGCTCGAGTAAGAGTAAAGGTCCAGGCCCAATGATGGCAGGCTTTACTTGATTTTGTTGTCTTTGCGTACTTTGAAGGCTTGTATGACCAAATGCTTTCAAAACAATGTCACTATCACATTTGTCACACATAATAATTTGCACATCAAAAAGTCAAACAAAACTTGCTAATTGTAGATAAGTGTCCATTAATTTCCTTTTGTGTGGAAACTCTTGTCTTTAAGGAAATTACTGTTGTAATTTGGCGGATGGCTTTGAACCGAATATACACTATCGGACAAAATAAAGTGCAAAACTTAAGCACTAATATCATGTGTACGTGACAATTTTTACTTCATTTCGAAAGAATTTAAATAAATAATAAAGGTAATAAAAACAAGTAAGGAAGGTCTAAATTCGGGTGTAACCGAACATTTTATATTCTCGCAATTTATTTATTTAACTTTATTTATATTAATAATATACAATTTGACCCATATATTCGTCATATATAGTGCATAAAGTCCATTGAAAGTTGGAAACCATAATATTAGGTTAGAAGCACCGATGCCCTCGTGTTCGATATATGGGGCCTTAAAAACCTATGGTCCGATTTCGGCGATTTTTAGAATGGGGCTGCCACACTATAAACATAGTATTTGTGCAAAGCTCTGCACCGATATCTTCATTAGTGCTTACTTTATATATTGTACAGTAAACGATTCAGATCGTCTTCAAAGCTCTGGTATATAGGAAGTAGGCGTGGTTGTGAAGCGATTTGGCCTATTTTCACAACATATCATTGGGATATAAGGAAACTATTACAAACCAAGTTTCATTGAAATCTGTCGAGTAGTTCCTGAGGTATGGTTTTTGACCCATAAGTGGGCGACGCCACGCCCATTTTCCATTTTGTAAAAAAATCTGAGTGTAGCTTCGATCTGCCATTTCTTATGTGAAATTTAGTGTTTCTGACGTTTTTGGTTAGTGAGTTAACCCACTTTTAGTAATTTTCAACCTAACCTTTGTATGGGGGGTGGGCGTGGTTATTATCCGATTTCTTTCATTTTTGGACTGTTTTAGGAAGTGGCTAAAAAAAACGACTGCAGAAAGTTTAATTTATATAACTCTATTGGTTTGCGAGATAAGTACAAAAAACCTATTTGGGGGCGGGGCCACGCCCACTTCCCCAAAAAAATTACATCCAAATATGCCCCTTCATAGTGCGATCCTTCATACCAAATTTTATTTTAATAGCTTTATTTACGGCTTAGTTATGGTTAGTTAGTATTATATTTGTGGGCGTGACAGTGGTCCGATTTTGCTCATTTTCGAAAGCAACCTTCCTTATGGTGCCAAGAAATAAGTGTGCCAAGTTTCATCAAGATATCTTTATTTTTACTCAAGTTACAGCTTGCACAGACGGACGGACGGACAGACAGACATTCGCATTTGAACTACACTCTTCACCCTGATCACTTTGGTATATATAACCCTATATCTGACTCGTTTAGTTTTGGGTGTTACAAACAACCGTTATGTGAACAAAACTATAATACTCTCTTTAGCAACTTTTGTTGCGAGAGTATAAAAATTCTTAAACTATACACAGGAATAAAATTATTAGCCGAACTTACTTACATTTACATTGGACAAAATAAAGTGCAAATATAGAAATTGTTCTTGATTTCATTAAATATTCAAACAAAAATGTTTCTTACTTGGAATTTTGATTACTTGGAATATCCTCTTTTATTTTTTATGACCTTTTTGGCATACTTGCAGTTAAGTTTTTTAATGTATTCTTTGGATTTTTCGCCTTTAACATAAATTGTTTATGTTAACCTGTCCCTCAAAAGGAATTTTTCAGCCCAAAATAGTCCAAAGATACTTTATTAGATTTGAATTGAGATTTTGAGTGGGTCAGTCCAATTAATCAAACGCTATTTCAATAAAAAATATCAGTGATATCCTGCTCTTGGGGTTGAGATCATTATGCTCTTGGCAGATATAATCACTCAAGCCTATTTCCTCAGTTCTTTTAGAAAAGGATTTCCTTTAACACATCATAATAGAGCTTTTTCAGTCAATTGTAAACAGTTTTTCAACTTAAAGAACTCACGGCACACCCGTTTACGACTGCTTTTTCTTAAACTTCAATTTCGACTCATCTGACAAAATAATGTGTAAGACAATATACATAAGTACAACAGTTTCTGTTAATTGCTTTAAACTTAAAGCACGTTAGCACTTTATTTTGTCCGATAGTGTATGTTATATTAAAGGACCTTATCGCATTTATAACAACACCTACTTTCCATATAGCGCAATTATAATGATATATTTTCTTTAAATTTGCGATATTTATATGAAGCACCAATGTAGATATCGGAATACAACTTAGTAGAAATATTATATTCACAGTAACGCACCTCTCAGCTGAAAATAGTCGAAATTGAATAGCTTTTCAAAGTTTATTTGTAGCCAATGCTGCCTTGCATGCTTTACTAAAAATATCTTTAAATAAGCAAACTATGTTAATAGAATGAAGTGAAATTAACTTTTCCTGGTATAATGTGACCCGATCCATGGATTATCCCAGCCCCCTTATATTAAGTTGAAAACTTTTCTTTATTTTAGTGGATTTCACATCAATGTATTAGTTACATGTCCCAACCATACATTATTTGAATACCAAAGCCAATTACAGTAAATCCAGCATTTCCCCTAGCACCAATATATCCTATACCTATAGTTTTATATCGTATAAAGTCCACTGGAAGTGTGAAAATCCGTATATGAGGTATGAAGGAGCTAGAGGAAGTAATTGCCTAATTGTTCACATCTTTGGCACAAAAGATAAAAAAATATCTCCTCTGAATTTCTTTAGAATGTCTAAAAGATTTACCTATTTTTTCAGTAAAAAATTAGCCACCAGCGATTAGGTCCTCATGTTTGGGCCCTTGTAAATTTATAGTCCGATGTCGGCAATTTTCGTCCAGGCGATGGTACATCATGAATTCAGTATGTGTGCAAAGTTTTGTTCCGATATTTTCACTGGCGCTTTATTTATATATTGTAATGGGAACGAATCAGAATGAAATGGGAAATAGATATGGTTCTCAGTCGAGTTCGTCCATTTTTAAACAGTAACTTTTGGGTTACAAAGAAATGTTTTAAACCGAATTTCTTGGAAATTGGTCCGGTAGTTCTGGAAATATGATTTTGTTCATATTTTCTATGAATCTAAATAAAGCTCTACTCCATAAAATTTTGGATTTCTAGTTTTTTTCGTTGGTAAGTTTACGCACTTTTGCTGTTTTCAAGATAAGATTCCGATTTTTTTCCATTTTCATTTGGTATAATAAGGTGCTTAAAGAACAAGTCTCCACGAAGTTTGGTTGATATAGATGAGGTAGTTTACGAGACATATATGCGTGGCTTTCCCACGAATATTAACATTACATATTTTACATCTACAGTACCCATCTTCTTATGGTGCCACGGAACACGTGTACCAAGTTTCTCAAAATCATTTCGATTTAATCAAATCGGCAACTGTTAAAAAATTATCCTTAAGAATTACATTCTTCATGTTCAATATAAGAGGCCTTAAAAATGTATGGTCCGATTTCGACAATTTAAGTAAGTGAGTACAAAGTGAGCGAATCTGATGGAATTCCAAATTGTATTATATGGCAAGAAGGCGTGGTTGTGAACCTATTTCCATCAGTAATATCAGAATATCAAGAAAATATAATGTGTCAAATTTCAATGAAATCGACCGAGTAGTTCCTGAGATATGGTTTAAAATCCTAAAGTTGTTTCTATTTTTTTTTACCAATCAGCCGTTCATATTTTCTTTTTTAGTGTTTCTGACGATTTTTGTTAATGAGTGAACGCGCTTTTAGTACTTTTCAACATAACCTTTGTATGATAGGTGGGCGGGGTTATTATCCGATTTCACCAGTTTTTATGGTGTATGATGGAGTACTAAAGGGAAATGTGTCTAGTAAGTTTGGTTCAAGTTTGGGAACCTGATCCTATTTCAGAAACTCCTTGACCAATGTCAACGAAATTCGGTCCAGAACATTTCGTTGGCATGCCAATATTAAAGTTTTTAAATGGACGAAATCGATTCACAACCACGCCTGCTTGCAATACACCACAATTTTGAAGACCATTTTAGTCGTTTACTTTACAATCTATAAATTAAGCACCAGCGGAGATATTGAAATAGAACTTTGCACAAATACTGCATTTATAGAGTGTACTCCATCGTCGATATGATCGGCGCGGTTAAGATTAACACATGAAAATAAACTTTTTATCAAAAGTTACTTTTATAGCTTTTATTGTATATGACGGAACACTCAGTTGGTTTTTGTCCTCATGCAACTAAACTCTGACATCACCGTCATTATGGTAGCCGCAAAAATACGCACCCGCCTCTGTGCAGCAAAAAATTATCGATCATCTGTAATCGATGACGATAGAATCGATATTTCAACCTTAAAGAAATTCGAATATCAAATACCCGCTTGAGGAACAAAGCAGCGGAGGCCTACGGATTGCCAGCCGACCTATTTAAATACGGAGAACTGATAATGCATCAGCTTCTTTGCAGAATATGGTTAGGTGAAGGCATGCCCCATGATTGTAACTTTAGTGTTCTCTACCCAATTCATAAAAAGAGAGGCCCCACAATCTGCGCCATTTACCGTGGGATAAGCCTCTTTAATATCGTTTATAAGGTCCTGTAGAGCGTACTGTGTGAAAGAGCAAAGCCCATCCTCATCGAACTTATTGGACTTTATCAGTGTGGTTTTAGACTTGGAAAATCCGTCATGGACCAAATATTTACTATCCAAATCTTGGAAAAGACTCAATTTTAAAGTTGTCTTCGATGGCACGAGCAGAGTTGCCTCTACGTCTGAATTTGGTATTTCTGCAAAACTATAACGTATGTATTACTCACGTTGAGCAACACCAAAGGCTTCGTCAGCTAAATAGAGGTGGTACTGCTAAGAGATAGCAAATACCGTAGAACATGGAACGACGAGTTGTATAAGTAATACGACGACATAGGCATACAGTGAACCAAAAAAACTTGTACACTTACTTGTACTGTAGACATCACGTAACAAGCCCAACTTATCGAAGAGAAATGTTGCGAAACGTTTACTACACCAAAGACTATATCCAACGTAATAACAAACTTTAGATTCAGTAAATTTTACAAATGAGTACAAATTGCATTTAATTTGATCTGATAATCGTCGATTTGTATGGCGAAAGGAGAAGCGCTTTTAAAAACCAAACTCTAAATAATACTGTTAATCATGGAGGAGATTGTATTATGTGTGCAATGTTGGAAGCAGAGGATCAGGAAGACTTCTACTCCGTTACTCAGGTGATTTGGTAGGTTTTAACGTTTAGCTTTTGAGGAGACTGGAGTAACCACGAAATTTCCAACTGAATTTGTTGTTGTGCGGGCATGCTGTAAACGGCGCCATTAAACTGAAGATTTGAAACATGCATTAAGTTCATCAGCGGATGTTGATTATTGTGGAACCAACTGTGGAAGATTTGTCTGAACAACTGTCATCAGAATCAAAGAGTGTTTCGCGTTGCTAATCACTATCGAAAGGGTCCTTATCTGGTCGGTTCGAAGCAGGCATCCCGTTGTAGAATAAATGCACTCATGAAGCCCTTGTATTTGCCCCAAAGCCCTTTGGATTAGTTGGGAAGCAGATTGTCAATAGCATAGCAAGAAAGTGCGTATTTGCTGTGGTCGAGCAGTATTCGATTCGTCAGTAAGTGTGGTGTCCCAATTAGCATCATTCTCAAGAAGATTTAGTTTGTGACAAACTTAGCAATAAGTTGCACACAGCTGACCTTAAATCTTGGAAGCTGTCGGTCCTCGTACATTGATTAACAGCAATCGCAGACAGAAGCATTCGATATTGTTTGGGTGAACCGTGTACAGACGTCCCAATGTGTGACTGAAATACTAATCGGGATGTCTTTCAACTTCTTTGCCTTGTTTGCGTTGTTGAAACTTTTTAGCCGATGCATTCCATGTGTAGTATTTTGGTAGGTCATTATAATGTAGAGTATTTACAAAAAGATCATATCGGCATTATTTTGTTGAAAATTCCCGGCAAACCGTCTAAAAATCGCCCAAGTCGGACGATAACTTTTCAAGACCCCAGATAACGAATATGAGGCCGTCAGTGCTTGCGGCTATTGTTTTTAAGCAAAATATCGGTAAATCTCAGCTAATCCAAAGAAATAAAGTGGAGATTTTTTCTTTGTAATGGTATGCTTATGTGCCAAGCAAGTGCAAAATCAGCTCAATACTTTCTATAGCCTCCATATACCTTATATAGGGATTTTCCAACTTCTGGTAGACTTTATAACGTATACATATATCGTATACATATATGATATTTCTTACCAAAATTAGGTGAATGCAAAATCTTGAATATAAGGTAACTTGATGGCACAATTTATTGAAATGAAAGAGCACTGGGTGCTCATATGTTTCATCTGAAACTTAAACTAATTCAATAGCTTATTATATATGATGCTGTGTCATTATATCCAATATTATCCGTTCACATAATTTTGCAAAGATATCTCCCATTCAATTTGATCCGCTATATACAGTATAAAGTTCACCGAATGCTGGGATATCAATAAAATTATTATGATTTGAAATCAGCCAAGTGGTATCTGAGAAATTGTTCTTGACACAAAAGTGAAAAAAGCTATTTTTTAGTGATTTTCAACAAACCATTCTACGAGAGGTGAGCGGCATTATAATCCGTCTTCAACCACTTTAGCAACATACAATAAGGTGCTAGAAGGAAATGTCTCTAGTAAGTATGGTTGATATTGTCTAAGCATTTAACGATATATATATAAAACTTATTTCTTATTTAGTAGTTTACCAAAGGCCTAGATGCGTCGACAGACAGCCACATAAGGGGGCTATCCCTTGCGATGAGCTCAAAAATTGAGTTTTTTGTACCTTTAATTGGTTTCTGAACATGTCGAGAATACGGTATTAAAGTGATTTCTTTATATTTGAAGTATAAAGATACAGCTGTTAGAAGAAGGAGCTGTTCGAGGCGTTGAGTTGGCAGCTGGAAACTTTGGAAACTTCGTTTTTCTCAAAACTGTATTGTTCAAACCTTCATCTCAAAAACAGCTTGACCGAATGACTTGAAATTTCTAGGGTACACTCAGCACATGTGAAATGGCTTTTATCAATCAAACATTCCCAAAAATTCGATTTTTTGTAACAAAACACTAAAAAAAAAATTCGGTTTATAAAATGGTTTTAAGCTTACAGAATAAAAAGCCGTTAATTTTATTTGTTTCCGATAAGCCAATCAGTCGATATCTTGTAGGAATTTTCGAGGCGGTGGTGTTCAGAACGCTGGAATATATTTTCAGCTTAAAATTTGTAATTATACTGTCGAATTATACATTAATAAATGATAATAAACTTAAAGCTCTTTATGCGTTGTTGACTGGTAGTGGATTCTAAAAAATCGCTAAAAAACGGGCCGTCACATGGGTTGACCTCGTTAGCCTAACATACTTGTTTGGAAGTTTTCCTTTGGTTGGAGCGACAAAAAAGATACTGAAATCAAACTGCGCACGAATTTAATTTACATATTTAAGGGGCTATACCAGTGTTACCCTTTCAAAAAATCGATTATTATTAAACTATTGAATAATAATCTTTTTTTTTAACATCATGTGAAATCGACCAGGTCGTACCTTGAATAGTTTTTGAATGGCAGCGTTCCAAAACAGCAACCGCTTAGGTATAAACCGCTATAGTTTATTCTTAACAATTATTCGTCAACAAACTGATTGGACCTTATCAGTGTGGCTTTAGACCTGGAAAATCAACAACAGACCAGATATTCACCATGCGCCAAATTTTGGAGAAGACCCGTGAAAATAGGATCGACACACATCACCTTTTTGTCGATTTTAAAGCTGCTTTCGACAGCACGAAAAGGAGCTGCCTTTATGCCGCGATGTCTGAATTTAGTATACCCGCAAAACTAATACGGCTGTGTAAGCTGACGTTGAGCAACACCAAAAGCTCCGTCAGGATCGGGAAGGACCTCTCCGAGCCGTTCGATACCAAACGAGGTTTCAGACAAGGTGACTCACTATCGTGCGACTTCTTTAACTTGGATGCTGGAAAAAATTATAAGAGCTGCAGAGCTAAATAGAGAAGGTACAATCTTCTACAAGAGTGTACAGCTACTGGCGTACGACGATGATATCGATATCATCGGAAACAACACGTTAGTTCTGCTTTTTCCAGACTGGATAAGGAGGCGAAGCGTATGGGTCTGGTGGTGAACGAGGACAAGACGAAATATCTCCTGTCATCAAACAAACAGTCAGCGCATTCGCGTCTTGGCTCCCACGTCACTGTTGACAGTCATAACTTTGAAGTTGTAGATAATTTCGTCTACCTGGGAACCAGCATTAATAGCAATAACAATGTCAGCCTGGAAATCCAACGCAGAATCACTCATGCCAACAGGTGCTACTATGGACTAAGTAGGCAATTGAAAAGTAAAGTCCTCTCTCGACGAACAAAAACCAAACTCTACAAGTCTCTCATCATTCCCGTCCTACTTTACGGTGCAGAAGCGTGGACGATGTCAACATCCGATGAGACGGCACTAGGAGTTTTCAAGAGAAAGGTTTTGCGGAAGATTTATGGTCCCTTAAGAATTGGCAACGACTGGCGATCGACTTTAAATTGAAACTGAGTTTTCTTGTTTACATTTACTTTCCAATGATCTATTTTGGTTGAAAACTGTCAACTTTGCATTAAAAAATTGAGAATTTTTTTTATCTAAAAAAATTAAAATTTTTCATAACTATGCCATTTTGTTAATTTTTGACACCCCACTTTAATAAAATTTTTGAATTTTTTGATTCAGCTACTCAACATTGCAGCAATTGGGGAACATTTTTTGCACCACCGAAGACAGCATATAACTCAGTTATTTTTCAATATATTTGTAATAAAAAACCTTAAACTATACCAAACAACTTCGAAACATTCGATCGAGTACTTTCTATAAAAAATCACGAAAATTGTCTCTTAAAAGCTCCTTAAAAATAATTGGAAGGCGCAAATGTTTTTTCATTGATCAAGAGCGATCCTTTAAGTATTGGGTCGAAAGGCAGCCACTAACCTAACCTAAGAGCGATCCTTTTTCTCTGATTTCATTTAATTTAATGCTTCATCGTATTCTGTTTTTAAAACTTTTTATGGTTTTGTATAGCCCAGTTCGTGATCTTTTAGAAATAATCTATAACTCTATATAATGTAATATATTACGTTGTTGCTAAGACGAGATAAGTTAGAAAAATGGTGCCAATTTGCACTGTGCTACCTAAGTTTAAATAGAAAAAATTATAACAATTGCGTTATTTGTAACTGGTATGACTAAAATATTGTTTGTAGCTCTCTAACCAGGCTACATACATACATACATATATTGGTAGTAGTTAGTGCATCGAATTATTCTATATTATTCAATATATGTGCGTACCCATATGCATATAATAGGTGTTTTTTCGATGTTTGTAATGAAGATTGTCTAGCATCGAGTGTTTTATTTGCCACATCATGAATATTATATAAGAGGAACAGAAAATTGCAAGTTGTTAAGCGATTACTTGTGTTTTTAAATAGCAGCAATATTAAAGGAGGCATGCCTATACCAGTATGTCGATGTATTGTTACGGCCAACCAAATTTCAGTTCTATCACAATAAGAGAATATACATTCTCTTTCACTCTACAATATTGGTATGCCTATATATGTAATTGTGTAAGAGAGGCTTGAACGTTAGCAGTCGTAAAATAGCAGCAGCACCTGTTCATTGGATAAGGCAGAGAGACAGAGAGATTGCAAATAAATATTTTGTAACAAGTGCTTCGTGAATGGTACACCACCAGCTGCTTTTCGCTTGTAACAGTTGTCACCATTGAGAATTACAAACTCTTAATGCAATGCTGTACACACGCTCACACATACCTACATACACATATGTAGTGTATTTGCGAAAATCTGTATGTGATAATAATTGGTTACTGAAGTTTTTTTGTAGTTTTGAATTTGATTCGCTGGGCATGATTGTCCTCTGTATAAGAACCTAAATTTAAATTAGTATGCGTTCTATAACAATGCGCTTGTTATTTGACTCATAATAACTAGATACTGACATTATGCGGTACCAGTTGATGTTGGTGTAAACAACATTTTACTTCAAGTTAATGATAGCTGTTTTTATTTCAATTGTGTAATTGCAACAGAGGATTTCGGTTGCACACAAACGACGTTAGCACGCAGCCTCAGTGTGCGACAATTATCGAAGTGAAGTCGACCTCTTACACTTGAGCGCCCTTTCGCGTAAGGCACAGCAAGGCAAGGCATAGCATATTCTAACAATTCATTTGATTGTTGCTTTTGAACCATTGTACGATGATGGCATTCAGTTGTGTTGTTGAAAACAAATAGTCACATTCTACTGATGGGCTTTTCTTACCACTTTGCTCCTCATCTATGACAATCAACTCACTTCATCAGCGTCATATATAATTTCGATGACACTACGGCTATACGGCGTCAAGCTTCGATGCACAATAAAAATATATTACAGTGCTAGTTTCACTTTCGGCGAAAGAGTATCAGCGTTTGCCGAACGCATTTCGCCTAGATTTGTTGTGGTACACGCATCTCATCATCAAAGTGGTTAACCTGCTACACTGGCGTTTTTCTTAAGCAGTAAAACTAGTGCTATGCTGCTATGATGACGCGGCTACTTGCAACGTTGGAGGTGAGCGCTGCCGGTTTTTTAATACAAATGCGTTGTGTACGCTGTTTAAAAAAGTAAACAACAAGCCTAATTAGTTTAAATCATTGATATGGCATAGTTGTGTTTTGAAAAATCAAATATACTGTTATCAACTAGTATGTACACATATAAATCAAATAAAAAACAAATACGAAATGCATAGTGTAAAAACATGCTAAAATATTAGAAAACTGCTGCTAATGAGGTGTGCAAAATAATCAAAAAAATATTAAAGAAAATTATTTAAAAAAATTTTTTAAGGAAATTAATAAATAAAAATATTAAAATAAAATTATTAAAAAAATAATAAACAATAAAATTATTAAACAAAAGTGGCTGTATTTGCAAAAAATTTATGCAAATGAAATAAACCCAATGCTGTGCATTTTATAAAACTTAATCATAAATTGTACGCAGTGCTTGTAGACTGATATAATGCTATTTCGTGTGTGTTTTCAAATATTAAATGCAATTCTCAGAGATTAAACAAAAACAAAAAAGGACGCAATATTGCAATAATTTGCAACATAAAAATTAAAAGTTATTTAGTTAGCCGCAATAACTGTAACGCACATAACTTTAACTTTGAAGAAAAAAATTTAACTGAAAACTGAAACCAAAAAGGTGTTGAAAATGTTTGAACTGTTTCGAAAATATTTTCAAAATCTTGAAAATAGTGGAAAATGTATTACAAAACTGCAAACTACACGACGTTCATATTAAAAAGTGCAGTTAAGTAATTGCAACGAAATGGGCCAAGCAACGTTTATGTCAAACAATATGTAAATATGCTAATATGTATGTATACAAATAATTCTTTTAATGAAAACACATGCTCTATGCAAAATAACCAGTATATATGCCTTTCTAACAATTTAAGTGTGTATATTTGTCTGCCATTCATATAATGTTTAAATGTACTTATGCAGGCACATAGATTTACGTAAATTGTTTGGAGTGTTTACGTTAACGTGGCGCTGTCATTGGCTGTGCTTAGTTGCTGTAATTTACGGGAATGATCTACATACCATTGATTGGTTGAAATATGTTCAATATCGGTTAACAAATGCTCGAAAGAAACACGAGTGTTCCTTGTAAGGTTCCATAAATATGTGTATTTTTAACAACGAATTTAAATAATAGCATAAAGATTTCAAGAAAAAAAAACGCTTTTAAAAAGTCGTTTACATTAATTTGAAATTA
Organism: Zeugodacus cucurbitae; assembly: GCF_028554725.1. Classification (NCBI taxonomy): domain Eukaryota; kingdom Metazoa; phylum Arthropoda; class Insecta; order Diptera; family Tephritidae; genus Zeugodacus; species Zeugodacus cucurbitae. Next base: position 28,728,885 of record NC_071672.1, on the reverse strand, counting down.
AAAATTTTTTAGTAACGCATAGTTTAAAAATATTATAAAACTCTAAATTAATTAACTAAATTTATTTAATAATCGAGTATTTGTTACGTTGCAATAAATATATTTTTACAGCGAATTTAAATAATAGCAATTAAGCATATACATTTCAAGACAAAATGCTTTTAAACAAGTTTGCTACAAAAATAATTTTTTAATAGCGCTTAGTTTAAATTTTTAAGTTTAAATTTTCAGAAAATTCAAAATGAATGGGAAATATTTATTATCATTCGAAAGCACATTCTTTGGCATTTTTTAAGGCTATCTCTTTCAACTGTTGGCCGCGACTACGTCTCTGTTGGCCCATCCGTTGAGTAAAATTTTCGATAACTCGTTCGAGCATCTCGACTGGGGACTGGCGTATGACACGCATGTTGTTTTGCTCCAAGGCCTGAATCGAAGCGCGATTGGCTGCATAGACCTTAGACTTTACATATCCGCACAGGAAAAAGTCTAACGGTGTGATATCACACGATCTTGGTGGCCAATCGACCGACAACTATCTACTCACCGAAGTGTTCTCTCAATAAATCCATTGATTAATGCGTTGGGTGGTTATTGGCGACGGTTTGTTGTAACCAAATATAACCGAGATCACGAGCTTCAATTTCAGGCACTAAATAGTCGGTCATCATGGCGCGATGACAGTCGTCATTGATGGTTACGTACTCACCGGCATCATTTTTGAATAAATATGGAGCGCTGATTCCACCAAACCACAAACCGCACCACACCGTTGTTTTTCCTTTATGAAATGACAGCTCTTGAGGTCTCTTCAGGTTGCTCTTCGTTGCAAATGCGGCAATTTTGCTTGTTTATAACCCATTGAGCTAGAAATGAGCCTCATCGCTGAACAAAATTTGCCTCTAAAACGTCGGACTTTCATGGAACGTTTCCGAGTCCGAGTTCCTGCGAACGGCGCCGCATCGACTTTCCACGGTCTTCGTGTACACTCTCTGCTACGGCTATCACATTCCTTCACGGCATGCTGGACGTGGTCTATTCGATCGAATATTATCCCATAATGAATGCTGTGCCTCAAGATGGGTGTTGGTGTTACGAATAGTACGCTCAGTAGGCCGATTTTGTTAACCATAAGTTGAGCGACACAGTCTTTACATAACGTTAATTTTCGTAAGAAAGTTGTAAACATTATTCAGGCGTAAGTCTTTCCATAACGAAATGCCAAACAATACTGAACAAAAATAGCATGACAGCTTGACAAGGCTTGCGCGTGATCTGTCAATAAAAGCCTATTGAAAAAAGTACCTTTACCTGGATCACACTTTATTATCCGGCCATAAATTAAGTATCTAAATTAACTAATTATAAACACTTATGAAATAATGCATAGATCTCCAAGGCCTTTTATTACAGCAGGAAGGAGATTAATTTACAAGCACAAAAAATTTTGGAGCGCGCCCGGTGTAGACCCGAATGCAGTGGTGCTGTAGTGGGTAAAGCTTTTAGTTTTTTGCACAATATGTTGCGCACGAAATCATCGATAAGGTGCCGGATTAAGCCAGCATCGCCTCGCCTGTAGCAAATGCTGTCAAGAGGCGCTTGATATGCTATAAGCAAAGCTTGATTCTCAAGTTAAGGTTATTAATTAATTTTTTTTTTTGGACTTAATGTGGCTGTATTTACTAATAAAATTTTCAATAACCACTTTTTAAGCATACTATAGATTCAGCAAACTGCGATGATTAGGAGGTTCTTGGCGCATTGTGTTTCTAAGGAATTATTTAATAAAAGTTTATGAAATTGCAGTTCCAGTTTCTTGCTGTCAATAAGAGTAGCCACAAATGTTTTCAGCAGTACGTGGCCTAGGCTGTTCTCCAGATCATGTTCGTAAGCACTGACCATACTTGAGGGCGTTTTCCAAAATCTCTTCTGTTTTAGGGAATTTTAGCTGTCGAAATATGCCAAAAGCACCAGCAATTTTATGAAATGCTTCCAGCAAACAGTACGTTATCATTAATGAGAATAACAAGCTGTATTTCAAAGCGTTGTACAGGTGTTTCCGGGTTCTCAAAAATGTCGTCGAGTGCAGTAGAACCTCTGAAATGGTTGTACTTTGTCTTAATGGCTAAAAATGTGGATCGCAGTGCTTGAACGTAATCATGTAAAGGTTAATAAAGGGCGTATCATGTATTAAGATCTTGATCAGAAGACTTGAGCGAATTCGCTTGGAAACGTGCTAGAATTCTGTTCCTTGTAATGTAATTAGTCCCGTTTCTAACTTATTCGTCTTTGAAACTAGTACGTATCCTTTCTTACGGCGCTCTACTTTTTGAACCACGTTATTAGCATGCCTTCCAAAACTTGCTTAATAGTGATAAAACCATTTTAAAGCCCTTTCGTAGCATCAGAGCGGGTTGGCCACCAATGTCCGTTAACATTTTCAAAATCGAAATTTTTGAAGTAGAATCTTTCCATGCGTTCATAAGAAGGCCCTATTGATAGGTAGAAGCCTAGAAGAAGAAAGAAGAAATGTATAGAGGCTTTTAACGAAATCGAAGAAAAGAAACTTTTTCTGTACATCAGTCTGCAGCGCAGGGAATACATATTTTTTGTGTACTTATTTATTGCCTTGATTCGTGTTGTAGGACGCTGTATTTTCCAATAATGTGGCTGGCATTATCGTAGCTTTGTCCACGTCAATCTTTGATATCAACGCCACGCTCACTTAAGAAATCTTGTAAACTTTCAGCGATTTATTCAGCAGTATAACTTTCCCTGTACAAGAACTCAACGAATGTTTCCACCGGTCCAGTTGATAGAACGTAGCGCACTAACAGAGTCAGTTGGTCTACATGCGGCATATCTGGACGCAAGACCAAGTTCTGCTATAAAACTTTATTACTGCAATGATTCGTTGCAAGAGTAGCGTCATTTTTTTACGATCGACCAGGTGTTGGACCGGTTCCCGTAGCATTTGCTACTCTTACTACGTGTCTAAACCGGCACTGTATCGATAGACATATGGATAATGTGTAAGAGCCCATAAGCCTAACTTCTGATACGCGATTACTTGAATCACAATAGAGGTTTTTTAATAAAACTTCGTGGCAGTTTCCTTCTTACACTGCAGTGGTTGGATTTGCAACTCATAAAAATCTAGTTTTGTTATAAATTCAGCTACTTGTCGATTATTAAATTTAAGTTACCGGTAATTTTTTTGGAATCACAAAGGAGCTCAATAGTCTAAGTGTGTTAACTTTGGGAACAGCCATCGAACCTAACCGAACCGAACATAACGTTTAACACGCCCAACCCTGGGAAGTACTTAAAATGACGAAACCCTCTAACGGAGATCAACGCACCAGAGTTGCACGTCAGTCCGTTTACAAAATTTTGGTTCTATCGTACCTATGTAAAAATCAAAGAAAAGTCACAGCAGTTTATGATTCGATGGCTATTTTAATATTTTTAATATGTAAAACAAAATGAGATCGATCTTGAGTAATATATTTCAATTTGATAGAGATAACGAAACATCGAGAATTCCGGTTGCCTGTCTGTCCGTCCCTCTGTCCAAGTAAGCAATAATTTCAGAAAAAATTGTGGTATCCCAATAAAACTTGGTGAAATTAAATAGTATAATCTAACACAAAACTTAAATCAGTGAATCACAGTTGAGGAGGTGACCTGTAAGTCGCTAGGTAGAAGTGCAGATTTATTTTTGTTTTGGGCTCAATTAGCACTAGCTGTGCCATTTTGAAGCACTAATCGCAGACCTTTATAATACTGATATCACGTTTCATCTTTTCGTTCAAACCATTTTGTGCTTTCGATGAAGCTATTAATATTCTTGTAGGGTTCTCCAAATGGCCAGTGGGTGTATGTCTGAAAATACTTTTCCTGGACCTATTTAGCTACTAGCTGGAGTTTGTCTTCCAGTGAGTTCAATGCCTTTTTGCAATTTTGGACTATGCTGGAATTAAGAAAAAAGCCAGCAGAGCCGCCCTCAGTTATACAACAGAGCTTCACAGGTCCACTCTATGACCAGTACTTCCGCTTCGAAGTTGCTATCCGAGTTCGGTAGACGTATAGGGGGGGATGATATGACCTGTAGTTAAACAAATGTGATGTTGTGGGTGTGAACCGACACATTTAATTTGTTAAGTATACATTTCTTAAAAATTGTAAACTTAGTGAAAACATTTCCTTCAAGTGTGGAAATAGGAGAGCTCTATAGACTTGAATACGATCCTGTGAAAAATTGTACTACAAACTTTTACGTGAAATGTGGCATCTATGAGTTTATGAGTTTATTTTAGAAATCGGAGATAACTTTCTAAGCCCCGGATACCTCATAGCGTGTGCGTGGCTGTGTAATATGCGGTAATGAAGTGGGCTCAGAAGATTTTTTCATTTAGTATATAACTGGCATGTATGAACGCATGTAGCATAAAAATATTGTTTTTTACAATTTTAGTTTGAAGAAAACAAACAATAACAAACACAATAAATACATACATATATAATTATAACTCCATTTCCAGGACAACAATTGTGGTTTTGTTCCGAATACAGGAATTTGCTTCGTCGATTTTATTTTTATTCTGCTGAACCCGTCTCTTGCCGGTTTGTCACAAACTGTTGAACTACCTTCCGTAACAAGTTTTATATCTCTCTCCCCACTGCTTATGTGTGACAGCGATATTTTTGAATGGACATATCTTCGCTCCCATTAAGAAAGTTTTTCCACATTTCTTTGTCGCTGAACTACATTGTGCATTGAGGAAGGAGACTCAGTTATATCTGAAGACTATTATTATTAGCTCATAGTATTCTGTAGCTTCAAATGTATGTTTTGGTTTTACAGACTCTCTTAATTCTGTCTCTTTGTACACTTTTCCTGTTTTAAAAATACTTCACCCCTTAATGATGCTTGCTCTCATCATGCAAAATAGTCAACCGAATGTGTAGAGTATGAATTTCGTGCTGTAGTTTAAAAAACAATAGATTTTATCACGGAACGCATGTAGGTCGTCCCACCTCTTTATCATGTTAATAATGTGTTCTGGTCCGTTTTTACAAATAATGTAAGCTAGATGTACTAATAATATAATGTTAGCACAAGTTAGCCAACATGAAACGATTTGCCAAATTTCGTACAAATAACTTTGATCAGTACTCAGAATTGTCGTGTTCATATAATTCAAAATAGTCTCAATCAAGTTGAAATCAATCAAAGTAAATATTCACAGTATTGTAACATCTTACCATTATGCTCTGAATAGGTGCCAGAAGTAAAGTTAGGCGCGAAGAGATCTTACCGATAGGCACTGAATAAGTGACAGAAGAGAAGCGAAGAAGTGTTACAGTGACAGTTCATTAGCATACACCAAACAAATAAACCGCTGCAGTGGTAGGTAGGTAGGTACGATATGGCCCAATTAGCACTAGATAAGGCGGCGGGCCGATGGATTACCGGCCGAGCTATTCAAATACGGCGGCGAAGAGCTGATAAGGTGCTTGCATCAGCTTCCTTGCAAAATATGGTCGGAAGAAAACATGCCTGACGATTGGAATCTCAGTGTACTCTGCCCAATACACAAAAAGGGAGACCACACAATTTGCGCCAATTACTGCAACCAAATACAAAATGTATTAATCTGCCAGACAATTTATGATCTATTATTCTAAACAAAAATTAATTAATTGAGATGCAAATACAAAATAACTACTTGGGTCATAACTGATTTAGTAATCCCGATACTTTTCAGGAAAAGATTTTAATGTTGACAACATTAACTTCAAGAAACAGCTATAAAATTGTGTCTATATTTTTAAATAATTAGTTACTCCCTAAATTATGTCACTTTATCACATAGTTCACCAGAATAGAATTTATTATAAATATACCTTATCCACAGCAATGCGCGGCCCGGCCACCAGTCTATATATTTAAAAATTACATGTCACGTTGTTTGTCCGGGTTTGGCGCCTAAAGTACTGAACCGATTTTAATGAAATTTTGCACACTCCTGCAGTTTGATCCAACTTAAAAGATAGGATAGTTTATATTTCATTTTAGTCGTAATGTCTATCCGTATATCTATTTTGCCATTCGGTCAAGCGATAATTTGAATTGAAATCATGATATCTTAATAAAGCTTCATGAGCTTCGTTACAATTAGCAATATGAGATTGTATTGTAGATAGGTAAAACCCGACAAATGAAAATGGTATAAAGTCCATTGAAAGTTGGAAACCCTAATATTAGGTTAGAAGCACCGAGGTCCTCATGTTCGATATATGGGGCCTTAAAAACCTATGATCCGATTTCGGCGATTTTAAGAAAGGGGCTGACACACTATAAATGCAGTATTTATGCAAAGTTCTGTTCCAATAAATTCACTAGCGCTTACTTTACATATTGTAAAGTAAACTATTCAGGTCGGCTTAAAAGTTCTGGTATTTGGACGTAAGGAAACTATGTTTTTTGACCCATAAGTGGGCGGAGCCACACCCACTTAAAATTTTGTATACCAATTTGGGTGGAGCCCTTCTGGACCTTCTTTATAATGAAATTTAAGGTTTCTGGTGTTTTCCCTTACTGAATGAAAGTATTTTTAGTCGTTTTCAACATAACCTTTGTATGGGAGGTGGGCGTGGTTATAATCCGATATTCTCCATTTTTGGACTATATAAGGAAATGCCTGAACGACTCCTGAGAATTTCGTTGATATAGTTTTAGTAGTTTACGAGATATGTACAATAAACTTAGTAGGGGGCGTGGCCATGCCCACTTTCCCAAAAAAATTACAGCGAAATATGCCACTTCCTAGAACAATCCTTTGTACCAAATTTTATTACCATAGCTTTATTTACGGCTTAGTCATGGCACTTTATGTGTTTTCGTTTTTCGCCATTTTGTGGGCGTGGCAGTGGTCCGATTTTGCTCATCTTCGAAAGCAACCTTCCTATGGTGCCAAGAAACAAGTGTTCCAAGTTTCTTCAAGATATCTTAATTTTTACTCAAGTTACAGCTTGCACAGACGGACGGACGGACAGACAGACATTCGCATTTGAACTACACTCTTCACCCTGATCACTTTGGTATATATAACCCTATATCTGACTCGTTTAGTTTTGGGTGTTACAAACAACCGTTATGTGAATAAAACTATAATACTATCTTTAGCAACTTTGTTGCGAGAGTATAAAAAAGACTTTTGCAAAAGAGATTCACAGCACGGAAGGACATTAGAATTTACACATTTTTGGTAAGTGGACGTGGTCACAGCTCTACATCCGTCTGCCCGGTAAAACAATTGGTCAAGCGATAATTTGATGTGGATATCCTAATATAACCTAGATCACACTTAAACCTTGATACTACTCGTATGAGAAGGTTAGTATTGGTTAATTGTTTGATAAATTGGCGAGAAAAAACCATAGACTGAGTTTTGGTGTATTTATCGCAAACCACTAAAGCTGACGGAAAACTTGGAAAGTATTAGTCTTCTTAAGTTTGTAGAGAAAGGCTTCACAAAAAATAGACAATGGGCATAACACGGAGCACTACAAATAAATGTAGCCTATGTTACTCAGGCTGAATGTAGATTTCTAATTGTGAAATAATTTATGAAATCGGCACAGTAGCTTTCGAGTTTACTCAATACAAACATGCATACAAATCTTTCCTCTTTATAATAGTAGTATAGATGACCGACTGAACAGAATCGGAGGGAGTGTACTGTTTGCTGTCCATTATTTAATTTCATCTGAAGAAGTAGATGTTCCCAATTCGGACTTAATGCATACTCATCATCATTTGCATTAATTTGGTTATGTTTAATTAATGATATGTATGCAAATATATCTCATTCCATGAGTGTTCTTTCAATTTGCCGTATGTCTCATAGCTGAAAACAACATCCCTTAACCACTTTATAGAAGAACTGAATTGGTTCCAAATTAATTTATCAAACCAAAACAAATTCATTTCATTCCCAGCGATTTCGGAATTTTCTTAAATTTAAATATTAACAAGTAAGGAAGGGCTAAGTTCGGGTGTAACCGAACATTTTATACTCTCGCAATTTATTTATTTAACTTTATTTATATTATATAATACACAATTTGACCCACATATTCATCATATATATTGTATAAAGTCCATTGAAAGTTGGAAACCATAATATTAGGTTAGAAGCACCGAGGTCCTCGTGTTCGATATATGGGGCCGTAAAAACCTATGGTCCGATTTCGGCGATTTCTAGAATGGGCTGCCACACTATAACCATATTATTTGTGTAAAGTTCTGCACCGATATCTTCACTAGCGCTTATTTTATACATTGTAATGTAAACGATTCAGATTGTCTTCAAAGTTCTGGTATATAGGAAGTAGGCGTGGTTGTGAAGCGATTTGGCCTATTTCCACAACATATCATTGGGATGGAAGTAAACTGTTACAAACCAAGTTTCATTGAAATCGGTCGAGTAGTTCCTGAGATATGGTTTTTGACCCATAAGTGGGCGACGACAAGCCCATTTTCCATTTTGTAAAAAAATCTGAGTACAGCTTCTATCTGCTATTTCTTATGTGAAATTTAGTGTTTCTGACGTTTTTCGTTAGTGAGTTAACCCACTTTTAGTAATTTTTAACATAACCTTTGTATGGGAGGTGGGCGTGGTTATTATCCGATTTCTTTCATTTTTGGAATGTATTAAGAATAGAATGTATTTTTGGAATGTATTAAAAAAACGACTGCAGAAAGTTTGGTTTATATAGCTCTATTGGTTTCCGAGATATGTACAAAAAACCTATTTGGGGGCGGGGCCATGCCCACTTCCTCAAAAAAATTACATCCACATAGCCTCCTTCATAGTGCGATCCTTCATACCAAATTTTATTTCCATAGCTTTATTTATGGCTTAGTTATGGCACTTCATGTGTTTTCGGTTTTCGCCATTTTGTGGGCGTGGCCCGATTTTGCTCATTTTCGAAAGCAACCTTCCTATGATGCCAAGAAATAAGTGTGCCAAGTTTCATTAAGATATCTTAATTTTTACTCAAGTTACAGCTTGCACAGACGGACGGACAGACAGGCATTCGGATTTAAACTCCACTCTTCACCCTGATCACTTTGGTATATATAACCCTATATCTAACTCGTTTAGTTTTGGGTGTTACAAACAACCGTTATGTGAACAAAACTATAATACTCTCTACAACTTTGTTGCGAGAGTATAACTAGTCCGATCCTCCAGTTCGGCCAGCAAATAAAAGGAAACTACTCTCGAAATATAGCCATCCTACTTGTTGAAAATCATCCTACTTCTAACTCTTGTACTAGGCGAATGCTATGTTCTTCCGCTGGAAAACTATTTGGTAACGGTTCCACTCTCCATTATGTCACATATTGGTGCCATTTACACATTGTATATGAAACCATGTCCTCTCTTACCTCTTGGTTTAGAAAATACATGGTAGTGTGATGGGATTCTAGTCACGGTGGAATCAGATTTGTTCTCCTAAGGACCTGACCTTTATACTGAAAATCAATATATTCGGTATATGCTGGTTAAGAGAGGTTATGAATAAACGAAATCATCTATTTTTGTGAAATTGTGAATGTAACATATCCACACTTCTTCACCATATATCAAAACCGACGTGAAAACAAATTTAACAAGTAAGAATAGATCGAAACTTTTTCATGTATGGGTGAAACTTTAAATTTAAAAATGTTGTAAAGGTTATTAGTATTAATATTAGTTATTCGAAGAAGTGCAGAATGGATTACAGCACTTTTCGTTTAATTGACCCTATGGTTAATTGGTTTTCCCGTTTAATAGAACGGTGTTATCGGGCAAAAAATATAGCATATGAAAGCACATGTAAATTTTCTCGGATAATTGGACTCGGTTAATTGATTTTCCCGCTTAGTTGGTTCATAATATATGTCATCAAAAATCATTTTCCTTTTAAATTTCCTCGATTAATTGCTCCAAATAATATTGTTGAAAAAACTAATCTTCTAATCAACACTATAATTTTTTAATAATAAATGTGAATAACAAATATATATACATATGTACATAAATATATTAATTTAGTACATAAATCTGTTATTGCATTTTTTCCTATAATGGTAAAAAATATTCAAATATTTGAAAAACTTTAAGTGCACATATGTATGTATGCAGTTTCCTTTAAGGGGTTAGGTGGGTTTAAGAGGTTGAAAACATAAGTATATTTACAATTTCTTTTTGATGTATACAATCATATATTTCATTCAGCATATTAAAGATACATATTTCAGCAGTATTTTGTGAAATTTATATATACAAATTCCGAAAGCTTAACCGTTGGTACCTCATCTTTCATAAAGTGTCCAAAAAACGGTTCTTGCCGTGGACATCATAACTCATTATTGGTTCATCCAAATCAAGAAACCAAAAATATTTATTGTTAATGAACGAGGAAAAAGAAAAGATTAAAATTGAATTTTTTTGTGGTCAAATTTTCGCCATATACTGACTCAATGAAATAGTTGTAATAAAGATGAAATTTTTCAACAAAATCGCTTCATAACTTTTCCAGAAATCGTGTCCACTGACTTCAAAATTTAGCTACGTGTTTGGTGGATTTGGCAGAGATTGTTTTGAGCTAGCCCCTACGGCCAAACTTAATTCGAATTTATGCATATATATTTATATATTTATAGAAACTCGGTAATTCGCCTCAAGAGAAACTTTTAAAACTCGACTGTCCCAGTTTTTTGCAAATAACAACGAGGGTTTCTATAAGAATGACATGAAAAAATCTTCAAAATCGCAACAAGTTGTTGGACAAAACTGGGCATATATCAAATAATTCGGAACAACCTAATAGAAATAAAAAAAATAATGATTTGTTTAGTCAAATATGAATCAAACCTTGTTTTATAAGGTGAACAGACGAATTAATATATTAAGCATTAAAAATCAAGAAAGTAAAAAGACTGATTTAAGTGACATTTGGAATAAATAATTAATTAAGATATGGACGATGCCGACGCTGAAATTTTTGGCGATACCAAAACCGATAACCAGATTTTACCAATTATTTGATCAGAGACACACTATCATAAAAAATGACTAAAGTTCAATAGAACATCTGAGGGATTTACCGATATTTTCAGTAAAAATTAGCCAAAAGCACTGATTATGTCCCTCTCTAACATGATCCTATGTTCTGACTTTCATAGTTATAACTTTAATTCTTGTTTAGTTATAGTAGCCCTCCCCTAAGTGCTAAGGCACATGTGTACCAAGTTTCTAAAGTCATCATTATCGTCCTATTCTTTAATAGCTGAAAGAACTCTACACTAACAACGGGTTTTAGTAAGAGTAGCATACTGATGTTATATACACAGACATGATATGCCACTGAATCTTAAAAAATGTTAAACGATATGATTTTCAGGTAGATCTGTAGACCCTTCTACATATATACATATGTTATAAAAAACTTTAGTTTGGAACATGTTAATTGGTTGTAGAAGCTAAAAATGCTCTTGGCTTTATTAAAACTTGATTTGTTGCTGTCACACACCGATATCTGAATCGCAATCTAACCGTTTATGAGATAAGTACTTACACGCCTTCTTCCATGTCCATTTAAAATTTTGTATACCATTTTGAGTGCAGCTCTTCTGTACCATCTTTACAATGAAATTTAAGGTTTCTTGTGGTTTTCCTTACTGAATTAAAGCATGTTTTCAACATAACCTTTGTATGTGAGGTGGGCGTGGTTATAATCCGATTTCCTAGATTTATTGACAGTATAAGGTAGTACCTAAAAGAAAGGACTCTAAAAAGTTTCCTTGACATAGCTTTAGTAGTTTACGAGATATTTAAAAAAACCTTATTAGGGGGCGGGGCTACGCCCACTTCCCCAAAAAAAAACATACAAATATACCCCTTCATTGTGCGATCCATGATACCATTTCTTTGAATAGCTTAATTTATGGCTTAGTTATAGCTCTTTATACGTTTTCGGTAATTGTCATTTAGTAGGAGTGGCAGTGGTCCGATTACGCCCATCTTCGAACTTAATCTTCCTATAGTGCCAAGAAATACGACTTCCAAGTTTCATCAAGATATCTAATTTTTTGCTCAAGTTACAGCTTGCACGGACGGACGGGCAGACGAGCAGATATATTGATATATATAACCCTATATCTAAAAAACTACAGCGGAACTTCTACTACAAAAACTTCGAGAATTTTCATTAAAGCAAAAATTTTTTCGAAAAGCAGTAAAATATATATTTATACCCAGTTTTATTTATTTAATCCGCAAAAAGTTTCATACGTTAAAACATGTATTTTAAATTTTGTTTGTTGCAGTTTGCAATTGTTTGGCTCTTGACGCTTGTATTCCATACCTTTGTTACATGATTTATGCAATTCATAAGTGTAATATCATATTTTTTGTTCGCAATAAGATCCATAAGATATAGAGGGACTCTTCTAAAATTCCACCTCGATAGAAAATTTTTAAATTTTGTATTATGCCCTGACCAAAAAGTTCGATTTATGGAAGGAAATTTGTATGAAAGTTGCCTTCTATTGCCACTTCAAAAGTTCGAGTTATGGAGAACTTCGAGTTAGGGAAGGATATTTTTATGAAATTTGGCTTCTAAACGCTGTTGCCAATTCAAGTGTTCGAGTTATGGAGATCTTCGCGTAATGGAAGTTCCACTGTATAATACTCTCTTTAGTAACTTTGTAGCGAGAGTATAAAAATCCAACGGATTTCGTTATATAATCTTGTAATGATTCGAAGGAATACTCAAAACTATTTTTTTTACAAAATGGTGGTATTCAAAAAATTGATTTTCTGAGAATTCTATGTAGATTTAACTTTAGTTTAAATTTGGGAGCATTTTTGGTAACATGAATGTGATTATAGTGTTCTAAAGGAAAATGGTGGGATATTGATGTTGCCCAAAACCTTAAATAAGATGCAGAATGCGGAAATGATGAATTTCTAACTACGAGACCGAATAGAACGAAATTTTGTTAGTTAGCAACCCCTTGACCCAGTGTGATATGAGCGTCATCAGATTAAAACTACGTCCAGCTAAAATAGAACGTTATTTAAATACGAACTGCAGTATGCGCAAAATCATTATCAGGTGCATCACAATGCATCAATTATATCGACAAGAGTTTGCAAATGGCTGTTCACACTAGTGCAACGGATCAAATGTCAAGAACGCAACCAGAAACTCCAAAAGTGTTACTTTGTTTTTGAGTGCAGCATAAATGGTTCACAATTTTTACAAACTCGAATGGTCGGCAGCGTTTGTTCTTTGACCGATTAAGTGTTGTAAGTGTGTGCTGCGTTAATACTTTTGGCCAAATTTGACAACAGTTTATATAACGGTTCCTGATGGTTTTGACGAATCGTTGCACTTTCTAAATCCAAAAATACCGTTCAAAAATTTTCTGCAGTGAAGTGTTTATCGCAGAGACTGAAGATTTACCAATATGATGACCATAAGCGGCTCGAGCGCTAATACAACAACAAAAAATTCCTCATTGGTAGCTGTTGACAAATAAACGATTCTAAAATACGCTTTTCTAAAAGAGAAAAATTTTGGGAATAATTATTTCTACTTTACTACATATAGATACTACATCAAGTCTCGAAAAGCTAGGAACAAATTAAATACCCATTACTTAGTGGAAGGGGTAACTTCACCAATGAAGCAGGGCAAAAACCACCCAAAATACACTGTAATGCAATCAGTAAGGTTCAATCAGACTTCTATTGATGATGTCCACTTTTACGATCCAACCCTGGCCCGTTTCAATAAATATTACCATGTTTCAAGCCTGCTAAACTCATTCAGCAGAAATGAAACTCTTCTGTATATCGGTGTTCGAAAGTTCGTATGCATTAAGTTCAGTGTGATCCAGTACCTTCTATGCTTATCTCATGTGCATAACTGTTACTCATAGATCTTTTAAGATTATCACTAACAAAACTAGTCTCGGCATTGCACTAGATTCGAGCTGTACTTTTAGTTGGTGAAGTATTAGTTTGATTAATGCATATTATAAAGCATGTGAAAGCGATGAATGTCACAAATAGAAACCAAGAGTCTCTGGATTGTTTCTCTCACCCAGTACCTTAACAACTAAAGAATGTTTTGGTACTGCTACTGCTATATCCATGATTATACAATCACTACATTTTACTAAGATATCTCACATATTAAATGAAATGTACGGTATGAAGCCTACAGAAAGTTTTTAAATCTATTAGTCAAATGGTAGTTAGAGGAATTAATAACCCCATTTTATCCATTTTAGGCTCAGGAACACATTATCATAAGGAAATTATTACGTCTGAATTTCTATAAAATATAACAGATATTTACAGCGTATTTCGTCTTCATGTTCGATATTTGGGGCCTTGAAAATTTATTGTTCGATTCCGACAATTCTCAGACGAATGATACAATACCAATGGGGTAAAAGAACAAAGATTTATTGCGATATCTTCCGCGGTCTTTAAGTAAATATAGAGAAGATGTGAAGAATCAATGACCAATAAGCAATTTGGCTTCAGAGAAGGTAGTTGAACATGCGAGACGTTGTTCTATATACAAGTTGAAGTCCGAACTGCACAGAAGTCTAAAAAAATGTCGAATATGAGAAAGCTTTCGACATCATTAAACATGATAAGCTATTCAATCTAAGGTACTAGATGACAAAAAGATTCCTGCCAAAGGCTTACAAGTAGCGATATAACTGATGAAAAATCTATTTTACGTAATATAGGGATGCATTCCGTCACCGTTGTTATTTATTTACATTTCTGATTAACTAATGAAGTTATATTAACTACAACCTCGAATATTTTAAATATAACAAATTGTGTCTTCAAGGTGTAGCACATGTCATCCAAATGGGGCTCTAACTTTTCAGGGTCTTTAGTTAACGAATATGAAGACCTTAGAGTGTGTCTTTTCCTGATAATGGCCTTCCCCTGTGCAAAAAATCAATTAACATATTGTTTTTAATTCTTCAGGAAAGATTAGTTAGTCGATGCTGCAAATCACAAATAATTAATTTAACCACTTTTAATTTTCGCGTTTTCATTTATATTAATTGTTTTAAGTTATTATTAGTCATCGTGCACTGTGATTAAAAATGTCTCCGTCGCTTTATTTGTTTGACAATATTTCAATCTGGCCATTCAGGTTTCTCAATTGCGAAACGGCAAAACCTACTGATGTTTGATATTGCACACTCACTTCCAATGAAATGAGAGTTGGACATCTCTTTATCTCTGTCTGTCTTCATACTACTAATATGGTGAATTTTCTCTCTGGTTGACTTTTTTTGAATAATATGAGTTCAGTTAATTTTAATAATTTGGATATATTTAAAACGAATAAATGAATATTTCAATAAAAAATATTTGTATTCCATTTATAAATTCACACATTTCACATTTAACACTTAAATTCATATGCAATATTATGTTTTTTTATGATAGAATTTCCAGAAGCCCACATAACTTTCCATGAACGGAGAAGCTCTCGAATTGTCTTGGAAATATATCAAATAATACCAGGCTTCTCGGTTTTGAAAATCCGTTTAGGAGATATATGAGGGCTCAAGGAAATATTGTTTTCGACAAAGGTACACTATTGTAAGAAAAATATATTCAATGAATTTATTAAGAATATCTGACAGATTTGCCTAAATTTGTCACGCTAGAAATGCAGTAATCTTACAAAGTTTGGTTTCCATATATTCATTGATACTTAATTTATATATTGTAAAGTACTGACTCGTTTATTGATTGGATTTCAAAACTGTGGTGTAAGGAAAATATACGTAGTTGTGAACAGATTTGACATATTCTCAAACTATACAATTGGGATACAAAAAATTTTACGAACCGAAGTTTGTTAAAAATGGCTAATACTTGCTGAGATATGGTGTTTGACACATGAGTGGTTTATACATACCATTTTTACAATGAAATTCTGGGTGTCTAGTCTATTTACTTACTGAATTACACTACTTTTAGTAGTTTTTAACATAACATTTGTATGGGAAGTAGGCGTGATTCTCCATTTTCGTGCTATATACTCCAGAAAGTTTGATTGATATAGCTTTAGCAGTTTATGAGATACTAGCTGACCCCGCAGACGTTGCCCTGTTTTGAAAGAAAACAAAGTGAAATTTACATTGTGTTGAAAATATTTATTTGCGATTGTTCTAAATTTTTTTCAATGTAACGCAGCTTGATAAACAACAATTTTTGTTTTCTGTTCCGGTGCGTAAATGTACAGAGATGATGGTTTTCCAACTCATATAACACATTATTCAATGGCTGCGTCACAATCAGTCAGTTTCGGCTCATGAAGATTGTGAAGCATAGTAATGACAGATCCAACTTTGAGAGGCAAGTGATGCAATGGCATGCCAGGCAAATCCAAAGAATTCAGAAATTCCACTGGTTTATTCACGGCTTTGTCTTTATTTTCAATTCAAATGTCCCGGAATTTGACTTGAATCGTATAGTTTAAGTCATCAACATAGGTAGTTTTGACAGCTAAAATTGCGGGTGCACTCAAAAATAGTTGCGATAATTTTGGCCAATGTCCGGATAAACATTCGTGATGAGTTCATCTTTCGTTGAAGTGAACTGACAAAAAGCAGGTTGAATTGATATCAAAACATTGCAAGTATCAAACGGAAATTGCCCATTTCCAATTCTTAGCAGTTCTTCTTGCTATTACTGTTGCAGGAACACTCGCATATTCATAGACAATCGAATGGTTTTCACGTACCGCCACAAATACGATGACTTGAGAAAACCACCGCTGTTGATTTCGAAATAACAGGAAGTGTTTGATAACAGGAGAATTACGCCACCAAAACGACGATTATTATTCCACAGAACTTTCATTGTTCTGTCAAGGGCTTCTAGAGAATTGAACTTATCTCATACTATCAGTTTACAATTCTTCAACACTTTTGCCATGGCTAATAGAGTTGCAAACAAGTGTTTCATTGAGTTGCATGTTTAACGGAAGCTTCAGTACCTAATGTGCCGTTCTTCCGACTTCTAGTAGCGTTGCAGCAATCCCGGTAAATGCGAGACGTTTTCCCAATTCCGCCGGGCGCGTCAAGAAAAAATAGTCCACTCTTTCCATCATTGACAGCCTTCATCAATTCATCATAGGTACTCTTTTGCTGCTCATTCAATAATGAAACATTTCTTGATACTTGTTGTTCCAAAGTCTGTTGTGTCTTATGCATTCTCACATTCCAATGTACGAATCAGTACTTCTGATTTGACGATTTGGTCCTGGCATATGAATTTCAGTCAATAGTTTGCCACATATAATCAAACACAAATCTTCAATCAACACCAATGTTTCATTATAGATGTCATCCTTCATTTGCAAATCTGAATTCTCTGTTGTCACTTGCCACTTTCCGACTTTTCCGAATTATTTATGTTTTCATACTCTCGATCAATCGGACCACTGACACGCCCACAAAATGCAAAACCGAAAACACATAAAGTGTCATAACTAAGCCATAAATAAAGTTATAAAAGTAAAATTTGGAATAAAGGATCACACTTGGAAGGGTCATATTTGGATGTTATTTTTTTGGAGAAGTGGGCGTGGCCCCGTCCCCAAATAGGTTTTTTGTATATAACTCGCAAACCAATAAAGCTATATAAACCAAACTTTCTGCAGTCGTTTATTTTTCCTTATACAGTCCAAAAATTAAAGAAATCGGATAATAACCACGCCCACCTCCCATACAAGGGTTAGGTTGAAAATTACTAAAAGTAATACTAACACTAAATTTTACATAAGAAATGGCAGAAGGAAGCTGCACTGAGATTTTTTTACAAAATTGAAAATGGGCGTTGCATCGCCCACTTATGGGTCAAAAACTATATCTCAGGAACTACTCGACCGATTCGAATAAAATTCGGTATATAATATTTTCTTGACACCCTGATGACACGTGTGGAAAATGGATTAAACCGGTTCACAACCACGGCAACTTCCCATGTAACTCAATTTTGAACTCTTTCTTATACTTTATAACTAGCAGACCCGGCCACACGTTTTGTGGCTTAAATATACAATCAATATTGGCTTCGATGACGATACAAAGTTCATTACAAAGTCGAGGTTGATTTATGTTATACAGCATGATGACAACTGATACTACTTTTAAATGTAAAATTAAGTGGTGATAATCCAGGCAATTCAAATGATTATAAAAATCCTTTGGGGTAGTTGGCTATGTCATCCTAATTTGTATCTGTGTAAGCTCTCCTGTAACGAAATTCTAAATTGTCGCATTGACATCTACGACATCTTTGTTTTTTGCGACCAATATTGGTCGTTCACTCAGCCAATTATGGGTATTATATTGTTGTTTTATGTCCGGAAAGAGACAGAAGAGACAGAAATCTGTTTGAGGTGACAACTGTGACCTTACCAATTCCAATATCTAGCAACTGATTCTACAATCGCAGTTTGATCTTGTTGCAAAAACACTTGTATGTATAAATAAGCGGTTTTTTATGCGCCGTACTTCCCAAATTATCAACTCGCATATCTGGAGAATCTTCGCTATAGCGATATTTTTGGCGATTTTGCAAACTGGTGTTTCCTTGATTTGCAATTTAGGAGTAATTTCTATTCCGAATGTACAGTTTGTGTGCCTACTAACAGATTGCCAAGTTGCCTCTATTCCCGTTATGCTTTGATGGTGAAAATGAGTGAAATCGGATCAGGAAATATCACGGACCTCATATACTATATATGATGATTTTCGTTATTCTATTCTATTCTTCTTCATGAATATATGGGTCAGTATAGTGTGTTTTCTTAATAAAATTACATCAATAAATTCCGAGAGTATAAAATGTTCGGTTGCACCCAAACTTAGCCTTTCCTTACTTGTTACAAATTGTTTTGGGCTATGGATACAACCTTATACAATTGAACAATGACAAAAATATTTTAACAAAGAAACAATGACTACCTTCAAAAGATTATTATTTTTTGTTTTCTATTTTTTTTTTTTTAATTTTGTTGTCAACTCATATAAAGTTCTGTTATTGCAATCTTCCGCGCAATTATTCTATATTTAATTACTATCTAATCCTTTCTTGGCCATGCTCGAATATTTCAAGACTAAAATTAGCCAGATCTGTGTGGCAGTTCTCGACTTTTTGCGAGATTAACGAACAGTAATTCGTTTTTATATCTATAGAATTCAAATTGTTTGTATGGGAGATTAGAAAAATGTGAATTTTAGACTTTTTCCTGCAGTTTTTTTAAATTTTTCTCTCGGTAAAAATCATCATCAATCCCCCTGGAATACACACAAAAAAGAATTAGTGAAATCCGTCCAGCCGTTTAGGAGGAGTTCAACGACTAACACACGTACAGAAGATTTATGTATATATACAGTACTTTCGTTTAATTGACCCTATGGTTAATTGGTTTCCCTGTATAATTGAACGGTGTTATCGGACAAAAAATATAACATATGAAAGCACACGTAAATTTTCTCGGATAATTGGACTCGGTTAATTGGTTTTCCCGCTTAGTTGGTTCAAAAGATATGTCATCAAAATAGTTTTTCTTTTAAATTTCACCGGTAATTCTTCTAATCAACACTATATAATTTTTTAATACTAAATTTGAAAAACAAATATATATACATATGTATGTACATTAATAGATACATAGATAACATAGTACATAATACATGCTTTTGCATTTTTATACTCTCGCAACAAAAGTTGCTAAAGAGAGTATTATAGTTTTGTTCACATAAGGGTTGTTTGTAACACCCAAAACTAAACGAGTTAGATATAGGGTTATATATACCAAAGTGATCAGGGTGAAGAGCGGAGTTCAAATCCGAATGTCTGTCTGTCCGTCCGTCCGTCCGTCCGTCCGTCCGTCCGTCTGTGCAAGCTGTAACTTGAGTAAAAATTAAGATATCTTGATGAAACTAGGCACACTTATTTCTTGGCACCATTGGAAGGTTGCTTTCGAAAATGAGCAAACTCGGACCACTGCCACGCCCACAAAATGGCGAAAACCGAAAACACATAAAGTGCCATAACTAAGCCGTAAATAAAGCTATGGAAAAAATTTGTTATGAAGCCGTAAATAAAGCTATGGAAAAAATTTGTTATGAAGGATCGCACTATGAAGGGGCATATTTGGATGTAATTGTTTTGGGGAAGTGGGCGTGGCCCCGCCCCCAAATAGGTTTTTTGTACATATCTCGCAAACCAACAGAGTTATATAAATTAAACTTTCTGCAGTCGTTTTTTTAGCCACTTCCTAATACAGTCCAAAAATGAAAGAAATCGGATCATAACCACGCCCACCTCCCATACAAAAGTTAGGTTGAAAATTACTAAAAGTGGGTTAACTCACTAACGAAAAACGTCAGAAACACTAAATTTCACATAAGAAATGGCAGATGAAATCTGCACTCATATTTTTTTACAAAATGGAAAATGGGCGTGGCATCGCCCACTTATGGGTCAAAAACCATATCTCAAGAACTACTCGACAGATTGCAATGAAATTCGGTATATAATATTTTCTTGACACCCTGATGACACTGGTGGAATATGGGCGAAATCGGTTCACAATTACGTCTACTTCCCATATAACTCAATTTTGAATCCTTCTGTGAACAAATCACTTTATAATGTACTTGCTGATCCCGCAGTCGTTGCCCTGCGTGAAATTATTTGTTTTTAAAAGAATAATAAGTTGAATTGATATTGTATTGAAAATCATTTATTTGCGATTTTTCTACATTTTTTTCAATGTAACGCAGCTTGATAAACAACTTTTTTGTTTTTTTTCTACCGGTGCGTAAATGTGAAATGGTTTTTCAACTCGTGAACACTCCACGTATAGCAGGCCGTGTGCAAAACATTACATTTCCAGATTTATACCACACACTTCCAGCGACTGTCTTTGTGACCAGTTGATTGTCATCGCAAATGCAAGTCTCACTGGAAACTGAACACGTTTGAACTGAAATGGCAAATCGTTGGAATTCAAAGGAATTCGTGGAATCAAGCATTCTATCCCTTTCAAAATTCTTGCAACTATTACATTATTCGATAGCTGCGTCACAATCAATCGGATTCAATTACACGGTTTCGGCGCATTATAATGACAGATCCAACGTTGAGACGCAAAGGATGCGGTGACTTGTCAGGCAAATTCAGAGAAAGAAGAAGTAAATGCGAGTAGTATGAGACCAAATACTTATCTCTTGCCTCGATGTTTTGGTCTATATTGAAAATACAACTAAGACGGAAATTCAACATAGAATCAGATTATATTTAAGACAAAGTTTTTGTTCTTCTTATTCAGAGACTTTTTAATCTATACTACTATTATAATGAGGAAATATTTGTGTGTATGTTTGTATTGAATAAACTCGAAAACTACTGTGCTGATTTAAAAAATTCTTTCATTATTGGAAAGCTATATTCACCCTGAATAACATAGGATATACTTATTGCTAGATTCTTAACTTTCAGGAAATAGTTCCCAGGTGAGGGTATCAAAAAGACTCCGTGAGGGAGAATCTTAATCTGAAACTGAAAATGTCATTCTCTTCGAATCGCAATCGCGTGCCAGAAAGTCGAGTAACGAACGTTCGCAGCTACTTGCTGAACAAAATTTCAAAACCTGCCAAGTATGCGCTTGAGAATCGAGTACGGAGAGTATGCAGTGTCTTGAAGAACAAAATATTAGAAATATACAAGCTCGCACCAGGCCGTCGAACTCTGAGCGTTCCCAACGCCTTCATAATCAGAGAGAAAGACAACGGACACAAAAGACTAGAGGTCGTAATCAGGTATTAGCTCATTGAGAATAAAATATAATCTCATGTTCGATTTTTACTAATTTTACTTTTTTTTAAATGAACCCTCACAAAAAACGGGAAACGTATACACATAAGAATGTAAAAAGTTATAACTTTTGAAATGTTTATTTAAACCCGTGCGAAGCCGGAGCGGTCTGCTAGTCTCTAAATAAATTGCGAGAGTATAAAATGTTCGGTTGCCCCGAACTTAGCTTTTCCTTACTTGTTTCCTTTAAGGATAAAAAATATTCAAATGTTTGAAAAACTTTAAGTGCACATACATATGAATTATCCTTTAAGGGGTTAGGTGAGTTTCAGAGGTTGAAAACATGAGTATATTTACAATTTTTTAGGTTTTCAATTACAAGGATATACATCCTAGTATTTTATTCAGCATATTAAAGACACATATTGTGAAATTTATATTTTCAAATTCCGAAAGCTCAGCCGTTGCACAGTGGTTCCGCCTTCCGTTCTAAATTGTCCAAACTTCCTATTTGCAAACCGGGTTTTGCTAAAAATCTAACGGTACTTTCTAAAAATGGAGTTAAACGCATGATTACCTGTATTTTTTTAAAGCACATCAATTTTTTTTTTTTAATATCGCAGCAACAACGAACTTCAATTTGTTCTGGTAATTGATTTGTTCTGGGTAACGAATTAAGATTATTTTTAATGGATTTTGAAGTTCAAGGTATATATTTTAACTTGTGAATTAATTATGTCTTACGTGATTTGTGGTTTTAGTGCAATAAGTGTTTTATATTACCTTTTTTTGTATCTTTTTTCTGCGTCTTCAATGTGTTTACATAAAGATTTAACTGTGTTCCCCCACGATCCCCCGTTAGATTTATTTTATATTGTCTTTACCATAGTCTTAAGGTAATAAAAGTGTTAAAGTTGGGTGCGGAAAGTTGCGGATGTATTTGCAATCGTCAAAATAATAATGGCCTTTGAATTAACTATTTTTAAGTTCAAACTCATAATAATTGGGCTAAAAATGCTTGGAAAGAAGGATAAATCGTCGTTATTTCAATCTGTGTACGGTTTACTAGAGGAGACATTTTAAGTTTTTGTTCTAATTATAATAGCTGTTGAATGGCAGTGAAAAAATGAACTGTATTAAATTGTTTGATAATTTACTTTTTTCCTACATGATTTTTTTATATGATATTATTCTTATAGGTTGAATGTGGGGGTTGGATGGGGGAAACTATAACGACAATTCATGTTCAGCTTGTGTATCGCTTTCTTTAATTTCTTTACAAAGCCTTACTGAAAGTTTTGACGCTCCAACTATGACCATGAGAAGTATTTTTGCGCATCATTGCCATATAATGCCAATTACTGTTCTATGGGAGCTATAGGACCTAGTAGACCGATGGGGCCAATTTTTTTAATATATATTTAAAATATTTTTCTAGATTTTTGGTGAAAATTTCATAGCGATATCTCAACGGGAAGTATTTATGACCGCTCCTTCATACAAGCCGAACCACTGTGCGTTGGTACCTCATCTTCCATGAAGAGGCCAAAAAAAGGTTCTTGCCGTGGGCGATCATAAATCATTATTGGCTCATCCAAATCAACAAACCAAAAATATTTCTTGTTAATGAAAGAAAATGTTAAAAATTGAATTTTTTGATAGATTTTGAACAATAAAACTAACTTTTGTGGTCAAATTTGCGCTATGTACTGACTCAAAAAAATAGTTGTAATAAAGATGTTTGGGAAATTTTCAACAGAATCGCTTCATAACTTTTCAAGAAATTATGTCCACTGACTTCAAAATTTGAGTTTGAGTTAAGCCCGTTTAAAGTTTTACAAACATACTGAAGTGGTCTGATGGTAGGATTTTCCTTATATCTCTTGAAATTTTAATCGTATCTATCTCATAATTTTGGATAATATTTTAATATTGTACTATTTATTAAGAAAAAAAATTTCAAATTTTGAATCCCTAATCCCTGTAATTGAACAAACTGTTCGGGATTCTTTTAATTGGACAAATTGTTCAATTAAGCGAGTATCTGTTAATTGATTCCCTGGTTAATTGAACGAAAATATTGATGTGAAATTAAGTGAAAAGTACTGTATAAAGATATATACATAAGGAACCAATGAAGATAGCGAAATAAAACTTTACAGAAATACTGTATATGATCTGTGGCGTCCCTTGTGAAAATCGGAATTTGTCGAAATCGGACTATAACCTTTGAAGGCCTCGAATGTCGAATATGAAAAAATCAGTGCCTCATAGTAATTTTTCACCGAAATTTTCGGTAAATCTCTCAGATATTTTAATTTAATTAAGAGGAAATATTTTTCTTCTAATAGTGTGTCTCTGTACCAGAAATGGTTAAAATCGGGTCATAACTTATAAAAATGTTCGGTTGCATCCGAACTTAGCCTTTCCTTACTTGTTTATAGATAGATTAGAAAAAAAAATATAAAAAAAACTGTATGGAAAAAAGTCACTTTTTGGAATTTTACAATTCAAATACAATTATCAAAATATTTTAATAAAACTTCAAAAAATGTCTTAACAAGGCAACAATGACAACCTTTATTACTATCTTTCTAGCAAAATTTCCATATTTGCTTTTTTTAAAACCTCCCCTGTACTTCCGCGTTCATTTCAAGACTAAAATTAGCCAAATCGGTTCTGCTATTCTCGACTTTTAGCGAGACTAACAAACAACAAATCATTTACACATATATATAATATTTAGAAAGCGTTTTTATGGAAAAAAAGAGCTGTTCTTAGGGTTTTCCCGGCAATTGTTCTAAATTTTAAATTATCACATTTTAAACATTCCCTAGACCTCCACGAGCATTTCAAGACTAAAAATATCGAAATCGGTTCAGCCGTTCTCGAGTTTTAGCGAGACTAACGAACAGCAATATTAAGAACCGCTTCACCGATTTTATTCAAAACGTTTTTTGCAAACGTTTGAATGGCAGGTATAGGCGAATCAGAAGGAATCAATGGGATCCGGTTTAGAAGTTTCGTGCGCATGGCCCAGTTTGTTATACTCTCGCAACATGTTGCACAGAGTACTCGTATTATAGTTTTGTTCACATAACGGTTGTTTGTGTCACCAAGAAATAAAAGAGTTAGATATGGGGTTATATATGGGCTTATATATATAAATGATCAGGATGGCGAGTGGATTTGAAATCCGGATGTCTGACCGTGCAAGCGATAACTTGAGTAAAAATTAAGATATCTTAATGAATCTTAGAAGACATATTCCTTGGCACCCTGAGGAGGTTGGTTTCGAAAAATTGAAACCGAAAACCTATACAGTGTCAGAATTAAGCCATACATAAAGTTATGAAAATAAAATGTGGAACATAGGATCGCATTAGCGAGGGGCACATTTGGATTTATTTTTTTTGGGGGAAAAGGTTTTTTGTATACATCTTGCAAACTAAAAAAAATGTATTAACCAAACTTTCTGAAGTCTTTTCTTTTAGCCATTTCCTTATACAGTCCAAAATTTAAAGAAATTGGATAATAACCACGCCCACCTCCCATACAAAGGTTTTGTTGAAAATTACTAAAAGTGGGTTAACTCACTAACGACAAATGTCAGAAACACTAAATTTTACAGAAGAAATATCAGAAAGAAGCTGCACTCAGATTTTTTTACAGAACGGAAAATGGGCGTGGCATTATCCACTTATGGGTCAATAACCATATCTCAAGAACTTCTCGACAGATTTCAATGAAATTCGGTATATATATTTTCTTGACACCCTGATGACACGTGTCGTTCACTTCGGTTCACCGCGACGATTTCCCATATAACTCAATTTTGAATTCCATCTTATTTCTTCACTTTATAATATATTAATTAGGAACCAATGAAGATAGCGAAATAAAACTTTACATAAATACTGTATATAATCTGTGGCATCACTTGTAAAAAAATTGTTGAAAACGGATTTTAAT
This sequence comes from Zeugodacus cucurbitae, assembly GCF_028554725.1. Lineage (NCBI taxonomy): Eukaryota > Metazoa > Arthropoda > Insecta > Diptera > Tephritidae > Zeugodacus > Zeugodacus cucurbitae. The sequence goes on along the minus strand of NC_071672.1, from coordinate 28,702,960 downwards.
TTTTCAAGGCCCCAGATATCGAACATGTTTAACTCAGTGTCCCACGGCAATTTTTCACCGAAAATTTCGGTAAATCTCTCAGGTATTTTAATTTAATTCAGAGGAGATCGTTTTCTTCTAATAGTGTGTCTCTGCACCAGAAATATTTAAAATCGGGTCATAACTTCCCCTAGCTCTCATATACAGTACTTAATTGGTTAATTGTTAATTGGTTTCCCCGTTTAATTGAACGGTGATATCGGGCAAAAAATATAGCATATGAAAGCATATGTAAATTTTCTCGGATAATTGGACTCGGTTAATTGGTTTTCCCTCTTAGTTGGTTCAAGATATATGGTGACGAGACGAGTCAAAATCCGAATGTCTGTCTGTCCGTCCGTGCAACGGATAACTTGAGTAAAAATTGAAATATCTTGATGAAACTTGGAACACATATTCCTTTGCACCACGCCCACAAAATGGCGAAAACCAAAAACACATAAATTGTCATAACAAAGCCATAAATAAAGTTATTATAGTAAAATTTGGTACAAAGGATCGCACTAGGAAGGGGCATATTTGGATGTAATTTTTTGTGGAAGTGGGCGTGGCCACGCCCCCAAATCGGTTATTTGTATATATCTCGCAAACCAATAAAGCTATATAAACCAAACTTTCTGCAGTCGATTCTCTTACGTAGCCCACCACACACCATAAAATTAGTTGAAATCGGATAATAACCACGCCCACCTTCCATACAAAGGTTAGGTTGAAAATTACTAAAAGTAGGTTATCTCACTAACGAAAAACGTCAGAAATACCAAATTTTAAAAAAGAAATTGCAGAAGGAAGTTGCACTCAGATTTTTTTACAAAATGGGAAATGGGCGTGGCATCGCCCACTTATGGGTCAAAAACCATATCTCAGGAACTACTCAACCGATTCGAATGAAATTCGACATATAATATTTTCTTGACACCCTGATGACACGTGTGGAAAATGGAAATGAAATCGGTTCACAACCACGACAACTTCCCATGTATCCCAATTTTGAACTCCATCTTATTCCTTCACTTTATAATATATACATAAGGAACCAATGAAGATAGTGAAATAAAACTTTACACAAATACTATATATGATCTGTGGCATCACTTGTGAAAAAATTGTCGAAATCGGACTATTACTTTTCAAAGCCCCGAATATCAATTTTTTTTTCCTCTAATAGTGTCATAACTCCCCCTTGCCTTCATATACCTAATTATAGGATTTTCAAATTGGGTCAAATTGTGTGTTATCTTAATAAAAATATATCAATAAATTGCGAGAGTATAAAATGTTCGGTTGCACCCGCACTTAGCCTTTCTTTACTTGTTTTTTAATTAATTGATTTAATCAATTTATTATTTGCCATTTTGTCGTCGTATTTGAATAGCTCGGCCACACCATATTGGCCCCAACCGCTTATTGATATTCGAATTTCTTCACAGTAGCCCAATAGCAATCGATTGGGGAATCGGGTGCGGCATCTCTTGTCGTCGTACTTTCACTACCATTCAGCATGTTGGAGAAGTGCTCCCAGTCTGCCGTGGACATGAGTCACAAGATTACCGCCTTGGTTCATATATAAGAATGGTCCGGTCTTAAATCCTTATGTAAGTCGAACCTTCCTGCGTTTGTTGACGGAGCGTATCTTCGCTACTACCAGGTAATGGTTGTTTGCAACACCTAAGACTAAACAAGTTAGATATAGAGCTATATGATGGTGATTAGGGTAAATAGTAGATTTGAAGTGCGGATGTTTGTTTGTCCGCCCGTCTGTCCGTGCAGATATAGTGTTATATTAGTGTTAGAAGGGTGATCAGGGTGAAGAGTAGATTTGAAATCCAGATGTTTTTCTGTCCGTGCAAGCTGTAACTTTGAGTTAAATTGAGATATCTTAATAAAACTTAGCACACCTGTTTTTTGCACCATAGGAAGTTCGGTATTGTGAATGGGCTAATTGGGAACACTAGCACGCCCACAAAATGGCGATAACAGAAAACCTGTAAACTGCTATAACTAAAGCGTAAATAAAGTGGTGAAAGAAAAGTTTGGTAAATGGGGATCTCTCTTTGGAAGACATTTATTTGTAAAAGTTCATTCCAACTCCATCCCCTGTTTTTTTTTTGTTTATATCTCCTACACTATTAAAGCTATATCCACCAAACATTTTGGAGTCACATTATTTAGGCACTTCATTATGCCGCATGAAGATGGATGAAATCGGATTATAACCTAAGTTCCATAAAAAAGGTATAGTTGAAAACTACTAAAAGTGCTTTAATTCAGTAAGGAAACCCACCAGACACCCAAAATTGGATGGTAAAAATGGTATGGAAGAGCAGCGCTCATATTGGTGGTCATTGGACGTACGCCGCCCACTTATGGATCAACAACCATATCTCAGGAACTAATCGGTTAATGTCAACGAAATTCGGTCCATTTGATGCTTTAATCTATTTCTTACCAATACTGTTGTTCCACAATTCACCTTTCCATCTGTTTTCTGATATGTAGTCTGGCAGTGGCATTACATCTATATTTTTTTTTACTCAGATAATATTTATGCTATTTATACCATTGAGCAACCACATAAAATTCTTGGTTTTGTGCTTCGAACAACATCCCGGATATCTATCATCCGTCCAACGCTTCATGCAAGCAGTAAAAATTCCGATATCAAATTGTTAAAAAGCAATAGGGGCTATTCCAAAGTCTAGACAGATTTCAGAGGTTTGTGAAAACTTTGTGTAGAGGTGGGCATGGCTATTTAACGATTTGACCGTTTCCACAATTATATATGCAAATTAATATCAGACGGTAATGTTCTTGATGAGTCTGGGTAATGAGCTAAAGCAGTTTGTGTGATACACACATAAAGCATAAAAAGACAGGATAGCGGCCACTTTTCTAATTACAGTGAAATCTCTCTTGGACACACACTGTCGAGGGTAATTTTTATAAAAATTGATTGAATTGAAATTGAATTGGTACATGAAAAAATGTTCGCTCAAGGGGGGTGGGAAAAGGTTTTTCTATAATTCCGTAGATGCCTCTCCTTTTTTGGAACTCTGTATAGCTTAATTTTGCACTTAAAGGTCTGGTAATGGTCAGATTTCTTCCATCTGCGTGCCAATCTTCACAGAGTGCGAAGTCACTAGGGCGATATTTCACTACCTGTGATTTTTTCACTGTGATTGGAAAATTGCATATAGCAACTACGAACAATTACTGTAAATAGCAGTGAATTACAATCACAATGACAGTTCAATACTTGGAGTTCGATCACAGCAGTTCTGTGATTCTTGTAGGGTCACAGTAGCAATATCAGTTCAGTGATTCTTGTTGGATCACAGTTGCAATACAGTTCAGTTACTCTTGTTCAGTCAATAGCAATTCAGTGAGTCTAGTTAGATCACAATAGCAATAGCAATAGCAGTTCAGTGATTTTTGTTGGATCACAGTAGCGATAGATACGATATTTTCAGTGTTAATAACCGTTATATGAACAATAGTTGCGAGAATAAGCTTCACAAGTGAAGGAAAAATATCAAATTTTGTACAGAGGATAGGGGTAAAGAAGAACGCTTAATATTAGTGTTAACATTTCTTACTATCATATCTTCATGTTGAAATGTTATATTGAATATAATGCGGTCGAATTGCGTTCAAATGGGATTAAAGGCGTGGCAAGTCAACAAATGGTGTAAAACATTACTTTCCTTAACTTTGAAGTTTATACTTTTGCTGTCTTTACTTGTCGATAAGCCTTAAGAATTTGTATTTTAACATGCGGCTCTTTCTTGTTTACTTGCAGATGTGCATTCGAAAATAACTGGTCTGGGAAATGTTATTCCGCATTATTCGGAGCAACTCTATTATATAACGCAAGATATCTATATATGACATAATCTTATTTTTTTCTGGTGCATCAAACATAACATCGGTAAATTATTTATACTCATAATCATTAACGTTGGACTACACAAAAAAACTGCTACTAATCTATGTATCAGGAAAATATAAAGTCAGTACATTTTGCTGCATTAATTCCATTTCTGAGACAATTAAATAATTTCAAGCCATTATCCCGCTTAAAACTGGCTGTACAGTCGCTCATTTATAAACGTATTGTACACAATAAGAAACCACATTTTCCAGCCAGCATCTTAAATTATGCAGCCTATGTGGTCTACAGCTGCCGTTGCTGCTGCGCATATACAAGCTGCTTTGGTAGCCGCTGCTGCAGTCGCCAGCAGTAGTAATAGCAATAGTAGGATTAGTCCAATTAATTATAAATCCACCAAGTGCAAGGCCATCATAAATAGTAATAACGGTAGACGTGACAGCATAAGTAGGAGTGCTAGCAGAGAGGAAACAGAGTCACCGAAATATAACGATAGTAATGCTGGTGATAACTTTCCATTGTCGACACCTGTGCCAATATTATTATATGCATCCGATGGTGGTGTCACTCCACCGGAATCTCCCATGACTCATTTGAATTCGGTTTATCACAATAAATTTCGCGTGTCACAGTTAGATAATGATGAAACAGTCAGCTCGAATGAAAGGCGACAATCAGAATTAATTAAAACCTATGAAAGAGGTGAAGAAGCCAATGATGCAGAAATTGCGGTAACCGATACACCGCTCAATTTGTCTAAAAATCAATTTTCGCCATGTCCTTCTCCACCAACCTTTACAACTAGCTCTCCTGGCTTGCAGAAACAACGCGAGGTATTGGCTTTATTAACGTCATCTTCACCGATATCTTGGTCAGTACCGGCAGAAAACTTGCATGCAGACATCAAAACTGACGATACGTCAAGCGGATTGCATTTACAGAACCCAATGGTAGTAGCACCTGCCACAGCAGTAGGTTTACCGGGACAATTCTTACCATACACAGCCAAACGTCAGCTCCAAAAACATATCACAGTAGCAAGGACAACAGGTACCACAGCCCAACGAAGTTCACCGCCATGCAGTGAGCAAAGACGTACGCGTTCAACTAATGATGTATTTGTCGAAACTGATACAAATCTATTGGCATGCCGTATGTGGAGTGCAGCTGTTAATGGACCAGATACTGTAACAGATCCGTTAAATCATCATCCTACGCCACATTTGTATCAAACAACTTCAAATTTAGGTTCAATTGTGCAAATAGCCTACCGGAGAAGTCCTGAAGGAAGCAATCCAGACGATGATATAACTACAGAGAATATACGCTTTGCAAACACAATAAGAACAAACTGTGATTCTATATTGAAATGCGTTGAGAAATTGGACGAGCAGAAAACAGTCTCAGACCAACATCAATCTCTATCCATTCACCATCAGCAAGAACATAACAAAAACAACCACCATCAACACGCTCACGTTAAAAATGAACATGCATTTTCGCAAAACGCGCACACCCTACGTCAAAAGCAACAAGAACAACAACTGCTGCGACAAGATGTGCTCAGCATTGCTGAATCGATAGATATTATGTACGACAATGGTCATAAAAACAAAAATCATTCAATGGTGGCAAATAACTCGAAGCTACATGTCGTACACGCCGTTCCGCACATAAAGAGACCCATGAACGCTTTTATGGTATGGGCCAAAGATGAACGGCGAAAAATATTAAAAGCCTGTCCAGATATGCATAATTCAAATATTTCGAAAATACTTGGTGCGCGTTGGAAGGCCATGACGAATGCGGACAAGCAACCATATTACGAAGAACAATCGCGCCTGTCAAAATTGCATATGGAACAACATCCTGACTATCGTTATCGGCCACGCCCAAAACGCACATGCATCGTGGATGGTAAAAAAATGCGTATATCGGAATATAAGATTTTAATGCGCAATCGGCGGGCCGAAATGCGCCAGTTGTGGTGCCGTGGTAATATCGTTACAGGTGGGGTAACAAATAATAGCAAATCGAACAGTGCCGCTGCACAATTACTTAGCGATTCGGATATTATCGTTGGTTGTAATGTCCAAAGTTCCACTGCATTAGCTTACCATCTACAAGATATGGATCATTCCATTAATGTCACAACAGCTGCAACAATGGGCGTGACCCCAGACAATTCGAATGTGGTTATGGAAGGAGGGGCGGTCAATTCGAATGGGGTGACATCGCTTAGCGGTAACTATTATTACCCGCCTGATAGTATGTCAACGCACTCCGGTTTTTCTTCAGAGGGGAACACTCCCAGCTTCAGTTCGCGCGATGATGATTGAAAATATTCGTACAAAATAATATATACATCTAATATTATCAAAAAATACCATTACTTAGTCATACAAAGCTAATACTTAGTAATAATAAATATGTACTTAAGCAATTTTATTGAACCATGTGCCATTCTCACTACGTATACAAAGATAATAAAATGCACAAATATAAATGCATATGATACATATACATAAGTCTGTGTATACATTGAATTTTTACACATATTTTTAACCCTCTAGAATCTTGTCCAAAGTTATGTTATATTTAAGCTAACATCTATTTATTTAGTTAATTAAATTTTTGTACACATCTTAATTTTTTAATGCTTTGATACGTTCTTATTTTATGTACAAATTATATAAGCATAAACTTAAAAGCCTGGAAAAAAGAAAATGTTTAAAATTCCAACTCTCATCCAAGGATATCTATTGTGCCATATGCTAAAGGTAGTAGAATAAATGATTCACAAAACATACTCGTGTGTACTCATTGGGTAGGCTACAATTATGTTCTGCAAACATTGATCAAGAATAAAGATTATTACTTGAATACAAATATTTCAGCCGCTTTTTATTATATGATACCAAAGTTTGCCGAAAATCGCCGGATAATAAGACTAATGCTCCGCCAAAAAGTTGTTACTTTTGGCGTAAATCTTGCATTGTTTTATTGAATGCTTCTAATGAATTTTTGTTACCAATTGGGCACTCATCCCATAGAACTATTCCAGCTCCTCGCAAAACTTTTGCCATTGCTGAATTCCTCGATATGTTGCACGTTGGTGTTTCAACGACTTGGATGTTCAACGGTAATTTCAATGTGCTGAATGTGCTGTTCGACCGCCATCAAGTAGAGTAGCAGCGATGCCTGACGAAGCAATTGCCCCAGCGCAATTTTCTGCTGTGACCGGATAGTAGCAAGAATCAAAGAGATCAGAAACGTTTTCCCTGTACCACCGGGAGCATCCATAAAGTAGAATCCACCGGCATTATTGTCAACCGCTCGTATAATCTTATCATAAGCATTTTTCTGCTGAATATTCAATTTGGTAATGTTAGCTTGCTTGAAAGCACGCAATTCATTGCATTCGTATTGTTGTTCACGTTGAAGCTCATGGTCAAGCATATCAATCGCTGAACGATTGGGCGCAGTTATGCCAAGTTGCGCTAATGCCTTATTCGCAATTGTAAGGCACAGATCTTCAACCAATATCAAAGCATCATTATACATTTGTAATGTATATAGCAAGTCTGCGTCCGATGCTCGATTACGCGCCAAAATTATTAAGTCCTTGGTCATGCAGTCTTTGTACTTATTCCACAGTTTTTGCGGATTTGACGGAAGGCTTGTAGATATTATTATGGCGAATAGTAAGCGTATTAGTTTTGGATAAGATGTGAGTGGTGCGTCATGAAGTGCGGTGTCCCAATGCATATCATCTTCTAACAAATGCAATCGCTGACATGCTTCACCATACGTCGCACACAACTGACCGTCAACAGTTTTCAAATCATCAAATGATCTTGGTCCGCGCACGTTGACTAATAGCAGACGCAAATAGAAACATTCGGCGTTGTTCGGATGGATGGTGTAAATGCGTCCCATGGCATCAGTTTTACGGACATTTGGATAACCGTCAACACGCTCCCCTTGCTTTCGTCGTTGAAATGTTTTCGATGATGGATTCCAAGTGAAATATTATGGTATTTCGGAATATAGCAATGTTCTTGCAAATTCATCGTTTTCACACAACTCGAAAAAGGTAGTTACTTTTTCCCCGGTGGTCGTGCTGCACTCTGTTGTACATTGTCTGCAGTGAAATAAACGCGTTGACCATTTTCGAGATGAACTGCCAAATGAAGGCATTTGACAGGACTGCCAATCTTGCGGCAAACATTATTTCATGAGAATTTGTATAAGCGGGATGTATCATTTTTTTTGTTTTTTTGCAAAACGTACAATGATAAACACATTAAATTTGTTTATGTGCACCCTCCAAACAGACCCCAATCACCCCTGAAAATTTCATTGAAATCGGGCAAGCCATCTAGGAGAAGTATACGAACAGGAAGTTTTGCCACTTAATTTTATATATATAGATGTTTTCAAATCGGGAGTCTCCCTACAACACTCTGTGGTCGCGGTTCACGATGCTAGGAACGAGTCGGTGCTCCGGATCACTGGACCTCCCGCGAGCTTGGTAGCGGTGGTTAGTAACTAAAATTTGCTCGGCTGACCCAAAGTGAAGCCCAAGAGGTCGGCGGAACTGCGTGGATTTAAAAAGGTTCAAGGTCCGCAATGGTGGGAGTACTCACCAGACACTGTGGTATAGGCACACATGCAATGAGGCTAGGAATCCGGCGATGGCAAACTGCCCTAGCTATATGGCGGAAGGCGTGATTGAAACACGAAGTCATTTCCCCCTACACTGTCCAGCGTACGCAAGATTGAGGTTGGAACAGCTCGGTAGCCATACTTTTGGCGAACCATGCATACATGCCGGATTAGACGTTAACCGCACCAAAAAATATGTGATAGGCGGAAAGCGCTTCGCCGATATGTAAGGGTCTTCTTTGCGATCAATACCATCACAACGGCCTGCCATTTTTAAACTAACTTAACCCCTACAACTACCGCGGTTAATATAGTTAATTCTTAATTCATATAACAGCTCTCGCAAGAAAAACGATATAAGCCAATATGAAACAAGTGTGTAAGATGGGCTAATTTCGAGTGGAACCGAAAAATGCAATGTATATCTCAATATATACGGATTTATTCGGTAAACATATATTTGGATGTGGATTGAATGAAAATGCTTATATTAGGTATAAGTCGGCAATGGATGTATAGATCATACCATAGTAACTGCTATCCTCATATTCGGTATAGGGGGTTTTGAAAAGTAGTGTGCTCAATTCAACCAATATTAGGTGAGCGGTATTATATCTGAGATTCACTATTTGCAAAAGTAGGCGTTGCTACTCAAACTGCTACTATTACAATTATTTAATTATACAGATCCATATGCGCCTCTCTACAAGTCCTTCATCACTTCCGTCCTGCTATACGGTGCGGAGGTATGGGCAATGATAACATCAGGCGAATTCGCGTTAAGTGTTTTCGAGAAGATGGTTTTGCGGAAGATTTATGGTCCTCTGCACATTGGCGACAACGAATACGGCGATATACGGCGACAATTACATATATATATCTATACTAATATTATAAAGCTGAAGAGTTTGTTTGTTTGTTTGTTTGAACGCGCTAATCTCCGAAACTACTGGTTCGAATTGAATAATTCTTTTTGTGTTGGATAGTCCATTTATCGAGGAAGGCTATAGGCTATATAGCAGCACGACCAATAGGAGCGAAGAAACAGTGGTAAATGTGCAAAAAACGGGATTTTGGCAACAATTCGATCTCAAAATGGCATTACGTTGGCTCTCGCATCTACTGGAATTGCAGCAACGCTACTTGAAGTTGAAAGAACGGCACATACGACACTGTAGCTTCAGTTAAACATGCAAATCTATGAAACATATATGAGATGAGCGCAATTTTCTAGAAGCACTTGACAGAACAATGAAAGATCTGTGGAATAATAATCATCGCTTTGGTGGCGTAATGATACTGTTATTGACAAACACATTCTGTTATTTCGAAATCAACAGCGGCGGAGGAATTGAACGCATGTCTCAAGTCATCGTACTTGTGGCGGCACGCGAAAACCATATGATTGACAATGAATATCCGTGTGTTCCTGCAACAGGATAGCACCGCAGAAGATCTGCAAAGGACTGGGCATATTCCGGTTAATACTTCTAATGGTTTGATATCAATCCGAACATTAGCCAAATTTATCGTAACTACGATTGGTTAAGTGCACCCAGATTTTTAACTCTCAAAAATACCGATGTCGATGACTTAATCTATACGACTTAGAGTCAACTTCCGGGATATTTGTGTTCATACACATCGATCGATCATGTTGAAAATTAAGACGAAGCTGCGAATTATCCAGTGAAATTTCTAAATTCTTTGTCATTATAATGCTTTGTCATTTATTATGCTACGCAATCTTCAAGCAGCTATCGAATAATGGAATAGTTGCAAGAATTTTTTAAAGGGACTTACAAGGGGGCAGAATGCTTGATTCCACGAATTTCTTTGAGTTCCAACGATTTGCCATTTCAGTTCAAACGTATTCAGTTTCCTATGAGACTTGCATTTGGGATGACAATAAACAAGTCTCAAAGACAGTCGTTGGAGGTGTGTGGCATAAATTTCATTCACGAGTTGAAAAATCATCTTCTCTGTACATTTACGCACCGGAACAGAAAACAAAAAATGTTGTTTATTAAGCTGCGTTACATTGAAAAAAAAAAATTTAGAGAAATCGCAAATAAATGTTTTCCAACACTATACAAATTCAATTTTGTTTTCTAACCAAATAATTTCACGAAGTGCAACAACTGCGGAGTCAGCTATTATATATATATATATATATATATATATATATATATATATTTGTCGTAGGAACCCTCTTTATGCGATTATAGCGCCCACTCGTTTCTCCTTTTTGCTTTTTGGCGGCAACTGCAAACATCAAGTGAAGCCAGGTCACTTTCCACTTGATCCTTTCATCGGAGTGGAGGTCGTGTTGTTAACGCTGGTTCCCATGTAGACAAAACTGTCTACTACTTCAAAGTTATGACTGTCAACAGTGACGTGTGAGCCAATACGCGTGTGCGCTGACTGTTTGTTTGATGACAGGAGATATTTCGTCTTGTCCTCATTCATCACCACACCCATACTCTTCGCTTATTTATCCAGTCTGGAAAATGCAGAACAGCTCCGATTCTGACGGAGCTTTTGGTGTTGCTCAACGTCAGTTTACATAGCCGTATTAGTTATGAGGGGATACCAAATTCATACATTGCGGCATAGTGGCAGCTCCTTTTCGTGCTGTCGAAGCTTTAAAATCGATGAAAACGTGGTGAGTGTCGATTCTTCTCTCTCGGGTCTTTTCCAAGATTTGGCGCATGGTGAATATCTGGTCCATGGTAGATTTTCCAGGTCCAAAACCACACCGATAAGACCCAATCAGTTCGTTGACGGTGGGCTTTAGTCTTTCACACAATACGCTTGACAGGACCTTGTATGCAATGTTGAGGAGGCTTATCCCACGGTAATTGGCGCAAATTATAGGGTCTCCCTTTTTATGGATTGGGCAGAGCACACTGCGATTCAAATCGTCAGGTATGCTTTCTTCCGACCATATTTTACAAAGAAGCTGATACATGCTTTTTATCAGTTATTTGCCGCCGTATTTGAATAGCTGGACCAATAATCCATCGGCCCGCGCCGCTTTGTTGTTCTTCAAGCGGGTAATGCTATTCGAATTTCTTCATGGTCGGGTAATGGAACATCTATGCCACCCTTCCTTGTGTTTGTTGGCGGTCGTTCTTTACTGCATAGAGGCGAGAGCTTATCTTTGCTGCTACTAGATAATGGTCCGAGTCAATATTTGGTCCTCGGAGCGTACGCACGTCTAAAACACAGGAGACATGTATTCCGTCTATCGCAACATAATCGATTTGATTACGCTTGTTTCGATCAGGGGAGTGCCACATAGCTGGTACTACAGACGACCATATTTCGGGCTCCAACGAAGTCGATCAGCTTCAGGCCGTTTGGTGATGTTTCGTCGTGGAGGCTGAATTTTCCGACTGTTGTGCCAAAGACACCTTCTTTACCCACCCTGGCGTTAAAATCGCTAATCACGATTTGGACATCGTGACGGGGGCAATGCTCGTAGGTGCGTTCTAGGCGCTCATAGAAAGTATCTTTGGTCACATCATCCTTCTCTTCCGTTGGGGCGTGGGCGCAAATCAGCGATATGTTGAAGAACCTCGCTTTGATGCGGATTGTTGCAAGACGTTCATCCACCGGGGTGAATGTCAGGACTAGGCGACGAAGTCTCTCTCCCACCACAAATCCAACTCCATATTTGCGCTCATTTATATGGCCGCTGTAGTAGAGGTCACAAGGACCCACCTTCTTCCGTCCATGTCCCGTACATCGCACTTCTTGGATGGCGATGATGTCAGCCTTTATTTGTATGAGGACATCAACCAGCTGGGCAGAGGCTCCTTCCCAATTAAGGGTCCGGACATTCCAAATGCATGCCTCTCAAATCGTGATCCTTAAAACGTTTGCAGGGGGCGTCATCAAAAGTGGGGTTTCTCATCCGAGGCTCTGTTCGGTCTTTCATTGGGGAGGCTTTTTTTTTAGTGGTGGGACCCAAACCCAACGCACAACCACGGAAGCGGGCTTCGCCTTCTCACTTTAGCTCGCCTTCAAACGGATGTATGTTGGCTACCCAGAGGATATTTAGTTTAAAACCGGAAGTTGTGAGCTGCTTGAGTTATTATATATGCAAAAGAATCATTCCTGGCCACACCCAAGTGAATGGCAATAAGAAACCTCACTTGCGTGAACTTCTACATATTTCAGTGAATTAAGAAACAGTGGCTACACTGGTTAGGTCATGTTGTCCGGATGGATGAGAACACTCAAGCTCAAAGAGTATACCGCACTTGCCGGGAAAGCAAATGAAGAATAAGACCTTGACGTGATGTACCAGTCAACTAGTTTTCTGAAACGACTTGTCGTTCATTAGTATGATTGTTGTCCAGATATGTGATTGGATTGAGATAGCTCGGTTGCATTTTTCATCCGTCATCATAGATACGACGATATCTATCATCTATAATATGAAATGTTTGTGGATGACACAGAACATTGTGCTTTCTTATAATTTCTTTATAATTATATGTGGAGTGTAAGTGGATTGAAGTAACTCTATAGGCGATACAGACATATGATCTCCTATGGGAGTGTTGGTGGACTCTTCAAGCAAAACTGGCTGCATGACATCTCCAACTTTGCATTGCAAGTGAGAAAAATTTCAGTGGAGAAGATTCCTCTGTGCAACATTTCTCCTATGTACGAACGAATTGGTGTCTTGCTCTAGCGCACGTCTTGCCGTTTCAACAATTTCGCTGGCTAGCTTTGCCATTTTCGGAAAAAAGTACTCAGAGAGTACCTTCTTCACAGTCTTCTGATCTGTGAGCTCTTCGTGTTCTATGGTGAGGATTTATCTTCTTTCACCGACCTCGAATATGTCAACAACACGACTCTTACAGTTACAGCACCACTTCGTCGTATCATTCCGAGTGTATGTAAGTCGCAGTGGAAAGCGTTTACGCCTTTGGTAATAGTAAATTACAGTAATAGGGTAAATTACCCCTCCCAACGTATTTGACCCCCCCTGTCCTTCAATGTACTTGATATCATTGTAATCGGACGTCCTTCTTAGGACAATGCAGTGCTGTAGTGTCGTAATCTGAAGCAACGGTCGTTAGATCGATATCTAAGCATGAACTTTTCAGATACTTAGATATTACGCAGTTTTTGAAAGGCCCGTTGTTGCGCTTCGGAGAACTACATCGGAATATCGGATCTCATGATCAGAGTCTACTTATAGTTCCGTTATCGCCTTGTAATAACTTGCCAGATCCAGAATGAAATTACCTCTAATACAGTTTTCCGCTGTGGAAAAACTCGTATGGCCTTCACCTTCTCTGGGTTTGTTGTTACACTGCTATTAGTACCTATAAGCCCAAGAAAGCCATATTCTTGACATGAGACTTTTTGTCCTCCAAGAATATTATGACTTCGTCCACGTAAACATATCAAAATTTACCGATCTGCTCTCACAAAATATCGTCAATGGTCCTCTGAATTTCTGCACCTGTCACTGAACTCATTACTGGTGATAGAGTCTAGTTGGTGACCTCTATTGTATTGTACTCGACTGTTACTATACGTACCTGCCTATCACTGTCAAGATGAATGTCGGTCTCCCGTCCAATGCGCCAGACAAACGGTGGTACATTTTCACCAAGTATGGGACTACGTCACCGGGTTGGACAATAGGCCATTTCTTCCGATCCTGAGTTATTCCCTTTAATAGAGGATGCCAGAAGTATTACAGCATTTTATGAAGACGTTACCAATAGCGAAGACGATTTACAGGAGCTTGGTTAGAGGTCTTATAGGAAATCAACCGTCGTTAAAGCCTACTTCAGGATCATCGAAGAGAGTATCAGTGGTCTCAAATTTAGACATGCCTCATTGTGAGTGAAGAGGGTAGAGAGCTTGTTGGAACGCAGAGACTTACTGCCCATGTCTTTAAGGAAATGATTTTTAGCCGAATGGACTACTTTACGTGAGCCCCTATGAACCAGAATCTTGGCTCAGGTGTCTTAACCCAGAGGTGGTGTTACGTAGGCGTCCCAATTCAATAAATTTCTCTAAGCCTTTTCAATGCTTTTCATCGATGTCATAACCCACAGTTAATCCGCTCTAAATCCGAGAGAACTGAAGAAAAAGTAGTTGTTGGTGCTAATGGAGTTATGAATCAAGAACTGCAAGAATGGAAACGCATGTGCTACTCAGCATATAGCACCTTCTATTACGGAATAGAAATTCATCATTTCAATCAGTTGAGTATCCTATTAGCATTGAAGTGACTTTGTGAATTCCAGGCCAGTACTTCCTTTTCAATACCAGCGCTATCTATTCCAGATAACCCGGAAAATCGTATTTTGTATTCATAACCATATCTACAAGCTCGTCGAAAATAAGAAGAATAAACTACAGCGAGATGATATATGTATGTAGTTCTGATTCATAACGAGAATTTACCCGCCACTTATTGGCGTATAGTCCTACTGTCACTCGGTAAAAGGTGGCGGTACACGCCTATAAGATGGGGCTGACGGATCGAGATGACTGCAGAAAATGTCAGGCGCAAGGTACAAGAGAAACAATGGAGCATCTCTTGTGCATTTGTCCTGCATTGTCAAGGCCTCACAGTATGAGAATCTGCAAGAAGTATGGATAGTGAAGCCACATAACCTTCTACAATTCGCGTCAAGCGTAGGCATCCTAAAGGATGATTACTCCTCGTGGACTATGTGACGGCACTCCCTCTGATATCGCAAAAGACCAAAACTGGTCTATGTATTGCTTATTAGCATACGAAATTAACGTAACCTAACCTATTGACGTTTAGTACGCATCACACACAGTAACTGTCGAATATTACAGTGGCCAACGTACACCTGAAGAGCTTTTGGTCTTATTTTGATCCAAAATAACGGAAAATCTCTCATGTATTCTAGCGAAGTTCGAATCGGGTCATAGCTTCTCCTAGCCGCCACATACCTGTTATAATGATTTTCAAACTCTTAAAATGATAAAATCGTTTATTTTCGGTGATTCTACAATAAATATAGTTATGATGTCTATTTTCTATATATTTCATTATTATTATTGCTAGTATTTTATTATTATTATTATTAGTATATCTGTGTGAAAACAAAATTTGCATTCAAAGCGTTCTACAATGCATTGAATCATTTAACAGTATTGTTTGATATTGCATACAGATGATGTATGAATACAACTGTATCTACATATACTTTGCAGTAGTATGTTTCTGAAGTCAGCCTTTCTTCTCAAAAACCAATACGATTTGAGCATTGTATTTTTCATTCTTCAATTTTCTTTTCGACATGCGCACTGCAGCGAAGCTTTGTATTTATTGTCATGCCAAGGTATTTCGCAGCATTGTGATATGATATTTGTACAGGGTTTATGTACAGTGGCAGGTGAAATCCACATGTACTGATTTAGTTTCGTTTAATTTCATTCGCCAATTGGCTGTCGATTCAAATATTTTGTTTGGATGCTGTTGCAGTCTGTGTTTTACCGACAGACAAAGCAGTAGTGTCTTCTGCAAATGTTGCTGTAGCGCAATTGTCATCAAGAGTTAGAAATACCTGTACGTTGAGATACACCTGCTTCTACTTCCAGTAATAGAAACGCATTGTAGATTAAGAACACCGTTCATTCAGCAGTAATTCTAGTTATAACATTAGGGAGGGAGCTGTTTTAATTGGTATAATGGAGATTCCAAAATTTCTTGCAGATACAGCGGGTCCCACAGCAAGCGAGAAGAATTTGACAGCTTCTTAGCATTTAAATCATTGGGCACGGATGAATTGATGGTATCAGCGCGGTTTGCTTCGACAATCATTGAAATTATGGAAAGCAACCAACGATAATAACACCTATTGTTACACTCCCGACCGCGTTATTGCAATGAAATAATTTAACTAAGGAATTGCGCTGCGTATTTGAATTGACAAAAGAAAGTACAAATAGAGATGCGTCTTCTTGTTGTTCAGCAATAGACAGATATTTAATGTAATAATGTGTAATTAGGTATAATGATTGAACTTATGCTAATAGTTACGATAAATGTCCATATGCCTGCACATGCGAAAAAGTCGCAGAAAAAGGGGGTTTTTTATAGTAGGGGGAAGCATCGAAAGCCGGAGTGCGGAACTTTAATCCGCTAAACCTAACCCACCGTTAAGCTAGCACCTAAGGTTGTTTGCCCTTATGTTTGAAAAGCGTGGACAATGAAAAAATACGTGTTCCCAGTTTTCTACAGATTCTGCACATATTGGACAATACGGACTAACATCACAACGGAATTTGTACAGGTAGCTTCTGAAGCACCCGTGACCACTTAATATTTGGGTCAGGTGGAAATCCAGATCCCTATGTTCCCTATGTGTCCACGAAGGGATGTCCGGTATTAGTCTATGGGTCCACCATCCTTTGGTTGCGGTTTCCCACCGTTGCTGCCACTTTGTAATGCTCATTTTTCTCTCTTCTCTTTTTTAGTCTCAGAGGGGGGCGCTGATAGTTCATACAGTCGAGCTAGTTCATCACCCTGGATGTCAATAGGCGGCATGCTGGCTAAAACTTCAGCAGCATCACTGGATATGGTTCGGAAAGCACTAATTACTCGGATTGCCGACAGTCTATGTACTGCGTTAATTGGTCTAGCATACGCTTTAATGTCTAATGCCTGGGTCATTATCGGAGCCGCATACAAAATTACGGAAATCATCGCCTTTGCAATTAACAGCCGTCGACTGGAGCGGATGCAGCCTCTATTCGCCATCATTCTAGATAGAGCGTTGTATATTTTATTTGCTTTGCTTGACGTGTGCGCCAAGTGCTCCTTGAATTTAAGTCTAGAGTCTAGTATTACCCCCAAGTACTTTAACTGTGGTTGTGAAATAATCTCACAATCCCCTATAGTGAGAGTTATTCTTTCTTCAATTTTCCGTGTGCTTATGAGCAAAACTTCAGTGTTATGCTCTGCTAGTTCCAAACTCTTGGAGGAAAACCATTACCGTAGACCATTTATGCATTCATTGCATTTGCTCCGTAGGTCATCAAGATGTTTTTCCACTGCTACCACTACGAGGTCGTCGGCATATGCTATTAATTTCACGGTTTTTGGTTGGTGTCTTCGCAGCACCCCGTCATACATAAGGTTTCATAAGAGGGGCCAAAAAGCGATCCTTGCGGTACTCCACTCGAAATAAAGTAGCTCATTGTGCCTTCGTCTGTGTCGAATATCAGCCTTCTGTTTTCAAAATAATTCATTATTATTTTTATTGCAATCTCCAAGCGGTTTCTTCTTATGCTTTCGAACACTTTTCCCAGTGTGTCGAGCATACACAGAGGTCGATACGATGAAGGTTCTTCTGATGGTTTCTTTGATTTTGGGAGTAATACCAAACGCTGAACTTTCCAGGGTCGGGGAATACCCGTTGTACATTTTAACGAACAGGGTGGGTTTTGCAGTTATTGCTTCATTTAGAGCTATGTTTATACAGTCGAGCTAGTTCAACAATCTCAAAGAGGTGAGCTATGTTGGGTATACCATCTATTCCAGACGCTTTTTTGATTTTGATTTTTTTGGATATGTCCAATAATTCTTCTTCTGAGACTAAGAGGAGTGACCCAGTAGCATATTTTCGTTGTTCAGCATAGGTGATCGGTTCATGCACCGGAAATACTACTTCGACGTTTTTCCTAATAAACGATGCGCTTGGCTGCGACTTATTCTTAAATTTTGACATACAAATATTGTACGCTGATCCCCAGGGGTCTACGTTCGCTTCTTCACAGAGGTCTTGAAAACATTTTCTTTTGCTGTTGATAATGGCTGTCTTCCGGAGTTTCTTATGCCTCTTAAACACCTCTTTGAAATTGTTTTCGTTTTCGCCACCCTGGTAAAGCTTTCTGATCGTGGTAATCGTTCCACCAATATACTGGCCTACGTTTGGTGTGATGTGTTGTCCGGCGCATAGTTGCGTCGCATGCTGCAACCAGTTCTTCTCTAACTGCGGATACCAGGTGGGCTGCGTCTTCGCAAGGAACATTTGCTTCGCGCCAGGCAGTCACAAAAAGGTCAGAATCAAACTCTTTTTGCTTCCAGCCTCTTTTGTTACACCTGTTCCTACTGAGGTTTTCCGTCTCTCCGGGTAACGAGACTTCTGCCATAATACCCATGTGGTCGCTATTTGTATATATGTCTTCTACCCTCCAGTTAATGCGCCTGCCGAGTGCGTCATTCGCAAACATAAGAGCAATTAAGGAACCTTTTTGCCCTTTCTGAAAGGTATTTTGCGTGCCGCTATTCGTGATACTCAGGTTTGTTTGGCTTAGAAATTCTAGTACTAGACGCCCACGATGATTTGTGCTTCTGCTTCCCCAAGCAGTCGACCATACATTAAAGTCGCCCGCTATTAGTATAAGCGCTTTGCCCCTGGTTTCTAGAGTCAACTCCAGAAGGAAGTTCTCGAATTCTGTGATAGAAGCACTGGGACGAGCGTAGCAGCTTACGTTGCATATACCATATAAATTCGCCCATGTGAAACCATTTGGGGATACTCTGGCACAGGACATAAAAGGTTGTCCTTTGCAGGACCATATTGCTGCCTTACCAGTTACGTCTGTTTGTTTCAGCAATTCTTGTGCTGCAGCGCAGTGATTTAAGTTTAACTGTAAGATCCTTATGTATGTTCGCGGAGGCGGCATATTGACCATCCAATTTTAACTTTGCCTTCCTTTAGGGCAGTCTTGGCATCCTGAGCACTTAGGCAAATGATTGCAATTTAAGTACCGCTTCGGGTTTTCCGCATACTTTTAACATTTGTTTTATCAATGTTCTAGAATCCGCATTCCTTTTTTAGTACATCACAAATTTCTTCCGGGGTCGTGATCTCATCGAGGTCTTTGCAAATAATTGTGACATTGTGGGTTTTTGGCTGTATTACGGCCATTTTCCCGATCACACCCTCTAGGGCTCTTTGGAAAGTCTCAGCTTTCTTTTCTGATTGATTTTTAATTCAATTAGTAGGTCTGCTTTTAATGTTTTACGAATGTAGGTTACGTTAGAACCCAATTCGTCGAGGCCGCTGTCACCTTTTATCTTACGGAGAATCTCAGCATACGACGCACCATCCTTTTTTGTTAATATGATAGCATCTGGTTTAGATTCTCTTCTCGATTGGTTTCTTCTTTTTTGTCACTTCCACCCATTTATCGCGTGTGGGATTACCTCCCGGAGTATCTATGGGGCTTGATTTTGCGACCTCATTGTTGGTCACCTGCACATTTTCATTAACCTTTTTTGTCTTTTTTGTGGGCGGTGGTCACCTCTTTATAACTAGGGGAAACTTGCGACGCTTTCCCTACCATCACTCTTTTAGATGGATTCTCGAGATTTTCAGATTTGTCGTACAAGTTATTTATGCAGCTTACAAGTTCGCGCATTGCTTGATTTATGTATCTCTGCCCAGACATCATATTTTCCAGCTCCTTAATTTTTGCACCCAGTTTGTTGAAAACATTAACATTTTCATTCTTCTGAATTTCATCGGAAATCACAGTTTTGCTTGCACGATCGGCAGTTTCACACATTTTTGTTGATCCAGCAACGGTGGATCCCTCATTCTTGCCAATAGTTGACGTTCTCAAAACTTTGGAGTTCCTTCGGAAAGGATTCTCCGGTGTACACCCAATGCTATTTTTTGAAGCCATATTATGGCAGGAAAATTGTTGGGTACTCCTGTCTGTAAGTATGTTCAGTCTCTGTCACTAAAAAACCTACACGAAATTTCAATAGTTGGCAACGCCAAAACCAAAAGGAAAACGAAAAGGGGAACAGCTGTTCGATCAAAACAAACGGCAGAACAAATTGAGTGCGCATTTAATTTGGTAGCTGCTTTTTTAGGGGAAATAGTATTTATTTATCAACTAATTTGCCGCGAAAAATGAGCAGGCAAGTGCAATTGAATTTATATCAAATAACAATTGGTACTTATCTCTGTCTATAATGTTTAGGTTCCACTTGGTACTTCCAGTGTCCCGCAGCTCTTAAGGTAAATATAGTGGTTGTTATTTCACATAAACTAGGTTTAATTAATGCAATTCCAGGAGCACCTAGTAAAGACTTCTAACTCACTCAAGCACTAAATGTATGTCCAAAAGGGGTGGGTGTGTATATATGTAGGCATGCATGCGTTTGTATATACAAATGAAATAAACTTTAGTATGCACATGCATTTGATTGTTAATACAATTTAGTGTATGCTTTTAAAAAGGGTGATAAATTTCAAGGTTCCCTACTTTTTTGAAGAAAAAACAGAAAAAACGAGCTTTAATTTCAGGCATCAAATAGTCTGTTACCATGGCACGATAACGGTGGCCATTGAAATATGGTCCGATGATTCCACCGGCCCAAACCACACCAAACCGTTGTTTTTTGTGAATGAAATGGCGGCTCTAGATTCTTGAAGTTCTCTTATGTAGTCGCGTACCCAATGTTTCTAAAATATTTGATTTTTAGTTAAGAATTAATATGAAGTCAAAGCTTCTTAGTCGCTGGGGTCAGACGAAAGTGGTGATATAGATCGAGAGCTTAAAATTGCATCTATTTCTAACAAACCTGTAGTAAGTTTGTCATACGTTAACTTGGTATTAATTACGCTTGAATTCAAATGTCCTTTGGCTAATTTAGCTGCGGTCTTCCAAATACCATCAAAATAAAGTACAGTAGAAGAAATAAAATGAAAATTTACAAATTTAATAGCGCAATAATTTTGATATTTTGTTTTCCCACTTGAAAAGAAATGCTTTCCGTTCAGCAAGTTTGCTACAAGAGCCGACGAATGAAATTTCGCTTTGTAGCGAACGTAATGAATACATGACCTGACTATACGTCTAGTAAGCTTACGTTCATTGTCGATCCAGAATTGTAAATGAATTACAGCCCTTAGCGCATTAGGTTACATTTTTTCGGTGACAAAATAGAATGTTTCTGACTTTCTGGAAAGTTCTCCTATTCAAGTCATCCGGGAACCTTCAGTAGTCAAATCCTTCTTGAGTGTTTACCAAATTCAAATTTTGTAGTATGCCATTTGTCATTTTATTTGTCTACAACAATCGAATATCTGCAGCGAAATGCTGTAGTTGAACGTTTCAAAATAGCACTCCATTGGATAGATTGGTGTGTCATAGATGGGCTTGATAATAAAAGAGTGAGTGTGAAGAGCTTGAGATGCTGACTAGTACTAGCTCGGTAAGAAAATTAGATCAGAAATTAAGTTAAATAAGTAAACAAATGGTTTTAAGCCCGGGCCGGCTACTATAAACAAAGGACATTCGAAATTTGAACATAACACTTCTCGACGAAAACAACACACTGACGTCATCATTCCGCCACTCGATCAGGACGTGATGAAAACAGCTCCAAAACGGCTTAAGACCAACAAAGTAGCTATGAGAGAGGAGTTGGAAAGCATCTGTTTAAGCTACTAAGCATGATTTGGGCGGCGGAATATATACCCGAGGATCGGAATATGAGTGAACTCTGTCCTATCCACAAGAAAGTAAAGTTTCTTAACATGGCATATAAGGTTCTTTTAACAGTATTGTGTTGAAAACTTAAACCTTTTGTAAATAAACTGATGGGATTTTATTACTGTAGCTTTAGGTCTGGCAAAATGCCCGATTTTTTAAATGCGTGCAATCGTTGAGAACACCCTCGACTAACAGCAAAAATTAACAGCGCTTATATGAGATGCCTATTCGACGGCATTTCTACATTTTGTTTCCCTGCAAAACTCATTTGGCTATGCCGAATGACATTGAATCAAAATCGGGAAGGACCTCTACGAGACGTTCGAGACAAGATTTTAGTCAGAGTAATTATTTATCGTGCGCCTTCTTGTACATAATGCTGAAATAAAACAAGTAAGGAAAGGCTAAGTTCGGGGGCAACCGAACATTTGATAATCTCGCAATTTATTGATGTAATTTGATAACAAGTAAGGAAAGGCAAAGTTCGGGGGCAACCGAACATTTTATACTCTCGCAATTTATTAATGTATTTTTATAAAGATAACACAATTCGACCCATATATTCGGCATTAAGTTCAATAGAATAACGAAAATCATCATAAATAGTATATGGGGACTGAGGTAATTTCTGAACCGATTTCACTCGTTTTCACCACCAAGATACAATATATCGAAGACAATACGCTCACTTAATTTTATATTAAATTAGGTATATGGGATCTGGGGGAAGTTATGACCCGATTTTAACAATTTTTGGTACAGAGACAAACTGTTATAAGAACAAGTAAGGAAGGGCTAAGTTCGGGTGTAACCAAACATTTTATACTCTCGCAATTTATTTATTTAACTTTATTTATATTAATAATATACAATTTGACCCATATATTCGTCATATATCTATACTAATATTATAAAGCTGAAGAGTTTGTTTGTTTGTTTGTTTGAACGCGCTAATCTCCGAAACTACTGGTTCGAATTAAATAATTATTTTTGTGTTGGATAGTCCATTTATCGAGGAAGGCTATAGGCTATATAGCATCACGCTGCGACCAATAGCGATAGAGCGAAGAAACAGTGGTAAATGTGTAAAAAACGCGGGAAATTATTTATCTTTGAGGGCTTCCGTTCCTTGCGCTACCAAAGCGGTTCAAGATACACAAAAGTTATGTATGAAGGAATTATTTCTTTTTTAATGATCTAAAAAAAGTCCGTGAGTACCGTTTTTGTGATAACTAATATAATGATGATTTTCGTTATTATATTGGACTTTATGCCGAATATATGGGTCAAATTGTGTGATATCTTAATAAAACTATAGCAATAAATTGCGAGAGTATAAAATGTTCTGTTGCACCCAAACTTAGCCTTTCCTTATTTGTTTTAGTATTGAAATATACGTGGAAGTAAAAAAGTAAACAAATATTGAAAATTTGCTAGAAAGATAATAATAAAAGAATTATATTTAAGTTGACAACAACGGCGGAACAGATAATATTGATTTTGGCAACAATACGATTTCAAAATGGTATTGTGTTGGATCTCGCATCTACTAGAATTGCTGCAACGTTACTAGAAGTTGGAAGAACGGCACATTCCGCACTGAAGCTTCCGTTAAACATGCAAATCAATGTAACACCTGTTTGCAAGGCAAGCTATGGCAAAAGTGTTGAAGAATTGTAAACTGATAGTATGAGATAAGTACAATTCTCTAGACAGAACAATGAAAGATCTGTGGAATAATAATCGTCGCTTTGGTTGCGCAATGATACCGTTAGCTGGCGATTTTCGACAAATACTTCCTGTTATTCCAAAATCAACAGCGGCGGATGAATTGAATGTCTCAAGTGAGATTTGTGTGTTGAATTTCTAAATTTTTTGGATTTGCTTGACATGCCGCCGCATCATTTACATCTTAAAGTTGGATTCGTCATTATTATGTAATTATGTCGAAACTGTGTAATTAAACCCTGATTGTGACGCAGCTATCGAATAATGTGATAGTTGCAAGAATTTTGAAATGGACTTACGAGGGGCAGAATGCTTGATTCCACCAATTCGTCTGAGTTCCAACGATTTGCCATTTCAGTTCAAACGTATTAGTTTCCACTGAAACTTGCATTTGCGATGTCAATCAACAAGTCACACAGACATTCGCTCTGGAAATGTGTGGCATAAATCTGGAAATGCCATGTTTTTCATACGGAGTTCACGAGTTGAAAAACCATCTTCTCTGTATATTTACGCTCCCGAACAGAAAACAAAAAATGTTGTTTATCAAGCTGCGTTACATTGGAAAACAAAATGTAGAAAAATCGCAAATAAATGCTTTTCAATACAATCTAAATTCAACATTCTTTCCTTTTCAAAACAAATAATTTTACGCAGGGCAAAGCCTGTGGGGTCAGCTAGTAGTGCATAACGTCCATTGAAAGTTGGAAACCATAATATTAGGTTAGAAGCACCGAGGCCCAAGTGTTCGATATATGGGGCCTTAAAAACCTATGGTCCGATTTCGGCGATTTTTAGAATGGAGCTGCCACACTATAAACATAGTATATGTGCAAAGCTCTGCACCGATATCTTCACTAGTGCTTACTTTATATATTGTAAAGTAAACGATTCAGATCGTCTTCAAAGTTCTGGTATATAGGAAGTAGGCGTGGTTGTGAAGCGATTTGGCCTATTTTCACAACATATCATTGGGATATAAGGAAACTATTACAAACCAAGTTTCATTGAAATCGGTCGAGTAGTTCCTGAGGTATGGTTTTTGACCCATAAGTGGGCGACACCACGCCCATTTTCCATTTTGTAAAAAAATCTGAGTGTAGCTTCCATCTGCCATTTCTTATGTGAAATTTAGAGTTTCTGACGTTTTTGGTTAGTGAGTTAACCCACTTTTAGTAACTTTCAACCTAACCTTTGTATGGGAGGTGAGCGTGGTTATTATCCGATTTCTTTCATTTTTGGACTGTATTAGGAAGTGGCTAAAAAAAACGGTTTATATAGCTGTATTGGTTTGCGAGATATGTACAAAAAACTTATTTGGGGCGGGGCCACGCCCACTTCCCCAAAACAATTACATCCAAATATGCCCCTTCATAGTGCGATCCTTCATACCAAATTTAATTATATATTTCGAAAACAAACCTTAACACACAAAAATAATGAGAAATCAGTTTACTTACCAAACCTTGTATATTTGAATCACAGACAACATTCAGTTATTTGTCAGTTGCGTTTTTTCATCATCATCATGAATCATGGCATACAACATTTTGTTTGTTTTTTGTTTTTTATCAAATTGGTGTTGTAATTGATAACTTTTTTGTTTTTCAGGTTTGTTTTCATTTTTAAGAAAAGAACGCCTACTCTGATGTATTGAATAATAAATTTGTGTTTTATATAGAAAGTCAATTACATTTTTTTATACCACCGTTTATTCACGTCATGGAATAAAATGTATCCTATGTCCTGCCTCCGTTCCTAAGCTACCTGCAAACCAAATTTATGCCGGTTTAGAATTCACAGAATTTTCCTATAGAAAACTTTATAAAGCTCATTTAGTCATCGTGGCCCCCCTAGCTGAACTTGGCTGTAAAATCCAGCCTTTAGCCCCTTTTATGGAGCATTCCATCTGTCCATCTTGGGCAGGTCCTTTAAAAATTCTTCAGATACTCCAAAGAAATTCAAAGGAAATGCTTTCCTTATAATATTGTGCATCACACACGGGTTTTCAAGCTTCCAGTGGACTTTATACTATATAAACGAGAAGTGTGTGTTGAAAATTACTAAAAGTGCGTTAACTCACTAACGAAAAACGTAAGAAACACTAAATTTTTCAGAAGAAATATCAGAAAGAAGCTGCACTCAGACTAATCAACACTATATAATATTTTAATAATAAATTTGAAAAACAAATATATATACATATGTATGTACATTAATAGATACATAGGATACATAGTACATAATATAGCTTTTACTTTTTTATACTCTCGCAACAAAAGTTGCTAAAGAGAGTATTATAGTTTTGTTCACATAGCGGTTGTTTGTAACACCCAAATTAAACGAGTTAGATATAGGGTTATATATACCAAAGTGATCAGGGTGAAGAGTGGAGTTCAAATCCGAATGTCTGTCTGTCCGTCCGTCCGTCTGTGCAAGCTGTAACTTGAGTAAAAATTAAGATATCTTGATGAAACTAGGCACACGTAAATAAAGCTATGGAAAAAATTTGGTATGAAGGATCGCACTATGAAAGGGCATATTTGGATGTAATTGTTTTGGGGAAGTGGGCGTGGCCAAATAGGTTTTTTGTACTTATCTCGCAAACCAATAGAGCTATATAAATCAAACTTTCTGCAGTCGTTTTTAGCCACTTCCTAATACAGTTCAAAAATGAAAGAAATCGGATAATAACCAATCCAATGATATGTTGTGAAAATAGCTTCACAACCACGCCTATTTCCTATATACCAGAACTTTGAAGACGATCTGAATCGTTTACTTTACAATATATAAAGTAAGCACTAGTGAAGATATCGGTGCAGAGCTTTTCACAAATACTATGTTTATAGTGTGGCAGCCCCATTCTAAAAATCGCCGAAATCGGACCACAGGTTTTTAAGGCCCCATATTTCGAACACGAGGGCCTCGGTGCTTCTAACCTAATATTATGGTTTCCAACTTTCAATGAACTTTATGCACTATATATGACGAATATATGGGTCAAATTGTATATTATTAATATAAATAAAGTTAAATAAATAAATTGCGAGTGTATAAAATTTTCGGTTACACCCGAACTTAGCCCTTCTGAAATTAGATGGTTATATAAAAACCTTGCAACCGTTTCTTTTATTATCGTATTCTGTTGGATATATTGAGATGCTGATCTATTCACTTTACGCAATTGATTTCAAACATGAGCGATTGCAGAAAACTAAGCTATAGTCCAAAAGAAATTGCAAGAACGAGTTTAAAAATACCAAACAAAATTTTTGTAGTATATAATCGGTCCAAGAGAATATATCTTGAACTCTGGCTCCTTCTTTTTGTAGTCAGACAACATTATTTATCGATTGACCGAACATTCCTTGCCCTTTAATAGCGAAAGCATAATCTTTAGGCCTACTTCTGCCAGACCAATCTGTTTGTAGAAGTCTGATGATTTATTATAAAAATTTTATACTAATTTCCGAAAATACAATTAAATGTTTGGTTCAAAGATTCTTTATGATTACTCTTTACGACAAAATCTACTCTTTTCTGGGTATTGGATATTATATTCTCTGATTTTCGAAGTTAGCCACAATTCATCGAATTTAGGGTATTATATGAAAAAACGTATGCTAATAACAAACATGAGAGTTGCATTACTAAACGATAGAGCTTTTGAAGATTTCTCTGTGATATTGCTGACTATTATTAATGGGCTGATTGGGAGACACGCCCGCAGACAGGGGATAAAAACAAAAAGTTAAAAATTTCTGAATATTACTTATTAAGAGAAGACAAAATAGTTTTTTATGCTAAATATTGAGTCAGATGGATCAAATGTGCTGGAATGCGAATTAAAATCATGACATATTCGGCGGAATGGTTCATTTAACTCAAAATTCGTTCTAGATGATTTTAGAAATAATGGTCTAAACTGCCTGGATGAACGCAATGGGACATTAAACTTAATATCAGACAAAAGGAATGAACTACAAACTAAACCATTCAGAAGTTTTACTAGGAATATTATACCTAACATTTCTCTGCGACTAGTGAGTGTGGGAAGATTTATAAGTTTTAAACGACTAGTATACGGGGGAAGATTCAATCTTGAATCCCAATGTAAGTGGCTTAAAGCAAAAAGTAAACATTGATTTTGAACGGACTCAAGCTTATCAGAATGAGATTGATAGCTAGGATTCCATACCACAGAACCATACTCCAATATAGGCCTTACCAATGTAGTAAAAAAAATTTTAGTAATATACGGATCACTAAATTCTTGAGACCAACGTTTAACAAAGCTAAGAGCACCTTTAGCTTTTAAGACAATTGAATTTACATGAGAATTAAAATTTAGTTTAGGGTCCATAGTAACTCCTAAATCAACAAAGCTAAAAACTTGCTCTAAACTGAAGTTATTTATTACATAGGGAGAAAGATCAACAGTTCTACGGGAAAAGCACATCGTTTTACATTTTTTAAGATTCAGTGGCATATCATTTTTGTGATACCAAGTAACTAAATTATTTAAATCCGATTGCAACTCAGTCCTTTCGTTATGAGAAGTATATGATTTAAAAAGTTTTACATCATCCGCATATAATAAAATTTCTGAAAACTTAATTACAGAAGGTATATCATTGATGAACAACAAGAACAGAATCGGGCCGAGATGACTACCCTGTGGAACCCCTGAAGTGACACTAATTGAATCGGATAATGTATTATTAAATAAAACTTGTTGTTTTCTATTAGTAAGATATGAGGATACATATTTAAGAAGTCTTGGTTGAAAACCAAGAAGATCTAGTTTTTGCAAAAGAATTGAGTGGTTCACTCTATCGAATGCTTTACTAAAGTCTGTATATATAACATCAGTATTCTTATTATCCCTAAAACCCATTGACACATGGTTTACAAATTCAAGCAAGTTTGTTACTGTAGATTTCCCTTTACAAAATCCATGCTGAGAAAATGAAATTAAAGGAGAGATTAAGAAAGTTATTTGGTCAGTGACAATAGCTTCAAAAAGTTTGGGTATAGCTGACATTTTAGCTATCCCCCTATAGTTCTCAACAGATGATCTAACTCCACTTTTATGCAAAGGTATTATAAAAGAGTTTTTCCACAATGACGGAAAAATACCTTGTTTAAGAGATGAGTTGAAAAGCTTGGTTAAAGGTAGATACATATATTTTGCACAATTTTTAAGGAAGCATGAGGGAATCATATCGGGGCCATATTTAAACGAACTTTTTAAAGTATCTAGATGGTTTAAGACATCTAATTCAGAAATTATAGGTGCATTAATAACGGTACTCGGACAAGACACATGTTGATATGGCACATTCGTAGGGGAGTTAGAACAATAATTAGACTTAAAGAATTCAGCAAACATATTACAAATAGTATAATTGTCACATGACATGGTTGAATTATATTTCATCGCGGACGGAAAATTGGATATCCTGCGTTTGGAGTTAACGAAACCATAAAAAGATTTTGGATTGCGAATAATGTTATTTTTAACTTTATTTATGTAGTTTTTATAACATTTTTTGTTAACTACTGCAAACTCTCGTCGTAACTTAGAATATTTTAAATATTCACTAAGCATTCCAGTTTTTTTTATAAAGTTTAAAAGCACGAGCTTTTCTATTTTTTAGTTTACATAGCTCTTTCGAAAACCACAAATTTGAGTTTTTACTTTGGGTAACAAGACATTTCGGAACAAACCTTTCAAATAAATTAAAAAGAGTTTTATTAAAATGTGAAACATTAAATTCAATATTACCACTATAATCGGGCCAAGTCAATTTAGAGAGTTCCAGATTAATCTTTTTAAAGTTAGCTTTCGCAAAGTTGAAACTAAAACAATGGTCCTGTTTATTGAAAACAAGATCGGATTTGATTTCGATATTAATTTCCAAAGCAGGATGATAAAAGTCCTCAGGCAAAACTAAAGGATCAGATCGGACAACAGAAAATATTGAAGTATTATCAACATTGACCAAATCTAAGAATTTACCGAATTTGTTAGGAATCAAACTAATTTGGTTAAGACCCAACTCAGACATTTCTTCCAAAAACTCATTAAAGTTTAAACGAGTGCAAACTGGTATAATGTAATCATCAATGGATTTCCATGATACATACGGTAAAATCGCCCAGAACAATCATGGAATCAGTATCATTAGCAAATGAAAAAACATTTTTTATTAAAGAAGCATGCTGCATATATACAGATATGTCAGATTGAGGAGGTATATAAGATAGCGTTAAGTTAGTGTAACCACTATTAACGCAAATTCGTATGCATTTAAATTCAATTAAGTCCGCATGAGGGATTTCAACTTCTTCAGATGGAATTGAAGAGTGGACAGCGAATTATACATGGATATATGGACATCCTTTGTATCTATGACGATACCTGTCCACCAGCTTTCTAAAATGCTTTTCCAAATTTCGGATGAATCTTTCCACCATGATATCGGATCGTGGATGTGATGCAGCTTCACATATATTCCGGACACATAGCTTCTGGCACATCTCCCAACTTTTGATGTCTATATCCACCATCTCGTCAGTCTCTTGGCTTAGAATTGGGTATTTCTCTATCCTAGCCATCAAACCACTCTTGTTTCCTGATTTGCTGGTAGGTAATGGACCAGCTAGAACTATGGCAAATTGCTCCAATGGCGTTCCCGAACTGTACTGCTTCATCTGACCATGTCTCTTGGAACTCGACATCTCATTTGCAATGCAATCTCTCATTGATTGACGACAACCAACCCAACAAAACTGATTCCTCAACCTTCCCAAGGTTCCCGTGATTCTTATGTGCCCTTCACTTGGACCTTTGTGCATCTCGTAGCAAACTTTAGGTGATCTTTCGTTTCGAACAACCACGAGAGATCGGGAGCAGTATCCTATTTTGCCTTTCCACATCGATATAAGCAACCAGCCACCAACTTGAAACTGTTCCACTGTGCCTTTGAGAATAGAGGTTCTGCAGACATTTCTTCATTCTTTTGATGTTTCACAACTAGAGCTTCATCTTGAGATTCTTGTTCCTTCATATCACAATATTTTGTCCATGACACATCTGTCTTCTCTGGGCTCACCTGCTTCGATTTATGCACCTCCTGTTCCTTCAACTGCGTCAACACCTGTGCCGAAACCTGTGATGGTATACACTCTCCATGCACTTCCAGCTGTGTTGACACCTCTACTCTTTGTAAGGTCACCTCCATCGACTCCTCCTCTTTCAGCTGTGAGGACACCCCATTCACTTCCAATTGTGATAACAGAATCTCTCCATGCGTTTCCAAAGGTCTTGACATGCGCGTCTCATTCGCTTCTTCAAGTGCTTCCAGCTGTGCCAACACGTCTGCTCCTTTTGAGGTCACATCCATTGACTCCTCCTCTTTCT
The DNA here is from genome assembly GCF_028554725.1 of Zeugodacus cucurbitae. Classification (NCBI taxonomy): domain Eukaryota; kingdom Metazoa; phylum Arthropoda; class Insecta; order Diptera; family Tephritidae; genus Zeugodacus; species Zeugodacus cucurbitae. The sequence continues at coordinate 28,671,674 of NC_071672.1, read as the reverse complement.
TTTCCAACTGTGAGGATAACCCATTCGCTTCCAACATTCTCTCTTTTAACCCTTTCGGTGATTCTATGCCATATGGCATAGCCACTTTTGAAAGCCCATTTTAGGTCATAATGCGTGTGGGTAAACTTTTTTTATTAATTTTGTATTTTTCTTTGAAGTGGTATCTATAAATGAATTTAAAAAAAAATTTGATTGATGGACCCTACACATTGTTATGTTTCAGAGAGCAAGCGTTCCTCGTGAGATTCACAATTTGCAAAAAAAGAACATGTTATACTTTTATATATTTTGTTAAATGAAATTGTTAATTTCTTAGATTTTTGTAATTAATTTAGTAGATAAACATTGCCTTAGTAATTTAGGAAAAAATTAGATCCGAAATATAGTTCAATAGAGCTGCCCGATTTTTTTTATTTCATACTATGCCATACGGCATAGATTTATCCCAAAGGAAATTTTTTACTTTGCTGTATAAGTTCATATTGACTAGACGTGTTGACAATGCCTAATAAACTCAACACCGAAGAAATTGAAAGTATTATAATTAGTTTTGATAACTCAGATATATCTGATTTTGATGATGAGGAAGAAGAAGAAAATAGTGTTTTGGAGTCACTATTGGAAACTTTAAATGATAGAAATAACAATGCCTTCTTGATCGAAGAGTTAACTAATCCGGATGGGAATACTGATCAATTTGAGAAAAATTTATCTGTAGGAGATGATTTGATGGATTTGGAGGATGCCACGGATCCACCATTCCAAAAAATTATTTCATATAGATGGGCAAAGACAGAATGGAGTACTCCAATCTCAGGATTTTCGGAAAGTTATCCAAAGCAAGATGTAAAAACTCCTGTTTCATATTTTCTAAAGTACTTTCCATATGATTTTATTGACACTGTTGTTCAGGCAACAAATCAAGCCTCAATTATGAAGAGTGGAACCGCTGTTAATGTTGAAAAAGAAGAGATTCTGACATTAATGGGATTGGAAATCATTATTGGAACAATCGGATATCCTCGATTACAAATGTACTGGGCTGGTGCTACTGAAATACCAGCCTTTCGCTTTCGCAAATCGAAAACTGGATTGAAGCAGTATATGCCTAAAAAGCCTATTAGATGGGGAATAAAAATATTTTGCCTATGTAGCTCAAATGGAATTGTTTATGATCTTGAAATATACCAGGGAAAAAACACAATTGTTGGAGACTCAAAGTTAGGTTTTTGTTCGGATATTGTTATTCATTTATGTATAACTATTCCGGGAGGATGGAGTCATATGTAGAAGTTCACGTAAGTGAGGAAAGTTTCTGACTGCCATTCACTTGGGAGTGGCCAGGAACTATTCTTTTACATGTGGCTCAAGCAGCTCACAACTTCCGGTCTTAGACCAAGTATCCTCTGGGTAGCCAACAGACATCCGTCTGGAAGCGAGCTAAAGTGAGAAGGCGAATCCCGCTAATGCGGTTGTGCGTAGGGCTTGGGACCCACCACATAAAAACGAATAACCAGTGAATAAGAAACACAGGCCTCGGATGAGAAACCCCCCTTTTGATGACGACCACGGCAAACGTATAAAGGACTATGATCATAACTTTGAAGTTGTTGATAATTTCGTATACCTAGGAACCAACATTAACACCGATAATAATGTCAGCCTTGAAATCCAACGCAGAATCACTCTTGCCAACAGGTGCTACTATGGACTGAGTAGGCAATTGAAAAGTAAAGTCCTCTCTCGACGAACAAAAACTAAACTCTACAAGTCCCTCATCATTTCCGTCCTACTTGATGGTGCAGAAGCGTGGACGGTGTCAACATCCGATGAGACGGCACTAGGAGTTTTCGAGAGAAAGGTTTTGCGGAAGATTTACGGTCCCTTAAACATTGGCAACGGCGAATACCGCAGAAGATAGAATGATGAGCTGTATGTGTTGTTCAACGACATAGACATAGTCCAGCGAATAAAAAGACAGCGGCTACGCTGGCTGGGTCATGTTGTTCGAATGGATGAAAGTGCCCCAGCTCTGAAAGTTTTCGATGCAGTACCCGCTGGTGGAAGCCGAGGAAGAGGGAGACCTCCACTCCGGTGGAAGGACCAGGTGGAGAAGGACCTGTCTTCACTTGGTATTACCAATTGGCGCCAAACCGCCAAAAGAAGAGATGCGTGGCGCACTGTTGTGGACTCGGCTATAACCGCGTAAGCGGTTTCTACGCCAGTTAAGAAGAAGAAGATTCCGGAAAATAAAGACCACAAGATATTTTTTGATAACTATTTTACCACTATAAACTTATTAATATATTTGCGAGGAAAGGGAATATGGGCAACTGGCACCATACGAGGAAACAGAATTGGAAAAGCTCCCCTAAAACCAGAAAAGGATTTAAAAAAGTTAGGAAGAGGTAGCTATGACTATTGCATTGAAAGGAACCAAAACATTATCGTTTTGAGATGGCTAGATGGGGGCTGTGTTCAATTGGCTTCGTCCATTTATGGTGATAAAGACACAAAAGAGGTCACCCGATTTTGTTCTGAGCAAAAGAAAAAGATCGTTGTATCACAGCCTAACGTTATAGCTGTGTATAATAAATATATGGGAGGAGTTGACAAGATGGACTTTTTGCTATCTTTGTATCGAATTTCTATTCGGACAAAAAAGTGGACCCTTAAAGTTTTCGACCATTTTCTGGACTTAGCAGTATGCAACTCTTGGTTAGAATATCGCAATGATTGCGAAAGTAATAACATAAGAAAAAAAGATCAAATGGATTTATTAGCGTTCCTGGAATGATGTAACTGATGGATTGCTGGCATTGGCGACAGTTCAAAGTGTCTCACGAAAAAGAGGAAGACCTAAGCAATCGGAGGACTTAGACCTTTCTAGCACTCTGAACGGGCATTCCGAACGGGACCAGAAATTGCTTTAGATTATACCATGAAAAGTGAGGTAAGTTATAGATTTATTTCTATATTTGAATTTGTTTTATATTATTTCTTTTTTTTCAGAGAACTATACAGATGCAGACATAATCTTGAATCAGAAATTGACAATGTATTCCTATTTTTTATAGTTTTAGTTACAATGAACTCTTATTTTTATAGTTTTTTGCGTTTGATTATGTTTAAGTTTAAAAATAATAATTTTAATCCAATAAAAACAACAATTTTAAAACTAAATTAAAAACTTATATATTCTATTTTTTTTTCCTTTAAATAGATTCTATGCCATATGGCATTGTGTCCAAAAACCACTTTTACAAACAAAATGTTAAAAAATTAGTTTTGATTATTCATAAAGTGGGCTTAAGTATATAAAAAAACTAAAAAATAGATTTTTAAAACCAAAAACAAAAAAGAAGGCCCGGAAAGGGTTAACTGTGAAGAAAATTTAGCTGATATTTGCGTTGACAGCTCTGTTATTTGCTTTTTTTATCTGTTGAGACAACTTTGTTGTTAAGCGTGTATCCTGGTCTTCAAATAATGACAACTGCTGGGCTTTCATCTCCTTCATTTATAATGACTGCGCCTGCAACTGTGACGATATCTGCGATGACAACTGGGACACTGCAGACAAAATCATGTTCATGTCCATTACTCCTGACGAACATTGAGTATCTTCCTTTTCCTCAATTTTCGTTGTCGATTCTTCTAACAGCGATTCAAAAACAAATTCGTCCACGTTGATGTTGTCTTCTTCCATCGCCTCTCGCAAACAAGCTTGTAAATCAGCTTTCAACCCATCCGTTGCTAAGCCTCGTTGTTCCAACTCCCTTTTAAGTTGTGGTATCTTTAATTCACTGAATTTGGCCATTATCTCCTATGGAATTTTATTTGTCAATCCCACTTCTGACACCAATTGTAACGGATTCCCAAAATCTGTCGTTTACTCTTAAACTCTACCCTGAGTTCGATCACTGGATTGTCAAATAAAAGTCACACATTAATGGCTACACTCTAATCTTTATTTATAATTCCTTATAACTTAACACTTTATTACTCAATACTCTACTTTACAACTCTAACTTATAGCTTGTTTACACTTTACTCGCAACTCTGTCCTTAGAATTGTCCTCACTCGACAACTTTCTTATTAGAACTGTGTCTTGCTGCCAGTCCGACAACCCTTTTATAGTCGATTGCTAGCATGTTATCGTCACTCGAACATTCTGGCAACCACGAATATCGATGTCTAGATAGATCTGGCAAGTTATCGATTTCGATTGTCAATTCTAGTTTGTTCTGGTGCCATTTTCGTTACACTGCCCTCCACTTAAGTGTGATCGTCCCGATTAGACATACTTCCAGAACCAAACGCTTTGCATTTCATTTTTTAATCTCGTCTTCTAGGTTATTGTTGTCCTCCTTAGCATTCCTTTCTCCATTACCATTAATCCTTTTTTAATCGTTTTAATCAATCAGTAACCAAAAATTAACCTCGCAGTTGTCTACACCGGTGATTCCTGTATAGCAGGCCAATAAGTCAGGAACATGGATATATTGGCTTCCTCTATACCTGTGGTGATAACTGTCAACCAGCTTTCTAAAATGCTCTTCCAAATTTCGGATGAATCTTTCCACGATGCTTTCGGACTTTGGAATGCAACTGCAAGTATTTTCCGGACACATAGCTCTGGCACATTTCCCAACTTTTGATGTCCACGTTCGCCATCTCGTCAGTCTCTTTACAACAACTTTTTTCCTGTTTCCTGATTTGCTGGTAGGTAATGGACCAGCTGCAGGATGGAGTCATATGTAGAAGTTCACGTAAGTGAGGATAATTTCTGACTGTCATTCACTTGGGAGTGGCCAGGAACGATTCTTTTACATGTGGCTCAAGCAGCTCACGACTTCCGGTCTTAGACCAAGTATCCTCTGGGTAGCCAACAGACATCCGTTTGGAGGAGAGCTAAGGTGAGAAGGCGAAACCCGCTTATGCGGTTGTGCGTAGTGTTTGGGACCCACCACATAAAAACACCCCCCAATGAAAAGGAAGCAACAGCTTAGGATGAGAGACCCCAATTTTGATGACGACCACTGCAAACGTTTGAAGGACTACGAATTAAGGGCATGCACCTGGAATGTCTGGACCCTTAATTGGGAAGGTGCCCCTGCCCATCTGGTTGATGTCCTCGTAAGAGTAAAGGCTGACATCACCGCAATCCAAGAAACGCGATGGACGGGACAAGGACGGAAGAAGGTGGGTCCTTGTGACATCTACTACAGCGGCCATATAAAGGAGCTCAAATTCGGTGTGGGCTTCGCGGTGGGAGAGAGACAACGTCGTCGAATCCTGATATTCACTCAGGTGGATGAACGTCTAGCCACAATCCGCATCACAGCGAGGTTCTTCAACATATCGCTGATTTGCGCCCACGCCCCGACGGAAGAAAAGGACGAAGTGACCAAAGATGCTTTCTATGAGCACCTAGAACGCACCTATGAGCGCTGCCCCCGCCATGATGTCAAAATCATGCTTGGCGATTTTAACGCCAGGGTGGGTAAAGAAGGTGTCCTTGGCACAACAGTCGGAAAATTCAGCCTCCATGAAGAAACATCGCCAAACGGCCTGAGGCTGATCGACTTCGCCGGGGCCCGAAATATGGTCGTCTGTAGTACTAGATTCCAGCATTAGAAAATCCATCAAGCTACTTGGCTATCCCCTGATCGAATCACTCGCAACCAGATCGATCATGTTGTGATAGATGGACGACATGTCTCCAGTGTTTTTGATGTGCGTACGCTTCGTGGTCCCAACATCGACTCGGATTACTATCTTGTAGCAGCTCAGATACGCACCTGTGTAGAAAAGCGCACACGTCACCAAACACATGGAAGGTTCGACATCGAGAAGCTGCAATCACAACCGACAGCCGAACGATTTTCTACTCGACTTGCACTCCTGCTCTCTGAGAGCACTCATCAGCATCTCAGTATAAGGGAACTGTGGGATGGCATATCAAACTCCTTACGTACAGCTGCAACCGAAACCATTGGCTTTCGGAAAAGTCTAAAAACAGTTGATATGATGATGATTGTCGTCTCGCAGTGGAGAGAAAACAGACTGCCTACCTCGCAATGTTGCGATCGACCGCAACACGAGCGGGATGGGAAAGATACCGAGAGCTGAAGAGGGAAGCGAGACGCATTTGCAGACAAAAAAAGAAAGAGGCCGAAATGCGTGAGTATGACGAGCTTGAAAAGCTTGAAAAGCTGGCCGACAGGGGTAATGCTCCAAAATTTTATGAAAAAATCCGGCGACTAACTGAAGATTTCAAGACCGGAGCACACTCCTGTAGGACCCCCAGAGGTGATCTAGTTATTGATGACCAGAGTATACTGAGTTTGTGGAGGGAACACTTCTCCAGCCTGCTGAATGGCAGTGAAAGTACAACACCAGGAGATGGCGAACCCGATTCCCCAATCGACGACGATGGAGCAGATAATCCATAGCCCGACCGTGAAGTAATTGGAATAGCAATTACCCGTTTGAAGAAGAATAAGCCGGCGGGGGCCGATGGATTACCGACCGAGCTATTCAAATACGGCGGCGATGAGCTTATAAGGTGATTGCATCAGCTTCTTTGCAGAATATGGTCGGAAGAAAGCATACCTGACGATTGGAATCTCAGTGTACTCTGCCCAATACACAAAAAGGGAGACCCCACAATTTGCGCGAATTATCGTGGGATAAGCCTCCTTAACATCGCGTATAAGGTTCTGTCGACCGTACTGTGTGAAAGGCTAAAGCCCACCGTCAACAAACTGATTGGACCTTATCAGTGTGGCTTTAGACCTGAAAAATCAACAGCAGACCAGATATTCACCATGCGCCAAATTTTGGAGAAGACCCGTGAAAATAGGATCGACATACACCATCTCTTTGTCGACTTTAAAGCTGGTTTCGACAGCACGAAACGGAGCTGCCTTTATGCCGCGATGTCTGAATTTGGTATCCCCGCAAAACTAATACTACACAGCCGTAGCTGACGTTGAGCAACACCAAAAGCTCCGTCAGGATCGGGAAGCACCTCTCCGAGCCGTTCGATACCAGACGAGGTTTCAGACAAGGTGACTCACTCTCGTGTGATTTCTTTAACGTGATGCTGGAGAAAATAATACGAACTTCAGAGCTAAATAGAGAAGGTACAATCTTCTATAAGAGTGTACAGCCACTGGCGTACGCCGATGATATCGATATCATTGGAAATAACACCCACGCCGTTAGTTCTGCTTTTTCCAGACTGGATATGACTGTCACTGTTATCAGTCATAACTTTGAAGTTGAGATAATCTCGTCTGCCTGGGAACCAGCATTAACAGCAATAACAATGTCAGCCTGGAAATCCAACGCAGAATCACTCTTGCCAACAGGTGCTACTATGGACTAAGTAGGCAATTGAAAAGTAAAGTCCTCTCTCGACGAACAAAAACCAAACTGTACAAGTCTCTCATCATTCCCGTCCTACTTCACGGTGCAGAAGCGTGGACGATGTCAACATCCGATGAGACGGCACTAGGAGTTTTCGAGAGAAAGGTTTTGCGGAAGATTTATGGTCCCTTAAACATTGGCAACGGCGAATACTGCAGACGATGGAACGATGAGCTGTATGTGTTATTCGACGACATAGACATAGTCCAGCGAATAAAAAGACAGCGGCTACGCTGGCTAGGTCATGTTGTTCGAATGGATGAAAGTGCTCCAGCTCTGAAAGTATTCGATGCAGTACCCGCTGGAGAAGAAGAAGAATGGACCAGCTACAACCAATGCGAATCGCTGAAATGGCGCTCCCGAACTGTACTGCCTCATCTAACCATGGCTTTTGGAACTCTCGCTGCAACTTTCACTATTGCACTTTCTTATTGATTGACGAGAACTGTACATCAAAACACTTTGTTTTAATCCGTACCGTGAGAGTTCTAGTTTGACTCTGATTTTCTTTATTCAAATTTATTTCGTCAATACATTTCTTAATTCTAATCTCTTAACTAGGTACTTATTTATATGTGTATATGCTTACAGCCCTATTCTGTGCACTTGACAAAATAATAAAAAAGTTTACAATTTTTTCAGATTTTTATCAAGTATTTTTGGTATTCTGTGACAATTTTGATAAAATAAAAAGCACAGTACGCATAGCTTTTCCCCACACGTGTGGGAAACAAAATAATGTAAACAGAAACAGCTGATTCTGTCCAATAATATTCGAATGGAATTGAAAAATTGATTTGAATTATTTTTTAACGTAAGTTTTCAAATACATTTCAATATTTGTTGCAAAATAGTTAATAATTTAACTTCAATTTCACAATAAATCAATTGCTTTTGGTCTAGACTTTTCTTAGGGTGCGCAAATATTCCATGCTCCGAAGCTGGCACTATTTTTCATGCAAAAGGCTGTTATTTTGATGAGTGTTTGTTTTCACCGAGCCTTCTTCAGTGTGGCTTCGTTGATAAGTTTGGTTTATGATTGACCAAAGAGTTATCAGCCTATCTATCCGATTCTGATGTCGAGATATCGACTGAAGCCTTTCAGACCTGATGCAAAGTATTTGGTTTGGTTTCACAACTCCATTTACTCTATATAGATGACAGGGTAATACCTAACCAAACATGGCAGAGCCTTTATATTCACTTTTCCATCCCAGATCCTCCATAGTCTTTTGCTCCCCTGCAAAGCCGTAGAATACTTCATAATATAATACATATACATATGTCCTTTATAATATATTTATAACTGTTTGGAATGCAATTTTGATTTAGTTGGTTGTTATGTTTAGCTTCAGAAAAGTTCCTTGGGGACTACAAAATCTAAACTTTGTTCTTTGTTGGCAAAAATTTGCTAAGCTGTAATCGCATGCAATATATAGAAAACAATTTCGTCAATGTTACCCTCATTATCCACATTTTTTATACAAAAAACGGAAAAATAAACTTCTTAATCTATAATATAAAAATGAATCGCAAAATGTGTTGCTAAGCGCATAACTCGAGAACCGCTGAACCGATTTCGCAAATTCTTTTATTAGAATATTTCTAGAGGAACCGGGATGGTTCTTACGGAGAGAAAAACTAGAAAAATTGCCTGAAAAAGTCTTAAATCCACAATATTCTAATCACCCATACAAACAATTTGTGTTGTTAGTTTCGAAAAAGGTCGAGAAGGGCCAAACCGATCTGGCTAATTTTAATTTTGAAATATTTATAGAAGGCCAGGGAAGGATTAGAAAGTAAGTAAATATGGAAAAATTGTGAGGAAGATAACAAGAAAATGATTTTATTTGAATTGACAACAAAATTATAAAAAAAAAAAAAAACAAAACAAAAAATAATAATATTTTGAAAGTTGTCATTGTTGCTTTGTTAAAATATTTTTATCATTGTTCAATTGTACAAGGCTGTGTCGATAGCCCAAAACAATTTGTAACAAGTAGGGAAAGGCAACCGAACATTTTATACTCTCCCAATTTATTGCTGTAATTTTATTAAACACAATTTTAAATAAAGTCCAATAGAATATGAGGATTGAGGTAATTCCTGAACCGATTTCCCTTATTTTCAACATAATGGGAATAGGGGCAACTTGCCACCTGTTAGTGGGCAGACAAACGGCAGTTCGGCATTGAAATTACTCCTAAATTGTAAATCAACGAAACACCAGTCTGCAAAATCGCCAAAAAAAAGAGCTATAAAGAAGATTTTCCAGATATTCAAGTCGCTGGAGGTACTGCACAGGACTTTAAAAGATTTACGCGACAACGAAAATATTTTTGGTGATTTTCGCCAGACTATTCTTGGATCAACTGTTGCTGACGAACTAATCACATTCCTAAAATCATATAATTTGTGGTGACACATAAAGAATCGCCAATTAACAACAAACATATGAGTGTTTTTGCAAAAATATCATACTGCGATTGTAGAAATAGTTGAAAATGGTAGCGACACAGTTGACACCTCGATGGATTAATAACATTTTTAACGGGTTTCTGTCACTTCATGGCCTCGAAAGAGGAGCTTATTTATCTTGTTTTTCCTGTCATGAAACCATAATATAATAAACATAAATGGCTGATTGAATAACCTATATTGGTGGTGAAAAACAAGGATCTCTTTGATATTAATGCGACAATATAGAATTTCGTTAAAGGAGACTACAAACCAGGATGACTTATTCAATTATCCCACAGACTATTTTAAATTGCTGTACTATCCCCACTCACTTGCAATTAAAAGTAGTGTGAGTTGTCATCATGCTGCGTAACATAAATCAACATTAAACTTTGCAAAAAAACAAGACTGGCTGTGAAGAAGGTAATCAATATCGTCACCAAAGCCAAGATATAAGCCAACTATGAAATTTGGTCATTTGTTACTTTCTCCAATATGTATGTGATTGGCGTTGCAACCGTTTAGCCGGTTATAGCCGAATCGACGATAGTGCGCCACCACTCTCTCTCCTTCGCAGTTCGGCGCCAGTTGGAGATCCCAAGTGTAACCAGGTCGCTCTCCACCTGGTCCCTCCAACGGAGTGGAGGCCTTCCCCTTCCTCGGCTTCCTCCGGCGGGTACTGCATCGAACACTTTCAGGGCTGGAGTGTTTTCGTCCATTCGGACAACATGTCGTCGTATAGCTCGTACAGCTCATCGTTCCATCGTCTGCGGTATTCGCCGTTGCCAATGTTCTGAGGACCATAAATCTTACGCAAAATTTTCCTCTCGAAAACTCCTAGTGTCGTCTCATCTGATGTTGACATCGTCCAAGCTTCTGCACCGTAAAGCAGGACGGGAATGATAAGCGACTTGTAGAGCTTGATTTTGGTTCGTCGAGAGAGGACTTTACTGTTCAATTGCCTACTCAGTCCAAAGTAGCACCTGTTGGCAAGAGTTATTCTGCGCTGGATTTCGAGGCTGACATTGTTCGTGTTGTTGATGCTGGTTCCCAGGTATACGAAATTATCTACGACCTCGAAGTTATGACTGTCAACAGTGACGTGGGAGCCAAGACGCGAATGCGCAGACTGTTTGTTTGATGACTGGAGATATTTCGTCTTGTCCTCATTCACCTCCAGACCCATTCGCTTCGCCTCCTTATCCATGCGAGAAAAAGCAGAACAAACGGCGCAGTTGTTGCTTCCGATGATATCAATATCACCTTGTCTGAAACCTCGTTTGGTATCGAACGGCTCGGAGAGGTCCTTCCCTATCATGAGGAGCTTTTGGTGTTGCTCAACGTCAATTTACACAGCCGTATTAGTTTTGCGGGGATACCAAATTCAGACATCGCGGCGTAAAGGCAACTCCTTTTCGTGCTGTGGAAAGCAGCTTTAAAATCGACAAAAAGGTGGTGTGTGTCGATCCTCTTTTCACGGGTCTTCTCCAAAATTTGGCGCATGGTGAATATCTGGTCAGTTGTCGATTTACCAGGTCTAAAGCCACACTGATAAGGTCCAATCAGTTTGTTGACGGTGGGCTTTAGTCTTTCACACAGTACACTCGATAGAACCTTGTATGCGATATTTAGGAGGCTGATCCCACGGTAATTGGCGCAGATTGTGGGATCTCCCTTTTTATGGATTGGGCAGAGCACACTGAGATTCCAATCGTCAGGCATGCTTTCTTCCGACCATATTCTGCAAAGAAGCTGATGCATGCACCTTATCAGTTCTTCGCCGCCGTATTTGAATAGTTCTGCCAGTAATCTATCGGCCCCCGCTGCTTTGTTGTTCTTCAAGCGGGTAATTGCTATTCGAATTTCTTCATGGTCGGGTAATGGAACATCTGTTCCATCGTCATTGATTGGGGGATCGGGTTCGCCATCTCCTGGTGTTGTACTCTCACTGCCATTCATCAGGTCGGAGAAGTGTTCCCTCCATAATCCCAGTATGCCCTGGACATCGGTTACCAGATTACCAGCTTGGTCTCTACATGAGGATGATCCGGTCTTGAAACCTTCGTTAAGTCGCTTCATTTTTTCATAAAATTTTCGAGCATTCCCTCTGTCTGCCAGCTTCTCAAGCCCTTCGTACTCACGCATTTCGGCCTCTTTCTTTTTTTGTCTGCAGATGCGTCTCGCTTCCCTCTTCAGCTCTCGGTATCTATCCCATCGCGCACGTGTTGTGGTCGTTTGCAACGTTGCGAGGTAGGCAGTCTGTTTTCTCTCCGCTGCGAGACAGCACTCCTCATCGTACCAGCTTGTTTTTTGTCGTTGCTGTCGGCTGCAGCGGTAGCAGTGAGTTTGAGATGCCGTTCCACAGTTCCCTTATACCGAGATGCTGATGAGTGCTCTCAGAGAGCAGGAGTGCAAGTCGAGTAGAGTATTTCGTGGCTGTCTGTTGCGATTGCAGCTTTTCGACGTCGAACCTTCCTTGTGTTTGTTGACGGGCATTCTTTGCTGCACAGAGGCGGGTGCGTATCTTCGCTGCGACCAGATAATGGTCCGAGTCTATATTTGGTCCTCGGAGCGTACACATGTCTAAAACACAGGAGACATATCTTCCGTCTATCACAACGTGATCGATTTGGTTCCGCGTGTTTCGTTCAGGAGACAGCCAAGTAGCTTGATGTATTTTCTTATGCTGGAATCTGGTACTACAGACGACCATATTTCGGGCCCCAGCGAAGTCGATCAGCCTCAGGCCGTTTGGCGATGTTTCGTCATGGAGGCTGAATTTTCGGACTGTTGTGCCAAAGACACCTTCTTTACCCACCCTGGCGTTAAAATCGCCAAGCACGACTTTTACATCATGGTGGGGGCAGCGCTCATAGGTGCGTTTTAGGCGCTCATAGAAAGCATCTTTGGTCACATCGTCCTTCTCTTCCGTTGGGGTGTGGGCGCAAATCAGCGATATGTTGAAGAACCTCGCTTTGATGCGGATTGTGGCTAGACGTTCATCCACCGGTGTGAATGCCAGGACTCTGCGGCGGAGTCTCTCTCACACCACAAATCCAACACCAAATTTGCGCTCCTTTATATGGCCGCTGTAGTAGATGTCACAAGGACCCACCTTCTTCCGTCATTGTCCCGTCCATCGCACTTCTTGGATGGCGGTGATGTCAGCCTTGAGTCGTATGAGGACATCAACCAGCTGGGCAGAGGCACCTTCCCAATTAAGGGTCCGGACATTCCAGGTGCATGCCCTTATATCATTATCCTTAAAACGTTTGCAGGGGTCGTCATCAAAAGGGGGGTGTCTGATCCGAGGCTTTCGTAGATTTTTCATTGGTACTTCGTTTTTATGTGGTGGGTCCCAAGCCCTACGCACAACCGCATAAGCGGGCTTCGCCTTCTCACTTTAGCTCGCCTTCAAACGGATGTCTGTTGGCTACCCAGAGGATACTTGGTCTAAAACCGGAAGTCGTGATCTGCTTGAACCATGTGGAGAAGAATCGCTTCTGGCCACTCCCAAGTGAATGACAATCAAAAACTTTCCTCACTTGCGTGAACTTCTACACATGATCCCATCCTCCTACGATTCTCCAATATACGATTAAAAAAATCAAAGTTTTACAAATTATGATGATTACGCTTACAATAATGTCTATCAATCATTTAAAAATTTATCGGCTATAACGTTTTCGTCTTTATGCATAAGAATTTTTTCTCTGCATTGAAAGATTTAATAATTTAATGTATAGTATCCCTTAGCCACAAAAACGTGTGGTAGAGTCTGCTAGTATATTATAAAAACGGCTTAATAACGCGAGCCATCCACATGTTCATATTTTTCCTATTTGTATAAAACTAACGACAAAAGTGAAATATCTCCATTGCCACAAATTCTCTTTCACAACTATCCACAGCGAGATATTTTATTTGTCAAGAGCATTTTACTTCTTAACAACTTATAAAGAAAAGAGCTTTTTATTTTAGACACAGACTACGAAATGCTTGATAAATTTCAATTTTTTACAAATTAGTTGAATTTGTAAAGTGCACAGAATAGGGCTGTTAGTGTACATACACATGTGTAAATATGTATTTTATTTTTATTGCATTCTTCAGATACTAACGCATTGATGTTTAACAGCTCTTTAGATTAGTGCATCTAACGCACTTATACACATACGTACACACACTTCATACTTTCTCTTATAAACTCTCATAAACAGCTGATTGTCATAATCATAATATTTTCAGTGTGATACAGTGAAACAATAAAAATGGAAAGACGGCGAATATTAAGGTTGTTAGCAGTCCAATTGGTTCAAAATCACTTTTTAATACAAAAAACAATTAAATACACTACTTTTAAAACTCCATCGGGATAGGAGATTCTTTAATGAAATGCAACAAACGATAGCACAAACTAGTAATGCAGTGGCGACTTTCCAGACACGCCAAAGAAGGGCCTGGAAATTTGCAAGTTTAGTATGTTGTATTTCGATAATATATATTTATATATTCTTCATAGGTCATAATTAAAAGGACCGCAATGACTCTTTTTGGGAGTACGATGCGGCAAAGATGGACGACATTAGGTTTAAGGAAAATTTTCGCCTAAACAAAAAAGCTTTTAAAAAACTTTTCCAAAAAGTTAAGGAAATCGAAAAGGCGAACAATAACATGAGACTTTGCATTCCTGTTCAAAAAAGAGTGGTTATTGCCTTGTATGCATTAGGTTCGTCTGCAGAATATCGAACTGTTGCCAGTTTATTTTGCGTAGGACGCACTACAGTTGGAGAAATTGTACTGGACTTTTGCAACGCTGTTTGCAAAAATTTAGCGGATTGCATCAATAGCTATCCCCCAAGATAAGAAGAAATAAATAAAAATGTCCAAGGCTTTGAGCAACTTGGTTTCCCACAGTGTTTCGGAGCAGTAGTTGGCTGCCACATTGAAGTTCAGCCAAAAAAAGAAGATGCTGTCGATTTCTATTACTATAAAGGGTGGTATTCCATTGGTATTCCATATATCATAATAGCTCTTTGAAGAATTGCCATGAAAGCTCTGAAATTTTTTCTCAGAACAGAAGAATAATTGGAGGTGTTAATGTTCCTGTGCTACTTATTGGCGATTCAGCTTTTCGAATGTCGCGTTATATGATGATGCCTTTTCCATATTCACCAAATCAACCACTCATAGAAAAAACATTTAATTACCATTTGTCTAAATGTCGCAGAGTTATAAAAAATGCTTTCGGCCAATTAAAAGCTCGATTTCAAAAAGTCGGCAGAGGCTTGCAAGTAGCTCCACAAAACGTGAACGTTATTGTATATGCATGTTGTATTTTACACAATTTATTAAAAATTGAAAATGAAATTCCTTCTTCGTGGATTCAAGATACAGTAGGAAGAACCATAGAAAATCAACCACGTCACACCACAAGAGTTGGGGAAAATGATGTAACAACATCGGCAATTAGAAATGCAATATCTTTGAGATACTCTTATAGAAGAGTACTACAAAACTTATTAATCTATATCAACAGCATTTCCATATTTTCCAAAATATTGTATGCATGTATGTTATTGGCGTTCAACCGTTTAGCCGGTTATAGCCGAATCGATGAGAGCGCGCCACTCTTCTCTTTCCTTCGCAGTTCGGCGCCTGTTGGAGATTCCAAGTGTAACCAGGTCGATCTCCACCTGGTCCCTCTAACGGAGTGGAGGCCTTCCCCTTCCTCGGCTTCCTCCGGCGGGTACTGCATTGAACACTTTCAGGGCTGGAGTGTTTTCGTGCATTCGGACAACATGACCTAGCCAGCGTAGCCGCTGTCTTTTTATTCGCTGAACTATGTCAATGTCGTCGTATAACTCGTACAGCTCATCGTTCCATCGTCTGCGGTATTCGCCGTTGCCAATGTTCTGAGGACCATAAATCTTGCGCAAAAGTTTCCTCTCGAAAACTCTTAGTGCCGTCTCATCGGATGTTGACATCGTCCAAGCTTTTGCACCATAAAGCAGGACGGGAATGATAAGTGACTTGTAGAGTTTGATTTTGGTTCGTCGAGAGAGGACTTTACTCTTCAATTGCCTACTCAGTCCAAAGTAGCACCTGTTGGCAAGAGTGATTCTGCGCTGGATTTCGAGGCTGACATTGATGGTGTTGTTGATACTGGTTCCCAGGTATACGAAATTATCTACGACTTCGAAGTTATGACTGTCAACAGTGACGTGGGAGCCAAGACGCGAGTGCGCCGACTGTTTGCTTGATGACAGGAGATATTTCGTCTTGGCCTCATTCAGCTCCAAACCCATTCGCTTCGCCTCCTTATCCATGCGGGAAAAAGCAGAACAAACGGCGCGGTTGTTGCTTCCGATGATATCAATATCATCGCCAGGAGCTGTACACTTTTGTAGAAGATTGTACCTTCTCTATTTAGCTCTGCAGCTCGTATTATTTTTTCCAACATCAAGTTAAAGAAGTCGCACGATAGTGAGTCACCTTGTCTGGTATCAAACGGCTCGGAGAGAGCCTTCCCAATCATGACGGAGCTTTTGGTGTTGCTCAATGTCAAGTTACACAGCCGTATTAGTTTTGCGGGGATACCAAATTCAGACATCGCGGCATAAAGGCAGCTCCTTTTCGTGCTGTCGAAAGCAGCTTTAAAATCGACAAAAAGGGCGGTGTCTGTCGATCCTCTTTTCACGGGTCTTCTCCAAGATTTGGCGCATGGTGAATATCTGGTCCATGGTGGATTTTCCAGGTCTAAAGCCACACTGATAAGGTCCAATCAGTTTGTTGACGGTGGGCTTAAGTCTTTCACACAGTACGCTCGATAGAACCTTATAGTCGATATTTAGGAGGCTTATCTCACGGTAATTGGCACAGTTTGTGGGATCTCCCTTTTTATGGATTGGGCAGAGCGCACTGAGATTCCAATCGTCAGGCATGCTTTCTTCCGACCATATTTTGCAAAGAAGCTGTTGCATGCACCTTATCAGTTCTTCGCCGCCGTATTTGAATAGCTCAGCCGGTAATCTATCGGCCCCTGCCGCTTTGTTGTTCTTCAGGCGGGTAATTGCTATTCGGATTTCGTCATGGTCGGGTAATGGAACATCTATTCCATCGTCATCGATTGGGGAATCGGGTTCGCCAACTCCTGGTGTTGTACTTTCACTGCCATTCAGCAGGTCGGAGAAGTGTTCCCTCCATAATCCCAGTATGCCCTGGACATCGGTTACCAGATTACCACCTTGGCCTCTACATGAGGATGCTCCGGTCTTGAAACCTTCGTTAAGTCGCTTAATTTTTTCATAAAATTTTCGAGCATTCCCTCTGTCTGCCAGCTTCTCAAGCTCTTCGTACTCACGCATTTCGGCCTCTTTCTTTTTTTGTCTGCAGATGCGTCTCGCTTCCCTCTTCAGCTCTCGGTATCTATCCCATCCCGCACGTGTTGTTTGCAACGTTCCGAGGTAGGCAGTCTGTTTTCTCTCCGCTGCTGTTTTTTTGACTTTTCCGAAAGCCAATGGTTTCGGTTGCGGCGGTACGCAGTGAGTTTGAGATGCCGTCCCACAGTTCCCTTATACCGAGAATCTGGTACTACAGACGACCATATTTCGGGCCCCAGCGAAGTCGATCAGCCTCAGGCCGTTTGGCGATGTTTCGTTATGGAGGCTGAATTTTCGGACTGTTGTGCCAAAGACACCTTCTTTACCCACCCTGGCGTTAAAATCGCCAAGCACGATTTTGACATCGTGGCGGAGGCAGCGCTCATAGGTACGTTCTAGGCGCTCATAGAAAGCAATTTTGGTCACATCGTCCTTCTCTTCCGTTGGGGCGTGGGCGCAAATAAGCGATATGTTGAAGAACCTCGCTTTTATGCGGATTGTGGCTAGACGTTCATCCACCGGGGTGAATGCCAGGACTCGGCGACGGAGTCTCTCTCCCACCACAAATCCAACACCAAATTTGCGCTCCTTTATATGGCCGCTGTAGTAGATGTCACAAGGACCCACCTTCTTCTGTCCTTGTCCCGTCCATCGCACTTCTTGGATGGCGGTGATGTCAGCCTTTAGTCTGACATGATCCCATCCTCCTAAATATTAGTACACATAATTACACAATTTAATGATTTAAAAAAACAAAGTCTTTATTTTAAATTCATATTTTTTAAAGTAATCCAAATTAGTATATGTGGAAATCATAAATAAAAATTAAAAAAAAGGAGAAGGACTTAAAGTTTTTCGATTAATTTCTCCATCATATTTAAAAACCTGTCCGTCATTCTGTTGTGCTCACGAATCGCATCAACAATCTCATCATTCACTACCTTGGCTTCGTCTGCACTCGATTTTAATATTTCTGTCTGCTCTTTCATAAATTTCTCCATTTCACCATTGTAATTGCGCTTCCTTACAGTTGACGACGGTATTGGTGGAGATGATGGTGATGGCGATGACAACGAAGGTGATGGCGACGGTAGAGAAGGAGATGGCGACGGTGGAGGAGGAAATAGAGACGGTAGCGAAGGCGATGGAGACGGTAGCGATGATGGAGACGCCAACATGAACGATGGTGACGACACCACACATGACGGAGATGGCAGCGCACAGGTTGCGGATGGTTGCTGAGGCGTTTGAATAGATAACGAATTCTAAAAAATGATATGAAAATACTTATGAAGTAAATGAAATGAATAAATGAAAAGAAAATGATTTCTTTACCATATGATAGGACTACCGACGATTCGATGCCGTGCCTGGTAGTGTTCCCATTCAGAAGGGCTACCGCCAGATGGGCCTATTTTAGTCTTTTCTTCTCTGTTGGATTTCAATATATATAATGAAATGTAATTAATTTATTTAGTTAAACAAACCTATATTTCTATATGAATCTCCTCACCCGTGTATCTATTGCCCATTTCCTGGGCCATATTTTGATAAATATGCGCGTTCCTCTTTGCCTTTCCTCCTTTTAGAAGATCTTGGGAATGCGCTTCCTACCTATCAATAAGCTCAATTTCATCACTGATTGACCATCCGGATCTCTGCTTTCTTAAAGTCATCTATAATTTGAAAAATAATATTATTTTATTCAGCACTAAATATTACAATGTTCTTACTTTTGCTTGTTTACTTTTTCTTTACTTTTTCCTTTTGTTTACATTTAATTGTAAACCAGCGGTCAGTATTGTATATCTTCATTCACAATAGATAAAAAGTGGCTATGTTTAACAATGTTGCCAACGAAAATGACACGAACTCCCACTAACTCTCTAAAATTTTTAGGATTAAATGGGAGTTAGCAAACAAATTAACCCCGATAAAAGCAGTTATTCCGAGTTAACGCCGCCGTCTGTCAGGGGTATTAGTGGACTGTATATTATTTTGTTTAAGTTATTCTAATACAAATTTCATGTTCATATATTTATATTTATATATTTTACAACAACCAACCCAATAAAATTGATTCTTCAATTTTTCAAAGGCTTTCCGGACTTTTAAATATCCTTGATTTGGACTTTATTTCTATTTAGATTTAGAAAAATTAGTGTATAGCCATTAAAGTGTGACTTTTATTTGAAAATCCAGTGATAGAACTCAGGGTAGAGTTGCAGTGTAAACGACAGATTTTGGAAATCCGTTACAATATATAGTATATGAGGGCTGAGGTAATTCCTGAACTGATTTCACTAAATTTCGCCACCAGGTACATTAAACAGAACTACATAGCTCGCGTATGCGAATGCGAAAACGGAAAAATGCGCTTGACTTCGTATATTTCGAGAACATTCATAAATGCGCTGTCAACCCATTCAGACAGCAGTGTACAAGGTGATACACATACTCAATTTTTATTTGCGAGTTTGAAAACGAACTAAATAACAAGGACAAAGATTTTCAATTTTTAGTGATTTTTATTAGCAGTGCACATGTAATACATCGAATTAACCTTCCTCGGTTCCTCAAATACTACGCATACTTAAGGTCTTCGGGTCATATTGACCCGATTTAAAACAAAGTCGATGTTATTTTTATAAATTAAATACAGTTGGAATTATTTATGTTATATATTTATTCAAATAAAAAATACACAATTTATGACATTTGTTACTCTTCACAACATAAGAGGCACATAATTTCCGAATGTCTTGGACATGTGGGTTTCTTACATTTTTTACAGATTTTCGATGTTTTGACATATTTTGATGACGGACATACATTACACCTTTTTCCTTAATTACATCTCTGTGCACTGGAAGTAGCTGTTGTCTCAGTAACACCTGTCTTCACTCGTTGTACTAATTCAAGCGATGCATTTGTCCGAGGAAGAGTTTTCCTACGCTCAATGTGATCATTGACCAATTCCAGGCCCAGTTTTTCTAAAAACAGACGTCTTTGTACTGTCCTCTTCTGTTTCCAATCAGTATTGGTATCACAATATAATACGTAAGCATTGAAACATGAGATATCAATCATATTATGAAATATGGCTATAGACCACCTTCTTGTCATACATTTGCAACTATAGGCCAAAGCCATTTTGTCTAGAAAATCAACCGCTCCCTAAGTTGCGTTATAGTCCATGATCATTTTAGGTTTTTTCTGCTCTGAATCATGTATTTCAATCTTATTGTGGTTGTACTTCGCTACTAGATTCATCACTACTACTTCCAATGTTCCAATTAGGTTTAATATTGTCCGTACACTGAGAAAAAAAGTGCGCTTTAAAATTAAATGTGAACACTTTTAAATTTTATTTAAAGTGTCTCAGTCTATAGGTTCTTTATGGGGAACACAAAAAAAAATATTTTGTAAAAGTGCTAATTTTAAGTTTTTTAATTGTTTACTTTTAATTTAAAAGTTAAAATTTTTGTTTTTAATGTAAAATTCTTAAATTTAAAAATGTTAACTTTATTTTATAATGACAAACTTTATATTTTAAAGTAAAATTTATTATTTATAATGTAATCACTTTTAAAATTGTATTAAAAGTGAATCCATTTGATTTAAAATTTTTAAAAGTTTAAAAATAAAATTATAACGTTTATTTTGAAAGTGTTAAATTTAAAATGTAAAGTGATCAATTTGCAGAAAAGTGTTAACGTTTACATTTAAAGTGTTCATTTTATAAATCAAAGTGACACTTTCTATTTAAAAGTGTTCACTTTGACATTTAAAGTGTTCACTTTATAAATCAAAGTAGCACTTTCTATTTAAACGTGTTCACTTTGAAATCTAAAGTGTTCACTTTATAAATCAAAGTGACACTTTCTAATTTAACGTGTACACTTTAAAATCTAAAGTGTTCACTTTATAAATCAAAGTGACACTTTCTAATAAACGTGTTCACTTTGACATTTAAAGTGTTCACTTTATAAATCAAAGTGGCACTTTCTATTTAAACGTGTTCACTTTGACATTTAAGAAACAAGATACAAGAATGACCAGTCAGGGTAAAATTATACCGGAAAACGACTTGCTGCGAATGTTTGGCAACGATATCCAAATTAATGAGCAGGGTGATTTAACGTACACGTGTGTTGAGGAAGATACGGATCTCCTTAATCTGCTAAAGGAGTTTGATCTGGAAACACTTTTTATTGGCCTAAAAAGTAAGTAAAAATTCTTCGGCAATATTAACATTTATGCATTATTATTAATGTTCCTTAGATGCTGGAATAACTTTTCGAAGCTTAAAATATTTGTCGAAAGAAGACATTGCGGAAGCAGTAAAAAATATTGGTCTTCGAGCAGAGTTTAGAGAAAAGTTGTTTTTCTGGCGCAAGTCAAAGGTAAATATAATATTAATTTTGAAGCTTATTTGCGACGTTAAGCACGTACATAGAAACAATTACCATTTGAATATTACTACGTTTATAATTTAGCAAACTTATTTTTTAAGTTTGGAATAGAAGACGAAACGTTGAGCCAGACTTCAAAAGTTGTTGGTTGGCTAGAAAAAAACCGTCGCAAAGATTCACCTTGTTCTTCAAATAATTCAATAAGAAACGCATTTGGATCACAGGTAAGAATATACAGTAAAAGGTTTTGTATTAAATTTTATGATAAATTTCATTGCAGCCCCTTTCAAAATTTTTAAACGATAACTCAGCCGGAAAACAACTTGTTCAATATTATGAGGAATGGGCATGTTTTACGAATAAGCAACGCGATGCCCTCATTAAAATAATTTTAGAAGATGTCATGTTAACAAAGACAAAGCTTAGACCAGAACACTTTGCTAGTATTGTGGAAGAAATAATTGGTTTATTTCCCAATGAAAAAGAGTCCCAGGTATTATTAAAAACGATATATTTAAAAGAACATATTGTAAACAGATTTCTTTCAGGATTATTACTACATTCCTCGTCAAAAAAAAAAACCCATCAGGCAAGCTCTATTCCAAATATTTTAATTTAAAGACAAAGATTAGAAAGAGTAGTCCGTCCGCGGAAAGATCTCTTTCGAGTGAAGTACGTGATCCATTAGTAGACGAAAATGTTGAAGTTGACGAAACGCTGTCGTTATGTTTAAAAACTTCGCTTCAAAAAGATATCAATAATTGAGATGAGGTTATTGACAAATGGCAAAAAACATTTACATTTCGTAAAAAGGATTTGGCAAAGCTTTCGAATTCTGATTTTTTGCAAGAGTGGCCAATTTTAAAAGACTGCAGAGCACCATTTCTGCTATTTAAAAAGAACTTTAACACAAAATTCAAGAATATAAAAGTTTTTATATTTTTTTAGATTAATCTAGATTTTAATTTGATTTATCCAGCAAAAGATAATCTTTTAAAAACAAAGTGGGATAATTTTAAAACCAAGATAGTGAACTACTACTATGCCAACATACGGAATCAGCAATCAATAGATCTTTTGAACCAAGCAAAAACGACGAAAAAATTGGTAAGTTGTTGTTAAATTAATAAAATAACACTAAATAATTTTTTTTTTTTAGATTTTCAAGACTACATTTTTACAATTCTTCTCAATTCAGTTCTGCTGCCTTCAGCAAGATTTAGTGTAGATGGAAATACAAAAAACAAAGCCACTATTAAAGATGCGCTAATGAAAGCTTCGTATTGAAGTTAACAACAATTAGCGACTACTCAAAACGAATAAAAGAAATTATCGGTAAATATTTTTATAATAAATTGACTGTACAGCCGTTTATAATTGTGGTAGGAGACTCTGAGGACGATCTTAAAACCTTTTACATTTACTTTGACAAAACTTTGTACAAACTAAATTCTTTTATTGAAAGTTTGGATATATGCTTTAAAATCTTTCACGTGTTTAATCTTAAATATCCTAAGATCTGCGAAATGCCATGGATATTTATCCAAAAGCATTTTTATGAATTAGATTCAAAATTTGATTTAAAAAGTTCAAATCTTACTTCATTGTTTACACATATGAATGAAAAAAATTAAATTTTGTAAATTTTTCGATTGTAATAATGTATAAATGTTTCAGATGTTTTCAGTTATTTAAAAGTGTTGATGTGCTAATAAGACATTTAAAACACATGCATTTGTTGTCAAATAGAGATAAACTTCAATGCGAACAAAATAAATGTAAGCAAATTTTTTCTAACTTTAGTTCTCTAAAGCGACATTTGTTAACACATAAGAATATAATTTACACTTTACAAACACCAACAGAATTACCCGCCACATCCTCCGGAATTAGGTTAGATGAACCCATTTTATCAGATGAACCTATCATAGTAACAATGCCAGACACAAGTTCACAATTTCATATAAATAGAGAACAAACCATAACGGATTTAAAAAATAAGTCTTTAGCTTTATGTCTGCAACTATATTCAAAAAGTACCATGCCAAGAAAAGATGTTTTAAATACACAAATCATGGTATCAGATTTACTAGGAACAGTTTCTGCTACAATCAGAAATGTTATTTCAAATTCAAACAACAACTTATTGCCCGAACTACAAAACGATATTGACTGTATTCTTAACTTTTGTGAACATCGAATAATTACAGTTTTGAAGGCAATGAATTTATATGAAAGCCCAAAGTCTTTCGTAATTATTAATGAAATAGCTGACACAGTTGTTCAGGGAAACCCTACACTCGATAGTAAAAAGCTTTGCATTCAAATAATGCCATCAAAATTTCAAGTTAAAGCACTTATTGAGTTACCTAATGTTTTACAAATGACTTTAGAAAATACAGAATAGTTTTTAGCAGATACTAATTTTTCAAATTTTTGTAATGGACAAATTTTTCATTCAATTAAATTAAAAGTTGGTTCTCAACTGGTAATACCCTATGTTTTATATTTTGATGACTTTCAAATAAATAACGCTCTTGGTAGTCACACATTCTCAATTTGCGGTTGTTATTACAATTTCCCCACTATGCCACAATATATACTCTCAAAACTTGATTTTATTTTTAATGCTGCTTTTATATCTACAAAAGATTTGAAATGTTGTGGAAACAGAACGTCCTTCTTCCATTTACTTGAAGAGCTTAAATCATTGGAGGAAGGGATATTAATTCAATCTCTTGATCAGACTTTCAAAGTACATTTCGTTTTAGGCCTTATAGTTGGAGATAATGTAGGTGTAAATAGTATTTTGGGTTTTGTGCAATCTTTTAATGCCAAGCGTTACTGTCGAGCATGTATAACTACTAAAGATCAAATTAAAATTGATGTTTCAGAAAACGAACAACTGCTAAGAACTAGGATTCAATACGAAGATGACTTATTTAACAATAAATTTCAAGACACCGGTGTCAAAACAGTTTGTATTTTTAATGAGTTAAAAATGTTTCACGTAACAAATAACATTTGCTTTGACATCATGCATGACGTTTTAGAAGGGATTTGCGTATAAGATATTTGCAACATAATCTTGGGTTTGGTAAATGACAAAATGAATAAAGACATTATTAACAGCAGAAAAATTTGTTTTCAGTTTGGAAATATTGAAATAGGACATATTTCGCAGCCTCTCCTTATGGACCGACTTCAATCGAACAACTTAAAAATGACAGCTCACTCATGATAGGAGATTTAATTTCACCAGACGTGAAGCATTGGAAACTGTTGGTGTTGCTAATAGAAATAGTAGACTTATTATTTGATTCTAGTTTTTCTAATTTCGATCTAGATAAGTTAAAAAATTTAATTAAAGCACATCATCAATTATATATTCTACTTTACGGTAATTTGAAACCGTTTTTTTTTTTTTTGGTGCACTACCCACACGCAATTGAGAAATGTGGTCCTCTCAAGTTTGTCTGGGAAATGCGTTTCGAGGCAAAACATAAAGATGTAAAAATATATTTTAACAATATAACATCTCGAGTAAATCCTGCTTATACAGCGGCTATGAAAAGTTCTTTTTGTTTTTCAAATGTTTTTAGTATAAAGATGGTTTTCCGCATGCTTTTAACACTGAAACATTTATTACAAAGAACTTAACAAGAGAAGAATATTTTCCTAAAATATTGAACTTTGAAAATATTAACTATCAATCTGTTTATGTTTCGACTATAATACATTATAAAGGAATCGAGTATAAACAAAATAATTTTTTAGCATTACTGAATGAAATAAATTGTTGTATCTATAAAATCAAATTTTTTATTTACGAAAATGAAATTATTTACGTTCTATGTTATCCTATTGAAATTATTAAATTTTATACACATTTTCAATCTTACGAGACTGGTATAAAACAAAATTGCCTTAAACTGATTAACATATCACATTTCACAAGCCTGCCTATGAATTTACATCAAATTAACAATGGAAAGACATATGCAAGATTAAAAAAGATATAATAATATAATGGTTTATTTTTTAATTTTAAATTAAATTTTTTTATTTAATGAATTATAAATGAGTTATAAATAAGTTATTTCATAGATATAAAATAAATTAAAATTTAAATATGTTTGAATAAAAAAAATGTGAATTAAAAACAATTAAAATAGTGTGTTTTCTTTAAAGTTTATAGTGAAAGCTTTTAAATTGCATTTGAAAGTGTTCACTCTCAAAATAAAAGCTAAAGCTTTTAATTTGAGGTTGAATGTGTTAACTTTTAATTTAAATACAAACATTTTTAAATTGGGTTAAAAGTGTGAACTTTAAAATCAAAAGTGTTTATATTGTATTCGAGAATGCGCATATTAAAATGTAAAGTTTTCACTTTAATATTCAAAGTGCTAACATTAATAATTTACATTTTAAAGTGTTAACTTTAAGATTAAATATTTTTCAATACGGCTGGTTTTCATACTTTAATTTTAAAGTTCCTTGTACTGGATTTAAAGTGACTTTAAAGTGTTTCTTTTCTGAGTGTAGGATTTCCATCAGAATTAATTTCTGCTTCACTTATTATTTCATCTTCAGAACTTATATCGTAGTTTATAAATTGAGAAATCATGGAATCACTAAATTTGTGAGCCATTGAAAAAAAAAAACAACCGAACGTGATGAGTACAAATAACTAATGAAACAAAAAACTGTCAACGCTTGTAAGAGGGCGACATGGCAATTTGATTCTACCCACTTAGAAACAATATTTCTAAGATTAGCATCAACAATGAATCGCTTAGTGACTTGGGTATAATTGATATTCAACAATAATAAATATGTTCTTAGAAGCTGTATGCTTGAATCAAAGCATTGTACTTCTCCATAGACGGATATTTCTGACCCGAGGATTTTTTCATGCTCGGGTCAAAATGACCCGAGGATCCTAAGCGCAAAAAATGCGTATTTCCTTAATTTAGCAGACATCACCATAAATTCACAATACTAATTTACAATAAATGCATAATTAATAATTGTCACGAAGCTGTTATGAAATCTATTAGATATTACTACTTTTATTATAAATTAAACTTTAGAATCGGGTCAATATGACCCGAAGAACAGAGGAAGGTTAAGCAACGGAAGGAGAATTTTAACTTACTTAATGTTTATTAAAACTTCATCATTCATTATCTTTAAAAATTGCTTTAAATATTTGCTAAATATATTATTAATAAATTAATAAATATTATATTTCACAAACTACTTATATTGTAGCGAGGAAAACGGGCTTACATATTTAAAACACACAAGATAGTAAGTAAGTTAATATTGGTTGCTATTCTTAAGAATGTGAAGGTTGCTGTGATAGAGCATGAGAGTTGAAATTTTTCAACTACTGTGCGCCTTCGAATTTCGGAGTGTTGGTTGCGAAATCTTCCGAAAGCTTTGTAACTAATCTCATAAGAACATGTGTATTCAACTAAACTGTCAAACGTTCGCATTCGCATTCGCGAGCTATGTAGTTTCTGCTTTATATTCAAGACTGTGCGCTTACTTAATTAACTATGGTCTGATTTCGACATTTTTCAACAAGTGATGCCTCACCTCAAATACAGTATTTGAGTTAAGTTCGCTATCTTATTTGCTTCTTGATGTATTGGTCTACAACTTTGCTTCCGCCGTTTTTTGTAAATTTTTTGTATAAAAACGGTATCAAATGTCAATGAGCCACAGTTCTCGCAAATGTTGAGAATTCGGCTAAAAAAGTGACATTTTCAGATGAGAATAAGTTTGGGATTCAAACAGATCTCTACAAATATTTTGTTGGGTTAATGTTGACACAAATGTCCAAGATCGATATAAAAGGATTTAATCGGCCAGTGCTTGCCCCTAGAGTCATTCCCGCAGCATCGAGAATTCGGCTCAAAAAGTGACATTTTCAGTTGAGAATAAGTTTGGGATGCAAACAGATCTCTACAAATATTTGTTGGGTTAATGTTGACACAAATGTCCTAGATCGATATAAAAAAAAGGAAAACGGCGGAAGCAAAGTTGTAGACCTAATATTTATTATTGTGCTATAAGAGAAGTAGCGGTATTTCACTACCGGTGAATTTTCACTGTGATTGAAAAATCGCTTATAGCAATTGCGATAAATTTTTGTTAATAGCAGCGAATTACATTCGCCATGGCAGTTCAATAATTTGAGTTCTATCACAGTAGCTATTGAGATGTTCAGTAATTCTAATTCAATCACTGTAGCAATTAGTAGTTCAGTTCAGTAGCAATAGCAGATCGAAAAGTAGGAATCACAGTTCAGTAGCAATAGCAGTTCGAAGAGTAGCAATCACAGTTCAGGGATCACTGCAACAATTTTAGTTCCGATTTCGATAATTTTAGGTGCGGTTAGGATCCCCATATGGAAACCCCCTTCGCTAAATGGGGCAGAACTCCTCTTACCTCAGGGTACCAAGGAATGTCTGTACCGAGTTTCATTAATATTGAGATATTTATTTTCCTCAAAGAATTAGCCACAAGCATTAAGCCTTCTGGTAACAGATACCACAGTGCCACAACCGTGGAAGGAACTAACCGGTAACCGACTGCCCCTGCTACAGTTGTGAGGTATCTAGCTTAGATATGCCTCCATTGTTGAATGTTTGTGGCTCTCTTCAATAGCACAACATTCGGGAATGTAGTCGTATCATGGTAGGGGGTACAACAAAGGGCTGGATCAAGGTCTCATGTAACCCGTACCGAGGATCAACATGGCTGGGAGCCCTTAAATAGCACAGTCTTGAACGGAGCTTACGGATACCTGGCGCCCTTCGTAATAAGATAGCCTTGCTTGCGTAGCGGGGTTATGCGCAAGTGGACATACATTCCCCTACACTCATGGGTCTAAGTATGGACACAACTAAAAATAAAATAAAAAACCAGGGGAGTCCGGTCCTGCCTTATTAAAACCGGAGGGAAAGGGTTGTCGCGAAAAACGAGCAGCTTTTGCAACGGGCTCCAAGACAGTTTGCATGAATACAGCTACTAAGCCTGATCTGAATGCTAAGGCTGGCACCAGTGCTGGAACTATAGCTCAGCCAAGTTCCAGCAAGACAATATTAACAACGGCAGCCGAAGCCAATCCTACCAACCAGAGGCATTAGGCAAAGAAAGACGATAAGAGTGTAGTTGGTGGTGCATCGAGCAGAGAATAGCCTGCATTTAAGGTGGAAGAGCCATCGAAGCCGAAGTATGCAGAGAGGAATACGTGCTATAAAGGGCGCACCTGCATCCACCAACAAAGGGGGACCTCACAAAAGAGCTTCAGGAAACCTTGGAGTGTGAAAAAGTAGTTCCACCTAACTTCAGTTTGAAACCGCCAGCCGGTGAAACAAAAAATCAGAAGGTCAGCTGAAGAGGCTAAGCCGTCAGCTAAGCGGCCGAAAACAAGGGGTAAGATGCCCAACAGGTCTTTTGCCCGGAACCGCATTATCATTGGATCAGGGAGATCCCGAAGGCAGAATTCCAAGAACCCGATGGAAATAGGTGCACGCTGCGCTGGCTAACGTGGCTCTGGAGTGCTATTAAGTAATCCAGGTCCACCGCCGTCATGCAAAGATGCCGGTTGGTACCACCTCCACACCAAGATAGTAACTTGTGACGACGAACGATCGGTCCGGCATTATAAAGTCGCTGCAGCGAAAGTGGGATAGGTATATCCCGGAGCCAAACTAATAGCGGTCGATAGGAATGATATACCGTCCAGGGCGAAGCCAACAGTTTGGATACCGGCTACACCATCTCAACCGGAACACATTATGCAGCTGATCAAAGCTTGCAACCCTAACTTACCAACGGAGGGTTGGAAATTCGTTAAGTCATTCGACGAAGCGACAATCGAATCGGACGTGGATACCAAAAGAGCCGCGATGCAGATCTTGTTGTTGCTAACGAATGACTCGATTGAACCCCTGAACAAAAGTGGCGGTGAAATTAATTATGGTTTCACTAAAGTCAAAGTGAAACATACGAAGCAGATGCCGGCGCTGTCGACTATCTTATCTCGGATAACGCGGTGGGTGAAGTGGAGGAAGATCCAATGGAGTTCTCGAGGGACGTCGATAGGCTCGAATAAGGTGAGTGCTCCTCAGGGTCTGAACTAGCGGACAGTCTCTCTAATTTATATACCGAGTAAGAGCATAACTTACAAATTAATCTCCACCATAGCAAACTAGCGTCATAAGTTCTAATTAACCGCATGGCAAAAGATCAGTCTGACTTTGACTTCATTCAGGAGCCATGGAGTAATGGAGGGAGGATTTGCGGTCTGAGGACGCCGAATTATAAATTATACATGTCACATTGCGAAGGTAAGAAGAGGGCATGTATATTGGCTAGAAAGGATCTTAATGTTTTTATATTGTACAATTATATAATAATGGGAGACGGGCAGAGGTAGATAACAGCTAGTCTGTGGTTACATGCCGTACGATGAACAGCAAGTACTTTCACTGCTAATAAAAAGACTGGTGCGAGAATGCGAGGTGTTCAAGAGTTTAATAATACTTAAATGCGATTCAAACGCTCATTATTCACTATGGGGCAACTCAGCTTAGGTACTAAGCTCTTATGGTGTAATAGAGGTAACATGCCAACTTTTATTACTAGAAACTAGCTGGTGCACATGCAAGAGCAAAAAAAGAATATTCCTATTATTCCCCCATTCCAACCTAAGAACAGAGAGGACATAAATACCTTAGTTGAAAGATTCACAGAATCTTATCAGCAATCATTAGAAGTGGCATGTCCACATGTCCTCTTACTTACTTACACAATGGTGGTCCCCCGAGCTTATGAAAGCTCAGAAAGATTGCAAGAGGCAATTTAATGTAGCCCAAGTAGAGCAGGAATGGGACCGTTACTACAGCCTTCTAAGGTCATGAAAAAAGAAATCAGGAAATTAAAACGAAAATCGTGGAAATCCTTCTGTGAAGAAATCGAGACCACGATAGAAGTGTCTCGGTTAAGAAAATTAATAGCAAAACCTGCACATAACATTGGGTACCTTCAGAAGCCAGATCTGAGCTGGACGGATCCCAGCGAAGAAACCTTAAAATTGCAGATGGATACTCACTTCCCGTGTAGCTCAGAGAGCCTCACTGCAGAGTATACACTAGATACTGAAGTGGAGCCAGATCCAAACATTGTAGACTTAATATCAGAAGACAATATAAGATGGGCAATTAAAGGTTTATTTTAAATCTCCAGGACCTGACGACATATTCCCTGTTGACTTGCAGAAATCGTTCAGTTACATAACGGGTTGGTTAGTAACCATTCTCGAAGGAGCTCTTCGATTAGTTATATTTCTTCATTATGGAGGAAAGTGAAGGTAATTTACATACCAAAAGCTGGCAAAAGCTTTCACATTAGTCCGAACGATTTTAGACCAATCAGTCTTTCCTCATTTCTACGAAACACACTGAAAAGATGAATAGAAATTAATATTAGAAGCAGGCTAAATCCAGAAAAGTTAGCAGTTTCACAATAGGCGCACTCCAAAGGTAAATCCATGGAAATAGCTTTAAACTCGGTGGTGACAGAGCTTGAAAGGGCTCTGGAAGTAAAGGAATACGTTCTTCTTCTTCTTGGACATAAAAGGCGCTTTTAACAATATCCTGCCTTAGGCCATAATCAACGCGCTTAAAGATCTGAATGTCTTGGAATCACTCATGAAACTTATAGGACAGACGTTTCTAGGCAGGTTCATAACTTCAACGCTGAGGATTTCAAAGATGTGCAGATCTGTAAATGGGTGTACATCTCAAGGAGGCGTCCTACCCCCACTTTTATTGATCTGAACAATGATCTAGAGAAAGGGGGAGTACATGTTGTGGCCTACGCTGATGATGTGGTGGTTTCAGTTAGGGCAAAATTCCCAAATATCCTCGCGGACCTTATGCTTACAAGGTTAAATAAGATAAGGTAGGCAAAATCACGTGGATTAAGCCTAAACGCAAGTAAAACTGAGATAGTGATGTTTACCAAGAAATACAAGATTCCAGAGTTCACACCACCTTCAATAAACGACACCTCGCTATCAATAAGTGGGAAAGCAAGTTATCTGGGACTAATTTTTGACAGGAAGCTATCATGAAAACCAAACTTGGATGCGAGAGTAAGGAAAGCACCTTTAGCACAATACACCTGCAAAAGGATGGTTGGACCAAAATGGGGACTAACACCTCGCGCATCACACTGGCTCTGCACGGCTGTGGTAAGGCCGATTAGGACATATAGTATATCGGTCTGGTGGCCAATAATTGACGAGAAGTACGCAGTAAAGTATATGGTATGTTTACAAAGAGCGA
Source organism: Zeugodacus cucurbitae (assembly GCF_028554725.1). Lineage (NCBI taxonomy): Eukaryota > Metazoa > Arthropoda > Insecta > Diptera > Tephritidae > Zeugodacus > Zeugodacus cucurbitae. The sequence goes on along the minus strand of NC_071672.1, from coordinate 28,639,615 downwards.
CATGTATATGTATCAGTGGAGCTCTCAGAACAACGCTGAACCAGGCATTAGATGTGATTTTGTATTTACTGCCTATAGATCTATTCTGCAGCAGGTGGCGAAATCGGCACTTAGACTGAGAGAATCTTCATTACTGCAAAACTGAAATAGGTGACATTCTAGTATACTGAGCAAGTTCCCATTTCTACCAAATATTACGGACATTCAATATGCTTTAGAAAAGAATCTAAACTCGTACTAACACATATTCTTCCCCTCTAAAGAGGAGTGGAGTGGACAAAGATTCAGAGATAAGTATCTACACAGGACATTTCAACTGAAACTGAAACTGTTTTGTTTTTCATTTTATAATTTTGTATGGCCTACTACGATCGATAATTTTTCTAAATACTGTAGCCACTTTTTCTGATATGAGCTGTGCACGTGTTCATTCAGTAAGAGTTCTCCGCAGAGAGAAATAGGCAAAAATCGTTCCGGGAAAAAAGTTATACAAAAGTGCTTATACAAAAAGTGTTCAAAAACATAAAAATAATTGTTTTATTTTAATACAAAGTGAACTATATAAATAAGTAAAGATAAGGGAGTTATTAAAAAGAAACTTTAATGAGAAAAATGTTTAGTTTATTTATAATAATTTAATTTGTGCCTATAAGCAACATTCTCTAACTAATGAACCAGGATACATAGGACTTTGAAATTTTTATCACTTCATATTTGAGTTAAGACTAATATATATCTGTCATAAAAAAATGTTAGCTCTGCCCATTTTAATTCGGTCATGAAAGGGTTAATGGTTATACACTAATCTTTATTTCTAATTCCTTAAAACTTAACACTTTATTACCAATACTCTACTTTACAACTCCAACTTATAACTTGTTTATCAGAGAACGGCATCGGCTGAATGAAAAACATTCGTACACGATCAACAGCCGAATAATCACACTGTTCGGATCAGCCGATCAAACTTGCATGCGCTCACATTTTCGTTGTTGATTTTAAATTCACTCGGGTGTGTGCGATTTTTTGTTTCACTCCGAGTTTGTTCGGCTCGTGTTCAATATAATGATTTCGGGCGCTTGCTCATTCGGTTCAACAATCATTGTTTTGAACAAGAACAACACTCAACTCGCAAAAACCAACTCGTATGATTTTACTCATGCGCGCAGCAAGCGGCACTTTTTCTGCTCAGATGTAATGTGAGTCATAGCGAAAGGAAGATTTTGACTAAAAATAACAACAACAAAAACAAGCTACAACAACAAACTGCATAGAAATTGTTACGGTACATGCAGTCTTAACGCTCACATCGTGTCGTCTTGTCGCTAATCGTTTACTCATAATCGATCAACTCAAATTGAACCGAATGATGCTTTCGTCAATACATGCTCATTTTATTGAACGCTGACTTTTGTTCAGTGAGTTGAATTGAGTGAGAAATTTTGAACCGAGGATTCAAAATCCTCGGAATGATGTGTACGGCAAAATGAGTTGATTTTTGCTCATAACTCTGTTTTTTTCAGTGAGTTGAGTTTAATGAAAAAGTTCGTGTATGAGTAAATCAAGAAAATAGTGATTTTTGTAGTTCTCTGTTGTTTACACTTTACTCGACAACTCTCTTATTAGAACTGTGTCTTGCTGCCAGTCCGGCAGGCCTTATATAGTCGATTGTAAGCGATACATCGCCACTCGAACATTCTCTTTGTACAATTCTAGTTTGTTCTGGTACCATTTTCGTTACAATACTCAAACAGTAGATAAATTTGAATTCCATTTAACGTACTCACATAAAACCTCATGCATATATGTACATAAAAATATATATGTACATATGTATTAATAACGATTATCGATTACATGCATTATAGTCTACACTTGATACAATAAATCGGCGCTTCAATACCAAATGGGAGAAAATGTGATATATTGCAACTCATTGTTAAAACGTTATGTGTTAACTTATCTATTTTTATTTTGGGTGGCGAACTAGGGTATATAACTTTTCAAAATAGTCCAACAGTGGGAACATATTTATTTTAGATAAAGTACTCATGTACATATTTTCGTACAACTGTTTGTATATATATACTAACAGGCGACCATATTGGGGCAGCGTAGTTTAGGACCGGCCGACCGATTGCCTGGTAAGTTGTCAACAACGTTTCTTTGTCTTTACAACATGTGCTGCTGGATAGCGACTTGAGAATTTTGTTGCGGCTCTGTACCTTTGTTACAATCGCGGTCGTATGGGGAGTGAAGAAGTACAGGCTATCCAGTGAACACCCAAGATTTTGGGGTTATTGACCTTTTTAATGCCATCGTCTGAAAAGTTCAGGTCTTGACTGTGCTCCTTCGTCCAATTCGTGAATATGGTCGCTGTGGATTTGGTAGGGAAGAATTTTAGGCTTCTTGCAGTAAAGAAGCGAGAAAGGTCGAGGAGGTAGCCAGTGATGAATTACCGCCTCGAAACGTTACGCATGAATGGCGACCACTCAGATAATTCGTGGTCCACCTCTTTAACCCTGGAGGGAGCGGAGATTGTTCGATGTCTTTTAGTAGCGTTGTGTGATTGAATGTGTCAAAAGCTTTTGACAAGTCCAGCGCTACTAGGACTATCCTCTTGCAGGCAGGTTTTTGATTTAGACCATGAGTTATCTGAGCATTTATGACACTAAGTGCTGGGGTGATACTGTGTACTTTAAGGGATCAGTGTTGGCGCTGTGCTAGGGTCAGATGGTGGGTGAAGGTCGGGAGTAACAAGGCGTCAAGTGTCTTCACTACTGGGGAAAGAAGAGTTACCGGCGATAGGACTCCCCTTGGTTGGCTGGTTTCAGTAGTGGGACCACTCTTTCGGCAACCTCATCGCTGGTGAAGATAAGTGGTGCGCAGTCTTTTGGCATTTTGCGCAGACACACCTTTTCGCCTTATCAAACGAAGGGTGCAGTGTAAATTGCCGCCTAAAATAGCTCGCGCACTTCTTCGGATTCGAGTAGACATGACCAACAATTTGAATTTCAACTCAGCGATCATGTTGAAATTTGGGATTTGACAGTAATCCAGACTTACCCACACTAGTGGAAATCTTACAAGACTTCAGATACTTTACCCATTTCGTCCGCTTATATTGATTTACCGCTCGTCGAATCTCCAAATTCAACTCCCTTATTCAGAGATCGACATGGCGTCCCATTCGTTGGATAAAACTCCTGGTTCCGCTGGGAAGTTTGGGCAGATGTCCACAATGCGTCCAGCAGGAATGAAGCGAGCAGTAGCAGCTGCGAGCGCCTTGCGGAAATGACGCTCGTCAACGAATACGTCCGTAGGAATGAGCAGTACGTTGAAGGTGCTCTCAGTAAATTCTGTGAAGCCGACCCAGTTAGCTTTTTTGAAGTTAACGAAGGAACGGTTGTCCACAGAAATAAAATCGTGAGGATTTCAATCGATACAATTATGGGCAGATGGTCTGATGCGAGAGTTAGCATAGGTCGCCTGGTTATGCTATTTATCAGACCACCGCTGGTGATTGTAATATCAGCTATTGCAGGTGGCTATAATTCTGGTGGGGGCTTCGTCATTCATTGTGCAGAATGTCGAATTGTCAATTTGTTCTGCCAGCTCCATCCCCCGAAGATCATTTTACAGGCAAGATTGCCAAAGACCGTGATGCGCGTTAAAATTGCTAAGTACCAATCGGTTTTCACCACGAAGCAGCGCACCGATGTTCGGGTGATATCCTGTTGGGCAACATGTAACGGGGAGATGTATATATATCGAGCTCGACCAGATAGTAGCTATTATAGGGTAGTATCCGTGCGGTCGATGTTTCCATCGATTAAACGATACTGCACAGTGTTATGCAAGATGAATGCTAAACCACACCATTATCTCGCTCGCGATCCTTACGTATAATGTTGAAACCGGCACAGCTCAGAAGATCTAAGCGTAAACGGCCGCTTAGCCGCTTGGTTTCTTGGATGGTAGCTATCAATACGGCTTCCCTACTCATTAACTCAACTATATCCTCGATCTTACTCTGCAGTGCGTTGCAGTTGAATTATAGAAGCTTCGTTTGTCTAGGTTGGCCAGTGGTGGTCCTGGAAGTGAGGGAGTGATGTACAGACGCCAAAGCATCTTCCGCGAAACTTCTGCTTCGTCTGGAGAGGGAGGAGGCCGACTTTGTCTTAATCCAGGAACCACAAACTGTTAGCAGCAGACATGACAGGTAGAACTAGAGCCTGCTTGATGGTCAGAAATGATCTTAATGTGTTTCTCTAACCTAATTTTAGTAACAAGGATGTCGTCACTGCTAGGTTAGAGGAAGGTGACGGAAAACTCTGGCTTGGGGCTCTCTGCCAGCGCGATTGATGCACACATCTTTTCTTTTTGGTGGGCACCGCAGCTTTAGAACTTCACGCAGAAGACAGTTCAATAGAACCATAAAAAGCGGCTCTAGCGACGACTGGATTCTGTGTAAGGCGGAACTCGCTGAAGCCACTATATTTTGGCGAATTATCGCGAAGAATCCTACCCTTTTGGCTTATCTAAAAAATGAATCAGACGGGTGAACTCTGAGGAGAAATGAGTCGCTAAACTGCGTCAGAATGCTCATTTTCCGTGGAATCAGATAACAGAGGAAATGCTTCTGGACGAACATAACATAACATGGGCGATAAACTCGTTCAAGCCTTTCAAGTCCCCTGGACCTGATGACATTATACCTTCGCAGCTACAGCGAACAGTTAAGGTTTCATGCAGATGTCTGGGGTCCATCTACGCGAATTGTGTTAGACTGGGCCACATCCCGGGGGTTTGGAGACAGATCAGGGTGGTGTTTATCCAGAAGCTCGCATGTCATTGCCAAGGTTTTCAGGCCCATTAGTTTATCGTCATTTATTTTGAAGACCTTGGATAGGCTTATAGACCTTTATATCCGGGCCACAGCATGCGTACAACAAAGGTAGGTCGGTCGACACCGACATACATGCAGGCTGGGAGGGGCCCTTTTGCATAGGGAATGACGGTTGGTACTTTGCTCGATATAGAGGGTCACTTTAACAATGTGCAACCAGAGACGGTTGAGAAAGTTGCTTTGGATCCTGGTAGTGAACGACCTACTGAAGGAACTCGACGAACGAAGCTGTCATGTTTTTTTATTTATTTTGCCATTGTAACTAGTTAATATAATACAAACTAACGAACAATTTGTTTTGCTTATTGTTTCATATAAATAAATTAAGGATGATCTGCTTGTATATAGCGGAGAGGCTATTGCATGAGGTGGTGCGGCCTTTTGCGTTTTAGTCTTTCTTTCCAATAGCCAATACATGTTTCTGTATTTTATTTCTAATTCTTCTTTTTTCTTTTTAACATGGAGCGCACATGTGTTTTTGTATCTAATGTCATACCCAAATATTTCGCAGTATTGAGATATGGTATTTGTACACCGTTTATGTACTGACTTATTTTCATTTAATTTTAGCATTTACCTTTTCGATAACTCGAGTGTTTCTATGCACTTGGTCAATAGTGGAGTGATTTTTTCGAAATCCGAACTGGTGCGCCGGTATCAGCTTCCTCTCTTCGATTATGTTGTTAGGACGAATCTATATTATTAATATTATAAATGCGAAAGTAACTCTGTCTGTCTGTTACTCTTTCACGCCTAACGGCTGAACGGATTTTGATGAAATTTAGTATCACCATACCATGATAACCTAGAAATGGTCATAGGCTATAAATAATCACGCCATCGTTCTCAGGGGGTAGGCAGTAGGCAGATAACTAAATTGAGTTAGTGATTTTTAGTCGTTTTTGTTGGGACTTTTGCTCTTTCACGTCTAAACGGCTGAACGGATGTTGATGAAATTTAGTAAGGAAATAGGATGTTAAAACACCCCCTAAACTCAGAGAAAAATATATGTTTGTTGATATGGGTTTGGAATGAGGCTATTGATCAAATCACATCAAGTTATAAGCAATTATAATAAGTTACAAGATTTTTGTTGTTATTCATATAATTCGAACTTTCTCAACATTTGTACAAGCAATATCGCTGAAGCTAAGTGACTAATTGAGGATTACACGGAATCTCACATTCCATGTTATATTTTCCTTTGTTTTTGAAAGAATTCTTCTAGTATTTCATCAACTGGCAGACCAATATCCCTATGAATATTCATTGATGCCAGACCATTAAGCCTATCTTGACCTGTCGTATTTCGTAAATCGGTTTTATTCCTATTTAAGCTTGAAAAACTTCTTTCCGGCCATCTTATTGAAACAGGCAATAACGCCAATATGCGTAAAATCTTGAAAACATTCCCAAAAGACGTTTTGTTCACTGCTTCTAAAGCATCGAGAGCATTCCGAAAATGCTTGCCTGAAATTCCCTGTTTCCACATTTTCACCTCCGCAAGAAAGTTTTGTTCTGAACAGTTGATCACCCTTTCATAAAAAGAATACATTTCTCGAGCTTTTTTGGCGTCAAATTCGTACTTTGGGAAAAATACACAAAAAAAAAAACAAAACGTGTCCTATAATAACTGAATTTTTCGCCAGGGAACTGCTATATTAAAAATACGTTGAGTAATAAAACTTTACGTAAAATAAATCGGACCTGATGCAGATCTCATTCACTCAACCGGTGGACGCTCCGGCGACAAACTGCCTTTTAAAAGCATTGTCACCGATTCAACTCAGACCTTGAACGACCTTCAACCAGAAGAAGAACGTCGTCCGCATACGCACAACGCCTACAGAGTGGTTCGAGCTGCCCAAGCAGTGAGTCTATCAGTCTATCCCCCCTGGGGTCCATATATATGGACCCTGCTTACAGCCACGAGCCACTCCAATCTCCACATTTACATTCATTCCAACGATAGTGGCCCTCCTGTCCGATAAACAACTCCGCCAGAGAGTAATCTGCGTGCAGCCAACTTCCTCTAACCGCTGTATCACTCGGTCCCAGATTAGATAATCAAACGCCCCCTTGAAGTCAACAAATATTCCAATCCGACCACATACCCCGCGTTAGCTAATGAAGTCGTTCCACCTCAACAGCCCTTTTCCAAGCACCGGAAGGAAGCTGATGCCCCGATAAGAACGAGGATCACTCCTGATCTTATCTGGGGACTTCAGGACAGAAACAACCCCAGCGCTTTTCCACTCCCGAGGAAAATATCCCTCCCACACGCACTTATTGTAAATGGCCTCCAAGTATTCCGGAATGAATTCCACAAGCTTTTACAAATCTCTCCGTTCAAACAATCAAAACCTTTAGACATAACCAGGCCAAAGGCGTATCCCAACTCCAAATCATCTAGTGGAGGATCAGATAGCTCTTGTGCTTGAAGTGACTGAACCTATCTCCCTAACAGAACCCCCACACACTCTGTCTACGTTGATAACACAGTATCACCAACGCGGATAGAAGTGATATCCTCCCTCCTACGACCCCTGCAGATCCTATAGACCTGGCTCCAGGCGTCGTCCCTATTTTCCCCAACGAAACTCCTCCATTCTTCTTCCTTGATATTCACAAGCATATCATTATACTCTCTCATCGCACAACTAAAATCATGTCTTATCTGAGACAGTCTATCACAATAGGACCGTCGAGCGCGTTCAAACTATCTCAATTGCAGGACAGTCCTCCTCTTCAAGGTTAACTCATGCGTCCATCAATTCTCCTAATTTTAAAACTTTCATACTTCCTAAATACCTTATCATTAACACACCAGACCAACTCATACAGTCGAGAAATTTTCTCATCCACCCCAAGATCTTCAAACACACTAAGCGGTATTTCTAATACCTCTTCCCTTACATTCCGTCCAAATTGATTCCAGTCGATGCCAGAGGTACGCCATCGCCACAATGGACACACATACGTCGAGGGAGGGTATTGCGGAGAAACCATGATTTGGGTCAAATTATAATCACTCTATCTCCCCTAACCTCTTGGCATTATTCGTCACCTTTTCCCTCTCTTAGACAGAGCGGTTGCGAATAACAACCCCACCACCCTTAATGGGTTTCACCTCTTGCACACGCATTTCGAGGGAAGGTACCACCTCCTTCACCACCTTTTTTAGCCAGGAAATACAGGCGCGACGGACCCATAGTGGGCGGCTTCCTGGTAGGCGTATGTACACCATGTTTGGTGCGACTGATTAAAAAAACACCACCTATCCGGTACACGATGGAGCATACTGGGAGTCCCTTAAATTTTCGCCAGGTACTTCTCCGCTACGAAACGGATACGGTGATGTGAGCGTAGCTCTGCTGAGGTATAAGCTGCAACGTGTATCTGTAAACAGCCACTTCGGCCCTTGGTCGGAAAGTGTGCATTGGGCATAGGAGTAGTAACCTATGTTCCTCCGGGTAAGCGCCTATCCGTCCGTGTTTTCCGAGACCGGCAAAGCAAAAGACAGGCCCCAGGGCACTGGGGTAGGGGTATGGTTACGAGGGTATACCCGTTCCAGTCCATTTCGGCCCAAAGCGCCGCAATAACAGAAGATAAATGGAAAATGACACGAGAAAGTACATAAAAAATACAAATAACAACAATAACAAATGTGGAACCAGTATGAACAGTGGCGCTGAAAACTCTAGCACAGAGGTAGACTTAGCTGTGAGGACACCCAGTGCAGAGATAGACCCATTTAAGTGGACATCAAAACTAGCCCGGTCGCCAAACCTGGCGCTTACTGTAAATAATCCGGTACGGGCAAGGTCGTCACCACCAGACTACAGAAACTCGGAGAAAATGTATTACGCATTAGGAAGACGGCCAAAGGCGAAAATTCGGATAGGTTGGGTAGTGTGTCGATTACGAGAGAAGCCAAATCTAAAGAGATGTTTTAGGTGCCATGAATATGGACACATGGCAGGAGCATTTACAAACCCGGAAGAAAGGAGCAAGTGCTGCCTACGATGTGGGTAAAAGGGTAATTTTGCACAGGTGTGTGACTAAACGCCGTCTTCTAGTTTGAGCAAAAACCAGGAAAGAGATAACTCGAATCATCAAATAGGAAGCAAGAAGTGTCCTTTATATCAAAGCGCAGCAAATGAAAGTTATACAGTTGAACCTAAATCACTGTGGAGCGGCACAAGAATTGCTTAAACAGACGGTGTACGAAGAAAAAGTAGACGTAGCAATATTAAGCGATCAGTATAAAAACATAGACAGCGCAACTTGGGCCTCCGACAGTTCAAACAAAGCAGCCCTATGGTCCTGTGGTGACAAAACTTTCCAAGAAAATCCGATAATAATTATCGTCGATTGAGGTGGTGTTTTAGTAAAGCTTGCGATGCCGCCATGTGCAGAAAAAACAGAACGCCTACAGAAAACCTGCATACTGTAATGAAAAAAGTTAAAAGTGACAAGTGGAAAGCATCAACTTGTCCCACACTTTTAAAAACCGTTGTGGAAACTCTTTTCCCTAAGCAAACGAACGAACGACCACTACCAGCAAACTAGTCGGCGATAATAGACGCACCAACTCACATCAGAAGAACAGAACGATGAGAGGCTGAAGAGTATATACGAGTGGCAGGGTCGATGGAATAGGTCGGAATAAGCACGCAGCACATATTCTTTACCTGCCCGAAATACAAGGTAGAGAGATCAAACATAGAGACTCTTACAAAGGAACGAGTGACGCAAGAAAATATTGTGCATCACATGATTAAATGTAAAGACGTGTAGACGACTCGATAATCAGAGGTATCTATGAAAGATTCCCCCTTCGAAAAAAAAACGCGACCGTAGCAACTACAACATCGCACAAACAAATGACTGCACAAAAGAAAATACCGAAAAATTTGCAACAACAAATCACCAGGAAAAATCACGATGCGCACGCACGTCTATCCGCATCGAAATCCATCTAACGAATGAGATTGTAGTACAATACAAATACTGCATTTCTTATTGTAGAGGATCACTGTTTAATAAGACGCGTTGAGGTTCATTTTCACAATAGTACTCGAGCTCTGGTTGCCCAGAGCTCCTTTATTTATAGAATATTTTTAACCTAATTCATGTATGTGACACACACACACATAGTTGTGTTATACATGTACATATCGTAATCCTAATTTACTGTACATATCTGCATTATGTACTCATAACCTAATCTTAAGTGTTCTCAACGGTGACAGCATAACATAACAATCTCTTATCTGTTAGTTAGTTTAGGATCAATTGTGATCCTTTACAATAAGCAGTGTAATATTCGTATTGCAGTATTTATATTGTACTACAATCTCTATTCAATATACCCGAACATGTATTTCTAGTGTTGTTAGAAATGGGCAATTGATAAATACATTTCTATGTTTAGCGATAATGCACATAAATATTCATAATATGATATCTGTATATGTATAGTTTACAAAAATATCTTATCTACAACTGTAGCCGTTAAGAACTGTTCAGGAATCTGAACAATCACAATTGATCCTAAACTAACCAACAGCTAAGAAATTTTTATATTATGCTGTCGCCGTTGAGAACATTTAAGATTAAGTTATGTGATTAGGATTAAGATATTTACATGTATAACACAACTATGTGTGTGTGTCACATACATGAATTAGGTTAAGATTTTTCCATAAATAATGGAACTCTGGGCAACCAGAGCTTGAGTACTATTTTGAAACCGAAATGATACGTGTCTAATTTAACAGGAGTACAAGTCTGCTAATAAGTTAGAAAGTGTACATAGAGCGACTCTCATAAGCATATGAAGTACACTAAGGACTACACCGACACTGGCACTTAATGCCATTCTATATATAGCACCTGTTGATAGGTAGGTGCATTGCCGCCAAGGTGGCCATTCGACTCAGAGAAGTTGGGTATATCAAAGGTCCCAAAACTGGGCATTCTGAATTTTTCGATCACTTGGACTGCATCCCTGGAAATCTGGATTGTGTTGCCTATTCCCCGCCGCTCCTTCTCTGCCCGCATGCCTACAAAAGAATGTGGGCATGCCAGAATACTGCAGCGCTTTTCAAGCGCTACCATACGGCAGCATCTGATAGATTACACAGATGTGGTACCCCTGTCCAGGAGGTGAGAATTCACTCGGATAGTAGGGTGGCAATTCTGGCCGTGTGCCGGTTATCTCAAAGATAGTTAAGGAGTGCTTAGCCTCTCTATCGGTAGCTTACAGCTACTTTAATATAATCATCGTTTGGATCCCAGGCCATAGCGGTATCGGTGGAAACTGCAAAGTCGCCTAAGGACACCCAAGCTGGATCAGTGGTCGTTGAATGAACACGGTAGGCGTAAGGCATCGACCCGTACCTGTGCGACTGAGAGATCATGCTGGCCTAAGGTGGATTGTAGGAGATACACTGAGCTATTTGCTCTTAGTAAGGTTCCGCTGGCCATGGTGATAGGAGTCATTACTGACCACTGCCCGATGGAGTTACATGCCGTGAGGATAAATATCCTTACGGACACAAATAGCCAAAGTTGCATGAAGGAAGCGGAGATTGAGACATCGAGACAATTTCTCTTTCATTGTCCAGCTTTCGTTAGACTGCGCCGGAAATGTCTTGGCAGGACAAAGGAATATGTGTACCAAGTTTCATTAAGATATTTCGTTTATACTCAAGTTATCGCTTGCACGGACAGACAGACGGATTTGATTTTGATTACTATGGTGTATATTTCTAGCCCTTAAATATTAGATACATTTGAAGTTGATGTAATGTACTCACATACAACCCCATGCATATACATTTTTATTTTTTTTTTTTTGGATGGCCTACTATGATAGCTAATATTTCAAAATGCTTCGATTCCGATGTCCCTTGGCTAATTTAATAGTGGTCTTCCAAATACCATCATATGAGATACGCTAGGAGGAATAAAATGAAAATTTACAAATTCGACATTTTTAACATCATGGCTTTCTCACATGGAAAGAATTGCTTTCCATTCAGCAAGTTGCAATCGCAGACGGAAGGTCACCCATCATATGTTGAAGCAATTTCGCCTTGTAACGCACGCAATAAATACATGACCTGACTATACGTCTAGTAAGGTCACGTTCATTGACAATCCAGAATTGTAAATAAATTAAAATAACCATCGCTTTAGGTCACATTTACTCAGTAGCAAAAAAGGATGTTTCTGACATTATAGAAGATTGGCCAGTTCAAGTTTTCCTCCAAGCTTTAGTAGTCAAATCCCTGTGTGGCTTCCAAGAACGGTTTCTAATTTTATAGTATGACATTGTATTTCTCTGCAACAATCGTATATCTGCATCGAAGTGCTGTTGGTGAACGTTTCAAAAGAGCATTACATTGGGTAATTGAGGGTGGCAAAAAGTGGATTGTGCTCCTTGGGATGGTGATGGTAAAATAGTAAGAATGAAGAGCTTGAGATGGTGACTTGTAGTAGCTCGGTCCGAAAATTTAGTCAGAATTTTATTTAAATAAGTAAACAAATGGTCTCAACCCCGTCCGGCTACTGTAAAGGCATAAATCGTAACAGTAACAGAGAACACTCGAAATTTGAATTGAACACTTCTCGACGAAAACACCGCACTGACGTTATCGTCCTGCCACTCAGCTACTAAACATGATTTGGGCGAGGGAATATGAGTGAACTCTGCCCTATCCGCAAGGAAGTAAATCCCTTAGTCTGCACCAATTATCGCGGAATCAGCTTTCTTAACATAGCATAGTCTTTTCAACAGTATTGTGTTAAAGACTGGAGCTTTGTAAATAAACTGATTGGAGCTTATTGGTGTAGCTTTAAGCCTGGTAAATACAGGCTATAGACCAGATTTTTACAATGCATCAAATCCGCGAGAAGACCCTCGACTAACAGCGCCTATAGGAGCTGCATTAAAGTATATTTATAAGTTTTCAGCATAACCTTTGTATGGGAAGTATGATTGATCCATTCTGATTTTATCCGTAATAGCTGTCGAATAATTAACAGCGTCGACTTGATTCGTAACCGTGTCAACTGATTGATATGTTACAACCTCGCCAGGAACATGGGTTAAAATGTCTGCATTCATTTGACCAACGTCTTTATTTTTAGCGACCACTATAGCTCTTTCAGCTAACCAATTATGATTGTGATATTTGGAAAAACACTTGACACGATGGTGGTCGCTCTGCAACTTGCTGTTCAGTATCAACTGTGAAATATACACGTTGTCCATTTTCCAAATGTACTGACAAATGAATAACTGCCGGATTTAGATCATGAATTGGGAACGATAATATTCTCCAAACTGCCTTATTGCTACTGATATACCTTCCCATAATATCTTGATTATTGACTCGTCGATTGATTGATTTGCACTTATCAACTGTTGAGCGTCGGCGATACAATAGGTAACCATCATTTCCATTAATTGTTAATTAATTTAATTAATTAATTTCCCATCTTTCATACATGGCGAATAAATATTTAGAAATAATGAATCATACTTTTTGTAACAACATCAAATAAACCTGGATCGATTTCCTGATCAGGAATTTCTGCTGAGATGATGTCATCTATTTAATCGCTTTTTATTTTGTTGACCATGTATGTATGTATGTATGTGATTGGCGTTCAACCGTTTAGCCGGTTATAGTCGAATCGACGAGAGCGCGCCACTCCTCTCTTTCCTTCGCAGTTCGGCGCCAGTTGGAGATTCCAAGTGTAACCAGGTCGCTCTCCACCTGGTCCCTCAACGGAGTGGAGGCCTTCCCCTTCCTCGGCTTCCTCCGGCGGGTACTGCATCGAACACTTTCAGAGCTGGAGTGTTTTCGTCCATTCGGACAACATGACCTAGCCATCGTAGCCGCTGTCTTTTTATTCGCTGAACTATGTCAATGTCGTCGTATAACTCGTACAGCTCATCGTTCCATCCTTTGCGGTATTCGCCGTTGCCAATGTTTAAGGGACCATAAATCTTCCGCAAAACCTTTCTCACGAAAACTCCTAGTGTCGTCTCATCTGATGTTTACATCGTCCAAGCTTCTGCACCATAAAGCAGGACGGGAATGATAAGCGACTTGAAGAGTTTGATTTTGGTACGTCGAGAGAGGGCTTTACTGTTCAATTGCCTACTCAGTCCAAAGTAGCACCTGTCGGCAAGAGTGATTCTGCGCTGGATTTCGAGGCTGACATTGTTGGTGTTGTTGATACTGGTTCCCAGGTATACGAAATTATCTACAACTTCAAAGTTATGACTGTCAACAGTGACGTGGGAGCCAAGGCGCGAGTGCGCCGACTGATTGCTTGATGACAGGAGATATTTCGTCTTGTCCTGATTCACCGCCAGACCAATTCGCTTCGCCTCCTTATCCATGCGGGAAAAAGCAGAACAAACGGCGCGGTTGTTGCTTCCGTTGATATCAATATCATCGGCGTGCGCCAGGAGCTGTACACTCTTGTAGAAGATTGTACCTTCTTTCTTTAGCTCTGCAGCTCTTATAATTTTTTCCAGCATCAGGTTAAAGAAGTCGCACGATAGTGAGTCACCTTGTCTGAAACCTCGTTTGGTATCGAACGGCTCGGAGAGGTCTCCTCCAATCATGACGGAGCTTTTGGTGTTGCTCAACGTCAACTTACACAGACGTATTAGTTTTCGTGCTGTCGAAAGCAGCTTTGAAATCGACAAAAAGGCGGTGTATGTCGATCCTCTTTTCACGGGACTTCTCCAAGATTTGGCGAATGGTGAATATCTGGTCCATGGTGGACTTTCCAGGTCTAAAGCCACACTGATAAGGTCCAATCAGTTTGTTGACGGTGGGCTTAAGTCTTTCACACAGTACATTCGATAGAACCTTATAGGCGATATTTAGGAGGCTTATCTCACGGTAATTGGCACAGTTTGTGGGATCTTCCTTTTTATGGATTGGGCAGAGCACACTGAGATTCCAATCGTCAGGCATGCTTTCTTCCGACCATATTTTGCAAAGAAGCTGATGCATGCACCTTATCAGTTCTTCGCCGCCGTATTTGAATAGCTCAGCCGGTAATCTATCGGCCCCTGCCGCTTTGTTGTTCTTCAGGCGGGTAATTGCTATTCGAATTTCTTCATGGTCGGGTAATGGAAATCATTCCCTCGTCATCGATTGGGGAATCGGGTTCGCACAACTCCTGGTATTGTACTTTCACTGCCATTCAGCAGGTCGAAGAAGTGTTCCCTCCATAATCCCAGTATGCCCTGTACATCGGTTACCAGATTACCACCTTGGTCTCTACATGAGGATGCTCCGGTCTTGAAACCTTCGTTAAGTCGCTTAATTTTTTCATAAAATTTACGAGCATTCCCTCTGTCTGCCAGCTTCTCAAGCTCTTCGTACTCACGCATTTCGGCCTCTTTCTTTTTTTGTCTGCAGATGCGTCTCGCTTCCCTCTTCAGCTCTCGGCAACATTGCGAGGTAGGCAGTCTGTTTTCTCTCCACTGCGAGACGACAATCCTCATCATACCAACTGTTTTTTGACTTTTCCGAAAGCCAATGGTTTCGGTTGCAGCTGTACGTAAGTACAGCTCGGTTTGATATGCCATCCCACACTTCCCTTATACCGAGATGCTGATGAGTGCTCTCAGAGAGCAGGGGTGCAAGTCGAGTAGGGTATTTCGTGGCTGTCTGTTGTGTTTGCAGCTTTTCGACGTCGAACCTTCCTTGTGCTTGTTGACGGGCGTTCTTTGCTGCACAGAGGCGGGCGCGTATCTTCGCTGCACCCTAGCGTTAAAATCGCCAAGCACGATTTTGACATCGTGGCGGGGGCAGCGCTCATAGGTGCGTTCCAGGCGCTCATAGAAAGCATCTTTGGTCGCATCGTCCTTCTCTTCCGTAGGGGCGTGGGCGCAAATAAGCGATATGTTGAAGAACCTCGCTTTTATGCGGATTGTGGCTAGACGTTCATCCACCGGGGTGAATGCCAGGACTCGGCTACGGAGTCTCTCTCCCACCACAAATCCAACACCAAATTTGAGCTCCTTTATATGGCCGCTGTAGTAGATGTCACAAGGACCAACCTTCTTACGTTCTTGTCCCGTCCATCGCACTTCTTGGATGGCGTTGATGTCAGCCTTTAGTCGTATGAGGACATCAACCAGCTGGGCAGAGGCACTCTCCCAATTAAGGGTACGGACATTCCAGGTGCATGCCCTTATATCATTATCCTTAAAACGTTTGCAGGGGTCGTCATCAAAAGGGGGGTGTCTCATCCGAGGCTTTCTTTTTCGATTTTCGACACTTTAGCTTGCCTTCAAACGGATGAACGGAGAAGAATCGTTTCTGGCCACTCCCAAGTGAATGACAATCAAAAACTTTCCACACTTACGTGAACTTCTACACATGATCCCATCCTCCTTTTCGATTTTTAATTGGTACTCCGTTTTTATGTGGTTGGTCCCAAGCCCTAAGCACAACCGCAGAAGCGGGTTCGGCGAAGAAATTAATATTTTCAAAAATCAATTATGATAAGATCAATCACCAATGACGTCCAAAGAGAAAAGAGAAATGGTAACAAATTGCTATTTGCATCACTCCGTGCAATGCTCTACAATACACAAACGACCAAAATGTATTCAATACTAATGAATGCTGTATGCCGTACCAAAAATGCCTGCGGCAAGAACACACTCACTTTACATACGCACCGCACACACATGCGTTATCGGATTTCAACCAAACTTCGTATAAACCATATATGGGCCACTGCCTACGTAGTGTATAAGTTTGGTTGAAATCGCACGACGCGTTCATGATTAGTTCGGTTACGTACATAAACGGACTTATATAGATATAGATTGTAACCCTGATCTTCTTCATCTTGACTAGCGTAGACACCGCTTACGCGGTTATAGCCGAGTCCACAACAGAGCGACCTTCTGGCAGTTTGGCGCCAATTGGTTATACCAAGCGAAGCCAGGTCCCTCTCCACCTGGTCCTTCCATCGGAGTGGAGGTCTCCCTCTTCCTCGGCTTCCACCAGCGGGTACTGCATCGAATACTTTCAGAGCTGGAGCATTTTCATCCATTCGAACAACATGACCTAGCCATCGTAGCCGCTGACTTTTTATTCGCTGGGCTACAGCTCATCGTTCCATCGTCTGCGGTATTCGCCGTTGCCAATGTTTAAGGGACCATAAATCTTCCGCAAAACCTTTCTCTCGAAAACTCCTAGTGCCGTCTCATCGGATGTTGACAGCGTCCACGCTTCTGCACCGTAAAGTAGGACGGGAATGATGAGAGACTTGTAGAGTTTGGTTTTTGTTCGTCGAGAGAGGACTTTACTTTTCAATTGCCTACTTAGTTCATAGTAGCACCTGTTGGTAAGAGTGATTCTGCGTTGGATTTCCAGGCTGACATTGTTATTGCTGTTAATGCGGGTTCCCAGATAGACGAAATTATCTACAGCTTCAAAGTTATGACTGTCAACAGTGACGTGGGAGCCAAGACGCGAATGCGCTGACTGTTTGGAGATATTTCGGCAGGAGATATTTCGTCTTGTCCTCGTTCACCACCAGACCCAAACGCTTCGCTTCCTTCTCCAGTCTGGAAAAAGCAGAACTAACGGCGCGGGTGTTGTTTCCAATGATATCGATATCATCGGCGTACGCCAGTAGATGTACACTCTTATAGAAGTTTGTTCCTTCTCTATTTAGCTCTGCAGCTCGTATTATTTTCTCCAGCATCACGTTAAAGAAATCACACGAGAGTGAGTCACCTTGTCTGAAACCTCGTCTGGTATCGAACGGCTCGGAAGAGGTCCTTCCCGATCCTGACGGAGCTTTTGGTGTTGCTCAACGTCAGCTTACACACCCGTATTAGTTTTGCGGGGATACCAAATTCAGACATCGCGGCATAAAGGTAGCTCCTTTTCGTGCTGTCGAAAGCAGCTTAAAGTCGACAAAGAGATGGTGTGTGTCGATCCTATTTTCACGGGTCTTCCCCAAAATTTGGCGCATGGTGAATATCTGGTCTGTTGTTGATTTTCCAGGTCTAAAGCCACACTGATAAGGTCCAATCAGTTTGTTGACGGTGGGCTTAAGTCTTTACATGAGGATGCTCCGGTCTTGAAACCTTCGTTAAGTCGCTTAATTTTTTCATAAAATTTTCGTCTGCCAGCTTCTCAAGTTCTTTATACTCACGCATTTCGGACTCGTTCTATTTTGTCTGCAAATGCGTGTCGCTTCCCTCTTCAGCTCTCGGTATCTTTCCCATCCCGCTCGTGTTGCGGTCGATCGCAACATTGCGAGGTAGGCAGTCTACGTAAGGAGTTTGATATGCCATCCCACAGTTCCCTTATACCGAGATGCTGATGAGTGCTCTCAGAGAGCAGGAGTGCAAGTCGAGTAGAAAATCGTTCGGCTGTCGGTTGTGATTGCAGCTTCTCGATGTCGAACCTTCCTTGTGTTTGTTGACGTGTGCGCTTTTCTACACAGAGGCGGGTGCGTACCTTAGCTGCTACAGGATAGTGGTCCGAGTCGATGTTGGGACCACGAAGCGTACGCACATCAAAAACACTGGAGACATGTCGTCCATCTATCACAACATGATCGATCTGGTTGCGAGTGATTCGATCCGGGGACAGCCAAGTAGCTTGATGGATTTTCTTATGCTGGAATCTAGTACTACAGACGACCATATTTCGGGCCCCGGCGAAGTCGATCAGCCTCATACCGTTTGGCGATGTTTCGTCATGGAGGCTTAATTTTCCGACTGTTGTGCCAAAGACACCATCTGTACTCACCCTACCGTTGAAATCGCCAAGCACGATTGTGACATCGTGGCGGGGACAGCGCTCATAGGTACGTTCTAGGCGCTCATAGAAGGTATCTTTGATCACTTCATCCTTCTCTTCCGTCGCACAGTGGGGTATAGGACCCCCAAAACAGAGATTAATTCAGGGAAGTCGTAATTTTAAAATATTATATTTTTTATTATTGAATAAGCACAAATACATAAAAAAAACTAGCATTTCATTTAGTTTAATGACTGTCGTCGGAGTTGCAAGCCTCTAGTTCCTCAATATGTGCATTTCCAGTTTCATCATCACTATCATTAGATCGAACAGCACTTACTGAAATAGTTGGCGGAATAAGCAATTCTATTACCGATTTTGGTAGAGCTTGAAATTTTTTTTTTGGTAATTTAATTTTGCTGCTAATGATCGGATAATGATGAACGTGAAAAGTGCTCCCTATAGCATATAAAGTCCTTGTTTCTAGCTTCTTGGGCTTCCTCTGAAAGTTGTCCGATTGGTAGAAGTGCATGTAATACAATTTCAGGGCCATGAATAAAATATTTGTGCAAAGTGGTAGGCATTTTATACCATGGATACATTTTAACATAATGTCTGGCAGTGTTGTGACAAAAATGTCTGAATTTTTCAGAATGTATTTCATGACCCGAAGAAACAGTTATTTGTATCACGTGCATTTTGTTGACCAGTTCTAAATCGATTTTAGTAATATCTGCAGAAACTTCAGCGTTTTCAAAGAATCTTCTGGCTGTATTACCATCGTTAGAATTTCCGAAGCCAGGCTTTGGTTGGTTGATAATCAATCCGGTTTTGACTCTAAATTCATTTTGAATGCGGGCTTTAGTAGAATCTTTAGTTTGTTTATCATTATCCGATGTAGCTTTCCACTTTTTTAAAGGTAATTTGTAAGACAAGTGTATGATACACTCAAAAAATCGAATCCATCCATGTAATATAGACAAACCAAATTCCAAAGTTTCTGTCTTAACAGGATTCGCTATCATTTTTTCCATAGAGTTAAACTCTTTAGAAGTGGAATTACAAATATAACATCTTTTGGATGATGTAGCTTCTGTGATTGCATTGCAAACTTTTCCGTCGGTCATTACTAAGATTAGTTTATGGCTTACTTGTACGAACCTTTCTCCTACTGGCACAACAGACTTTATCAGATCGTTTACTTCCTTGTCAACTCGTTCTTTTTCTCTTACTCGCTGTCTCTTTGGTGAATTCAATTTTTAATGGCCTGCAGAATCGGGTAGATGACGGCCTAGGGTCTTGCCAAATGATTTTATCATTATATACTAATCTCAGTGGAACAATGGACTTTATGAAAACAGAAGAGTCACTAGCGCCTGGGCCATGAAAAGCTTGTTTATATGAGCTATGCCCAGAGCTTCCATCAAACCCCCACTTAGTAATTAAAGTTAAATTTGCTATATTACAAACATAAATAACAATAACAACAATATATGATGATGATAACGAAAGCGAAAACAAAACAAAAACTACAGCAACGGTTCTTTTCTCACTTTGGACGACATGCGTTTTTTTACAAAATTTGTTAAAAATCGAATTGGCGCAAAAACGCGCAAGATGTTTTTGTTTATTATATTAGTATAATTTCTAAGCTTTAAAAATATATAAATTTCAGAACACGAAGTTGTCCGGTACCATTTTAAAACTCTACATACTTCTCAAAAATGGCTAAAATTTAGACCTTTTTCCATAAATGATTAAAAATAGTTATACAGGGTAAATGTCGACTTGAAACTGCTTTTTTTGTTCGAAATTGCCTGAAGTTGAAGGGTCCATAATAATATTTGGCTTTTGAATGGCAAAAATACAAAAACTTGCACTTGAAAATACAAAAAAATCACTTTTTGCAAAAACGCGAAAAAATCGAAAAAAATTACGAACTTTGAGACAACACAAAAATTGAATTAAGCAACATATGTTATCGATTCCTTTGCCTAATAATGGAGAATTTTGTCTTCAATAATCGAGTATAAAACATTAATCGGATATCTCAATATTCATTTTTCAATTAATCTACGTTTTGGTGGTCAAATACCCCAACGTGCGTCGGGGCGTGGGCGCAAATCAGCGATATGTTGAAGAACCTCGCTTTGATACGGATTGTTGTGGCTAGACGTTCATTCACTGGAGTGAATGCCAAGACTCGACGACGGAGTCTCTCTCCCACAACGAATCCCACACCGAATTTGCGCTCCTTTATATGGCCGCTGTAGTAGATGTCACAAGGACCCACCTTCTTCCGTCCTTGTCCCGTCCATCGCATTTCTTCGATTGCGGTGGTGTCAGCCTTTAGTTGTATGAGGACATCAACCAGCTAGGCAGAGGCACCTTCCCAATAAAGGGTCCGGACATTCCAGGTACATGCCCTTAATTCGTAGTCCTTTAAACGTTTGCAGTGGTCGTCATAAAAATTGGGGTCTCTCATCCTAGGCTGTTGCTTCCTTTTCATGGGGGGTGTATTTATGTGGTGGTTCCCAAACCCTACGCACAACCGCATAAGCGGATTCGCCTTCTCATTTTAGCTCGCCTCCAAACGGATGTCTGTTGAGCTGCTTGAGCCACATGTAAAAGAATCGTTCCTGGCCACTCCCAAGTGAATGACAGTCAGAAACTTTCCTCACTTACGTGAACTTCTACATATGACTCCATCCTCCCATAGGGTGATACAAAAAAAAAAAAATTTTTTTTTCTTGCAAACAGGCTTCAAAGTTTCAATTCAACGTAAGAAGATGTCAGATAAAATTTGAGCCCTTGATATTAATATTAAGACTGTCCGCATCGCGTGTTTCTATTTCCCGTAAGAATAACATGGAAAAATTATTCTCTGCACTTTTTAATTTTATTGCTAGTCTGTCATGTATTATAAAAAAGAGACTTCCACTTGTCTTTGTAGAGAATTTAACGCTCTACAAAAAAGGTCTGCTATCATTTTTTGAGAAACCTAATAGTTTACAAGTTATTCAAGACCAAAGTTTAATTTATCGAAAATTTTAGGGTTTTTGATGCATTTCAGCGAATTTGATAGTTTTATTAGAACAAATTACTCAAAAAATTTATGTTTATCTGAAATTTAGTTTCTTAGACAATCATTGATAATAATTTTTTGCAATAATGCGACTAGTGAAACTCTTTGAAATCATTTTTAGCATCAATTAGCTTCAAAATCATAGTTCAGCTTTTTTGTTTAATCTAAACACAAAAAATTTTCTTTAATCATCTGAAATACTCAATCAATAATGAAATAATTTTTCACCCATAATTTTGAGAATTTAAATGAGTTACATCAACTTTTAGAACATTTACAAACTATTGGATGAACAGAAAAACAATTTAACATGATTTTTATTTTCATAACAAAAATTTATAATAAATTTTTAGACTATTCGCTTTTTCTTCGGATGACTACCGAGAATTATTATCAATGATTGTCTAAGAAACTAAATTTCAGATAAACATGAATTTTTTGAGTAATTTATTCCAATAAAACCATAAAATTCGCTGAAATGCATCAAAAACCTTAAAATTTTCGATAAATTAAACTTTGGTCTTGAATAACTTGTAAACTATTAGGTTTCTCAAAAAATTATAGGAGACCTTTTTTGTAGAGCGTTCAATTCTCTACAAAGACAAGTGGAAGTCTCTTTTTTATAATACATGACAGACTAGCAATAAAATTCAAAAAGTGCAGAGAATAATTTTTCCATATTATTCTTAGGGCTCAAATTTTAAATGACATCTTCTTACGTTGAATTGAAACTTTTAAGCCTGTTTGCAAGAAAAAAAATTTTTTTTTTTTGAATCACCCTAATGTATATAACGTTAACAGCAGTAAGCTGGGAGACGAGCAGAGGCAGGTATCGTTTAATCTAGCATTAGAAGTGCTCTGTCCAGTTTCACAACACGCGAGTTATATATTTAATTCCACAAATATCTATATGTAATGAAACCTAAAGCCGAGAAGAGATAATAAAAAAATACTTAAATACTGTGTAGAACATTTATTTATTTGATGGCCAATTAAAATTTAATAACAAAATTGCCAGTATCGTTGCTTCGTGAAAATTAAACAACGATACTTGCAATGTAAACAATTTTTATTTTAAAACTCGAATTTATGAATACTACTTGAAATGTTATTACTTTTCCATTCATAAACAAAAGTCAAAGTAATAACCAATTGTGTAAGAATATTTGTATGTTTTGCTTTACTCCACTTGAAAAAAGTACTTTAATCATATAAGTGTCAATGCACTAAAATATAATATTTCAAACCGGCTACACATGTAATTATTTTATATTTTGATTATTATCGAATTCTAATTTTAAAATAAAATATTTGTAAAATTAGTCGTTACACTAACGTCAAGAAATAAAGAACTATCTTTATAAAAAAATCTTTGTACGTTTTTATACATTTAATTCGCGCAGTCACGGCGTTAATTTTCTAAAGGAAATTATATTTAAAGAACCGAAAAAGAGCCACGGTGTTAGCTAAAAGATTTAAATAAAGTGAAAATAAAATTTTATAATAATTTAATAATAAAAACTTTATATTAAAACAAAAATTAGTCGTTGGGATGCCTACCGGGACTTGGGAGAAGAAAGAAAATTAACCGACCAGGAGCAACAAATGGATCAGATGGTTAGAGTTATTACTCAACAAGAAAAAGCCATCAACCAAATGAGGTTGTAATACGAAATTCAAATGCAAACATCAGCCATAACTAAAGCAAAAGAGCTGTTGCAACAATTCAGACAGCTTAGGTGTTTGGACGAAGGGCACAATGTGATGGCATTTATAAAATCGGTAGAAGCGATCATCAACTTGTGGCCACAAAACAACTAATGACTAATAAACCTGGCGATGAAAACTGTTTAGTTAATGATATCCTAAATACATATTCTAAAATTAATGCTTTAGATGACACTAGAACCATACATATTACACACAGAAAAAGCCTAAGCAAAAAAAAATTATTACTAATAAAACGCATTATTTGCAAACTAATCAAAACACAAATAGAAACAACTCAGTTATACGAATTAAACCAAACACTAATATGTATACTCAAAATTACGAAAACACACAAAATTCTAACACACGTCAAAATGAATAGTATTCACACAATTTAATACAAAATTTCGACAGAGGAAATAGTAGCAACAATACTAGATTTTTGCGTAGAAGCTTCTTCTTTCTCTTTCTCAACACTGTAACACGGTTATAGCCGAGTCCACAAAAGCGCGCCACGCATCTCTCCTTTAGCAGTTAGACGCCAATTGGTAATATCAAGTGAAGACAGGTCCTTTTCCACCTGGTCCTTCCATCGGAGTGGAGGCCTACCTCTTCCTCGGCTTCCACCAGAGCTGGAGCACTTTCGTCCATTCGAACAACATGACCTAGCCAGCGTAGCCGCTGTCTTTTTATTCTCTGGACAATGCCTATGTCGTCGAATAACACATACAGCTCAATACTCCAACTTTCGCGGTATTCGCCGTTGCCAATGTTTAAGGGACCATAAATCTTCCGCAAAACCTTTCTCTCGAAAACTCCTAGTGCCGTCTCATCGGATGTTGACATCGTCCACGCTTCTGTACCATAAAGTAGGACGGGAATGATGAGGGATTTGTAGAGTTTAGTTTTTGTTCGTCGAGAGAGAACTTTACTTTTCAATTGCCTACTCAGTCCATAGTAGCACCTGTTTGCAATGCGTTGACTGTTTGTTTGATGACAGGAAATATTTCGTCTTGTCCTCGTTGAACTAAAAAAAAAAAATAAAATTAATTGCATTATAGATACAGGATCAACTACAAGCATATTAAAAGAAGGGATATTATCGGAAAATTATTCCAAAATAACAATGAAATATCGTATAAAATACAAAACTTTAAACGAGATAAATCAAATAAAAACTGTAGTAACAACACCATTTCCAAAAGAATTTGAATGCCTTGGAAACATTTGAACTTTTCGAACACAAAATCCTAAAACCTTTACAAGCAAAACTTAAATGTGCGGAAAACTATGTTGAAATTTAAAAAAATAATAAAATTTATTTCGAAGAATATATTCCCAATACATAGAGAATATTTGCAATTTGGAGCATACTGAACATAATTATAAATTAAATGGGATAAATTTAAGTTCTCCCATTTGAATAATGAAGAACATCAAACATTCTTAAGGCTTTTCAATGACTTCGAAGACCTTTTCTTTAAAGAAGGAGATAAATTGTCGTGTACTAACGAAGTACAACGTGAAATCATAACAACAAATGATAGACCTTTATACTCCAAAATTTATAGATATCCTCAAATTCATGAAGAAGAGAGAAAATGCCAAAATGAAGAAATACTACAACAAAAATGGAAGGAAAGGCTAAGTTCGAGTGCAACCGAACATGTTACACTCTCGCAATTTATTGCTATATTTTTATTAAGACAACACACAATTTGACCCAATTTGAAAATCCTATAATTAGGTATATGAGAGTTAGGGGAAGTTATGACCCGATTTAAACCATTTCTGTTACAAAGACACACTATTAGAAGAAAAATATTTCCTCTGAATAAAATTAAGATACCTGAGAGATTTACCGAAATTTTAGGTGAAAAATTACCATGGGACACTGAATTCTTCATATGCGATATTCGGGGCATTGAACAGTTATAGTCCGATTTTGCAAATTTTTTCACAAGTGATGCCACAGATCATATACAGTATTTGTATTCAGTATTTTATTCCGCTATCTTCATTGGTTCCTTATGTATATATTATAAAGTGAAGGAATAAGATGGAGTGCAAAATTGTGTTACATGGGAAGTTGTCGTGGTTGTGAGATATGGTTTTTGACCCATAAGTGGCCGATGCCACGTCCATTTTCCATTTTGTAAAAAAAATGAGTGCAGCTTCCTTCTGCAATTTCTTCTGTAAAATTTAGTGTTTCTGACGTTTTTCGTTAGTGAGTTAACCCACTTTTAGTAATTTTCAACCTAACCTTTGTATGGGAGGTGGGCGTTTACCGAATTCAACTATTTTCATGGTGTGTGGTGGGGTACGTAACACCCAAACTGCAGAAAGTTTGGTTTATATAGATTCATTGGTTTGCGAGATATATACAAATAACCGATTTGGGGGCGGGGTCACGCCCACTTCCCCAAAAAAATTACATCCAAATATGCCCCTTCCTAGTACGACCCCTTGTTCCCAAGCTTACTTTTATAACTTTATTTATGGCATAGTTATGACACTTTATGTGTTATGGCTTAGTTATGAACATGTGTTCCAAGTTTCATTAAGATATCTCAATTTTTACTCAAGTTATCCGTTGAACGGACGGACGGACGGACAGACATACATCCGAATAATTGACTCGTCTCGTCACCCTGATCATTTTGATATATATTACCTAACTCGTTTAGTTTTATGACTTACAAACAACCGTTATGTGAACAAAACTATAATACTCTCTTAGCAGCTTTTGTTGCGAGAGTATACAAATAATTAAAAAAATCAATTCACTCTACAATAGTACCTTATGGATTGTAGAGAAAAAATGTGGTGATTATTGTGGTCCCCGAAATAAAACGCGTTAACTAGAATTAGTTTAATAATATATTTTAAGCGCCGATGCGCACGTAGTCGCTGCTAAGTTAAAAGGGACATAATTAGGCTCATGCACTAAGTTTTATACCAGCAGGTGCTTGCATACCTAACTGTTGCTTATTTATTAGTTATTTCCTTTTATGCTATGTTCGTGTCAGCATTCCTGGAAGTGCGCATGAATTGCTGACTTATTGGCATGATGTTGCCAAATCGATAAATATAATATAAAGATTTATAACAATTTAATATTGTAAGAGATTGTGGTTTGTGCCACAAAAAATTAGACAATTCCGGGAAAAAGAAATAAAGAATGGTTATTGACTACAGAAAATTAAACGAATTTACTGTAGATGACAAATTTCCAATTCCAAACCTAAATTCAATCTTAGACAAACTAGATAGATTCACTTATCTTAGTTAGAGAGCAGGACAGAAGAAAAACCGCTTTCTCAACACTATTCGAGCATTACGAAGTTATTCCAATGCTATTTGGGTTAAAAAATAAAAAATTAAAAAAAAATTCAGAGGAAATGAATTACATTAAAATATCTGAGGGATTTACTTATATTTTCGGAGAAAAATAACCCTCAGGCACTGAGTTCTTCATGTTCGATATCAGGGGCCTTGAAAAGTCATGGTTCGATTTTGACAATTTTTCCACAAGTGATGTCAGAGCTCAAATACAGTATTTGTGTAATGTTTTATTCCGCTATCTTCATTTGTTCCTAATGTTTATATGTATTATTAGCAGACCCGGCCACACGCTTTTGTGGCTAAGGTATACATTAAATTAAGTTGGTCCAATCTTGGCTTCGGCGACGACATTGATTACTCGATTTATGTTACGCAGCATGATGACAACTCACACTTCTTTTAATTGCAAAGTGAGTGGTGATAGTACAGGCAATTTTAAATAGCTTGGGATAATTGTCATTCAATCAGTCATTTATGGTTATCATATTGAGGTTTCGTGTCAGGAAAATTTCTCTTTCGAGTCAATGAAATGACAGAAATCTGTCAACTGCCAACTGCTTCTACAATCGCAATTTGATATTGTTGCAAAAACACTCATATGTTAGTTGTTGGCGATTAGCGATTCTTTATGTGTCGCCGCAAATTAAATGATTTTAGGCATGCGATTAGCCCGTCAGTAACAGTTGATCCAGGAATAATGGGAAGAGTTGAAATGTTCGGTTGGACCCGAACTTAGCCTTTTTTTATTTGTTACAAATTGTTTTGGGCTATCGACACAACATTATACAATTTAACATTAACACAAATATTTTAACAAAGCAACAATGATAACCTTCAAAATATTATTTTTTTGTTTTCTCTTTTTATATTTTTCTTGTCAACTCGAAACAAGAACTATTATTATCTTCCTCGCAATTTTTCCATATTTACTCACTTTCTAATCTTTTTCTGGCTTTCCACGAATATTTCGTTCTCGTTTTTTTGCGGCACAAACGAACAGCAATTCATTTTTATATTATACTAGCTGTTACCCTGTGCGCTTCGCTACACCTAAATCGATTAAAACTCTTAAGGGTTTTTACTTTGTGTTTTATTTATTGTTGTAAAACTGTTACTTATTTATAAAACATTTATAAAACATATTGGTATACAACATTTTTGGTTTTTCCACCTGGCGCGTAAATGAATAAGCACCTTGGTGTTCCCACTCTCGAGCATGCGACGAACAATTGGCCGTGGGAGAAGCACGGTTCTTCCAAATTGACGCCGCACACTTGAAACGTTTGCCCTTGCGATTTGTTGATGGTCATCGCAAAGGCAAGACGTACTGGGAACTGCAAGCGCTTAAATTCAAATGGCATGTCCGTTGGAATCATGGGAATGCGTGGTATGAGTACAACTTCACCTGCTGCCTTGCCATTTAATATTGTTGCTTCAATCAAATTTGGCCACAATTTTTTGACTGAAAGTATTGTGCCATTACATAAAAGTCGGTGGCTTCAGATTTCGTAGAAGTATAATGGGTGAACCGACTTTCAGGACCAAACTATGCGGTGGCAGACCGGGGGGATCCAAAGAATTCAAGAATTCAGTTGGATAATTGACTATTTCATCTTGATTCAAAACGCTATCAGTCGATGTATATGTTTTAGCTTCTCCTGGCAGTTTTTCTTGAATGGCAAAACTGATTTCGTTGACGTGTACATTTTTCGGTGCCAATATTGCGTTCACTTAAATAGTGTTGAACAATATTCGGAAATACACTTTCAATCAATTCTTCTTTCGATTGTAAAAGTGTACAAAAGTTGTTCGGCAATGTGTTCAAACCAGTATCATCGATTAGTATTTTGCCTTCGCCAATGTCCAACAACTGCTTCGAAAACGCCGCTGCGGATCGATCGTTTTGCAATTGGACTCGCATGTTGATGGTAAGAGTCAGCCTTTGAACATGTATCCACAAAATTTACGATTTTAAACATGCGTTTATTTCGTCGGCAGGAGTTGATCGAGGAATGACTGGCAAAGTTTGCCGAAAATCGCCAGATAATAAGACTAATGCTCCGCCAAAAAGTTGTTGCTTTTGGCGTAAATCTTGCATTGTTCTATTGAAAGCTTCTAATGACTTTTTGTTAGCCATTGGGCACTCATCCCATAGAACTATTCCAGCTCCTCGCAAAACTTTTGCCATTGCTGAATTCCTCGATATGCTGAATTGCTGAATGCAGCGATGCCTGACGAAGCAATTGCCAGCGCAATTTTCTGCTGTGACCGTATAGTAGCAAGAATCAAAGAGATCAGAAACGTTTTCCCTGTACCACCGGGCGCATCCAGAAAGTAGAATCCACCGGCGTTATTGTCAACCGCTCGTATAATCTTATCATAAGCATTTTTCTGCTGAATATTGAATTTGGTAATGTTAGCTTGTATGAAAGCACACAATTCATTGCAATCGTATTGTTGTTCACGTTGAAGCTAATGGTCAAGCATATCAATCGCTGAACGATTGGGCGCAGTTATGCCAAGTTGCGCTAATGCCTTATTCGCAATTGTAAGGCACAGATCTTCAACCAATATCAAAGCATCATTATACATTTGTAATGTATATAGCAAGTCTGCGTCCGATGCTCGATTACGCGCCAAAATTAATAAGTCCTCGGTCATGCAGTCTTTGTACTTATTCCACAGTTCTTGCGGATTTGACTTTTGGAAGGCATGTAGATATTATTATGGCGGTGTCCCAATGCATATCCTCTTCTAACAAATGCAATCGCTGACATGCTTCACGATACGTCGCACACAACTGACCGTCAACAGTTTTCAAATCATCAAATGATCTTGGTCCGCGCACGTTGACTAATAGCAGACGCAAATAGAAATATTCGGCGTTGTTCGGATGGATGGTTTAAATTCGTCCTATGGTATCGGTTTTACGGACCTTTGGCTAACCGTCAACACGCTCCCCTTGCTTTCGTCGTTGAAATGTATTCAATGATGCATTCCAAGTGAAATATGGTGGTATTTTGGAATATAGTAATGTTCTTGCAAATTCATTTTTTTTTTGCAAAACGTGCAATGATACACACATTAAATTTCTTATGTGCACCCTCCACACAGACCCCAATCACCCCTGAAAATTTCATTGAAATCGGGTAAGCCGTCTAGGAGGAGTATGCGAACAGGAAGTTTTGCCACTTAATTTTATATATATAGATTATTATCAAGCGACAATTTTTTTTAATTCCGCACACGACCATTCAGTAGGGAGCCGACCGCGCGAGTGATCTTAACTCCCCCCTCCCGTACCCCCGTGCCCGAGTGACGCCTACAACTCTACAACGCATAGTTAGCCGCCGAGCGGCTTTTCAAAATTTTTAACTCTTTTGAATGGAATGTCAGAATCTAATAATTCAAAAAGTTATACAAAAGTTTTAAATAATAAATCATTTATTTCGATAAGGATTAATACTAAGGTACAAATAAAGAGCCTTTTCAAGCAGTGGTATTTTAATTATTTTTATTGTGACAAAACTATAATAGTTAGAGATATGATGTCCCGACGTTTTTCGTAGATAATGATAAGTTCTACAAAATTGTAGTATTACACCCGTGTCATCAGGGTGTCAAGAAAGTGTTATATACCGAATTTCATTGAAATCGATCGAATAGTTCTTGAGATATGGTTTTTGACCCATAAGTGGGCGACGCCACGCCCATTTTCCATTTTGTAAAAAAAATCTCAGTGCAGCTTCCTTCTGCCATTTCTTATGTAAAATTTAGTGTTAGTATTACTTTTAGTAATTTTCAACCTAACCTTTGTATGGGAGGTGGGCGTGGTTATTATCCGATTTCTTTCATTTTTGGACTGTATAAGGAAAAATAAACGACTACAGAAAGTTTGGTTTATATAGCTTTATTGGTTTGCGAGTTATATACAAAAAACCTATTTGGGGACGGGGTCATGCCCACTTTTCCAAAAAAATTACATCCAAATGTGCCCCTCCTTAATGGGATCGTATGTTCCAAATTTCATTTTCATAACTTAATTTATGTCTTAGTTATGACACTATATAGGTTTTCGGTTTCCGCCATTTTGTGGGCGTGGCAGTGGACCGATTTTGCCAACCTCCTCAGGGTGCCAAGGAACATGTGTTCCAAGTTTCATTAAGATATCTTAATTTTTACTCAAGTTATCGCTTGCACGGTCAGACGGACAGACGGACGGACAGACATCCGGATTTCAAATCCACTCGTCATCCTGATCATTTATGTATAATATAACCTATATAATATATAACCCCATATCTAACTCTTATATTTCTTGGTTGACACAAACAACCGTTATGTGAACGAAACTATAATACAGGTTGCGAGAGTATAAATATGTGTCGTATATGTATATGGATGATATATTAGTATTTGGCACTTCTTTAGAAGAGCATTTAACCAATTTAAAACAAATATTCAAAGCCCTAGTAAAGTTAAAAATACAAGTGGACAAATGTGAATTTCTTAAGAAAGAAACACAATTTTTGGGCCACACTTTAACATTAGAAGGAATTAAGCCAAATCCAGCCAAAGTTGAAATAAACAAACAATAAATATATACAATCCACAATTTATTGCATCGTTTGAAAAATTATAGGATAGAGTTACAAATCTACACTACTATTATAAAGAGGAAAGATTTGTATGTATGTTTGTAATGGATAAACTAGTGTACCGATTTCAAAAATTTTCTCACCACTCGAAAGCTACATTCACCCCGAGTAGCATAGGCTATATTTATTGCTAGAATCTCAACTTTCTGGAATTAATTCCCAGACGGGGGTATCAAAAAGACAAAGTTGTAACTGTAGAATTATAGCCACTTATGATAAATTAAAGAATAAACTGGAAGAATATATAGAAACTAGACAAGAAGGAGTTATAAAACACTATAAAAATGTAAGACATAAAGAGGAACCAAAGTTTAGAAAAAACCTTCACAAGGGATTCCTAAACCTAATAAAAATACCTACCAAATTTGGCAATTAATTATCGAACACCTATACTAGAATAAATCACTAATTTAAACTTACTGGTAATAATGTGGATATTACTATTAATCTCATTATCTTTAGTAGGAGTAGGAGCTTATATAATCACTCAACAAATAACACAAACTAACGGATACATAGAAATTTATAATAATAATCACAGCACCCCCATAGAATCCGATTTAATTTTATATAAAGTAAATATTCAGGAAACAAAAAATCTACTAGCATCAATGAAAGATAACATAGATATTTTTAGCGAAAGTCAAAGAAATCATATAATAAATAGTAGATACACTCATAAGTAAACTAAAAACAAATAAGAAAGTGCTAAGTTCAAGTATAACCGAACATAATATACTCTCGCATTATATATATTTATTTTTATTAATATTACCCACAATTTTACGAACACATTAGGCATAAAGTCCATTGGGGGAAAAATTAGTATATATTTTTATATATTATATGGAGGCTGGGTAATTCTTGGACCGATTTCAACTATTTTTGCCACCTAACTACACCTACTGAAGGATGGGATAATGTGTAGAAGTTCACGTAAGTGAGGAAAGTTTTTGATTGTCATTCACTTGGAAGTGGCCAGAAACGATTCTTCTCCACATGATTCAAGCAGCTCACGACTTCCGGTTTTAGACCAAGTATCCTCTGGGCAGCTAACAAACATCCGTTTGAAGGCGAGCTAAAGTGAGAAGGCGAACCCGCTTCTGCGGTTGTGCGTAGGGTTTTGGACCCACCACATAAAAACGGAGTACCAATTAAAAATCGAAAAAGAAAGCCTCGGATGAGACACCCCCCTTTTGATGACGACCCCTGCAAACGTTTTAAGGATAATGATATAAGGGCATGCACCTGGAATATCCGGATCCTTAATTGGGAAGGTGCCTCTGCCCAGCTGGTTGATGTCCTTATACGACTAAAGGCTGACATCACCGCCATCCAAGAAGTGCGATGGAAGGGACAAGGACGGAAGAAGGTGGGTCCTTGTGACATCTACTACAGCGGCCATATAAAAGAGCGCAAATTTGGTGTTGGATTTGTGGTGGGAGAGAGACTCCGTCGCCAAGTCCTGGCATTCACCCCGGTAG
Source organism: Zeugodacus cucurbitae (assembly GCF_028554725.1). Classification (NCBI taxonomy): domain Eukaryota; kingdom Metazoa; phylum Arthropoda; class Insecta; order Diptera; family Tephritidae; genus Zeugodacus; species Zeugodacus cucurbitae. Next base: position 28,606,607 of record NC_071672.1, on the reverse strand, counting down.
ATGAACGTCTAGCCACAATCCGCATAAAAGCGAGGTTCTTCAATATATCGTTTATTTGCACCCACGCCCCAACGGAAGAGAAGGATGAAGTGATCAAAGATACCTTCTATGAGCGCCTAGAACGCACCTATGAGCGCTGCCCCCGCCATGATGTCAAAATCATGCTTGGCGATTTTAACGCCAGGGTGGGTAAAGAAGGTGTCCTTGGCACAACAGTCGGAAAATTCAGCCTCCATGAAGAAACATCGCCAAACGGCCTGAGGCTGATCGACTTCGCTGGGGCCCGAAATATGGTCGTCTGTAGTACCAGATTCCAGCATAAGAAAATACATCAAGCTACTTGGCTGTCTCCTGATCGAAACAGGTGTAACCAAATCGATCACGTTGCGATAGATGGAAGACATGTCTCCAGTGTTTTAGACGTGCGTAAGCTCCGAGGACCAAATACAGACTCGGACCATTATCTGGTTGCAGCGCACCCGCCTCTGTGCAGCAAAGAACGCCCCTCAACAAACACAAGGAAGGTTCGACGTCGAAAAGCTGCAAACGCAACAGACAGCCACGAAACACTCTACTCGACTTGCACTCCTGCTCTCTGAGAGCACTCATCAGCATCTCGGTATAAGGGAACTGTGGAACGGCATCTCAAACTCACTTCGTACCGCTGCAGCCGAAACAATTGGATTTCGACAACGACAAAAAACGAGCTGGTACGATGAGTATTGCCGTTTCGCAGCGGAGAGAAAACAGACTGTCTACCTCGCAACGTTGCAAACGACCACAACACGAGCGGGATGGGATAGATACCGAGAGCTGAAGAGGGAAGCGAGACACATTTGCAGGAAAAATAGAAAGAGTCCGCATGGCGTGAGTATAAAGAACTTGAGCAGCTGGCAGACAGAGGTAATGCTCGAAAATTTTATGAAAAAATTAAGCGACTTAACGAAGGTTTCAAGACCGGAGCATCCTCATGTAAAGACCAAGGTGATAATCTGGTAACCGATGTCCAGGGCATACTGGGATTATGGAGGGAACGCTTCTCCGACCTGCTGAATGGCAGTGAGAGTACAACACCAGGAGATGGCGAACCCCATCCCCCAATCGATGACGATGGAACAGATGTTCCATTACCCGACCATGAAGAAATTCGAATAGCAATTACCCGCCTGAAGAACAACAAAGCGGCAGGGGCCGATAGATTACCGGCTGAGCTATTCAAATACGGCGGCGAAGAACTGATAAGGTGCATGCATCAGCTTCTTTGCAAAATATTGTCCGAAGAAAGCATGCCTGACGATTGGAATCTCAGTGTGCTCTGCCCAATCCATAAAGGGGAAATACCACAAACTGTGCCAATTACCGTGAGATAAGCCTCCTAAATATCGCCTATAAGGTTCTATCGAGCGTACTGTGTGGAAGACTTAAGCCCACCGTCAACAAACTGATTGGACTTTATCAGTGTGGCTTTAGACCTGGAAAGTTTTCCATGGACCAGATATTCACCATGCGCCAAATCTTGGAGAAGACCCGTGAAAAGAGAATCGACACACACCACCTTTTTGTCGATTTCAAAGCTGCTTTCGACAGCACGAAAAGGAGCTGCCTTTATGCCGCGATGTCTGAATTTGGTATCCCCGCAAAACTAATACGGCTGTGTAAGTTGACGTTGAGCAACACCAAAAGCTCCGTCATGATTGGGAAGGACCTCTCCGAGCTGTTCGATACCAAACGAGGTTTCAGACAAGGTCACTATCGTGCGACTTCTTTAACTTGATGTTGGAAAAAATAATACGAGCTGCAGAGCTAAATAGAGAATCTTCTACAAGAGTGTACAGCTGCTGGCGTACGCCGATGATATTGATATCATCGGAAGCAACAACCGCGCCGTTTGCTCTGCTTTTTCCCCGCATGGATAAGGAGGCGAAGCGAATGGGTCTGGAGGTGAATGAGGACAAGACGAAATATCTCCTGTCATCAAGCAAACAGTCGGCGCACTCGCGTCTTGGCTCCCACGTCACTGTTGACAGTCATAACTTCGAAGTTGTAGATAATTTCGTATACCTGGGAACCAGTATCAACAACACCAACAATGTCAGCCTCGAAATCCAGCGCAGAATAACTCTTGCCAACAGGTGCTACTTTGGACTGAGTAGGCAATTGAGGAAGGAAGCCGAGGAAGGGGAAGGCCTCCACTCCGTTGGAGGGACCAGGTTGAGAGCGACCTGGTTACACTTGGAATCTCCAACTGGCGCCGAACTGCGAAGGAAAGAGAAGAGTGGCGCGCTCTCATCGATTCGGCTATAACCGGCTAAACGGTTGAACGCCAATCACATACATACATACTACATTCTATCCAAGATAATATGATCACTAAATTTTGCTGATATATCTTACATACTAACCGATATACATATATGGTAAAAAGTCTAATGAAAGTTTGAAACCCCAAATATTAGGTATATGGGAGGTAGGGGAAGTTATGATCCAATTTCACTATTTTTTGGCACGGAGACATATTATTAAAAAAAAAAATATTCCTTCTCAATTTTTTAAAAATATCTAAGAGACTTACTTATATTTTCGGTAAAAAATATATTAGAAGCACTAAGGTCCTCATGTTCGATACATGGGGCCTTGAAAAATTATGGTCCGATTTCGATGGTTTTTAGAAGGGCGGTGCTCCACTATAAATGTAGTATTTTTGTAAAGTTTTGTTCCGATGTCTGCACTAGTGCTTACTGCATATATTGTAATGTAAAGGATCAGATCGACTTCAAAGTTCTTGTATATGAAAAGTTGGCGTGGTTGTCAACCGGTTTGGCCTATTTTCACAACGTATCATTGAGAGGCAAGAAAAATATTACAAACCGAATTTCATTAAAATTGGTTGAGCAGTTTCGGAGATATAGTTTTTGATCCATAAGTGGGAGAGCCACGCCCATTTCAAATTTTGTTTACCACTTTGAGTGCAGGTCTTCTGTACCATATTTACAATGTAATTTAAGACTTTTACTGTTTTTCTTAGTGAATTAAAGTATTTTTATTAGTTTTCAACATAAATTCCCCACTTCCCCAAAAGAAATTTCATCCGGATATGCCCCTTCCTAGTACGATCCTTTGTACAAAATTTTACTTTTATAACTTTATTTATGACTTAGTTATGGCACTTTATATGTTTTCGGTTGTCTCCATTTTGTGGAAATGGTCCGATTTCATATACCAACATCCTCAGGGTGCCAAGGAGTATGTGTACCAAGTTTCATTAAAATATCTCAATTTTTACTCAAGTTATCGCTTGCACGGACTGACGGGCAAACGTACGCACAGACATCCGGATTTCAACTCCCCATCGTCCGGATCATTTATAGATGGACATATAGATAACCCCATATCTAACTCTATTTTTCTAGGTGACACACACAACTGTTATGTTAACAAAACTATAATTCTCTCTTTATCAACTTTGTTGCGAGAGTATAACAATAACACCTACAAGTAGACAAAAAATAGGACTAATTAAAATAGTAGGCAATACATGTAAATATCTTTTTGGTACAATGGATAATATTAGCCACGAATATATCACTAACCACCTTAAGACAGTAGATTCTAAATTACATAATTATATAACTGGATTAAATCAAAAAATAACAAGTAAGGAAAGGCTAAGTTCTGGTGCAACCGAACATTTTATACTCTCGCAATTTATTGATGTAATTTTATAAAGATAACACAATAACGACTCGTCTCTTGCTGAGTGCTACCAAGTTTTGTTTTACCATTTTACTATTGTGAACGGCTCAAAGGACAAATTACTGTCAAAATAATAAAAATTGTTATGCACAAATTTGAAATTGAAAATGGCAGGCGAAGATAAATCGTAAAAATTTTTGTATTGAATTTATTGAATAAAAAACTTTAATAAAAATTAAATTTGGTGCAGAAAACGTAAGACATGGACGGTGGTAGAAACCAAGGAAACATACGTTTCGCTTCCTTATCCAGTCTGGAGAAAGCAGAACTAACGGCGCGTGTGTTGTTTCCAATGATATCGATATCATCGGCGTACGCCAGTAGCTGTACACTCTTATAGAAGATTGTACCTTCTCTGTTTAGCTCTGCAGCTCGTATTATTTTCTCCAGCATCAGGTTAAAGAAATCACACGAGAGTGAGTCACCTTGTCTGAAACCTCGTCTGGTATCGAACGGCTCGGAGAGGTCCTTCCCGATCCTGACGGAGCTTTTGGTGTTGCTCAACGTCAGCTTACACAGCCGTATTAGTTTTGCGGGGATACCAAATTCAGACATCGCGGCATAAAGGCAGCTCCTTTTCGTGCTGTCGAAAGCAGCTTTAAAGTCGACAAAGATATGGTGTGTGTCGATCCTATTTTCACGGGTCTTCTCCAAAATTTGGCGCATGGTGAATATCTGGTCCGTTGTTGATTTTCCAGGTCTAAAGCCACACTGATAAGGTCCAATCAGTTTGTTGACGGTGGGCTTTAGTCTTTCACACAATACGCTCGACAGAACCTTATACGCGATGTTGAGGAGGCTTAGCCCACGGTAATTGGCGCAAATTGTGGGGTCTCCCTTTTTGTGTATGGGCAGAGTACACTGAGATTCCAATCGTCAGGCATGCTTTCTTCCGACCATATTCTGCAAAGAAGCTGATGCAAGCACCTTATCAGCTCTTCGCCGTCGTATTTGAATAGCTCGGCCGGTAATCCATCGGCACCCGCCGCCTTATTGTTCTTCAAGCGGGTAATTGCTATTCGAATTTCTTCACGGTCGGGCAATGGAACATCTGCTCCATCGTCGTCGATTGGGGAATCGGGTTCGCCATCTCCTGGTGTTGTACTTTCACTGCCATTCAGCAGGCTGGAGAAGTGTTCCCTCCACAAACTCAGTATACTCTGGTCATCAATAACTAGATCACCTCTGGGGGTCCTACAAGAGTGCGCTCCGGTCTTGAAACCTTCAGTTAGTCGCCGGATCTTTTCGTAAAATTTTCGAGCATTACCCCTGTCGGCCAGCTTGTCAAGCCCTTCATACTCACGCATTTCGGCCTCTTTCTTTTTTTGTCTGCAAATGCGTCTCGCTTCCCTCTTCAGCTCTCGGTATCTTTCCCATCCCGCTCGTGTTGCGGTCGATCGCAACATTGCGAGGTAGGCAGTCTGTTTTCTCTCCACTGCGAGACGACAATCCTCATCATACCATCTGTTTTTTTGGCTTTTCCGAAAACCAATGGTTTCGGTTGCAGCTGTACGTAAGGAGTTTGATATGCCATCCCACAGCTCCCTTATACCGAGATGCTGATGAGTGCTCTCAGAGAGCAGGAGTGCAAGTCGAGTAGAAAATCGTTCGGCTGTCGGTTGTGATTGCAGCTCCTCGATGATGAACCTTCCTTGTGTTTGTTGACGTGTGCGCTTTTCTACACAGAGGAGGGTGCGTATTTTAGCTGCTACAAGATAATGGTCCGAGTCGATATTGGGACCACGAAGCGTACGCACATCAGAAACACTGGAGACATGTCGTCAATCTATCACAACATGATCGATCTGGTTGCGAGTGATTCGATCCGGGGACAGCCAAGTAGCTTGATGGATTTTCTTATGCTGGAATCTAGTACTACAGACGACCATATTTCGGGCCCCGGCGAAGTCGATCAGCCTCAGACCGTTTGGTGATGTTTCGTCATGGAGGCTGAATTTTCCGACTGTTGTGCCAAAGACACCTTCTTTGCCCACCCTAGCGTTGAAATCGCCAAGCACGTTTTTGACATCGTGGCGGGGGCAGCGCTCATAGGTACGTTCTAGGCGCTCATAGAAGGTATCTTTGATCACTTCGTCCTTCTCTTCCGTCGGGGCGTGGGCGCAAATCAGCGATATGTTGAAGAACCTCGCTTTGATGCGGATTGTGGCTAGACGTTCATCCACCGGAGTGAATGCCAGGACTCGACGACGGAGTCTCTCTCCCACCACGAACCCCACACCGAATTTGCGCTCCTTTATATGGCCGCTGTAGTAGATGTCACAAGGACCCACATTCTTCCGTCCTTGTCCCGTCCATCGCATTTCTTGGATTGCGGTGATGTCAGCCTTTACTCTTACGAGGACATCAACCAGCTGGGCAGAGGCACCTTCCCAATTAAGGGTCCGGACATTCCAGGTGCATGCCCTTATTTCGTAGTCCTTTAAACGTTTGCAGTGGTCGTCATCAAAATTGGGGTCTCTCATCCGAGGCTGTTTTTTCTTTTTCACCATTCCCACAATTAGTCCTGTTAATATTGCAGCATCATCGAATGAATATATTGCATGAACAGTCAATGATGCTACACTGTTGAGGACATTTCAAAGTAGTAACATAAATACCTACGTTATGCCTAAAGTTGACCACTTCCAAAATCAAAAAAGCGATATGCCTCTCATTTGCCTTAAAATGCATCCTAAAGCCTGTCGTCGTGAATTTTAATTACAGGGCTCCTTTAGTAAAAGCTTTATGCATTTACCACGTGAGAAGAAGAATAATGCAGTTTAGACGCTAAATAGAATCGGGAGTGATATTATGCTTTTTTAGGGAAATTTTCCTTACTTCTGTTTTGGAGATTTGGTACTAATTTAGGGACCCTAAATCATCTGGTTATATCAGAATTCACATGAACATGCCATTGTAGTGGTTAGTCGGCCTTTTTCAACTATTGACAACATTTTACAAGAGGACAATGCTCCATTTCATGAAAGATCGTTACCAACAAAACTTTTAAGTGAAGCAAATTAAGTTGACCTCCGCAGATCCCCGACCTAAACTTTATTGAAAATATTTGGACATTCGTTAAATATCAGAGAACAATTGATATAATAACCGAAAACGCCGAAATTACCGACATTAGGTCTAAATCAACTGTTAACTTAGCGCCCAATTGTGTTGAATCAATTCGGATCATAAAGCAGGCTCTTATTGATGCCAATGGTAAAGTAACCAATTATGAATTTATTGCCTTAGAATATGACTTTATACTGAACATTAAAATATTAAAGTTATCATTAAATAAGAACAGGATAATAGAGTTCATGTTGTGTGTAAATACTTTTGGCGTAGATCAAGGTTTACAACAACATAGCATTTTGTTACCCTGCGGCAACAACAACAACAAGCGAAAGCTTTTTGTGTAAAACTTGTAAAAAAACGTCCGATGTGTAAATAATTTTGACTACCTCTGTATATATAAGCCCATGTCTAACTCTTTTATTTCTTGGTGACACAAACAACCGTTATGTGAACAAAATTATAATACCCTCTTTAGCAACTTTGTTGCGAGAGTATTAAAATTAACAGTCAATTTAATTCAACAATACAACTTATTAAAGAAACAATAAACCAGAATCAGAAGAATGTACTTTATCACATAGGATGATTGCATAAAACTATAAAAGACGTTTTGTTACAAAATATCTATTTAGAAAAATTACTTATGTTAAATTCAATCAAAAATCATATCGAGCATATTCAAACATATACATAGGTAGTCAAAATTTTTTATACATCGAATGTTTTTTACAAACTTCACAGGACAACTGTTCAATAAAATTAGCAAAAAAAAAATTTCAAATGATTACAAAATGTTCATTGACAAAATTATATCACCATATAACAATACAACAATATCTAACTTTAGAAAAATTAAAATTAACGTCGATACATAATCTAAAAGAAATAGAAGAAATAAAATACAACAATAAAGTTGTAACATATTTACAATGTACCGACAGTAGTAATATTAGTTTCAATAATATTAATGTGCAATAATTGTAAAAGAAATTAATAAAGAATTCAAGAGAATTCTTTGTCTAGGGATGGTTACATATTTAATTCCACAAACGTCTATAGTAATGAAACCTCCAGCGTAGAAGAGATAATGAAAAACTTAAATCAAACCAAGAACATTACTGTGTAGAACATTTATTTATTTGTTGGCTATTAAAATTGACACTCTCATAAATATGTTTAACAAAATTTCCAGTGTCATTGCTTCATGAAAATTAAACAACGATGCTTGCAATGTAAGCAATTTTTATTTTAAAAAAACCATTGCGGCTCAAACGTCATGTCACCGAACTCAAATTTATGAATACTGCATGAAATTTCATCACTTTTCCATTCATAAACAAAAGTCAAAGTAGTAACCAATTATGTAAGAATATTTGTACGTTTTGTTTTACTCCACTTGAAAAAAGGACTTAAGTCATATAAGTATCAATGCACTGAAATATAATACTTCAAATCGGCTACACATGTAATTATTTTATATTTTGATTATTATCGAATTCTAATTTTAAAATAAAATATTTGTAAAATTAGTCTTAATACCAACGTCAAGAAATAAAGATCTATATTAATAAAAACTCTGTGTACGTTTTTATTCATTTAATTCGCGTACTCCCAGCGAAAATCCAACACATCCAGAAACAAGTCTAAAATCGGTTATAGCAGAGATCTAAAAGTAAAATATACGCTATTTTAGCCTTCCTTAATAAAGAATCCGCTTTCAATAACATCCAGGCATCTCGCTATCTCGACTCCACTTACATTACAAAAACATTACATTAGAAAATGTTTCCGGTCAGGTACATTATTTCAACAAAGTGCAGATCTGTCCAAACACACACCTCAAAGAGGTTATCCCCATTACTCCTAGATCTTAACAATGAATAAAATGTTGTTAGATCTAAAACTTCGCAACGGCGGAAATCCCTCCCCTTCTAAGGCTAAGTGGTTAACGAGCCGCCCATGCCGACTATTGGAATTTAAAAGGAATGATATAGTTATCTCACATACTGCTCGATATATAAAATCCTTCGGAAACTTGAAAACCTGGATATTGGGTATATGGAGGCTAGAGGAAGATTGTACGCAACTTTTCCCATTCTTGGCACAGATGCACAATATTATAAGGAAAACATCTCCTTTGTATTTCCTTAGAGTATCTGAGAGATTTCCTTATACTTTCGTTAAAAAATTATCAAAGAATTCATGGAAGGAAGAATATTTAAAGGACCTTCCCAAGAGGTACAGATGGAATACTCCATAAAAGGCGCTAAAGGGTGTGGTATGTGGTCTAGTTCCCCTAGGGGGCCAGAATGGCTAAATGAGCTTCAGAATGAGCTTCAACTTTATAAAGTTTTCCATTGGTTTTCAATCTCCGCGAATGAATAAAACAAATATAAGCACAATTATTTTGTTAATTAGTATGATAAATATAATTTTTAGAGTTACTGAAATGAATATTAAATTTTTAATAACATACATACATACATATGTTCTTATTTTTATTGATATGTATACGATAAAAAGTCTATTAAATTGTTCAGAAATTATGTTTTTAAAATAAGTTCTACATACATACATTCCTTAGGCCATTTTGCGTTACCCAAGGTGCACCGCGCGGAGGCGACCTAAATTACACCCCTGTTGAAATTCAAAGCTAGTGCGAGGTCCTCACTAGCATTCCATTGGAAGAAAAACTTGCAGTATTGCGTTTGCCTTAGATGTTAATCGAAACAATATAGTTCACACATTTTCGATATTCGCTATACTGCAAATTTTCTTTCCCATGTAATATTAGTGAGTGTAGTGCCTCGACGAACTTTGAATTTCAACTGAAATTGCGCATTTTTGAAAGTTGTGTGGATGCTTGTTTTTCATTTTATAATTTTGAATGACCTACTACGATAGATAATTTTTCAAAATACTCAAACAGAAGATAAATTTGAATTTGATTTAACGTACTCACATACAACCTCTTACATTTACATTTACATTTTCATTTTTTTTTTATTTTTGGATAGCATACTATGATTGCAAACTTTTCAAAATACTCAAACAGTAGATACATTTGAATTTGATTTAACGTACTCACATACAACCCTGTGCACATATATACATTTATGTATTTAAATTAAATTGGTTTTATTTTAAATGACTACATGTTTTGTTTTGCAGAAGAGAGGACAAGTAAAGAAGATTAAATAATGGAGCACCTAATGTGTGTATTGACTTTAGGCGCGTACAATTTATTCAAAATAGTGTACCGAAATCTAGGATATTTTTAAATGAAATCTTATGGGAACCTGATGAAAACCGATTCAAGAAGATCACACGTGTCACTTGGAAAACTTTCGATGCTATTTTGGATCTAATAAAGGGTGACAATCTTTTCAACAAAACTCGGTCGTGCAAACACTTTCCAATATAGCTTTATTGGTTTGCGAGTTATATACCAAAAACCTATTTGGGGACAGGGTCATGCCCACTTTTCCAAAAAAATTACATCCAAATGTGCCCCTCCTTAATGGGATCCTATGTTCCAAATTTCATTTTCATAACTTAATTTATGTCTTGGTTATGACACTGTATAGGTTTTCTTTTTCCGCCATTTTGTGGGCGTGGCAGTGGACCGATTTTGCCAACCTCCTCAGGGTGCCAAGGAAAATATGTTCCAAGTTTCATTAAGATATCTTACTTTTTAGTCAAGTTATCGCTTGCATGGTCAGACGGACGGACGGACAGACATCCGGATTTCAAATCCACTCGTCATCCTGATCATTTATGTATAATATAACCTATATAATATATAACCCCATATCTAACTCTTATATTTCTTGGTTGACACAAACAACCGTTATGTGAACAAAACTATAATACAGGTTGCGAGAGTATAAATATGTGTCGTATATGTATATGGATGATATATTAGTATTTGGCACTTCTTTAGAAGAGCATTTAACCAATTTAAAACAAATATTCAAAGCCCTAGTAAAGTTAAAAATACAAGTGGACAAATGTGAATTTCTTAAGAAAGAAACACAATTTTTGGGCCACACTTTAACATTAGAAGGAATTAAGCCAAATCCAGCCAAAGTTGAAATAAACAAACAATAAATATATACAATCCACAATTTATTGCATCGTTTGAAAAATTATAGGATAGAGTTACAAATCTACACTACTATTATAAGAGGATTTGTATGTATGTTTGTAATGGATAAACTAGTGTACCGATTTCAAAAATTTTCTCACCACTCGAAAGCTACATTCACCCCGAGTAGCATAGGCTATATTTATTGCTAGAATCTCAACTTTCTGGAATTAATTCACAGGCGGGGGTATCAAAAAGACAAAGTTGTGACTGTGGAATTATAGCCACTTCTGATAAATTAAAGAATAAACTGGAAGAATATATAGAAACTAGACAAGAAGGATTAATAAAACACTATAAAAATGTAAGACATAAAGAGGAACCAAAGTTTAGAAAAAACCTTCACAAGGGATTCTTAAACCTAATAAAAATACCTACTAAATTTGGCAATTAATTATCGAACACCTATACTAGAATAAATCACTAATTTAAACTTACTGGTAATAATGTGGATATTACTATTAATCTCATTATCTTTAGTAGGAGTAGGAGCTAATTTAATCACTCAACAAATAACACAAACTAACGGATACATAGAAATTTATAATAATAATCACAGCACCCCCATAGAATCCGATTTAATTTTATATAAAGTAAATATTCAGGAAACAAAAAATCTACTAGCATCAATGAAAGATAACATAGATATTTTTAGCGAAAGTCACAGAAATCATATAATAAATAGTAGATAGACTCATAAGTAAACTAAAAACAAATAAGAAAGTGCTAAGTTCGAGTATAACCGAACATAATATACTCTCGCATTATATATATTTATTTTTATTAATATTACCCACAATTTTACCCACACATTAGGCATAGAGTCCATTGGGGGAAAACTTAGTATATATTTTTATATATTATATGGAGGCTGGGTAATTCATGGACCGATTTCAACTATTTTTGCCACCTAACTACATCTACTGAAGGATGGGATAATGTGTAGAAGTTCACGTAAGTGAGGAAAGTTTTTGATTGTCATTCACTTGGAAGTGGCCAGAAACGATTCTTCTCCACATGATTCAAGCAGCTCACGACTTCCGGTTTTAGACCAAGTATCCTCTGGGTAGCTAACAAACATCCGTTTGAAGGCGAGCTAAAGTGAGAAGGCGAACCCGCTTCTGCGGTTGTGCGTAGGGTTTTGGACCCACCACATAAAAACGGAGTACCAATTAAAAATCGAAAAAGAAAGCCTCGGATGAGACGCCCCCCCTTTTGATGACGACCCCTGCAAACGTTTTAAGGATAATGATATAAGGGCATGCACCTGGAATGTCCGTACCCTTAATTGGGAGAGTGCCTCTGCCCAGCTGGTTGATGTCCTCATACGACTAAAGGCTGACATCAACGCCATCCAAGAAGTGCGATGGACGGGACAAGAACGTAAGAAGGTTGGTCCTTGTGACATCTACTACAGCGGCCATATAAAGGAGCTCAAATTTGGTGTTGGATTTGTGGTGGGAGAGAGACTCCGTCGCCAAGTCCTGGCATTCACCCCGGTAGATGAACGTCTAGCCACAATCCGCATAAAAGCGAGGTTCTTCAATATATCGTTTATTTGCACCCACGCCCCAACGGAAGAGAAGGACGATGTGACCAAAGATGCTTTCTATGAGCGCCTAGAACGCACCTATGAGCGCTGCCCCCGCCATGATGTCAAAATCATGCTTGGCGATTTTAACGCCAGGGTGGGTAAAGAAGGTGTCCTTGGCACAACAGTCGGAAAATTCAGCCTCCATGAAGAAACATCGCCAAACGGCCTGAGGCTGATCGACTTCGCTGGGGCCCGAAATATGGTCGTCTGTAGTACCAGATTCCAGCATAAGAAAATACATCAAGCTACTTGGCTGTCTCCTGATCGAAACACGCGTAACCAAATCGATCACGTTGCGATAGATGGAAGACATGTCTCCAGTGTTTTAGACGTGCGTAAGCTCCGAGGACCAAATACAGACTCGGACCATTATCTGGTTGCAGCGCACCCGCCTCTGTGCAGCAAAGAACGCCCCTCAACAAACACAAGGAAGGTTCGACGTCGAAAAGCCGCAAAGGCAACAGACAGCCACGAAATACTCTACTCGACTTGCACTCCTGCTCTCTGAGAGCACTCATCAGCATCTCGCATTAAGGGAACTGTGGAACGGCATCTCAAACTCACTTCGTACCGCTGCAGCCGAAACAATTGGATTTCGACAACGACAAAAAACGAGCTGGTACGATGAGTATTGCCGTTTCGCAGCGGAGAGAAAACAGACTGTCTACCTCGCAACGTTGCAAACGACCACAACACGAGCGGGATGGGATAGATACCGAGAGCTGAAGAGGGAAGCGAGACACATTTGCAGGCAAAATAGAAAGAGTCCGCAAGGCGTGAGTATAAAGAACTTGAGCAGCTGGCAGACAGAGGTAATGCTCGAAAATTTTATGAAAAAATTAAGCGACTTAACGAAGGTTTCAAGACCGGAGCATCCTCATGTAAAGACCAAGGTGATAATCTGGTAACCGATGTCCAGGGCATACTGGCATTATGGAGGGAACGCTTCTCCGACCTGCTGAATGGCAGTGAGAGTACAACACCAGGAGATGGCGAACCCCATCCCCCAATCGATGACGATGGAACAGATGTTCCATTACCCGACCATGAAGAAATTCGAATAGCAATTACCCGCCTGAAGAACAACAAAGCGGCAGGGGCCGATAGATTACCGGCTGAGCTATTCAAATACGGCGGCGAAGAACTGATAAGGTGCATGCATCAGCTTCTTTGCAAAATATGGTCGGAAGAAAGCATGCCTGACGATTGGAATCTCAGTGTGCTCTGCCCAATCCATAAAAGGGGAGATACCACAAACTGTGCCAATTACCGTGAGATAAGCCTCCTAAATATCGCCTATAAGGTTCTATCGAGCGTACTGTGTGAAAGACTTAAGCCCACCGTCAACAAACTGATTGGACCTTATCAGTGTGGCTTTAGACCTGGAAAGTCTTCCATGGACCAGATATTCACCATGCGCCAAATCTTGTAGAAGACCCGTGAAAAGAGAATCGACACACACCACCTTTTTGTCGATTTCAAAGCTGCTTTCGACAGCACGAAAAGGAGCTGCCTTTATGCCGCGATGTCTGAATTTGGTATCCCCGCAAAACTAATACGGCTGTGTAAGTTGACGTTGAGCAACACCAAAAGCTCCGTCATGATTGGGAAGGACCTCTCCGAGCTGTTCGATACCAAACGAGGTTTCAGACAAGGTCACTATCGTGCGACTTCTTTAACTTGATGTTGGAAAAAATAATACGAGCTGCAGAGCTAAATAGAGAATCTTCTACAAGAGTGTACAGCTGCTGGCGTACGCCGATGATATTGATATCATCGGAAGCAACAACCGCGCCGTTTGCTCTGCTTTTTCCCCGCATGGATAAGGAGGCGAAGCGAATGGGTCTGGAGGTGAATGAGGACAAGACGAAATATCTCCTGTCATCAAGCAAACAGTCGGCGCACTCGCGTCTTGGCTCCCACGTCACTGTTGACAGTCATAACTTCGAAGTTGTAGATAATTTCGTATACCTGGGAACCAGTATCAACAACACCAACAATGTCAGCCTCGAAATCCAGCGCAGAATAACTCTTGCCAACAGGTGCTACTTTGGACTGAGTAGGCAATTGAGGAAGGAAGCCGAGGAAGGGGAAGGCCTCCACTCCGTTGGAGGGACCAGGTTGAGAGCGACCTGGTTACACTTGGAATCTCCAACTGGCGCCGAACTGCGAAGGAAAGAGAAGAGTGGCGCGCTCTCATCGATTCGGCTATAACCGGCTAAACGGTTGAACGCCAATCACATACATACATACTACATTCTATCCAAGATAATATGATCACTAAATTTTGCTGATATATCTTACATACTAACCGATATACATATATGGTAAAAAGTCTAATGAAAGTTTGAAACCCCAAATATTAGGTATATGGGAGGTAGGGGAAGTTATGATCCAATTTCACTATTTTTTGGCACGGAGACATATTATTAAAAAAAAAAATATTCCTTCTCAATTTTTTAAAAATATCTAAGAGACTTACTTATATTTTCGGTAAAAAATATATTAGAAGCACTAAGGTCCTCATGTTCGATACATGGGGCCATGAAAAATTATGGTCCGATTTCGACGGTTTTTAGAAGGGCGGTGCTCCACTATAAATGTAGTATTTTTGTGAAGTTTTGTTCCGATGTCTGCACTAGTGCTTACTGCATATATTGTAATGTAAAGGATCAGATCGACTTCAAAGTTCTTGTATATGAAAAGTTGGCGTGGTTGTCAACCGGTTTGGCCTATTTTCACAACGTATCATTGAGAGGCAAGAAAAATATTACAAACCGAATTTCATTAAAATTGGTTGAGCAGTTTCGGAGATATAGTTTTTGATCCATAAGTGGGAGAGCCACGCCCATTTCAAATTTTGTTTACCACTTTGAGTGCAGGTCTTCTGTACCATATTTACAATGTAATTTAAGACTTTTACTGTTTTTCTTAGTGAATTAAAGTATTTTTATTAGTTTTCAACATAAATTCCCCACTTCCCCAAAAGAAATTTCATCCGGATATGCCCCTTCCTAGTACGATCCTTTGTACAAAATTTTACTTTTATAACTTTATTTATGACTTAGTTATGGCACTTTATATGTTTTCGGTTGTCTCCATTTTGTGGAAATGGTCCGATTTCATATACCAACATCCTCAGGGTGCCAAGGAGTATGTGTACCAAGTTTCATTAAAATATCTCAATTTTTACTCAAGTTATCGCTTGCACGGACTGACGGGCAAACGTACGCACAGACATCCGGATTTCAACTCCCCATCGTCCGGATCATTTATAGATGGACATATAGATAACCCCATATCTAACTCTTTTTTTCTAGGTGACACACACAACTGTTATGTTAACAAAACTATAATTCTCTCTTTATCAACTTTGTTGCGAGAGTATAACAATAACACCTACAAGTAGACAAAAAATAGGACTAATTAAAATAGTAGGCAATACATGTAAATATCTTTTTGGTACAATGGATAATATTAGCCACGAATATATCACTAACCACCTTAAGACAGTAGATTCTAAATTACATAATTATATAACTGGATTAAATCAAAAAATAACAAGTAAGGAAAGGCTAAGTTCTGGTGCAACCGAACATTTTATACTCTCGCAATTTATTGATGTAATTTTATAAAGATAACACAATAACGACTCGTCTCTTGCTGAGTGCTACCAAGTTTTGTTTTACCATTTTACTATTGTGAACGGCTCAAAGGACAAATTACTGTCAAAATAATAAAAATTGTTATGCACAAATTTGAAATTGAAAATGGCAGGCGAAGATAAATCGTAAAAATTTTTGTATTGAATTTATTGAATAAAAAACTTTAATAAAAATTAAATTTGGTGCAGAAAACGTAAGACATGGACGGTGGTAGAAACCAAGGAAACATACGTTTCGCTTCCTTATCCAGTCTGGAGAAAGCAGAACTAACGGCGCGGGTGTTGTTTCCAATGATATCGATATCATCGGCGTACGCCAGTAGCTGTACACTCTTATAGAAGATTGTGCCTTCTCTGTTTAGCTCTGCAGCTCGTATTATTTTCTCCAGCATCAGGTTAAAGAAATCACACGAGAGTGAGTCACCTTGTCTGAAACCTCGTCTGGTATCGAACGGCTCGGAGAGGTCCTTCCCGATCCTGACGGAGCTTTTGGTGTTGCTCAACGTCAGCTTACACAGCCGTATTAGTTTTGCGGGGATACCAAATTCAGACATCGCGGCATAAAGGCAGCTCCTTTTCGTGCTGTCGAAAGCAGCTTTAAAGTCGACAAAGATATGGTGTGTGTCGATCCTATTTTCACGGGTATCCTCCAAAATTTGGCGCATGGTGAATATCTGGTCCGTTGTTGATTTTCCAGGTCTAAAGCCACACTGATAAGGTCCAATCAGTTTGTTGACGGTGGGCTTTAGTCTTTCACACAATACGCTCGACAGAACCTTATACGCGATGTTGAGGAGGCTTATCCCACGGTAATTGGCGCAAATTGTGGGGTCTCCCTTTTTGTGTATTGGGCAGAGTACACTGAGATTCCAATCGTCAGGCATGCTTTCTTCCGACCATATTCTGCAAAGAAGCTGATGCAAGCACCTTATCAGCTCTTCGCCGTCGTATTTGAATAGCTCGGCCGGTAATCCATCGGCACCCGCCGCCTTATTGTTCTTCAAGCGGGTAATTGCTATTCGAATTTCTTCACGGTCGGGCAATGGAACATCTGCTCCATCGTCGTCGATTGGGGAATCGGGTTCGCCATCTCCTGGTGTTGTACTTTCACTGCCATTCAGCAGGCTGGAGATAAGCCTCCTAAATATCGCCTATAAGGTTCTATCGAGCGTACTGTGTGAAAGACTTAAGCCCACCGTCAACAAACTGATTGGACCTTATCAGTGTGGCTTTAGACCTGGAAAGTCTTCCATGGACCAGATATTCACCATGCGCCAAATCTTGTAGAAGACCCGTGAAAAGAGAATCGACACACACCACCTTTTTGTCGATTTCAAAGCTGCTTTCGACAGCACGAAAAGGAGCTGCCTTTATGCCGCGATGTCTGAATTTGGTATCCCCGCAAAACTAATACGGCTGTGTAAGTTGACGTTGAGCAACACCAAAAGCTCCGTCATGATTGGGAAGGACCTCTCCGAGCTGTTCGATACCAAACGAGGTTTCAGACAAGGTCACTATCGTGCGACTTCTTTAACTTGATGTTGGAAAAAATAATACGAGCTGCAGAGCTAAATAGAGAATCTTCTACAAGAGTGTACAGCTGCTGGCGTACGCCGATGATATTGATATCATCGGAAGCAACAACCGCGCCGTTTGCTCTGCTTTTTCCCCGCATGGATAAGGAGGCGAAGCGAATGGGTCTGGAGGTGAATGAGGACAAGACGAAATATCTCCTGTCATCAAGCAAACAGTCGGCGCACTCGCGTCTTGGCTCCCACGTCACTGTTGACAGTCATAACTTCGAAGTTGTAGATAATTTCGTATACCTGGGAACCAGTATCAACAACACCAACAATGTCAGCCTCGAAATCCAGCGCAGAATAACTCTTGCCAACAGGTGCTACTTTGGACTGAGTAGGCAATTGAGGAAGGAAGCCGAGGAAGGGGAAGGCCTCCACTCCGTTGGAGGGACCAGGTTGAGAGCGACCTGGTTACACTTGGAATCTCCAACTGGCGCCGAACTGCGAAGGAAAGAGAAGAGTGGCGCGCTCTCATCGATTCGGCTATAACCGGCTAAACGGTTGAACGCCAATCACATACATACATACTACATTCTATCCAAGATAATATGATCACTAAATTTTGCTGATATATCTTACATACTAACCGATATACATATATGGTAAAAAGTCTAATGAAAGTTTGAAACCCCAAATATTAGGTATATGGGAGGTAGGGGAAGTTATGATCCAATTTCACTATTTTTTGGCACGGAGACATATTATTAAAAAAAAAAATATTCCTTCTCAATTTTTTAAAAATATCTAAGAGACTTACTTATATTTTCGGTAAAAAATATATTAGAAGCACTAAGGTCCTCATGTTCGATACATGGGGCCATGAAAAATTATGGTCCGATTTCGACGGTTTTTAGAAGGGCGGTGCTCCACTATAAATGTAGTATTTTTGTAAAGTTTTGTTCCGATGTCTGCACTAGTGCTTACTGCATATATTGTAATGTAAAGGATCAGATCGACTTCAAAGTTCTTGTATATGAAAAGTTGGCGTGGTTGTCAACCGGTTTGGCCTATTTTCACAACGTATCATTGAGAGGCAAGAAAAATATTACAAACCGAATTTCATTAAAATTGGTTGAGCAGTTTCGGAGATATAGTTTTTGATCCATAAGTGGGAGAGCCACGCCCATTTCAAATTTTGTTTACCACTTTGAGTGCAGGTCTTCTGTACCATATTTACAATGTAATTTAAGACTTTTACTGTTTTTCTTAGTGAATTAAAGTATTTTTATTAGTTTTCAACATAAATTCCCCACTTCCCCAAAAGAAATTTCATCCGGATATGCCCCTTCCTAGTACGATCCTTTGTACAAAATTTTACTTTTATAACTTTATTTATGACTTAGTTATGGCACTTTATATGTTTTCGGTTGTCTCCATTTTGTGGAAATGGTCCGATTTCATATACCAACATCCTCAGGGTGCCAAGGAGTATGTGTACCAAGTTTCATTAAAATATCTCAATTTTTACTCAAGTTATCGCTTGCACGGACTGACGGGCAAACGTACGCACAGACATCCGGATTTCAACTCCCCATCGTCCGGATCATTTATAGATGGACATATAGATAACCCCATATCTAACTCTTTTTTTCTAGGTGACACACACAACTGTTATGTTAACAAAACTATAATTCTCTCTTTATCAACTTTGTTGCGAGAGTATAACAATAACACCTACAAGTAGACAAAAAATAGGACTAATTAAAATAGTAGGCAATACATGTAAATATCTTTTTGGTACAATGGATAATATTAGCCACGAATATATCACTAACCACCTTAAGACAGTAGATTCTAAATTACATAATTATATAACTGGATTAAATCAAAAAATAACAAGTAAGGAAAGGCTAAGTTCTGGTGCAACCGAACATTTTATACTCTCGCAATTTATTGATGTAATTTTATAAAGATAACACAATAACGACTCGTCTCTTGCTGAGTGCTACCAAGTTTTGTTTTACCATTTTACTATTGTGAACGGCTCAAAGGACAAATTACTGTCAAAATAATAAAAATTGTTATGCACAAATTTGAAATTGAAAATGGCAGGCGAAGATAAATCGTAAAAATTTTTGTATTGAATTTATTGAATAAAAAACTTTAATAAAAATTAAATTTGGTGCAGAAAACGTAAGACATGGACGGTGGTAGAAACCAAGGAAACATACGTTTCGCTTCCTTATCCAGTCTGGAGAAAGCAGAACTAACGGCGCGGGTGTTGTTTCCAATGATATCGATATCATCGGCGTACGCCAGTAGCTGTACACTCTTATAGAAGATTGTACCTTCTCTGTTTAGCTCTGCAGCTCGTATTATTTTCTCCAGCATCAGGTTAAAGAAATCACACGAGAGTGAGTCACCTTGTCTGAAACCTCGTCTGGTATCGAACGGCTCGGAGAGGTCCTTCCCGATCCTGACGGAGCTTTTGGTGTTGCTCACGTCAGCTTACACAGCCGTATTAGTTTTGCGGGGATACCAAATTCAGACATCGCGGCATAAAGGCAGCTCCTTTTCGTGCTGTCGAAAGCAGCTTTAAAGTCGACAAAGATATGGTGTGTGTCGATCCTATTTTCACGGGTCTTCTCCAAAATTTGGCGCATGGTGAATATCTGGTCCGTTGTTGATTTTCCAGGTCTAAAGCCACACTGATAAGGTCCAATCAGTTTGTTGACGGTGGGCTTTAGTCTTTCACACAATACGCTCTACAGAACCTTATACGCGATGTTGAGGAGGCTTATCCCACGGTAATTGGCGCAAATTGTGGGGTCTCCCTTTTTGTGTATTGGGCAGAGTACACTGAGATTCCAATCGTCAGGCATGCTTTCTTCCGACCATATTCTGCAAAGAAGCTGATGCAAGCACCTTATCAGCTCTTCGCCGTCGTATTTGAATAGCTCGGCCGGTAATCCATCGGCACCCGCCGCCTTATTGTTCTTCAAGCGGGTAATTGCTATTCGAATTTCTTCACGGTCGGGCAATGGAACATCTGCTCCATCGTCGTCGATTGGGGAATCGGGTTCGCCATCTCCTGGTGTTGTACTTTCACTGCCATTCAGCAGGCTGGAGAAGTGTTCCCTCCACAAACTCAGTATACTCTGGTCATCAATAACTAGATCACCTCTGGGGGTCCTACAAGAGTGCGCTCCGGTCTTGAAACCTTCACTTAGTCGCCGGATCTTTTCGTAAAATTTTCGAGCATTACCCCTGTCGGCCAGCTTGTCAAGCTCTTCATACTCACGCATTTCGGCCTCTTTCTTTTTTTGTCTGCAAATGCGTCTCGCTTCCCTCTTCAGCTCTCGGTATCTTTCCCATCCCGCTCGTGTTGCGGTCGATCGCAACATTGCGAGGTAGGCAGTCTGTTTTCTCTCCACTGCGAGACGACAATCCTCATCATACCATCTGTTTTTTTGGCTTTTCCGAAAACCAATGGTTTCGGTTGCAGCTGTACGTAAGGGGTTTGATATGCCGTCCCACAGCTCCCTTATACCGAGATGCTGATGAGTGCTCTCAGAGAGCAGGAGTGCAAGTCGAGTAGAAAATCGTTCGGCTGTCGGTTGTGATTGCAGCTCCTCGATGATGAACCTTCCTTGTGTTTGTTGACGTGTGCGCTTTTCTACACAGAGGAGGGTGCGTATTTTAGCTGCTACAAGATAGTGGTCCGAGTCGATGTTGGGACCACGAAGCGTACGCACATCAGAAACACTGGAGACATGTCGTCAATCTATCACAACATGATCGATCTGGTTGCGAGTGATTCGATCCGGGGACAGCCAAGTAGCTTGATGGATTTTCTTATGCTGGAATCTAGTACTACAGACGACCATATTTCGGGCCCCGGCGAAGTCGATCACCCTCAGACCGTTTGGTGATGTTTCGTCATGGAGGCTGAATTTTCCGACTGTTGTGCCAAAGACACCTTCTTTACCCACCCTAGCGTTGAAATCGCCAAGCACGTTTTTGACATCGTGGCGGGGGCAGCGCTCATAGGTACGTTCTAGGCGCTCATAGAAGGTATCTTTGATCACTTCGTCCTTCTCTTCCGTCGGGGCGTGGGCGCAAATCAGCGATATGTTGAAGAACCTCGCTTTGATGCGGATTGTGGCTAGACGTTCATCCACCGGAGTGAATGCCAGGACTCGACGACGGAGTCTCTCTCCCACCACGAACCCCACACCGAATTTGCGCTCCTTTATATGGCCGCTGTAGTAGATGTCACAAGGACCCACATTCTTCCGTCCTTGTCCCGTCCATCGCATTTCTTGGATTGCGGTGATGTCAGCCTTTACTCTTACGAGGACATCAACCAGCTGGGCAGAGGCACCTTCCCAATTAAGGGTCCGGACATTCCAGGTGCATGCCCTTATTTCGTAGTCCTTTAAACGTTTGCAGTGGTCGTCATCAAAATTGGGGTCTCTCATCCGAGGCTGTTTTTTCTTTTTCATCATTCCCACAATTAGTCCTGTTAATATTGCAGCATCATCGAATGAATATATTGCATGAACAGTCAATGATGCTACACTGTTGAGGACATTTCAAAGTAGTAACATAAATACCTACGTTGTGCCTAAAGTTGACCACTTCCAAAATCAAAAAAGCGATATGCCTCTCATTTGCCTTAAAATGCATCCTAAAGCCTGTCGTCGTGAATTTTAATTCCAGGGCTCCTTTAGTAAAAGCTTTATGCATTTACCACGTGAGAAGAAGAATAATGCAGTTTAGACGCTAAATAGAATCGGGAGTGATATTATGCTTTTTTGGGGAAATTTTCCTTACTTCTGTTTTGGAGATTTGGTACTAATTTAGGGACCCTAAATCATCAGGTTATATCAGAATTCACATGAACATGCCATTGTAGTGGTTAGTCGGCCTTTTTCAACTATTGACAACATTTTACAAGAGGACAATGCTCCATTTCATGAAAGATCGTTACCAACAAAACTTTTAAGTGAAGCAAATTAAGTTGACCTCCGCAGATCCCCGACCTAAACTTTATTGAAAATATTTGGACATTCGTTAAATATCAGAGAACAATTGATATAATAACCGAAAACGCCGAAATTACCGACATTAGGTCTAAATCAACTGTTAACTTAGCGCCCAATTGTGTTGAATCAATTCGGATCATAAAGCAGGCTCTTATTGATGCCAATGGTAAAGTAACCAATTATGAATTTATTGCCTTAGAATATGACTTTATACTGAACATTAAAATATTAAAGTTATCATTAAATAAGAACAGGATAATAGAGTTCATGTTGTGTGTAAATACTTTTGGCGTAGATCAAGGTTTACAACAACATAGCATTTTGTTACCCTGCGGCAACAACAACAACAAGCGAAAGCTTTTTGTGTAAAACTTGTAAAAAAACGTCCGATGTGTAAATAATTTTGACTACCTCTGTATATATAAGCCCATGTCTAACTCTTTTATTTCTTGGTGACACAAACAACCGTTATGTGAACAAAATTATAATACCCTCTTTAGCAACTTTGTTGCGAGAGTATTAAAATTAACAGTCAATTTAATTCAACAATACAACTTATTAAAGAAACAATAAACCAGAATCAGAAGAATGTACTTTATCACATAGGATGATTGCATAAAACTATAAAAGACGTTTTGTTACAAAATATCTATTTAGAAAAATTACTTATGTTAAATTCAATCAAAAATCATATCGAGCATATTCAAACATATACATAGGTAGTCAAAATTTTTTATACATCGAATGTTTTTTACAAACTTCACAGGACAACTGTTCAATAAAATTAGCAAAAAAAAAATTTCAAATGATTACAAAATGTTCATTGACAAAATTATATCACCATATAACAATACAACAATATCTAACTTTAGAAAAATTAAAATTAACGTCGATACATAATCTAAAAGAAATAGAAGAAATAAAATACAACAATAAAGTTGTAACATATTTACAATGTACCGACAGTAGAAATATTAGTTTCAATAATATTAATGTGCAATAATTGTAAAAGAAATAAATAAAGAATTCAAGAGAATTCTTTGTCTAGGGATGGTTACATATTTAATTCCACAAACGTCTATAGTAATGAAACCTCTAGCGTAGAAGAGATAATGAAAAACTTAAATCAAACCAAGAACATTACTGTGTAGAACATTTATTTATTTGTTGGCTATTAAAATTGACACTCTCATAAATATGTATAACAAAATTTCCAGTGTCATTGCTTCATGAAAATTAAACAACGATGCTTGCAATGTAAGCAATTTTTATTTTAAAAAACCATTGCGGCTCAAACGTCATGTCACCGAACTCAAATTTATGAATACTGCATGAAATTTCATCACTTTTCCATTCATAAACAAAAGTCAAAGTAGTAACCAATTATGTAAGAATATTTGTACGTTTTGTTTTACTCCACTTGAAAAAAGGACTTAAGTCATATAAGTATCAATGCACTGAAATATAATACTTCAAATCGGCTACACATGTAATTATTTTATATTTTGATTATTATCGAATTCTAATTTTAAAATAAAATATTTGTAAAATTAGTCTTAATACCAACGTCAAGAAATAAAGATCTATATTAATAAAAACTCTGTGTACGTTTTTATTCATTTAATTCGCGTACTCCCAGCGAAAATCCAACACATCCAGAAACAAGTCTAAAATCGGTTATAGCAGAGATCGAAAAGTAAAATATACGCTATTTTAGCCTTCCTTAATAAAGAATCCGCTTTCAATAACATCCAGCCATCTCGCTATCTCGACTCCACTTACATTACAAAAACATTACATTAGAAAATGTTTCCGGTCAGGTACATTATTTCAACAAAGTGCAGATCTGTCCAAACACACACCTCAAAGAGGTTATCCCCATTACTCCTAGATCTTAACAATGAATAAAATGTTGTTAGATCTAAAACTTCGCAACGGCGGAAATCCCTCCCCTTCTAAGGCTAAGTGGTTAACGAGCCGCCCATGCCGACTATTGGAATTTAAAAGGAATGATATAGTTATCTCACATACTGCTCGATATATAAAATCCTTCGGAAACTTGAAAACCTGGATATTGGGTATATGGAGGCTAGAGGAAGATTGTACGCAACTTTTCCCATTCTTGGCACAGATGCACAATATTATAAGGAAAACATCTCCTTTGTATTTCCTTACAGTATCTGAGAGATTTCCTTATACTTTCGTTAAAAAATTATCAAAGAATTCATGGAAGGAAGAATATTTAAAGAGTACAGATGGAATACTCCATAAAAGGCGCTAAAGAGTGTGGTATGTGGTCTAGTTCCCCTAGGGGGCCAGAATGGCTAAATGAGCTTCAGAATGAGCTTCAACTTTATAAAGTTTTCCATTGGTTTTCAATCTCCGCGAATGAATAAAACAAATATAAGCACAATTATTTTGTTAATTAGTATGATAAATATAATTTTTAGAGTTACTGAAATGAATATTAAATTTTTAATAACATACATACATACATATGTTCTTATTTTTATTGATATGTATACGATAAAAAGTCTATTAAATTGTTCAGAAATTATGTTTTTAAAATAAGTTCTACATACATACATTCCTTAGGCCATTTTGCGTTACTCAGGGTGCACCGCGCGGAGGCGACCTAAATTACACCCCTGTTGAAATTCAAAGCTAGTGCGAGGTCCTCACTAGCATTCCATTGGAAGAAAAACTTGCAGTATTGCGTTTGCCTTAGATGTTAATCGAAACAATATAGTTCACACATTTTCGATATTCGCTATACTGCAAATTTTCTTTCCCATGTAATATTAGTGAGTGTAGTGCCTCGACGAACTTTGAATTTCAACTGAAATTGCGCATTTTTGAAAGTTGTGTGGATGCTTGTTTTTCATTTTATAATTTTGAATGACCTACTACGATAGATAATTTTTCAAAATACTCAAACAGAAGATAAATTTGAATTTGATTTAACGTACTCACATACAACCTCTTACATTTACATTTACATTTTAATTTTTTTTTTATTTTTGGATAGCCTACTATGATTGCAAACTTTTCAAAATACTCAAACAGTAGATACATTTGAATTTGATTTAACGTACTCACATACAACCCTATGCACATATATACATTTATGTATTTAAATTAAATTGGTTTTATTTTAAATGACTACATGTTTTGTTTTGCAGAAGAGAGGACAAGTAAAGAAGATTAAATAATGGAGGACCTAATGTGTGTATTGACTTTAGGCGCGTACAATTTATTCAAAATAGTGTACCGAAATCTAGGATATTTTTAAATGAAATCTTATGGGAACCTGATGAAAACCGATTCAAGAAGATCACACGTGTCACTTGGAAAACTTTCGATGCTATTTTGGATCTAATAAAGGGTGACAATCTGTTCAACAAAACTCGGTCGTGCAAACACTTTCCAATATAGCTTTATTGGTTTGCGAGTTATATACAAAAAACCTATTTGGGGACAGGGTCATGCCCACTTTTCCAAAAAAATTACATCCAAATGTGCCCCTCCTTAATGGGATCCTATGTTCCAAATTTCATTTTCATAACTTAATTTATGTCTTGGTTATGACACTGTATAGGTTTTCTTTTTCCGCCATTTTGTGGGCGTGGCAGTGGACCGATTTTGCCAACCTCCTCAGGGTGCCAAGGAAAATATGTTCCAAGTTTCATTAAGATATCTTACTTTTTAGTCAAGTTATCGCTTGCATGGTCAGACGGACGGACGGACAGACATCCGGATTTCAAATCCACTCGTCATCCTGATCATTTATGTATAATATAACCTATATAATATATAACCCCATATCTAACTCTTATATTTCTTGGTTGACACAAACAACCGTTATGTGAACAAAACTATAATACAGGTTGCGAGAGTATAAATATGTGTCGTATATGTATATGGATGATATATTAGTATTTGGCACTTCTTTAGAAGAGCATTTAACCAATTTAAAACAAATATTCAAAGCCCTAGTAAAGTTAAAAATACAAGTGGACAAATGTGAATTTCTTAAGAAAGAAACACAATTTTTGGGCCACACTTTAACATTAGAAGGAATTAAGCCAAATCCAGCCAAAGTTGAAATAAACAAACAATAAATATATACAATCCACAATTTATTGCATCGTTTGAAAAATTATAGGATAGAGTTACAAATCTACACTACTATTATAAGAGGATTTGTATGTATGTTTGTAATGGATAAACTAGTGTCCCGATTTCAAAAATTTTCTCACCACTCGAAAGCTACATTCACCCCGAGTAGCATAGGCTATATTTATTGCTAGAATCTCAACTTTCTGGAATTAATTCACAGGCGGGGGTATCAAAAAGACAAAGTTGTGACTGTGGAATTATAGCCACTTCTGATAAATTAAAGAATAAACTGGAAGAATATATAGAAACTAGACAAGAAGGATTAATAAAACACTATAAAAATGTAAGACATAAAGAGGAACCAAAGTTTAGAAAAAACCTTCACAAGGGATTCTTAAACCTAATAAAAATACCTACTAAATTTGGCAATTAATTATCGAACACCTATACTAGAATAAATCACTAATTTAAACTTACTGGTAATAATGTGGATATTACTATTAATCTCATTATCTTTAGTAGGAGTAGGAGCTAATTTAATCACTCAACAAATAACACAAACTAACGGATACATAGAAATTTATAATAATAATCACAGCACCCCCATAGAATCCGATTTAATTTTATATAAAGTAAATATTCAGGAAACAAAAAATCTACTAGCATCAATGAAAGATAACATAGATATTTTTAGCGAAAGTCACAGAAATCATATAATAAATAGTAGATACACTCATAAGTAAACTAAAAACAAATAAGAAAGTGCTAAGTTCGAGTACAACCGAACATAATATACTCTCGCATTATATATATTTATTTTTATTAATATTACCTACAATTTTACCCACACATTAGGCATAAAGTCCATTGGGGGAAAACTTGGTATATATTTTTATATATTATATGGAGGCTGGGTAATTCATGGACCGATTTCAACTATTTTTGCCACCTAACTACATCTACTGAAGGATGGGATAATGTGTAGAAGTTCACGTAAGTGAGGAAAGTTTTTGATTGTCATTCACTTGGAAGTGGCCAGAAACGATTCTTCTCCACATGATTCAAGCAGCTCACGACTTCCGGTTTTAGACCAAGTATCCTCTGGGTAGCTAACAAACATCCGTTTGAAGGCGAGCTAAAGTGAGAAGGCGAACCCGCTTCTGCGGTTGTGCGTAGGGTTTTGGACCCACCACATAAAAACGGAGTACCAATTAAAAATCGAAAAAGAAAGCCTCGGATGAGACACCCCCCTTTTGATGACGACCTTTGCAAACGTTTTAAGGATAATGATATAAGGGCATGCACCTGGAATATCCGGATCCTTAATTGGGAAGGTGCCTCTGCCCAGCTGGTTGATGTCCTTATACGACTAAAGGCTGACAAGGACGGAAGAAGGTGGGTCCTTGTGACATCTACTACAGCGGCCATATAAAAGAGCGCAAATTTGGTGTTGGATTTGTGGTGGGAGAGAGACTCCGTCGCCAAGTCCTGGCATTCACCCCGGTAGATGAACGTCTAGCCACAATCCGCATAAAAGCGAGGTTCTTCAATATATCGTTTATTTGCACCTACGCCCCAACGGAAGAGAAGGACGATGTGACCAAAGATGCTTTCTATGAGCGCCTAGAACGCACCTATGAGCGCTGCCCCCGCCATGATGTCAAAATCATGCTTGGCGATTTTAACGCCAGGGTGGGTAAAGAAGGTGTCCTTGGCACAACAGTCGGAAAATTCAGCCTCCATGAAGAAACATCGCCAAACGGCCTGAGGCTGATCGACTTCGCTGGGGCCCGAAATATGGTCGTCTGTAGTACCAGATTCCAGCATAAGAAAATACATCAAGCTACTTGGCTGTCTCCTGATCGAAACACGCGTAACCAAATCGATCATGTTGCGATAGATGGAAGACATGTCTCCAGTGTTTTAGACGTGCGTAAGCTCCGAGGACCAAATACAGACTCGGACCATTATCTGGTTGCAGCGCACCCGCCTCTGTGCAGCAAAGAACGCCCCTCAACAAACACAAGGAAGGTTCGACGTCGAAAAGCCGCAAACGCAACAGACAGCCACGAAATACTCTACTCGACTTGCACTCCTGCTCTCTGAGAGCACTCATCAGCATCTCGGTATAAGCGAACTGTGGAACGGCATCTCAAACTCACTTCGTACCGCTGCAGCCGAAACAATTGGATTTCGACAACGACAAAAAACGAGCTGGTACGATGAGTATTGCCGTTTCGCAGCGGAGAGAAAACAGACTGTCTACCTCGCAACGTTGCAAACGACCACAACACGAGCGGGATGGGATAGATACCGAGAGCTGAAGAGGGAAGCGAGACACATTTGCAGGCAAAATAGAAAGAGTCCGCAAGGCGTGAGTATAAAGAACTTGAGCAGCTGGCAGACAGAGGTAATGCTCGAAAATTTTATGAAAAAATTAAGCGACTTAACGAAGGTTTCAAGACCGGAGCATCCTCATGTAAAGACCAAGATGATAATCTGGTAACCGATGTCCAGGGCATACTGGGATTATGGAGGGAACGCTTCTCCGACCTGCTGAATGGCAGTGAGAGTACAACACCAGGAGATGGCGAACCCCATCCCCCAATCGATGACGATGGAACAGATGTTCCATTACCCGACCATGAAGAAATTCGAATAGCAATTACCCGCCTGAAGAACAACAAAGCGGCAGGGGCCGATAGATTACCGGCTGAGCTATTCAAATACGGCGGCGAAGAACTGATAAGGTGCATGCATCAGCTTCTTTGCAAAATATGGTCGGAAGAAAGCATGCCTGACGATTGGAATCTCAGTGTGCTCTGCCCAATCCATAAAAGGGGAGATACCACAAACTGTGCCAATTACCGTGAGATAAGCCTCCTAAATATCGCCTATAAGGTTCTATCGAGCGTACTGTGTGAAAGACTTAAGCCCACCGTCAACAAACTGATTGGACCTTATCAGTGTGGCTTTAGACCTGGAAAGTCTTCCATGGACCAGATATTCACCATGCGCCAAATCTTGGAGAAGACCCGTGAAAAGAGAATCGACACACACCACCTTTTTGTCGATTTCAAAGCTGCTTTCGACAGCACGAAAAGGAGCTGCCTTTATGCCGCGATGTCTGAATTTGGTATCCCCGCAAAACTAATACGGCTGTGTAAGTTGACGTTGAGCAACACCAAAAACTCCGTCATGATTGGGAAGGACCTCTCCGAGCTGTTCGATACCAAACGAGGTTTCAGACAAGGTCACTATCGTGCGACTTCTTTAACTTGATGTTGGAAAAAATAATACGAGCTGCAGAGCTAAATAGAGAATCTTCTACAAGAGTGTACAGCTGCTGGCGTACGCCGATGATATTGATATCATCGGAAGCAACAACCGCGCCGTTTGCTCTGCTTTTTCCCCGCATGGATAAGGAGGCGAAGCGAATGGGTCTGGAGGTGAATGAGGACAAGACGAAATATCTCCTGTCATCAAGCAAACAGTCGGCGCACTTGCGTCTTGGCTCCCACGTCACTGTTGACAGTCATAACTTCGAAGTTGTAGATAATTTCGTATACCTGGGAACCAGTATCAACAACACCAACAATGTCAGCCTCGAAATCCAGCGCAGAATAACTCTTTCCAACAGGTGCTACTTTGGACTAAGTAGGCAATTGAGGAAGGAAGCCGAGGAAGGGGAAGGCCTCCACTCCGTTGGAGGGACCAGGTTGAGAGCGACCTGGTTACACTTGGAATCTCCAACTGGCGCCGAACTGCGAAGGAAAGAGAAGAGTGGCGCGCTCTCATCGATTCGGCTATAACCGGCTAAACGGTTGAACGCCAATCACATACATACATACTACATTCTATCCAAGATAATATGATCACTAAATTTTGCTGATATATCTTACATACTAACCGATATACATATATGGTAAAAAGTCTAATGAAAGTTTGAAACCCCATCCATAAGTGGGAAGAGCCACGCCCATTTCAAATTTTGTTTACCACTTTGAGTGGAGGTCTTCTGTAGCATATTTACAATGTAATTTAAGACTATTACTGTTTTTCTTAGTGAATTAAAGTATTTTTATTAGTTTTCAACATAAATTCCCCACTTCCCCAAAAGAAATTTCATCCGGATATGCCCCTTCCTAGTACGATCCTTTGTACAAAATTTTACTTTTATAACTTTATTTATGACTTAGTTATGGCACTTTATATGTTTTCGGTTGTCTCCATTTTGTGGAAATGGTCCGATTTCATATACCAACATCCTCAGGGTGCCAAGGAGTATGTGTACCAAGTTTCATTAAAATATCTCAATTTTTACTCAAGTTATCGCTTGCACGGACTGACGGGCAAACGTACGCACAGACATCCGGATTTCAACTCCCCATCGTCCGGATCATTTATAGATTAGCATATAGATAACCCCATATCTAACTCTTTTTTCTAGGTGACACACACAACTGTTATGTTAACAAAACTATAATTCTCTCTTTATCAACTTTGTTGCGAGAGTATAACAATAACACCTACAAGTAAACAAAAAATAGGACTAATTAAAATAGTAGGCAATACATGTAAATATCTTTTTGGTACAATGGATAATATTAGCCACGAATATATCACTAACCACCTTAAGACAGTAGATTCTAAATTACATAATTATATAACTGGATTAAATCAAAAAATAACAAGTAAGGAAAGGCTAAGTTCTGGTGCAACCGAACATTTTATACTCTCGCAATTTATTGATGTAATTTTATAATGATAACACAATAACGACTCGTCTCTTGCTGAGTGCTACCAAGTTTTGTTTTACCATTTTACTATTGTGAACGGCTCAAAGGACAAATTACTGTCAAAATAATAAAAATTGTTATGCACAAATTTGAAATTGAAAATGGCAGGCGAAGATAAATCGTAAAATTTTTTGTATTGAATTTATTGAATAAAAAACTTTAATAAAAATTAAATTTGGTGCAGAAAACGTAAGACATGGACGGTGGTAGAAACCAAGGGGCTACTAAAATTCTACTTAGTCCAAGCAGTTGAAGAAGACACTCCAAAAAAATCGATGACAGCTAATAATACATCGAAGACAGTTTTTTTGGTTTGCAAGATATATAGAAAAAAACTTTTTTGGGGCGGGGTCACGCCCCGTTTTGTGGGCGAGGCAATGGTCCGATTTCGCCCATTTTCAATACCAACCTCCTCAGGGTGTGTGTGTGAAATAGATATCTTAATTGTTACTCAAGTTATCGCTTGCAGGGACAGACGGACGGACAGACATCCGGATTTCAACTCCACTCGTCATCCTATGCATTTACATATTTACAGAGGTAATCAAAATTATTTACACATCGGACAAGTTTCACACAAAAAGCTTTCGCTTGTTGTTGTCGCAGGGTAACAAAATGTTATGTTGTTGTAAACCCTGTTCAATTCCTGAGAGAATGAAGTCAGTTTGGCAAGAATAGCTAGAAATATGGCGGAGATATAAGCAAATGAACTGAAGACTCGCAGTAGTCAAAAGTATTTACACACTGCGATTTAGAATTTATACTTGGATTTGGTTTAAGCAATAAATACCTACGTTGTGCCTAAAGTTGACCACTTCCAAAATCAAAAAAGCGATATGCCTCTCATTTGCCTTAAAATGCATCCTAAAGCCTGTCGTCGTGAATTTTAATTCCAGGGCTCCTTTAGTAAAAGCTTTATGCATTTACCACGTGAGAAGAAGAATAATGCAGTTTAGACGCTAAATAGAATCGGGAGTGATATTATGCTTTTTTGGGGAAATTTTCCTTACTTCTGTTTTGGAGATTTGGTACTAATTTAGGGACCCTAAATCATCAGGTTATATCAGAATTCACATGAACATGCCATTGTAGTGGTTAGTCGGCCTTTTTCAACTATTGACAACATTTTACAAGAGGACAATGCTCCATTTCATGAAAGATCGTTACCAACAAAACTTTTAAGTGAAGCAAATTAAGTTGACCTCCGCAGATCCCCGACCTAAACTTTATTGAAAATATTTGGACATTCGTTAAATATCAGAGAACAATTGATATAATAACCGAAAACGCCGAAATTACCGACATTAGGTCTAAATCAACTGTTAACTTAGCGCCCAATTGTGTTGAATCAATTCGGATCATAAAGCAGGCTCTTATTGATGCCAATGGTAAAGTAACCAATTATGAATTTATTGCCTTAGAATATGACTTTATACTGAACATTAAAATATTAAAGTTATCATTAAATAAGAACAGGATAATAGAGTTCATGTTGTGTGTAAATACTTTTGGCGTAGATCAAGGTTTACAACAACATAGCATTTTGTTACCCTGCGGCAACAACAACAACAAGCGAAAGCTTTTTGTGTAAAACTTGTAAAAAAACGTCCGATGTGTAAATAATTTTGACTACCTCTGTATATATAAGCCCATGTCTAACTATTTTATTTCTTGGTGACACAAACAACCGTTATGTGAACAAAATTATAATACCCTCTTTAGCAACTTTGTTGCGAGAGTATTAAAATTAACAGTCAATTTAATTCAACAATACAACTTATTAAAGAAACAATAAACCAGAATCAGAAGAATGTACTTTATCACATAGGATGATTGCATAAAACTATAAAAGACGTTTTGTTACAAAATATCTATTTAGAAAAATTACTTATGTTAAATTCAATCAAAAATCATATCGAGCATATTCAAACATATACATAGGTAGTCAAAATTTTTTATACATCGAATGTTTTTTACAAACTTCACAGGACAACTGTTCAATAAAATTAGCAAAAAAAAAATTTCAAATGATTACAAAATGTTCATTGACAAAATTATATCACCATATAACAATACAACAATATCTAACTTTAGAAAAATTAAAATTAACGTCGATACATAATCTAAAAGAAATAGAAGAAATAAAATACAACAATAAAGTTGTAACATATTTACAATGTACCGACAGTAGAAATATTAGTTTCAATAATATTAATGTGCAATAATTGTAAAAGAAATAAATAAAGAATTCAAGAGAATTCTTTGTCTAGGGATGGTTACATATTTAATTCCACAAACGTCTATAGTAATGAAACCTCCAGCGTAGAAGAGATAATGAAAAACTTAAATCAAACCAAGAACATTACTGTGTAGAACATTTATTTATTTGTTGGCTATTAAAATTGACACTCTCATAAATATGTATAACAAAATTTCCAGTGTCATTGCTTCATGAAAATTAAACAACGATGCTTGCAATGTAAGCAATTTTTATTTTAAAAAACCATTGCGGCTCAAACGTCATGTCACCGAACTCAAATTTATGAATACTGCATGAAATTTCATCACTTTTCCATTCATAAACAAAAGTCAAAGTAGTAACCAATTATGTAAGAATATTTGTACGTTTTGTTTTACTCCACTTGAAAAAAGGACTTAAGTCATATAAGTATCAATGCACTGAAATATAATACTTCAAATCGGCTACACATGTAATTATTTTATATTTTGATTATTATCGAATTCTAATTTTAAAATAAAATATTTGTAAAATTAGTCTTAATACCAACGTCAAGAAATAAAGATCTATATTAATAAAAACTCTGTGTACGTTTTTATTCATTTAATTCGCGTACTCCCAGCGAAAATCCAACACATCCAGAAACAAGTCTAAAATCGGTTATAGCAGAGATCGAAAAGTAAAATATACGCTATTTTAGCCTTCCTTAATAAAGAATCCGCTTTCAATAACATCCAGCCATCTCGCTATCTCGACTCCACTTACATTACAAAAACATTACATTAGAAAATGTTTCCGGTCAGGTACATTATTTCAACAAAGTGCAGATCTGTCCAAACACACACCTCAAAGAGGTTATCCCCATTACTCCTAGATCTTAACAATGAATAAAATGTTGTTAGATCTAAAACTTCGCAACGGCGGAAATCCCTCTCCTTCTAAGGCTAAGTGGTTAACGAGCCGCCCATGCCGACTATTGGAATTTAAAAGGAATGATATAGTTATCTCACATACTGCTCGATATATAAAATCCTTCGGAAACTTGAAAACCTGGATATTGGGTATATGGAGGCTAGAGGAAGATTGTACGCAACTTTTCCCATTCTTGGCACAGATGCACAATATTATAAGGAAAACATCTCCTTTGTATTTCCTTACAGTATCTGAGAGATTTCCTTATACTTTCGTTAAAAAATTATCAAAGAATTCATGGAAGGAAGAATATTTAAAGAGTACAGATGGAATACTCCATAAAAGGCGCTAAAGAGTGTGGTATGTGGTCTAGTTCCCCTAGGGGGCCAGAATGGCTAAATGAGCTTCAGAATGAGCTTCAACTTTATAAAGTTTTCCATTGGTTTTCAATCTCCGCGAATGAATAAAACAAATATAAGCACAATTATTTTGTTAATTAGTATGATAAATATAATTTTTAGAGTTACTGAAATGAATATTAAATTTTTAATAACATACATACATACATATGTTCTTATTTTTATTGATATGTATACGATAAAAAGTCTATTAAATTGTTCAGAAATTATGTTTTTAAAATAAGTTCTACATACATACATTCCTTAGGCCATTTTGCGTTACTCAGGGTGCACCGCGCGGAGGCGACCTAAATTACACCCCTGTTGAAATTCAAAGCTAGTGCGAGGTCCTCACTAGCATTCCAATGGAAGAAAAACTTGCAGTATTGCGTTTGCCTTAGATGTTAATCGAAACAATATAGTTCACACATTTTCGATATTCGCTATACTGCAAATTTTCTTTCCCATGTAATATTAGTGAGTGTAGTGCCTCGACGAACTTTGAATTTCAACTGAAATTGCGCATTTTTGAAAGTTGTGTGGATGCTTGTTTTTCATTTTATAATTTTGAATGACCTACTACGATAGATAATTTTTCAAAATACTCAAACAGAAGATAAATTTGAATTTGATTTAACGTACTCACATACAACCTCTTACATTTACATTTACATTTTAATTTTTTTTTTATTTTTGGATAGCCTACTATGATTGCAAACTTTTCAAAATACTCAAACAGTAGATACATTTGAATTTGATTTAACGTACTCACATACAACCCTATGCACATATATACATTTATGTATTTAAATTAAATTGGTTTTATTTTAAATGACTACATGTTTTGTTTTGCAGAAGAGAGGACAAGTAAAGAAGATTAAATAATGGAGGACCTAATGTGTGTATTGACTTTAGGCGCGTACAATTTATTCAAAATAGTGTACCGAAATCTAGGATATTTTTAAATGAAATCTTATGGGAACCTGATGAAAACCGATTCAAGAAGATCACACGTGTCACTTGGAAAACTTTCGATGCTATTTTGGATCTAATAAAGGGTGACAATCTGTTCAACAAAACTCGGTCGTGCAAACACTTTCCAATATAGCTTTATTGGTTTGCGAGTTATATACAAAAAACCTATTTGGGGACAGGGTCATGCCCACTTTTCCAAAAAAATTACATCCAAATGTGCCCCTCCTTAATGGGATCCTATGTTCCAAATTTCATTTTCATAACTTAATTTATGTCTTGGTTATGACACTGTATAGGTTTTCTTTTTCCGCCATTTTGTGGGCGTGGCAGTGGACCGATTTTGCCAACCTCCTCAGGGTGCCAAGGAAAATATGTTCCAAGTTTCATTAAGATATCTTACTTTTTAGTCAAGTTATCGCTTGCATGGTCAGACGGACGGACGGACAGACATCCGGATTTCAAATCCACTCGTCATCCTGATCATTTATGTATAATATAACCTATATAATATATAACCCCATATCTAACTCTTATATTTCTTGGTTGACACAAACAACCGTTATGTGAACAAAACTATAATACAGGTTGCGAGAGTATAAATATGTGTCGTATATGTATATGGATGATATATTAGTATTTGGCACTTCTTTAGAAGAGCATTTAACCAATTTAAAACAAATATTCAAAGCCCTAGTAAAGTTAAAAATACAAGTGGACAAATGTGAATTTCTTAAGAAAGAAACACAATTTTTGGGCCACACTTTAACATTAGAAGGAATTAAGCCAAATCCAGCCAAAGTTGAAATAAACAAACAATAAATATATACAATCCACAATTTATTGCATCGTTTGAAAAATTATAGGATAGAGTTACAAATCTACACTACTATTATAAGAGGATTTGTATGTATGTTTGTAATGGATAAACTAGTGTCCCGATTTCAAAAATTTTCTCACCACTCGAAAGCTACATTCACCCCGAGTAGCATAGGCTATATTTATTGCTAGAATCTCAACTTTCTGGAATTAATTCACAGGCGGGGGTATCAAAAAGACAAAGTTGTGACTGTGGAATTATAGCCACTTCTGATAAATTAAAGAATAAACTGGAAGAATATATAGAAACTAGACAAGAAGGATTAATAAAACACTATAAAAATGTAAGACATAAAGAGGAACC
This sequence comes from Zeugodacus cucurbitae, assembly GCF_028554725.1. Lineage (NCBI taxonomy): Eukaryota > Metazoa > Arthropoda > Insecta > Diptera > Tephritidae > Zeugodacus > Zeugodacus cucurbitae. The sequence continues at coordinate 28,569,184 of NC_071672.1, read as the reverse complement.
AAAGTTTAGAAAAAACCTTCACAAGGGATTCTTAAACCTAATAAAAATACCTACTAAATTTGGCAATTAATTATCGAACACCTATACTAGAATAAATCACTAATTTAAACTTACTGGTAATAATGTGGATATTACTATTAATCTCATTATCTTTAGTAGGAGTAGGAGCTAATTTAATCACTCAACAAATAACACAAACTAACGGATACATAGAAATTTATAATAATAATCACAGCACCCCCATAGAATCCGATTTAATTTTATATAAAGTAAATATTCAGGAAACAAAAAATCTACTAGCATCAATGAAAGATAACATAGATATTTTTAGCGAAAGTCACAGAAATCATATAATAAATAGTAGATACACTCATAAGTAAACTAAAAACAAATAAGAAAGTGCTAAGTTCGAGTACAACCGAACATAATATACTCTCGCATTATATATATTTATTTTTATTAATATTACCTACAATTTTACCCACACATTAGGCATAAAGTCCATTGGGGGAAAACTTGGTATATATTTTTATATATTATATGGAGGCTGGGTAATTCATGGACCGATTTCAACTATTTTTGCCACCTAACTACATCTACTGAAGGATGGGATAATGTGTAGAAGTTCACGTAAGTGAGGAAAGTTTTTGATTGTCATTCACTTGGAAGTGGCCAGAAACGATTCTTCTCCACATGATTCAAGCAGCTCACGACTTCCGGTTTTAGACCAAGTATCCTCTGGGTAGCTAACAAACATCCGTTTGAAGGCGAGCTAAAGTGAGAAGGCGAACCCGCTTCTGCGGTTGTGCGTAGGGTTTTGGACCCACCACATAAAAACGGAGTACCAATTAAAAATCGAAAAAGAAAGCCTCGGATGAGACACCCCCCTTTTGATGACGACCTTTGCAAACGTTTTAAGGATAATGATATAAGGGCATGCACCTGGAATATCCGGATCCTTAATTGGGAAGGTGCCTCTGCCCAGCTGGTTGATGTCCTTATACGACTAAAGGCTGACATCACCGCCATCCAAGAAGTGCGATGGAAGGGACAAGGACGGAAGAAGGTGGGTCCTTGTGACATCTACTACAGCGGCCATATAAAAGAGCGCAAATTTGGTGTTGGATTTGTGGTGGGAGAGAGACTCCGTCGCCAAGTCCTGGCATTCACCCCGGTAGATGAACGTCTAGCCACAATCCGCATAAAAGCGAGGTTCTTCAATATATCGTTTATTTGCACCTACGCCCCAACGGAAGAGAAGGACGATGTGACCAAAGATGCTTTCTATGAGCGCCTAGAACGCACCTATGAGCGCTGCCCCCGCCATGATGTCAAAATCATGCTTGGCGATTTTAACGCCAGGGTGGGTAAAGAAGGTGTCCTTGGCACAACAGTCGGAAAATTCAGCCTCCATGAAGAAACATCGCCAAACGGCCTGAGGCTGATCGACTTCGCTGGGGCCCGAAATATGGTCGTCTGTAGTACCAGATTCCAGCATAAGAAAATACATCAAGCTACTTGGCTGTCTCCTGATCGAAACACGCGTAACCAAATCGATCATGTTGCGATAGATGGAAGACATGTCTCCAGTGTTTTAGACGTGCGTAAGCTCCGAGGACCAAATACAGACTCGGACCATTATCTGGTTGCAGCGCACCCGCCTCTGTGCAGCAAAGAACGCCCCTCAACAAACACAAGGAAGGTTCGACGTCGAAAAGCTGCAAACGCAACAGACAGCCACGAAATACTCTACTCGACTTGCACTCCTGCTCTCTGAGAGCACTCATCAGCATCTCGGTATAAGCGAACTGTGGAACGGCATCTCAAACTCACTTCGTACCGCTGCAGCCGAAACAATTGGATTTCGACAACGACAAAAAACGAGCTGGTACGATGAGTATTGCCGTTTCGCAGCGGAGAGAAAACAGACTGTCTACCTCGCAACGTTGCAAACGACCACAACACGAGCGGGATGGGATAGATACCGAGAGCTGAAGAGGGAAGCGAGACACATTTGCAGGCAAAATAGAAAGAGTCCGCAAGGCGTGAGTATAAAGAACTTGAGCAGCTGGCAGACAGAGGTAATGCTCGAAAATTTTATGAAAAAATTAAGCGACTTAACGAAGGTTTCAAGACCGGAGCATCCTCATGTAAAGACCAAGGTGATAATCTGGTAACCGATGTCCAGGGCATACTGGGATTATGGAGGGAACGCTTCTCCGACCTGCTGAATGGCAGTGAGAGTACAACACCAGGAGATGGCGAACCCCATCCCCCAATCGATGACGATGGAACAGATGTTCCATTACCCGACCATGAAGAAATTCGAATAGCAATTACCCGCCTGAAGAACAACAAAGCGGCAGGGGCCGATAGATTACCGGCTGAGCTATTCAAATACGGCGGCGAAGAACTGATAAGGTGCATGCATCAGCTTCTTTGCAAAATATGGTCGGAAGAAAGCATGCCTGACGATTGGAATCTCAGTGTGCTCTGCCCAATCCATAAAAGGGGAGATACCACAAACTGTGCCAATTACCGTGAGATAAGCCTCCTAAATATCGCCTATAAGGTTCTATCGAGCGTACTGTGTGAAAGACTTAAGCCCACCGTCAACAAACTGATTGGACCTTATCAGTGTGGCTTTAGACCTGGAAAGTCTTCCATGGACCAGATATTCACCATGCGCCAAATCTTGGAGAAGACCCGTGAAAAGAGAATCGACACACACCACCTTTTTGTCGATTTCAAAGCTGCTTTCGACAGCACGAAAAGGAGCTGCCTTTATGCCGCGATATCTGAATTTGGTATCCCCGCAAAACTAATACGGCTGTGTAAGTTGACGTTGAGCAACACCAAAAACTCCGTCATGATTGGGAAGGACCTCTCCGAGCTGTTCGATACCAAACGAGGTTTCAGACAAGGTCACTATCGTGCGACTTCTTTAACTTGATGTTGGAAAAAATAATACGAGCTGCAGAGCTAAATAGAGAATCTTCTACAAGAGTGTACAGCTGCTGGCGTACGCCGATGATATTGATATCATCGGAAGCAACAACCGCGCCGTTTGCTCTGCTTTTTCCCCGCATGGATAAGGAGGCGAAGCGAATGGGTCTGGAGGTGAATGAGGACAAGACGAAATATCTCCTGTCATCAAGCAAACAGTCGGCGCACTTGCGTCTTGGCTCCCACGTCACTGTTGACAGTCATAACTTCGAAGTTGTAGATAATTTCGTATACCTGGGAACCAGTATCAACAACACCAACAATGTCAGCCTCGAAATCCAGCGCAGAATAACTCTTTCCAACAGGTGCTACTTTGGACTAAGTAGGCAATTGAGGAAGGAAGCCGAGGAAGGGGAAGGCCTCCACTCCGTTGGAGGGACCAGGTTGAGAGCGACCTGGTTACACTTGGAATCTCCAACTGGCGCCGAACTGCGAAGGAAAGAGAAGAGTGGCGCGCTCTCATCGATTCGGCTATAACCGGCTAAACGGTTGAACGCCAATCACATACATACATACTACATTCTATCCAAGATAATATGATCACTAAATTTTGCTGATATATCTTACATACTAACCGATATACATATATGGTAAAAAGTCTAATGAAAGTTTGAAACCCCATCCATAAGTGGGAAGAGCCACGCCCATTTCAAATTTTGTTTACCACTTTGAGTGGAGGTCTTCTGTAGCATATTTACAATGTAATTTAAGACTATTACTGTTTTTCTTAGTGAATTAAAGTATTTTTATTAGTTTTCAACATAAATTCCCCACTTCCCCAAAAGAAATTTCATCCGGATATGCCCCTTCCTAGTACGATCCTTTGTACAAAATTTTACTTTTATAACTTTATTTATGACTTAGTTATGGCACTTTATATGTTTTCGGTTGTCTCCATTTTGTGGAAATGGTCCGATTTCATATACCAACATCCTCAGGGTGCCAAGGAGTATGTGTACCAAGTTTCATTAAAATATCTCAATTTTTACTCAAGTTATCGCTTGCACGGACTGACGGGCAAACGTACGCACAGACATCCGGATTTCAACTCCCCATCGTCCGGATCATTTATAGATGGGCATATAGATAACCCCATATCTAACTCTTTTTTCTAGGTGACACACACAACTGTTATGTTAACAAAACTATAATTCTCTCTTTATCAACTTTGTTGCGAGAGTATAACAATAACACCTACAAGTAAACAAAAAATAGGACTAATTAAAATAGTAGGCAATACATGTAAATATCTTTTTGGTACAATGGATAATATTAGCCACGAATATATCACTAACCACCTTAAGACAGTAGATTCTAAATTACATAATTATATAACTGGATTAAATCAAAAAATAACAAGTAAGGAAAGGCTAAGTTCTGGTGCAACCGAACATTTTATACTCTCGCAATTTATTGATGTAATTTTATAATGATAACACAATAACGACTCGTCTCTTGCTGAGTGCTACCAAGTTTTGTTTTACCATTTTACTATTGTGAACGGCTCAAAGGACAAATTACTGTCAAAATAATAAAAATTGTTATGCACAAATTTGAAATTGAAAATGGCAGGCGAAGATAAATCGTAAAATTTTTTGTATTGAATTTATTGAATAAAAAACTTTAATAAAAATTAAATTTGGTGCAGAAAACGTAAGACATGGACGGTGGTAGAAACCAAGGGGCTACTAAAATTCTACTTAGTCCAAGCAGTTGAAGAAGACACTCCAAAAAAATCGATGACAGCTAATAATACATCGAAGACAGTTTTTTTGGTTTGCAAGATATATAGAAAAAAACTTTTTTGGGGCGGGGTCACGCCCCGTTTTGTGGGCGAGGCAATGGTCCGATTTCGCCCATTTTCAATACCAACCTCCTCAGGGTGTGTGTGTGAAATAGATATCTTAATTGTTACTCAAGTTATCGCTTGCAGGGACAGACGGACGGACAGACATCCGGATTTCAACTCCACTCGTCATCCTATGCATTTACATATTTACAGAGGTAATCAAAATTATTTACACATCGGACAAGTTTCACACAAAAAGCTTTCGCTTGTTGTTGTCGCAGGGTAACAAAATGTTATGTTGTTGTAAACCCTGTTCAATTCCTGAGAGAATGAAGTCAGTTTGGCAAGAATAGCTAGAAATATGGCGGAGATATAAGCAAATGAACTGAAGACTCGCAGTAGTCAAAAGTATTTACACACTGCGATTTAGAATTTATACTTGGATTTGGTTTAAGCAAGAGTAGTGATTGGATTCTATTGCATTCATAACTAACTAACAAAGACTTAAAATATAAAATTTGGTAAATAAAATGCCGAAACCAAAGGAATTAAGGATTATAACTAGATTGGAGACTGTTACTAAGTTTAAGACTAGGGTTTCGGCTTCGGAGTTAGTTAAAACTTATAGAATTTAATGGAATACTGTTTATAATGTAAAAAAAGGACACGAAATATTGCAAGGGCAATTTAAACTCAGAGAGAATGCAGAAGTTTAGTAGGAACTGACATACAAAATCCCACAATTAGTCCTGTTAATATTGCAGCATCATCGAATGAACATATTGCATGAACAGTCAATGATGCTACACTGTTAAGGACATTTCAAAATAGTAACATAAATACCTACGTTGTGCCTAAAGTTGACCACTTCCAAAACCAAAAAAGCTTTATTTCAGAAACCAAAAAAGCGATATGCCTCTCATTTGCCTTAAAATGCATCCTAAAGCCTGTCGTGGGCAGATAAGGCTGAATTTTAATTCCAGGGCTCCTTTAGTAAACGCTTTATGCATTTACCACGTGAGAAGAAGAATAATGCAGTTTAGACGCTAAATAGAATCGGGAGTGATATTATGCTTTTTTGGGGAAATTTTCCTTACTTCTGTTTTGGAGATTTGGTACTAATTTAGGGACCCTAAATCATCCGGATATATCAGAATTCACATGAACATGCCATTGTAGTGGTTAGTCGGCCTTTTTCAACTATTGACAACATTTTACAACAGGACAATGCTCCATTTCATGAATAATCGTTACCAACAAAACGTGAAGCAAATGAAGTTGACCTCCGCAGATCCCCGACCTAAACTTTATTGAAAATATTTGGACATTCGTTAAATATCAGAGAACAATTGATATAATAACCGAAAACGCCGAAATTACCGACATTAGGTCTAAATCAACTGTTAACTTAGCGCCCAATTGTGTTGAATCAATTCGGATCATAAAGCAGGCTCTTATTGATGCCAATGGTAAAGTAACTAATTATGAATTTATCGCCTTAGAATAGGAATTTATACTGAACATTAAAATGTTAAAGTTATCATTAAATAAGAACAGGATAATAGAGTTCATGTTGTGTGTAAATACTTTTGGCTACTGCGAGTCTTCGGTTCATTTGATTATTTCTCCGCCATATTTCTAGCTATTCTTGCCAAACCGACTTCATTCGCTCGGGAGTAGATCAAGATTTACAACAACATAGCATTTTGTTACCCTGCGACAACAACAACAACAAGCGAAAGCTTTTTGTGTAAAACTTGTAAAAAAACGTCCGATGTGTAAATAATTTTGACTACCTCTGTATATATAAGCCCATGTCTAACTCTTTTATTTCTTGGTGACACAAACAACCGTTATGTGAACAAAATTATAATACTCTCTTTAGCAACTTTGTTGCGAGAGTATTAAAATTAACAGTCAATTTAATTCAACAATACAACTTATTAAAGAAACAATAAACCAGAATCAGAAGAATGTTCTTTATCACATAGGATGATTGCATAAAACTATAAAAGACGTTTTGTTACAAAATATCTATTTAGAAAAATTACTTATGTTAAATTCAATCAAAAATCATATCGAGCATATTCAAACATATACATAGGTAGACAAAATTTTTTATACATCGAATGTTTTTTACAAACTTCACAGGACAACTGTTCAATAAAATTAGAAAAAAAAATTTTTCAAATGATTACAAAATGTTTATTGACAAAATTATATCACCATATAACAATACAACAATATCTAACTTTAGAAGAATTAAAATTAACGTCGATACATAATCTAAAAGAAATAGAAGAAATAAAATACAACAATAAAGTTGTAACATATTTACAATGTACCGACAGTAGTAATATTAGTTTCAATAATATTAATGTGCAATAATTGTAAAAGAAATAAATAAAGAATTCAGGAGAATTCTTTGTCTAGGGATGGTTACATATTTAATTCCACAAACGTCTATATGTAATGAAACCTCCAGCGTAGAAGAGATAATGAAAAACTTAAATCAAACCAAGAACATTACTGTGTAGAACATTTATTTATTTGTTGGCTATTAAAATTGACACTCTCATAAATATGTATAACAAAATTTCCAGTATCATTGCTTCATGAAAATTAAACAACGATGTTTGCAATGTAAACAATTTTTATTTAAAAAAAACCATTGCGGCTCAAACGTCATGTCACCGAACTCAAATTTATGAATACTGCATGAAATTTCATCACTTTTCCATTCATAAACAAAAGTCAAAGTATTAACCAATTATGTAAGAATATTTGTACGTTTTGTTTTACTCCACTTGAAAAAAGGACTTAAGTCATATAAGTATCAATGCACTGAAATATAATACTTCAAATCGGCTACACATGTAATTATTTTATATTTTGATTATTATCGAATTCTAATTTTAAAATAAAATATTTGTAAAATTAGTCTTAATACCAACGTCAAGAAATAAAGATCTATATTAATAAAAACTCTGTGTACGTTTTTATTCATTTAATTCGCGTACTCCCAGCGAAAATCCAACACATCCAGAAACAAGTCTAAAATCGGTTATAGCAGAGATCGAAAAGTAAAATATACGCTATTTTAGCCTTCCTTAATAAAGAATCCGCTTTCAATAACATCCAGCCATCTCGCTATCTCGACTCCACTTACATTACAAAAACATTACATTAGAAAATGTTTCCGGTCAGGTACATTATTTCAACAAAGTGCAGATCTGTCCAAACACACACCTCAAAGAGGTTATCCCCATTACTCCTAGATCTTAACAATGAATAAAATGTTGTTAGATCTAAAACTTCGCAACGGCGGAAATCCCTCCCCTTCTAAGGCTAAGTGGTTAACGAGCCGCCCATGCCGACTATTGGAATTTAAAAGGAATGATATAGTTATCTCATATACTGCTCGATATATAAAATCCTTCGGAAACTTGAAAACCTGGATATTGGGTATATGGAGGCTAGAGGAAGATTGTACGCAACTTTTCCCATTCTTGGCACAGATGCACAATATTATAAGGAAAACATCTCCTTTGTATTTCCTTACAGTATCTGAGAGATTTCCTTATACTTTCGTTAAAAAATTATCAAAGAATTCATGGAAGGAAGAATATTTAAAGAGTACAGATGGAATACTCCATAAAAGGCGCTAAAGGGTGTGGTATGTGGTCTAGTTCCCCTAGGGGGCCAGAATGGCTAAATGAGCTTCAGAATGAGCTTCAACTTTATAAAGTTTTCCATTGGTTTTCAATCTCCGCGAATGAATAAAACAAATATAAGCACAATTATTTTGTTAATTAGTATGATAAATATAATTTTTAGAGTTACTGAAATGAATATTAAATTTTTAATAACATACATACATACATATGTTCTTATTTTTATTAATATGTATACGATAAAAAGTCTATTAAATTGTTCAGATATTATGTTTTTAAAATAAGTTCTACATACATACATTCCTTAGGCCATTTTGCGTTACCCAGGGTGCACCGCGCGGAGGCGACCTAAATTACACCCCTGTTGAAATTCAAAGCTAATGCGAGGTCCTCACTAGCATTCCATTGGAAGAAAAACTTGCAGTATTGCGTTTGCCTTAGATGTTAATCGAAACAATATAGTTCACACATTTTCGATATTCGCTATACTGCAAATTTTCTTTCCCATGTAATATTAGTGAGTGTAGTGCCTCGACGAACTTTGAATTTCAACTGAAATTGCGCATTTTTGAAAGTTGTGTGGATGCTTGTTTTTCATTTTATAATTTTGAATGACCTACTACGATAGATAATTTTTCAGAATACTCAAACAGAAGATAAATTTGAATTTGATTTAACGTACTCACATACAACCTCTTACATTTACATTTACATTTTCATTTTTTTTTTTATTTTTGGATAGCCTACTATGATTGCAAACTTTTCAAAATACTCAAACAGTAGATACATTTGAATTTGATTTAACGTACTCACATACAACCCTATGCACATATATACATTTATGTATTTAAATTAAATTGGTTTTATTTTAAATGACTACATGTTTTGTTTTGCAGAAGAGAGGACAAGTAAAGAAGATTAAATAATGGAGGACCTAATGTATGTATTGACTTTAGGCGCGTACAATTTATTCAAAATAGTGTACCGAAATCTAGGATATTTTTAAATGAAATCTTATGGGAACCTGATGAAAACCGATTCAAGAAGATCACACGTGTCACTTGGAAAACTTTCGATGCTATTTTGGATCTAATAAAGGGTGACAATCTGTTCAACAAAACTCGGTCGTGCAAACACTTTCCAATATAGCTTTATTGGTTTGCGAGTTATATACAAAAAACCTATTTGGGGACAGGGTTATGCCCACTTTTCCAAAAAAATTACATCCAAATGTGCCCCTCCTTAATGGGATCCTATGTTCCAAATTTCATTTTCATAACTTAATTTATGTCTTGGTTATGACACTGTATAGGTTTTCTTTTTCCGCCATTTTGTGGGCGTGGCAGTGGACCGATTTTGCCAACCTCCTCAGGGTGCCAAGGAAAATATGTTCCAAGTTTCATTAAGATATCTTACTTTTTAGTCAAGTTATCGCTTGCATGGTCAGACGGACGGACGGACAGACATCCGGATTTCAAATCCACTCGTCATCCTGATCATTTATGTATAATATAACCTATATAATATATAACCCCATATCTAACTCTTATATTTCTTGGTTGACACAAACAACCGTTATGTGAACAAAACTATAATACAGGTTGCGAGAGTATAAATATGTGTCGTATATGTATATGGATGATATATTAGTATTTGGCACTTCTTTAGAAGAGCATTTAACCAATTTAAAACAAATATTCAAAGCCCTAGTAAAGTTAAAAATACAAGTGGACAAATGTGAATTTCTTAAGAAAGAAACACAATTTTTGGGCCACACTTTAACATTAGAAGGAATTAAGCCAAATCCAGCCAAAGTTGAAATAAACAAACAATAAATATATACAATCCACAATTTATTGCATCGTTTGAAAAATTATAGGATAGAGTTACAAATCTACACTACTATTATAAAGAGGAAAGATTTGTATGTATGTTTGTAATGGATAAACTAGTGTACCGATTTCAAAAATTTTCTCACCACTCGAAAGCTACATTCACCCCGAGTAGCATAGGCTATATTTATTGCTAGAATCTCAACTTTCTGGAATTAATTCACAGGCGGGAGTATCAAAAAGACAAAGTTGTGACTGTGGAATTATAGCCACTTCTGATAAATTAAAGAATAAACTGGAAGAATATATAGAAACTAGACAAGAAGGATTAATAAAACACTATAAAAATGTAAGACATAAAGAGGAACCAAAGTTTAGAAAAAACCTTCACAAGGGCTTCTTAAACCTAATAAAAATACCTACCAAATTTGGCAATTAATTATCGAACACCTATACTAGAATAAATCACTAATTTAAACTTACTGGTAATAATGTGGATATTACTATTAATCTCATTATCTTTAGTAGGAGTAGGAGCTAATTTAATCACTCAACAAATAACACAAACTAACGGATACATAGAAATTTATAATAATAATCACAGCACCCCCATAGAATCCGATTTAATTTTATATAAAGTAAATATTCAGGAAACAAAAAATCTACTAGCATCAATGAAAGATAACATAGATATTTTTAGCGAAAGTCACAGAAATCATATAATAAATAGTAGATAGACTCATAAGTAAACTAAAAACAAATAAGAAAGTGCTAAGTTCGAGTATAACCGAACATAATATACTCTCGCATTATATATATTTATTTTTATTAATATTACCCACAATTTTACCCACACATTAGGCATAAAGTCCATTGGGGGAAAACTTAGTATATATTTTTATATATTATATGGAGGCTGGGTAATTCATGGACCGATTTCAACTATTTTTGCCACCTAACTACATCTACTGAAGGATGGGATAATGTGTAGAAGTTCACGTAAGTGAGGAAAGTTTTTGATTGTCATTCACTTGGAAGTGGCCAGAAACGATTCTTCTCCACATGATTCAAGCAGCTCACGACTTCCGGTTTTAGACCAAGTATCCTCTGGGTAGCTAACAAACATCCGTTTGAAGGCGAGCTAAAGTGAGAAGGCGAACCCGCTTCTGCGGTTGTGCGTAGGGTTTTGGACCCACCACATAAAAACGGAGTACCAATTAAAAATCGAAAAAGAAAGCCTCGGATGAGACACCCCCCTTTTGATGACGACCCCTGCAAACGTTTTAAGGATAATGATATAAGGGCATGCACCTGGAATATCCGGATCCTTAATTGGGAAGGTGCCTCTGCCCAGCAGGTTGATGTCCTTATACGACTAAAGGCTGACATCACCGCCATCCAAGAAGTGCGATGGAAGGGACAAGGACGGAAGAAGGTGGGTCCTTGTGACATCTACTACAGCGGCCATATAAAAGAGCGCAAATTTGGTGTTGGATTTGTGGTGAGAGAGAGACTCCGTCGCCAAGTCCTGGCATTCACCCCGGTAGATGAACGTCTAGCCACAATCCGCATAAAAGCGAGGTTCTTCAATATATCGTTTATTTGCACCTACGCCCCAACGGAAGAGAAGGACGATGTGACCAAAGATGCTTTCTATGAGCGCCTAGAACGCACCTATGAGCGCTGCCCCCGCCATGATGTCAAAATCATGCTTGGCGATTTTAACGCCAGGGTGGGTAAAGAAGGTGTCCTTGGCACAACAGTCGGAAAATTCAGCCTCCATGAAGAAACATCGCCAAACGGCCTGAGGCTGATCGACTTCGCTGGGACCCGAAATATGGTCGTCTGTAGTACCAGATTCCAGCATAAGAAAATACATCAAGCTACTTGGCTGTCTCCTGATCGAAACACGCGTAACCAAATCGATCACGTTGCGATAGATGGAAGACATGTCTCCAGTGTTTTAGACGTGCGTAAGTTCCGAGGACCAAATACAGACTCGGACCATTATCTGGTTGCAGCGCACCCGCCTCTGTGCAGCAAAGAACGCCCCTCAACAAACACAAGGAAGGTTCGACGTCGAAAAGCTGCAAACGCAACAGACAGCCACGAAATACTCTACTCGACTTGCACTCCTGCTCTCTGAGAGCACTCATCAGCATCTCGGTATAAGGGAACTGTGGAACGGCATCTCAAACTCACTTCGTACCGCTGCAGCCGAAACAATTGGATTTCGACAACGACAAAAAACGAGCTGGTACGATGAGTATTGCCGTTTCGCAGCGGAGAGAAAACAGACTGTCTACCTCGCAACGTTGCAAACGACCACAACACGAGCGGGATGGGATAGATACCGAGAGCTGAAGAGGGAAGCGAAACACATTTGCAGGCAAAATAGAAAGAGTCCGCAAGGCGTGAGTATAAAGAACTTGAGCAGCTGGCAGACAGAGGTAATGCTCGAAAATTTTATGAAAAAATTAAGCGACTTAACGAAGGTTTCAAGACCGGAGCATCCTCATGTAAAGACCAAGGTGATAATCTGGTAACCGATGTCCAGGGCATACTGGGATTATGGAGGGAACGCTTCTGCGACCTGCTGAATGGCAGTGAGAGTACAACACCAGGAGATGGCAAACCCCATCCCCCAATCGATGACGATGGAACAGATGTTCCATTACCCGACCATGAAGAAATTCGAATAGCAATTACCCGCCTGAAGAACAACAAAGCGGCAGGGGCCGATAGATTACCGGCTGAGCTATTCAAATACGGCGGCGAAGAACTGATAAGGTGCATGCATCAGCTTCTTTGCAAAATATGGTCGGAAGAAAGCATGCCTGACGATTGGAATCTCAGTGTGCTCTGCCCAATCCATAAAAGGGGAGATACCACAAACTGTGCCAATTACCGTGAGATAAGCCTCCTAAATATCGCCTATAAGGTTCTATCGAGCGTACTGTGTGAAAGACTTAAGCCCACCGTCAACAAACTGATTGGACCTTAGCAGTGTGGCTTTAGACCTGGAAAGTCTTCCATGGACCAGATATTCACCATGCGCCAAATCTTGGAGAAGACCCGTGAAAAGAGAATCGACACACACCACCTTTTTGTCGATTTCAAAGCTGCTTTCGACAGCACGAAAAGGAGCTGCCTTTATGCCGCGATGTCTGAATTTGGTATCCCCGCAAAACTAATACGGCTGTGTAAGTTGACGTTGAGCAACACCAAAAGCTCCGTCATGATTGGGAAGGACCTCTCCGAGCTGTTCGATACCAAACGAGGTTTCAGACAAGGTCACTATCGTGCGACTTCTTTAACTTGATGTTGGAAAAAATAATACGAGCTGCAGAGCTAAATAGAGAATCTTCTACAAGAGTGTACAGCTGCTGGCGTACGCCGATGATATTGATATCATCGGAAGCAACAACCGCGCCGTTTGCTCTGCTTTTTCCCCGCATGGATAAGGAGGCGAAGCGAATGGGTCTGGAGGTGAATGAGGACAAGACGAAATATCTCCTGTCATCAAGCAAACAGTCGGCGCACTCGCGTCTTGGCTCCCACGTCACTGTTGACAGTCATAACTTCGAAGTTGTAGATAATTTCGTATACCTGGGAACCAGTATCAACAATACCAACAATGTCAGCCTCGAAATCCAGCGCAGAATAACTCTTGCCAACAGGTGCTACTTTGGACTGAGTAGGCAATTGAGGAAGGAAGCCGAGGAAGGGGAAGGCCTCCACTCCGTTGGAGGGACCAGGTTGAGAGCGACCTGGTTACACTTGGAATCTCCAACTGGCGCCGAACTGCGAAGGAAAGAGAAGAGTGGCGCGCTCTCATCGATTCGGCTATAACCGGCTAAACGGTTGAACGCCAATCACATACATACATACTACATTCTATCCAAGATAATATGATCACTAAATTTTGCTGATATATCTTACATACTAACCGATATACATATATGGTAAAAAGTCTAATGAAAGTTTGAAACCCCAAATATTAGGTATATGGGAGGTAGGGGAAGTTATGATCCAATTTCACTATTTTTTGGCACGGAGACATATTATTAAAAAAAAAATATTCCTTCTCAATTTTTTAAAAATATCTAAGAGACTTACTTATATTTTCGGTAAAAAATATATTAGAAGCACTAAGGTCCTCATGTTCGATACATGGGGCCTTGAAAAATTATGGTCCGATTTCGACGGTTTTTAGAAGGGCGGTGCTCCACTATAAATGTAGTATTTTTGTAAAGTTTTGTTCCGATGTCTGCACTAGTGCTTACTGCATATATTGTAATGTAAAGGATCAGATCGACTTCAAAGTTCTTGTATATGAAAAGTTGGCGTGGTTGTCAACCGGTTTGGCCTATTTTCACAACGTATCATTGAGAGGCAAGAAAAATATTACAAACCGAATTTCATTAAAATTGGTTGAGCAGTTTCGGAGATATAGTTTTTGATCCATAAGTGGGAGAGCCACGCCCATTTCAAATTTTGTTTACCACTTTGAGTCCAGGTCTTCTGTACCATATTTACAATGTAATTTAAGACTTTTACTGTTTTTCTTAGTGAATTAAAGTATTTTTATTAGTTTTCAACATAAATTCCCCACTTCCCCAAAAGAAATTTCATCCGGATATGCCCCTTCCTAGTACGATCCTTTGTACAAAATTTTACTTTTATAACTTTATTTATGACTTAGTTATGGCACTTTATATGTTTTCGGTTGTCTCCATTTTGTGGAAATGGTCCGATTTCATATACCAACATCCTCAGGGTGCCAAGGAGTATGTGTACCAAGTTTCATTAAAATATCTCAATTTTTACTCAAGTTATCGCTTGCACGGACTGACGGGCAAACGTACGCACAGACATCCGGATTTCAACTCCCCATCGTCCGGATCATTTATAGATGGACATATAGATAACCCCATATCTAACTCTTTTTTTCTAGGTGACACACACAACTGTTATGTTAACAAAACTATAATTCTCTCTTTATTAACTTTGTTGCGAGAGTATAACAATAACACCTACAAGTAGACAAAAAATAGGACTAATTAAAATAGTAGGCAATACATGTAAATATCTTTTTGGTACAATGGATAATATTAGCCACGAATATATCACCAACCACCTTAAGACAGTAAATTCTAAATTACATAATTATATAACTGGATTAAATCAAAAAATAACAAGTAAGGAAAGGCTAAGTTCTGGTGCAACCGAACATTTTATACTCTCGCAATTTATTGATGTAATTTTATAAAGATAACACAATAACGACTCGTCTCTTGCTGAGTGCTACCAAGTTTTGTTTTACCATTTTACTATTGTGAACGGCTCAAAGGACAAATTACTGTCAAAATAATAAAAATTGTTATGCACAAATTTGAAATTGAAAATGGCAGGCGAAGATAAATCGTAAAAATTTTTGTATTGAATTTATTGAATAAAAAACTTTAATAAAAATTAAATTTGGTGCAGAAAACGTAAGACATGGACGGTGGTAGAAACCAAGGAAACATACGTTTCGCTTCCTTATCCAGTCTGGAGAAAGCAGAACTAACGGCGCGGGTGTTGTTTCCAATGATATCGATATCATCGGCGTACGCCAGTAGCTGTACACTCTTATAGAAGATTGTACCTTCTCTGTTTAGCTCTGCAGCTCGTATTATTTTCTCCAGCATCAGGTTAAAGAAATCACACGAGAGTGAGTCACCTTGTCTGAAACCTCGTCTGGTATCGAACGGCTCGGAGAGTTCCTTCCCGATCCTGAAGGAGCTTTTGGTGTTGCTCAACGTCAGCTTACACAGCCGTATTAGTTTTGCGGGGATACCAAATTCAGACATCGCGGCATAAAGGCAGCTCCTTTTCGTGCTGTCGAAAGCAGCTTTAAAGTCGACAAAGATATGGTGTGTGTCGATCCTATTTTCACGGGTCTTCTCCAAAATTTGGCGCATGGTGAATATCTGGTCCGTTGTTGATTTTCCAGGTCTAAAGCCACACTGATAAGGTCCAATCAGTTTGTTGACGGTGGGCTTTAGTCTTTCACACAATACGCTCGACAGAACCTTATACGCGATGTTGAGGAGGCTTATCCCACGGTAATTGGCGCAAATTGTGGGGTCTCCCTTTTTTTGTATTGGGCAGAGTACACTGAGATTCCAATCGTCAGGCATGCTTTCTTCCGACAATATTCTGCAAAGAAGCTGATGCAAGCACCTTATCAGCTCTTCGCCGTCGTATTTGAATAGCTCGGCCGGTAATCCATCGGCACCCGCCGCCTTATTGTTCTTCAAGCGGGTAATTGCTATTCGAATTTCTTCACGGTCGGGCAATGGAACATCTGCTCCATCGTCGTCGATTGGGGAATCGGGTTCGCCATCTCCTGGTGTTGTACTTTCACTGCCATTCAGCAGGCTGGAGAAGTGTTCCCTCCACAAACTCAGTATACTCTGGTCATCAATAACTAGATCACCTCTGGGGGTCCTACAAGAGTGCGCTCCGGTCTTGAAACCTTCAGTTAGTCGCCGGATCTTTTCGTAAAATTTTCGAGCATTACCCCTGTCGGCCAGCTTGTCAAGCCCTTCATACTCACGCATTTCGGCCTCTTTCTTTTTTTGTCTGCAAATGCGTCTCGCTTCCCTCTTCAGCTCTCGGTATCTTTCCCATCCCGCTCGTGTTGCGGTCGATCGCAACATTGCGAGGTAGGCAGTCTGTTTTCTCTCCACTGCGAGACGACAATCCTCATCATACCATCTGTTTTTTTGGCTTTTCCGAAAACCAATGGTTTCGGTTGCAGCTGTACGTAAGGAGTTTGATATGCCATCCCACAGCTCCCTTATACCGAGATGCTGATGAGTGCTCTCAGAGAGCAGGAGTGCAAGTCGAGTAGAAAATCGTTCGGCTGTCGGTTGTGATTGCAGCTCCTCGATGATGAACCTTCCTTGTGTTTGTTGACGTGTGCGCTTTTCTACACAGAGGAGGGTGCGTATTTTAGCTGCTACAAGATAATGGTCCGAGTCGATATTGGGACCACGAAGCGTACGCACATCAGAAACACTGGAGACATGTCGTCAATCTATCACAACATGATCGATCTGGTTGCGAGTGATTCGATCCGGGGACAGCCAAGTAGCTTGATGGATTTTCTTATGCTGGAATCTAGTACTACAGACGACCATATTTCGGGCCCCGGCGAAGTCGATCAGCCTCAGACCGTTTGGTGATGTTTCGTCATGGAGGCTGAATTTTCCGACTGTTGTGCCAAAGACACCTTCTTTACCCACCCTAGCGTTGAAATCGCCAAGCACGTTTTTGACATCGTGGCGGGGGCAGCGCTCATAGGTACGTTCTAGGCGCTCATAGAAGGTATCTTTGATCACTTCGTCCTTCTCTTCCGTCGGGGCGTGGGCGCAAATCAGCGATATGTTGAAGAACCTCGCTTTGATGCGGATTGTGGCTAGACGTTCATCCACCGGAGTGAATGCCAGGACTCGACGACGGAGTCTCTCTCCCACCACGAACCCCACACCGAATTTGCGCTCCTTTATATGGCCGCTGTAGTAGATGTCACAAGGACCCACATTCTTCCGTCCTTGTCCCGTCCATCGCATTTCTTGGATTGCGGTGATGTCAGCCTTTACTCTTACGAGGACATCAACCAGCTGGGCAGAGGCACCTTCCCAATTAAGGGTCCGGACATTCCAGGTGCATGCCCTTATTTCGTAGTCCTTTAAACGTTTGCAGTGGCCGTCATCAAAATTGGGGTCTCTCATCCGAGGCTGTTTTTTCTTTTTCATCATTCCCACAATTAGTCCTGTTAATATTGCAGCATCATCGAATGAATATATTGCATGAACAGTCAATGATGCTACACTGTTGAGGACATTTCAAAGTAGTAACATAAATACCTACGTTGTGCCTAAAGTTGACCACTTCCAAAATCAAAAAAGCGATATGCCTCTCATTTGCCTTAAAATGCATCCTAAAGCCTGTCGTCGTGAATTTTAATTCCAGCGCTCCTTTAGTAAAAGCTTTATGCATTTACCACGTGAGAAGAAGAATAATGCAGTTTAGACGCTAAATAGAATCGGGAGTGATATTATGCTTTTTTGGGGAAATTTTCCTTACTTCTGTTTTGGAGATTTGGTACTAATTTAGGGACCCTAAATCATCAGGTTATATCAGAATTCACATGAACATGCCATTGTAGTGGTTAGTCGGCCTTTTTCAACTATTGACAACATTTTACAAGAGGACAATGCTCCATTTCATGAAAGATCGTTACCAACAAAACTTTTAAGTGAAGCAAATTAAGTTGACCTCCGCAGATCCCCGACCTAAACTTTATTGAAAATATTTGGACATTCGTTAAATATCAGAGAACAATTGATATAATAACCGAAAACGCCGAAATTACCGACATTAGGTCTAAATCAACTGTTAACTTAGCGCCCAATTGTGTTGAATCAATTCGGATCATAAAGCAGGCTCTTATTGATGCCAATGGTAAAGTAACCAATTATGAATTTATCGCCTTAGAATATGACTTTATACTGAACATTAAAATATTAAAGTTATCATTAAATAAGAACAGGATAATAGAGTTCATGTTGTGTGTAAATGCTTTTGGCGTAGATCAAGGTTTACAACAACATAGCATTTTGTTACCCTGCGGCAACAACAACAACAAGCGAAAGCTTTTTGTGTAAAACTTGTAAAAAAACGTCCGATGTGTAAATAATTTTGACTACCTCTGTATATATAAGCCCATGTCTAACTCTTTTATTTCTTGGTGACACAAACAACCGTTATGTGAACAAAATTATAATACCCTCTTTAGCGACTTTGTTGTGAGAGTATTAAAATTAACAGTCAATTTAATTCAACAATACAACTTATTAAAGAAACAATAAACCAGAATCACAAGAATGTACTTTATCACATAGGATGATTGCATAAAACTATAAAAGACGTTTTGTTACAAAATATCTATTTAGAAAAATTACTTATGTTAAATTCAATCAAAAATCATATCGAGCATATTCAAACATATACATAGGTAGTCAAAATTTTTTATACATCGAATGTTTTTTACAAACTTCACAGGACAACTGTTCAATAAAATTAGCAAAAAAAAAATTTCAAATGATTACAAAATGTTTATTGACAAAATTATATCACCATATAACAATACAACAATATCTAACTTTAGAAAAATTAAAATTAACGTCGATACATAATCTAAAAGAAATAGAAGAAATAAAATAAAACAATAAAGTTGTAACATATTTACAATGTACCGACAGTAGTAATATTAGTTTCAATAATATTAATGTGCAATAATTGTAAAAGAAATAAATAAAGAATTCAAGAGAATTCTTTGTCTAGGGATGGTTACATATTTAATTCCACAAACGTCTATAGTAATGAAACCTCCAGCGTAGAAGAGATAATGAAAAACTTAAATCAAACCAAGAACATTACTGTGTAGAACATTTATTTATTTGTTGGCTATTAAAATTGACACTCTCATAAATATGTATAACAAAATTTCCAGTGTCATTGCTTCATGAAAATTAAACAACGATGCTTGCAATGTAAGCAATTTTTATTTTAAAAAACCATTGCGGCTCAAACGTCATGTCACCGAACTCAAATTTATGAATACTGCATGAAATTTCATCACTTTTCCATTCATAAACAAAAGTCAAAGTAGTAACCAATTATGTAAGAATATTTGTACGTTTTGTTTTACTCCACTTGAAAAAAGGACTTAAGTCATATAAGTATCAATGCACTGAAATATAATACTTCAAATCGGCTACTACATTGTAGATCTAAAACTTCGCAACGGCGGAAATCCCTCCCCTTCTAAGGCTAAGTGGTTAACGAGCCGCCCATGCCGACTATTGGAATTTAAAAGGAATGATATAGTTATCTCACATACTGCTCGATATATAAAATCCTTCGGAAACTTGAAAACCTGTATATTGGGATTGTACGCAACTTTTCCCATTCTTGGCACAGATGCACAATATTATAAGGAAAACATCTCCTTTGTATTTCCTTAGAGTATCTGAGAGATTTCCTTATACTTTCGTTAAAAAATGATCAAAGAATTCATGGAAGGAAGAATATTTAAAGGACCTTCCCAAGAGGAATAGATGGAATACTCCATAAAAGGCGCTAAAGGGTGTGGTATGTGGTCTAGTTCCCCAAGGGGCCAGAATGGCTAAATGAGCTTCAGAATGAGCTTCAACTTTATAAAGTTTTCCATTGGTTTTCAATCTCCGCGAATGAATAAAACAAATGTAAGCACAATTATTTTGTTAATTAGTATGATAAATATAATTTTTAGAGTTACTGAAATGAATATTAAATTTTTAATAACATACATACATACATATGTTCTTATTTTTATTGATATGTATACGATAAAAAGTCTATTAAATTGTTCAGAAATTATGTTTTTAAAATAAGTTCTACATACATACATTCCTTAGGCCATTTTGCGTTACCCAGGGTGCACCGCGCGGAGGCGACCTAAATTACACCCCTGTTGAAATTCAAAGCTAGTGCGAGGTCCTCACTAGCATTCCATTGGAAGAAAAACTTGCAGTATTGCGTTTGCCTTAGATGTTAATCGAAACAATATAGTTCACACATTTTCGATATTCGCTATACTGCAAATTTTCTTTCCCATGTAATATTAGTGAGTGTAGTGCCTCGACGAACTTTGAATTTCAACTGAAATTGCGCATTTTTGAAAGTTGTGTGGATGCTTGTTTTTCATTTTATAATTTTGAATGACCTACTACGATAGATAATTTTTCAAAATACTCAAACAGAAGATAAATTTGAATTTGATTTAACGTACTCACATACAACCTCTTACATTTACATTTACATTTTCATTTTTTTTTTATTTTTGGATAGCATACTATGATTGCAAACTTTTCAAAATACTCAAACAGTAGATACATTTGAATTTGATTTAACGTACTCACATACAACCCTATGCACATATATACATTTATGTATTTAAATTAAATTGGTTTTATTTTAAATGACTACATGTTTTGTTTTGCAGAAGAGATGACAAGTAAAGAAGATTAAATAATGGAGGACCTAATGTATGTATTGACTTTAGGCGCGTACAATTTATTCAAAATAGTGTACCGAAATCTAGGATATTTTTAAATGAAATCTTGTGGGAACCTGATGAAAACCGATTCAAGAAGATCACACGTGTCACTTGGAAAACTTTCGATGCTATTTTGGATCTAATAAAGGGTGACAATCTTTTCAACAAAACTCGGTCGTGCAAACACTTTCCAATATAGCTTTATTGGTTTGCGAGTTATATACAAAAACCCTATTTGGGGACAGGGTCATGCCCACTTTTCCAAAAAAATTACATCCAAATGTGCCCCTCCTTAATGGGATCCTATGTTCCAAATTTCATTTTCATAACTTAATTTATGTCTTGGTTATGACACTGTATAGGTTTTCTTTTTCCGCCATTTTGTGGGCGTGGCAGTGGACCGATTTTGCCAACCTCCTCAGGGTGCCAAGGAAAATATGTTCCAAGTTTCATTAAGATATCTTACTTTTTAGTCAAGTTATCGCTTGCATGGTCAGACGGACGGACGGACAGACATCCGGATTTCAAATCCACTCGTCATCCTGATCATTTATGTATAATATAACCTATATAATATATAACCCCATATCTAACTCTTATATTTCTTGGTTGACACAAACAACCGTTATGTGAACAAAACTATAATACAGGTTGCGAGAGTATAAATATGTGTCGTATATGTATATGGATGATATATTAGTATTTGGCACTTCTTTAGAAGAGCATTTAACCAATTTAAAACAAATATTCAAAGCCCTAGTAAAGTTAAAAATACAAGTGGACAAATGTGAATTTCTTAAGAAAGAAACACAATTAGAAGGAATTAAGCCAAATCCAGCCAAAGTTGAAATAAACAAACAATAAATATATACAATCCACAATTTATTGCATCGTTTGAAAAATTATAGGATAGAGTTACAAATCTACACTACTATTATAAAGAGGAAAGATTTGTATGTATGTTTGTAATGGATAAACTAGTGTACCGATTTCAAAAAAAAAGATCGACTTCAAAGTTCTTGTATATGAAAAGTTGGCGTGGTTGTCAACCGGTTTGGCCTATTTTCACAACGTATCATTGAGAGGCAAGAAAAATATTACAAACCGAATTTCATTAAAATTGGTTGAGCAGTTTCGGAGATATAGTTTTTGATCCATAAGTGGGAGAGCCACGCCCATTTCAAATTTTGTTTACCACTTTGAGTCCAGGTCTTCTGTACCATATTTACAATGTAATTTAAGACTTTTACTGTTTTTCTTAGTGAATTAAAGTATTTTTATTAGTTTTCAACATAAATTCCCCACTTCCCCAAAAGAAATTTCATCCGGATATGCCCCTTCCTAGTACGATCCTTTGTACAAAATTTTACTTTTATAACTTTATTTATGACTTAGTTATGGCACTTTATATGTTTTCGGTTGTCTCCATTTTGTGGAAATGGTCCGATTTCATATACCAACATCCTCAGGGTGCCAAGGAGTATGTGTACCAAGTTTCATTAAAATATCTCAATTTTTACTCAAGTTATCGCTTGCACGGACTGACGGGCAAACGTACGCACAGACATCCGGATTTCAACTCCCCATCGTCCGGATCATTTATAGATGGACATATAGATAACCCCATATCTAACTCTTTTTTTCTAGGTGACACACACAACTGTTATGTTAACAAAACTATAATTCTCTCTTTATTAACTTTGTTGCGAGAGTATAACAATAACACCTACAAGTAGACAAAAAATAGGACTAATTAAAATAGTAGGCAATACATGTAAATATCTTTTTGGTACAATGGATAATATTAGCCACGAATATATCACCAACCACCTTAAGACAGTAAATTCTAAATTACATAATTATATAACTGGATTAAATCAAAAAATAACAAGTAAGGAAAGGCTAAGTTCTGGTGCAACCGAACATTTTATACTCTCGCAATTTATTGATGTAATTTTATAAAGATAACACAATAACGACTCGTCTCTTGCTGAGTGCTACCAAGTTTTGTTTTACCATTTTACTATTGTGAACGGCTCAAAGGACAAATTACTGTCAAAATAATAAAAATTGTTATGCACAAATTTGAAATTGAAAATGGCAGGCGAAGATAAATCGTAAAAATTTTTGTATTGAATTTATTGAATAAAAAACTTTAATAAAAATTAAATTTGGTGCAGAAAACGTAAGACATGGACGGTGGTAGAAACCAAGGAAACATACGTTTCGCTTCCTTATCCAGTCTGGAGAAAGCAGAACTAACGGCGCGGGTGTTGTTTCCAATGATATCGATATCATCGGCGTACGCCAGTAGCTGTACACTCTTATAGAAGATTGTACCTTCTCTGTTTAGCTCTGCAGCTCGTATTATTTTCTCCAGCATCAGGTTAAAGAAATCACACGAGAGTGAGTCACCTTGTCTGAAACCTCGTCTGGTATCGAACGGCTCGGAGAGTTCCTTCCCGATCCTGAAGGAGCTTTTGGTGTTGCTCAACGTCAGCTTACACAGCCGTATTAGTTTTGCGGGGATACCAAATTCAGACATCGCGGCATAAAGGCAGCTCCTTTTCGTGCTGTCGAAAGCAGCTTTAAAGTCGACAAAGATATGGTGTGTGTCGATCCTATTTTCACGGGTCTTCTCCAAAATTTGGCGCATGGTGAATATCTGGTCCGTTGTTGATTTTCCAGGTCTAAAGCCACACTGATAAGGTCCAATCAGTTTGTTGACGGTGGGCTTTAGTCTTTCACACAATACGCTCGACAGAACCTTATACGCGATGTTGAGGAGGCTTATCCCACGGTAATTGGCGCAAATTGTGGGGTCTCCCTTTTTTTGTATTGGGCAGAGTACACTGAGATTCCAATCGTCAGGCATGCTTTCTTCCGACAATATTCTGCAAAGAAGCTGATGCAAGCACCTTATCAGCTCTTCGCCGTCGTATTTGAATAGCTCGGCCGGTAATCCATCGGCACCCGCCGCCTTATTGTTCTTCAAGCGGGTAATTGCTATTCGAATTTCTTCACGGTCGGGCAATGGAACATCTGCTCCATCGTCGTCGATTGGGGAATCGGGTTCGCCATCTCCTGGTGTTGTACTTTCACTGCCATTCAGCAGGCTGGAGAAGTGTTCCCTCCACAAACTCAGTATACTCTGGTCATCAATAACTAGATCACCTCTGGGGGTCCTACAAGAGTGCGCTCCGGTCTTGAAACCTTCAGTTAGTCGCCGGATCTTTTCGTAAAATTTTCGAGCATTACCCCTGTCGGCCAGCTTGTCAAGCCCTTCATACTCACGCATTTCGGCCTCTTTCTTTTTTTGTCTGCAAATGCGTCTCGCTTCCCTCTTCAGCTCTCGGTATCTTTCCCATCCCGCTCGTGTTGCGGTCGATCGCAACATTGCGAGGTAGGCAGTCTGTTTTCTCTCCACTGCGAGACGACAATCCTCATCATACCATCTGTTTTTTTGGCTTTTCCGAAAACCAATGGTTTCGGTTGCAGCTGTACGTAAGGAGTTTGATATGCCATCCCACAGCTCCCTTATACCGAGATGCTGATGAGTGCTCTCAGAGAGCAGGAGTGCAAGTCGAGTAGAAAATCGTTCGGCTGTCGGTTGTGATTGCAGCTCCTCGATGATGAACCTTCCTTGTGTTTGTTGACGTGTGCGCTTTTCTACACAGAGGAGGGTGCGTATTTTAGCTGCTACAAGATAATGGTCCGAGTCGATATTGGGACCACGAAGCGTACGCACATCAGAAACACTGGAGACATGTCGTCAATCTATCACAACATGATCGATCTGGTTGCGAGTGATTCGATCCGGGGACAGCCAAGTAGCTTGATGGATTTTCTTATGCTGGAATCTAGTACTACAGACGACCATATTTCGGGCCCCGGCGAAGTCGATCAGCCTCAGACCGTTTGGTGATGTTTCGTCATGGAGGCTGAATTTTCCGACTGTTGTGCCAAAGACACCTTCTTTACCCACCCTAGCGTTGAAATCGCCAAGCACGTTTTTGACATCGTGGCGGGGGCAGCGCTCATAGGTACGTTCTAGGCGCTCATAGAAGGTATCTTTGATCACTTCGTCCTTCTCTTCCGTCGGGGCGTGGGCGCAAATCAGCGATATGTTGAAGAACCTCGCTTTGATGCGGATTGTGGCTAGACGTTCATCCACCGGAGTGAATGCCAGGACTCGACGACGGAGTCTCTCTCCCACCACGAACCCCACACCGAATTTGCGCTCCTTTATATGGCCGCTGTAGTAGATGTCACAAGGACCCACATTCTTCCGTCCTTGTCCCGTCCATCGCATTTCTTGGATTGCGGTGATGTCAGCCTTTACTCTTACGAGGACATCAACCAGCTGGGCAGAGGCACCTTCCCAATTAAGGGTCCGGACATTCCAGGTGCATGCCCTTATTTCGTAGTCCTTTAAACGTTTGCAGTGGCCGTCATCAAAATTGGGGTCTCTCATCCGAGGCTGTTTTTTCTTTTTCATCATTCCCACAATTAGTCCTGTTAATATTGCAGCATCATCGAATGAATATATTGCATGAACAGTCAATGATGCTACACTGTTGAGGACATTTCAAAGTAGTAACATAAATACCTACGTTGTGCCTAAAGTTGACCACTTCCAAAATCAAAAAAGCGATATGCCTCTCATTTGCCTTAAAATGCATCCTAAAGCCTGTCGTCGTGAATTTTAATTCCAGCGCTCCTTTAGTAAAAGCTTTATGCATTTACCACGTGAGAAGAAGAATAATGCAGTTTAGACGCTAAATAGAATCGGGAGTGATATTATGCTTTTTTGGGGAAATTTTCCTTACTTCTGTTTTGGAGATTTGGTACTAATTTAGGGACCCTAAATCATCAGGTTATATCAGAATTCACATGAACATGCCATTGTAGTGGTTAGTCGGCCTTTTTCAACTATTGACAACATTTTACAAGAGGACAATGCTCCATTTCATGAAAGATCGTTACCAACAAAACTTTTAAGTGAAGCAAATTAAGTTGACCTCCGCAGATCCCCGACCTAAACTTTATTGAAAATATTTGGACATTCGTTAAATATCAGAGAACAATTGATATAATAACCGAAAACGCCGAAATTACCGACATTAGGTCTAAATCAACTGTTAACTTAGCGCCCAATTGTGTTGAATCAATTCGGATCATAAAGCAGGCTCTTATTGATGCCAATGGTAAAGTAACCAATTATGAATTTATCGCCTTAGAATATGACTTTATACTGAACATTAAAATATTAAAGTTATCATTAAATAAGAACAGGATAATAGAGTTCATGTTGTGTGTAAATGCTTTTGGCGTAGATCAAGGTTTACAACAACATAGCATTTTGTTACCCTGCGGCAACAACAACAACAAGCGAAAGCTTTTTGTGTAAAACTTGTAAAAAAACGT
The DNA here is from genome assembly GCF_028554725.1 of Zeugodacus cucurbitae. Lineage (NCBI taxonomy): Eukaryota > Metazoa > Arthropoda > Insecta > Diptera > Tephritidae > Zeugodacus > Zeugodacus cucurbitae. Next base: position 28,542,301 of record NC_071672.1, on the reverse strand, counting down.
CCGATGTGTAAATAATTTTGACTACCTCTGTATATATAAGCCCATGTCTAACTCTTTTATTTCTTGGTGACACAAACAACCGTTATGTGAACAAAATTATAATACCCTCTTTAGCGACTTTGTTGTGAGAGTATTAAAATTAACAGTCAATTTAATTCAACAATACAACTTATTAAAGAAACAATAAACCAGAATCACAAGAATGTACTTTATCACATAGGATGATTGCATAAAACTATAAAAGACGTTTTGTTACAAAATATCTATTTAGAAAAATTACTTATGTTAAATTCAATCAAAAATCATATCGAGCATATTCAAACATATACATAGGTAGTCAAAATTTTTTATACATCGAATGTTTTTTACAAACTTCACAGGACAACTGTTCAATAAAATTAGCAAAAAAAAAATTTCAAATGATTACAAAATGTTTATTGACAAAATTATATCACCATATAACAATACAACAATATCTAACTTTAGAAAAATTAAAATTAACGTCGATACATAATCTAAAAGAAATAGAAGAAATAAAATAAAACAATAAAGTTGTAACATATTTACAATGTACCGACAGTAGTAATATTAGTTTCAATAATATTAATGTGCAATAATTGTAAAAGAAATAAATAAAGAATTCAAGAGAATTCTTTGTCTAGGGATGGTTACATATTTAATTCCACAAACGTCTATAGTAATGAAACCTCCAGCGTAGAAGAGATAATGAAAAACTTAAATCAAACCAAGAACATTACTGTGTAGAACATTTATTTATTTGTTGGCTATTAAAATTGACACTCTCATAAATATGTATAACAAAATTTCCAGTGTCATTGCTTCATGAAAATTAAACAACGATGCTTGCAATGTAAGCAATTTTTATTTTAAAAAACCATTGCGGCTCAAACGTCATGTCACCGAACTCAAATTTATGAATACTGCATGAAATTTCATCACTTTTCCATTCATAAACAAAAGTCAAAGTAGTAACCAATTATGTAAGAATATTTGTACGTTTTGTTTTACTCCACTTGAAAAAAGGACTTAAGTCATATAAGTATCAATGCACTGAAATATAATACTTCAAATCGGCTACTACATTGTAGATCTAAAACTTCGCAACGGCGGAAATCCCTCCCCTTCTAAGGCTAAGTGGTTAACGAGCCGCCCATGCCGACTATTGGAATTTAAAAGGAATGATATAGTTATCTCACATACTGCTCGATATATAAAATCCTTCGGAAACTTGAAAACCTGTATATTGGGATTGTACGCAACTTTTCCCATTCTTGGCACAGATGCACAATATTATAAGGAAAACATCTCCTTTGTATTTCCTTAGAGTATCTGAGAGATTTCCTTATACTTTCGTTAAAAAATGATCAAAGAATTCATGGAAGGAAGAATATTTAAAGGACCTTCCCAAGAGGAATAGATGGAATACTCCATAAAAGGCGCTAAAGGGTGTGGTATGTGGTCTAGTTCCCCAAGGGGCCAGAATGGCTAAATGAGCTTCAGAATGAGCTTCAACTTTATAAAGTTTTCCATTGGTTTTCAATCTCCGCGAATGAATAAAACAAATGTAAGCACAATTATTTTGTTAATTAGTATGATAAATATAATTTTTAGAGTTACTGAAATGAATATTAAATTTTTAATAACATACATACATACATATGTTCTTATTTTTATTGATATGTATACGATAAAAAGTCTATTAAATTGTTCAGAAATTATGTTTTTAAAATAAGTTCTACATACATACATTCCTTAGGCCATTTTGCGTTACCCAGGGTGCACCGCGCGGAGGCGACCTAAATTACACCCCTGTTGAAATTCAAAGCTAGTGCGAGGTCCTCACTAGCATTCCATTGGAAGAAAAACTTGCAGTATTGCGTTTGCCTTAGATGTTAATCGAAACAATATAGTTCACACATTTTCGATATTCGCTATACTGCAAATTTTCTTTCCCATGTAATATTAGTGAGTGTAGTGCCTCGACGAACTTTGAATTTCAACTGAAATTGCGCATTTTTGAAAGTTGTGTGGATGCTTGTTTTTCATTTTATAATTTTGAATGACCTACTACGATAGATAATTTTTCAAAATACTCAAACAGAAGATAAATTTGAATTTGATTTAACGTACTCACATACAACCTCTTACATTTACATTTACATTTTCATTTTTTTTTTATTTTTGGATAGCATACTATGATTGCAAACTTTTCAAAATACTCAAACAGTAGATACATTTGAATTTGATTTAACGTACTCACATACAACCCTATGCACATATATACATTTATGTATTTAAATTAAATTGGTTTTATTTTAAATGACTACATGTTTTGTTTTGCAGAAGAGATGACAAGTAAAGAAGATTAAATAATGGAGGACCTAATGTATGTATTGACTTTAGGCGCGTACAATTTATTCAAAATAGTGTACCGAAATCTAGGATATTTTTAAATGAAATCTTGTGGGAACCTGATGAAAACCGATTCAAGAAGATCACACGTGTCACTTGGAAAACTTTCGATGCTATTTTGGATCTAATAAAGGGTGACAATCTTTTCAACAAAACTCGGTCGTGCAAACACTTTCCAATATAGCTTTATTGGTTTGCGAGTTATATACAAAAACCCTATTTGGGGACAGGGTCATGCCCACTTTTCCAAAAAAATTACATCCAAATGTGCCCCTCCTTAATGGGATCCTATGTTCCAAATTTCATTTTCATAACTTAATTTATGTCTTGGTTATGACACTGTATAGGTTTTCTTTTTCCGCCATTTTGTGGGCGTGGCAGTGGACCGATTTTGCCAACCTCCTCAGGGTGCCAAGGAAAATATGTTCCAAGTTTCATTAAGATATCTTACTTTTTAGTCAAGTTATCGCTTGCATGGTCAGACGGACGGACGGACAGACATCCGGATTTCAAATCCACTCGTCATCCTGATCATTTATGTATAATATAACCTATATAATATATAACCCCATATCTAACTCTTATATTTCTTGGTTGACACAAACAACCGTTATGTGAACAAAACTATAATACAGGTTGCGAGAGTATAAATATGTGTCGTATATGTATATGGATGATATATTAGTATTTGGCACTTCTTTAGAAGAGCATTTAACCAATTTAAAACAAATATTCAAAGCCCTAGTAAAGTTAAAAATACAAGTGGACAAATGTGAATTTCTTAAGAAAGAAACACAATTAGAAGGAATTAAGCCAAATCCAGCCAAAGTTGAAATAAACAAACAATAAATATATACAATCCACAATTTATTGCATCGTTTGAAAAATTATAGGATAGAGTTACAAATCTACACTACTATTATAAAGAGGAAAGATTTGTATGTATGTTTGTAATGGATAAACTAGTGTACCGATTTCAAAAATTTTCTCACCACTCGAAAGCTACATTCACCCCGAGTAGCATAGGCTATATTTATTGCTAGAATCTCAACTTTCTGGAATTAATTCACAGGCGGGGGTATCAAAAAGACAAAGTTGTGACTGTGGAATTATAGCCACTTCTGATAAATTAAAGAATAAACTGGAAGAATATATAGAAACTAGACAAGAAGGATTAATAAAACACTATAAAAATGTAAGACATAAAGAGGAACCAAAGTTTAGAAAAAACCTTCACAAGGGATTCTTAAACCTAATAAAAATACCTACCAAATTTGGCAATTAATTATCGAACACCTATACTAGAATAAATCACTAATTTAATCTTACTGGTAATAATGTGGATATTACTATTAATCTCATTATCTTTAGTAGGAGTAGGAGCTAATTTAATCACTCAACAAATAACACAAACTAACGGATACATAGAAATTTATAATAATAATCACAGCACCCCCATAGAATCCGATTTAATTTTATATAAAGTAAATATTCAGGAAACAAAAAATCTACTAGCATCAATGAAAGATAACATAGATATTTTTAGCGAAAGTCACAGAAATCATATAATAAATAGTAGATACACTCATAAGTAAACTAAAAACAAATAAGAAAGTGCTAAGTTCGAGTATAACCGAACATAATATACTCTCGCATTATATATATTTATTTTTATTAATATTACCCACAATTTTACCCACACATTAGGCATAAAGTCCATTGGGGGAAAACTTAGTATATATTTTTATATATTATATGGAGGCTGCGTAATTCATGGACCGATTTCAACTATTTTTGCCACCTAACTACATCTACTGAAGGATGGGATAATGTGTAGAAGTTCACGTAAGTGAGGAAAGTTTTTGATTGTCATTCACTTGGAAGTGGCCAGAAACGATTCTTCTCCACATGATTCAAGCAGCTCACGACTTCCGGTTTTAGACCAAGTATCCTCTGGGTAGCTAACAAACATCCGTTTGAAGGCGAGCTAAAGTGAGAAGGCGAACCCGCTTCTGCGGTTGTGCGTAGGGTTTTGGACCCACCACATAAAAACGGAGTACCAATTAAAAATCGAAAAAGAAAGCCTCGGATGAGACACCCCCCTTTTGATGACGACCCCTGCAAACGTTTTAAGGATAATGATATAAGGGCATGCACCTGGAATATCCGGACCCTTAATTGGGAAGGTGCCTCTGCCCAGCTGGTTGATGTCCTTATACGACTAAAGGCTGACATCACCGCCATCCAAGAAGTGCGATGGATGGGACAAGGACGGAAGAAGGTGGGTCCTTGTAACATCTACTACAGCGGCCATATAAAAGAGCGCAAATTTGGTGTTGGATTTGTGGTGGGAGAGAGACTCCGTCGCCGAGTCCTGGCATTCACCCCGGTAGATGAACGTCTAGCCACAATCCGCATAAAAGCGAGGTTCTTCAATATATCGTTTATTTGCACCCACGCCCCAACGGAAGAGAAGGACGATGTGACCAAAGATGCTTTCTATGAGCGCCTAGAACGCACCTATGAGCGCTGCCCCCGCCATTATGTCAAAATCATGCTTGGCGATTTTAACGCCAGGGTGGGTAAAGAAGGTGTCCTTGGCACAACAGTCGGAAAATTCAGCCTCCATGAAGAAACATCGCCAAACGGCCTGAGGCTGATCGACTTCGCTGGGGCCCGAAATATGGTCGTCTGTAGTACCAGATTCCAGCATAAGAAAATACATCAAGCTACTTGGCTGTCTCCTGATCGAAACACGCGTAACCAAATCGATCACGTTGCGATAGATGGAAGACATGTCTCCAGTGTTTTAGACGTGCGTAAGCTCCGAGGACCAAATACAGACTCGGACCATTATCTGGTTGAGAAGCGAGACACATTTGCAGGCAAAATAGAAAGAGTCCGCAAGGCGTGAGTATAAAGAACTTGAGCAGCTGGCAGACAGAGGTAATGCTCGAAAATTTTATGAAAAAATTAAGCGACTTAACGAAGGTTTCAAGACCGGAGCATCCTCATGTAAAGACCAAGGTGATAATCTGGTAACCGATGTCCAGGGCATACTGGGATTATGGAGGGAACACTTCTCCAGCCTGCTTAATGTCAGTGAAAGTACAACACCAGGAGATGGCGAACCCGATTCCCCAATCGACGACGATGGAGCAGATGTTCCATTGCCCGACCGTGAAGAAATTCCAATAGCAATTACCCGCTTGAAGAACAATAAGGCGGCGGGTGCCGATGGATTACCGGCCGAGCTATTCAAATACGGCGGCGAAGAGCTGATAAGGTGCTTGCATCAGCTTCTTTGCAGAATATGGGCGGAAGAAAGCATGCCTGACGATTGGAATCTCAGTGTACTCTGCCCAATACACAAAAAGGGAGACCCCACAATTTGCGCCAATTACCGTGGGATAAGCCTCCTCAACATCGCGTATAAGGTTCTGTCGAGCGTATTGTGTGAAAGACTAAAGCCCACCGTCAACAAACTGATTGGACCTTATCAGTGTGGCTTTAGACCTGGAAAGTCTTCCATGGACCAGATATTCACCATGCGCCAAATTTGGAGAAGACCCGTGAAAAGAGGATCGGCACACATCACCTTTTTGTCGATTTTAAAGCAGCTTTAGACAGCACAAAAAGGAGCTGCCTTTATGCCGCGATGTCTGAATTTGGTATCCCCGCAAAACTAATACGGCTGTGTAAGTTGACGTTGAGCAGCACCAAAAGCTCCGTCATGATTGGGAAGGACCTCTCCGAGCTGTTCGATACCAAACGAGGTTTCAGACAAGGTCACTATCGTGCGACTTCTTTAACTTGATGTTGGAAAAAATAATACGAGCTGCAGAGCTAAATAGAGAATCTTCTACAAGAGTGTACAGCTGCTGGCGTACGCCGATGATATTGATATCATCGGAAGCAACAACCGCGCCGTTTGCTCTGCTTTTTCCCCGCATGGATAAGGAGGCGAAGCGAATGGGTCTGGAGGTGAATGAGGACAAGACGAAATATCTCCTGTCATCAAGCAAACAGTCGGCGCACTTGCGTCTTGGCTCCCACGTCACTGTTGACAGTCATAACTTCGAAGTTGTAGATAATTTCGTATACCTGGGAACCAGTATCAACAACACCAACAATGTCAGCCTCGAAATCCAGCGCAGAATAACTCTTTCCAACAGGTGCTACTTTGGACTAAGTAGGCAATTGAGGAAGGAAGCCGAGGAAGGGGAAGGCCTCCACTCCGTTGGAGGGACCAGGTTGAGAGCGACCTGGTTACACTTGGAATCTCCAACTGGCGCCGAACTGCGAAGGAAAGAGAAGAGTGGCGCGCTCTCATCGATTCGGCTATAACCGGCTAAACGGTTGAACGCCAATCACATACATACATACTACATTCTATCCAAGATAATATGATCACTAAATTTTGCTGATATATCTTACATACTAACCGATATACATATATGGTAAAAAGTCTAATGAAAGTTTGAAACCCCATCCATAAGTGGGAAGAGCCACGCCCATTTCAAATTTTGTTTACCACTTTGAGTGGAGGTCTTCTGTAGCATATTTACAATGTAATTTAAGACTATTACTGTTTTTCTTAGTGAATTAAAGTATTTTTATTAGTTTTCAACATAAATTCCCCACTTCCCCAAAAGAAATTTCATCCGGATATGCCCCTTCCTAGTACGATCCTTTGTACAAAATTTTACTTTTATAACTTTATTTATGACTTAGTTATGGCACTTTATATGTTTTCGGTTGTCTCCATTTTGTGGAAATGGTCCGATTTCATATACCAACATCCTCAGGGTGCCAAGGAGTATGTGTACCAAGTTTCATTAAAATATCTCAATTTTTACTCAAGTTATCGCTTGCACGGACTGACGGGCAAACGTACGCACAGACATCCGGATTTCAACTCCCCATCGTCCGGATCATTTATAGATGGGCATATAGATAACCCCATATCTAACTCTTTTTTCTAGGTGACACACACAACTGTTATGTTAACAAAACTATAATTCTCTCTTTATCAACTTTGTTGCGAGAGTATAACAATAACACCTACAAGTAAACAAAAAATAGGACTAATTAAAATAGTAGGCAATACATGTAAATATCTTTTTGGTACAATGGATAATATTAGCCACGAATATACCACTAACCACCTTAAGACAGTAGATTCTAAATTACATAATTATATAACTGGATTAAATCAAAAAATAACAAGTAAGGAAAGGCTAAGTTCTGGTGCAACCGAACATTTTATACTCTCGCAATTTATTGATGTAATTTTATAAAGATAACACAATAACGACTCGTCTCTTGCTGAGTGCTACCAAGTTTTGTTTTACCATTTTACTATTGTGAACGGCTCAAAGGACAAATTACTGTCAAAATAATAAAAATTGTTATGCACAAATTTGAAATTGAAAATGGCAGGCGAAGATAAATCGTAAAAATTTTTGTATTGAATTTATTGAATAAAAAACTTTAATAAAAATTAAATTTGGTGCAGAAAACGTAAGACATGGACGGTGGTAGAAACCAAGGGGCTACTAAAATTCTACTTAGTCCAAGCAGTTGAAGAAGACACTCCAAAAAAATCGATGACAGCTAATAATACATCGAAGACAGTTTTTTTGGTTTGCAAGATATATAGAAAAAAACTTTTTTGGGGCGGGGTCACGCCCCGTTTTGTGGGCGAGGCAATGGTCCGATTTCGCCCATTTTCAATACCAACCTCCTCAGGGTGTGTGTGTGAAATAGATATCTTAATTGTTACTCAAGTTATCGCTTGCAGGGACAGACGGACGGACAGACATCCGGATTTCAACTCCACTCGTCATCCTATGCATTTACATATTTACAGAGGTAATCAAAATTATTTACACATCGGACATGTTTCACACAAAAAGCTTTCGCTTGTTGTTGTCGCAGGGTAACAAAATGTTATGTTGTTGTAAACCCTGTTCAATTCCTGAGAGAATGAAGTCAGTTTGGCAAGAATAGCTAGAAATATGGCGGAGATATAAGCAAATGAACTGAAGACTCGCAGTAGTCAAAAGTATTTACACACTGCGATTTAGAATTTATACTTGGATTTGGTTTAAGCAAGAGTAGTGATTGGATTCTATTGCATTCATAACTAACTAACAAAGACTTAAAATATAAAATTTGGTAAATAAAATGCCGAAACCAAAGGAATTAAGGATTATAACTAGATTGGAGACTGTTACTAAGTTTAAGACTAGGGTTTCGGCTTCGGAGTTAGTTAAAACTTATAGAATTTAATGGAATACTGTTTATAATGTAAAAAAAGGACACGAAATATTGCAAGGGCAATTTAAACTCAGAGAGAATGCAGAAGTTTAGTAGGAACTGACATACAAAATCCCACAATTAGTCCTGTTAATATTGCAGCATCATCGAATGAACATATTGCATGAACAGTCAATGATGCTACACTGTTAAGGACATTTCAAAATAGTAACATAAATACCTACGTTGTGCCTAAAGTTGACCACTTCCAAAACCAAAAAAGCTTTATTTCAGAAACCAAAAAAGCGATATGCCTCTCATTTGCCTTAAAATGCATCCTAAAGCCTGTCGTGGGCAGATAAGGCTGAATTTTAATTCCAGGGCTCCTTTAGTAAACGCTTTATGCATTTACCACGTGAGAAGAAGAATAATGCAGTTTAGACGCTAAATAGAATCGGGAGTGATATTATGCTTTTTTGGGGAAATTTTCCTTACTTCTGTTTTGGAGATTTGGTACTAATTTAGGGACCCTAAATCATCCGGATATATCAGAATTCACATGAACATGCCATTGTAGTGGTTAGTCGGCCTTTTTCAACTATTGACAACATTTTACAACAGGACAATGCTCCATTTCATGAATAATCGTTACCAACAAAACGTGAATCAAATGAAGTTGACCTCCGCAGATCCCCGACCTAAACTTTATTGAAAATATTTGGACATTCGTTAAATATCAGAGAACAATTGATATAATAACCGAAAACGCCGAAATTACCGACATTAGGTCTAAATCAACTGTTAACTTAGCGCCCAATTGTGTTGAATCAATTCGGATCATAAAGCAGGCTCTTATTGATGCCAATGGTAAAGTAACTAATTATGAATTTATCGCCTTAGAATAGGAATTTATACTGAACATTAAAATGTTAAAGTTATCATTAAATAAGAACAGGATAATAGAGTTCATGTTGTGTGTAAATACTTTTGGCTACTGCGAGTCTTCGGTTCATTTGATTATTTCTCCGCCATATTTCTAGCTATTCTTGCCAAACCGACTTCATTCGCTCGGGAGTAGATCAAGATTTATAACAACATAGCATTTTGTTACCCTGCGACAACAACAACAACAAGCGAAAGCTTTTTGTGTAAAACTTGTAAAAAAACGTCCGATGTGTAAATAATTTTGACTACCTCTGTATATATAAGCCCATGTCTAACTCTTTTATTTCTTGGTGACACAAACAACCGTTATGTGAACAAAATTATAATACTCTCTTTAGCAACTTTGTTGCGAGAGTATTAAAATTAACAGTCAATTTAATTCAACAATACAACTTATTAAAGAAACAATAAACCAGAATCAGAAGAATGTTCTTTATCACATAGGATGATTGCATAAAACTATAAAAGACGTTTTGTTACAAAATATCTATTTAGAAAAATTACTTATGTTAAATTCAATCAAAAATCATATCGAGCATATTCAAACATATACATAGGTAGACAAAATTTTTTATACATCGAATGTTTTTTACAAACTTCACAGGACAACTGTTCAATAAAATTAGAAAAAAAAAATTTTCAAATGATTACAAAATGTTTATTGACAAAATTATATCACCATATAACAATACAACAATATCTAACTTTAGAAGAATTAAAATTAACGTCGATACATAATCTAAAAGAAATAGAAGAAATAAAATACAATAAATAAAGTTGTAACATATTTACAATGTACCGACAGTAGTAATATTAGTTTCAATAATATTAATGTGCAATAATTGTAAAAGAAATAAATAAAGAATTCAGGAGAATTCTTTGTCTAGGGATGGTTACATATTTAATTCCACAAACGTCTATATGTAATGAAACCTCCAGCGTAGAAGAGATAATGAAAAACTTAAATCAAACCAAGAACATTACTGTGTAGAACATTTATTTATTTGTTGGCTATTAAAATTGACACTCTCATAAATATGTATAACAAAATTTCCAGTATCATTGCTTCATGAAAATTAAACAACGATGTTTGCAATGTAAACAATTTTTATTTAAAAAAAACCATTGCGGCTCAAACGTCATGTCACCGAACTCAAATTTATGAATACTGCATGAAATTTCATCACTTTTCCATTCATAAACAAAAGTCAAAGTATTAACCAATTATGTAAGAATATTTGTACGTTTTGTTTTACTCCACTTGAAAAAAGGACTTAAGTCATATAAGTATCAATGCAGTGAAATATAATACTTCAAATCGGCTACACATTATTTTATATTTTGATTATTATCGAATTCTAATTTTAAAATAAAATATTTGTAAAATTAGTCTTAATACCAACGTCAAGAAATAAAGAACTATGTTTATAAAAACTCTGTGTACGTTTCATTAAATTCGCGTACTCCCAGCGAAAATCCAACACATCCAGAAACAATTCTAAAATCGGTTATAGCAGAGATCGAAAAGTAAAATATACGCTATTTTAGCCTTCCTTAATTAAGAATCCGCTTTCAATAACATCCAGCCATCTCGCTATTTCGACTCCACTTACATTACAAAAACATTACATTAGAAAATGTTTCCGGTCAGGTACATTATTTCAACAAAGTGCAGATCTGTCCAAACACACGCCTCAAAGAGGTTATCCCCACTACTCCTAGATCTAAACAATGAATAAAATGTTGTTAGATCTAAAACTTCGCAACGGCGGAAATCCCTCCCCTTCTCAACAAGCAATCAAACGTGGGCTAAGTGGTTAACGAGCCGCCCATGCCATTTAAAAGGAATGATATAGTTATCTCACATACTGCTCGGTTAATAAAATCCTTCGGAAACTTGAAAACCTGTATATTGGGTATATGGAGGCTAGAGGAAGATTGTACGCAACTTTTCCCATTCTTGGCACAGATGCACAATATTATAAAGAAAAAACATCTGCTTTGTATTTCCTTAGAGTATCTGAGAGATTTCCTTATACTTTCGTTAAAAAATTATCAAAGAATTCATGGAAGGAAGAATATTTAAAGGACCTTCCCAAGAGGTACAGATGGAATACTCCATAAAAGGCGCTAAAGGGTGTGGTATGTGGTCTAGTTCCCCTAGGGGGCCAGAATGGCTAAATGAGCTTCAGAATGAGCTTCAACTTTATAAAGTTTTCCATTGGTTTTCAATCTCCGCGAATGAATAAAACAAATGTAAGCACAATTATTTTGTTAATTAGTATGATAAATATAATTTTTAGAGTTACTGAAATCAATATTAAATTTTTAATAACATACATACATACATATGTTCTTATTTTTATTGATATGTATACGACTTGCACTCCTGCTCTCTGAGAGCACTCATCCGCATCTCGGTATATGGGAACTGTGGAACGGCATCTCAAACTCACTGCGTACCGCTGCAGCCGAAACAATTGGTTTTCGGCAACGACAAAAAACAAGGTGGTACGATGAGGAGTGCCGTCTCGCAGCGGAGAGAAAATAGACTGCCTACCTCGCAACGTTGCAAACGACCACAACACGTGCGGGATGGGATAGATACCGAGAGCTGAAGACAGAGGGAATGCTCGAAAATTTTATGAAAAAATGAAGCGACTTAACGAAGGTTTCAAGACCGGAGCATCCTCATGTAGAGACCAAGGTGGTAATCTGGTAACCGATGTCCAGGGCATACTGGGATTATGGAGGGAACACTTCTCCGACCTGCTGAATGGCAGTAAGAGTACAACACCAGAAGATGGCGAACCCGATCCCCCAATCGATGACGATGGAACATATGTTCCATTACCCGACCATAAAGAAATTCGAATAGCAATTATCCGCTTGAAGAACAACAAAGCAGCGGGGGCCGATAGATTACCGGCAGAACTATTCAAATACGGCGGCGTAGAACTGATAAGGTGCATGCATCAGCTTCTTTGCAGAGTATGGTCGGAAGAAAGCATGCCTGACGATTGGAATCTCAGTGTGCTCTGTCCAATCCATAAAAAGGGAGATCCCACAATCTGCGCCAATTACCGTGGGATCAGCCTCCTAAATATCGCATACAAGGTTCTATCGAGCGTACTGTGTGAAAGACTTAAGCCCACCGTCAACAAACTGATTGGACCTTATCAGTGTGGCTTTAGACCAGGAAAATCGACAACTGACCAGATATTCACCATGCGCCAAATTTTGGAGAAGACCCGTGAAAAGAGGATCGACACACACCACCTTTTTGTCGATTTTAAAGCAGCTTTCGACAGCACAAAAAGGAGTTGCCTTTACGCCGCGATGTCTGAATTTGGTATCCCCGCAAAACTAATACGGCTGTGTAAATTGACGTTGAGCAACACCAAAAGCTCCGTCATGATTGGGAAGGACCTCTCCGAGCCGTCCGATACCAAACGAGGTTTCAGACAAGGTGACTCACTATCGTGCGACTTCTTTAACCTGATGCTGGAAAAAATTATAAGAGCTGCAGAGCTAAACCGAGAAGGTACAATCTTCTACAAGAGTGTACAGCTCCTGGCGTACGCCGATGATATTGATATCATCGGAAGCAACAACCTCGCCGTTTGTTCTGCTTTTTCCCGCATGGATAAGGAGGCGAAGCGAATGGGTCTGGAGGTGAATGTGGACAAGACGAAATATCTCCTGTCATCAAACAAACAGTCTGCGCATTCGCGTCTGGGCTCCCACGTCACTGTTGACAGTCATAACTTCGAGGTCGTAGATAATTTCGTATACCTGGGAACCAGCATCAACAGCACGAACAATGTCAGCCTCGAAATCCAGCGCAGAATAACTCTTGCCAACAGGTGCTACTTTGGACTGAGTAGGCAATTGAACAGTAAAGTCCTCTCTCGACGAACCAAAATCAAGCTCTACAAGTCGCTTATCATTCCCGTCCTGCTTTACGGTGCAGAAGCTTGGACGATGTCAACATCAGATGAGACGACACTAGGAGTTTTCGAGAGGAAAATTTTGCGCAAGATTTATGGTCCTCAGAACATTGGCAACGGCGAATACCGCAGACGATGGAACGATGAGCTGTACGTGTTATACGACGACATTGACATAGTTCAGCGAATAAAAAGACAGCGGCTACGCTGGCTAGGTCATGTTGTCCGAATGGACGAAAACACTCCAGCCCTGAAAGTGTTCGATGCAGTACCCGCCGGAGGAAGCCGAGGAAGGCCATTTTGCGTTACCCAGGGTGCACCGCGCGGAGGCGACCTAAATTACACCCCTGTTGAAATTCAAAGCTAGTGCGAGGTCCTCACTAGCATTCCATTGGAAGAAAAACTTGCAGTATTGCGTTTGTCTTAGATGTTAATCGAAACAATATAGTTCACACATTTTCGATATTCGCTATACTGCAAATTTTCTTTCCCATGTAATATTAGTGAGTGTAGTGCCGTAGTGCCTCGACGAACTTTGAATTTCAACTGAAATTGCGCATTTTTGAAAGTTGTGTGGAAGCTTGTTTTTCATTTTATAATTTTGAATGACCTACTACGATAGATAATTTTTCAAAATACTCAAACAGTAGGTAAATTTGAATTTGATTTAACGTACTCACATTCAACCTCTTACATTTACATTTTCATTTTTTTTATTTTTGGATTGCCTACTATGATAGCTAACTTTTCAAAATACTCAAACAGTAGATACATTTGAATTTGATTTTACGTACTCACATGCAACCCCATGCACATATATACATTTATGTATTTAAATTAAATTGGTTTTGTTTTAAATGACTACATGTTTTGTTTTACAGAAGAGAGGACAAGTAAAGAAGATTAAATAATGGAGGACCTAATGTATGTATTGTCTTTAGGCGAAGAATGCAGATACAGCGTACAATTTATTCAAAATAGTGTACCGAAATCTGGGATATTTTTAAATGAAATCTTATGGGAACCTGATGAAAACCGATTCAAGAAGATCACACGTGTCACTTGGAAAACTTTCGATGCTATTTTGGATCTAATAAAGGGAGACAATCTTTTCAACAAAACTCGGTTGTGCAAACAATTTCCAATTAAAACGCAACTGGCAATTGTGTTGTATCGCTTAGGTTCCAGCGGTGAAGGAGCTACTCTTTCGAAGATTACAGGTTTATTTGGAATCAGTGATGGTGGTATCAATCAGGTCAGAATTCGTCAGTTTTCCTCATAATACATTAACATGTTTTTAAATTTTAGAATTTCACTGAACGAATATTTAATGCGCTGTTGTTGACCAAATACGGAAGAACGTTTTAGAAACATCGAGTGAGTTACCTAACTGCATAGGATACGTTGATAGTACCGAAATTTAATTGGCGGAAAACCCGTCACAGGACCCAGAAGCGTACTTTTCACGAAAACATATTTACTCCGTTAAGGCACAAGCCGTGTGCGATCATAAATTAAAATTAAGGTACTTTATGTTAGGATTTCCAGGTAGCGTTCATGATGCACGTATTGTTCGTACAGCGAATTGTCAACTGAAGCACATAAATTTTTTGGAGACAATGCATATAAATTATCGAGAACTGTTAGAATTCGAATTGAACATTGGGTAGTTTAAAAGGCTTAAGGCTCCAAATAAAAAATGAAAATGGTATGGGTTCTCTGTTGTGCATTGTTACACAACTTTATACTCCAACAAGACGATTATTTCGATTACCAACCTGAGGAATCGGAGCACAGTATTGACGAGTCGTTATGGGAACCAAATGCTCGTACCAATGAAGGGGAGATAAGGCGACGACAAATTTCTGAACTATTGTTTAATCAGTAAATATCTTTATATAAAAATTATTTTCTTAATTATTTTTTCAAATAAAATTCAATTTCTTTACATAAACAAGTAATATAAATTATTTGACTAGAAATAACTGTTAATACGGATAAAGTAAAAAAAAGCAAGGTGGACCATATTCACTAAGTCACTATAAGTAAAACAAACCAACAAATGTATTAAGAAGAAAAAGTCAAAATGGAAAAAATCTTATATTGGAATACAAATTATTACATTTTGGTAAGTTATGAGCTATTTAAGCTTTTCAATCGTTCGTGTTCCAATCTGACTTTTTCCATTTCTTTCTCCAACCGTAATTTCTGCAATTGAAAATTGTTTTCCTCTCTCTCTTTTTCAAATTCCTTTGGGCTGTTGGTTTCTAAAAGCAGAGCGTAAAATGTTAATTGATGAAATGACAAATAATATATCAATATTACCTCAAAATGGTCCGGATTCTCTTTGATTGCGTCCACTATATTTATCAAAAGGTCTTTCGTTTGGCTTTCAGCCCAACGAAATGTGCCGTTTAGCATTAATCTATTTTTCTATTAAATAACCAATTGATTATTAATAATACAAGCAAATAATTAATTGTTATGAATTTACTTACCGCTTCCATTTCTTTTCAAACACCAAATAGACGCTTCCAGCTGTTTGTGAATTGCGCAAAATGCTATGGTTGCCACTGAAAACGGTCTCGCATATTTGCAAGATTGTCGTAAAATAAAATACATGTAAAAATTAGCAGCTGTTTTACGATATTGCGAATTACGTTTACGACGTTAAATGAGTACCATTATTGTGAAATTAATTTTTTATAGCTTATATTTTTTTACTCTCGCAACAAAGGTTGCTAAGAGAGTATTATAGTTTTATCCACATAACGGTTGTTTGTAAGTCATAAAACTAAATGAGTTAGATATAGGGTTATATATATAAAAATGATCAGGATGACGAGTTGAAATCCAGATGTCTGTCTGTCCGTGCAACGAATAACTTTGGTAAAAATGAAGATATCTTGACGAAACTTGGAACATACATATATTCCTTGGCATCCTGAGGGGGTTGGTATTGAAAATGAGCGATATCGGTCCATTGCCATGCCCCCAAAAGAGGTCTTAACTTCCCCTAGCTCCCATATATCTAATTATTGGTTGTTCAAAAATACGATGGGCTTAATTTTGAATAGCCAACTTTCCAAAATAGTCAAACAGTGGGAGCATTTTAATTTTAGATAAAGTACTTATGTACATGTACATATACTAACAGTCTTATATAAATCGAATCGACGAATAATTAACGCATTGTTGCCAGATAAGTGAAATACTAATATTTAAGGCTAGAGACTAGATGAAGTATTGACCTTTTTTGCCAAATTTTCAGCACGGAGGCTCATAATTATAAAGACCACTTCTGATTTTCTTTAGAATATCTGTAAGATTTACCAATATTTTCGGTAAATGAAATGCCCACAACTACTGAGCCTGCCCCTCATGTTCGATGTCTTTGACTTTGTATATTGTCCGATACGAGATATAGGCAATGTAATCAAGCTAACAGAAACTAATAGAAATGGCCAGTGGTAGGAGGAAACGTGTATATTTATATAGAAAAACTCGAACACAAATTAAATTTTGGATCAATGAAGTGCAACTATTGCTTCACCTGTTACCGCAATCGTACCGGTTTTCAGCTAGCGTAAGACACGTATCTTGAGTAAGCAAATTTTTCCTATACCAACATCCATAATGCTTAGCACTCGACGCCGTACGCGTGGGGCGATCCCTTATGAAATTGTTAAATCACCATCAGTATACGAAGTCGATAGAGCAACTAAAGGCATTGAAAACATTGGTACAACTATAAAACAACAATCCAACCAGAGTAGCATAAGCACCGATTGTACCCTACCCACGACAGTCGGTTCTACGTAGCCGGGACGGACACGCATTTTTATCTGGCAAAGCGCTTTCAAATCGGCAGCATTCCTCAAAATTACTTGGGATATGTTTAATGCTGCTGTTTTTATGGCAACATTTAAATCATGGACTTTGACGGAGCTGGAAACTACTTTTGCCCATAACATACATTGTACTTAACGGTGAATAAGTCACAAGTTAGTAATCCGATTGTCGGGCAAAATTAGATGACATCACAAACTCGTCACACTCCCCACGTTCACCTCATCTGTGCACAATTACCGTTTTAATACTGTGACAGCTGAAACTTCTTCCAGCCTACGTAACCCAAAAGTGCAAGTGATTTATTGAAGTATTATTCAATTAGTTATAGGATAGTGAAACGTATACATTCTATATTTTTTAATGTACCGACAAGTCTAGACTAATTGTCATCGAAGTCATCTAACGGGAGGCCCAAGGAACAAGTTGTTTCGATAAGGTCGGACCAAAGGAAAATGGGTGTTAGATGAATAGGATTTAGGGGGCATGTAGAGAGCTGGTTAGTGTTGTGCGGGGACTGTTTGCATGCAGGACATATCTGCGAAAGCATCCCAACAAATACTTTTTGGAGAGCATTTCGTTGTCCTCCTTGACAGGTAGCATACGGGCCGCATTGTGCAGGTTCTCGACCAGAGACACAAAGAGGCAAACTGTAGCTGCCCGGAGAGCGGTGTATTGACAAGTCTGAAACTTCCCCATTTGCGTCCTAGTGCACACAGGCTACCATATTGGAGCTGCGTAGTTTAGGACCGGCCGGCCGATTGCCTAGTAAGTTGCCAACAACGTTTTTTTGTATTTACCCCATTTGCTGCCGGCTAGCGACTTGAGGTTTTTGTTGCTGCTCTGTACCGCCGAGCAAAAGTGTTTCAGCATCAACATGTTTATACTGTTTTTGATGACAACTGCAACCTCACCGCTGGTGAAGGTAAGTGTTCCGCAGTCTTTTAGCATTTTGCGCAGACGCCGGGTAACACATATTCTCACCTTATCCACCGAAGCGTGCAGTATAAATTTCCGCCTTAAATAGCTCGCGTACTTCTTCGGATCTGAGTACGCATGACCAGCGAATGGAATTTCAACACGGTCATCATGTTGAAATTTGGGATTTGACAGATTTCAGATGATTTACCCATTTCGTTCGCTTATATTGATTTACCGCTCGTCGTCCTTGCGTACGCCGATGATATTGATATCATCGGAAGCAACAACCGCGCCGTGTGTTCTGCTTTTTCCCGCATGGATAAGGAGGCGAAGCGAATGGGTCTGGAGGTGAATGAGGACAAGACGAAATATCTCCTGTCATCAAACAAACAGTCTGCGCATTCGCGTCTTGGCTCCCACGTCACTGTTGACAGTCATAACTTCGAGGTCGTAGATAATTTCGTATACCTGGGAACCAGCATCAACAGCACGAACAATGTCAGCCTCGAAATCCAGCGCAGAATAACTCTTGCCAACAGGTGCTACTTTGGACTGAGTAGGCAATTGAACAGTAAAGTCCTCTCTCGACGAACCAAAATCAAGCTCTACAAGTCACTTATCATTCCCGTCCTGCTTTACGGTGCAGAAGCTTGGACGATGTCAACATCAGATGAGACGACACTAGGAGCTTTCGAGAGGAAAATTTTGCGCAAGATTTATGGTCCTCAGAACATTGGCAACGGCGAATACCGCAGACGATGGAACGATGAGCTGTACGAGTTATACGACGACATTGACATAGTTCAGCGAATAAAAAGACAGCGGCTACGCTGGCTAGGTCATGTTGTCCGAATGGACGAAAACACTCCAGCCCTGAAAGTGTTCGATGCAGTACCCGCCGGAGGAAGCCGAGGAAGGCCATTTTGCGTTACCCAGGGTGCACCGCGCGGAGGCGACCTAAATTACACCCCTGTTGAAATTCAAAGCTAGTGCGAGGTCCTCACTATCATTCCATTGGAAGAAAAACTTGCAGTATTGCGTTTGCCTTAGATGTTAATCGAAACAATATAGTTCACACATTTTCGATATTCGCTATACTGCAAATTTTCTTTCCCATGTAATATTAGTGAGTGTAGTGCCGTAGTGCCTCGACGAACTTTGAATTTCAACTGAAATTGCGCATTTTTGAAAGTTGTGTGGAAGCTTGTTTTTCATTTTATAATTTTGAATGACCTACTACGATAGATAATTTTTCAAAATACTCAAACAGTAGATAAATTTGAATTTGATTTAACGTACTCACATACAACCTCTTACATTTACATTTTCATTTTTTTTATTTTTGGATGGCCTACTATGATAGCTAACTTTTCAAAATACTCAAACAGTAGATACATTTGAATTTGATTTTACGTACTCACATACAACCCCATGCACATATATACATTTATGTATTTAAATTAAATTGGTTTTGTTTTAAATGACTACATGTTTTGTTTTGCAGAAGAGAGGACAAGTAAAGAAGATTAAATAATGGAGGACCTAATGTATGTATTGACTTTAGGCGAAGAATGCAGATACAGCGTACAATTTATTCAAAATAGTGTACCGAAATCTAGGATATTTTTAAATGAAATCTTATGGGAACCTGATGAAAACCGATTCAAGAAGATCACACGTGTCACTTGGAAAACTTTCGATGCTCTTTTGGATCTAATAAAGGGAGACAATCTTTTCAACAAAACTCAGTTGTGCAAACAATTTCCAATTAAAACGCAACTGGCAATTGTGTTGTATCGCTTAGGTTCCAGCGGTGAAGAAGCTACTCTTTCGAAGATTACAGGTTTATTTGGAATCAGTGATGGTGGTATCAATCAGGTCAGAATTCGTCAGTTTTCCTCATAATACATTAACATGTTTTTAAATTTTAGAATTTCACTGAACGAATATTTAATGCGCTGTTGTTGACCAAATACGGAAGAACGTTTTAGAAACATCGAGTGAGTTACCTAACTGCACAGGATACGTTGATGGTACCGAAATTCAATTGGCGGAAAACCCGTCACAGGACCCAGAAGCGTACTTTTCACGAAAACATATTTACTCCGTTAAGGCACAAGCCGTGTGCGATCATAAATTAAAATTAAGGTACTTTATGTTAGGATTTCCAGGTAGCGTTCATGATGCACGTATTGTTCGTACAGCGAATTGTCAACTGAAGCACATAAATTTTTTGGAGACAATGCATATAAATTATCGAGAACTGTTAGAATTCGAATTGAACATTGGGTAGTTTAAAAGGCTTAAGGCTCCAAATAAAAAATGAAAATGGTATGGGTTCTCTGTTGTGCATTGTTACACAACTTTATACTCCAACAAGACGATTATTTCGATTACCAACCTGAGGAATCGGAGCACAGTATTGACGAGTCGTTATGGGAACCAAATGCTCGTACCAATGAAGGGGAGATAAGGCGACGACAAATTTCTGAACTATTGTTTAATCAGTAAATATCTTTATATAAAAATTATTTTCTTAATTATTTTTTCAAATAAAATTCAATTTCTTTACATAAACAAGTAATATAAATTATTTGACTAGAAATAACTGTTAATACGGATAAAGTAAAAAAAAGCAAGGTGGACCATATTCACTAAGTCACTATAAGTAAAACAAACCAACAAATGTATTAAGAAGAAAAAGTCAAAATGGAAAAAATCTTATATTGGAATACAAATTATTACATTTTGGTAAGTTATGAGCTATTTAAGCTTTTCAATCGTTCGTGTTCCAATCTGACTTTTTCCATTTCTTTCTCCAACCGTAATTTCTGCAATTGAAAATTGTTTTCCTCTCTCTCTTTTTCAAATTCCTTTGGGCTGTTGGTTTCTAAAAGCAGAGCGTAAAATGTTAATTGATGAAATGACAAATAATATATCAATATTACCTCAAAATGGTCCGGATTCTCTTTGATTGCGTCCACTATATTTATCAAAAGGTCTTTCGTTTGGCTTTCAGCCCAACGAAATGTGCCGTTTAGCATTAATCTATTTTTCTATTAAATAACCAATTGATTATTAATAATACAAGCAAATAATTAATTGTTATGAATTTACTTACCGCTTCCATTTCTTTTCAAACACCAAATAGACGCTTCCAGCTGTTTGTGAATTGCGCAAAATGCTATGGTTGCCACTGAAAACGGTCTCGCATATTTGCAAGATTGTCGTAAAATAAAATACATGTAAAAATTAGCAGCTGTTTTACGATATTGCGAATTACGTTTACGACGTTAAATGAGTACCATTATTGTGAAATTAATTTTTTATAGCTTATATTTTTTTACTCTCGCAACAAAGGTTGCTAAGAGAGTATTATAGTTTTATCCACATAACGGTTGTTTGTAAGTCATAAAACTAAATGAGTTAGATATAGGGTTATATATATAAAAATGATCAGGATGACGAGTTGAAATCCAGATGTCTGTCTGTCCGTGCAACGAATAACTTTGGTAAAAATGAAGATATCTTGACGAAACTTGGAACATACATATATTCCTTGGCATCCTGAGGGGGTTGGTATTGAAAATGAGCGATATCGGTCCATTGCCATGCCCCCAAAAGAGGTCTTAACTTCCCCTAGCTCCCATATATCTAATTATTGGTTGTTCAAAAATACGATGGGCTTAATTTTGAATAGCCAACTTTCCAAAATAGTCAAACAGTGGGAGCATTTTAATTTTAGATAAAGTACTTATGTACATGTACATATACTAACAGTCTTATATAAATCGAATCGACGAATAATTAACGCATTGTTGCCAGATAAGTGAAATACTAATATTTAAGGCTAGAGACTAGATGAAGTATTGACCTTTTTTGCCAAATTTTCAGCACGGAGGCTCATAATTATAAAGACCACTTCTGATTTTCTTTAGAATATCTGTAAGATTTACCAATATTTTCGGTAAATGAAATGCCCACAACTACTGAGCCTGCCCCTCATGTTCGATGTCTTTGACTTTGTATATTGTCCGATACGAGATATAGGCAATGTAATCAAGCTAACAGAAACTAATAGAAATGGCCAGTGGTAGGAGGAAACGTGTATATTTATATAGAAAAACTCGAACACAAATTAAATTTTGGATCAATGAAGTGCAACTATTGCTTCACCTGTTACCGCAATCGTACCGGTTTTCAGCTAGCGTAAGACACGTATCTTGAGTAAGCAAATTTTTCCTATACCAACATCCATAATGCTTAGCACTCGACGCCGTACGCGTGGGGCGATCCCTTATGAAATTGTTAAATCACCATCAGTATACGAAGTCGATAGAGCAACTAAAGGCATTGAAAACATTGGTACAACTATAAAACAACAATCCAACCAGAGTAGCATAAGCACCGATTGTACCCTACCCACGACAGTCGGTTCTACGTAGCCGGGACGGACACGCATTTTTATCTGGCAAAGCGCTTTCAAATCGGCAGCATTCCTCAAAATTACTTGGGATATGTTTAATGCTGCTGTTTTTATGGCAACATTTAAATCATGGACTTTGACGGAGCTGGAAACTACTTTTGCCCATAACATACATTGTACTTAACGGTGAATAAGTCACAAGTTAGTAATCCGATTGTCGGGCAAAATTAGATGACATCACAAACTCGTCACACTCCCCACGTTCACCTCATCTGTGCACAATTACCGTTTTAATACTGTGACAGCTGAAACTTCTTCCAGCCTACGTAACCCAAAAGTGCAAGTGATTTATTGAAGTATTATTCAATTAGTTATAGGATAGTGAAACGTATACATTCTATATTTTTTAATGTACCGACAAGTCTAGACTAATTGTCATCGAAGTCATCTAACGGGAGGCCCAAGGAACAAGTTGTTTCGATAAGGTCGGACCAAAGGAAAATGGGTGTTAGATGAATAGGATTTAGGGGGCATGTAGAGAGCTGGTTAGTGTTGTGCGGGGACTGTTTGCATGCAGGACATATCTGCGAAAGCATCCCAACAAATACTTTTTGGAGAGCATTTCGTTGTCCTCCTTGACAGGTAGCATACGGGCCGCATTGTGCAGGTTCTCGACCAGAGACACAAAGAGGCAAACTGTAGCTGCCCGGAGAGCGGTGTATTGACAAGTCTGAAACTTCCCCATTTGCGTCCTAGTGCACACAGGCTACCATATTGGAGCTGCGTAGTTTAGGACCGGCCGGCCGATTGCCTAGTAAGTTGCCAACAACGTTTTTTTGTATTTACCCCATTTGCTGCCGGCTAGCGACTTGAGGTTTTTGTTGCTGCTCTGTACCGCCGAGCAAAAGTGTTTCAGCATCAACATGTTTATACTGTTTTTGATGACAACTGCAACCTCACCGCTGGTGAAGGTAAGTGTTCCGCAGTCTTTTAGCATTTTGCGCAGACGCCGGGTAACACATATTCTCACCTTATCCACCGAAGCGTGCAGTATAAATTTCCGCCTTAAATAGCTCGCGTACTTCTTCGGATCTGAGTACGCATGACCAGCGAATGGAATTTCAACACGGTCATCATGTTGAAATTTGGGATTTGACAGATTTCAGATGATTTACCCATTTCGTTCGCTTATATTGATTTACCGCTCGTCGTCCTTGCGTACGCCGATGATATTGATATCATCGGAAGCAACAACCGCGCCGTGTGTTCTGCTTTTTCCCGCATGGATAAGGCGGCGAAGCGAATGGGTCTGGAGGTGAATGAGGACAAGACGAAATATCTCCTGTCATCAAACAAACAGTCTGCGCATTCGCGTCTTGGCTCCCACGTCACTGTTGACAGTCATAACTTCGAGGTCGTAGATAATTTCGTATACCTGGGAACCAGCATCAACAGCACGAACAATGTCAGCCTCGAAATCCAGCGCAGAATAACTCTTGCCAACAGGTGCTACTTTGGACTGAGTAGGCAATTGAACAGTAAAGTCCTCTCTCGACGAACCAAAATCAAGCTCTACAAGTCGCTTATCATTCCCGTCCTGCTTTACGGTGCAGAAGCTTGGACGATGTCAACATCAGATGAGACGACACTAGGAGCTTTCGAGAGGAAAATTTTGCGCAAGATTTATGGTCCTCAGAACATTGGCAACGGCGAATACCGCAGACGATGGAACGATGAGCTGTACGAGTTATACGACGACATTGACATAGTTCAGCGAATAAAAAGACAGCGGCTACGCTGGCTAGGTCATGTTGTCCGAATGGACGAAAACACTCCAGCCCTGAAAGTGTTCGATGCAGTACCCGCCGGAGGAAGCCGAGGAAGGCCATTTTGCGTTACCCAGGGTGCACCGCGCGGAGGCGACCTAAATTACACCCCTGTTGAAATTCAAAGCTAGTGCGAGGTCCTCACTATCATTCCATTGGAAGAAAAACTTGCAGTATTGCGTTTGCCTTAGATGTTAATCGAAACAATATAGTTCACACATTTTCGATATTCGCTATACTGCAAATTTTCTTTCCCATGTAATATTAGTGAGTGTAGTGCCGTAGTGCCTCGACGAACTTTGAATTTCAACTGAAATTGCGCATTTTTGAAAGTTGTGTGGAAGCTTGTTTTTCATTTTATAATTTTGAATGACCTACTACGATAGATAATTTTTCAAAATACTCAAACAGTAGATAAATTTGAATTTGATTTAACGTACTCACATACAACCTCTTACATTTACATTTTCATTTTTTTTATTTTTGGATGGCCTACTATGATAGCTAACTTTTCAAAATACTCAAACAGTAGATACATTTGAATTTGATTTTACGTACTCACATACAACCCCATGCACATATATACATTTATGTATTTAAATTAAATTGGTTTTGTTTTAAATGACTACATGTTTTGTTTTGCAGAAGAGAGGACAAGTAAAGAAGATTAAATAATGGAGGACCTAATGTATGTATTGACTTTAGGCGAAGAATGCAGATACAGCGTACAATTTATTCAAAATAGTGTACCGAAATCTAGGATATTTTTAAATGAAATCTTATGGGAACCTGATGAAAACCGATTCAAGAAGATCACACGTGTCACTTGGAAAACTTTCGATGCTTTTTTGGATCTAATAAAGGGAGACAATCTTTTCAACAAAACTCGGTTGTGCAAACAATTTCCAATTAAAACGCAACTGGCAATTGTGTTGTATCGCTTAGGTTCCAGCGGTGAAGAAGCTACTCTTTCGAAGATTACAGGTTTATTTGGAATCAGTGATGGTGGTATCAATCAGGTCAGAATTCGTCAGTTTTCCTCATAATACATTAACATGTTTTTAAATTTTAGAATTTCACTGAACGAATATTTAATGCGCTGTTGTTGACCAAATACGGAAGAACGTTTTAGAAACATCGAGTGAGTTACCTAACTGCATAGGATACGTTGATGGTACCGAAATTCAATTGGCGGAAAACCCGTCACAGGACCCAGAAGCGTACTTTTCACGAAAACATATTTACTCCGTTAAGGCACAAGCCGTGTGCGATCATAAATTAAAATTAAGGTACTTTATGTTAGGATTTCCAGGTAACGTTCATGATGCACGTATTGTTCGTACAGCGAATTGTCAACTGAAGCACATAAATTTTTTGGAGACAATGCATATAAATTATCGAGAACTGTTAGAATTCGAATTGAACATTGGGTAGTTTAAAAGGCTTAAGGCTCCAAATAAAAAATGAAAATGGTATGGGTTCTCTGTTGTGCATTGTTACACAACTTTATACTCCAACAAGACGATTATTTCGATTACCAACCTGAGGAATCGGAGCACAGTATTGACGAGTCGTTATGGGAACCAAATGCTCGTACCAATGAAGGGGAGATAAGGCGACGACAAATTTCTGAACTATTGTTTAATCAATAAATATCTTTATATAAAAATTATTTTCTTATTTATTTTTTCAAATAAAATTCAATTTCTTTACATAAACAAGTAATATAAATTATTTGACTAGAAATAACTGTTAATACGGATAAAGTAAAAAAAAGCAAGGTGGACCATATTCACTAAGTCACTATAAGTAAAACAAACCAACAAATGTATTAAGAAGAAAAAGTCAATATAGAAAAAATCTTATATTGGAATACAAATTATTACATTTTGGTAAGTTATGAGCTATTTAAGCTTTTCAATCGTTCGTGTTCCAATCTGACTTTTTCCATTTCTTTCTCCAACCGTAATTTCTGCAATTGAATATTGTTTTCCTCTCTCTCTTTTTCAAATTCCTTTATGCTGTTGGTTTCTAAAAGCAGGGCGTAAAATGTTAATTGATGAAATGACAAATAATATATCAATATTACCTCAAAATGGTCCGGATTCTCTTTAATTGCGTCCACTATATTTATCAAAAGGTCTTTCGTTTGACTTTCAGCCCAACGAAATGTGCCGTTTAGCATTAATCTCTTTTTCTATTAAATAACCAATTGATTATTAATAATACAAGCAAATAATTAATTGTTATGAATTTACTTACCGCTTCCATTTCTTTTCAAACACCAAATAGACGCTTCCAGCTGTTTGTGAATTGCGCAAAATGCTATGGTTGCCACTGAAAACGGTATCGCATATTTGCAAGATTGTCGTAAAATAAAATGCATGTAAAAATTAGCAGCTGTTTTACGATATTGCGAATTACGTTTACGACGTTAAATGAGTACAATTATTGTGAAATTAATTTTTTATAGCTTATATTTTTTTACTCTCGCAACAAAAGTTGCTAAGAGAGTATTATAGTTTTATCCACATAACGGTTGTTTGTAAGTCATAAAACTAAATGAGTTAGATATAGGGTTATATATATAAAAATGATCAGGATGACGAGTTGAAATCCAGATGTCTGTCTGTCCGTGCAACGAATAACTTGAGTAAAAATGAAGATATCTTGACGAAACTTGGAACATACATATATTCCTTGGCATCCTGAGGGGGTTGGTATTGAAAATGAGCGATATCGGTCCATTGCCATGCCCCCAAAAGAGGTCTTAACTTCCCCTAGCTCCCATATATCTAATTATTGGTTGTTCAAAAATACGATGGGCTTAATTTTGAATAGCCAACTTTCCAAAATAGTCAAACAGTGGGAGCATTTTAATTTTAGATAAAGTACTTATGTACATGTACATATACTAACAGTCTTATATAAATCGAATCGACGAATAATTAACGCATTGTTGCCAGATAAGTGAAATACTAATATTTAAGGCTAGAGACTAGATGAAGTATTGACCTTTTTTGCCAAATTTTCAGCACGGAGGCTCATAATTATAAAGACCACTTCTGATTTTCTTTAGAATATCTGTAAGATTTACCAATATTTTCGGTAAATGAAATGCCCACAACTAATGAGCCTGCCCCTCATGTTCGATGTCTTTGACTTTGTATATTGTCCGATACGAGATATAGGCGATGTAATCAAGCTAACAGAAACTAATAGAAATGGCCAGTGGTAGGAGGAAACGTGTATATTTATATAAAAAAACTCGAACACAAATTAAATTTTGGATCAATGAAGTGCAACTATTGCTTCACCTGTTACCGCAATCGTACCGGTTTTCAGCTAGCGTAAGACACGTATCTTGAGTAAGCAAATTTTTCCTATACCAACATCCATAATGCTTAGCACTCGACGCCGTACGCGTGGGGCGATCCCTTATGAAATTGTTAAATCACCATCAGTATACGAAGTCGATAGAGCAACTAAAGGCATTGAAAACATTGGTACAACTATAAAACAACAATCCAACCAGAGTAGCATAAGCACCGATTGTACCCTACCCACGACAGTCGGTTCTACGTAGCCGGGACGGACACGCATTTTTATCTGGCAAAGCGCTTTCAAATCGGCAGCATTCCTCAAAATTACTTGGGATATGTTTAATGCTGCTGTTTTTATGGAAACATTTAAATCATGGACTTTGACGGAGCTGGAAACTACTTTTGCCCATAACATACATTGCACTTAACGGTGAATAAGTCATAAGTTAGTAATCCGATTGTCGGGCAAAATTAGATGACATCACAAACTCGTCACACTCCCCACGTTCACCTCATCTGTGCACAATTACCGTTTTAATACTGTGACAGCTGAAACTTCTTCCAGCCTACGTAACCCAAAAGGGCAAGTGATTTATTGAAGTATTATTCAATTAGCATCCCAACAAATACTTTTTGGAGAGCATTTCGTTGTCCTCCTTGACAGGTAGCATACGGGCCGCATTGTGCAGGTTCTCGACCAGAGACACAAAGAGGCAAACTGTAGCTGCCCGGAGAGCGGTGTATTGACAAGTCTGAAACTTCCCCATTGCGTTAGCTGCGTAGTTTAGGACCGGCCGGCCGATTGCCTAGTAAGTTGCCAACAACGTTTTTTTGTATTTACCCCATTTGCTGCCGGCTAGCGACTTGAGGTTTTTGTTGCTGCTCTGTACCGCCGAGCAAAAGTGTTTCAGCATCAACATGTTTATACTGTTTTTGATGACAACTGCAACCTCACCGCTGGTGAAGGTAAGTGGTCCGCAGTCTTTTAGCATTTTGCGCAGACGCCGGGTAACACATATTTTCACCTTATCCACCGAAGCGTGCAGTATAAATTTCCGACTTAAATAGCTCGCGTACTTCTTCGGATCTGAGTACGCATGACCAGCGAATGGAATTTCAACACGGTCATCATGTTGAAATTTGGGATTTGACAGATTTCAGATGATTTACCCATTTCGTTCGCTTATATTGATTTACCGCTCGTCGTCCTTGCGTACGCCGATGATATTGATATCATCGGAAGCAACAACCGCGCCGTTTGTTCTGCTTTTTCCCGCATGGATAAGGAGGCGAAGCGAATTGGTCTGGAGGTGAATGAGGACAAGACGAAATATCTCCTGTCATCAAACAAACAGTCTGCGCATTCGCGTCTTGGCTCCCACGTCACTGTTGACAGTCATAACTTCGAGGTCGTAGATAATTTCGTATACCTGGGAACCAGCATCAACAGCACGAACAATGTCAGCCTCGAAATCCAGCGCAGAATAACTCTTGCCAACAGGTGCTACTTTGGACTGAGTAGGCAATTGAACAGTAAAGTCCTCTCTCGACGAACCAAAATCAAGCTCTACAAGTCGCTTATCATTCCCGTCCTGCTTTACGGTGCAGAAGCTTGGACGATGTCAACATCAGATGAGACGACACTAGGAGTTTTCGAGAGGAAAATTTTGCGCAAGATTTATGGTCCTCAGAACATTGGCAACGGCGAATACCGCAGACGATGGAACGATGAGCTGTACGAGTTATACGACGACATTGACATAGTTCAGCGAATAAAAAGACAGCGGCTACGCTGGCTAGGTCATGTTGTCCGAATGGACGAAAACACTCCAGCCCTGAAAGTGTTCGATGCAGTACCCGCCGGAGGAAGCCGAGGAAGGCCATTTTGCGTTATCCAGGGTGCACCGCGCGGAGGCGACCTAAATTACACCCCTGTTGAAATTCAAAGCTAGTGCGAGGTCCTCACTAGCATTCCATTGGAAGAAAAACTTGCAGTATTGCGTTTGCCTTAGATGTTAATCGAAACAATATAGTTCACACATTTTCGATATTCGCTATACTGCAAATTTTCTTTCCCATGTAATATTAGTGAGTGTAGTGCCGTAGTGCCTCGACGAACTTTGAATTTCAACTGAAATTGCGCATTTTTGAAAGTTGTGTGGAAGCTTGTTTTTCATTTTATAATTTTGAATGACCTACTACGATAGATAATTTTTCAAAATACTCAAACAGTAGATACATTTGAATTTGATTTTACGTACTCACATACAACCCCATGCACATATATACATTTATGTATTTAAATTAAATTGGTTTTGTTTTAAATGACTACATGTTTTGTTTTGCAGAAGAGAGGACAAGTAAAGAAGATTAAATAATGGAGGACCTAATGTATGTATTGACTTTAGGCGAAGAATGCAGATACAGCGTACAATTTATTCAAAATAGTGTACCGAAATCTAGGATATTTTTAAATGAAATCTTATGGGAACCTGATGAAAACCGATTCAAGAAGATCACACGTGTCACTTGGAAAACTTTCGATGCTATTTTGGATCTAATAAAGGGAGACAATCTTTTCAACAAAACTCGGTTGTGCAAACAATTTCCAATTAAAACGCAACTGGCAATTGTGTTGTATCGCTTAGGTTCCAGCGGTGAAGGAGCTACTCTTTCGAAGATTACAGGTTTATTTGGAATCAGTGATGGTGGTATCAATCAGGTCAGAATTCGTCAGTTTTCCTCATAATACATTAACATGTTTTTAAATTTTAGAATTTCACTGAACGAATATTTAATGCGCTGTTGTTGACCAAATACGGAAGAACGTTTTAGAAACATCGAGTGAGTTACCTAACTGCACAGGATACGTTGATGGTACCGAAATTCAATTGGCGGAAAACCCGTCACAGGACCCAGAAGCGTACTTTTCACGAAAACATATTTACTCCGTTAAGGCACAAGCCGTGTGCGATCATAAATTAAAATTAAGGTACTTTATGTTAGGATTTCCAGGTAGCGTTCATGATGCACGTATTGTTCGTACAGCGAATTGTCAACTGAAGCACATAAATTTTTTGGAGACAATGCATATAAATTATCGAGAACTGTTATAATGCCATCTCGAGAAAATTCTAAAAATTTAACACTAACAAAAAATTCAGCCGATATAGAATTCGAATTGAACATTTGGTAGTTTAAAAGGCTTAAGGCTCCAAATAAAAAATGAAAATGGTATGGATTCTCTGTTGTGCATTGTTACACAACTTTATACTCCAACAAGACGATTATTTCGATTACCAACCTGAGGAATCGGAGCACAGTATTGACGAGTCGTTATGGGAACCAAATGCTCGTACCAATGAAGGGGAGATAAGGCGACGACAAATTTCTGAACTATTGTTTAATCAATAAATATCTTTATATAAAAATTATTTTCTTATTTATTTTTTCAAATAAAATTCAATTTCTTTACATAAACAAGTAATATAAATTATTTGACTAGAAATAACTGTTAATACGGATAAAGTAAAAAAAAGCAAGGTGGACCATATTCACTAAGTCACTATAAGTAAAACAAACCAACAAATGTATTAAGAAGAAAAAGTCAAAATGGAAAAAATCTTATATTGGAATACAAATTATTACATTTTGGTAAGTTATGAGCTATTTAAGCTTTTCAATCGTTCGTGTTCCAATCTGACTTTTTCCATTTCTTTCTCCAACCGTAATTTCTGCAATTGAAAATTGTTTTCCTCTCTCTCTTTTTCAAATTCCTTTGGGCTGTTGGTTTCTAAAAGCAGAGCGTAAAATGTTAATTGATGAAATGACAAATAATATATCAATATTACCTCAAAATGGTCCGGATTCTCTTTGATTGCGTCCACTATATTTATCAAAAGGTCTTTCGTTTGGCTTTCAGCCCAACGAAATGTGCCGTTTAGCATTAATCTATTTTTCTATTAAATAACCAATTGATTATTAATAATACAAGCAAATAATTAATTGTTATGAATTTACTTACCGCTTCCATTTCTTTTCAAACACCAAATAGACGCTTCCAGCTGTTTGTGAATTGCGCAAAATGCTATGGTTGCCACTGAAAACGGTCTCGCATATTTGCAAGATTGGTCGACTTCCTAAACGCAGGTTGCAATGCATATTTACAATGCATATAGTTCCTAAAGTCATACTTGAATTTTCTGGCAACGCCTAATGTTCCTAATTAGTTGGCAACTCAGTTTTAAACGCATCAGATGTTTAAAGCGTGCATCAATTTTATTTGGTATGCAGAACAGACAATGGCAGAGTAAGTAATTTTTATTTATTGTAACTAATTTAAATTGTGTTATCATTTCTTTTTATCTTGTATTATAGAGAAAAAAAGTGGACACACGAGCGGAAGAAGTTATTAATAACAACAAGGCTTCGTCATGAAGCAGAATTTTCCGGCAAAAAAAGGAAGAGAAATACAATTTGGGAGTCGATTTTAAGGGAAATGAGGGACGTTGAGAGCTCGTTTCTATTTTCAAGAGATGAAATAGCGAGGTGTTTTCTCAACATAATGGGGACTTATAAGCGTATAAAAAAAAGAAACAGTACTTCTGGCGAAGCAGCATCAAATTGGGAATATTTTAGTGAAATCGATGAAGTGTTTGGGAGTCGTTCAAGTATTGAAGTGCCACTAGAAATGACCGAGTATTCTTTAATTTCATTGGAAAGTCCCTCCACCACAGCAACAATTGACGGAATGGATGTAACACCTACAACATCAGTTAAAAGAAAGAGAAATGACGTAATCGAATTCTTAGAGAAAGAATCCGAAAAGGAAAACGAAGCTATAAATAAGCTTATAAAAATAGAAAGTGAAAGACTTGAAATTGAAAAAGAAAAACTTAAAGAATTAAAGCAACTACGGGCTTTATTTGAAAACCCAGGATAGTTTATAAATAATATAAATTATTACTATTATATAATTATAAGAAATATATATATATATATATATATGTTATAGTTTTGAAAGTTCCTATCTTATGAAATAAAATACATTTATGTTCATGTTATTCAAATTGTGTTTTTTATTTTAGAATTGTCGTTTAATTCAGCTTGAAAACAACGTTGCCAGGGCATTTCGTTTTTGTTGGGCTTCATCTCTTTGCAATGATGGAACACTAACTTCAGATGTTTGGGCCTCATCTTCGTCCAATTCTATCCAATCAATGTTTTGCTGACCTTCATTGATTATAATCACGTTATGTATTATCATGCACGTTAATACAATAATTTTTGGAATATGAGCGAGCTGTACACCAATAAATTTTAAAATTCTGAACTTTTGTTTTAATATCCCGAACGCCTGTTCAACATAAACTCGGTTAGTGCTTAAAATAGTGTTAAATTGGCTCTGCTGCGATGTTAAAAAACCATTATCCCGATATGGCACCATGAGAAACGTTTCTAGCGGATAAGCTGCGTCGCCTAAGAAGTGGTGATTTGGTCGAATTTTTAATTCACCGCTTACTAGTGCTCTACGAAATGGGCTCCTTTGCCACACTGATGCGTCATGACATCGTCCGGGACAGCCGACAAAGACGTCCAGAAATTTCATATCGCAGTCAACAATGGCCTATACAAATTGTTTATTATAATTTGACTAGAGATGAGTATACATGTGTAATTACCTGTGCAATGATGGAAAACGTCCCTTTTCTGTTATAGAAACTTATTGCATCGTTTTTTGGTTGTGATATGGGAATGTGCGTTCCATCAATGCATCCTAATACAAAAGGAAATATATTGTGGCGACGTTGAGAAAACCCATCAGCGATCTTTTTTTGAGCTGCAGTAGTAGTCGGAAATTTTATTATTGTCGATTTTAGACGATATATAAGTTTGAGGATTTTAATAAATGCTCTATAAGTGGCGCCCATTCCTACATCAAATCTGTCACTAATTTGTCGAAATGATGTATTATTGGCAAGCTTCCAAATTGTCAAATACAATGCCTTTTTCATGGAAACTGCAGTACGACCTGTTGATGATTCGGTCCACATTGGTTGTAGCATTGTCATCAGCCTCTGAAATTGCAGCGAACACGTTTTATGTTATCCATATTTGAAATTCAATTGTGTACTTACCTTGAACGTGCTTCTTCGCATCCGAAAATGGGAATAAAATATATCGTCTTCCATCAATACAACAGATTCACAAAAATTTATATTTTTCACCACCTTTCTTCTCGTTAAATTCAAAGTCCTTAATAAAAACTGCCGTTTCTTTTTTTTCTTTTCAATTAGTTTTTTATTAACTTAATATTTGAAGAATTAGCTAATTAGCTATGACATATGTTTTATGTATGAGTTTTACGATGACGTTCCTAAACGTCATTTATATGCAAAGCATTTATTTGCAACGCAGAGTTGCGTTGAAAATCAGTTTTGCATTTCATACGCATTTTTTCGAGTTATGCATCGCAACTTGCGTTTAGGAAGTCGGCCATTGTCGTAAAATAAAATGCATGTAAAAATTAGCAGCTGTTTTACGATATTGCGAATTACGTTTACGACGTTAAATGAGTACCATTATTGTGAAATTAATTTTTTATAGCTTATATTTTTTTACTCTCGCAACAAAAGTTGCTAAGAGAGTATTATAGTTTTATCCACATAACGGTTGTTTGTAAGTCATAAAACTAAATGAGTTAGATATAGGGTTATATATATAAAAATGATCAGGATGACGAGTTGAAATCCAGATGTCTGTCTGTCCGTGCAACGAATAACTTGAGTAAAAATGAAGATATCTTGACGAAACTTGGAACATACATATATTCCTTGGCATCCTGAGGGGGTTGGTATTGAAAATGAGCGATATCGGTCCATTGCCATGCCCCCAAAAGAGGTCTTAACTTCCCCTAGCTCCCATATATCTAATTATTGGTTGTTCAAAAATACGATGGGCTTAATTTTGAATAGCCAACTTTCCAAAATAGTCAAACAGTGGGAGCATTTTAATTTTAGATAAAGTACTTATGTACATGTACATATACTAACAGTCTTATATAAATCGAATCGACGAATAATTAACGCATTGTTGCCAGATAAGTGAAATACTAATATTTAAGGCTAGAGACTAGATGAAGTATCGACCTTTTTTGCCAAATTTTCAGCACGGAGGCTCATAATTATAAAGACCACTTCTGATTTTCTTTAGAATATCTGTAAGATTTACCAATATTTTCGGTAAATGAAATGCCCACAACTACTGAGCCTGCCCCTCATGTTCGATGTCTTTGACTTTGTATATTGTCCGATACGAGATATAGGTGATGTAATCAAGCTAACAGAAACTAATAGAAATGGCCAGTGGTAGGAGGAAACGTGTATATTTATATAAAAAAACTCGAACACAAATTAAATTTTGGATCAATGAAGTGCAACTATTGCTTCACCTGTTACCGCATTCGTACCGGTTTTCAGCTAGCGTAAGACACGTATCTTGAGTAAGCAAATTTTTCCTATACCAACATCCATAATGCTTAGCACTCGACGCCGTACGCGTGGGGCGATCCCTTATGAAATTGTTAAATCACCATCAGTATACGAAGTCGATAGAGCAACTAAAGGCATTGAAAACATTGGTACAACTATAAAACAACAATCCAACCAGAGTAGCATAAGCACCGATTGTACCCTACCCACGACAGTCGGTTCTACGTAGCCGGGACGGACACGCATTTTTATCTGGCAAAGCGCTTTCAAATCGGCAGCATTCCTCAAAATTACTTGGGATATGTTTAATGCTGCTGTTTTTATGGCAACATTTAAATCATGGACTTTGACGGAGCTGGAAACTACTTTTGCCCATAACATACATTGTACTTAACGGTGAATAAGTCACAAGTTAGTAATCCGATTGTCGGGCAAAATTAGATGACATCACAAACTCGTCACACTCCCCACGTTCACCTCATCTGTGCACAATTACCGTTTTAATACTGTGACAGCTGAAACTTCTTCCAGCCTACGTAACCCAAAAGGGCAAGTGATTTATTGAAGTATTATTCAATTAGTTATAGGATAGTGAAACGTATACATTCTATATTTTTTAATGTACCGACAAGTCTAGACTAATTGTCATCGAAGTCATCTAACGGGAGGCCCAAGGAACAAGCTGTTTCGATAAGGTCGG
Organism: Zeugodacus cucurbitae; assembly: GCF_028554725.1. Classification (NCBI taxonomy): domain Eukaryota; kingdom Metazoa; phylum Arthropoda; class Insecta; order Diptera; family Tephritidae; genus Zeugodacus; species Zeugodacus cucurbitae. The sequence goes on along the minus strand of NC_071672.1, from coordinate 28,506,177 downwards.
ACCAAAGGAAAATGGGTGTTAGATGAGTAGGATTTAGGGGGCATGTAGAGAGCTGGTTAGTGTTGTGCGGGGACTGTTTGCATGCAGGACAAATCTGCGAAAGCATCCCAACAAATACTTTTTGGAGAGCATTTCGTTGTCCTCCTTGACAGGTAGCATACGGGCCGCATTGTGCAGGTTCTCGGCCAGAGACACAAAGAGGCAAACTGTAGCTGCCCGGAGAGCGGTGTATTGACAAGTCTGAAACTTCCCCATTTGCGTCCTAGTGCACACAGGCTACCATATTGGAGCTGCGTAGTTTAGGACCGGCCGGCCGATTGCCTAGTAAGTTGCCAACAACGTTTTTTTGTATTTACCCCATTTGCTGCCGGCTAGCGACTTGAGGTTTTTGTTGCTGCTCTGTACCGCCGAGCAAAAGTGTTTCAGCATCAACATGTTTATACTGTTTTTGATGACAACTGCAACCTCACCGCTGGTGAAGGTAAGTGGTCCGCAGTCTTTTAGCATTTTGCGCAGACGCCGGGTAACACATATTTTCACCTTATCCACCGAAGCGTGCAGTATAAATTTCCGACTTAAATAGCTCGCGTACTTCTTCGGATCTGAGTACGCATGACCAGCGAATGGAATTTCAACACGGTCATCATGTTGAAATTTGGGATTTGACAGATTTCAGATGATTTACCCATTTCGTTCGCTTATATTGATTTACCGCTCGTCGTCCTTGCGTACGCCGATGATATTGATATCATCGGAAGCAACAACCGCGCCTTTTGTTCTGCTTTTTCCCGCATGGATAAGGAGGCGAAGCGAATTGGTCTGGAGGTGAATGAGGACAAGACGAAATATCTCCTGTCATCAAACAAACAGTCTGCGCATTCGCGTCTTGGCTCCCACGTCACTGTTGACAGTCATAACTTCGAGGTCGTAGATAATTTCGTATACCTGGGAACCAGCATCAACAGCACGAACAATGTCAGCCTCGAAATCCAGCGCAGAATAACTCTTGCCAACAGGTGCTACTTTGGACTGAGTAGGCAATTGAACAGTAAAGTCCTCTCTCGACGAACCAAAATCAAGCTCTACAAGTCGCTTATCATTCCCGTCCTGCTTTACGGTGCAGAAGCTTGGACGATGTCAACATCAGATGAGACGACACTAGGAGTTTTCGAGAGGAAAATTTTGCGCAAGATTTATGGTCCTCAGAACATTGGCAACGGCGAATACCGCAGACGATGGAACGATGAGCTGTACGAGTTATACGACGACATTGACATAGTTCAGCGAATAAAAAGACAGCGGCTACGCTGGCTAGGTCATGTTGTCCGAATGGACGAAAACACTCCAACCCTGAAAGTGTTCGATGCAGTACCCGCCGGAGGAAGCCGAGGAAGGCCATTTTGCGTTACCCAGGGTGCACCGCGCGGAGGCGACCTAAATTACACCCCTGTTGAAATTCAAAGCTAGTGCGAGGTCCTCACTAGCATTCCATTGGAAGAAAAACTTGCAGTATTGCGTTTGCCTTAGATGTTAATCGAAACAATATAGTTCACACATTTTCGATATTCGCTATACTGCAAATTTTCTTTCCCATGTAATATTAGTGAGTGTAGTGCCGTAGTGCCGTAGTGCCTCGACGAACTTTGAATTTCAACTGAAATTGCGCATTTTTGAAAGTTGTGTGGAAGCTTGTTTTTCATTTTATAATTTTGAATGACCTACTACGATAGATAATTTTTCAAAATACTCAAACAGTAGATAAATTTGAATTTGATTTAACGTACTCACATACAACCTCTTACATTTACATTTTAATTTTTTTTATTTTGGGATGGCCTACTATGATAGCTAACTTTTCAAAATACTCAAACAGTAGATACATTTGAATTTTATTTTACGTACTCACATACAACCCCATGCACATATATACATTTATGTATTTAAATTAAATTGGTTTTGTTTTAAATGACTACATGTTTTGTTTTGCAGAAGAGAGGACAAGTAAAGAAGATTAAATAATGGAGGACCTAATGTATGTATTGACTTTAGGCGAAGAATGCAGATACAGCGTACAATTTATTCAAAATAGTGTACCGAAATCTAGGATATTTTTAAATGAAATCTTATGGGAACCTGATGAAAACCGATTCAAGAAGATCACACGTGTCACTTGGAAAACTTTCGATGCTATTTTGGATCTAATAAAGGGAGACAATCTTTTCAACAAAACTCGGTTGTGCAAACAATTTCCAATTAAAACGCAACTGGCAATTGTGTTGTATCGCTTAGGTTCCAGCGGTGAAGGAGCTACTCTTTCGAAGATTATAGGTTTATTTGGAAGCAGTGATGGTGGTATCAATCAGGTCAGAATTCGTCAGTTTTCCTCATAATACATTAACATGTTTTTAAATTTTAGAATTTCACTGAACGAATATTTAATGCGCTGTTGTTGACCAAATACGGAAGAACGTTTTAGAAACATCGAGTGAGTTACCTAACTGCACAGGATACGTTGATGGTACCGAAATTCAATTGGCGGAAAACCCGTCACAGGACCCAGAAGCGTACTTTTCACGAAAACATATTTACTCCGTTAAGGCACAAGCCGTGTGCGATCATAAATTAAAATTAAGGTACTTTATGTTAGGATTTCCAGGTAGCGTTCATGATGCACGTATTGTTCGTACAGCGAATTGTCAACTGAAGCACATAAATTTTTTGGAGACAATGCATATAAATTATCGAGAACTGTTATAATGCCATCTCGATCTAAAAATTTAACACTAACAAAAAATTCAGTCGATATAGAATTCGAATTGAACATTTGGTAGTTTAAAAGGCTTAAGGCTCCAAATAAAAAATGAAAATGGTATGGATTCTCTGTTGTGCATTGTTACACAACTTTATACTCCAACAAGACGATTATTTCGATTACCAACCTGAGGAATCGGAGCACAGTATTGACGAGTCGTTATGGGAACCAAATGCTCGTACCAATGAAGGGGAGATAAGGCGACGACAAATTTCTGAACTATTGTTTAATCAATAAATATCTTTATATAAAAATTATTTTCTTATTTATTTTTTCAAATAAAATTCAATTTCTTTACATAAACAAGTAATATAAATTATTTGACTAGAAATAACTGTTAATACGGATAAAGTAAAAAAAAGCAAGGTGGACCATATTCACTAAGTCACTATAAGTAAAACAAACCAACAAATGTATTAAGAAGAAAAAGTCAAAATGGAAAAAATCTTATATTGGAATACAAATTATTACATTTTGGTAAGTTATGAGCTATTTAAGCTTTTCAATCGTTCGTGTTCCAATCTGACTTTTTCCATTTCTTTCTCCAACCGTAATTTCTGCAATTGAAAATTGTTTTCCTCTCTCTCTTTTTCAAATTCCTTTGGGCTGTTGGTTTCTAAAAGCAGAGCGTAAAATGTTAATTGATGAAATGACAAATAATATATCAATATTACCTCAAAATGGTCCGGATTCTCTTTGATTGCGTCCACTATATTTATCAAAAGGTCTTTCGTTTGGCTTTCAGCCCAACGAAATGTGCCGTTTAGCATTAATCTATTTTTCTATTAAATAACCAATTGATTATTAATAATACAAGCAAATAATTAATTGTTATGAATTTACTTACCGCTTCCATTTCTTTTCAAACACCAAATAGACGCTTCCAGCTGTTTGTGAATTGCGCAAAATGCTATGGTTGCCACTGAAAACGGTCTCGCATATTTGCAAGATTGTCGTAAAATAAAATGCATGTAAAAATTAGCAGCTGTTTTACGATATTGCGAATTACGTTTACGACGTTAAATGAGTACCATTATTGTGAAATTATTTTTTTATAGCTTATATTTTTTTACTCTCGCAACAAAAGTTGCTAAGAGAGTATTATAGTTTTATCCACATAACGGTTGTTTGTAAGTCATAAAACTAAATGAGTTAGATATAGGGTTATATATATAAAAATGATCAGGATGACGAGTTGAAATCCAGATGTCTGTCTGTCCGTGCAACGAATAACTTGAGTAAAAATGAAGATATCTTGACGAAACTTGGAACATACATATATTCCTTGGCATCCTGAGGGGGTTGGTATTGAAAATGAGCGATATCGGTCCATTGCCATGCCCCCAAAAGAGGTCTTAACTTCCCCTAGCTCCCATATATCTAATTATTGGTTGTTCAAAAATACGATGGGCTTAATTTTGAATAGCCAACTTTCCAAAATAGTCAAACAGTGGGAGCATTTTAATTTTAGATAAAGTACTTATGTGCATGTACATATACTAACAGTCTTATATAAATCGAATCGACGAATAATTAACGCATTGTTGCCAGATAAGTGAAATACTAATATTTAAGGCTAGAGACTAGATGAAGTATTGACCTTTTTTGCCAAATTTTCAGCACGGAGGCTCATAATTATAAAGACCACTTCTGATTTTCTTTAGAATATCTGTAAGATTTACCAATATTTTCGGTAAATGAAATGCCCACAACTACTGAGCCTGCCCCTCATGTTCGATGTCTTTGACTTTGTATATTGTCCGATTTCGGCAATTTTTAGACGAACAAAATTCACTAAAACGAGATATAGGCGATGTAATCAAGCTAACAGAAACTAATAGAAATGGCCAGTGGTAGGAGGAAACGTGTATATTTATATAAAAAAACACGAACACAAATTAAATTTTGGATCAATGAAGTGCAACTATTGCTTCACCTGTTACCGCATTCGTACCGGTTTTCAGCTAGCGTAAGACACGTATCTTGAGTAAGCAAATTTTTCCTATACCAACATCCATAATGCTTAGCACAGTGCACCAAATCGCATACGCACTCGACGCCGTACGCGTAAGGCGATCCCTTATGAAATTGTTAAATCACCATCAGTATACGAAGTCGATATAGCAACTAAAGGCATTGAAAACATTGGTACAACTATAAAACAACAATCCAACCAGAGAAGCATAAGCACCGATTGTACCCTACCCACGACAGTCGGTTCTACGTAGCCGGGACGGACACGCATTTTTATCTGGCAAAGCGCTGTCAAATCGGCAGCATTCCTCAAAATTACTTGGGATATGTTTAATGCTGCTGTTTTTATGGCAACATTTAAATCATGGACTTTGACGGAGCTGGAAACTACTTTTGCCCATAACATACATTGCACTTAACGGTGAATAAGTCACAAGTTAGTAATCCGATTGTCGGGCAAAATTAGATGACATCACAAACTCGTCACACTCCCCACGTTCACCTCATCTGTGCACAATTACCGTTTTAATACTGTGACAGCTGAAACTTCTTCCAGCCTACGTAACCCAAAAGGGCAAGTGATTTATTGAAGTATTATTCAATTAGTTATAGGATAGTGAAACGTATACATTCTATATTTTTTAATGTACCGACAAGTCTAGACTAATTGTCATCGAAGTCATCTAACGGGAGGCCCAAGGAACAAGCTGTTTCGATAAGGTCGGACCAAAGGAAAATGGGTGTTAGATGAGTAGGATTTAGGGGGCATGTAGAGAGCTGGTTAGTGTTGTGCGGGGACTGTTTGCATGCAGGACAAATCTGCGAAAGCATCCCAACAAATACTTTTTGGAGAGCATTTCGTTGTCCTCCTTGACAGGTAGCATACGGGCCGCATTGTGCAGGTTCTCGACCAGAGACACAAAGAGGCAAACTGTAGCTGCCCGGAGAGCGGTGTATTGACAAGTCTGAAACTTCCCCATTGCGTTAGCTGCGTAGTTTAGGACCGGCCGGCCGATTGCCTAGTAAGTTGCCAACAACGTTTTTTTGTATTTACCCCATTTGCTGCCGGCTAGCGACTTGAGGTTTTTGTTGCTGCTCTGTACCGCCGAGCAAAAGTGTTTCAGCATCAACATGTTTATACTGTTTTTGATGACAACTGCAACCTCACCGCTGGTGAAGGTAAGTGGTCCGCAGTCTTTTAGCATTTTGCGCAGACGCCGGGTAACACATATTTTCACCTTATCCACCGAAGCGTGCAGTATAAATTTCCGCCTTAAATAGCTCGCGTACTTCTTCGGATCTGAGTACGCATGACCAGCGAATGGAATTTCAACACGGTCATCATGTTGAAATTTGGGATTTGACAGATTTCAGATGATTTACCCATTTCGTTCGCTTATATTGATTTACCGCTCGTCGTCCTTGCGTACGCCGATGATATTGATATCATCGGAAGCAACAACCGCGCCGTTTGTTCTGTCAAACAAACAGTCTGCGCATTCGCGTCTTGGCTCCCACGTCACTGTTGACAGTCATAACTTCGAGGTCGTAGATAATTTCGTATACCTGGGAACCAGCATCAACAGCACGAACAATGTCAGCCTCGAAATCCAGCGCAGAATAACTCTTGCCAACAGGTGCTACTTTGGACTGAGTAGGCAATTGAACAGTAAAGTCCTCTCTCGACGAACCAAAATCAAGCTCTACAAGTCGCTTATCATTCCCGTCCTGCTTTACGGTGCAGAAGCTTGGACGATGTCAACATCAGATGAGACGACACTAGGAGTTTTCGAGAGGAAAATTTTGCGCAAGATTTATGGTCCTCAGAACATTGGCAACGGCGAATACCGCAGACGATGGAACGATGAGCTGTACGAGTTATACGACGACATTGACATAGTTCAGCGAATAAAAAGACAGCGGCTACGCTGGCTAGGTCATGTTGTCCGAATGGACGAAAACACTCCAACCCTGAAAGTGTTCGATGCAGTACCCGCCGGAGGAAGCCGAGGAAGGCCATTTTGCGTTACCCAGGGTGCACCGCGCGGAGGCGACCTAAATTACACCCCTGTTGAAATTCAAAGCTAGTGCGAGGTCCTCACTAGCATTCCATTGGAAGAAAAACTTGCAGTATTGCGTTTGCCTTAGATGTTAATCGAAACAATATAGTTCACACATTTTCGATATTCGCTATACTGCAAATTTTCTTTCCCATGTAATATTAGTGAGTGTAGTGCCGTAGTGCCGTAGTGCCTCGACGAACTTTGAATTTCAACTGAAATTGCGCATTTTTGAAAGTTGTGTGGAAGCTTGTTTTTCATTTTATAATTTTGAATGACCTACTACGATAGATAATTTTTCAAAATACTCAAACAGTAGATAAATTTGAATTTGATTTAACGTACTCACATACAACCTCTTACATTTACATTTTCATTTTTTTTATTTTGGGATGGCCTACTATGATAGCTAACTTTTCAAAATACTCAAACAGTAGATACATTTGAATTTTATTTTACGTACTCACATACAACCCCATGCACATATATACATTTATGTATTTAAATTAAATTGGTTTTGTTTTAAATGACTACATGTTTTGTTTTGCAGAAGAGAGGACAAGTAAAGAAGATTAAATAATGGAGGACCTAATGTATGTATTGACTTTAGGCGAAGAATGCAGATACAGCGTACAATTTATTCAAAATAGTGTACCGAAATCTAGGATATTTTTAAATGAAATCTTATGGGAACCTGATGAAAACCGATTCAAGAAGATCACACGTGTCACTTGGAAAACTTTCGATGCTATTTTGGATCTAATAAAGGGAGACAATCTTTTCAACAAAACTCGGTTGTGCAAACAATTTCCAATTAAAACGCAACTGGCAATTGTGTTGTATCGCTTAGGTTCCAGCGGTGAAGGAGCTACTCTTTCGAAGATTATAGGTTTATTTGGAAGCAGTGATGGTGGTATCAATCAGGTCAGAATTCGTCAGTTTTCCTCATAATACATTAACATGTTTTTAAATTTTAGAATTTCACTGAACGAATATTTAATGCGCTGTTGTTGACCAAATACGGAAGAACGTTTTAGAAACATCGAGTGAGTTACCTAACTGCACAGGATACGTTGATGGTACCGAAATTCAATTGGCGGAAAACCCGTCACAGGACCCAGAAGCGTACTTTTCACGAAAACATATTTACTCCGTTAAGGCACAAGCCGTGTGCGATCATAAATTAAAATTAAGGTACTTTATGTTAGGATTTCCAGGTAGCGTTCATGATGCACGTATTGTTCGTACAGCGAATTGTCAACTGAAGCACATAAATTTTTTGGAGACAATGCATATAAATTATCGAGAACTGTTATAATGCCATCTCGATCTAAAAATTTAACACTAACAAAAAATTCAGTCGATATAGAATTCGAATTGAACATTTGGTAGTTTAAAAGGCTTAAGGCTCCAAATAAAAAATGAAAATGGTATGGATTCTCTGTTGTGCATTGTTACACAACTTTATACTCCAACAAGACGATTATTTCGATTACCAACCTGAGGAATCGGAGCACAGTATTGACGAGTCGTTATGGGAACCAAATGCTCGTACCAATGAAGGGGAGATAAGGCGACGACAAATTTCTGAACTATTGTTTAATCAATAAATATCTTTATATAAAAATTATTTTCTTATTTATTTTTTCAAATAAAATTCAATTTCTTTACATAAACAAGTAATATAAATTATTTGACTAGAAATAACTGTTAATACGGATAAAGTAAAAAAAAGCAAGGTGGACCATATTCACTAAGTCACTATAAGTAAAACAAACCAACAAATGTATTAAGAAGAAAAAGTCAAAATGGAAAAAATCTTATATTGGAATACAAATTATTACATTTTGGTAAGTTATGAGCTATTTAAGCTTTTCAATCGTTCGTGTTCCAATCTGACTTTTTCCATTTCTTTCTCCAACCGTAATTTCTGCAATTGAAAATTGTTTTCCTCTCTCTCTTTTTCAAATTCCTTTGGGCTGTTGGTTTCTAAAAGCAGAGCGTAAAATGTTAATTGATGAAATGACAAATAATATATCAATATTACCTCAAAATGGTCCGGATTCTCTTTGATTGCGTCCACTATATTTATCAAAAGGTCTTTCGTTTGGCTTTCAGCCCAACGAAATGTGCCGTTTAGCATTAATCTATTTTTCTATTAAATAACCAATTGATTATTAATAATACAAGCAAATAATTAATTGTTATGAATTTACTTACCGCTTCCATTTCTTTTCAAACACCAAATAGACGCTTCCAGCTGTTTGTGAATTGCGCAAAATGCTATGGTTGCCACTGAAAACGGTCTCGCATATTTGCAAGATTGTCGTAAAATAAAATGCATGTAAAAATTAGCAGCTGTTTTACGATATTGCGAATTACGTTTACGACGTTAAATGAGTACCATTATTGTGAAATTATTTTTTTATAGCTTATATTTTTTTACTCTCGCAACAAAAGTTGCTAAGAGAGTATTATAGTTTTATCCACATAACGGTTGTTTGTAAGTCATAAAACTAAATGAGTTAGATATAGGGTTATATATATAAAAATGATCAGGATGACGAGTTGAAATCCAGATGTCTGTCTGTCCGTGCAACGAATAACTTGAGTAAAAATGAAGATATCTTGACGAAACTTGGAACATACATATATTCCTTGGCATCCTGAGGGGGTTGGTATTGAAAATGAGCGATATCGGTCCATTGCCATGCCCCCAAAAGAGGTCTTAACTTCCCCTAGCTCCCATATATCTAATTATTGGTTGTTCAAAAATACGATGGGCTTAATTTTGAATAGCCAACTTTCCAAAATAGTCAAACAGTGGGAGCATTTTAATTTTAGATAAAGTACTTATGTGCATGTACATATACTAACAGTCTTATATAAATCGAATCGACGAATAATTAACGCATTGTTGCCAGATAAGTGAAATACTAATATTTAAGGCTAGAGACTAGATGAAGTATTGACCTTTTTTGCCAAATTTTCAGCACGGAGGCTCATAATTATAAAGACCACTTCTGATTTTCTTTAGAATATCTGTAAGATTTACCAATATTTTCGGTAAATGAAATGCCCACAACTACTGAGCCTGCCCCTCATGTTCGATGTCTTTGACTTTGTATATTGTCCGATTTCGGCAATTTTTAGACGAACAAAATTCACTAAAACGAGATATAGGCGATGTAATCAAGCTAACAGAAACTAATAGAAATGGCCAGTGGTAGGAGGAAACGTGTATATTTATATAAAAAAACACGAACACAAATTAAATTTTGGATCAATGAAGTGCAACTATTGCTTCACCTGTTACCGCATTCGTACCGGTTTTCAGCTAGCGTAAGACACGTATCTTGAGTAAGCAAATTTTTCCTATACCAACATCCATAATGCTTAGCACAGTGCACCAAATCGCATACGCACTCGACGCCGTACGCGTAAGGCGATCCCTTATGAAATTGTTAAATCACCATCAGTATACGAAGTCGATATAGCAACTAAAGGCATTGAAAACATTGGTACAACTATAAAACAACAATCCAACCAGAGTAGCATAAGCACCGATTGTACCCTACCCACGACAGTCGGTTCTACGTAGCCGGGACGGACACGCATTTTTATCTGGCAAAGCGCTGTCAAATCGGCAGCATTCCTCAAAATTACTTGGGATATGTTTAATGCTGCTGTTTTTATGGCAACATTTAAATCATGGACTTTGACGGAGCTGGAAACTACTTTTGCCCATAACATACATTGCACTTAACGGTGAATAAGTCACAAGTTAGTAATCCGATTGTCGGGCAAAATTAGATGACATCACAAACTCGTCACACTCCCCACGTTCACCTCATCTGTGCACAATTACCGTTTTAATACTGTGACAGCTGAAACTTCTTCCAGCCTACGTAACCCAAAAGGGCAAGTGATTTATTGAAGTATTATTCAATTAGTTATAGGATAGTGAAACGTATACATTCTATATTTTTTAATGTACCGACAAGTCTAGACTAATTGTCATCGAAGTCATCTAACGGGAGGCCCAAGGAACAAGCTGTTTCGATAAGGTCGGACCAAAGGAAAATGGGTGTTAGATGAGTAGGATTTAGGGGGCATGTAGAGAGCTGGTTAGTGTTGTGCGGGGACTGTTTGCATGCAGGACAAATCTGCGAAAGCATCCCAACAAATACTTTTTGGAGAGCATTTCGTTGTCCTCCTTGACAGGTAGCATACGGGCCGCATTGTGCAGGTTCTCGACCAGAGACACAAAGAGGCAAACTGTAGCTGCCCGGAGAGCGGTGTATTGACAAGTCTGAAACTTCCCCATTGCGTTAGCTGCGTAGTTTAGGACCGGCCGGCCGATTGCCTAGTAAGTTGCCAACAACGTTTTTTTGTATTTACCCCATTTGCTGCCGGCTAGCGACTTGAGGTTTTTGTTGCTGCTCTGTACCGCCGAGCAAAAGTGTTTCAGCATCAATATGTTTATACTGTTTTTGATGACAACTGCAACCTCACCGCTGGTGAAGGTAAGTGGTCCGCAGTCTTTTAGCATTTTGCGCAGACGCCGGGTAACACATATTTTCACCTTATCCACCGAAGCGTGCAGTATAAATTTCCGCCTTAAATAGCTCGCGTACTTCTTCGGATCTGAGTACGCATGACCAGCGAATGGAATTTCAACACGGTCATCATGTTGAAATTTGGGATTTGACAGATTTCAGATGATTTACCCATTTCGTTCGCTTATATTGATTTACCGCTCGTCGTCCTTGCGTACGCCGATGATATTGATATCATCGGAAGCAACAACCGCGCCGTTTGTTCTGTCAAACAAACAGTCTGCGCATTCGCGTCTTGGCTCCCACGTCACTGTTGACAGTCATAACTTCGAGGTCGTAGATAATTTCGTATACCTGGGAACCAGCATCAACAGCACGAACAATGTCAGCCTCGAAATCCAGCGCAGAATAACTCTTGCCAACAGGTGCTACTTTGGACTGAGTAGGCAATTGAACAGTAAAGTCCTCTCTCGACGAACCAAAATCAAGCTCTACAAGTCGCTTATCATTCCCGTCCTGCTTTACGGTGCAGAAGCTTGGACGATGTCAACATCAGATGAGACGACACTAGGAGTTTTCGAGAGGAAAATTTTGCGCAAGATTTATGGTCCTCAGAACATTGGCAACGGCGAATACCGCAGACGATGGAACGATGAGCTGTACGAGTTATACGACGACATTGACATAGTTCAGCGAATAAAAAGACAGCGGCTACGCTGGCTAGGTCATGTTGTCCGAATGAACGAAAACACTCCAGCCCTGAAAGTGTTCGATGCAGTACCCGCCGGAGGAAGCCGAGGAAGGCCATTTTGCGTTACCCAGGGTGCACCGCGCGGAGGCGACCTAAATTACACCCCTGTTGAAATTCAAAGCTAGTGCGAGGTCCTCACTAGCATTCCATTGGAAGAAAAACTTGCAGTATTGCGTTTGCCTTAGATGTTAATCGAAACAATATAGTTCACACATTTTCGATATTCGCTATACTGCAAATTTTCTTTCCCATGTAATATTAGTGAGTGTAGTGCCGTAGTGCCGTAGTGCCTCGACGAACTTTGAATTTCAACTGAAATTGCGCATTTTTGAAAGTTGTGTGGAAGCTTGTTTTTCATTTTATAATTTTGAATGACCTACTACGATAGATAAATTTTCAAAATACTCAAACAGTAGATAAATTTGAATTTGATTTAACGTACTCACATACAACCTCTTACATTTACATTTTCATTTTTTTTATTTTTGGATGGCCTACTATGATAGCTAACTTTTCAAAATACTCAAACAGTAGATACATTTGAATTTTATTTTACGTACTCACATACAACCCCATGCACATATATACATTTATGTATTTAAATTAAATTGGTTTTGTTTTAAATGACTACATGTTTTGTTTTGCAGAAGAGAGGACAAGTAAAGAAGATTAAATAATGGAGGACCTAATGTATGTATTGACTTTAGGCGAAGAATGCAGATACAGCGTACAATTTATTCAAAATAGTGTACCGAAATCTAGGATATTTTTAAATGAAATCTTATGGGAACCTGATGAAAACCGATTCAAGAAGATCACACGTGTCACTTGGAAAACTTTCGATGCTATTTTGGATCTAATAAAGGGAGACAATCTTTTCAACAAAACTCGGTTGTGCAAACAATTTCCAATTAAAACGCAACTGGCAATTGTGTTGTATCGCTTAGGTTCCAGCGGTGAAGGAGCTACTCTTTCGAAGATTACAGGTTTATTTGGAATCAGTGATGGTGGTATCAATCAGGTCAGAATTCGTCAGTTTTCCTCATAATACATTAACATGTTTTTAAATTTTAGAATTTCACTGAACGAATATTTAATGCGCTGTTGTTGACCAAATACGGAAGAACGTTTTAGAAACATCGAGTGAGTTACCTAACTGCACAGGATACGTTGATGGTACCGAAATTCAATTGGCGGAAAACCCGTCACAGGACCCAGAAGCGTACTTTTCACGAAAACATATTTACTCCGTTAAGGCACAAGCCGTGTGCGATCATAAATTAAAATTAAGGTACTTTATGTTAGGATTTCCAGGTAGCGTTCATGATGCACGTATTGTTCGTACAGCGAATTGTCAACTGAAGCACATAAATTTTTTGGAGACAATGCATATAAATTATCGAGAACTGTTATAATGCCATCTCGAGAAAATTCTAAAAATTTAACACTAACAAAAAATTCAGCCGATATAGAATTCGAATTGAACATTTGGTAGTTTAAAAGGCTTAAGGCTCCAAATAAAAAATGAAAATGGTATGGATTCTCTGTTGTGCATTGTTACACAATTTTATACTCCAACAAGACGATTATTTCGATTACCAACCTGAGGAATCGGAGCACAGTATTGACGAGCCGTTATGGGAACCAAATGCTCGTACCAATGAAGGGGAGATAAGGCGACGACAAATTTCTGAACTATTGTTTAATCAATAAATATCTTTATATAAAAATTATTTTCTTATTAATAAATAATATTTCAATATTACCTCAAAATGGTCCGGATTCTCTTTGATTGCGTCCACTATATTTATCAAAAGGTCTTTCGTTTGGCTTTCAGCCCAACGAAATGTGCCGTTTAGCATTAATCTATTTTTCTATTAAATAACCAATTGATTATTAATAATACAAGCAAATAATTAATTGTTATGAATTTACTTACCGCTTCCATTTCTTTTCAAACACCAAATAGACGCTTCCAGCTGTTTGTGAATTGCGCAAAATGCTATGGTTGCCACTGAAAACGGTCTCGCATATTTGCAAGATTGTCGTAAAATAAAATGCATGTAAAAATTAGCAGCTGTTTTACGATATTGCGAATTACGTTTACGACGTTAAATGAGTACCATTATTGTGAAATTAATTTTTTATAGCTTATATTTTTTTACTCTCGCAACAAAAGTTGCTAAGAGAGTATTATAGTTTTATCCACATAACGGTTGTTTGTAAGTCATAAAACTAAATGAGTTAGATATAGGGTTATATATATAAAAATGATCAGGATGACGAGTTGAAATCCAGATGTCTGTCTGTCCGTGCAACGAATAACTTGAGCAAAAATGAAGATATCTTGACGAAACTTGGAACATACATATATTCCTTGGCATCCTGAGGGGGTTGGTATTGAAAATGAGCGATATCGGTCCATTGCCATGCCCCCAAAAGAGGTCTTAACTTCCCCTAGCTCCCATATATCTAATTATTGGTTGTTCAAAAATACGATGGGCTTAATTTTGAATAGCCAACTTTCCAAAATAGTCAAACAGTGGGAGCATTTTAATTTTAGATAAAGTACTTATGTACATGTACATATACTAACAGTCTTATATAAATCGAATCGACGAATAATTAACGCATTGTTGCCAGATAAGTGAAATACTAATATTTAAGGCTAGAGACTAGATGAAGTATTGACCTTTTTTGCCAAATTTTCAGCACGGAGGCTCATAATTATAAAGACCACTTCTGATTTTCTTTAGAATATCTGTAAGATTTACCAATATTTTCGGTAAATGAAATGCCCACAACTACTGAGCCTGCCCCTCATGTTCGATGTCTTTGACTTTGTATATTGTCCGATACGAGATATAGGCGATGTAATCAAGCTAACAGAAACTAATAGAAATGGCCAGTGGTAGGAGGAAACGTGTATATTTATATAAAAAAACTCGAACACAAATTAAATTTTGGATCAATGAAGTGCAACTATTGCTTCACCTGTTACCGCATTCGTACCGGTTTTCAGCTAGCGTAAGACACGTATCTTGAGTAAGCAAATTTTTCCTATACCAACATCCATAATGCTTAGCACTCGACGCCGTACGCGTGGGGCGATCCCTTATGAAATTGTTAAATCACCATCAGTATACGAAGTCGATAGAGCAACTAAAGGCATTGAAAACATTGGTACAACTATAAAACAACAATCCAACCAGAGTAGCATAAGCACCGATTGTACCCTACCCACGACAGTCGGTTCTACGTAGCCGGGACGGACACGCATTTTTATCTGGCAAAGCGCTTTCAAATCGGCAGCATTCCTCAAAATTACTTGGGATATGTTTAATGCTGCTGTTTTTATGGCAACATTTAAATCATGGACTTTGACGGAGCTGGAAACTACTTTTGCCCATAACATACATTGCACTTAACGGTGAATAAGTCACAAGTTAGTAATCCGATTGTCGGGCAAAATTAGATGACATCACAAACTCGTCACACTCCCCACGTTCACCTCATCTGTGCACAATTACCGTTTTAATACTGTGACAGCTGAAACTTCTTCCAGCCTACGTAACCCAAAAGGGCAAGTGATTTATTGAAGTATTATTCAATTAGTTATAGGATAGTGAAACGTATACATTCTATATTTTTTAATGTACCGACAAGTCTAGACTAATTGTCATCGAAGTCATCTAACGGGAGGCCCAAGGAACAAGTTGTTTCGATAAGGTCGGACCAAAGGAAAATGGGTGTTAGATGAATAGGATTTAGGGGGCATGTAGAGAGCTGGTTAGTGTTGTGCGGGGACTGTTTGCATGCAGGACATATCTGCGAAAGCATCCCAACAAATACTTTTTGGAGAGCATTTCGTTGTCCTCCTTGACAGGTAGCATACGGGCCGCATTGTGCAGGTTCTCGACCAGAGACACAAAGAGGCAAACTGTAGCTGCCCGGAGAGCGGTGTATTGACAAGTCTGAAACTTCCCCATTTGCGTCCTAGTGCACACAGGCTACCATATTGGAGCTGCGTAGTTTAGGACCGGCCGGCCGATTGCCTAGTAAGTTGCCAACAACGTTTATTTGTATTTACCCCATTTGCTGCCGGCTAGCGACTTGAGGTTTTTGTTGCTGCTCTGTACCGCCGAGCAAAAGTGTTTCAGCATCAACATGTTTATACTGTTTTTGATGACAACTGCAACCTCACCGCTGGTGAAGGTAAGTGGTCCGCAGTCTTTTAGCATTTTGCGCAGACGCCGGGTAACACATATTTTCACCTTATCCACCGAAGCGTGCAGTATAAATTTCCGACTTAAATAGCTCGCGTACTTCTTCGGATCTGAGTACGCATGACCAGCGAATGGAATTTCAACACGGTCATCATGTTGAAATTTGGGATTTGACAGATTTCAGATGATTTACCCATTTCGTTCGCTTATATTGATTTACCGCTCGTCGTCCTTGCGTACGCCGATGATATTGATATCATCGGAAGCAACAACCGCGCCGTTTGTTCTGCTTTTTCCCGCATGGATAAGGAGGCGAAGCGAATTGGTCTGGAGGTGAATGAGGACAAGACGAAATATCTCCTGTCATCAAACAAACAGTCTGCGCATTCGCGTCTTGGCTCCCACGTCACTGTTGACAGTCATAACTTCGAGGTCGTAGATAATTTCGTATACCTGGGAACCAGCATCAACAGCACGAACAATGTCAGCCTCGAAATCCAGCGCAGAATAACTCTTGCCAACAGGTGCTACTTTGGACTGAGTAGGCAATTGAACAGTAAAGTCCTCTCTCGACGAACCAAAATCAAGCTCTACAAGTCGCTTATCATTCCCGTCCTGCTTTACGGTGCAGAAGCTTGGACGATGTCAACATCAGATGAGACGACACTAGGAGTTTTCGAGAGGAAAATTTTGCGCAAGATTTATGGTCCTCAGAACATTGGCAACGGCGAATACCGCAGACGATGGAACGATGAGCTGTACGAGTTATACGACGACATTGACATAGTTCAGCGAATAAAAAGACAGCGGCTACGCTGGCTAGGTCATGTTGTCCGAATGGACGAAAACACTCCAACCCTGAAAGTGTTCGATGCAGTACCCGCCGGAGGAAGCCGAGGAAGGCCATTTTGCGTTACCCAGGGTGCACCGCGCGGAGGCGACCTAAATTACACCCCTGTTGAAATTCAAAGCTAGTGCGAGGTCCTCACTATCATTCCATTGGAAGAAAAACTTGCAGTATTGCGTTTGCCTTAGATGTTAATCGAAACAATATAGTTCACACATTTTCGATATTCGCTATACTGCAAATTTTCTTTCCCATGTAATATTAGTGAGTGTAGTGCCGTAGTGCCTCGACGAACTTTGAATTTCAACTGAAATTGCGCATTTTTGAAAGTTGTGTGGAAGCTTGTTTTTCATTTTATAATTTTGAATGACCTACTACGATAGATAATTTTTCAAAATACTCAAACAGTAGATAAATTTGAATTTGATTTAACGTACTCACATACAACCTCTTACATTTACATTTTCATTTTTTTTATTTTTGGATGGCCTACTATGATAGCTAACTTTTCAAAATACTCAAACAGTAGATACATTTGAATTTTATTTTACGTACTCACATACAACCCCATGCACATATATACATTTATGTATTTAAATTAAATTGGTTTTGTTTTAAATGACTACATGTTTTGTTTTGCAGAAGAGAGGACAAGTAAAGAAGATTAAATAATGGAGGACCTAATGTATGTATTGACTTTAGGCGAAGAATGCAGATACAGCGTACAATTTATTCAAAATAGTGTACCGAAATCTAGGATATTTTTAAATGAAATCTTATGGGAACCTGATGAAAACCGATTCAAGAAGATCACACGTGTCACTTGGAAAACTTTCGATGCTATTTTGGATCTAATAAAGGGAGACAATCTTTTCAACAAAACTCGGTTGTGCAAACAATTTCCAATTAAAACGCAACTGGCAATTGTGTTGTATCGCTTAGGTTCCAGCGGTGAAGGAGCTACTCTTTCGAAGATTACAGGTTTATTTGGAATCAGTGATGGTGGTATCAATCAGGTCAGAATTCGTCAGCTTTCCTCATAATACATTAACATGTTTTTAAATTTTAGAATTTTACTGAACGAATATTTAATGCGCTGTTGTTGACCAAATACGGAAGAACGTTTTAGAAACATCGAGTGAGTTACCTAACTGCACAGGATACGTTGATGGTACCGAAATTCAATTGGCGGAAAACCCGTCACAGGACCCAGAAGCGTACTTTTCACGAAAACATATTTACTCCGTTAAGCCACAAGCCGTGTGCGATCATAAATTAAAATTAAGGTACTTTATGTTAGGATTTCCAGGTAGCGTTCATGATGCACGTATTGTTCGTACAGCGAATTGTCAACTGAAGCAAATAAATTTTTTGGAGACAATGCATATAAATTATCGAGAACTGTTATAATGCCATCTCGAGAAAATTCTAAAAATTTAACACTAACAAAAAATTCAGCCGATATAGAATTCGAATTGAACATTTGGTAGTTTAAAAGGCTTAAGGCTCCAAATAAAAAATGAAAATGGTATGGATTCTCTGTTGTGCATTGTTACACAATTTTATACTCCAACAAGACGATTATTTCGATTACCAACCCGAGGAATCGGAGCACAGTATTGACGAGTCGTTATGGGAACCAAATGCTCGTACCAATGAAGGGGAGATAAGGCGACGACAAATTTCTGAACTATTGTTTAATCAATAAATATCTTTATATAAAAATTATTTTCTTATTAATAAATAATATATCAATATTACCTCAAAATGGTCCGGATTCTCTTTGATTGCGTCCACTATATTTATCAAAAGGTCTTTCGTTTGGCTTTCAGCCCAACGAAATGTGCCGTTTAGCATTAATCTATTTTTCTATTAAATAACCAATTGATTATTAATAATACAAGCAAATAATTAATTGTTGTGAATTTACTTACCGCTTCCATTTCTTTTCAAACACCAAATAGACGCTTCCAGCTGTTTGTGAATTGCGCAAAATGCTATGGTTGCCACTGAAAACGGTCTCGCATATTTGCAAGATTGTCGTAAAATAAAATGCATGTAAAAATTAGCAGCTGTTTTACGATATTGCGAATTACGTTTACGACGTTAAATGAGTACCATTATTGTGAAATTAATTTTTTATAGCTTATATTTTTTTACTCTCGCAACAAAAGTTGCTAAGAGAGTATTATAGTTTTATCCACATAACGGTTGTTTGTAAGTCATAAAACTAAATGAGTTAGATATAGGGTTATATATATAAAAATGATCAGGATGACGAGTTGAAATCCAGATGTCTGTCTGTCCGTGCAACGAATAACTTGAGTAAAAATGAAGATATCTTGACGAAACTTGGAACATACATATATTCCTTGGCATCCTGAGGGGGTTGGTATTGAAAATGAGCGATATCGGTCCATTGCCATGCCCCCAAAAGAGGTCTTAACTTCCCCTAGCTCCCATATATCTAATTATTGGTTGTTCAAAAATACGATGGGCTTAATTTTGAATAGCCAACTTTCCAAAATAGTCAAACAGTGGGAGCATTTTAATTTTAGATAAAGTACTTATGTGCATGTACATATACTAACAGTCTTATATAAATCGAATCGACGAATAATTAACGCATTGTTGCCAGATAAGTGAAATACTAATATTTAAGGCTAGAGACTAGATGAAGTATTGACCTTTTTTGCCAAATTTTCAGCACGGAGGCTCATAATTATAAAGACCACTTCTGATTTTCTTTAGAATATCTGTAAGATTTACCAATATTTTCGGTAAATGAAATGCCCACAACTACTGAGCCTGCCCCTCATGTTCGATGTCTTTGACTTTGTATATTGTCCGATTTCGGCAATTTTTAGACGAACAAAATTCACTAAAACGAGATATAGGCGATGTAATCAAGCTAACAGAAACTAATAGAAATGGCCAGTGGTAGGAGGAAACGTGTATATTTATATAAAAAAACACGAACACAAATTAAATTTTGGATCAATGAAGTGCAACTATTGCTTCACCTGTTACCGCATTCGTACCGGTTTTCAGCTAGCGTAAGACACGTATCTTGAGTAAGCAAATTTTTCCTATACCAACATCCATAATGCTTAGCACAGTGCACCAAATCGCATACGCACTCGACGCCGTACGCGTGGGGCGATCCCTTATGAAATTGTTAAATCACCATCAGTATACGAAGTCGATATAGCAACTAAAGGCATTGAAAACATTGGTACAACTATAAAACAACAATCCAACCAGAGTAGCATAAGCACCGATTGTACCCTACCCACGACAGTCGGTTCTACGTAGCCGGGACGGACACGCATTTTTATCTGGCAAAGCGCTTTCAAATCGGCAGCATTCCTCAAAATTACTTGGGATATGTTTAATGCTGCTGTTTTTATGGCAACATTTAAATCATGGACTTTGACGGAGCTGGAAACTACTTTTGCCCATAACATACATTGCACTTAACGGTGAATAAGTCACAAGTTAGTAATCCGATTGTCGGGCAAAATTAGATGACATCACAAACTCGTCACACTCCCCACGTTCACCTCATCTGTGCACAATTACCCTTTTAATACTGTGACAGCTGAAACTTCTTCCAGCCTACGTAACCCAAAAGGGCAAGTGATTTATTGAAGTATTATTCAATTAGTTATAGGATAGTGAAACGTATACATTCTATATTTTTTAATGTACCGACAAGTCTAGACTAATTGTCATCGAAGTCATCTAACGGGAGGCCCAAGGAACAAGTTGTTTCGATAAGGTCGGACCAAAGGAAAATGGGTGTTAGATGAATAGGATTTAGGGGGCATGTAGAGAGCTGGTTAGTGTTGTGCGGGGACTGTTTGCATGCAGGACATATCTGCGAAAGCATCCCAACAAATACATTTTGGAGAGCATTTCGTTGTCCTCCTTGACAGGTAGCATACGGGCCGCATTGTGCAGGTTCTCGACCAGAGACACAAAGAGGCAAACTGTAGCTGCCCGGAGAGCGGTGTATTGACAAGTCTGAAACTTCCCCATTTGCGTCCTAGTGCACACAGGCTACCATATTGGAGCTGCGTAGTTTAGGACCGGCCGGCCGATTGCCTAGTAAGTTGCCAACAACGTTTATTTGTATTTACCCCATTTGCTGCCGGCTAGCGACTTGAGGTTTTTGTTGCTGCTCTGTACCGCCGAGCAAAAGTGTTTCAGCATCAACATGTTTATACTGTTTTTGATGACAACTGCAACCTCACCGCTGGTGAAGGTAAGTGGTCCGCAGTCTTTTAGCATTTTGCGCAGACGCCGGGTAACACATATTTTCACCTTATCCACCGAAGCGTGCAGTATAAATTTCCGACTTAAATAGCTCGCGTACTTCTTCGGATCTGAGTACGCATGACCAGCGAATGGAATTTCAACACGGTCATCATGTTGAAATTTGGGATTTGACAGATTTCAGATGATTTACCCATTTCGTTCGCTTATATTGATTTACCGCTCGTCGTCCTTGCGTACGCCGATGATATTGATATCATCGGAAGCAACAACCGCGCCGTTTGTTCTGCTTTTTCCCGCATGGATAAGGAGGCGAAGCGAATTGGTCTGGAGGTGAATGAGGACAAGACGAAATATCTCCTGTCATCAAACAAACAGTCTGCGCATTCGCGTCTTGGCTCCCACGTCACTGTTGACAGTCATAACTTCGAGGTCGTAGATAATTTCGTATACCTGGGAACCAGCATCAACAGCACGAACAATGTCAGCCTCGAAATCCAGCGCAGAATAACTCTTGCCAACAGGTGCTACTTTGGACTGAGTAGGCAATTGAACAGTAAAGTCCTCTCTCGACGAACCAAAATCAAGCTCTACAAGTCGCTTATCATTCCCGTCCTGCTTTACGGTGCAGAAGCTTGGACGATGTCAACATCAGATGAGACGACACTAGGAGTTTTCGAGAGGAAAATTTTGCGCAAGATTTATGGTCCTCAGAACATTGGCAGACGATGGAACGATGAGCTGTACGAGTTATACGACGACATTGACATAGTTCAGCGAATAAAAAGACAGCGGCTACGCTGGCTAGGTCATGTTGTCCGAATGGACGAAAACACTCCAACCCTGAAAGTGTTCGATGCAGTACCCGCCGGAGGAAGCCGAGGAAGGCCATTTTGCGTTACCCAGGGTGCACCGCGCGGAGGCGACCTAAATTACACCCCTGTTGAAATTCAAAGCTAGTGCGAGGTCCTCACTAGCATTCCATTGGAAGAAAAACTTGCAGTATTGCGTTTGCCTTAGATGTTAATCGAAACAATATAGTTCACACATTTTCGATATTCGCTATACTGCAAATTTTCTTTCCCATGTAATATTAGTGAGTGTAGTGCCGTAGTGCCTCGACGAACTTTGAATTTCAACTGAAATTGCGCATTTTTGAAAGTTGTGTGGAAGCTTGTTTTTCATTTTATAATTTTGAATGACCTACTACGATAGATAATTTTTCAAAATACTCAAACAGTAGATAAATTTGAATTTGATTTAACGTACTCACATACAACCTCTTACATTTACATTTTCATTTTTTTTTATTTTTGGATGGCCTACTATGATAGCTAACTTTTCAAAATACTCAAACAGTAGATACATTTGAATTTTATTTTACGTACTCACATACAACCCCATGCACATATATACATTTATGTATTTAAATTAAATTGGTTTTGTTTTAAATGACTACATGTTTTGTTTTGCAGAAGAGAGGACAAGTAAAGAAGATTAAATAATGGAGGACCTAATGTATGTATTGACTTTAGGCGAAGAATGCAGATACAGCGTACAATTTATTCAAAATAGTGTACCGAAATCTAGGATATTTTTAAATGAAATCTTATGGGAACCTGATGAAAACCGATTCAAGAAGATCACACGTGTCACTTGGAAAACTTTCGATGCTATTTTGGATCTAATAAAGGGAGACAATCTTTTCAACAAAACTCGGTTGTGCAAACAATTTCCAATTAAAACGCAACTGGCAATTGTGTTGTATCGCTTAGGTTCCAGCGGTGAAGGAGCTACTCTTTCGAAGATTACAGGTTTATTTGGAATCAGTGATGGTGGTATCAATCAGGTCAGAATTCGTCAGCTTTCCTCATAATACATTAACATGTTTTTAAATTTTAGAATTTTACTGAACGAATATTTAATGCGCTGTTGTTGACCAAATACGGAAGAACGTTTTAGAAACATCGAGTGAGTTACCTAACTGCACAGGATACGTTGATGGTACCGAAATTCAATTGGCGGAAAACCCGTCACAGGACCCAGAAGCGTACTTTTCACGAAAACATATTTACTCCGTTAAGCCACAAGCCGTGTGCGATCATAAATTAAAATTAAGGTACTTTATGTTAGGATTTCCAGGTAGCGTTCATGATGCACGTATTGTTCGTACAGCGAATTGTCAACTGAAGCAAATAAATTTTTTGGAGACAATGCATATAAATTATCGAGAACTGTTATAATGCCATCTCGAGAAAATTCTAAAAATTTAACACTAACAAAAAATTCAGCCGATATAGAATTCGAATTGAACATTTGGTAGTTTAAAAGGCTTAAGGCTCCAAATAAAAAATGAAAATGGTATGGATTCTCTGTTGTGCATTGTTACACAATTTTATACTCCAACAAGACGATTATTTCGATTACCAACCCGAGGAATCGGAGCACAGTATTGACGAGTCGTTATGGGAACCAAATGCTCGTACCAATGAAGGGGAGATAAGGCGACGACAAATTTCTGAACTATTGTTTAATCAATAAATATCTTTATATAAAAATTATTTTCTTATTAATAAATAATATATCAATATTACCTCAAAATGGTCCGGATTCTCTTTGATTGCGTCCACTATATTTATCAAAAGGTCTTTCGTTTGGCTTTCAGCCCAACGAAATGTGCCGTTTAGCATTAATCTATTTTTCTATTAAATAACCAATTGATTATTAATAATACAAGCAAATAATTAATTGTTGTGAATTTACTTACCGCTTCCATTTCTTTTCAAACACCAAATAGACGCTTCCAGCTGTTTGTGAATTGCGCAAAATGCTATGGTTGCCACTGAAAACGGTCTCGCATATTTGCAAGATTGTCGTAAAATAAAATGCATGTAAAAATTAGCAGCTGTTTTACGATATTGCGAATTACGTTTACGACGTTAAATGAGTACCATTATTGTGAAATTAATTTTTTATAGCTTATATTTTTTTACTCTCGCAACAAAAGTTGCTAAGAGAGTATTATAGTTTTATCCACATAACGGTTGTTTGTAAGTCATAAAACTAAATGAGTTAGATATAGGGTTATATATATAAAAATGATCAGGATGACGAGTTGAAATCCAGATGTCTGTCTGTCCGTGCAACGAATAACTTGAGTAAAAATGAAGATATCTTGACGAAACTTGGAACATACATATATTCCTTGGCATCCTGAGGGGGTTGGTATTGAAAATGAGCGATATCGGTCCATTGCCATGCCCCCAAAAGAGGTCTTAACTTCCCCTAGCTCCCATATATCTAATTATTGGTTGTTCAAAAATACGATGGGCTTAATTTTGAATAGCCAACTTTCCAAAATAGTCAAACAGTGGGAGCATTTTAATTTTAGATAAAGTACTTATGTGCATGTACATATACTAACAGTCTTATATAAATCGAATCGACGAATAATTAACGCATTGTTGCCAGATAAGTGAAATACTAATATTTAAGGCTAGAGACTAGATGAAGTATTGACCTTTTTTGCCAAATTTTCAGCACGGAGGCTCATAATTATAAAGACCACTTCTGATTTTCTTTAGAATATCTGTAAGATTTACCAATATTTTCGGTAAATGAAATGCCCACAACTACTGAGCCTGCCCCTCATGTTCGATGTCTTTGACTTTGTATATTGTCCGATTTCGGCAATTTTTAGACGAACAAAATTCACTAAAACGAGATATAGGCGATGTAATCAAGCTAACAGAAACTAATAGAAATGGCCAGTGGTAGGAGGAAACGTGTATATTTATATAAAAAAACACGAACACAAATTAAATTTTGGATCAATGAAGTGCAACTATTGCTTCACCTGTTACCGCATTCGTACCGGTTTTCAGCTAGCGTAAGACACGTATCTTGAGTAAGCAAATTTTTCCTATACCAACATCCATAATGCTTAGCACAGTGCACCAAATCGCATACGCACTCGACGCCGTACGCGTGGGGCGATCCCTTATGAAATTGTTAAATCACCATCAGTATACGAAGTCGATATAGCAACTAAAGGCATTGAAAACATTGGTACAACTATAAAACAACAATCCAACCAGAGTAGCATAAGCACCGATTGTACCCTACCCACGACAGTCGGTTCTACGTAGCCGGGACGGACACGCATTTTTATCTGGCAAAGCGCTGTCAAATCGGCAGCATTCCTCAAAATTACTTGGGATATGTTTAATGCTGCTGTTTTTATGGCAACATTTAAATCATGGACTTTGACGGAGCTGGAAACTACTTTTGCCCATAACATACATTGCACTTAACGGTGAATAAGTCACAAGTTAGTAATCCGATTGTCGGGCAAAATTAGATGACATCACAAACTCGTCACACTCCCCACGTTCACCTCATCTGTGCACAATTACCGTTTTAATACTGTGACAGCTGAAACTTCTTCCAGCCTACGTAACCCAAAAGGGCAAGTGATTTATTGAAGTATTATTCAATTAGTTATAGGATAGTGAAACGTATACATTCTATATTTTTTAATGTACCGACAAGTCTAGACTAATTGTCATCGAAGTCATCTAACGGGAGGCCCAAGGAACAAGCTGTTTCGATAAGGTCGGACCAAAGGAAAATGGGTGTTAGGTGAGTAGGATTTAGGGGGCATGTAGAGAGCTGGTTAGTGTTGTGCGGGGACTGTTTGCATGCAGGACAAATCTGCGAAAGCATCCCAACAAATACTTTTTGGAGAGCATTTCGTTGTCCTCCTTGACAGGTAGCATACGGGCCGCATTGTGCAGGTTCTCGACCAGAGACACAAAGAGGCAAACTGTAGCTGCCCGGAGAGCGGTGTATTGACAAGTCTGAAACTTCCCCATTGCGTTAGCTGCGTAGTTTAGGACCGGCCGGCCGATTGCCTAGTAAGTTGCCAACAACGTTTTTTTGTATTTACCCCATTTGCTGCCGGCTAGCGACTTGAGGTTTTTGTTGCTGCTCTGTACCGCCGAGCAAAAGTGTTTCAGCATCAACATGTTTATACTGTTTTTGATGACAACTGCAACCTCACCGCTGGTGAAGGTAAGTGGTCCGCAGTCTTTTAGCATTTTGCGCAGACGCCGGGTAACACATATTTTCACCTTATCCACCGAAGCGTGCAGTATAAATTTCCGCCTTAAATAGCTCGCGTACTTCTTCGGATCTGAGTACGCATGACCAGCGAATGGAATTTCAACACGGTCATCATGTTGAAATTTGGGATTTGACAGATTTCAGATGATTTACCCATTTCGTTCGCTTATATTGATTTTCCGCTCGTCGAATTTCGAAACCGAGCTCCCTTATACGGGGATCACAGGGATAGACACGGCGTAAGACGTCGCTCGTTGACTAAAACTCCTGGTTCCTCTGGGAAGTTTGGGCAGATGTCCACAATGCGTCCAGCAGGAAATAAGCGAGCAGTAGCAGCAGCGATCGCCTTGCGGAAATGACGTTCGCCAACGAGTACGTCCAAAGAAATGGGCAGTGCTTTGAAGGTGCTCTCAGTAAATTCTGTGAAGCCGACCCAGTTAGCTTTTGTGATGTTAACGAAGGTACGGTTGAGAGTTAGCATAGGTCGCCTGGTTATGCTATTACTCAGACCACCGCTGGCGGTTGTAATATCAGACGAGCTATTGCAGGAGCCCATAATTCTGGTGGGGTCTCAGTCATTCATTGTGCAGAATATCGAATCGTCAATCTGTTCGGCCAGCTCCATTCTTCGACGATCGTTTGGCAGGAAAGAATGCCATAGATCGTGATGCGCGTTAAAGTCGCCAAGTACCAGTTGGGTTTCACCTCGAAATAGTGCACCGATGTTCGGATCCTGTTGGGGGATGTATATATTAAATATTTCGAGCTCGACATCGCCTGACCGGATTGCTATACCTTGACATTCTAGCGTAGTATCCATGCTGTCGATGTCTCCATCGATTAAACGATAAGGCACTGTGTTGTGCAAGATGAATGCTAGGCCACCACCATTATCTCGCTCGCGATCCTTACGTATAACGTTGAAACCGGCACAGCTCAGAAGATCTGTGCGGCTTGGTTTCTTGGACAGCAGATTTCAATACGTCTGCCCGACTCATTAAGTCAACTATCTACTCGATCTTACTCTGGAGTCCGTTGCAGTTGAATTGAAGAACCTTCGTTTGTCTCGGTTGGCCAGTGATGAACCTGGGAGTGATGTACAGATGTTGGTTGTTGCTGCTGCAAAACCCGCAGAGGAAGTCGTCGCACTCGGCTGTTGTTTGGCGACACCGTTTGATTTTGTTGCTGGGCAATGCTCTGCAGCATTGGGCAACAAATGACTCACTCCATTCACGGGTGTTGCGCAGGCTGGCACACGTCGGAAAATTACACCAGCCAGAGCAAGTATTGCACTTAACTGATGTGACATTCCGACTTATTACGGTCGGACACACGGAATAGACGAGGAACGAGGAACCAGGAGTTGCGTTGTAGCCCTCGAACGAGGATTGGAGCGGAATAAAGATTGGGGATGGGTCAGACTGGGAATCATGCTGCCTAGATCTCCGGATGACCGTTGAGATCCTATCTTGACCACTCGCTGTGGGTGGCGACGGTGTGCGTTAACTTGGGGCTAATTGCACTGCCGTAGAGGCTTTTATTCTGTCTTCAGTGTCGGGCGGTTGTTCGAGGAAACCAAGGTTGATGGTGCAGCGAGTGCGGAACTTGCACTAATGGAGAAGATTCTGGAGGATGAAGGTCCTGCAGATTAATCTCCAGTACGCTAAGGCGACTTCTGCTTCGTCTGGGGAGGGAGGAGGCCGACGTTGTCCTAATCCAGGAACCATGACTGAACAGTAACGGTATTTCCTGATTAAGGACCAAAAGCCACAAACTGTTAGTAGCAGACATGGCAAGTAGAACTAGAGCCTGCTTGATGGTCAGAAATGATATTAATGTGTTTGTCTTTTCTAATTTTAGTAACGAGGATGTCGTCACTGCTAGGTTAGAGGAAGGCGGCGGAGAACTCTGGCTTGTCTCAGCCTATATGCCGTGGTGCCACCTCTAGATCTGCTGAGGAAGACACTGGCGGAGGACAAACGCAGGGGTGTCAGCATCCTTATTGGCTCGGATGCGAACTCGCGGCACACTATTTGGGGGAGCTCCGACACAAATTATAGAAGTGAGTCGCTTTTTGATTTTAACCTGATCTCTGCTCCTCTGAGCAGTGAGGATACGCTAAAACTACTTCTGAATGCACAGCGGAATCAGAAATCAGAGGGAGTGCACCTTGAAGAGTTTCGAGAGGGTGGTACTGTTTTCCTTCCGGACGAACGTCACCTAACATGAGCGATAAATTCGTTCACGCTATTCAAGTCCCATGGACCTGATGGCATTAAAACTGCGAAGCTACAGCGAGCAGTTAAGGTTTCATGCATCTGGCTGGGGTCTATCTACGCGTATTGTGTTATCCCGGAGGCCAGTAAAAGCATGTCATTGCTAAGGTTTTCAGGCCCATTGGCCTATTGTCATTTATCTTGAAGACATTGGAAAGTCTTATGGACCGTAGTGCACGCGCACTCCGTAAGGTAATCTCCCCCTTGCTTTGGATCCTGTTGGTAAACGGCCTACTGAAGGAACTCGACTAACGAGGCTGCCATGTGATAGCCTATGCAGATGAACATCATCTGCTCTTATGGTCAAAGGCACATTTCCGGTCACCATTTATGAACCAACCCAAGGATATCGTTAATCCTAGTAAAATCAAATTGGTGTTATTTAGAGGAATTATAAAATCCTGGACGTCCCACCCCTCACTGGGAAGAACCTGTAGAAAGGGTGAAATACATGGACCTCATATTCGATGGGAGGCTATCCGGAAGGCCAAACATTGAAGAAAGGGTTAAGAAAGAATCGGTTGCCTTATACTGTTGCAGAGGAGCCATCGGAAAGAGATGGGGCATCTCACAAAGGTTGTGGCCTGGCTCAACGAAACCGTAGCCCTCCAATACTGTTTTACGGAGTTGTTCAGATTTTGGAACAGTTCTTAACGGCTACAGTTGTAGATAAGATATTTTTGTAAACCATGTATATACAGATATCAAATTATGAATATTTATGTGCATTATCGCCAACATATACGTAGTACTTTTAAACATAGATATGTATTTATCAATTATCGACTAGAAATACATGTTGGGTTATATTCAATAGAGATTGTAGCACCATAAAAATACTGCACTTCTTATTGTAGAGGATCACAATTGATCCTAAACTAACTAAAAGATAAGAAACTGTTATGTTATGCTGTCGCCGTTGAGAACATTTAAGATTAAGTTATGTGTACATAACGCAGTTATGTACAGTAGATTAGGATAAAGACATGTACATGTATAACAACTATGTGTATCTGTCACATACATGAATTAGGCTAAGATTATTCTATAAATAATGGAGCTCTGGGCAACCAGATCTTGAGTAGTATTTAGTAACCGAAACGATACGTGTCTAATTAAACAGGACTACTAGTATGCTGGATGGCGTTCGGAAAGCCTACACTTGCCAAGAAGATAGAGAGTGTACATAGAGCGCCTCTCATAAACATATACAGGGTACTAAGGACTACACCGACACTGGCACTTAATGCCAACCAATGTATAGCAACTGTTGATATTGTGGGTACGTTCATTGCCGCCCAGGTGGCCATTCGACTTAGAGAAGTTGGGTATATCAAAGGCCCCAAAAATGAACATTCTGAAATTTTCGATCACTTGGACTGCATATCTGGAAATCTGGATTACTGTGTTGCGTCGCCTAATCCCCGCCTCTCCTTCTCTGGCCGCTTGCCTACGAAAGAAATGCTTGATGAGGAGTGCTTAGTTTCTCTATCTGTAGCTTCCACCTACTTTAATATAATTAATAATTTGAACTCTCTTCGTCATTGATTACTTTGGTATATATATGTACCTAGCCCATTAATAGTAGACAAATTTGAATTTGATTTAACGTACAACCCCATGCATATTCATTTAGATTGTTTTATTTTTGGATTATTTGCGGTCTTCCAAATACCATCATATGAGGTACGCTAGGAGGGATGAAATGAAAATTTACAAATTCGACATTTTTAACATCTTGTTTTTCTCACTTGATAAGAATTGCTTTCCATTCAGCAAGTTGCAATCGAAGACGGAAGGTCACCCATCATATGTTGAAGCAATTTCGCCTTGTAACGAACGCAGTGAATACATGACCTGACTATACGTCTAGTATAGCTCACGTTCATTGACGATCCAGAATTGTAAATAAATTAAAACAAGTAAGGAAGGGCTAAGTTCGGGTGTAACCGAACATTTTATACTCTCGCAATTTATTTATTTAACTTTATTTACATTATATAATACACAATTTGATCCACATATTCGTCATATATATTGTATAAAGTCCATTGAAAGTTGGAAACCATAATATTAGGTTAGAAGCACCGAAATCCTCGTGGTCGATATATGGGGCCTTAAAAACCTATGGTCCGATTTCGGCGATTTTTAGAATGGGGCTGCCACACGATAAACATAGTATTTGTGCAAAGTTCTGCACCGATATCTCCACTAGTGCTTACTTTATATATTGTAAAGTGAACGATTCAGATCGTCTTCAAAGTTCTGGTATATAGGAAATAGGCGTGGTTGTGAAGCTATTTTCACAACATATCATTGGATTGGTTATTATCCGATTTCTTTCATTTTTGAACTGTATTAGGAAGTGGCTAAAAACGACTGCAGAAAGTTTGGTTTATATAGCTCTATTGGTTTGCGAGATAAGTACAAAAAACCTATTTGGGGCAGGGCCACGCCCACTTCCCCAAAACAATTACATCCAAATATGCCCCTTCATAGTGCGATCCTTCATACCAAATTTTTTCCATAGCTTTATTTACGACTTAGTTATGGCACTTTATGTGTTTTCGGTTTTCGCCATTTTGTGGGCGTGGCAGTGGTCCGATTTTGCTCATTTTCGAAAGCAACCTTCCAATGGTGCTAAGCAATAAGTGTGCCTAGTTTCATCAAGATATCTTAATTTTTACTCAAGTTACAGCTTGCACAGACGGACGGACGGACAGACAGACATTCGGATTTGAACTCCACTCTTCACCCTGACGTTTTAGAAGGGATTTGCGTATAAGATATTTGCAACATAATCTTGGGTTTGGTAAATGACAAAATGAATAAAGACATTATTAACAGCAGAAAAAATTTTTTTCAGTTTGGAAATATTGAAATAGGACATATTTCGCAGCCTCTCCTTATGGACCGACTTCAATCGAACAACTTAAAAATGACAGCTCACTCATGATAGGAGATTTAATTTCACCAGACGTGAAGCATTGGAAACTGTTGGTGTTGCTAATAGAAATAGTAGATTTATTATTTGATTCTAGTTTTTCTAATTTCGATCTAGATAAGTTAAAAAATTTAATTAAAGCACATCATCAATTATATATTCTACTTTACGGTAATTTGAAACCGTTTTTTTTTTTGGTGCACTACCCACACGCAATTGAGAAATGTGGTCCTCTCAAGTTTGTCTGGGAAATGCGTTTCGAGGCAAAACATAAAGATGCAAAAATATATTTTAACAATATAACATCTCGAGTAAATCCTGCTTATACAGCGGCTATGAAAAGTTCTTTTTGTTTTTCAAATGTTTTTAGTATAAAGATGGTTTTCCGCATGCTTTTAACACTGAAACATTTATTACAAAGAACTTAACAAAAGAAGAATATTTTCCTAAAATATTGAACTTTGAAAATATTAACTATCAATCTGTTTATGTTTCGACTATAATACATTATAAAGGAATCGAGTATAAACAAAATAATTTTTAATACGAAAATGAAATTATTTACGTTCTATGTTATCCTATTGAAATTATTAAATTTTATACACATTTTCAATCTTACGAGACTGGTATAAAACAAAATTGCCTTAAACTGATTAACATATCACATTTCACAAGCCTGCCTATGAATTCACATCAAATTAACAATGGAAAGACATATGCAAGATTAAAAAAGATATAATAATATAATGGTTTATTTTTTAATTTTAAATTAAATTTTTTTATTTAATGAATTATAAATGAGTTATAAATAAGTTATTTCATAGATATAAAATAAATTAAAATTTAAATATGTTTGAATAAAAAAAATGTGAATTAAAAACAATTAAAATAGTGTGTTTTCTTTAAAGTTTATAGTGAAAGCTTTTAAATTGCATTTGAAAGTGTTCACTCTCAAAATAAAAGCTAAAGCTTTTAATTTGAGGTTGAATGTGTTAACTTTTAATTTAAATACAAACATTTTTAAATTGGGTTAAAAGTGTGAACTTTAAAATCAAAAGTGTTTATATTGTATTCGAGAATGCGCATATTAAAATGTAAAGTTTTCACTTTAATATTCAAAGTGCTAACATTAATAATTTACATTTTAAAGTGTTAACTTTAAGATTAAATATTTTTCAATACGGCTGGTTTTCATACTTTAATTTTAAAGTTCCTTGTACTGGATTTAAAGTGACTTTAAAGTGTTTCTTTTCTGAGTGTAGGATTTCCATCGGAATTAATTTCTGTTTCACTTATTATTTCATCTTCAGAACTTATATCGTAGTTTATAAATTAAGAAATCATGGAATCACTAAATTTGTGAGCCATTGAAAAAAAAACAACCGAACGTGATGAGTACAAATAACTAATGAAACAAAAAACTGTCAACGCTTGTAAGAGGGCGACATGGCAATTTGATTCTACCCACTTAGAAACAATATTTCTAAGATTAGCATCAACAATGAATCGCTTAGTGACTTGGGTATAATTGATATTCAACAATAATAAATATGTTCTTAGAAGCTGTATGCTTGAATCAAAGCATTGTACTTCTCCATAGACGGATATTTCTGACCCGAGGATTTTTTCATGCTCGGGTCAAAATGACCCGAGGATCCTAAGCGCAAAAAATGCGTATTTCCTTAATTTAGCAGACATCACCATAAATTCACAATACTAATTTACAATAAATGCATAATTAATAATTGTCACGAAGCTGTTATGAAATCTATTAGATATTACTACTTTTATTATAAATTAAACTTTAGAATCGGGTCAATATGACCCGAAGAACAGAGGAAGGTTAAGCAACGGAAGGAGAATTTTAACTTACTTAATGTTTATTAAAACTTCATCATTCATTATCTTTAAAAATTGCTTTAAATATTTGCTAAATATATTATTAATAAATTAATAAATATTATATTTCACAAATATTTATATTGTAGCGAGGAAAACGGGCTTACATATTTAAAACACACAAGATAGTAAGTAAGTTAATAATATAGATACCTATACCTATAGATTGTATATATACAATGATTCAAAGTTCGTCGAGGCACCACCATATTTTTATCCTTTCCCTCTCGCTAGTATTCTTTCATACAAAATGATATGCATTTCTTGGAATATCACTAAGAAGTATAACTTCTTCCGCGCCTAGGGACTCCACGCACCTTTTTTTATTTTAATTAATATGTATACGTTAAAAAGTCTATTAAAGTGTTCAGAAAATTATATTTTTAAAGTAAATTCTAAATACATACATTTTTTTGGCCATTTTGCGTTACCCAGGGTGCACCGCGCGGAGTCGATCTAAATTACACCCCGCTTGAAATTTAAAGCTAGAGGTCCTCACTAGCATTCCATTGGAAAAAAATCTTGTAATATTGCGTTTGCCTTAGACGTGAATCGAAACAATATAGTTAACACATTCTCGATATTCGTTACACTGCAAATTTTCCTTCCCATGTAATATTAGTAATAGTAGTGCCTCGACGAACTTTGAATTTCAACTGAAATTGCGCATTTTTGAATGTTGTGTGCAGTGTTGCCGCGAATCAAAAAATAAAAGAAACACATTAACTTATTTTTTAAGCGTTTTTTATCTACAAGAGAAATAATTAAAAAAATTAAAAGTATTTCAAAAAAACTTCAGTTCTTGTTTCTCTTAAAATTAATATAAAAAAAAGATATAACAAATATCACTTCGTGTTTCTCTTAACATTGATGACAAAAAATTGGTCATAAAATAACTTCTTGTTTCTTTGAATGAAATAAATTTAGTTATTGTTAACAATCGTTAAATGAGCTTTAAGGCCTTACGCATTTTAAGAAAGTTTAAAAATTCATCAACAATCAAAGAGATCACCACATCTCCTCAATAGCTATAACTTAGACCTCTTTGATTGTTGATAATTTTTCGATTTTTCCAAAAATTCTAATGGCCTTCAAGCTCATTTAACGTTTGTTAACAATAACAAGTTATTTGACAAGCCAGAAAAAACCAAAATCATTGAAATAAACTTAGTTTTAAGATCAAAGTTGGTTGATCAAAATAAATACATATTCATATGTATTTTTACATTTGACAAAATTAATCAATCAAATATCAAATTTCATTTAAAGTAATGTTTAGCTGTCCACACATAATTTGCTTCATTTTGAGAATTAGCAAGTTCTTTTATATACAAAATTTGTGAGATCTTGGAAGCATGCTTCTTCCATTCCATTTTTAAAAACTGAAATTTTTTCCCAAAAATCTAGAATATTCATTTCCGTGTTCAATTCCAAGTTGGTAAGCCTTAATAATTTCCACTGGCTAACTATAATTTCAGGATCGCTAGTTGCCAAACCTGGGAAGTTTTTTAAAATGGTTCAATCGATAGTTCAGTGTTGGATAAAACTTTACCGGGTATTATTACTAAGTTTTTAACATCTTCTCTTGAAAAGTCGAATCGTTGCTTAATTTGTTTTAAGAGCTCTAAGTAAAATTTGAGAACATTTCTTTTTATTCTTACTTTCTGAAACACATTGGTGTTTTTACTGTGGCTGTTGTTATTTGATAAATTTTTTGTTATTTATGGCAACGCTGGAACAGTGCTGGTTTCATTTATGTCAAATGTGCTTAAGACTTCTAACCAGGGAAGAATTTTATAGTACGTTTTTAAAATGTTTCTACAAAACTATTTGAAAAAAATTGAAGATAATACAATTCAATCGAAATGGACTTAAATTTTGAAAATTTACCAAAATGAATAAAAATTTCACATTTTACCAAGAGGAAAATAATTTACCACATTTGGTAAAATTTTACCAAATCGGCAACCCTGGTTGTGTGGGAGCTTGCTTTTCATTTTATATTTATTTGAATGGCCTACTACGATAGATAAATTTTTCAAAAAACTGAAGCAGTGATAAATTTGAATTTGATTTAACGTACTCACATACAACCTCTTACATTAACATTTTCATTTTTTGAAGTTATACTTCTTATACGAGTTCGGAAAAGGCTGCGATAATTGTTGCGCAACATATAGCTAATAACAGGCATTTGGCAGAGAGCTTTTTGTAGCTTCGGTGGCTCAGTAGGCAGGTCATAATCTTAGGGTTGTGGGTTCGAGCCTCACCCAGGGCAGTAAATTTTTTATTTTTTATTTCAATAAAATTAAATTTTTTTGAAGTTAAACTTCTTATACGACTTCGGAAAAATGTGTACGCATATGTATGATTGTACACGTTGCGGAACCGAAGGACATGCTGCAAAGGTATGCACTAACACCCCGAACTGCATGCTCTGCAAGGGGGGACATTCGGCCTTGAGCACGACATGTCCCAAGTATCAGGAGATATTGAAGTCACTTAAGAAATGAGGATTTTACAGTTAAACTTAAATCACTGCGCTGCAGCACAAGAATTGCTAAAACAAACTGTAGTAAAAAAGAATATTGACGTCGCCATACTAAGTGAGCAATATTCTCAGCGTTCGGAAAGCACCTGGATAACAGACGTAACTGGTAAAGCAGCAATATGGTCCTGCAAAGGACAACCTTTTATGTCCTGTGCCAGAGTATCACCAAATGGCTTCACATGTGCGAATTTATTTGGCATATACATCGTAATCTGCTACGCTCGTCCCAGTGCTTCTATCACAGAATTCGAGAACTTCCTACTGGAGTTGACTCTAGAAACCAGGGGCAAATCGCCTATACTAATAGCGGGCGACTTTAATGCATGGTCGACTGCTTAGGGAAGCAGAAGCACAAATCATCGTGGGCGTCTAGTACTAGAGGGTAGAAGACATATATACATATAGCGACCACATGGCTATTATGGCAGAAGTCTCGTTACCAGGAGAGACGGAAAAGCTCAGTAGGAACAGGTGTAACAAGAAAGGCTGGAAGCAAAAAGAGTTTGATTCTGACCTTTTTGTGACTGCCTGGCGCGAAGCAAATGTCCCTTGCGAAGGCGCAGCCCACCTGGTATCCGCAGTTAGAAAAGAACTGGTTGCAGAATGCGACACTACTATGCGCCGGACAACACATCACAACAAACGAAGGCCAGTATATTGGTGGAACGAAGAAATAGCCACGATCAGAAAGCATTGCCACTATCTAGACGTCGGCTACAGCGCAACCAGGGTGGCGAAAATGAAAACAATCTCAAAGAGGTGTTTAAAAGGCATAAGAAACTCCTGAAGACTGCCATTATCAACAGCAAAAGAAAATGCTTTGAAGAGCTCTGTGAAGAAGCGAACGTAGACCCCTGGGGATCTCTTCTTCTTCTTGACTGGCGCAGACACCGCCTACGCGGTTATTGCCGAGTCCAAAACAACGCGCCACTTATTCCTTCTTTTTTATACATATTTCATTATTTATTGAATCTGCTTTGTTTAAAGCCTAACAATAAGTAATAAAATCTTAAATCTATTTACAACTAAAAAAAGCTCAGGAATGTGGTTGAGCTGTTTTGGGAGAACGGTGCTCTCTAATAGGCTGGTAGATCTCTCCTTTTTAAACGTGTTTGATTGCAGGAATGTACCAAAGCATTAGCCAAAGGGTTTGGATGTTCACGAAGTTTAGAAATATATTTCTTTCTACTGTCCTCTATCTCCTTCTTTACCATAGGAATATCTTTCTTTATGGATATTCTCGTTACGCATGTAAGGAGGATGGGATCATGTGTAGAAGTTCACGCAAGTGAGGAAAGTTTTTGATTGTCATTCACTTGGGAGTGGTCAGAAACGACTCTTCTCCACATGGTTCAAGCAGCTCCCGACTTCCGGTTTTAGACCAAGTATCCTCTGGGTAGCCAACAGACATCCGTTTGAAGGCGAGCTAAAGTGAGAAGGCGAAGCCCGCTTATGCGGTTGTGCGTAGGGCTTGGGACCCACCACATAAAAACGAAGTACCAATGAAAAATCTACGAAAGCCTCGGATGAGACACCCCCCTTTTGATGACGACCCCTGCAAACGTTTTAAGGATAATGATATAAGGGCATGCACCTGGAATGTCCAGACCCTTAATTGGGAAGGTGCCTCTGCCCAGCTGGTTGATGTCCTTATACGACTAAAGGCTGACATCACCGCCATCCAAGAAGTGCGATGGACGTGACAAGGACGGAAGAAGGTGGGTCCTTGTGACATCTACTACAGCGGCCATATAAAAGAGCGCAAATTTGGTGTTGGATTTGTGGTGGGAGAGAGACTCCATCGCCAAGTCCTGGTATTCACCCAGGTGGATGAACGTCTAGCCACAATCGGCATAAAAGCGAGGTTCTTCAATATATCGCTTATTTGCACCCACGCCCCAACGACAGAGAAGGACGAAGTGACCAAAGATGCTTTCTATGAGCGCTGCCCCCGCCACGATGTAAAAGTCGTGCTTGGCGATTTTAAGGCCAGGGTGGCTAAAGAAGGTGTCTTTGGCACAACAGTCGGAAAATTCAGCCTCCATTACGAAACATCGCCAAACGGCCTGAGGCTGATCGACTTCGCTGGGGCCCGAAATATGGTCGTCTGTAGTACCAGATTCCAGCATAAGAAAATACATCAAGCTACTTGGCTGTCTCCTGATCGAGACACGCGGAACCAAATCGATCACGTTGTGATAGACGGAAAACATGTCTCCTGTGTTTTAGACGAGCGTACGCTCCGAGGACCAAATATAGACTCGGACCATTATCTGGTCGCAGCGACGATACGCACCCGCCTCTGTGCAGCAAAGAATGCCCGTCAACAAACACAAGGAAGGTTCGACGTCGAAAAGCTGCAATCGCAACAGACAGCCACGAAATACTCTACTCGACTTGCACTCCTGCTCTCTGAGAGCACTCATCAGCATCTCGTATAAGGGAACTGTGGAACGGCATCTCAAACTCACTGCGTACCGCTGCAGCCGAAACAATTGGTTTTCGGCAACGACAAAAAACAAGCTGGTACGATGAGGAGTGCCGTCTCGCAGCGGAGAGAAAACAGACTGCCTACCTCGCAACTTTGCAAACGACCACAACACGTGCGGGATGGGATAGATACCGAGAGCTGAAGAGGGAAGCGAGACGCATTTGCAGACAAAAAAAGAAAGAGGCCGAAATGCGTGAGTACGAAGAGCTTGAGAAGCTGGCAGACAGAGGGAATGCTCGAAAATTGAAAAAATGAAGCGACTTAACGAAGGTTTCAAGACCGGAGCATCCTCATATAGAGACCAAGGTGGTAATCTGGAACCGATGTCCAGGTCATACTGGGATTATGGAGGAAACACTTCTCCGACCTGCTGAATGGCAGTGAGAGTACAACACCAGGAGATGGCGAACCCGATTCCCCAATCGATGACGATGGAACAGATGTTCCATTACCCGACCATGAAGAAATTCGAATAGCAATAACCCGCTTGAAGAACAAAAAAGCAGCGGGCCGATAGATTACCGACAGAACTATTCAAATACGGCGGCGAAGAACTGATAAGATGCATGCATCAGCTTCTTTGCAGAATATGGTCGGAAGAAAGCATGCCTGACGATTGGAATCTCAGTGTGCTCTGCCCAATCCATAAAAAGGGAGATCCCACTACTGCGCCAATTACAAGGTTCTATCGAGCGTACTGTGTGAAAGACTAAAGCCCACCGTCAACAAACTGATTGGACCTTATCAGTGTGGCTTTAGACCTGGAAAATCGACAACTGACTAGATATTCACCATGCGCCAAATTTTGGAGAAGACCCGTGAAAAGAGGATCGACACACACCACCTTTTTGTCGATTTTAAAGCTGCTTTCGACAGCACGAAAAGGAGCTGCCTTTACGCCGCGATGTCTGAATTTGGTATCCCCGCAAAACTAATACGGCTGTGTAAATTGACGTTGAGCAACACCAAAAGCTCCGTCATGATTGGGAAGAACCTCTCCGAGCCGTTCGATACCAAACGAGGTTTCAGACAAGGTGACTCACTATCTTGCGACTTCTTTAACCTGATGCTGGAAAAAATTATAAGAGCTGCAGAGCTAAAGAGAGAAGGTACAGTCTTCTACAAGAGTGTACAGCTCCTTGCGTACGCCGATGATATTGATATCATCGGAAGCAACAACCGCGCCGTTTGTTCTGCTTTTTCCCGCATGGATAAGGAGGCGAAGCGAATGGGTTTGGAGGTGAATGAGGCCAAGACAAAATATCTCCTGTCATCAAGCAAACAGTCGGCGCACTCTCGTCTTGGCTCCCACGTCACTGTTGACAGTCATAACTTCGAGGTCGTAGATAATTTCGTATACCTGGGAACCAGCATCAACAACACGAACAATGTCAGCCTCGAAATCCAGCGCAGAATAACTCTTGCCAACAGGTGCTACTTTGGACTGAGTAGGCAATTGAACAGTAAAGTCCTCTCTCGACGAACCAAAATCAAGCTCTACAAGTCACTTATCATTCCCGTCCTGCTTTACGGTGCAGAAGCTTGGACGATGTCAACATCAGATGAGACGACACTAGGAGTTTTCGAGAGGAAAATTTTGCGCAAGATTTATGGTCCTCAGAACATTGGCAACGGCGAATACCGCAGACGATGGAACGATGAGCTGTACGAGTTATACGACGACATTGGCATAGTTCAGCGTATAAAAAGACAGCCGCTACGCTGGCTAGGTCATGTTGTCCGAATGGACGAAAACACTCCAGCCCTGAAAGTGTTCGATGCAGTACCCGCCGGAGGAAGCCGAGGAAGGGGAAGGCCTCCACTCCGTTGGAGGGACTAGGTGGAGAGCGACCTGGTTACACTTGGGATCTCCAACTGGCGCCGAACTGCGAAGGAGAGAGAGAGGTGGCGCACTATCGTCGATTCGGCTATAACCAGCTAAACGGTTGCAACGCCAATCACATACATACATGTACCATGGTGAACCCGTGATTGTTCTAAGCATTTTAGATTGGAATCTGTGAATTATATCAATGTTGATTGCACAGGTCGTACCCCACAGTTGAATACCATACATCCAAATCGGTTTTATGATTGCATTGTATAACAGGCCTTTGTTGTCTAGGCTAAGTTTAGAATTTTTGTTTAAAAGCCAATTTAAATTGGCTGCTCTTAACTTCATGCATGTCATTTTACTCGCTATATGTTTCCGCCACGTGAGCCTTCGATCCAGGTGAATCCCAAGATAAGTTACTTCATTCGCTTGGGGTACTAGCACATTGTTTATTTTAACTGTCCGGCATGTTTCGGATCTTAGCGAGAATGTAACATGCTTGCATTTTTGCTCATTAATATTTATTCGCCAGTTGGCTAGCCATTCTTCGACACAAGTTAAGTGCTCCTCTATTACTCTTGATGCTCCTATTGGGCATTTGTTACGGCTTATTAGGGCTGTGTCATCCGCAAAAGTTGATGTCAGTACGTTATTAGCTATTGGAATGTCTGCTGTATATATTATGTACAGAGTAGGGCCTAATACACTGCCCTGAGGTACACCGGCCTTTATTGCTCGTTCTTCTGATATGAAATCTGCTACTTTAACTGTAAATTTCCTATTTCTTAAATATGACTCCAATGTTTTACGCAAATCGTAAGGTAAACGTTTTTGATTTTCCATAAAAGGCATTCATGCCAGACCTTATCGAACGCATGAGCTACATCGAGAAAAATAGCTGAACAGTACTCTCTGTGCTCGAATGCCTTCCTGATTTCGTTTGTAATTCTATTCACTTGCTCTACTGTGCCATATTTAGCACGAAACCCGAATTGGTGGGTT
This sequence comes from Zeugodacus cucurbitae, assembly GCF_028554725.1. NCBI lineage: Eukaryota > Metazoa > Arthropoda > Insecta > Diptera > Tephritidae > Zeugodacus > Zeugodacus cucurbitae. Next base: position 28,464,549 of record NC_071672.1, on the reverse strand, counting down.
GGTATTATATTATTTTCGTGGAGGAAAGGAGACATTTTTGATAGTAAAACTTTTTCGAATATTTTGGAAAGACAGGGTAAGAGATTTATTGGTCTGTAGGAAGACGGTTGTGTTAAGTCTTTTCCAGGTTTATCTATCATGATGATCTGCGACTTTTTCCACGAAATTGGATAGTACCCGAAACCAAGAATTGCATTAAAGAGCAAAGAGAGCACTGATATAGCAATATTTGGCAACTCAATTAACATTTTTGGAGTAATGTTATCGTGTCCTGAAGACTTTTTCGGATTTAGCTCTTTTAGGATCTTGGTAATTTCTAAGTAGACGTCCCAATAGACACGCTTGACTCGTTTGCGATATTGGTCAAAGTTGGCAACTTAAAATTGTTTTTTGGACCATTGGGTTGAAATACCTTTTCTAAGTGATTTGCAAAGCAATTTGCCTTTTCCTCATTACTACGCGCCCAATTACCATTCAAATGTCTTATAGGATGTTGGAATCTACTGGTGGCTTAAAAGACTTTTGGGCTTTCCAAAGAGAGTTTTTCTTGCTTGAGTTTGGCCACAGGTGCTTTATATAATTTTCAATATTGTATTCTTCATCGCGTTTGAGTGCTTTTTTTAACTTACGTACAGCCGATTTCAGTTGACGCAGAGTTGAAGGGGTTTCACGTCTCGCTTGCCTTTTCTCATTTACAAGCTTTTCTATTTCAATATTAGAGATGTTTCTAAAAACCTTAACGTTTCTTTTAGGTGTTGCCAAGACAGCTGCATTAGTTATTAGATCATTGGATTCCATTATGCTTTCATCAATATCTCTTCCTGTACTTATTTTTAAATCGATATTAATGTAAATATTTCTATATTTCAACCAGTTAGTTTTAAAAGATGTTAGAGATACTTTTGGCTCAAATATCATGGGCTGTTCGCATAACTTATAACTTTATAAGTACAGGAGAATGATCAGAACATAAGTCAATACATGTATCTACTTTTATTAGCGATCTATTTATATTTTTGACTACAGCAAAATCTATTAAGTCTGGTATTTTGTTTCTATCACTGGGCCAGTATGTCGGCTTACCAGGAGATATTATATCAAGGTTATTGTGCTTATTTATAATAGTATAGTACAGCTGTCGTCCTTTCGGATTAATAAGACGTGAGCCCCAGTACATGTGCTTTGCAGTGTAATCACCACCTGCTAGAAATCTTGGACCTAGTGTTCCAAAAAAAATCTTTAAATTCGCAGTCTGTAATTTCAGAACCTCGATTTTTTCAAAGATATTGTTGTAGCTTGTAACTGCGCTGTTGCATGCGGTTCTAAAGCATGGTGGTTTAGCCGATTTCTAACCAATACTGCTGTTCCACCGTGCGCCTTTCCATCTGGATGATTTGTAATATAAAGTCTATTTGTAATATATTTGTCTATTTGTAATATAAAGTTTACACCGTTGGCATTCCATATGCAAATATTTAGCATACTCATTTTCTAGATAATAAGGTTTGTAACATTTGGTTTTGAGATTTGATCAAATCTTGGATCATGTTTTGCATGGTAGATATAAATTGTGTCATACATTGAGTAAGATTTAGAATCATATTTTCAATACCTCCATTTGGTGGACTTTGCTGTTGTTGCATTTGCACAGTGTTGCCTTTTACCACATTTGCATAGCTTCCCTGGACAAGGATATTCTTAGAATTATCAGGTTTCGAACTCTGGTCTGCAATTTTTACATTTTCATTACGAGGGATATTCATCATTTGGTTACGACGAGCTTGAATTCCCAGTGACAATTTTGATTTCAAATCTTTATATACAGGGCAGCCCCTGTAGTTAGTAGTGTGATTTCCTCCACAGTTACTGCATTTTTTATTTGTATTCTCTTTTTTAAGAGCACATTTTGAAGTTGGGTGTAAATCACCACATACCACACAAACACTGCGTAGAGTGCAATAAGATTTGGTATGCCCATACTCTTGGCAGTTAGTGCAATGTACCGGACCAGTTCTTTTATGAGGTTCTTCAACGGTAATTCTACGATGGAGTAAATATTTTAAGTTATATATAGGGTGTGTTTCATTATTTTTTAATGGATTAGAGTTTGGCAACAATTCGATTTTAAACATTGGTTGTGGTACTTTATTTCTATTGAAGATATTTACCACATTTATACCACATAATTCCAAAGCCGCATTCTTAAAGGGCTTCTTTGATATCGTTAGATTCTACCGAAGACTCAATGCCTTTTACAACAACAACTAGGCCTTTAGAGCTCTTCAGTTGATAAGAATAATAATTCTTGTTGTTATTTGATAAAAATCTCACTATATCCATACAACTTTTCTCAGTGTAAGACTGTATTTTAATTTCATCTATATTGCCTTTTTTCAAAGGCACTATATGATTACCGCTGTCTTGATAGGACTTAATTTTCTTTTTATGTTGACGTAGCGGTCAATTCCAATTTGCCCTTTTCTTTGTAGTACATGCTCACCTCGCTTTGTGTTTTCCTTCGGTGTAAAATTTGCTGGTACCTGCTTGCTAGTTGGTGTTTGCAGATTTGTTGTTGTGCACTTGTTTGTTTTTTCTCCTTCTGCTGATCCTCTCTGCTGTTCGGCTGAGCGCTTCGATGACTCACCAGCATCACCGTTGGCTCGTTTATTTGTTGGAGCAGCTTTCGCAGGCTCAACAAAGCTGAAGTAGACATTCAAAGAATGCCTACGACCTTGTTGTTGAGGCTGCGCAGCGCTCATGTTTGTTTTTCTTTTTTTGATTTGCTCACTTTTTTAATAATTTGTTTATTGTTTTTAAGCTCTTGTTTTAGTTTTTTGTTTATGTTTTGATTTTGATTTTCAAAGTTTTTAAGTTGTTTTGCTTATTTAATGTTATTTGTTTTGTTTTAGATAAATCAAATAAATCACGGAGCGCATTAAAACACGTCCGCACTCTTTCAAAGCTCATACAATTCCCCTCCTTCTGGCAGTTTGGCGCCAATTGGTTATACCAAGCGAAGCCAGGTCCCTCTCCACCTGGTTCTTCCATCGGAGTGGAGGTCTCCCTCTTCATCGGCTTCCACCAGCGGGTACTGCATCGAATACTTTCAGAGCTGGAGCACTTTCATCCTTTCGAACAACATGACCTAGCAAGTGTAGCCGCTGTTGTTTTATTCGCTGGACTATGTCTATGTCGTCGAATAACAAATACAGCTCATCGTTCCATCGTCTGCGGTATTCGCCGTTGCCAATGTTTAAGGGACCATAAATCTTCCGCAAAACCTTTCTCTCGAAAACTCCTAGTGCCGTCTCATCGGATATTGACATCGTCCACGCTTCTGCACCGTAAAGTAGGACGGGAATGATGAGAGACTTGTAGAATTTGGTTTTTGTTCGTCGAGAGAGGACTTTACTTTTCAATTGCCTACTTAGACCATAGTAGCACCTGTTGGCAAGAGAGATTCTGCGTTGGATTTCCAGGCTGACATTGTTATTGCTGTTAATGCTGGTTCCAGGTAGATGAGGTTATCTACAACTTCAAAGTTATGACTGTCAACAGTGACGTGGGAGCCAAGACGCGAATGCGCTAGCTGTTTGTTTGACGACAGGAGATCGGAGGATGGAGTCATATGTAGAAGTTCACGTAAGTGAGGAAAGTTTCTGACTGTCATTCACTTGGGAGTGGCCAGGAACGATTCTTTTACATGTGGCTCAAGCAGCTCACGACTTCCGGTCTCAGACCAAGTATCCTCTGGGTAGCCAACAGACATCCGTTTGGAGGCGAGCTAAAGTGAGAAGGCGAATCCCGCTTATGCGGTTGTGCGTAGAGTTTGGGACCCACCACATAAAAACGAATAACCAATGAATAAGAGCCTCGGATGAGGCGCCCCCCTTTTGATGACGACCACAGCAAACGTATAAAGGACAATGATTTAAGGGCATGCACCTGGAATGTCCGAACCCTTAATTAGGAAGGTGCCTCTGCCCAGCTGGTTGATGTCCTCGTAAGAGTAAAGGCTGACATCACCGCAATCCAAGAAATGCGATGGATGGGACAAGGACGGAAGAAGGTGGGTCCTTGTGACATCTACTACAGCGGCCATATAAAGGAGCGCAAATGCGGTGTGGGATTCGTGGTGGGAGAGAGACTCCGTCGTCGAGTCCTGGCATTCACTTCGGTGGGTGAACGTCTAGGCACAATCCGCATCAAATCGTGGTTCTTCAACAAATCGCTGATTTGTGCCCACGCCCCTACGGAAGAGAAGGACGAAGTGATCATAGATACCTTCTATGAGCGCCTAGAACGTACCTATGAGCGCCGTCCCCGCCACGATGTCAAAATCGTGCTTGGCGATTTCAACGCTAGGATGGGTAAAGAAGGTGTCTTTGGCACAACAGTCGGAAAATTCAGCCTCCATGACGAAACATCACCAAACGGTCTGAGGCTGATCGACTTCGCCGGGGCCCGAAATATGGTCGTCTGTAGTACTAGATTCCAGCATAAGAAAATCCATCAAGCTACTTTGCTGTCCCCGGATCGAATCACTCGCAACCAGATCGATCATGTTGTGAGAGATGGACGATATGTCTCCAGTGTTTCTGATGTGCGTACGCTTCGTGGTCCCAACATCGACTCGGACCACTATCTTGTAGCAGCTAAAATACGCACCCTCCTCTGTGTAGAAAAGCGCACACGTCAACAAACACAAGGAAGGTTCATCATCGAGGAGCTGCAATCACAACCGACAGCCGAACGATTTTCTACTCGACTTGCACTCCTGCTCTCTGAGAGCACTCATCAGCATCTCGGTATAAGGGAGCTGTGGGATGGCATATCAAACTCCTTACGTACAGCTGCAACCGAAACCATTGGTTTTCGGAAAAGCCAAAAAAACAGATGGTATGATGAGGATTGTCGTCTCGCAGTGAAGAGAAAACAGACTGCCTACCTCGCAATGTTGCGATCGACCGCAACACGAGCGGGATGGGAAAGATACCGAGAGCTGAAGAGGGAAGCGAGACGCATTTGCAGACAAAAAAAGAAAGAGGCCGAAATGCGTGAGTATGAAGGGCTTGACGAGCTGGCCGACAGGGGTAATGCTCGAAAATTTTACGAAAAGATCCGGCGACTAACTGAAGGTTTCAAGACCGGAGCACACTCCTGTAGGACCCCCAGAGGTGATCTAGTTATTGATGACCAGAGTATACTGAGTTTGTAGAGGGAACACTTCTCCAGCCTGCTGAATGACAGTGAAAGTACAACAACAGGAGATGGCGAACCCGATTCCCCAATCGACGACGATGGAGCAGATGTTCCATTGCCCGACCGTGAAGAAATTCGAATAGCAATTACCCGCTTGAAGAACAATAAGGCGGCGGGGGCCGATGGATTACCGGCCGAGCTATTCAAATACGGCGGCGAAGAGCTGATAAGGTGCATGCATCAGCTTCTTTGCAGAATATGGTCGGAAGAAAGCATGCCTGACGATTGGAATCTCAGTGTACTCTGCCCAATACACAAAAAGGGAGCCCCTACAATTTGCGCCAATTACCGTGGGATAGCCTCCTCAACATCGCGTTTAAGGTTCTGTCGAGCATATTGTGTGAAAGACTATAGCCCACCGTCAAAAAACTGATTGGGCCTTATGAATGTGGCTTTAGACCTGGAAAATCAACAACAGACCAGATTTTCACCATGCGCCAAATTTTGGAGAAGACCCGTGAAAATAGGATCGACACACACCATCTCTTTGTCGACTTTAAAGCTGCTTTCGACAGCACGAAAAGGAGCTGCCTTCAAGAAAGATAGAAGACAAGATTACGACAGGCGTTCATAGTTAGCTTTTTTGGGTTTTGAGTTCCTGTTGAGTGACAACTTTCACGACCCCGAACACGCGAGCAAAACTAAATTGTACGGTGGTACAAAACAATAAAACCAAAACAAAGAGCTGAAGTCAAGGTTAGTGCTTAATTATTATTTAAAATTCTAAGTGAAAAATGTATTAACTTGAAAAAGAAGTCCGCAATGGCGGAATTAAACAACAATAGTACAAAAAAGGCACTTTTCCAACCAACAAAAAAGTTGGCAAAATGGCGAACTTTTTGTAACAAAACATATACTTTTAATTATAAATATGCATGATTATATTGAATCATTTTATAAATGAAGATTTTAAGAATTACATTCATTGTGATATTTTATCTGCACATTATTCAATTTGGTTCACTATGTTTCACATTTCCGTTTTCCATTTGACAATTCTTCTGTTGCCTATTCCCATTCGTGGGTCGTGAACGCTTCAGCCTGTCGTAATCTTGTCTTCTATCATTCTTGAGCTGCCTTTATGTCGCGATGTCTGAGTTTGGTATCCCCGCAAAACTAATACGGCTGTGTAAGCTGACGTTGAGCAACACCAAAAGCTCCGTCAGGATCGGGAAGGACCTCTCCGAACCGTTCGATACCAGACGAGGTTTCAGACAAAGTGACTCACTCTCGTGTGATTTCTTTAACCTGATGCTGGAGAAAATAATACGAGCTGCAGAGCTAAATAGAGAAGGTACAATCTTCTATAAAAGTGTACAGCTACTGGCGTACGCCGATGATATCAATATCATTGGAAACAACACCCGCGTTAGTTCTGCTTTTTCCAGACTGGATAAGGAAGCGAAGCGTATGGGTCTGGTGGTGAACGAGGACAAGACGAAATATCTCCTGTCGTCAGACCCCTGGGGATCAGCGTACAAAATTTGTATGTCAACATTTAAGAATAAGTCGCAGCCAACTAGAAGCGCATCGTTTATGAGGAAAATCGTCGAAGTATTATTTCCGGTGCATGGACCGATCACCTATGCCGAACAACGAAAATATGCTACTGGGTCACCCCTCTTAGTCTCAGAAGAAGAATTATTGGATATATCCAAAAAAATCAAAACCAGCAAAGCGCCTGGAATAGATGGTATACCCAACATAGCTCTAAAGGAAGCAATAACTGCAAAACCCACCCTGTTCGTTAAAATGTACAACGCATGCATAAAAAAGGGGTATTCCCGACCCCTGGAAAGTTCAGCGTTTGGTATTACTCCCAAAACCAAAGAAACCACCAGAAGAACCTTCATCGTATCGACCTCTGTGTATGCTCGACACACTGGGAAAAGTGTACGAAAGCATAATAAGAAACAACTTGGAGATTGCAATCCAGGAAGCCGGCGGGTTATCGAAAAGACAATACGGCTTCACAAAATGGAGATCCACGATCGATGCACTAAAAGAAGTCGTAAACACTGCAAGGGATGCAGTTAATGGTAAAAGATGGAAAGGTGGAACCAAAAAATATTGCGCTCTCATCACCCTGGAACCTCTCAACTAGAAGAGAGAAAAATGAGCATTAGGAAGTGGCAGCAACGGTGGGTAACCTCAATCAAAGGACGGTGGACCCAATAAGCTAATACCGGACATCCATTCGTGAACACATAGGGAACATGGGGACCTGGATTTCCACCTGACCCAAATATTAAGTGGTCACGGGTGCTTCAGAAGCTACCTATACAAATTCCGTTGTGATGTTAGTCCGTATTGTGAAATATGTGCAGAATCTGTAGAAGACTCGGAACACGTATATTTTCGTTGTCCACGCTTTTCAAACTTAAGGGAAAAGGTGAAAACAACCTTAGGTGGTAGCTTAACGGTGGAAAATTTGTCTGCACTTATGTGTCAGTCCTCTAAAAAATGGAAAGCTGTTAGCGAAACGGCAGCATTAATCATGACAGAACGGAGACATCTCCAACAGATTAGGCGTAAGTCAGTCCGCGTTATAGAGGAGACTTAAAATGTCTTGTCACTCCCACGAAGTAATACCTTATCTGGTGGTCCCGTGGGAGTCTTGTGTTGGGAGTAGGTTAGGTTTAGCGGATTAAAGTTCCGCACTCCGGCTTTCGATGCTTCCCCTACTATAAAAAAAAAACACATATTCGCATGTGTATGTATAAACATATTCACATGTGTATGTAGAAGCTGAACCATTACTGGCATTCCTCAGAGAGAAATTTTCATTAGAAATGATCAATGGAAGAAATGATCCTACGACAAAAGGAGGTACGACTATTCGTATCAATATTCGTATTCGCGAGAAATATAGATAAATTAGATGTAAGACATTTCATATCGTATTTTAGTTATCATAATCCCATTGTAAATATTATAGATATCAATCCGTCAGAACCCAGATAATTAGTCCAAAATAAACACTTTATACAAAATAAAAAAATGATATCTCGCTCCGTTTACGAGATATTGAGCGTTAAAGTTATGTGTTAACAGCAGCCGATGCCGATGCGCGCACTTAGTTATAGTCCCCAAGATTTGAATTCACTTTTAGGTTAAATAGCCCAAAATAAACGCTTTTTACAAAATAAAATTTTCTGTTCCTTTGATCTTCCCATTAGCACTAAAGTACCAAAAAAAGAATAGTCACAGTTGCCGCAAAACAAAAAATCCATCGACTGGGACATTTTTCGACGGACATAATTGCCGCTTGGAAATTCGCGATGTTCTGGCCAATATTTTTTGTTTTGTTGCAAAAATTAAAGTTTTTCAACATTTGTTAGCGTGGCGTGCACACAACGCACAGTGGTTCCGCCATAGGCCAAAAATCAAAAAATCCATCTCACGATTTTTCGACAAAATGTATACCGATGGCCTCGACTTCCATTTGTTCTGGTAATTGTTCAGGTTAACGAATCAAGATTATTTTTATTGGTTTTTGAAGCTAAAGGTATTTACTTTAACTTGTGAAATTAATTAAGACTAACGATATTTGTATTTTTTGTGAAATTAGTGTTTTATATCACCAATATTTTTTTGGATCTTTTTTCTGCGTCTTCAATGTGTTTACATAAGGTTTTAATTAACTTCCCCGCGATCCCCCTTTAATTATATTTTATGTAGTATTTAGCAGAGTCTTAAGGTAATAAAAGTGTTAATGTTGGGTGCGGAAAGTTGCGGATGTATTTACAATCGTCAAAATAATAATGGCCTTTGAATTAACTATTTTTAAGTTCAAACTCATCATAATTGGGCGAAGGAAGCTTGGAAAGAAGGATAAATCGTCTTTATTTCAATCTGTGTAAGGTTTACTAGAGGAGACATTTTAAGTTTTTGTTCTAATTATACTGGCTGTTGAATGGCAGTGAAAAAATGAACTGTACTAAATTGGTTGATAATTTGCTTTTTCCTTACATTAATTTTTTATATGATATTATTCTTATAGGTGGAATATGGGAGTTGGATGAGGAAACTATAACGACAAATCATGTTCAGCTTTTTTCTCGCTTTCTTAACTTTTTTTCCAAAGCCTTACTGAAAGTTTTGACGCTCCAACTATGGCCATGAGAAAAATTTTTGCACATCATTGCCATATAATAGCAATGACTGTTCTATGGGAGCTATAGGACCTAGTAGTCCGATGGGGCCAATTTTTTTAATATATATTTAAAATATTTTTCTAGATTTTTGGTGAAAATTTCATATCGATATCTCAAGGGGAAGTATTTATGACTGCGCCTTCATACAAGCTGAACCACTGTGCAACGTGAGCCCGAAATTAGTATTAGTTAGTTAGTATACCTTCAGTGGTCGATTATTTTAGCTATTGTCGCGAAATAGCTGAAGTAATTGCTTCGCATTCATTGAATTCTCTTGGATGGTACTGGAAAAAATGTGCAAATCGATTAAACATTTTTAACGAAACGCAAATACCACCGTGGTCGATGCACAGAGGAAATGACCATAGTAGTACTTGGTTTGTATAGCAAAGAAGACAAAGAAGGGCTTTTTTAAAGTGAACGCAGACCGCATATGCACAGACGGCGGAAAATAATATGTTGGCGTGAATGAGATTTTTTCGATTTATACCGTGCATTTGACGACTAATCACAGTATCGGAGAGTTTGGTACTAACACGATTAATGACTTGGAAAATCAGAATAAATTATTAATTTTTTATCGAAATTAAAAAAGTTTACCCTGGAGTTGTTGATGAAATCGATGTCGAACCTCTTTGCCTCAAAGAAATTGATCCACCATCTGTGGATTCTGAACATTTGAGAGATTTTGTTCCACAGTATAAATATCCTCGAGTTACAACGACTGAAGAGGAAATATATAACGACAAGACATCAAGTCATGAAGAAATTGATCACGAAATTACATTCTATGTTTATGAGAACGAAGGGAGTTTGGAGTCACTGAATAAAACCTTTTAAAGAATAAAAAAAATTCGGATTACAGCGGTTATTTTTTCTTAGAAACGCGGCCGAAGGCCTCCTTAGCAAATAGTAGTTCCACGCGAAAGAACTTTCCATTTCCATCTCTTTGATAACTCCCGGTGTTGGCTCGACCAAGGTTATTTTTTTTGAAGCGTGGCCAAAGGCCGCCAATTTAGAAAGTAATTTTACGCGAAAGAACTTATCAATCAATCACATAACACGTGCATCAATGCATAAGTGGTCGCATCGGCTGCTGTTAACACATAACTTCAACGCTCGATATATCGTAAACGAAGCGAGATATAATTTTTTTATATGAGTTAATTAACCTGAACTCAAATCATGGAGCCCCAGTAACTAAATTCGTGCCCGAAAACGTTATAAATTATCATGATTTGTAAAACTTTGATTTTTTTAATCGTATATTGAAGTATGTAACGAATGAGCATATTTCAAATTTGGCTCAAACTTGGCTTCGATGATGATATTGATTACCTTCTTCATAGTCAGTCTTGTTATATTACAAAGTCAAGGTTGATTTATGCTACGCAGCATGTTGACAACTCACACATCTTTTAATTGCAAGTGAGTGGTGATAGTACAGGCAATTTTAAATTGTCTGTAGGATAATTAACTACGTCATCCTGGTTTCCCCTGGAACGGAATTCTAAATTGGCGCATTAAGATCATCGAGATCTTTGTTTTTTAGCCCAATATAGGTCATTCAATCAGTCATTTATGGTTATCACATGGTGGTTTCTTGTTTGGAAAAACACGATGAATAAGCTTCTCTTTCGAGTTAATGAAGTGACAGAAATCTTTTGGAAATAATATTAATCCATCGAGGTGTCAACTGCGACCCTACCATTTTCAACTGCTTCTACAATCACAATTTGATATTCTTGCAAAAACACACGTATGTTAGTTCTTAATTGGCGATTCTTTATGTGTCGCCACAAATTAGATGATTTTAGTTGATCCAGGAATAATTGGAAGAGTCTGGCGTAAATCACCTGCCAACAAAATCATAGCTCCACCAAAAACATTTTAGTTGTCGCGTAAGTCTTTTAAAGTCCTGTGCAGTGCCTCCAGCGACTTTTTGAATATCTGAAAATCTTCGCTATAGAGCTATTTTTGTCGATTTTGCAGACTGGTGTTTCGTTAATTTGCAATTTAGGAGTAATTTCAAGGCCTAATGTGCCGTTTGTTTACCTTCTAACAGGTGCCAAGTTGCCCCTATTCCCGTTAACCTTGGTGGTGAAAATTAGCGAAATTGGTTCAGAAATTATATCAGCCCTCATATACTATATGTGATGATTTTCTGTAGGACTTTATGCCGAATATATAGGTCAAATTGTGTGTTATCTAAAAGTTAATTACTTCAATAAATTGCGATAGTATAAAATGTTCGGTTGCACCCGAACCTTAGCCTTTCCTTATTTGTTACAAATTGTTTGGGCTATCCACACAACCTTATAACAAAGCAACAATGACAACCTTCAAAATATTATTATTTTTTTGTTGTCATTTTTCTATATTTTCTTACTTTCTAATCTTTTCCTGGCCTTCGACGAATATTTCAAGACTAAAATTAGCCAGATTGGTTTGGCTCGACTTTTTGCAAGACTAACGAACAGAGCAATTAATTTTTATATCTATTGATTACCAATTGTTTGTAATTGTAATTGTTTGACCTTTTTCAGGAAATTTTTTTAATTTTTCTCCAAGAACTGTAAGAACCATCCTTGTACTTCAAGGAAAATTGTAAAAAAGAATAAGAGAAATCGGTTCAGCTATTCTCGAGTTACGCGCTTAGCAACACATTTTGCTATTCATTTTTATATTATGTTTTGTGATTGGCGTTGCAACCGTTTAGCCGGTTATAGCCGAATCGACGATAGTGCGCCACCTCTCTCTCTCCTTCGCAGTTCCAGTTGGAGATCCCAAGTGTAACCAGGTCGCTCTCCACTTGGTCTCTTCAACGGAGTGGAGGCCTTCCCCTTCCTCGGCTTCCTCCGGCGGGTATTGCATCGAACACTTTTAGAGCTGGAGTGTTTTCGTCCATTCGGACAACATGACCTAGCCAGCGTAGCCGCTGTCTTTTTATTCGCTGAACTATGTCAATGTCGTCGTATAACTCGTACAGCTCATCGTTCCAACGTCTGTGGTATTCGCCGTTGCCTATGTTCTGAGGACCATAAATCTTGCGCAAAATTTTCCTTTCGAAAACTCCTAGTGTCGTCTCATCTGATGTTGACATCGTCCAATCTTCTGCACCAAAAAGCAGGACGGGAAAGATAAGCAAGTTGTAGAGTTTGATTTTGGTTCGCCGAGAGTGGCTTTATTTTTCAATTGCCTACTCAGCCCAAAGTAGCACCTGTTTGCAAGAGTGATTGCGCACTAGATTTCGACGCTAACACTACGACTTCGAAGTTATGACTGTCAACAGTGACGTGAAGCCAGGGCACTTTCCACTTGATCCTTCCATCGGAGTGGAGGTCGTATTGTTAACGCTGGTTCCCAAGTAGACGAAACTATCTACTACTTCAAAGTTAAGACTGTCAACAGTGACGTGTGACCCAAACGCGAATGCGCTGACTGTTTGTTTGATGACAGAAGATATTTCGTCTTGTTCTCATTCACCTCCAGACTCATTCGCTTCGCTTCCCTATCCAGGCGGTTGTTGCTTCCGATGATATCAATATAATCGGCGTACGCCAGTCGCTATACATTCTTATAGAAGATTGTACCTTCTCTATTTAGTTCTGCAGCTTGTATTATTTTTTCCAGCATCAAGTTAAAGAATTTAGAGTTTTCAACCTGTACGGACGTGTATTTGATGCGCTCCGTGATTATTCTCTAAAACCAAAAATTAAAATAAAATACGTAAAAACAAAACAAATTAAAAAGTGCATTAAGCCAAGCGTTAGTCAATAACGCCGAAAGTGTTAGCAAAACAAAAAAATCACTAAAATAAAAGTATACAAACAATAATAAATACTAAATAACAAATTCTAAGTGCGAGAAATAAACAATAAACAATAACATGAGCGCTGCGCAGCCTCTCTGTCTGAAAAAAAATATAGATGTAATGCTAATATCAGAGACTCATCTGACAATCAAAAACAATTTTAAAATACCGGGATTTAGACTGTATGTTACAAATCACCCGGACGGAAAAGCACATGGCGGAACGGCAGTGTTGGTTAGAAATAGATTAAACCACTATGCTCGGGAATCTTATGCTACAGCCCAGTTACAAGCTACTACAATATCCTTAAAAATCGGGATTGTGATTTAAATCTAACGGCTATATACTGCCCACCTCGCTTTAAAATTACAGATAGCGAATTTAAAGACTTTTTTGGAACGCTAGGTCATAGATTTCTAGCAGGTGGAGATTATAATGCAAAACACATGTACTGGGGTTCACGTCTTATTAATCCGAAAGGACGCCAGCTGTACCAAACCATTATGAACCACAATAACATTGATATAATATCTCCTGGCAAACCCACTTACTGGCCCAGTGATCACAACAAAATACCAGATTTAATTGATTTCGCTGTAACCAAAAATATAGATAGATCGCTTGTGACAGTTGATACATGCACATACTTATCTTCTGATCATTCACCTGTACTAATAAAGTTGTGTGAACAAACCATATTCGTTGAGCCAAAAGTGGGTCTAACATCTCACAAAACGAACTGGTTAAAATATAAAAAATATGTGAGTAGCCACATTAATATTGATTTAAAAATAGATACGGAAAGAGATATTGATGAAAGTATAAGAGAATTTAATGATGTAATATCAAATGCAGCTGTCGTAGCAACACCAAACAGAAATAATAAACCAATTAGCCGAAGAAAAATCACTAATAATGAAATAGGAAAGCTTATAAATGAAAAAAGGCGCGCTAGACGTGAATGACAGTTAAATCGCTCCCATTCTACTCAGCTGCAACTAAAATATGCTGTACGAAAACTAAAAACAGCGCTTAAACGTGAGGAAGAATACCACACTCACAATTATATAAAGAAACTGTGTTCAAACTCAAACAAACGAAATTCTCTTTGGAAAGCCCAAAATTCAATGAAGCCTAAAATATGCTGTACGAAAACTAAAAACAGCGCTTAAACGTGAGGAAGAATACCACACTCACAATTATATAAAGAAACTGTGTTCAAACTCAAACAAACGAAATTCTCTTTGGAAAGCCCAAAAATCAATGAAGCCTCCAGTCGACTCCAACTTGCCTATAAGAGGCTTGGGTGGAAACTGGGCACGAAGTGACGAAGACAAGGCAAATTGTTTTGCAAATCACCTAGAAAAGGTATTTCAACCTAATTGCCCAAAGAACAGCTATAAGCTGCCAATCATCTCCAATAGCGCTAACGAGTCGCTTGAGTCTATTCAAACGTCATCTTCTGAAATTATTAATATCATAAAAGAGCTGAATCCAAAAAAGTCGGCAGGACACGATAAAATTACTCCTAAAATGCTAATTGAGTTACCTAATATTGCTTTAACAGTGCTCTCCTTGCTCTTTAACGCTATTCTCAGTTTCGGGTACTATCCAATTTCATGGAAAAAGTCGCAGATCATCATGATAGACAAACCAGGTAAAGACTTGACACAGCCGTCTTCATACAGACCAATCAGTCTTCTACCCTGTCTTTCTAAAATATTTGAAAAGGTGTTACTATCAAATCTCCTTTCCTCCATGAAAAAAATGTAATACCAACGCACCAATTCGGTTTTCGTGCAAACCATAGCACTGTAGAATAAGTAAACAGAATTATTAACGAAATCAGAAGGGCGTTCGAGTATAGAGAGTACTGTTCTGCTATATTTCTAGATGTGGCTCAGGCGTTCAATAAAGTGTGGCATGACGGGCTTTTATATAAGATTAAAAAAAAGCTTACCACTCGAAATGCATAAAATCTTGGAGTCTTATTTAAAAAATAGAAAGTTTACTGTCAAAGTAGGAGACTTCATATCTAAAGAACGACCAATAAGAGCTGGTGTACCGCAGGGCAGTGTTTTAGGGCCAACTCTATACATAATATATACAGCAGACCTTCCAACAGCTAGTAATGTTTTGACATCAACTTTTGCGGATGACACAGCTTTAGTGAGCCGAAACAAATGCCCAATTATAGCATCAAGAGGATTAGAAGATCATTTGATTTTTGTCGAAGAATGGCTAGCCAACTGGCGTATAAATGTAAATGAACAAAAGTGCAAGCATGTTACATTTTCCCTAAGACCAAAAACGTGCCCGGCAGTTAAAATGAACAATATTTCAGTACCGCAAGAACAATCTCATCTGCTCACCATGGTACATGCGTAATGAAAATATCCATAAAGATCTTGGTATTCTCATGGTAAAGAAAGAAGTAGAGAACAGCAGAAACAAATATTTAGCCAAACTCCGAGATCACCCAAACCCATTGGCTAATGCTTTAGTAAATTCTTGTAATCAATCATTTCTAAAAAGAAGAGTTATGACAGCACACTGAAGAGCGTCGTTTCACCAAAACAACTCAATACCTTGGTTGAGCTTGTATAGTTTTAATTAGAATTAAGATTTTATAACTTATTGTTAGGCTTCAACGAGCAGATTCAATAAATAAACAAATATTGAAAAAAAAGTTAAAGAAGTCACACGATAGTGAGTCACTGGCTCGGAGAGGTCCTTCCCAATCATGACGGAGCTTTTGGTGTTGCTCAACGTCAACTTACACAGCCGTATTAGTTTTGCGAGGATACCAAATTCAGACATCGCGGCATAAAGGCAGCTATCGAAAGCAGCCTTAAAATCGACAAAAAGGTGGTGTGTGTCGATCCTCTTTTCACGAGTCTTCTCCAAGAATTGGCACAGCCACACTGATAAGGTCCAATAAGTTTGTTGACGGTGGGCTTTAGTCTTTCACACAGTACGCTCGATATAACCTTAGAGGCGATATTTAGGAGGCTTATCCCACGGTAATTGGCACAGATTGTGGGATCTCCCTTTTTATGGATTGGACAGAGCACACTGAGTTTCCAATCGTCAGGCATGCTTTCTTCCGACCATATTCTGCAAAGAAGCTGATGCTATCGGCCCCCGCTGCTTTGTTTTTTTTTCAAGCGGGTAATTCCTATTCGAATTTCCTCCTGGTCCGGTAATGGAACATCTATTCCATCGTCATTGATTGGGGAATCGGGTTCGCCATCTCCTGGTGTTGTACTTTCACTGTCATTCAGCAGGTCGGAGAAGTGTTCCCTCCATAATCCCAGTATGCCCTGGACATCGGTTACCAGATTATCACCTTGGTCTTTACATGAGGATGCTCCGGTCTTGAAACCTTCGTTAAGTCGCTTCATTTTTTCATAAAATTTTCGAGCATTACCTCTGTCTGCCAGCTTCTCAAGTTCTTTATACTCACGCATTTCGGACTCTTTCTATTTTGTCTGCAAATGTGTCTCGCTTCCCTTTTCAGCTCTCGGTATCTATCCCATCCCGCCCGTGTTGTGGTCGTTTGCAACGTTGCGAGGTAGACAGTCTGTTTTCTCTCCGCTGCGAGACGGCAATACTCATCGTACCAGCTCGTTTTTTTCCAGATAATGGTCCGAGTCTCTATTTGGTCCTCGGAGCGTAGGCACGTCTAAAACACTAGAGACATGTCTTCCATCTATAGCAACATGATCGATTTGGTTCCGCGTGTTTCGATCAGGAGACTGCCAAGTAGCTTGATGTATTTTCTTATGCTGGAATCTGGTACTACAGACGACCATATTTCGGGCCCCGGCGAAGTGGATCAGCCTCAGTCCGTTTGGCGATGTTTCGTCATGGAGGCTGAATTTTCCAACTGTTGTGCCAAAGACACCCACCCTAGCGTTGAAATCGCCAAGCACGATTTTGACATCATTGCGGGGGCAGCGCTCATAGGTACGTTCTAGGCACTCTTAGAAGGTATCTTTGATCACTTCGTCCTTCTCTTCCGTAGGGTAGTGGGCACAAATCAGCGATATGTTGAAGAACCTCGCTTTGTTGCGGATTGTGGCTAGACGTTCATCCACCGAAGTGAATGCCAGGACTCGACGACGGAGTCTCTCTCCCACCACGAATCCCACACCGAATTCGCGCTCCTTTATATGGCCGCTATAGTAGATGTCACAAGGACCCACCTTCTTCCGTCCTTGTCCCATCCATCGCATTTCTTGGATTGCGGTGATGTCAGCCTTTACTCTTACGAAGGCATCAACCAGCTGGGCAGAGGCACCTTCCCAATTAAGGGTTCGGACATTCCAGGTGCATGCCCTTAAATCATAGTCCTTTATACGTTTGCTGTGGTCGTCATCAAAAGGGGGGTGCCTCATCCGAGGCTCTTATTCATTGGTTATTCGTTTTTATGTGGTGGGTCCCAAAGTCTACGCGCAACCGAATAAGCGGGATTCGCCTTCTCACTTTAGCTCGCCTTCGAACGGCTGTTTGTTGGCTACGCAGAAGATACTTGGTCTAAAACCGGAAGTCGTGAGCTGCTTGAACCATGTGGAGAAGAATCGTTGCTGGCCACTCCCAAGTGAATGACAATCAAAAACTTTCCTCACTTACGTGAACTTCTACAATGATCCCATCCTATAGATTATTAAAATAACACTTTTTACCCATTTTTGGCATAAAGTTCACTATAAATATGCCTATGGGATATATGGAGGCTAGAAAAAGTATTGTCCTGGTTCAGCTATTCTCGAGTTATGCGCTTAGCAACACATTTTTCGATTCGAAATAACACTTTTTACCCCTTTTTGGCATAAAGTTCACTGTAAATATGCCTATGGGATATATGGAGGCTAGAGAAAGTATTGTCCTGGTTTTGCCTCTCCACGAATTCACCCTATTTTAAAGACCACGTCTGAATTTCTTGAGAATATCTGAGATCGAAATAGCAGCTACAAGCTTGTCTGATGACTACACTAACATCCAAAATGCATACGCACTCGACGCCTTACGATCCTATATGCAACTGTTAAATCATTATCAGTATACGAAGTAGAAAGAGCAATTAAAGACATTTAAGCCATTGGTACAACTACAAAATAACAATCCAACTGGAGTATAAGTTAACACCAGCGTTCGCATAAACGGTGAACACCCGTCAACAAGTCAACGCATGACAACAACATCAGCAAACACATAAAGTTAACAGTTGCATATTCGATTTCAATTCGATTTCATTCCCATGGAATTGCTGACATCCTCCTCTGAAAAGGATACGTGATCGTGGTCGTGGGTTCAGACCCATACGAAAAAGATCCTTATAACAGACGTGGTAAATTTTTGTGTTTAAGTGAAAAACAAGTGTTCCTCATAGAGGATAATCACGGAAAGTGAAAGAACAAGTGATCCTCATAGAGGACAATTTTAATTAACATAAAAAGAAAGGAGTGATCCTCATAGAGGATAGTTAAAAGTGAAGAACAAGAGATCATCTTAGAGGACAATTTAAATTAACATTAAAAGAAAGGAGTGATCCTCCTAGAGGATAGTTAATAAGTGAGAAATAAAAATAAAAAATAAAAGCGATCCTCATAGAGGATAATAAAAAATTAATAATCCTAAAAGGAAAAAAAAAACAAACTTTATTAGGCATTGCACGCCAAGCCGAGGCGTAGCCATCGGGGGATCATTAAAAGAAAAAACCAAAACCAAGGAAAGAAGATAAGAAGGCTCCAGGCTCCTGAAACATCCACCGAGGGAAATTTATATAATTAGTTAACATAAATATGTATCGAAAACTGTAAGTAGAGTATTTTATGATCATTATTTAATTGTTTTAACGCCTTTCATTTGTTGGGTTAATTGTGTTAAAATTTACCTTTAAATAAAAAAATTATAAAAACGGTTTGTACAACCGATAACAAAAAATTAATAAAAGCTGCGACTCACCACCTTCGGGGACCTTCCAGCTTATAATAAATACATTCTCTGCAATTCACCACCTTCGGGGGGACCCTCCAGAGAATTATAAATATAAAAAATAATTAAAATAAACTTTTAACAATAGGAAACGGTTTGTACAACCTATAAACAAAAATAAAAAAGCTGCGATTCACCACCTTCGGGGGAACCCTCCAGAGAATTATAAAGAATATAAGGCCCATACGGTCCATTTAATAAAAATTTAGCAAGGTAATGAATAAAATGTCAGACTGGGATGCTCTACCCAGCAACATACAGTATGTCAAGAAACAGTTTACACATTGAAAATATAAACACTTTTTCACTTTCCGCAGCAAATTTTTTTACTTTTTACTTCAGTTCAACATATTTTTTGAATCAGGGATGGTTACTTACAGTATTTCAAGAGATGTGATGCAAAAAAAACTGCGAAAGCAATGCAAAAACCAACCAAGAACAACAAAAAACAAAAATCATTCAATTTTGTTAGTGTCAAGAAAAACTTTACACACTTCGATTATTTTACTTGTTAAGCACTTGTTATACAGTTAACCGTACTTCACCGTTACCTATTCTTCGCAAAGGCTTTTACAATGAATTTGTCAATTAGTTGGTGATTAATTTTTGCTTTTTTTCATATCTGAAGTACCCATTATTGTCTTTTTAATATTCCATGCAAAGGGTTTAGTTTGAAGAGGTCCAACTATTGCCCCATAATCCCCAATGGGGTGAAAACGTTTGAGATCTAACGGCAATGCCTTCTTTAACCATTTAAATAGTGTATAATGGCTAAAATTGATCGGAAAATATGGAAATACAAGAACCAAAGCCAGAAAAAGGCCCTAAATTATAAATAAGTGGACATGTACAGTGCTTAATGTCTCGAAGACTTGACCAAATTCCGAAAATTTTGATCAGTGTTCTTACGAAAGAATTCTAGGAATAGTGCAATATTCAGTTTTCTCATGAAACTGCGCGACAAAACATGCTACGACATGAACATGCACGAAGATCTGCAAAAAAAAAAAATGTTGTCTGCACCAAATGTAGAGAATCGATTTTTGTTTGCTATTATTAAGTATATTTCT
The DNA here is from genome assembly GCF_028554725.1 of Zeugodacus cucurbitae. NCBI lineage: Eukaryota > Metazoa > Arthropoda > Insecta > Diptera > Tephritidae > Zeugodacus > Zeugodacus cucurbitae. The sequence goes on along the minus strand of NC_071672.1, from coordinate 28,444,246 downwards.
GAACCTGGGAACTACTGGGATGATGTCATATACTGGGACGAGAACAAGAACATGTTATATTTCAACAATTGGCTAACTAGAGAACGACACAAGGCATTATTTTCATTAGAAAGACATCATTAGAAAGACAACATCATTTCGATTATTTTTTATAGCACATCTTGAAACATATGTATTCATGCCGTAGCATGTTTTGGCGCGCAGTTTCATGAGAAATCTGAATATTGCACTCTTCCTAGAACTCTTTCGTAAGAACACTGATCGCAATTTTTAGAATTTGGTCAAGTTTTCGAGACATTAAGCACTGTACATGTCCACTTATTTATAATTTAGGGCCTTTTTCTGGCTTTGGTTCTTGTATTTCCATATTTTCCGATCAATATTTATAATTTAGCCATTATACACTATTTAAATGGTTAAAGAAGGCATTGCCGTTAGATCTCAAACGTTTTCACCCCATTGGGGACTATGGGGCAATAGTTGGACCTCTTCAAACTAAACCCTTTGCATGGAATATTAAAAAGACAATAATGGGTACTTCAGATATGAAAAAAAGCAAAAATTAATCACCAACTAATTGACAATTTCATTGTAAAAGCCTTTGCGAAGAATAGGTAACGGTGAAGTACGGTTAACTGTATAACAAGTGCTTAACAAGTACAATAATCGAAGTGTGTAAAGTTTTTCTTGACACTAACAAAATTGAATGATTTTTGTTTTTTGTTGTTCTTGGTTGGTTTTTGCATTGCTTTCGCAGTTTTTTTTGCATCACATCTCTTGAAATACTGTAAGTAACCATCCCTGATTCAAAAAATATGTTGAACTGAAGTAAAAAGTAAAAAAAATTTGCTGCGAAAAGTGAAAAAGTGTATTTCTTTTCAATGTGTAAACTGTTTCTTGACATACTGTAGGTTAGGTTAGGTTATGTGGTTGTCGAAACGACGCACCTAGGCCTTTTGGAGGCCCATTGTGACACCACTGCGACTAAGATCCCTCACACTATAGGGTCATCTTTGAACCACCCTGTGGTCTTAATAAAGTGAAAAAGTTCACATAATTTGATATGAGCAACTTCACCCACATCCTCGAGAAAACCGCGTCCAATAGTCGCAATTCTTTTCCTATACAGAGCCTTACATCCACATAGAAGGTGTGTAATCGTTTCTTCCTCTTCTTCCTGGCAGCTTCTGCAATAATCGTTACTAAGTAACCCCAGCCTGCTGGCATGTCTACCAATCAGACAGTGTCCCGTTAACACCCCTACAAGGGTTCTTGTGTCATTCCTACTAAATTTCAGTAAACGACAAGTGCGGCTCTTACTCCATTCAGGCCATGTTTGTCTACTTACGGAACAAGTCGTTAATTGTTTCCATGCATGTTTATCTATTAGGTAACTGCACGTTGCCAGAGGCATATAAATTCCCTCTTTATTAGCATCTAACTGCAATGTTGTGCCCAATCTGGCTAATTCATCTGCTACTCAGTTTCCAGGAATGTCACTATGTCCCGGGACCCATTGCAGGTGTATCGTGAAATATGATGTCATTGCTATTAGTAAATCCAAACACTCTTTCACTATCTTCGATGATATTCTATGCGTCTTTAGTGATTTTAAAGCCGCTTGACTATCCGAAAATATGAATATGTGCTTAGTCGTTAGCACTCTTTTTGACAAAACGAGAAGGCTTTCTTTAATTGCAGAGATCTCTGCTTGGAAAATACTGCAGTGATCCGGTAATCGGAAAGCGATTCTGGTATCCAGTTTCTCTGAAAATACCCCGCCTCCTACTCCTTTGTCCAGTTTTGAACCGTCTGTATAGATACTTATCCCAGAATCTTTGTCCACTTTTCCCATTTCCCACTCCTCTCTAGAGGGGAAGGATATGTGTAGGTCCGAGTTTAGATTCATTTCTATAGGATTTCGAAAGTCCGTACTATTCGGTATAAATGGGAACTTGCCGAGTATACTGGAATGTCCCCTATTACAGTTTTGCAGTAGCGACGATTCTCTCAGCCTTAGTGCCGATTTCGCCGCCTGTTGTTTGCAAAATAGATCTATAGGCAGTAAATACAGAATCGCATCTAATGCCTGGCTCGGCGTTGTTCTGAGAGCTCCACTGATACATATACATGCAGCTCTTTGTAAACTTACCATACGCTTTACTGCGTACTTCTTGTCAATTATTGGCCACCAGACCAGTATCCCATATGTCATTATCGGTCTAAAGTGCCCTGGAGACGATCAAATAATTGCGTCAAACACTTTAAGTGTGTTGGTGTCGTCGGCTCTCGTCAGCTACACGTACGCTACACCGACCTGTTGTCGGCTCTGTTTGATGAAAATCAAAAATTTTTGATATTTCTATTTGACGGACGATAATTTGATCGTCTCCACTCATGTTTGACAAGCATGAGCTCATTTGCAGGGAAGATTTCAAGCTGAGAGGGCATATATATGTGAAGTAAAGCGAAGCGGAAAAAATAAAATAAAATAAAAAATAAAATAAAATAAAAAAATAAAATAAAATAAAATAAAAAAATAAAATAAAATAAAAAAAAAAATAAAATAAAATAAAAAATAAATAAAATAAAAAATAAAATAAAATAAAAAAATAAAATAAAATAATATAAAATAAAATAAATAAATAAAATAAAATAAATAAATTAAATTAAATAAAAATAAAATAAATAAATAAAATAAAATAAAATAATATAAAACAATATAAAATAAAATAAAATAAAATAAACAAAAAAATAAAATAAAATAAATAAATTAAATTAAATTAAATTAAATTAAATTAAATTAAATTAATTTAAATAAAAATAAATAAATAAAATAAAATAAAATAAAATAAATAAAATAAATAAATAAAATAAAATAAAATAAAATAAAATAAAATAATAAAATAAAATAAAGTACAATCAAATATAATAAAATAAACTAAATAATACAAAAATTGAGAATTTTTTTTTCATAAGAATTGCAGCACATGCCAATAATAGATCATCATCATCCGACGATGACATGATGACCGTTCGTTACGAGCTCAAAACTAAACTGATGTTTGACGTGTTAATTTGAACGTTTGCGGGCAACACATGATTGAACATCACTAACACATATGTGTTGTTTGACGCAATTATTTGATCGTCTCCAAGGCACTTAACTACAGCTGTGTAGAGCCAATGTGATACGCGGGGAGTTAATCCCCATTTTGGTCCAACCATTCTTTTGCAAGTGTATAGTGCCAAAGCTGCCTTCTTTACCCTGGCCTCCAAGTTTGGTTTCCATAACAGCTTCCTGTCTAAAATAAGTCCCAGGTAGCTTGCCTTTTCATTTATTGGTAGCGAGGTGCCGTTTATTGAAGGTGGTGTGAACTCTGGAATCTTGTGTTTCCTTGTAAACATCACTAGTTCAGTTTTGGTTGCATTTAGGCTTAATCCACATGATTTTGCCCAACGATTTATCTCATTTAGCCTTGTTTGCATAAGGTCCGAGAGTATATGTGGGAATTTTCCCCTAATTGATACCGCCACATCGTCAGCGTAGGCCACCACATGTACTCCCTCTTTCTCTAGATCTAGCAACATACTATTCATTGTTAGGATCCATAGAAGTGGGGATAGCACGCCTCCTTGAGGTGTACCCCTTTGGACAGATCTGCACATCGTCGAAACTCCCAGCGTTGAAGTTATGAACCTGCCTAGAAGCATCTGTTCAATAAGTTTCATGAGTGATTCCGAGACGTTCAGATCTTTAAGCGCGTTGATAATGGCCTTCGGCTGGATGTTGTTAAACGCGCCTTCTATGTCTAAGAAGGCTATGAGAGCGTATTCCTTTACCACTAGAGCCCTTTCAATCTCTATTACCACCGAGTTCAAGGCGGTTTCCGTGGATTTTCCTTTGGAGTACGCATGCTGCGAAACTGCTAACTTTTCCGGAGCTAGCTTACTTCTTATGTTAATTTCTATTAATCTTTCCAGTGTTTTTAGTAGAAATGAGGAAAGACTGATTGGTCTAAAATCTTTTGGACTTGTGTGAGAGCTTTTGCCCGCTTTTGGTATGTATATTACCTTCACTTTTCTCCACAATGAAGGAATGTAATTTAAACGAAGGGTTCCTTCGAGAATGCTTGTTAACCAGCCCGTTACATAACTGAGCGATTTCTGCAATTGAACCGGGAATATACCGTCAGGCCCCGGAGATTTAAAAGGCTTTAAGCTGTTAATTGCCCACCTTATTTTGTCTATTGATATTAAGTCTCCAATATTAGGATCTGTGTCCACTACTCTGTCTAGAGTATACTCAGCGGTGGAGCTCTCTGAGCTGCCCGGGAAGTGAGTATCCATCAGCAATTTTAAGGTTTCTTCACTGGATTCCGTCCAGCTCTGATCTGGCTTCTGTAGGTACCCAACGTTATGTGTAGCCTTTGCTATTACTTTTCTTAACCGAGACGCTTCTGCCGTCGTCTCGATTTCTTCACAGAAGGATTTCCACGATTTACGTTTTGATTTCCTAATTTTCTTTTTGTATAACTTGAGAAGGCTATAGTATCGTTCACAGTCTCGCTCTACTTGGGATTGTTTCGCTACGTTAAATTGCCTCCTGCACTCTTTCTGAGATTTCTTGAGCTCGGGGGACCACCATTAGGGTTTAATTCTTCCCTTACTGCGAGTAAGTGGACATGCCACTTCTAATGCTTGTTGATAAGATTCTGTGAACCTTTCAACTAAGGAATCTATGCCTTCCCTGCTCTTAGGTTGGAATGGAGGAGTCATAGGGATATACCTCTTTAGCTCTTGCATATGCACTAGCCAGTTTGTTTTCCTATGGTTCCTATATTTATTATCTTGACCTGCTTTGTCACTCAGTACACATTCAATATACCGATGATCGGAAAAGGAGTGTTCTTCTAGAACCCTCCATCGTATTACTCGTCTACCAGTTCTTCCGACACAAGTGTTATATCTAATACTTCTTGTCGGTTTCTGGTAATAAAAGTTGGCGTGTTTCCTCTATTACACAGGAATAGATTAGTGCTTAATAAATAACTAAAAAGTAGCTCACCTCTTGTGTTTATATCTGAGCTGCCCCATAGTGAGTGGTGTGCATTGGAGTCGCATCCAAGTATTAACACACTCCTGGACGCCTCGCTTTCTTGCACCAGCCTTTTTATCAGCAGTGATGGTACCTGCTCCTCATCATTCGGCATGTAGCAAGAGACAAGCCGGTAGTTACCTCTGCGCGTCTCCCAGCTTACTGCCGTTGTGTCCAAGTCACTATATTTGTACAATATAAAAACATTAAGATTATTTTTAGCCAATATACATGTCCTGTTCTTACCTTCGCAATGTGACATGTAAATTTTATAGTTTGGCGTCCTCAGGCCGCAAATCCGCCCTCCATTAACCCATGGCTCCTGAATGAGGACAAAGTCAGGCTGATCTATTGCCATGCGGTTAATTAGGGCTACTGACGCTACTTTGCTGTGGTGAAGATTAATTTGTAGGAGATGCATTAGTTAAAGTTACATCTACATCGTCTTGAGAATCGCTTAAAAGCTCTTTCTCGGTATATAAGTTAGAGAGCCTGTCCGCCAGTTCAGACCCTGAGGAACACTCACCTTGTTCGAGGCTATCGACATCGCTCGAGGACTCCATAGGATCTTCCTCCACTTCACCCATCTCGTTATCCGAGGTAAGATGGTCGATAGCTCCGGCATTTGCTTTATATGTCTTCACCTTGACCTTAGTGAAGCCATAGTTCATTTCACCGCCACTTCTGTTCAGCGGTTCGATTGCGTCATTCGTTAGCAACAACAAAATCTGCATTGTGGCCCTTTTGGTCTCCACGCCCGATTCGGTTATCGCTTCGTCGAATGCCTTAACGAACTTCCAACCCCCCGTTGGTAGGTTAGGGTTGCAAGCCCTGATCAGCTGCATAATTTGATCCCGCTGAGATGGTGTAGCCGGTATCCACACTCGTGCCCTTGGTCTAGACGGTATATCTTTTCTGTCGACCGCTATTAATTTGGCCCCAGGATATACCTCTCCCACTTTCGCTAAGGCGGCTTTATAGAGCTGGACCGATCGTTCGTCGTCACATGCTACTATTTTAATTTGGCCCTGGTACCAACCGGCATCTGTGCATGACGGCGGTGGACCCGGATTGCTTAGTAGCACTTCCAGGGCCACGTTAGCCAGCGCAGCTTGCACCCATTTCCATTGGGTTCTGGGAATTCTGCCTTCGGGATCTCCCTCATCCAGAACACCAATGATAATGCGGTTCCGGGCCACATCCGCAAACGATTTGTTGGGCGTCTCCTTTATTTTCGGTCGTTTAGCCGACGGCTTAGCCTCTTCAGCTGACCTCTGTCTTTTTGTTGCTCCTGCTGGCGGTTCTATGCTAAAATTGGGAAGAACCGCTTTAGCACACTCTATCGTTTCCTTGAGTTCCTTAGTGAGCTCTTCCTTTGTTGGTGGATGCAGGTGAGCTCTTCTTAGAATGTATGCAGCGCGTTTCCTCTCTGCAAACTTCGCCTTCGATGGCTCTTCCACCCTGAGGGTAGGCCATTCTTTCGGCACTGCTCCGGGTGCCGCTGTTGTTGTTGCCTTGCTGGAACCTGGCTTAGCTGTAGTTCCAGCACTGGTGCCAGCCTTAACATTCAGATCAGGCAAAGCCACTGTCTTCGTGCTGACTGTCTTAGAGCTCGTTGCAAACGCTGCTCTTTTCTTGGAACAATCCGCTCCTTCCGGCTTTATTAAGGGAGGACCGGACTCCCCTGATTTTTAATTTTTATTTATTAAAGTGTTCATAATTGGACCCACGAGTGTGGGGGAATAAATGTCCACTTGCGCATAGCCCCCGATACGCAAGCAAGGCTATCTTATTACGGAGGGCGCCAGGTATCCGTAAGCTCCGTTCGAGACTGGGCTATTTAAGGGCCCCCAGCCAGGTTGATCCTCGGCACGGGTCGCATGACACCTTGATCCAGCCCTTTGTTGTACCCCCTACCATGATAAGACTGCGTCACCGAATGCTGTGCTATTGAAGAGCAACAAACACTCAACAACGGAGTCGCACCTTAGCTAGATACCTCGCGACTATGGTGGGGACAGACCGTTACCGGACAAACCCCTCCACAGTTGCGACACTGTGGTAACTATTACCAGTCGGCACCCTCGCGGAGGGTTCAGCGGGGGATTTTTGCCGACCTGCAACATAGATTACGACAAAATAAATAAAATTGTAGGAGACTTGGACAACTTAGACAAAAGGACCGACAGGAAAAAAATTGTTGAAAACTACTTCTACAATCGAAAAGGGAAAATGAATTGCATGAACGTAGTATTTAATTATATAGGGAAAAATAAAATAGCGACATTAGAGGACTACTACAACAAAGAAACTATAGAATCCGAAAGCGTGGCAATGATCCAAGTTTCGAAACATTTCTATAATTAAATACAAAACGAGAAAGGATAATAAAAAAATTAAATAAAAAACTTATAGTGAGTGATAGGTACTCCTGGGACGAACAGGAACAAATATTTGATACTTTCCTTTCCTTTATACCTTTTTGTGATTAAATCTATCAATGGAAGCTCAAACTATTTAAGCGCTGCTTAATGCTGCAGTGCGTACTGCAACAGAGCATACCCGACGGGATTTCCAGCTAAAAATAGACGAATTAACTAATAGATTGTCTCGAATGGAAACAACTCCTCGTGTGGAGGAATTTCAACCCGTAATAATTCAATCTGGTATTACGTGCGACGAATCCTTGGATTTAGTTAAAAGTATGCCAGAAATTAATGGAGATCAAGCGCGTTACGTGTCTTGGAGACAAGCAGCCCACACCGCATACAAAGTCTTTGAAGGGTACAAGGGAAGCTCACGACACTATCAAGACGTGGGTATAATAAGGAATAAAATTATAGGTTCAGCGGATATGGTATTGTCCTCATTCAATACGGTGCTAAATTTTCACGCGATAATTGCGAGACTGGGAATGATGAGAGTTCTTTTTCATTGGGGGGTGTTTTTATGTGGTGGGTCCCAAACCCTACGCACACCCGCATAGGCGGGTTTCGCCTTCTCACTTTAGCTCGCCTCCAAACGGATGTCTGTTGGCTACCCAGAGGATACTTGGTCTAAGACCGGAAGTCGTGAGCTGCTTGAGTCACATGTAAAAGAATCGTTCCTGGCCACTCCCAAGTGAATGACAGTCAGAAACTTTCCTCACTTACGTGAACTTCTACATATGACTCCATCCTCTCATCATTCCCGTCCTACTTTACTCTCATCATTCCCGTCCTACTTTACGGTGCAGAACCGTGGACGATGTCAACATCCGATGAGACGGCACTAGGAGTTTTCGAGAGAAAGGTTTTGCGGAGGATTTATGGTCCCTTAAGAATTGGCAACGGCGAATACCGCAGACGATGGAACGATGAGCTGTATGTGTTATTCGACGTTATAGACATAGTCCAGCGATTAAAAAAACAGCGGCTACGCTGGCTAGGACATGTTGTTCGAATGGATGAAGGTGCTCCAGCTCTGAAAGTATTCGATACAGTACCCGCTGGTGGAAGCAGAGGAAGAGGGAGACCTCCACTCTGATGGAAGGACCAGGTGGAGAGGGACCTGGCTTCGCTTGGAATAACCAATTGGCGCCAAACTGCCAGAAGGAGGGATACGTGGCGCGCTGTTTTGGACTCGGCTATAACCGCGTAAGCGTTGTCTATGCCAGTCAAGAAGAAGAAGAATTGCGAGACTAGATTTTACATATTCTGACAAAAAAGCGATCTATTTGATCGAACAAGAGCTTTCAATGCTCAGTCAAGGGTCATCATCAGTTGTAAAGTACTATGATGAGATCGAACGTAAATTAACTATGTTAATAAACAAAACTACAATGACTCATAGTGACAACAAACCACTTATTGAGTCTCTTTGTAAGAAATATCGCGAAGATGCGCTTCGTGTCTTTATTTCTGGTCTTAATAGACCATTATGTGACATTCTATTTTCGTCAAGACCAAACGATCTAAGCTCCGCACTAGCCCTGGCTCAAGAGTTGGAAGCAAATCGTGCTAGAATGACCAAAATTACTTTCATGAACTCATTTGGGAGAAATAACTCCCCACCTAATCCCAATAATTACCAATATTCCCCACAATATCGCAGAATCACCAATGAACCACCACGACAACGACCAGTGCCAATGGACGTCTATCCATCGCTTTCCCGTTTTAGACAAATTAGACAGCAACCTCAACAATATAATGTTATTGGACAACCAGGCCGGAATAATTACCAGAGACAAATTGGCCCAAACAATAGGAACTTTAATAACCCTTTTAGAAGCACATTTGCTCCTGAAAATGCACAACCGACACAAATGGTCGACACAAGAGAAAAAGCCCAAAAGAGGCAACATGGAAGTGACCGTCAACTAGTTCAGAAGGTACAACGGGTTAACCATATGGCAGAAGAAGGATATGACCAGGATAGCGAATATTGCGAATCAAATAATTATAAGAATAATTTTAAGGAATATGAAAATTATAATTGCAACAATCAGGTTGCAGACTATAATAAAGTTTCAATTAAACACAATGACGAAATTAATTTTTTTGGACAAAATCCCTCTTGCCCTGTATTAGCAGAACACTTGGGGGAAGAGGTTTAAAACTTTTAATCGACACGGGTGCCGCGAAAAATTATATTAAAAATATCAGTTCCATTAAAGGAATAAAAACATTGGAAAAGACTTTCAATGTAAATTCCATTCACGGTATTGAATTAGTAGAACGTTATTGTACAATTAATATTTTTAACACAAATCCAAAATTTTTTATACTAAGTAGCCTGTCAAATTTCGATGGCATTATAGGATGGCATTATTGACATGAAACTAGGAGTTTTAAAATATAATATATAATATAATTACATATCGTTGCCTCAATATTAATAATCTTTCAAAAGAAATTGAAAATTATCCAGAATCAATAACGGATAAAAACACACAAATTTTTTAACGGCATGCAAGAGTATTTGCCGATCCTGATGAAGCTTTGCCCTATAATACAAATATAGTAGCCACAATTAGAACCGTAGATAGCCTTCCGGTATACTCTAGAAGTTATCCATACCCTATCGCAGTGGCAGAATTTGTGAACACAGAAATTTCTAACTTACTAAGTGACGGAATAATAAGACAGTCTCGATCACCATATAACAATCCTATTTTAATCTTAAAAATGCACGCAGCATTTTTAAAGAGTTATTGGCGACATTTTGAGGGAGGAAATTGGAAAAACATGTCATGATTACATCGATGATGTAATAATATTTTCCAAGACAGCTACGGAACACAGCAGGGACATTGACAAAATTCTTACTAAATTATTTAACGCTAACATGCGAGTGTCGATGGAAAAATCTAAATTTTTCCAACAAAGTGTTGATTTTTTGGAATTTACTGTATCAAAAGACGGAATAAAAACTTGTCCCGATAAAGTTAAGGACATAATAAATTTTGAAGTTTCAGAATCTTTAAGAGCTTTGCGCTCATTTTTGGGGCTTGCTAGTTATTATCGACGATTTGTAAAGGATTTTGCTACAATCGCAAAGCCTTTGACAAGATATTTGCGCGGAGAAAATGGACACATTAAGGCTAATCAATAAAAAAAATTGAGATAAAACTGGATACCAATGTACTTGATGCTTTTAATAGAATTAAACAAATAATTGCCTCCGAAGATGTGCTCCTACTCTACCCCAATTACTACAAACCATTCGAATCAACAACAGATGCATTTAATCACGGTATAGGCGCTGTTCTATCTCAGAACGGACGACCTATTACTATGATTTCCAGAACCCCTTCACCTACAGAAGAAAACTATGCCACAAACGAAAGAGAATTATTGGCCATAGTCTGGGCCTTACAAAAACTTCGAAATTACGGTGTAAAAAATTTAAACATTTTTACGGATCATCAACCACTAACATTTTCTATATCACTATATCAGAAAAAACCCCAAATGCTAAACTGAAACGGTGGCGTGCATTTGTAGAAGAGTTCTCTCCACGATTTCACTACAAGCCTGGAAAGGAAAACCTGGTAGCAGACGCTTTATCTAAACAATAATTAAATTTTTTTATGAAAAATTAAAAAAAAAAATAAACTTTGGCAAGAAAAAAAATTTAAAACAAAAGATATTTTTTAAATATTTTTTTATTTTATATGAAGTCCTGTTTCTTTATAAAAAATTAAGCTACCAACGAACAAAATCCATGGATAAATAGGAAAGTTGTACATGATCAAATTAATATATCCAAGTCGCGCAAAGTCAATGTATACGTATATGCGTATGAAGTGTGTAAAGTAGGGGTGGGATATCTGGCTATGCGCTGTTTCTGTTAAGTAAAAAGTCAATTTTCATGTCGTTTTTAGTTTTTATAAACTCATTTATTTATATATTAGTAATATATATTAAAACAATGTGTTATTTTTGTCTTAAGTTGATGTTCTTACATTATAGTCGAAATGATTATGTGTTTTGTTTTGTCGTTTATTTAGTTTAGGATCGGTTTCTCTTATGAGAAACCAACAGTAGTCACCCATCATACCGACGTTCCAGAAACCTTGGTATCGATTCTAAATTAATTGCATTTGCTGGTGAAACCTTTCGCCATGCTCGTCACTATCGTCTCTTTTCCCTTTTGAAGGAAGACACTGTATGCTATTGGAAAGACATTCCAGGATTATTCAAAGAGTTTGGTCAACCATATGATTCCGAGAAGTGGCGATTGTTCATAGACAACGAACGTATACCTTCTAGTTGAGAATAAAACACATTTTAATAATGTAAGTATAACTATAATCAAGTTATATGCTTTATCGTTTATTTCTTTAGGACTTTTAATAATAGCAACGTCGTTTAATATTTTTTAATGTATATTCATTATTGCAAGGATAATAAAGATGATTTGAAGACATAAAAAGTGTGACCAGATATGCTAAAATATATTTATATTTTATAAAATGAACATACTACTATAAAACATTTATGTTAAGGTATGTATATATAAAAATATGAACTTATGTGTCACTGTTCTCAATCGTTTACAGTTTATCTGCACTGCTCTTAATCATCTATCGTTTCTACTTTCACATACATATATCTCTGCATATTACACAGTACAGCAACATGTTGTTATATATTATTAATTATTTACTTACACATATTTATTTGTTGTATTTTAATGAACCCTTATTACAAATATATTTCACATTATCAGTCAAAATTTTTTTAATGTCAATTTTAAAACTATAATGTGTCAGAAATTTTACATAATTTTAGCCCCCATAATTTTTTTGTTTTATTAATTTATATCCAATCATCAAAGGAATATTAAAAAAGGCATGCATGAGATGAAAATTGCGTAAATCGCTTACTCCCCCCAATCATTATTTGCGCCTGGTACAGAAAGCACCTTCAACGTTGCGTCCTCAACGTTGTGTACCGGCTCGCAATCTTCGATAAATTCAACATGTGTGAATGGAAAATGACCCTTTTTCCCGTTGAGCTCCCCCTCCCACTGGCCATTTATGTTAGTTTTGGTTACCTTGATTACATCGCCAATCTCAAGTTTTAGTGCAGTTTTGTCGTAAGCGTTGGGTACACGAGCTTGCTTAACGCGCGCAAATGCTGGTAGTTTTCGCTATTGGGTTTTGAAGAAAGCATTTATATAAACATGAACTAGCTCGTTCCTGAACAGGTACATACATTTAAATCGGATCTCTTCAACGAACTGCTTAACTGATGGCAATTTAAGGAGCTCGAATTCACCGTGGCATCATTTTTGCAAATTACATTCGATAGAAGCGGGGAACGGAAATTGTTGCTAGGTCCTAAAGTTGTGCCACAATTGCTGCCACTCGACAACGGCCGATCAATACAATTATCATCTGTATTTTCCTCACACTAAATAAATACAAATATAAGCAATTGAGATTGGTATATTAATACAACAACAAATGGAAATCAATTCAAATCGGAAGGGTATGGAAAACTGGAATAAACTAACTCTTTGCACATAAGGTACAGGAATTTGACCGATTTGTCCTTGCTGATTTCTGGCCGTCCACCACTGATCCTCGTCTTTACGAATTACGGTCAGGATTTCACCACGTCTGAATGGGAGATCGTCTTGGTCCTAAATGTCGCAAAAATTTAGGTAAACATTACAATCAAAATATTTATGATACACAAATTAACAAAATATCTATACTTACACTACCCTCAAAGTCGTATCTGCCAATAACTTTTTCAGGCTTCTTTGGTGCAGGGCGTCGAAGTGGTGTGGTGTCCAGATAGTGCAATGTATAAAAAGTTAACAATTTTTGTAAATTTTCGAATAACTGATCCCCTATTCGATAATAAACTTGATCCTGTTGTTGTATCTTATTTATAATGTAGTTGCTAACTTTGGTGTCCTCTCTAAAAGCATTAAACCCACAGGTGAATATAACAAATTTATTTACAAAAAACCACTTGTAGAATATGCTAGATTTATCAAAAAAAAAAAACTTAAAACACACGCACCTTACACACAACACATAATCACCTGCGATGGAATTACTATCACGTACTAGAAAAACACCTCGCTCGCGTTCATTCATTAGCACTTCGGTTGCATCCTGGCGAGACATCGGGCCGAAATACCAACTAAAAAATAGTTTCAGTTTAAACTTTGATATTTACATAATGAAAACGAATACAAAATAACAAAGCATAGCTGCACATACGAAATTATTATTTTATATTGTACAAAAAAAAATTTTAAATATTGTTGAAAATCCCAAACTTAAGACAGCGTTCAAAAATAAGTGCTGTGAATTAGATATTTTAGAAATCGACATCAGTTTGGCAGTAAACAAAATCCATAACACAACAAGATGACAGCTATTGGCCGTATAAAAAAAGAATAAGTAATTAATAACTATTTAATTTACTAACCTGTTTCGGTCCGACACATCAAAGGTATCCATCATTTATATTTATATATGTGATTCGTTGATTGTATATTACTGAAATAAAATAAAAGGGACACTATATAATTATTCCAATTATATTAATTATGGACTGCTTTTATGAAATATTAATATTAAATCTAGATCTTAAAGAATATGCTGTTTTTTTAGTTTTTGGAAAAAACAATTGCGCTTGTATAAAAATATAACTCTGTGGCCACTGTGTTGTCAAAATGGTAAATAACATATTGGAAATAACTTCATAAACAAATATCGACAGTAAAAGTATTGGAAGGTTCCACCTTTAATAATACCTAAAAAGGATCACCATTAAATAGTATACAGATGGATTTGGTTCCGGGATAGTAAGACCACGTGCCAAAAGTCCTTTCAAACATTTTTCGAGCTAAAATTTATGCCCTCAGCAAGAGTGTGGAGATCATACTACGAAGAACTATTAGGGAGAACGTATTATTGCACAATTGCGATTACTATGGCGCCGCGATCTGAGGGCACCGTTGGAAAGAATCCTTCCGATTAAAAAAATATATAGGGTTATAGGTACCGCAGACGCCTAGTTTTCGAGATATTCCGCTTTAAAGATCAAAAAATCAAAATTTTTACTTCAAATATTTGAAATTACATTACTAATATTCAATAAAATTCAAATTTTACATTTATTTAAAGCTTTTTAAACAAAAATTACTTATTTTAAAAATCACTTTTCATTCTAAGATTTATGTGTTTACAATTATGCGTAAAACGAGCGCTGCCACATTGTAGATACCATATATCCATATATAAATTCACCCATAAATTCCTCTTTTTGCGAAAACTCCTCTTTTTTTGCCAAAATTCCTCTTCTTTTATTTAACAAAATAAATGTTAATAAATCATATCGAGGACAGTCTCTTATTTTGCTAACACTTATATTGGCTTGACCAGAAAGGAGTTCTACGCAAAAAAACTTCGAACACACCTGGTTTTGGCTCGACCAGGGTTATTTTTTTAAAGCGCGGCCGAAGGCCGCCAATGCGGAAAGTATTTCTACACGAAAGAATATTTCAATTCCCCCTCTTTGATAACTCACGGTGTTGGCTCGACCAGGGTTATTTTTTTAAAGCGCGGCCGAAGGCCGCCAGTGAGAAAGGAGTTCTACACGAAAAAAACTTCGGACATCCTTGGAAAGATTATTAAGAAATAAGAAAGAATATTAAAATAAGTCCAATAAAAAATATTTATATATATTCCAGCTCTGGATAGCCTCCTCTTTCACCCGATACCCCATTTATACCGATCGGAGTTGTCAAACCCCTTACAATCACCTCCTTCATCAATACACCTATCCTACAATCAATCACCTTATCTTAACGGGTCGGCTTTAGTATACTATCCCAGGCTTTCGGTAATAAAACCACCACATTGTTTCTGCATATTTATTTTATAAAAATTATGACGAAAATGGCTGTAAATAAATATTTAACATTTTACACAAATCTTCGTTTAAAAAATAGCAAAAAGGGTTGCAGGTTGACAAGTAATCAGTGTTGCCACATCAAATATTTCGCAAAAAAAAAAAATAAAAATAAACAGAAAAAAGAAAGATTATACCCCAAACCAAACCATAATGGTGTTATGACTAATGCAAAGTCTTTCGGTATTACCTTTTCTTTGATAACACCCGGTGATTGCCCGACCAGGGTTATTTTTTTGAAGCGCGGCCGAAGGCCGCCAATGCGGAAAGTATTTCTACACGAAAGAATATTTCAATTCCCCCACTTTGACAACTCCCGGTGTTTGCTCGACCAGGGTTATTTTTTTTAAGCGCGGCCGAAGGCCGCCAATGCGGAAAGTATTTCTACACGAAAGAATATTTCAATTCCCCCTCTTTGATAACTCACGGTGTTGGCTCGACCAGGGTTATTTTTTTGAAGCGCGGCCGAAGGCCGCCAATGCGGAAAGTAGTTCTACACTAAAGAATATTTCAATTACCCCTCTTTGATAACTCCCGGTGTTGGCTCGACCAGGGTTATTTTTTTTTAAGCGCGGCCAAAGGCCGCCAATGCAGAAAGTAGTTCTACACGAAAGAACTTTTCATTTCCCCCACTTTGATAACTCCCGGTGTTGGCTCGCCAATGTGGAAAGTATTTCTACACGAAAGAACTTTTCATTTCCCTTACTTATAGTGCATAGAGTGAATATCATAAACTTCTTTATATAATCTTTTTATAGGGCATTTGTTTTCTGCATTTTGGGTATTTATTTATTTTGGTTCTTCTCATTCGTTTGCAAAATATCTTATATGGCAACACTTATTACTTGTCAAGCTGCAACCCTTTTTGTTATTGTTGAAATTAAGAGATTTGTGTAAAATGTTAAATACTTATTTACAGCTATTTTCGTGATAAATTTTATAAAATAAATATGCAGAAACAATGTGGTGAAGTGTAAGTGTAAAATAAATGCATAATATTAATAAAATATTCAGTATATATTGTGAAAATTCAAGAAAAAAGTAGCACTTTTTTCAACTTTAAGTGCGAATATCTCGAAAACTATAAGTCAGCTGCAGCTATATGTATATATATTCTTAATCTGGAGAACCTCCTCTTTCCAAGGATACCCATTTACCGAAAGCCTGGGATAGTATACGAAAGTTTCCCCATCTTAACTTATACCTTTCGAATTTAAATTTTAACATGTTTTATTAACTATATTTAACAGTATCTTTAAAAAAATAGTAATAACGTCGAACAACAGGTGGATATTCGTTTATTTGTGCTTTTTCTTGTGCCAATAACACCAAAATCATAAAATGTTATTAACGTTGCTTATGTTATGTTTATAGCATTATTAATTTTTTAGCTATTCCGCCTAATGTACCAAACGTTCTTAGTCATACAGTCTTTTCATTAAATTGTGCATTTGGCATGACATTATCGCCATATTTCGTTTCATTTTTTACAGTTCTCATTTCTATTTTCATAATCTTGTCAATGGGAGTGACATGTTAATCGCACAATTAGTTGTTGTATTTTTTAATAATATTAATTAATATTGTTAATTATTAAAATTATAGCGACGCACAAAATAATTATTTATTTAATACAATCTTAAGGATTGTTTAACGCAGTTAATGTTCAATAATCGAAGGTAAACAAGAAATCACATAAGAAATTACTTATCTAATAATTAATATTTAATATACCTGAATGTCAGCAATCCGCACCTTGACGATCAAAACATCTGACAGTATTCACAGGCCTACTCACCATCAAATACAAATTCATTACGTGAATTCGACTATCACTGTTAATTTCTTTTTAACCTGCTCACCTTTATTTAACAGTTAGTAATTTGCTGACTTTGATTTACCTCAATTTAATCTTAATTAAACATTTATCGACGATACCAAGTAATCACCATAACACTTTAATTTACAAACTGAATATAGAAAACATATTAAATACCGTACATATAATAATATTAAACATAAACCGAAGTGTTATTAGTCCAAAGTTACTATAGGTACAACTAGATAACGCAGAATTCTAAAAAAAACTATGAAAGCGATATCTTCCACCTGGAGGTGGTAAGTTGGTGTGTACTCGATAAATTTCCATAAAGAAAATTTCCAAACCACTCATTATTCACATTAATAGTATTGTGACGAACATGGATGCTAGAATAAACTAGAATCGGCAATCAAAATCGATAACTTGCCAGATTTATCCAGACATCAATATTCGTAGTTGCTAGAATGTTCGAGTGGCGATATATTGCCAGCAATCGACTATATAAGGGCTGCCGGACTGGCAGCAAGACACAGTTCTAATTAGAGAGTTGCCGAGTAAAGTGCAAGAAATTAGAAGTAACAAGTTGTAAACTTGTACAACGAGTAATAAAGTGTTAAGTTTGTTAAATTAGAAATAAAGATAAGTGTATATCCTTTAAACAGTGACTTTTATTTGACAATCCAGTGATCGAACTCAAGGTAGAGTTTTAGAGTAAACGACAGATTTTGGAAATCCGTTACAATTGGTGTCAGAAGTGGGATTGACAAATAAAATTCCATAGGAAATAATGGTTAAGTTCAACGATTTAAAGATACCACAACTCAAAAAGGAGTTGGAACAACGAGGCTTAGCAACGAATGGGTTGAAAGCTGAGTTACAAGGTCGGTTAAGAGAGGCAATGGAAGAAGAAAACATCAACGTGGACGAATTTGGTTTCGAATCGCTGTTAGAGGAATCGACAACGAAAATAGAGGAAAAGGAAGACAATCCATGTTCATCAGGAGTACAGGACATGAAGATGGTTTTGTCTGCATTGTCACAGATTTCGTTGCAGTTGACGGAGATGAAAGCAGAGCACTCGCAGTTATCAACACAGATATCAGCTGAGGTGTCAGCACAGCTAAAAGAACAGGAAGCACGCATATCGACACAGGTGACCGAACAAATATCAGAATTGTCAACACAGATTTCGGAAGAGCAAGACAAGATTAAGGCTGATGTGGAAGAATTGAAAGATCGTTTCCGTGACCTGCAACTAAATCGACCAATGGTGTCAATAGGTTCTGTCAAAGTCAAATCTCCATCATTTGACGGCACAACTCCGTTCCAGATTTTCAAACTCCAATTCGAAAAACGGCAGTTACAAATAATTGGAACGAAGAAGAGAAAGTCGCTGAGTTATTTGTCGCCCTAAAAGGGGCTGATGCAGAAATTTTACAAACAATTCCTAATTGTGGATCAAGCAGCTACGAAACATTGATGGGTGCTGTAGAAAGACGGTATGGAAGTGAGCACCGGAGACAAATTTTCCAACTCGAACTGCAAAATCGCAAACAGAAAGCTAGTGAGTCTCTGCAAGAATTTGCTACGGAAGTGGAAAGGTTAGCTCACTTGGCTTATTGGCATAAGTCCGCAGAATATATCGAGGATATAAAAATCCACAGTATCGTTAATGGTATACGAGACGAGAATACGCGCTATTCTGCACTAGCATGCCCAAAATTGACATTTGCAGAAACAGTGTCCTTTGCTCTTACGCACGAAACTGCCTCTTTACTTAGTAACAGAACATTTAAAGCTCATCGTGTAGAAATAGAAGAGCCTGCCTGGACGAAGAACTTTTTGGAAGAAATGCATAAAATGTTGGAGAAATCTGGAGAAACACGTAAGAAAAATGATGGTGTGGTTAAATGCTTCAACTGCGGGAAAAGCGGCCATATTGCACGTAATTGCAATATGGAATCGAATCGACCCAATTACCTATCCGGACGGAAACGCAAAGCTGAAGAAGACCAACCAACTCTGAAAAGCACCCAATCGTTAAACTAAAGCGAGCCAGACGGAAGGGGCGCGTGCTGGCTCCCTCAAGTGAATGCCCTGTAATCTCTGTCTCTCAAATAAATAGAAATACGAACAACGTTACCGTTAGTGGATGCGTGGATGGTAAAAAGCGCATTCTGACTGTAGATACGGGAGCAACACATTCCATAATTCGGTCGGATCTAGTTAACAAGGAAGTAAAACCACTAGCTGGTGCAAAGTTACGTACTGCAACTGGAGATGATGCTCAAGTTCTCGGGGAAGTAACGTGCGAAATTGGAATAGGAAAAATAGCCGTGTTACATAACTTTATAGTGGCAGATATCGTCGACGAAGTCATAATTGGAGTAGACTTTCTAGCCAGTAAAGGAATCAAATTAGACATGAAACAAGGGGGCAGACTCCAGCAAAGGTAATCTTTGGTCATCATCTTCGGTTGCCGATTGATTTAAAGTTCGGAATAAACGCAAATGGTGGAAAGAATGTTAGGGAATCCAACAGTGTCCTAGAAGATGAAATGAGGGAAATCCATGCTATGGTGAGACAACGGACACAAATAATGAGTGATAAAATGAAGGCAAAATACGACAAGGCAATGAACTCCGAAGGATTTGTGGAAGGAGATTGGGTATTGTTATATAACCCACAACGGAAGAAAAGATTGTATCCTAAATTTCAATGCAGTTGGGAAGGACCACACCAAGTTGTTAAACGAATCAATGATGTGGTGTATCGCATACAGACAATTGGAAGACCCAGGAATAAAATGAAGGTGGTTCATCTAGAACGGCTCGCAGCTTTTGGTTCTGGAAGTATGTCTAATCGGGACGATCAGACTTAAGTGGAGGGCAGTGTGACAAACATGGATGCTAGAATAAACTAGAATCGACAATCAAAATCGATAACTTGCCAGATTTATCCAGACATCAATATTCGTAGTTGCTAGAATGTTCGAGTGGCGATATATTGCCAGCAATCGACTATATAAGGGCTGCCGGACTGGCAGCAAGACACAGTTCTAATTAGAGCAGAGATAAAGAGATGTCCAACTCTATTTTCATAGGAAGTGAGAGCGCACGGACAAACGTCAAAACCTACCAATCTTTGACAGTTGACTGGAATCAGTAGGTTTTGACGTTTCGCAATTGGGAAACTGGAACGGCCATATTGAAATGTTGCTAAAAAAATTATACGACAGAGACATTTTTAACCGCCGTGCAAGATTACTTATAAGAGCTTAAAACAATAAATATAAATGTAAACGCGAAATTTAAAAGAGGGTAAAGAAATTTTTAATGATATGCAGCATAGGGAAATTAATTTTTCATGGAAAATTGTAAAAATATTATCAATTGTCAGTTGAGAAGTGATAATTTTCCTTATTTATTAGTGAAAGTTCGAAAACAAGCAATTTTAACGTTCCTTAATATCGCTAAAAGAAATTTAAATATGTAATTTTTATATTAAAAATACAGTATAAAATTTTTTTTAACCGTAATAAATGTTGGGTATTTTAATTTAAATGCCCAAAAATTTGTATTTTGTCTGGTCTGGCAATAATTCAAATTGTTATAAAAAACGCTTATTTTGAGGCGCTCTCACGCTGGAATAAGTTGGACATCCCTTTATCCCTGAATTAGAGAGTTGCCGAGTAAAGTGCAAGAAATTAGAAGTAAGAAGTTGTAAACTTGTACAACGAGTAATAAAGTGTTAAGTTTGTTAAATTAGAAATAAAGATAAGTGTATATCCATTAAACAGTGACTTTTATTTGACAATCCAGTGATCGAACTCAAGGCAGAGTTTTAGAGTAAACGAAAGATTTTGGAAATCCGTTACAGTATGTTTACATATGAAAATAATCTTGTTCTAAACTCGTTCAATACTCTAACCGTTTACATATAGCCAAATGAAGTGCTGAACACAAAGACGACGACACGACACGACGTAGCGACGGCTGACCACAAATGACGCTTTGAAGCCAGCGTCTTGAACATTTTGAAGACGGCAGCGACATATCAAATTGCAATTTCATTGTTGCCGTACTAACATCTTTCACTTCAATAAAATTTACATATTTAGTTTAAAGTGAAATTATTTACGCAAAAAATGTAAAAATTTGCGATTTATTTGTTTTAAATAATCTATTGTTATTATAAATGATATATCAAAGCTATTTTACGGTTCTGTTGGTAAAATAACGTCATACTTGTGAGAACTTTGAAGAATTTTACATTTCACATGTTAGTGGCAGCTCTACAGCGGCCATTGTCGTCGGAAAAATTAGAAACATTTCTAATTTGGCGACAACGACAACTACCAGCCTGTTGTCGCGTAGTCGTGCTGTTGTCAAAATATCTGTGCCCATAAGAACGCGAGTATTTTAAGATTTGATTTTCAAATGTCGTTCGTCGCTTGTCGTCTTCTATGTGTTCAGCACATGAGATTATCAATTGTCAAATGTGTTGCATTTGTAGTTGTATTACACATATTTCTCTCGCTGTCGGCCATTGTCGTTTACATTTTCATTTGACATTTCTCCTTTTCTTCGCAAAATTATCAATAAACCCAGGAATAACACCGAAAATCTAGTTGTATAAAACGAGATAATCTTATAATCTCGGATTATCCAGATAGCAATTTTGTATGGGAAATCTCGTTTCTTAATTACAGATTATCGAGTTAAACTCATGAATGGAGATAATCTCGTTATATGTAAACATAGTATTAGAGCCCTTTCACACGGATCAATTCCTTTTGCGGCTATTCTTTGTTAATGGAGAGAGGGCGACGAAGAGAGGAGAATCGCGCCGAGTCTGCTGTGTTCGGCAACACGCTTTGTATTCTTAGTCGTAACAGTTCGCTGCTACGTAACAGCATTGCATTTGCGCACATTTTAAAATTAATGTTTAAAATATATTTGAAAAATTGCATTTTATAATTTATTTTTGTATGTAATTTGCAAATACATATATAAATATGCATAATAGAATTAAAATTTGTTAGAAAATGGGGATTAACGATACAAATTAGATATTGAAATATATTTTTTCGTTTGGAAACAATGCGTAAAAACAGTTGAGAAAATTATATGAAAGAGAATGAGGGAAAAACACGAACAGAGTTGTCGAACACAAATTGCTTGTGTCAACGCAATGGGCAACAGCAAAAGAGAATCGCCCGAGAATTTGCAACAGGAGTTCATCAGTCTGAAAGTGCTCAAAGCAGATTTTCGATATTCACTTTGCAATGTTTTATCGAATTACGTAATTGAAGGAGGATTTAGAAACGAATGACGATGTTCACAGCAAGCCACATCCTCACGAATATTCCATAAATTGAACTATGAATTGGAAGATGGAGTCATATGTAGAAGTTCACGTTAATGAGGAAAGTTTCTGACTGCCATTCACTTGGGAGACGATTCTTTTGCATGTGGCTCAAGCAGCTCACGACTTCCGGTCTTAGACCAAGTATCCTCTGGGTAGCCAACAGACATCCGTCTGGAAGCGAGCTAAAATGAGAAGGCGAATCCCGCTTATGCGGTTGTGCGTAGGGTTTGGGACCCATCACATAAAAACGAATAACCAATGAATAAGAAGCAATAGCCTCGGATGAGACACTCCCCTTTTGATGACGACCACAGCAAACGTATAAAGGACTATGATTTAAGGGCTTCCACCTGGAATGTCCGGACCCTTAATTGGGAAGGTGCCTCTGCCCAGCTGGTTGATGTCCTCGAAAGAGTAAAGGCTGACATCACCGCAATCCAAGAAATGCGATGGAAGAGACAAGGACGGAAGAAGGTGGGTCCTTGTGACATCTACTACAGCGGCCAAATAAAGAAGCGCAAATTCGGTGTGGGATTCGTTGTGGGAGAGAGACTTCGTCGTCGAGTCCTGGCATTCACTTCGGTGGGTGAACGTCTAGCCACAATCCGCATCAAAGCGAGGTTCTTCAACATATCGCTGATTTGTGCCTACTCCCCTACGGAAGAGAAGCACGAAGTGATCAAAGATACCTTCTATGAGCGCCTAGAACGTACCTATGAGCGCTGCCCCGCCACGATGTCAAAATCGTGCTTGGTGATTTCAACGCTAGGGTGGGTAAAGAAGGTGTCTTTGGCACAACAATTGGAAAATTCAGCCTCCATGACGAAACATCGCCAAACGGTCTGAAGCTGATCGACTTCGCCGGGGCCCGAAATATGGTGGTCTGTAGTACTAGATTCCAGCATAAGAAAATCCATCAAGCTACGTGGCTGTCCCCGGATCGAATCACTCGCAACCAAATGTTGTGATAGATGGACATGTCTCCGACCGACAGCCGAACGATTTTCTACTCGACTTGCACTCTTGCTCTCTGAGAGCACTCCTCAGCATCTCGGTATAAGGGAGCTGGGGGATGGCATATCAAACTCCTTACGTACATCTGCAACCGAAACCATTGGCTTTCGGAAAAGTAAAAAAAAACAGCTGGTATGATGAGGATTGTCGTCTCGCAGCGGAGAGAAAACAGACTGCCTACAATGGGAAAGATACCGAGAGCTGAAAAGGGAAGCGAGACGCATTTGCAGACAAAACAGGAAAGAGGCCGAAATGCGTGAGTATGAAGAGCTTGATCAGCTGGCCGACAGTTGTAATGCTCGAAAATTTTACGAAAAGATCCGGCGACTAACTGAAGGTTTCAAGACCAGAGCACACTCCTGTAGGACCCCCAGAGGTTGTTGATGTGAAAGTGGACTTTCAATATAATCTGTATGTATGTGATTGGCGTTGCAACCGTTTAGCCGGTTATAGCCGAATCGACGATAGTGCGCCACCTGTCTCTCTCCTTCGCAGTTCGGCGCCAGTTGGAGATCCCAAGTGTAACCAGGTCGCTCTCCACCTGGTCCCTCCAACGGAGTGGAGGCCTTCCCCTTCCTCGGCTTCCTCCGGCGGGTACTGCATCGAACACTTTCAGGGCTGGAGTGTTTTCGTCCATTCGGACAACATGACCTAGCCAGCGTAGCCGCTGTCTTTTTATTCGCTGAACTATGTCAATGTCGTCGTATAACTCGTACAGCTCATCGTTCCATCGTCTGCGGTATTCGCCGTTGCCAATGTTCTGAGGACCATAAATCTTGCGCAAAATTTTCCTCTCGAAAACTCCTAGTGTCGTCTCATCTGATGTTGACATCGTCCAAGCTTCTGCACCGTAAAGCAGGACGGGAATGATAAGCGACTTGTAGAGCTTGATTTTGGTTCGTCGAGAGAGGACTTTACTGTTCAATTGCCTACTCAGTCCAAAGTAGCACCTGTTGGCAAGAGTTATTCTGCGCTGGATTTCGAGGCTGACATTGTTCGTGTTGTTGATGCTGGTTCCCAGGTATACGAAATTATCTACGACCTCGAAGTTATGACTGTCAACAGTGACGTGGGAGCCAAGACGCGAATGCGCCGACTGTTTGTTTGATGACAGGAGATATTTCGTCTTGTCCTCATTCACCTCCAGACCCATTCGCTTCGCCTCCTTATCCATGCGGGAAAAAGCAGAACAAACGGCGCGGTTGTTGCTTCCGATGATATCAATATCATCGGCGTACGCCAGGAGCTGTACACTCTTGTAGAAGATTGTACCTTCTCGGTTTAGCTCTGCAGCTCTTATAATTGTTTCCAGCATCAGGTTAAAGAAGTCGCACGATAGTGAGTCACCTTGTCTGAAACCTCGTTTGGTATCGAACGGCTCGGAGAGGTCCTTCCCAATCATGACGGAGCTTTTGGTGTTGCTCAACGTCAATTTACACAGCCGTATTAGTTTTGCGGGGATACCAAATTCAGACATCGCGGCGTAAAGGCAACTCCTTTTCGTGCTGTCGAAAGCAGCTTTAAAATCGACAAAAAGGTGGTGTGTGTCGATCCTCTTTTCTCGGGTCTTTTCCAAGATTTGGCGCATGGTGAATATCTGGTCAGTTGTCGATTTTCCAGGTCTAAAGCCACACTGATAAGGTCCAATCAGTTTGTTGACGGTGGGCTTTATTCTTTCACACAATACGCTCGATAGAACCTTGTATGCGATATTTAGGAGGCTGATCCCACGGTAATTGGCGCAGATTGTGGGATCTCCCTTTTTATGGATTGGGCAGAGCACACTGAGATTCCAATCGTCAGGCATGCTTTCTTCCGACCATATTCTGCAAAGAAGCTGATGCATGCACCTTATCAGTTCTTCGCCGCCGTATTTGAATAGTTCTGCCGGTAATCTATCGGCCCCCGCTGCTTTGTTGTTCTTCAAGCGGGTAATTGCTATTCGAATTTCGTCATGGTCGGGTAATGGAACATCTGTTCCATCGTCATCGATCGGGGGATCGGGTTCGCCATCTCCTGGTGTTGTACTCTCACTGCCATTCAGCAGGTCGGAGAAGTGTTCCCTCCATAATCCCAGTATGCCCTGGACATCGGTTACCAGATTACCACCTTGGTCTCTACATGAGGATGCTCCGGTCTTGAAACCTTCGTTAAGTCGCTTCATTTTTTCATAAAATTTTCGAGCATTCCCTCTGTCTGCCAGCTTCTCAAGCTCTTCGTACTCACGCATTTCGGCCTCTTTCTTTTTTTGTCTGCAAATGCGTCTCGCTTCCCTCTTCAGCTCTCGGTATCTATCCCATCCCGCACGTGTTGTGGTCGTTTGCAATGTTGCGAGGTAGGCAGTCTGTTTTCTCTCCGCTGCGAGACGGCACTCCTCATCGTACCAGCTTGTTTTTTGTCGTTGCCGAAAACCAATTGTTTCGGCTGCAGCGGTACGCAGTGAGTTTGAGATGCCGTTCCACAGTTCCCTTATACCGAGATGCTGATGAGTGCTCTCAGAGAGCAGGAGTGCAAGTCGAGTAGAGTATTTCGTGGCTGTCTGTTGCGATTGCAGCTTTTCGACGTCGAACCTTCCTTGTGTTTGTTGACGGGCATTCTTTGCTGCACAGAGGCGGGTGCGTATCTTCGCTGCGACCAGATAATGGTCCGAGTCTATATTTGGTCCTCGGAGCGTACGCACGTCTAAAACACAGGAGACATGTCTTCCGTCTATCATAACGTGATCGATTTGGTTTCGCGTGTTTCGATCAGGAGACAGCCAAGTAGCTTGATGTATTTTCTTATGCTGGAATCTGGTACTACAGACGACCATATTTCGGGCCCCAGCGAAGTCGATCAGCCTCAGGCCGTTAGGCGATGTTTCGTCATGGAGGCTGAATTTTCCGACTGTTGTGCCAAAGACACCTTCTTTACCCACCCTGGCGTTAAAATCACCAAGCACGACTTTTACATCGTGGCGGGGGCAGCGCTCATAGGTGCGTTCTAGGCGCTCATAGAAAGCATCTTTGGTCACATCGTCCTTCTCTTCCGTTGGGGCGTGGGCGCAAATCAGCGATATGTTGAAGAACCTCGCTTTGATGCGGATTGTGGCTAGACGTTCATCCACCGGGGTGAATGCCAGGACTCTGCGACGGAGTCTCTCTCCCACCACAAATCCAACACCAAATTTGCGCTCCTTTATATGGCCGCTGTAGTAGATGGCACAAGGACCCACCTTCTTCCGTCCTTGTCCCGTCCATCGCACTTCTTGGATGGCGGTGATGTCAGCCTTAAGTCGTATGAGGACATCAACCAGCTGGGCAGAGGCACCTTCCCAATTAAGGGTCCGGACATTCCAGGTGCATGCCCTTATATCATTATCCTTAAAACGTTTGCAGGGGTCGTCATCAAAAGGGGGGTGTCTCATCCGAGGCTTTCGTAGATTTTTCATTGGGGGGTGTTTTTATGTGGTGGGTCCCAAACCCTACGCACAACCGCATAAGCGGGCTTCGCCTTCTCACTTTAGCTCGCCTTCAAACGGATGTCTGTTGGCTACCCAGAGGATACTTGGTCTAAAACCGGAAGTCGTGAGCTGCTTGAACCATGTGGAGAAGAATCGTTTCTGGCCACTCCCAAGTGAGTGACAATCAAAAACTTTCCTCACTTGCGTGAACTTCTACACATGATCCCATCCTCCTTCACTAATCACTTCAAATTTTCCCCGCAGGCATTATGAAAAATGAAATAGTTGTCATGCAATAATATTTTGCGTTATGAGACGCGCTGTACAAAAACTTTTACTTATTAAAATTAAAGTTGCATAAACAAATTCATTCAGTTTTTGAATGGAGAAGAATAATTATTTTTAAATTAAATTTATTTGAAATGTTAGAACTATATAAACTTTGTCAAAATTAAATTTTGTATTGTGCACATACAACCCTATAGCGGACGGGAACGTTCTGACAATTGGAATTGGGTTAAATTTTGTCTGCTTGGAAACGGAGAATGTAGTGTAAATGGGAAAACGAAAAGTGCCTAACTTGGCGTTGTGTATTGTACGGGCACACACCTTTAAAATCTGTATTTTTTCAATATGAAAGCAATCATTGATTAAAATTGCAAAACTTAATTTTAATCTACAAAACGTTTGCAAATGCGAATATGATATTTGGAATCCATATGTGAATTTGGTAATTAAAGTTTGATCGGGATTGTTAAATAGTTAAAACATTAACAACTGTGTATATATTAACGAATTTGTGGTTTTGGTTTATATATAGATGCATTCATATGAATATATATATATACATGTGTACATAAGTGCATAGAACCATGCATCTGTAGTACCATGACCATATTCATCGGGCCATGCAGTTCGTTAGTGCTTTCCTTTTTGTGAATCATGTGCTACAAATATATAATGAATATAAAATTGGTGGATGTAAACATTTAGTATATTACTTATGGATTATTTTTCTGCAAACTTGAAATGGCATGTTTCCTAGTTGCACATTGTTGCAGTGAATAAAATAAATTAAAAGAATATGGTATGCAATTGTAAAAAAGGTAGCCATTTTGTAAAGTGTCTCAGTTCCATTGCATTTCGTTGGAAATCTTAAATTGAAATAGATACATCGTTTAAGTGCACAAAGCGAAATGTGGGAAAGAAACGAAATTGAATAGATGTGTTTAGCAGTGAGTGCGCGAATGTTTCTTCAAACTATATGAATAAACGAAATGTGGATCTCAAATGTATTTGAAAAATGTACGATATATAATATATGTATTTAGTTTTAAAGTGCATCACGTTTGAACAAATTCTTCTTGATGTGTAGCTGTTTCCACATTGTATTTGTTTTTATGTTTGGCTGGCTGTTTTGAGTGCTTACATATATGAAAACTAATCAAGTAGATATTTTTTTCATGTCAGTTGCCAGCAAAGCATTGGTACAATATTTACCATATAACCATGATGCTAATATTGTCCTATACAAAATATATTAAAGAGTCTGCTGTATTAACGATCAATGATTCACTAAATGTGTTAAAATGTGTATGATATGACTTGAATATTATATATTCGCAAATAAAGTTTATAAATTAACAAATTTTAACTTGTAAAATTCTCTATTTATAGTGAATATATTAATCCAGCTTCTATAAATCTACTTTTCACTGCATTGTTTGTACGTATTTATTTTATATAAATGATATTTTAAGTTGCTTTAAATAAGCATTTTAATTTTTATTGAATTCTTAATAAATTTACGCAATAAGAAAAGGGTTGTATGCGTAACAAGAGAGGATTATAGCCCAAATATGAGAATCACAATCGCTATATGTTATGAAAAATATGCCTGTGTTCTATGTTCTTGATAAAACCCGGTATCGGTTCGACCAACTTAGGAATCCAAATTATTGGAACCACCGGTGTTGTTTTTCTTTAAATCGTCAATGCAAAAAAAGTCTGCGCAAAAGATCAAATTCAGGAAAAAAGTAAGGTAAGCCGCGATCGATAATAAACACCTGTGCTGGTTCGAGCATAAGCTTTGTTTTAAAGCTCGTGCAAAGGTCTCCAATGTAGAAAGTATTTCTTAAGACTTCTTAGGACATCTCGAGATATTATTTGGGGTATAATCCTTCTTTTTTATTTATTTTGATTCGTTTGCATAATAGTTATTGCGTGAATTGATAGTTCTGAATAAAAAGTAAATTGCTTATTTAAAGCAAATATTAATATATTTTTTTATAACATAAATACGTAAAATCAATATAATGAAGTGTAAGTTATTGTGAAATGCATACATAAGGAAAAATTCGGGGTTGGTATACGTATAGCTAATTCTAGATTTTTTCTAACAAAATACTCGTTTTCAAAAATGAAATCTCAAATCTTTTACACTAGTTTATTTGTGTTAAATAACTACTTTCCTGAATTATACCATAGAAAGTACACAAATTTTCTAATAAAGTTTACGCACGTCAATTAAAACCCGCGCAGGCGTATAGCATATTTCCTTCGGATATTATTTCATTTTCGATTATTGTGCAGTGTATAAATGCTCGATGTATTATTTGCTATGCAAACGGTTTTTTTTTTTTTGAAAAACATAAACCATTAAACGAGGTATATATTCATATTTTCCTTTAGATTTAGATTTGTGGTAAAACGTTCTTGTCATAAATGCAATGTAAACAAAAAAGTCTCTTGAACTAGGAGTGTGTCAAGTAGTTTTCCCAATGTGCTGTGTTTTTTTCTAATTAGGCTATTAAAATTACCAAATGAGTATACAGTGAACCCCCTTAAGTGCCTCCCGTTTAAGTGCCTATCCCGCTTAAGTAACCATATTTTGCGACATTGTTGTTTTTTTTTCTCTAAATTTACATGAACTCCCCTCTTTTTACTAAATTATTATTTTTTCATTTTAAACTTAGAAGAAGAAACAATAAGTTTATATTCAGAAGGCGAAATGAATTCACGTAGTACTCATATTTTTCTTTTTGTGCTGAATGTAATAGCATTAGGAGAAAAAGTAAATCCAAAGTTTAAGTTTTATAATATTTTTAATACGACACGATGTTTCAGAATATTTTTCTGAATGTGAAAAACAACACAATATGTACATATATCAATGTCAATTCTCCGGTGTGTAAAGGATAGCCGTACAGAGGAAATTTAAAAAAAAAATGGAAAATTTATAAAAAGGTATAAGGCGCTTTAAAAATGATCTGTTCAAATTATCTACTTTAATTATCACTGACCTATCAGACTTTTGACTTCAACTTCATTGAAAACCTGAGGACCGATATCAAAAAAATTTTGCTGAACAGAAACCAATAAATTTGAGTGATTTGTCGTTGATAGTGAAAGAGGTTTGAGACTTAAAGGTTGCCAGGATTTCATATTTTCTGCGACTCTGTTAAAAAATCGAAATAATAAAATAATAATAATTTTATTAGTCTACTAGTAGACTCGGGGAGATTTTAGTTTCTGGGGCGCCAAGATTTGAGTTCACTTTTAGGTAAATTAGCCCAAAATAAACACTTTTTATTAAATAAACTAGACTCGTAGTAAAGTATAAATAAAATAAAGAAATATAAATAAAGTAGACTCGTTCACACGTTGCTGTGGATACGGTATACGTTAAATTATATTCTAGTCAACTATTTGGTATAGTGAAATATAATAGAATTAGAAACTGAAGCTTTCTGAAGAGTATTGTAAATTCTGCCGGTATAATTGGAAAAGTGACAACCGGGCCTGATTGTATTTAATCTGCCCAGTCTAAATTGTTGGTTAAATAATTTTTTCACTTTTTCCTAGAAGTGTAAGCACTATTGAGGTATTACTTACTCCTAGTTGAAAATCGGATATAAACGCGTAAGCGGTGTCTACGCCAGTCAAGAAGAAGAAGTTGTGTAAGTGCTATTGGGAAAACTAAAAATGGGTATGGATGGATAGAGTAGGTTCTTCAGATTACGAATAAATTATAACCGCCGCAAACTTATAGTTTTCGAGATATTCGTATTTTAAGTTGAATTGCAATTTCTCTATTTATAGTTAATTTTTCATTTATTCATTTATATTATGCACTTATTAAACACTAGCTCTTCACTGCATTGTTTCTACATATTTATTTTATGTCAATTTCGTTAATTTTTTCTTTAAATATGCGGGTTCCATGTTAACAAATAATCAGTGTTACCATATATACATATTTTTCAAACGAATCAAAATAAATAATAATGAAGGATTATACTTCAAATTATATCTCAGTATGTCCATTCTTATTTTTATGTGAAACTAGTTTGTGAGTTTATTTAACGTTAGCCGCGATATACAATTTTGTTTACGTTTAATTGCAAAATATGGGATGGAAATATAGGGTAAATATACCAGTTAACGGACACCTAACTTTGTTTTTTTTTTTTCAACTTTATACACCAGTATATGACAGGCATTTAATGATGTGGAAACACTTGATAGCAATCAACGATATTTGAATAAAAAATTACTACCACATTAATGGTTAAAAGTATTTAAAAAAACCTTCTCCTGTAAAGTTTGGTTTTTGTCGCTTACGCTAAAATGGCGGTAAAGGCTCGATAATTTTGATTTCATTAACCGGAAAGTTGAATTTATTAATAAAATTATATCCTTTAACACAATTTTTGCTACAAGTTATTTTTAGAACGTTTATGATCAATAATAAATATTTACAAACTCATTTTTACGCACAATAACTTGTAATTCTTACCTGCAAAAATGTCTATGTCACTAGAAAAAAAAAAAATAAAATAAAAACATTTTCACAATTCGCTATAGGTGCGTCGACTAAAATTCCTTTAATAAAGTCGGTGATGCAATTATTAAAAAATTATGCTTGCTATAATAAGTGACTCCATCAATATCAACTTTATCAAGTAGTTAACTAGCATTAACCACAACAACGCGTGCCCCCATCACTGATTAATATGTATACGTAAACATACGAGTATAACATTTTCACATATTGACCAATAAGTACGACATAAAGGCGACCGGAAGGCTTTTTTTATCGACTCAACCCGGTTTGTTAGGACAATATACTCACTTAATCCCATTAAGGTATCACACAAATTTAGTCATATTTTGTATTTTTCCTTATATTCGGTATTTAGAGATGTGTTAAGATTTGTTCGATAAGAGACATTCGGAATTCGTCTCATCATCCTGATAATTTTGTTATAACCCTATAGCTATCTTGTATGGTGCGAAGTGTTGCATAGAATCATTGGAATAAAAAAATATGTTGCATTGTGAGAGGAAAAAGGAAAAAAAATAAATTGTAAAAGTCCATTTGACTAAATAGCATGCGGGGAAGAAATATTTTAATATTAAATGTTTTCTAATGTTTTTTTCGCAGATTACATTAGCTGAAAGAATGTATATTAAAGATACGCCAAGTACGCCGATCATTATATCATCACAACTATTATTCTTCGGATTTCATCATTCGGCTGGCGACACTAATCAGGATTTGCGGTAATTAGGAAGACGAGTTGTAATCTCAGCAAAAGTAGTTTGATCAAGTGGTTATGTCACATAATAAATGCATGAGTTAGCTTTATACAAAAAATTATCAAATAAGAAATTTATATTAGAACCGAATATAAGCGACTTGCGGCAGTAAATGCTATGACGAGAATTACGATATTATCCTCAAATGGGAATGTGTTTGCGGCTCCCTGCGAACATACGATTAATCTGGGAATAAATAGGAAAACAACTGCGGTGTCCAGAATAAGTATTGTCGGCACTACTGAACGAAGTAGTGGACGACGAGAGATTGAAGGCAGCTACGCACGCTATAATAAAAACAAAAGGGAAGCTTATAAATGTTGCAATTTTTGCTGTGATAACTCAAGGCTTCAGGCTGACACTTCTTTACCGATAACTCGATTAAAATTGCCTGAAGTTGGAAGTCAACTGATACCGAGGACATGGCAGGAATCAATTCAACCGCAGATTGCTACCAACAACTTAAATGTAACGCAAAATCCACGTTACAGTCTACAACATACAGAAGCTGAGATTTATTCCAGGAATGTTGAGCAGTCGCAAAATTATGACAGTGAAATTATCAAATCGAGTTCAATTTTTGTCGACTTTCCAAATTATAAATTCATGAATGAATTTACTGCAGTATATAGTAAAACAATAATAACAAATTGTAGATATGATTATGATTGTTGTTCGAATATGTTGCATGCACTTGACGATAGTGTCAATGCAAACCAACACACTTGTGCCAATGAAGTGTCTTCAGGTGGTTTTCATCAAATTTGTTGTGTTTCCCCAGCTTCTGGAAAAAATAAATGCAGCAGTTATAAAACCAGCGAGATGAAAAGTAAGAATTCCAGAAAAACTCGTACAAGTGTTGCGGGTACGAATGGCATATTCAACACCCAAATGTACGTCAATACGATTCATTATATATTGTTAATATTATTGTCACTGTCACAAGTGCGTTGGACGCATGCTCTACTATTGGTTGAGTCGAAATATTTGAGGCCTGCTGATGATGATTTCGTGGCTGATGGTGTCAATAATAAGCACTACATAAATACTAGCATTCCCAGCGAAAGCAGTAATCGGATTGCCACGAAGCCCGGAATGGTCGTTGGTGGAGTTATTAGTGGTGGTTCACCATCCATTTCCAGTGGTTACATGGATAAAATGAAAATGAACAATTTGGAAAGAAGCGTAGCAGCAGTACTAAAAAAAGTTGCCTACGGTACAACGTCGACTACAAAGCGCAGTATTCCTGACACTAGTTACGTGCCAAGTTTAACAACAATTGCCACACCCTTGTTGACAACTCTACGGTGGGTACTTTAATACAGTTCTTTCTTTAATAAGTTCTAAAGCATAATACAAATCGTAAATTTATTTGGGGGTTTATTGACTATGTAATTTTGTAGGTATGCCGAAAAGACATCGCAACAACAACAAATTAATCATCATCATAGAAATTATGAGTTAGATTTGGAACGCGATCATGCATTGCCAACGTCGGCGCCCAATGCCGATATACTAAAAAGTAATAGTAATCCAACTTATCCCAACCCGAATAGACATCATAACCATGAACGTGAGCGCCATAGACATGTGATAAACTCTACACCTTTGCCCTCAAGTAATTATTGCGAACTTTTATTTTGTTTTATCTAACTTATATACTGTCTTATATTCCATGTTATTAACTTTAATTACAGTACCGAACATTCTTAAGAAAAATAATGGCCAGATACCCACCATACCAATGTATCCAGGTGATATTCCGTCATATTCTCCACCAGCTCGTTCATTTTTTACTCCGCGGTTGCCAGCAGAGTTTCAGAATCCTTTTGCTGATAAACCAACTCTACGTGGCACTAATAATGAGGGCATTGCACCTAATACAGGAACATATATAAATCGGCGCCCTATACCACCACCAAGTTTAATGCCTGGTCATGAACGTATACCATTTCGTCCACCCGATTTAGCGGCATCTACGGGGAACAATTCACCTGACGTATCAGTGGCCCTTGCACCAACTGGTAATAATAGTGCTTCTAATATACCGTTGGGCGTAAGCGCAGATATAGATCGTAAGAAAGCGCTGAATACGCCATCGCGTACCAACGTTGCCTATGGTAATGCAAATGTTGATAATACAAATGTTGGCGGCTCTATACAAACAATGACAAGTGATACCAGCAAAAACTTTTATGATAGTACTAAATCACAAGAGCTACCATTACAAAATAATAATGGCCCAAAACAACACTCTACCCGTCAAGAAGTTTTGCCAAGTATACGACGAATTTTAAGTGGTTCGAATGGTAAAGGCGATATACCAGAAGTACTATTAAAACAAGCTACATCTCGACCGATTACCAATTACAACCAACCGCCCTCTTCACCGGTTGTGCTACTAGATGGTACTAATGTAGCGCAACAAATTGATAGCGTGGAAGATAGTGGTATGTGGAGTAGCTCAAACATTAACAAAAGTAAGAATAGTCCAGCCTTGAGCAGCGGTACGGAGATATATGATGCGACAAAAACAGATTCTAGCGAACATATATATACCGCCAAGACCAACACTTTCAATGAGCACTCATATGGTGGCACAAATGGTAGCGGTAATGGAAGCAGAAACGGTAGCACCTCCACACCGTCAACAGCAGCGGCCATAGGTGGACAATTGGGTGTGAATTCTGCAGCTGCAGCTGCTGCCGCCACTTCTACCACATCGACCATCCTCAGCGCGACAGTTGGTAATAATCCGACGTTGTCAGCTACAGTTGGCAGTGGTAATACTGCCAGTGATAAGGGCTCATCAGCGACGTCGTCATCAACAGCTGCTGCCGCCTCCTCACACTCTACTTGGACGGTCGCATGGAATATCCATGTATATTTTTCCGTTGTACTCTTCACAATTTTGGCAGTTTACTCCTTATACAAAGTCCTTACTTACAATAAGTTAACGCATCTATTTTCTCAATCATATTTTATGTGTATTAATCTAATTTTGATTGTAATTTGTTCGGCACGCATTTTCTATCTGTGTTACGATGCTTATAATATCCACGCTACGTTTAACTTGTTCATTTCCGAGCTATTATTGAATTTGCCGGCTACGTTATTGACCATTTCTTTTTCAGTGCTGATTTTGTATCTCTTTTTGAAAGCTTTGAACCATAAAAACAACCGTTATTCTGCACTCATACGGCCACTAACCGTTGTTGTGGGTTGTGGCGTGCATGTGTTGCTCTGCATTACACTGCATTATGTTGAGTCGTATACGCTGCAGAATCAACAACAACAACACTTATTGTATCAACAGCAGCAACAACAGCTACTCTATCGTCGTCAGCAACAGCAACAACTGTTGCATCAACACCATCATCAGCAACAGCAACAACAATATATTGCGGCAGCTACCACAAATTTTCTGGTGTCGGCAACTGGTTTTAATACTCATTCGGCACTCTTTCTTCAATCAGCCGCTGCAGCTCCGACTACCAATGTGATAGGCAGCACACCACCTCCAAGGGTACTCTCACTGATATGCCAGATTATATACATATTTGTTTGTTTGTTCCTGGGAGTGCTGTACCTCTATTTATATCGTATTCTAAAGCGTATACTTCGTAGTAAATCTCAAAATTATATACATGGCTATCAGAATCTCTCTTACGCTATACATATCACCATAGCGACGGCTTTGTTATTTGTCCTATTGGCTGCCTTACAAATATTTGGCGCCATCAGTATATCCACAACACGCCCACTGATACAGCAGTTAACAGCTGAGATAGATTGGTTGCAGTGGGGTTACCAGTTCTCCTTGCGTTTGATTGAGATTTCCATAATAACTCTGCTATCGTGGGTGGCTGGATTAAAAACCAGTGGTGGCAATAATGGAGTAGGAGTTGGTGCCAATGCAGCGGCTAATGGTGATGCTCGTTATGGCGTAGCGGGAGGCAATGGTGGTGGAAATGTCGTGTTTGGAAGTGGTACAGGCAATCCTAATCGGGAGAAACATGCGCACCATCACTTTCATCACAATCATTCGAATGTGGCCGGATTTTTCCTGCCATGCACATCTAGTTCGAGCCAGGAACAGATAGATACTGATTACCCAGCAGTTTGTAACGCAAATACGAATCTGCACACTTACACAATGCGTACGGGCAAACTGATATACGATGATAGCTTTGCTTTGAACTCACTGTCTGCAAATGGACAATCACAATTAAATGGTGTTGGTAGCAGTGCAACTCCAACCGGCAACCGAAATACTAGTGAATTTCAATTGCAGACTCAACCGACATATCAGCGACCATATGATTCGGGGTCTATTAACAGCGCAATGGCCAACCATAATACAAGTGAATATGGTACACAGAGTACATTAGCTGGCGGTGGTGTTGGTGCATGTGGACGCTATAGCCATGAGGTGCCTCAGTATACAGATTATTTGACGGATGCAACTACTGATCATTATGAAAATCCAAATTTTGATTTGCGTGGTTCTGTAAGTGGTTCAGGGTTTGGAGTATCTTCAGCAAACCCTGGTGGTGTACCAAAATTTACCAAAACCTCGACCACTTCCACTACTGCTAGTAGTAGTGGGGGTTCAGGTTCATCCGCCGCTTCGCAGCAGCAAATGTTGCTTTTACAGAGTGATAGTTGCTATTCAGAACCTTTACAGGAGCCTCATACAGCCGGTTACGATTTCAATAATTTTGAAAGACCACATATGGGGACTGTCGGTACTGGACCATCGTCAGATTGTTGGTCTGAGTCTCATGCTGGGCAACAATTGTCGCGTGTTGTCGATAATCATAAAAGTAAACGTGAGAAGAAAATGCATAAAACTTTAGATCGTAATGCTTATGAAAATCCTGAGCGGCGTAGTTCGAATTCCACCCATTCCTGTGCCTCTAGTCGCTATGGTGGTTACAATTCCTTTGATCGTGGCTTATACGGTGTACGCAAAAGTGGTACGCTAAACAATATTGTTGGTAATGGTAATGGTGGTGCACATATGCCTGGTATCGGTGTTATGCATGGTCGCAATTCATCGTCTTCATCAGCTGCATCATCGAATATATCAGCTCAGCGTATATCGGGTGCACAAACCATAGCCCTCTCAACGGATAGACATCTACAGCAACAGCAGCGCGGTGGACGCGGCAATATACCAGGTGTGGCACGGGAACGTGAGCGTAATCAAGAGCGCGAACACGAGCACCTTTTCAGTCGTTCGTCGCTCGATCGTAGCAGCACTCTCCCGCAACATCCACATCAAAATTCTGAAGATGATATGATGCTACCAGGTAGTAATGTAGAGCGCACTAATTTAATCGATAATGAAGATGGTTCTTGTATTATAAATAGCAACAGCACAACATCATTTTGCGGTGGCCATAACCAAATGAACGATACCAACGTGGGAAATAGTAAAGCAAATAATCCCGCTTTGGCCAAAACTAATACGAAAAACACCACACATTCCAACTCATTCATGTTGCCAACTAGCTATCACAACCACCAGCAAAAACTTCCATCTGCAATAAACACTGCAAAACAACAAAAGCGACAGGAAACAACAGTATCCACCGCAAATACGTATATAAGTCCAACGGAGTCAGTTGCTGCCAATTCCGGCACTTCTAACGCATCAGGCACATCATCGACTGCCTCCGAATCTGCCAGTAATCGTAGTAAGAACTCTGACATGCTTGTCGCTGAACACGGATTTGTACGCTTTCGCGCCATTGACGACATGAACAATGCACAAGGTGTTGGCATACACAACGCATCCGTACGCAATTAAGTTCGTCGCTTTCTTGATTATCTGTTGCTACATACCTAATTAACTTATAATGCCAGAAAGTAAATGTTTATTTTTTTCATTAAAATTTTAGCAATAAAGCTTTGTTAGCTGTGAGTATTTTCTTCATCTCAACATGAATTATATACATACATACATATACACAAGAGAGCAGCATTTTATTGCACATTTCTCCAACTACTGTTTTATTGTAGCTATTGCCCATTCTTTAATCATTCTTATAGCCTCATACCCTCATTATTATTTTTGAAGTTTTGTTGAAATACAATTAATTCACAGTGACAAAACGCTTTTGTGATACCTACTTATAAAAGAGATAATTGACTACGTGCTTATGGAAATCTCGAGGTAGCTAATTATTAATAAATTTTATTCGGTTATTGTACAATTATAGATGCGTACGTATTTTTTCAGTTTTAATTACTTTGAACTATTGTGTATAACAATATCTTATTATCTCTATAGTTTTTAACAAAAAAAAAAAAAAAAAGAAAGAAAAAAAAAACAAAAACAAAAAAACTGCCCTCAACATATTTCATTTTAATAAATCGAATATTGGTCAATATTTAGATTTGCTTACGATTTTTGAATACCGTTTTACTTAAACCAAAAAAAAGTATATTTATTGAAAATACAAACAATGCGATTTCTTGTATATACAGTTATTTTGTTTACCAATCAACATAAAACAAATGAAATACTCGTTTCTCTGATAATCGATTGCAAGATTTATATTAAAATAAGTGTAAAAAAAATATATATATATACATAATTATCTCATATGTTGCCCCCCTAAACAAAATGCAAACAAACAAAAAATGTAATTTTCGCAAATTGAATTAAATAATTAAAAGAAAATGCCAAAATAGCAACTTATTGTAGCACATGGAAATCACTTTTTTTTGAGTGCTTTCGAATTTTATGACGTTCTATCTTTTTCAATTTTACGTTATAATGCTTATTATTTATGCAACCCTAACGGTTGGAGCCGACAACATACATATTAAAAGATAATTTAAAAATGACATAAACAATTTGTGGCCAGCTGTTAGTTTAATCTTTAATATAATTTTATCAAAATTTGCTAACACATATTTAACTTTTCTACTTTTCTTTTACTAAGCAACAAGCATAGCAAAACAACAGTTGTAGTCATAATTAACAAAAAAAATTCAATAATTTCGAACGCTAAACGATACATTTCTCGCATAAGTAATAAATGTAATGAGCCAATTTGCCACTCATTTCAGCTCTTTGAGATGCTCAAATCACCTTCATAGTACATTTACAAAACACTTGAAACAAGTAATAGTAATATAGGGTATACTTAATACATTTTACATAAAAGAAACGTTTATTATATATTCATAAATAGCGTTATTGTTAATCTCAAATCATATGACACCCTTAGCATAGTATTAAGAAAGATATCACACCATATTGTATAATGTATGTAGTTAGACGAACTTGCGCGCGTATATAGTTTTATCGTGTGAACAGCATTTTAGCTGGTTGTGTATACTGTCATCGGAAAACATTTTTTTTTATTTCCACTTCCCTTCATCAAATATTTTACGTTAAAATTACACACATGAACACCAACCATGAACCGATAGTTTCGTTGTCATTCGCATATAAAACTAGATATGTGGGTTTGTAATAAAGAACAATAATAAAAAATTGAATAAGATTTGAACTGATTAATTAAGGATTTCAATTTGTTTTTGTCGCATGTAATATATACAAATAAAACATAGTTTTACATGTTACATATATATCCGTATAAATATGTCTTTTTGAGCATTTATTATCGATTTATATTTTTTATTAAGGATAGGTATTAAAGTATATAAGGATTTAAATTTATATAACAACACAACATAGTGTGTACGGCATAAATAAAATAAAATACATACATGTTTCTAAATGAAATTTCACATTATGTTCAATTGTAAATTTAGTTCATAGCATATTTTTAAATGCACATAGATTTATAATACATGAATATAAGCAAACCTTAATAAGCTAATAGTAAACTGCGTTGCACATTTGCAGTTATAAGTCAAATATGCTTCGACTAGCCAAGCAAAAAACCTTAAAAGTATTTAAATAATTTTATATATATACACATATAAAATATAAATTACTAATTATAGTAAATAATGCCTACTCGATTACATTGTTTTTTATCGCATGTGAAGTACTCCGCAAGCGCAACACAAATTTGTAGTTGTAATGACAGAAAAGGATTCATAAAAACTTTTTCAGACATGCTATTGACTAACATGGGAACGCACAATTCACCAAATGTGTGTGGCCGTTTAGCTGATAATTCGAATAATTCATTTTTAAGGGGGTATTCTGGTGTTAGAGGCATGAATTTCAAGTCATTTTTAAAGTGTTGTAATAAAAATTTTTTATCATTTATTCATTAACATTACAGGAATGTAAAATAAAAATTATTGAATAAACAAAGTCAAATAAAACAAAAAAATATAAAAATAAAAATTTAAACATAAATTTAAAAAAATATATAAATAAAAATTTAAACATAAATTAAAAAAAATATATAAATAAAAATAATAATACAAAACAAAATAAAAATTTAACAAGTAAGGAAGGGCTAAGTTCGGTTGTGACCGAACATTTTATACTCTCGCAATTTATTTAATTAATATTATATAATAGATATTTTGACCCACATATTCGTCATATATATGGTATAAAGTCCATTGAAAGTTGGAAACCCTAATATTAGGTTAGAAGCACCGAGGTCCTCTTGTTCGATATATGGGGCTTTGAAAACCTATGGTCCGATTTCGCTTTTTAGAAAGGGGCTGCTACACTATAAATGCAGTATTTATGCAAAGTTCTGTTCCGATATCTTCACTAGTGCGT
Organism: Zeugodacus cucurbitae; assembly: GCF_028554725.1. Taxonomy (NCBI): domain Eukaryota; kingdom Metazoa; phylum Arthropoda; class Insecta; order Diptera; family Tephritidae; genus Zeugodacus; species Zeugodacus cucurbitae. The sequence continues at coordinate 28,402,744 of NC_071672.1, read as the reverse complement.
ACTTTACATATTGTTAAGTATACTATTCACGTTGACTTCAAAGTTCTGGTATATAGGAAGTAGGCGTTTGGCCTATTTTCACAACATATCATTGGGATGCAAGGAAAATATTATAAACCAAATGTCATTGATATTGGTCGAGTAGTAGCCACACCCACTTAAATTTTTCTGTACATTCTTTATAAATAAAATTTAGGTTTCTGGTGTTATCCCTTACTTAATTAAAGCATTTTGAGTCGTTTTCAACATAACTTTTGTATGGGAGAGAATTTCGTTGATATAGCTTTAGTAGTTTACGAGATATATACGAAAAATTTATAAGGGGGCGGTGCCATGCCCATTTTCCCAAAAAAATTACATCCAAATATGCCCCTTCCTAGAACAATCCTTTGGACCCAATTTTATTTCCATAGCTTTATTTATGGTACTTTATGTGTTTTCGGTTTTCGCCATTTTGTGGGCGTGGCAGTCCGATTTTGCTCATCTTCGAAAGCAACCTTCCTATGGTGCCAAGAAACAAGTGTTCCAAGTCATATTCATCAAGATATCTTAATTTTTACTCAAGTTACAACTTGCACAGACGGACGGACAGACAGACATCTGGTTTTGAACTACATTCTTCATCCTGATCACTTTGGTATATATAACCCTATATATAACTCGTTTAGTTTTGGGTGTTACAAACAACCGTTATGTCAACAAAACTATAATACTCTCTTTAGCAACTTTGTTGCGAGAGTATAAAATATACGATTCCAACATCAAAATGTTCAGGTGAAAAGGTCCAGTAGAACTTGGGAAATCGCGGGTATCGTTTTGAAAAACAAAATATATATGAACAGTTAAAACTTAAAGAAATCACGGGTATCATTTCGAAAAAAAAGCAGTTTCAAGTTTTGCAAGTTTGGATGCTGCACCCGGCATTTCCTGTATCTTCGAAAATAATCTTAATTATATAAAATCCCATAGTAAACGTATTTTTAAATGTATAAGAAATTCCATAACTTATTTCTACCTCAGAGTACTCCCGATAGGTTGTAGTAAAACAGAAGGAGTTGGAAGAAATCAACTCCTAAACGACAAGGCAGCAGATAGCATAATTAGTACTTCCTGCCGTTTTCATAGAAATCACCCATGTAATCACTTGCTGGATCAAGAGATCATTCCTACAACACGTCGACGAACTTAATCCATATATCGACCAGACTGCGGACGCAAACAGTTTTAGACACGCTTTAAACGCCATTCACAGTGGTGCTATCAACACCTTCATTGACTCCCTTCCAGTGAATGGCGTCCTTCGAACCAAACCACCACCTATAGCAGACGAAGAGCTCGAGTTGCCACGTGAAACCAGAGTGACTCTTGCGTAACTTCGATCTGGATATTGTAGCAGGTTAAACTGCTACTTATCCAGACTGAACCCCGACATACAAAATACATGTCCCGCAAGACACTAACCACCTTTTTTTGCATGCCTAACGAACCCTACTAATCTAGCACCCCTTTCCCTTTGGTCCAACCCCGTCGAAACAACACTTTTCCTGGGCCTCCCGTTAGATGATTTCGACGACAACTAGATTTATGCTCTTCTTTTCAGGCAGGGATAGATAACCGCTACAACAACAACAACCAGTACATTAATGTCCGCATTGCTCTTTGGATTTCGTACACTATAATCGTATAATTATAAAACCAAACTATAGCACCTTCAAATTTCATCAACAATTGTCGATAATCGTCGCAGAATTGCTTTAATGGAATAAAGCAAAAGTCTCGATATTCCTTTTACCGTTGTACAATATGGTTCGTATCCTTGGCATCCCTATGCTGGAGAAGGAAGGAAAGGGTAGCAACAAGACATATACATCTAAACTCCGTGAACATCCAAGCCCACTGGCTAATGCCTTAGTACATCCCTGCAATCAAACATAGCGCAATCACTTGCTTTAGCTTATCAAGTTTTAAAAATATTTCAGATTTTATAACTTGTTAGGCTTGAGAAGAAATAAAGGGATGTACAAGTGCCGTCCCATCAGATATCGACATCATGCTTTTGCATCATGAATAGTACGAGAGTAATGAAACAAAAAAAAAAATGAACAAGAGTAGAAATAAATTTGTGAACCTAAAAAAAATGTCAATGTTATCTAAAAAATTTGATTCGTTCACTTAACTTTAATGAAAAATTGCTAATTTGTAAACATATAATTGCACTTTTTAGCCGATTTGAACTACACTCTTTACCCTGATCACTTTGGTATATATAACCCTATATCTAACTCATTTAGTTTTGGGTGTTAAAAACAACCGTTATGTGAACAAAACTATAATACTCTCTTTAGTAACTTTGTTGCGAGAGTATAAAAAATACGATTCCAACCTCAAAATGTTCAGGTGAATAGGTACAGTAGAACTTGGGAAATCGCGTGTATCGTCATTTGCGCGTACGTTGTAGTAAAAATAATTTAAAATATGTGTATTTAATTTTTTAACCAAATCTTCATAAATATGTTTATTTCAATTTTCCAACTTAATGTTTAAAGTTCAGTTTTTCCTTAAATTCCATAAGCGCACCATGTATGCGGAAATGTAAGCGTGACTCCAGCGAAAAGCCAGTGTATTTCTTCCTGCAATTATATAATACAATTTTTTTTTGTTAATATACTCATTAGAATATTTGGGTTAAAGTTCAAAAGCATATTATTTTACTCGAATTATGATAAAAAAATATAGTGCAGCGTTGTCGTTTATTGTCGTTAATGGTATAATAAAATATACTTACTTCGCTTCCTCAATTGTGGTGATAGCCAATTCATAATTTTGTTCGTCTGCATGCACCAGTCCCGATTCCACGCAGACGTAGGCCATCAAATATGTGTCTTCTTTGATTTGACTTTGCAAGTTCATGCACGCTTCAAGATCTCTTTAAAAGATGACAGGGTTAATGTTGGAATAATTTTATAAATGATTCGATTAAAATCTTACTGCAATGCGAGGAATGGCTGCTTCATTTGTCGATAGCAAGCGCCACGTAATAAAAAACACAATGCTTGAGCATTGAGCGTCAGCTAACTGATAATTTTTGCTAAGCACTTTGAATGCGTTCCAGACAAACATCAGCTCAACAGCTGGAAGACAGAGGTAATGATTTTGCGCAAAATATCGCGCCACCTTCTTACAAATGAATTTCTCCATAGGTAGTGATTTTCCGGCGATCCTTTGCTTATACTTGGGTGTATCATGCATTAGAGACTCAACGGTTTCCAGCTCATTGTCGTCGAGATCATCGTTCATTAGCATTACAGCCGCTTGCTGATAGGAGTAAATCGTACGAGACCATTTGCTGTGCTCCACTAAATAGCTGGCGTACAATTTCGCCTCCCGCCAGTCCAGCTTCAAACTGAATATATAATAAAGGAAATTTGTATATAGAATAAGTAGCAACTGTAAAGTAAATAAATGTATAGAACTCCAATAAAAACAAGTGAGTTGTTTAAGGTAAGGTTTTTTTCGTCGAAAAGAGACCTTTTCTCATGAATTTTTTTAGAAAAAATTATTGCTGCAGGTTAATTTTACTTAATATTATATGAAAGTACAACATTTGAAGGATACTTAAAAAAAGTTTTATCGAAAAATAGCGAGGAATAACGGATTTATCGTCGATCTCTGCAGGCACCTCGAAAAAAGTGCTTGTGCGGTGACCAGCCTACAGCATCGCTGGATCATCCAAAACCAAAAAATCAAAATGCTTTCTTTAGTTTATTAGTTTATCTTTCAATTGACGTGGAGTTTTTTTTTAATTTTTCAATTTTTGGTACCATTTTCAAGCCAAAATTACGATTTTAGACGAAAAAATCGACCTATTTGTTATTGTAAAATTGTTAGTAATTGAAATTTTTGGACTCGACGTCATTCGAGAGCACACACCACACACCCTGCGGATATAATAGTAATTGTTCCTCTAGGATGTTATGGCACAGTTCTAGCCCCCCTAAACAAAATGCAAACAAACAAAAAATGTAATTTTCGCCAATTGAATTAAATAATTAAAAGAAAATGCCAAAATAGCAACTTATTGTAGCACATGGAAATCACTTTTTTTTGAGTGCTTTCGAATTTTATGACGTTCTATCTTTTTCAATTTTACGTTATAATGCTTATTATTTATGCAACCCTAGCGGTTGGAGCCGACAACATACATATTAAAAGATAATTTAAAAATGACATAAACAATTTGTGGCCAGCTGTTAGTTTAATCTTTAATATAATTTTATCAAAATTTGCTAACACATATTTAACTTTTCTACTTTTCTTTTACTAAGCAACAAGCATAGCAAAACTACAGTTGTAGTCATAACTAACAAAAAAAATTCAATAATTTCGAACGCTAAACGATACATTTCTCGCATAAATAATAAATGTAATGAGCCAATTTGCCACTCATTTCAGCTCTTTGAGATGCTCAAATCACCTTCATAGTACATTTACAAAATACTTGAAACAAGTAATAGTAAAATAGGGTATACTTAATACATTTTACATAAAAGAAACGTTTATTATATATTCATAAATAGCGTTATTGTTAATCTCAAATCATATGACACCCTTAGCATAGTATTAAGAAAGATATCACACCATATTGTATAATGTATGTAGTTAGACGAACTTGCGCGCGTATATAGTTTTATCGTGTGAACAGCATTTTAGCTGGTTGTGTATACTGTCATCGGAAAACATTTTTTTTATTTCCACTTCCCTTCATCAAATATTTTACGTTAAAATTACACACGTGAACACCAACCATGAACCGATAGTTTCGTTGTCATTCGCATATAAAACTAGATATGTGGGTTTGTAATAAAGGCAAGAACAATAATAAAAAATTGAATAAGATCTGAACTGATTAAGGATTTCAATTTGTTTTTGTGGCATGTAATATATACAAATAACACATAGTTTTACATGTTACATATATATCCGTATAAATATGTCTTTTTGAGCATTTATTATCGATTTATATTTTTTATTAAGGATAGGTATTAAAGTATATAAGGATTTAAATTTATATAACAACACAACATAGTGTGTACGGCATAAATAAAATAAAATACATACATGTTTCTAAATGAAATTTCACATTATGTTCAATTGTTAGTTCATAGCATATTTTTAAATGCACATAGATTTATAATACATGAATAAAGCAAACCTTAATAAGCTAATAGTAAACTGCGTTGCACATTTGCAAACATTAGTTATAAGTCAAATATGCTTCGACTAGCCAAGCAAAAAACCTTAAAACTATTTAAATAATTTTATATATATACACATATAAAATATAAATTACTAATTATAGTAAATAATGCCTACTCGATTACATTGTTTTTTATCGCATGTGAAGTACTCCGCAAGCGCAACACAAATTTGTAGTTGTAATGACAGAAAAGGATTCATAAAATTTTTTTCAGACATGCTATTGACTAACATAGGAACGCAAGATTCACCAAATGTGTGTGGCCGTTTAGCTGATAATTCGAATAATTCATTTTTAGGGGGTATTCTGGTGTTAGAGGCATGAATTTCAAGTCATTTTTAAAGTGTTGTAATAAAATTTTTTTATCATTTATTCATTAACATTACAGGAATGTAAAACAAAAATTATTGAATAAACAAAGTCAAATAAAACAAAAAAAATATAAAAATAAAAATTTAAACATAAATTTAAAAAAATATATAAATAAAAATTTAAACATAAATTAAAAAAAAAAATATATAAATAAAAATAAATAATACAAAACAAAATAAAAATTTAACAAGTAAGGAAGGGCTAAGTTCGGTTGTGACCGAACATTTTATACTCTCGCAATTTATTTAATTAATATTATATAATAGATATTTTGACCCACATATTCGCCATATATATGGTATAAAGTCCATTGAAAGTTGGAAACCCTAATATTAGGTTAGAAGCACCGAGGTCCTCTTGTTCGATATATGGGGCTTTGAAAACCTATGGTCCGATTTCGCTTTTTAGAAAGGGGCTGCTACACTATAAATGCAGTATTTATGCAAAGTTCTGTTCCGATATGTTCACTAGTGCGTACTTTACATATTGTTAAGTATACTATTCACGTTGACTTCAAAGTTCTGGTATATAGGAAGTAGGCGTTTGGCCTATTTTCACAACATATCATTGGGATGCAAGGAAAATATTATAAACCAAATGTCATTGATATTGGTCGAGTAGTAGCCACACCCACTTAAATTTTTCTGTACATTCTTTATAAATAAAATTTAGGTTTCTGGTGTTATCCCTTACTTAATTAAAGCATTTTGAGTCGTTTTCAACATAACTTTTGTATGGGAGAGAATTTCGTTGATATAGCTTTAGTAGTTTACGAGATATGTACAAAAAATTTATAAGGGGGCGGTGCCATGCCCATTTTCCCAAAAAAATTACATCCAAATATGCCCCTTCCTAGAACAATCCTTTGGACCCAATTTTATTTCCATAGCTTTATTTATGACATTTATGTGTTTTCGGTTTTCGCCATTTTGTGGGCGTGGCAGTCCGATTTTGCTCATCTTCGAAAGCAACCTTCCTATGGTGCCAAGAAACAAGTGTTCCAAGTCATATTCATCAAGATATCTTAATTTTTACTCAAGTTACAACTTGCACAGACGGACGGACAGACAGACATCTGGTTTTGAACTACATTCTTCATCCTGATCACTTTGGTATATATAACCCTATATATAACTCGTTTAGTTTTGGGTGTTACAAATAACCGTTATGTCAACAAAACTATAATACTCTCTTTAGCAACTTTGTTGCGAGAGTATAAAAAATACGATTCCAACATCAAAATGTTCAGGTGAAAAGGTCCAGTAGAACTTGGGAAATCGCGTGTATCGTTTTGAAAAACAAAATATATATGAACAGTTAAAACTTAAAGAAATCACGGGTATCATTTCGAAAAAAAAAACAGTTTCAAGTTTTGCAAGTTTGGATGCTGCACCCGGCAGCCTATTGAACCCTACTCATCTAGCACCCCTTTCCCTTTGGTCCAACCCCGTCGAAACAACACGTTTCCTGGGCCTCCCGTTAGATGATTTCGACGACAACTAGATTTATGCTCTTCTTTTCAGGCAGGGATAGATAACCGCTACAACAACAACAACCAGTACATTAATGTCCGCATTGCTCTTTGGATTTCGTACACTATAATCGTATAATTATAAAACCAAACTATAGCACCTTCAAATTTCATCAACAATTGTCGATAATCGTCGCAGAATTGCTTTAATGGAATAAAGCAAAAGTCTCGATATTCCTTTTACCGTTGTACAATATGGTTCGTATCCTTGGCATCCCTATGCTGGAAAAGGAAGGAAAGGGTAGCAACAAGACATATACATCTAAACTCCGTGAACATCCAAGCCCACTGGCTAATGCCTTAGTACATCCCTGCAATCAAACATAGCGCAATCACTTGCTTTAGCTTATCAAGTTTTAAAAATATTTCAGATTTTATAACTTGTTAGGCTTGAGAAGAAATAAAGGGATGTACAAGTGCCGTCCCATCAGATATCGACATCATGCTTTTGCATCATGAATAGTACGAGAGTAATGAATCAAAAAAAAAAAATGAACAAGAGTAGAAATAAATTTGTGAACCTAAAAAAAATGTCAATGTTATCTAAAAAATTTGATTCGTTCACTTAACTTTAATGAAAAATTGCTAATTTGTAAACATATAATTGCATTTTTTAGCCGATTTGAACTACACTCTTTACCCTGATCACTTTGGTATATATAACCCTATATCTAACTCATTTAGTTTTGGGTGTTAAAAACAACCGTTATGTGAACAAAACTATAATACTCTCTTTAGTAACTTTATTGCGAGAGTATAAAAAATACGATTCCAACCTCAAAATGTTCAGGTGAATAGGTACAGTAGAACTTGGGAAATCGCGTGTATCGTCATTTGCGCGTACGTTGTAGTAAAAATAATTTAAAATATGTGTATTTAATTTTTTAACCAAATCTCCATAAATATGTTTATTTCAATTTTCCAACTTAATGTTTAAAGTTCAGTTTTTCCTTAAATTCCATAAGCGCACCATGTATGCGGAAATGTAAGCGTGACTCCAGCGAAAAGCCAGTGTATTTCTTCCTGCAATTATATAATACAATTTTTTTTGTTAATATACTCATTAGAATATTTGGGTTAAAGCTCAAAAGCATATTATTTTACTGGAATTATGATAAAAAATATAGTGCAGCGTTGTCGTTTATTGTCGTTAATGGTATAATAAAATATACTTACTTCGTTTCCTCAATTGTGGTGATAGCCAATTCATAATTTTGTTCGTCTGCATGCACCAGTCCCGATTCCACGCAGGCGTAGGCCATCAAATATGTGTCTTCTTTGATTTGACTTTGCAAGTTCATGCACGCTTCAAGATCTCTTTAAAAGATGACACGGTTAATGTTGGAATAATTTTATAAATGATTCGATTAAAATCTTACTGCAATGCGAGGAATGGCTGCTTCATTTGTCGATAGCAAGCGCCACGTAATAAAAAACACAATGCTTGAGCATTGAGCGTCAGCTAGCTGATAATTTTTGCTAAGCACTTTGAATGCGTTCCAGACAAACATCAGCTCAACAGCTGGAAGACAGAGGTAATGATTTTGCGCAAAATATCGCGCCACCTTCTTACAAATGAATTTCTCCATAGGTAGTGATTTTCCGGCGATCCTTTGCTTATACTTGGGTGTATCATGCATTAGAGACTCAACAGTTTCCAGCTCATTGTCGTCGAGATCATCGTTCATTAGCATTACAGCCGCTTGCTGATAGGAGTAAATCGTACGAGACCATTTGCTGTGCTCCACTAAATAGCTGGCGTACAATTTCGCCTCCCGCCAGTCCAGCTTCAAACTGAATATATAACAAAGGAAATTTGTATATAGAATAAGTAGCAACTGTAAAGTAAATAAATGTATAGAACTCCAATAAAAACAAGTGAGTTGTTTAAGGTAAGGTTTTTTTCGTCGAAAAGAGACCTTTTCTCATGAATTTTTTTAGAAAAAATTATTGCTGCAGGTTAATTTTACTTATTATTATATGAAAGTACAACATTTGAAGGATACTTAAAAAAAGTTTTATCGAAAAATAGCGAGGAATAACGGATTTATCGTCGATCTCTGCAGGCACCTCGAAAAAAGTGCTTGTGCGATGACCAGCCTACAGCATCGCTGGATCATCCAAAACCAAAAAATCAAAATGCTTTCTTTAGTTTATTAGTTTATCTTTCAATTGACGTGGAGTTTTTTTTAATTTTTCAATTTTTCAATTTTTGGTACCATTTTCAAGCCAAAATTACGATTTTAGACGAAAAAATCGACCTATTTGTTATTGTAAAATTGTTAGTAATTGAAATTTTTGGACTCGACGTCTTTCGAGAGCTATATATATGTAGAATATTTGTTCAAAATTTCAAAACGATCGATGCTGTAGTTTTTCCTGTAGGCTGGTCACCGACTTTAAAAATGACATATTGGGGAAAATTGTTTCAAAGTTTTGATACCGTTATTCAACCTGCTGTAACTTCGTAGGTTTTTCTCCCAATGATTATAGCTGAAATTATACCTTATTATGTCCAAAAATTTCGAAATATTCGATCGAGTAATTTCTTAAAAAAAATTCACGAAAACCTCCTAATTCTTCATGGGTTATACTGTACCCCTTAACAAGCAAGCGGTCATTAGTGCGCCCGACGATTTTGGTATCGAAGCAAACCTTAAGCATCTTATATCTTATACTAGTCTGCTCAGCGTGAACAGCATAGAACTGTAGGGTAGCGCGCATGTGCTCCGGACTGTAAATAGTGATACCGCGCAAGTTCGTGTTCTCTTTCCTTTGCTCTGGATGGGGTGGTGGAACTTGAAAATCAAGGCTGTGGAGTTTCGGCCTATGCTGACAATGTAGCCCTTAGAGTTATTTGACTTTACAGACGGTAAATATTATTACATACATAAGTCAATTAGTTTGTAATGTAGCCCTTAGAGTTATTTGACTTTACAGACGGTAAATATTATTACATACATAAGTCAATTAGTTTGACATAAAAAGCTGCTTAACGTAACTAAAACTGTTGTGAATCTTGCCACTTATATGAACTTGTCATGTTAACAATTTGTTAATTATTCATAAATGAAAATACAGCTCAACTTTTATAACTCGAACTCTTAAATTGGCAATAGAAGTCAAATTTCATAAAATTAATTCAAAGTCTCTCTAATTTGAAGGGTACTTCAACTGTATAAATATACGAATGACGGTATTGGCCGACAAAACACAAATAACACATATATTACTACTAACCAGTTTACCCACAATAACTCCCAAAACTGAGATGATGGAACTGTGTCCAGACGTTTTGTGATTTCCATGATTTTTTGTACCAATACTGCGCTTCATCCAAATTACCCTTCATGAATTCTAGTCGTCCCTTAAAAAAAAGAAACCACACACCCTGCGGATATAATAGTAATTGTTCCTCTAGGATGTTATGGCACAGTTCTAGCCCCCCTAAACAAAATGCAAACAAACAAAAAATGTAATTTTCGCCAATTGAATTAAATAATTAAAAGAAAATGCCAAAATAGCAACTTATTGTAGCACCTGGAAATCACTATTTTTTGAGTGCTTTCGAATTTTATGACGTTCTATCTTTTTCAATTTTGCGTTATAATGCTTATTATTTATGCAACCCTAACGGTTGGAGCCGACAACATACATATTAAAAGATAATTTAAAAATTACATAAACAATTTGTGGCCAGGTGTTAGTTTAATCTTTAATATAATTTTATCAAAATTTGCTAACACATATTTAACTTTTCTACTTTTCTTTTACTAAGCAACAAGCATAGCAAAACAACAGTTGTAGTCATAACTAACAAAAAAAAATTCAATAATTTCGAACGCTAAACGATACATTTCTCGCATAAATAATAAATGTAATGAGCCAATTTGCCACTCATTTCAGCTCTTTGAGATGCTCAAATCACCTTCATAGTACATTTACAAAACACTTGAAACAAGTAATAGTAAAATAGGGTATACTTAATACATTTTATATAAAAGAAACGTTTATTATATATTCATAAATAGCGTTATTATTAATCTCAAATCATATGACACCCTTAGCATAGTATTAAGAAAGATATCACACCATATTGTATAATGTATGTAGTTAGACGAACTTGCGCGCGTATATAGTTTTATCGTGTGAACAGCATTTTAGCTGGTTGTGTATACTGTCATCGGAAAACATTTTTTTTATTTCCACTTCCCTTCATCAAATATTTTATGTTAAAATTACACACGTGAACACCAACCATGAACCAATAGTTTCGTTGTCATTCGCATATAAAACTAGATATGTGGGTTTGTAATAAAGCCAAGAACAATAATAAAAAATTGAATAAGATTTGAACTGATTAATTAAGGATTTCAATTTGTTTTTGTCGCATGTAATATATACAAATAACACATAGTTTTACATGTTACATTATATCCGTATAAATATGTCTTTTTGAGCATTTATTATCGATTTATATTTTTTATTAAGAATAGGTATTAAAGTATATAAGGATTTAAATTTATATAACAACACAACATAGTGTGTACGACATAAATAAAATAAAATACATACATGTTTCTAAATGAAATTTCACATTATGTTCAATTGTAAATTTAGTTCATAGCATATTTTTAAATGCACATAGATTTATAATACATGAATATAAGCAAACCTTAATAAGCTAATAGTAAACTGCGTTGCACATTTGCAAACATTAGTTATAAGTCAAATATGCTTCGACTAGCCAAGCAAAAAACCTTAAAACTATTTAAATAATTTTATATATATACACATATAAAATATAAATTACTAATTATAGTAAATAATGCCTACTCGATTACATTGTTTTTTTTATCGCATGTGAAGTACTCCGCAAGCGCAACACAAATTTGTAGTTGTAATGACAGAAAAGGATTCATAAAAATTTTTTCAGACATGCTATTGACTAACATAGGAACGCACAATTCACCAAATGTGTGTGGCCGTTTAGCTGATAATTCGAATAATTCATTTTTAAGGGGGTATTCTGGTGTTAGAGGCATGAATTTCAAGTCATTTTTGAAGTGTTGTAATAAAATTTTTTTTATTATTATTGTCCGAATGGACGAAAACACTCCAGCCCTGAAAGTGTTCGATGCAGTACCCGCCGGAGGAAGCCGAGGAAGGGGAAGGCCTCCACTCCGTTGGAGGGACCAGGTGTCGCTCTCCACCTGGTTACTCTGGTTACACTTGGGATCTCCAACTGGCGCCGAACTGCGAAGGAGAGAGAGAGGTGGCGCACTATCGTCGATTCGGCTATAACCGGCTGAACGGTTGCAACGCCAATCACATACATACAATAAAAATTTTTTATCATTTATTCATTAACATTACAGGAATGTAAAACAAAAATTATTGAATAAACAAAGTCAAATAAAACAAAAAAATATAAAAATAAAAATTTAAAAATAAATTAAAAAAATATATATAAATAAAAATAAATAATACAAAACAAAATAAAAATTTAACAAGTAAGGAAGGGCTAAGTTCGGTTGTGACCGAACATTTTATACTCTCGCAATTTATTTAATTAATATTATATAATAGATATTTTGACCCACATATTCGTCATATATATGGTATAAAGTCCATTGAAAGTTGGAAACCCTAATATTAGGTTAGAAGCACCGAGGTCCTCTTGTTCGATATATGAGGGTTTGAAAACCTATGGTCCGATTTCGCTTTTTAGAAAGGGGCTGCTACACTATAAATGCAGTATTTATGCAAAGTTCTGTTCCGATATCTTCACTAGTGCGTACTTTACATATTGTTAAGTATACTATTCACGTTGACTTCAAAGTTCTGGTATATAGGAAGTAGGCGTTTGGCCTATTTTCACAACATATCATTGGGATGCAAGGAAAATATTATAAACCAAATGTCATTGATATTGGTCGAGTAGTAGCCACACCCACTTAAATTTTTCTGTACATTCTTTATAAATAAAATTTAGGTTTCTGGTGTTATCCCTTACTTAATTAAAGCATTTTGAGTCGTTTTCAACATAACTTTTGTATGGGAGAGAATTTCGTTGATATAGCTTTAGTAGTTTACGAGATATGTACAAAAAATTTATAAGGGGGCGGTGCCATGCCCATTTTCCCAAAAAATTACATCCAAATATGCCCCTTCCTAGAACAATCCTTTGGACCCAATTTTATTTCCATAGCATTATTTATGGTACTTTATGTGTTTTCGGTTTTCGCCATTTTGTGGGCGTGGCAGTCCGATTTTGCTCATCTTCGAAAGCAACCTTCCTATGGTGCCAAGAAACAAGTGTTCCAAGTCATATTCATCAAGATATCTTAATTTTTACTCAAGTTACAACTTGCACAGACGGACGGACAGACAGACATCCGGATTTGAACTACACTCTTCATCCTGATCACTTTGGTATACATAACCCTATATATAACTCGTTTGGTTTTGGGTGTTACAAACAACCGTTATGTCAACAAAACTATAATACTCTCTTTAGCAACTTTGTTGCGAGAGTATAAAAAATACGATTCCAACATCAAAATGTTCAGGTGAAAAGGTCCAGTAGAACTTGGGAAATCGCGTGTATCGTTTTGAAAAACAAAATATATATGAACAGTTAAAACTTAAAGAAATCACGGGTATCATTTCGAAAAAAAAAAAAAACAGTTTCATGTTTTGCAAGTTTGGATGCTGCACCCGGCATTTCCTGTATCTTCGAAAATAATCTTAATTATATAAAATCCCATAGTAAACGTATTTTTAAATGTATAAGAAATTCCATAACTTATTTCTACCTCAGAGTACTCCCGATAGGTTGTAGTAAAACAGAAGGAGTTGGAAGAAATCAACTCCTAAACGACAAGGCAGCAGATAGCATAATTAGTACTTCCTGCCGTTTTCATAGAAATCACCCATGTAATCACTTGCTGGATCAAGAGATCATTCCTACAACACGTCGACGAACTTAATCCATATATCGACCAGACTGCGGACGCAAACAGTTTTAGACACGCTTTAAACGCCATTCACAGTGGTGCTATCAACACCTTCATTGACTCCCCTCCAGTGAATGGCGTCCTTCGAACCAAACCACCACCTATAGCAGACGAAGAGCTCGAGTTGCTACGTGAAACCAGAGTGACTCTTGCGTAACTTCGATCTGGATATTGTAGCAGGTTAAACTGCTACTTATCCAGACTGAACCCCGACATACAAAATACATGTCCCGCAAGACACTAACCACCTTTTTTTGCATGCCTAACGAACCCTACTCATCTAGCACCCCTTTCCCTTTGGTCCAACCCCGTCGAAACAGCACGTTTCCTGGGCCTCCCGTTAGATGATTTCGACGACAACTAGATTTATGCTCTTCTTTCAGGCAGGGATCGATAACCGCTATAACAACAACAACAACCAGTACATTAATGTCCGCATTGCTCTTTGGATTTCGTACACTATAATCGTATAATTATAAAACCAAACTATAGCACCTTCAAATTTCATCAACAATTGTCGATAATCGTCACAGAATTGCTTTAATGGAATAAAGCAAAAGTCTCGATATTCCTTTTACCGTTGTACAATATGGTTCGTATCCTTGGCATCCCTATGCTGGAGAAGGAAGGAGAGGGTAGCAACAAGACATATATATCTAAACTTCGTGAACATCCAAGCCCACTGGCTAATGCCTTAGTACATCCCTGCAATCAAACATAGCGCAATCACTTGCTTTAGCTTATCAAGTTTTAAAAATATTTCAGATTTTATAACTTGTTAGGCTTGAGAAGAAATAAAGGGATGTACAAGTGCCGTCTCATCAGATATCGACATCATGCTTTTGCATCACGAATAGTACGAGAGTAATGAATCAAAACAAAAAAAAAATGAACAAGAGTAGAAATAAATTTCTGAACCTAAAAAAATGTCAATGTTATCTAAAAAATTTGATTCGTTCACTTAACTTTAATGAAAAATTGCTAATTTGTAAACATATAATTGCACTTTTTAGCCGATTTGAACTACTCTTTACCCTGATCACTTTGGTATATATAACACTATATCTAACTCATTTAGTTTTGGGTGTTAAAAACAACCGTTATGTGAACAAAACTATAATACTCTCTTTAGTAACTTTGTTGCGAGAGTATAAAAAATACGATTCCAACCTCAAAATGTTCAGGTGAATAGGTACAGTAGAACTTGGGAAATCGCGTGTATCGTCATTTGCGCGTACGTTGTAGTAAAAATAATTTAAAATATGTGTATTTAATTTGTTAACCAAATCTCCATAAATATGTTTATTTCAATTTTCCCAACTTAATGTTTAAAGTTCAGTTTTTCCTTAAATTCCATAAGCGCACCATGTATGCGGAAATGTAGGCGTGACTCCAGCGAAAAGCCAGTGTATTTCTTCCTGCAATTATATAATACAATTTTTTTTGTTAATATACTCATTAGAATATTTGGGTCAAAGCTCAAAAGCATATTATTTTACTCGAATTATGATAAAAAATATAGTTCAGCGTTGTCGTTTATTGTCGTTAATGGTATAATAAAATATACTTACTTCGCTTCCTCAATTGTGGTGATAGCCAATTCATAATTTTGTTCGTCTGCATGCACTAGTCCCGATTCCACGCAGGCGTAGGCCATCAAATATGTGTCTTCTTTGATTTGACTTTGCAAGTTCATGCACGCTTCAAGATCTCTTTAAAAGATGACAGGGTTAATGTTGGAATAATTTTATAAATGATTCGATTAAAATCTTACTGCAGTGCGAGGAATGGCTGCTTCATTTGTCGATAGCAAGCGCCACGTAATAAAAAACACAATGCTTGAGCATTGAGCGTCAGCTAGCTGATAATTTTTGCTAAGCACTTTGAATGCGTTCCAGACAAACATCAGCTCAACAGCTGGAAGACAGAGGTAATGATTTTGCGCAAAATATCGCGCCACCTTCTTACAAATGAATTTCTCCATAGGTAGTGATTTTCCGGCGATTCTTTGCTTATACTTGGGTGTATCATGCATTAGAGGCTCAACGGTTTCCAGCTCATTGTCGTCGAGATCTTCGTTCATTAGCATTACAGCCGCTTGCTGATAGGAGTAAATCGTACGAGACCATTTGCTGTGCTCCACTAAATAGCTGGCGTACAATTTCGCCTCCCGCCAGTCCAGCTTCAAACTGAATATATAACAAAGGAAATTTGTATATAGAATAAGTAGCAACTGTAAAGTAAATAAATGTATAGAACTCCAATAAAAACAAGTGAGTTGTTTAAGGTAAGGTTTTTTTCGTCGAAAAGAGACCTTTTCTCATGAATTTTTTTAGAAAAAATTATTGCTGCAGGTTAATTTTACTTATTATTATATGAAAGTACAACATTTGAAGGATACTTAAAAAAAGTTTTATCGAAAAATAGCGAGGAATAACGGATTTATCGTCGATCTCTGCAGGCACCTCGAAAAAAGTGCTTGTGCGGTGACCAGCCTACAGCATCGCTGGATCATCCAAAACCAAAAAATCAAAATGCCTTCTTTAGTTTATTAGTTTATCTTTCAATTGACGTGGAGTTTTTTTTTAATTTTTCAATTTTTGGTACCATTTTCAAGCCAAAATTACGATTTTAGACGAAAAAATCGACCTATTTGTTATTGTAAAATTGTTAGTAATTGAAATTTTTGGACTCGACGTCATTCGAGAGCTATATATATGTAGAATATTTTTTCAAAATTTCAAAACGATCGATGCTGTAGTTTTTCCTGTAGGCTGGTCACCGACTTTAAAAATGACATATTGGGGAAAATCGTTTCAAAGTTTTGATACCGTAATTCAACCTGCTGTAACTTCGTAGGTTTTTCTCCCAATGATTATAGCTGAAATTATACCTTATTATGTCCAAAAATTTCGAAATATTCGATCGAGTAATTTCTTAAAAAAAAATTCACGAAAACCTCCTAATTCTTCATGGGTTATACTGTACCCCTTAACAAGCAAGCGGTCATTAGTCCGCCCGACGATTTTGGTATCGAAGCAAACCTTAAGCATCTTATATCTTATACTAGTCTGCTCAGCATGAACCGCATAGAACTGTAGGGTAGCGCACATGTGCTCCGGACTGTAAATAGTGATACCGCGCAAGTTGGTGTTCTCTTCCCTTTGCTCTGGATGGGGTGGTGGAACTTGAAAATCAAGGCTGTGGAGTTTCGGCCTATGCTCTTAGAGTTATTTGACTTTACAGACGGTAAATATTATTACATACATAAGTCAATTAGTTTGTAATGTAGCCCTTAGAGTTATTTGACTTTACAGACGGTAAATATTATTACATACGTAAGTCAATTAGTTTGACATAAAAAGCTGCTTAACGTAACTAAAACTGTTGTGAATCCTGCCACTTAAATGAACTTGTCATGTTAACAATTTGTTAATTATTCATAAATGAAAATACAGCTCAACTTTTATAACTCGAACTCTTAAATTGGCAATAGAAGTCAAATTTCATAAAATTAATTCAAAGTCTCTAATTTGAAGGGTACTTCAACTGTATAAATATACGAATGACGGTATTGGCCGACAAAACACAAATAACACATATATTACTACTAACCAGTTTACCCACAATAACTCCCAAAAACTGAGATGATGGAACTGTGTCCAGACGTTTTGTGATTTCCATGATTTTTTGTACCAATACTGCGCTTCATCCAAATTACCCTTCATGAATTCTAGTCGTCCCTTAAAAAAAAGAAACCACACACCCTGCGGATATAATAGTAATTGTTCCTCTAGGATGTTATGGCACAGTTCTAGCCCCCCTAAACAAAATGCAAACAAACAAAAAATGTAATTTTCGCCAATTGAATTAAATAATTAAAAGAAAATGCCAAAATAGCAACTTATTGTAGCACCTGGAAATCACTTTTTTTTGAGTGCTTTCGAATTTTATGACGTTCTATCTTTTTCAATTTTGCGTTATAATGCTTATTATTTATGCAACCCTAACGGTTGGAGCCGACAACATACATATTAAAAGATAATTTAAAAATTACATAAACAATTTGTGGCCAGCTGTTAATCTTTAATATAATTTTATCAAAATTTGCTAACACATATTTAACTTTTCTACTTTTCTTTTACTAAGCAACAAGCATAGCAAAACAACAGTTGTAGTCATAACTAACAAAAAAATTCAATAATTTCGAACGCTAAACGATACATTTCTCGCATAAATAATAAATGTAATGAGCCAATTTGCCACTCATTTCAGCTCTTTGAGATGCTCAAATCACCTTCATAGTACATTTACAAAACACTTGAAACAAGTAATAGTAAAATAGGGTATACTTAATACATTTTACATAAAAGAAACGTTTATTATATATTCATAAATAGCGTTATTGTTAATCTCAAATCATATGACACCCTTAGCATAGTATTAAGAAAGATATCACACCATATTGTATAATGTATGTAGTTAGACGAACTTGCGCGCGTATATAGTTTTATCGTGTGAACAGCATTTTAGCTGGTTGTGTATACTGTCATCGGAAAACATTTTTTTTATTTCCACTTCCCTTCATCAAATATTTTACGTTAAAATTACACACGTGAACACCAACCATGAACCGATAGTTTCGTTGTCATTCGCATATAAAACTAGATATGAGGGTTTGTAATAAAGGCAAGAACAATAATAAAAAATTGAATAAGATTTGAACTGATTAATTAAGGATTTCAATTTGTTTTTGTCGCATGTAATATATACAAATAACACATAGTTTTACATGTTACATATATATCCGTATAAATATGTATTTTTGAGCATTTATTATCGATTTATATTTTTTATTAAGGATAGGTATCAAAGTATATAAGGATTTAAATTTATATAACAACACAACATAGTGTGTACGGCATAAATAAAATAAAATACATACATGTTTCTAAATGAAATTTCACATTATGTTCAATTGTAAATTTAGTTCATAGCATATTTTTAAATGCACATAGATTTATAATACATGAATAAAGCAAACCTTAATAAGCTAATAGTAAACTGCGTTGCACATTTGCAAACATTAGTTATAAGTCAAATATGCTTCGACTAGCCAAGCAAAAAACCTTAAAACTATTTAAATAATTTTATATATATACACATATAAAATATAAATTACTAATTATAGTAAATAATGCCTACTCGATTACATTGTTTTTTATCGCATGTGAAGTACTCCGCAAGCGCAACACAAATTTGTAGTTGTAATGACAGAAAAGGATTCATAAAAATTTTTTCAGACATGCTATTGACTAACATAGGAACGCACAATTCACCAAATGTGTGTGGCCGTTTAGCTGATAATTCGAATAATTCATTTTTAGGGGGTATTCTGGTGTTAGAGGCATGAATTTCAAGTCATTTTTAAAGTGTTGTAATAAAATTTTTTTATCATTTATTCATTAACATTACAGGAATGTAAAACAAAAATTATTGAATAAACAAAGTCAAATAAAACAAAAAAATATAAAAATAAAAATTTAAACATAAATTTAAAAAAATATATAAATAAAAATTTAAACATAAATTAAAAAAAAAATATATAAATAAAAATAAATAATACAAAACAAAATAAAAATTTAACAAGTAAGGAAGGGCTAAGTTCGGTTGTGACCGAACATTTTATACTCTCGCAATTTATTTAATTAATATTATATAATAGATATTTTGACCCACATATTCGCCATATATATGGTATAAAGTCCATTGAAAGTTGGAAACCCTAATATTAGGTTAGAATCACCGAGGTCCTCTTGTTCGATATATGGGGCTTTGAAAACCTATGGTCCGATTTCGCTTTTAAGAAAGGGGCTGCTACACTATAAATGCAGTATTTATGCAAAGTTCTGTTCCGATATCTTCACTAGTGCGTACTTTACATATTGTTAAGTATACTATTCACGTTGACTTTAAAGTTCTGGTATATAGGAAGTAGGCGTTTGGCCTATTTTCACAACATATCATTGGGATGCAAGGAAAATATTATAAACCAAATGTCATTGATATTGGTCGAGTAGTAGCCACACCCACTTAAATTTTTCTGTACATTCTTTATAAATAAAATTTAGGTTTCTGGTGTTATCCCTTACTTAATTAAAGCATTTTGAGTCGTTTTCAACATAACTTTTGTATGGGAGAGAATTTCGTTGATATAGCTTTAGTAGTTTACGAGATATGTACAAAAAATTTATAAGGGGGCGGTGCCATGCCCATCCCAAAAAAATTACATCCAAATATGCCCCTTCCTAGAACAATCCTTTGGACCCAATTTTATTTCCATAGCTTTATTTATGACATTTATGTGTTTTCGGTTTTCGCCATTTTGTGGGCGTGGCAGTCCGATTTTGCTCATCTTCGAAAGCAACCTTCCTATGGTGCCAAGAAACAAGTGTTCCAAGTCATATTCATCAAGATATCTTAATTTTTATTCAAGTTACAACTTGCACAGACGGACGGACAGACAGACATCTGGTTTTGAACTACATTCTTCATCCTGATCACTTTGGTATATATAACCCTATATATAACTCGTTTAGTTTTGGGTGTTACAAACAACCGTTATGTCGACAAAACTATAATACTCTCTTTAGCAACTTTGTTGCGAGAGTATAAAAAATACGATTCCAACATCAAAATGTTCAGGTGAAAAGGTCCAGTAGAACTTGGGAAATCGCGTGTATCGTTTTGAAAAACAAAATATATATGAACAGTTAAAACTTAAAGAAATCACGGGTATCATTTCGAAAAAAAAAAACAGTTTCAAGTTTTGCAAGTTTGGATGCTGCACCCGGCATTTCCTGTATCTTCGAAAATAATCTTAATTATATAAAATCCCATAGTAAACGTATTTTTAAATGTATAAGAAATTCCATAACTTATTTCTACCTCAGAGTACTCCCGATAGGTTGTAGTAAAACAGAAGGAGTTGGAAGAAATCAACTCCTAAACGACAAGGCAGCAGATAGCATAATTAGTACTTCCTGCCGTTTTCATTGAAATCACCCATGTAATCACTTGCTGGATCAAGAGATCATTCCTACAACACGTCGACGAACTTAATCCATATATCGACCAGACTGCGGACGCAAACAGTTTTAGACACGCTTTAAACGCCATTCACAGTGGTGCTATCAACACCTTCATTGACTCCCTTCCAGTGAATGGCGTCCTTCGAACCAAACCACCACCTATAGCAGACGAAGAGCTCGAGTTGCCACGTGAAACCAGAGTGACTCTTGCGTAACTTCGATCTGGATATTGTAGCAGGTTAAACTGCTACTTATCCAGACTGAACCCCGACATACAAAATACATGTCCCGCAAGACACTAACCACCTTTTTTTGCATGCCTATTGAACCCTACTCATCTAGCACCCCTTTCCCTTTGGTCCAACCCCGTCGAAACAACACGTTTCCTGGGCCTCCCGTTAGATGATTTCGACGACAACTAGATTTATGCTCTTCTTTTCAGGCAGGGATAGATAACCGCTACAACAACAACAACCAGTACATTAATGTCCGCATTGCTCTTTGGATTTCGTACACTATAATCGTATAATTATAAAACCAAACTATAGCACCTTCAAATTTCATCAACAATTGTCGATAATCATCGCAGAATTGCTTTAATGGAATAAAGCAAAAGTCTCGATATTCCTTTTACCGTTGTACAATATGGTTCGTATCCTTGGCATCCCTATGCTGGAGAAGGAAGGAAAGGGTAGCAACAAGACATATACATCTAAACTCCGTGAACATCCAAGCCCACTGGCTAATGCCTTAGTACATCCCTGCAATCAAACATAGCGCAATCACTTGCTTTAGCTTATCAAGTTTTAAAAATATTTCAGATTTTATAACTTGTTAGGTTTGAGAAGAAATAAAGGGATGTACAAGTGCCGTCCCGACAGATATCGACATCATGCTTTTGCATCATGAATAGTACGAGAGTAATGAATCAAAAAAAAAAAAAATGAACAAGAGTAGAAATAAATTTGTGAACCTAAAAAAAATGTCAATGTTATCTAAAAAATTTGATTCGTTCACTTAACTTTAATGAAAAATTGCTAATTTGTAAACATATAATTGCACTTTTTAGCCGATTTGAACTACACTCTTTACCCTGATCACTTTGGTATATATAACCCTATATCTAACTCATTTAGTTTTGGGTGTTAAAAACAACCGTTATGTGAACAAAACTATAATACTCTCTTTAGTAACTTTGTTGCGAGAGTATAAAAAATACGATTCCAACCTCAAAATGTTCAGGTGAATAGGTACAGTAGAACTTGGGAAATCGCGTGTATCGTCATTTGCGCGTACGTTGTAGTAAAAATAATTTAAAATATGTGTATTTAATTTTTTAACCAAATCTCCATAAATATGTTTATTTCAATTTTCCAACTTAATGTTTAAAGTTCAGTTTTTCCTTAAATTCCATAAGCGCACCATGTATGCGGAAATGTAAGCGTGACTTCAGCGAAAAGCCAGTGTATTTCTTCCTGCAATTATATAATACAATTTTTTTTGTTAATATACTCATTAGAATATTTGGGTTAAAGCTCAAAAGCATATTATTTTACTCGAATTATGATAAAAAATATAGTGCAGCGTTGTCGTTTATTGTCGTTAATGGTATAATAAAATATACTTACTTCGCTTCCTCAATTGTGGTGATAGCCAATTCATAATTTTGTTCGTCTGCATGCACCAGTCCCGATTCCACGCAGGCGTAGGCCATCAAATATGTGTCTTCTTTGATTTGACTTTGCAAGTTCATGCACGCTTCAAGATCTCTTTAAAAGATGACAGGGTTAATGTTGGAATAATTTTATAAATGAATCGATTAAAATCTTACTGCAATGCGAGGAATGGCTGCTTCATTTGTCGATAGCAAGCGCCACGTAATAAAAAACACAATGCTTGAGCATTGAGCGTCAGCTAGCTGATAATTTTTGCTAAGCACTTTGAATGCGTTCCAGACAAACATCAGCTCAACAGCTGGAAGACAGAGGTAATGATTTTGCGCAAAATATCGCGCCACCTTCTTACAAATGAATTTCTCCATAGGTAGTGATTTTCCGGCGATCCTTTGCTTATACTTGGGTGTATCATGCATTAGAGACTCAACGGTTTCCAGCTCATTGTCGTCGAGATCATCGTTCATTAGCATTACAGCCGCTTGCTGATAGGAGTAAATCGTACGAGACCATTTGCTGTGCTCCACTAAATAGCTGGCGTACAATTTCGCCTCCCGCCAGTCCAGCTTCAAACTGAATATATAATAAAGGAAATTTGTATATAGAATAAGTAGCAACTGTAAAGTAAATAAATGTATAGAACTCCAATAAAAACAAGTGAGTTGTTTAAGGTAAGGTTTTTTTCGTCGAAAAGAGACCTTTTCTCATGAATTTTTTTAGAAAAAATTATTGCTGCAGGTTAATTTTACTTATTATTATATGAAAGTACAACATTTGAAGGATACTTAAAAAAAGTTTTATCGAAAAATAGCGAGGAATAACGGATTTATCGTCGATCTCTGCAGGCACCTCGAAAAAAGTGCTTGTGCGGTGACCAGCCTACAGCATCGCTGGATCATCCAAAACCAAAAAATCAAAATGCTTTCTTTAGTTTATTGGTTTATCTTTCAATTGACGTGGAGTTTTTTTTAATTTTTCAATTTTTCAATTTTTGGTACCATTTTCAAGCCAAAATTACGATTTTAGACGAAAAAATCGACCTATTTGTTATTGTAAAATCGTTAGTAATTGAAATTTTTGTACTCGACATTCGAGAGCTATATATATGTAGAATATTTGTTCAAAATTTCAATACGATCGATGCTGTAGTTTTTCCTGTAGGCTGGTCACCGACTTTAAAAATGACATATTGGGGAAAATCGTTTCAAAGTTTTGATACCGTTATTCAACCTGCTGTAACTTCGTAGGTTTTTCTCCCAATGATTATAGCTGAAATTATACCTTATTATGTCCAAAAATTTCGAAATATTCGATCGAGTAATTTCTTAAAAAAAAATTCACGAAAACCTCCTAATTCTTCATGGGTTATACTGTACCCCTTAACAAGCAAGCGGTCATTAGTGCGCCCGACGATTTTGGTATCGAAGCAAACCTTAAGCATCTTATATCTTATACTAGTCTGCTCAGCATGAACCGCATAGAACTGTAGGGTAGCGCACATGTGCTCCGGACTGTAAATAGTGATACCGCGCAAGTTGGTGTTCTCTTCCCTTTGCTCTGGATGGGGTGGTGGAACTTGAAAATCAAGGCTGTGGAGTTTCGGCCTATGCTGACAATGTAGCCCTTAGAGTTATTTGACTTTACAGACGGTAAATATTATTACATACATAAGTCAATTAGTTTGTAATGTAGCCCTTAGAGTTATTTGACTTTACAGACGGTAAATATTATTACATACATAAGTCAATTAGTTTGACATAAAAAGCTGCTTAACGTAACTAAAACTGTTGTGAATCTTGCCACTTAAATGAACTTGTCATGTTAACAATTTGTTAATTATTCATAAATGAAAATACAGCTCAACTTTTATAACTCGAACTCTTAAATTGGCAATAGAAGTCAAATTTCATAAAATTAATTTAAAGTCTCTCTAATTTGAAGGGTACTTCAACTGTATAAATATACGAATGACGGTATTGACCGACAAAACACAAATAACACATATATTACTACTAACCAGTTTACCCACAATAACTCCCAAAAACTGAGATGATGGAACTGTGTCCAGACGTTTTGTGATTTCCATGATTTTTTGTACCAATACTGCGCTTCATCCAAATTACCCTTCATGAATTCTAGTCGCCCCTTAAAAAAAAGAAACCACACACCCTGCGGATATAATAGTAATTGTTCCTCTAGGATGTTATGGCACAGTTCTAGCCCCCCTAAACAAAATGCAAACAAACAAAAAATGTAATTTTCGCCAATTGAATTAAATAATTAAAAGAAAATGCCAAAATAGCAACTTATTGTAGCACCTGGAAATCACTTTTTTTTGAGTGCTTTCGAATTTTATGACGTTCTATCTTTTTCAATTTTGCGTTATAATGCTTATTATTTATGCAACCCTAACGGTTGGAGCCGACAACATACATATTAAAAGATAATTTAAAAATTACATAAACAATTTGTGGCCAGCTGTTAATCTTTAATATAATTTTATCAAAATTTGCTAACACATATTTAACTTTTCTACTTTTCTTTTACTAAGCAACAAGCATAGCAAAACAACAGTTGTAGTCATAACTAACAAAAAAAATTCAATAATTTCGAACGCTAAACGATACATTTCTCGCATAAATAATAAATGTAATGAGCCAATTTGCCACTCATTTCAGCTCTTTGAGATGCTCAAATCACCTTCATAGTACATTTACAAAACACTTGAAACAAGTAATAGTAAAATAGGGTATACTTAATACATTTTACATAAAAGAAACGTTTATTATATATTCATAAATAGCGTTATTGTTAATCTCAAATCATATGACACCCTTAGCATAGTATTAAGAAAGATATCACACCATATTGTATAATGTATGTAGTTAGACGAACTTGCGCGCGTATATAGTTTTATCGTGTGAACAGCATTTTAGCTGGTTGTGTATACTGTCATCGGAAAACATTTTTTTTATTTCCACTTCCCTTCATCAAATATTTTACGTTAAAATTACACACGTGAACACCAACCATGAACCGATAGTTTCGTTGTCATTCGCATATAAAACTAGATATGTGGGTTTGTAATAAAGGCAAGAACAATAATAAAAAATTGAATAAGATTTGAACTGATTAATTAAGGATTTCAATTTGTTTTTGTCGCATGTAATATATACAAATAACACATAGTTTTACATGTTACATATATATCCGTATAAATATGTCTTTTTGAGCATTTATTATCGATTTATATTTTTTATTAAGGATAGGTATTAAAGTATATAAGGATTTAAATTTATATAACAACACAACATAGTGTGTACGGCATAAATAAAATAAAATACATACATGTTTCTAAATGAAATTTCACATTATGTTCAATTGTAAATTTAGTTCATAGCATATTTTTAAATGCACATAGATTTATAATACATGAATATAAGCAAACCTTAATAAGCTAATAGTAAACTGCGTTGCACATTTGCAAACATTAGTTATAAGTCAAATATGCTTCGACTAGCCAAGCAAAAAACCTTAAAACTATTTAAATAATTTTATATATATACACATATAAAATATAAATTACTAATTATAGTAAATAATGCCTACTCGATTACATTGTTTTTTATCGCATGTGAAGTACTCCGCAAGCGCAACACAAATTTGTAGTTGTAATGACAGAAAAGGATTCATAAAAATTTTTTCAGACATGCTATTGACTAACATGGGAACGCACAATTCACCAAATGTGTGTGGCCGTTTAGCTGATAATTCGAATAATTCATTTTTAAGGGGGTATTCTGGTGTTAGAGGCATGAATTTCAAGTCATTTTTAAAGTGTTGTAATAAAAATTTTTTATCATTTATTCATTAACATTACAGGAATGTAAAACAAAAATTATTGAATAAACAAAGTCAAATAAAACGAAAAAATATAAAAATAAAAATTTAAACATAAATTTAAAAAAATATATAAATAAAAATTTAAACATAAATTAAAAAAAAAATATATAAATAAAAATAAATAATACAAAACAAAATAAAAATTTAACAAGTAAGGAAGGGCTAAGTTCGGTTGTGACCGAACATTTTATACTCTCGCAATTTATTTAATTAATATTATATAATAGATAATTTGACCCACATATTCGTCATATATATGGTATAAAGTCCATTGAAAGTTGGAAATCCTAATATTAGGTTAGAAGCACCGAGGTCCTCTTGTTCGATATATGGGGCTTTGAAAACCTATGGTCCGATTTCGCTTTTTAGAAAGGGGCTGCTACACTATAAATGCAGTATTTATGCAAAGTTCTGTTCCGATATGTTCACAAGTGCGTACTTTACATATTGTTAAGTATACTATTCACGCTGACTTCAAAGTTCTGGTATATAGGAAGTAGGCGTTTGGCCTATTTTCACAACATATCATTGGGATGCAAGGAAAATATTATAAACCAAATGTCATTGATATTGGTCGAGTAGTAGCCACACCCACTTAAATTTTTCTGTACATTCTTTATAAATAAAATTTAGGTTTCTGGTGTTATCCCTTACTTAATTAAAGCATTTTGAGTCGTTTTCAACATAACTTTTGTATGGGAGAGAATTTCGTTGATATAGCTTTAGTAGTTTACGAGATATGTACAAAAAATTTATAAGGGGGCGGTTCCATGCCCATTTTCCCAAAAAAATTACATCCAAATATGCCCCTTCCTAGAACAATCCTTTGGACCCAATTTTATTTCCATAGCTTTATTTATGACATTTATGTGTTTTCGGTTTTCGCCATTTTGTGGGCGTGGCAGTCCGATTTTGCTCATCTTCGAAAGCAACCTTCCTATGGTGCCAAGAAACAAGTGTTCCAAGTCATATTCATCAAGATATCTTAATTTTTACTCAAGTTACAACTTGCACAGACGGACGGACAGACAGACATCCGGATTTGA
This sequence comes from Zeugodacus cucurbitae, assembly GCF_028554725.1. Taxonomy (NCBI): domain Eukaryota; kingdom Metazoa; phylum Arthropoda; class Insecta; order Diptera; family Tephritidae; genus Zeugodacus; species Zeugodacus cucurbitae. The sequence continues at coordinate 28,374,852 of NC_071672.1, read as the reverse complement.
ACTACACTCTTCATCCTGATCACTTTGGTATACATAACCCTATATATAACTCGTTTAGTTTTGGGTGTTACAAACAACCGTTATGTCAACAAAACTATAATACTCTCTTTAGCAACTTTGTTGCGAGAGTATAAAAAATACGATTCCAACATCAAAATGTTCAGGTGAAAAGGTCCAGTAGAACTTGGGAAATCGCGTGTATCGTCATTTGCGCGTACGTTATAGTAAAAATAATTTAAAATATGTGTATTTAATTTTTTAACCAAATCTCCATAAATATGTTTATTTCAAGTTTCCAACTTAATGTTTAAAGTTCAGTTTTTCCTTAAATTCCATAAGCGCACCATGTATGCGGAAATGTAAGCGTGACTCCAGCGAAAAGCCAGTGTATTTCTTCCTGCAATTATATAATACAATTTTTTTTGTTAATATACTCATTAGAATATTTGGGTCAAAGCTCAAAAGCATATTATTTTACTCGAATTATGATAAAAAATATAGTTCAGCGTTGTCGTTTATTGTCGTTAATGGTATAATAAAATATACTTACTTCGTTCCAATTCATAATTTTGTTCGTCTGCATGCACTAGTCCCGATTCCACGCAGGCGTAGGCTATCAAATATGTGTCTTCTTTGATTTGACTTTGCAAGTTCATGCTTCAAGATCTCTTTAAAAGATGACAGGGTTAATGTTGGAATAATTTTATAAATGATTCGATTAAAATCTTACTGCAATGCGAGGAATGGCTGCTTCATTTGTCGATAGCAAGCGCCACGTAATAAAAAACACAATGCTTGATTATCATATGCATAAATATCACTCCCGTTTTTATGGCCCAACTGTGCCATTTTGCGTTCGATTAAGCGAAAAATACCGTCAGCTAGCTGATAATTTTTGCTAAGCACTTTGAATGCGTTCCAGACAAACATCAGCTCAACAGCTGGAAGACAGAGGTAATGATTTTGCGCAAAATATCGCGCCACCTTCTTACAAATGAATTTCTCCATAGGTAGTGATTTTCCGGCGATCCTTTGCTTATACTTTGGTGTATCATGCATTAGAGACTCAACGGTTTCCAGCTCATTGTCGTCGAGATCATCGTTCATTAGCATTACAGCCGCTTGCTGATAGGAGTAAATCGTACGAGACCATTTGCTGTGCTCCACTAAATAGCTGGCGTACAATTTCGCCTCCCGCCAGTCCAGCTTCAAACTGAATATATAATAAAGGAAATTTGTATATAGAATAAGTAGCAACTGTAAAGTAAATAAATGTATAGAACTCCAATAAAAACAAGTGAGTTGTTTAAGGTAAGGTTTTTTTCGTCGAAAAGAGACCTTTTCTCATGAATTTTTTTAGAAAAAATTATTGCTGCAGGTTAATTTTACTTATTATTATATGAAAGTACAACATTTGAAGGATACTTAAAAAAAGTTTTATCGAAAAATAGCGAGGAATAACGGATTTATCGTCGATCTCTGCAGGCACCTCGAAAAAAGTGCTTGTGCGGTGACCAGCCTACAGCATCGCTGGATCATCCAAAACCAAAAAATCAAAATGCTTTCTTTAGTTTATTAGTTTATCTTTCAATTGACGTGGAGTTTTTTTTTAATTTTTCAATTTTTGGTACCATTTTCAAGCCAAAATTACGATTTTAGACGAAAAAATCGACCTATTTGTTATTGTAAAATTGTTAGTAATTGAAATTTTTGGACTCGACGTCATTCGAGAGCTATATATATGTAGAATATTTGTTCAAAATTTCAAAACGATCGATGCTGTAGTTTTTCCTGTAGGCTGGTCACCGACTTTAAAAATGACATATTGGGGAAAATCGTTTCAAAGTTTTGATACCGTTATTCAACCTGCTGTAACTTCGTAGGTTTTTCTCCCAATGATTATAGCTGAAATTATACCTTATTATGTCCAAAAATTTCGAAATATTCGATCGAGTAATTTCTTAAAAAAAAATTCACGAAAACCTCCTAATTCTTCTAGTGCGCCCGACGATTTTGGTATCGAAGCAAACCTTAAGCATCTTATATCTTATACTAGTCTGCTCAGCATGAACCGCATAGAACTGTAGGGTAGCGCACATGTGCTCCGGACTGTAAATAGTGATACCGCGCAAGTTGGTGTTCTCTTCCCTTTGCTCTGGATGGGGTGGTGGAACTTGAAAATCAAGGCTGTGGAGTTTCGGCCTATGCTGACAATGTAGCCCTTAGAGTTATTTGACTTTACAGACGGTAAATATTATTACATACATAAGTCAATTAGTTTGTAATGTAGCCCTTAGAGTTATTTGACTTTACAGACGGTAAATATTATTACATACATAAGTCAATTAGTTTGACATAAAAAGCTGCTTAACGTAACTAAAACTGTTGTGAATCTTGCCACTTAAATGAACTTGTCATGTTAACAATTTGTTAATTATTCATAAATGAAAATACAGCTCAACTTTTATAACTCGAACTCTTAAATTGGCAATAGAAGTCAAATTTCATAAAATTAATTCAAAGTCTCTCTAATTTGAAGGGTACTTCAACTGTATAAATATACGAATGACGGTATTGGCCGACAAAACACAAATAACACATATATTACTACTAACCAGTTTACCCACAATAACTCCCAAAAACTGAGATGATGGAACTGTGTCCAGACGTTTTGTGATTTCCATGATTTGTTGTACCAATACTGCGCTTCATCCAAATTACCCTTCATGAATTCTAGTCGTCCCTTAAAAAAAAGAAACCACACACCCTGCGGATATAATAGTAATTGTTCCTCTAGGATGTTATGGCACAGTTCTAGCCCCCCTAAACAAAATGCAAACAAACAAAAAATGTAATTTTCGCCAATTGAATTAAATAATTAAAAGAAAATGCCAAAATAGCAACTTATTGTAGCACATGGAAATCACTTTTTTTTGAGTGCTTTCGAATTTTATGACGTTCTATCTTTTTCAATTTTACGTTATAATGCTTATTATTTATGCAACCCTAGCGGTTGGAGCCGACAACATACATATTAAAAGATAATTTAAAAATGACATAAACAATTTGTGGCCAGCTGTTAGTTTAATCTTTAATATAATTTTATCAAAATTTGCTAACACATATTTAACTTTTCTACTTTTCTTTTACTAAGCAACAAGCATAGCAAAACAACAGTTGTAGTCATAACTAACAAAAAAAATTCAATAATTTCGAACGCTAAACGATACATTTCTCGCATAAATAATAAATGTAATGAGCCAATTTGCCACTCATTTCAGCTCTTTGAGATGCTCAAATCACCTTCATAGTACATTTACAAAACACTTGAAACAAGTAATAGTAAAATAGGGTATACTTAATACATTTTACATAAAAGAAACGTTTATTATATATTCATAAATAGCGTTATTGTTAATCTCAAATCATATGACACCCTTAGCATAGTATTAAGAAAGATATCACACCATATTGTATAATGTATGTAGTTAGACGAACTTGCGCGCGTATATAGTATGCTTCGACTAGCCAAGCAAAAAACCTTAAAACTATTTAAATAATTTTATATATATACACATATAAAATATAAATTACTAATTATAGTAAATAATGCCTACTCGATTACATTGTTTTTTATCGCATGTGAAGTACTCCGCAAGCGCAACACAAATTTGTAGTTGTAATGACAGAAAAGGATTCATAAAAATTTTTTCAGACATGCTATTGACTAACATGGGAACGCACAATTCCCCAAATGTGTGTGGCCGTTTAGCTGGTGTTAGAGGCATGAATTTCAAGTCATTTTTAAAGTGTTGTAATAAAATTTTTTTATCATTTATTCATTAACATTACAGGAATGTAAAACAAAAATCATTGAATAAACAAAGTCAAATAAAACGAAAAAATATAAAAATAAAAATTTAAACATAAATTTAAAAAAATATATAAATAAAAATTTAAACATAAATTAAAAAAAAATATATAAATAAAAATAAATAATACAAAACAAAATAAAAATTTAACAAGTAAGGAAGGGCTAAGTTCGGTTGTGACCGAACATTTTATACTCTCGCAATTTATTTAATTAATATTATATAATAGATATTTTGACCCACATATTCGTCATATATATGGTATAAAGTCCATTGAAAGTTGGAAACCCTAATATTAGGTTAGAAGCACCGAGGTCCTCTTGTTCGATATATGGGGCTTTGAAAACCTATGGTCCGATTTCGCTTTTTAGAAAGGGACTGCTACACTATAAATGCAGTATTTATGCAAAGTTCTGTTCCGATATGTTCACTAGTGCGTACTTTACATATTGTTAAGTATACTATTCACGTTGACTTCAAAGTTCTGGTATATAGGAAGTAGGCGTTTGGCCTATTTTCACAACATATCATTGGGATGCAAGGAAAATATTATAAACCAAATGTCATTGATATTGGTCGAGTAGTAGCCACACCCACTTAAATTTTTCTGTACATTCTTTATAAATAAAATTTAGGTTTCTGGTGTTATCCCTTACTTAATTAAAGCATTTTGAGTCGTTTTCAACATAACTTTTGTATGGGAGAGAATTTCGTTGATATAGCTTTAGTAGTTTACGAGATATGTACAAAAAATTTATAAAGGGGCGGTGCCATGCCCATTTTCCCAAAAAAATTACATCCAAATATGCCCCTTCCTAGAACAATCCTTTGGACCCAATTTTATTTCCATAGCTTTATTTATGACATTTATGTGTTTTCGGTTTTCGCCATTTTGTGGGCGTGGCAGTCCGATTTTGCTCATCTTCGAAAGCAACCTTCCTATGGTGCCAAGAAACAAGTGTTCCAAGTCATATTCATCAAGATATCTTAATTTTTACTCAAGTTACAACTTGCACAGACGGACGGACAGACAGACATCCGGATTTGAACTACACTCTTCATCCTGATCACTTTGGTATACATAACCCTATATATAACTCGTTTAGTTTTGGGTGTTACAAACCACCGTTATGTCAACAAAACTATAATACTCTCTTTAGCAACTTTGTTGCGAGAGTATAAAAAATACCAACCTCAAAATGTTCAGGTGAAAAGGTCCAGTAGAACTTGGGAAATCGCGTGTATCGTCATTTGCGCGTACGTTGTAGTAAAAATAATTTAAAATATGTGTATTTAATTTTTTAACCAAATCTCCATAAATATGTTTATTTCAAGTTTCCAACTTAATGTTTAAAGTTCAGTTTTTCCTTAAATTCCATAAGCGCACCATGTATGCGGAAATGTAAGCGTGACTCCAGCGAAAAGCCAGTGTATTTCTTCCTGTAATTATATAATACAATTTTTTTTGTTAATATACTCATTAGAATATTTGGGTTAAAGCTCAAAAGCATATTATTTTACTCGAATTATGATAAAAAATATAGTGCAGAGTTGTCGTTTATTGTCGTTAATGGTATAATAAAATATACTTACTTCGCTTCCTCAATTGTGGTGATAGCCAATTCATAATTTTGTTCGTCTGCATGCACCAGTCCCGATTCCACGCAGGCGTAGGCCATCAAATATGTGTCTTCTTTGATTTGACTTTGCAAGTTCATGCACGCTTCAAGATCTCTTTAAAAGATGACAGGGTTAATGTTGGAATAATTTTATAAATGATTCGATTAAAATCTTACTGCAATGCGAGGAATGGCTGCTTCATTTGTCGATAGCAAGCGCCACGTAATAAAAAACACAATGCTTGATTATCATATGCATAAATATCACTCCCGTTTTTATGGCCCAACTGTGCCATTTTGCGTTCGATTAAGCGAAAAATACCGTCAGCTAGCTGATAATTTTTGCTAAGCACTTTGAATGCTTTCCAGACAAACATCAGCTCAACAGCTGGAAGACAGAGGTAATGATTTTGCGCAAAATATCGCGCCACCTTCTTACAAATGAATTTCTCCATAGGTAGTGATTTTCCGGCGATCCTTTGCTTATACTTGGGTGTATCATGCATTAGAGACTCAACGGTTTCCAGCTCATTGTCGTCGAGATCATCGTTCATTAGCATTACAGCCGCTTGCTGATAGGAGTAAATCGTACGAGACCATTTGCTGTGCTCCACTAAATAGCTGGCGTACAATTTCGCCTCCCGCCAGTCCAGCTTCAAACTGAATATATAATAAAGGAAATTTGTATATAGAATAAGTAGCAACTGTAAAGTAAATAAATGTATAGAACTCCAATAAAAACAAGTGAGTTGTTTAAGGTAAGGTTTTTTTCGTCGAAAAGAGACCTTTTCTCATGAATTTTTTTAGAAAAAATTATTGCTGCAGGTTAATTTTACTTATTATTATATGAAAGTACAACATTTGAAGGATACTTAAAAAAAGTTTTATCGAAAAATAGCGAGGAATAACGGATTTATCGTCGATCTCTGCAGGCACCTCGAAAAAAGTGCTTGTGCGGTGACCAGCCTACAGCATCGCTGGATCATCCAAAACCAAAAAATCAAAATGCTTTCTTTAGTTTATTAGTTTATCTTTCAATTGACGTGGAGTTTTTTTTAATTTTTCAATTTTTGGTACCATTTTCAAGCCAAAATTACGATTTTAGACGAAAAAATCGACCTATTTGTTATTGTAAAATCGTTAGTAATTGAAATTTTTGTACTCGACATTCGAGAGCTATATATATGTAGAATATTTGTTCAAAATTTCAAAACGATCGATGCTGTAGTTTTTCCTGTAGGCTGGTCACCGACTTTAAAAATGGCATATTGGGGAAAATCGTTTCAAAGTTTTGATACCGTTATTCAACCTGCTGTAACTTCCTAGGTTTTTCTCCCAATGATTATAGCTGAAATTATACCTTATTATGTCCAAAAATTTCGAAATATTCGATCGAGTAATTTCTTAAAAAAAAATTCACGAAAACCTCCTAATTCTTCTAGTGCGCCCGACGATTTTGGTATCGAAGCAAACCTTAAGCATCTTATATCTTATACTAGTCTGCTCAGCATGAACCGCATAGAACTGTAGGGTAGCGCACATGTGCTCCGGACTGTAAATAGTGATACCGCGCAAGTTGGTGTTCTCTTCCCTTTGCTCTGGATGGGGTGGTGGAACTTGAAAATCAAGGCTGTGGAGTTTCGGCCTATGCTGACAATGTAGCCCTTAGAGTTATTTGACTTTACAGACGGTAAATATTATTACATACATAAGTCAATTAGTTTGTAATGTAGCCCTTAGAGTTATTTGACTTTACAGACGGTAAATATTATTACATACATAAGTCAATTAGTTTGACATAAAAAGCTGCTTAACGTAACTAAAACTGTTGTGAATCTTGCCACTTAAATGAACTTGTCATGTTAACAATTTGTTAATTATTCATAAATGAAAATACAGCTCAACTTTTATAACTCGAACTCTTAAATTGGCAATAGAAGTCAAATTTCATAAAATTAATTCAAAGTCTCTCTAATTTGAAGGGTACTTCAACTGTATAAATATACGAATGACGGTATTGGCCGACAAAACACAAATAACACATATATTACTACTAACCAGTTTACCCACAATAACTCCCAAAAACTGAGATGATGGAACTGTGTCCAGACGTTTTGTGATTTCCATGATTTTTTGTACCAATACTGCGCTTCATCCAAATTACCCTTCATGAATTCTAGTCGTCCCTTAAAAAAAAGAAACCACACACCCTGCGGATATAATAGTAATTGTTCCTCTAGGATGTTATGGCACAGTTCTAGCCCCCCTAAACAAAATGCAAACAAACAAAAAATGTAATTTTCGCCAATTGAATTAAATAATTAAAAGAAAATGCCAAAATAGCAACTTATTGTAGCACCTGGAAATCACTTTTTTTTGAGTGCTTTCGAATTTTATGACGTTCTATCTTTTTCAATTTTGCGTTATAATGCTTATTATTTATGCAACCCTAACGGTTGGAGCCGACAACATACATATTAAAAGATAATTTAAAAATTACATAAACAATTTGTGGCCAGCTGTTAATCTTTAATATAATTTTATCAAAATTTGCTAACACATATTTAACTTTTCTACTTTTCTTTTACTAAGCAACAAGCATAGCAAAACAACAGTTGTAGTCATAACTAACAAAAAAAATTCAATAATTTCGAACGCTAAACGATACATTTCTCGCATAAATAATAAATGTAATGAGCCAATTTGCCACTCATTTCAGCTCTTTGAGATGCTCAAATCACCTTCATAGTACATTTACAAAACACTTGAAACAAGTAATAGTAAAATAGGGTATACTTAATACATTTTACATAAAAGAAACGTTTATTATATATTCATAAATAGCGTTATTGTTAATCTCAAATCATATGACACCCTTAGCATAGTATTAAGAAAGATATCACACCATATTGTATAATGTATGTAGTTAGACGAACTTGCGCGCGTATATAGTTTTATCGTGTGAACAGCATTTTAGCTGGTTGTGTATACTGTCATCGGAAAACATTTTTTTTATTTCCACTTCCCTTCATCAAATATTTTACGTTAAAATTACACACGTGAACACCAACCATGAACCGATAGTTTCGTTGTCATTCGCATATAAAACTAGATATGAGGGTTTGTAATAAAGGCAAGAACAATAATAAAAAATTGAATAAGATTTGAACTGATTAATTAAGGATTTCAATTTGTTTTTGTCGCATGTAATATATACAAATAACACATAGTTTTACATGTTACATATATATCCGTATAAATATGTATTTTTGAGCATTTATTATCGATTTATATTTTTTATTAAGGATAGGTATCAAAGTATATAAGGATTTAAATTTATATAACAACACAACATAGTGTGTACGGCATAAATAAAATAAAATACATACATGTTTCTAAATGAAATTTCACATTATGTTCAATTGTAAATTTAGTTCATAGCATATTTTTAAATGCACATAGATTTATAATACATGAATAAAGCAAACCTTAATAAGCTAATAGTAAACTGCGTTGCACATTTGCAAACATTAGTTATAAGTCAAATATGCTTCGACTAGCCAAGCAAAAAACCTTAAAACTATTTAAATAATTTTATATATATACACATATAAAATATAAATTACTAATTATAGTAAATAATGCCTACTCGATTACATTGTTTTTTATCGCATGTGAAGTACTCCGCAAGCGCAACACAAATTTGTAGTTGTAATGACAGAAAAGGATTCATAAAATTTTTTTCAGACATGCTATTGACTAACATAGGAACGCACAATTCACCAAATGTGTGTGGCCGTTTAGCTGATAATTCGAATAATTCATTTTTAGGGGGTATTCTGGTGTTAGAGGCATGAATTTCAAGTCATTTTTAAAGTGTTGTAATAAAATTTTTTTATCATTTATTCATTAACATTACAGGAATGTAAAACAAAAATTATTGAATAAACAAAGTCAAATAAAACAAAAAAATATAAAAATAAAAATTTAAACATAAATTTAAAAAAATATATAAATAAAAATTTAAACATAAATTAAAAAAAAAATATATAAATAAAAATAAATAATACAAAACAAAATAAAAATTTAACAAGTAAGGAAGGGCTAAGTTCGGTTGTGACCGAACATTTTATACTCTCGCAATTTATTTAATTAATATTATATAATAGATATTTTGACCCACATATTCGCCATATATATGGTATAAAGTCCATTGAAAGTTGGAAACCCTAATATTAGGTTAGAAGCACCGAGGTCCTCTTGTTCGATATATGGGGCTTTGAAAACCTATGGTCCGATTTCGCTTTTTAGAAAGGGGCTGCTACACTATAAATGCAGTATTTATGCAAAGTTCTGTTCCGATATGTTCACTAGTGCGTACTTTACATATTGTTAAGTATACTATTCACGTTGACTTCAAAGTTCTGGTATATAGGAAGTAGGCGTTTGGCCCATTTTCACAACATATCATTGGGATGCAAGGAAAATATTATAAACCAAATGTCATTGATATTGGTCGAGTAGTAGCCACACCCACTTAAATTTTTCTGTACATTCTTTATAAATAAAATTTAGGTTTCTGGTGTTATCCCTTACTTAATTAAAGCATTTTGAGTCGTTTTCAACATAACTTTTGTATGGGAGAGAATTTCGTTGATATAGCTTTAGTAGTTTACGAGATATGTACAAAAAATTTATAAGGGGGCGGTGCCATGCCCATTTTCCCAAAAAAATTACATCCAAATATGCCCCTTCCTAGAACAATCCTTTGGACCCAATTTTATTTCCATAGCTTTATTTATGACATTTATGTGTTTTCGGTTTTCGCCATTTTGTGGGCGTGGCAGTCCGATTTTGCTCATCTTCGAAAGCAACCTTCCTATGGTGCCAAGAAACAAGTGTTCCAAGTCATATTCATCAAGATATCTTAATTTTTACTCAAGTTACAACTTGCACAGACGGACGGACAGACAGACATCCGGATTTGAACTACACTCTTCATCCTGATCACTTTGGTATACATAACCCTATATATAACTCGTTTAGTTTTGGGTGTTACAAACCACCGTTATGTCAACAAAACTATAATACTCTCTTTAGCAACTTTGTTGCGAGAGTATAAAAAATACCAACCTCAAAATGTTCAGGTGAAAAGGTCCAGTAGAACTTGGGAAATCGCGTGTATCGTCATTTGCGCGTACGTTGTAGTAAAAATAATTTAAAATATGTGTATTTAATTTTTTAACCAAATCTCCATAAATATGTTTATTTCAAGTTTCCAACTTAATGTTTAAAGTTCAGTTTTTCCTTAAATTCCATAAGCGCACCATGTATGCGGAAATGTAAGCGTGACTCCAGCGAAAAGCCAGTGTATTTCTTCCTGTAATTATATAATACAATTTTTTTTGTTAATATACTCATTAGAATATTTGGGTTAAAGCTCAAAAGCATATTATTTTACTCGAATTATGATAAAAAATATAGTGCAGAGTTGTCGTTTATTGTCGTTAATGGTATAATAAAATATACTTACTTCGCTTCCTCAATTGTGGTGATAGCCAATTCATAATTTTGTTCGTCTGCATGCACCAGTCCCGATTCCACGCAGGCGTAGGCCATCAAATATGTGTCTTCTTTGATTTGACTTTGCAAGTTCATGCACGCTTCAAGATCTCTTTAAAAGATGACAGGGTTAATGTTGGAATAATTTTATAAATGATTCGATTAAAATCTTACTGCAATGCGAGGAATGGCTGCTTCATTTGTCGATAGCAAGCGCCACGTAATAAAAAACACAATGCTTGATTATCATATGCATAAATATCACTCCCGTTTTTATGGCCCAACTGTGCCATTTTGCGTTCGATTAAGCGAAAAATACCGTCAGCTAGCTGATAATTTTTGCTAAGCACTTTGAATGCTTTCCAGACAAACATCAGCTCAACAGCTGGAAGACAGAGGTAATGATTTTGCGCAAAATATCGCGCCACCTTCTTACAAATGAATTTCTCCATAGGTAGTGATTTTCCGGCGATCCTTTGCTTATACTTGGGTGTATCATGCATTAGAGACTCAACGGTTTCCAGCTCATTGTCGTCGAGATCATCGTTCATTAGCATTACAGCCGCTTGCTGATAGGAGTAAATCGTACGAGACCATTTGCTGTGCTCCACTAAATAGCTGGCGTACAATTTCGCCTCCCGCCAGTCCAGCTTCAAACTGAATATATAATAAAGGAAATTTGTATATAGAATAAGTAGCAACTGTAAAGTAAATAAATGTATAGAACTCCAATAAAAACAAGTGAGTTGTTTAAGGTAAGGTTTTTTTCGTCGAAAAGAGACCTTTTCTCATGAATTTTTTTAGAAAAAATTATTGCTGCAGGTTAATTTTACTTATTATTATATGAAAGTACAACATTTGAAGGATACTTAAAAAAAGTTTTATCGAAAAATAGCGAGGAATAACGGATTTATCGTCGATCTCTGCAGGCACCTCGAAAAAAGTGCTTGTGCGGTGACCAGCCTACAGCATCGCTGGATCATCCAAAACCAAAAAATCAAAATGCTTTCTTTAGTTTATTAGTTTATCTTTCAATTGACGTGGAGTTTTTTTTTAATTTTTCAATTTTTGGTACCATTTTCAAGCCAAAATTACGATTTTAGACGAAAAAATCGACCTATTTGTTATTGTAAAATCGTTAGTAATTGAAATTTTTGTACTCGACATTCGAGAGCTATATATATGTAGAATATTTGTTCAAAATTTCAAAACGATCGATGCTGTAGTTTTTCCTGTAGGCTGGTCACCGACTTTAAAAATGACATATTGGGGAAAATCGTTTCAAAGTTTTGATACCGTTATTCAACCTGCTGTAACTTCGTAGGTTTTTCTCCCAATGATTATAGCTGAAATTATACCTTATTATGTCCAAAAATTTCGAAATATTCGATCGAGTAATTTCTTAAAAAAAAATTCCTAATTCTTCTAGTGCGCCCGACGATTTTGGTATCGAAGCAAACCTTAAGCATCTTATATCTTATACTAGTCTGCTCAGCATGAACCGCATAGAACTGTAGGGTAGCGCACATGTGCTCCGGACTGTAAATAGTGATACCGCGCAAGTTGGTGTTCTCTTCCCTTTGCTCTGGATGGGGTGGTGGAACTTGAAAATCAAGGCTGTGGAGTTTCGGCCTATGCTGACAATGTAGCCCTTAGAGTTATTTGACTTTACAGACGGTAAATATTATTACATACATAAGTCAATTAGTTTGTAATGTAGCCCTTAGAGTTATTTGACTTTACAGACGGTAAATATTATTACATACATAAGTCAATTAGTTTGACATAAAAAGCTGCTTAACGTAACTAAAACTGTTGTGAATCTTGCCACTTAAATGAACTTGTCATGTTAACAATTTGTTAATTATTCATAAATGAAAATACAGCTCAACTTTTATAACTCGAACTCTTAAATTGGCAATAGAAGTCAAATTTCATAAAATTAATTCAAAGTCTCTCTAATTTGAAGGGTACTTCAACTGTATAAATATACGAATGACGGTATTGGCCGACAAAACACAAATAACACATATATTACTACTAACCAGTTTACCCACAATAACTCCCAAAAACTGAGATGATGGAACTGTGTCCAGACGTTTTGTGATTTCCATGATTTTTTGTACCAATACTGCGCTTCATCCAAATTACCCTTCATGAATTCTAGTCGTCCCTTAAAAAAAAGAAACCACACACCCTGCGGATATAATAGTAATTGTTCCTCTAGGATGTTATGGCACAGTTCTAGCCCCCCTAAACAAAATGCAAACAAACAAAAAATGTAATTTTCGCCAATTGAATTAAATAATTAAAAGAAAATGCCAAAATAGCAACTTATTGTAGCACCTGGAAATCACTTTTTTTTGAGTGCTTTCGAATTTTATGACGTTCTATCTTTTTCAATTTTGCGTTATAATGCTTATTATTTATGCAACCCTAACGGTTGGAGCCGACAACATACATATTAAAAGATAATTTAAAAATTACATAAACAATTTGTGGCCAGCTGTTAATCTTTAATATAATTTTATCAAAATTTGCTAACACATATTTAACTTTTCTACTTTTCTTTTACTAAGCAACAAGCATAGCAAAACAACAGTTGTAGTCATAACTAACAAAAAAAATTCAATAATTTCGAACGCTAAACGATACATTTCTCGCATAAATAATAAATGTAATGAGCCAATTTGCCACTCATTTCAGCTCTTTGAGATGCTCAAATCACCTTCATAGTACATTTACAAAACACTTGAAACAAGTAATAGTAAAATAGGGTATACTTAATACATTTTACATAAAAGAAACGTTTATTATATATTCATAAATAGCGTTATTGTTAATCTCAAATCATATGACACCCTTAGCATAGTATTAAGAAAGATATCACACCATATTGTATAATGTATGTAGTTAGACGAACTTGCGCGCGTATATAGTTTTATCGTGTGAACAGCATTTTAGCTGGTTGTGTATACTGTCATCGGAAAACATTTTTTTTATTTCCACTTCCCTTCATCAAATATTTTACGTTAAAATTACACACGTGAACACCAACCATGAACCGATAGTTTCGTTGTCATTCGCATATAAAACTAGATATGAGGGTTTGTAATAAAGGCAAGAACAATAATAAAAAATTGAATAAGATTTGAACTGATTAATTAAGGATTTCAATTTGTTTTTGTCGCATGTAATATATACAAATAACACATAGTTTTACATGTTACATATATATCCGTATAAATATGTATTTTTGAGCATTTATTATCGATTTATATTTTTTATTAAGGATAGGTATCAAAGTATATAAGGATTTAAATTTATATAACAACACAACATAGTGTGTACGGCATAAATAAAATAAAATACATACATGTTTCTAAATGAAATTTCACATTATGTTCAATTGTAAATTTAGTTCATAGCATATTTTTAAATGCACATAGATTTATAATACATGAATAAAGCAAACCTTAATAAGCTAATAGTAAACTGCGTTGCACATTTGCAAACATTAGTTATAAGTCAAATATGCTTCGACTAGCCAAGCAAAAAACCTTAAAACTATTTAAATAATTTTATATATATACACATATAAAATATAAATTACTAATTATAGTAAATAATGCCTACTCGATTACATTGTTTTTTATCGCATGTGAAGTACTCCGCAAGCGCAACACAAATTTGTAGTTGTAATGACAGAAAAGGATTCATAAAATTTTTTTCAGACATGCTATTGACTAACATAGGAACGCACAATTCACCAAATGTGTGTGGCCGTTTAGCTGATAATTCGAATAATTCATTTTTAGGGGGTATTCTGGTGTTAGAGGCATGAATTTCAAGTCATTTTTAAAGTGTTGTAATAAAATTTTTTTATCATTTATTCATTAACATTACAGGAATGTAAAACAAAAATTATTGAATAAACAAAGTCAAATAAAACAAAAAAATATAAAAATAAAAATTTAAACATAAATTTAAAAAAATATATAAATAAAAATTTAAACATAAATTAAAAAAAAAATATATAAATAAAAATAAATAATACAAAACAAAATAAAAATTTAACAAGTAAGGAAGGGCTAAGTTCGGTTGTGACCGAACATTTTATACTCTCGCAATTTATTTAATTAATATTATATAATAGATATTTTGACCCACATATTCGCCATATATATGGTATAAAGTCCATTGAAAGTTGGAAACCCTAATATTAGGTTAGAAGCACCGAGGTCCTCTTGTTCGATATATGGGGCTTTGAAAACCTATGGTCCGATTTCGCTTTTTAGAAAGGGGCTGCTACACTATAAATGCAGTATTTATGCAAAGTTCTGTTCCGATATGTTCACTAGTGCGTACTTTACATATTGTTAAGTATACTATTCACGTTGACTTCAAAGTTCTGGTATATAGGAAGTAGGCGTTTGGCCTATTTTCACAACATATCATTGGGATGCAAGGAAAATATTATAAACCAAATGTCATTGATATTGGTCGAGTAGTAGCCACACCCACTTAAATTTTTCTGTACATTCTTTATAAATAAAATTTAGGTTTCTGGTGTTATCCCTTACTTAATTAAAGCATTTTGAGTCGTTTTCAACATAACTTTTGTATGGGAGAGAATTTCGTTGATATAGCTTTAGTAGTTTACGAGATATGTACAAAAAATTTATAAGGGGGCGGTGCCATGCCCATTTTCCCAAAAAAATTACATCCAAATATGCCCCTTCCTAGAACAATCCTTTGGACCCAATTTTATTTCCATAGCTTTATTTATGACATTTATGTGTTTTCGGTTTTCGCCATTTTGTGGGCGTGGCAGTCCGATTTTGCTCATCTTCGAAAGCAACCTTCCTATGGTGCCAAGAAACAAGTGTTCCAAGTCATATTCATCAAGATATCTTAATTTTTACTCAAGTTACAACTTGCACAGACGGACGGACAGACAGACATCCGGATTTGAACTACACTCTTCATCCTGATCACTTTGGTATACATAACCCTATATATAACTCGTTTAGTTTTGGGTGTTACAAACCACCGTTATGTCAACAAAACTATAATACTCTCTTTAGCAACTTTGTTGCGAGAGTATAAAAAATACCAACCTCAAAATGTTCAGGTGAAAAGGTCCAGTAGAACTTGGGAAATCGCGTGTATCGTCATTTGCGCGTACGTTGTAGTAAAAATAATTTAAAATATGTGTATTTAATTTTTTAACCAAATCTCCATAAATATGTTTATTTCAATTTTCCAACTTAATGTTTAAAGTTCAGTTTTTCCTTAAATTCCATAAGCGCACCATGTATGCGGAAATGTAAGCGTGACTCCAGCGAAAAGCCAGTGTATTTCTTCCTGCAATTATATAATACAATTTTTTTTGTTAATATACTCATTAGAATATTTGGGTTAAAGCTCAAAAGCATATTATTTTACTCGAATTATGATAAAAAATATAGTGCAGCGTTGTCGTTTATTGTCGTTAATGGTATAATAAAATATACTTACTTCGCTTCCTCAATTGTGGTGATAGCCAATTCATAATTTTGTTCGTCTGCATGCACCAGTCCCGATTCCACGCAGGCGTAGGCCATCAAATATGTGTCTTCTTTGATTTGACTTTGCAAGTTTATGCACGCTTCAAGATCTCTTTAAAAGATGACAGGGTTAATGTTGGAATAATTTTATAAATGATTCGATTAAAATCTTACTGCAATGCGAGGAATGGCTGCTTCATTTGTCGATAGCAAGCGCCACGTAATAAAAAACACAATGCTTGAGCATTGAGCGTCAGCTAGCTGATAATTTTTGCTAAGCACTTTGAATGCGTTCCAGACAAACATCAGCTCAACAGCTGGAAGACAGAGGTAATGATTTTGCGCAAAATTATAAGCCAAAAAAACAGCTGGTATGATGAGGATTGTCGTCTCGCAGTGGAGAGAAAACAGACTGCCTACCTCGCAATGTTGCGATCGACCGCAACACGAGCGGGATGGGAAAGATACCGAGAGCTGAAGAGGGAAGCGAGACGCATTTGCAGAAAAAGAAAGAAAGAGGCAGAAATGCGTGAGTATGAAGAGCTTGACAAGCTGGCCGACAGGGGTAATGCTCGAAAATTTTACGAAAAGATCCGGCGACTAACTGAAGGTTTCAAGACCAGAGCACACTCCTGTAGGACCCCCAGCGGTGATCTAGTGGTTGATGACCAGACTATACTGTGTTTGTGGAGGGAACACTTCTCCAGCATGCTGAATGGCAGTGAAAGTACAACACCAGGAGATGGCGAACCCGATTCCCCAATCGACGACGATGGAACAGATGTTCCATTGCCCGACCGTGAAGAAATTAGAATAGCAATTACCCGCTTGAAGAACAACAAGGCGGCGGGGGCCGATGGATTGCCGGCCGAGCTATTCAAATACGGCGGCGAAGAGCTGATAAGGTGCATGCATCAGCTTCTTTGCGAAATATGGTCGGAAGAAAGCATGCCCGACGATTCGAATCTCAGTGTACTCTGCCCAATCCACAAAAAGGAGACCCCACAATCTGCGCCAACTATCGTGGGATAAGCCTCCTTAACATCGCTTATAAGGTTCTATCGAGCGTACTGTGTGAAAGACTAAAGCCCACCGTCAACAAACTGATTGGACCTTATCAGTGTGGCTTTAGACCTGGAAAATCAACAACTGACCAGATATTCACCATGCGCCAAATCTTGGAGAAGACCCGTGAAAAAAGGATCGACACACACCATCTATTTGTCGACTTTAAAGCTGCTTTCGACAGCACGAAAAGGAGCTGCCTTTATGCCGCGATGTCTGAATTTGGTATCCCCGCAAAACTAATACGGCTGTGTAAGTTGACGTTGAGCAACACCAAAAGCTCCGTCAGGATCGGGAAGGACCTCTCCGAGCCGTTCGATACCAAACGAGGTTTCAGACAAGGTGACTCGCTATCGTGCGACTTCTTTAACTTGATGCTGGAGAAAATTATAAGAGCTGCAGAGCTAAATAGAGAGGGTACAATCTTCTACAAGAGTGTACAGCTCCTGGCGTACGCCGATGATATTGATATCATCGGAAACAACACCCGCGCCGTTAGTTCTGCTTTTTCCCGCCTGGATAAGGAAGCGAAGCGAATGGGTCTGGTGGTGAACGAGGACAAGACGAAATATCTCCTGTCATCAAACAAACAGTCAGCGCATTCGCGTCTTGGCTCCCACGTCACTGTTGACAGTCATAACTTTGAAGTTGTAGATAATTTCGTA
This sequence comes from Zeugodacus cucurbitae, assembly GCF_028554725.1. Lineage (NCBI taxonomy): Eukaryota > Metazoa > Arthropoda > Insecta > Diptera > Tephritidae > Zeugodacus > Zeugodacus cucurbitae. The sequence goes on along the minus strand of NC_071672.1, from coordinate 28,356,520 downwards.
TACCTAGGAACCAACATTAACACCGATAATAATGTCAGCCTTGAAATCCAACGCAGAATCACTCTTGCCAACAGGTGCTACTATGGACTGAGTAGGCAATTGAAAAGTAAAGTCCTCTCTCGACGAACAAAAACTAAACTCTACAAGTCCCTCATCATTCCCGTCCTACTTTATGGTGCAGAAGCGTGGACGGTGTCAACATCCGATGAGACGGCACTAGGAGTTTTCGAGAGAAAGGTTTTGCGGAAGATTTACGGTCCCTTAAACATTGGCAACGGCGAATACCGCAGAAGATGGAATGATGAGCTGTATGTGTTGTTCGACGACATAGACATAGTCCAGCGAATAAAAAGACAGCGGCTACGCTGGCTGGGTCATGTTGTTCGAATGGATGAAAGTGCCCCAGCTCTGAAAGTTTTCGATGCAGTACCCGCTGGTGGAAGCCGAGGAAGAGGGAGACCTCCACTCCGGTGGAAGGACCAGGTGGAGAAGGACCTGTCTTCACTTGGTATTACCAATTGGCGCCAAACCGCCAAAAGGAGAGATGCGTGGCGCACTGTTGTGGACTCGGCTATAACCGCGTAAGCGGTTTCTACGCCAGTTAAGAAGAAGAAGAATTCAACCTGCTGTAACTTCGTAGGTTTTTCTCCCAATGATTATAGCTGAAATTATACCTTATTATGTCCAAAAATTTCGAAATATTCGATCGAGTAATTTCTTAAAAAAAAATTCACGAAAACCTCCTAATTCTTCATGGGTTATACTGTACCCCTTAACAAGCAAGCGGTCATTAGTGCGCCCGACGATTTTGGTATCGAAGCAAACCTTAAGCATCTTATATCTTATACTAGTCTGCTCAGCATGAACCGCATAGAACTGTAGGGTAGCGCACATGTGCTCCGGACTGTAAATAGTGATACCGCGCAAGTTGGTGTCCTCTTCCCTTTGCTCTGGATGGGGTGGTGGAACTTGAAAATCAAGGCTGTGGAGTTTCGGCCTATGCTGACAATGTAGCCCTTAGAGTTATTTGACTTTACAGACGGTAAATATTATTACATACATAAGTCAATTAGTTTGTAATGTAGCCCTTAGAGTTATTTGACTTTACAGAGGGTAAATATTATTACATACATAAGTCAATTAGTTTGACATAAAAAGCTGCTTAACGTAACTAAAACTGTTGTGAATCTTGCCACTTAAATGAACTTGTCATGTTAACAATTTTTTAATTATTCATAAATGAAAATACAGCTCAACTTTTATAACTCGAACTCTTAAATTGGCAATAGAAGTCAAATTTCATAAAATTAATTCAAAGTCTCTCTAATTTGAAGGGTACTTCAACTGTATAAATATATGAATGACGGTATTGGCCGACAAAACACAAATAACACATATATTACTACTAACCAGTTTACCCACAATAACTCCCAAAAACTGAGATGATGGAACTGTGTCCAGACGTTTTGTGATTTCCATGATTTTTTGTACCAATACTGCGCTTCATCCAAATTACCCTTCATGAATTCTAGTCGTCCCTTAAAAATAAGAAACCACACACCCTGCGGATATAATAGTAATTGTTCCTCTAGGATGTTATGGCACAGTTCTAGCCCCCCTAAACAAAATGCAAACAAACAAAAAATGTAATTTTCGCCAATTGAATTAAATAATTAAAAGAAAATGCCAAAATAGCAACTTATTGTAGCACCTGGAAATCACTTTTTTTGAGTGCTTTCGAATTTTATGACGTTCTATCTTTTTCAATTTTACGTTATAATGCTTATTATTTATGCAACCCTAGCGGTTGGAGCCGACAACATACATATTAAAAGATAATTTAAAAATGACATAAACAATTTGTGGCCAGCTGTTAATCTTTAATATAATTTTATCAAAATTTGCTAACACATATTTAACTTTTCTACTTTTCTTTTACTAAGCAACAAGCATAGCAAAACAACAGTTGTAGTCATAACTAACAAAAAAAATTCAATAATTTCGAACGCTAAACGATACATTTCTCGCATAAATAATAAATGTAATGAGCCAATTTGCCACTCATTTCAGCTCTTTGAGATGCTCAAATCACCTTCATAGTACATTTACAAAACACTTGAAACAAGTAATAGTAAAATAGGGTATACTTAATACATTTTACATAAAAGAAACGTTTATTATATATTCATAAATAGCGTTATTGTTAATCTCAAATCATATGACACCCTTAGCATAGTATTAAGAAAGATATCACACCATATTGTATAATGTATGTAGTTAGACGAACTTGCGCGCGTATATAGTTTTATCGTGTGAACAGCATTTTAGCTGGTTGTGTATACTGTCATCGGAAAACATTTTTTTTATTTCCACTTCCCTTCATCAAATATTTTACGTTAAAATTACACACGTGAACACCAACCATGAACCGATAGTTTCGTTGTCATTCGCATATAAAACTAGATATGAGGGTTTGTAATAAAGGCAAGAACAATAATAAAAAATTGAATAAGATTTGAACTGATTAATTAAGGATTTCAATTTGTTTTTGTCGCATGTAATATATACAAATAACACATAGTTTTACATGTTACATATATATCCGTATAAATATGTATTTTTGAGCATTTATTATCGATTTATATTTTTTATTAAGGATAGGTATCAAAGTATATAAGGATTTAAATTTATATAACAACACAACATAGTGTGTACGGCATAAATAAAATAAAATACATACATGTTTCTAAATGAAATTTCACATTATGTTCAATTGTAAATTTAGTTCATAGCATATTTTTAAATGCACATAGATTTATAATACATGAATAAAGCAAACCTTAATAAGCTAATAGTAAACTGCGTTGCACATTTGCAAACATTAGTTATAAGTCAAATATGCTTCGACTAGCCAAGCAAAAAACCTTAAAACTATTTAAATAATTTTATATATATACACATATAAAATATAAATTACTAATTATAGTAAATAATGCCTACTCGATTACATTGTTTTTTATCGCATGTGAAGTACTCCGCAAGCGCAACACAAATTTGTAGTTGTAATGACAGAAAAGGATTCATAAAATTTTTTTCAGACATGCTATTGACTAACATAGGAACGCACAATTCACCAAATGTGTGTGGCCGTTTAGCTGATAATTCGAATAATTCATTTTTAGGGGGTATTCTGGTGTTAGAGGCATGAATTTCAAGTCATTTTTAAAGTGTTGTAATAAAATTTTTTTATCATTTATTCATTAACATTACAGGAATGTAAAACAAAAATTATTGAATAAACAAAGTCAAATAAAACAAAAAAATATAAAAATAAAAATTTAAACATAAATTTAAAAAAATATATAAATAAAAATTTAAACATAAATTAAAAAAAAAATATATAAATAAAAATAAATAATACAAAACAAAATAAAAATTTAACAAGTAAGGAAGGGCTAAGTTCGGTTGTGACCGAACATTTTATACTCTCGCAATTTATTTAATTAATATTATATAATAGATATTTTGACCCACATATTCGCCATATATATGGTATAAAGTCCATTGAAAGTTGGAAACCCTAATATTAGGTTAGAAGCACCGAGGTCCTCTTGTTCGATATATGGGGCTTTGAAAACCTATGGTCCGATTTCGCTTTTTAGAAAGGGGCTGCTACACTATAAATGCAGTATTTATGCAAAGTTCTGTTCCGATATGTTCACTAGTGCGTACTTTACATATTGTTAAGTATACTATTCACGTTGACTTCAAAGTTCTGGTATATAGGAAGTAGGCGTTTGGCCTATTTTCACAACATATCATTGGGATGCAAGGAAAATATTATAAACCAAATGTCATTGATATTGGTCGAGTAGTAGCCACACCCACTTAAATTTTTCTGTACATTCTTTATAAATAAAATTTAGGTTTCTGGTGTTATCCCTTACTTAATTAAAGCATTTTGAGTCGTTTTCAACATAACTTTTGTATGGGAGAGAATTTCGTTGATATAGCTTTAGTAGTTTACGAGATATGTACAAAAAATTTATAAGGGGGCGGTGCCATGCCCATTTTCCCAAAAAAATTACATCCAAATATGCCCCTTCCTAGAACAATCCTTTGGACCCAATTTTATTTCCATAGCTTTATTTATGACATTTATGTGTTTTCGGTTTTCGCCATTTTGTGGGCGTGGCAGTCCGATTTTGCTCATCTTCGAAAGCAACCTTCCTATGGTGCCAAGAAACAAGTGTTCCAAGTCATATTCATCAAGATATCTTAATTTTTACTCAAGTTACAACTTGCACAGACGGACGGACAGACAGACATCCGGATTTGAACTACACTCTTCATCCTGATCACTTTGGTATACATAACCCTATATATAACTCGTTTAGTTTTGGGTGTTACAAACCACCGTTATGTCAACAAAACTATAATACTCTCTTTAGCAACTTTGTTGCGAGAGTATAAAAAATACCAACCTCAAAATGTTCAGGTGAAAAGGTCCAGTAGAACTTGGGAAATCGCGTGTATCGTCATTTGCGCGTACGTTGTAGTAAAAATAATTTAAAATATGTGTATTTAATTTTTTAACCAAATCTCCATAAATATGTTTATTTCAATTTTCCAACTTAATGTTTAAAGTTCAGTTTTTCCTTAAATTCCATAAGCGCACCATGTATGCGGAAATGTAAGCGTGACTCCAGCGAAAAGCCAGTGTATTTCTTCCTGCAATTATATAATACAATTTTTTTTGTTAATATACTCATTAGAATATTTGGGTTAAAGCTCAAAAGCATATTATTTTACTCGAATTATGATAAAAAATATAGTGCAGCGTTGTCGTTTATTGTCGTTAATGGTATAATAAAATATACTTACTTCGCTTCCTCAATTGTGGTGATAGCCAATTCATAATTTTGTTCGTCTGCATGCACCAGTCCCGATTCCACGCAGGCGTAGGCCATCAAATATGTGTCTTCTTTGATTTGACTTTGCAAGTTTATGCACGCTTCAAGATCTCTTTAAAAGATGACAGGGTTAATGTTGGAATAATTTTATAAATGATTCGATTAAAATCTTACTGCAATGCGAGGAATGGCTGCTTCATTTGTCGATAGCAAGCGCCACGTAATAAAAAACACAATGCTTGAGCATTGAGCGTCAGCTAGCTGATAATTTTTGCTAAGCACTTTGAATGCGTTCCAGACAAACATCAGCTCAACAGCTGGAAGACAGAGGTAATGATTTTGCGCAAAATATCGCGCCACCTTCTTACAAATGAATTTCTCCATAGGTAGTGATTTTCCGGCGATCCTTTGCTTATACTTGGGTGTATCATGCATTAGAGACTCAACAGTTTCCAGCTCATTGTCGTCGAGATCATCGTTCATTAGCATTACAGCCGCTTGCTGATAGGAGTAAATCGTACGAGACCATTTGCTGTGCTCCACTAAATAGCTGGCGTACAATTTCGCCTCCCGCCAGTCCAGCTTCAAACTGAATATATAATAAAGGAAATTTGTATATAGAATAAGTAGCAACTGTAAAGTAAATAAATGTATAGAACTCCAATAAAAACAAGTGAGTTGTTTAAGGTAAGGTTTTTTTCGTCGAAAAGAGACCTTTTCTCATGAATTTTTTTAGAAAAAATTATTGCTGCAGGTTAATTTTACTTATTATTATATGAAAGTACAACATTTGAAGGATACTTAAAAAAAGTTTTATCGAAAAATAGCGAGGAATAACGGATTTATCGTCGATCTCTGCAGGCACCTCGAAAAAAGTGCTTGTGCGGTGACCAGCCTACAGCATCGCTGGATCATCCAAAACCAAAAAATCAAAATGCTTTCTTTAGTTTATTAGTTTATCTTTCAATTGACGTGGAGTTTTTTTTTAATTTTTCAATTTTTGGTACCATTTTCAAGCCAAAATTACGATTTTAGACGAAAAAATCGACCTATTTGTTATTGTAAAATTGTTAGTAATTGAAATTTTTGGACTCGACGTCATTCGAGAGCTATATATATGTAGAATATTTTTTCAAAATTTCAAAACGATCGATGCTGTAGTTTTTCCTGTAGGCTGGTCACCGACTTTAAAAATGACATATTGGGGAAAATCGTTTCAAAGTTTTGATACCGTAATTCGGACCACTATCTTGTAGCAGCTAAGATACGCACCCGCCTCTGTGCAGAAAAGCGTACACGTCAACAAACACAAGGAAGGTTCGACATCGAGAAGCTGCAATCACAACCGACAGCCGAACGATTTTCTACTCGACTTGCACTCCTGCTCTCTGAGAGCACTCATCAGCATCTCGGTATAAGGGAGCTGTGGGACGGCATATCAAACTCCTTACGTACAGCTGCAACCGAAACCATTGGCTTTCGGAAAAGCCAAAAAAACAGCTGGTATGATGAGGATTGTCGTCTCGCAGTGGAGAGAAAACAGACTGCCTACCTCGCAATGTTGCGATCGACCGCAACACGAGCGGGATGGGAAAGATACCGAGAGCTGAAGAGGGAAGCGAGACGCATTTGCAGAAAAAGAAAGAAAGAGGCAGAAATGCGTGAGTATGAAGAGCTTGACAAGCTGGCCGACAGGGGTAATGCTCGAAAATTTTACGAAAAGATCCGGCGACTAACTGAAGGTTTCAAGACCAGAGCACACTCCTGTAGGACCCCCAGCGGTGATCTAGTGGTTGATGACCAGACTATACTGTGTTTGTGGAGGGAACACTTCTCCAGCATGCTGAATGGCAGTGAAAGTACAACACCAGGAGATGGCGAACCCGATTCCCCAATCGACGACGATGGAACAGATGTTCCATTGCCCGACCGTGAAGAAATTAGAATAGCAATTACCCGCTTGAAGAACAACAAGGCGGCGGGGGCCGATGGATTGCCGGCCGAGCTATTCAAATACGGCGGCGAAGAGCTGATAAGGTGCATGCATCAGCTTCTTTGCGAAATATGGTCGGAAGAAAGCATGCCCGACGATTCGAATCTCAGTGTACTCTGCCCAATCCACAAAAAGGAGACCCCACAATCTGCGCCAACTATCGTGGGATAAGCCTCCTTAACATCGCTTATAAGGTTCTATCGAGCGTACTGTGTGAAAGACTAAAGCCCACCGTCAACAAACTGATTGGACCTTATCAGTGTGGCTTTAGACCTGGAAAATCAACAACTGACCAGATATTCACCATGCGCCAAATCTTGGAGAAGACCCGTGAAAAAAGGATCGACACACACCATCTATTTGTCGACTTTAAAGCTGCTTTCGACAGCACGAAAAGGAGCTGCCTTTATGCCGCGATGTCTGAATTTGGTATCCCCGCAAAACTAATACGGCTGTGTAAGTTGACGTTGAGCAACACCAAAAGCTCCGTCAGGATCGGGAAGGACCTCTCCGAGCCGTTCGATACCAAACGAGGTTTCAGACAAGGTGACTCGCTATCGTGCGACTTCTTTAACTTGATGCTGGAGAAAATTATAAGAGCTGCAGAGCTAAATAGAGAGGGTACAATCTTCTACAAGAGTGTACAGCTCCTGGCGTACGCCGATGATATTGATATCATCGGAAACAACACCCGCGCCGTTAGTTCTGCTTTTTCCCGCCTGGATAAGGAAGCGAAGCGAATGGGTCTGGTGGTGAACGAGGACAAGACGAAATATCTCCTGTCATCAAACAAACAGTCAGCGCATTCGCGTCTTGGCTCCCACGTCACTGTTGACAGTCATAACTTTGAAGTTGTAGATAATTTCGTATACCTAGGAACCAACATTAACACCGATAATAATGTCAGCCTTGAAATCCAACGCAGAATCACTCTTGCCAACAGGTGCTACTATGGACTGAGTAGGCAATTGAAAAGTAAAGTCCTCTCTCGACGAACAAAAACTAAACTCTACAAGTCCCTCATCATTCCCGTCCTACTTTATGGTGCAGAAGCGTGGACGGTGTCAACATCCGATGAGACGGCACTAGGAGTTTTCGAGAGAAAGGTTTTGCGGAAGATTTACGGTCCCTTAAACATTGGCAACGGCGAATACCGCAGAAGATGGAATGATGAGCTGTATGTGTTGTTCGACGACATAGACATAGTCCAGCGAATAAAAAGACAGCGGCTACGCTGGCTGGGTCATGTTGTTCGAATGGATGAAAGTGCCCCAGCTCTGAAAGTTTTCGATGCAGTACCCGCTGGTGGAAGCCGAGGAAGAGGGAGACCTCCACTCCGGTGGAAGGACCAGGTGGAGAAGGACCTGTCTTCACTTGGTATTACCAATTGGCGCCAAACCGCCAAAAGGAGAGATGCGTGGCGCACTGTTGTGGACTCGGCTATAACCGCGTAAGCGGTTTCTACGCCAGTTAAGAAGAAGAAGAATTCAACCTGCTGTAACTTCGTAGGTTTTTCTCCCAATGATTATAGCTGAAATTATACCTTATTATGTCCAAAAATTTCGAAATATTCGATCGAGTAATTTCTTAAAAAAAAATTCACGAAAACCTCCTAATTCTTCATGGGTTATACTGTACCCCTTAACAAGCAAGCGGTCATTAGTGCGCCCGACGATTTTGGTATCGAAGCAAACCTTAAGCATCTTATATCTTATACTAGTCTGCTCAGCATGAACCGCATAGAACTGTAGGGTAGCGCACATGTGCTCCGGACTGTAAATAGTGATACCGCGCAAGTTGGTGTCCTCTTCCCTTTGCTCTGGATGGGGTGGTGGAACTTGAAAATCAAGGCTGTGGAGTTTCGGCCTATGCTGACAATGTAGCCCTTAGAGTTATTTGACTTTACAGACGGTAAATATTATTACATACATAAGTCAATTAGTTTGTAATGTAGCCCTTAGAGTTATTTGACTTTACAGAGGGTAAATATTATTACATACATAAGTCAATTAGTTTGACATAAAAAGCTGCTTAACGTAACTAAAACTGTTGTGAATCTTGCCACTTAAATGAACTTGTCATGTTAACAATTTTTTAATTATTCATAAATGAAAATACAGCTCAACTTTTATAACTCGAACTCTTAAATTGGCAATAGAAGTCAAATTTCATAAAATTAATTCAAAGTCTCTCTAATTTGAAGGGTACTTCAACTGTATAAATATATGAATGACGGTATTGGCCGACAAAACACAAATAACACATATATTACTACTAACCAGTTTACCCACAATAACTCCCAAAAACTGAGATGATGGAACTGTGTCCAGACGTTTTGTGATTTCCATGATTTTTTGTACCAATACTGCGCTTCATCCAAATTACCCTTCATGAATTCTAGTCGTCCCTTAAAAATAAGAAACCACACACCCTGCGGATATAATAGTAATTGTTCCTCTAGGATGTTATGGCACAGTTCTAGCCCCCCTAAACAAAATGCAAACAAACAAAAAATGTAATTTTCGCCAATTGAATTAAATAATTAAAAGAAAATGCCAAAATAGCAACTTATTGTAGCACCTGGAAATCACTTTTTTTGAGTGCTTTCGAATTTTATGACGTTCTATCTTTTTCAATTTTACGTTATAATGCTTATTATTTATGCAACCCTAGCGGTTGGAGCCGACAACATACATATTAAAAGATAATTTAAAAATGACATAAACAATTTGTGGCCAGCTGTTAATCTTTAATATAATTTTATCAAAATTTGCTAACACATATTTAACTTTTCTACTTTTCTTTTACTAAGCAACAAGCATAGCAAAACAACAGTTGTAGTCATAACTAACAAAAAAAATTCAATAATTTCGAACGCTAAACGATACATTTCTCGCATAAATAATAAATGTAATGAGCCAATTTGCCACTCATTTCAGCTCTTTGAGATGCTCAAATCACCTTCATAGTACATTTACAAAACACTTGAAACAAGTAATAGTAAAATAGGGTATACTTAATACATTTTACATAAAAGAAACGTTTATTATATATTCATAAATAGCGTTATTGTTAATCTCAAATCATATGACACCCTTAGCATAGTATTAAGAAAGATATCACACCATATTGTATAATGTATGTAGTTAGACGAACTTGCGCGCGTATATAGTTTTATCGTGTGAACAGCATTTTAGCTGGTTGTGTATACTGTCATCGGAAAACATTTTTTTTATTTCCACTTCCCTTCATCAAATATTTTACGTTAAAATTACACACGTGAACACCAACCATGAACCGATAGTTTCGTTGTCATTCGCATATAAAACTAGATATGTGGGTTTGTAATAAAGGCAAGAACAATAATAAAAAATTGAATAAGATTTGAACTGATTAATTAAGGATTTCAATTTGTTTTTGTCGCATGTAATATATACAAATAACACATAGTTTTACATGTTACATATATATCCGTATAAATATGTATTTTTGAGCATTTATTATCGATTTATATTTTTTATTAAGGATAGGTGTTAAAGTATATAAGGATTTAAATTTATATAACAACACAACATAGTGTGTACGGCATAAATAAAATAAAATACATACATGTTTCTAAATGAAATTTCACATTATGTTCAATTGTAAATTTAGTTCATAGCATATTTTTAAATGCACATAGATTTATAATACAAGAATATAAGCAAACCTTAATAAGCTAATAGTAAACTGCGTTGCACATTTGCAAACATTAGTTATAAGTCAAATATGCTTCGACTAGTCAAGCAAAAAACCTTAATAGTATTTAAATAATTTTATATATATACACATATAAAATATAAATTACCAATTATAGTAAATAATGCCTACTCGATTACATTGTTTTTTATCGCATGTGAAGTACTCCGCAAGCGCAACACAAATTTGTAGTTGTAATGACAGAAAAGGATTCATAAAAATTTTTTCAGACATGCTATTGACTAACGTAGGAACGCACAATTCACCAAATGTGTGTGGCCGTTTAGCTGATAATTCGAATAATTCATTTTTAAGGGGGTATTCTGGTGTTAGAGGCATGAATTTCAAGTCATTTTTAAAGTGTTGTAATAAAAATTGTTTATCATTTATTCATTAACATTACAGGAATGTAAATCAAAAATTATTGAATAAACAAAGTCAAATAAAACAAAAAAATATAAAAATAAAAATTTAAACATAAATTAAAAAAAGATATATAAATAAAAATAAATAATACAAAACAAAATAAAAATTTAACAAGTAAGGAAGGGCTAAGTTCGGTTGTGACCGAACATTTTATACTCTCGCATTTTATTTAATTAATATTATATAATAGATATTTTGACCCACATATTCGTCATATATATGGTATAAAGTCCATTGAAAGTAGGAAACCCTAATATTAGGTTAGAAGCTCCGAGGTCCTCTTGTTCGATATATGGGGCTTTGAAAACCTATGATCCGATTTCGCTTTTTAGAAAGGGGCTGCTACACTATAAATGCAGTATTTATGCAAAGTTCTGTTCCGATATGTTCACTAGTGCGTACTTTACATATTGTTAAGTATACTATTCACGTTGACTTCAAAGTTCTGGTATATAGGAAGTAGGCGTTTGGCCTATTTTCACAACATATCATTGGGATGCAAGGAAAATATTATAAACCAAATGTCATTGATATTGGTCGAGTAGTAGCCATACCCACTTAAATTTTTCTGTACATTCTTTATAAATAAAATTTAGGTTTCTGGTGTTATCCCTTACTTAATTAAAGCATTTTGAGTCGTTTTCAACATAACTTTTGTATGGGAGAGAATTTCGTTGATATAGCTTTAGTAGTTTACGAGATATGTACAAAAAATTTATAAGGGGGCGGTGCCATGCCCATCCCAAAAAAATTACATCCAAATATGCCCCTTCCTAGAACAATCCTTTGGACCCAATTTTATTTCCATAGCTTTATTTATGACATTTATGTGTTTTCGGTTTTCGCCATTTTGTGGGCGTGGCAGTCCGATTTTGCTCATCTTCGAAAGCAACCTTCCTATGGTGCCAAGAAACAAGTGTTCCAAGTCATATTCATCAAGATATCTTAATTTTTATTCAAGTTACAACTTGCACAGACGGACGGACAGACAGACATCTGGTTTTGAACTACATTCTTCATCCTGATCACTTTGGTATATATAACCCTATATATAACTCGTTTAATTTTGGGTGTTACAAACAACCGATATGTCAACAAAACTATAATACTCTCTTTAGCAACTTTGTTGCGAGAGTATAAAAAATACGATTCCAACATCAAAATGTTCAGGTGAAAAGGTCCAGTTGAACTTGGGAAATCGCGTGTATCGTTTTGAAAAACAAAATATATATGAACAGTTAAAACTTAAAGAAATCACGGGTATCATTTCGAAAAAAAAAAAACAGTTTCAAGTTTTGCAAGTTTGGATGCTGCACCCGGCATTTCACGTTGACTTCAAAGTTCTGGTATATAGGAAGTAGGCGTTTGGCCTATTTTCACAACATATCATTGGGATGCAAGGAAAATATTATATACCAAATGTCATTGATATTGGTCGAGTAGTAGCCACACCCATTTAAATTTTTCTGTACATTCTTTATAAATAAAATTTAGGTTTCTGGTGTTATCCCTTACTTAATTAAAGCATTTTGAGTCGTTTTCAACATAACTTTTGTATGGGAGAGAATTTCGTTGATATAGCTTTAGTAGTTTACGAGATATGTACAAAAAATTTATAAGGGGGCGGTGCCATGCCCATCCCAAAAAAATTACATCCAAATATGCCCCTACCTAGAACAATCCTTTGGACCCAATTTTATTTCCATAGCTTTATTTATGGCATTTATGTGTTTTCGGTTTTCGCCATTTTGTGGGCGTGGCAGTCCGATTTTGCTCATCTTCGAAAGCAACCTTCCTATGGTGCCAAGAAACAAGTGTTCCAAGTCATATTCATCAAGATATCTTAATTTTTATTCAAGTTACAACTTGCACAGACGGACGGACAGACAGACATCTGGTTTTGAACTACACTCTTCATCCTGATCACTTTGGTATACATAACCCTATATATAACTCGTTTAGTTTTGGGTGTTACAAACAACCGTTATGTCAACAAAACTATAACACTCTCTTTAGCAACTTTGTTGCGAGAGTATAAAAAATACGATTCCAACATCAAAATGTTCAGGTGAAAAGGTCCAGTAGAACTTGGGAAATCGCGTGTATCGTTTTGAAAAACAAAATATATATGAACAGTTAAAACTTAAAGAAATCACGGGTATCATTTCGAAAAAAAAACAGTTTCATGTTTTGCAAGTTTGGATGCTGCACCCGGCATTTCCTGTATCTTCGAAAATAATCTTAATTATATAAAATCCCATAGTAAACGTATTTTTAAATATATAAGAAATTCCATAACTTATTTCTACCTCAGAGTACTCCCGATAGGTTGTAGTAAAACAGAAGGAGTTGGAAGAAATCAACTCCTAAACGACAAGGCAGCAGATAGCATAATTAGTACTTCCTGCCGTTTTCATAGAAATCACCCATGTAATCACTTGCTGGATCAAGAGATTATTCCTACAACACGTCGACGAACTTAATCCATATATCGACCAGACTGCGGACGCAAACAGTTTTAGACACGCTTTAAACGCCATTCACAGTGGTGCTATCAACACCTTCATTGACTCCCTTCCAGTGAATGGCGTCCTTCGAACCAAACCACCACCTATAGCAGACGAAGAGCTCGAGTTGCCACGTGAAACCAGAGTGACTCTTGCGTAACTTCGATCTGGATATTGTAGCAGGTTAAACTGCTACTTATCCAGACTGAACCCCGACATACAAAATACATGTCCCGCAAGACACTAACCACCTTTTTTTGCATGCCTATTGAACCCTACTCATCTAGCACCCCTTTCCCTTTGGTCCAACCCCGTCGAAACAACACGTTTCCTGGGCCTCCCGTTAGATGATTTCGACGACAACTAGATTTATGCTCTTCTTTTCAGGCAGGGATAGATAACCGCTACAACAACAACAACCAGTACATTAATGTCCGCATTGCTCTTTGGATTTCGTACACTATAATCGTATAATTATAAAACCAAACTATAGCACCTTCAAATTTCATCAACAATTGTCGATAATCATCGCAGAATTGCTTTAATGGAATAAAGCAAAAGTCTCGATATTCCTTTTACCGTTGTACAATATGGTTCGTATCCTTGGCATCCCTATGCTGGAGAAGGAAGGAAAGGGTAGCAACAAGACATATACATCTAAACTCCGTGAACATCCAAGCCCACTGGCTAATGCCTTAGTACATCCCTGCAATCAAACATAGCGCAATCACTTGCTTTAGCTTATCAAGTTTTAAAAATATTTCAGATTTTATAACTTGTTAGGCTTGAGAAGAAATAAAGGGATGTACAAGTGCCGTCCCATCAGATATCGACATCATGCTTTTGCATCATGAATAGTACGAGAGTAATGAAACAAAAAAAAAAATGAACAAGAGTAGAAATAAATTTGTGAACCTAAAAAAAATGTCAATGTTATCTAAAAAATTTGATTCGTTCACTTAACTTTAATGAAAAATTGCTAATTTGTAAACATATAATTGCACTTTTTAGCCGATTTGAACTACACTCTTTACCCTGATCACTTTGGTATATATAACCCTATATCTAACTCATTTAGTTTTGGGTGTTAAAAACAACCGTTATGTGAACAAAACTATAATACTCTCTTTAGTAACTTTGTTGCGAGAGTATAAAAAATACGATTCCAACCTCAAAATGTTCAGGTGAATAGGTACAGTAGAACTTGGGAAATCGCGTGTATCGTCATTTGCGCGTACGTTGTAGTAAAAATAATTTAAAATATGTGTATTTAATTTTTTAACCAAATCTTCATAAATATGTTTATTTCAATTTTCCAACTTAATGTTTAAAGTTCAGTTTTTCCTTAAATTCCATAAGCGCACCATGTATGCGGAAATGTAAGCGTGACTCCAGCGAAAAGCCAGTGTATTTCTTCCTGCAATTATATAATACAATTTTTTTTTGTTAATATACTCATTAGAATATTTGGGTTAAAGCTCAAAAGCATATTATTTTACTCGAATTATGATAAAAAAATATAGTGCAGCGTTGTCGTTTATTGTCGTTAATGGTATAATAAAATATACTTACTTCGCTTCCTCAATTGTGGTGATAGCCAATTCATAATTTTGTTCGTCTGCATGCACCAGTCCCGATTCCACGCAGACGTAGGCCATCAAATATGTGTCTTCTTTGATTTGACTTTGCAAGTTCATGCACGCTTCAAGATCTCTTTAAAAGATGACAGGGTTAATGTTGGAATAATTTTATAAATGATTCGATTAAAATCTTACTGCAATGCGAGGAATGGCTGCTTCATTTGTCGATAGCAAGCGCCACGTAATAAAAAACACAATGCTTGAGCATTGAGCGTCAGCTAGCTGATAATTTTTGCTAAGCACTTTGAATGCGTTCCAGACAAACATCAGCTCAACAGCTGGAAGACAGAGGTAATGATTTTGCGCAAAATATCGCGCCACCTTCTTACAAATGAATTTCTCCATAGGTAGTGATTTTCCGGCGATCCTTTGCTTATACTTGGGTGTATCATGCATTAGAGACTCAACGGTTTCCAGCTCATTGTCGTCGAGATCATCGTTCATTAGCATTACAGCCGCTTGCTGATAGGAGTAAATCGTACGAGACCATTTGCTGTGCTCCACTAAATAGCTGGCGTACAATTTCGCCTCCCGCCAGTCCAGCTTCAAACTGAATATATAATAAAGGAAATTTGTATATAGAATAAGTAGCAACTGTAAAGTAAATAAATGTATAGAACTCCAATAAAAACAAGTGAGTTGTTTAAGGTAAGGTTTTTTTCGTCGAAAAGAGACCTTTTCTCATGAATTTTTTTAGAAAAAATTATTGCTGCAGGTTAATTTTACTTAATATTATATGAAAGTACAACATTTGAAGGATACTTAAAAAAAGTTTTATCGAAAAATAGCGAGGAATAACGGATTTATCGTCGATCTCTGCAGGCACCTCGAAAAAAGTGCTTGTGCGGTGACCAGCCTACAGCATCGCTGGATCATCCAAAACCAAAAAATCAAAATGCTTTCTTTAGTTTATTAGTTTATCTTTCAATTGACGTGGAGTTTTTTTTTAATTTTTCAATTTTTGGTACCATTTTCAAGCCAAAATTACGATTTTAGACGAAAAAATCGACCTATTTGTTATTGTAAAATTGTTAGTAATTGAAATTTTTGGACTCGACGTCATTCGAGAGCTATATATATGTAGAATATTTTTTCAAAATTTCAAAACGATCGATGCTGTAGTTTTTCCTGTAGGCTGGTCACCGACTTTAAAAATGACATATTGGGGAAAATCGTTTCAAAGTTTTGATACCGTAATTCAACCTGCTGTAACTTCGTAGGTTTTTCTCCCAATGATTATAGCTGAAATTATACCTTATTATGTCCAAAATTTCGAAATATTCGGTCGAGTAATTTCTTAAAAAAAAATTCACGAAAACCTCCTAATTCTTCATGGGTTATACTGTACCCCTTAACAAGCAAGCGGTCATTAGTGCGCCCGACGATTTTGGTATCGAAGCAAACCTTATATCTTATACTAGTCTGCTCAGCATGAACCGCATAGAACTGTAGGGTAGCGCACATGTGCTCCGGACTGTAAATAGTGATACCGCGCAAGTTGGTGTCCTCTTCCCTTTGCTCTGGATGGGGTGGTGGAACTTGAAAATCAAGGCTGTGGAGTTTCGGCCTATGCTGACAATGTAGCCCTTAGAGTTATTTGACTTTACAGACGGTAAATATTATTACATACATAAGTCAATTAGTTTGACATAAAAAGCTGCTTAACGTAACTAAAACTGTTGTGAATCTTGCCACTTAAATGAACTTGTCATGTTAACAATTTGTTAATTATTCATAAATGAAAATACAGCTCAACTTTTATAACTCGAACTCTTAAATTGGCAATAGAAGTCAAATTTCATAAAATTAATTCAAAGTCTCTCTAATTTGAAGGGTACTTCAACTGTATAAATATACGAATGACGGTATTGAACGACAAAACACAAATAACACATATATTACTACTAACCAGTTTACCCACAATAACTCCCAAAAACTGAGATGATGGAACTGTGTCCAGACGTTTTGTGATTTCCATGATTTTTTGTACCAATACTGCGCTTCATCCAAATTACCCTTCATGAATTCTAGTCGTCCCTTAAAAAAAAGAAACCACACACCCTGCGGATATAATAGTAATTGTTCCTCTAGGATGTTATGGCACAGTTCTAGCCCCCTAAACAAAATGCAAACAAACAAAAAATGTAATTTTCGCCAATTGAATTAAATAATTAAAAGAAAATGCCAAAATAGCAACTTATTGTAGCACATGGAAATCACTTTTTTTTGAGTGCTTTCGAATTTTATGACGTTCTATCTTTTTCAATTTTACGTTATAATGCTTATTATTTATGCAACCCTAGCGGTTGGAGCCGACAACATACATATTAAAAGATAATTTAAAAATGACATAAACAATTTGTGGCCAGCTGTTAGTTTAATCTTTAATATAATTTTATCAAATTTTGCTAACACATATTTAACTTTTCTACTTTTCTTTTACTAAGCAACAAGCATAGCAAAACAACAGTTGTAGTCATAACTAACAAAAAAAATTCAATAATTTTGAACGCTAAACGATACATTTCTCGCATAAATAATAAATGTAATGAGCCAATTTGCCACTCATTTCAGCTCTTTGAGATGCTCAAATCACCTTCATAGTACATTTACAAAACACTTGAAACAAGTAATAGTAAAATAGGGTATACTTAATACATTTTACATAAAAGAAACGTTTATTATATATTCATAAATAGCGTTATTGTTAATCTCAAATCATATGACACCCTTAGCATAGTATTAAGAAAGATATCACACCATATTGTATAATGTATGTAGTTAGACGAACTTGCGCGCGTATATAGTTTTATCGTGTGAACAGCATTTTAGCTGGTTGTGTATACTGTCATCGGAAAACATTTTTTTTATTTCCACTTCCCTTCATCAAATATTTTACGTTAAAATTACACACGGGAACACCAACCATGAACCGATAGTTTCGTTGTCATTCTAAATTTATATAACAACACAACATAGTGTGTACGGCATAAATAAAATAAAATACATACATGTTTCTAAATGAAATTTCACATTATGTTCAATTGTAAATTTAGTTCATAGCACATTTTTAAATGCACATAGATTTATAATACATGAATATAAGCAAACCTTAATAAGCTAATAGTAAACTGCGTTGCACATTTGCAAACATTAGTTATAAGTCAAATATGCTTCGACTAGCCAAGCAAAAAACCTTAAAAGTATTTAAATAATTTTATATATATACACATATAAAATATAAATTACTAATTATAGTAAATAATGCCTACTCGATTACATTGTTTTTTATCGCATGTGAAGTACTCCGCAAGCGCAACACAAATTTGTAGTTGTAATGACAGAAAAGGATTCATAAAAATTTTTTCAGACATGCTATTGACTAACATGGGAACGCACAATTCACCAAATGTGTGTGGCCGTTTAGCTGATAATTCGAATAATTCATTTTTAAGGGGGTATTCTGGTGTTAGAGGCATGAATTTCAAGTCATTTTTAAAGTGTTGTAATAAAAATTTTTTATCATTTATTCATTAACATTACAGGAATGTAAAACAAAAATTATTGAATAAACAAAGTCAAATAAAACAAAAAAATATAAAAATAAAAATTTAAACATAAATTTAAAAAAATATATAAATAAAAATTTAAACATAAATTAAAAAAAAAATATATAAATAAAAATAAATAATACAAAACAAAATAAAAATTTAACAAGTAAGGAAGGGTTAAGTTCGGTTGTGACCGAACTTTTTATACTCTCGCAATTTATTTAATTAATATTATATAATAGATATTTTGACCCACATATTCGTCATATATATGGTATAAAATCCATTGAAAGTTGGAAACCCTAATATTAGGTTAGAAGCACCGAGGTCCTCTTGTTCGATATATGGGGCTTTGAAAACCTATGGTCCGATTTCGCTTTTTAGAAAGGGGCTGCTACACTATAAATGCAGTATTTATGCAAAGTTCTGTTCCGATATGTTCACTAGTGCGTACTTTACATATTGTTAAGTATACTATTCACGTTGACTTCAAAGTTCTGGTATATAGGAAGTAGGCGTTTGGCCTATTTTCACAACATATCATTGGGATGCAAGGAAAATATTATAAACCAAATGTCATTGATATTGGTCGAGTAGTAGCCACACCCACTTAAATTTTTCTGTACATTCTTTATAAATAAAATTTAGGTTTCTGGTGTTATCCCTTACTTAATTAAAGCATTTTGAGTCGTTTTCAACATAACTTTTGTATGGGAAAGAATTTCGTTGATATAGCTTTAGTAGTTTACGAGATAAGGGGGCGGTGCCATGCCCATCCCAAAAAAATTACATCCAAATATGCCCCTTCCTAGAACAATCCTTTGGACCCAATTTTATTTCCATAGCTTTATTTATGACATTTATGTGTTTTCGGTTTTCGCCATTTTGTGGGCGTGGCAGTCCGATTTTGCTCATCTTCGAAAGCAACCTTCCTATGGTGCCAAGAAACATGTGTTCCAAGTCATATTCATCAAGGTATCTTAATTTTTACTCAAGTTACAACTTGCACAGACGGACGGACAGACAGACATCCGGATTTGAACTACACTCTTCATCCTGATCACTTTGGTATACATAACCCTATATATAACTCGTTTAGTTTTGGGTGTTACAAACAACCGTTATGTCAACAAAACTATAATACTCTCTTTAGCAACTTTGTTGCGAGAGTATAAAAATACGATTCCAACATCAAAATGTTCAGGTGAAAAGGTCCAGTGGAACTTGGGAAATCGCGTGTATCGTTTTGAAAAACAAAATATATATGAACAGTTAAAACTTAAAGAAATCACGGGTATCATTTCGAAAAAAAAAAAACAGTTTCATGTTTTGCAAGTTTGGATGCTGTACCCGGCATTTCCTGTATCTTCGAAAATAATCTTAATTATATAAAATCCCATAGTAAACGTATTTTTAAATGTATAAGAAATTCCATAACTTATTTCTACCTCAGAGTACTCCCGATAGGTTGTAGTAAAACAGAAGGAGTTGGAAGAAATCAACTCCTAAACGACAAGGCAGCAGATAGCATAATTAGTACTTCCTGCCGTTTTCATAGAAATCACCCATGTAATCGCTTGCTGGATCAAGAGATCATTCCTACAACACGTCGACGAACTTAATCCATAGATCGACCAGACTGCGGACGTAAACAGTTTTAGACACGCTTTAAACGCCATTCACAGTGGTGCTATCAACACCTTCATTGACTCCTTTCCAGTGAATGGCGTCCTTCGAACCAAACCACCACCTATAGCAGACGAAGAGCTCGAGTTGCCACGTGAAACCAGAGTGACTCTTGCGTAACTTCGATCTGGATATTGTAGCAGGTTAAACTGCTACTTATCCAGACTGAACCCCGACATACAAAATACATGTCCCGCAAGACACTAACCACCTTTTTTTGCATGCCTAACGAACCCTACTCATCTAGCACCCCTTTCCCTTTGGTCCAACCCCGTCGAAACAGCACGTTTCCTGGGCCTCCCGTTAGATGATTTCGACGACAACTAGATTTATGCTCTTCTTTTCAGGCAGGGATAGATAACCGCTACAACAACAACAACAACCAGTACATTAATGTCCGCATTGCTCTTTGGATTTCGTACACCATAATCGTATAATTATAAAACCAAACTATAGCACCTTCAAATTTCATCAACAATTGTCGATAATCGTCACAGAATTGCTTTAATGGAATAAAGCAAAAGTCTCGATATTCCTTTTACCGTTGTACAATATGGTTCGTATCCTTGGCATCCCTATGCTGGAGAAGGAAGGAGAGGGTAGCAACAAGACATATACATCTAAACTCCGTGAACATCTAAGCCCACTGGCTAATGCCTTAGTACATCCCTGCAATCAGACATAGCGCAATCACTTGCTTTAGCTTATCAAGTTTTAAAAATATTTCAGATTTTATAACTTGTTAGGCTTGAGAAGAAATAAAGGGATGTACAAGTGCCGTCTCATCAGATATCGACATCATGCTTTTGCATCATGAATAGTACGAGAGTAATGAATCAAAACAAAAAAAAAAAATGAACAAGAGTAGAAATAAATTTCTGAACCTAAAAAAATGTCAATGTTATCTAAAAAATTTGATTCGTTCACTTAACTTTAATGAAAAATTGCTAATTTGTAAACATATAATTGCACTTTTTAGCCGATTTGAACTACACTCTTTACCCTGATCACTTCGGTATATATAACACTATATCTAACTCATTTAGTTTTGGGTGTTAAAAACAACCGTTATGTGAACAAAACTATAATACTCTCTTTAGTAACTTTGTTGCGAGAGAATAAAAAATACGATTCCAACCTCAAAATGTTCAGGTGAATAGGTACAGTAGAACTTGGGAAATCGCGTGTATCGTCATTTGCGCGTACGTTGTAGTAAAAATAATTTAAAATATGTGTATTTAATTTTTTAACCAAATCTCCATAAATATGTTTATTTCAATTTTTCAACTTAATGTTTAAAGTTCATGTTGACGCCGCCCCCGCCTAATTTCACTGCCACGTCTTTGTCGGAAGAGAGATCACTACTTCGAAGCTTTTTCGAAGTCTAATTCGAACGCAACTAAATATTTGAAGTTGCGCTCTTGCTTTGCTTCTTCTTACTTCTCGCTTCCTTTGCGACATCTCAACCGATCCAGACGTGGTAAGTGTAATTCCAATTAATTTAATAAAATTATAATTATTATAAGAATATTTGATCTTCTTTTTTTGGATTACTTTGTGTGGAATCAATTGCGCCCTCTATTTCCCCACGGCCAACCACAAATACGAAACGAAGCACACCGTACTCCACCACCTGAGCTAACATTGGTCCTTCGAGCCGGATCACAGGTAACAAGTTGAATTTTTTAAAGTGAAAAGTGCATTGATTCGCCTGAATTAGTAACACGCAAGGTTACAGCCAAACATATTTTGGACTTGTGCTCTGCAAGCTATAAGGCAATAAATTAGTAAATTTGTACATAATTTATGTATGTACAAAACTAATTGTGCGGTGTGAAGTAGAGACCGAAACTTATTTTTGGCGCTCTACCAACAAAAACTCGCACACTGCAGGTTGTATTGTACTTCGTTTAAGTACAACAATAAATACACCTCGCCTTGCAGTCGTCATTTAAGTCACTTTATATATTCTAACAATATCTGTTATTCGAAATTTAATTTTCTTGGACGCACAAACAACGTCTGGAGCGTCAACAAATCTCTCTCGGTTTTCGTCTTGCTAATTTGAGTCTAGTCGCTCAACTCTGCCTTTCCATATATTGCTCGAATAGCAATAAAGGCAAGCAGCAATACAGTAGCTGCAGTAACGCTCTCGTTACAAATCTCTCTCGGTCCTTTTGTGTAGTTAATTTGAGTCTAGTCGCTCAAATCTGCCTTTTCATATTGTTCGAATAGCAATATAGGCAAGCAGCAATACCGCAGCTGCAGTTACGCGAGTGATAAGTGAAAAGTAAAACAAAAAAAAGAACAAAAAGCACATAGCCCAAACAGCGTTGAAGTGAGCGACGCAATCAAAGGCAAAGCAGCGCAGCAGCCATCACAGAAGGCCGGCAGCAAAGGCAGAGCAGCAAAGGCAGGCAGAGCCAAAGGACAGCAACAAAAGGGGCATTGCATTAGTGCGGAGATAACCCCATAAGCCCAAGTTCAAGTGATAGAATTAAAATAAGTACTTGTGAATTTTATTTGTAATTTGCTTTAAATAAAGAGTGACTAAACACACATCAATCTTTGTTTGTGTATTTATACGAACACTAGGCGTGCAAGTGTATTGGGACGATTACCCAGCAAGTACTTTCCAAACAAATTTGAGCGCAACTCATTGATATCAACGACTTAGCACATATCAATTTTTGTTCGTGTATCTATTCGAAGACTAGACGTGCA
Source organism: Zeugodacus cucurbitae (assembly GCF_028554725.1). Taxonomy (NCBI): domain Eukaryota; kingdom Metazoa; phylum Arthropoda; class Insecta; order Diptera; family Tephritidae; genus Zeugodacus; species Zeugodacus cucurbitae. The sequence goes on along the minus strand of NC_071672.1, from coordinate 28,333,342 downwards.
AGTGCATTGGTACGATTACCCAGCAAGCACTTTGAAAAATAAATTTTCACGAAACTTGAACTTGGCTTTATTAAATTTATAATTTTTTATTTCGAAAGATTTGTACGCTTCACAACTAAACAACGCGTTAATTCAGTTTGCAGTTTTCCGTGATTGGTGCTGTAACTCTTAAACTTATTGCAACATATTTGCAATTTTTTTCAAATTTAAATCAAATTTTAAAGTTTTAGAAACGATTTTGCGCAACATATTTGCAGTTTCGGTTAAATTGTCAAATACAATGGAATCCATCAAGGCCTTTATCAGAGCTGCAGACGCTATACTGGAGTTTGAGGAGTCTTTTGCTCCAACTGCAAACAACCAAAGTGCCTACTCTCTTGAAGTACAACAAGCCGAACTGAAATCTCTGTGGGCAGAGGTAAAGTCGGAATACAAGTTGTGTTTGCCAAAGGTGGATGCTTCCGATACAAAAACAGTTGAGGACATAAAACTTAAATATACCAACAGTTACCACTCATATGTGTGTTGTGCGGCCTTGATGGGCGAACACATGCACAACCTCACGGGGTTCAACCAAAGCCCAAGTTCAAATTCTACAATAATTCAACCTGAACGGTTACAACAAACGGCAGAACCCGTGAGGTGTTCCCTCAACTTACCGCCATGTGATACAGAAATATTTCATGGCGATGTGTTGCAATGGCCCTCATTTAGGGATCTATTTGCCGCAATTTATGGGAACAACTCGAGGTTATCCCCAGTCGAAAAGTTATTCCACCTGAATCAAAAAACCCGAGGTGAGGCGAAAGCTATCGTTTCGAAAGCGCCTCTGACGAATGATGGATTCGCATTGGCTTGGAATAATTTGTTGTGTAGATATGAAAACAAGCGAGTTCTTGTCAATACACAATTAAATTTATTATTCAAGCTTCCGCACATTTCAACTGAATCTGAGGCCGAACTCAGAAATTTACAGCGGGAGATAAATAGCTGCATTTCAGCTTTACAAATACATGGCATCAATATAGATAGCTGGGATGCCTTATTTACGTATTTGTGTTCTATCCGATTGCCTGACTATACACTGTCGCTTTGGGAACAATCTCTGGATTCGGATTCAGAGATTCCAAAATGGGTTGAGTTAGACAAATTTCTAACCAAACGGGTTAAAACGCTAGAGAGGGTATCAAACCTCAAAGGCGAGTCGATTACTCAACCCAAGGTTCAGTCGGCTGATGGTGAAGGTCGGACACCAACCTTGCAATCAAGGACAGGGTCCAAACCCATAAATTCCCATCACGTCAAGACAAACAGTCTTAAATGTAAACTTTGCTCATCTCAAGCGCACATTTTAAAATCTTGTCAAAGATTTATAGAGATGCAGCCTAACGCAAGGTTAAATGCGGTCAGAAAACTTCACGTCTGCTTAAACTGTTTATCGGACACACATGAAGTCAAAGATTGTAAAAGCATGTTTAATTGTGCTAAATGCAAACAGAGACATCACACTATGATTCACCGGGATCAGAGTGAGGAAATAGCTCAGTCACCCGCCAGCACAGACCCTACTGAGATTTCCACTAAATCTCATATGGCCTCCATTAAGGCCAAAGTATCAAATGTGCCGACCAGTCAAAGCATGCTCTTAGGTACAGCTATGGTGACTATATGTCACAACGAAAACACCTTCACTGTCAGAGCCCTGATCGATTCGGGATCTGAAGGAACATTCATTACCAACAGTTTGCAAAAACGCTTAAATCTGACAAGCAGGAAGGTCAGCGCACGAGTTTCGGGATTGAATAATACCGTGTCGGGACGAGTTCAAACGGTATGCTCAATCACCATTGGCTCGCCCCGTAACAAAGGTTTAAAATTAGAAGCGGAAGCGTTGGTACTACCAAAACTGACTGGACTGCTTCCTTCCATATCAATCAACCCTTCAATTGTTAAAAGGTTACCCAATATCCCCTTAGCGGATAATAATTTCCATACGAGTCAAAAGGTTGACTTGTTGATCGGAGGGGATATCTACCCGAAAATCATATTAAACGGGGTAAAATCAAAGATCTTCGGTTCCCTCATTGCCCAACGTACAGTGTTCGGCTGGATTTTAACAGGTTCTGTTCCCTCCGAAGAAACAAAGAATAAACCGACTTACGTCACATATTTCAACGAGGTATCTTTAGATAATCAGCTTTCCAAATTCCAGGAACTAGAAGAAATACCTAAAAAACCATTTTTCACTGTAGAAGAACAATATTGTGACAGGTTATATTCAAAAACAACCATTAGAAACAGCGAAGCGCGTTACATTGTTTCACTCCCATTCAAAGTTATTCCAGCAGAAACTACTTTTGGAGCATCTCGTCATATTGCACTGAAACAGAAACGAAAGAAATGGAAACATTCCCAACAGAACGTCCAAGTAAACGACCTAGTGGTAGTTCGTGATAAAAATTTACCTCCAAATGAATGGAGATTAGGCAGGATCACCAAAATATATCCAGGGATGGACCAACGAGTTCAAGTTGTGGACATCAAAACACAACGCGGCTTAATTTGTAAGCCTATCACAAAAAATGTCATTTTACCCAATCAATGTTAACTTTTTAACACCTTAATAATTTTCTTTTCATTCAAGAAATTATTGAAAATGACGACCATCAATTGCCCTTTTTGCATAGAAAGTCACCTTCTTCGCTGGTGCCCAAAATTTCGCCAGATGTCCCCAGAAATTAGGCTGAGGACAACCTTAATATACCGCTACTGCAGCAACTGCCTTGCCTCGAACCACTCAAAGGATGAGTGCGACAGTGTAATACGCTGTAAACATTGCGGCAGCCCTCACCATACAATGCTCCATGGTATTAGTTCAGATGCTGAAGAACTAGACGAGGATGTCGTAGACTTAACATGGGCACAACAAGTCGAGCTAGAGGCAGCGGAAATGGAAGAGGAAACCATCGCTACGGCGGATTCGATACCTTCACAACCATGTCAACCGACGTCATCAGTCATGCAACCAAGGGAAAGCTCTGACCAACGGTGCCTCTCCCGCATACCACACGCCCAGGATTGAGCCAGACTCGATTCGTCTCGCCGACTTCGGCGTGCTGGTAACTTCTATTCGGATTGGCGGCATGGTAACGATCGACTGAGACTCGATTCGTCTCAGCGACATTACCCGGACCCCCGTAACTGCACAAATACAACGTCATCAACTACCACCGACGCCAGTAAGGTCTCTGGAAGACCACACACTTCAACACTTCCAGAACCTAAGACTCGCAGACTACGACTTCTACAAGTCAGCGCCAGTCGAGGTAATTTTAGGAGGGGACATCTACTCCCGGCTCATACTGCCAGGGTTACAACCAGCGACAGTGGGACAACTCGTCGCCCAAAATACGACGGTGGGATATGTAATATCCGGCGTCGTATAATATCGGCCCAATAAAATGCACTGGCTACCTACGCCTCTGACATTTACCATTTACCCAGGATCGAGTTAGACTCGAGTCGTCTCACCGACCTCGGAATGTGGTAATTTCTATGCAGTTTGGTGGCATGGCAATGATCGTCTAAGACTCCATTTGTCTCAGCGGCATTTCCCGGACCGAACCAGACTCGATTCGTCTCGTCGGCCACCCCATCTGCAAGAAATGCATCGCTTGCCAGAGGAAGTACAGGAGCCAGTCGCATGTTAGTTTTAAGTAATAATTAATTAATTGTAAACTGCATTTGCAGTAATACTGCAAGGCGAGCGGAATGTTGACGCCGCCCCCGCCTAATTTCACTGCCACGTCTGTGTCGGAAGAGAGATCACTACTTCGAAGCTTTTTCGAAGTCTAATTCGAACGCAACTAAATATTTGAAGTTGCGCTCTTGCTTTGCTTCTTCTTACTTCTCGCTTCCTTTGCGACATCTCAACCGATCCAGACGTGGTAAGTGTAATTCCAATTAATTTAATAAAATTATAATTATTATAAGAATATTTGATCTTCTTTTTTTGGATTACTTTGTGTGGAATCAATTGCGCCCTCTATTTCCCCACGGCCAACCACAAATACGAAACGAAGCACACCGTACTCCACCACCTGAGCTAACAGTTCAGTTTTTCCTTAAATTCCATAAGCGCAGCATGTATGCGGAAATGTAGGCGTGACTCCAGCGAAAAGCCAGTGTATTTCTTCCTGCAATTATATAATACAATTTTTTTTGTTAATATACTCATTAGAATATTTGGGTCAAAGCTCAAAAGCATATTATTTTACTCGAATTATGATAAAAAATATAGTTCAGCGTTGTCGTTTATTGTCTTTAATGGTATAATAAAATATACTTACTTCGCTTCCTCAATTGTGGTGATAGCCAATTCATAATTTTGTTCGTCTGCATGCACTAGTCCCGATTCCACGCAGGCGTAGGCCATCAAATATGTGTCTTCTTTGATTTGACTTTGCAAGTTCATGCACGCTTCAAGATCTCTTTAAAAGATGGCAGGGTTAATGTTGGAATAATTTTATAAATGATTCGATTAAAATCTTACTGCAATGCGAGGAATGGCTGCTTCATTTGTCGATAGCAAGCGCCACGTAATAAAAAACACAATGCTTGAGCATTGAGCGTCAGCTAGCTGATAATTTTTGCTAAGCACTTTGAATGCGTTCCAGACAAACATCAGCTCAACAGCTGGAAGACAGAGGTAATGATTTTGCGCAAAATATCGCGCCACCTTCTTACAAATGAATTTCTCCATAGGTAGTGATTTTCCAGCGATTCTTTGTTTATACTTGGGTGTATCATGCATTAGAGGCTAGATTTCCAGCTCATTGTCGTCGAGATCTTCGTTCATTAGCATTACAGCCGCTTGCTGATAGGAGTAAATCGTACGAGACCATTTGCTGTGCTCCACTAAATAGCTGGGGTACAATTTCGCCAAGCTTCAAACTGAATATATAATAAAGGAAATTTGTATATAGAATAAGTAGCAACTGTAAAGTAAATAAATGTATAGAACTACAATAAAAACAATTTTTTTTTAATTTTTCAATTTTTGGTACCATTTTCAAGCCAAAATTACGATTTTAGACGAAAAAATCGACCTATTTGTTATTGTAAAATTGTTAGTAATTGAAATTTTTGGACTCGACGTCATTCGAGAGCTATATATATGTAGAATATTTGTTCAAAATTTCAATACGATCGATGCTGTAGTTTTTCCTGTAGGCTGGTCACCGACTTTAAAAATGACATATTGGGGAAAATCGTTTCAAAGTTTTGATACCGTTATTCAACCTGCTGTAACTTCGTAGGTTTTTCTCCCAATGATTATAGCTGAAATTATACCTTATTATGTCCAAAAATTTCGAAATATTCGATCGAGTAATTTCTTAAAAAAAAATTCACGAAAACCTCCTAATTCTTCATGGGTTATACTGTACCCCTTAACAAGCAAGCGGTCATTAGTGCGCCCGACGATTTTGGTATCGAAGCAAACCTTAAGCGTCTTATATCTTATACTAGTCTGCTCAGCATGAACCGCAGAGAACTGTAGGGTAGCGCACATGTGCTCCGGACTGTAAATAGTGATACCGCGCAAGTTGGTGTTCTCTTCCCTTTGCTCTGGATGGGGTGGTGGAACTTGAAAATCAAGGCTGTGGAGTTTCGGCCTATGCTGACAATGTAGCCCTTAGAGTTATTTGACTTTACAGACGGTAAATATTATTACATACATAAGTCAATTAGTTTGACATAAAAAGCTGCTTAACGTAACTAAAACTGTTGTGAATCTTGCCACTTAAATGAACTTGTCATGTTAACAATTTGTTAATTATTCATAAATGAAAATACAGCTCAACTTTTATAACTCGAACTCTTAAATTGGCAATAGAAGTCAAATTTCATAAAATTAATTCAAAGTCTCTCTAATTTGAAGGGTACTTCAACTGTATAAATATACGAATGACGGTATTGGCCGACAAAACACAAATAACACATATATTACTACTAACCAGTTTACCCACAATAACTCCCAAAAACTGAGATGATGGAACTGTGTCCAGACGTTTTGTGATTTCCATGATTTTTTGTACCACTACTGCGCTTCATCCAAATTACCCTTCATGAATTCTAGTCGTCTCTTTAAAAAAAGAAACCACACACCCTGCGGATATAATAGTAATTGTTCCTCTAGGATGTTATGGCACAGTTCTAGCCCCCCTAAACAAAATGCAAACAAACAAAAAATGTAATTTTCGCCAATTGAATTAAATAATTAAAAGAAAATGCCAAAATAGCAACTTATTGTAGCACATGGAAATCACTTTTTTTGCGTGCTTTCGAATTTTATGACGTTCTATCTTTTTCAATTTTGCGTTATAATGCTTATTATTTATGCAACCCTAACGGTTGGAGCCGATAACATACATATTAAAAGATAATTTAAAAATTACATAAACAATTTGTGGCCAGCTGTTAGTTTAATCTTTAATATAATTTTATCAAAATTTGCTAACACATATTTAACTTTTCTACTTTTCTTTTACTAAGCAACAAGCATAGCAAAACAACAGTTGTAGTCATAACTAACAAAAAAAAAAATTCAATAATTTCGAACGCTAAACGATACATTTCTCGCATAAATAATAAATGTAATGAGCCAATTTGCCACTCATTTCAGCTCTTTGAGATGATCAAATCACCTTCATAGTACATTTACAAAACACTTGAAACAAGTAATAGTAAAATAGGGTATACTTAATACATTTTATATAAAAGAAACGTTTATTATATATTCATAAATAACGTTATTGTTAATCTCAAATCATATGACACCCTTAGCACAGTATTAAGAAAGATATCACACCATATTGTATAATGTATTGTAACGAAAATGGCACCAGAACAAACTAGAATTGACAATCGAAATCGATAACTTGCCAGATCTATCTAGACATCGATATTCGTAGTTGCCAGAATGTTCGAGTGACGATAACATGCTAGCAATCGACTATATAAGGGCTGCCGGGCTGGCAGCAAGACACAGTTCTAATAAGAGAGTTGTCGAGTGAGGACAATTCTAAGGAGAGAGTTGTCGAGCAAAGTGTAAACAAGTTATAAGTTAGAGTTGTAAAGTAGAGTATTGAGTACTAAAGTGTTAAGTTATAAGGAATTAGAAATAAAGATTAGTGTATAGCCATTAAAGTGTGACTTTTATTTGACAATCCAGTGATCGAACTCAGGGTAGAGTTTTAGAGTAAACGGCAGATTTTGGAAATCCGTTACAGTATGTAGTTAGACGAACTTGCGCGCGTATATAGTTTTATCGTGTGAACAGCATTTTAGCTGTTTGTGTATACTGTCATCGGAAAACATTTTTTTATTTCCACTTTCCTTCATCAAATATTTTACGTTAAAATTACACACGTGAACACCAGCCATGAACCGATAGTTTCGTTGTCATTCGCATATAAAACTAGATATGTGGGTTTGTAATAAAGGCAAGAACAATAATAAAAAATTGAATAAGATTTGAACTGATTAATTAAGGATTTCAATTTGTTTTTGTCGCATTTAATATATACAAATAACACATAGTTTACATGTTACATATATATCCGTATAAATATGTCTTTTTGAGCATTTATTATCGATTTATATTTTTTATTAAGGATAGGTATTAAAGTATATAAGGGTTTAAATTTATATAACAACACAATATAGTGTGTACGGCATAAATAAAATAAAATACATACATGTTTCTAAATGAAATTTCACATTATGTTCAATTGTAAATTTAGTTCATAGCATATTTTTAAATGCACATAGATTTATAATACATGAATATAAGCAAACCTTAATAAGCTAATAGTAAACTGCGTTGCACATTTGCAAACATTAGTTATAAGTCAAATATGCTTCGACTAGATAAGCAAAAAACTTTAAAAGTATTTAAATAATTTTATATATATACACATATAAAATATAAATTATTAATTATAGTAAATAATGCCTACTCGATTACATTGTTTTTTATCGCATGTGAAGTACACCGCAAGCGCAACACAAATTTGTAGTTGTAATGACAGAAAAGGATTCATAAAAATTTTTTCAGACATGCTATTGACTAACGTAGGAACGCACAATTCACCAAATGTGTGTGGCCGTTTAGCTGATAAATCGAATAATTCATTTTTAAGGGGGTTCTGGTGTTAGAGGCATGAATTTCAAGTCATTTTTAAAGTGTTGTAATAAAATTTTTTTATCATTTATTCATTAACATTACAGGAATGTAAAACAAAAATTATTGAATAAACAAAGTCAAATAAAACAAAAAAATCTATAATATAAAAATGAATCGCAAAATATGTTGCTAAGCGCATAACTCGAGAACCGTTGAACCGATTTCGCAAATTATTTGTTTAGAATGTTTTTAGAGGTACCGGGATGGTTCTTACGGAGAAAAAAATTAGAAAAATTGCCTGAAAAAGTCTTAAATCCACAATACAAACCCCATACAAACAATTTGTGTCGTTAGTCTCGAAAAAAGTCGAGAAGGGCCAAACCGATCTGGCTAATTTTAGTTTTGAAATATTTATGGAAGGTCAGGGAAGGATTAGAAAGTAAGTATGTATCGAAAAATTGTGAGGAAGATAACAAGAATATGATTTTATTTGAATTGACAACAAAATTATAAAAAAAAAAAAAACAAAACAAAACAAAAAATAATAATATTATGAAAGTTGTCATTGTTGCTTTGTTCAATTGTATAAGGCTGTGTCGATAGCCCAAAACAATTTGTAACAAGTAGGGAAAGGCAACCGAACATTTTATACTCCCGCAATTTATTGATGTAATTTTATTATACACAATTTGAAATAAAGTCCAATAGAATAATCAAAATCAGCATATATTGTACATGAGGGTTGAGGTAATTCCTGAACCGATTGCACTCATCAACGCCCAGTTATAATGGGAATAGGGGCAACTTGGCACCTGTTAGTAGTCAGACAAACGGCAATTCGGCCTTGAAATTACTCCTAAATTGCAAATCAACGAAATACCAGTCTGCAAAATCGCCAAAAAAAGAGCTATAAAGAAGATTTTCCAGATATTCAAGTCGCTGGAGGTACTGCACAGGACTTTAAAAGATTTACGCGACAACGAAAATACTTTTGGTGAAGCCATGATTCTGTGGGCAGGTAATTTTCGCCAGACTATTCCTGGATCAACTGTTGCTGACGAACTAATCACATTCCTAAAATCATCTAATTTATAAAAAATCGCCAATTAACAAATAACATACGAGTGTTTTTCCAACAATATCATACTGCGATTGTAGAAATAGTTGAAAATGGTAGCGACGCGGGTGACACCTCGATGGATTAATAACATTTTTAACGGGTTTCTGTCACTTCATGGCCTCGAAAGAGGAACTTATTCATCGTGTTTTTCCTGACATGAAACCATAATATGATAAACATAAATGGCTGATTGAATGACCTATATTGGTGGTAAAAAAACAAGAATCTCTTTGATCTTAGTGCGACAATTTAGAATGTCGTTAAAGGAGAGTTGACACAGCTACAAATCAAGACGACGTATTCAATTATCCCACAGACTATTTTAAATTGCTGAACTATCCCCACTCACTTGCAATTAAAAGTAGTGTAAGTTGTCATCATGCTGCGTAACATAAATCAACATCAAACTTTGCAAAAGAACAAGTCTGGCTGTGAAGAAGGTAAACAATATCATCACCAAAGCCAAGATAAAGAAAGTTTTACTAATTATGATGATTTACGCTTAACACAGATCTACAATAATGTCTATCAATCATTTTAAAATTTATCGGCTATAACGTTTTCGTCTTTATGCGTAAGCATTTTTTCTCTGCATTGAAAGATTTACTAATTTAATGTATACCTTAGCCACAAAAACGTGTGGCCGGGTCTGCTAGTATAAAAATAAAAATTTAAACATAAACTAATAAAAAAATATATAAATAAAAATAAATAATACAAAACAAAATAAAAATTTAACAAGTAAGGAAGGGCTAAGTTCGGTTGTGACCGAACATTTTATACTCTCGCAATTTATTTAATTAATATTATATAATAGACAATTTGACCCACATATTCGTCATATATATGGTATAAAGTCCATTGAAAGTTGGAAACCCTAATATTAGGTTAGAAGTACCGAGGTCCTCTTGTTCGATATATGGGGCTTTGAAAACCTATGGTCCGATTTCGCTTTTTAGAAAGGGGCTGCTACACTATAAATGCAGTATTTATGCAAAGTTCTGTTCCGATATCTTCACTAGTGCGTACTTTACATATTGTTAAGTATACTATTCACGTTGACTTCAAAGTTCTGGTATATAGGAAGTAGGCGTTTGGCCTATTTTCACAACATATCATTGGGATGCAAGGAAAATATTATATACCAAATGTCATTGATATTGGTCGAGTAGTAGCCACACCCACTTAAATTTTTCTGTACATTCTTTATAAATAAAATTTAGGTTTCTGGTGTTATCCCTTACTTAATTAAAGCATTTTGAGTCGTTTTCAACATAACTTTTGTATGGGAGAGAATTTCGTTGATATAGCTTTAGTAGTTTACGAGATATGTACAAAAAATTTATAAGGGGGCGGTGCCATGCCCATCCCAAAAAAATTACATCCAAATATGCCCCTTCCTAGAACAATCCTTTGGACCCAATTTTATTTCCATAGCTTTATTTATGGCATTTATGTGTTTTCGGTTTTCGCCATTTTGTGGGCGTGGCAGTCCGATTTTGCTCATCTTCGAAAGCAACCTTCCTATGGTGCCAAGAAACAAGTGTTCCAAGTCATATTCATCAAGATATCTTAATTTTTATTCAAGTTACAACTTGCACAGACGGACGGACAGACAGACATCTGGTTTTGAACTACATTCTTCATCCTGATCACTTTGGTATATATAACCCTATATATAACTCGTTTAGTTTTGGGTGTTACAAACAACCGTTATGTCAACAAAACTATAATACTCTCTTTAGCAACTTTGTTGCGAGAGTATAAAAAATACGATTCCAACATCAAAATGTTCAGGTGAAAAGGTCGAGTAGAACTTGAGAAATCGCGTGTATCGTTTTGAAAAACAAAATATATATGAACAGTTAAAACTTAAAGAAATCACGGGTATCATTTCGAAAAAAAAAACAGTTTCAAGTTTTGCAAGTTTGGATGCTGCACCCGGCATTTCCTGTATCTTCGAAAATAATCTTAATTATATAAAATCCCATAGTAAACGTATTTTTAAATGTATAAGAAATTCCATAACTTATTTCTACCTCAGAGTACTCCCGATAGGTTGTAGTAAAACAGAAGGAGTTGGAAGAAATCAACTCCTAAACGACAAGGCAGCAGATAGCATAATTAGTACTTCCTGCCATTTTCATAGAAATCACCCATGTAATCACTTGCTGGATCAAGAGATTATTCCTACAACACGTCGACGAACTTAATCCATATATCGACCAGACTGCGGACGCAAACAGTTTTAGATACGCTTTAAACGCCATTCACAGTGGTGCTATCAACACCTTCATTGACTCCCTTCCAGTGAATGGCGTCCTTCGAACCAAACCACCACCTATAGCAGAAGAAGAGCTCGAGTTGCCACGTGAAACCAGAGTGACTCTTGCGTAACTTCGATCTGGATATTGTAGCAGGTTAAACTGCTACTTATCCAGACTGAACCCCGACATACAACATCCAAGCCCACTGGCTAATGCCTTAGTACATCCCTGCAATCAAACATAGCGCAATCACTTGCTTTAGCTTATCAATTTTTAAAAATATTTCAGATTTTATAACTTGTTAGGCTTGAGAAGAAATAAAGGGATGTACAACTGCTGTCCCATCAGATATCGACATCATGCTTTTGCATCATGAATAGTACGAGAGTAATGAATCAAAAAAAAAATGAACAAGAGTAGAAATAAATTTGTGAACCTAAAAAAAATGTCAATGTTATCTAAAAAATTTGATTCGTTCACTTAACTTTAATGAAAAATTGCTAATTTGTAAACATATAATTGCACTTTTTAGCCGATTTGAACTACACTCTTTACCCTGATCACTTTGGTATATATAATCCTATATCTAACTCATTTAGTTTTGGGTGTTAAAAACAACCGTTATGTGAACAAAACTATAATACTCTCTTTAGTAACTTTGTTGCGAGAGTATAAAAAATATGATTCCAACCTCAAAATGTTCAGGTGAATAGGTACAGTAGAACTTGGGAAATCGCGTGTATCGGCATTTGCGCGTACGTTGTAGTAAAAATAATTTAAAATATGTGTATTTAATTTTTTAACCAAATCTCCATAAATATGTTTATTTCAATTTTCCAACTTAATGTTTAAAGTTCATTTTTTCCTTAAATTCCATAAGCGCAGCATGTATGCGGAAATGTAGGCGTGACTCCAGCGAAAAGCCAGTGTATTTCTTCCTGCAATTATATAATACAATTTTTTTTTTTGTTAATATACTCATTAGAATATTTGGGTCAAAGCTCAGAAGCATATTATTTTACTCGTATTATGATAAAAAATATAGTTCAGCGTTGTCGTTTATTGTCGTTAATGGTATAATAAAATATACTTACTTCGCTTCCTCAATTGTGGTGATAGCCAATTCATAATTTTGTTCGTCTGCATGCACCAGTCCCGATTCCACGCAGGCGTAGGCTATCAAATATGTGTCTTCTTTGATTTGACTTTGCAAGTTCATGCACGCTTCAAGATCTCTTTAAAAGATGACAGGGTTAATGTTGGAATAATTTTATAAATGATTCGATTAAAATCTTACTGCAATGCGAGGAATGGCTGCTTCATTTGTCGATAGCAAGCGCCACGTAATAAAAAACACAATGCTTGATTATCATATGCATAAATATCACTCCCGTTTTTATGGCCCAACTGTGCCATTTTGTGTTCGATTAAGCGAAAAATACCGTCAGCTAGCTGATAATTTTTGCTAAGCACTTTGAATGCGTTCCAGACAAACATCAGCTCAACAGCTGGAAGACAGAGGTAATGATTTTGCGCAAAATATCGCGCCACCTTCTTACAAATGAATTTCTCCATAGGTAGTGATTTTCCGGCGATCCTTTGCTTATACTTTGGTGTATCATGCATTAGAGACTCAACGGTTTCCAGCTCATTGTCGTCGAGATCATCGTTCATTAGCATTACAGCCGCTTGCTGATAGGAGTAAATCGTACGAGACCATTTGCTGTGCTCCACTAAATAGCTGGCGTACAATTTCGCCTCCCGCCAGTCCAGCTTCAAACTGAATATATAATAAAGGAAATTTGTATATAGAATAAGTAGCAACTGTAAAGTAAATAAATGTATAGAACTCCAATAAAAACAAGTGAGTTGTTAAAGGTAAGGTTTTTTTCGTCGAAAAGAGACCTTTTCTCATGAATTTTTTTAGAAAAAATTATTGCTGCAGGTTAATTTTACTTATTATTATATGAAAGTACAACATTTGAAGGATACTTAAAAAAAATTTTATCGAAAAATAGCGAGGAATAACGGATTTATCGTCGATCTCTGCAGGCACCTCGAAAAAAGTGTTTGTGTGGTGACCAGCCTACAGCATCGCTGGATCATCCAAAACCAAAAAATCAAAATGCTTATTATTATATGAAAGTACAACATTTGAAGGATACTTAAAAAAAGTTTTATCGAAAAATACCGAGGAATAACGGATTTATCGTCGATCTCTGCAGGCACCTCGAAAAAAGTGTTTGTGTGGTGACCAGCCTACAGCATCGCTGGATCATCCAAAACCAAAAAATCAAAATGCTTTCTTTAGTTTATTAGTTTATCTTTCAATTGACGTGGAGTTTTTTTAAATTTTTCAATTTTTGGTAACATTTTCAAGCCAAAATTACGATTTTAGACGAAAAAATCGACCTATTTGTTATTGTAAAATTGTTAGTAATTGAAATTTTTGGACTCGACGTCATTCGTTAGCTATATATATGTAGAATATTTGTTCAAAATTTCAAAACGATCGATGCTGTAGTTTTTCCTGTAGGCTGGTCACCGACTTTAAAAATGACATATTTGGAAAAATCAATTCAAAGTTTTGAACACTCAGCGCAGGTAGCTGGAGAAACCGTTATTCAACCTGCTGTAACTTCATAGGTTTTTCTCCGAATGACCTAAAACTTGTAACACAATATTCTTGAGATGTTGAATGTTGAGAAAAAATGAAAAAAAATTGTCAAACCTTACCCCCCGTAAAGCTGTCAAATCCAGCTGATGAAGGAAACTCAAACCTACTCCTACAACTCCTACCTAAATCGATTTTTATATTTTCAAAAGTATCCTGTAAAATCGGCAAGGTCGCATCTTGAAAAGTTTTTGAATGGCAGTGTTCTAAAGACCGATCGCGATCAGGTATAAACCGCCATAATTGGAACTTTACAAGCCTTTTGTTTCGAAACGACATTTTTCAAAATTGCTGAGATCATAACTCAACGAGAAATTTACCGATCGACTTCAAATTGAATCTGAGTATTATTGAATATATTTATATATGAAAATTGTCGATTTGGCATTCTACAATTTTCTACAATTTTTTTACCTTAAAAAACGACACTTTTTTCGGAACTACGACATTTCGTTAATTTTTTATGTTTTTCAAAAATCGTAGGTCATTGTATAGGAAATACCTTCAAATTTAATAACCTTTTTGATTTTTTTCAGGTACTCATTCGATCACCATCATATCAGCAGTTGGGGACCTTTTTTTGGGCAAAAAAAAAGTTAAAAGAAAAATCTCAAAATATAGCTGAAATTATACCTTATTATGTCCAAAAATTTCGAAATATTCGATCGAGTAATTTCTTAAAAAAAATTCACGAAAACCTCCTAATTCTTTATGGGTTATACTGTACCCCCTAACAAGCAAGCGGTCATTAGTGCGCCCGACGATTTTGGTATCGAAGCAAATCTTAAGCATCTTATATCTTATACTAGTCTGCTCAGCATGAACCGCATAGAACTGTAGGGTAGCGCACATGTGCTCCGGACTGTAAATAGTGATACCGCGCAAGTTGGTGTTCTCTTCCCTTTGCTCTGGATGGGGTGGTGGAACTTGAAAATCAAGGCTGTGGAGTTTCGGCCTATGCTGACAATGTAGCCCTTAGAGTTATTTGACTTTACAGACGGTAAATATTATTACATACATAAGTCAATTAGTTTGTAATGTAGCCCTTAGAGTTATTTGACTTTACAGACGGTAAATATTATTACATACATAAGTCAATTAGTTTGACCCAAAAAGCTGCTTAACGTAACTAAAACTGTTGCGAATCTTGCCACTTAAATGAACTTGTCATGTTAACAATTTGTTAATTATTCATAAATGAAAATACAGCTCAACTTCTATAACTCGAACTCTTAAATTGGCAATGGAAGTCAAATTTCATAAAATTAATTCAAAGTCTCTCTAATTTGAAGGGTACTTCAACTGTATAAATATACGAATGACGGTATTGGCCGACAAAACACAAATAACACATATATTACTACTAACCAGTTTACCCACAATAACTCCCAAAAACTGAGATGATGGAACTGTGTCCAGACGTTTTGTGATTTCCATGATTTTTTGTACCAATACTGCGCTTCATCCAAATTACCCTTCATGAATTCTAGTCGTCCCTTAAAAAAAAGAAACCACACACCCTGCGGATATAAAAGTAATTGTTCCTCAAGGATGTTATGGCACAGTTCTAGATCACCTCCTTGATGACTTAACACATAACATACTATAAGGTGATAGCCAAGCAAGGTCATTGCACAAAGCACTTGACGTAAACCGGATAACCGATAGCCGGTGTTGAGATCAGCTAGACCCGCAGTCTAAAATAAAATAAGCCAATTGATGAGTAATTGTTATTTGATTGATGATATACTACTTTCTACCTTATTTCCAGAGAATCCTATGAACTGCAAGACTTTTATAACACCTGAAGGTAGTAGAGAGATCATTAAATTAAATGCACCAACACCCATGCGCACACCGCTCTCGAAATGCACCTTGGATACATTCGACTCCCATTGTCTTCGTGTAAGTATTTGAGCGCACTCTCTTAAAAGGGGATTAGTAAACTTAATGCGGTAGCAGATAATATAAATATGTATATCGAAACGTACTTGTAGCTATTGTAACAATGTCGTATCTTCATACCGCCGCGTATCAAACTCGTCAAAGTCTCGTCCTCAATGAATGTGAGTAGTGCACGTAGGAGTAACGCCTCCGCATAACACAATTCAGCGTGTGCTTCCAAATCGGAGATTTGGGTGTAGTTCGTCTGCAGAGAATGTTAACATGCATTACTTTTGTTTTGATAATTTTGTTGGCAGTAGATTCTTAATTATTCTTCTCAGCTATTCGCGATACTGCCGTACATATTTAGATATATTAAAAGGAATTATAACTTACATACCCGCTTGAATTTCTTCCCGATGGACTGTGTAATCGTGTTTTTGCGCTTGTAACGTTGGCATACATTTAAGCATTTCTTCAACTCATCCCCGGCTTCGGCAATGTGTCGCTGCTCAAATGTTAATATCGCTTCGAGGAATATAAAGACAGCGTGGCCCATTGAGTGGTACATGCTGCTATGCGCGTATGGTTGCATCAGTGAACGTGCTTCATCGAATTTGTTGTTGAAGAAATAGCAAATGGCCAATTTGGCTTCCTCCAGCGCATTTTCTAAATCCATTTCAAATTCTCTATATAACGTGTATGCAAATTTACAAATAACTTCAAACGATGTCTTATTTAGTGCATACATACTATAATATAATACACATATATATATGATAAAACTTCTTGAATCTTACCACGAACAACTTTTTCCTAGATCTATTAGGATTACGAGTAAACAACGACTTGTATTTTCTCTGATTATTTTATATGATTTTATGTTATTGATTACTGAAAGTACAAGTTACAAACCGCTTCCAAACGTACTTTAGTTATAAAGAGATAATTCCAAAAATTATGAGTGATACTTTTATATGAACTAACGTAAATCCACATAATTAATCGAGCAACTACCGCGTTCTTTTCTAGTACACTAGAAATATTAGTTGTTGTAGAAATTAATGAGTTAAGGTCGTTCTTCTAAATTTGACATATTTAGGCTAATTGGTTATAGAGTAATTATGCTCAATCGACTGCCTCTAATGTGCATTGAAAAGTGTGGCTTCGGTCTTGGCTGACTGAATTTCACCCAACAAAATTAATATTGCACATTTCAACTTCGTTATGGATTTTTGATTGTATTGTCGATTATCTTTCGCTTTACATGAGCTCTTATGACTCGCTACACCTTCCACTATCAGTGCTTTCAGCAAAACCACCCTCGCAGTCAGATTTCTACCTAAAAAAACTTGTATTCTCATATTCATACATACAAACAGGCTTCCTTTAGATACTACAATTATATACACACAAACAAATAATTATTAATAGAACCTGGGAAAGTGTAATCGTACTTAAAGTCTTCTGGTTCACTGATGGCATCGAAGAACTGTGAATAAGATTTCGTAAAATAAAAAAATGTAGTTTTAAAAGACTGCGTTATCAGTAGAGGATATGTGATAAACGATGCACTCACGCAATTGTGAAAGGATGGATGATTGTGTAAAAATTTACATACTATAAATAATGCTTCTGTCAGAAGCAGATTCATCAAGACTTATCTCCACTTTAATATTTAATCCCACTTTCATAAAACAACCTTGATTGTATTGTTACGTTTAAAATGTTACAGCTGATTAATTTTTGTAAAATTTTCACATTTTTTGGTTTGAAGTTTCAACTAAAATTTGCAAAAGAACCTCCAAAACGAATTCCCGCAGCTTATATCAAGCCACTATCAATATGTGTGGCCTGTCCTTGTCCTGATGAAACATACACTTCTCCTATTGGCAGACCACTTCCGGGCAATTTCTTCTCTGACACGATCCCATTGTTGACAGTAAAGGCTCGAATTAAGTTTGGTCGCAGGGGTAGCTCAAAATAAATTATTTTTTGCCAAATCCACCAAGCCATATATTTTATAATTTAATTTGAAACTTGGTTGAAGCGCTTTAAAGCTTCACACTTACCAGGTTTCATCAATATATCTGAAGATTTACTCAAGTTATCTCTTGCACGGATGTATATACAGATATTCAGATTTCAACTTGTCTCTTCATTTCAAGACAAAAGAAATAATATAAAATAAGAACCATGTGTCAAGACCATATTCATAGATTTGAGATCTTTTTCGACACTTGGGTAAAGTTGTCCCAAAAACAAGACAAGAATTAGAAAAGTAGTTTAAGAGTCTTAACAAATCACTTTAATGAGGTGAATGAATGTGCGTAATGTATTTGAGTGGAAGGAAACAGAACATCATTTGAAACCTTCGTAATGTCTATAATTATTGTAGTCAACATATATACATACCTCACCCTCCTCCTCATCTTCCAAATTTGCGTGCACTGCATTCGCTCCACTTGTATTTGCACTGTTGTGTCCTAGCGAACTTTGGGGAAAATTGGTGTCAGACCTCAATTGCGCCATTTGTGTATCTTTCTTTGGCAGCATTTCAAATCTAAAAGGAAGATTAAAAATAACTATGTGCATTTTTTTTAGTATTACGGGAAATTAATATTTCCAATTATCCGATTTAAAAAAAGCCTTTTTCAAATGAAATAACTTTTCAATAAAAAACCCAGAGTCGCGATATAATACCGAAGTGCGGTACTTACAGCTGCAGTAACCTCCAGCTATAAATTACTGCCTCACACCCAGGGTCATGACAGCCGCCCGGAAACAAACCGTTTCTAACCATTTAACTGCAACGGACTTCAAAGAATGGTCGGAGATATAGTCGATTTTATGAGCCAGCGTTAGTCTGATAAACAATCTAGCGACCTTAGCATCTATATGCTAAAAATTAACAAGCTTGAGAAACCTCCGAACTGTTCCACTATTTCTGTGGAAAACCGCTTAAGACCGCTTACGAGAAATTCGCACATAAATATCGGATTATAGCGGTTATTTTTTCGAAGCGCGGCCGAAGGCAGCCAATGCAGAAAGTAGCTCTACGCGAAAGAACTTTCCATTTCCACCTCTTTGTTGTTGTAACGATTATCTATCCCTGCCGGAACGGAAAGCAGGACGGGAGGCCCAGGAAACATGCTGTTTCGATGGGGTCGGACCAAAGGGAGAGGGGTGTTAGATGAGTGGAGTTTGTTGGGCATGCAAAAAAGGTGGTTAGTGTCATGCGGAACATGTATTTTGTATGTCGGGGTTCAGTCTGGATAAGTAGGAGTTTAACCTGCTACAATATCCAAAAGTTGCACAAGGGTCACTCTGGTTTCACGCGGCAACTCGAGCTCTTCGTATGCTAAAGGTGGTGGCTTGCTTCAAAGGACGCCATTCACTGGAAGGGACTCAAGGAAGGTGTTAATAGCTCCACTGTGAATGGCGTTTAGGGCGTGTCTGAAACTGTTTGCGCCCACAGTCTGGTCGGTGTATTGTTCAAGATCGTCGACGTATTGTAGTAGTGACCTCTTAATGCACCTGGGGGCGGTTCTGCTTCCAGAAACTCACTACATGAATACACTAGTAGAAACTGGTTGGTAAGCAGTTCCTTAATAGGCAGTATAGTGGCCTCATTGTGCAAATGTGCTTCTGGTGACATCAAGAGGCATCCTGGAGCTGTCCGGAGTGCGGTGTTCTGACACGTCTGTATCTTCCTCTACTGCGTGCCGCTGCATCCAGGCGACCATACCGGTGCCGCGTAAGTTACGACCGGCCGGCCGATAGCCTTATAAGTGGCCAGCAGCGTTTCTTTGTCCTTTCCTCAAGTGTTGATTGCTCAATATCTTCTAGCAGCATTGTTAAGTTCACCGTGTCAAAAGCTTTTGACAGATCCAACGCCACTAGGACGGTTCTCTTACAGTGTGGTTTTTGATTAAGGCCATGAACTATCTGGGCGTCTATGACGCTAAGTGTTGTGGTAATGCTGTGCACTTTACGGAAACCATGTTGATGTTTCGCTAGGTTCAGTTGGTACGTGAGTATACTGTAATGTCTTCACTACTGGGTAAAGGAGAGTTATCGGGCGATAAGACTCCCCTTGGTTGACGGTTTTCCCAGGTTTCAGTAATGAAACCACTTTTCCGATCATCCACATATCGGGTATTTTAAGAGTGGTTAGCGACAAATTGAGTACCTTGGCGAGATATTCAACTCCCGTTGAACCTAGATGTTTTAACATCAAAGAATTGATTCCGTCTGGGTCGATGGCTTTGGAGAACTTAGCTTTCCTAATGACATCCTGCACCTCTCCACTGGTGAAAACAAGTGGCACGCAGTTGTTTTGCATTTTGCGCAGCCGTCTGGTGACACGCCTTTTAGCCCTGTCAACCGGGGGGTGCAGTATAAATTGTCGGCTAAAATAGCTCGCGCACCTCTCCCGGTCCGAGGAGGCATGGCTACCGAATTGAATTTCAACGCTGTTAACACATCACTTCAACTGCTGTTAACACATCACTTCAACGCTCGATATCTCGTAAACAGTGCGAGATATCATTTTTTATTTAATAAAAAGTGTTTGTTTGGATTAATTAACATAAAAATGGTTTCAAATCTTAGTGACTTAGTAACTAAAATCGTGGCCCAACATCTCTGCATGCTAAACGAACCCGATTCCTCTAAAACCCCCCTCCCTATGGTTCGAGCCTGTCAGTTCCAAACAAAACGTGGCACAATTCCGATTTCTTTAGCGCCGTGACCTGAAGGTACCGTTGGGGAGAGGAAGTCTTCCTTATTAAAAAAAGGGTTGCAAGATGACAGAACATAAGTGTTGCCACATGCAATCGAATAAAAATAATCAAAATGAATAAAATCCCCAAAATGAAGAAAACAAATATCCTATAAATAGTACTTAAGTAAAGACCCAACACCGGGGATTATCAAAGAGGTGGAATAACAAGTTCTTCCGCGTAGAACTACTTTCTGCACCGGGGATTATCAAAGTGGTGGAATAACAACTTCTTCCGCGAGGAACTACTTTGCTTATTGTATTTGGGATATAATCTTTCTTTTTCATTATTGATTCTTATAATTCGTTTACAAAATATGTGATATGGTAACACTTTACACAAATCTCTTAATTTTCACAATAACAAAAAGGGTTGCAGCTTGACAAGTAATAAGTGTTGCCATATCAGATATTTTGCAAACGAATGAGAAGAACCAAAATAAATAAATACCCCAAATGCAGAAAACAAATGCCCTATAAAAAGATTACATAAAGATAATATAAAGAGTGTTTATGATATTCACTCTATGTACTATAAGTAGGAGAAATGAAAAGTTCTTTCGCAAAGAACTACTTTCTGCATTGGCGGCCTTCGGCTGCGCTTTAAAAAAATAACCCTGGTCGGGCCATCACCGGGGGGGGTTATCAAAGAAAAGGTAATACCGAAAGATTTTGCATTAGTCATAACACCATTATGGTTTATGTATTTGGGGTATAATCCTTCTTTTTTCTGTTTATTTTTATTCTTTTAATTTTTACAAAATATTTGATGTGGCAACACTGATTAATTGTCAACCTGCAACACTTTTTTACATTTTTTATACGAAGATTTGTGTAAAATGTTAAATATTTATTTACATCTATTTTCGTGATAAATTTTATAAAATAAATAAGCAGAAACAATGTGGTGAAGTGTAAGTATAAAATAAGTGCATAATATAATTAAAATATTCAGTACATATTGTGAAAATTCAAGATAAAAGTAGCACTTTTTTCAATTTTAAGTGCGAATATCTCGAAAACTATAAGTCAGCTGCAGCTGCATATGTATATATATATATATATATTCTTAATCTGGAGAACCTCCTCTTTCCAACGATACACATTTTATTACCGAAAGCCTGGGATAGTTTACTAAAGCCGACCCTTCTTCTGAATCATTGCAAATAGAATATTCATTTAATATAGATTTTACATATCAGTTCTTTAATATCACTTATTATACATAACAGGTTACGGTTCAAGCAACAAATATTAATTTATTTAAACTCACATTAATATCTATGTATTTGAAACTGATTTACACTTGGTGACTGCACTTTAGTTGGATGCTAATACGTTTGTTCCCATACTGCGCTTCTGAATCATTTTTAATTGTTTTCATTTAATATGCATTTTCATATTAATACCAGTTTTTAATAACACTTATTTGTGACTATGAATTAGTGTCATTAACAATTGTTAAGCTATATTTCGAATTATTTTTATTTCACTTTTGTTTTGACACTGCTTTATTGAATACCGAATGCTTTTGTAGCACCTCACCTTCTCAGATTTGTATTGGATTTATGTCATTGTGCAATCAAATAAATACATATGTACGACTTTTATATGCACTAAGAGCCAGTTCAAACGAGCAAACTTTTGTTTCGCCACCTCGTCAAGTGTGCAAATAGATCGCGAAGAAAAGGTTAATCTGCAAATCGTCATTTCACTCTATCCAATTGCAATAAAGTTATATTTATTTTCAACGAAGACATAATCAAAATTTTTATTTTTATATATATGAATATATATAAACATTATAGCAAAATACAAAGTGATACATATTTATTGAATTTTAAATAAAAACAGAAATATTGCAAGGTGTTCATGAAACAAGTTAGACCAGATTTTTTCTTGTAAAATTGAATTTTTATATAAAATCTATTTGTAAAAAATATATGTACAACCATAGGAAAACCGAATTGAATTGAAATTAGGGCAACTAAATCTGTCTAGGGTCCCATAATGTCCTAATTGCAGCAGTTTTCAAAGGCTTTATTGGTAAAAAATTTAGATTATTTCCTAATTTTGGATTATTAAGTAACTGTAATTAACAACTTAAAAAAATCCCTTTTCGTACTTTTTCGAAGCCAAATATTTCGAATATTTTTTTTAATTATGACGCAATCTATCCCTAAACATAGTTTGGTCCAATACCCAGAAAAAAAGTTGATTTGATAGTATGGTGTAAGACTTTGTTGTTGACGACATTAACTTCAAGATACAACAGTTGTCAGGAGAGCTAATGCCTTTTAAATCAATAAACATTGTTGTTGATGAAAATAAAAGTTAAAATTGTCCAATTGATATTTATAAATGCGCTAGATATTGCGGGTATGCCACCATAAAAGCTTCGATTAAACAATCTTCTGAATTCACCACGATTGTGTAACGACCCTGCAAGAAAGGTACCGGCGAATTCTTCGGTGAAATGCCAGGGAGCGGTACCCGCAGTTTCAATGAAAGTTTCTATGCCATTCTTAAGGGCGAATTTACAGAACTACCCGAAACTATTGTGAACATGTGATCGTTCATCCCTTTCTTGTACAATACATTCATCAATTAACAATTTAGATATACCTCTTGCACAATTCTGTGCATGATCGTTTTACAATCACGGATGAAAGACCCAAAACTGCGAACCAAAATTACATGTTCACTTTCAGTACTGTTCTTGGTACTATTACGGATTTGTTTTGTTGTGTAGCGTGTAAACAAATAAAGAAGATGGCTCTCCAACAAGCTAACATGACACATACATACCTATGTATGTACATATGAAACTGTAAAATTTTGAACTTAAACGATAAATCGGTTTGAATCATTCGAATTGTCAGAATGAACATTTCCTCACTTTTAGATTTGCTGTGTTGTAGTATACTATTCACTACAGTGAAATTATTATTTATGAATAAAGACGGAAACCTTAGTATATATCTGGTATAAAAATCCACGGGATTGAGATTTGAACTTGAGGTCAAAATTTTTAAAATTATTGATGAAAATTTTCGTAGAGTTGATAATACGCACAAATTTTCATAAAATAGTTCATTTTTGATTTTATATTCAAGTTTTTAACAAATAAGTTAATTTCAAAATTGTTAGTTGATAACATGTAACATTTTATTTTATAATCTTAGAATAGATAATTCTTAATTTTTAATAGTAGTATTTATTTTTTTGAATTATAAACATTTTAATTTAACTTAGCACTAATTGGTGCACAATATTTTTAGTTAACCTGTCTCGAGCTAACACAAATAGATTTGATGGTTTTCCCACACGTGAGCAAGCAACATATAATTGCCCATGGGAAAAACATGGATTATCCAAATCTAACCCACAAATGGACATTTATTTATAATTTTACTCCATACTTATGTTGTGCTTAAGATAAAACAGGCAAATAGTGTTTTACAGTCCATACTTAGGTTATGCTTAAGCACTGAAAATGGGAGGCTTAAGCAATGCTTAAATAACAGCTGATTTTTGTTTTGAATTTGCTTTGAATTTTCAGCGACATCTTTCGTAGCGTAGGGCAAGTGTCCGTTCGTTTGCACTCAATAACAGCTTATACTTTTCCTTCAGTTTCCATAGGTGCTCCGACTCGCTAGTGTTGAAATTTGGGGTTCTTTTGTTGTTTTCATCTATTTTTGACATAATTTTCCTCGCAAATTTATGTATTGTCTGTTATAATTTAAATATTTCAAACATATTTTTATGAATGACATTTGTAAAACATATGTTGCCCATAACGTTGCCATATATCATAATAAAATTTTATAGAGATTAAGCATTGACTGTGAAACGCAAACGACTACTCAGTTTGCAACAATACTTAGCTAAGATTTTATTTAGGCACAACTTAAGTATGGACTGTGAAACCGGGCATTAGCCATACAAAATTCTATACCTAAATGCAAATAAATGAATTTTTTTTTGCAACTCTGCGATTTCCTAAATTCCTCTGAAATCTCCCAAATTCGAGGAAGATTTACTGGAAAAGAGTGGCAGCATTGCTTATTTGTCTGACCATACATATGTACATAACTTTATTTATTTCACAAATTGTATGTGATTTTTTCTTAAATTTAGAATATTGGAAGTCATAGATTCGTATAATTTTACCACAAATAGTATAAACTTCAAACAACTCATTTTCATTTAATGTTTTTAGCAAGTGGCAGCTTTTGTTATGACAGCCTAAATCCATGAAAATTTAGAAAGAAGTGTAGCGCCATCTAGTGTAACATAGCGCACTTAGCGCCTCCAACTGGTGGATGGCTCTTTGCTAATAATAAACAAATAATGTGCAATAAATAAATAATGCGACTATAAAGAGAGTTATAAACTATCCTATCTTTCAAGTTGGACCAAACTGCACACAGTGTTAAAAATTTCATTAAAATCGGTTCAGTAGTTTAGGAGTCCATCGAAAACAAACAACGTGACACGTGATTTTTATATATTAAGATATATATATTTGTTATTCAAATTTATTATTAAAAAATTGTACAGTGTTGATTAGAAGATTAATTTTTTCAACAATATTATTTGGAGAAATTAACCGGGGAAATTTAAAAGGAAAATGATTTTTGATGACATATATTATGAACCCACTAAGCGGGAAAATCAATTAACCGAGTCCAATTATCCGAGAAAATTTACATGGGCTTTCATATGCTATATTTTTTGCCCGATAACACCGTTCTATTAAACGGGGAAACCAATTAACCATAGGGTCAATTAAACGAAAAGTACCCTACAAGACGGAGCTAACTCATACACCACTACACATACAAAGTTTTTCAGCTTTTACCAACACATACGCTATAGTAACTTTTTGTAGTGAAATGGCAATCTCGGTAGTAGAGTGGCATCAACTCACCCTGATAATATCACACCTTATATATGTACATATATACTAAACATGAAATCTTTTGTTGGAATATACTTTTATCTTTTTATTATCCTTTTCAGATATTTGCAAACTTCGGAGAAAGCTTAAGCTGGATACCACCCATATACTCCCATATAGGAAGGTAGCTATACTTGGTATGGGTGCGGGGAAAACTACCAGCAGTTCTTCAAGGCTTACAACGGCAATCGTTCATCAATCGTACATTACAAATTCGACGTATGATGGAAGACGCACTCGTAGTCCTTTGTGTCAGGAAGTAACAAATATCATGCACCTAGAAATACAACACAAAATATGCTACAACAACAGGTATTATTGAAACGAATTTATTTGCAAAACTAAGACAAAACAATAATGATATTCTTATTATTTAACAGAGTTGGTATTAATGTTTCCCATGTTTATAATATTGGTGGATAATCGCCAAATGGTGTAGCAGCAACAACAATTTATACATATTCAAATTCACAATAAAAGTAAAATCGCACAACGCAACAGGCAAATAACAAGGTTTGTTCTACGAATATAGATATTTTAATTATTTCTAACCAACTTTAAATATTTTTCAGGCATCGGATGATGTACTACAAATTACATCGGACTTTTGGAGTAGCACTTTTAACACTTATTTTCGACGTGCTAAACACAGTGTCTCCTATGATGCCCTTGGATTTACACCATGGATAACACGTGTCAACACAAAATTTGACCATAACTTTAAAGCAGTAAATTTCCATTGTTTAGGTCGATGCAGTACCCGCTGGTGGAAGCCGAGGAAGAGGGAGACCTCCACTCCGGTGGAAGGACCAGGTGGAGAAGGACCTGTCTTCACTTGGTATTACCAATTGGCGCCAAACCGCCAAAAGGAGAGATGCGTGGCGCACTGTTGTGGACTCGGCTATAACCGCGTAAGCGGTTTCTACGCCAGTTAAGAAGAAGAAGAGGTCTTAATTAGACGAAAAAAATATATACCATGAAAAGGTTTGCTTTTTTCTTTAGGACACCGTTTTAACGATATTTTTTAAAGTATGTGGTTTTAATTTTCAATTGAAAATGAAATCACTTAAAAAAACATTTTAATTAAGTTTTACTATCAAAATAACTTACAAAAAAAGCAAAAAGTGACTTAAAAGTGAACACATTTATTTTTTTTATGTTCATAGGTAATATCTCTTAATAAACCCCAAATATAGTATCCCATCATGTTTTCATTGTATTGGCCTTGATAACGTTGATCGAAGCTCATAATTTTCTTTAAGATATACTGAGTGAGCGATTGGAAGAGATGGAAATTTATTTCCATTATGTAAATAAACAGTAGAACTATCGATGAATAAACGCCACTCGCTAGAAACACAAAGTATGCCAATTTCTTTGAACAAACCTTTTATGTCGTTGCTAAAACAAAGTCCATCTTCTTTTGTGAAAAATGTTGAGAATGTTTCATGCCTAGTCCTCTGATCCGTAATATTAACATCATCAAGCAAATTCCACTGTTTTAAGCGAGAGTCTAAAAGCTCTGCTTTACTTTTTGGCAAATTTAAATCTCTAATCAAATCATTAAAATCTTCTGTCCATCTTCTTTTGTGAAAAATGTTGAAAATGTTTCATGCCTAGTCCTCTGATCCGTAATATTAACATCATCAAGCAAATTCCACTGTTTTAAGCGAGAGTCTAAAAGCTCTGCTTTACTTTTTGGCAAATTTAAATCTCTAATCAAATCATTAAAATCTTCTGTCCATCTTCTTTTGTGAAAAATGTTGAGAATGTTTCATGCCTAGTCCTCTGATCCGTAATATTAACAACATCAAGCAAATTCCACTGTTTTAAGCGAGAGTCTAAAAGCTCTGCTTTACTTTTTGGCAAATTTAAATCTCTAATCAAATCATTAAAATCTTCTGTCCATCTTCTTTTGTGAAAAATGTTGAGAATGTTTCATGCCTAGTCCTCTGATCCGTAATATTAACATCATCAAGCAAATTCCACTGTTTTAAGCGAGAGTCTAAAAGCTCTGCTTTACTTTTTGGCAAATTTAAATCTCTAATCAAATCATTAAAATCTTCTGTCCATCTTCTTTTGTGAAAAATGTTGAGAATGTTTCATGCCTAGTCCTCTGATCCGTAATATTAACATCATCAAGCAAATTCCACTGTTTTAAGCGAGAGTCTAAAAGCTCTGCTTTACTTTTTGGCAAATTAAAATCTCTAATCAAATCATTAAAATCGTCTGTGGTGACGAAATGAGGTTTTGGTTGTTCTGGTGTCGGTAAAAACTCCTTATCGGAATTACTTTTATGAGAACTAAGAGATAAGCTACTATTTTGCGATAATTTTATCGATGGCTCAGGTACAGGTCGTGTCAAATCGTGTGAAACTGGAGTAGAAGAAGATTCAAGGTCAGGATTTCTTGTCTATTGTTAGTTTAGGATCACTTGCGATCTCAAGGGCAAACAATATTGTTTTTTAGCTATGATTCGTTTAGGATCATTTGCGGTCTCAGGGCAAACAATCCTTTACATTGCATGCATTAAATACTAAGGTCCATAACAATATATCGTTAAAACACCGTTTTAATAATATTTAAAAAAAAAATGTGGTTTTAATTTCTAATTGAAAATGAAATCACTTAAAGAAACATTTTAATTAGGTTTTACTATCAAAATAACTTACAAAAAAGTAAAAAAATAATTTAAACGTGCACACTTTTACTTTTTCTTTTATGTTCATAGGTACTATCTCTTAATTAACTCCAAATATAGTATTATTACTATAATTTTTACAAAAGCAAACTTTATACGAAAAGATGGCACTTTCTTGTCGTTTTTGTTCAGAATTAATAAGAAAATCATAAAATAAACTTTAGGACTAAGAAAATTTTTTTTTGTAGAGTCGTGTAATTAACAGATCTCTAAAACCAACATTGAGGCGCCGAAGTTGTTCATCTTGCTCCTGATTTGATTATGGAGGCATTATTAGGCTGAACTTGCAATTTATCATTTTCAATATTGTGATTTATAATTTATAAATTTTGAACGCAAGCAATAGCACTCAATTTATTAATATAAATGTAAAATTTTATTAAATTAGTATCTATATACAAATGAATGTACGCATATATGCAACAATCGTAATAGTAGTGAAATTTATTTTGTATTGTATAATACAAAAAAAAACAATACTTAAAACTTTTGTGAAATTGTAAATTATAAAAATTTAATAAATAATACTAACTTTATATGTAAAATATGTAAATTTTGTCAATGTATAAATGATAGCCGTAAAACGTTTGTAAAAATGAAAGTTTACTTTCTACTGAAATGCTAATTTAAAAATTAATGTATTATAATTATTACAAATGTAAAATACCATACTAATTTATAAATGTAAATACCTCATACAATTAAATAAATAAAAATAAAACAATTTCAATTTTTCATTTTTAAACGGAAAAGTAGGTGACCTATAGAATGAAGACCAATGGATACCAATGAACCAAATTTAAGTAACGAAATGGTGACCCAACAAATGACCAATACCTGTGATTAAAGGGTTACCCTGAAAATTATAAATCAAACCACTGTCACCAATCGTCTCCACTGATAGATGGCTGATTAAAAAAAATCCTACAGGGGGCTCTGCTAAACACAGAGTGACATATGCCTTTCCAAACAAAGAAAAATTAGAACAGAAAGACATATGCAGCATTGGCACCAAAATCAATGAGAGAGAGCGAGCAAGATAATCACACCGACAAGCCGTAAAAGAGAGAAGTGGTAACTTTTTACCTGCTGCGAGACCAAAAAATAATACAATCTTTCTTCTATACTCGTCTTGCAGGGTACTGTACAATGAAATATTATGAGTGGCAAACTATTGACTGAAATTCATATGGCAACGCCAAATCAGAAATGTACTGAATCGTAAATTGGAACGAGAGCGTACATAGGACAGATTAACTTTGGAACAGCAAGTACAAAGAAATGTTCCATTATTGAATGAGCAACTAAAGAGTGCCTATTAATATGTTCGGACCAACGTTGAAAACATTTTGAAAACACAATTTGTGGATTGTGGAACCAAAGTCGTTCTGACCGACATCATGTGTTTTCGATGCGTTGCCATTGACAGTACACAAATTTATTTGTTTCTGTTTTATTTTGTTTTTGTTTTAGGTTTTCTGCAATTCGTGCGATTTCATTTGATTTCGAATTTCAATTCGAAACAGCTGATTTCTTTGTGACAGTTTGACAAAACAAATAAAAAAGAATTTTGTTGGTACACAATTTTTAATAATTTGAAATCTAACAGTTTTTATTAAAGAAAAAATGTTTTTTATGGCCATTTATTTGTTGTGAGCAATTATTAATGTAAAATCGAAGGACGGCCCTGCAAGACAGGTACCGGCGAATTCTTCGGTGAAAAGCCAGGGAGCGGTACTAGCAGTTTCAATGAAAGATTTTATGCGATTCTTAAGGTCGAATGGACAAAAGTACAAGAAACTCTTGTGTACGTGTGAACGTTCATCCCTTTCTTGCACATTACATTCATAATTTAGCAATGTATATATACCTCTTGCACAATTTCGGGAATGTTATTGGTACAATCACGGATGAAAGACCCAATATTGCGAACCATATCTCCACGTGCACTTTCAGTACTGCGACCCACAAAAGCCCAGAAACTATACCAGCTATTTTCCGTTAGTTCTACCAAAATCCCAAATGAGAATTAATAACAAAATCATTAATTATCTATACTAATATTATAAAGCTGAAGAGTTTGTTTATTTGTTTGTTTGAACGCGCTAATCTCCGAAACTACTGGTTCGAATTGAATAATTATTTTTGTGTTGGATAGTCCATTGATCGAGGAAGGCTATAGGCTATATAGCATCACGCTGCATCCGCGACCAATAGGAGCGAAGAAACAGTGGTAAATGTATAAAAAACGGGAGAAATTATTTATCTTTGAAGGCTTCCGTTCCTTGCGCTGCGAAAGCGATTCAAGATACAAAAAAGTTATGTATGAAAGAATTATTTGTCTTTTAATGATCTTAAAAAAGTCCGTGAGTACCGTTTATGTGATAACTATTATACTATATATGATGATTTTCGTTATTCTATTGGACTTTATGCCGAATATATGGATAAAATTGTGTGTTATCTTAATAAAACTATAGCAATAAATTGCAAGAGCATAAAATGTTCTGTTGCACCCAAACTTAGGCGTTCCTTATATGTTTTAGTATTGAAATATCCGTGGAAGTACAGGGAAAAAGTAAACAAATATTGAAAATTTGCTAGAAAGATAATAATAAAAGAATTATACTTATGATGACAATAACGGCGGAACAGATAATATTGATTTTGTCAACAATACAATTTCAAAAAGGCATTGCGTTGGCTCTCGCATCTACTGGAATTTCTGCAACGTTACTAGAAGTTGGAAGAACGGCACATTCGGCACTGAAGCTTCCGTTAAACATGCAAATCAATGAAACACCTGTTTGCAAGGCAATCAGCTGTGGCAAAAGTGATGAATTGTAAACTGATAGTATGAGATAAGTGCAATTCTCTAGACAGAACAATGAAAGATCTGTGGATCAATAATCGTCGCTTTGGTTGCGCAATGATACCGTTAGCTGGCGATTTTCGACAAATACTTCCTGTTATTCCAAAATCAACACCGGCGGCTGAATTGAATGTCTCAAGTCGTAGTATTTGTGGCGGTACGTGAAAACCATATGATTGACCATGAATATGCGAGTGTTCCTGCAACAGGATAAAACCACAGAAGAACTGTTAAAAATTGTAAATGGACAAATTCCGGTTGATTTTTTCAATGGTTTGATATCAATTCCACCTGCCATTTGTCTATTCACTTCAACGAAAGACGATCTGAATACATTGACCAAAATTATAAGTACCTACGATTGGTTGAGTGCACGCGCAATTTTAGCTGTCAAAAATACCGATGTTGATGATTTAATCTATACGATTCAAGTCAAATTCAGGGAGATTTATTATTAACCCAAACGATTACCTCCTCCCGCCCAACCGACGCGTGGGGCGCAGTCCGCATGCGAGCGGAATTTGCCGAGTCTAGAAAGGCAAGAGATTTTTAAGCGTCCGGTTCTCAAACTGCTCAGCTACAGAAACAAACATTTCAACAGCTGAGAATTAAAAATTTATAAAAACAAAAAGTTAAAAATTTCTGAATATTACTTATTAAGAGAAGACAAAATAGTTTTTTTGATGCTAAATATTGAGTCAGATGGATCAAATGTGCTGGAATGCGAATTAAAATCATGACATATTCGGCAGAATGGTTCATTTAACTCAAAATTTGTTCTAGAAGATTTTAGAAATAATGGTCTAAACTGCCTGGATGAACGCAATGGGACATTAAACTTAATATCAGACAAAAGGAATGAACTACAAACTAAACCATTCAAAAGTTTTACAAGGAAAATTATACCTAGCATTTCTCTGCGACTAGTGAGTGTGGGAAGATTTATAAGTTTTAAACGGCTAGTATACGGGGGAAGATTCAATCTTAAATCCCAATGTAAGTGGCCTAAAGCAAAAAGTAAAAATTGTTTTTGAACGGACTCAAGCTAATCAGAATGGGATTGATAGCTAGGATTCCATACCACAGAACCATACTCCAATATAGGCCTTACCAATGTTGTAAAAAGAAATTTTAGTAATATACGGATCACTAAATTCTTTAGACCAACGTTTAACAAAGCTAAGAGCACCTTTAGCTTTTAAGACAATTGAATTTACATGAGAATTAAAATTTAGTTTAGGGTCCATATTAACTCCTAAATCAACAAAGCTAAAAACTTGCTCTAAACTGAAGTTATTTATTACATAGGGGGAAAGATCAACAGTTCTACGGGAAAAGCACATCGTTTTACATTTTTTAAGATTCAGTGGCATATCATTTTTGTGACACCAAGTAACTAAACTATTTAAATCCGATTGCAACTCAGTCCTTTCGTTATGAGAAGTATATGATTTAAAAAGTTTTACATCATCCGCATATAATAAAATTTCTGAAAACTTAATTACTGAAGGTATATCATTGATGAACAACAAGAACAGAATCGGGCCGAGATGACTACCCTGTGGAACCCCTGAAGTGACACTAATTGAATCGGATAATGTATTATTAAATAAAACTTGTTGTTTTCTGTTAGTAAGATATGAGGATACCCATTCAAGAAGTCTTGGTTGAAAACCAAGAAGATTCAGTTTTTGCAAAAGAATTGAGTGGTTTACTCTATCGAATGCTTTACTAAAGTCTGTATATATAACATCAGTATTCTTGTTATCCCTAAAACCCATTGACACATGGTTTACAAATTCAAGCAAGTTTGTTACTGTAGATTTCCCTTTACAAAATCCATGCTGAGAGAATGAAATTAAAGGAGAGATTAAGAAAGTTATTTGGTCAGTGACAATAGCTTCAAAAAGTTTGGGTATAGCTGACATTTTAGCTATCCCCCTATATTTCTCAACAGATGACCTAACTCCACTTTTATGCAAAGGTAATATAAAAGAGTTTTTCCACATTGACGGAAGGTTAAAAAAAAAATTGTTTAAGAGATAGGTTAAAAAGCTTAGTTAAGGGCAGATAGATATGTTTTGCGCAATTTTTAAGAAAGCTTGAGGGAATCATATCAGGGCCATATTTAAACGAATTTTTTAACGTAACTAAATAATTTAAGACATCTGTTTCAGAAATAATTGGTGTATTAATTACAGTACTCGGACATAACACTTGATGATATGGCACATTCATAGGGTAGTTTGAACAATAATTGGATTTGAAGAATTCTGCAAACATATTAGAAATAATATAATTGTCACATGACATTGTTGATTTATATTTCATCGCGGACGGAAAATTTGAAATCCTGCGTTTGGAGTTAACGAAACCATAAAACAATTTCGGATTACGAATAATATTATTTTTTACTTTGATTATGTAGTTTTTATAACATTTTTTGTTAAGTTCCTCAAACTGACGACGCAATTTAGAATATTTTAAATAGTCAACAAGAGCTCCAGTTCTTTTATAAAGTTTAAAAGCACTAGCTTTTTTATTTTTTAATTTACATAGCTCATTCGAATACCACAAATTTGAACTTTTTCTTTTGATAATAAAACATTTCGGAACAAATCTTTCAAAAATATTAAAAATTGTTTCATTAAAATGTGATACATTTAATTCAATATTACCACTATAATCAGGCCAAGTCAATTTAGAAAGTTCACAATTAATCTTTTTGAAGTTAGCTTTCGCAAAGTTGAACCGAGAACAAAGGTCCTGTTTGTTGCATACAAGTAATTCGTCTATGATTTCGATATTAATTTCCAAGGCAGGGTGATAAGAGTCCTCTGGCAAAACTAAAGGATCAGATCGGACCACAGAAACTGTTGAAGTATTATCAACATAGACCAAATCTAAGAATTTACCAAACTTGTTCGGAATTAAGTTAATTTGGTTAAGACCCATCCCAGACATTTCTTCCAAAAACTCATTAAAGCTTAAACGAGTGCAAAAAGGAGTAATGCAATCGTCAACAGATTTCCAAGATACACACGGTAAATTGAAATCGCCTAGAACAATTATGTAATCAGTATTCTTAGCAATTGAAAAAACATTATTTATTAAAGAAGCATGCTGCGTATATACAGATAAGTCCGATTGAGGCGGAATATAAGATAAAGTTAGATAAATAGAACATTTATTAATACAAATTCGTATGCACTTAAATTCAATAAAGTCCGCATGAGGAACTTCTACTTCTTCAGATGGAATTGAAGAATGCACAGCAACAGGGGTGTACTATGCGATTATGCGATTTATTTATTTATTTAAATTCATTTTATTTGTTTCCATGAAAATTCTCAAGCGTTTTTGAGAAATGAAAAGTTACGATTACGAAAAGATAAGGGGGTGCGCGATTAATATAAAAAACCTAATTGCCTGTATTAAATGAAAATATAAAATAGCCGTCAAAATAAAACGCGTGCGTACGGTTTCACGGTTAAAACAAGAAGATCGCATCTAAAGATTTGAAATTCACTACTTAATATTTCGTTATCAAAGATATGAGGTTTAAGCCAAGTTTCAGTAAAAGCGATGACTTTAAAATTACAATTAGTGCTGTTCAAATACAATTCTTTTAATTTTGTATTTAAACCCCTTACATTTTGATAGTGAATTTGTAATGAATTTTTTATAATTAGTTTTTTGAATCCGCGGCATTTTTTGGAATATGAGCAATTACAGTTTGTTTTTGTTGCTTTTGCTCGAATTCGCGCACGAAAGCACCAGGTGGCCAAAATGATTCATCAAGTAGCAATTGAAAATTAACAGCTGAAACGCCAATCTTGAAAGAAGATATGTTTCTTTCGTATTTAAAGTTAAATTTTCTGACATCAATATCAATATCGTTAATTTTTAATTTCGACGAGATGTAAAACTTTATATCTTCGATTGTGGTATCCGAAGCGAATCTCGAAACGAAAATTGATTTTCGTTGAGGTATTACTACCAAATTTTTTGCCACAAACTCAGAGTTAATAGGAGGCGGATCCTGAATAGTTTTCCGCTTAAGGTTATCGTTAATTGTTTTCGGAGGATTAAGCACTTTTGAAGAGGAAGGCTTCTCTCCTTGAGGGCAAAGAGATGAGAGATTAATAAGGTCTAATTTCACCGGTGATATACTTCTTACGGACAAAGTGGCAGGTTCTTCATTAGACGGACGTTTACGTTTTGATGCAGGCTTAGCATTATCATCTTGATCATTTAGGCATTTAAATGATTGAAACAACACTTCATAATGCTTAAATTTTTCTGTAAGGTTTTGAAGTTCTCGACCGATTTCTTTAAAATTATTGCGCGCCTGTTTAAAAACTTTAAATAATTCAATATCTGTCGGTCTACACTTTAAGCACGACCAGCGCAGACCCTTTCCATCGAGAATAGAATCTAAGATTCTACCTGTCAATCCAGCACATTTAAGATGGGCAAGCCCGTCACAAAGCCAACAAGAAACAAAACGATCAGAATCGCCTTTAATAATACAATTCGGAAAATTGCAAGTCATTATGAAAAAAAAAAAGAAAAAAAATTTAAATTGAAGGAAAAAACAGAATAGTAAATAATAATAAAAATTAAAATATGATATAATAGTAAATAGAAAAACAATAATAGTTATACTGAATTAGCCGAGATTACAACCAAGCCACTTAAAAATAACACGCAAACAGCTGTGAGCAAAAATGAAAGAAAAAAAAGACGAATCAAAAGAAAAAGAGCAAATTAAAACAAAAACAATATGCAATCGCACAAACAATTGCAAAGTAGGAAATAAAATTGATAATTGATAACAACAACAAATGATTTAAAAGACTCGGCACCAGAATTTAAGAAAATAGTTAAAATACAATTAAAATTTAAATATAACACAAAAGCAAATTAGCACAAACACTTAGCTTTAGATTACACTTATTAAAAGTAAACTTTCTTTAATTATATTAATAAATTTAAGCACAAATTCAAGAACCGAAAAAAAATTAAACTTCACAGTTTGACGTGTTGCCAGATCATTTTGTGTGTTGAATTTCTAAATTTTGGATTTGTTTGATATGCCGCCGCATCATTTAAAGTTGGATCTGTCATTATTATGTAATTATGTCGAAACTGTGTAATTGAACCCTGATTGTGACGCAGCTATCGAATAATGTGATAGTTGCAAGAGTTTTGAAAGGGACTTACAAGGGGCAGAATGCTTGATTCCACCAATTCCTCTGAGTTCCAACGATTTGCCATTTCAGTTCAAACGTATTAGTTTCCAGTGAAACTTGCATTTGCGATGTCAATCAAGAGGTCACAATGACAGTCGCTGGAAATGTGTGGCAAATCTGGAAATGCCATGTTTTTCATACGGTTCTGTAGATTTACGCTCCGGAACAGAAAACAAAAAATGTTGTTTATCAAGCTGCGTTACATTGAAAAAAAAATGTAGAAAAATCGAAAATAAATGCTTTTCAATACAATCTAAATTCAACTTCCTTTTCAAAACAAATAATTTCACGCAGGGCAGTTGATAACATGTAACATTTTATTTTATAAGCTTAGGATATATAATTCTTAATTTTTAATAGTAGTATTTATTTTTATGAATTATAAACATTTTAATTTAACTTAGCACTAATTGGTGCACAATATTTTTGGTTAACCTGTCTCGAGCTAACACAAATAGATTTGATGGTTTTCCCACACGTGAGCATGCAACATATAATTGCCCATGGGAAAAACATGGATTATCCAAATCTAACCCACAAATGGACATTTATTTATAATTTTACTCCATACTTATGTTGTGCTTAAGATAAAACAGGAAAATAGTGTTTTACAGTCCATACTTAGGTTATGCTTAAGCACTGAAAATGGGAGGCTTAAGCAATGCTTAAATAACAGCTGATTTTTGTTTTGAATTTGCTTTGAATTTTCAGCGACATCTTTCGTAGCGTAGGGCAAGTGTCCGTTCGTTTGCACTCAATAACAGCTTATACTTTTCCTTCAGTTTCCATAGGTGCTGCGACTCGCTAGTGTTGAAATTTGGGGTTCTTTTGTTGTTTTCATCAATTTTTGATATAATTTTCCTCGCAAATTTATGTATTGTCTGTTATAATTTAAATATTTCAAACATATTTTTATGAATGACATTTGTAAAACATATGTTGCCCACAATCTGGCAACACGTCAAACTGTGAAGTTTAATTTTTTCTCGGTTCTTGAATTTGTGCTTAAATTTATTAATATAATTAAAGAAAGTTTACTTTTAATAAGTGTAATCTAAAGCTAAGTATTTGTGCTAATTTGCTTTTGTGTTATATTTAAATTTTAATTGTATTTTAACTATTTTCTTAAATTCTGGTGCCGAGTCTTTTAAATCATTTGTTGTTGTTATCAATTATCAATTTTATTTCCTACTTTGCAATTGTTTGTGCGATTGCATATTGTTTTTGTTTTAATTTGCTCTTTTTCTTTTGATTCGTCTTTTTTTCTTTCATTTTTGCTCACAGCTGTTTGCGTGTTATTTTTAAGTGGCTCAGTGCTTCTCAAACTGCTCACTATTATATTGGTTGTGATCTCGGCTAATTCAGTATAACTATTATTGTTTTTCTATTTACTATTATATCATATTTTAATTTTTATTATTATTTACTATTCTGTTTTTTCCTTCAATTTAAATTTTTTTTTTTTTCATAATGACTTGCAATTTTCCGAATTGTACTATTAAAGGCGATTCTGATCGTTTTGTTTCTTGTTGGCTTTGTGACGGGCTTGCCCATCTTAAATGTGCTGGATTGACAGGTAGAATCTTAGATTCTATTCTCGATGGAAAGGGTCTGCGCTGGTCGTGCTTAAAGTGTAGACCGACAGATATTGAATTATTTAAAGTTTTTAAACAGGCGCGCAATAATTTTAAAGAAATCGGTCGAGAACTTCAAAACCTTACAGAAAAATTTAAGCATTATGAAGTGTTGCTTCAATCATTTAAATGCCTAAATGATCAAGATGATAATGCTAAGCCTTCATCAAAACGTAAACGTCCGTCTAATGAGGAACCTGCCACTTTGTCCGTGAAAAGTATGTCACCGGTGAAATTAGACCTTATTAATCTCTCATCTCCTTGCCCTCAAGGAGAGAAGCCTTCCTCTTCAAAAGTGCTTAATCCTCCGAAAACAATTAACGATAACCTTAAGCGGAAAACTATTCAGGATCCGCCTCCTATTAACTCTGAGTTTGTGGCAAAAAATTTGGTAGTAATACCTCAACGAAAATCTATTTTCGTTTCGAGATTCGCTTCGGATACCACAATCGAAGATATAAAGTTTTACATCTCGTCGAAATTAAAAATTAACGATATTGATATTGATGTGAGAAAATTTAACTTTAAATACGAAAGAAACATATCTTCTTTCAAGATTGGCGTTTCAGCTGTTAATTTTCAATTGCTACTTGATGAATCATTTTGGCCACCTGGTGCTTTCGTGCGCGAATTCGAGCAAAAGCAACAAAAACAAACTGTAATTGCTCATATTCCAAAAAATGCCGCGGATTCAAAAAACTAATTATAAAAAATTCATTACAAATTCACTATCAAAATGTAAGGGGTTTAAATACAAAATTAAAAGAATTGTATTTGAACAGCACTAATTGTAATTTTAAAGTCATCGCTTTTACTGAAACTTGGCTTAAACCTCATATCTTTGATAACGAAATATTAAATAGTGAATTTCAAATCTTTAGATGCGATCGACTGAACAGAGTCGGGGGGGGTGTATTATTTGCTGTGCATTCTTCAATTCCATCTGAAGAAGTAGAAGTTCCTCATGCGGACTTTATTGAATTTAAGTGCATACGAATTTGTATTAATAAATGTTCTATTTATCTAACTTTATCTTATATTCCGCCTCAATCGGACTTATCTGTATATACGCAGCATGTTTCTTTAATAAATAATGTTTTTTCAATTGCTAAGAATACTGATTACATAATTGTTCTAGGCGATTTCAATTTACCGTGTGTATCTTGGAAATCGGTTGACGATTGCATTACCCCTTTTTGCACTCGTTTAAGCTTTAATGAGTTTTTGGAAGAAATGTCTGGGATGGGTCTTAACCAAATTAACTTAATACCGAACAAGTTTGGTAAATTCTTAGATTTGGTCTATGTTGATAATACTTCAACAGTTTCTGTGGTCCGATCTGATCCTTTAGTTTTGCCAGAGGACTCTTATCACCCTGCCTTGGAAATTAATATCGAAATCATAGACGAATTACTTGTATGCAACAAACAGGACCTTTGTTCTCGGTTCAACTTTGCGAAAGCTAACTTCAAAAAGATTAATTGTGAACTTTCTAAATTGACTTGGCCTGATTATAGTGGTAATATTGAATTAAATGTATCACATTTTAATGAAACAATTTTTAATATTTTTGAAAGATTTGTTCCGAAATGTTTTATTATCAAAAGAAAAAGTTCAAATTTGTGGTATTCGAATGAGCTATGTAAATTAAAAAATAAAAAAGCTCGTGCTTTTAAACTTTATAAAAGAACTGGAGCTCTTGTTGACTATTTAAAATATTCTAAATTGCGTCGTCAGTTTGAGGAACTTAACAAAAAATTTTATAAAAACTACATAATCAAAGTAAAAAATAATATTATTCGTAATCCGAAATTGTTTTATGGTTTCGTTAACTCCAAACGCAGGATTTCAAATTTTCCGTCCGCGATGAAATATAAATCAACAATGTCATGTGACAATTATATTATTTCTAATATGTTTGCAGAATTCTTCAAATCCAATTATTGTTCAAACTACCCTATGAATGTGCCATATCATCAAGTGTTATGTCCGAGTACTGTAATTAATACACCAATTATTTCTGAAACAGATGTCTTAAATTATTTAGTTACGTTAAAAGATTCGTTTAAATATGGCCCTGATATGATTCCCTCAAGCTTTCTTAAAAATTGCGCAAAATATATCTATCTGC
The DNA here is from genome assembly GCF_028554725.1 of Zeugodacus cucurbitae. Lineage (NCBI taxonomy): Eukaryota > Metazoa > Arthropoda > Insecta > Diptera > Tephritidae > Zeugodacus > Zeugodacus cucurbitae. The sequence goes on along the minus strand of NC_071672.1, from coordinate 28,292,870 downwards.
CCTTAACTAAGCTTTTTAACCTATCTCTTAAACAAGGTATTTTTCCGTCAATGTGGAAAAACTCTTTTATATTACCTTTGCATAAAAGTGGAGTTAGATCATCTGTTGAGAACTATAGGGGGATAGCTAAAATGTCAGCTATACCCAAACTTTTTGAAGCTATTGTCACTGACCAAATAACTTTCTTAATCTCTCCTTTAATTTCATTCTCTCAGCATGGATTTTGTAAAGGGAAATCTACAGTAACTAACTTGCTTGAATTTGTAAACCATGTGTCAATGGGTTTTAGGGATAATAAGAATACTGATGTTATATATACAGACTTTAGTAAAGCATTCGATAGAGTAAACCACTCAATTCTTTTGCAAAAACTGAATCTTCTTGGTTTTCAACCAAGACTTCTTGAATGGGTATCCTCATATCTTACTAACAGAAAACAACAAGTTTTATTTAATAATACATTATCCGATTCAATTAGTGTCACTTCAGGGGTTCCACAGGGTAGTCATCTCGGCCCGATTCTGTTCTTGTTGTTCATCAATGATATACCTTCAGTAATTAAGTTTTCAGAAATTTTATTATATGCGGATGATGTAAAACTTTTTAAATCATATACTTCTCATAACGAAAGGACTGAGTTGCAATCGGATTTAAATAGTTTAGTTACTTGGTGTCACAAAAATGATATGCCACTGAATCTTAAAAAATGTAAAACGATGTGCTTTTCCCGTAGAACTGTTGATCTTTCCCCCTATGTAATAAATAACTTCAGTTTAGAGCAAGTTTTTAGCTTTGTTGATTTAGGAGTTAATATGGACCCTAAACTAAATTTTAATTCTCATGTAAATTCAATTGTCTTAAAAGCTAAAGGTGCTCTTAGCTTTGTTAAACGTTGGTCTAAAGAATTTAGTGATCCGTATATTACTAAAATTCTTTATACAACATTGGTAAGGCCTATATTGGAGTATGGTTCTGTGGTATGGAATCCTAGCTATCAATCCCATTCTGATAAGCTTGAGTCCGTTCAAAAACAATTTTTACTTTTTGCTTTAGGCCACTTACATTGGGATTCAAGATTGAATCTTCCCCCGTATACTAGTCGTTTAAAACTTATAAATCTTCCCACACTCACTAGTCGCAGAGAAATGCTAGGTATAATTTTTCTAGTAAAACTTCTGAATGGTTTAGTTTGTAGTTCATTCCTTTTGTCTGATATTAAGTTTAATGTCCCATTGCGTTCATCCAGGCAGTTTAGACCATTATTTCTAAAATCTTCTAGAACAAATTTTGAGTTAAATGAACCATTCTGCCGAATATGTCATGATTTTAATTCGCATTCCAGCACATTTGATCCATCTGACTCAATATTTAGCATCAAAAAAACTATTTTGTCTTCTCTTAATAAATAATATTCAGAAATTTTTAACTTTTTGTTTTTATAAATTTTTAAATCTCAGCTGTTGAAATGTTTCTTTCTGTAGCTGAGCAGTTTGAGAACCGGACGCTTAAAAATCTCTTGCCTTTCTAGACTCGGCAAATTCCGCTCGTATGCGGACTGCGCCCCACGCGTCGGTTGGGCGGGTGGAGGGTAATCGTTTGGGTTAATAATAATAACGTTGCCATATATCATAATAAAATTTTATAGAGATTAAGCATTGACTGTGAAACGCAAACGACTACTCAGTTTGCAACAATACTTAGCTAAGATTTTATTTAGGCACAACTTAAGTATGGACTGTGAAACCGGGCATTACAAAATTCTATACCTAAATGCAAATAAATGAATTTTTTTTTGCAACTCTTCGATTTCCTAAATTCCTCTGAAATCTCCCAAATTCGAGGAAGATTTACTGGAAAAGAGTGGCAGCATTGCTTATTTGTCTGACCATACATATGTACATAACTTTATTTATTTCACAAATTGTATGTGATTTTTTCTTAAATTTAGAATATTGGAAGTCATAGATTCGTATAATTTTACCACAAATAGTATAAACTTCAAACAACTCATTTTCATTTAATGTTTTTAGCAAGTGGCAGCTTTTGTTATGACAGCCTAAATCCATGAAAATTTAGAAAGAAGTGTAGCGCCATCTAGTGTAACATAGCGCACTTGGCGCCTCCAACTGGTGGATGGCTCTTTGCTAATAATAAACAAATAATTTGCAATAAATAAATAATGCGACTTTAAAGAGAGTTATAAACTATCCTATCTTTCAAGTTGGACCAAACTGCACACAGTGTTAAAAATTTCATTAAAATCGGTTCAGTAGTTTAGGAGTCCATCGAAAACAAACAACGTGACACGTGATTTTTATATATTAAGATATATATATTTGTTATTCAAATTTATTATTAAAAAATTGTACAGTGTTGATTAGAAGATTAATTTTTTCAACAATATTATTTGGAGAAATTAACCGGGGAAATTTAAAAGGAAAATGATTTTTGATGACATATATTATGAACCCACTAAGCGGGAAAATCAATTGACCGAGTCCAATTATCCGAGAAAATTTACATGGGCTTTCATATGCTATATTTTTTGCCCGATAACACCGTTCTATTAAACGGGGAAACCAATTAACCATAGGGTCAATTAAACGAAAAGTACCCTACAAGACGGAGCTAACTCATACACCACTAAAAATACAAAGTTTTTCAGCTTTTACCAACACATACGCTATAGTAACTTTTTGTAGTGAAATGGCAATCTCGGTAGTAGAGTGGCATCAACTCACCCTGATAATATCACACCTTATATATGTACATATATACTAAACATGAAATCTTTTGTTGGAATATACTTTTATCTTTTTATTATCCTTTTCAGATATTTGCAAACTTCGGAGAAAGCTTAAGCTGGATACCACCCATATACTCCCATATAGGAAGGTAGCTATACTTGGTATGGGTGCAGGGAAAACTACCAGCAGTTCTTCAAGGCTTACAACGGCAATCGTTCATCAATCGTACATTACAAATTCGACGTATGATGGAAGACGCACTCGTAGTCCTTTGTGTCAGGAAGTAACAAAAATCATGCACCTAGAAATACAACACAAAATATGCTACAACAACAGGAATTATTGAAACGAATTTATTTGCAAAACTAAGACAAAACAATAATGATATTCTTATTATTTAACAGAGTTGGTATTAATGTTTCCCATGTTTATAATATTGGTGGATAATCGCCTAATGGTGTAGCAGCAACAACAATTTATACATATTCAAATTCACAATAAAAGTAGAATCGCACAACGCAACAGGCAAATAACAAGGTTTGTTCTACGAATATAGATATTTTAATTATTTCTAACCAACTTTAAATATTTTTCAGGCATCGGATGATCTACTACAAATTACATCGGACTTTTGGAGAAGCACTTTTAACACTTATTTTCGACGTGCTAAACACAGTGTCTCCTATGATGCCTTTGGATTTACACACGTGTCAACACAAAATTTGACCATAACTTTAAAGCAGTAAATTTCCATTGTTTAGGTCTTAATTAGACGAAAAAAATATATGCCATGAAAAGGTTTGCTTTTTTCTTTAGGACACCGTTTTAACGATATTTTTTAAAGTATGTGGTTTTAATTTTCAATTGAAAATGAAATTACTTAAAAAAACATTTTAATTAAGTTTTACTATCAAAATAACTTACAAAAAAAGCAAAAAGTGACTTAAAAGTGAACACTTTTATTTTTTTTTATGTTCATAGGTAATCTATCTTAATAAACCCCAAATATAGTATCCCATCATGTTTTCATTGTATTGGCCTTGATAACGTTGATCGAAGCTCATAATTTTCTTTTAGATATACTGAGTGAGCGATTGGAAGAGATGGAAATTTATTTCCATTATGTAAATAAACAGTAGAACTATCGATGAATAAACGCCATTCGCTAGAAACACAAAGTATGCCAATTTCTTTGAACAAACCTTTTATGTCGTTGCTAAAACAAAGTCCATCTTCTTTTGTGAAAAATGTTGAGAATGTTTCATGCCTAGTCCTCTGATCCGTAATATTACTGTTTTAAGCGAGAGTCTAAAAGCTCTGCTTTACTTTTTGGCAAATTAAAATCTCTAATCAAATCATTAAAATCTTCTGTGGTGACGAAATGAGGTTTTGGTTGTTCTGGTGTCGGTAAAAACTCCTTATCGGAATTACTTTTATGAGAACTAAGAGATAAGCTACTATTTTGCGATAATTTTATCGATGGCTCAGGTATATGTCGTGTCAAATCGTGTGAAACTGGAGTAGAAGAAGATTCAAGGTCAGGATTTCTTGTCTATTGTTAGTTTAGGATCACTTGCGATCTCAAGGGCAAACAAAATTGCTTTTAGCTATGATTCGTTTAGGATCATTTGCGGTCTCAGGGCAAACAATCCTTTACATTGCATGCATTAAATACTAAGGTCCATAACAATATATCGTTAAAACACCGTTTTAATAATATTTAAAAAAAAATGTGGTTTTAATTTTTAATTGAAAATGAAATCACTTAAAGAAACATTTTAATTAAGTTTTACTATCAAAATAACTTACAAAAAAGTAAAAAATAATTTAAAAGTGCACACTTTTACTTTTTCTTTTATGTTCATAGGTACTATCTCTTATTTAACTCCAAATATAGTATTATTACTATAATTTTTACAAAAGCAAACTTTATACGAAAAGATGGCACTTTCTTGTCGTTTTTGTTCAGAATTAATCAGAAAATCATAAAATAAACTTTAGGACTAAGAAATTTTTTTTTTGTAGAGTCGTGTAATTAACAGATCTCTAAAAACAACATTCAGGCGCCGAAGTTGTTCATCTTGCTCCTGATTTGATTATGGAGGCATTATTAGGCTGAACTTGCAATTTATCATTTTCAATATTGTGATTTATAATTTATAAATTTTGAACGCAAGCAATAGCACTCAATTTATTAATATAAATGTAAAATATTATTAAATTAGTATCTATATACAAATGAATGTACGAATATATGCAACAATCGTAATAGTAGTGAAATTTAATTTGTATTGTATAATACAAAAAAAAAAACAATACTTAAAACTTTTGTGAAATTGTAAATTATAAAAATTTAATAAATAATACTAACTTTATATGTAAAATATGTAAATTTTGTCAATGTATAAATGATAGCCGTAAAACGTTTGTAAAAATGAAAGTTTACTTTCTACTGAAATGCTAATTTAAAAATTAATGTATTATAATTATTACAAATGTAAAATACCATACTAATTTATAAATGTAAATACCTCATACAATTAAATAAATAAAAATAAAACAATTTCAATTTTTCATTTTTAAACGGAAAAGTAGGTGACCTATAGAATGAAGACCAATGGATACCAATGAACCAAATTTAAGTAACGAAATGGTGACCCAACAAATGACCAATACCTGTGATTAAAGGGTTACCCTGAAAATTATAAATCAAACCACTGTCACCAATCGTCTCCACTGATAGATGGCTGATTAAAAAAAATCCTACAGGGGGCTCTGCTAAACACAGAGTGACATATGCCTTTCCAAACAAAGAAAAATTAGAACAGAAAGACATATGCAGCATTGGCACCAAAATCAATGAGAGAGAGCAGCAAGATAATCACACCGACAAGCCGTAAAAGAGAGAAGTGGTAACTTTTTACCTGCTGCGAGACCAAAAAATAATACAATCTTTCTTCTATACTCGTCTTGCAGGGTACTGTACAATGAAATATTATGAGTGGCAAACTATTGACTGAAATTCATATGGCAACGCCAAATCAGAAATGTACTGAATCGTAAATTGGAACGAGAGCGTACATAGGACAGATTAACTTTGGAACAGCAAGTACAAAGAAATGTTCCATTATTGAATGAGCAACTAAAGAGTGCCTATTAATATGTTCGGACCAACGTTGAAAACATTTTGAAAACACAATTTGTGGATTGTGGAACCAAAGTCGTTCTGACCGACATCATGTGTTTTCGATGCGTTGCCATTGACAGTACACAAATTTATTTGTTTCTGTTTTATTTTGTTTTTGTTTTAGGTTTTCTGCAATTCGTGCGATTTCATTTGATTTCGAATTTCAATTCGAAACAGCTGATTTCTTTGTGACAGTTTGACAAAACAAATAAAAAAGAATTTTGTTGGTACACAATTTTTAATAATTTGAAATCTAACAGTTTTTATTAAAGAAAAAATGTTTTTTATGGCCATTTATTTGTTGTGAGCAATTATTAATGTAAAATCGAAGGACGGCCCTGCAAGACAGGTACCGGCGAATTCTTCGGTGAAAAGCCAGGGAGCGGTACTCGCAGTTTCAATGAAAGATTTTATGCGATTCTTAAGGTCGAATGGACAAAAGTACAAGAAACTCTTGTGTACGTGTGAACGTTCATCCCTTTCTTGCACATTACATTCATAATTTAGCAATGTATATATACCTCTTGCACAATTTCGGGAATGTTATTGGTACAATCACGGATGAAAGACCCAATATTGCGAACCATATCTCCACGTGCACTTTCAGTACTGCGACCCACAAAAGCCCAGAAACTATACCAGCTATTTTCCGTTAGTTCTACCAAAATCCCAAATGAGAATTAATAACAAAATCATTAATTATCTATACTAATATTATAAAGCTGAAGAGTTTGTTTATTTGTTTGTTTGAACGCGCTAATCTCCGAAACTACTGGTTCGAATTGAATAATTATTTTTGTGTTGGATAGTCCATTGATCGAGGAAGGCTATAGGCTATATAGCATCACGCTGCATCCGCGACCAATAGGAGCGAGGAAACAGTGGTAAATGTATAAAAAACGGGAGAAATTATTTATCTTTGAAGGCTTCCGTTCCTTGCGCTGCGAAAGCGATTCAAGATACAAAAAAGTTATGTATGAAAGAATTATTTGTCTTTTAATGATCTTAAAAAGTCCGTGAGTACCGTTTATGTGATAACTATTATACTATATATGATGATTTTCGTTATTCTATTGGACTTTATGCCGAATATATGGATAAAATTGTGTGTTATCTTAATAAAACTATAGCAATAAATTGCAAGAGCATAAAATGTTCTGTTGCACCCAAACTTAGGCGTTCCTTATATGTTTTAGTATTGAAATATTCGTGGAAGTACAGGGAAAAAGTAAACAAATATTGAAAATTTGCTAGAAAGATAATAATAAAAGAATTATACTTATGTTGACAATAACGGCGGAACAGATAATATTGATTTTGGCAACAATACAATTTCAAAAAGGCATTGCGTTGGCTCTCGCATCTACTGGAATTTCTGCAACGTTACTAGAAGTTGGAAGAACGGCACATTCGGCACTGAAGCTTCCGTTAAACATGCAAATCAATGAAACACCTGTTTGCAAGGCAATCAGCTGTGGCAAAAGTGATGAATTGTAAACTGATAGTATGAGATAAGTGCAATTCTCTAGACAGAACAATGAAAGATCTGTGGATCAATAATCGTCGCTTTGGTTGCGCAATGATACCGTTAGCTGGCGATTTTCGACAAATACTTCCTGTTATTCCAAAATCAACACCGGCGGCTGAATTGAATGTCTCAAGTCGTAGTATTTGTGGCGGTACGTGAAAACCATATGATTGACCATGAATATGCGAGTGTTCCTGCAACAGGATAAAACCACAGAAGAACTGTTAAAAATTGTAAATGGACAAATTCCGGTTGATTTTTTCAATGGTTTGATATCAATTCCACCTGCCATTTGTCAATTCACTTCAACGAAAGACGATCTGAATACATTGGCCAAAATTATAAGTACCTACGATTGGTTGAGTGCACGCGCAATTTTAGCTGTCAAAAATACCGATGTTGATGATTTAATCTATACGATTCAAGTCAAATTCAGGGAGATTTATTATTAACCCAAACGATTACCCTCCTCCCGCCCAACCGACGCGTGGGGCGCAGTCCGCATGCGAGCGGAATTTGCCGAGTCTAGAAAGGCAAGAGATTTTTAAGCGTCCGGTTCTCAAACTGCTCAGCTACAGAAACAAACATTTCAACAGCTGAGAATTAAAAATTTATAAAAACAAAAAGTTAAAAATTTCTGAATATTACTTATTAAGAGAAGACAAAATAGTTTTTTTGATGCTAAATATTGAGTCAGATGGATCAAATGTGCTGGAATGCGAATTAAAATCATGACATATTCGGCAGAATGGTTCATTTAACTCAAAATTTGTTCTAGAAGATTTTAGAAATAATGGTCTAAACTGCCTGGATGAACGCAATGGGACATTAAACTTAATATCAGACAAAAGGAATGAACTACAAACTAAACCATTCAAAAGTTTTACAAGGAAAATTATACCTAGCATTTCTCTGCGACTAGTGAGTGTGGGAAGATTTATAAGTTTTAAACGACTAGTATACGGGGGAAGATTCAATCTTGAATCCCAATGTAAGTGGCCTAAAGCAAAAAGTAAAAATTGTTTTTGAACGGACTCAAGCTTATCAGAATGGGATTGATAGCTAGGATTCCATACCACAGAACCATACTCCAATATAGGCCTTACCAATGTTGTAAAAAGAATTTTAGTAATATACGGATCACTAAATTCTTTAGACCAACGTTTAACAAAGCTAAGAGCACCTTTAGCTTTTAAGACAATTGAATTTACATGAGAATTAAAATTTAGTTTAGGGTCCATATTAACTCCTAAATCAACAAAGCTAAAAACTTGCTCTAAACTGAAGTTATTTATTACATAGGGGGAAAGATCAACAGTTCTACGGGAAAAGCACATCGTTTTACATTTTTTAAGATTCAGTGGCATATCATTTTTGTGACACCAAGTAACTAAACTATTTAAATCCGATTGCAACTCAGTCCTTTCGTTATGAGAAGTATATGATTTAAAAAGTTTTACATCATCCGCATATAATAAAATTTCTGAAAACTTAATTACTGAAGGTATATCATTGATGAACAACAAGAACAGAATCGGGCCGAGATGACTACCCTGTGGAACCCCTGAAGTGACACTAATTGAATCGGATAATGTATTATTAAATAAAACTTGTTGTTTTCTGTTAGTAAGATATGAGGATACCCATTCAAGAAGTCTTGGTTGAAAACCAAGAAGATTCAGTTTTTGCAAAAGAATTGAGTGGTTTACTCTATCGAATGCTTTACTAAAGTCTGTATATATAACATCAGTATTCTTGTTATCCCTAAAACCCATTGACACATGGTTTACAAATTCAAGCAAGTTTGTTACTGTAGATTTCCCTTTACAAAATCCATGCTGAGAGAATGAAATTAAAGGAGAGATTAAGAAAGTTATTTGGTCAGTGACAATAGCTTCAAAAAGTTTGGGTATAGCTGACATTTTAGCTATCCCCCTATAGTTCTCAACAGATGACCTAACTCCACTTTTATGCAAAGGTAATATAAAAGAGTTTTTCCACATTGACGGAAAAATACCTTGTTTAAGAGATAGGTTAAAAAGCTTAGTTAAGGGCTGATAGATATGTTTTGCGCAATTTTTAAGAAAGCTTGAGGGAATCATATCAGGGCCATATATAAACGAATTTTTTAACGTAACTAAATAATTTAAGACATCTGTTTCAGAAATAATTGGTGTATTAATTACAGTACTCGGACATAACACTTGATGATATGGCACATTCATAGGGTAGTTTGAACAATAATTGGATTTGAAGAATTCTGCAAACATATTAGAAATAATATAATTGTCACATGACATTGTTGATTTATATTTCATCGCGGACGGAAAATTTGAAATCCTGCGTTTGGAGTTAACGAAACCATAAAACAATTTCGGATTACGAATAATATTATTTTTTACTTTGATTATGTAGTTTTTATAACATTTTTTGTTAAGTTCCTCAAACTGACGACGCAATTTAGAATATTTTAAATAGTCAACAAGAGCTCCAGTTCTTTTATAAAGTTTAAAAGCACGAGCTTTTTTATTTTTTAATTTACATTGCTCATTCGAATACCACAAATTTGAACTTTTTCTTTTGATTATAAAACATTTCGGAACAAATCTTTCAAAAATATTAAAAATTGTTTCATTAAAATGTGATACATTTAATTCAATATTACCACTATAATCAGGCCAAGTCAATTTAGAAAGTTCACAATTAATCTTTTTGAAGTTAGCTTTCGCAAAGTTGAACCGAGAACAAAGGTCCTGTTTGTTGCATACAAGTAATTCGTCTATGATTTCGATATTAATTTCCAAGGCAGGGTGATAAGAGTCCTCTGGCAAAACTAAAGGATCAGATCGGACCACAGAAACTGTTGAAGTATTATCAACATAGACTAAATCTAAGAATTTACCAAACTTGTTCGGAATTAAGTTAATTTGGTTAAGACCCATCCCAGACATTTCTTCCAAAAACTCATTAAAGCTTAAACGAGTGCAAAAAGGAGTAATGCAATCGTCAACAGATTTCCAAGATACACACGGTAAATTGAAATCGCCTAGAACAATTATGTAATCAGTATTCTTAGCAATTGAAAAAACATTATTTATTAAAGAAGCATGCTGCGTATATACAGATAAGTCCGATTGAGGCGGAATATAAGAAAAAGTTAGATAAATAGAACATTTATTAATACAAATTCGTATGCACTTAAATTCAATAAAGTCCGCATGAGGAACTTCTACTTCTTCAGATGGAATTGAAGAATGCACAGCAAATAGTACACCCCCCCCCGACTCTGTTCAGGCGATCGCATCTAAAGATTTGAAATTCACTACTTAATATTTCGTTATCAAAGATATGAGGTTTAAGCCAAGTTTCAGTAAAAGCGATGACTTTAAAATTACAATTAGTGCTGTTCAAATACAATTCTTTTAATTTTGTATTTAAACCCCTTACATTTTGATAGTGAATTTGTAATGAATTTTTTATAATTATTTTTTTGAATCCGCGGCATTTTTTGGAATATGAGCAATTACAGTTTGTTTTTGTTGCTTTTGCTCGAATTCGCGCACGAAAGCACCAGGTGGCCAAAATGATTCATCAAGTAGCAATTGAAAATTAACAGCTGAAACGCCAATCTTGAAAGAAGATATGTTTCTTTCGTATTTAAAGTTAAATTTTCTGACATCAATATCAATATCGTTAATTTTTAATTTCGACGAGATGTAAAACTTTATATCTTCGATTGTGGTATCCGAAGCGAATCTCGAAACGAAAATTGATTTTCGTTGAGGTATTACTACCAAATTTTTTGCCACAAACTCAGAGTTAATAGGAGGCGGATCCTGAATAGTTTTCCGCTTAAGGTTATCGTTAATTGTTTTCGGAGGATTAAGCACTTCTGAAGAGGAAGGCTTCTCTCCTTGAGGGCAAGGAGATGAGAGATTAATAAGGTCTAATTTCACCGGTGATATACTTCTTACGGACAAAGTGGCAGGTTCTTCATTAGACGGACGTTTACGTTTTGATGCAGGCTTAGCATTATCATCTTGATCATTTAGGCATTTAAATGATTGAAACAACACTTCATAATGCTTAAATTTTTCTGTAAGGTTTTGAAGTTCTCGACCGATTTCTTTAATATTATTGCGCGCCTGTTTAAAAACTTTAAATAATTCAATATCTGTCGGTCTACACTTTAAGCACGACCAGCGCAGACCCTTTCCATCGAGAATAGAATCTAAGATTCTACCTGTCAATCCAGCACATTTAAGATGGGCAAGCCCGTCACAAAGCCAACAAGAAACAAAACGATCAGAATCGCCTTTAATAATACAATTCGGAAAATTGCAAGTCATTATGAAAAAAAAAAAAATTAAATTGAAGGAAAAAAACAGAATAGTAAATAATAATAAAAATTAAAATATGATATAATAGTAAATAGAAAAACAATAATAGTTATACTGAATTATCCGAGATCACAACCAATATAATAGAGAGCAGTTTGAGAAGCACTGAGCCACTTAAAAATAACACGCAAACAGCTGCGAGCAAAAATGAAAGAAAAAAAAGACGAATCAAAAGAAAACAAAAACAATATGCAATCGCACAAACAATTGCAAAGTAGGAAATAAAATTGATAATTGATAACAACAACAAATGATTTAAAAGACTCGGCACCAGAATTTAAGAAAATAGTTAAAATACAATTAAAATTTAAATATAACACAAAAGCAAATTAGCACAAACACTTAGCTTTAGATTACACTTATTAAAAGTAAACTTTCTTTAATTATATTAATAAATTTAAGCACAAATTCAAGAACCGAAAAAAAATTAAACTTCACAGTTTGACGTGTTGCCAGATCATTTTGTGTGTTGAATTTCTAAATTTTGGATTTGTTTGATATGCCGCCGCATCATTTAAAGTTGGATCTGTCATTATTATGTAATTATGTCGAAACTGTGTAATTGAACCCTGATTGTGACGCAGCTATCGAATAATGTGATAGTTGCAAGAGTTTTGAAAGGGACTAACAAGGGGCAGAATGCTTGATTCCACCAATTCCTCTGAGTTCCAACGATTTGCCATTTCAGTTCAAACGTATTAGTTTCCAGTGAAACTTGCATTTGCGATGTCAATCAAGAGGTCACAATGACAGTCGCTGGAAATGTGTGGTAAATCTGGAAATGCCATGTTTTTCATACGGTCAGCTACATGTGGAGTGTTCACGAGTTGAAAAACCATCATTTCTGTAGATTTACGCTCCGGAACAGAAAACAAAAAATGTTGTTTATCAAGCTGCGTTACATTGAAAAAAAAATGTAGAAAAATCGAAAATAAATGCTTTTCAATACAATCTAAATTCAACTTCCTTTTCAAAACAAATAATTTCACGCAGGGCAGTTGATAACATGTAACATTTTATTTTATAATCTTAGAATATATAATTCTTAATTTTTAATAGTAGTATTTATTTTTATGAATTATAAACATTTTAATTTAACTTAGCACTAATTGGTGCACAATATTTTTGGTTAACCTGTCTCGAGCTAACACAAATAGATTTGATGGTTTTCCCACACGTGAGCATGCAACATATAATTGCCCATGGGAAAAACATGGATTATCCAAATCTAACCCACAAATGGACATTTATTTATAATTTTACTCCATACTTATGTTGTGCTTAAGATAAAACAGGAAAATAGTGTTTTACAGTCCATACTTAGGTTATGCTTAAGCACTGAAAATGGGAGGCTTAAGCAATGCTTAAATAACAGCTGATTTTTGTTTTGAATTTGCTTTGAATTTTCAGCGACATCTTTCGTAGCGTAGGGCAAGTGTCCGTTCGTTTGCACTCAATAACAGCTTATACTTTTCCTTCAGTTTCCATAAGTGCTGCGACTCGCTAGTGTTGAAATTTGGGGTTCTTTTGTTGTTTTCATCAATTTTTGATATAATTTTCCTCGCAAATTTATGTATTGTCTGTTATAATTTAAATATTTCAAACATATTTTTATGAATGACATTTGTAAAACATATGTTGCCCATAACGTTGCCATATATCATAATAAAATTTTATAGAGATTAAGCATTGACTGTGAAACGCAAACGACTACTCAGTTTGCAACAATACTTAGCTAAGATTTTATTTAGGCACAACTTAAGTATGGACTGTGAAACCGGGCATTAGCCATACAAAATTCTATACCTAAATGCAAATAAATGAATTTTTTTTTGCAACTCTGCGATTTCCTAAATTCCTCTGAAATCTCCCAAATTCGAGGAAGATTTACTGGAAAAGAGTGGCAGCATTGCTTATTTGTCTGACCATACATATGTACATAACTTTATTTATTTCACAAATTGTATGTGATTTTTTCTTAAATTTAGAATATTGGAAGTCATAGATTCGTATAATTTTACCACAAATAGTATAAACTTCAAACAACTCATTTTCATTTAATGTTTTTAGCAAGTGGCAGCTTTTGTTATGACAGCCTAAATCCATGAAAGTTTAGAAAGAAGTGTAGCGCCATCTAGTGTAACATAGCGCACTTAGCGCCTCCAACTGGTGGATGGCTCTTTGCTAATAATAAACAAATAATTTGCAATAAATAAATAATGCGACTTTAAAGAGAGTTATAAACTATCCTATCTTTCAAGTTGGACCAAACTGCACACAGTGTTAAAAATTTCATTAAAATCGGTTCAGTAGTTTAGGAGTCCATCGAAAACAAACAACGTGACACGTGATTTTTATATATTAAGATATATATATTTGTTATTCAAATTTATTATTAAAAAATTGTACAGTGTTGATTAGAAGATTAATTTTTTCAACAATATTATTTGGAGAAATTAACCGGGGAAATTTAAAAGGAAAATGATTTTTGATGACATATATTATGAACCCACTAAGCGGGAAAATCAATTGACCGAGTCCAATTATCCGAGAAAATTTACATGGGCTTTCATATGCTATATTTTTTGCCCGATAACACCGTTCTATTAAACGGGGAAACCAATTAACCATAGGGTCAATTAAACGAAAAGTACCCTACAAGACGGAGCTAACTCATACACCACTACACATACAAAGTTTTTCAGCTTTTACCAACACATACGCTATAGTAACTTTTTGTAGTGAAATGGCAATCTCGGTAGTAGAGTGGCATCAACTCACCCTGATAATATCACACCTTATATATGTACATATATACTAAACATGAAATCTTTTGTTGGAATATACTTTTATCTTTTTATTATCCTTTTCAGATATTTGCAAACTTCGGAGAAAGCTTAAGCTGGATACCACCCATATACTCCCATATAGGAAGGTAGCTATACTTGGTATGGGTGCGGGGAAAACTACCAGCAGTTCTTCAAGGCTTACAACGGCAATCGTTCATCAATCGTACATTACAAATTCGACGTATGATGGAAGACGCACTCGTAGTCCTTTGTGTCAGGAAGTAACAAAAATCATGCACCTAGAAATACAACACAAAATATGCTACAACAACAGGTATTATTGAAACGAATTTATTTGCAAAACTAAGACAAAACAATAATGATATTCTTATTATTTAACAGAGTTGGTATTAATGTTTCCCATGTTTATAATATTGGTGGATAATCGCCTAATGGTGTAGCAGCAACAACAATTTATACATATTCAAATTCACAATAAAAGTAGAATCGCACAACGCAACAGGCAAATAACAAGGTTTGTTCTACGAATATAGATATTTTAATTATTTCTAACCAACTTTAAATATTTTTCAGGCATCGGATGATGTACTACAAATTACATCGGACTTTTGGAGAAGCACTTTTAACACTTATTTTCGACGTGCTAAACACAGTGTCTCCTATGATGCCTTTGGATTTACACACGTGTCAACACAAAATTTGACCATAACTTTAAAGCAGTAAATTTCCATTGTTTAGGTCTTAATTAGACGAAAAAAATATATGCCATGAAAAGGTTTGCTTTTTTCTTTAGGACACCGTTTTAACGATATTTTTTAAAGTATGTGGTTTTAATTTTCAATTGAAAATGAAATCACTTAAAAAAACATTTTAATTAAGTTCTACTATCAAAATAACTTACAAAAAAAGCAAAAAGTGACTTAAAAGTGAACACTTTTATTTTTTTTTTATGTTCATAGGTAATCTATCTTAATAAACCCCAAATATAGTATCCCATCATGTTTTCATTGTATTGGCCTTGATAACGTTGATCGAAGCTCATAATTTTCTTTTAGATATACTGAGTGAGCGATTGGAAGAGATGGAAATTTATTTCCATTATGTAAATAAACAGTAGAACTATCGATGAATAAACGCCATTCGCTAGAAACACAAAGTATGCCAATTTCTTTGAACAAACCTTTTATGTCGTTGCTAAAACAAAGTCCATCTTCTTTTGTGAAAAATGTTGAGAATGTTTCATGCCTAGTCCTCTGATCCGTAATATTAACATCATCAAGCAAATTCCACTGTTTTAAGCGAGAGTCTAAAAGCTCTGCTTTACTTTTTGGCAAATTAAAATCTCTAATCAAATCATTAAAATCTTCTGTGGTGACGAAATGAGGTTTCGGTTGTTCTGCTGTCGGTAAAAACTCCTTATCGGAATTACTTTTATGAGAACTAAGAGATAAGCTACTATTTTGCGATAATTTTATCGATGGCTCAGGTATATGTCGTGTCAAATCGTGTGAAACTGGAGTAGAAGAAGATTCAAGGTCAGGATTTCTTGTCTATTGTTAGTTTAGGATCACTTGCGATCTCAAGGGCAAACAAAATTGCTTTTAGCTATGATTCGTTTAGGATCATTTGCGGTCTCAGGGCAAACAATCCTTTACATTGCATGCATTAAATACTAAGGTCCATAACAATATATCGTTAAAACACCGTTTTAATAATATTTAAAAAAAAAATGTGGTTTTAATTTTTAATTGAAAATGAAATCACTTAAAGAAACATTTTAATTAAGTTTTACTATCAAAATAACTTACAAAAAAGTAAAAAATAATTTAAAAGTGCACACTTTTACTTTTTCTTTTATGTTCATAGGTACTATCTCTTATTTAACTCCAAATATAGTATTATTACTATAATTTTTACAAAAGCAAACTTTATACGAAAAGATGGCACTTTCTTGTCGTTTTTGTTCAGAATTAATCAGAAAATCATAAAATAAACTTTAGGACTAAGAAATTTTTTTTTTGTAGAGTCGTGTAATTAACAGATCTCTAAAAACAACATTCAGGCGCCGAAGTTGTTCATCTTGCTCCTGATTTTATTATGGAGGCATTATTAGGCTGAACTTGCAATTTATCATTTTCAATATTGTGATTTATAATTTATAAATTTTGAACGCAAGCAATAGCACTCAATTTATTAATATAAATGTAAAATATTATTAAATTAGTATCTATATACAAATGAATGTACGAATATATGCAACAATCGTAATAGTAGTGAAATTTAATTTGTATTGTATAATACAAAAAAAAACAATACTTAAAACTTTTGTGAAATTGTAAATTATAAAAATTTAATAAATAATACTAACTTTATATGTAAAATATGTAAATTTTGTCAATGTATAAATGATAGCCGTAAAACGTTTGTAAAAATGAAAGTTTACTTTCTACTGAAATGCTAATTTAAAAATTAATGTATTATAATTATTACAAATGTAAAATACCATACTAATTTATAAATGTAAATACCTCATACAATTAAATAAATAAAAATAAAACAATTTCAATTTTTCATTTTTAAACGGAAAAGTAGGTGACCTATAGAATGAAGACCAATGGATACCAATGAACCAAATTTAAGTAACGAAATGGTGACCCAACAAATGACCAATACCTGTGATTAAAGGGTTACCCTGAAAATTATAAATCAAACCACTGTCACCAATCGTCTGCACTGATAGATGGCTGATTAAAAAAAATCCTACAGGGGGCTCTGCTAAACACATAGTGACATATGCCTTTCCAAAACAAAGAAAAATTAGAACAGAAAGACATATGCAGCATTGGCACCAAAATCAATGAGAGAGAGCGAGCAAGATAATCACACCGACAAGCCGTAAAAGAGAGAAGTGGTAACTTTTTACCTGCTGCGAGACCAAAAAATAATACAATCTTTCTTCTATACTCGTCTTGCAGGGTACTGTACAATGAAATATTATGAGTGGCAAACTATTGACTGAAATTCATATGGCAACGCCAAATCAGAAATGTACTGAATCGTAAATTGGAACGAGAGCGTACATAGGACAGATTAACTTTGGAACAGCAAGTACAAAGAAATGTTCCATTATTGAATGAGCAACTAAAGAGTGCCTATTAATATGTTCGGACCAACGTTGAAAACATTTTGAAAACACAATTTGTGGATTGTGGAACCAAAGTCGTTCTGACCGACATCATGTGTTTTCGATGCGTTGCCATTGACAGTACACAAATTTATTTGTTTCTGTTTTATTTTGTTTTTGTTTTAGGTTTTCTGCAATTCGTGCGATTTCATTTGATTTCGAATTTCAATTCGAAACAGCTGATTTCTTTGTGACAGTTTGACAAAACAAATAAAAAAGAATTTTGTTGGTACACAATTTTTAATAATTTGAAATCTAACAGTTTTTATTAAAGAAAAAATGTTTTTTATGGCCATTTATTTGTTGTGAGCAATTATTAATGTAAAATCGAAGGACGGCCCTGCAAGACAGGTACCGGCGAATTCTTCGGTGAAAAGCCAGGGAGCGGTACTCGCAGTTTCAATGAAAGATTTTATGCGATTCTTAAGGTCGAATGGACAAAAGTACAAGAAACTCTTGTGTACGTGTGAACGTTCATCCCTTTCTTGCACATTACATTCATAATTTAGCAATGTATATATACCTCTTGCACAATTTCGGGAATGTTATTGGTACAATCACGGATGAAAGACCCAATATTGCGAACCATATCTCCACGTGCACTTTCAGTACTGCGACCCACAAAAGCCCAGAAACTATACCAGCTATTTTCCGTTAGTTCTACCAAAATCCCAAATGAGAATTAATAACAAAATCATTAATTATCTATACTAATATTATAAAGCTGAAGAGTTTGTTTATTTGTTTGTTTGAACGCGCTAATCTCCGAAACTACTGGTTCGAATTGAATAATTATTTTTGTGTTGGATAGTCCATTGATCGAGGAAGGCTATAGGCTATATAGCATCACGCTGCATCCGCGACCAATAGGAGCGAGGAAACAGTGGTAAATGTATAAAAAACGGGAGAAATTATTTATCTTTGAAGGCTTCCGTTCCTTGCGCTGCGAAAGCGATTCAAGATACAAAAAAGTTATGTATGAAAGAATTATTTGTCTTTTAATGATCTTAAAAAAGTCCGTGAGTACCGTTTATGTGATAACTATTATACTATATATGATGATTTTCGTTATTCTATTGGACTTTATGCCGAATATATGGATAAAATTGTGTGTTATCTTAATAAAACTATAGCAATAAATTGCAAGAGCATAAAATGTTCTGTTGCACCCAAACTTAGGCGTTCCTTATATGTTTTAGTATTGAAATATCCGTGGAAGTACAGGGAAAAAGTAAACAAATATTGAAAATTTGCTAGAAAGATAATAATAAAAGAATTATACTTATGTTGACAATAACGGCGGAACAGATAATATTGATTTTGGCAACAATACAATTTAAAAAAGGCATTGCGTTGGCTCTCGCATCTACTTGAATTTCTGCAACGTTACTAGAAGTTGGAAGAACGGCACATTCGGCACTGAAGCTTCCGTTAAACATGCAAATCAATGAAACACCTGTTTGCAAGGCAATCAGCTGTGGCAAAAGTGATGAACTGTAAACTGATAGTATGAGATAAGTGCAATTCTCTAGACAGAACAATGAAAGATCTGTGGATCAATAATCGTCGCTTTGGTTGCGCAATGATACCGTTAGCTGGCGATTTTCGACAAATACTTCCTGTTATTCCAAAATCAACACCGGCGGCTGAATTGAATGTCTCAAGTCGTAGTATTTGTGGCGGTACGTGAAAACCATATGATTGACCATGAATATGCGAGTGTTCCTGCAACAGGATAAAACCACAGAAGAACTGTTAAAAATTGTAAATGGACAAATTCCGGTTGATTTTTTCAATGGTTTGATATCAATTCCACCTGCCATTTGTCAATTCACTTCAACGAAAGACGATCTGAATACCTTGGCCAAAATTATAAGTACCTACGATTGGTTGAGTGCACGCGCAATTTTAGCTGTCAAAAATACCGATGTTGATGATTTAATCTATACGATTCAAGTCAAATTCAGGGAGATTTATTATTAACCCAAACGATTACCCTCCTCCCGCCCAACCGACGCGTGGGGCGCAGTCCGCATGCGAGCGGAATTTGCCGAGTCTAGAAAGGCAAGAGATTTTTAAGCGTCCGGTTCTCAAACTGCTCAGCTACAGAAACAAACATTTCAACAGCTGAGAATTAAAAATTTATAAAAACAAAAAGTTAAAAATTTCTGAATATTACTTATTAAGAGAAGACAAAATAGTTTTTTTGATGCTAAATATTGAGTCAGATGGATCAAATGTGCTGGAATGCGAATTAAAATCATGACATATTCGGCAGAATGGTTCATTTAACTCAAAATTTGTTCTAGAAGATTTTAGAAATAATGGCCTAAACTGCCTGGATGAACGCAATGGGACATTAAACTTAATATCAGACAAAAGGAATGAACTACAAACTAAACCATTCAAAAGTTTTACAAGGAAAATTATACCTAGCATTTCTCTGCGACTAGTGAGTGTGGGAAGATTTATAAGTTTTAAACGACTAGTATACGGGGGAAGATTCAATCTTGAATCCCAATGTAAGTGGCCTAAAGCAAAAAGTAAAAATTGTTTTTGAACGGACTCAAGCTTATCAGAATGGGATTGATAGCTAGGATTCCATACCACAGAACCATACTCCAATATAGGCCTTACCAATGTTGTAAAAAGAATTTTAGTAATATACGGATCACTAAATTCTTTAGACCAACGTTTAACAAAGCTAAGAGCACCTTTAGCTTTTAAGACAATTGAATTTACATGAGAATTAAAATTTAGTTTAGGGTCCATATTAACTCCTAAATCAACAAAGCTAAAAACTTGCTCTAAACTGAAGTTATTTATTACATAGGGGGAAAGATCAACAGTTCTACGGGAAAAGCACATCGTTTTACATTTTTTAAGATTCAGTGGCATATCATTTTTGTGACACCAAGTAACTAAACTATTTAAATCCGATTGCAACTCAGTCCTTTCGTTATGAGAAGTATATGATTTAAAAAGTTTTACATCATCCGCATATAATAAAATTTCTGAAAACTTAATTACTGAAGGTATATCATTGATGAACAACAAGAACAGAATCGGGCCGAGATGACTACCCTGTGGAACCCCTGAAGTGACACTAATTGAATCGGATAATGTATTATTAAATAAAACTTGTTGTTTTCTGTTAGTAAGATATGAGGATACCCATTCAAGAAGTCTTGGTTGAAAACCAAGAAGATTCAGTTTTTGCAAAAGAATTGAGTGGTTTACTCTATCGAATGCTTTACTAAAGTCTGTATATATAACATCAGTATTCTTGTTATCCCTAAAACCCATTGACACATGGTTTACAAATTCAAGCAAGTTTGTTACTGTAGATTTCCCTTTACAAAATCCATGCTGAGAGAATGAAATTAAAGGAGAGATTAAGAAAGTTATTTGGTCAGTGACAATAGCTTCAAAAAGTTTGGGTATAGCTAACATTTTAGCTATCCCCCTATAGTTCTCAACAGATGACCTAACTCCACTTTTATGCAAAGGTAATATAAAAGAGTTTTTCCACATTGACGGAAAAATACCTTGTTTAAGAGATAGGTTAAAAAGCTTAGTTAAGGGCAGATAGATATGTTTTGCGCAATTTTTAAGAAAGCTTGAGGGAATCATATCAGGGCCATATTTAAACGAATTTTTTAACGTAACTAAATAATTTAAGACATCTGTTTCAGAAATAATTGGTGTATTAATTACAGTACTCGGACATAACACTTGATGATATGGCACATTCATAGGGTAGTTTGAACAATAATTGGATTTGAAGAATTCTGCAAACATATTAGAAATAATATAATTGTCACATGACATTGTTGATTTATATTTCATCGCGGACGGAAAATTTGAAATCCTGCGTTTGGAGTTAACGAAACCATAAAACAATTTCGGATTACGAATAATATTATTTTTTACTTTGATTATGTAGTTTTTATAACATTTTTTGTTAAGTTCCTCAAACTGACGACGCAATTTAGAATATTTTAAATAGTCAACAAGAGCTCCAGTTCTTTTATAAAGTTTAAAAGCACGAGCTTTTTTATTTTTTAATTTACATAGCTCATTCGAATACCACAAATTTGAACTTTTTCTTTTGATAATAAAACATTTCGGAACAAATCTTTCAAAAATATTAAAAATTGTTTCATTAAAATGTGATACATTTAATTCAATATTACCACTATAATCAGGCCAAGTCAATTTAGAAAGTTCACAATTAATCTTTTTGAAGTTAGCTTTCGCAAAGTTGAACCGAGAACAAAGGTCCTGTTTGTTGCATACAAGTAATTCGTCTATGATTTCGATATTAATTTCCAAGGCAGGGTGATAAGAGTCCTCTGGCAAAACTAAAGGATCAGATCGGACCACAGAAACTGTTGAAGTATTATCAACATAGACTAAATCTAAGAATTTACCAAACTTGTTCGGAATTAAGTTAATTTGGTTAAGACCCATCCCAGACATTTCTTCCAAAAACTCATTAAAGCTTAAACGAGTGCAAAAAGGAGTAATGCAATCGTCAACAGATTTCCAAGATACACACGGTAAATTGAAATCGCCTAGAACAATTATGTAATCAGTATTCTTAGCAATTGAAAAAACATTATTTATTAAAGAAGCATGCTGCGTATATACAGATAAGTCCGATTGAGGCGGAATATAAGAAAAAGTTAGATAAATAGAACATTTATTAATACAAATTCGTATGCACTTAAATTCAATAAAGTCCGCATGAGGAACTTCTACTTCTTCAGATGGAATTGAAGAATGCACAGCAAATAGTACACCCCCCCCCCGACTCTGTTCAGGCGATCGCATCTAAAGATTTGAAATTCACTACTTAATATTTCGTTATCAAAGATATGAGGTTTAAGCCAAGTTTCAGTAAAAGCGATGACTTTAAAATTACAATTAGTGCTGTTCAAATACAATTCTTTTAATTTTGTATTTAAACCCCTTACATTTTGATAGTGAATTTGTAATGAATTTTTTATAATTATTTTTTTGAATCCGCGGCATTTTTTGGAATATGAGCAATTACAGTTTGTTTTTGTTGCTTTTGCTCGAATTCGCGCACGAAAGCACCAGGTGGCCAAAATGATTCATCAAGTAGCAATTGAAAATTAACAGCTGAAACGCCAATCTTGAAAGAAGATATGTTTCTTTCGTATTTAAAGTTAAATTTTCTGACATCAATATCAATATCGTTAATTTTTAATTTCGACGAGATGTAAAACTTTATATCTTCGATTGTGGTATCCGAAGCGAATCTCGAAACGAAAATTGATTTTCGTTGAGGTATTACTACCAAATTTTTTGCCACAAACTCAGAGTTAATAGGAGGCGGATCCTGAATAGTTTTCCGCTTAAGGTTATCGTTAATTGTTTTCGGAGGATTAAGCACTTCTGAAGAGGAAGGCTTCTCTCCTTGAGGGCAAGGAGATGAGAGATTAATAAGGTCTAATTTCACCGGTGATATACTTCTTACGGACAAAGTGGCAGGTTCTTCATTAGACGGACGTTTACGTTTTGATGCAGGCTTAGCATTATCATCTTGATCATTTAGGCATTTAAATGATTGAAACAACACTTCATAATGCTTAAATTTTTCTGTAAGGTTTTGAAGTTCTCGACCGATTTCTTTAAAATTATTGCGCGCCTGTTTAAAAACTTTAAATAATTCAATATCTGTCGGTCTACACTTTAAGCACGACCAGCGCAGACCCTTTCCATCGAGAATAGAATCTAAGATTCTACCTGTCAATCCAGCACATTTAAGATGGGCAAGCCCGTCACAAAGCCAACAAGAAACAAAACGATCAGAATCGCCTTTAATAATACAATTCGGAAAATTGCAAGTCATTATGAAAAAAAAAAAAAAAATTTAAATTGAAGGAAAAAACAGAATAGTAAATAATAATAAAAATTAAAATATGATATAATAGTAAATAGAAAAACAATAATAGTTATACTGAATTAGCCGAGATCACAACCAATATAATAGAGAGCAGTTTGAGAAGCACTGAGCCACTTAAAAATAACACGCAAACAGCTGTGAGCAAAAATGAAAGAAAAAAAAGACGAATCAAAAGAAAAAGAGCAAATTAAAACAAAAACAATATGCAATCGCACAAACAATTGCAAAGTAGGAAATAAAATTGATAATTGATAACAACAACAAATGATTTAAAAGACTCGGCACCAGAATTTAAGAAAATAGTTAAAATACAATTAAAATTTAAATATAACACAAAAGCAAATTAGCACAAACACTTAGCTTTAGATTACACTTATTAAAAGTAAACTTTCTTTAATTATATTAATAAATTTAAGCACAAATTCAAGAACCGAAAAAAAATTAAACTTCACAGTTTGACGTGTTGCCAGATCATTTTGTGTGTTGAATTTCTAAATTTTGGATTTGTTTGATATGCCGCCGCATCATTTAAAGTTGGATCTGTCATTATTATGTAATTATGTCGAAACTGTGTAATTGAACCCTGATTGTGACGCAGCTATCGAATAATGTGATAGTTGCAAGAGTTTTGAAAGGGACTTACAAGGGGCAGAATGCTTGATTCCACCAATTCCTCTGAGTTCCAACGATTTGCCATTTCAGTTCAAACGTATTAGTTTCCAGTGAAACTTGCATTTGCGATGTCAATCAAGAGGTCACAATGACAGTCGCTGGAAATGTGTGGTAAATCTGGAAATGCCATGTTTTTCATACGGTCAGCTACATGTGGAGTGTTCACGAGTTGAAAAACCATCATTTCTGTAGATTTACGCTCCGGAACAGAAAACAAAAAATGTTGTTTATCAAGCTGCGTTACATTGAAAAAAAAATGTAGAAAAATCGAAAATAAATGCTTTTCAATACAATCTAAATTCAACTTCCTTTTCAAAACAAATAATTTCACGCAGGGCAGTTGATAACATGTAACATTTTATTTTATAATCTTAGGATATATAATTCTTAATTTTTAATAGTAGTATTTATTTTTATGAATTATAAACATTTTAATTTAACTTAGCACTAATTGGTGCACAATATTTTTGGTTAACCTGTCTCGAGCTAACACAAATAGATTTGATGGTTTTCCCACACGTGAGCATGCAACATATAATTGCCCATGGGAAAAACATGGATTATCCAAATCTAACCCACAAATGGACATTTATTTATAATTTTACTCCATACTTATGTTGTGCTTAAGATAAAACAGGAAAATAGTGTTTTACAGTCCATACTTAGGTTATGCTTAAGCACTGAAAATGGGAGGCTTAAGCAATGCTTAAATAACAGCTGATTTTTGTTTTGAATTTGCTTTGAATTTTCAGCGACATCTTTCGTAGCGTAGGGCAAGTGTCCGTTCGTTCAATAACAGCTTATACTTTTCCTTCAGTTTCCATAGGTGCTGCGACTCGCTGGTGTTGAAATTTGGGGTTCTTTTGTTGTTTTCATCAATTTTTGATATAATTTTCCTCGCAAATTTATGTATTGTCTGTTATAATTTAAATATTTCAAACATATTTTTATGAATGACATTTGTAAAACATATGTTGCCCATAACGTTGCCATATATCATAATAAAATTTTATAGAGATTAAGCATTGACTGTGAAACGCAAACGACTACTCAGTTTGCAACAATACTTAGCTAAGATTTTATTTAGGCACAACTTAAGTATGGACTGTGAAACCGGGCATTAGCCATACAAAATTCTATACCTAAATGCAAATAAATGAATTTTTTTTTGCAACTCTGCGATTTCCTAAATTCCTCTGAAATCTCCCAAATTCGAGGAAGATTTACTGGAAAAGAGTGGCAGCATTGCTTATTTGTCTGACCATACATATGTACATAACTTTATTTATTTCACAAATTGTATGTGATTTTTTCTTAAATTTAGAATATTGGAAGTCATAGATTCGTATAATTTTACCACAAATAGTATAAACTTCAAACAACTCATTTTCATTTAATGTTTTTAGCAAGTGGCAGCTTTTGTTATGACAGCCTAAATCCATGAAAATTTAGAAAGAAGTGTAGCGCCATCTAGTGTAACATAGCGCACTTAGCGCCTCCAACTGGTGGATGGCTCTTTGCTAATAATAAACAAATAATTTGCAATAAATAAATAATGCGACTTTAAAGAGAGTTATAAACTATCCTATCTTTCAAGTTGGACCAAACTGCACACAGTGTTAAAAATTTCATTAAAATCGGTTCAGTAGTTTAGGAGTCCATCGAAAACAAACAACGTGACACGTGATTTTTATATATTAAGATATATATATTTGTTATTCAAATTTATTATTAAAAAATTGTACAGTGTTGATTAGAAGATTAATTTTTTCAACAATATTATTTGGAGAAATTAACCGGGGAAATTTAAAAGGAAAATGATTTTTGATGACATATATTATGAACCCACTAAGCGGGAAAATCAATTGACCGAGTCCAATTATCCGAGAAAATTTACATGGGCTTTCATATGCTATATTTTTCTATTAAACGGGGAAACCAATTAACCATAGGGTCAATTAAACGAAAAGTACCCTACAAGACGGAGCTAACTCATACACCACTACACATACAAAGTTTTTCAGCTTTTACCAACACATACGCTATAGTAACTTTTTGTAGTGAAATGGCAATCTCGGTAGTAGAGTGGCATCAACTCACCCTGATAATATCACACCTTATATATGTACATATATACTAAACATGAAATCTTTTGTTGGAATATACTTTTATCTTTTTATTATCCTTTTCAGATATTTGCAAACTTCGGAGAAAGCTTAAGCTGGATACCACCCATATACTCCCATATAGGAAGGTAGCTATACTTGGTATGGGTGCAGGGAAAACTACCAGCAGTTCTTCAAGGCTTACAACGGCAATCGTTCATCAATCGTACATTACAAATTCGACGTATGATGGAAGACGCACTCGTAGTCCTTTGTGTCAGGAAGTAACAAAAATCATGCACCTAGAAATACAACACAAAATATGCTACAACAACAGGTATTATTGAAACGAATTTATTTGCAAAACTAAGACAAAACAATAATGATATTCTTATTATTTAACAGAGTTGGTATTAATGTTTCCCATGTTTATAATATTGGTGGATAATCGCCTAATGGTGTAGCAGCAACAACAATTTATACATATTCAAATTCACAATAAAAGTAGAATCGCACAACGCAACAGGCAAATAACAAGGTTTGTTCTACGAATATAGATATTTTAATTATTTCTAACCAACTTTAAATATTTTTCAGGCATCGGATGATGTACTACAAATTACATCGGACTTTTGGAGAAGCACTTTTAACACTTATTTTCGACGTGCTAAACACAGTGTCTCCTATGATGCCTTTGGATTTACACACGTGTCAACACAAAATTTGACCATAACTTTAAAGCAGTAAATTTCCATTGTTTAGGTCTTAATTAGACGAAAAAAATATATGCCATGAAAAGGTTTGCTTTTTTCTTTAGGACACCGTTTTAACGATATTTTTTAAAGTATGTGGTTTTAATTTTCAATTGAAAATGAAATCACTTAAAAAAACATTTTAATTAAGTTTTACTATCAAAATAACTTACAAAAAAAGCAAAAAGTGACTTAAAAGTGAACACTTTTATTTTTTTTTATGTTCATAGGTAATCTATCTTAATAAACCCCAAATATAGTATCCCATCATGTTTTCATTGTATTGGCCTTGATAACGTTGATCGAAGCTCATAATTTTCTTTTAGATATACTGAGTGAGCGATTGGAAGAGATGGAAATTTATTTCCATTATGTAAATAAACAGTAGAACTATCGATGAATAAACGCCATTCGCTAGAAACACAAAGTATGCCAATTTCT
The DNA here is from genome assembly GCF_028554725.1 of Zeugodacus cucurbitae. NCBI lineage: Eukaryota > Metazoa > Arthropoda > Insecta > Diptera > Tephritidae > Zeugodacus > Zeugodacus cucurbitae. The sequence continues at coordinate 28,265,109 of NC_071672.1, read as the reverse complement.
TTGAACAAACCTTTTATGTCGTTGCTAAAACAAAGTCCATCTTCTTTTGTGAAAAATGTTGAGAATGTTTCATGCCTAGTCCTCTGATCCGTAATATTAACATCATCAAGCAAATTCCACTGTTTTAAGCGAGAGTCTAAAAGCTCTGCTTTACTTTTTGGCAAATTAAAATCTCTAATCAAATCATTAAAATCTTCTGTGGTGACGAAATGAGGTTTTGGTTGTTCTGCTGTCGGTAAAAACTCCTTATCGGAATTACTTTTATGAGAACTAAGAGATAAGCTACTATTTTGCGATAATTTTATCGATGGCTCAGGTATATGTCGTGTCAAATCGTGTGAAACTGGAGTAGAAGAAGATTCAAGGTCAGGATTTCTTGTCTATTGTTAGTTTAGGATCACTTGCGATCTCAAGGGCAAACAAAATTGCTTTTAGCTATGATTCGTTTAGGATCATTTGCGGTCTCAGGGCAAACAATCCTTTACATTGCATGCATTAAATACTAAGGTCCATAACAATATATCGTTAAAACACCGTTTTAATAATATTTAAAAAAAAAATGTGGTTTTAATTTTTAATTGAAAATGAAATCACTTAAAGAAACATTTTAATTAAGTTTTACTATCAAAATAACTTACAAAAAAGTAAAAAATAATTTAAAAGTGCACACTTTTACTTTTTCTTTTATGTTCATAGGTACTATCTCTTATTTAACTCCAAATATAGTATTATTACTATAATTTTTACAAAAGCAAACTTTATACGAAAAGATGGCACTTTCTTGTCGTTTTTGTTCAGAATTAATCAGAAAATCATAAAATAAACTTTAGGACTAAGAATTTTTTTTTTGTAGAGTCGTGTAATTAACAGATCTCTAAAAACAACATTCAGGCGCCGAAGTTGTTCATCTTGCTCCTGATTTTATTATGGAGGCATTATTAGGCTGAACTTGCAATTTATCATTTTCAATATTGTGATTTATAATTTATAAATTTTGAACGCAAGCAATAGCACTCAATTTATTAATATAAATGTAAAATATTATTAAATTAGTATCTATATACAAATGAATGTACGAATATATGCAACAATCGTAATAGTAGTGAAATTTAATTTGTATTGTATAATACAAAAAAAAACAATACTTAAAACTTTTGTGAAATTGTAAATTATAAAAATTTAATAAATAATACTAACTTTATATGTAAAATATGTAAATTTTGTCAATGTATAAATGATAGCCGTAAAACGTTTGTAAAAATGAAAGTTTACTTTCTACTGAAATGCTAATTTAAAAATTAATGTATTATAATTATTACAAATGTAAAATACCATACTAATTTATAAATGTAAATACCTCATACAATTAAATAAATAAAAATAAAACAATTTCAATTTTTCATTTTTAAACGGAAAAGTAGGTGACCTATAGAATGAAGACCAATGGATACCAATGAACCAAATTTAAGTAACGAAATGGTGACCCAACAAATGACCAATACCTGTGATTAAAGGGTTACCCTGAAAATTATAAATCAAACCACTGTCACCAATCGTCTGCACTGATAGATGGCTGATTAAAAAAAATCCTACAGGGGGCTCTGCTAAACACATAGTGACATATGCCTTTCCAAAACAAAGAAAAATTAGAACAGAAAGACATATGCAGCATTGGCACCAAAATCAATGAGAGAGAGCGAGCAAGATAATCACACCGACAAGCCGTAAAAGAGAGAAGTGGTAACTTTTTACCTGCTGCGAGACCAAAAAATAATACAATCTTTCTTCTATACTCGTCTTGCAGGGTACTGTACAATGAAGTATTATGAGTGGCAAACTATTGACTGAAATTCATATGGCAACGCCAAATCAGAAATGTACTGAATCGTAAATTGGAACGAGAGCGTACATAGGACAGATTAACTTTGGAACAGCAAGTACAAAGAAATGTTCCATTATTGAATGAGCAACTAAAGAGTGCCTATTAATATGTTCGGACCAACGTTGAAAACATTTTGAAAACACAATTTGTGGATTGTGGAACCAAAGTCGTTCTGACCGACATCATGTGTTTTCGATGCGTTGCCATTGACAGTACACAAATTTATTTGTTTCTGTTTTATTTTGTTTTTGTTTTAGGTTTTCTGCAATTCGTGCGATTTCATTTGATTTCGAATTTCAATTCGAAACAGCTGATTTCTTTGTGACAGTTTGACAAAACAAATAAAAAAGAATTTTGTTGGTACACAATTTTTAATAATTTGAAATCTAACAGTTTTTATTAAAGAAAAAATGTTTTTTAATGCCATTTATTTGTTGTGAGCAATTATTAATGTAAAATCGAAGGACGGCCCTGCAAGACAGGTACCGGCGAATTCTTCGGTGAAAAGCCAGGGAGCGGTACTCGCAGTTTCAATGAAAGATTTTATGCGATTCTTAAGGTCGAATGGACAAAAGTACAAGAAACTCTTGTGTACGTGTGAACGTTCATCCCTTTCTTGCACATTACATTCATAATTTAGCAATGTATATATACCTCTTGCACAATTTCGGGAATGTTATTGGTACAATCACGGATGAAAGACCCAATATTGCGAACCATATCTCCACGTGCACTTTCAGTACTGCGACCCACAAAAGCCCAGAAACTATACCAGCTATTTTCCGTTAGTTCTACCAAAATCCCAAATGAGAATTAATAACAAAATCATTAATTATCTATACTAATATTATAAAGCTGAAGAGTTTGTTTATTTGTTTGTTTGAACGCGCTAATCTCCGAAACTTCTGGTTCGAATTGAATAATTATTTTTGTGTTGGATAGTCCATTGATCGAGGAAGGCTATAGGCTATATAGCATCACGCTGCATCCGCGACCAATAGGAACGAGGAAACAGTGGTAAATGTATAAAAAACGGGAGAAATTATTTATCTTTGAAGGCTTCCGTTCCTTGCGCTGCGAAAGCGATTCAAGATACAAAAAAGTTATGTATGAAAGAATTATTTTTCTTTTAATGATCTTAAAAAAGTCCGTGAGTACCGTTTATGTGATAACTATTATACTATATATGATGATTTTCGTTATTCTATTGGACTTTATGCCGAATATATGGATAAAATTGTGTGTTATCTTAATAAAACTATAGCAATAAATTGCAAGAGCATAAAATGTTCTGTTGCACCCAAACTTAGGCGTTCCTTATATGTTTTAGTATTGAAATATCCGTGGAAGTACAGGGAAAAAGTAAACAAATATTGAAAATTTGCTAGAAAGATAATAATAAAAGAATTATACTTATGTTGACAATAACGGCGGAACAGATAATATTGATTTTGGCAACAATACAATTTCAAAAAGGCATTGCGTTGGCTCTCGCATCTACTTGAATTTCTGCAACGTTACTAGAAGTTGGAAGAACGGCACATTCGGCACTGAAGCTTCCGTTAAACATGCAAATCAATGAAACACCTGTTTGCAAGGCAATCAGCTGTGGCAAAAGTGATGAACTGTAAACTGATAGTATGAGATAAGTGCAATTCTCTAGACAGAACAATGAAAGATCTGTGGATCAATAATCGTCGCTTTGGTTGCGCAATGATACCGTTAGCTGGCGATTTTCGACAAATACTTCCTGTTATTCCAAAATCAACACCGGCGGCTGAATTGAATGTCTCAAGTCGTAGTATTTGTGGCGGTACGTGAAAACCATATGATTGACCATGAATATGCGAGTGTTCCTGCAACAGGATAAAACCACAGAAGAACTGTTAAAAATTGTAAATGGACAAATTCCGGTTGATTTTTTCAATGGTTTGATATCAATTCCACCTGCCATTTGTCAATTCACTTCAACGAAAGACGATCTGAATACATTGGCCAAAATTATAAGTACCTACGATTGGTTGAGTGCACGCGCAATTTTAGCTGTCAAAAATACCGATGTTGATGATTTAATCTATACGATTCAAGTCAAATTCAGGGAGATTTGTGTGTTGAATTTCTAAATTTTGGATTTGCTTGATATGTCGCCGCATCATTTAAAGTTGGATCTGTCATTATTATGTAATTATGTCGAAACTGTATAATTGAACCCTGATTGTGACGCAGCTATCGAATAATGTGATAGTTGCAAGAGTTTTGAAAGGGACTTACAAGGGGCAGAATGCTTGATTCCACCAATTCCTCTGAGTTCCAACGATTTGCCATTTCAGTTCAAACGTATTAGTTTCCAGTGAAACTTGCATTTGCGATGTCAATCAAGAGGTCACAATGACAGTCGCTGGAAATGTGTGGTAAATCTGGAAATGCCATGTTTTTCATACGGTCAGCTACATGTGGAGTGTTCACGAGTTGAAAAACCATAATTTCTGTAGATTTACGCTCCGGAACAGAAAACAAAAAATGTTGTTTATCAAGCTGCGTTACATTGAAAAAAAAATGTAGAAAAATCGAAAATAAATGCTTTTCAATACAATCTAAATTCAACTTCCTTTTCAAAACAAATAATTTCACGCAGGGCAACGCCTGTGTGGGTCAGCTAGTGTATTATATTTATTGAAAATATTGTAACGGATTTCCAAAATCTGTCGTTTACTCTGAAACTCTACCGTGAGTTCGATCACTGGATTATAAATAAAAGTCACACTTTAATGGCTATACACTAATCTTTATTTCTAATTCCTTATAACTTAACACTTTAGTACTCAATACTCTACTTTACAACTCTAACTTATAACTTGTTTACACTTTGCTCGACAACTCTCTCCTTAGAATTGTCCTCACTCGATAACTCTCTTATCAGAACTGTGTCAACCCGGCAGCCCTTATATAGTCGATTGTTAGCGATACATCGCCACTCGAACATTCTGGCAACTACGAGTATCGATGTCTAGATACATCTGGCAAGTTATCGATTTCGATAGTCAGTTCTAGTTTGTTCTGGTACCATTTTCGTTACAATATCATGACACATAGCCTATGTGACATAGGTGTTTACTTGTTACTTGTATTATCGTACTACATTATATATGTATGTATATACAATTGAATAGTTGAAAATTTTTTGCTATCTGACGATTGCTACCCCATGTGGCCAGGAAGTGTAAGCTGCGCACATTATGTGAGGCCTTTTCTTGGTTTCTTTAGGAGTTTTTGTAGGATCTGTTTTTTCATTTACACTAGTTCCGATTCAACCACATATGACTGAACCAGGACGAATTTCAAGTTGAAAGACTATCATACTAATATCGGGTGCGTAAATGATTTGCCTTCGATGTAGCAACGTTTGCGTCCATAGTTCTGGATTTGCTTGCAACACATATTTCTATCCCTCCGAGAGTTCTTCGCTGCTACCCATAAGTGACACCAATTAGGTTTCGTACCTTTAACGCGCCGTATGAGATTTGAAATATCTGTATTGAAAATTAATTAGAATTTAAGGCAATACAATGTTATTATGTTCATCAATTATTTACGTATTCCATTGTTTCGCACTTGATGTTGACTATTGTTGGCGAAGCATCTATTGCGTGCTTGGAATTGACAGTGAGGTGAAGTATTGCTGTATCACCCTCTTCAATTCCATGTTTTGGTTTTAGAAAACTTATATTTTACGTTTTACTTATTTAAAATGCGTGGTTCAATAATTTAAACTTTAATTAGTCTGCAGATCACTGATTTAAATAAAACACGGAAAATAATAATTCACAAGCAGCCATGATATACATAGCTCAAAACAAAACTGTTTCAAACACACGAGAACTTTGGTTGTTTCTTTCTCTCATTCAGGGTGCTGTACGACAGAACAGAAGAAGTTCAGGTAAATTCATGCACACTTTACCCTTTGTTGCACATGTGTTATTAAAAGTGTGTTGGAGTTTCAGTACCGATGACTTGCTGGGGGCATTTGAGAGACCGTTCTAATCCTCTGTCTGCACCGGATTCCCCTTAAGTTTTGCTAAAACGTTTCTACTGTCGACTTGAGATGATTTCTTTTTGTTTCAGGTTTGTTTCCAGATGTCGGTGAAGTAAGTATACATTTTCAGAAATACTTACCATTAGGAAGAGAAACGTCCACACCTAATTTAATAAAATTGGTGGCAAGTCTTAGATTTTTCGCTGAAGGTTCATATCAACGTTCTGTTGGAAAGTATACCGATATTGCTATGGGTAGAAGCAAAATATCCTAAATTTGATCCGAAGTGAACTACAAAACGATTTGGTGATATTCGAAAAAAACAAAAACGGAACGATTTACAGAACATGTCAAACGATTTGAAACGGAAAATGCGAAAATATTGTCCAAAATCGATTTGCAGAACATGCCTGTATAATTATTATTAATGATCGGGTTTTATAGAATCACGACAAGACAATTTTAATAATGAAGGTATTGGCTTTGAAAAGCTTGATAAATATCGTGCGCAACGATGATTCTTTAAGAGAATTGATCGAAACTCTTACTGCCCAGCACCTTAGCCTTGCAAAAAAGATTACTGTTTATTGACACACCTTGCTGCAACTCCACTGCCATTTCCCCTAAAATGTGGCTATTTTTTCTGGGCCTGCGTAGAGCACACACACGTTATTTTGTCACAATTTAACTAGGAGCGCTTCCTCCCTCTCACCACACGAATTTCTTCTTTTTTTACATTCGTTTTTTCTCCATTCTTTTGAAAATGTAAACAAATATTAACCGACAATTTATATATATATATATTTGGCGTAGGAACCGCTTTAAGCGATTATAGCCGAATCCACCAGAGCGCGCCACTCATTCCTCCTTTTTGCTTTTTGGCGCCAACTGGAAACACCAAGTGAAGCCAGGTCACTTTGCACTTGGTCTTTCCACCGGAGTGGAGGTCGTCCTCTTCCGCGGCTTCCTCCAGCGGGTACTGCATCGAATAATTTCAGAGCTGGAGTGTTTTCTTCCATCCGTACAACATGACCTAGACAGCGTAGCCGCTGTCTTTTTATTCGCTGAAATATGTCAATGTCGTCGTATAAATCGTACAGCTCATCGTTCCATCGTCTGCGGTATTCGCCGTTGCCAATGTTTAGAGGACCATAAATCTTGCCCAATACCTTTCTCTCGAAAACCCCCAAGAGTCGTCTCATCGGATGTTGTCATCGTCCACGCTTCAGCGCCATACATCAGGACGGGAATAATGAGCGACTTATAGAGTTTGATTTTGGTTCGTCGAGAGAGGACTTTACTTTTCAATTGCCTACTCAGTCCAAAGTAGCACCTGTTGGCAAGAGTTATTCTGCGCTGGATTTCGAGGCTGACATTGTTCGTGCTGTTGATGCTGGTTCCCAGGTATACGAAATTATCTACGACCTCGAAGTTATGACTGTCAACAGTGACGTGGGAGCCAAGACGCGAGTGCGCTGACTGTTTGTTTGATGACAGGAGATATTTCGTCTTGTCCTCATTCACCACCAGACCCATACGCTTCGCTTCTTTATCTAGTCTGGAAAACGCAGAACAAACGGCGCGGTTGTTGCTTCCGATGATATCAATATCATCGGCATAAGCCAGGAGCTGTACACCTTGTAGAAGATTGTACCCTCTCTATTTAGTTCTGCAGCTCGTATTATTTTTTCCAGCAATAGATTGAAGAAGTCGCACGATAGTGAGTCACCCTGTCTGAAGCCTCGTTTGGTATCGAACGGCTCGGAGAGGTCCTTCCCGATCCTGACGGAGCTTTTGGTGTTGCTCAACGTCAGCTTACATAGCCGTATTAGTTTTACAGGGATACCAAATTCAGACATCGCGGCATAAAGGCAGCTCCTTTTCGTGCTATCGAAGGCAGCTTTCAAATCGATAAAAAGATGGTGAGTATCGATTCTTCTCTCTCGGGTCTTTTCCAAGATTTGGCGCATTGTGAATATCTGGTCCATTGTAGATTTTCCAGGTCTAAAGCCACACTGATAAGGCCCAATCAGTTCGTTGACGGTGGGCTTTAGTCTTTCACACAATACGCTCGACAAAACCTTATATGCGATATTGAGGAGACTTATACCACGGTAGTTGGCGCAGATTGTGGGGTCTCCCTTCTTATGGATTGGGCAGAGTACACTAAGATTCCAATCGTCAGGCATGCTTTCTTCCGACCATATTCTACAAAGAAGCTGATGCATGAACCTTATCAGTTCTTCGCCGCCGTATTTGAACCCACCCCGAAAGTGTTGTGGTCGATCGCAACGTTGCGAGGTAGGCAGTCTGTTTTCTCTCCACTGCGGAACGACAATTCTCATCGTACCAAATGGTTTTTTGGCGTTGCCGGAGACCAATTGTTTCGGCTGCAGCGGTATGCAATGAGTTTGAGATGCCGTTCCACAGCTCCCTTATATCGAGATGCTGATGAGTGCTCTCAGAGAGCAGGAGTGCAAGTCGAGTAGAAAATCGTTCGGCTGTTGGTTGTGATTGCAGCTTTTCGACGTCGAACCTTCCTTGTGTTTGTTGACGGGCGTTCTTTGCTGCACAGAGGCAAGTGCGTATCTTTGCTGCTACTAGATAATGGTCCGAGTCAATGTTTGGTCCTCGGAGCGTACGCAGTTTAAAACACTGGAGACATGTCTTCCGTCTATCACAACGTGATCGATTTTATTGCGCGTGTTTCGATCAGGGGACAGCCACGTTGCTTGATGATTTTTTTCATGCTGGAATCTGGTACTACAGACAACCATATTTCGGGCTCCAGCGAAGTCGATCAGCCTCAAGCCGTTTGGCGATGTTTCGTCATGGAGGCTGAATTTTCCGACTGTTGTGCCAAAGACACCTTCTTTACCCACTCTGGCGTTAAAATCGCCAAGCACGATTTTGACATCGTGGCGGGGGCAGCGCTCATAGAAAGCATCTTTGGTCACATCGTCCTTCTCTTCCGTTGGGGCGTGGGCGCAAATCAGCGATATGTTGAAGAACCTCGCTTTGATGCGGATGGTGGCAAGGCGTTCATCCACCGGGGTGAATGCCAGGACTCGGCGACGTAGTCTCTCTCCTACCACAAATCCAACACCGAATTTGCGCTCCTTTATATGGCCGCTGTAATAGATGTCACAAGGACCCACCTTCTTCCGTCCTTGTCCCGACCATCGCACTTCTTGGACGGCGGTGATGCCAGCCAGCCAACCGACAATTTGGGGATGGCGAAATATGTCTTCCAATTATATCGACTGAACTAAAGCGGAAAATACACTTGCAGACTTGTCTGTACTACATGTCATGTATGACATACCATCGCATCGTGTACAGCCTGGTACACCAAATTTTAGGTCTGCATGCAAGAATGCACAAAATTGAAATGTTTCAATTTTTCTGTTCGTCGTTGCGACGGATAGCAAAGTGTATTGTGTGATACGCAGACCGATCTCATTCTTGCTTCATTTTTGCAGTGGAAGGTTGTGTACGCATCATGGCGCGACACGATATTTCGAAATTTTACGAAGCGATTTTGTTCAAATTTTGCACATTTCTTTGCAATAACATTATGTAGTTAATGAACTAAGGATTATATATTTTTGAGCCAAAATAAGCCGAAAATTTTATTTTTTTTTTAAATCTCTAAAAAATTTAAATTTTAATATAATTTTTTCCTTCTATCATTAACTAGATTTATCCATTTACTGTCGAAACATTTTTGGTTTTTTGATTTTAATATTGAGTTATAATGTCCACGGCAAGAGACTTTTTTGGACACATGATCGGAGATGAAGTACCAACGGCTGAGTTTTCGAAATTTTTCAATAAAAATTTAAATAAAACAACCCTTAAAAGCTTATGAAACTCCTACAGGAGAGAATTCAGTAAAATCTGTACAAATATCTTCGCACCAAAAGCATTGCTTTCGGTTTTTTGCTTTTCATTTTCAGCGCATCCCGAAATTACAAGCAGCGCCACAATTGCATCATCCGATGCCATAACGTCCGAAGATTGCAACGAAATGATGTATTAACAACTTGTCGCATAATTGTACAGTGAACTGACTTGCGAATACAAGTTTTCAAGTAGTTTTCAATGAAAACTGTGATTTCGGTTGGCAGATTTTGCATGGACGAAAACACAAGTTTTAGAACGAAAACCCAGTTTTTCAATGAAAACATGTTTTCAATGTCCGTCCGAACGAAGTATAACTCGAATTCGAATTCCATGCCAATCGAAGTCAAATTTCATACAAATTACCAGCCAAACTCGAAGTTTGTTTGAGGTTAAGTGGTGATTCGAGTTAGGGAAACTCCACCGTATATATGTATTCCAAAGTTAAACAAAGAGTTATGGTTTCAAAAATACACTTGCACTTAATTGAAATCTATTTCACAATTTCCTTTATTTTTATAAAACTATATGGTTTCGCTTGATTGAACATAAAATATTGATGCGTTTCGACTCATTATAATATCCGATACTTGATTTCTTTACTAATTTAAGAAATTATATTTTTAAATGATTAACAAACGAATGGAGTACGTTCGTTTTTAATGAAATGTTTACGGTTTTTTTGTTTCTTTTTAAAGGAAAGAATATTTATTTAACAAAATATATATAACGCATAATTCAATTCAAGTTTAAAAAATATGTATGTAAAGATTGTAAATGGAAACAAAATAAATGTGTTATTCGTTTCATCTCATAGCTATTATTACGTGAAGATATTATATGCCCTTGTTTCTCAGCTGGGGTTAAAGTTCGGTGTGAAATTTCCAAGATTTACATAGTTTGCGCGAGAGTGATTATAAAATGTTTTTTACAGCTCTGTATTTATGGCGCATCCACGTAAACTCGATCTCCAACATTGGTACGACCTTCAGCAGCAGTAACGGAGAAGCCCAAAATGCGTGCGTCCAGTTTAGTCATTTTATTCTTCTTGACTTTCTTTTGTTTACCCTGTAAACACACAGACAACAATACAGATAGGTACAGCCGATTCTAATTTTTCATATAAACTGTTGCAATGCTTGTCTACGATAAACTGGTCACAACAGATTGTATTGATTACATGTACAACACTCGGCTGGGTATTAAACCAAACTCATTTTTTTCCGGGAGATTGAATCTTAAGTATAAAAGGAGTATTCCGATTTTCAAAGTTAGCCTCCAAAATGGAAATATTTGCATTCTACGTTCGAAAAATGGACTTTAAAAAAATATTTTAATATCAGGATATACATAGTTTCTAAAAAATCTGAAATATAGATAACACCTAAATTTTCTTCTTAATTCATTGTGATTCTTGGCATTATAAAAACAGGACCTATATTTTTCGATATATTATTTTTTTATTTTTACGAAGATCAAACTTTGACTCTTCTATCACCTGCCATATAAGCTTGACGAAAAAAAATAGTTTGGTCCAATACCCAGAAAAAAACCTTCGATTTAGCCGTATATATATTCTGATCCAATTAAAAAGAAGTAATAGGTATTTTACCTTATTGTCGGAGTTATCATTGCCAGATGGTGTTATGGCTGGTGCCGGTTTACACATGTCATCATTATGCGCATTTTGTGCACGTTGTAAGTTTTTATATTTGCTGCGGCGTTCAAGAAACTGCTTCCCAAAGTCTGTAGACTCTTTATTTTCACCTATATTCCATAAGAGGATGGATGGAAAGTATTTTTTCAGTTTTAGTAAAATTGGGATAGTTTATACTTTTATTTAGAAATAAGTAATTGTTGTGCAGAACTACTGCTGAACATAAGAGATGACATTATCAAGTACTTACCTAAATACATTCGTATGTAGTCTCTAACCTCATATGGTGAGTCCAAGTCTCGTAAAAATGTTACAAATGTAGGCACTGAAACAAGATAATTAAAAAGAACGAAAGCAAAGTATAAATTATGATAATATAGAATTTAGATTAGTGCCAATTTATTTTCGGTTCAGATACGATTAGTTTAGAATTAGTTTGAATTAAGTTAGATAAAAATGAAATAAATATGAACTGATATTGATGTCAGAGTAGAAGCGAGAGGCGATACGAAGCTTAAAGAGATAAACTTTGCTATAGGAATGCAGAGCTACAACGAAGCACGTAACACTCGCTTTAATCCCTAAGCGGCTGAGTATTGTTGGCAAAGAGTTGTCTGTCCATATAGCTAAGAAAACTACAGTAGCGGCTAACACCAATATAAGAAGAGCTCTCTCTGCGAAGAGGTTAGGTGTGTTTCAAAATTTTAAGAGATACCCTTGGAAGTTCCGCCTATCAGGCCACGTCAGTACGAATATAAAACTTTAAACGCATTTATCTTTTGTTCGAATTTTGCACACATCTTTGGAATAGCATAAATCTAGTTTAATGATTTTTTATATTGTTATTATAACTATTTTTTTCGAGCCAATATATGCCGAACATTTGCCCAAAAAAAGTGAATTTTTTGGTTCAAATTCTGTCAAAAATTCAAATTTCAATATTTTCTCTTTCCCTTTGTTCATTAACTAGAATTATCCATATACTATCGAAATATTGTTTTGTTTAGATGAACCAATCATGAGTTTTGATGTCCACCGCAAGACCTTTTTTTGGACACGTTATGGGAGATGAGATGCCAACGGCTGAGTTTTCGGAATTTGTAAATCAAAATTTCACAAAATACTGTCTAAACATGTATCTTTGATACCCTAAATTGTAAATACACCATTGTTTTTAGCCTCTGAAACCGACCTAATCCCTTATAATCGACACGTAATTTTCAAATTATAAACTAGTAATTATATAATGCGAGTTATACTAATTGCACTTTATAATAGTTTCAACAACACGGGAAGTACTTCGTGAACTGCTACATTCATCTTATTATATATTATAGAGGGACATTTACCATCCAGTTTTGTATTCATGTTGTTTAGACTCTTCGTACACCAGGTAATGAACTCGTTCTCATAGTCATCTCGCTTATTGTTAGTGTCGCTGGCACGGCTAGACGCATTATTCGATTGAGTTTTTGTCGAGACTCTTTTATCAGGACCAGCACCACCTTCAGCAGTATTTCCAGTAGACTTTTGGGGTTGAGTTTTATTAGTTAGACCTGGTTTTCCTGCATTGTTGCTTGGCTGTTGGTTGTTCTTTGAACTTTTACCATTTTGAGTTCCAGCACTCTGCATAATGGACACAGTTTGACTTTTGCGTAAGTTACGTACTGCCGCATTTTGCTGCTGGTTTGCAACTGGTCCACTAGTAGTTATGCCTGTGTTACCGGCAGAAACGGATGATGCTAGTTTCTGTTGTCCAGGTGAAGATGTTTTGCTAACAATATTGCTTGCAGAACTGGATCCTACAGCATTGCCACCGCCAGCATTATTATTTGCAGCAACCGCAGCACTGAATTTGATTGGTTCTTCCCAGAAACCAGTTGTGCTTGTTGAACCCCAAACTTTTGTTCCTGACCATATAGCAGAAATATTATTGGGCCCACCACCTGCATTGCTGTTTGTACCCATGACAGCTGTAACTTGTTGCTGTTCCTGTTCCTTGCGGCGTTGCAGCTCAATCTGCTCATTAGCTAAGCGCTTAGCTTCTTCAGCTTGTATTTCAGCAAAACTTTTAACTGGAACATCTTTTACGGGAGCGTTCCATTTCAACATGGAATCGAATGCTTCAACTGCAGCGGCAGCGCTAGCACGGACACGTTTGACAAACATTTCCATTTGACGTTGCTCCATTTGGCGTTCTCGCCTTTCAGCTTTTTGTATTTCTGCTAGGCACGGACCACCCTTTGAAGAAGCTGCATTGCTTTGAGCAGACCATGGTGCAACCGAGGATTGAATGCGCGGATTTTCCTTAGTAAGTTTAGCACCTACATTCACCGATTCGACTAAACCAATAGAATTATTTATATTGGCGTTATTGCCTAGCATTGCCTTGCGCCGCTGCACTTGAATCTGCTGTTGCCGTTCTTTTTCCTCAAGCATTTGTCGACGCCTTTCATCGTCGATTTGTTGTTGGCGACGCTTTTCTTCATCCGCTTGCTGCCGCTTCTTTTCCTCCTTCTGTCGACGCTTATCCTCAGCTTGATCTCGACGCCGTTCCTCTTCAGTTTTCTTGCCGCTAGAACTATCCTCAGTTGCCTTTGCATTCTTATTGGTTATGATCTGTTGCTTAACTGCGCGTTTTGTACTAATATTTTGATTTTTACCACCAGCATCATCTTTGAGCTGTTTTGTTATGGGTGATGTTGGAAGTGCAACTGCTGGCGAACTCTGCTGTTGAGTTTCTTTTGGTGCATCAGCCTGTTTTTCAGGAGTCGTAGCGGACCCCTTGGGCTGTCCGTCATTTACATATGTATGCTCTTGCTTAGAACACGTAGCTAGCTCATGCGACGATTTATGATTTTCATAGTTTGTGGCTTCGCATTCCACTGGCTGCTGCGACTTTATTTGCTCACTTGGAGTGGACTCCAATATGGGTAGATCCCACATAGATACTGGAATAATTTTTTGTGGATGTTGTTCCGGCTGTAGCTGAATTTCTTGTGTCAGATTATTTCCATTGACGGCGGTATTGTTACAACCCGCTGCGACTGTCATTGGGATGCCTACTAATAAATTATTTGGCCACTCATTCGGAACTTGATGGGGACCGATAGGAGCGCGATTAGCTAACGGTGGTAACCATGAGTGTGCTAGAGGGTTGGTTTGAGCTAACGAATTCCGCGCAGCTAACAATTGTGCTTCATTCAGAAAATCAGCATTAGGTGATCCAATAAACTCCTGAGGCTTAGGATTGGGTAGTAAAGGTTGTTCACCATTATTTGAAGGTAAAAACATTCTCATGTTAAAACTATTAAGCAACTCATTGCCTGCTTGTTCCTCCACGATTCCACGATTTAGTTTGCCAGAATTACTAGTTTCTACGCCAGATGGTATTACATTTCCAAACGTAGTGTTATTGAATACAGTCTGCATATGTTGTTGGTGTTGTTGGGTATTAATAAGAAAATCATCATGTTCCATAAACGAATTTGGTGGCGGCTGTTGTGGTACATTTGGATATCCAGTTGCAGTGCCACTAAACATATGGTCCTTTTTAGCGCCATCCATTATGTCATACAACTGATTTGTGGTTCCCGAGTGATTCATCGCAGCTACTGAATTACTCAAACCTGGTCTATTGGGCAAATATTCCACACACATTTGCAACTTTTGTCGTACCACCGTCTCCTTTTCTGCTTGTGTTAATTGCTGGAAACATTCATTTTCCGATAACTCGTTATATATCAACATCTCTTGATGACGTATCATCTGAAAGTACATATTGGATACACCTACAGGTATAAGATTCTTTACATTGCCGCTAAGAAATTCAACTCCCGGGCTCAAGTTGCTTTTAAGTTGATCACGTTGTTGCTGCTGCTGCTGTTGCTGTTGTAGTTCAGCTTGCTGATGAGTCTGTTGCTTTAGACTATAATCTCTACTTACGTGGGGCTTTTGCGTTTGCCCCACTGTCGGCGAAGTAGCTAAATGTATATTGTCTAAATTTGGTATAAGATGGCTGTGTGTAAAAGGCATATTGTCATTACAAATCTTTATCAATTCCCCCAGAGAACGGAAGTGTGTATCACAAATACGGCGTACAAACAAATTCTCATTAAAGTAGCCCGCGCGATACCACTCGGTCATTTCGATCGCTGTGAATGGGCCCTGAACTTTTGATTGAGGATCTCTATAATACCAAAGGTCGGTTGGCCCTGCTGGCAATGTTGTAGCATTTATATTTTGAGAAGGACGACCAACTGTTGCAATATTTGCTACAGCAGCAGCGGCAAGTTGATGTTGCTGCATGTGGTGATGCTGCATCGTAGCGTGATCCACGACTACACCGCCACCATAAAGCTGTATGCCCTTGTGCAGACCTTCCGTGAGGGCTGGTGTTAACGTAGGAGAAACCGATACGGGGCCTTCGTTCGACTGCTGCGTAGGTTGTTTAAGCATGGCTGCAACACTTGTAAAAACATTAGGAGCACATAGGTTATTAGCTGCAGCATTAGGTGGTGCCACAGTGACTTGCACTGGTAAGGGAGAAGCGTCCTGTTTTACTTCATTTCGAACATTATTATCAATGGTATCATCCTCCATAATCAATTTTTCAATCATATTATCAGTGACCTCCCGCATACGATCCGACAAATCACGATGAACATTGCCGTTACCATCAATATTAGTATTGATTTTATTCGTCGCGTTGTCAGCGTTGTAAAAAGCGGAATTTGAAGATGCAACTGTTGTAGGCGTTACATCTCTACTACACAAGTCCGAGGTTTGTTCTTGTTGTATTTGAGGTGATACATGTTTTGACGTGTCTGGTTTTTGTGCAATATCCTCTGTTTTTGTTTCTAAAGATTTTTCTTTATGCAGATCTAATAGACCCTCTATAGGTGTACATGGAGACGAATGTTCAGAAGAGTCAGACACATTACTCTTGTTGTGTTCATTTTCAAGAGATGCTGTTGTCCTCCCAGTGGAAGTCTCTGAGGATTTGCTGTCTTTGACGCTACTCCCATTATTGCGTGCAGAACTTTCACTGCTGCAATCGCTCTTTTTTCGGGTTTGTTTGTCAATATTTTCATTTTCGTCGTCCACAGAACCGTGAAATGCACCGCTTGCATCGAAGGTTCCCCCACCTTCCAATGGGTTTTCCATAGCCCATTCGGGCAAATTGTCTTCTACATCTCCGCCTGAAGAGTTACCTATACCACCACTTTGACTATTCCATTGCCCAGATCGCGCTAAAGGTGTGTTTATTCCAGATAAGAAGTTGAAAGTTCGACTAGAAGCTTGGTTGCCGTTTAACGAATTCGGTGGTGCTTTTGAGGAACTGCTAATATAGCCACCACGTTCGTTCACAGTAGTTATGGTAGAATAAGAACGTTGCATTGTCAAATTATGCCCGCTACCACCGCTATACCCCACATCAGTTATATTAGCCGCCGCCACATCTTCGTCACGCCAACTTGTCGAACGCCCTATTAATTGATTAGAAATGTATTTGGTTCATTCCAAAAGACGTTTATTAGTATATACCCCAACGATGTGTTGCTGTGAAATTACCGCCTGTTCCACTATTACCACGCCAACCTTCAGTACCGCCCAAACCACCACTAGGAGCATCACCCGAACCATCTTCATTGCGATTACGACGCCAATTTTCCATGTTTCGAGGGTGGCTAGAAAATTCTTTTCGTGGACTTGAAGTTGGGGTGCCATTCCAGTCTGAACTAATGCCGCCGATGCCACACATATTGCCGCCTCCTGTATTCAATGAATCGCCACCGCCATTGCGTTCCGGCCATCCGCGATCAGCCTATTCGTATATAAAAACAATAACTTTAAATATGTAAAATTTCTCTATGAAAAAGTACTGTGTGTTTGCTTTAATTGGTAAGTAGTTACCTTGACAGGTATTGACCGTGGATCATCGTCGCCGAACATGGCAGTTGGTCGTTGGTAGATTTGATGATAATTAGGCTTACCACGCATCCGACCTCGGTCTACCGAACACCCTCTTCCCACACCTCTTGTGGAAGTATTGAAGCCAACTGGTGAGCGTTGCATCCATGAAGGTCTTTGCTAATATTACAACAAAAAAAAAATTATTACTGATACATGACTACAACACAACTTTTATTGCTTCAACATGCAAACTGCAAATCGAGCTTAGACAATATTTTAATAAGTCACATTCTATTATATTTTATCGAAATAAATCAAACACTAAATGGTATAGTTCTAGTCGCCACTACTATCATATATGTAGAAAATTTTAACTGACTAAATATATTTAATTTAAATTGCCAGACATTTTTATCATATCGAACTTTATTTTAGACTAATCAGACCCCTATTGACATGTATAATGAGCTGACCGACTATCTCGCTAAAGCAATTGTGGTAACCATGACGCCAGGACCGGACGACGAGCACCGTAAAAATGAAAAGTAAAAAAAAAAAAATTTATACATCGTGAAAAGGTCAAAACGATCTTCACTCTCCCCAGAGACAAAATTATGAGCTTGTAGCAATCGCAAGGATCGTTTGTCCTTGAGGCAAGATTTCATTATCCACTACATTATTAATGACGAAGAACACATTAAACATAACGTTCACGTTCGAAAGCACTTGTCGAGCCTTTTTCGGTCTTGGCGAGCCAGGATGTTTGACTTGGATGTTTAGGCGTTTGATCCTTAATTTCAACGTCATATCCGTTAACCTATGTTTCGTCACCTGATATACGTTTCTGTATTGCTGCATCAACGTCGACTCCTTTCTGCTCAAATCTCGTCAATTTTGGAACAGATTTTTCTGCGACGCATTTAATATCCAAAAAATTATAAAAAAGCACACGATTTACACATTATTTAATTCTTTACGCAAAATTTTATACACATTATTTGATTCACTTCTTTTAACAAACGAAAATCGCCAAGCTCATAAAAACACGTGTAACCTCAACGGCTGCCACCGACAAAGTGATCAATGAATACAGCTGAATATTTGGTCATACCACATAACGACAACACAACAAAAAAAAAATTTACTCTCACAACGCACGAAATATTTTCTCAAATGTTTTATATGAAAATCCAGCACGTATAGAAGCGCATTTATATACAAATACTTACGGTTGTAACCGGTGGCACTTGTGGCAAGAGCTCTTCATCTGTGCTTGGTGTAAGAGCTAGTGGCAATTGCACCTTCTCAACAAATATCTTCTTAAACGTTGGTAGTATTTCAGGCATGTTATAGTTTTTATCGAATAATGACAGCATTTCTTCCCGGCCATAACGAAATTCTGGAAATGTATTTCTAGGAGCTAAAGCATAGGAAAATGGAGTAATTGCTGGTGATGACACACTTGAAGTTATTCCAAATGATTGATGACCACCTCCGTTACCACCGTTATTTGAATTGGATGAAGTGGTCATTACGTTACCTCCGCCAGTAACGCCTCCACTAGACAACAGACTAGAGTTTGTGTTATCCGCAGACATGTTACGAAGCCATTCTGGACCAAATTTCATTGAGTCTGTCATTTTTGCAGAAGTGGAAATAAATATTCGTAAATATTATTTGTGTAAAACAGCAGGTATATGGTTAAAGCTTCTGGTCAATTACGGCACTCTGTTTTGCTGCAAAGTAATAAACATAAGCCAATGAGTAACACGTAAGTATGACGTATTCGAACAAAAATAAAAACAGAACAATATTATCAAAATTGCAGCGATTAAAACAGAGTTTTATTTAAATTGTAGTAGTAGGCATATAACTTTTTAAAATTTTTGCAAATACGAAAAACGGCGAAATTGCAAAAAAAAAAATTAAAAATTACTTTTTTATCAGAACTGCTGAAAAAAACAAAAAAAGTTTTGTACACTGTACACGTTATTCTTCATAATAATAGATTTTTATTTAACTAATAATCTTCCTATTATTCCAAACGCCTTTTAATAGACCTAAGGGAAGTGCCCCACCCACCCCAAACTAATTTTTCTTCAGAAAATTCTTATTCAGCTGTGCGCGCGACAATGTCTTTACATCTGACGAGACGAGAGCGGAGTTAGAAATCCATTTTTGTGCGGAACGTTGTTGAACCGAAATCACCTAAAAAAGTGATATTCATTACTTGTACAATATTTGCCACCACGTGGTGGTATGCCAAATTTTTCGTCAAAATTTGTTATATGCCTACTGTAGTAGTGAACTCTTGTAATGCAAAATATATATAGTTTAGCTATAGGTTATTGGTAACAATAAAACTAATTTCACGTTGTTTGTATGGGATTCACGCCTAAACTACAGAACCGATTTTAATAATTTTGCACACGTGATCAGTTTATCTTACTTGATAGGATGAGATTTTTAGTAGAGTCCAATAAAACTGACGATACCAATTAAGGTTGCATCCATTCAATTCTCCCGGAATAATGAGTATTGAATTCATTCGCAATGTTTTTTAAAGATTAAAAAGTATAAAATTTTCGAAATTTTTTAAATTTATAGCAACATTAAATTATTCCAGATTCGGCGAAATAAAAAGCCATCGGTCTAAATAGCTACTTCTTATTTTATATTATGTATATGTATTTAGCAAACATTATAAAGTTGAAAACTTAGCCTAATTTCCTTATAGTTATCGAATATCTAAGCTCCTTCGATTGGAATAATAAAAATGCAAACAAATTTTAAAGATAAATGTAGTTTGAGAAAGTGTAAAATTAAAATATATAATTTAAAAGCAATTTCAGTTATAAGTGTAAATATTCTCTTATATATCTCACTTTTATTTGCTAAAACGTTAAAAAATTCTACTTCAGCTTCTTCTGGTAAACAATAAATTAGAAATACAGTAATCCCCGCTTAAGTGGCCCTTCTTAACATGCAAGACTTTTGAGACACTTAAGCGGGAAAGGCACTTAAATGAGTCCCGCTTAAGTGCCTCGGATACTTACCAAGCTTTTTCTTAAATATTTCGATCTAATATTTTTTTTTAGAATGAAAGTCACATTAATTTCTTATTGATAACAAAAATATTTACTAATAACAATAAATATGGAATAAAAAACATAACAAAACTATGTATATGTTTTCCTTTGATGATGAAAATTGCAAACAATTTTGTATTTGTGGCTTAAATATTACAGGCATTTAAGCGGAGGCTCTTAACCCGGGAATTTTTTATGTAGATTTAGAGAAAAAACAACGATGCAGCAAAATGTAAGCGGGAAAGTTACTTAAACGGAGGGCACTTAAGCGGGGATCACTGAATATCTAAAAACAGCACAATACATCTTATAAAGCACTATAAAATATACATTTTTAATATATATCTCATATTATAAAGACCAGATTGAAAACAGAAATAAATAATTTCTGCACTAATACCTTGAACCAAATAACAAGAATTTGTGATATTTGAAGAATTTTAATAACATATTAGGAAATATAAACAAACCAAATGCAGAAATTTCATTTCAACACAAAGTGTTTCAATTAAGTAAAGGAAAAACACTTACAGGTGTTTTGATGCCACCTAGGGGGGTGGCAGTACACATTATTTAACTATCCGCAAATGCATTTGTGCAATTGGGTATACACTTTATAATATTTATATTTCAAAATTTCAATATCTTTTTTTAAATATTATTTTGAAAAAGCGAACCTTATATTAATTATGGCACTTTATCTCGTCCAACAATTTTGTCATGAAACTGCTGGGAAAGCATCACTAGAACATCTAGCGAGTAGAGATTATAACTCGTTATAATATGCTTCCTAAACTCGTTTGTTGTTACAAAAAAAAGTTATTTCGTTCACAATTTTAAAGTCATCCATTATCAATATTATATTAGTTGCCTTCTTTATATATTTTCATCTCTAAGTTAATTGGAAAATCTTAAGCTTCATATACATATTTCACCAACACAAAGAATTTGGTTGCATACGCAAACATTTGTCACTTCACTTATTCAACTAGTTCTTAAACTATTATCGCCCTCCCATGAGAATGTCCTACCATCGAATTATAGTGATGTTAAATAAATGTCCTCACATTCGCATATTTATGTTAAATATCTTTCAAATCCTTATTGGCAAAATATAGTCTTACAAACAATGTAAAATGTATATTTCCTTTGGAGTTTAAATTAGAATAACTTTTCTATAATGTAAATTTACCACATTTATATCATTCATATGAACAAATATAATGAACAATGAACTCACACGCGATATATAGAATAGTTCCTAACACACCTAACTTGTCACAATATCTTAAAATCTTTGTTTAATATAAAATAATATTTGCATACTTTTGTAAATCCAAGGGAATTTTCACGTTTTCACTTTTTTAATGCAATGAATCGCACAACGACGTGTACTCTCTGTAGGTTAGACGAACGAACAAATTTTACGGACGAAACGGCCGAAGCAAGTATTCAGCAAGCAGGGTTGCATTTTTGTTTCGATACCATTGGTAGGCTGACATTAATATATGTACACACTGTAGCTACGTTATTAAGTAGCTGAATCCATGTTTAAATTAGTTGCAATCGATTGGTCGCTTCTCTCCTCGCTAGCCTTGGGCGCTGCTCGCTTGTCAGAAATTTTACAACAAAGTTATCTAGTTGAATATGTGCAGGAAAGTATACGAATACCTCATTCAAAATGTTATCGCCGTTTGCTGACGTGCAAGACGCTTTTCAGTTTCAGATTAAGATTCTCCATCATGTCGTCTTTTTGATACCCTTACCTGAGAACTATTTCCAGAAAGTTGAGATTCTAGCAATAAATATAGCCTATGTTACTAGCGGTGAATGGTGAAAGAATTTTTGAAACATACATACAAACATACATCAAAATCTTTCATCTTTATAATATTAGTATAGATAATTAACAAATATTATATTTAACAGAATACTTATATTGTAGCGAAAAAACGACCATAAATAATTAAAACACACAAGATAGTAAGTAACATATTGTCATAAGTTAGCGAATGGCAGTTTAAAATTTTCAACTTCTGTGCGTCTTCGAATCCGAGGTCGGATTTCGGAGCGAAAGCTATGTAGCTCATCTCATAAGAACATGTGTATTGAACTCAACTGTCAAACGTCCGCATTCGTATTCGCAAGCTATGTAGTTTAATCATGCGCAATAGCGTTGCTCCATTTTTTTATGAAAAAAACTTAAACTGCTTAAAAAAAAAACAAAAACACAAAAATGGTGCGTGGGGTCCGTCCCTACGCGCGGAAGAAGTTATACTTCTTAGTGATATTCCAAGAAATGCATATCATTTTGTATGAAAGAAAACTAGCGAGATAGGATAAATATATGGTGAAGTGACCAACACTTTCTTAAATTTACATTTTATAAATTTCTTATGCACATTTCATAAAGCAAAGTCTAAATCAATTATCATTTCTGGGTTCTGACGGATTGATATCTATAATATTTACAATTGGATTATGATAACTAAAATACGATATGAAATGCCTTACATATATTTTATCTATATTTCTCGCGAATACCGCATCAATAGTCGTACTTCCTTTTGTCGTAGGGTCATTTCTTTCATTGATTATTTCTAATGAAAATTTCTCTCTCAGCTTCTGGCAATGAGAAATTTACATTGAAATCTCCCGCAAGGAGTACCGGTTGTTCGCTATACTCTACTGGTTCTCCGATAATATCTGCAAAAGCATGCGAACCTGCACTTGACAACGGTAATAAAGCTTTACCGGTGAACAATTTTATATCTCTCATCGATGAATTTGGTGATATATAAATGACAATTGAATTTAATTATTTACTATTATGATTATCGCAAGGTTTAATTTTGCATTCTTGCATATTTGCAATTGCAAATGAGCGAGGCATATTTTTCTTGTACACTAACAAAATGTACAACGAATTTGCAATTGTATATATGCAACACCATTTGCACCAGATTGTGAATTGACTGCATTATTATATATAATTATTTGTATAAAACCTTGAAATTTATTCATTAAAATCACCATTCAGAAGTCGTATTATCCGTTGTATCCGAGCGATCATCGAAGAAACATCATTTCTAATATGCCACAAGACATAATTAGAAATGAAGTTCATAAACCTCACGCTGTCAGATAAAACGATATACCTCCTCATCGCGGGTGCTAATACTTTCGATTTGCAAAGAAAGTAAATGAAGACTGACTATAGAAATGATCCTGTGAAGTATAGTCTTAACTTTTCAACGGCCAACGCAGAGTATTTCAACCAAACAAAATGAAACAAAAACGAAAGAACAGAAACGAAAGAAAAATAATGCGCAAGCATACAATCATACATGTGCGTACACATATGAATATGTCACTAACCAAAAATTTAAACATTGTTCTACAAAAACAAGAATTGCTCAAATAGCATAAGCATGGCAAGTGCTTTAAGTTGTCTGCTTTACTCTCATTCACTCTCTCTCTCTCGCGTTAATTGTTTAACGCTATAGCTTGCGCAACCAACAATTATCGCAATCTTTCCGAACTCGTATAAGAAGTATAACTTCAAAAATGTTTTTACCACTTCATTTCCATGCCTTACGTTTTATTTAATCACTTATAATATATATCATGTAAAAATATTAATCAAATATATTTGTGTTGTCCTCTTTGCCAATAATTTATCCTTTGAGCCATTTTTACCATTGTGAATGGGCTACGTAAGTAAAACACAAGTTTGTAGCACTCGATAAATTTTTTAATGAGGTATTTGCATGCTCTCTTGTACGAATTCAACGGGATAACTTTGTTGTTGCTTTCACATGTAAAATTTTTGACAAGCGAACACAGAAGTGACCAATCGATTACTAATAGCTGTAAAGAATATAATATATTAAAGAACAAAACGAATTTCAAATATAATTTTGCTGCAGCTAACGCTTTGAGAGGGAAATTTGACATTTTTTTCCTGGTTAGAATGCAATATATGAGAAAGGAACAAACGAAGTTAAAAATGTTGAGAAAAGAAAAGCTAAAAGGAAGAAACGATTAATTGATTGAAAATATAAATTTTTATTCGTCTAACTTTGAAAATTTTTCTTTTAATCGTATGCACATTCATTGTTTAATAATAATCATGCTTTTGGTTTTTGTTATAGATTACAGACCAGGATTTATTGCTAGTAGAGGTGCCTATTATTTATAGAATTTCCTATAATTGAAGCTCTAGACAACATTTATCAAGAGATGTTGAAGTCAGTTGCAAATTTGTGAGGTTGAATGTTTGGCGCTGTTAGATTTTAGTTGATTAGTTATAATTTAAAAAAAAAAAAATTAGGATAATAATATAATTTATTATTAAACGTGTGGTAATTGTTTTTTAACTTAAAATATGTCGGGCATGGCTAACTTATCGAACGCAGAAAAGGAGGAACTTATAGGACAGGTGAAACAGCAAATTGCAGTGGCTAATGCCCAGGAACTGTTGACGGTAAGAGCACATGAATTTTGTTTGAAAATTACACAATCAATATTCTTCGTTTTTCAGAAAATGACAGAAAAATGCTTCAAAAAATGTATTGCCAAACCAGGTGTACAATTGGATTCTACTGAACAGGTGAACTAAATAGTAACCTGCTAGTCAACTAATTTATTTCATATATTAACACTTCTATTAAACATCGAATTTCGCATTTTTTCTTATCACTTATCTATGCTTTTGCGTTAAGTGTTTTCATACATTTAATTTGAACACAAAATATATTATTTTCAGAAATGCATTTCAATGTGCATGGACAGATATATGGATTCCTGGAATTTGGTATCACGCACGTATAGCAATCGCTTGCAACGTGAACAGAACAAGATGTAAATAATAGTGTGTTGTGTCCCGACCTGCAAATTTTCTGTACGTCATCAATAACAGTTTTGTTTTATAAACAATGTTCTATAAAAAGGCTATTTAAAATTCAATTATGATAAAAAAATAAAAT
Source organism: Zeugodacus cucurbitae (assembly GCF_028554725.1). Classification (NCBI taxonomy): domain Eukaryota; kingdom Metazoa; phylum Arthropoda; class Insecta; order Diptera; family Tephritidae; genus Zeugodacus; species Zeugodacus cucurbitae. The sequence goes on along the minus strand of NC_071672.1, from coordinate 28,239,641 downwards.
TTTTGTTATAAAAATAAATTGTACAAATATAAAATAAAAATTAGTATGTTTATTAAAATATTTTGCATTGCAATGGCGAGAACATTATTAATCAGTTGGATAGAAATAAATATATTAACGATTTTTTCATATATTCGGGTTATAGTGGAATCCACGAAAGATTTGCTTAATTACCAGAAAGGCAAATGGTGTCACAGAACAGAATCTTGACCTTTTCGAGCATAAGCAAAATTAGCTGTGCCAATATTTATCATGATACGAAACTGTTTAGCTAAAATGTTTTTAATTTTTGTTTAATGTCATCAGTATAGGACGTGTAGTTCGCTATAAACCTGTGGGAGAGGTTCGGCTCAAAGTGTGGTAATTATTTACATGCATTTGTATATACATATGTATATGTACAAAATGTGTCTAAATTTTTAAACAGCAAGCATTAAAATCCCTCTATCTTCGACAACACGTTTAATATGTAAGAATGTTTTTAAGATATTTACATATTTAATCACAAATGTATTTGTATTTCGGCATTAATGGAATTTTTGAAACGTCGCAATACCGTTATTGTTGCGCACTTTTGTATGTACCAAATTTCATGGATTAGCTATGACACAATTACACGTATTTTATTTGTGTTAATTTTTATGTTTTTTTTACATTTATTGAATTCTATATACGTTTTTTACACAATTGTTAAAATAACGTCAATAAAATGAGAAATGATGAAAGAAATAATTTCTTTATAACATGGACACTCGCTTAAGGGGGGAGCCTGCTTTAGAGGATTCAAAAAATCTATATTTTCAAGGATTTTTTTGGAAAGGAAAGAAATGTCTGAATGAAATGAAACTTTTAGGATTTATTCTTATATATTTGAAGAGTCTTCTCAAATTTTTTATTATTATACATTAGATATTCTTCATGTTTGAAGAAATTTACGGAGGCGCCTCGAGTGTGCAATTTCTGTGTGGCGGGCAAGATGCAGGTCGCAATTTTCATCTGAAACAAAAAAAAAACAAAAGAAATTTTTAATTTTCAATAGTGTAATTCCTAGGTGAACCGAGAAAATTCAACAAAAAGTGAAAAATTCAAAAATGTTTCGCAGATTAAAAAAAAATACATTAAAAAAATTTTACTTTAAATCATTTAAAAACCTGATTAATGAGAATTTAATTCCAAATACAACGAATTTTGATTCGTTTCGATAGGACGTTTACTTTTTTTCTTAACTTGCTCGCCAATTTGAAAAAATCATAAAAATGGAAATCCGATAAATCGCGTGTCAAAAAATCGTAAATTTCTTGAAAATTCACCAACACACTGACACTAATAGTTTTACCCCCACAGACCTTCTATAGACAGTTAAGCTGTCTCGAAGGACCGTTAGTCCCTTTTCATTATAATATACATAATAGATCAAGGGGTGGAGCAAACGGGCTCCAGGCGATCCGGTTAGTATACCTGCTCGACGCTTGCTCACTATTTCGTCTGTATCTCCGGAAATAATCCGTATTTTGTTCTGAAATTTTGGAGGCATATTCTTGGATAGTTTAGCAAGTGATTTATGTAGTAAAAAACGATTTTTTTTGAAGCCTCTAAAACAGGCTCGACTATTAACTTGGTCAAAAATTGCTGAACCACAGGTGTCCAGCTTAGACAGGTTTTACTGTATACACTTACATACCGTATACTTATGGTCAACTGCTCAGGTTACATAAACCGATTCAAGATACTTTTTTATTTCAGTTTTGCTATTTACAATACTAATGTAATTTTTTATTGTTTCCAAGAAAAAAGAATGGATAAAAATATAATCAGCCTTATTGTAAACTTCATGTGAAACGATATTCCGAATGAAAAAACTCACACATTTCTGTTTTTTGTATGATGATTTTTTATTTCCACACGAAAGAAAATTTCGTATCATGAATTTCGTGTGAATGAAAACTTATATTCGAATTTCGGCGTTGTGTCACAAATATTTTTGTTTTGATTTTTTTATTATTATAAATGAAGACTCCGTTTATAAAGCCAATTACGCGACTATTTTAGCATAAAAGCATATGCTCCATATAGATTTTTATTTATAAAAATGTTCAGTGCTGGCCCGACTTGCATTCTCCACCAGGGGAAAGAATGTAATAGTCTATTTGTAGGGATAATTTAATAAAATAACTTGAGCGGGCGCACATTGGATAACAGCTTAACAATCTCGTTTCTTCACTTTCTCTTTATTTTCTATGTAAAAGCTGTTTACTATATTTTCCACCAAAAATTTTAACTGTGTTTTGTTAATATACCTTAGGCTAGGTTTAATGGCTGTTCCCCACAAGAGGAGGAATAGACTTAGACTAGGATAGTCCTTTGGGAAGTCAGAAAAAAAGCATATGGTTTTTACTTCTAAATTCGCTAATACGAAAGATGTTTAAAAAAGTGAGATCACAGAAATTTTAGTCTCTATCTCGTATAGGCGGGGCATTTCATAAGGAAGGGTTGAGATAATTCCACCTCGTTTTCTACTAGGAAACATCAGCAGCAATGGGTCAATGACCCCTACAACTAAGGAAGTATTACTGAGGGCGATGAGCGCCCTAGACTGACCAGCGTTTTCCCAGCTCAGCTGAAGCCCAACTGTCCAGTCGATCACAAGTCGTAGGTGGTGCTCCTACTTATACGCATTCTACTGTACTTAAGACTGACGTGCCTAGCTTTGAAAGCTCATTAGCCTTACGTTATTACCTAGGATTCATCCGTGACCAGGGTCCCAAACTAGTCTAATCGTAAAGATATATCTAGTATCGACTGAAAGTGAGGGTAGACATATTTTACCAGCCGCGAGCGTGAATCTTTATTTCACCGAAAGAATATATCCACTACTACTTGTGCTTTAAAACACTAATATAGTTGTGAAGCGTTTTGAAGCCTCCACCAAAAAAGCATCCCGCCGAAAATTAATTTAACTTTGGGTTCATATAGCCAAAGAACTTCTTAATATACGTAGACCTTAATTCATATTAAAAAAGTTTTTAAATTTATTAAATTGTTAATATTAATACTTGTTCCCAACAATTTATTTAGTGAACAAATTTTGCTGTTTCACATGAACAAAATTACATTTACAATAAGGGAAAATTTTCGAAAATGTGAGATTTTCCTAATGTGAAATAGATGACACGAAAAACAAAAATGTTTATATGAAGTTTACCATAAGACTGAATATTAATTATGGTATGCTAGTATTTGGCTATATTAAATTAATATTCGGTATGATCCTTGTGTGCTGGAGGGCGCTTGGGAAGTCTTCAAGACTATTCGTTTTTAAAGTTTAAAGTGCAATTGGCTGCTAAAAAATAGTAGTGGATCTACTGCTTCGAAGCGGAGCGTCCTTCAGACTAATCACAATTCAAGAAATTGTACAGGAGAATGTAAACAAGTTGGAGCACTACCTATCCTATTGTGGTTTTCTATTGGACAGTCGGGCTTTAGCTGAGCTCTACAAGCGCTGGTCAGGAAGCTAGCTAGAAGGAAAATCTCGACATCTTACGACATCGTCATCTTGGGAGCTCTTTGCCCTCAGTAATATAATTTTTTCTTAGTTGAAAGAAGTTCGACAGAATGTCGAAATTCGAATGTAAGTTTTCATTCACACGAAACTCATGATACGAAATTTTCTTTCGTGTGGAAATAAAAATTCATGGGAATGCTTTATTCATATGAAGTTTACAATAAGGCTGAATATTATTCGATGGTGAAAATATTAATGGAATTTGAAAGCATGCATTCAGGATGTCTTATTAATTGAAGAAGGCTAACCTGTACTAACCGTCGAGCTTTATATTTAATTTTTGAACACAATTGTTCCCAGGATATCCTTTATCTTCACCTCGAAATATTCCTATTCTCTTGATTTTTGTGCCATTGCTGCTAATATAGTTGAAACACAAACTGTCTATTTTTTAACAGATACATTCTTCAATTTACAAAAACTTTATTGTTGTTGTTGTAGTAACTATTATCTATCCCTGCCGGAAAGGAAAGCATAAATCTAGTTGTTGTCGAGGTCATCTAATGGGAGGCCCAGGAAACGTGCTGTTTCGACAGGGTTGGACCAAAGGGAAAGGGGTTTTAGATGAGTAGGGTTCGTTGGGCATGCAAAAAGGTGGTTAGTGTCATGCGGGGACTCATTGCATGCAGGACATGTATTTTGAATGTCGAGGTTCAGTCTGGATAAGTAGGAGTTTAACCTGCTACAATATCCAAATCGAAGTTGCGCAAAGGGTCACTCTGGTTTCAAACGGCAACTCGAGCTCTTCGTCTGCTAAATGTTGTGGTTTGGTTCCAAGGACGCCATTCACTGGAAGGCGTTAATAGCTTTTCTGTGAATGGCGTTTTGAGCGTGTCTAAAACTGTCTGCGTCCGCAGTCTGGTCGGTGTATTGTTCTAGTTCGCGACGTGTTGTAGGAGTGATCTCTTGATGCACCTGGGGACGATTCTGCTTCCAGCAAGTGTTACAGACTGTCAAATGTGACACCCAAAATTTTGGGATTGTTCACAGTCGGTATTGGTGTGCCATCGACGTGAATATTAAGAATTAGTCTGTACTCCTTCGTCTAGTTGTTAAAGAATGTCGCCGTGGAGCGAGAAAGTTCGAGAAGGTAGCTGTTCATTTTCGAACACATGCCATCGATGCCAGTGCCCGACGTCATTATCGTACAATCATCTGCGTAGGAGGTAACTGAAATTCCCTCTGGTGGTTGAGGCAGTTTAGAGATATAGAAAATAAACAGTAACGGGGAGAGGACAGCACCTGTTTAATTTTCCTGAGTTTAGATGTTTTACCTCGAAATAAAACGCATGATTGCCGACCGCTCAGGTAGTTCATAATCCATCTCTTCAGTCCCGCAGAAAGTGTTGTTTGTTCGATGACTTCTAGTAGCGTTGTTAAGTTGACCGTGTCAAAAGATTTTGACAGGTCCAACGTCACTAGGACGGTTCTCTTACAGGGTGGTTTTTGATTAAGACCATGAACTATCTGGGCGTTTATGACGCTAAGTGCTGTGGTGGTACTGTGCACTTTACGGAAACCATGTTGATGTTTCGCTAGGTTCAGGTGGTACGTGAGTGTCGGAAGCAGCAAGGCCTCAAGTGTCTTCACTACTGGGGAAAGGAGAGTTATCGGGCGATAAAACTCCCCTTGGTTGTCGGGTTTCCCAGGTTTTAGTAGTGGAACCACTCTTCCGATTTTCCACATCTCGGGTATTTTAAGAGTGGTTAGCGACAAATTGAGTACATTGGTGAGATATTCTACACTCGTTGAACCTAGATGTTTTAAAATCAAAGAATTGATTCCTTCTGGGTCGATGGCTTTGGAGGACTTAGCCCTCCTAATGACATCCTGAACCTCCCCACTGGTGAAAACAAGTGGCAGTTGTTTTGCATTTTGCCCAGCCGTCTGGTGACACGCCTTTTAGCCCTGTCAACCGAGGGGTGCAGTATAAATTGTAGGCTAAAATAGCTCGCGCACTTCTCGGGGTCCGAGGAGGCACCTACCGAATTGAATTTCAACCCGGTCGTCATGTCTCCTCGGGTTTGACAGGGGTTTGACGGTTGGCCAGAGCTTGCTCACACCAATGGAAAGATTACAGGACTTCAAGTGCTCTACCCATTTCGTCCGCTTATAGTTGTTTACCAGTTGTTGAATCTCCAAATTGAGATCCCTTATGCGGGGATCATAGGGATCGACATGGCGTAAGGAGTCATGCTCAATTATTTCGGCTGGTATGAAGCGAGCAGTAGCAGCTGTGATCACCTTGCGGAATTGACGTTGGCCTACGATTACGACCGTAGGAATGCGTAGGGCCGCGAAGGCATTCTCGGTGAATTCTGTGAAGCCGTCCCTGTTAGTTTTATTAAAGTTAACATAGTCGGGAGGTTTTTCAATCGAGATAATTATGGGCAGATGATCTGATGCAAGAGTTAGCATAGGTCGCCAGGTTATGCAGTTTACCAGACCACCGCTAGCAATGGTGAAGTCTGGCGAGCTGCTGCAAGTGCTCATAATTCTGGTAGGGGCTTCGTCATTCATTGTGCAGAATGTCGAATCGTCTATCTGTTCTGCCAGCTCCATCCCTCTCCTATCATTTGACAGGCAAGAATGCCAAAGATCGTGGTGAGCGTTAATGTCGCCAAACACCAATCGGTTTCACCACGAAGTAGCGCACTAATATTCGGGTGATATCCTGTTGGGCAACTTGTAACTGGGGGCATGTATATATTAAATATTTCGAGCTCGACATCGCCTGACTGGACAGCTATACCTTGACATTCTAGGATAGTGTCCCTGCGGTCGATGTCACCTTCGATAAAACGATATTGGACGGTGTTGTGTAGTATGAATGCTAAGCCTCCACCACTATCTCGCTCGCGATCTTTACGTAAAACGTTGAAACCTGCACTACTCAGAAGATCTGAGTGGCTGTTTAACTTGGTTTCTTGGGCCGCAGCTATTGATACTCCTTCTCGACTCATAAAACTATCTCCTCGTCTTGCTTTGGAGTCCGTTGCAGTTAAATTGTAAGAGTCGGGTGTGTCGTGGTGTTGATGTCGTGACCATGGGAGTGAGGGAGTGACGTACAGGTGGAGGTTGTTGCAGCTGTGTTACCCGCAATGGAAAATGTCGCACTTCGATGTTGTTTGCCGACTTCGATGCTGTCTAGTTGAGCTCCTGGGGGCCGTTGGGCTAAGTTGGCCACTCCCTGGGGGTGGCGGCGCGTTGCGCAAACTAGGTGCAAGTTGCACTGCCGTAGAGGCAACAGTCGCAGTATTGCGTGGACAACATGGGGCCACATAACGTGTGGGCCACTCCCTATGAGTCTTAAGGCCTGAACAGGTCTTAAGATGGCTCCATCCATTGCATGAGTTACACCTAACCGAGGTGGAATTTGGATGGAGCCTTTTAGCGCATACGCAGCAGAAAAATACCTCAGGCCCGGGGTTGGACCTCGAAAGGGCAGCCCTTGACCGGATAGAATCCGGGTCAACTCCGGTAACGTAGAACCGGCTGCCGCGGGAATTGCGTCGACGAAATCGACGTTTACCGGAATTGACCCGGATTTTTTTCGGCCATGCGCTGTTATTTCGACAATTTAGCCATTTTTCGGTCGGTAAGTTTTAAGTTTGCTTGTGACTGGAGCAACTCTTTGCAGCGAGGTTTTTCCTTGAGCCGAAGCTATATTTCTGCTGCTTAATCCAAATATCAATTCGGTTAGGTGTAATTTGTGCAGTGGATGGAGCCATCTTATGACCTGTTCTTGCCTTAAGAAGCAGGAAGTGGATCACACGTTATGTGGTTCCATGCTATCAACGAACAACTGCCACTACTGGTAACCGGAACGGACAAGGACTGTCAAATCGGCTTCATTCCTCACAATTATTTGGGAACAACAACAACAACCATATGCGGACGAAATGGGTAGAACACCTGAAGTATTGTAATCTCCACCTACTAAAAATACAACAACAACAACCAAATGCGGACGAAAAGGAAAGAAAAGAACACCTGAAGTATAGTCTCTCTGTCCTAGCGTTAGAGTCTAAATTCACTTTCCGTAGTTTACGAGGTGGTATATAGCCGCTAGATTTAAGTCATAAACCGGATTTTGTTAGGATATTGTTGTAGCTTGTAACTGGACTGTAGCATGATATTCTAAAGCATAGTTTAACGGAATTCTAATCGTTTCAACATGGGCTTTTCCATCTAGGTGGTTTGTTACAAATAGTCTAAATCCCGGTATAAAGTACTCTTGGAATTGGTACATTGAACCGCACCATTTCTTTTTTATGATTCCCAAACAGTAATTCCGGAATGGAGCAGGTGTTTTAGATTGTAAAGAGGATATGTTTAATTCTTTTAAGATGTAATGAATGAAAATTGTTTTTTTTTTTAGAATTTAGCCAGTTTTAAGTCTATGCGCAAATTGACAGTTGACGCAAAATTATACCACAATTAACCAGGAAAATTGTTTATACAGAATGCTTCCAGTCATTTCACTTTCAACTCATAGAATTATTCAATTCTCCAACAGTGCAATTCAATCTCCAACATTCAATCGTGACTTAAGAAAGACTTGTATGTGTGTAGGTAAAATTTGGATTTTGGTAAACAGGTCTTACAAATGTTAAAAAGCACACAAAACATATTGCCATATACATATGTGTGTATACCCAAAAAACACTAAAACCGAAACGAGTTTCGCTGATGTTTGAGTTGGAATTAGCAACAAATAACTCTCTTCAGGAGTGCGTAGTTCAGTTTAAGAACGTCAACAAGAAAAATGTAAAATTTACCTTTGTATTTAAGACCATCTTTCTAGGCTATAGTATTTATAGTCATATTGAGATCATACAAAAATGTTTATTGGGTGCTTGTATACGTGCATTGAAAGAAAAGAAAGAGAAACGCGGCCTGAATAAGACAGACGCTAAGATGTATCTGAAATACCAAATGCTATACATATGCACATAAGGTAGATGGTAAATGTTGTAACTGGACTGTAGCATGATATTCTAAAGCATAGTTTAACGGAATTCTAATCGTTTCAACATGGGCTTTTCCATCTAGGTGGTTTGTTACAAATAGTCTAAATCCCGGTATAAAGTACTCTTGGAATTGGTACATTGAACCGCACCATTTCTTTTTTATGATTCCCAAACAGTAATTCCGGAATGGAGCAGGTGTTTTAGATTGTAAAGAGGATATGTTTAATTCTTTTAAGATGTAATGAATGAAATTATTGTTTTTTTTTAGAATTTAGCCAGTTTTAAGTCTATGCGCAAATTGACAGTTGACGCAAAGTTATACCACAATTAACCAGGAAAATTGTTTATACAGAATGCTTCCAGTCATTTCACTTTCAACTCATAGAATTATTCAATTCTCCAACAGTGCAATTCAATCTCCAACATTCAATCGTGACTTAAGAAAGACTTGTATGTGTGTAGGTAAAATTTGGATTTTGGTAAAGAGGTCTTACAAATGTTAAAAAGCACACAAAACATATTGCCATATACATATGTGTGTATACCCAAAAAACACTAAAACCGAAACGAGTTTCGCTGTTGTTTGAGTTGGAATTAGCAACAAACAACTCTCTTCAGGAGTGCGTAGTTCAGTTTAAGAACGTCAACAAGAAAAATGTAAAATTTACCTTTGTATTTAAGACCATCTTTCTAGGCTATAGTATTTATAGTCATATTGAGATCATACAAAAATGTTTATTGGGTGCTTGTATACGTGCATTGAAAGAAAAGAAAGAGAAACGCGGCCTGAATAAGACAGACGCTAAGATGTATCTGAAATACCAAATGCTATACATATGCACATAAGGTAGATGGTAAATGTTGTAGCCACAAAGTGTCAGAAATAGTAAGTAACCACAGAGTTCAAGTAGTACAAGCTGGTGTCAGTAACTTTGCGATAGTTTTTAGTTCGTACAATTGTGCACCAGTATGGTGCGCAGGCGTGTGTTTTAAACTCTGTTTACGCTACAAAATTACAGGTGGGTCAAAAAGAATTTGAATAGTGCCATTGAAAAATTAATTAAAGGATCGTTAATGAAGCAAAAGGTTAATGCGATTAATAACGGCTGTAATATTGTACATGGTTGTTATAATACAAAGTAAATTTAATAAAGTTAAAATAGTTTAACATAATTGGAAATCGGTAAATGCAAGCCGTGCTGGAACAACACAATAACAATAAATATGTATAAATAACTATAGCTAATAATAAATAATTAAATGGATATAATAAGCATATATACCGATTTAAATATAATAAATAGTAAAAGCAATATTTGAATTGATTTAATATATGTATTTCTCATGCACACTTTCACGATCTGTATATACATACATATGTATGTAAGTATTAGTGTGTACAACTACAACTAAAATTAAAGGAGAAAGTTAATGTCGCGGCATAGCTAGAATGGCAACAATAACATGTTCTACTGAAAGATCGCGAAATGTGATGATTATTGTTAAATACTAATAAAAGTAACCACTCTAAAAAAAAAACCTTAAAATAACGCACAGTTATTGTATATAATATAATATAAGCTATGAGCATAGCGGATTATTGTTAAATACTAATAAAAGTAACCACTCTAAAAAAAAAACCTTAAAATAACGCACAGTTATTGTATATAATATAATATAAGCTATGAGCATAGGTATGCTATGAAAGTACATTAAAAATTTACCTGTGAGTGCATTAACATGCAACTGTGTGCGAAATAATAGCAGCGGTATAACCAGTAATGAGTTTATTAACAAAGTTAATGTAATTACTATTTTATATAATTTATATAATTTGACCACAATCAAGTTTACAAGCAATATGGTTTCCTTAGAATATAATCTAAATCGTTTCGTTAAATAATAATAACCAATAAAAGTGTGGATATTAAAATTGTCAACTGTGATTAATATTATAATATCAGTATTGGGTAGTTTACTTCAAAAACCAATTTATAATATAACTAGCAGACCCGGCCACACGTTTTTGTGTCTAAGGTATACATTAAATTAAGTTGGTCCAATCTCAGCGACGATATTGATAACAACTCTCACTACTTTTAATGACAAAGTGAGTGGTGATAGTATAGGCAATTTTAAATAGTTTGGGATAATTGACTACGTCATCCTGGTTTGTAGCTGTGTAAACTCTCTTGGACCGAAATTCTAAATTGTCGCATTAAGATTATCGATATCTTTGTTTTTTTACCACCAATATAGGTCATTCAATCAGTAATTTATGGTTATCATATTGAGGTTTCATGCCAGGAAAACTTCTCTTTCGAGTCAATGAAGTGACAGAAATCTGTTGGAAATGCTATTAATCCATCGAGGTGTCAACTGCCAACTGCTTCTACAATCGCAATTTGATATTGTTGCAAAAAGACTCACATGTTAGTTGTTAATTGGCGATTCTTTATGTGTCGCCACAAATTAAATGATTTTAGGCATGCGATTAGCCCGTCAGTAACAGTTGATCCAGGAATAATTGGAAGAGTCTGGCGTAAATCACCTGCTAACAGAATCCTGGCTCCACCAAAAACGTTCATCGACAATCAAGATCTTTTAAAGTCCTGTGCAGTACCTCCAGCGACTTTTTGAATATTTGGAAAATCTTCGTTAAAGCGCTATTTTTGGCGATTTTGCCGACTGGTGTTTCGTTCATTTGCAATTTAGGAGTAATTTCAAGGCCGAATGTGCCGTTTGTTTGCCTACTAGCAGGTGCCAAGTTGCCCCTATTCCCGTTAATCTTGGTGGTGAAAATGAGTGAAATTGGTTCTGGAATTACATCAGCCCTCATATACTATGTATGATGATTTTCTATTGGACTTTATGGCGAATATATATGTCAAATTGTGTGTTATCTTAATAAAATTACATCAATAAATTGCGAGAGTATAAAATGTTCGGTTGGACCCGAATTTAGCCTTTCCTTATTTGTTACAAATTGTTTTGGGCTGTCGACACAACCTTATACAATTGAACAATAACAAAAATATTTTAACAAAGCAACAATGACAACCTTCAAAATATTATTTTTTTGTTTTCTCTTTTTATATTTTTCTTGTCAACTCGAATAAAATTCTCATATTATTATCTTCCTCGTAATTTTTCCATGTTTACTCACTTTCTAATCTTTTTCTGGCTTTCCACGAATATTTCAAGACTAAAATTAGCCAGATCGGTTTGGCCGTTCTCGTTTTTTAGCGACACAAGCGAACAGCAATTCATTTTTATATTATATTATTATCAAGCGACAATTTTTTTTAATTCCGCACACGATCATTCAGTTGGGAGCCGACCGCGGGAGTGATCTTAACCCCCCTCCCGTACCCCCGTGCCCGAGTGACGCCTACAACTCTACATAGTTAGCCGCCGAGCGGCTTTTCAAAATTTTTAACTCGTGATATCTATTGAATGGAATGTCAGAATCTAATAATTCAAAAAGTAATATATAAAGGTTTTGAAGCGATCTTAAATAATAAATCATTTATTTCGATAAGGATTAATACTAAGGTACAAATAAAGAGCCTTTTCAAGTAGTGGTATTTTAATTAATTTTTTTATATAAAATCGCTTATTGTGACAAAACTATAATAGTTAGAGATATGATGTCGGGACGTTTTTTGTAGATTCACAGTTGGTCCATCCGTTGAGTACAATTTTCTATGACTCCTTCGAGCATTTCGACTGGTAATGACACGCGTGATGTTTTCGGTCAATTATTATCCATTATTATGTTGGTGTTGCGAATAGTATGCTCGGTAGGCCAATTATGTTGACCATAAGTTGAGCGAACTTGACTATGCACAAATATCTAAAGACTACTTTTAATTTAAAATGTTCCAGACTCAATTCAGATGTGACGAAATATTCCCTACTTCGCTTGCAACTTGATAAAACCAAAGATATACTTAAAAACTTGCCGAGGAACTTTACGAATCTAACCGTGTTAAAGTAATGGGTAATGTTGGCAGCACACACCATCTTCACTTACAGGATGTTAATAACGAACTACACTCGTATTATAAGCATGCTTCTAAGCGTCAGCAATCTCATATACAGCGATGTGATAATATTAATACTAACAGCAATTCGATGCATTGGACACGTTCACTGCCACATATAATAAATAATGCCAGGGCAGATGCAGGGACACTGGAACGTGATAGTGCGGAGGGAGTACCAACGTCTTTGCATCCAAACTATAAAGTGCTACCACAAGTGAATGAACGTCTCAAACTACGCCCAACATCAAACGGGGTTATACTCTTTTCAGGTGGTACGATCAGTGGGAAACGCGAACAAATTGCTACAAAAACGGAAGCCAAGTCCCGAGCGCCCGTACCACTTGGTTTAAAACAGCGTTCGCGTACATTTATATATGATGACTCAAATCAAGTCAAACAGCCAACGCAACAAAATTCAGCACAAAGTCATGAGTATCAGGACCAAAGCCAATCATTGCCAATTTTCAGACGTTCACAAACGTTACTACACATTAAGCCTGGTGCTGAGAGAGAGCAAGAGCAGGCTAGTAAAAGCCTCGGTAGGAAAATGGTTTATGCTTCAACCAAAGCTAATGGAGCTGCAGAAGAATTGAGAAAAGCAACATTTCAAAGGCAAGAAAACGACAGTGAGCAAGTTAGTAGCAAGCAAAATAAGTATAATAAGAAAAGGAAAGCGCCTCCTGCGCCATATTCAACGGCTATAGCAGGTACAAAGTGCCCAACAACTGCAACAAATTTGCCAATTATCCAGAAAAAAAACTCGGCTGCGACAATGGCGAATAGTTCTAATACAAGAGTAAGTAAAGTAACGGCAAGTGCTGAAAGTCTTTTAGAAAATAAAAACTTATTGGGGGGTCAACAGACAAAGATCAGGCTTTTTCGCTCAAATGTGAAAACATCCCCGCTTAAGAAAGCCGACAAGAAAGTACAAGAGCCACAACAGCAAAGCCAAAATCAATGCATGGATATTGAAAAAGACTTTGTATCGTTAGCAATAGCACACACAGATGTAACGAAAGAAGTTTGCAACCATAATTTGCAACGTAGAGAAAAGAGTTCGGATGCTATTTTAATTAGACAAAAGCACACATTTGATGAGAAAAATAATCAAGCGCTACCAACAGCAAGCATTAAATTAAAATCCACCACGCCAAGCCAACTGAAGACAAGAAGTAGTCAGAAGTTGCCTACCTCCAAGATTCCACAATTGAACCGTACATTTTATTTCGGCATGTCTTCCGTAGCTGCAGCAGTCGAAGCAACTTCGCCTGTAGCCGAAACTACACGCCAAACATCTGAGTTAATACATACACAAATTATACCAAAGCAAACAAAAAACGGCAATGAAGAAGCGTGTACTACAGCTGCGTGCGACTTAGTTAGTGACTATAAGTTACATGAATCAGGTGACGTCAAACCTATTGTAGACAATGGTTTATTGATCCAAGTACGCCCTACACTACCGCGTAGACAACTGAGCACGCCGAGCTTTAGCCCCGTGGCTGCATGGCGTATGTTATTAGATCAACAACAACACCAAAATCTAGAACAAACTTGCTTTGAAGCACTTAGAAAGCAAAAAAACTCTGGCGATAGAAATAACAATAACCAACAGTCTAATTTGCTACCTTATCTTACTGGCAAAGAAGCTGGTATGCAATGTGTATGTGAAGCGCTAGAAACTGCTGCGCTACCGTCAGAAGCGCCAATAAAATTAATTTCCAATCTAGATAAGAGGCCAGCTTCAGCGTATCCAAATACATGGACGCCGCAACAAGATTTAGGCGATGACGAAGATGAGGACTTCGATGACGGCGTAGTTAATGCAACTAAAAAGCAATTCTCAGAAACCATATTTTCTAAACAACAAAACTCCCCCAAATGTGCACAGTTGCATGAAAAAAGTGATGAGCAAGGTAAGCTGAGAGCACCGGAAGTTAGCCGTCATGAAGCAGTTATGGGTTCCACAATGAGTACATCGACTATGCATGTTTTTAGTCTATCGCTGCCACGAGACGTACATACACAGGCACAACGCAAGCTTTTACAGTCGATCAACACATCAGCTACGCTGCCCAAAGAGCCTACACGTAGTGCAGATAGTACAGCATGCTTCCCATCAATGCTCCCCAAGTGTTGCTGCTTACACACTGGCGTGAAAATTCAGCAATGTCTGCCACTAGCTGTTGATGATATGCTACCAAATGAAAACCATTGTCCTTTACATTACGGCCTTGGAATTGTTATTAGTGGTTCCGAGCCTTTGAGTAACCTTAGTGACAACTGGGTGCTGCATAAAGTGAAAAGCAGCGGCAGAGATGCTTTAAATATTTGTCGATTTTCAGCTGGTGAACGGTATAGCAAATTGAATACCAAAGCCTCTGTGGAGCCCATATCCCTATCATATTTAACGACAAGGAAACATGTAATGTACCTACCTAGCAAAGAGCCAAATACAACCAACGCACGTAATGGGGACACATGTAGAACGTCCATGCAGAAATGTGAACCGCAACAGTGCAAACAACGCCAGAAAATAGTGCATCAAAGCTTACAGGATGAGTTAACGGTCAGTGGAATGCTAAGGTTTTTGGCTATACCATTGAAATAATAATAATTTTTATTTGCTGTTATTCTTTTTGTAGCCTCCAAAATCAAATGTACCTGTAAAAGATGCTTCGGGTCTTGAAAAGTTGCAACAATTTACATTCCAAAGTACCATGCGCCGACTTGAGAAAAGACGTTTGGCTGAACGGCTTGCAAAAGATGTTAAACTGAAAGAAGCGCAGCGGAAAACTGAATTGGAAGCCATGAAGCGGTAACTATTTCAAACATACCATGTCTTATTCTTCTTTATTGGCTTAGACACCGCTTATGTGGTTATAGTCCTGTTATCAACAGCGCGCCATTCATGTTTTCTTTTGACTGTTTGACTGGTGCCAATTGGCCAAACCCGGTCTGCCAACATAACTACCAGCGTAGCCACTGTCTTTTCATTCGCTAAAGACGTCGTTCTATGGGCTGCAGTATTCGCCGTTGCCAATGTTCAAAGGACCATACATCTTCCGCAAAACCTTTCCCTCAAAAACTCCTAGTGCCTATAAGCAGAACGGGAATGGACGGTACAACGTCTTGCTAAAATCGTTAAATTTTCAACTCGTCCGACCAAACCACACGCTTCCAAACCTCAATGCTCCAATTATTATTTATTTAAATTTTATTTATTATACAATTACTTACCTAATAAGTAATGTAACCAAATATATTTTTTCACTCACAGTGTCGAAGATGATTTCCAGCGCAAACGCGCAATTGAAAAGGCCAATATTCGCTATCAGTTACAGTTACATTTTAATGCTGAGCATGTTAAGAAGGACGCAACTGTAACTGATAACGTGAATTTATTTCCTGAAGCTCCACATTTTTCACAATACGATCGAAACATCCACATTGGTTGTCGTGCTGATCCGGAGGGTGCTGTGTCCACGCCGTCTTCACGGTGTACTGTTACTCGTACCAGTGAGAGCGCGCAGAACTATTCAGATTGTGGCGATGAAAGCGATACGGATGCAGCTGAATTAGTCAACTTTCAACATACGGAAACCTTGCTGGAACCATATCTCCAATCGATAATCAATTAATTTAAACACTGTATATACATGTTAAGTTTAAAGTAATTCTAATGTGAAAATGAAATGGAAACTGACAATAATGAAAGTTCTTTTTGAACTGGGAGTGCTTTTGAATGTATATATGGTGTTAATGATTATAAAGTTGAACTTTCCTAACTTGAATCACTACACAAAAAAAAACTGCTCGCTAGAGAGCCTTCGAGTTATGGAAGGTAATTTGTATGAAATTTGAATTATATTGACAATTCAAGAGCTCGAGTTATTTAGAACTTCGAGTTATGGAAGTTCAAGTGTATATTAATTTTTATACTCTCGCAACAAAGTTGCTAAGATAGTATTATAGTTTGTTCACATAACGGTTGTTTGTAAGTCATAAAACTAAACGAGGTAGATATAGGGTTATATATATCAAAATGATCAGGGTGACGAGACGAGTCAAAATCCTGTCTGTCTGTCTGTCCGTCCGCCCGTGCAACGATAACTTGAGTAAAAATTGAGATATCTTGATGAAACTTGGAACACATGTTCCTTGGGACCGTCAGAGGGTTGCATAATCGGACCACTGCCACACCCACAAAATGGCGAAAACGGAAAACATATAAAGTGTCATAACTGAGCCATAAATAAAGTTATAAAAGTAAAATTTGGAACAAAGAATCGCACTAGGAAGGGGCATATTTGGATGCAATTTTTTTGTGGAAGTGGGCGTGGCGCCGCCCCCATATCGGTTATTTTTATATATCTCGTAAACCTATAAAGCTATATAAACCAAACTTTCTGCAGTGGTTTCTCTTACGGTGGGGCACACACCATGAAAATAGTTGAAATCGGATAATAACCACGCCCACCTCCCATACAAAAATTAGGTTGAAAATTATTAAATTTTACAGAACTACTCGACCGATTCGAATGAAATTCGGTATATATTATTTTCTTGGCACCCTGATGACACTTGTGGAAAATGGATGAAATCGGCTCACAACCACGACAACTTCCCATGAAACTCAATTTTTAACTCCATCTTATTCCTTCATTTTATAATATATACATAAGGAAAAAATGAAATTGTGAAAAAATTGTCGAAATCGGACTATAACTTTTCAAAGCCCCGAATACCGAATATGAAGAATTCAGTGCCGCATGGTAATTTTTCACCGAAAATTTTGGTAAATCTCTCAGGTATCTTAATATAATTTATAGGAAATATTTTTCTTTTAATAGTGTAACTTCCCCTACCTCTCATATACCTAATTATAGGATTTTCAAATTGGGTCAAATTGTGTGTTATCTTAATAAAAATATATCAATAAATTGCGAGAGTAAAAAATGTTCGGTTGCACCCGAACTTAGCCTTTCCTTAGTTCTTTATAAATCTTTTATTTAAAAACTAGCAGACCGCTCCGACTTCGCATGGGTTTAAACAAAATTTTTTTATACTCTCGCAACAAAGTTGCTAGCAAAAAAGTTCAGTTGCTAGTTTTGTTCACATAACGGTTGTTTGTAACACCCAAAACTAAACGAGTTAGATATGGGGTTATATATACCAAAGTGATCAGGGTGAAGAGTGGAGTTCAAATCCGAATGTCTGTCCGTCCGTCTATGCAAGCTGTAACTTGAGTAAAAATTAAAATATCTTGATGAAACTTGGCACACTTATTTCTTTGCACCATAGGAAGGTTGCTTTCGAAAATGAGCAAAATCGGACCACTGCCACGCCCACAAAATGGCGAAAACCGACAACACATAAAGTGTCATAACTGAGCCATAAATAAAGTTATAAAAGTAGAATTTGGAACAAAGGATCGCACTAGGAAGGGCATATTTGGATGTAATTTTTTTGGGGAAGTGGGCGTGGCCCCGCCCCCAAATAGGTTTTTTGTACATATCTCGGAAACCAATAGAGCTATATAAACCAAACTTTCTGCAGTCGTTTTTATATATATATATATATATTTGGCATAGGAACCGCTTTAAGCGATTATAGCCGAATCCACCAGAGCGCGCCACTCATTCCTCCTTTTTGCTTTTTGGCGCCAACTGGAAACACCAAGTGAAGCCAGGTCACTTCGCACTTGGTCTTTCCACCGGAGTGGAGGTCGTCCTCTTCCGCGGCTTCCCCCAGCGGGTACTGCATCGAATACTTTCAGAGCTGGAGTGTTTTCTTCCACCCGTACAACATGACCTAGCCAGAGTAGCCTAGCCAAAGCCTCTGTGGAGCCCATATCCATATCATATTTAACGACAGGGAAACATGTAATGTACCTACCTAGCAAAGAGCCAAATACAACCAACGCACGTAATGGGGACACATGTAGAACGTCCATGCAGAAATGTGAACCGCAACAGTGCAAACAATGCCAGAAAATAGTACATCAAAGCTTACAGGATGAGTTAACGGTCAGTGGAATGCTAAGGTTTTTGGCTATACCATTGAAATAATAATAATTTTTATTTGCTGTTATTCTTTTTGTAGCCTCCAAAATCAAATGTACCTGTAAAAGATGCTTCGGGTCTTGAAAAGTTGCAACAATTTACATTCCAAAGTACCATGCGCCGACTTAAAAAAAGACGTTTGGCTGAACGGCTTGCAAAAGATGTTAAACTGAAAGAAGCGCAGCGAAAAACTGAATTGGAAGCCATGAAGCGGTAACTATTTCAAACATACCATGTCTTATTCTTCTTTATTGGCTTAGACACCGCTTATGTGGTTATAGTCCTGTCATCAACAGCGCGCCATTCATGTTTTCTTTTGACTGTTTGACTGGCGCCAATTGGCCAAACCCGGTCTGCCAACATAACTACCAGCGTAGCCACTGTCTTTTCATTCGCTAAAGACGTCGTTCTATGGGCTGCAGTATTCGCCGTTGCCAATGTTCAAAGGACCATACATCTTCCGCAAAACCTTTCCCTCAAAAACTCCTAGTGCCTATAAGCAGAACGGGAATGGACGGTACAACGTCTTGCTAAAATCGTTAAATTTTCAACTCGTCCGACCAAACCACACGCTTCCAAACCTCAATGCTCCAATTATTATTTATTTAAATTTTATTTATTATACAATTACTTACCTAATAAGTAATGTAACCAAATATATTTTTTCACTCACAGTGTCGAAGATGATTTCCAGCGCAAACGCGCAATTGAAAAGGCCAATATTCGCTATCAGTTACAGTTACATTTTAATGCTGAGCATGTTAAGAAGGACGCAACTGTAACTGATAACGTGAATTTATTTCCTGAAGCTCCACATTTTTCACAATACGATCGAAACATCCACATTGGTTGTCGTGCTGATCCGGAGGGTGCTGTGTCCACGCCGTCTTCACGGTGTACTGTTACTCGTACCAGTGAGAGCGCGCAGAACTATTCAGATTGTGGCGATGAAAGCGATACGGATGCAGCTGAATTAGTCAACTTTCAACATACGGAAACCTTGCTGGAACCATATCTCCAATCGATAATCAATTAATTTAAACACTGTATATACATGTTAAGTTTAAAGTAATTCTAATGTGAAAATGAAATGGAAACTGACAATAATGAAAGTTCTTTTTGAACTGGGAGTGCTTTTGAATGTATATATGGTGTTAATGATTATAAAGTTGAACTTTCCTAACTTGAATCACTACACAAAAAAAAAACTGCTCGCTAGAGAGCCTTCGAGTTATGGAAGGTAATTTGTATGAAATTTGAATTATATTGACAATTCAAGAGCTCGAGTTATTTAGAACTTCGAGTTATGGAAGTTCAAGTGTAAATTAATTTTTATACTCTCGCAACAAAGTTGCTAAGATAGTATTATAGTTTGTTCACATAACGGTTGTTTGTAAGTCATAAAACTAAACGAGGTAGATATAGGGTTATATATATCAAAATGATCAGGGTGACGAGACGAGTCAAAATCCTGTCTGTCTGTCTGTCCGTCCGTCCGTGCAACGATAACTTGAGTAAAAATTGAGATATCTTGATGAAACTTGGAACACATGTTCCTTGGGACCGTCAGAGGGTTGCATAATCGGACCACTGCCACACCCACAAAATGGCGAAAACGGAAAACATATAAAGTGTCATAACTGAGCCATAAATAAAGTTATAAAAGTAAAATTTGGAACAAAGAATCGCACTAGGAAGGGGCATATTTGGATGCAATTTTTTTGTGGAAGTGGGCGTGGCGCCGCCCCCATATCGGTTATTTTTATATATCTCGTAAACCTATAAAGCTATATAAACCAAACTTTCTGCAGTGGTTTCTCTTACGGTGGGGCACACACCATGAAAATAGTTGAAATCGGATAATAACCACGCCCACCTCCCATACAAAAATTAGGTTGAAAATTACTAAATTTTACAGAACTACTCGACCGATTCGAATGAAATTCGGTATATATTATTTTCTTGGCACCCTGATGACACTTGTGGAAAATGGATGAAATCGGCTCACAACCACGACAACTTCCCATGAAACTCAATTTTTAACTCCATCTTATTCCTTCATTTTATAATATATACATAAGGAAAAAATGAAATTGTGAAAAAATTGTCGAAATCGGACTATAACTTTTCAAAGCCCCGAATACCGAATATGAAGAATTCAGTGCCGCATGGTAATTTTTCACCGAAAATTTTGGTAAATCTCTCAGGTATCTTAATATAATTTATAGGAAATATTTTTCTTTTAATAGTGTAACTTCCCCTACCTCTCATATACCTAATTAGGTATATATAAAATCCTATAATTATAGGATTTTCAAATTGGGTCAAATTGTGTGTTATCTTAATAAAAATATATCAATAAATTGCGAGAGTAAAAAATGTTCGGTTGCACCCGAACTTAGCCTTTCCTTAGTTGTTTATAATTCTTTTATTTAAAAACTAGCAGACCGCTCCGACTTCGCATGGGTTTAAACAAAAATTTTTTATACTCTCGCAACAAAGTTGCTAGCAAAAAAGTTCAGTTGCTAGTTTTGTTCACATAACGGTTGTTTGTAACACCCAAAACTAAACGAGTTAGATATGGGGTTATATATACCAAAGTGATCAGGGTGAAGGGTGGAGTTCAAATCCGAATGTCTGTCCGTCCGTCTGTGCAAGCTGTAACTTGAGTAAAAATTAAAATATCTTGATGAAACTTGGCACACTTATTTCTTTGCACCATAGGAAGGTTGCTTTCGAAAATGAGCAAAATCGGACCACTGCCACGCCCACAAAATGGCGAAAACCGACAACACATAAAGTGTCATAACTGAGCCATAAATAAAGTTATAAAAGTAAAATTTGGAACAAAGGATCGCACTTGGAAGGGCATATTTGGATGTAATTGTTTTGGGGAAGTGGGCGTGGCCCCGCCCCCAAATAGGTTTTTTGTACATATCTCGGAAACCAATAGAGCTATATAAACCAAACTTTCTGCAGTCGTTTTTATATATATATATATATATTTGGCGTAGGAACCGCTTTAAGCGATTATAGCCGAATCCACCAGAGCGCGCCACTCATTCCTCCTTTTTTCTTTTTGGCGCCAACTGCTTCACCAAGTGAAGCCAGGTCACTTTGCACTTGGTCCTTCCACCGGAGTGGAGGTCGTCCTCTTCCGCGGCTTCCCCCAGCGGGTACTGCATCGAATACTTTCAGAGCTGGAGTGTTTTCTTCCACCCGTACAACATGACCTAGCCAGAGTAGCCTAGCCAAAGCCTCTGTGGAGCCCATATCCATATCATATTTAACGACAGGGAAACATGTAATGTACCTACCTAGCAAAGAGCCAAATACAACCAACGCACGTAATGGGGACACATGTAGAACGTCCATGCAGAAATGTGAACCGCAACAGTGCAAACAATGCCAGAAAATAGTACATCAAAGCTTACAGGATGAGTTAACGGTCAGTGGAATGCTAAGGTTTTTGGCTATACCATTGAAATAATAATAATTTTTATTTGCTGTTATTCTTTTTGTAGCCTCCAAAATCAAATGTACCTGTAAAAGATGCTTCGGGTCTTGAAAAGTTGCAACAATTTACATTCCAAAGTACCATGCGCCGACTTAAAAAAAGACGTTTGGCTGAACGGCTTGCAAAAGATGTTAAACTGAAAGAAGCGCAGCGAAAAACTGAATTGGAAGCCATGAAGCGGTAACTATTTCAAACATACCATGTCTTATTCTTCTTTATTGGCTTAGACACCGCTTATGTGGTTATAGTCCTGTCATCAACAGCGCGCCATTCATGTTTTCTTTTGACTGTTTGACTGGCGCCAATTGGCCAAACCCGGTCTGCCAACATAACTACCAGCGTAGCCACTGTCTTTTCATTCGCTAAAGACGTCGTTCTATGGGCTGCAGTATTCGCCGTTGCCAATGTTCAAAGGACCATACATCTTCCGCAAAACCTTTCCCTCAAAAACTCCTAGTGCCTATAAGCAGAACGGGAATGGACGGTACAACGTCTTGCTAAAATCGTTAAATTTTCAACTCGTCCGACCAAACCACACGCTTCCAAACCTCAATGCTCCAATTATTATTTATTTAAATTTTATTTATTATACAATTACTTACCTAATAAGTAATGTAACCAAATATATTTTTTCACTCACAGTGTCGAAGATGATTTCCAGCGCAAACGCGCAATTGAAAAGGCCAATATTCGCTATCAGTTACAGTTACATTTTAATGCTGAGCATGTTAAGAAGGACGCAACTGTAACTGATAACGTGAATTTATTTCCTGAAGCTCCACATTTTTCACAATACGATCGAAACATCCACATTGGTTGTCGTGCTGATCCGGAGGGTGCTGTGTCCACGCCGTCTTCACGGTGTACTGTTACTCGTACCAGTGAGAGCGCGCAGAACTATTCAGATTGTGGCGATGAAAGCGATACGGATGCAGCTGAATTAGTCAACTTTCAACATACGGAAACCTTGCTGGAACCATATCTCCAATCGATAATCAATTAATTTAAACACTGTATATACATGTTAAGTTTAAAGTAATTCTAATGTGAAAATGAAATGGAAACTGACAATAATGAAAGTTCTTTTTGAACTGGGAGTGCTTTTGAATGTATATATGGTGTTAATGATTATAAAGTTGAACTTTCCTAACTTGAATCACTACACAAAAAAAAAAAACTGCTCGCTAGAGAGCCTTCGAGTTATGGAAGGTAATTTGTATGAAATTTGAATTATATTGACAATTCAAGAGCTCGAGTTATTTAGAACTTCGAGTTAAGAAGTTCAAGTGTAAATTAATTTTTATACTCTCGCAACAAAGTTGCTAAGATAGTATTATAGTTTGTTCACATAACGGTTGTTTGTAAGTCATAAAACTAAACGAGGTAGATATAGGGTTATATATATCAAAATGATCAGGGTGACGAGACGAGTCAAAATCCTGTCTGTCTGTCTGTCCGTCCGTCCGTGCAACGATAACTTGAGTAAAAATTGAGATATCTTGATGAAACTTGGAACACATGTTCCTTGGGACCGTCAGAGGGTTGCATAATCGGACCACTGCCACACCCACAAAATGGCGAAAACGGAAAACATATAAAGTGTCATAACTGAGCCATAAATAAAGTTATAAAAGTAAAATTTGGAACAAAGAATCGCACTAGGAAGGGGCATATTTGGATGCAATTTTTTTGTGGAAGTGGGCGTGGCGCCGCCCCCATATCGGTTATTTTTATATATCTCGTAAACCTATAAAGCTATATAAACCAAACTTTCTGCAGTGGTTTCTCTTACGGTGGGGCACACACCATGAAAATAGTTGAAATCGGATAATAACCACGCCCACCTCCCATACAAAAATTAGGTTGAAAATTACTAAATTTTACAGAACTACTCGACCGATTCGAATGAAATTCGGTATATATTATTTTCTTGGCACCCTGATGACACTTGTGGAAAATGGATGAAATCGGCTCACAACCACGACAACTTCCCATGAAACTCAATTTTTAACTCCATCTTATTCCTTCATTTTATAATATATACATAAGGAAAAAATGAAATTGTGAAAAAATTGTCGAAATCGGACTATAACTTTTCAAAGCCCCGAATACCGAATATGAAGAATTCAGTGCCGCATGGTAATTTTTCACCGAAAATTTTGGTAAATCTCTCAGGTATCTTAATATAATTTATAGGAAATATTTTTCTTTTAATAGTGTAACTTCCCCTACCTCTCATATACCTAATTAGGTATATATAAAATCCTATAATTATAGGATTTTCAAATTGGGTCAAATTGTGTGTTATCTTAATAAAAATATATCAATAAATTGCGAGAGTAAAAAATGTTCGGTTGCACCCGAACTTAGCCTTTCCTTAGTTGTTTATAATTCTTTTATTTAAAAACTAGCAGACCGCTCCGACTTCGCATGGGTTTAAACAAAAATTTTTTATACTCTCGCAACAAAGTTGCTAGCAAAAAAGTTCAGTTGCTAGTTTTGTTCACATAACGGTTGTTTGTAACACCCAAAACTAAACGAGTTAGATATGGGGTTATATATACCAAAGTGATCAGGGTGAAGGGTGGAGTTCAAATCCGAATGTCTGTCCGTCCGTCTGTGCAAGCTGTAACTTGAGTAAAAATTAAAATATCTTGATGAAACTTGGCACACTTATTTCTTTGCACCATAGGAAGGTTGCTTTCGAAAATGAGCAAAATCGGACCACTGCCACGCCCACAAAATGGCGAAAACCGACAACACATAAAGTGTCATAACTGAGCCATAAATAAAGTTATAAAAGTAAAATTTGGAACAAAGGATCGCACTTGGAAGGGCATATTTGGATGTAATTGTTTTGGGGAAGTGGGCGTGGCCCCGCCCCCAAATAGGTTTTTTGTACATATCTCGGAAACCAATAGAGCTATATAAACCAAACTTTCTGCAGTCGTTTTTATATATATATATATATATTTGGCATAGGAACCGCTTTAAGCGATTATAGCCGAATCCACCAGAGCGCGCCACTCATTCCTCCTTTTTGCTTTTTGGCGCCAACTGGAAAC
The DNA here is from genome assembly GCF_028554725.1 of Zeugodacus cucurbitae. Classification (NCBI taxonomy): domain Eukaryota; kingdom Metazoa; phylum Arthropoda; class Insecta; order Diptera; family Tephritidae; genus Zeugodacus; species Zeugodacus cucurbitae. The sequence continues at coordinate 28,214,410 of NC_071672.1, read as the reverse complement.
ACCAAGTGAAGCCAGGTCACTTCGCACTTGGTCTTTCCACCGGAGTGGAGGTCGTCCTCTTCCGCGGCTTCCCCCAGCGGGTACTGCATCGAATACTTTCAGAGCTGGAGTGTTTTCTTCCACCCGTACAACATGACCTAGCCAGAGTAGCCTAGCCAAAGCCTCTGTGGAGCCCATATCCATATCATATTTAACGACAGGGAAACATGTAGAACGTCCATGCAGAAATGTGAACCGCAACAGTGCAAACAATGCCAGAAAATAGTGCATCAAAGCTTACAGGATGAGTTAACGGTCAGTGGAATGCTAAGGTTTTTGGCTATACCATTGAAATAATAATAATTTTTATTTGCTGTTATTCTTTTTGTAGCCTCCAAAATCAAATGTACCTGTAAAAGATGCTTCGGGTCTTGAAAAGTTGCAACAATTTACATTCCAAAGTACCATGCGCCGACTTAAAAAAAGACGTTTGGCTGAACGGCTTGCAAAAGATGTTAAACTGAAAGAAGCGCAGCGAAAAACTGAATTGGAAGCCATGAAGCGGTAACTATTTCAAACATACCATGTCTTATTCTTCTTTATTGGCTTAGACACCGCTTATGTGGTTATAGTCCTGTCATCAACAGCGCGCCATTCATGTTTTCTTTTGACTGTTTGACTGGCGCCAATTGGCCAAACCCGGTCTGCCAACATAACTACCAGCGTAGCCACTGTCTTTTCATTCGCTAAAGACGTCGTTCTATGGGCTGCAGTATTCGCCGTTGCCAATGTTCAAAGGACCATACATCTTCCGCAAAACCTTTCCCTCAAAAACTCCTAGTGCCTATAAGCAGAACGGGAATGGACGGTACAACGTCTTGCTAAAATCGTTAAATTTTCAACTCGTCCGACCAAACCACACGCTTCCAAACCTCAATGCTCCAATTATTATTTATTTAAATTTTATTTATTATACAATTACTTACCTAATAAGTAATGTAACCAAATATATTTTTTCACTCACAGTGTCGAAGATGATTTCCAGCGCAAACGCGCACTTGAAAAGGCCAATATTCGCTATCAGTTACAGTTACATTTTAATGCTGAGCATGTTAAGAAGGACGCAACTGTAACTGATAACGTGAATTTATTTCCTGAAGCTCCACATTTTTCACAATACGATCGAAACATCCACATTGCTTGTCGTGCTGATCCGGAGGGTGCTGTGTCCACGCCGTCTTCACGGTGTACTGTTACTCGTACCAGTGAGAGCGCGCAGAACTATTCAGATTGTGGCGATGAAAGCGATACGGATGCAGCTGAATTAGTCAACTTTCAACATACGGAAACCTTGCTGGAACCATATCTCCAATCGATAATCAATTAATTTAAACACTGTATATACATGTTAAGTTTAAAGTAATTCTAATGTGAAAATGAAATGGAAACTGACAATAATGAAAGTTCTTTTTGAACTGGGAGTGCTTTTGAATGTATATATGGTGTTAATGATTATAAAGTTGAACTTTCCTAACTTGAATCACTACACAAAAAAAAAAACTGCTCGCTAGAGAGCCTTCGAGTTATGGAAGGTAATTTGTATGAAATTTGAATTATATTGACAATTCAAGAGCTCGAGTTATTTAGAACTTCGAGTTATGGAAGTTCAAGTGTATATTAATTTTTATACTCTCGCAACAAAGTTGCTAAGATAGTATTATAGTTTGTTCACATAACGGTTGTTTGTAAGTCATAAAACTAAACGAGGTAGATATAGGGTTATATATATCAAAATGATCAGGGTGACGAGACGAGTCAAAATCCTGTCTGTCTGTCTGTCCGTCCGTCCCTCCATCCGTCCGTGCAACGATAACTTGAGTAAAAATTGAGATATCTTGATGAAACTTGGAACACATGTTCCTTGGGACCGTCAGAGGGTTGCATAATCGGACCACTGCCACACCCACAAAATGGCGAAAACGGAAAACATATAAAGTGTCATAACTGAGCCATAAATAAAGTTATAAAAGTAAAATTTGGAACAAAGAATCGCACTAGGAAGGGGCATATTTGGATGCAATTTTTTTGTGGAAGTGGGCGTGGCGCCGCCCCCATATCGGTTATTTTTATATATCTCGTAAACCTATAAAGCTATATAAACCAAACTTTCTGCAGTGGTTTCTCTTACGGTGGGGCACACACCATGAAAATAGTTGAAATCGGATAATAACCACGCCCACCTCCCATACAAAAATTAGGTTGAAAATTACTAAATTTTACAGAACTACTCGACCGATTCGAATGAAATTCGGTATATATTATTTTCTTGGCACCCTGATGACACTTGTGGAAAATGGATGAAATCGGCTCACAACCACGACAACTTCCCATGAAACTCAATTTTTAACTCCATCTTATTCCTTCATTTTATAATATATACATAAGGAAAAAATGAAATTGTGAAAAAATTGTCGAAATCGGACTATAACTTTTCAAAGCCCCGAATACCGAATATGAAGAATTCAGTGCCGCATGGTAATTTTTCACCGAAAATTTTGGTAAATCTCTCAGGTATCTTAATATAATTTATAGGAAATATTTTTCTTTTAATAGTGTAACTTCCCCTACCTCTCATATACCTAATTAGGTATATATAAAATCCTATAATTATAGGATTTTCAAATTGGGTCAAATTGTGTGTTATCTTAATAAAAATATATCAATAAATTGCGAGAGTAAAAAATGTTCGGTTGCACCCGAACTTAGCCTTTCCTTAGTTGTTTATAATTCTTTTATTTAAAAACTAGCAGACCGCTCCGACTTCGCATGGGTTTAAACAAAAATTTTTTATACTCTCGCAACAAAGTTGCTAGCAAAAAAGTTCAGTTGCTAGTTTTGTTCACATAACGGTTGTTTGTAACACCCAAAACTAAACGAGTTAGATATGGGGTTATATATACCAAAGTGATCAGGGTGAAGAGTGGAGTTCAAATCCGAATGTCTGTCCGTCCGTCTGTGCAAGCTGTAACTTGAGTAAAAATTAAAATATCTTGATGAAACTTGGCACACTTATTTCTTTGCACCATAGGAAGGTTGCTTTCGAAAATGAGCAAAATCGGACCACTGCCACGCCCACAAAATGGCGAAAACCGACAACACATAAAGTGTCATAACTGAGCCATAAATAAAGTTATAAAAGTAAAATTTGGAACAAAGGATCGCACTTGGAAGGGCATATTTGGATGTAATTGTTTTGGGGAAGTGGGCGTGGCCCCGCCCCCAAATAGGTTTTTTGTACATATCTCGGAAACCAATAGAGCTATATAAACCAAACTTTCTGTAGTCGTTTTTATATATATATATATATATTTGGCGTAGGAACCGCTTTAAGCGATTATAGCCGAATCCACCAGAGCGCGCCACTCATTCCTCCTTTTTTCTTTTTGGCGCCAACTGCTTCACCAAGTGAAGCCAGGTCACTTTGCACTTGGTCTTTCCACCGGAGTGGAGGTCGTCCTCTTCCGCGGCTTCCCCCAGCGGGTACTGCATCGAATACTTTCAGAGCTGGAGTGTTTTCTTCCATCCGTACAACATGACCTAGCCAGAGTAGCCGCTGTCTTTTTATTCGCTGAAATATGTCAATGTCGTCGTATAAATCGTACAGCTTATCGTTCCATCGTCTGCGGTATTCGCCGTTGCCAATGTTCAGAGGACCATAAATTTTGCGCAAAACCCTTCTCTCGAAAACCCCAAGAGTCGTCTCATCGGATGTTGTCATCGTCCACGCTTCAGCGCCATACATCAGGACGGGAATAATGAGCGACTTATGGAGTTTGATTTTGGTTCGTCGAGAGAGGACTTTACTTTTCAATTGCCTACTCAGTCCAAAGTAGCACCTGTTGGCAAGAGTGATTCTGCGTTGGATTTCAAGGCTGACATTGTTGGTGTTGTTAATGCTGGTTCCCAGATAAACGAAATTATCTACAACTTCAAAGTTATGACTATCAACAGTGACGTGGGAGCCAAGACGCGAGTGCGCTGACTGTTTGTTTGATGACAGGAGATATTTCGTCTTGTCCTCATTCACCACCAGACCCATACGCTTCGCTTCTTTATCTAGTCTGGAAAACGCAGAACAAACGGCGCGGTTGTTGCTTCCGATGATATCAATATCATCGGTATACGCCAGGAGCTGTACACTCTTGTAGAAGATTGTACCTTCTCTATTTAGCTCTGCAGCTCGTATTATTTGCCTCGTTTGGTATCGAACGGCTCGGAGAGGTCCTTCCCGATCCTGACGGAGCTTTTGGTGTTGCTCAACGTCAGCTTACATAGCCGTATTAGTTTTGCAGGGATACCAAATTCAGACATCGCGGCATAAAGGCAGCTCCTTTTCGTGCTATCGAAGGCAGCTTTAAGATTTGGCGCATTGTGAACATCTGGTCCATTGTACATTTTCCAGGTCTAAAGCCACATTGATAAGGTCCAATTAATTTCGTTGACGGTGGGCTTTAGTCTTTCACACAATACGCTCGACAAAACCTTATATGTGATATTGAGGAGACTTATACCACGGTAGTTGGCGCAGATTATGGGGTCTCCCTTCTTATGGATTGGGCAGAGCACACTAAGATTCCAATCGCTAGGCATGCTTTCTTCCGACCATATTCTACAAAGAAGCTGATGCATGCACCTTATCAGTTCTTCGCCGCCGTATTTGAATAGCTCGGCCGGTAATCTATCGGCCCCCGCTGCTTTGCTATTCGAATTTCTTCATGGTCGGGTAATGGAAAATCTATTCCATCGTCATCGATTGGGGAATCGGGTTCGCCATCTCCTGGTGTTGTACTTTCACTGCCATTGAGCAGGTCGGAGAAGTGTTTCCTCCATAATCCAAGTATGCTCTGGACATCCGTTACCAGATTACCTCCTCGGTTCCTACATGATAATGCTCCGGTTTTGAAACCTTCTGTAAATCGCCTTATCTTTTCATAAAATTTTCGAGCATTACCCATGTCGGCCAGCTTTTCAAGCTCTTCATACTCACGCATTTCGGCCTCTTTCTTTTTACGTCTGCAAATGCGTCTCGCTTCCCTCTTCAGTTCTCGATATCTATCCCACCCCGAACGTGTTGTGGTCGATCGCAACGTTGCGAGGTAGGCAGTCTGTTTTCTCTCCACTGCGGAACGACAATTCTCATCGTACCAAATGGTTTTTTGTCGTTGCCGGAGACCAATTGTTTCGGCTGCAGCGGTATGCAATGAGTTTGAGATGCCGTTCCACAGCTCCCTTATATCGAGATGCTGATGAGTGCTCTCAGAGAGCAAGAGTGCAAGTCGAGTAGAAAATCGTTCGGCTGTTGGTTGTGATTGTAGCTTTTCGACGTCGAACCTTCCTTGTGCTTGTTGACGGGCGTTCTTTGCTGCACAGAGGCGAGTGCGTATCTTTGTTGCTACCAGATAATGGTCCGAGTCAATGTTTGGTCCTCGGACCGTACGCACGTCTAAAACACTGGAGACATGTCTTCCGTCTATCACAACGTGATCGATTTGATTGCGCGTGTTTCGATCAGGTTGCTTGATGAATTTTTTTATGCTGGAATCTGGTACTACAGACAGCCATATTTCGGGCCCCAGCGAAGTCGATCAGCCTCAGGCCGTTTGGCGATGTTACGTCATGGAGGCTGAATTTTCCGACTGTTGTGCCAAAGACACCTTCTTTACCCACCCTGGCGTTAAAATCACCAAGCACGATTTTGACATCGTGGCGGGGGCAGCGCTCATAGGTGCATTCTAGGTGCTCATAGAAAGCATCTTTGGTCACATCGTTCTTCTCTTCCGTTGGGGCGTAGGCGCAAATCAGCGATATGTTGAAGAACCTCGCTCCACCGGGGTGGATGCCAGGACTCGGCGACGTAGTTTCTCTCCCACCACAAATTCAACACCAAATTTGCGCTCCTTTATATGGCCGACGACATCACCACATAACGGTTGTTTGTAACACCCAAAACTAAACGAGTTAGATATGGGGTTATATATACCAAAGTGATCAGGGTGAAGGGTGGAGTTCAAATCCGAATGTCTGTCCGTCCGTCTGTGCAAGCTGTAACTTGAGTAAAAATTAAAATATCTTGATGAAACTTGGCACACTTATTTCTTTGCACCATAGGAAGGTTGCTTTCGAAAATGAGCAAAATCGGACCACTGCCACGCCCACAAAATGGCGAAAACCGACAACACATAAAGTGTCATAACTGAGCCATAAATAAAGTTATAAAAGTAAAATTTGGAACAAAGGATCGCACTTGGAAGGGCATATTTGGATGTAATTGTTTTGGGGAAGTGGGCGTGGCCCCGCCCCCAAATAGGTTTTTTGTACATATCTCGGAAACCAATAGAGCTATATAAACCAAACTTTCTGCAGTCGTTTATATATATATATATATATATTTGGCGTAGGAACCGCTTTAAGCGATTATAGCCGAATCCACCAGAGCGCGCCACTCATTCCTCCTTTTTTCTTTTTGGCGCCAACTGCTTCACCAAGTGAAGCCAGGTCACTTCGCACTTGGTCTTTCCACCGGAGTGGAGGTCGTCCTCTTCCGCGGCTTCCCCCAGCGGGTACTGCATCGAATACTTTCAGAGCTGGAGTGTTTTCTTCCACCCGTACAACATGACCTAGCCAGAGTAGCCTAGCCAAAGCCTCTGTGGAGCCCATATCCATATCATATTTAACGACAGGGAAACATGTAGAACGTCCATGCAGAAATGTGAACCGCAACAGTGCAAACAATGCCAGAAAATAGTGCATCAAAGCTTACAGGATGAGTTAACGGTCAGTGGAATGCTAAGGTTTTTGGCTATACCATTGAAATAATAATAATTTTTATTTGCTGTTATTCTTTTTGTAGCCTCCAAAATCAAATGTACCTGTAAAAGATGCTTCGGGTCTTGAAAAGTTGCAACAATTTACATTCCAAAGTACCATGCGCCGACTTAAAAAAATACGTTTGGCTGAACGGCTTGCAAAAGATGTTAAACTGAAAGAAGCGCAGCGAAAAACTGAATTGGAAGCCATGAAGCGGTAAATATTTCAAACATACCATGTCTTATTCTTCTTTATTGGCTTAGACACCGCTTATGTGGTTATAGTCCTGTCATCAACAGCGCGCCATTCATGTTTTCTTTTGACTGTTTGACTGGCGCCAATTGGCCAAACCCGGTCTGCCAACATAACTACCAGCGTAGCCACTGTCTTTTCATTCGCTAAAGACGTCGTTCTATGGGCTGCAGTATTCGCCGTTGCCAATGTTCAAAGGACCATACATCTTCCGCAAAACCTTTCCCTCAAAAACTCCTAGTGCCTATAAGCAGAACGGGAATGGACGGTACAACGTCTTGCTAAAATCGTTAAATTTTCAACTCGTCCGACCAAACCACACGCTTCCAAACCTCAATGCTCCAATTATTATTTATTTAAATTTTATTTATTATACAATTACTTACCTAATAAGTAATGTAACCAAATATATTTTTTCACTCACAGTGTCGAAGATGATTTCCAGCGCAAACGCGCACTTGAAAAGGCCAATATTCGCTATCAGTTACAGTTACATTTTAATGCTGAGCATGTTAAGAAGGACGCAACTGTAACTGATAACGTGAATTTATTTCCTGAAGCTCCACATTTTTCACAATACGATCGAAACATCCACATTGCTTGTCGTGCTGATCCGGAGGGTGCTGTGTCCACGCCGTCTTCACGGTGTACTGTTACTCGTACCAGTGAGAGCGCGCAGAACTATTCAGATTGTGGCGATGAAAGCGATACGGATGCAGCTGAATTAGTCAACTTTCAACATACGGAAACCTTGCTGGAACCATATCTCCAATCGATAATCAATTAATTTAAACACTGTATATACATGTTAAGTTTAAAGTAATTCTAATGTGAAAATGAAATGGAAACTGACAATAATGAAAGTTCTTTTTGAACTGGGAGTGCTTTTGAATGTATATATGGTGTTAATGATTATAAAGTTGAACTTTCCTAACTTGAATCACTACACAAAAAAAAAAACTGCTCGCTAGAGAGCCTTCGAGTTATGGAAGGTAATTTGTATGAAATTTGAATTATATTGACAATTCAAGAGCTCGAGTTATTTAGAACTTCGAGTTATGGAAGTTCAAGTGTATATTAATTTTTATACTCTCGCAACAAAGTTGCTAAGATAGTATTATAGTTTGTTCACATAACGGTTGTTTGTAAGTCATAAAACTAAACGAGGTAGATATAGGGTTATATATATCAAAATGATCAGGGTGACGAGACGAGTCAAAATCCTGTCTGTCTGTCTGTCCGTCCGTCCCTCCGTCCGTCCGTGCAACGATAACTTGAGTAAAAATTGAGATATCTTGATGAAACTTGGAACACATGTTCCTTGGGACCGTCAGAGGGTTGCATAATCGGACCACTGCCACACCCACAAAATGGCGAAAACGGAAAACATATAAAGTGTCATAACTGAGCCATAAATAAAGTTATAAAAGTAAAATTTGGAACAAAGAATCGCACTAGGAAGGGGCATATTTGGATGCAATTTTTTTGTGGAAGTGGGCGTGGCGCCGCCCCCATATCGGTTATTTTTATATATCTCGTAAACCTATAAAGCTATATAAACCAAACTTTCTGCAGTGGTTTCTCTTACGGTGGGGCACACACCATGAAAATAGTTGAAATCGGATAATAACCACGCCCACCTCCCATACAAAAATTAGGTTGAAAATTACTAAATTTTACAGAACTACTCGACCGATTCGAATGAAATTCGGTATATATTATTTTCTTGGCACCCTGATGACACTTGTGGAAAATGGATGAAATCGGCTCACAACCACGACAACTTCCCATGAAACTCAATTTTTAACTCCATCTTATTCCTTCATTTTATAATATATACATAAGGAAAAAATGAAATTGTGAAAAAATTGTCGAAATCGGACTATAACTTTTCAAAGCCCCGAATACCGAATATGAAGAATTCAGTGCCGCATGGTAATTTTTCACCGAAAATTTTGGTAAATCTCTCAGGTATCTTAATATAATTTATAGGAAATATTTTTCTTTTAATAGTGTAACTTCCCCTACCTCTCATATACCTAATTAGGTATATATAAAATCCTATAATTATAGGATTTTCAAATTGGGTCAAATTGTGTGTTATCTTAATAAAAATATATCAATAAATTGCGAGAGTAAAAAATGTTCGGTTGCACCCGAACTTAGCCTTTCCTTAGTTGTTTATAATTCTTTTATTTAAAAACTAGCAGACCGCTCCGACTTCGCATGGGTTTAAACAAAAATTTTTTATACTCTCGCAACAAAGTTGCTAGCAAAAAAGTTCAGTTGCTAGTTTTGTTCACATAACGGTTGTTTGTAACACCCAAAACTAAACGAGTTAGATATGGGGTTATATATACCAAAGTGATCAGGGTGAAGAGTGGAGTTCAAATCCGAATGTCTGTCCGTCCGCCTGTGCAAGCTGTAACTTGAGTAAAAATTAAAATATCTTGATGAAACTTGGCACACTTATTTCTTTGCACCATAGGAAGGTTGCTTTCGAAAATGAGCAAAATCGGACCACTGCCACGCCCACAAAATGGCGAAAACCGACAACACATAAAGTGTCATAACTGAGCCATAAATAAAGTTATAAAAGTAAAATTTGGAACAAAGGATCGCACTTGGAAGGGCATATTTGGATGTAATTGTTTTGGGGAAGTGGGCGTGGCCCCGCCCCCAAATAGGTTTTTTGTACATATCTCGGAAACCAATAGAGCTGTATAAACCAAACTTTCTGCAGTCGTTTTTATATATATATATATATATATTTGGCGTAGGAACCGCTTTAAGCGATTATAGCCGAATCCACCAGAGCGCGCCACTCATTCCTCCTTTTTTCTTTTTGGCGCCAACTGCTTCACCAAGTGAAGCCAGGTCACTTTGCACTTGGTCTTTCCACCGGAGTGGAGGTCGTCCTCTTCCGCGGCTTCCCCCAGCGGGTACTGCATCGAATACTTTCAGAGCTGGAGTGTTTTCTTCCATCCGTACAACATGACCTAGCCAGAGTAGCCGCTGTCTTTTTATTCGCTGAAATATGTCAATGTCGTCGTATAAATCGTACAGCTTATCGTTCCATCGTCTGCGGTATTCGCCGTTGCCAATGTTCAGAGGACCATAAATTTTGCGCAAAACCCTTCTCTCGAAAACCCCAAGAGTCGTCTCATCGGATGTTGTCATCGTCCACGCTTCAGCGCCATACATCAGGACGGGAATAATGAGCGACTTATGGAGTTTGATTTTGGTTCGTCGAGAGAGGACTTTACTTTTCAATTGCCTACTCAGTCCAAAGTAGCACCTGTTGGCAAGAGTGATTCTGCGTTGGATTTCAAGGCTGACATTGTTGGTGTTGTTAATGCTGGTTCCCAGATAAACGAAATTATCTACAACTTCAAAGTTATGACTATCAACAGTGACGTGGGAGCCAAGACGCGAGTGCGCTGACTGTTTGTTTGATGACAGGAGATATTTCGTCTTGTCCTCATTCACCACCAGACCCATACGCTTCGCTTCTTTATCTAGTCTGGAAAACGCAGAACAAACGGCGCGGTTGTTGCTTCCGATGATATCAATATCATCGGTATACGCCAGGAGCTGTACACTCTTGTAGAAGATTGTACCTTCTCTATTTAGCTCTGCAGCTCGTATTATTTGCCTCGTTTGGTATCGAACGGCTCGGAGAGGTCCTTCCCGATCCTGACGGAGCTTTTGGTGTTGCTCAACGTCAGCTTACATAGCCGTATTAGTTTTGCAGGGATACCAAATTCAGACATCGCGGCATAAAGGCAGCTCCTTTTCGTGCTATCGAAGGCAGCTTTAAGATTTGGCGCATTGTGAACATCTGGTCCATTGTACATTTTCCAGGTCTAAAGCCACATTGATAAGGTCCAATTAATTTCGTTGACGGTGGGCTTTAGTCTTTCACACAATACGCTCGACAAAACCTTATATGTGATATTGAGGAGACTTATACCACGGTAGTTGGCGCAGATTATGGGGTCTCCCTTCTTATGGATTGGGCAGAGCACACTAAGATTCCAATCGCTAGGCATGCTTTCTTCCGACCATATTCTACAAAGAAGCTGATGCATGCACCTTATCAGTTCTTCGCCGCCGTATTTGAATAGCTCGGCCGGTAATCTATCGGCCCCCGCTGCTTTGCTATTCGAATTTCTTCATGGTCGGGTAATGGAAAATCTATTCCATCGTCATCGATTGGGGAATCGGGTTCGCCATCTCCTGGTGTTGTACTTTCACTGCCATTGAGCAGGTCGGAGAAGTGTTTCCTCCATAATCCAAGTATGCTCTGGACATCCGTTACCAGATTACCTCCTCGGTTCCTACATGATAATGCTCCGGTTTTGAAACCTTCTGTAAATCGCCTTATCTTTTCATAAAATTTTCGAGCATTACCCATGTCGGCCAGCTTTTCAAGCTCTTCATACTCACGCATTTCGGCCTCTTTCTTTTTACGTCTGCAAATGCGTCTCGCTTCCCTCTTCAGTTCTCGATATCTATCCCACCCCGAACGTGTTGTGGTCGATCGCAACGTTGCGAGGTAGGCAGTCTGTTTTCTCTCCACTGCGGAACGACAATTCTCATCGTACCAAATGGTTTTTTGTCGTTGCCGGAGACCAATTGTTTCGGCTGCAGCGGTATGCAATGAGTTTGAGATGCCGTTCCACAGCTCCCTTATATCGAGATGCTGATGAGTGCTCTCAGAGAGCAAGAGTGCAAGTCGAGTAGAAAATCGTTCGGCTGTTGGTTGTGATTGTAGCTTTTCGACGTCGAACCTTCCTTGTGCTTGTTGACGGGCGTTCTTTGCTGCACAGAGGCGAGTGCGTATCTTTGTTGCTACCAGATAATGGTCCGAGTCAATGTTTGGTCCTCGGACCGTACGCACGTCTAAAACACTGGAGACATGTCTTCCGTCTATCACAACGTGATCGATTTGATTGCGCGTGTTTCGATCAGGTTGCTTGATGAATTTTTTTATGCTGGAATCTGGTACTACAGACAGCCATATTTCGGGCCCCAGCGAAGTCGATCAGCCTCAGGCCGTTTGGCGATGTTACGTCATGGAGGCTGAATTTTCCGACTGTTGTGCCAAAGACACCTTCTTTACCCACCCTGGCGTTAAAATCACCAAGCACGATTTTGACATCGTGGCGGGGGCAGCGCTCATAGGTGCATTCTAGGTGCTCATAGAAAGCATCTTTGGTCACATCGTTCTTCTCTTCCGTTGGGGCGTAGGCGCAAATCAGCGATATGTTGAAGAACCTCGCTCCACCGGGGTGGATGCCAGGACTCGGCGACGTAGTTTCTCTCCCACCACAAATTCAACACCAAATTTGCGCTCCTTTATATGGCCGACGACATCACCACATAACGGTTGTTTGTAACACCCAAAACTAAACGAGTTAGATATGGGGTTATATATACCAAAGTGATCAGGGTGAAGGGTGGAGTTCAAATCCGAATGTCTGTCCGTCCGTCTGTGCAAGCTGTAACTTGAGTAAAAATTAAAATATCTTGATGAAACTTGGCACACTTATTTCTTTGCACCATAGGAAGGTTGCTTTCGAAAATGAGCAAAATCGGACCACTGCCACGCCCACAAAATGGCGAAAACCGACAACACATAAAGTGTCATAACTGAGCCATAAATAAAGTTATAAAAGTAAAATTTGGAACAAAGGATCGCACTTGGAAGGGCATATTTGGATGTAATTGTTTTGGGGAAGTGGGCGTGGCCCCGCCCCCAAATAGGTTTTTTGTACATATCTCGGAAACCAATAGAGCTATATAAACCAAACTTTCTGCAGTCGTTTATATATATATATATATATATTTGGCGTAGGAACCGCTTTAAGCGATTATAGCCGAATCCACCAGAGCGCGCCACTCATTCCTCCTTTTTTCTTTTTGGCGCCAACTGCTTCACCAAGTGAAGCCAGGTCACTTCGCACTTGGTCTTTCCACCGGAGTGGAGGTCGTCCTCTTCCGCGGCTTCCCCCAGCGGGTACTGCATCGAATACTTTCAGAGCTGGAGTGTTTTCTTCCACCCGTACAACATGACCTAGCCAGAGTAGCCTAGCCAAAGCCTCTGTGGAGCCCATATCCATATCATATTTAACGACAGGGAAACATGTAGAACGTCCATGCAGAAATGTGAACCGCAACAGTGCAAACAATGCCAGAAAATAGTGCATCAAAGCTTACAGGATGAGTTAACGGTCAGTGGAATGCTAAGGTTTTTGGCTATACCATTGAAATAATAATAATTTTTATTTGCTGTTATTCTTTTTGTAGCCTCCAAAATCAAATGTACCTGTAAAAGATGCTTCGGGTCTTGAAAAGTTGCAACAATTTACATTCCAAAGTACCATGCGCCGACTTAAAAAAATACGTTTGGCTGAACGGCTTGCAAAAGATGTTAAACTGAAAGAAGCGCAGCGAAAAACTGAATTGGAAGCCATGAAGCGGTAAATATTTCAAACATACCATGTCTTATTCTTCTTTATTGGCTTAGACACCGCTTATGTGGTTATAGTCCTGTCATCAACAGCGCGCCATTCATGTTTTCTTTTGACTGTTTGACTGGCGCCAATTGGCCAAACCCGGTCTGCCAACATAACTACCAGCGTAGCCACTGTCTTTTCATTCGCTAAAGACGTCGTTCTATGGGCTGCAGTATTCGCCGTTGCCAATGTTCAAAGGACCATACATCTTCCGCAAAACCTTTCCCTCAAAAACTCCTAGTGCCTATAAGCAGAACGGGAATGGACGGTACAACGTCTTGCTAAAATCGTTAAATTTTCAACTCGTCCGACCAAACCACACGCTTCCAAACCTCAATGCTCCAATTATTATTTATTTAAATTTTATTTATTATACAATTACTTACCTAATAAGTAATGTAACCAAATATATTTTTTCACTCACAGTGTCGAAGATGATTTCCAGCGCAAACGCGCACTTGAAAAGGCCAATATTCGCTATCAGTTACAGTTACATTTTAATGCTGAGCATGTTAAGAAGGACGCAACTGTAACTGATAACGTGAATTTATTTCCTGAAGCTCCACATTTTTCACAATACGATCGAAACATCCACATTGCTTGTCGTGCTGATCCGGAGGGTGCTGTGTCCACGCCGTCTTCACGGTGTACTGTTACTCGTACCAGTGAGAGCGCGCAGAACTATTCAGATTGTGGCGATGAAAGCGATACGGATGCAGCTGAATTAGTCAACTTTCAACATACGGAAACCTTGCTGGAACCATATCTCCAATCGATAATCAATTAATTTAAACACTGTATATACATGTTAAGTTTAAAGTAATTCTAATGTGAAAATGAAATGGAAACTGACAATAATGAAAGTTCTTTTTGAACTGGGAGTGCTTTTGAATGTATATATGGTGTTAATGATTATAAAGTTGAACTTTCCTAACTTGAATCACTACACAAAAAAAAAAACTGCTCGCTAGAGAGCCTTCGAGTTATGGAAGGTAATTTGTATGAAATTTGAATTATATTGACAATTCAAGAGCTCGAGTTATTTAGAACTTCGAGTTATGGAAGTTCAAGTGTATATTAATTTTTATACTCTCGCAACAAAGTTGCTAAGATAGTATTATAGTTTGTTCACATAACGGTTGTTTGTAAGTCATAAAACTAAACGAGGTAGATATAGGGTTATATATATCAAAATGATCAGGGTGACGAGACGAGTCAAAATCCTGTCTGTCTGTCTGTCCGTCCGTCCCTCCGTCCGTCCGTGCAACGATAACTTGAGTAAAAATTGAGATATCTTGATGAAACTTGGAACACATGTTCCTTGGGACCGTCAGAGGGTTGCATAATCGGACCACTGCCACACCCACAAAATGGCGAAAACGGAAAACATATAAAGTGTCATAACTGAGCCATAAATAAAGTTATAAAAGTAAAATTTGGAACAAAGAATCGCACTAGGAAGGGGCATATTTGGATGCAATTTTTTTGTGGAAGTGGGCGTGGCGCCGCCCCCATATCGGTTATTTTTATATATCTCGTAAACCTATAAAGCTATATAAACCAAACTTTCTGCAGTGGTTTCTCTTACGGTGGGGCACACACCATGAAAATAGTTGAAATCGGATAATAACCACGCCCACCTCCCATACAAAAATTAGGTTGAAAATTACTAAATTTTACAGAACTACTCGACCGATTCGAATGAAATTCGGTATATATTATTTTCTTGGCACCCTGATGACACTTGTGGAAAATGGATGAAATCGGCTCACAACCACGACAACTTCCCATGAAACTCAATTTTTAACTCCATCTTATTCCTTCATTTTATAATATATACATAAGGAAAAAATGAAATTGTGAAAAAATTGTCGAAATCGGACTATAACTTTTCAAAGCCCCGAATACCGAATATGAAGAATTCAGTGCCGCATGGTAATTTTTCACCGAAAATTTTGGTAAATCTCTCAGGTATCTTAATATAATTTATAGGAAATATTTTTCTTTTAATAGTGTAACTTCCCCTACCTCTCATATACCTAATTAGGTATATATAAAATCCTATAATTATAGGATTTTCAAATTGGGTCAAATTGTGTGTTATCTTAATAAAAATATATCAATAAATTGCGAGAGTAAAAAATGTTCGGTTGCACCCGAACTTAGCCTTTCCTTAGTTGTTTATAATTCTTTTATTTAAAAACTAGCAGACCGCTCCGACTTCGCATGGGTTTAAACAAAAATTTTTTATACTCTCGCAACAAAGTTGCTAGCAAAAAAGTTCAGTTGCTAGTTTTGTTCACATAACGGTTGTTTGTAACACCCAAAACTAAACGAGTTAGATATGGGGTTATATATACCAAAGTGATCAGGGTGAAGAGTGGAGTTCAAATCCGAATGTCTGTCCGTCCGCCTGTGCAAGCTGTAACTTGAGTAAAAATTAAAATATCTTGATGAAACTTGGCACACTTATTTCTTTGCACCATAGGAAGGTTGCTTTCGAAAATGAGCAAAATCGGACCACTGCCACGCCCACAAAATGGCGAAAACCGACAACACATAAAGTGTCATAACTGAGCCATAAATAAAGTTATAAAAGTAAAATTTGGAACAAAGGATCGCACTTGGAAGGGCATATTTGGATGTAATTGTTTTGGGGAAGTGGGCGTGGCCCCGCCCCCAAATAGGTTTTTTGTACATATCTCGGAAACCAATAGAGCTGTATAAACCAAACTTTCTGCAGTCGTTTTTATATATATATATATATATATTTGGCGTAGGAACCGCTTTAAGCGATTATAGCCGAATCCACCAGAGCGCGCCACTCATTCCTCCTTTTTTCTTTTTGGCGCCAACTGCTTCACCAAGTGAAGCCAGGTCACTTTGCACTTGGTCTTTCCACCGGAGTGGAGGTCGTCCTCTTCCGCGGCTTCCCCCAGCGGGTACTGCATCGAATACTTTCAGAGCTGGAGTGTTTTCTTCCATCCGTACAACATGACCTAGCCAGAGTAGCCGCTGTCTTTTTATTCGCTGAAATATGTCAATGTCGTCGTATAAATCGTACAGCTTATCGTTCCATCGTCTGCGGTATTCGCCGTTGCCAATGTTCAGAGGACCATAAATTTTGCGCAAAACCCTTCTCTCGAAAACCCCAAGAGTCGTCTCATCGGATGTTGTCATCGTCCACGCTTCAGCGCCATACATCAGGACGGGAATAATGAGCGACTTATGGAGTTTGATTTTGGTTCGTCGAGAGAGGACTTTACTTTTCAATTGCCTACTCAGTCCAAAGTAGCACCTGTTGGCAAGAGTGATTCTGCGTTGGATTTCAAGGCTGACATTGTTGGTGTTGTTAATGCTGGTTCCCAGATAAACGAAATTATCTACAACTTCAAAGTTATGACTATCAACAGTGACGTGGGAGCCAAGACGCGAGTGCGCTGACTGTTTGTTTGATGACAGGAGATATTTCGTCTTGTCCTCATTCACCACCAGACCCATACGCTTCGCTTCTTTATCTAGTCTGGAAAACGCAGAACAAACGGCGCGGTTGTTGCTTCCGATGATATCAATATCATCGGTATACGCCAGGAGCTGTACACTCTTGTAGAAGATTGTACCTTCTCTATTTAGCTCTGCAGCTCGTATTATTTGCCTCGTTTGGTATCGAACGGCTCGGAGAGGTCCTTCCCGATCCTGACGGAGCTTTTGGTGTTGCTCAACGTCAGCTTACATAGCCGTATTAGTTTTGCAGGGATACCAAATTCAGACATCGCGGCATAAAGGCAGCTCCTTTTCGTGCTATCGAAGGCAGCTTTAAGATTTGGCGCATTGTGAACATCTGGTCCATTGTACATTTTCCAGGTCTAAAGCCACACTGATAAGGTCCAATTAATTTCGTTGACGGTGGGCTTTAGTCTTTCACACAATACGCTCGACAAAACCTTATATGTGATATTGAGGAGACTTATACCACGGTAGTTGGCGCAGATTGTGGGGTCTCCCTTCTTATGGATTGGGCAGAGCACACTAAGATTCCAATCGCTAGGCATGCTTTCTTCCGACCATATTCTACAAAGAAGCTGATGCATGCACCTTATCAGTTCTTCGCCGCCGTATTTGAATAGCTCGGCCGGTAATCTATCGGCCCCCGCTGCTTTGCTATTCGAATTTCTTCATGGTCGGGTAATGGAAAATCTATTCCATCGTCATCGATTGGGGAATCGGGTTCGCCATCTCCTGGTGTTGTACTTTCACTGCCATTGAGCAGGTCGGAGAAGTGTTTCCTCCATAATCCAAGTATGCTCTGGACATCCGTTACCAGATTACCTCCTCGGTTCCTACATGATAATGCTCCGGTTTTGAAACCTTCTGTAAATCGCCTTATCTTTTCATAAAATTTTCGAGCATTACCCATGTCGGCCAGCTTTTCAAGCTCTTCATACTCACGCATTTCGGCCTCTTTCTTTTTACGTCTGCAAATGCGTCTCGCTTCCCTCTTCAGTTCTCGATATCTATCCCACCCCGAACGTGTTGTGGTCGATCGCAACGTTGCGAGGTAGGCAGTCTGTTTTCTCTCCACTGCGGAACGACAATTCTCATCGTACCAAATGGTTTTTTGTCGTTGCCGGAGACCAATTGTTTCGGCTGCAGCGGTATGCAATGAGTTTGAGATGCCGTTCCACAGCTCCCTTATATCGAGATGCTGATGAGTGCTCTCAGAGAGCAAGAGTGCAAGTCGAGTAGAAAATCGTTCGGCTGTTGGTTGTGATTGTAGCTTTTCGACGTCGAACCTTCCTTGTGCTTGTTGACGGGCGTTCTTTGCTGCACAGAGGCGAGTGCGTATCTTTGTTGCTACCAGATAATGGTCCGAGTCAATGTTTGGTCCTCGGACCGTACGCACGTCTAAAACACAGGAGACATGTCTTCCGTCTATCACAACGTGATCGATTTGATTGCGCGTGTTTCGATCAGGTTGCTTGATGAATTTTTTTATGCTGGAATCTGGTACTACAGACAGCCATATTTCGGGCCCCAGCGAAGTCGATCAGCCTCAGGCCGTTTGGCGATGTTACGTCATGGAGGCTGAATTTTCCGACTGTTGTGCCAAAGACACCTTCTTTACCCACCCTGGCGTTAAAATCACCAAGCACGATTTTGACATCGTGGCGGGGGCAGCGCTCATAGGTGCATTCTAGGTGCTCATAGAAAGCATCTTTGGTCACATCGTTCTTCTCTTCCGTTGGGGCGTAGGCGCAAATCAGCGATATGTTGAAGAACCTCGCTCCACCGGGGTGGATGCCAGGACTCGGCGACGTAGTTTCTCTCCCACCACAAATTCAACACCAAATTTGCGCTCCTTTATATGGCCGACGTAGTAGATGTCACAAGAACCCACCTTCTTCCGTCCTTGTCCCGTCCATCGCACTTCTTGGACGGTGGTGATGTCAGCCTTTAGTTGTATGAGGACATCAACCAGCTGGGCAGAGGCACCTT
This sequence comes from Zeugodacus cucurbitae, assembly GCF_028554725.1. NCBI lineage: Eukaryota > Metazoa > Arthropoda > Insecta > Diptera > Tephritidae > Zeugodacus > Zeugodacus cucurbitae. The sequence goes on along the minus strand of NC_071672.1, from coordinate 28,195,295 downwards.
CCTAATTAAGGGTCCGGACATTCCAGGTGCATGCCCTTAAATTATTATCCTTAAAACGTTTGCAGGAGTCGTCATCGAAAGGGCTCTGTGTTTCTTTTCATTGGGGAGATTTTTTTATGTGGTGGCCCTACGCACAACCGCATAAGCGGGCTTCGCCTTCTCACTTTAGCTCGCCTCCAAACGGATGTCTGTTAGCTACCCAGGGGATACTTGGTCTAAAACCGGAAGTCGTGAGCTGCTTGAGTCATGTGCAAAAAAATCGTTCCTGGCCACTCCCAAGTGAATGGCAATTAGAAACTTTCCTCACTTGCATGAACTTCTACATATGACCCCATCCCCCAGTCGTTTTTTTAGCCACTTCTTAATACAGTCCAAAAATTAAAGAAATCGGATAATAACCACGCCCACCTCCCATACAAATGTTAGGTTGAAAATAACTAAAAGTGGGTTTACTCACTAACGAAAAGCGTCAGAAACACTAAATTTCACATAAGAAATGGCAGATGGAAGCTGCACTCAGATTTTTTTACAAAATGGAAAATGGGCGTGGCGTCGCCCACTTATGGGTCAAAAACCATATCTCAGGAACTACTCGACCGATTTCAATAAAACTTGGTTTGTAATAGATTCCTTACATCCCAATGATATGTTGTGAAAATACGCCAAATCGCTTCACAACAACGTCTACTTCCTATATACTAGAACTTTGAAGACGATCTGAATCGTTTACTTTACAATATAGAAAGTAAGCACTAGTGAAGATATCGGTGCAGAACTTTGCACAAATACTATGTTTATAGTGTGGCAGCCCCATTCTAAAAATCGCCGAAATCGGAATATAGGTTTTTAAGGCCCCATATATCGAACAAAAGGACCTCGATGCTTCTAACCTAGTATTATGGTTTCCAACTTTCAATGGACTTTATACAATATATATGACGAATATGTGGGTCAAATTGTGTATTATATAATATAAATAAAGTTAAATAAATAAATTGCTAGAGTATAAAATGTTCGATTACACCCGAACTTAGCCCTTCCTTACTTGTTAAGTTATAAGTTTTTACACACTTATACAAACTCGCCCATACATACTTTCCCGTATCTTGCGTGGATTCATTAAAAAAAAAAGTAAAATGAGAAAAAATCGAACATGAAATTATTTATTTATTAGCAACGAGCTAAAACTTTATTACGACCTCTAGTCTTTGGTGTCCGTTGTCTTTCTTTCTTATTATGAAGGTGTTGGGAACGCTCAGAGTTCGACGTAATTAAAATTGCAATGAAATGTGAGACCTCTAAAAATGTTTAAAATTGCAATGTGGTTATCAAATTTTATATAATAAAGTGAACAACAATGCTGGCATCCTTCGAGTTAAGTCGACGATGAGGCCGATTCCGTTTGAAAGAAAAGTTATTGGGATTGAGTTTTCACGTTATAAATTTGGTTTATTGGGAAAAGCTGTGGTTTCTCTTTCTGATGTGATGATGAAAAGCGCGGGTTTTGGGTTCATGTTGTTTTACTTGTTCACTTTCTTCTATTTTTCTCTATGTTATTGTGTAAAGGGTGATCGGTGATAAATGAAGTTGGGATGGTTGTTCTCCTCTGCATTACTTCTATTACTTTTTGGAGGGTGATGCAGAGGAGTATTTGTTTGGACTAAACAGAAAGGTATTTCCGAAATAACTATTGTACATAATACATAATTTATCATTTCTAGCACATAATAAAAGTAATTATAAAATTTATGAGGATGGCATAAACTTTTATGTTATAATGTTTATAATAGTGTTAAGCATAAAAATGTGAAATTTACAACAATTATATAACGATTTTGTTTTTGTATTTAACAGTTGTTTAATTTAAGGCAGTAGTCTGCTTTACAGGCTTCAAAAAATCATTTTTTTTGTTTTGTTTTAAATATCTTCCAAAACTATCCAAGAATATGTCTTTAAAATTCCAGAGGCCAATTCGACATTTTTTCGAAGCTAGAGCAGTTTTAGTGGCCGAGCGTCGAGCAGGTGCGAATGCTCAGGCAGACCATTAAAACGCGTTTTCATTTTCACAAGTGTTAGAAAACGGTGCCGGCGATAGCAAAAATAATACATATATGTCCGATCAAAAAAAAAGTGATCTAGCTTCAGTATTAAATTATCATCTATTTCTTCTTCCTTCCCTTTCAAAAAAAATTGCTAAAAAAACGTTTTTTTCGGCTTCTAAAGCAGACTGCTTTAAGAGGTTAGGTGGGTTTCCAAATTTCAAAATTTGAAAAACATTTCTTTTTTAAATATTAACTAAAAATATCAAATCAATGCGAGTAAAATTATAAGAGATATACACTTTGGAAGTTCCTCCCATCAGGCCACGTCAGTATGAATGTAAAACTTTAAACGCGTTTATCTCAAAAGTAAATTTTTCAAGTAGGTGGACCCAATTTCTCGTTATGATGCGATTTTGTTAAAATTTTGCACACATCTTTGAAATAACATTATCTAGTTAATGAACGAAGGATTTTTTATATTTGTATTATAACTATTTTTTTCGAGCCAATATATGGCGAATATTTGACCAAAATAATTGTGAGTGGTGGGTAAAATTAGGTCAACAAGTAAGGAAAGGCTAAGTTCGGGTGCAACCGAACATTTTATATATACTCTCGCAATTTGTTGCTATATTTTTATTAAGATAACACACAACTTGACCTACATATTCGGTATGAAGTCCAATAGAAAAACGAAAACCATCATATATGGTATATAGGCTGAGGTAATTCCTGAGCCGATTAAACTCATTTTCATAACCAACATTCATTATATCTAAGGTTATATGCTCATTTAATTTTGCTAAGAAATTTCATATATTACCCGATTTATAAGCTATTAAGCCCATCGTATTTTTGAAAATCCTGTAATTAGCTATATGAGAGCTATGGGAAGTTATGACCTGATTTTAACCATTTCTGGTACAGAGACAGACTATTAGAAGAAAAAGATTACCTGTGAATTAAATTCAGATATCTGAGAGATTTACTCATATTTTCTGTTAAAATTTACCCTTAGGCGATGAGTTCAACATGTTCGATGTCTGGGGCCTTGAATAGTTATAGTCCGTTTTCGACAATTTTTTCACAAGTGAAGCCAGAGATGATATGCACTATTTGTGTAAAGTTTTATTCCGCTATCTTCATTGGTTCCATATGTTTACATTATAAAGTGAAGGAATAAGATGGAATTCAAAATTGAGTTATAAGGAAAGTACTCGTGGTTGTGAACCTATTTCGCCCATTTTCCACCCGTGTTGTCAGGGTGTCAAGAAAACATTATATACCGAATTTCATTGAAATCTGTCGAGTAGTTCCTGAGATATGCTTTTTGACCCATAAGTGGGCGATACCACGCCCATTTTCCATTTTGTAAAAAACTTTGAGCGCAGCTTCTTTCTGATATTTATTCTGTAAAATTTTGTTTTTCTGGCGTGTTTCGTTAGTGAGTTAACGCACTTTTAGTAATTTTCAACCTAACCTTTGTATGGGAGATGGGCGTGGTTATTATCCGATTTTTTTAATTTTTGGACTTAAGAAGTTAAGAAGTGGCTAAAAAAAGACTGCAGAAAGTTTGGTTTAAATAGCTTCATTGGGTTGCGAGATGTGTACAAAAAACCTATTTGGGGGCGGGGCCACGCCCTCTTCCACAAAAAACTTACATCCAAATATGCCCCTTCATAGTGTGATCCTTTGTACCAAATTTTATTTCCATAGCTTTATTTATGGCTTAGTTATGGCACTTTATGTGTTTTCGGTAGGGATGCAAACATCGTGAAGTGAAACATCGATGGTTCGTTGTATCGATGTTTCTTCAAAACCCATCGAAATCAAAAACATCGATACATCGAAACATCGATGTATTTTTGAACTTTTTTAACTTATTTTAAATTTAGTGAGAAATTAGCTTTTAGGATACAGAAGAAGAAGCATAAATAAATGAAATGTAGTACGTCTTAAGTTGATACATTTTATTTCACTTAACATTATATCTCTGTTAAAATTTTTTCTCAACAAATAACAGAATTTCAAAACAACGACATGGAAAGTTTTTTCACTGTAATTTCTTTTCGATTTTACTTCTGCGTGATAGTTGCCCAGGGCGTTTAGAAAACGGTCGTTTACTCGGCACTGAAGTGGTCACAATGTGTAAATATTTATAAGCCTATTTATACAACTCCGGAAACACAGTATTCATGTCAACCCAAACTCTATTGGCTTCTGATTGGTAGGTGTAACAGCCGAGATAAATTTTCTCTTCAACCTTCCGTCACTGTAATTGTAGATAAATTTGACAGGTTACATTTCACCTTTTGGTGGACCAAATGGTTCAAATTCTGGTTCCAAATATCAAACGAATATTCTGTGTCACACTCATCCGAAGATTCCGCGCGATTCTTTGAATTTTATATGAACCAAAAAAGGTTTTTTTTAGCCATTGCTTCTTTAAAATGCAGTAATTTGAATCTCTGTCTAACGCAGTAGCCTACGCCAGAATTAAATTGTATAAATAAATCATAAAAGTAACCGCAGTATTGTCCAAGCGCACATTTCCTTAACGAATTCTCCGTATTTTACAAAAATCGAATTCCAATGTAATAAAGCGTATCCAAATAGAGGGTTTCAAGTTATTACCCGAAAAAGTGTGAAGGTGTGAAGTCAAATTTTTATATAAAACATCGACATAAAACATCGTTAAATGTGACATCGATGCATCGATGTTTTTAGACTCGAGTCATCGATGGCTAACATCGATTCTTTTTGACGAAAACATCGATGTTTCAAAAACATCAATACATCGTTTGCATCCCTAGTTTTCGGCCATTTTGTGGGCGTGGCAGTGGTCCGATTTTGCCCATTTTCGAAAGCAACCTTTCTATGGTGCCAAGAAACAAGTGTGCCAAGTTTCATCAAGATATCTCGCCTCGGCGCCCTGATCACTTTGGTATATATAACTCTATATCTAACTCGTTTAGTTTTGGGTGTTGCAAACAACCGTTATGTGAACAAAACTATAATACTCTCTTAGCAACTTTGTTGCGAGAGTATAAAAATTCAGTTGTAAAGTAAAGTTGTTTTCACTACAAGTATGTTGCAAATTTACGAGTACATACGAATGCATACGATATTGTTTTTCTTTGCTGTATACTCTCGTGAAAGTAAACGCTTTATATATAAAATATATTTTTGTTTTTTTTTATTAATTCTTTTACCTACAGTTAGTTAACAATTCACTTTAAAAAGTGTGTGATGTGTTTTCTATACTTAAGGTTAGGTTAGGTTATTCTGGTAGGCTTAAAAGCCACACATACACCATTTTTGGTCCTTTGCGATACCAGATGGAGTGCCGTCACTTAGTTAATGAGAAGTAATCATCCTTTAGGATGCCTGCGCTTGTTGCGAATTTCAAAAGGTTTTGTGGCTTCACCAACGAAATCTCTTCCAGATTAACGTAATGTGTTAATGCTGAAGCCGTTTTCTTGATAATGCAGGACATTCACAGAAGAGGTGCTCCATTGTTCCCTTTGGTGCGTTGCTCTTGACATTTCCTGCAATCCTCGCGATCTATCAGCCCCATCTTGCCGCCACAAGACAGTGACCAGTGAGTATGCCGACCATATTCCTACATTTGCCTCTATCGAGCGCCAATAGAAATTTCGTGTACTTCTTATCTACCGCCTTGCACATAATTTTCGTGGTTTTGCATCCCGGTACATTCTTCCAGCGCGCTTTAAACTTTTTTACCAAGCTTCTGTCTAGATCATCATATAGACAGTGTTTATCTACAGGGGTTTATCTACGTTCATCATGTTTTCGGATGACAGTCTTACGCCTCGTTTGGCAATCTCGATCACTACCGTAGAATTGAAGTCGCCTATTTCTGGCGACATCATCCACCGCTGTCCTACCACTCAAGACACTTTTGGTCGATATGCTGAAGGAGGATATTGCCTTGATTGTCGCTTGACTGTCTACGTATATGTTTACTTTAGAGTATCCTATTTCTATACTTAAAGTTAATACTGAGTTTATTTTTCTGACACAATCCAAAAATACTAGCAGGTAATTATTATAATCAATCAATTTAAAATTAACATAATCAAATTTACTAAATTTTCAAATTTAATGTTATATAACGTTAATTTATTATTTATTATTATTTAAGTGCAACTCTTCATTTAAAAAGCTGCCGTGAACAGAAGCAATAGCTGTATGAGAAAGGCTTGTTACGTATATTGCAACGTGTCAAATAATTCACTTGTATTTCATATTAACGACTTTAAAAGAAGGGTTGCAATTTGTTGGCTCTACGCCACTACAGCATATTTCATATAATATTGCTTTATATATTCCACTCATGCGCATGAAAAGTACTACGACACTGCATATATGGGTGTTATGTGTCTAAAGCGCAAAACTTCTTAAAGAAGCTGCACAGTTAAATTAACCCATTACCGCCTGCTGTACGCGCTTGTGTACAGCTGTTGTTGACACGATTTCGTAAAGTCAAGTAAAATAATTTTTAAATGTATGTTATTTTTTTAAAAGCTTATTAGGCCATGCAATTATAAGTATGTAAAATTTTCCGAATTTTATGGAAATAAATGCTTTTTGTTTTAGTTTGAAATGTTGCTTCTACGTGTCACCTCACCGTTGGGTTACTTTCGCATATTTTTCGTGATAAAAACAATTAAACATTCCCATTTTTAAGATATAATGTATGATTGACCACTTAGCGAGAATTATCGTTAATCTGACAATTTGATGTAACAATCTCGAAATAGGTTTGTTTCTATTGCGCTGTACACAAGCGTGTACTATGGGCGCAACTGAATAAAAAGTAACCATATTTTACTGGTGTTTACAAAACTTTATAATGACAACCAAATGTAAATTTCCGTGCAAACAAAACTGTTTATGACTTGAGGAAGCTGTTGAATTCATAACTGGTGATGAAATTGAAGATGGAGAGTATGATTTAGTAATAGTGTCGCTAGATCTAGGTATTGTAAGTTATGAAGAGGAAGGAAGAGGTAGTAATGAAAATTATTCAGTTTCGTTCATTTTTCCGAAAGATGCGCCTGGTACTCTGGAGGTAATTTCCCGTCACCCAAGTGTATGAGACTGGGATGATAGCGAGAATGAGTCTATTTGCAGTCACGTAATGCACAAGTGAAAAGAGATGCTGAAGAGCCTGTCTGCAGAAAAATTACTATATAGAACCTCTTGGAAAAGTAGAGAGGTGGTGTACCATGAAGAAGCAAAAAATAGATGTTGATACATATACCCAGAATGTTGTTGGATTATAACAAGTCTATGGGCGGCGTCGATCAAATCGACCAGTCAGTTAGCATGTACCGGGTGTCAATAAGAGGAAAAAAGTAGGGGTGGGAAATGTAAAAGTGCGTTAAGGTCATCAGAAATATTAGGATTTAAGCGCAAAAACGACGGTTATAATCCAGAGTGTATTTCAAACCCATTACGGTGCTTTATTTTTCATAACCGACGTTATGCCTTGAACGACGTTGTTTTGCACAATTTCACCACTAATGCGCCCATAGACACAATTGTCTACACCCCTATAACTCAACAAGTAAATACAATTTTTTAAATTTGTTTTTGTAAACTACATATTCTACTTCTTATGACATAATAAATAACAACTAAAATTAATTGACATGCGTGGTTTCGGTTTGCGCGTTAATGGGTTAATAGTAGTTTTTGCCATATAAAAATCTGAATTTATGAATGCAGATTGAATAACACTCGTGAGACGAAAAGACAAAAATGTGTTTTGAACCCAGCCCCTTGTAAGTACTCAAATCTATATCCTGAGTAGGGATGCAAACATCGTTAAATGAAATATCGATGGATCGATGAATCGATGTTTCTTCAAAACCCATCGAAATCAAAAACATCGACCATTAAAAAATCGCTACATCGAAACATCGATGTATTTTTGAACTTTTTAAACTTATTTTGAATTTAGTGTGAAAAGCTAAGGGATACAGAAGCAGAAGCATAAATAAATGAAATGTAGTACGTCTTAAGTTTATACATTTTATTTCACTTAGCATTATATGTCTGTTAAAGTATTTTCTCAATAAATAACAGAATCTCAAAACAACGACATGGAAAGTTTTTTCACTGTCATTTCTTTCGATTTTACTTCTGCGTGATAGTTGCCCTGGGTTTAGAAAACGGTTGTTTACTCGGCACTGAAGTGGCCACAATGTGTAAATATTAATATGCCTATTTATACAACTCCGGAAACACAGTATTCATGTCAACCCAAACTCTAATGGCTTCTGATTGGTAGGAGTAACAGCCACGATACATTTTCTCTTCAACTTTCCGTCCCTATAATTGTAGATAAATTTAACAGCTTACATTTCAGCTTTTGGTGGACCAAATGTTTATTCTAGTTCCAAATATCAAACGAGTATTATGTTTCACACTCATCCGAAGATTCCGTTGCATCAGCGCGATTCTTGTATTTTTTTATAAAACAAAAAAAAGTATTTCTTTTAACCAGCATCTTTAAAATGCATCGATGTTTTTAGATTCGAGACATCGATGGCTAACATCGATGCTTTTTGACGAAAACATTGATGTTTTAAAAACATCGATACATCGTTTGCATCCCTAATCCTGAGTAAACACATGCGTCAGTTAACGACTGGAGAATGATTAGTTAACTAATGGCTTTCTTTTACGCAATTGCTGTAGTCGGCAAACCCACACATTCACACCATTTATTTTGTGAGAGTGTGAGCGAGTTGCGTACTACTCAACTGTCTCAGTGTTACATGCTACATGGATAATATGATACGAAACTCTTCTCTTTTGCTTGTTGAGAGAGCCCATGAACTCATTTTTGATGTTGGCAACAAAGCCAGATCATGGGCTACTGAACAGCTGACAGTCAAAATGACGAGCTACCACTAAGAATCCCGCAGAAATAAATGATTAAATGGTTCGTTTTTGTACGATAAGTTTTTTGTGATTTTTGAATTACTATTAACTTTTATTTAAATGGAATTAATATGTGTATATTATTTAAGAAACGGTGGCTATTTGAACAAAAGTAATATACGTTCTTTGGCAGTGTTAAATGCCATTTACGTAAATACATATCTGATTACAAATTTTCTCTTAAACTTTTAGAGAATATATTAAGGTGTTTATTGGTTTATAAAATATAAATATATATATGTTACTAAATTCAACTAATCTAAATTTTTGTTTATGTTGACTAATAATATGTACGATTTTTAATTATTATAATATTTTATTATTTTTATGTGTAGATGTTTATTGTTTATCTTAAAATATATATTTATAAGTGTTTGTGTTGGTGTAATATTGGTTAAGAAGTCTCTATTAAGCGTAAACTGCAAACCAATAAATACCCAAGAAATCGAATAAAAATCTCCTAACTTATGTTTTCCCGCAGTGGCACCACTGCCTGTTATAAAAAATGCGGACTTTGCCAGCTCTCTCACGAATGAAAGAGTTTCGTATCATGTTATCTTTGACATGCTACTCATTCGAATTTCCTCAGCAGAGAACGGCTTCCGTTGAGCGCAAAAATGTTCATGCACAAAGAATACCCGAACTATCAGCCCATTCGGCTCAAGCGCTCAAAATGGCATTCGTGAATATATTCGCTACTGAGCTAAATTCAGCTCAATTGCGGTAAATTCGTTTGCTTGCTGAGTTTATTCACGCTCGTGTTGAAACAGCTCTACCCAGGCGTTCGCTCATTCGGCTCAACAATGATCGTGTTGAATGAAAACAAGCACACAAAAGAGCAAACTCAACGTCTATGAGCAAACTCAACACATGTGAAAAAACTCACTGTGCTTGAATAAATGCGCAACCAGCAGCGCTACTGTTTCTGTAAAATCCGTTGGCACACACACATGCATATATACATATATATACGTACATATATAATTGTATATGTATACCAAAGAACTGCAAAACTCACTTTTTCCTTGAATCAGCTCATACGCAAAAGTTTCTATTCACTTCCAATCACTGAGCGAAAGTGAGCTAAAAATTTCGTGAAGTGAGCGAACGTGAGCTAAAAATTTCGTGAAGTGAGCAAACGTGAGCAAAGCATTTCGGACCGAAGGCTCACATTGTACGCGAATGAGCGGTGCGGCGACATGAGCTGATTTTTGCTCAACGCTGTGTTTCGCTCAGTGATTGGAATTGAATAGAAACTTTTGCGTATGAGCTGATTCAAGGAAAAAGTGAGTTTTGCAGTTCTCTGTTCCTCAGTTCATGTAAGTTGAAGACCAACACTGTTTCTTAATTAACTTTCGAAAGTTTCTTTTGAAATTAACAATACAATCATGCATTTATTGACAATCAGCAAATTTTATAAATACAATAATTATGACAAAATTGATTCAATTACAAGTCTTTTGCTACAAGTACTTAACCCTTTCATACTCAATGTTGCCTATAGGCAACATTGTACTTACCGGCTTCTAATTCTTGTTATTTACATTTTTTGACCAGCGGTTTTTTCATTTATGTAGCCTTATGTGTTGTGCAAGCTTACATTTACATTTTCTGTTATGAGCTGTGCACGTATTCATTCCGTATGAGTTCTCCGCAGAGTGGAATTGTCAAAATCGGTTTCGCGAAAAAAGTTATACGAAAGTGGTTATACAAAAACATATGAATATATAGATTATTATATATAGTTAGATAGTTATATAGTTATATATATATAGGTTATATATATATAGTTATTTAAAAAAATAGTCATGAGAAAAGATTTGAGATTATTTATACTAATTTAATTGTTGCCTATAGGAAACAGCCTGTAACTAATGAACCAGGATACAAAGGACTTTGAAATTTTAATCACTTCATATTTGAGTTAAGACTAATATGTAATATATCTGTAATATATATTTTAGCTGTTCCCATTTTAACTATGGCATCAGAGGGTTAAAATCTATATGGAAGATCCAAAATGTGAATTCTTTTCAGGCGTCTAGCTTCTATACTGTTCGGATTCGTAATTCGTCACCCAAAAAGCCCCGAGTAAAGAGTTTCAAGCGAACCCGATAAAGTTTTTAAAACACTGGCCGCCATATTGTTTTTTGGGGGTTATGTCAAAGGTGATAGGAATAAATGGATCGGATTCAGCGACCCCAAAGCATAAGGTACAGAATAAGACCTCCAGGTCAGACCCAATTTTTTTGTGTGGCTGTGTTGTTGATATTATGATAATAGGAAGACTTGTCACTCTCAAAGGAAACGGAACGAAAATGTTAATCAGCCATTCTAAAGTAGCACTTTAATGGGATTCTAACTTGAAATTTAGTTAAGTATTACACTAGTTAACTAATCAAACATAATAATAAACTAATTTCATAATAGGAAAGGGCGAAATGCTCTATGCTATTTGACTTTCTACGTAATTACCTTGCAGAGAAAAAAGTTGACTTTGAATTGGTTTATTTGTACACACTCAAGTACATACTGTTCAAAAATTGTGATATCACTTAATTTTACAAGAACATTAGCTATTAACAATTACTTACATACGTATGTATCAGATATTGAGAATGAATTAAAAAGTATATATGTATGTATATACCAGTACTTATAAAAACAATAAAAAAATAAAATTATAAAAATAAATTGCAATTAAAGCTATACTTATGTATGTTTGCATGTACGTCAACTGTAAGCAGACTCTCCTGTCGCGTCATCATTTGTTTTGCGGCAACAATACCTTAAGGGCCTTACAATGTATAGCAGAATGTTGTTTATGTAAAATGTATGCGCATACACCAACTGTTACTTTAGTTATATGTATGTAGATCATATATTAATTTGGGAATTCTACAGTAGCTTTCTCTCTGCGCTCTGTCCTGTGGCATCCCATAGTAGAGCTTGTGTGGTAGCTTAACAGTTTGTCGTTACTATTGTAGCATAATAAGACGTATAATATTGCTTGGGAGCGGGCGTTGTATCGTATATCTTAAGTTTTTGCTGGTGCAAAGCTGTGGGCATGTTACACATGCATACATACATATTCCTATCGTTAACCGCCCTACAGCACAATAAGCGGTTGTATATGTATGTTAAGCTGATAACGGTTGCCGGCACATTCTTTTCGCTATTCCTTTCTTCACATTCGGCTACAAAAGCCACCATACACAAATTTTTGTCACGTAGTTAATATTGTGATGTCGCACATATTAGCAGCTCCTTTGCCTTACACAATTTTGTTGACGGAAAGTTTGAAAATTAAACAAACACTGGTTTAAGAAAAGCGTAATAATTACACTTTCTTTGTTTATATATTTAACAAAAAATTTCATAAAAAAGTTTAACAAAGCTGCAGTTTGATTAAAATATAGAATATATAAATTTAAATAGTGAAGTCAAGTGCGAAAAGGTGTGGCAGTGATGCAATTTTATTTACTCAAATTGCGTTGTTTATGCTTTGCTGCTGTTGTTATATTTATAACGCAGCAGGTGTCAGCCAGCGAAGCTCGTGCAAATAAGCACATTGATCCACGCAATGCACCGCTTGATTACGGTAAGTCGTTGAATCCACCCATGCGAAAGTTTCCAATAAAATCTAACATATGGCAATGTAACTTGCTACATATTATAACGAGTTTCGGATAAAACGTATTGCGATATTAAATTAAACACTTTTCGGAAGTAAAATAATATGGTGAAAAAAGTAACAACAACAGCTTTAGGTTGATTACAATGAAAGCTTCAAGTGAAATGCCACTTGTGGAGACACAAGTACGTATCAGAATGTTTGCTCAGTTGACTATCAAATGCTTTCACCACACACTTTTAATAAGTAAATAAAATAATTCTGACGAGAAAATAAACATAGTTTTATTGCATTCTGTTACGTATACCCCTAAACATATTGGTTATTGAATTATACAAATGAATTTACACCCGTTGAAAAATACGTAAGAATCATGTGTTGATAATCATAAATGTATGTTAACTTTTCCGTGTGGTTCATAAAATTTTACGTTTTTCTAAGAAAAATTGAGTATTATATGCTGAAAACATCTTCAGTTTATGAAATGAAGCTTTTTATCCTAGGCATTTAAACTTTTTTTTATTAAAAATAATCTCTAATGGCAAGAACTCAACAGTTCTTAAGTATTTTTCAACGGATGCATATATCGACCTTTCTGCTGAAGAAAGCGAAAACAATATTCACTTAGATATGTGTCTAATTATCTGTCGCGGATATGGGATATCGGTTCATACATAAGTACATATTATCGGCTCTCATATACCAAATAGCAAAGTAGTGTTCACGTAGTGTTATATTTGGCTGGCAGTTGATAAATATTATAAAATTAAACGCCAAGAAATGTTGTATGAAATGACTAAATAAATTGGTAATGTGAAATCTCTCTTGAACGGACACTCACCGTCGAGCGATTTTTGTTCGCCTAAGAGAGAGTCATTTGTTCTAAAAATGTAACTTGTTGCATGAAATGTGGTGTCCTTTAGGAGATGTTTCTCTGTATATTAGTTGCTGAAATGTTTGGCTGGCCGACAATCAATAAAAATCTATGCGCGAAAACTTAAAATGGACAATCCGTTTCATTAGCAATATATAGCTGCCCGCCATGTGTCAAAGATTGGCGAAAAGTCAAAAGGATAAAATATACAGTTGAACAAACAAATGGTTGCACTTGTTGTGCAACCCTGCGCTAACATGTCCTCGTAAGATGAAGCTACATAACTCGCGTATGCGTAGTCGATTCACGTGGATATCGCGGATATCCATACGGTAGAAGGTGGTGAGTGTTCATTGCGATCTCATAAGATAGGTCGTATCAGCTCTCTCCTTTTACGGTTTGGCGTTATTCACTGATTGGAGCATAAGGGCAACAATATTTAAAATGGACGGCTATGCATAGCTTAGGACCGGGAGCAGGATATATTATACTTTTTATGCCGTTCATTCCCGTCCGTTTTTATTTCCGATCGCATTATAATGATTTCCGACTCCTCGGATGACATCTCCTTCATCTACACAAGATATCGATATTCCCCCATTTTGTTATTTGTATTGCATAAGCATTATGTTTTCCGGTAGTAAGAAATTTTAATATACACTGCGTCATCATTAGAATTGTTCAGGGAAGAACAATTGGTTTATCTGTCCAAACTGTAAAAACAGGGATAAAAAGCCAAAATGAGGACTTTTAGGGATGGCAGTCATAGTCCCCAGACCTAAATATAATAAATAAATAAATAGATAACGTCTGGGAAAGGTTGGTTAGAAAGATGTATGAGAGTGTTAAGGAATATTCAATTAAAATGGAACTAATCGACGGCATTAGACTTTTTTGCAGCCTATTTGAGCCATTGTTTGAGTCCAAACAGTACCATATTGAAAACTATACTTATGACGCTTGAAGTTCATTTGCTTGTGCTTCCAGAACTACTCTACAACAACTTCCTGAACAATTGCAATGAACTTAAATAGCTGGGATGGAAGCACGTTTGTTGCTTTTTTCAAAAGTTCCTAATAGTTCATTAAGCCCTTTCAGCAACTCAAAAGCCACTTCTTTGACTGAAACTACCTATGTATCGACTTTTGTCCACCTAGCGAAAGCACTTTTGGACCATTTATGATTGGAATAACCATTAATACAGGGCAACTATTTATCTATGACGACATGAGCCCTTATACTTGCTGCAACAATTAAATTTAATGTATTTATTGTCATTCGAGAAATTAACCGAGCGAAAGTTCCCAATAAACCCAACATATGGCAATGTATCTTGGTATTATAACGAGTTCCTGATAAAACGTATTGACATATTAATTTAAACAGTTGGCTATCAAATGCTGTCTAACAAATGTTCAGTACACTTTTAGGAAGTAATATAATATGGTGAAAAAAGTAACAACAACAGCTTTAGGTTGATTACAATGAAAACGTCAAGTGAAATGCCACTTGTGGAGACACAAGCTCGTGTTATAATGTTTCCTTACTTAGAGCTATCACATTAAACAGTTGATTATCAAACGATGTGAGTCTTGCATAAGTATAAAATATTCGGTTACACGCACCTTCTTACTTGTTTAATATTTATAAAGTTTGCGTATACTACCGCATACATGTCTACCGTACATGTCTTTTGATTCTTAATCATAAATTTCAGATGTGGCTTATGAACCAGACTACAACGATGTCGAAAACTATTATGATATATTTGAAGATGCTGCAAAATTATCGCCATACAACGAAAAGTAAGTAATATATGTAAATAAAACTCATAAATATATTTTATATAAATTGGCGGTGCCTGCTCATACATACATATCACATTGACTGCCGCATGATTCGACATGACCAACTATTTTTGACTGCAGACAAGTTTTTACGTTTAAAGTAACTCTCTCATTGAACAATATATTCGGCATAAAGTCCATCACTAAATATAACTCACATAATGATCGATATTAACGGTGTATATCTTTATATATACAAATTTCATGTCATGTTGTTTGTCCGAGATTCCCTCCTAAACTACTGAACCGATTGTAATGAAATTTTGCACATGTGTACAGTTTGATCCAACTTGAAAGATATGATAATTTATCTTTACAATATTAGTAGCAACGTCCATCCGTATGTCCGACCGGTCATTTGGTCAAACGATAACTCGATCTTTATATTCTAATATAACTGGGCACACTTAACTCTTGGCACAATGAGTAGGTTGGTATTGTGGATGGTCAAAATTGACTACTAAATAATGCAGTTTAGTAAAAGGGATAAAACAAAGCTATACATTAAGCTGGACATGCAATTTGGAACACAGGATCACGGTACGGGATGACCTATTTGGACCATATTAAGTGCATTATTGTTATCAGAACAAAGCTTGACGAAATAGTTGCTTTTTGCTGGAGGGGTTTTTAACGGTAGACTAGAATTGGAACAAACCAAATACGAACTAAATTGGCAGATAATTTCTGAACTATTTTTCTGGAAAAAATATTAAATTTCTTTAATGTATTTTCTAGAATATACATTATAATTACTTTAATGATAACTTGAAGACACAACAGTTATTGCCAGAAATTTTAGCCGGCTATAACCCTTTTGTCTTTAACTAGAATTTAATTTAACGTACACCTTATCCACAGCAAAGCGTGACCCGGTCACTAGTACTATATAAAACCAGCCGTAAGTTTGAAAATTCTTATGTTAGATATATGAGGGTTTGGAAATGATTTGACCGGATTCTATCAATTATTAGCATTATATGGAATAAGCTCCAACTCAATTTTATTGCTATATCTCAGGGATCGACCCATATTTTTAGTAAAAAGTAGGGAACATGAGGGGGTCCGCATAAATAAAATAGATATGAATAAAGGAAACAAACTAACAAAGTTATTTTATCTTTTCTGTGTCTAGACGTTCATCACGCATACATGTTTTCCGACGTGGCTGCATACCGCGTGGAGGTGCTTGCGATAGCAGGCCTAATGACTGCTGCTACAATAGTTCCTGTCGATGCAATTTCTGGGGAAGCAATTGCCGTTGCCAACGTATGGGACTCTTTCAGAAGTGGGGCTAAACTTCCAAAATATACAATGAAGACTTCAGACTACCCACAAAAAATATGCGGTCAACTGTAATTACAATAAATTTAGTTTATTTATTAATACCAAAGATCTCTTGCAAGTATTTGAAAAGAATTCAGTATAAATTATGTGTTAATACGAAAACGCTGTTGACGTAGGTGAAGAGAGACGAAAAAAAAAACAGAAAAAAACAATTTATGTAAACAGTAGTATAATTAGTTATTAGCTCCAGCCAATATAGCCAATGTGTGTATGTAAACTCAATTAAATATTTGCATGTATTAAATTTTATGGAACACATATCTATTAAACAGTTCAATTAAGCGAATTCAGTTCAAAATGGCTTTCATTAAAAATGTATTATACATACATACATGTATACATCAATACATACATATGTGCAGTTGTGGATGTACTGCAGATATGAGGATTGCTGATGATCATAATTTGTAAATAGCTTTGATTTTGTGTTGCCAATTTAAGAAATCAGCTCGTTATTAAATAACATTTTTTAACTTAGTTTCCCATACAGTTATATGTACATATCCATATATGGTAAGGCATGAAATGAACTATCAAACGATTATAGCAATTATTCTGACAAATAGTCTAGCGTTTATTCATGTAAGTGCAACATACATTGGTCAGTCACTAGCACTTGCTCAGTCGCCAGATACCTCCGGCCTAAGTTGAAACGCAGGAGGTCTACCTCGCACTTCGCCCTCACTAATAAAGTTCACCTCTCCTCAGTGGTAGGGGTGCTAAGTAGTCATTGTCTCATCGGGATCTACGCTGTAAGGTTAAACATCTTACTGGATGCTAGTTGTAGATGCTGCATGGAGGAGGATGAGATGGAATCCATTCATCACTTTCTTCTGTTCCGCCTCACATATTCCGCTTTTGCGAGATCAAGGAAAAAATTTCTTGGATCTTACTTTTTCGAACAACCGCGCGAAATAGCGGTTATAGAATTGGAAAATCTCTGCAGGTTCAGTATGCTTTGTCGAATCCTAATACCTAATCAAGGCGTGGATCCCGGCTTCACAAAGGACTGTCTTTCATAGTCAACGTGTGTGTCCCTTGTGGGAAACAGCCTTACAACCTACCTACCAAATTCTGTTTTAATGTTTTTCGACAAGTTTTACAATTGTATATGACAATATATGTAAAATGACTGTAAAAAACGAAAAGATTTTCTTATCGAGAGTAACATAAGACTTGAAATTAAATACAATTTATTTAGTTTATAGAAAATATAAGGCGTGGCAGCTACTTGAAACCATGAGGCTAATAAAATATTTGTTGTTTATTAAAATACCTGCACCCGCAACTCCTGTCACCATTTTTCATGCCTCTGTAATTTTACCACGAGATTGCCATCACTCTGTTTGAACAACTGATATAATGTTTGATTGATTTCGTTGTGAACCCTCTAATGGCCACACACGCATACATATTCATGGATCATTTCGCAATTGTAAATACAGATTTGATTCGATATGCCCACACACACAAGCGTTTAATTACGAATGAACATTGCTGTAAACAACGTGCCCATAAGACAGTCGCAACCAGTCCACAGACTGCAAGCTATAACCAACAATTCAACAGTGTCTGTTTTTTATTACAATTTTGATTAATTATTGCGAAATTAACTATGAAAAAATTCGGTAGTCAACTGCTGTGCGTATACCGAAAAAACCATTAATTTTCATACGGCTAATTATTACTAAAAGCAACAAATACTTGCTGCATTTTTCAGACATGCATTAGTTGGCTTTAAAAATTAATAACGCGTTAATTTACCTCGCGTGTTAGAATTCATAGCTATAATATCTTTATAACTGACTGTATGCTGTTAATGCGTCCTTAGCTCGCCTGGGGGAATGTAGCGGCAATCATTTTAGACGCCGCTCAAACTCTACCAGTTTTCTTGATATTTATCAGCATCTAGGTTGCTTAAGATTTTCTTTATATGCGCATTATTAAATCATAATCACTGTTGTTCCTGTAGTAGCATAAAACATTGGTTTGAGTAATATCAGACAGTTGACAGCCCAGTTATGTACGTAGTGCCAATTGTCGCCATTTTTCTATATTCTTGGGAATCTGTGTCATTTTTGACTACCTTCCATTCTGTGGGAGAAAAAAATCGCGCTTGGTCCTTGAGCTCAACATCACGAAAAGCATTACACATCCTATACAACGAAATTAAATGAAAAAAATTGCAGTTTTGAGTGCTAATGCAATTTAAATTATGGTGGTTAATTCAAAAATTACGTTTGACATTTCTTTTTGAGGAATTCTTTACTTAGTCGTTCAAGGCCTGCTTTGGACCAACAAAATTTTTAATGTGTAATTTATCTAACTTTTATATTCTTAATAAATATTGACTGTATATCATGTATGTAAATATGTATGGGAAATAATGGTTGAATCGTTAAAGAAGACAAAGTTTTACAATTTGTATAAAAATATTTATATTTAATTTTTATTTATAAAGCAGAACAAGTTGTGTGGACGTTTGTGTCGCTATTGTAAAAAAAAAGTGTTGAAAATAATGAGGACATGTTTGTAACATTTTAAAAATTTAATATTACTACATATCTAGACAAGGAAAATGCATGTATTTACAACAAATAAATGATATTATGTGAAAATTATTAAAATATTTAAGTAAACTAATGAGAAATATATACTTTAGACAAGCAGCAGATAAATTATTATATCGAATAAAATGTGTATATACTCGCATGTACAGTTGCTGGTAAGCTTAGACGAGGGAATCAACAATATGTATATGAATATGCGACATTCCTGAGCCATTGCTTTCAGATGAATTATTAATTCTAAATGTTATGTTGAACAGTTTTAAGTTAATTAACGTCATTGGTATTGCTTCCAATATTTTCCAAAATGTAGTCTTACTGTAAGAATATAATACGTACAGAGAAACCGCTGCTGACGGACATCGTTAGAAAATGGCTTTCAAAAACCAGGGTTTGACAAAATTGGCAATCTTATTACAGAACTCGAGCATCGGATAACTTTATCGCAATAGATGATATGCACCGAAATTGTAGAATTGAGTTAGATGTTGTTATCGAAGAAAATTTAGAAACAATTGATGATAATTGTACAGATTCCGAAGATATACGGAAGAACTTAATGAAATTTCTTCAAACCAAACATACATATATGTATTTAAATGGACATTTGAAGAAATATATAATCAACTTTATATAAGCAAAATAATAACATTTGTGAGTATTAAAATAATTATAATTTTTTAATTCTAAAATAAGAATCTCTCGACTGCTGAGTGTTCGTCCAAGAGAGGTTTCACTGTAATTACAAATATCCAATTAGACTGTTAAAAAAACCGGCAATGTAAAGCAATCAAAAGATCCTGCTGGGCATGCATATTTAAGCAACTCACCAATCAATCGAGCAAAGACGACCATAAATAACCACATATTAGCGGTATAGCATTTTCGCACAGAAGTTAATTGATTAATTAACCGGCCTTTACTTGATTAATGCGCTGATTTAGTTCGATTTACCATACAAAAGAAAAATCTTAGTTTAGAACATCTTATCAATCAACAATCTTATTTTTAAACGCATACAAATCGAGTTGAAATTGTGGTTGCAGTTATTGATAAAATAGCAATCAGCTGATGAAAGTTACCAACTTCTTATGAACAGCAAAAACAAAAAAGTCTAACAGCTGGTCGTCAATCGAATGATAGTGTTAGACTAGATTTTTTGCATCCATGTGTGATAATAGGTAAAACATGCTGCAACTTTTCTCCAGAATTCAAGCGGTAATCAGCCGAACAACCGGATCTAAGGCTTGGTAAGACCAAACAGTCCATTGGCAAATTAAAAGTGTCTATTGTGTCTTTGCAGTGTGAATTTTTATACTCTCGCAACAAAGTTGCTACGAGTGTATTATAGTTTTGTCCACATAACGGTTGGTTGTAAGTCCTAAAACTAAACGAGTTAGATATAGGGTTATATATATTATATCAAAATGATCAGGGTGACGAGAAAAGTTCAAATCCGGATGTCTGTCTGTCAGTGCGTCTGTCCGTCCGTCCGTGCAAGCTGTAACTTGATTAAAAATTTAGATATCTTAATGAAACTTAGAAGACGTATTTCTTGGTACCATAAGAAGGTTAAGTTCGAAAAAGGGCGTAATCGGACCACTACCACGCCGATAAAAGGGTGAAAACCGAAAACACATAAAGTGTCATAACTAAGCCATAAATAAAGCTATGGAAATAAAATTTGGTACAAAGGATCGGGGATGGGATCATGTGTAGAAGTTCACGCAAGTGAGGAAAGTTTTTGATTGTCACTCACTTGGGAGTGGCCAGAAACGATTCTTCTCCACATGGTTCAAGCAGCTCACGACTTCCGGTTTAGACCAAGTATCCTCTGGGTAGCCAACAGACATCCGTTTGAAGGCGAGCTAAAGTGAGAAGGCGAAGCCCGCTTATGCGGTTGTGCGTAGGGTTTGGGACCCACCACATAAAAACACCCCCCAATGAAAAATCTACGAAAGCCTCGGATGAGACACCCCCCTTTTGATGACGACCCCTGCAAACGTTTTAAGGATAATGATATAAGGGCATGCACCTGGAATGTCCGGACCCTTAATTGGGAAGGTGCCTCTGCCCAGCTGGTTGATGTCCTCATACGACTTAAGGCTGACATCACCGCCATCCAAGAAGTGCGATGGACGGGACAAGGACGGAAGAAGGTGGGTCCTTGTGACATCTACTACAGCGGCCATATAAAGGAGCGCAAATTTGGTGTTGGATTTGTGGTGGGAGAGAGACTCCGTCGCAGAGTCCTGGCATTCACCCCGGTGGATGAACGTCTAGCCACAATCCGCATCAAAGCGAGGTTCTTCAACATATCGCTGATTTGCGCCCACGCCCCAACGGAAGAGAAGGACGATGTGACCAAAGATGCTTTCTATGAGCGCCTAGAACGCACCTATGAGCGCTGCCCCCGCCACGATGTAAAAGTCGTGCTTGGTGATTTTAACGCCAGGGTGGGTAAAGAAGGTGTCTTTGGCACAACAGTCGGAAAATTCAGCCTCCATGACGAAACATCGCCAAACGGCCTGAGGCTGATCGACTTCGCTGGGGCCCGAAATATGGTCGTCTGTAGTACCAGATTCCAGCATAAGAAAATACATCAAGCTACTTGGCTGTCTCCTGATCGAAACACGCGGAACCAAATCGATCACGTTGTGATAGACGGAAGACATGTCTCCTGTGTTTTAGACGTGCGTACGCTCCGAGGACCAAATATAGACTCGGACCATTATCTGGTCGCAGCGAAGATACGCACCCGCCTCTGTGCAGCAAAGAATGCCCGTCAACAAACACAAGGAAGGTTCGACGTCGAAAAGCTGCAATCGCAACAGACAGCCACGAAATACTCTACTCGACTTGCACTCCTGCTCTCTGAGAGCACTCATCAGCGTCTCGGTATAAGGGAACTGTGGAACGGCATCTCAAACTCACTGCGTACCGCTGCAGCCGAAACAATTGGCTTTCGGAAAAGCCAAAAAAACAGCTGGTATGATGAGGATTGTCGTCTCGCAGTGGAGAGAAAACAGACTGCCTACCTCGCAATGTTGCGATCGACCACAACACGTTCGGGGTGGGATAGATACCGAGAGCTGAAGAGGGAAGCGAGACGCATTTGCAGACAAAAAAAGAAAGAGGCCGAAATGCGCGAGTACGAAGAGCTTGAGAAGCTGGCAGACAGAGGGAATGCTCGAAAATTTTATGAAAAAATGAAGCGACTTAACGAAGGTTTCAAGACCGGAGCATCCTCATGTAGAGACCAAGGTGGTAATCTGGTAACCGATGTCCAGGGCATACTGGGATTATGGAGGGAACACTTCTCCGACCTGCTGAATGGCAGTGAGAGTACAACACCAGGAGATGGCGAACCCGATCCCCCAATCGATGACGATGGAACAGATGTTCCATTACCCGACCATGAAGAAATTCGAATAGCAATTACCCGCTTGAAGAACAACAAAGCAGCGGGGGCCGATAGATTACCGGCAGAACTATTCAAATACGGCGGCGAAGAACTGATAAGGTGCATGCATCAGCTTCTTTGCAGAATATGGTCGGAAGAAAGCATGCCTGACGATTGGAATCTCAGTGTGCTCTGCCCAATCCATAAAAAGGGAGATCCCACAATCTGCGCCAATTACCGTGGGATCAGCCTCCTAAATATCGCATACAAGGTTCTATCGAGCGTATTGTGTGAAAGACTAAAGCCCACCGTCAACAAACTGATTGGACCTTATCAGTGTGGCTTTAGACCTGGAAAATCGACAACTGACCAGATATTCACCATGCGCCAAATCTTGGAAAAGACCCGAGAAAAGAGGATCGACACACACCACCTTTTTGTCGATTTTAAAGCTGCTTTCGACAGCACGAAAAGGAGTTGCCTTTACGCCGCGATGTCTGAATTTGGTATCCCCGCAAAACTAATACGGCTGTGTAAATTGACGTTGAGCAACACCAAAAGCTCCGTCATGATTGGGAAGGACCTCTCCGAGCCGTTCGATACCAAACGAGGTTTCAGACAAGGTGACTCACTATCGTGCGACTTCTTTAACCTGATGCTGGAAACAATTATAAGAGCTGCAGAGCTAAACCGAGAAGGTACAATCTTCTACAAGAGTGTACAGCTCCTGGCGTACGCCGATGATATTGATATCATCGGAAGCAACAACCGCGCCGTTTGTTCTGCTTTTTCCCGCATGGATAAGGAGGCGAAGCGAATGGGTCTGGAGGTGAATGAGGACAAGACGAAATATCTCCTGTCATCAAACAAACAGTCGGCGCATTCGCGTCTTGGCTCCCACGTCATTGTTGACAGTCATAACTTCGAGGTCGTAGATAATTTCGTATACCTGGGAACCAGCATCAACAACACGAACAATGTCAGCCTCGAAATCCAGCGCAGAATAACTCTTGCCAACAGGTGCTACTTTGGACTGAGTAGGCAATTGAACAGTAAAGTCCTCTCTCGACGAACCAAAATCAAGCTCTACAAGTCACTTATCATTCCCGTCCTGCTTTACGGTGCAGAAGCTTGGACGATGTCAACATCAGATAAGACGACACTAGGAGTTTTCGAGAGGAAAATTTTGCGCAAGATTTATGGTCCTCAGAACATTGGCAACGGCGAATACCGCAGACGATGGAACGATGAGCTGTACGAGTTATACGACGACATTGACATAGTTCAGCGAATAAAAAGACAGCGGCTACGCTGGCTAGGTCATGTTGTCCGAATGGACGAAAACACTCCAGCCCTGAAAGTGTTCGATGCAGTACCCGCCGGAGGAAGCCGAGGAAGGGGAAGGCCTCCACTCCGTTGGAGGGACCAGGTGGAGAGCGACCTGGTTACACTTGGGATCTCCAACTGGCGCCGAACTGCAAAGGAGAGAGACAGGTGGCGCACTATCGTCGATTCGGCTATAACCGGCTAAACGGTTGCAACGCCAATCACATACATACATACAAAGGATCGCACTATGAAGGGGCATATTTGGATGTAATTTTTTTGGGGAAGTGGGCGTGGCCCCGCCCCCAAATCGGTTATTTGTATATATCTCGCAAACCAATTAATCTATATAAACTAAACTCTCTGAAGTCGGTTCTCTTACGTACCCCACCATACACCATGAAAATAGTTGAAATCGGATAATAACCACGCCCACCTCCCATACAAATGATAGGTTAAAAATTACTAAAGGTGGGTTATCTCACTAATGAAAAACGTCAGAAACACTAAATTTCACATAAGAAATGGCAGATGGAAGCTGCACTCAGATTTTTTTACACAATGGAAAATGGACGTCGCCCACTTATGGGTCAAAAACCATATCTCAGGAACTACTCGACCGATTTCAAAGAAACTTGGCTTGTAATAGTTTCCTTACATCCCAATCATATGTTGTGAAAATAGGCCAAATCGGTTCACAACCACGCCTACTTCCTATATACCAGAACTTTGAAGACGATCTGAGTGGTTTACTTTACAATATATAAAGTAAGCACTAGTGAAGATATAGGAACAGAACTTTGCATAAAAACTACGTTTATAGTGTGGCAGCCCCATTCTAAAAATCGCCGAAATCGGACCATAGGTTTTCAAGGCCCAATATATAGAACATGAGGACCTCGGTGCTTCTAACCTAATATTAGGGTTTCCAACTTTCAATGGATTTTATACAATATATATCACGAATATGTGTGTCAAATTGTGTGTTATATAAATAAAGTTAAATAAATAAATTGCGAGAGTATAAAATGTTCGGTTACACCCGAACTTAGCCCTTCCTTACTTGTTTTAAAATAATTTTACCAATAACCTCATATACATATGTATATAAAGCTAGTCAATGCATATTTTTTGCAGACTTTGTTGATATGGATTGGGAGTGGTTTTGTTGCATAAACATTTATGCGTCGAAGTATTGAAAATGAGTGCAACAGATTAACAACAATTATATGTAGTATAAGTGAGCTATAAGCAGCTTGTATAAATTATCTAAAAAATAGTAGATAATGTTTTAAATATAAGTATATAGTACATAATTTTTTAGGCGGATGAACAACAGCTTATTAAGTGGTCAAATGCTATTGGTAGCCGGTTAGTACAAACATGGCTCAAACGGAGTATTTGAATACACATGATTGTATACTTTGCAGACACAGTTATACATACATAAACATGCAAGTAAGTACATGTGCAATATTCATAGTAAATCTTAATTTATTTCTTACAATTTCAAATTGTTTTATCTTTTTACATCTGACTAAAGCGGATGAGTTACAATACTGGACGATTATAGTAACTGACGTGTAGCGGCGCTGCTTTGTTGCAGCTTATAATGCAAAGCATGCCAATAACCATGTTAGTTGAGACAGCTTATGATTGTTGACAAGCCAGCAACTCCAAGCACCGCACTAAACTTTGTAATAGCTGAATGTGGTTATTGCAAGCCCTAAATTTCTATTTTTATTCATGTTTTTATATTTAGCTGTAAGATTGGTTTATTAAGTGTCGACGAAGCATCATTAAAATCAAAACAAATAGTAAATATTTACATGCACATACACATGACGAAGAAACAACAAAAAGCTTTCAACATACAGTAATAATTTAAATTTTGAAAATTTAATATTTTTAATCTAGCACCTTTCTTAGATGGGCCGTTGAAACCCATCTAAAACAAGTAAGGAAGGGCTAAGTTCGGGTGTATCCGAATTTTACACTCTCGCAATTTATTTATTTAACATAATTAATATTATATAATACACAATTTGACCCACATATTCGTCATATATATTGTATAAAGTCCATTGAAAGTTGGAAACCCTAATATTAGGTTAGAAGCACCGAGGTCATCATGTTCGATATATGGAGCCTTGAAAACCTATGGTCCGATTTTGGCGATTTTTAGAATGGGGCTGCCATACTATAAACGTAGTATTTGTGCAAAGTTCCACACCGATATCTTCACTATTGCTTACTTTATATATTGTAAAGTAAACGATTCAGATCGTCTAATAACCTATTTGGGGCCGTGGCCACGCCCACTTCCCCAAAAAAATTACATCCGAATATGCCCCTTCCTAGTACGCTCCTTTACTCCAAATTCTACTGTTATAACTTTATTTATGGCTTAGTTATGACACTTTATGTGTTCTTGGTTTTCGCCATTTTGTGGGCGTGGCAGTGGACCGATTTTGCCGATTTTCGAAAGCAACCCTCTCACGGTCCCAAGGAACATGTATTCCAAGTTTCATTAAGATATCTCACTTTTTACTCAAGTTATCGCTTGCACGGACGGACGAACAGACATCCGGATTTCAACTCCACTCGTCATCCTGATCATTTATATATATATAACCCCATATCTAACTCTTGTCTTGTCATCCGTTATGTGAACAAAACTATAATACTCTGTGCAACATGTTGCGAGAGTATAAAAATTCCCATTTACCATATATTAAGCTGTGTACAACGTCGCCGCTTGCAATAATACAATATTCACCTTTGTATGTGTGTGTACGAGGTTTGTTCAAAATATATGGCCTGGAGATTTAAAGAAGAATTCTTAAAATTTATGTGATTTCAACAAAAGTGTGTGATACAATTTTTTAACAAATCCACATGTAAAGCTGTGCTTCAGCTCTAACATTAAATGTATAGGCTTTAGCTGTATTATATTTACCAATGTATAAGGAATGATATACAAGGGGTTTTTATATATCTGGGATTTTGATATATCTAAGGTCAACCTTACATTTTGAACTTACCTCGTATGTATTTTGTCATCGATAAACTTGTTCCAGCGCAGATTATCAACGTTCGCTGCCAAAGCATAGCCATAGCCGATGTATCTTCGGTTGGGAAGCTGCTTAACTGGCCAGTGGTTGAGTGTCAACGGGGTGGGAACCGGACTAGTTGATGCGATGTGTAGTCAGCGCACGACGTTAGGTGACGCCATATCCGTACATACGTACATATGTACGTTATTTTTAAATACAAATTTAAAGACAGCAACTATTTTGGTAGAATACAGTAATGGCTGTCCTTCCAATAAAATAGCTTGCATCGGACATTCCGACCTTAACAACTATCACTGTACAAGCTTATACTATACCTAATACAGTATTCAAAATCTCCGTTTGAAGCATTTAATTTTGTACACGCAAGATCCGTAAATTTTAAATCAAAGCTGATGCATATCTTCTCAATGTTCATCAGCAATGTTTTTTACGTATTTAGCTATTTCTTGTGTTTCTTATATACTGTACCAGCTAACAAATATATTTTGTGGCGTGTTTTTATTAAATTAAACTCATCTTTTGTTTTTTTTTTTTTGCAATATTGAATATTTTGTATTGTTGCATCCCAAGCGTAGATGCTTTGTTACTGCACGAAGCTCAAAAAACCAGCGGTTAAGTAAACATGGCACAAAAAATGCGAGAAGGTTGAGCATTCAACCGTCGACTGGTTGTCTGCCAGAATTGACAAAATGCTTAAGTGTTTACTATTTAAGCAAAGAGAGTTAGCTAT
Source organism: Zeugodacus cucurbitae (assembly GCF_028554725.1). NCBI lineage: Eukaryota > Metazoa > Arthropoda > Insecta > Diptera > Tephritidae > Zeugodacus > Zeugodacus cucurbitae. Next base: position 28,167,473 of record NC_071672.1, on the reverse strand, counting down.
TTTTCACTTAGTGTGACAACGTCCACTAACTTCAACATATCCGAGAAAAAGACGTCCAGGTGGCATTATTTGTGAACCCAATTGTATTATCATAGAGAACTGTAGTTTTTGTTAAACGTAATCGTCCTCAACCTTTAAGTGACGCTAGTGATAAACTGTAAGTGGCTAAAAAAATTTTTACAACAAAAAAAAATACAAAATAATTTAATAAAATAAAAAATACAAATAATAATAATTGAAATACCAATAATAAAATTAATACATAATAACTTTACACACAGTGCCGGTTTCAAATGTACAGTATAAATATTTTTAAATATTTCCAAACATAATAAAGAAATTAAAAATGAATTGCATACAAAATTTTCAAATAAACGGAATGACTTTAAGACTTTGTTTTGGCTCCAACGGTTAAAGGAATTAATATGTGTATATAATACTTATATTGGAGGGCTATGTCGAGTAAAAGAACTGTAAAACTTAAGTGTAACTTATGGGCATAAAATACTCACTTTAAATATGCGTAATTTATCAAAAAATTTTTAAGAAATTCCAATGAAAGTGTTCACACAACAAAGTTGTACAAATATAGAAATATTAATTATTTACATACTTGTGCATTGTTAAACAATTACTGAAATATATACGCCTTTTGGAAAAGTCGTTATTACTGCAGAAATCCTTGAATCGTCAAAGTATGAAAATATCCATTTATTATATAATATCTTTATATATGAAATTCTTCTGTACGTGTGTATGTCACAGAACGCCTCCTAAAGGGCTGGACCGATTTGCATGAAATTTTTGGTGTATCTTCATGTAGATTCGAGGGTTGTAGTCACCATTCGGTCCAATTTAAATAGTGCATTTAACCAATTTTTGATTTATAAATTTTTTTGATATTTTATATTTGCCAAAAAAAGATGGCGCCATTATTACTGTATAGTACCTCCAAATCTTCAGTCCAATTATTTTATTATGTGTGTTTAATTTCATACTTTGTTTACCATCCTAATATATCCTTAAAATATCATTCAGGCCAACGTCTGTCATACACACAGTTTTTTCATTCATCAAAATTCGAATGATATAATTTATGTACATTTTCGAAGACAACGATTAAAGTGCCGGTGTGAGCACTTATGTTAGCAATGTTTGAACTGTTAGTCATCTCTTTTATTGTTTTGTATAAACTATTTTTAGTCTAGTTTTCAACAATAATTTTTGCAGTGATTCTACCTAGCTTGTATTAGCTTTCTGTCTAGATCTGATTCCTGAATTATAATTTTGATTTTGCTTTATAGGAGATTTATATAATTTGTGATTAAATCCATCAGAATTATTGGTCCATTGGAGTTTTGTAATGACCGTACTCTTCAATTGATGACTTCTAACATATTTTTACATATTTGTTTCCCCGTAACATTTGAGCCATATTACAATCTTCAATTCACCGATATTTGCCACCGGTTCTTGCAAAGTATTTTGAATGACTGAAGAAACTTGTGAAATCCCTATGGGAGTTTAATGTTTTATTAATAAATAATGAATAGATTTTACTGTTTTGCAACTCGACAAGCCCATCATTTTATCAATGCAGGAATTAAAAAAAAATGTCATATACTAAACTTGACTTTAGTTTTATCACCGGCTCTTCTTTGTCCTCCCACTAATTCACATCTCGTCACAATTATCATGATTGCTTCCCCTGGCATTTCATTTTAGTTTAGTCTTATTGCTTATGCGTTAAATACATAGTGATAAATAACTTTCTGTTTTAAGGGAGCCATCCCATGTGATGGACTGTTTTTTAGAATTTTTTAAGTTTAATATCATTTATTAACATATATTTCGACAGTATAAATATAAAGGAATTTAACCTAAAAATATTGGTGGAAATCATTTTTTGTTTCAATCCAATCGAAATTTTGAGAGTTTTCATATGTTTGCTGTTTTCATATTTTTGAAATACGATGGAAGAAAGTTTGAAAAACACAGTTTTGAGAAAAATTTTTCTTCAAAATGTGGATGATGATTCAAGGTGATTTTTTTCAATTTGATCATTTGACCTCTTTTTTCAACATTAAGACAACTTTTTCATATTTAATTATCATTCTTCAATCGTCTGCAACTGTCAAAATGTTTCATTTACCTTGAATAAAAGTTTAAAGTATAGGAATATCCTATAAAATAATAAAAAGGTTAAACATTTCAAATTATAACGGTTCTTTAATAAAAGAACCCAATTTTTGATAATTTTTAAACAGTTTTGACTGCAGAAAAAATATATTTATTAACCCAATATCTTTAAGATTTTAGGTACATGCTTTGATAGTACTATAAACGGAAACCTCTGAAAATTTCGTTTTGAGATACTGCACGTTTTTTGACATTTGTATGCAATATTTAGATGGTTGCTTTTAACAGTATATTTTCAAGATATTATACATTCAAATTATGCACAAAAATTATTAATCGTTTGAAAATTATAACCCGTATATTTGGCTTAACCTTAAAGTTGCATTGTGATTTCGTTTTGAACTCAACACTGGCTTAGTCTACTGTGACAATAAATTTCTTTATATTTTCTATAATCTAATTATTCATGTATACAAGAAAAAAAATCCATGTAAAAAAAAAGTTCATTCAATGGTCATTGATCATTGTTGAAGTATTTCCCACGGGAATAACACGTTTTAAATGTTCATTTGCATAACATATATATCATATCTACATATGTAAGTATGTTAGTGGAATGAATTTGATTTAAGCTACCAAATTAAGAAGGCATAAGAAACCAGTAAATCCCATATGCCTTAAGTAAATCTTCATCTTAATACCCACATATTTCTTTTATTATTTAAACAAAAAAAGAAAGCCTGAACATCAAGGTCATGGTATTACCGAACGAAAGCAACATATGTGCGGTCAGTAAATTACTCTCTGCATATTGCATTTCGATACACAGTGATCTGTGTATATACATACATCATACTTGCATACAAATAAATGCCTTAATGTCAAGTTTGTTTGGTTGGTGATTTGACGTTGGCGCTATTAAATATATACTATACAAACATATAAATATTTTGCAACGTCTGGTTTGAAACGGAATATTTAATTTGGATGCTGTAAATGCAAATGTGCCTTTATCCAGCGAAATTTCATTTCTGCATTGATTAAAATTCGCATTTAAAGTCAAGGCCACAAGCGTATTGAATAGCTGTCATTAGGGTTATTATTATTATTATTTTTATTATATACATACATACAGAGATAAGTTGTCAACGCTTTGGGTGAAATACGACATCTTTATGTCTGTCATTGATGTTACGAAATGGGAAATTGCATGGGTAGGTTCACTAGTAACTATTACGACATGCAGTTGTCGTATGCGCATAACATAACTTGTTTGTAATCAAAGAAACTAAACTTGAAACTAGAAAAAGATGGTTAACATTTTGTAAACAGAGTTAGTTAGTTAGTATTATAATAGCAGCTAATAATTGGCAAAAAAAAAGTTAGTTAGGAAAATTAATATGAAACAAGTGAGACTCTTTAAGCTTTAACAGTCAAAATAAACTATAATTAATATAATATTTATAACCAATTATTTTTTTATTCTTCTTTTCGCACATGATTTTGGATAGTAGGCAACGAATTTTACAAATCATTGTTCAGTGTTAAGGAATCAATGTGATTTTTCACTGGCAAAGATGGGTCCGGGGGAAAAATGTCCAACGTTGTTTGCCTTGCTTTATTTTCTATTTTGCTCTTCAGTGATTTATAACGGCAAATAGCTGAGTTAGGGGGTCATCCCTTTTTAAAGGAATTTTTTAGAATTCTGTTTAAGACCAGTAAACAGATATAATTTTAAGTTTATTATATTTATTAACATATATATCGACAGTATAACTATTTTTAGCTAAAAATATTGTGTAGAACATGAGTTACAGCGCACTGAATACCTCCGTTTCGAAAAAATAGACTCGCACTTCCAGCACGATTCCGGCTGATTGGCTTATCGGATACAAAAAAATTAGCGGCGTTTTAATCTGTAAGTTTAAATGGGTGGAATGAAAATTGGAATGGAATATACCAAAATTAGACTTTTGTTAGACATTTAAAAAAAATTGGAGAATTTTGTGTTTTTTTTCGTTTTCTACTAAAAAAAAATAAATAAATATAACATTTTAGGTTTCATTTCTAACAGAGCGGTTACATTTGCTGAGTCTACACTCCAAATTTCAAATTTGCCGTTTAGAGATACGATGGTGCAAAATTTGAAAAACACAGTTTTGTGAAAAACGTCAAAGTTTCCAGCGGCAAACTCAGCTCCTTCTTCTAACTGTTGTATCTTTAAAATGACTTCGAGTTTTCAAAAATGACATTACTACGGTATTCTAGATATGTTAAGAAAGCAATTTATGATAAAAAATCAAATTTTCGAACCCATCACATGGGATGACCTCCTTAATTTCTCGAGAAACTTTAGCGATAGTTATACACAGGGTCATTTCCTAGAATGATGTTTATTACTTGTTCGAAATATAAAAATGCTTTCGACAAATTTAATGATGTTAACAGTTTGGATAAAACAGTATTTGTATTTTCATGAAGTGTAGGTTCTCCCTGCATGACTTCGCCGTATAAATGGTATTCCCTTAATGCTCGTTCAAATCTAGAAAGCCCGTTATGCCTAATTTCAGGAAATAAATTAATTTCTGCATTAAAACTTTTTACACATTTTGCCCACATTTTTTCCAAAAATTTGTTCATTTTGTTAATTTTAATTCCTTTCAAAATTCACCGATGCTGTCAGTAAAATCCTTTTAGTTTTTCCAATTTATTTAAGTTGTTATATTGCATCCCGAAAAAATTACAGTTTGGTGTGATTTATGGGCCGGCGATGTTATTAGGCCGTACTTTTTCCGTGATGATCAAGATCGACACGTTACTGTGAATTGGAATCGCTACCGCTCAATGATAACCGAATATGATAATAATAATATATATATATTGGTTTTTGTTTTATCAACTTTTACTTTTGTATTACTCTTACTGTAAAACCCTTTATAACTGTACTTTCATTTTAGCAACAACTGCGGTGCGACAAAAGCTTTTGCGTGGGAGAGAATTTGGTCTCGCCAAAGAAGTACCAAATTTGTAATTATGTTATATTGGCGCTTATACGTCGGCGTATTGCAGTTTGCAGTTTTTACTGTGAGGAAATAAAAAATATATTCTTTGTAACAAATTTTAACGTTCGTCTCATATTTCTAAATTTTGTTAGGATCTGTTGTCTACTGCAATACATGCGTACAGTGATGAAACCGAAGATAGTGTACTGTTTTCACTTGGCCCACGATCGGTCCGACAGGTTTCACCTGGCTATGGCAATATCAATAAGATCGACGTTAAATGTGACACCTCAGATGGAATGCAGGTGACAATAGATTTTGCCGACAATTTTAATGGAATAATTTATAGTCAAGGCTACTACAACGACCCAAAATGTCGGTGAGTAATTATTGAATTCGGAGTAGGGATACTACACCACATACTTTTTTTTTGATAAATTTCAAAATTAAATTTTATAACCGGTTATCTTGGACTTACATTTACTCAATATTTATCAGGTATGTAACTGCTGGAAGGAATGAACAACATTTCACCTTACACGTTCCTTATGATGGTTGTGGCAGTAAGCCTTCTTGTGCGGCCTGTGCGTCTTATGACAACATTTTGATCATACAAAATGATGAAAGCGTTCAAAGTGCTTGGGATACTGGCAGAAAAATTACTTGTAGTCGAAACAATGAGCAAGAAAAGACCGTATTTTTTCAACCCTTTGTCGTTGATATGCTGGAGGTAATATCCGTGAATACCGCAGAAGGTCCGGTCGAATGTTGGATGGAACTCGGTATAGGTGTGCCACCAAAACTGACCCCAATCAGTGGGGCAATTAAACTTGGCACTGATATTTCATTTACCATTAATATTAAACATATGACGAAAAAGTGGGACATTAATATTCTGCAATGCTACGCCTACGATGATGCAGATTTCAATGCAAGGTCAACAAACAAGCTTCAATTATCTAATGAAAATGGTTGTTCAACGAAGAAAAACATCTTTGGTGAATGGACTAAATTGGAAAAACATACAGAATCCACCACAGTGTATTACAACACATTAAAAGCCTTCAAATTTCCCGATCGCTCGCAAGTATTTTTGAAATGCGACATTGAATTATGCAGTGAATATTGTGAAAAAAATTTAATATGCATAAACGAGATTGAAACTCCAGGAAGAACTACAATCAAATCTGCGTCGATCACTCCACATAAAAATACGAAACCCACTAGACCAACCACCATTGGTAACGAAATAGTGTTTACTCTTCAAACATCGAAAACACAATGCTATCCAGGTTCAGCTGACCCCTTATGCGTACAAGCCGTGGTAACTACTCCATCGAGTCACTGTTATCAAGGTTCCAAAGACCCAGGATGTGCGGAGAACCAAATCTCAACAACGAGAGCTCCACAAGCAACTCCAATTACTCAAAAACCACCAATATCTGAAGCACCCAAATGCTATCCTGGGTCTTCAGATCCGAAATGCATACCAAGTACTTATCTCCCTCCTACAACAACACAAAGTTTTCCAATCACAACATCCGCTACAGATTGCTATGTCGGCTCAAAAGATCCACGATGTAGGCATACAACTAGACCCAATAATAAACCAACCACATTTGGAACTAAAAAACTGATAACTACTGAAACATTCAAACCTAGATGTTACGTAGGTTCAACAGATCCTGCCTGCTCAACTGTTCCAGTTCCTACACCGCCAAACTTTTGCTATCCAGGGTCAAAAGATCCATCGTGTTCACAAGTTAAAACGACAGTTCCAAACACTTCTCCAACGATTCGTACAACGCAAAAACCTAATTGCTATCCCAGATCAAATGATCCAGAATGCCTTAACTGCTTCCCAGGTTCATCTGATCCAAGATGTCCTAAAGTTTCAACAACTTCTAAACCTGGTTGTTATCCAGGTTCAACTGATCCTAAATGTCTACCTGCGACATATCTTCCTCCAACAACATCGCCTAGACTGCCACATATTACAACTAGGCTTGATTGCTTCGAAGGTTCTACAAATCCACGGTGCGCAACTTATACAAAACCAGCAACTCAGGTGATCATTACACCTACAAAGTCACCTTGTTACCCTGGTTCAACTGAACACAATTGCCAACAAGTTTCGCCAACAACAATTAAACCTCTCTGTTACCCAGGATCCACAGATCCTCAATGTTATCAAGGAATTTCAACCACTTTGAAACCAAAATTACCACCAATATCAGCTGCACCAAAATGCTATCCGGGATCTTCAGATCCGAATTGCTTACCAAGTACTTATCTTCCTCCTACAACAACATATAGTTTTCCAATCACAACATCCGTTACAGATTGCTATGTCGGCTCGAAAGATCCACGATGTAGGCAAACTACTAGACCCACTAAACCAACCACATTTGGAACTAAAAAAGTGATAACTACTGAAACATTCAAACCAAAATGTTACGTAGGTTCTGCAGATCCTGCCTGCTCAACAGTTACAGTTCCTACAGCGCCAAACCTTTGCTATCCAGGGTCAAAAGATCCATCGTGTACACAGGTTAAAACGACAACTCCAAGAACCCTTCAAACGATTCGTACAACGCAAAAACCTAGATGTTACCCCGGCACAAATGATCCAGAATGCCTTAACTGTTTCTTAGGTTCACCTGATCCAAGATGTCCTAAAGTTTCAACAACTTCTAAACCTGGTTGTTATCCAGGTTCAACTGATCCAAAGTGTCAACCAGCCACATATCTTCCTCCAACAACATCACCTAGACCGCCACCAATTACAACTCGACTTAATTGTTTCGAAGGTTCTACAAATCCTCGGTGCTCAACTTATAAAAAACCAACAACTCAGCTGATCATTACACCTACAAAGTCACCTTGTTACCCTGGTTCAACTGATCCCAATTGCCAACAAGTTCCGCCAACAACAATTAAAATTCGCTGCTACCCAGGATCCACAGATCTACAATGTACACAAGGAATTACAACCACGTCGAAACCAAAATTACCAAGAATATCAGCTGCACCAAAATGCTATCCGTGGTCTTCAGATCCGAAATGCATACCAAGTACTTATCTTCCTCCTACAACAACATATAGTGTTCCAATCACAACAGCCGCTACATATTGCTATGTCGGCTCGAAAGATCCACGATGTAGGCAAACTACTAAACCCACTAAACCAACCACATTTGGAACTAAAAAAGTGATAACTACTGAAACATTCAAACCAAAATGTTACGTAGGTTCTACAGATCCTACCTGCTCAACAGTTCCAGTTCCTTCAGCGCTAAACCTTTGCTATACAGGGTCAAAAGATCCATCGTGTTCACAAGTTAAAACGACTACTCCAAGAACCCCTCAAACGATTCGTACAACGCAAAAACCTAGATGTTACCCAGGATCAAATGATCCAGAATGTCTTAACTGTTTCCCAGGTTCACCTGATCCAAGATGTCCTAAAGTTTCAACAACTTCTAAACCTGGTTGTTATCCAGGATCAACTGATCCAAAGTGTCAACCTGCGACATATCTTCCTCCAACAACATCACCTAGACCGCCACCAATTACAACTCGACTTAATTGTTTCGAAGGTTCTACAAATCCTCGGTGCTCAACTTATAAAAAACCAACAACTCAGGTGATCATTACACCTACAAAGTCACCTTGTTACTCTGGTTCAACTGATCCCAATTGCCGACAAGTTCTGCCAACAACAATTGAAACTCGCTGCTACCCAGGATCCACAGATCCACAATGTACACATGGAATTACAACCACGTTGAAACCAAAATTACCACCAATATCAGAAACACCAAAATGCTATCCAGAGTCTTCAGATCCGAAATGCATACCAAGCACTTATCTTCCTCCTACAACAACACAAAGTGTTCCAATCACAACATCCGTTACAGATTGCTATGTCGGCTCGAAAGATCCACGATGTAGGCAAACTATTAGACCCCCTAAACCAACCACATTTGGAACTAAAAAAGTGATAACTACTGAAACATTCAAACCAAAATGTCACATAGGTTCTGCAGATCCTACCTGTTCAACAGTTCCAGTTCCTATAGCGCCAAACCTTTGCTATCCTGGGTCAAAAGATCCATCGTGTTCACAGGTTAAAACGACAACTTCAAGAACCCCTCAAACGATTCGTACAACGCAAAAACCTAGATGTTACCCCGGATCGAATGATCCAGAATGTCTTAACTGTTTCCCAGGTTCACCTGATCCAAGATGTCCTAAAGTTTCAACAACTTCTAAACCTGGTTGTTATCCAGGATCAACTGATCCAAAGTGTCAACCTGCGACATATCTTCCTCCAACAACATCACCTAGATCGCCGCCCATTACAACTCGACTTAATTGCTTCGAAGGTTCTACAGATCCACGGTGTTCAACTTACACAAAACCAACAACTCAGGTGATCATTACACCTACAAAGTCACCTTGTTACCCTGGTTCAACTGAACACAATTGCCAACAAGTTTCGCCAACAACAATTAAAACTCTCTGTTACCCAGGATCCACAGATCCTCAATGTTCTCAAGGAATTACAACCACGTTGAAGCCAAAATTACCACCAATATCAGCAGCACCAAAATGCTATCCGGGGTCTTCAGAACCGAAATGCTTACCAAGTACTTATCTTCCTCCTACAACAACATATAGTGTTCCAATCACAACATCCGTTACAGATTGCTATGTCGGCTCGAAAGATCCACGGTGTAGGCAAACTACTAGACCCACTGAACCAATCACATTTGGAACTAAAAAGGTGATAACTACTGAAACATTCAAACCAAAATGTTACGTAGGTTCTTCAGATCCTGCCTGCTCAACAGTTCCAGTTCCTACAGCGCCAAACCTTTGCAATCCAAGGTCAAAAGATCCATCGTGTTCACAGGTTAAAACGACTACTCCAAGAACCCCTCAAACGATTCGAACAACGCAAAAACCAAGATGTTACCCCGGAGCAAATGATCCAGAATGTCTTAACTGTTTTCTAGGTTCACCTGATCCAAGATGTCCTAAAGTTTCAACAACTTCTAAACCTGGTTGTTATCCAGGATCAACTGATCCAAAGTGTCAACCTGCGACATATCTTCCTCCAACAACATCACCTAGATCGCCGCCCATTACAACTCGACTTAATTGCTTCGAAGGTTCTACAGATCCACGGTGTTCAACTTACACAAAACCAACAACTCAGGTGATCATTACACCTACAAAGTCACCTTGTTACCCTGGTTCAACTGATCCCAATTGCCGACAAGTTCTGCCAACAACAATTGAAACTCGCTGCTACCCAGGATCCATAGATCCACAATGTGCACAAGGAATTACAACCCCGTTGAAACCAAAATTACCACAAATATCAGAAACACCGAAATGCTATACAGGGTCTTCAGATCCGAAATGCATACCAAGTACTTATCTTCCTCCTACAACAACACAAAGGGTTCCAATCACAACATTCGCTACAGATTGCTATGTCGGCTCGCAAGATCCACGATGTAGGCAAACTATTAGACCCACTAAACCAACCACATTTGGAACTAAAAAAGTGATAACTACTGAAACATTCAAACCAAAATGTTACGTAGGTTCTACAGATCCTGCCTGCTCAACAGTTCCAGTTCCTACAACGCCAAACCTTTGCTATCCAGGGTCAAAAGATCCATCGTGTTCACAGGTTAAAACGACAACTCCAAGAAGCCCTCAAACGATTCGTACAACGCAAAAACCTAGATGTTACCCCGGATCAAATGATCCAGAATGTCTTAACTGTTTCCTAGGTTCACCTGATCCAAGATGTCCTAAAGTTTCAACAACTTCTAAACCTGGTTGTTATCCAGGTTCAACTGATCCTAAGTGTCAACCCGCAACATACCTTCCTCCCACAACTTCAAGTAGACGGACAACTAAGCCAAACACTTTACTGACTAAAACACCAACAATAACTAGGGAAAGAATAAGTTCTACTACTGCGAGATCTTGCTATCCCGGTTCCATTAATCCACAGTGTCCACGAACAGGTTATGTTGGTACAAGTAGAATTCCAGCTACATACTTACCACCACTTAGTGAACCGGGCTATGATCGTTCTATAAGGACGCCGAAAAAAACACTATTCGATGAAATCAACAGATTGGCTCTATATAGCAATAACGTTTTTGATGTAAATGAAGCGGAAGATAGTGACAGTAAGCGCACTCGTCGAGATCTTACTGAATCACTGGCTGAAGTTAGTGAAGCTGCCGAGTTAGACAACGTGGCGTTAATCAAATGGTGTGGTAACTAAAAAGATTACGAAACGTGAATCTAATTTGCCACAACGAAAACAACTCATTAAGCTTACGGTAGGTGTACGAAAAGGATTCACCGTTGCTTAAGTAGCTACTGCTAGATCAATTTATTAGAAATAGTATGTTATATTTACTTAGAAATAACCGCTCCAGGAAGGCAAATACTCGTACAGGATTACTGCGTATTTGAATATATTTATATTTTGTTGTTATAATGCATCGCTTTAGTTAAGTCTTATAGATAGATTGTACCGCCTATGAGCTATTCAACAACGAATATATACTGTTCAAATCCTACGAATACGATTCTGTTAAATAAATTTATATTATGATTTTTTACTTCAGAGTTAATATATGTATTGCCGCTCATATCTTCAATATTTGTTTAGAAATGTGTGTGTGTAGATACTAATGTAGCTTATAATAAATAATAAAGTAATCGACACTCGCCGAGACAAATATGTAAGTTTTGTATGTTTTATTCATGAACAAATTACCAGATCATTTAGTTTAAAGTAGTTTAGAAGGCAGTGAACTCACCAAAAGATATCTTTAAATTTTGATTGGAATTGTTTAGGACAAGAGAGCGGGGCTCGGCAAGAGTATAGTGTAGCAGTTAAAGTTCTGAAATTCGGTATTATCGATCACAACCGACCGTCAACAAAATTGCTGTTGAAGTTTGAACGAAATTATAAAAGAACAAAGACAATGATGACAGTTATAACATCTTCGATTATTAGACTTCCTCAAATAGTTATATTTATAGGTATATTGGTATTAATTAGTAATATATTAGCAATTATACATATGTATATCTGTATCTATATTATATATCTAAATTAAGTAACTATCATGTAAATTGGTTTATGCATTTTCCGAAAATTTAGTCCCCGACGTATTTTTAGATTGTGCTCTAAAAGTAGCTTATCTTCACACAAAGTTATTTCATCATGGCCATCGTCTGGGTAATTGGTATGTGCGTCCACATCGGTTGCAGTTGGAAACAAGTTCAAGTATGCCGTCAGAATTCCGTTGTTTCTGCTGTTCAAAGTAGACATCTCAGTAGACGACATAATTCAAATTTGTTTATTTGGTTGTAAAGTGCATTACTGCCTTCGGCTGTATGTTTATGAATCCCTTCCAATATATGAGAAACGATCGTATGTGAACGTACGGCTTGCGAGACAATGTGATATCAAAAGACCAAAACTAAATCTGGTTGAAACAGTTTTAAGAAACTAATACAAACTTTAAAAGACATTTCTGTTAAGTCTCTCTCTTAAATAACGTATGACTTAACTGCTTAACTCCTTGGGCTGTGCAATACTACTACTGTTACTAATACAAAAAAGGAATATATCTTCATATTAGTTTGTTACTACAAAAGCCATTACTTCTAGCCAACTTGTTTCCTCTACAAGGACAGTATTTTAAGCGCAAAAATTCGCACAACTTTAGTTTTTACCAATATGAACTAGATTTAGCTATTTAGCATATTTAATCAGTTTTTAGTTTTCAGTTTTCAATTCTATTACATATTCGTGAGCATGGTTTTATACTAGAATTCCAATGTAAGTAGGTGCCCTATACGTCGTCTGAGTGTAGCTAAATCAGTCTTGCTAAGTTCTATAATAAAGTTGTTACTTAAAACTAGTATCATAATTAATATAACTTCATTTGTTATATTATATATTTATCTATTACGTTGTGCAAATAGTCTTAGGATGCAACAAAAATTTGTCACTGTTAGAAACACGTGTAATTTTTATCGAGACGCTGCATTATTTTAAATCTTTGTAAATACATCACATTTTGTATAATACACGAAATCTATCATATACATACACAACTATCAAATATTTAATAGAAATAACATTTTATCGTATATATTGAGTAGTTCGTAAGCCTAACGACTTTGTATATTGGTGTTATGCAAATATTATTCTATTAACTTATTTTCCACTAAAATAAAATTTAGACGTGAGTGTTTATCTAGACAACTGATGTCAAATATATCATTTAATAGTTAATTCCATTATCTTTGTATATTATAAAACATAACAGTTATGGACAAAGATTTAGCCTACAAAATAAGAAATAGGGCTATCATCATATATACGAGAGCGATATTTTAACAATTTGATCAACTTAGAATAGTACTATTATCAATACTACTGCTCACACCACTTTAAATGCAGTACAAAAAACCTGTAGTCAATTTGTAGGTGTTAAATTTCCTAGTACGGAAACATACTTGTTATTACAATTTTTTATGAATGAAAAAAGAAAAATTATTTGTGACGTTTACAAAATATAACATAACGGTTTTAAATTTTTTAATTTAAACGTTAATATGTATTGTATTTCACTATGAGACAATGAGCTAAATCTGTCAATATCTGTATATACGTATTTAGAAAATATTTATATGAATTTTATTTATCTAAAACTATAGTTTGGATTTTTTCTTAAAATTAGTTGCATTGCAACAGTATATAGTTTCGTATTCGTAAACTAAGCTGCAATTGTTATAAAATATCTTGTGTCCGCAAACGCATTAAGTAAAGCAGTCGATTGTAGTGCAAACGTCGCATTACTATCATTGACAATGCCGTTATGATAATTGAATTTTACAAGAGGGCTAAGATTAAGAATATTGACAAACAAAATATTCCTTCGCTGACTATTTCATCACTCCCGATATAAAAATAATTTGCAAAATTAATCTTAAGCTAAAGGTCCATTTGCATCTCATAAATAACTAAATATTGTAAACATTCATAAACGAAACAGTGCTGCTGGACAAATTTCTGCAAATCTTTATGCGTTTAATCATCAATCAATCAACTGTTAGTGATAGTATGTTAGTCGCATCAGTATGTTTAGAGAAGAAACCCTAACAAGTAAATTGGTTTACCAATTATTCAGAAAATCGAATCCTCGACGTAGATTTAGATCGTGCTCTAAAAGTCGTATATCTTCACACAACGTTTTTTCATCATCGTCGTCATCGTATTCGTAATTGTTACGTTCGTCGTCATCGGATGTAGTTGTTGATGAGTTCGAGGATGCCGTCAGTATGCCGCTGTTGCTGCAATTGTGCATAAGTGTTGCTGACTCACCTTGTTCAAAGTAGACATCTGTGTAGACGGCATAATTGAAGTTTGTTTGTTTAGATGTGTTTAAGTCCACTAGTAATCCACCTTCGGTTGTATGCTTTTCACTATTTTCCCTAAAATATTTCTTTGACTTACTTTCACACTTATTCGTAGCACGCGATGTATGAGCTTGTGTTGCTAAAGCAGGTGGAATCTTTGCTACCTCTTGTGTTTTAGGTAATACGCGCTTATTTGCACCGCAATTATTGGTGGGGACTTTGCTACTCATATCATAGCCACTCTTCTGGTTTAAGTCACTTGATTCGTTTTTTCGTATCGTCTCCAAATGATTGTTTAAAGTGCTCTTTAACTCCTTCTGTAGCTGCTCATAGTTTTTAGTGAGAGTAGCATTTTCAGCCAAATTTACATTGCATGGTTCTTTTGAGGTGAGGAGTATAATATCACAGTTAGTGTTCAGGTTTACATCACTCAAATCGGTTTCATAATACTGCTGTTGCAGATCAATCTGAGACTTTGTGCGATAACTGAACGGTTGCGAATGCTCATCGCGGTATGCGCCCAAAACATCATCATAAATCATTTTTAGTGCCACTTTCTGGGCGGCGTATGTATGAAGGTTATTCCCGTCATAAAAATAATACGTTTTCTCGTCGTTATGTAATGCCTTTTGCGATCCCAATTTGGTATGTTTTTCAGCTTTGGTATATGTTTTTGTTGTAATAGGAGGAGGTGGCGGTGGCGACGATGGTGGTTTCAATTTTCCAAGTTGATGTGATTGTATGGTAGTTTTAGAGCGTGAAGCCAATGTATTTGACAATAGGTTTTGCGTCTGTTTAAAAATATTATCTGTCAGTAAATTTGTTGTTATACTATTATTGGCATTGGGAGAATAATTTTGTTCTCTGGATTTCGGTGACCCCTGCAAAATATGCTCGGCACTTGTAGTACTTATATTAGCAGAAGAAGCGCTGGACGAAGATGAATTTGAAGATAATGATGACGACGACGAAGACATGTTTCCAAAATAATTCAAAATTATTTCCGGTTTTATCAGCGTTTCATTGATGATTTCGTTCTGTTGATTTGCTTTTAAAGTATTCCAAAGCTGGCCATAGGTTGATTTGGTTGCGTTTATATCAGCTGAAATGCGTTGGGCTAGTGGATTTAAATGAGCAAAATAATCTTGTGCCACTTGAAGATTAAACGTGCTAAACTGGAAAGCGGCCATTTTTCAACACTATTTTTATGGAGCTTATCCAAACCGCTGTGCTCACACTCTGGTTACACTTCTATTCTAGACAATAGAAACATGTTTTGTACCTTTAGTAAGCGGTTTGATATAATGTTTATTTTAATTTGTATGGAAATTTATATTAACAACTTAATTATAAAGGACTAAGTTTTGTTTTATGTGGTGGCCCTATTCTCTTTGCAGGAGTAACAGGAACTAATAATAAAAATAATAAGCTTGATTTTAACCGAAAATTTTATACTACAGATCGAATACTGTTTGCAGCCGCAAACACCCGCAGACCGCCTTCAGAAAATGCTAGAACTTAATCAGCACATACACTGTTTAGACAGCAACACAGCCACCTAAGTATTAGGTATTGCACGCAATAAACATGGATGAAATATTAATAATACAAAAAATTATATTAAATATTTGTTTATGTGTGATAAAGCTACTAGCGTATACAAATCTAATTAAAATGTGTTCTGGTGGTGATTCGTTCGAATACTTAAGGTCCAGACCCAATGCTGGCTGGCTTTACTTGCTTTCGTTGACTTTGCGTACTTTGAATGCTTGTATGACCAAATGAACGCTTTGAACGTTTTCAAAATAATGTCATAATCACTGTTGCCACACACATAATTATTTGTATATCAAAGAGTGAAACAAAACTTGGTAATAGTTTCATGTTAAATGTTATATTATTATAAACTATTTGTAAATTTCTATGACCAAATGAACGCTTTCAAAATAATGTCATAATTACTGTTGCCACACACTTAATTATTTGTACATCAAAGAGTGAAACAAAACTTGCTAATAGTTTCATGTTAAATGTTATATTATTATAAACTATTTGTAAATTTCTACATACATATATTAAAAATTTAAAATATTCTACATTTTAGCTATTTGTACTGGCAAACGCATATGTGATCATTTTCACGTTTTTTATTACAGTAAAGTGTATCAGAATAAGCGTATGCTCCTTTTTGTTGATATTTTGTATCAAATATGTTATACTTTTAAATTTCTTTATAAAATTAAATTTGTATAAGTGTATAACTATAATAAATTCAGTCCCATTTAATGCAAGATTACCTCACACTGTATATAAATATTTCTTTGTATGTTACGTTTACTGCTTTCAACTTTGTATGCCGGATGAAGCTTCCAATATATTCCTTTATTTATGCAAACAGCTAGAAAACAAAACTTTGCCGGTATTTGGTCATTACCGTTTGCGACTCAGTATATACGGTAGAAAACCTTTGGTTTGTTTACATTATTTTTCATCTTTTAACACACCACCGAGGCGTACTTGGGTTGTGTGCTACGCGTTTTTTGCTACAAGTGTAGTAATTAGGGTGTTGTGCTAGCATTTATTCTTCACAAAAATTTTAGAGTCCCATGAACAGTACAATAAAAGCTCTTTATTCGCGGGGTATATGTTCTATAAATATGCCGCGAATACAGAATCTGTGAATACGGGATGGTAATTTATATGGGATTATAGGGGATAAGTTCTTATGTGACAAAAAAAATTAATAGGTATATAAAAAAATGATTTAATTGAAGTTTTTGAACATTTTAATTAATTATCTTAAGGCTAAGGCAATGGTTTGAAGAATTTTGTAATTTTTTTCTTGCTTAGCAGTTTCTAAAAGCTCCTTCAATTCAGACTGATACACAGCAGTCACATTAGCAATTTGTCTCTTAAAAATTAGACTTCGTTCACTTAGATTTTTCAAATTGAATGTCACGTCCAGTGTTTGTTGAAGCCTCTTCTTCAATAGGTTGTGAATTTAACATGTCCTCCAAGTCGGTTTAAGTCAAAAAAATTAAAAAAATTATTGAAAAAGTGAAGAGTTTATTGGTTCCATTTAATTTAAAGTCTTTTTTGAAAGTTTTCTAAAAAATGTGTAAAAACAAGTTCAGTTCCATGTGAGCCCGTTCTATATGGAAATATTACCAAAAGTTCAAAAATATTGCGAAAATAGTGAAATATTTAACATTTTCTTGTAATAAGATCTTTTTCACTTTTATATTAGTCCATTTGACAAGAATATTGGGTTGGATACCTATTGGAATAATTTTATTATTATGTATGTGCTTACTAGATCCGCGAATAAAAAAATTTTTAGTCGCGAATATAGAAATTGGGTCTCATTTTTTTAATCCGCGAATAGTTAAAACGCGAATAAAGGAAGCGCGAATAAGGAGCTTTTACTGTACTTAAATAATTATTAAATAAAATAAATGTTTTCATTATTATTGGAATTATTTTAAATTATTCCGCATATTTATTAAATTTTATGGTGGTATTAAATGTTATTTATTGATAAGTTAGTTATATTTTATGTACAAGTAAATACCGCGATTCAACTAATTTTTAAATATGGAATTAAAATAAATACATCCCTGGATTGGTGACACTGCATTTGGCGCTTTCAAATTATAAAAGATTTAATATTACTTTGAAACAATTTGAATAATTTTCACTAAATAACCTTGAAAGAGTATGTATGTCTGGTTCAAGAAAGTTCTTGGCAAACTTTTCAATCTTTGGCAATGTCTTCCATAGATAGTCAGCAATCTATTAGACATGGCAATGAAATTGATATAATTAAAAACGATTTCCTTCAGAGAAATTCATTTGCATATTTTAAACGAGTATGTATAATGAATATTTTAAAATGCACAATTGTTTGCTGTCTTTAACACTATTCGAGAATGGCTAAATCTCTGAAGATGCCTCTACTTTTACAAAATAAAAATTGTATTATTCGTCACACTTAGTAAAAGCTGTTGAGCCTTTTATAAATTTCATAAAAAACTTGAATTAGTATTAAATGACTGATTTTGATTCTTGTAACCTGGGACCCGATGGTTTGAAATACCTATTCAATAGGATCATGACATATTGTGTTTTAAAAATGTTTTATAAGGAGGCGACCACATATCGTTTCAAGCTCATAAAACTTTTGTGTACTTCTAAGCTTTGCAATTCAAAGCCTTTTAAATGTGAATATTTGTAAATAATGAAGTAAAAACAAAAAAAAAAACATTTTTTTAATTTTGTGTCAATAAAGCTTAAATAAATGTGGCCAAAAATAACTTACCACAGAGAGGTACTTGTATGACAGCTGTATTTTATTAAATAAATTTTGTGCAATAATATGGCACACATAGATGTGCAAATCTTCTATAAATGAAATATAGCATACATTAATAATTTCGCTTTATATAACACAACTATATATATAATATTTGCTATTTTAAGACTAAAGTTTTACTAAAATTAAGTACTCAATATATACAGCACTGTGTTTTTCCAAGATGGCGGCTATCTTACCACCGAGAAATACCCACGAATAAATGCTTTCTATTAGATGTACTGGTATCGGTAAAATTTAATCGCGCACATCGGCATAATACGGTGTACACACTCAACGATTTTTATGAGGATTAAGGTGGCCATACACGGCACACATAATGGTTGTATATGGCTCGTTAATGTGCTGAACACATGGAAGACGACAAGCGACGAGCGATATCTGTCTAACATTAAAATAAACGCGTTCTTATGGGCACAGATTTTTTGATAACTAATTTTGGCGACGACAATAGGCAGCTGTAGAGTTGCCGCTAATATGCGAAATTTAATACTTCACACAACTTTAATCTCAGCTGTTATTATTATAGTTTCTGGGCAGAGTTGCCAGGTGTGCAGTTTTACCTTTAAAATTAAGTTTTTTAAATTAAAATATCACCAAGATTGAAGATTTTAAAACTAGTATACAAATATTTCACTATCAAGAAATCTGTGAACACGTGAAGATTTTCTGTTTGAAAGAAAACTCTTTAATAAATATATAAATATAGCTTTGAGCAGAATAGCACAAAAGAAACGTGCACGCGTAGTTCAGTTTTTCGAGATTTAGAATTGTTAGACGATGTAATAAATTGGAGCCAGAAGAGCCAAAATTACCCCCACATCGTACCTATTTGATTTGATTTGTTTATTGCACTTAGAGTTAACCAAGTTTTTACGTTATAAATAAAATAAAAGATTTTTTATTAAGCCCTTTAAAAAAATAATTGTTGTAATAAGTATTTTTTTCTGAATTATCTTGACTTTTTTTTATATTTGAATATTTATAAATATTTAATATAAGAATTTTAACATATTGTAACTGATTTCCTAAATCTGTTGTTAACGCTGAAACTCTATCCTGAGTTCGATCACTGGATTGTCAAATAAAAGTCACACTTTAATGGCTACACACTAAACTTTATTTCTAATTTAACACACTTAACACTTTAGTACTCAATACTCTACTTTACAACTCTAACTTATAACTTGTTTACACTATGCTCGACAACTCTCTCCTTAGAATTGTCCTCACTCGACAACTCTCTTATTAGAACTGTGTGTTTGTTAGCGATACATCGCCACTCGAACAGTCTGGAAACTACGAGTATCGATGTCTAGATACATCTGGCAAGTTATCGATTTCGATAGTCAATTCTAGTTTGTTCTGGTGCCATTTTCGTTACAATATGTAATTTTAACCGAAAGAATGTTTTCACTGGAATAGTGTCATAATGAGAATGAAAAGAGAAGCAGTGACAGAGAGAGAGCAGTTCAAATGGCAACGTAACTTAGAGTTCTAAATTCAATAGACTTTCAAGTCAAGTCAAGCATTTGGTAATCAAGGCCAATTAAACGGTCTTTTATGTGACAGTTCTCAAGTCTCTCTAGGTCAAGACAAGCATGGATAACTAAAGCTTAATGCACGATGTTCTCCGTCGTCAATTGTTCCTTTGTCAGCTATTCTATTTCACATCTCTCATTTTCATACTTCGGGCACGAAAAGAAGATGTGCAGTGCGATTTCTCCAACGCTGCCGCAAAAAGAGCAGTTGTTTTGGTCATTGTGGCCATATTTAAATATATATTCTCTATAACAACCATGCCCCGTTAAAAACTGCGTAAGGTAGAAGTCAGTTTCTGCATGTTTTCTATCTACCCACATTTGCACACTTCAAATAAGACTATGAGTTCGTCTCCCCGACGTTGCTCCATCCCAACGTTTCATTTAGACTCCGTTGTCTTTCCTGTTTCTTCTCATCTGTTTTTTGCCGCCTTCCAAAGCTTTTTGTTTTATCATATGATTTCTTGATTTCCATGGATTATGTCTGGGGGCATGCTACCTGCTACGACTCCAACCGCCTCATGTGATACAATCCGAAACAACAGCTAATCCTGATCCCACTTAATCTGACTATTGTCTTTGTTTTTCCTAGGTATGTTTTCTGTTGTAACGCTGTACCCATATAGGTGCATCGTACATAAGAATGGGTCCACCAATGTTGGCCGTTATCCTTGTTAGCGCCGCCGTCACCCTTGACGTTTTTTCGCAGGATTTGTCTAAATGCGTCTTGTAGTTTAATCTTAAATCTATCATCACTCCTAGATATTTTAGTGATTGCTGTGTTGTAATATTGAATACGTCAATGTTGAGCGTGGCAACCTCGAGTTTCTTCCTACTTGTTATAATAACTGCTTCAGTTTTTTGGCCTGCTATCTGCAGTTTTGTCGCCGTAAGCCATTATTTTATTTTTATCGCCGCATGATTGCAGAGTCGCTCTATTTGACTGATCTCTTTTGTTACTATAGTCACTGCGATGTCATCAGCATATCCAATTATTTGAATAGACTTCGGTATGTGAGACGCAATACTCCGTCGTATAGGACGTTCCAAAGAAGCGGGCCCAGGACAGAGCCCTGTGGTATTAACCAGTCACTGAATAACTTTGTGGTCCTTCGTCTGTATCATATAAAAGTATTCTGTCAAGGGCTCTTAGTATATGCGGCCAATAGGCCGAGTTGAAGGCATTCTTGACATCGAATGTGACTACTGCATAGTACTCTTTAGAACCATACATCCACCTGGTTCCTTCTATAGCTTTACTAGCGATATCAGTAAATTTCTTAATTGCGTCAATTGTTGACCTGTGTCTGCGAAATCCATATTGATTATCGGCCAGGCCCGGTAATTCTGTTTCGAGATGTTGTTCCAAGCGTACACATATTATTCTATATATATTTGGTTTTTGAATGACCAATCGTTGTCTCTTCCAGATTTTAGAGAATACTCCCTCTCGTAGGCACTTTGTGAACAGTTTTGTAAACGGCTCAGTGACAAAGTTAATCGCAATCTTTAGGGCCTTGTTAAGAATGCCATCTAGCCCAGATGCCTTGGTGTTGGCGAATCGTTCCGCTGCTTCTACGACCTCTTTGTCGGTAACTGGTGGGCCCGTTGTTCCTAATTCTTCGATGCTGTATTCTTGCGGCGTTTGTGCAGGGAATATAGTCTCTACTACT
This sequence comes from Zeugodacus cucurbitae, assembly GCF_028554725.1. Classification (NCBI taxonomy): domain Eukaryota; kingdom Metazoa; phylum Arthropoda; class Insecta; order Diptera; family Tephritidae; genus Zeugodacus; species Zeugodacus cucurbitae. The sequence goes on along the minus strand of NC_071672.1, from coordinate 28,145,269 downwards.
GACTTTAACAGCGTGGAGCAGATTGGGGCTTGTCCTTTGCGTCCTCGGACTTTTGTCATAACAATCTTGTAAGCGTCACCACGTGGATTTTCTTCATACTTGATGCACAGCTCTTCAAAGCAGTAGCCCTTGCTCTTTTTAATTGTCTTTTTTAGTTCATTCCGCTTCTTCTTAAAACGTTCTTGTAGTACTGTGGATACTGCCGAAAGTCGTCCTCTTTGACACAGACGCCTCGCTTTGTGACATTCTTTTCTTAAGTCTTCAATTTTATCTTCCACCAGCATGCTGGCCTTCTATACGTGGATTACCTTTTCAGACACATAGCAGCTTCACTTGCCTTACTGATGTGTTGTATTAGATACTCAGCCTGTCGTTCCGTTTCTGTGGCATTGTTCGGGTCGTTGTCTAGCATGAGTTTGAATAATTCTTCGTCAAGGGTGTTAGTTTTCTTGAATTGAAATCTCCTGCCACCACATTCACTGTTGTATGTGCAAGCTCTCGGGCCAGGTTATCTAGAATTCTTTCGTATTCAGTCTGTGGGACACTCGACGGTACGTAACCGCTATAAAAGTTTATGCCACAGATTGTTGCACGCGTGTAGTTATATTGTCTGTTAGCGGCTTATTTTGGAATGTTTTTCCCGCCCAAGGGCCCCACGGCAGCTTTATTCGTTTGGTCGGAGATCCAATTTGCGGTACCTATGTTTTTGTATTGCTCTCTGATAATTGCTATGTCCACTTTTTGCTCAAACACCGTTTGCGTAAGTAAATCTTGCGCTGCTTCACAGTGGATGAGGTTGAGTTGCAAGACTCTCATGTTTTGGCCCTTTTGCACGCTGCTTGGTACAGAGGATATTTTTTACTACCTATTTGGTGGAGTGTACTCCTTTTTCCATTTTTTTTTTGCACGCGTGGTTTCTTATTACATGTCTTCGCAAAGTGTCCTTTTTCCCAACATTTAATATAGGACTGGCTTCTGTCATCTGGGTTGCTGCACGTTTTTGCCAAATGCCCGTATTCCAAGCAACTATAGCACTTCTTAAGGTTCTGTCTTTTCCTGACCCGGAATATTACCCAGCCTATTTTAATGTTTCTTGCCTCTAGTAGTGAGCCTGGAGAGCAGAGAAGGATGTGTCTTCTTTCTTTCCAATTATTTTACTCTTCTTCCGCTTTATTATATAACATTCCTATATGGCTAAGGAGATCCCTGAGGTTGTTGTTGATGGTTCTCTGCCGCGGGCGCATCATTTCCGTCAGCTTCTTGATGTCCTCTCCAAATTGTTTCATGCTGCCTACACATGTTTCCACTGAGTTAGCCTGTGGTGTGCTATCCTGCAACGCCGGGGCGACGATTTTGCTCTCATTGATTTATCCACGCTCAGAACTTTTGTGGGCGATCTACCTTGTATTGGGGGTCGTTTAAAAGGATCTATATCCATACTCGGTGTCTTCTGGGAGGAGTATATCTCTGGCTCCTTGTTAGTACAGTCATTTGTGGTTTCAGTTCCACTACACATCTTTCAAATTATTGTACTCTTCTTCCGCTTTATTATATAACATTCCTATATGGCTAAGGAGATCCCTGAGGTTGTTGTTGATGGTTCGCTGCGGCGGGCGCATCATTTCCGTCAACTTCTTGATGTCCTCTCACAATTGTTTCATGCTATCTACACACGTTTCCACTGAGTTGGCCTGTGGTGTGTTATCTTGCAACGACGGGGGCGACGATTTTGCTCTCATTGGTTTATCCACGCTCAGAACTTTTGTGGGCGATCTACCTAGTCTTGGGGCTCGTTAAAAAGGATCTATATCCATACTCGGTGTCTTCTGGGAGGAGCATATCTCTGGCTCCTTGTTAGTACAGTCATTTGTGGTTTCAGTTCCACTACACATTATTGTGTATGGCATGTGTGCACACATTTGATGATTTGGAGAAGAAACATATACAAAAAATTTGTCCAAATTAAATTGTTCTTGTTCATTTACGGCGACACGATATCATATCATACTGTTTGAAAACTCATGTATGACGTCTATGGCTACTTTTAAGTATATATATTTTAAATTAAATAAATGTACTTCTAAGCTTTGCAATTCAAAGCCTTTTAAATGTGAATATTTGTAAATAATGAAGTAAAAACAATAAAAAACATTTTTTTTAATTTTGTGTCAATAAAGCTTAAATAAATGTGGCCAAAAATAACTTACCACAGAGAGGTACTTGTATGACAGCTGTATTTTATTAAATAAATTTTGTGCAATAATATGGCACACATAGATGTGCAAATCTTCTATAAATGAAATATAGCATACATTAATAATTTCGCTTTATATAACACAACTATATATATAATATTTGCTATTTTAAGACTAAAGTTTTACTAAAATTAAGTACTCAATATATACAGCACTGTGTTTTTCCAAGATGGCGGCTATCTTACCACCGAGAAATACCCACGAATAAATGCTTTCTATTAGATGTACTGGTATCGGTAAAATTTAATCGCGCACATCGGCATAATACGGTGTAATCGGCAACGATTTTTATGAGGCTTAAGGTGGCCATACACGGCACACATAATGGTCGTATATGGCTCGTTAATGTGCTGAACTCTGTCTCTGCTGACATCTGTCTAACATTAAAATACACGCGTTCTTATGGGCACAGATTTTTTGATAACAGCACAACTTCACGACAACAGGCTTGTAGTTGTTGTTGTCGCTAAATTAAAAATGTTTCTAATTTTGGCGACGACAATAGGCAGCTGTAGAGTTGCCGCTAATATGCGAAATTTAATACTTCACACAACTTTAATCTCAGCTGTTATTATTATAGTTTCTGGGTAGAGTTGCCAGATGTGCAGCTTTACCTTTAAAATTAAGTTTTTTAAATTAAAATATCACCAAGATTGAAGATTTTAAAACTAGTATACAAATATCTTCACTATCAAGAAATCTGTGAACACGTGAAGACGTGCGCGCGTAGTTCAGTTTTTCGAGATTTAGAATTGTTAGACGATGTAATAAATTGGAGCCAGAAGAGCCAAAATTACCCTCACATCGTACCTATTTGATTTGATTTGTTTATTGCACTTAAAGTTAACCAAGTTTTTACGTTGTAAATAAAATAAAAGATTTTTTATTAAGCCCTTTAAAAAAATAATTGTTGCAATAAGTATTTTTTTCTGAATTATCTTGACTTTTTTCTATATTTGAATATTTATAAATATTTAATATAAGAATTTTAACATATTGTAACTGATTTCCTAAATCTGTTGTTAACGCTGAAACTTTATCCTGAGTTCGATCACTGGATTGTCAAATAAAAGTCACACTTTAATGGCTACACACTAAACTTTATTTCTAATTTAACACACTTAACACTTTAGTACTCAATACTCTACTTTACAACTCTAACTTATAACTTGTTTACACTATGCTCGACAACTCTCTCCTTAGAATTGTCCTCACTCGACAACTCTCTTATTAGAACTGTGTGTTTGTTAGCGATACATCGCCACTCGAACAGTCTGGAAACTACGAGTATCGATGTCTAGATACATCTGGCAAGTTATCGATTTCGATAGTCAATTCTAGTTTGTTCTGGTGCCATTTTCGTTACAATATGTAATTTTAACCGAAAGAATGTTTTCACTGGAATAGTGTCATAATGAGAATGAAAAGAGAAGCAGTGAGAGAGAGAGAGCAGTTCAAATGGCAACGTAACTTAGAGTTCTAAATTCAATAGACTTTCAAGTCAAGTCAAGCATTTGGTAATCAAGGCCAATTAAACGGTCTTTTATGTGACAGTTCTCAAGTCTCTCTAGGTCAAGACAAGCATGGATAACTAAAGCTTAATGCACGATGTTCTCCGTCGTCAATTGTTCCTTTGTCAGCTATTCTATTTCACATCTCTCATTTTCATACTTCGGGCACGAAAAGAAGATGTGCAGTGCGATTTCTTCAACGCTGCCGCAAAAAGAGCAGTTGTTTTGGTCATTGTGGCCATATTTAAATATATATTCTCTATAACAACCATGCCCCGTTAAAAACTGCGTAAGGTAGAAGTCAGTTTCTGCATGTTTTCTATCTACCCACATTTGCACACTTCAAATAAGACTATGAGTTCGTCTCCCCGACGTTGCTCCATCCCAACGTTTCATTTAGACTCCGTTGTCTTTCCTGTTTCTTCTCATCTGTTTTTTGCCGCCTTCCAAAGCTTTTTGTTTTATCATATGATTTCTTGATTTCCATGGATTATGTCTGGGGGCATGCTACCTGCTACGACTCCAACCGCCTCATGTGATACAATCCGAAACAACAGCTAATCCTGATCCCACTTAATCTGACTATTGTCTTTGTTTTTCCTAGGTATGTTTTCTGTTGTAACGCTGTCCCCATATAGGTGCATCGTACATAAGAATGGGTCCACCAATGTTGGCCGTTATCCTTGTTAGCGCCGCCGTCACCCTTGACGTTTTTTCGCAGGATTTGTCTAAATGCGTCTTGTAGTTTAATCTTAAATCTATCATCACTTCTAGATATTTTAGTGATTGCTGTGTTGTAATATTGAATACGTCAATGTTGAGCGTGGCAACCTCGAGTTTCTTCCTACTTGTTATAATAACTGCTTCAGTTTTTTGGCCTGCTATCTGCAGTTTTGTCGCCGTAAGCCATTATTTTATTTTTATCGCCGCATGATTTCAGAGTCGCTCTATTTGACTGATCTCTTTCGTTACTATAGTCACTGCGATGTCATCAGCATATCCAATTATTTGAATAGACTTCGGTATGTGAGACGCAATACTCCGTCGTATAGGACGTTCCAAAGAAGCGGGCCCAGGACAGAGCCCTGTGGTATTAACCAGTCACTGAATAACTTTGTGGTCCTTCGTCTGTATCATATAAAAGTATTCTGTCAAGGGCTCTTAGTATATGCGGCCAATAGGCCGAGTTGAAGGCATTCTTGACATCGAATGTGACTACTGCATAGTACTCTGTAGAACCATACATCCACCTGGTTCCTTCTATAGCTTTACTAGCGATATCAGTAAATTTCTTAATTGCGTCAATTGTTGACCTGTGTCTGCGAAATCCATATTGATTATCGGCCAGGCCCGGTAATTCTGTTTCGAGATGTTGTTCCAAGCGTACACATATTATTCTATATATATTTGGTTTTTGAATGACCAATCGTTGTCTCTTCCAGATTTTAAAGAATACTCCCTCTCGTAGGCACTTTGTGAACAGTTTTGTAAACGGCTCAGTGACAAAGTTAATCGCAATCTTTAGGGCCTTGTTAAGAATGCCATCTAGCCCAGATGCCTTGGTGTTGGCGAATCGTTCCGCTGCTTCTACGACCTCTTTGTCGGTAACTGGTGGGCCCGTTGTTCCTAATTCTTCGATGCTGTATTCTTGCGGCGTTTGTGCAGGGAATATAGTCTCTACTACTGACTTTAACAGCGTGGAGCAGATTGGGGCTTGTCCTTTGCGTCCTCGGACTTTTGTCATAACAATCTTGTAAGCGTCACCACGTGGATTTTCTTCATACTTGATGCACAGCTCTTCAAAGCAGTAGCCCTTGCTCTTTTTAATTGTCTTTTTTAGTTCATTCCGCTTCTTCTTAAAACGTTCTTGTAGTACTGTGGATACTGCCGAAAGTCGTCCTCTTTGACACAGACGCCTCGCTTTGTGACATTCTTTTCTTAAGTCTTCAATTTTATCTTCCACCAGCATGCTGGCCTTCTATACGTGGATTACCTTTTCAGACACATAGCAGCTTCACTTGCCTTACTGATGTGTTGTATTAGATACTCAGCCTGTCGTTCCGTTTCTGTGGCATTGTTCGGGTCGTTGTCTAGCATGAGTTTGAATAATTCTTCGTCAAGGGTGTTAGTTTTCTTGAATTGAAATCTCCTGCCACCACATTCACTGTTGTATGTGCAAGCTCTCGGGCCAGGTTATCTAGAATTCTTTCGTATTCAGTCTGTGGGACACTCGACGGTACGTAACCGCTATAAAAGTTTATGCCACAGATTGTTGCACGCGTGTAGTTATATTGTCTGTTAGCGGCTTATTTTGGAATGTTTTTCCCGCCCAAGGGCCCCACGGCAGCTTTATTCGTTTGGTCGGAGATCCAATTTGCGGTACCTATGTTTTTGTATTGCTCTCTGATAATTGCTATGTCCACTTTTTGCTCAAACACCGTTTGCGTAAGTAAATCTTGCGCTGCTTCACAGTGGATGAGGTTGAGTTGCAAGACTCTCATGTTTTGGCCCTTTTGCACGCTGCTTGGTACAGAGGATATTTTTTACTACCTATTTGGTGGAGTGTACTCCTTTTTCCATTTTTTTTTGCACGCGTGGTTTCTTATTACATGTCTTCGCAAAGTGTCCTTTTTCCCAACATTTAATATAGGACTGGCTTCTGTCATCTGGGTTCCTGCACGTTTTTGCCAAATGCCCGTATTCCAAGCAACTATAGCACTTCTTAAGGTTCTGTCTTTTCCTGACCCGGAATATTACCCAGCCTATTTTAATGTTTCTTGCCTCTAGTAGTGAGCCTGGAGAGCAGAGAAGGATGTGCCTTCTTTCTTTCCAATTATTATACTCTTCTTCCGCTTTATTATATAACATTCCTATATGGCTAAGGAGATCCCTGAGGTTGTTGTTGATGGTTCGCTGCCGCGGGCGCATCATTTCCGTCAGCTTCTTGATGTCCTCTCCAAATTGTTTCATGCTGCTTACACATGTTTCCACTGAGTTAGCCTGTGGTGTGCTATCCTGCAACGCCGGGGCGACGATTTTGCTCTCATTGATTTATCCACGCTCAGAACTTTTGTGGGCGATCTACCTTGTATTGGGGGTCGTTTAAAAGGATCTATATCCATACTCGGTGTCTTCTGGGAGGAGTATATCTCTGGCTCCTTGTTAGTACAGTCATTTGTGGTTTCAGTTCCACTACACATCTTTCAAATTATTGTACTCTTCTTCCGCTTTATTATATAACATTCCTATATGGCTAAGGAGATCCCTGAGGTTGTTGTTGATGGTTCGCTGCCGCGGGCGCATCATTTCCGTCAGCTTCTTGATGTCCTCTCCAAATTGTTTCATGCTGCCTACACATGTTTCCACTGAGTTAGCCTGTGGTGTGCTATCCTGCAACGCCGGGGCGACGATTTTGCTCTCATTGATTTATCCACGCTCAGAACTTTTGTGGGCGATCTACCTTGTATTGGGGGTCGTTTAAAAGGATCTATATCCATACTCGGTGTCTTCTGGGAGGAGTATATCTCTGGCTCCTTGTTAGTACAGTCATTTGTGGTTTCAGTCCCACTACACATCTTTCAAATTATTGTACTCTTCTTCCGCTTTATTATATAACATTCCTATATGGCTAAGGAGATCCCTGAGGTTGTTGTTGATGGTTCGCTGCCGCGGGCGCATCATTTCCGTCAGCTTCTTGATGTCCTCTCCAAATTGTTTCATGCTGCCTACACATGTTTCCACTGAGTTAGCCTGTGGTGTGCTATCCTGCAACGCCGGGGCGACGATTTTGCTCTCATTGATTTATCCACGCTCAGAACTTTTGTGGGCGATCTACCTTGTATTGGGGGTCGTTTAAAAGGATCTATATCCATACTCGGTGTCTTCTGGGAGGGAGTATATCTCTGGCTCCTTGTTAGTACAGTCATTTGTGGTTTCAGTTCCACTACACATCTTTCAAATTATTGTACTCTTCTTCCGCTTTATTATATAACATTCCTATATGGCTAAGGAGATCCCTGAGGTTGTTGTTGATGGTTCGCTGCGGCGGGCGCATCATTTCCGTCAGCTTCTTGATGTCCTCTCCAAATTGTTTCATGCTGCCTACACATGTTTCCACTGAGTTAGCCTGTGGTGTGCTATCCTGCAACGCCGGGGCGACGATTTTGCTCTCATTGGTTTATCCACGCTCAGAACTTTTGTGGGCGATCTACCTAGTCTTGGGTCTCGTTAAAAAGGATCTATATCCATACTCGGTGTCTTCTGGGAGGATCATATCGCTGGCTCCTTGTTAGTACAGTCATTTGTGGTTTCAGTTCCACTACACATTATTGTGTATGGCATGTGTGCACACATTTGATGATTTGGAGAAGAAACATATACAAAAAATTTGTCTAAATTAAATTGTTCTTGTTCATTTACGACGACACGATATCATGTATGACGTCTATGGCTACTTTTAAGTATATATATTTGTATCTAAGCAACCCTGCAAGACGCGTATTTATTATGTCACATATTTTAACTTTTACTGTTCACTCAACACTCCTATTCCTTCAATGGTCTTCGTATTTTGACCAACATGTATGTCCAACCAGAATGGGCTATCGAATTCGATACCTAGGCAGATTTATCTATCCTGCAAGACGGAGGTGAAAATTGCACATACACTCTAGAGAAAGATGCAGCAGAGCAGCAACACTATCATTGAAATCAATGACAGTGCGCACCAGGCTACTTAAGGTGTATTTAACTTCGTTATCAACAACCATATTTCGGGCCCCGAAGTCGATCAGCCGCAACCCATTTTCGATATTTCGCAATGGAGGCTGAATTGGTAAATTGTTGTGCCGAAGATACCTTTTTTGCCCATATACCCATCGTGGCGGGGGCAGCTCTAGGCGCTCATTGTCGCTGTGTAGTCAAAATTAAATTAGCAATAAGTTGAAGAACTTCGCTTTAATGCGGATTGTGGGTAAACGCTCATCTTCGAAATGGCAGGAATCGACGACTGAGTCTCCCTCACCATGAATCCCACGCAGAATTTGTGCTTCTTTATAACGTACAACGGCCATCACGGTCCTTGACCCGTCTATCCCATTTCTTGAAAGTCCTTTACTTGTATGAGAGCATCAACCAGCTGGTACAAGAACATCAACCTGACACATGCCCTTATGGAACATGTACTCCTATTTCACAAAAAAGTATGCACAAATACTGGCGCCAGCAGAAGCCGCAGTGTATACAACTACAAACCCGGAAAGCTATGAATGATATTTGACGTCGCTGCTGAGTTAAGTCGGACTTCGCTCAATTTACAGAACTTATAGGATCCACAAGAATATCAATCTTATTTAATTTTAATAGGGGTGCGTTTGCTGTGTGTGGAGACATCAAGGATAGAGAGAACTACTAAATGAGAACTTCTAAGCATCCTCATGTCGTTTTTTGACCCTCTAGGATTTCTGAGCAATTCCGTAATTGGGGCCATACTACGTATGCGTGACCTGTGGAAATAACATCAAAGACTGGATCAACGTTGTGACTTAACAACGGTAATGAAATGGATCCAATGTGAACATCGTCATTACAAACTAGAATAGCAGACATATTAGCCGATAACATATCAAATTGGAGATGGCTACCCACTGAGTACAATGTAGCCGATGAAGCCACGCGAGCAAATGATCGGATCATTTTTAATCCAGCAACTGACGCACCCGTATCACATATTATTGGTATGTATGTATGTATTATTGTAGGTCTCAAATAATTTAACACTTAAACAAAATTTGTATACGTTTTTATTTTTATTTAACAATACATATTTTTACTGAATTGCTAATCGCACTGCACACTCATGGTTATATACCAATGTCTGTATGCATATACGTGTGTGTGTAACATTGATTTAAACGATAAATTACATACTCATATTGTGTATTGTTCAGAATGAAGTCTATATGGAAAGTGTATTCGGGATATTCCGAACTTATCTCCCTTCCTTACTTGTATATTTACTTGTATTGAGCTAGCAGTACGCTTTTTCACGGATGAATAGAAGCTCAGGTGGAAGGTGGAAGGGGGAGTGTTCTGTTGGAAGCTCTCAATCACTTTTTTGCAGTGTTTTTCGAAGTCGTTGCGATCAAGGTAGCAGTGGACGCATTGCTCCGAGGGGCAATATCCTTCAAATAGGTGTGTATTCACTCCGACAGCAGTAATGAAATTGATGGCAGTGCGCTCCAGGCTAGTTAAGGAGTGTTTAACATCAGCTTCTAGCTATTTTGCTATCCGACCTGTGTGGTCACCTGTTACCGCGGAATTGTTGGTAACTGCAATGTGGACAAGCTTGCAAGAGAGTGTACCCTAGCAACAATGACGTCGGAATGGTAGCGTGTTGGCAGTACACGGTCCACTTGCGCTAGAGCGCTGGACACACTGACAACACATGAGCTCGGCAAGCGATGGACTATAACTTGCAACTGTGCAGTTGCGAGGTCCTTTTGAAACGCAGTGGAGTGTAAAAGGTACTTCGAACTGGTTTCTCTCTGTAAGCAAGTAAGTAAGTCTCCGCGCGTTCATTGGTCTGCTTACTGGACATTGTTCGATAGGCACGCATGTGTTGAGACTAGTGATCTTGGCAGCTACAAGTTGCCAAAGCTCTTTGGAAAAACGCGATGTGGAATCATCTAAGCAGTTTTTCCTCCAATGTACAGCTTTTGACAGACTGAGGTTGAAACACTTTGAAGGATTCGCCGAAGTTGAAGTAGCGAATTGACTAGTATTTACATGAGCCGACTCAAGAAAATTGTAACAGATTCTCAGCATTTCGTCGAATCATAAGTGTCTTTTTGAACCATTGTTATCACAAAGGTCAGCGCTCAAAACTTATCTCTTATAAGCTAACCTAAACTAACATGATTCAGCAGGTTGAGTAATGCAAACAAACCGTCGTAACACGGATATCTGGGTTTAGAATTCAATCAATTATAAAACAATACAAATATTTAGAGTTTTAGCTCGTATTTATTATTTAGTTGTTTGGGAAAATTTGTGTGTGTTTTGAATTACTTTATCATCTCAAAGGGCGAATACCACAACAGATATATTTTCTAATGTAGTATTTAACGCATCAAGGGCAATATTGCATTTATTTTTATTTTTTTTTTTACTTCTTATTATTGTTTTACAATAAAAACCATACTTATAAGTGCAATATGTATATATGTATATATATATATATATGCATGTAAATATACTATATATATTATATATGGTCATATACATATATGTATATAAGTATATATATATATATATATGTATATATAATTGTTCATCCATTTACTACTTATGCTATAATACACATACCACTATAGATAGATGGCTATTTCGTACAGAAAATATATGAATTTATATTTTTGCGCACTTGTGTATGCATTTGTGTATGCACGCACATACATGTAGACTAATATATAAATTTTAAACACGCTTTCTAGTCGCAAGACATGTATGTATATATGTAATTGTGTATGCAACCATTTATATACGTATAAATACGTCCATGTGTATATAAGTATTAATGTATGTATGTACATACTAAATGTGTCTGAAGTACTGTCAATAATATGATGTTTTCTTCAACTGTTTACACTTAATTCATGACGTTTATAAATAATACGTAGCATAATTCCTTTCATATGTAGACGCTTAAATGCAAATAATACAAATACCGTACATGTGTAAATATGTTGGTGTATGTAGATACGTGTATGTATATTGTAGATCTATAATGCGTGCTAATGTCCTTCATGTGTGTGTGTGTGTATGTTTCTTTTTAAATGCCACAATACTTTTATACTGACCTTATAGCTATACTTAAACTATTTTCAACATATTTATGCATCAATAAATTATGCAGTTGTTGTTAAGTAAATAAATTGTATAACATACTAAGTTTCGTTGTCGGATTTGCTGCACTTCTTCTGCTTTACTTATTAAAGAATTGCAATTGTTGCCTCACTGTCCTGAAACAAAAAACCAGAAATTATGCATGTTAGCTCTAGCTCTAGCATGAATTATGCATATTATATATATGTGTGCATGTCTATGCATACGCATTTATTAAAGTTCTTATCTCAATACAAAAATTCTTCAAATTTTATGAGTACTTTTAACTAAAGTTTTAATTATGATTGCAACAACAGCACTTAATTAGCGTTTGAGGAAAGTACGCTCAATTATATATTCTTCAAAGTCTGGCATTTAGATTTTAAAATTCAGAGGCTAAAAACAAGCGTATTTTATTTTTTAAATAGATACAATCATATATTTAATTTCAACAATTCAGCGTATCAAAGATACATGTTTAATCAGTATTTTGTGAAATTTCTTAATTTTAAAATTTTCGAAAACTCAGCCGTTGCTACCAGCTACAACTCCCTTGACGTCTCAAAAAATTCACTTGCCGTGGACTGCATAACTTATTATTGGATCAACCAAAATCAGTGAACCAAAAATATTTCGTTAGTACAGAGATAAATCTTGTTAATATACGAAGGAAAAGGGAAAATATGGAAATTTGAGTTTTTGACAGAAAAATTACACAATATAATGGCTCGAGAAAAAATATTATAGTTGTAATAAAAATATAAAAAAATAAATTTTTGTTCATTAACTAGATAATAGGGGTGTTTTATTGGACCAGCAAATTAAGCTATTAGCTTATTTTGTATGGAAGACTCAGTCAACATAATAATGTTGGCTTGTCATAAGCTACCATAGCTTGCATATTGAACTAGAGGCATTGCCAGTTCATCGCGTTTTTTCATTTACAATAGTTTGGTTTTTTGCAAAAAAAAGTAGTTGGCAATAGCGAGAAACCCCATTTTGACAGATAAAAATGCATACAAACCAAAATTTTAAATTCTATCGATGTGCAAAATGGCAAATAGAAACTTTATTCATATCAACCATCCTGGATCTAATAATGATTGTAGATTTCTTAAAATATCGGAATATTATAGAAAAGCGGTAAACAAAAAATATAAAATCAACTGTTTTTTTTCAATTAAATTACATTTCAGCTGTGAGTTCGGGTCCGCTTTGCCAACACAATTAATTTTTAAGCGAAGATATTTTTTATAAATACCAAATTCGTTTTATTTGTCCATGATTTAGCTATTAGCTTCTGGTGCTCAAATTAAACATGCCTAATGTAATTCCAAAGATGTGTGCAAAAAATTTCAACACTACCGCTTCAGAACTTTTCGAGAAATTGTGTCCACCGTCTGGAGAAATTGTGTTTTGAGTTAAACGCGTTTAAAGTTTTCAATTGAAACTGACATGGCTTGATGGGCGGAACCAAAGGGTCCATCTCTTAGAATATTACTCGGATTGATTTGATATTTTGAACAATATTTTAAAAATATCGCACGATGTAATAAGACAAAAAATGTTTTATTTTCAAATTTTGAAACCCACCTAACCACTGAACTCAACATACCGCTGCCAACTGACTTCAGTTAGCCTTTTCTTATACCAGAGACAGACGAGCAAAATAAATGGGCATTAAGAAATGCTAACGCGCGTAGAAATTTTATGGTAACAGGCGGCCAACTTGAACATTTAGTCAGCTGTTTGACAAATCTGCTTATTCATTAAAAAAGTAAAAAAAAATCTATCAGCACATTTTCGTCGCTGGTTATCGTTGTTGTTGTTGAAACTGGTATCTGTTTGCTCTCTGCCATCTAAAAACATTAAAATTTGTTATTGTTAATATATTTGCACAAAATTTTATTTGCAAAATATAAACATAAATCATTTGTTTACGCAAAAATCGACAATTTTTGGAGCATTTCCAGCTCAAACGAAATTTTCGTGCATTACTGAACTGCATTAAAACGGGTGAAATGCGCAAGTTAAAGCAAATTTTGCCCGCTAATGTAGATTATCGCTGCCTGTCGAGGCATTACCCGGTTATATCTAGTTAGAATTTCATTTTCGTAATTTAAATGTATTCAAGTAAACACGCTGAAAATTTCAAGTCAATCCGACGGTTATTTTGGAAGTTACATGTATAATTGTAGCGATGCGTCAGAGTTTTTTAACTTTATTCTTGTTTTTCTCAAACTGTGATTTGAAAATCGGAGATTTCACGGAAATTACTGAACTGGTTAGTCTCAACGCTTAACACAGGCTGCTGAACTATATTTTCTAGTATTTAATCGAAGCTTTTTTATTACCGCTAAAAATTGTACTGTTTTTATATACCATTTAAGAACAAAATTATGGCCAAGAATCGATTTTTGTTTTTCTTTCGATTATTTACAAGCTTCAGAGTTATAGTGGTCAACGCAAAATGCTTTGGTAGGCGATCCAGGAGAACTGCTGAGCAACTTCAAAAACTGTTATTTTTACAAATAAAACAAGTAAGAAAGGGCTCAGTTCGGGTGTAACCGAACATTTTATACTCTCGCTATTTATTTATTTAATATTATATAATACACAATTTGAAACCAAACCAGTTGGAAACCATAATATTAGGTTAGAAGCACCGAGGCCCTCGTGTTCGATATATGGGGCATATGGCCTGATTTCGGCGATTTTTAGAATGGTGCTGCCACACTATAAACATAGTATTTGTGCAAAGTTCTGCACCGATATCTTCACTAGTGCTTACTTTATATATTGTAAAGTAAACGATTCAGATCACGCCCACTTTTCAAAAAAAATTGCATCCAAACGTGCCCCTTCCTAGTACGATCCTTTGTACCAAATTTTATTTTTATAACATTATTTATGGCTTAGTTATGACACTTTATGTGTTTTTGGTTTTCGCCATTTTGTGGGCGTGGCAGTGGACCGATTCTTCGAAAGCAAAATCACCAAGGAATATGTGTTCCAAGTTTCATTAAGATATCTCAATTTTTACTCAAGTTATCGCTTGCACGGACGGACGGACAGACGGACGGACAGACATCCGGATTTCAACTCCACTCGTCATCCTGATCATTTTATATATAACCCCATATCTAACTCTTTTATTTCTTGGTGACACAAACAACCGTTATGTGAACAAAACTATAATACTCTGTGCAACATGTTGCGAGAGTATAAAAATATGCAATGATAAGTTACCATAATATGTGTACAAATTCTTGAAGAAAAAAATTAGCAGTTTTCTCAGGTTATGTTTGAAAAATCTCATTTTTTTAGCGCTCCTAACCCCTTAAAGGTGTTAGAGGTGATCAACTGAGCGAGGGACGCTTTAGTCAGCCAAGATAAGGCTAATTCATTACTAAGGTTTTACTTTTAATAAGAGACAGTTATAACATTATAATACACTAACTGATAGCAATGATTTAATGTCGAAATGTGGCTGCATTCAGTTTTGTGCTATAAACGTGTATTTTTTTATGATTTATCCAGCAATCCGTTGCAATATTGCTCAGCAGCGCCAAATCTGCAAGCCAAACAAACGTCGTGTATTTGTTCAATTATCGCTAGTGGTAAGCGTGCGGTTGTTGCTGTTGTTGTGGATGTGCATGGAGCAGTGAATGTGGGTGGGCATGTTGGTGTTGTTGCAAGACCGTTTGCATTGGATGTTGTTGCTGTTTGTGGGACTGAATTTGTGGATGTCGGTGCTGTTGTGCTACATGCGCGCTTAGATACTGCTGATGTTGATGTAAATGATGCAATTGCTGTTGATACTGATGATGATGGCCGTGCGCATGATGACTATAATGGGGATGTGAGTAGTGATGATGTTGTTGCTGCTGCATAGCGCGTTGCATGTCTTGTTGTTGTTGCTGTTGCACGGTGAGCATCAGTGTGGGCGGTAGCGCAGCTGGCGGTGGTGTTGCTAATATTGTTTCTGTCGTTGTTCTTGCGCTTGTGACGATTGTTTCGTTCGCATTGTAATCGCGTATGCTGTTGTTTGTTGATTCTACTATCCGGTCTCTTGTGTTGGACTGTAGGCCGCCAGCGGTGTTGCAACCACTGTATGTGCTATGATTGCTGCTTGCATTGCTGCCGGCCGGTGAAGGTGTGCCTATGCTGATAAAGCCACTATTGGCACCGCTTACTGCGCTGGCGCTTATAGCCGCTGAAGCCACAGCTGCCGCTGCTGCTGCGGCGGCAACGGATGTGGCGGCGGCTGCGTTTGCCACCACAGCTACTGCAGCAGCCGCAGCAGAAACGCTAAGGTCTGGGCGAGGCGATCCGGATAGAGAACCAACTGACGATTGACCTGCGCCGACGTTGGCCACTGAGGCAGTTGCCGACTGTGTTAGTAACAGTGTAGATCACTGTAGACGGGGCCAGTAATTGGTGCTGGTTAGATCGCTAGCGCTTTGTGCGGGTATTTGCACGGGTACAGATACGCCGGCCGAAATGACACCTGCAAATGTATGGTTATCTGAAATGTAAATAAGTTCATACAGTATTCGAATATCAAATTTCAGAAAATGGTTGGAGTCAGTGCATTTTTATGTATATTGTAGTATATTTAATTTATTGCATTGGCACAGAAACATACGTATATGCCGTCATATATTTGTACCTGTACTTCCAGTAGCACTTGCTGGACCGCCGCCATATACCGATGCATGCTGTGGTGGAGGCTGTTGATGCGCCGCGGCGGGATTGCAGGATGATCGTGCGTGTGCTGCATAAGGCACGGAGCCCAACGCAAGTGGATCATGAAACATATATGGATAGCCATCGCGTTGCTGTAAACAGGTTGACGTCATTGAGCTCAGCGACGAGGTCATTGAGCTGGAATATAGAGAATTATTTCAGTAAAATATTTAATTACCTTAAGATACTATAGTTTTTGTGCCATGTGACGTATGCACCACTATAATATAGGTTACATACTTGTAGTTCTCCGCCATTGTTGCGATAGGTTGTGGTATTGATGAATACATCGTGTTGAAACCAGTGTTTAGTGGAAGGCGGGGTGCAACGGA
This sequence comes from Zeugodacus cucurbitae, assembly GCF_028554725.1. Lineage (NCBI taxonomy): Eukaryota > Metazoa > Arthropoda > Insecta > Diptera > Tephritidae > Zeugodacus > Zeugodacus cucurbitae. The sequence goes on along the minus strand of NC_071672.1, from coordinate 28,128,538 downwards.
TTGTAACGGCGGACTTACTGAGCTGCCATGTCCACCAACATTAACTACTGTAGCTGCCGCGGCTGCGGCTGTTGCATCACCGAGCGTTGAAATGGCTGCTCCACCACCACCACTTGTTCCCGGTAATGCCGCCGCGGCTGAAGTGCTCGTTCCACCGCCGTTAGAACCTTCGGCGGCACTACCGTTGTTGGGAGCGGAATTGATGTCGGCAGCTGCACCACCGCCAACACCGGCACCGCTAACTCCATTTACACCGGATACACTGTGGTTGCTAACCACGGCAGCGGCAGCAATTGCAGCAGAATTGCCGGTACTCGATCGACCACCGATAGAACCGCCATTATTGCTGACATGATCTACGGAGCGCCGTTGCGTGCGCAGTTTTTCTTCGCGTCGCCATTTGGCCCGTCGGTTCGAAAACCAAACCTATTTTGGAATGTATGTGTTAAATAAAATTTAAATTTATTATTGTTTTAAAGGGATTTGGAACTTAAAAATAATACTAAACATAACACAATAAAATATAAACAGAAAATAATAAATAAATCAAGTATCGTAGTAAATATTTCAAAAGAAATAATAACAAAATACTCAAATGTAATACGGAAGCAGGAAATACAAACAAATAAAGCGTATTATAGAGATGGAGTCATAAGTACCATATACAGTGGCTCACAGCTTATGTCATGCAACGCATATTACACAGCTTATTTATGTAGCGCATATTTCCGATTTTAAAACATTATAACTTAGCGACTACAATGATTACAAAAATAAGACTATTACCATTAAAAAGATAAAAAAATCTACTTTAACAAAAGCGCTTAATTTATTTTAAAAATTATCGGATCGGATGGTATGACCCATGTTTGGCGAAAACCAAATACAGAGCTAAATAAAGAAAACTGGAGAGCAACGGTGAAACATGGATGGTTTGAGCCTGCATGTCAGTCGCTGTTACCAGAAATTTGGCTTTTATAGAAACAACAATGGACAAATTTGCGTACTTACAAATTTTGAAGGATAAGGATCATTTGTTGTTGTTATCAATTATCAATTTTCGTTCATACTTTGCAATTGTTTGTCTTTTTCTTTTGATTCGTTTTTTCTTTCAGTTTTGCTCACAGCTGTTTGCGTGTTATTTTTAAGTGGCTCAGTGCTTCTCAAACTGCTCACTATTATATTGGTTGTGATCTCGGCTAATTCATTATAAACATCTTTGTTTTTCTATTTACTATTTACTATTTTTACAATTTTTTGTTTTTTTTTCTCTCAATTTAAATTTTTCCATAATGACTTGCAATTTTCCGAATTGCATTATTAAAGGCGATTCTGATCGTTTTGTTTCCTGTTGGCTTTGTGACGGGCTTGCCCATCTTAAATGTGCTGGATTGACAGGTAGATCTTAGATTCTAATCTCGGTGGAAAGGGTCTGCGCTGGTCGTGCTTAAAGTGTAGACCGACAGAAATTTAATTAAACAGGCGACAAGTTTTTAAACAGGCGCGCAATAATTTTAAAGAAATCGGTCGAGAACTTCAAAACCTTACAGAAAAATTTAAGCGTTATGAAGTGTTGTTTCAATCATATAAATGCTTAAATGATCAAGATGATAATGCTAAGCCCTCATCAAAACGTAAACGTCCGTCTAATGAAGAACCTGCAACTTTGTCCGTAAAAAGTATATCACCGGTGAAAATAGACCTTATTAATCTCTCATCTCATTGCCCTCAAGGAAGAAGCCTTCCTCCGAAAATAATTACCGATAACCTTAAGCAGAAAACTATTTCAGGATCCGCCTCCTATTAATTTACCGTGTGTATCTTGGAAATCTGTTGTCGTTTGCATTACCGCTGTTTGCACTAGTTTAAGCTTTAATGAGTTTTTGGAAGAAATGTCTGAGATGGGTCTTAACCAGAGATCTGCATTGAGTAATAATGAAATTAGTGCACAAACTCATGAGCCAAACAAATTGGTGTAAATGAGTACTAATACAAATATCAAAAATGACAAAGACTCATTTCCACCAAACCAAAAAAAACTCATAGTATTTCTACACTTATATGTGCCGTCAATTTATGACTCAAACGAGCGTATATTAAAAATTTCATTTTACTCACTTGTTCATTGGTCACGATGAGAATAAACTTGAATGAGCTCGCTACACTGATCGGTATGAGTGGAATTGTGACTTCGTAGCTGAGCACGAAAGTAAAGATACCCAGTGAGAACTTTGTCACATTACATGTTTCATTATTTCATTGAACATGCATTTTCGTGCGTCTTTATTTATTTTCAATACATTACTATTAAAAGATATATATTAGAACCTAAAAGTATTAACTTTACTGTCATTAATTAACTTAAAACATTAAATGTAATACACGACATCAAAGAACAAAACACATCGTTAGTCATTTCCCGCAGGGCACTTTTGCCTAGCGGCGGCACAGCCTTCGTCAGTTTTACTTTGATCCTATTCGTATAACTTTATTTATTTAGCTATACTATTGGTGTTATTTTGGTGGTATGGCTCATTTTTGGTTAACTTGACTGAATTATTGGCTCATGAAACAATTGAGCACTTCAACGATACGTATGAAGAGAAACTTACTCATTTTTCATGTTCTCGCTTTGTGTGCTGTGCGTAAATGTGTTTTAGTGGATCTTTGTGTTTGATGATTTTTGACTTATATGCACTAATACTACTTTTTGTGTTACTCAACCAATGACTCAAAAAAGGGAATAATTGCAGTTCTCTGGTCTTAACCCATCTGAGGATTGAGTTGCAATCGGATTTAAATAATTTAGTTACTTGGTGTCACAAAAATGATATGCCACTGAATCTTAAAAAAATTAAAACGATGTGCTTTTCCCGTAGAACTGTTGATCTTTCTCCCTATGTAATAAATAACTTCGGTTTGAAGCAAGTTTTTAGCTTTGTTGATTTAGGAGTTACTATGGACCCTAAACTTAATTTTAATTCTCATGTAAATTCAATTGTCTTAAAAGCTAAAGGTGCTCTTAGCTTTGTTTAACGTTGGTCTAAAGAATTTAGTGATCCGTATATTACTAAAATTCTTTTTACAACATTGGTAAGGCCTATATGTATGGTTCTGTGGTATGGAATCCTTGCTATCAATCCCATTCTGATAAGCTTGAGTCCGTTCAAAAACAATTACTACTTTTTGCTTTAGGCCATTTACATTGGGATTCAAGATTGAATCTTCCCCCGTATACTAGCCGTTTAAAACTTATAAATCTTCCCATACTCACTAGTCGCAGAGACATGCTAGGTATAATATTCCTAGTAAAACTTCCGAATGGTTCTGTTTGTAGTTCATTCCTTTTGTCTGATATTAAGTTTAATGTCCCATTTCGTTCATCTAGGCAGCTTAGACCATTACTTCTAAAATCTTCTAGAACAAATTTTGAGTTAAATGAACCATTCCGCCGAATATGTCAGGATTTTAATTCTCATTCCAGCACATTTGATTTCTGACTCAGTATTTAGCATCAAAAAAACTATTTTGTCTTCTCTTAATAAGTAATATTCAGAATTTTTTAACTTTTTGTTTTTATAAATTTTTAAATCTCAGCTGTTGAAATGTTTCTTTCTGTTGCTGAGCAGTTTGAGAACCGGACGCTTAAAAATCTCTTGCCTTTCTAGACTTGGCAAATTCCGCTCGTATGCGGACTGCGCCCCATTCGTCGGTTGGGCGGGAGGAGGGTAATCGTTTGGGTTTATTATTATTATTATTATAATCTGTTGCAAAATGCCGAGAACTTGGTCATAAGCTCCAATTGCTTTTATCCAGATAATGACCAGAAGCACAAATCCGGTAATATACCTGGGCAATATACAATTTCCCGAACCTGATGGCACCACCAGCACAATCGCCAGATATAAATGTTATCGAAAATGTATGGTCAATATTGGAAAATAATGTACGGAAACAAAACGAAACTAACAAAAACGACCTCCAAGTGGCTTTGATGAAGGAATGGGACAACATTTCGCATAATATAACTAAAAAATTGGTAGAATCTCTTCTAAAACTTCTTAAAGCTGTTATAGATAATAATGGTTATCATACTAAGTATTAAAAAAGTGCAGAAAACAAAATTTCGTATTTAAGTTTTAAAAATTCTAATAACTGCATAAATTAAGCTGTGACTAGGATATATGCAATACTTTTTGTTTTTAAATATATATGGTAAGGTAAAAATAATTTTAAAATTAATTGAATTGTTTTATCTTTTTAATGGTATTGGTCTCATTTTTGTGTTGCTTATAGTCGCTAAGTTATAATGTTTTAAAATAGGAAATATGCACTGCATAAAATACGCTGTGAGCCACTGTATACCGATAAGTCAGATGATATACAAATGTAGGCATGATCGTTTGTTCAATTAGTATGAAAAAACTTGTAAGTGAAGATAACACAAAATTTTACACATATGTACATTCGGCATAAAGTCCACCAGAATAACGAACATTTATATACAGTATATGAGGGCTGAGATAATTCCTCGACCGATTCACTACTTTATTATTAAGATATCACACATATTAACCAAAATTTATGGTTTAAAGCCCACCGGATGTTTGAAAAACCTAATATTATATACATACGAATTCCCTTAAAATTTATATAAAATATAAACAAATCAGCTGAAAACAAAATTGTGTTATATGATAAGAAGGCGTGGTTCGTGCTTATAACCACGCCTACTTATCATATAATAGCTGATTGTTAGGAAAATATTAAGTATGAACCAAATTATTGGATAACATTCGACCGAACAGAAACGGCCGTCAAAAGTTTGGTGTGGTTTGTGGGCCAGTGTAACCATCGGTCCATATTTCTTCAAAAGTGATGCCGGTAAGAACGTAACCGTCAATGGCGACCGTTATCGCGACAACAGACCGATAACCGACTGTTTGATGCCTGAAATTGATGTTCGTGATTTCGGCGACATTGTGATCCAACAAAACGGCGCAACTTCCCACACATGGCATCAATCAATGGAGTTATTGAAAGAACACTTCGTTGAACAGATTATTTTACGTTTTAAGTTGGGGGATTGGCCACCAAGATCGTTTGATATCACATCGTTAGATTTTAGTTAAGTTAGACATTAGTTAAGATTTGCCTGTATTTTTATACTCTCGCAACAAAGATGCTAAAGAGAGCATTATAGTTTTGTTCACATAACGGTTATTTGTATCACACAGAAATAAAAAGTTAGATATGGGGTTATGTATATATAAATAATCAGGATGACGAGTGGAGTTGAAATCCGGATGTCTGTCCGTCCGTCCGTCTGTCGGTGCAAGCGATAACTTGAGTAAAAATTGAGATATCGTAATGAAACTTGGAACACATATTCTTAGGCACCCTGAGATGTTTGGTATTGAAAATGGACCATTCCCACGACCACAAAATGGCTAAAACATATTGCATATTTGGATGTAATTTTTTTGGGGAAGTGGGCGTGCCCCGCCCCATATAGGTTTTTTATATATATCTCGAAAACAAAAAAAGCTATATAAACCAAACTTTCTGCAGTCGTTTCTTTTGGATACTTCTTAATACAGTTCAAAAATGAAAGAAATCGGATAATAACCACCTCCAATACAAAGGTTATGTAGAAAATTACTAAAAGTGAGTTAACTCAGTAACGAAAAACGTCAGAAACATTAAATTTTACAGAAGAAATGGCAGAAAGGACCTGTACTCAGATTTTTTTACAAGATGGAAAATGGGCGTGGCGTCGTCCACTTATGGGTCAAAAACCATATCTCAGGAACTACTCGACCGATTTCAATGAAATTCGGTATATAATATTTTCTTGAACTCTGATAACACGGAAGAAAAATGGAACCGAAATCGGTTCACAAGCACGACTACTTCCCATATAACTAATTTTTTTCCACCTGATTCGTTCACTTTATAATATATGGCTTAACTTGTGGGAAAATTATCGAAATCGGACTACAACTTTTCAATGCCCCGGATATCGAACATGAAGAACTCAGCGAATAAGGGTAAATTTTCACCGAAAATATTCAGATATTTTAATGTAATTCAGAGAGAATCTATTTCTTATAATAGTTTGTCTCTGTAACAAAAATGGTTAAAATCGGGTCATAACATTTCCTAGATCCAATATTCCTAATTATTGGTTTTTCAAAAATACGATCGGATTTATAAATCGTTGAATATGCGATATATCTTAGCAAAATGTTCGGTTGCACCCGAACTTAGCCTTTCCTTACTTGTTTCAATAATATTACTGTTAGTAATTTCATTAACATTAAAAATATGTATATTACAACAACAACTGTAGCAATTGTGTCTACGTAGTGCTACAGTTTCGCTAGCCATTTCTGGACATACAACCATCAATAATATTTTAACGTCTTTGATGTCCATGAATGAAAGAATGCCAGATTCGGAAAAGCTTCGAATATATGCGAATTATGCACTCTCCTAGTACATGTAAGTTATTACAGTGAAACCATCTCTTGGACGGACACTCACCGTCGAACAATATTTGTCCTCCCAAGAAAGGTGACCGCCTAAGAAAGGGTTATTTGTTCTAAAACTTTGTTCTAACTTGGTGCATGAAAAAATGTCCGCTCAGGGAATGTGTCCATTAGGAGTGGTTTCTCCACCGTTATATTTATATTTTTTTTTTAACAAAATTCGTTAATTTTCCAGGGATATATTCCATGCCGCACCCATACAATGAATATATGCTTCATGTTTCAAGTATGCTATCAACCCTCGATCAGGACCTCTCTACGTTTTACTTAATGCGCACAATTTTGCGAGTTAACTCGTTTACGCCTAAATTACAAAAAAGTAAAGAGTATGTGGATACTTTAATGGTTAAGGTCCTTTCAATTGTACATGAAAACACTTACAGTTAGACGATGACATCTCCTTATTGCATTTTGCACCCTTTCAACAATGATTTTCACGGTATTTTACTGTTGCCATTCAAGTGGTGCGCTGTGGTGGATGTTTGGCAGTATTGTGCATAAGTATACAGTTCTATAGGCACACATATGTACAGACTCGTATATGTATGTGTGTGTGTGTGTGATTGTGCCTCCCCCGTAGTATACATTTGTGACACTTGAGAATTTATTATTTTTTCACGCTATTATAGCTATTGTAATAACTTTTATTTAACTTTATTTGCTGTCTCAGTATTTGTTTTTTTTTTGTAGTTGTTCATAACGATGTTGACGCTATTACGATACAATTCCTAAATAAGACAGCATAAATAAAAATATTTGTGTGGAACGTTATTTCATTCAGTCGCTCATTGTCCCTTTCAACTGTTTACTTAACTTTCGATTCTTGACAAGCATGCCCATAAGTACAACTGCCAACTCAATTACCCGCACTTGATGAACGCTTGACACTTGACGATTGACGATCAACTAGTAGTGGTAACGTTAACATTTGCCGATACTTTTTTAGTGGCATAACATTAGCTCTAGGGCGGGTTGTTGAAAGTCACAAAAGAAATAACATTTTGATTAACATACCAAATAATAATTATATTTTTGGTGGCGACCACTCATATTTTTATTTACATACACATATGTACTTCTTTAAGTTGTCAATGACGAACTTTCAAATATCCACAATGATTATAAAGCAATGCTGGATATATTGCCTCAAAGAACTTTTTAGAAAGCTTCTACTTAATTATGCAAACTCAATCGAGTATTTATTATGGCTGTTTCTTGAAAAATGAAACATTATTTAAATATTTTGAGCGGAAAATTGAAATTGCGTTGAGTAATCTTAACTGCAAAACATAATAATCCAAACTAATATAAAGAAACAATACACAATACAAGGAGACTTAAGATTCAACTCAATGGGATTTTTACATGATTTCTTTCTTGAAATACATTCCCCACGTTTCTTAAGGGGTTAATCTTTGCTGTTTTCAATCTTTTTCTTTTTTATATGTAAAAAATTATATATTTAATTCAAACTTTTTTCTGTCTTATAGATATACAGTGGAGCTTCCATAACTCGAAGATCTCCATAACTAGAACTTTTGAATTGGCAATAGCGTTTAGAAATTAAATTTCATACAAATTACCTTCCATAACTCAAACTTCCCTAACTCGAAGTTCCCCACAACTCGAACTCTTGAATTGGCAACAGAAGTCAAATTTCATACAAATTACCTTCCATAAGTCGAACTTTTCGACCAGGACATAATACAAAATTTAAAATTTTACTATCGAGGCAGAAACGAGTTCCTCTATATCGTATGGAGACAAACAAAAAATATGATATTACACTTATGGATTGCATAAATCATGTAACAAAGGCATGGGATACAGACGTCTAGAGCTAAACAAAAGTAAAATACAACAAACAAAATTACAGAATACATGTTTTAATGTATTTAACTAAAACTTTGCGAAGTAAACAACTAAAACTGTGTATAAGTACAGTAGTTTTCCGAAATAACGAATATTCGTTTTAACGAAAACCGCTTATAACGAACAAGCAAATTTGTTATATTGAGTACCTTAAATAACGAACATCGGGGATTTGTAAGTACTCGGTTTAACGAACAGCATGAAGAATACATATGAAGAAAGAGAAACATCAAATAATATCAAACCAGAATTAAAAATATAACTTGAAAAAAATGTGTGTGTGTGTGTTGTTTGAAAAAATGTTGAACTTTATAAAAAAGCTTTAAATTATTGATCAGTACCAAATAGTAGAGTAAGGGTCAGAATTGTCCCATTTTGGAAGAAATTAGCTGATTTGAATTATTTTGTAATGGGTTTTCATTTTTTAACAAATAATTAATAAAACAATTTATTAAACTGCAATTTACGGATATTTAACTAATTTTTATTGAAAAACATACCTTTAAGTGAGTACTTGATATACGAAAAATACGATATAACGAACAGGCCTGACAATTAATGTGTTCGTTATTTCGGAAAACCACTGTATATATTTAACAGCTTTTTGAAAAATTGTATGTTTTAACGAAAATTTCTATAACTCGAAGTCTCTGTAACTAGAAGTTTTTTTGTGGATTATGGTGATTTGTGTTAGCGAAGTTCCACTGTATATTTAAAGAATAATTTCTGAAATAAAAAAAAAATAAAATTAAAACTCCTCCATTGTGACGTTGTCAGCATAACTTCTGACAGGATCATCCACAATGAAAAAACAAGAATGAGTGTTTTAGGCAAGAACATAAACTCGTGCCTGAACGAAGGAAAAACAAAAAAACTACAAGTTGGAATTTTGGCAGACATTTTTTCAAAAAAATAAAAATTTTGGTCAAATTTACTTGACATTTTATTTGTTTAAAATCCTTCGTTCAAGCACGAGTAAATTGTATCTCGAACACCTGTGCAAAATTTCTTCAATGTCAGTTGAGTAGTTTTCGAGAACATTTGACAACCGAGAAAAACGCGTTTAAAGTTTTGAGTAACAATAACACCTGACTTAGAGCGCACACCTTCCAAAGGCAGTAGCTCCGAAACTATTATTCGGATCTACTTGAAAATTTAGGATAATATTCTTGAGATGTTGTAAAAATTAATAAGCAAAAACAAAAAAAATGTTATTGAATCCACGAAACCCATGTAACCCCTTAATATATTTTTTTCGTTTATTTTACATTGCAACTAGTTCTAAAATATTTACAAAAGAAAGACTAACAACTTGAGAATGATATAAATTATAATTTAAAAGATCGCTGGGTTTTACGCGTTTGAGTCGTCTTGGTGGACCATCTTCAGAAATTAACATGACTACTTCTTTGTTACAATGCTTTAGCAACCTGGCTTCATGTGTTGCTGCAATTTTCAATATTCCAGCGTTAACTGAGTTTACGTTTAGATCACGCTATATATCAGCATATCTACAATACCAAGGCGCTTTGACAATAAGCCTTAGTATTTTGTTTTGGAATGGTTGGATGGCTTTCTTATTATTTGCGTTAGTACATCCCCAGAGTTGTGCACCATAGCTCCATATCGGTCTGAGTACTTGTTTATAGATAAGTAACTTATTTTCGATGGATAACACTGATTTGTTACCAATTAGCCAATTAATATTTCGCATGTCTAGTTCTTTCCGTTTGTTTTTTACATAAATTTTCCATCGTCTTAGAGTCATTCCCAAGTATTTAGCGGAGTTGAAGTATGGTATTCGTACATCGTCTATGAAAATTGGTAAGTACTGTATTTTGTTGTACGTGAAAACAATGTGTACAGACTCAGCTTCATTGGGTTTTATGTGCCATTTCTTTGCCCAATGTAGGACTTAATTTGCAGCTTCTTGGAGATTATTAGTTGACTCGTGTTCACTGCTATCAACAGCAAGCAACGCGGTATCATCTGCAAATGTGGCTGTTGTGTAATTGCAGTCTACTGGCAGGTCATGCGTGAATAAAATATAAAGAAGAGGTCCCAACACATTACCTTGTGGAACTCCTGCTTTTATTTCCTTAAGACTAGAATACTCATCTCCTTGTTTAACACGGAAGTACCGATCTGACAAATATCATTTTACGATATCATAATGCTGTTTCGGTAAAATCAGTTTCAATTTCGAAAGCAGTCCTTTGTGGCAAACTTTATCGAACGCTTTTGCAACATCCAAATACACGGTAGAACAGAATTTCTTTTCCTCAAATGCTTTTTCTATAGTATTTGTAATTCTATGGATTTGATCAATCGTAGAATGGTTAGCTTGAAACCCAAACTGATGAGCTGGAATTATGGATTTTCGTTCTACGATTTTATTGAGACGCTTTATGAGAATTTTCTGAAAAAGCTTCGATATTGTCGGTTCCTGGCTTTTGAATCATAATAACTTCAGCAATTTTCCAATAAGTTGGCACGTATTTAAGATTAAAAGACGCATTAATAATGCTGGTAATTTTTACTTTACTTATGGGAGGAAGCTGTTTTAGAACCTCGGCAGTAATCAGGTCGTAACCGGGGGATTTTTTGTTTTTCAGGTTTTTTATTTCCTCACTTAGCTCACTGCTTGTACAACTTGAGATTTCCTCGCTTTCTTGACTGCAAACAGTAGGATAATCTACATTTGTTTCTTATGGGGAGAATATTTTAGCTAAATAATCGGAAAATACTTCCGTTTTTTTTTATTTACCTCTGGCCCAAGTATCAGCGCCTATTTTAATGGGACATACTTGAGTTTTTGGTGTTTGTAGTCTTTTACAGCTTTTACAAAGAGAGTAATCGGAATTTCTTTCATTGGTTAAACCGAAGATATTTTGCGAAACTTTTTAATTTTCCGATTAAGATCTTTTGACTCTTTATTTAAAATGGATTTATCAACAAAAATGTAAAATTTCAGTTTCCAGTATTAATATAGAGTCATATTTGCTTTTATAACATTCCATGATCTTTCTGAAGTATTCCCAATCTGTACGTTTATTGCACAAGGCCGTTGTATTGTCTTTAAGAATTACGGTTTCACTATAGGTGAAGTAGATTGGCGAGTGATCAGAGTTTAGGTCATAACCCTGATTAATCGATAGATAGTTCAGGGATATTTTGCCGACAATGAAAAAATCTATCAGGTCAGAAGGCACCCTCTATAGTTGGCTGGATGCGCTTCGCCACAGTTACAACATTTAGGCTGCTGTTGCTCTTGGCATTCAGAGGTCGTATGCTTACCGGAACACTTAACGCATCTTGGTTGTTTACCACAATAATTTTGTGTGTGACCAAATGACTGGCAATGTTTGCATTGTGGTATCAGCTTAGGCAATTTGACTGGTTCAATATAAACAATTGAATTTAGTATAGTTTTGGTCTCATAGATCTTTTTTATATCTTCCATGGGATCAAATGTTACCAAAAACATGTCGAGAGGAGTTTTAGCTTTCCATTTAAGTCTATTGACAGCACTCAGTGCATTTAAACCTTGCTCTTTCAAGTCATTTATAATAGATTTCGGATCATAAGAATTGTACAAATTTTTTATAATTACTCTAATTGGGCGTGTTTGTTTATTCTCAAAACTATACCAAGATATTCCTACTCGAAAGTGCTTTTGCTGCAGTCTTCTACAGAGAAAGTATTTAGCTTGTATATTCCATTATTTAATAGTTTAATGGTAAAATTTGTTTTTGTTTCCGATTTTGCAATTGTATATATCTGCTCCAGAATCTCCAGACACCATAATTGGTGGAGGCCTCGAACTAGTTTTTGGGGTAAGCGGTTTTGATGGTGCTTTATCTGCCTGTTCCGGAAGAGCAGGAGAATACTCCGCTTTTCGTTTTTTAGTTGGTCTTTTTTTCAATATCCATCCAGTTTCTTTAGCAAATTCTTCTTAATCCGTTGAGAATTCGGCCTTATTTTTGGAGTTAGGAATTTTGTTTTCTTCAATAGACTTAAGCTTAATATAAACTGTAGGAAAGAACTACTATTACGAAATTATTACGAAAAATTTAATATTAGTTTCTGAGTTATGTTACATCTGCCATGATGTTTAAATCTAAAACCGGACTAAACATCGACATACAAAATATACATATGTCCTGCATGCAATGAGTTCCCGCATATTACTAGTTACCTCTTTGCATGCCTAACGCACCCGATTCTAACAACCTTCTACCTTTGCTTCGACTCTGTCGAAACATCACGTTTTTTTGTCTTACCGTTAGATGGCCTCGACGAAAACTTATACTTTCCTTTCCAGCAGGGCTGGATAATAGTTAAAACAACAATAACAACAACATGTCTAAATCTAGTGTTCTTTGAAACACACTTATTTAGAAATCTCTCACTACCTCTCATCACTTATTTAGGTCTATTATACTAAACCCTTTGTTTTATTTCGAAACACTATTATGTATTTATTAAATTATACGCTTGAAAAAAAATCAGCCCAGAATCCTCATGAATGTAGTATATACCATAAATCCGATAATATTACCCAGGTAGCATAATTTTTTTTTGGAATAAAATTAAATCAAACTAAAAGCCAGAAGCAAAAACTGAAAAGCAGCAACTAAAACTCAAAATAAAAATGAAAAGACAAACCTGAATACGTGCCTCGGGTAAACCAATTTTTTCAGCAAGCCTTTCACGTGCAAACACATCTGGATAATGGGTTCTCTCGAATTCTGCAAATTAGAAAAATTAGTATTGTACGCAAATCAAATTTTATTTATTAAAAATCAGCTAATTAGTGCTAGTTATAGTAAAAGCTATAGTAAAAAATATTTGGTTGCCGTTCCCGTTCAAGAAATTGTGTCTACCAGATTTCTCGAAAAGTTATGAAGAGATTTTGTTCAAATGGTGCATACATCTTTAAAATAACATTATCTAGTTAATGAACGAAGGATGTGTGAAGGATTTTTGTTTTTATTACAACTAATTTTAGAGGAACCAATATTGAGTTATATTTTTCACGGCAAGTGCATGCCTTTACTGAGACGTCAAGGGAGATGAGGTACCGGCGGCCAACTTTTCGGAATTTTTAAATAAAAATTTCACAAACTACTGTTCAAATATGTATCTTTGATACGCTGAATTGTTTAAAAGAAATATATGATTGTATATAAAAAAAATGTAAAAATACTCTTGTTTTCAGCTTCTGAAACACACCTAACCGGGTTAATAAAGTAATACCTGTAAAGTTGGACACCCTTATAATTTGGACACTCGCCCAAATTGGACAAAAAGTGCTGAACCGCGGTGTCCAGCTTAGACAGGCTTTACTGTATGAGCATTAAATGTTTTAGGCAGCAGAGGTGAATATGGTACCACTCAACGATTGTCAAGGTCAATGGCTGTGTTATTGATATTTTTAATGAATGATTGTTTGCCATTAACGGTACTACTTCGACGGTAATATTGTATATCCGTGGGGATCTCATGGAACGTATATTGATTAATATGACATTTAAAAGAGAAAACTGTCTAAAATTTATGGTGAATCTTAACCTAACCTTAAAATATCTTATGACCGTTTCTCAGACTTACCCTATATGCACACGAAATTTCATAAAAATCGGTCGAGCCGTTTCGAGGAGTTTTTCAACAAGCACTGCGCCACGAGAATTTTATTTATAAGATTCTATATGTGTATGTATATGTATGTACGATATAAGATAATACTATTTTTCTCTCAAATGTAATAAATGTTTTAAAGCAACGCACAACTCTAAACTGATATTACTTTATATTTGGAAATATTTCTCGACATATACATGAACAAGATAACAAAATTGTTAAGTGTATTAGCGGTATGGGTCATATATTATATAAAAACGTACATTTATGTGTCGGGGGGCATATTTTCTTCCTTCTAGCATACACTTACCTTTTTCCAGGCTGTCGATTTGGTCGTTTGTAAATGAAGTACGATTTCGTTGTAGTTTTCGTTTAAGTCGCAATCTCATTTGGGAGTCCTCATCACCAGATGAATTGTGATCCGAATTGCCGTCGGAAGTGCTTTCATGCGAATTTGGATGTGATGCTTCACCAGAGAATAGATCTAAAAGAGAAAGCAAATATGTATATTTTATACATATGTACATACATATGTAGGTGCTGTGGGAAAGTATATACCGACAAATATAATTTATTCTACCTAATGATTTTTAATTGAAATATTCTCACTTAATCTAATATAATAAGTTTAATTTGGGATATTCGAATGTTGGGTATATACAATATAACTCGACGAACAAAAATCAAACTCTACAAGTCCTTCATTATTCCCGCCTTGCTTTATGGTGCAGAAGCATAGACGATGTCAACATCCGATAAGATGGCGCAAGGAGTTTTCGAGTGAAAGGTTTTGTGGAAGATTTATAGTCCTTCGCCGATGCCTAATACAGCAGTCGATGTAACGAGCTGTATCGAATAGGTCATGTTGTTCGAATTGGCGAAAACACTCCAGCTTTAAAGTGTTTGATGAAGTATACGCTGGTGGGAGAGAAGATCTCTACTGCATTGGAAAGACTAGGTTGAGAAGGACATACTACCCAAGCTATATAAACCAAAATGACTGGATATATTTTCCTTTAGTATTTCATTATACGATATAAACTGATTCGTGCACTTTAAACAAAATTTACACAAATACTGCATTTCAGATACTTCATCTCTCATTTCATAATTGTCGAAATCGTACTATAACTTTATAAGGTATCATATATCAAACATCAAGAACTCAGTGCCAATGGATATTTTTTGACTGAAAATATGTTTAGATCTCCAAGTTATTTGAAAGAAGTTCAGAGGGAATCAGTGCAACATGTTGCAAGTGTATAAATATACATACCTATGTATACTACGCAATGCAGATATGATCACGACTTATTATTGCACGGTATGTACATATGTATGTACATACAAAAGAACAACTACAAATGTATGTACGTATGTACATACTGTTGAAGTTACATCCTGCTGTTCTACGTACGCCAATACAATGGTTAAAGCCAGTTTTTCGAACATTTGGCACAATGCTTATCGCTGCATCTTTGCATCTGCAACTGTGCGGAAAATGGCTTTCAGACTAATTTGATGGGCATTTGTGTGTAATTTGAATTCATTTTTCAATTCCAACGATTGTCGATTATGTTGTTAGCAGTTCGAAAGAATTTATGAATCCAATAATTGTAACAATGTTTGCTGCGTCCAAGGGGGCGCCGCAATGGTGAGGGTTAGTCGGCTGGTACTTGGTTGCAGTAATGCTTAAATGCGGGTAGACACAAATTAATTTCGAATAAATTATTAATGTAATGAAGTAGAAATTCTATTACTGCCCTAACTGCAACCTTTGACTTTTGAAAATGTGACTCGTTGCGCAGCAGACAAATTTTTGCACATGCATAAGAGAAGCATAGATGTATGTTGGTGGTAAGTAATTAGTTAAAATAAAGTTTATTAGGTGAGAACTTTGAGCAGCACCGCTTAAAACATATTTTTGCTTAATTTTAATTTGAAATGAATTCATAAATAATTGCATATAGAAAACACGAGGCATGAACGCTGCCCGGAATTACTAAGGGAATATCAATTTTTTATTGTTTTTTCTAATGAAAGTAACACAATTCCGCAGTTGCTTTGAACATCTAGTATCCCAATTACGTTGTTATAAAAAAATCTAGTATAGTCTATATGATTTGCTACTCTCCAACACTTGCCATCTCATTAGTATGGGGGGAAATTTGGAAAAGAAAACAGACAGTGACTTATATATATATATATATACAGGGGTAGTCAAAATTATTTACACATCGAACGTTTTCTTACAAGTTTCACACAAAAAGTTTTCGCTTGTTGTTGTTGTTGTCGCAGGGTAACAAAATGCTATGTTGTTGTAAACCTTGATCTATTTCCAGTTGGGCTAGAATAGCTAGAAATATGGCGAAGAAATAAGCAAATGCACTGAAGGCTCGCTGTAGTCAAAAGTATTTACAAACGTCAAAAGTATTTACACACGGCGATTTAGCCTTTATCCTTGGATTTGGTTTAAACAAGAGTAGTAATTGGATTCTATTGCATTCATAACAACCTAACTCAGCCTTAAAATACAAAAATTGGTAAATAAAATTCAGAAACCAAAGGAATTAAGGATTATAACTAGATCGGAGACTGTTACTAAGTTTAAGACTGGGGTTTCGGCTTCGGAGTTAGTAAAAATTTATAGAATTTAAAGGAATACTGTTTATAATGTTATTAAAAAGAAGGACACAAAATATTACAAGGGCAATTTAAAGATAACTGGGCGGAAACCTGTGATAACTCAAAGAGAATGCATAAGATTAGTAGGAACTGTCATACAAAATCCCACAATTAGTCCTGTCAATATTGCAGAAGCATCGAATCAACATATTGCATGAACAGTCAATGATGCTACACTGCTTAGGACATTAAAAAAAGTTAACATAAATGACTACGTTGTGCATAAAGTTGACCACTTCCGAAACCATGAAAGTTTTATTTCCGAAACCAAAAAAGCGATATGCCTCTCATTTGTCATTGATTGCATCCTAAAGCCTGTCGTGGGCAGATAAGGCAAAATTTTAGTTCCAGGGCTTCTTTAGTAAACGCTTTATGCATTTACCACGTGAAAAGAAGAATAATGCAGTTTAGACGCTAAATAGAGTCGGGAGTGAATTTATGATTTTTTGAAATTTTTTGGAAATTTTCCTGACTTCTGTTTTGAAGATTTGGTACTAATTTAGGGACCTTAAATCATCCGGATATATCAAAATTCACATGACCATGTCATTGTAGTGGTTAGCCGGTCTGTTCCAACTATTGACTACATTTTACAACAGGACAATGCTCCATTTCATAAAGGATCTTTACCTACAAAAGTTTTAAATGAAGCAAATCCTCCGCACAGCCCTCACCAAAACTTTAGTGCAAATGTTTGGTTTTTTGTTAAATATCAGAGGACAATTGATATAATGACCGAAAACGCCGAAATTGCCGACATTTGGTCTAAATTTACTGTTAACTTGGCGTACAATTGTGTTGACTCAATTCGGACCATAAAGCAGGCTGTTATTGATGCCAAAGGCGGTGTAACCAATTATAAATTTATCGCCTTAGAATAGTAACTTAGACTAAACATAAAAATTAAAAAAATTAGCATTAAATAAGAACAGGATAATAGAATTCAAGTTGTGTGTAAATACTTTTGACGCAAAAAATGTGTGTAAATACTTTTGACTACAGCGAGCCTTCAGTGCATTTGCTTATTTCTCCGCCATATTTCTAGCTATTCTAGCCAAACTGACTTCATTCGCTCAGGAATAGATCAAGGTTTACAACAACATAGCATTTTGTTACCCTGCGACAACAACAACAACAAGCGAAAGCTTTTTGTGTGAAACTTGTAAAAAAACGTCCGATGTGTAAATAATTTTGCTACCTCTGTATATGTATAAATTTATATGCATACATGCAGAGGTAGTCAAAATTATTTACACATCGGACGTTTTTTTATAAGTTTCACAGAAAAAGCTTTGGCTTGTTGATGTTGCTGTCGCAGGGTAAAAAAGTGCTATGTTGTTGTAAACATTGATCTATTCCTGAGCGAATGAAGTCGATTTGGCTAGAGTAGCTAGAAATATGGCGGAAATATAAGCAAATGAACTGAAGACTCGCAGTAGTCAAAAGTATTTACAGTATCGCAGTAGTTTAAGTATTTCGGTTTTCGGTTATTATATCAATTATCCTCTGATATTTAACGAAAGACCAAACATTTTGACTAAAGTTTTGGTCAGGGCTGTGCGGAGGCCAACTTGATTTGCTTCATTTAAAACTTTTGTAGGTAAAGATCCTTTATGAAATGGAGCATTGCCCTGTTGTAAAATTTAGTAAATAGTTGAAAAAGGCCGACTAACCACTACAATGACATTGTCATGTGAATTTTGATATATCCGGATGATTTAGGGTCCCTAAATTAGTACCAAATCTTCAAAACAGAAGTAAGGAAAATTTCCAAAAAAATTTCAAAAAATCATAATGTCACTCCCGACTCTATTTAGCGTCTAAACTGCATTATTCTTCTTTTCACGTGGTAAATGCATAAAGCGTTTACTAAAGAAGCCCTGGAACTAAAATTCAGCCTTATCTGCCCACGACAGGCTTTAGGATGCATTTTAAGGCAAATGAGAGGCTTATCGTTGTTTTGGTTTCGGAAATAAAGCTTTTATGGTTTCGGAAGTGGTCAAATTTATGCACAACGTAGGTATTTATGTTACTATTTTTAAATGTCCTTAACAGTGTAGCATCATTGACTGTTTATGTAATATGCTGATTCGATGCTGCTGCAATATTAACAGGACTAATTGTGGGATTTTGTATGACAGTTCCTACTAATCTTCTGCATTCTCTTTGAGTTATCACAGGTTTCCGCCCAGTTATCTCTAAATTGCCCTTGTAATATTTCGTGTCCTTCTTTTTAATAACATTATAAGCAGTATTCCATCAAATTCTATAAATTTTAACTAACTCCGAAGCCTTCCTTTGTTTTCGACATTTTATTTACCAATTTTTATATATTATGGCTGAGTTAGGTTGTTATGAATGCAATAGAATCGAATTACTACTCTGGCTTAAACCAAATCCAAGGATAAAGGCTAAACCACCTTGTGTAAATACTTTTGACGCAAAAAAATTGTGTGTAAATACTTTTGACTACTGCGAGTCTTCAGTTCATTTGCGTATATCTTCGCCATATTTCTAGCTATTCTAGCCAAATTGACTTCATTCGCTCAGGAATAGATCAAGGTTTACAACAACATAACACTTTTTTACCCTGCGACAACAACAACAACAAGCCAAAGCTTTTTCTGTGAAACTTGTAAAAAAACGTCCGATGTGTAAATAATTTTGACTACCTCTGTATGTGAATGCCGTAATATGAGCAATAATTTCCCAACTGGAAGCAGTAATCATTCCTGAAAATTTTATTTGTGGCTAGCGACAATTTCCTTTTATTGCCAGGCTTTCGCAAAGCTTTTCACTGCATTTAAACAAATACTTAAACACGGACATCCACTTTATTTGCCGCGAATTTGTAGATTTCATTCATCCCTCTGTTGTGTACAAATAAGTTACGAGTGAAGGTGCAATTACAACTACAATGAGTAGCAAAATTTTACCCTCTCGAATGCTTGGTGACATCCCTTTTCATTTTGCCCACAACAGTTTTGACACAGATGATCAAACATTTGCGCAAATAAGCGCACACATAGCCATCTACACTATGAAATGGACAAGTAGTTAATTTGATGGTCATTTGTTGTTTGTCATAAAGGCCAATTGAGTAACAAAACAGCAGCACAACACCGAGTTCGATCTGAACGCTGATATCGCCATTGATAAACCAACTGCCGCCGCTCATTCGCAAAATTGTTACTGATATAACCGTAAAACTCACGGTGACATATGTCGCACATGGAGGGGAAGAAAATTTAAGATTTGTTTGTTTAAGGCTTTGCAAATTAATTACATTACTGCAGTGAATATAAAAAAAATCATTCATATGAATATGTAGCAATATGTGTATATGCCAAATGCATTCCTCGTTCTCTGAAATTTGTTGCATAAAAACCGTATACTACCGCAGCAATCTAAGAGAGCGGATTTTTAAGATTTTTTGGTGTAATAACTTTATTGTAGCGTTCGCCTCCGGTACTTACATATGTAAGTACAGCAATTGGAGTGAGCATAAAAACCATTTGCAATTCAGAGCTAGAGCTAAATTAATAATATAAAATGCTGATGGGCTAACCAAAAGGATACTACTACTCCTTGTTGACCGAAAATACCCACATCTACATACATATACATATATACACATTTGTATGTTTCCGTTTTCCTCCGCATATAATAATCTGGGGTTGAAACAATTTGTTACATTAATATCGTACAAAACCTCAAAATTAGATTCCTTTGCAAGGGGCAGATCAGTATTATTAGATACTTGTGAGCTGGGCGGAGCATAGTGGGTAAGACAATGATATTTGCGCATGAAAAGCGAAATTGAGCAATACATACATATGTACATGTATGTGCTTAAAGTGTAACGGAAGGGTGTATTGTAGCAAATTATTTATAAAGTTAATATATTACACCACATTGCGGGTTTTTCAATAGAAAACGCCTATTCCGCTGGTCATTTCGCCTACTAAAATTGAAATGAAGTACCAAAATCTTTTTAACTTTTATTTCAGTAGCTATGGACAATACATATGTATGTACATATAGAAGTGAAGTTACAGTAACTGTTATCAGTGCTGTTAGTACTAAATTTTCATCTGTACATAGCATAAATAAAGTAATTAATTTTATTAATTATAGGGATGACCGACTATTTGATGCCTGAAATCAGTGGCGTAGCTAGCATAAGTGACAACCGGGGTCGATTTTGAAGGTGTCACCCCAAAACCCAATCAAAACTTTTAAAATAAAAAAGTAATAATCATTTACATTTCATTAAAACACGAGTATTACAAATATTAGTATATTATGTGAAAAAATTAAATTTTCTTCCTTCTAGCTTTGACACTTGCAAACTCCGAAATCACGTCTTCAAAATTTATATTTTGTGTTGCTTCATGTTCTATCGTTAAAATACCAAGATTGTTTAATCTGGCTTCAGTCATTGTAGACCGCAAGTAATTTTTAATTAAATTTAATTTGCTGAAACTTCTCTCACATGAAGCGACTGATGCACATATTGTCATAAATAACTTTAGTGCGACCGTTAGATTCGGAAGAAATGCTGTAAAATCCCATTCCACAATGAATTTCAAATAGTCCAGCGTCGCCCAATTAGAGACAGTAATATTAGCTGCTTTTAAATGTCTTCTCAATCTTGGTATTTCTAAAAGTTTCTGATACTTCATCGTAAAGGTTAGTAAATTTTGATATAGCAAATTTTAACTGTTCAGTGTTTGCCAAAAGCAAGGTCTTTGACTGCACAACCTCAAACAATGAAGCTACGTCTTTAATGGACTTTACTCGTGTTTCGAGTTCAATGTTGAATCTGTCAAGACATTCTAACATGTCCTTTTGAAGTTCCGCTCTAAGTGTAAGTCCAGTATCGGTGGCTATCTCAGCGGGCATGCGTTTCTTGCGACGAATTCGTCGTTCCATCGAAATGTTGTATTCTTCCGATTTTTGTACAGCAAAATCTAATGCCTCTCCTGCTAGATGCAACTGTTTCTCTCCAATGAATAGACGAAGTGCTTCTAGTTTTATGATTATTTCATCAACACATAAACCTTTATTTTGCAATGCAATATGAGCATTGTTCACTTCCCTTAGCATATCATTCCAAAAGAAAAGAAAACAATGAAATGAGAAATTGCACACAGCAGAGATAAGATTTTGTGCAGCACCTCAAGTTTCTAAATTTACGTCTTGGTCACATAGTTCCTCAATTGCAGATATTATCCCATCAAAATTTTCAGCCAATACTTTTACTGCACCATACAGAGCACTCCAGCGCGTTGTCGAAAGTCTTTTAACAGATGCTTTGCAGTGATTGAGGAGCACTTCCCTGCGAACGTGCGACACTGATTACAAGTCTTATTCATGATTCATGATTTTTTACATATGTACGTATGTATTTTGATATCAAATGTAAACGAAATTTTATACAGAGTATAAGCGAAGCTGTAAGCGTACAGTAATTAACATTGAAATTAACATAATTTTTCTCATTTAACACAGAAAATGCTAATTTCTGCTATTTCGAGCGCGCCGATGTTAAATTTGTGGTGAAACTGGCTCATAGATTTCTGTGGCGACACTGGATTATTATTGACGAGTACCCCTTCGAAAAGCGGGCCAAAGTGACAATCGGCACACCATGAACCTTCTCTATATTATACGTTGTCTGCTCGTGGTACGGTATTATAGTTACTTAGATTATTTGATTAGTGGCGGTTATGCTCTCTGCCACAGATGTACGATTTTGTATAGGTAGAACTGATTGTCATAGTCGGGCTCGGGTGTCACCCGGTTAGGGTCCTCCCCTAGCTACGCCACTGCCTGAAATTAATGCTCGTGATCTCAGCCACACTTGGTTTCAACAAGACGTCGCCACTTCCCCACATCGCGTCAATCAATTGATTCATGTATATTTAATTTCACGTTTTAGGTTGGTCGATTGGTCAGCAAGTTCGTGTGATATCACACCGTTAGACTTATTCCTGTGAGAATATGTAAAGTTTAAAGTCTATGCGGACAATCCCGCTTCGATTCAGACCTTGGAGCCAGCGTTTGAAAAACTACGCTACTCTCGTAGCATTTCATGTAACTCTTGCTACCGCTCCCACTTTTCGAGAGCCACAGCATAGCCCAGCATAACAATAGGTGTGTTTTATTTGACCACCACAAGCTAATAGCTAAATCATGGACAAATGAAACGCATTTAGCTTATTTCAAATCTTCGCTTAAAAATGAATCGTGTTGGCAATGCGGGCCCGAACTCTCAGCTGAAATGTAATTTATTTGAAAAAAAAAAGTTGAATTTATAAATCAAATTTCCTTTTATTTACCGCTTTTCTATAATATTCTGAGCTTTTAAGGAATCTACAATCATTATTACATCCGGGATGGTCTAAATAAATATGGATAAAGTTCGATAGAATTTAAAATTTTGGTTTGTTTACATTTTTATCTGTCAAAATGGGGTTTCTCGCTATTGCCAACTACATTTTTTCGGAAAAACCCCACTATTGTGAATGAAAAAAAACGATGAACTGGCAATGCCTCTAGTTCAATATACAAGCTATGATAGCTTATGACAAGACAACATAATTATGTTGGCTAAGTCTTCCATACAAAATAAGCTAATAGCTTAAATTGCTGGTCAAATAAAACACGCCTAATGTAAAAGTATGTGCTCTACTCTGCACCGAGTTTTGTTAGGTAAAAAACTATAGCTGGAGCGGGAGCAAAAAATTAAATTCTGCGCTATGCTTTGGCAAAAAATTGAGAGCGGTAGCACAGCACAGCTAATGAAAATTTTAATGTGCTACAGCTCTCGCATGTGTTTGTTTTTTTTTTTCGTTTTCTTCAGAAATCTTTTCGAAGTATAGCACAGAGCTGTGCAATATACATTGAAGTGCAGTAGTTTTCCGAAATAACGAACACATTAATTGTCAGGCCTATTCGGTTCATCAAATTTTTCGTTATTTCGAGTAGAGAGCTATGTTTTTTTTCAATAATTTTAAGCTTTTTTATAAAACTCAACATATACTACGTTTATGCTTCATTTCTACTCGGTTATATTATACACGGGTAAGTTCAACCCACATGCATAAACACTTTTTCACCACGAGTTAAATGATCTACTCGGATAGAATATACACATTTTCTTTACGTATGTAGACGAGTTAACTCGGAGGCATAAACGGATTTAGAGTTAAGTTGAACGTCAAATCCGCTGATTTTTTGTGCCGGTGTATATTGTTTTGACAAATTGCATATATAGGGTTCCCGTATTGCCAATTTTTCGCTAAAACCCCTACCCCACTTACTACCGAATTGTTGCGGCAAACGCCTGGTACTGTGTAGTACTACAGTGACCGGTTATTGATTACTTTTTGGCACCGGTTTTTTTGTGGCGCACCTGTGGCACTGTGGGTAGTCGGATGGTGTAACGAAAACCGGTTTTTTGCAAAAACTTCCACGAGTGGGTAGTGGGTTTTCGTAGAAAAACCGGTTTTTTTTGGGTAGGTCAGTGGTCGGTTTTGCTCGTGCATTTCTGCCCGAACTCTTCTCAACCGATTTATGCCGCACATCCCTTATATCTGGAAAATACGGACATATTTATAAAATGTGGTTTCTTATTTGATTTCTTCATATGTCTTCTTCATGCTGTTCGTTAAACCGAGTACTTACAAATCTCCGATGTTCGTTATTTAAGTTAAGAGCACATACTTTTACATTGTTATGCTAGGCTATGCTGTGGCTCTCGACAAAGTAAGAGCGGTAGCGATATGTATGTGATTGGCGTTGCAACCGTTTAGCCGGTTATAGCCGAATCGACGATAGTGCGCCACCTCTCTCTTCTTCGCAGTTCGGCGCCAGTTGGAGATCCCAAGTGTAACCAGGTCGCTCTCCACCTGGTCCCTCCAACGGAGTGGAGGCCTTCCCCTTCCTCTGCTTCCTCCGGCGGGTACTGCATCGAACACTTTCAGGGCTGGAGTGTTTTCGTCCATTCGGACAACATGACCTAGCCAGCGTAGCCGCTGCCTTTTATTCGCTGAACTATGTCAATGTCGTCGTATAACTCGTACAGCTCATTGTTCCATCGTCTGCGGTATTCGCCGTTGCCAATGTTCTGAGGTCCGTAAATCTTGCGCAAAATTTTCCTCTCGAAAACTCCTAGTGTCGTCTCATCTGATGTTGACATCGTCCAAGCTTCTGCACCATAAAGCAGGACGGGAATGATAAGCGACTTGTTTGATTTTGGTTCGTCGAGAGAGGACTTTACTGTTCAATTGTCTACTCAGTCCAAAGTAGCACCTGTTGGCAAGAGTTATTCTGCGCTGGATTTCGAGGCTGACACTGTTCGTGTTGTTGATGCTGGTTCCCAGGTATACGAAATTATCTACGACCTCGAAGTTATGACTGTCAACAGTGACGTGGGAGCCAAGACGCGAATGCGCCGACTGTTTGCTGATGACAGCGGTAGCGATAGCATAGCAATAATTCTAGAAATACGCGTGTCATTCGCCAGTTTCCAGTCAAAATGCTCGAACGAGTCGGTGAAAATTGGACTCAACGGATGGACTAACTGAGACGGAGCCGCGACCAACATTTGAAAGAGATAATCTTTAAAAAATAAATGCCAAAGATTGGTCTTTCGAATTAAAATAAACATTAATAAACAAAATGGATCACCCTTTTAATACATATAGTGCATTTTCCAACTTATCTTGGTATCTGCATTAAATATTAACAGCGTTTGCATTGTTGGCGAAATTATTTATGGTGTTATGTGAACGCTGTGCCATAACGCTGTTATGCGGGTATAAAAATTACGTGGAAATTCAACAATTAATATTAATTTTTTTCCATTCTTTATAATTGGGCTATTAAATTAATAGCGTTACAATGAATATACATATGTATATTTATATGTATCTGATTTTTCATTAATATGCTGATTGCATGTATATCATGCATAAGCTTAATGATGCAGAAAATATGTACATAAATGACAGATGACACCCGCAGTATTTTCGTCATAAGCGGCAGTTGATGGATGCTACCATAATGCATATATATATATAAATGTAAGTATGTATGTATGCAATTAATCGTGCCTCCTTTTGTAATGTCACCTTTAGCAATCGTGGAAATACAGTTGCATGCAGGTATAGGAGTTAAGGCAACATCTTATAATCCATATATCTATATATATATATCTTAATATATAAAAATCACGTGTCACGTTGTTTGTTTTCGATGGACTCCTAAACTACTAAACCGATTTTATTGAAATTTTTAACACTGTGTGCAGTTTGGTCCAACTTGAAAGATAGGATAGTTTATAACTCTCCTTATAGTCGCATTATTTATTTATTGCAAATTATTTGTTTATTATTAGCAAAGAGTTATCCACCAGTTGGTGGCGCTAAGTGCGCTATGTTACAGTAGATGGCGCTACATTTCTTTCTAAATTTTCATGGATTTAGGCTGTCATAACAAAAGCTGCCACTTGCTAAAAACATTAAATGAAAATGCGTTGTTTGAAGTTTATATCATTTGTGGTAAAATTATACGAATCTATGACTTCCAATATTCTAAATTTAAGAAAAAATCACATACAATTTGTGAAATAAATAAAGTTATGTACATATGTATGGTCAGACAAATAAGCAATGCTGCCACTCTTTTCCAGTAAATCTTCCTCGAATTTGGGAGATTTCAGAGGAATTTAGGAAATCGCAGAGTTGATTTCTGCATGTATTTCCTAAATGCAAAAAAAAATTTCATTTATTTGCATTTAGGTATAGAATTTTGTATGGCTAATGCCCGGTTGGAGGATGGAGTCATATGTAGAAGTTCACGTAAGTGAGGAAAGTTTCTGACTGCCATTCACTTGGGAGTGGCCAGGAACGATTCTTTTACAGGTGGCTCAAGCAGCTCACAACTTCCGGTCTTAGACCAAGTATCCTCTGGGCAGCCAACAGACATCCGTCTGGAAGCGAGCTAAAGTGAGAAGGCGAATCCCGCTTATGCGGTTGTGCGTAGGGCTTGGGACCCACCACATAAAAACGAATAACCAGTGAATAAGAAACACAGGCCTCGGATGAGAAACCCCCCTTTTGATGACGACCACGGCAAACGTATAAAGGACTATGATTTAAGGGCATGCACCTGGAATGTCCGGACCCTTAATTGGGAAGGTGCCTCTGCCCAGCTGGTTGATGTCCTCGTAAGAGTAAAGGCTGACATCACCGCAATCCAAGAAATGCGATGGACGGGACAAGGACGGAAGAAGGTGGGTCCTTGTGACATCTACTACAGCGGCCATATAAAGGAGCGCAAATTCGGTGTGGGATTCGTGGTGGGAGAGAGACTCCGTCGTCGAGTCCTGGCATTCACTCCGGTGGATGAACGTCTAGCCACAATCCGCATCAAAGCGAGGTTCTTCAACATATCGCTGATTTGCGCCCACGCCCCGACGGAAGAGAAGGACGATGTGACCAAAGATACCTTCTATGAGCGCCTAGAACGTACCTATGAGCGCTGCCCCCGCCACGATGTCAAAATCGTGCTTAGCGATTTCAACGCTAGGGTGGGTAAAGAAGGTGTCTTTGGCACAACAGTCGGAAACTTCAGCCTCCATGACGAAACATCACCAAACGGTCTGAGGCTGATCGACTTCGCCGGGGCCCGAAATATGGTCATCTGTAGCACTAGATTCCAGCATAAGAAAATCCATCAAGCTACTTGGCTGTCCCCGGATCGAATCACTCGCAACCAGATCGATCATGTTGTGATAGATGGACGACATGTCTCCAGTGTTTTTGATGTGCGTAAGCTTCGTGGTCCCAACATCGACTCGGACCACTATCTTGTAGCAGCTAAGATACGCACCCGCCTCTGTGTAGAAAAGCGCACACGTCAACAAACACAAGGAAGGTTCGACATCGAGAAGCTGCAATCACAACCGACAGCCGAACGATTTTCTACTCGACTTGCACTCCTGCTCTCTGAGAGCACTCATCAGCATCTCGGTATAAGGGAGCTGTGGGACGGCATATCAAACTCCTTACGTACAGCTGCAACCGAAACCATTGGCTTTCGGAAAAGCCAAAAAAACAGCTGGTATGATGAGGATTGTCGTCTCGCAGTGGAGAGAAAACAGACTGCCTACCTCGCAATGTTGCGATCGACCGCAACACGAGCGGGATGGGAAAGATACCGAGAGCTGAAGAGGGAAGCGAGACGCATTTGCAGAAAAAGAAAGAAAGAGGCAGAAATGCGTGAGTATGACGAGCTTGACAAGCTGGCCGACAGGGTTAATGCTCGAAAATTTTACGAAAAGATCCGGCGACTAACTGAAGGTTTCAAGACCGGAGCACACTCCTGTAGGACCCCCAGCGGTGATCTAGTGGTTGATGACCAGAGTATACTGTGTTTGTGGAGGGAACACTTCTCCAGCCTGCTGAATGGCAGTGAAAGTACAACACCAGAAGATGGCGAACCCGATTCCCCAATCGACGACGATGGAACAGATGTTCCATTGCCCGACCGTGAAGAAATTAGAATAGCAATTACCCGCTTGAAGAACAACAAGGCGGCGGGGGCCGATGGATTGCCGGCCGAGCTATTCAAATATGGCGGCGAAGAGCTGATAAGGTGCATGCATCAGCTTCTTTGCGAAATATGGTCGGAAGAAAGCATGCCCGACGATTGGAATCTCAGTGTACTCTGCCCAATCCACAAAAAGGGAAACCCCGCAATCTGCGCCAACTATCGTGGGATAAGCCTCCTTAACATCGCTTATAAGGTTCTATCGAGCGTACTGTGTGAAAGACTAAAGCCCACCGTCAACAAACTGATTGGACCTTATCAGTGTGGCTTTAGACCTGGAAAATCAACAACTGACCAGATATTCACCATGCGCCAAATCTTGGAGAAGACCCGTGAAAAAAGGATCGACACACACCATCTATTTGTCGACTTTAAAGCTGCTTTCGACAGCACGAAAAGGAGCTGCCTTTATGCCGCGATGTCTGAATTTGGTATCCCCGCAAAACTAATACGGCTGTGTAAGTTGACGTTGAGCAACACCAAAAGCTCCGTCAGGATCGGGAAGGACCTCTCCGAGCCGTTCGATACCAAACGAGGTTTCAGACAAGGTGACTCGCTATCGTGCGACTTCTTTAACTTGATGCTGGAGAAAATTATAAGAGCTGCAGAGCTAAATAGAGAAGGTACAATCTTCTACAAGAGTGTACAGCTCCTGGCGTACGCCGATGATATTGATATCATCGGAAACAACACCCGCGCCGTTAGTTCTGCTTTTTCCCGCCTGGATAAGGAAGCGAAGCGAATGTGTCTGGTGGTGAACGAGGACAAGACGAAATATCTCCTGTCATCAAACAAACAGTCAGCGCATTCGCGTCTTGGCTCCCACGTCACTGTTGACAGTCATAACTTTGAAGTTGTAGATAATTTCGTATACCTAGGAACCAACATTAACACCGATAATAATGTCAGCCTTGAAATCCAACGCAGAATCACTCTTGCCAACAGGTGCTACTATGGACTGAGTAGGCAATTGAAAAGTAAAGTCCTCTCTCGACGAACAAAAACTAAACTCTACAAGTCCCTCATCATTCCCGTCCTACTTTATGGTGCAGAAGCGTGGACGGTGTCAACATCCGATGAGACGGCACTAGGAGTTTTCGAGAGAAAGGTTTTGCGGAAGATTTACGGTCCCTTAAACATTGGCAACGGCGAATACCGCAGAAGATGGAATGATGAGCTGTATGTGTTGTTCGACGACATAGACATAGTCCAGCGAATAAAAAGACAGCGGCTACGCTGGCTGGGTCATGTTGTTCGAATGGATGAAAGTGCCCCAGCTCTGAAAGTTTTCGATGCAGTACCCGCTGGTGGAAGCCGAGGAAGAGGGAGACCTCCACTCCGGTGGAAGGACCAGGTGGAGAAGGACCTGTCTTCACTTGGTATTACCAATTGGCGACAAACCGCCAAAAGGAGAGATGCGTGGCGCACTGTTGTGGACTCGGCTATAACCGCGTAAGCGGTTTCTACGCCAGTTAAGAAGAAGAAGAATGCCCGGTTTCACAGTCCATACTTAAGTTGTGCCTAAATAAAATCTTAGCTAGGTATTGTTGCAAACTGAGTAGTCGTTTGCGTTTCACAGTCAATGCTTAATTTCTATAAAATTTTATTATGATATATGGCAACGTTATGGGCAACATATGTTTTACAAATGTCATTCATAAAAATATGTTTGAAATATTTAAATTATAACAGACAATACATAAATTTGCGAGGAAAATTATATCAAAAATTGATGAAAACAACAAAAGAACCCCAAATTTCAACACTAGCGAGTCGGAGCACCTATGGGAACTGAAGGAAAAGTATAAGCTGTTATTGAGTGCAAACGAACGGACACTTGCCCTACGCTACGAAAGATGTCGCTGAAAATTCAAAGCAAATTCAAAACAAAAATCAGCTGTTATTTAAGCATTGCTTAAGCCTCCCATTTTCAGTGCTTAAGCATAACCTAAGTATGAACTGTAAAACACTATTTTCCTGTTTTATCTTAAGCACAACATAAGTATGGAGTAAAGTTATAAATAAATGTCCATTTGTGGGTTAGATTTGGATAATCCATGTTTTTCCCATGGGCAATTATATGTTGCATGCTCACGTGTGGGAAAACCATCAAATCTATTTGTGTTAGCTCGAGACAGGTTAACCAAAAATATTGTGCACCAATTAGTGCTAAGTTAAATTAAAATGTTTATAATTCAAAAAAATAAATACTACTATTAAAAATTAAGAATTATCTATCCTAAGATTATAAAATTAAATGTTACATGTTATCAACTAACAATTTTGTAATTAACTTATTTGTTAAAAACTTGAATATAAAATCAAAAATTAACTATTTTATGAAAATTTGTGCTTATTATCAACTTCATTAATAATTTTAAAAATTTTGACCTCAAGTTCAAATCTCAATCCCGTGGATTTTTATACCAGATATATACTAAGGTTTCCGTCTTTATTCATAAATAATAATTTAACTGTAGTGAATAGTTTACTACAACACAGCAAATCTAAAAGTGAGGAAATGTTCATTCTGAGAATTCGAATGATTCAAACCGATTTATCGGTTAAGTTCAAAATTTTACAGTTTCATATGTACATACATAGGTATGTATGTGTCATGTTAGCGTGTTGGAGAGCCATCTTCTTTATTTGTTTACACGCTACACAACAAAACAAAGAACGAACTTCGCTAAAAATATTTAAATTGATCAGAGACGTTATTCCCTGAATATATTAACATTCATTTCAAATCATTCATATTAACAATGGCCTTGAACAGAGTTCAAAAAGCGTTTTAACTATTTCAAATAAAAATTGGACGGGGCGAAGTTCGCCGGGTCAGCTAGTATATATATATTTATATATATATATTGATTTTCGTGGCATGGAATTTATATTTATATATATATATATTATATATATATTGATTTTCGTGGCATGGAATTTATGAATTTATTTAGTAATCCCTCATTAAATTTACAGTGGAACTACTCTAACTCGAATCACCATAATCCACAAAAAACTACGAGGTAGAGAGACTTTCGAGTTTTAGAATTTTCATTAAAGCGTACAATTTTTCAAAAAACTAAACTAAAATATAGATTTATACCCAATTACCCAATATATCCCAGAAAGTTTTATGTTCATACGTTAAAACATGTATTCTGTGATTTTGTTTGTTGCAGTTTGGTATTTTTGAGCTCTTGACGTCTGTATCCTATGCATTTGTTATATGATTTATGCAATCCATAAGTATAATATCGATACTAAAATTTTTAATATTGTATTATGCCCTGGTCGAAAAGTTCGATTTATGGAAGAAAATTCGTATTAAATTTGACTTCTACTGCCAATTCAAGAGTTCGAGTTATGGAGATCTTCGAGTTATAGAAGTTTAAGTTATAGAAGGAAATTTGTATGAAATTTGATCGATTCAAAAGTTCGAGTTATGGAAGTTCCACTGTATATCTTTAAGATAAACAAACTTTTTGTCCTAAAATTTCATTTGGCAATAAATAAAGAAAAATTATTGAATTTGTCCACGAAATTGCCCACGTCTCATTCAAAAATACAAAAAATGTCAAAAGCAATTAAATTAAGCATAAATATATATACATTATATATTTTAATTATTATTATTAATTTTCTTGTATTTAATATAGATATTTCGTATATAAAAAAACGTAAGGTGAGCGTATGGCCGCTATTAATAAGATTAAAAATATATTTGTACTAAAAACGGTGCACTACTTCTTATAAAATTAATGTTAATTTTTTAATGCTAAATAATTAAAGTTCTGCTGACGACGGAATTTCTTTAAAAAAAATTTTTCAGCAGTATATATTTATAAATACTTACCGCGTTTTGGTAAATCATCGCGCACTATTTGCCCCGTTAAATTCGTTGCTGTCGGCGTGGGTGGTAAGGTCAAGTGGGCGGGTGTTGTATTACCGGGGTACCAAGCCCAGCCTCCTGATTGTCCATTGAACATACGTAGCTTTTCGTATACCGATTCGTTTTGTTGTTGCGCCTGCTGCTCTTTTTGTGAAGCCAAATTTCGTAGAACACGATTTATTGAGGAAACCTTTAATGAATGCAAAGCAATAAGTTTTGTTAGAATTTAAAAATGTAAATTTTTATTTGTGTAAAAAGTTAATAATTAATAATCTCTTTCATGTGTGAAGATTTTTATTGTCAATAATTCAAGTTTAATTATGACACCCACATTAATTTATTAACGTATCAAGGCGATATAATTTCCCTATACTATTGCGCTCAAACGCTTCAACGTACATATATATCTGTCGTTATGTATAAGCATTCTTATGAAACGACGTTCGTCTGTTTGATTTTATATGTCGAACATTTAATTAACAAGCGAAGTGACACTTTTGACCACACAGCATACATATGTACGTACCTATATGATGAGTGCGCTTGCTTTGAGGTTGACGCCACGTGGCGCACGAACGCCAGTTCTGCAAAGTAACATGTCAGGCAGAACAATATCAATGGAAAAGCGTAGGCGGAATGTCAGATCAAATAAAACTGCGACGTGACGCCGCACGTTGCCACTCAAGCAAAGTTGTTTGATTGCACAATGGCAGCTCTAATTTGTTTTAATTGCATATTCAGTTATTCGTAATAAAAGTAGCAGGTTCACGACTACTGTGCTCGGAATTACTATGTACAATGAGAGCTAAGCAAAGTTATGGACCGCTTTTCGTAACATATTTTATTAATTGTAAACATTTTCTCAAAGAACACCAGCCATAGTAACTACTTTTTGGCAAGGAAAATTCACGAATGTTAAATGAAGTAGGTACTTCAATCAAGAACAAAACTTGTGGATAGAAAATGTGAAAAATATATACATATTTTAGCAAAAATGAATTGTATGCCTAAGGGGTTGTTCGATTCGTTGTTCGATTGAATCTAGACTGCATGGCAGAGCAATATGCAAGAAGTCTCTTCAATATATGGTTCAACGACAGGCAGACTTTGCAGAGTCCCATTGGCCCTGGACTACAAATCAATGGAAACATGGAGCGGTTAATCACATAGACCTTTCGTTGTCAAATGTATGATTGACCGACAAAAAGAAATGTACGTGGCATTACTTAAAAAAATCAACACGTGCTCTTGTGGGGCTATTGTATTTCTTCTACTTTTTGTTTCGAATTGTATAAATTTAAAAATAAAATACTGACTTAGAAATGCCAGGAAAGTAATTAAAAAAAAGGAATTAAATAAAGTTGCGACAAACCACGTTAAAATAATTTTTGAATAGCCAAGCATGAATAAATTTATTGTAACTATAATACATCTGACAACAAAACTGAAATGCACACATATGTAAATAAATCTTGGTCATTTAATTTTCATTAATTTAATCATTAAGTTTATTTAAGTGTGTACACTCCTATAAACGGGCTCTCCCCGTAAGCGGACACCCCCCATAAGCGGACGAAAATTGTTGACCGCCAGTGTCCGGCAATGGGAGGTTTCAATTTATTTGCTATTCTAATAATTGGACCTAATCATAGTAAAGAACATACGAGCATCGTAACTGTACGTTCAGTTGATGTCTTTTAATTAGATAACAATATCAGTTATAATTTTCGATGTACATGCGCATGCACTTGTATGTGAATATGTTCATATGTTTGTATGTATGTGCATACATATATTACATTGACTGTTACTTTAAAGTAAGCAAATCCTTTTTACAAGATATTGAATTTATTTTCATGACTTAAGTACATATGTATGTTTAAGGCCCACTTTATTGGAAATACGTACATTATATACATTTTTAACTTTAAATTTTTAATATCAGTTGCTATTAAATATAGAAAGTAAGTAATTATGTAGAATTAAATTTAATGTCTAGATACATAGATATAAGCTAAAATATAAGCAACGAAATCCTTTCTAATTATACGACCCCCTCTCTATGTTAATATAGATATGTATATTATATGAAATTATTGTTTAGAATTTACCATAATAGTATTTTCGATTGAAACAGTAACATTATGTATGAAAACGCAATTGTTCTCTTTTAATAAATCAAAAATACTTGGCATTACAACACGTAATGCCAGCATAGGACGACTACTGTAGCGGAAGTGGTGGCATGCTATACCCTCACACGCAGACGTTCGTGATTGGTGCATACACAACAGCCAATCGGCGATAACAGATGAAATTCTTTACAATGGCAGCAAGCCGAGAGTAACAGCTGGCAGTTAAAACGTGCGCATACAAATTTTCTTTCTTATTTTAAGCGAAATGGCAAATATAAAAGAAATAGTGTATAACAAAATGAAATCAATGAAGCTATTAATTGCGACATATACATACATACATGTATGTAATATTGTTGTTTCAGTAATCGTATTGTTTTCATAAGATAACAACAATAGATGTTATCAGTTGTGAGCACACGCCTATACAAACATGCACACATACATATGCATGTATGTATTTATATCTGACTTGTGAATCCCATCGCTAATTTACACATATGTAAATGGTAAATAATAAAAATTATAGCATTATATAATTTATATTAAATCGCACAAGGCCTCAACTACGAGTAAAAAGCTTTGGTTTACTATTATTTCTAATGAGACATTAGGAGAATGTTGTCTGTGACAAATCCAAAAATGTAGATACAGAGAAACCTCTCCTAACGGACACCTCTATTAGAAGGACCCCTCCATTGAGCGAACATTTTTTCATGAGATCTTAATGACTCTCTCTTATAGCCTAGACAGACGGCAGAGTTAACCCCGATTAACTGCACTTTTAATCAGTCCCAAGTTTGTAGGTGACAGACGGCAGCAAAGCGAGTTATACACTCCCATTAACAGCTGATTGGCAATAATATTTTCATTTTGGTAAAAAAAAATTGTTTGGGCGGACATAAATCGCCCGACGGTGGGTACATAAATATTTCTTTATCGAAGAATTATTTCTTAACATATGTATTATTTTGCCTGCAATAGTCGGTAAAAAAAACTGAAACATTTCGACATTATCTTTTTGATTCCTTTAAAATATATGCAGATATTATTTGTTGCTAACTATTTTCCAATTGTTATAATACATGTATATACTTACGCTTGGTATATTATCACTGTTGCAAACTTGCTCCGACAATAATCGATCTCTGATTTCCCACGCGAAAATGCTCGGACACTCGCGCTTGTAATCGGCGATTTTTTGTACGACAGGCGTTGTAGCAACACGTGGCTTGGAACCACCTATCGCCCGTGGCTTAATGGAACCCGTCTCGTAATATCTGCAAACACAAAGATTAATGCCAGATTTGCACATGTATCAATAGTTTAATATAGTATACGAAAACAGTCAAAAGAGCTTTGCGAGGAAACGAATATGGATATATTTGAAGTATTTCTTAGGGCATTTAGAGATTATGCCACTTGATATAGTGTACGCAAGCAATTAAATGTGCTTTCTGGATATATTTCAAATATTTCTTACGACATTCATCTTTAAAAACAAACTTTTTCTTGCGTACGCTGAACTCAGCGCCGATATTGTTTACGGTAATAAGAAAAATGTTCGCTTCAAAATAGCAAAACACTGCGACTATTAAGCTTTTGCTCTACATTACATAAATCATATTTACAGCACATCACAACACGATTCACCGGTTTGTTTTGTCAAATGTGCTATTGTTGAGTCAAGGAAGCGATATAATTTTCACTTGTACTTTTATATTTATTAAGACAACAAGTCGCAGACCAAAACCGATTAAATATTATCACTTTATTTACAGAATTATTGAGAAATTAATTTCCCAATATACCGAAACGTTTCTTAATTCCAAGTTACAGTGGCCTTTCGTAAGTTCAATGAGTCCACAGCTGTCATATTTATCCAATATTGCAATTAGTTTTTTCCTCATACGTATGTATACGTTTTGTTTCAGAATTATGACAACAAATAGTTTAGACCTAACATTAATATATCCTGTCTCATCTAAAATAACTTAAAATCAATATGTTTTTGTATTTAATGATAATGCGTAATACTACAACAAAATTAACATTATAGATTCAATATACAGTGGAACTTTCATAACTCGAACTTCTATAAGTCGAAGATCTCATTAACTCGAACTTTTGAATTGGCAATAGCGTTTAGAAATCAAATTTCATACAAATTTACTTCCATAAATCGAACTTTTCGACCAGGGCATAATACAAAATTTAAAATTTTACTTTCAAGGGACAATTTTAAAGGAGTCCGCATATTCGTTTGGAGGCGAACAAAAAATATGATATTTCATAAATCGTGTAACAAAGGCATGAGCGCCAAGAGCCAAACAATAGCAAAGTGCAACAATCAAAATTACAGAATACATGTTTTAATGTATTTCAATAAAACTTTTTGCGAAGTTAATAACTGTACTGTAACTGTGTAAATCAATATTTTACAGCTTTTTGAAAAATTTTAATTTTTAATGAAAATTCTATAACTCGAAGTCTCCCTAAATCGAAGTTTTTTTTGTGGATTATGGTGATTCGAGTTAGAGAAGTTCCAATGTATAATAATATAACTATGAACCTTTAACTCCGAATGACTAACAAAGAAAAATTCTACTAATAAAATTCTTTCCTCAATATTCTTCCTGCAGCACTCCGTAAAATGGAAACAAGTCTCACACAATTGATCAACTCTTCGAAGTCAGTTTAAAACGTGCTGGATAAAGTCTAGGTTTTTTCGCACATTATTTTTTGTTTTTGAAAATGAAGATATGATAACATAAAAATGAGTAAAGAATAAAAAAGTCTATTTGCTGACAAAGCAAAGCTTACTCTTCAAAAAAAAGTTCTTCAAAGTGCAAACGCAATTCTACTCTTTAAGTATTTACAAGTAAAATTTAAAAGAAAACTTCACGTTTAACTTAAGCAAAACAAAGCAATGAGGATCAAAACTTGCTGCATAGCCGAATCGGCCTGCCCTAATAATAGGTACACTTTTGATGAGACATTTAATATGGAAAAATAAATTATGATACAAATGTTTTGTTGTATATTTAACATTATTTAGTTAGTAGAGAGTATTTACAACATCATACTGTAGTTTTTACAATTTTTTTGGACATACTAGATGAAACCCAGCACGTTCCTAGCTCAGAATGTAAGGAAAATTACTTCTGGACATAGGGAAATTAACGAAAAGTCACATAAATGCTTTAAAATGGAAATCTAGTAGGGATAACCGTAGAAAGCGACAAAAAACTAATAAATTTTTTGATTGTCGCATTGTAACTATTTTCAAAGTGGGTACTTTCAAGTCATTGGAGGCGATGACAGCAAAAATTGGAAATAAAGTT
Organism: Zeugodacus cucurbitae; assembly: GCF_028554725.1. Classification (NCBI taxonomy): domain Eukaryota; kingdom Metazoa; phylum Arthropoda; class Insecta; order Diptera; family Tephritidae; genus Zeugodacus; species Zeugodacus cucurbitae. Next base: position 28,090,791 of record NC_071672.1, on the reverse strand, counting down.
AGTGCTCAAACAGTTCACAGGAATTTCTAAAAGGTCAAGCTACCAAATGGAATAGCCAGGAAGATTTCATCATTGCAATCAAAAAAATGTAGTAGGAGGTTAAACTTTGCTTTGAAATCCTGTAGATTGACCACCAAAAAGTGGAGAAATAGAGAAATAAAAAGATAAATCCTTTCTTAATGGGCGACGTACACTTCTTTCACAATTGCTCCTTAATAAATCTAATTTTGTTTCGTCGCTTCTAAGGATATTTCTCAACATTTTTGCTTCTACAGGTCTTGGGAAATCTATATGATTTCATATAAAAATGTTTGATCGTAATAGTGGAAGTTTCCTATCTATTCGTTTTGGTAGATTTTTTTTGGTAAATTATTTTTGATGTGTTTTACTTGAAAAATGTTTGTGTACCTTTTATTTTGTGCAGGTGTGTATATAGCGAATCGACACAACAACAAAAACAAAGGAAGTGTAGTAGTAATAGCTTGGTTAAATACTAAATAAATAAATAGTTAATGAGCTACTCTAACAACCTTAAATTAGTTTTTCATATGTAATGTCTAATTAGCCATTTCAGTTCTTCTGTTATGTGTATTCCCAAAAGCTTTATCAGCATTGTTGAAGATCTCCCACTACTTTGTTATCTACTCTATTATGTTATTTGAAAAACAAAATCATATATCACAAAAAACGTACGCGGCGGCGGCTTTTTAGCGCAAGCTTTTTTGTTAATAAAAATTTCTCTCAATAAAGTAGATCCAGACATTAAAGTTTAAACATTCATGCGAGTATGTATGTATGGCTGTATACACATATGTACAGATATATGCTTTTAACCTATATTAAAGATAATTAACTTAATAATTTGTATAGTAATGCATTAAATTGGACGATTTGTTTTAAGCATTTATATCAATTTAATGCGCACTTATTGCTTAACTTACGTTAAGATTATGAGTACATAATATATATGAATAAGTGAAAAGTATACATAATAATATAAATACATAGTATAAACAGATAACAATTAATTAATTTTTATTTATTGGTTAAGGCCACGCTTCGTTTCTTGTGGTTCTTACCTGCCCAGAATTTTGCTAACGCATCCGTTGGACACTTGCAGAATGCGCGATATATCACAGGGACGCGCACCAGAATGCGCTAACTCGACGATTTTCTGACGTGTCGAATCTGGCAGCGGTCGTCCGTTGACATAGACGCCACCAAGCTGATTGATGCCGCTATGTCCTGCTGTCGAGCAACCAAAGAGTGCGCTCTGGCTGACCGACGATGCATGGCCATGCATGAGGTGCTCTGTAGTTAGCATCATCATCGGAAGTTTTTTATTTTTGTTTATATTTCGTGTGAGAGTGTGAATAACAATTAAGGGAAATGTAGTTAAGAACCACAAAATGATTAATTTAATGCGAGCTTGCTAATTGGTATTGACATGTTTTTTTTTTTCAATTGGCCATGTTTTTTATTAACACATACTCGTAGCAAAGAAGAAATTATCGTTGTTTCTTAATTTTCAATTTGTAAGTTTTGATTTTGGTGTTTTATTTTTAAAAATTTCTTTGTAAGTTTTCTCCAAACTTTTTTCAAACAGATTTTTGTTGAAATGATAGCTCACTGTTCTATTAAATACATTAATTTAAAATGTGTATTAATCAATTCTTGTTTTATTTGTATTCGTTATGTTTGCATTTCGGAAATGCTATTTGTATAGTTTTTGCATTATTTCGTTATTTAACACACACTTGTATACGTATATATTGTTATCAATTATTATTTCTCAGTATTCATTGTATTTACATTTATTTAGAATTATACTTAATTCCTGTTATTTCGTTTCGGCAATTTCAAAAATAGTAAACAAATATTATTTATTTCACATATACACAATATTTAAGGTTGACATAAGTGAAATGCCGTAGCTATGTATATATAACTTGGTGCACAATTACTTTGTGAGCTTTTCGATGGAAATATTTTCTTTAGGCGTTGATAACTTTTAAAATAAATCCTATGTACATATACATATGTATATAACGGTGGGTACTTTTTACACACAATTTTCACTCTTTATATAAGCTTAGGTATCTTTTTCCGCGTTGTGTCCGGCAGAATTGCAGAAATTTCACTTTTAATTAACATTGAACTTTAAATTGAATTACTTGTCACATTCTTCTAGATTTTGTTTTTCTTCTTTTTTAATGGAATTTTTCATTTCCATTTGCATATATAGTTCACTAATTTCCAAGTGAAGAGTGAAATTTTAGTGGTTTTTGACAATCAGATACATTATTTCAAAGACTTACACACAGCCAAACACCTGCACATGAAGCTATATTACGCGCGCATAGACACGGGTGAAGAAAAACTTTAGCAAAAATTATAAGTTCGAGCGTTTTTCACAGCTTGATGAATTTTGATTTTGGCTATTTGACTTGGTTTGGCTTAACTTCCCTTGGTGCTGGCCGGTTTACTTGGGCTAACGCGTTGCTGTCTCCCAGGCGATACAGCGCACTTAGCGAAGCGAAACGTTAATGAGCTCTCAAGCGAAAAAATACACCAACAAACCAACGAACCGAAGAACCAACAAATCAACAAACACGAACGCGCATAAACGACAAGATGACGATGTCGTTGGCGACGTCCGAGCGCACGAACTATAGCATGTAGTGTGCTATGCATGCGTGGATGCAGTCAACATACCATGCACATTATTACATACACACATAAGGCAATATGTATTCAGGAATGTGTGCTTGTTTACTATTTGTGAACGCGTTTGGGACTGGAGTCATCGAACAGACGGCAACAGTGCGCTGCCAAAATCGTGTGGCCAAGAGCGGAGCAAAAATGAAAGCCGCATCAAACGAAGCGAAATGACTGAAGCTACCGCAGTTGCAACAATAACTGCCACGCATCCAACTCAGCCATACGAGTTGGCAAGCAACCTATGTACATATCTAAAAAGACATGGTTGTACATACGCATATACATACAGTATGTATTATGTATTTGTAAATAATTTGAAAATCTGAAATGTTAGTAAAAATGCGCGAGCCGCTGTAGCACTATGCCCCCCGCGCAACCATCTCTTGGCAAATATTAAAGAGAAATACAGATTTACATAATATGTATTTTGTCTAAATTAGTATTATTTATAAATTACTAGTATTTATAAAAATAACTGTTGTGTGAAGTTTTCAAATGAGAGCGAGCGCATCACGAGTTGGGGACGAAGCTTTTTAACTTGCAAGAAAGCTAAGTAAACTATATTTATAGATCTACATATATACAGTCGAATTTCCCTAAAACGAATCACTATAATCCACAAACAAACGTCGATTTAGAGAGATTTCGAGTTATGGAACTTATTTTGTATGAAATTTGACTTCTATTGTCAAGAGTTCGATGTATGGAGAACTTCGAGTTATAGATTTTCGAGTTATGGAATTTCAACTTTATTTAATAACTTTTGTTGAAAATTGTAAATGTCTTTTTTAGCTATAATGTGCTGAGTTTACTTTGAACCTTCTTTCAACTAGGCACTGCTAATGTTGATCAGTCAATCCAATAACTGTTGAATTAAATATATTAATTTAACTATATAGCGAATGATATACAGTGGAATTTCTCTAACTCGAATTACCATAATCTACAAAAAAACTTCGAGTTAGAGAGACATCGAGTTATAGAAAACATTAAAACATACATTTTTCAGAAGGCTGTAAAATATAGTTTCATACACGGTTTTAATTATTTACTTCGCATAACGATTTATTTAAATACGTTAAAGCATGTATTCTTTAATTTTGTTTGTTCCAGCAATTGCAATTGTTCGGTTCTTGACGTCTGTATTCCATGCCTTTGTTATATGATTTGTGCAATCCATAAGTATAATATCATGTTTTTTGTTCTCTTTCATACGATATATAGTGACTATTTTAAAATTGTGCCTCGATAGTAAAATTTTAAATTTTTTATTATGCCCTGGTCGAAAAGTTCGATTTATGGAAGGAGATTTGTATGACATTTGACTTCTATTGCCAATTCAAGAGTTCGAGTTATGGAGAACTTCGAGTTAAGGAAGTTTGGGTTATGAAAGAAAATATGTATGAAATTTAATTTCTAAACGCTATTGTCAATACAAAAGTTCGAGTTATGGAGATCTACGAGTTATAGAAATTCGAGTTATGGAAGTTCCACTGTATATATAAAAAAAAAAAAATTATAACATAAAGGCGAAACTTTTTTTATTACAAAATCGAATTGAATTTTATTATAAAATTATAATATGCATTCCAAAAATTTAAAATAATTAATTATTTATCTATGACAAAACTTCGTCTAAATTCTTAACACTGTTGCTTTTGACTTATTCCTTTATGTTCATAATAAGAGGTCACGTGAAATATTTTTAAAAATTGTCTGCAGTCTTTTTGTACGCACTGTATATATATGTATATTTTTATTAATAGAGGGTAGCAAGCAAATGCTGAGCCAACCAGAGTATCAACGTCGTCGCAACGTTGGAAAAGCAAAAAATAAACAAAATGCACGAATGAGCTTGGCGGCTGCTGGGTAAGTCGTTGCCGCCAAGCCAAGCCAAGTACAAGCCAACAGCCGCCGTACTAACTGTAAACAAATAAATATATACAAATAAAACATCGTGTACCTCGCACATATTCACAAGCAATACACACATAAGCGCACACACGCATCAGAACAAACAGGGAGAAAAAATGAAACAAACATAAAAAACTTTGCTATTGCAGCCGCAACAAAAATCTAACAATGTAAGCATGATGGGAAAGAAAGAAAGAAATGCGAATTGTCGATGGCGGCTATGGAAGGCTGTGTGTGCGCGGAAAAGAGTGAGATATATGTAACCTAAAAATGAAAATAACTGCACCAATATAAAAACGCATGAAGTAGTACCATGTAAAACGCTCCCCGAATTGACAAGAGAGCCAACACGTCGTTGTCCGAACGCGAAACGCGGACCTGATGGGATATGGCTGTTGGCCACAACCGTTATTTGATTGATAGAAGTTTTGACTAACGTGAGGGACCTGATACAATTTTGAACATTCATATATGTAAATGTAGGACGTATATACATACATATATGTATGTAAATATAAAAAGGACTGAATGAAAATATGTATTATGAATTTGTAATATAGAGGTGTGGGGATTATTAGGGTGTATTATATGAACTTAAAATTTTAAGTTTACAAAAACTGAACTTCATAAATTTAAAATATTTTTAATGATTATATTTACTGTTGAACTTCCATAACTCGAACTTTTATAACTCAAAGTTCTCCATAACTCGAACTATTGAATTGGCAATTGAAGAAAATTTTCATACTATTACCTTCCATAACTCGAAGTTTTTTGTGGAACATGGTGATTCGTGTTAGGGAAGTTAAACAGTATATATATACATATTCCGTCAAAGTTCCTCTGGCTTCTGGCTTCAGTTGTTGAATAAATCGTTCGTCTTTTAACGATTTTACTTTAGAGCAGGGACTGTAATCATTATAAGTTTTATTATAAAAATCACAAAACGATGATTATATATTGATTTTTATGATTTTCTTCACCGTTAATGATTTTGAGTAATTTTTTTAATCATAATTTTTGAGCAAAAAAAATAAAAATCATAAATAAAATTTTTTCATTATTTTTTCATGTCCTTTTATAACATATCTGAATATTTGGATGCCAAAAGATTTTATTCGAATTTCGTTGAAATTGGTCCAGTAGTTCCTGAGGTATAGTCCACTTAGGGCGGAGTCACTTTGTCTTCAAAAGCTCTCTTTTGAGTAACTGTGCAAGGTATGTATGTGCAAACCAGTAATCCAAAAAGGAGTTTTATTTTGAGCAAAAAAAAAATAAAAATCATTTATAATGATTATTTATGATTTATATTCTTTTTGCTCAAAAATAATTATTATTTATGATTTTTTACAAAATTAATAATTAACGGTGAAGAAAATCGTAAAAATCTGAATTTTAAAAATCATGGTGGAAATGGATATATCGTCCAAAAAGGATTACAATGACGTTATCCTTTTGTTTGTGTGACGATTCTAAGTGATTGATTTTTTTACTTAAAAATTTGGAACGATAATCATTATTTAGAGTAAACTCAAAATCCTAACTTCTTTCTTACACTTTATGTGTCTTACAGGTCATTGAAGATGGATATTTTGACTAAACTTCTGTATGCAGTTGTATGTTGGATTAACAATCGTTATATTTTATCAGTTATCCATTACAAAGTGAAACAAATTGATTCAGCAATTAAACTCATTTGTATGTGGCCTTCTATGCCAACCTTACTACCTTGTTTTGCGCAATATCGTTATATTGGTACACTGTGTAGTTGTTAACGTTATTGTTTTTGAGATATTATATTAAACCTATCTAATGTTTGAATATTATTTCATTTTACGTGCATGTTGATCTAACACAAGCTAAGTAACTATGAGTAAGATTTATCCAGACAACTTGGTTAGTTATTTTTGCAACCGAGCGAACGGACAGAACAGACAGACAGACATCGTCCGGTCATCATGGTTATTTGTTATATATCAGTCTATGTATGTATGTTATTGGCGTAGAAACCGTTAAACCGGTTATAGCCGAATCTACAACAGCGCGTCATCTGGAGTGGAGTGGTTTCGTCCATTCGGACAACATGACCTAGCCAGCGTAGCCGTTGTATTTTTATTCGTTGAACTATGTCATTTTCGTCGTACAACTCGTATAGCTCATCGTTCCATCGTCTGCAGTAATCGCCGTTGCCAATGCTGTGGGGGCCATAAATCTTGTGCAAAATTTTCGTCTCGAAAACTCCTAGTGCCGACTCATCAGATGTCGACATTGTCCACGCTTCTGGACAATAAAAACAGGAAGGGAATAATAAGTGACTGTAGAGTTTGATTTTGGTTCGTCGAGAGACAAATAGCCTACTCAGTCAAAAGTAGCACCTGTTGGCAAGAATGATTCTGCGCTGGATTTCGAGTTGTTGGTTCCCACGTATACGAAATTATCTACAACTTCAAAGTTATGACTATCAACAGTGACGTGGGAGTCGAGACGCGACTGCGCTGACTCTTTGTTTAATGACAGGAGATATTCCGTCTTGTCCTCATTCACCTCAAGACCCAATTGCTTCTCTTACTTATCCAGACGGGAAAAAGCAGAAAGCTTCCGTTCATATCAATATCAGCGACGTACGCCAGCAGCTGTACACTCTTATAGAAGATTGTACCTTCTCTATTTAGCTCTGCAGCTCGTATAAATTTTTCCAGCATCAAATTAAAGAAGTCACAAGATAGTGAGTCACCTTTTCTGAACCTCGTTTGGTATCGAACCTTCCCGATCCTGACGGAGCATTTGGTGTTGCTCAACGTCAGCTAACAAAGCCATATTAGTTTTGCGGGGATACCATTTAGACATAGTGGTATAAAGGCAGCTCCTTTCCGTACTCTCGAAAGCAATATTATTAGTAATTATTCTTATTTTCAGAGAATGAACTTAATTCTAAGCTTGTTAATTTCGAAAGAAAAGTTTGCGGACTTTGTGATTTTTATTTAATGGTTAAATTCATGTTTCCGCGTCAAATAACATTTAAGTTTCAACTGGTATAATGTATCGAAATCAATCGAATCAGTTTGCAAGTACCGCGCTGCCCATTAATAAACCTTTTCGGTCATTTATTCACTGCATTTAAAATCCAATAAGTATCCTATATAAGTTTTATCAATAACGGATAACGGACAATAATTAAACTTCCATATACACGTTGGTGAAGACCATAACATTTAACGTTCCCACGACAGTCGGTTCTACGTAACCGGAACGGAGCCGTATTTAAATCTGGCCAAGGATTGTCAAATCGGCAGCATTCCTCAAAATCAGGGACCGTAAATAATGATTATCGTTTCGATTTTTAAGTAAAAAAAAATCAATCACTTAGAATCGTCACACAAACAAAAGGATAACGTCATTGTAATCCTTTTTGGACGATCTATCCATTTCCACCATGATTTTTAAAATTCAGATTTTTACGATTTTCTTCACCGTTAATTATTAATTTTGTAAAAAATCATAAATAATAATTATTTTTGAGCAAAAAGAATATAAATCATAAATAATCATTAGTTTTGAGCAAAAAAAAATAAAAATAATTTTTAATGATTATTTATGATTTTTATTTATTTTTGCTCAAAAATTATGATTATTTATGATTTTTTACAAATTACTCAAAATTGATCATTGACGGTGAATAAAATCATAAAAATCAATATATAATCATTATTTTGTGATTTTTAAAATAAAACTTATAATGATTACGGTCCCTGCTCAAAATTATTTGGGGAATAGTTTATGCCGCTACAACAACAACAACTGTCAACAGAACTGAAAAGAACAATAATGTATTAAAATTTTAAAATAACTCAATAATGTTTTCAAATTTGTATCTCCTTTGAGACGTGAAAGCAGATTTGTATCTTAAATTATGATACGAAGTACGCGAGTATGTGAATATAAAAAATTAAGTCAGAGCATAAAATAAGTAAGAGCCAATAAACTTATTGTTGTACACCCAAAGCCGAGGTGCCGAAGTTCTCTTATAGCAGATTCCAGTTTTTCCTATTCTTAAAAATTGAAACTATAAAAACAATACACTTTTTATAGAAACAAATAATTTGTGGGTTATCCTTGCAATGTGCGTTAACTCTCTTGGCCCAACTCAAAATTATCGTGACTATATAATAGTAGATAATTCAACTGATTTAATAATATTCCAAATTTTCCTGCTGTTGGTTGTAAAGCGAAACTCTTCATGTGCCTTTTTTAATAAAAATGTCCATATTTGATGCCGCCCTAATAATTATCGTACCAATGTACACATATATTTTATGTAATACACGTAGATTAATAATAAAAAAAAAAATATATGTATACAGGATTCTTAAATAAATGTTGAAACTATGTGAGAGCAAATATCTAAATAAATGGAATTAAAAAGTGGGCAATGCTATGGTGTAACCAAATGCATATATATGTACATATGTTTGTGTGTATGAACTCGACGTGCGAGTGAATACACTAGTGCATATATTAGGTGTCTATCTGCATAAACATGAATATTGGTTGAAAGTTACAACTTGACGAATGTAATGGCTGACAATTAAAGATTGTAATGGATTGCGTTGTGAATAGATAATGGGAATATGTATATGCGAAAGTCTGAAAGGTTTGTGATGGAGAAATAAGCTCGTCCTGCGACTGCTCACTGCGAATGGTTTTATTTTAAGTAACAGCACCTTTAACATATGTATATGATATGTACAAAACTTCACACATACAAATGTACTTACTTTTGGTGCGATAAATGAGAGAGTAAATCTATATATAAAAGACAGTCGTGTTGGTTACACTACTTATAACTCATAAATGGCTGAAACGATTTGGCATAAATTTGGATTACAGGTAGCTTAAGACCGAGGGCAGGACGTAGGATACTTTTTATTCCATTCCAGTGACGAGAACGTGAAAAAACTGTGGTATATAAAACGCAATTGCCATTCCATATAAAACACAAATTTATTATTTAAAACATCAGAGTAGGCGTTCATTTCATAAAAATGAAAGCAAAACTGAAAATCAAAAAAATTGTCAATCACAACATCAATTTGATTTAAAAAAAATTTTGTATATCATTATGATAATATATAAATGAAAAAAGCGTATATGAAAAAAAACTGAATCGTTCCATCGTCTGCGGTAATTGCCGTTGCCAATGTTCTGAGGACCATAAATCTTGCGCAAAATTTTCTTCTCGAAAACTCCTATTGCTGTCTCATCAGATGTTGACATCGTCCACGCTTCTGCAACATAAAGCAGGACGGGAATGATAAGCGACTTGTAGAGTCTGATTTTGATAATTACTAACCACAAGAATAATAAATGGTTGAGTGAACGAGCAATTTTAGCGGCTAAGGAGAAAGATGTAGATGACTTAAACTACATAATTCAGAATGAGATCATTAGTACACATCATTCATTCAGATCTATTGACTGTTTAATAATCGAAGATGAAGTTACCAACTATCCAATTGAATTTTAAACTCCTTGGATGTGCCTGGCTTACCCCTCACTATTTACGACTAAAGTTTGGCTCCGTAGTAATCATGCTTCGAAACTTAAACCTACCAAAACTATGCAACGGAAGGCGTTTGGTGGTAAGAAAATTGTTGAACAATGTGATCTAAGCGATTATACTCAAAGGAAAATTCGAAGCTGAGGAAGTTCTCATTCTGATTATCCCGATGATCCCAACCGATATACCGTTTCAGTTTAAACGATTTCAATTTCCTATTATTCTAGCGAACGCTATAAATATTAACAAATCACAAACCATCCAAATAAAAAAAATTAACTTAATAACATCCAAAATCAGCTCATTTATTGTCTCTAAGGCGGAAGAGAGTTTGCCGCCGGGCCAGCTAGTATAAAATAAAAATAAATTTTAATGAGCGTTACTAGTGGTTAGTAGATAAAGGCATAATTTGGCAATATATAATATGATCTTTTACGAGCAAATCATTGCCGATATTCCCGCTATTTTACTGAACCAAGTTTTCTTCAGATTTTGATAATCACATCAGTCACATTTATTTTTATAAGTTTAGAATTACAGCATGTTTTATAATATTTTTAAAAGCAAAATATCCGCAAAGATCTCGATCGTGGCGCTAAGCCCCGCCCCTAGTACGTTTAATCATCCAACTTTTTTTGGAGGCATTTCCATGCAATAGCTGATCATAAAGTGTGAAAACGATAGGTTGAAAACGTCTCAAGTGTATTAACTCGCCAAATACAATGCCATGAGTATTAAATTTTGTAACAAAGATGGTACAGATGAGCTGCAACCCATTGGTATAAAAATGCACAATGGGCGTGACGGCGTTCTCTTTAATATAGTGAAGCTAAATATAGTAAGAAAACCATATGATATTAATATTAAGTGTACAAAGAGTGTTTCACTCGAGACTCTTTTGTCCCAAAATATAACGCAAGGGGTCGGCGGAACTTGCCGCTATAGTGGGAGTACTCACTGGACACTGCGGAATTGGCATAGATGCGATGAGGCTACAAATACTGTCATAGCTGTATGGAGGAAGGCGAGTAGGAAACACCATGAGTGCCATGAGTATTAAATTTTGTAACAAAGATGGTACAGATGAGCTGCAACCCATTGGTATAAAAATGCACAATGGGCGTGACGGCGTTCTCTTTAATATAGTGAAGCTAAATATAGTAAGAAAACCATATGATATTAATATTAAGTGTACAAAGAGTGTTTCACTCGAGACTCTTTTGTCCCAAAATATAACGCAAGGGGTCGGCGGAACTTGCCGCTATAGTGGGAGTACTCACTGGACACTGCGGAATTGGCATAGATGCGATGAGGCTACAAATACTGTCATAGCTGTATGGAGGAAGGCGAGTAGGAAACACCATGTCATTTCATGTTACACTGTCCAGCGTTCGCAAGACTGAGGCTGGAATAAATCGCTAGCTATACTTTTGTCGAACCATGTGAACTTGCCAGCATAGCATTAGCCGTCTCATAAAACTTGTCATAGGTTCAAAGCGTTTCGGCGAAGTGTCTTCTTTGCGATCCATATCTAGAAGTCTTTCAGCATCACAGTGGACCGATTTCAAGATAAATATAAGTCAAATAAACCTTTTCAAACGTTTACCACCATTAATAACCTCTTTCACGCGATTGAAGACAATAAAAGTTATTATTTGCAGGCATTTTATACGAGTATAATAATTTATGATTAACTGATGCGATACTCAATGAACTCTCAATGAATGCTTACATAAGAACCTACTATTTACTTTCATGCCCGCAAACAAATTTGCGAAGATGCAATACAAAAGAGGGCACACAATAAAAATGGAAATAAATAGATAAATTATAGATAGAAACAACAGTTGCGTAAAAGAAAAAAAAAAAGAAATTCTTAAGTGAGGGCAAATATTGCGCCGACAATATCAACAACACACAATAATATACAAATAACCATTCTTACCTTCATATATGTATGTATAAGTATTTTTGTGCAATTATATACATACAAGTGAGTATAAGTATTTATAAAACGTGGTAATAACTACAACAATGCAAATAAAAGTTGAAGGATAAAAGAAAAGTCCGTATAATAGCTTCTGCGCCTCCATAACGGATGCCAGTAGAATACACACACAGGCATACATATATATATATATACAAATCACTTCTGTAAAACAGTTTTACATGCTAAGTAAATGTACATAAATGTACAATTGTTAATGCGAAGAGCAGCAACCGCAAAATGTGACTACTGTTCTGCAGTTCGACCACCAAATACATAACAATTATTTGTATACATACATATATGTACGTCATAGTCATTACAGACTATGAATGGAACCCTTATTCGCCCTACGGCATTAATATTTATAGCTGAAAGGTTTAGTTTGCTTTCAACAGCTTTAAAATTATTAATATGTTGGTCCTTAGATTGAGACAGCGCCAATTGAATGCAACCACACATTTGCCGGAGGTCATATTTCTAAAAGTTTTCTTACTTCTTACTCTAAAAGCGAAATGTCTTGCAATATCCAGCACTCGCCAGACTAAGGTTAAAACACCGCGATAGGTCCGATCTTCGTCGAACCTAGCGAGGTGACTGACATCGACATTAGCCAGAAGTATTTGGGTGTTATTAATAAAACGTTCTGTAGGTTTTCTCATTATCATTATTTTGATTCAAGAATTTATACCTTTTTGTAAACTAGAAAATATCTTGCTAGAGTGACGCTTACTGCACTCTACAGATACATATACATATGTGTCTCAAGAGAAATTTTTGTACTGTCAGAAGCATTAAACAATATTTCTGTTTCACATATATTGAACCGGCACCCTTTTATGGCATTGAATTGATATATGGTATATACGTTACTTTTAAAACAATAAGCGCATTTGTACCTCAATGAATGCCGCAGCGCACCGCAAATACTGATCAAATCCGATCCATTTGTGATCCATTGCCGAGATCCGATACTCAATGGCATTATTCCCAAAAGTGTTAAGTAGGCTTAAGTTGCGCTGCGTTGTATTCGCTGTTGTTACTTTGAGTAATACGGTTTCAGTGTTTACGTTTTTTGTTCGTATTGATTTAAACTCATCAATTCGCACATAAACAATTATAATTCATGTTTGTGTCTATGTACTTTTTGAGGGTTGTCTATATTCTTTATTTTGTGTGAATGTGAGTGTATGTATTGATATAATAACACATACACACATGGATACATAATACGTGCATAGATTGTACTTCAAGTAGATATACCAGGTGAAATATTGAAAAGCATTTCAATGCAATAATCTGCTCAAAACATATGGATAATGTTAGGAGCATAAATCTATTCTATTCTATGCTATTTACATACAGAAACGTAGAAACGCGTAGCATTAGGCGTGTTTTATTTGACCAGCAAAGTAAGCTATAGCTTATTTTTTATGGAAGATTTAGTCAACATAATTATGTTGGCTTGTCATAAGCTACCATAGCTTGCATATTGAACTAGAGGCATTGCCAGTTCATCGCGTTTTTTTCATTTACAATATTTAGGTTTTTTCCAAAAAAAAAGTAGTAGTTACCGATAAAACTGTAAACAAGCCAAAATTTAGAATTCTACCGATGTGCAAAATGGCAAAAAAAAATGTATCCATATTTATTTTGACCCTCCTGGATCTAATAATGATTGTAGATTCTGAATATTATAGAAAAACGGTAAAAAAAAGAAATTTGATTTATAAATTCAACTGTTTTTTTTTTTAATAAAGATTGAGTCATAAATAAAAAAGTGTATTCTACGATTTTCGAACTTAGCCTGCAAAATCGAAATATTTTTCTTCGAAGTTCGAAAAAGGGATTTTTTTAAATTATTATTAATTTCAGGATCCAAATTATTGATACAATCTAAATGTTCCTCTTAATTCGATGGTGACTAAAACTTTTCCGTCAAGCTGTTATGACAGATGTTATAAGGGGTCCAGTAATTTTCGATATATAACTTTTTTTTCGAAGATCTAACTTTAACCTTACTATTTTTTCATTTTTTCTATGCATATTTTATTAAACACGTCATTTATTATAATAAAAATTTATTTTTCAAAAATCTCAACTAAAGTCTTCATACAGCAGAAGAGCAGAAACCACTACAGTAACATATCACCTTATTTTCATTTATATCACACAAGATCGGAAATGGTCCCATTCCCTACAGGGGTAGATGTGCTAATAAATATGATTATGTATATTATACACATACATATGCATGTTTGTATGTATATACTTGTGTGCTTAAGTGTACAAATAGTTTCGCATATTGCGCTAGAATCAATCCGTGCATTATCGTCCTTATTTATCCCTAAACGTAGACCTTTGTAAACTGTAATTGTGACTATATCGCAGGAAAAAATTATAATTCCACAGACAAAGGTTACAAAGATCTTGTGGGTTATGGTATTTTTTCATCAAATTTAATTTCCCTTTCATACGTACCGGTCTTTATGCGGCTCTCACATTGTTTTCATGTGGTCGACTGATCGATTCTTTCATTGTTCACTGTTATTGGTTTTTTACTTTCATACATTACAAATATACTATACTGTGCTCATTAAATTCAGATGCTATGCCATGTTTCCATTTTTTTTTAGAGAAATCGAAATGTATACCTACAATACTGATTCTGATTTACACATTTCCTCTTATGAGTTTCGCTGTAGCTAGAAAAGTCATGGAGGGCAATCGAAATGTGATCTAGGTAATGTTTGCATGTAAACAATATCGGCTACAAAAAATAGTAACAAAACCGCGGATAAATACCGAAATAATAGATTAATTAACACAAATACAATTTGTCAGAAATTTTGTGAGAAACATATGTTCGTGTTTATTTCTAAAGTCACTATATTCGCCTCTTTTACCACTAATGCTCCTAGAGACCACGCCACTGGCCCTCAACGCTTTAATAAATAAATAAACCCAAACGATTTCAACAGCTGAGAACTAAAAATTTATAAAAACCAAAAGCTAAAAATTTCCGAATATTACTTATTAAGAGAAGATAAAATAGTTTTTTTGATGCTAAATATTGAGTCAGAAGGATCAAATGTGCTGGAATGAGAATTAAAATCCTAACATTTTCGGCGGAATGGTTCATTTAACTCAAAATTTGTTCTAGAAGATTTTAGAAATAATGGTCTAAACTGCCTAGATGAACGAAATGGGACATTAAACTTAATATCAGACAAAAGGGATGAACTACAAACTAAACCATTCAGAAGTTTATTCAGAAGACTAGTTAGTGTGGGAAGATTTATAAGTTTTATAATGTAAGTGGCATAAAGCAAAAAGTAGAAATTGTTTTTGAACGGACTCAAGCTTATCAGAATGGGATTGATAGCAAGGATTCCATACCACAGAACCATACTCCAATATAGGCCTTAGCAATGTTGTAAAAAGAATTTTAGTAATATATCGATAACTAAATTCTTTAGACCAACGTTAAAAAGTTTAACAAAGCTAAGAGCACCTTTAGCTTTTAAGACAATTGAATTTACATGAGAATTAAAATTAAGTTTAGGGTCCATAGTAACTCCTAAATCAACAAAGCTAAAAAATTGCTCTTAACTGAAGTTATTTATTACATAGGTGGAAAGATTAACAGTTCTACGGGAAAAGCACATCGTTTTACATTTTTTAAGATTCAGTGGCATATCATTTTTGTGACACCAAGTAACTAAATTATTTAAATCCGATTGCAACTCAGTCCTTTCGTTATGAGAAGTATATGATTCAAAAAGTTTTACATCATCCGCATATAATAAAATTTCAGAAAACTTAATTACAGAAGGTATATCATTGATGAACAACAAGAACAAAATCGGGCCGAGATGACTACCCTGTGGAACCCCTGAAGTAACACTAATTGAATCGGATAATGTATTATTAAATAAAACTTGTTGTTTTCTGTTACTAAGATATGAGGATACCCATTCAAGAAGTCTTGGTTGAAAACCAAGAAGATCCAGTTTTTGCATAAGAATTGAGTGGTTTACTCTATCGAATACTTTACTCAAGTCTGTATATATAACATCAGTATTCTTATTATCCCTAAAACCCATTTACACATGGTTTACGAATTCAAGCAAGTTTGTTACTGTAGATTTCCCTTTTCAAAATCCATGCTGAGAAAATGAAATTAAAGGAGAGATTAAGAAAGTTATTTGGTCAGTGACAATAGCTTCAAAAAGTTTGGGTATAGCTGACATTTTAGCTATCCCCCTATAGTTCTCAACAGATGATCTAACTCCACTTTTATGCAAAGGTATTATAAAAGAGTTTTTCCACATTGACGGAAAAATACCTTGTTTAAGAGATAGGTTGACAAGTTTAGTTAAGGGCAGATAGATATATTTTGCTCAATTTTTAAGAAAGCTTGAGGCTCATATCAGGGCCATATTTAAACGAATTTTTTAACGTAACTAAATAATTTAAGACATCTGTTTCAGAAATAATTGGTGTATTAATTACAGTACTCGGACATAACACTTGATGATATGGCACATTCATAGGGGAGTTTGAACAATAATTGGATTTGAAGGATTCTGCAAACATATTAGAATTAATATAATTGTCACATGACATTGTTGATTTATATTTCATCGCGGACGGAAAATTAGATATCATACGTTTGGAGTTAACGAAACCATAGAACAGTTTCGGATTACGAATAATATTATTTTTTACTTTGATTATGTAGTTTTTATAACATTTTTTGTTAAGTTCCGGAAATTGTCGACGCAATTTAGAATATTTTAAATAGTCAACAAGAGCTCCAATTTTTTATAAAGTTTAAAAGCTCGAGCTTTTTTATTTTTTAATTTACATAGCTCATTCGAATACCACAAATTTGAACTTTTTCTTTTGGTAATAAAACATTTCGGAACAAATCTTTCAAAAATATTTAAAATTGTTTCATTAAAATGTGATACATTTAATTCAATATTACCACTGTAATCAGGCCAAGTCAATTTAGAAAGTTCACAATTAATCTTTTTGAAGTTAGCTTTCGCAAAGTTGAACCGAGAACAGGAAATAAGAGCTTTTTTTACAATTTTTAATAAAAAAAATCATACATAAAGGAACATCGTAGAAAAGTTTTGATTACATCATCATTTTGATTTTTATATATTTAGATCAAAAATAAAAGTTATTTTTGATTTTTATTTTTTTAGATCAAAATATAAGAATTATTATTGATTTTTATATTTTTAAATCAATAATAAAAATCAATTCAAAATTTGTGACATAATATGTTTCTGAAAAAACCTCTTAACACTGACTTGAATGGCAGCCAAAACTTATTAGCCTCTCGCAGTAGTAACCATTACTTTTTAAGTTGTACGTAAGCTAAGATTTTTAGAATTTTTTTATTTCGCTTTATTCACGTTTTATAGCTGATACATTATCCATGATATTTTCATAATTTTCTATATTTTAATTGTCAAAAATAACTATTATTTTGGATCTAAATATATAAAAATCAAAAATAACTTTTATTTTTGATCTAAAAAAATAAAAATCAAAAATAATTTTAAATTTTGATCTATATATATAAAAATCAAAAATAACTCTTATTTTTTGATTTTTGTGATAAAAGTCATAAGAGTTACGGTCCCTGAGAACAAAGGTCCTGTTTATTGCAAACACGTAATTCGTCTATGATTTCGATATTAATTTCCAAGGCAGGGTGATAAGAGTCCTCTGGCAAAACTAAAGGATCAGACCGGACCACAGAAACTGTTGAAGTATTATCAACATAGACCAAATCTAAGAATTTACCATACTTGTTGGGAATTAAGTTAATTTGGTTAAGACCCATCTCAGACATTTCTTCCAAAAACTCATTAAAGCTTAAACGAGTGCAAACAAGGGTAATGCAATCGTCAACAGATTTGCAAGATACACACGGTAAATTAAAACCGCCTAGAACAGTTCTGTCATCAGTATTCTTAGCAATTGAAAAAACATTATTTATTAAAGAAGCATGCTGCATATATACAGATAAGTCCGATTGAGGCGGTATATAAGATAAAGTTAAGTAAATGGAACATTTATTAATACAAATTCGTGTGCACTTAAATTCAATAATGTCCGCATGAGGAACTTCTATTTCTTCAGATGGAATTGAAGAATGCACAGCAAACAGTACACCCCCCCGACTCTGTTCAGTCGATCGCATCTAAAGATTTGAAATTCACTATTTAATAATTTGATTCAATAAAAATGATTCTGATTTTGCACGAAATACAAACGTTCTTTATTATGAAATGACTAGCGAAATTGCGTATAAATCAAGCAACAGCTAAATTCAAATTTTACTATTTTTTAATAATCAAATTGAAGATTTTTTCGATTTACCACTTCACCGCAGCGTAAGCGGTTAGGTGGATTTCAAAATTTGGAAATATTTAAATTTTTGTCTTATTAAAAAGCGATCCGAGTAAATTTCTAAAAGATATACTTTTTAGAAATTCAGGCCCATCCAGCTGCGTCAGTTTCAATTAAAAAATTTAAACGCGTTTATCTCAAAAGTAATTTTTTTCAAATCGATGCACCCGATATCTCGAAAAGTTATGAAGCGATTTTGTTTTGCATTTTATTTTTTTATACAACTATTTCTTCGTGCCAATATATGACGAAAATTTTATAACAAAATTAGTTTATTTTAATAGTTCAAAAATATAAATTTTGATTATTTTCTCCATTAATTAATTTATCCATGTACTAGTGATGTATTTTCGGTTTATTGATTTCGGATGAACCAATAATTAGTTATGATGTCCACGGCAAAAACTTTTTTTTATGTAAATGAAATTTATGATTGTATATATTAAAAACAATTGTAAAAATACTCCTGTTTTCAGCCTCTGAAACCCACCATGCCAATTACACTTTCATTTACCAAATATTCAATTGAAAGCGTTAAAAACTATTGCATGGAGAACGCAAATGATTAAAGAGATCATAATGCAATACTCACCTGTTTTATTGGACTTGCTATCAAAGGTGACCAATAGCAACGCCAGTTTTCCACCTTCACTTGCATAATCATACACTGACGATTTATCGGGAGCAACCATAGCCGTCATTGTGATATAAAAAATAAATTAGGCAATTCTTTGCCACTTAAGTGGCTAATGACACATGGCAGCGTAGCAACGTGGCAAGGCGTTCAAATCTGTTCTTAATACACTTCGTCAATAGCGGCATGCCGGTTGGCAACGACAATCCATGCACGTGCAGACAATGTATTCGTCTATATGCGCTGGGATTCGTACTTTTATTTGGCGAAATTGCGCACGCGTATTTCTAAGCTTGTTTGTACATCGCTGCGAGTAGTTGTAACCTTTGGGTGCGGCACATTGCCACTTTTCAACGCTGGCCGTGTCAGATGCAGCAGCACCAACGTGAGATTGCATTTCAGATAGGTCTGTATGTAGTACCTAAGTACGTACATTTGCCCATAAACGGGCCTGTTACAGATCACTATTGCTCCGTGATACATTTGAGCGTAACTGCAGCTCATCGCAGACATTTCAAACATCGAAATTGTTTATAGTCAAAGCGTTGTTAATAATGCGCAGCAACTTCGTCGTTATTTCGCACACTTGGCGCTAGCCCACAAATTTCGTTGTTTCTTGTAGTATATATGTATATATATAGTATATAGTGTATGTATGTATATATGTATGTGGGTGTATAGAAGCAAACATCTCATGAAGTGAATATTAACTGTTTTTAAGATTAAAAAAATTTCGTTTGATGCTCGAGCATCTTTGTATTGATTGCACAGATTTTGCGATAAGTATTTACATACATATGTATATGTACATATAAAATATACATACATACGCCTTCGTATATATCTACATAAATGCAAACCTTGTTATTTTTGTAATTCAATTAAGTACATACGTCAACATGCATGCAAACATATAAAGCTGGACGTACGTGTGATTAGCGGGGCTCTCAATTACGAAAGTATAAGTCTTAGTAGTTGTTATTGTTACTGTTTGTGTAAACAGCAGTAGTGCCGATGTTAAGCTGTGCAAGCCCACTGGAGGATTACACAAATTAAACCATTTCGTAATTATAAGGCCCATGTAAGTGCTAGGCATATTTACATATGTAAATGACTTATCGTACACATACTTGTTTGCTTATTTTATTAAATATGTACATACATAAGTAGTGCGTATGTATATGAAAATATGAATGCATGCTGTTAAACTCGGCCGACATTTTATACATATGTATGTAAATATTTAATAAGTTTGGAAGATTTTGGAAAATGGACTATTGAATATTTCGACAAAATCTTAACTTCATAGTGCCCTAGAAGCTATGAAACGGCGCCTCACCTTTGTATGAAAACAATGCTCATACCATAATGTTTACGACGGTGCTTAGCTTTAACCCTAAGCAAATTTCGGTGGTTATGGTTGTTGTTGTTGTAGCGGCTTAAAACATTGCTCAAATATTTCTAAGGAATGCTGCCGATTTCACAGTCCTTCGCCATGTAAAAATCCGGGTCTGTTCCGTTTACGTAGAACTGACTGCCGTGTAATGGATTTTTTCTTCGGTGGTCATACATGCTTAATACCTCGATCGGAGTTAAATAAGTTTACTTTTGTCAGACCAGAGCATGGTAATTCATTTATCTTTGGGCACTTTTCTACGCTGCGCAACGTGCTACAGTCCAAACCAAAATCACAGATAATGTACTCTTCGATTGCCATCGATCTCTATTGCCTCAAGCAGCTTTCCTTCACCTAAATATGATGAGGTCCTGAGCAGGGATGAGTATACAAAAGATCTTAGATCATAATCACCTTAAGTTTAATTACTTAAGTTACATAACGCTGTCTCAATGTCCATGAGACCCTAATCAAACTTAATATTTTCGTCAAATTGGAAACCATTAAAGAAAGAAAGGTTGGCTTACATACAGTCTTGTTCAATGGCAGTATTTTTTGCGGGAACTGGTAATATGCGTAAATTTGTACTCAATAGCATTGGCTTGCCTAAAAATCACAGTGACATCGGACTTTAATGACCCTGGGGAAAAGTTCTGAAACATTTATCTTGTAAAAATGTAGAAGTGTTCGTTTAGCAAGCCCGTTTATGACACACTAGCTATGTGCAGTTGAACCCTTTTCAAAAAACTCACTACCAACAAATCGACTCTTTAGCGAATTTGTCCAAATCCTTCGATTGTCAGAGGGAGTCGTTTGTTTCATCCGTTCAACTTGACGCGTTTGACTGACGCACGTGCACACCGTTGAGTTTACGTTTGTGGAGGGAGTTAACGTACAAATAGCGGCTGTTGCGCCACAACCGGTGGTTACAATGCCTGGTCCAGCGGCATGCTTGATAGTGACGGCAACAAATCTCGTTCTGTTCTGAAATATAATTGCCAGCAATTTACAAAAATTCCCAGTCGTCGGCTCGTGCTCGCTACGGGGAACTAACTATATGAGCAACAGCTACGCAGCAGGCTGAATGCAAATGCCACGCCTTTGTTACCTCCCACCACAAGAACGGTAGCAGCACCAATAAACAACAAAAAGCGATAATTCATAAATTTTCTGATATCAATTCCGGAGCGTGGCGCGCTGCTCACATACCATTCACATGCTTAAAAAATAAAAAGGCTCATTTGCGTGGCAAAACCGGTGATTCTTTTTATGCCAATGTAGTTGAGCATTTGCTTATACACGTTTACAATACAAATTAACATATACATACATAAATACGTATATTTTATTTCTCCCGTGTATATTTGAAATAAATTAATAGACAGTTTATTTACTACTTTAAACCAGTGTTCAAACACAAGAGTTTTAAGAGAGTCTATATTATATGAAATGCCAGATTTGTTGGTAATTTCAATATTTGTTTAATTGACATTAAAATATGTCATGCAGTCAACAAAAATTATAGGTAGACAGTTTATATGTATTTAACACTTGTCATGGATCATGGCGTTGGGGCGTATGAAGGTTCTGTACTCAATGTATTTGTTATTGAACGCCGCTATCGATTGTGACGGGGCGTTTGGCCGATTTAGAATAGTATTTGTTGCGCGTTTCTTTGCAGATCTTTTGTTGCTACAACCCACTTCGGCACTTCACTCTACTACTCTCTAAGCTGCCCAACGATGCGATCATTCTGTACCAAATTGTTAAGTCAACAAATTTTCTAATAAACTCTTTCAAAATCGATCACGTGCATTCAATTAAGAGTGATTACGCTTCAACTAACTTATACAATAGTCAAAAGGGACTGGAGTGCCCGATAGTCAGTGGCGGCGACGATTGCCGCAAAGTTGACACACCCTCTTTATGAAACGGAAAGTGTGCGCAAAAGTACAGTGTGTGAAAATTGAACAAGCGCACGCACTTATTATGTACATTTTCACATGACGGACGAATTTTCAAATTATATGTACATTATTATACAAAAGTGTAGAAGAGCTTAAAGGCTAGGTGTGTTTCAGAGGCTGAAAACAAGAGTAGTTTTACATTTTTTTAAATATATACAATCATAGATTTCATTTAAACTAGTCAGCACATCATATTTAACATATTTAAATCGTATTTTGTGAAAGTTCTATTTAAAAATTCCGAAAACTCAGCCGTTGGTAGCTCACCCCCCTTGACGACTCAAAATAAATGCGCTTGTAATGTAAATGCATTAATATAACACACTGTGCGTTGTACTTGTAAACGCCACAGCATACTCTAAAAAGTATATAAAATTTGTGTGCAGGGAGAAAACTGGTCCTGACGAGCAGCAGTTAAAGCTTTTGTTCTTTGTAAGTATGCGTCTATGCTCTCCATAAATTCGTGAACACCATATCATTTGCCAAAAGATGTGGCAAATGCGCGATGGCGCACCGTGTACTGTGGGGGAGGGCTTTAATTATACGAAATTGCACTGTAACAATGGCGCAAAAAGCGCAAGGCAGCAATCGATTACACACCCATTTACAATGGGAGGCAAATTTGCGAAGAACGCAGAAATCTCGCTTTGCGGTGTGCAAGGTGCTAAAAGTATTTTCAGAGAATTTTAAGATTTGAACATTTTATGAATTTAAAATGAAGGTTTTATGTAAAATACAAAATATTTAATACAGTACACTACCTTACTTACATACATATGTATGTATAATATGTGAATATGTACGATAGTTATGTACATTTCATACATATATTTTAATTTTTGAAGATTGTTATACTTCGTGACGAACGTGAATTTTGCAATGAAATTTAAAAAAATCCGGTGGAGGCGCGAGCACACGTTGGCCTGTCATGTGTCTTCTATTACCAACCGGATACGGAAATATTATTTTAAATAGCTAACTCAGCTAGCTGTCCTCTGATCGCCAACGCACAGCGGCGTGCTGTTGCACACTTTCCAACGAGTTCGTGCGGCGCAGATATCAACAATGAGACTGGGGACTATCAAGCGTTGTCGGATAATTAGACGGCTGGATGGTGGGTGTATGCGACATGAGGCAAATTCACAAACGTCTGTGCAACAGGAAATTACCAAAAAGTGCCAAGACACTGCGTGTTGCTGCAAATCCTCTGCTACCACCCCACATTTGAACGATTACAATTACTCATGTAGCATTCTGTGCGTTTTCTTTGCGAATGTGCAGATGATTGTATTATACGGTCTAAACAGCTTATTAATTTATAGTAATGCTAGGATTCATATGGCAGACATCTCTCTTTTACAAATAGGTATATAAAATTATTTATAAAACTATCAGTAATGGTAGCATAGAAAAACAAATATATAGAAACCTATCCTAACGGACACCTCCCTTTAGCCAAATTTAATTTTTAGAACATATGACCCCCTATTAGGCGGACACCTCTCGACGATGAGTATCCGTCCAAGAGAGGTGTAACTGTAAATACATTCCGCGGTTTCAGGGTAGCGCCCCCCAAGCATGCATATCAAATATGTATCATAGTATTACAAAAACTACAAAATTTTTTTTCTAACATATATTATACAATTTGCCTCAAAAACCATATCTCAGGAACTACTTGACCGATTTCAATGAAACTTGGTTTCTAATAGTTTCCTTACCTCCCAATGATATGTTGTGAAAATTGGCCAAATCGCTTCACAACCACGCCTACTTCCAGAACTTAGAAGACGATCTGAATCGTTTACTTTACAATATATAAAGTAAGCACTAGTGAAGATATCGGTGCAGAACTTTGCACAAATACTATATGTATCGTTTGGCAGCTCCATTCTAAAAATCGCCAAAATCGGACCATAGGTTTTCAAGGCCCCATATATCGAACATGTGGACCTCGGTGCTTTTAACCAAATATTAGGATTCCCAACTTTCAATGGACTTTATACAATATATATGACGAATATGTGGGTCAAATTGTGTATTATATAATATTAATTAAGTTAAATAAATAAATTGCGAGAGTAGATATAAAATGTTCGGTTACACTCGAACTTAGCCTTTTCTTACTTGTTTTTTATACTCTCGCAACAAAGTTGCTAAAGAGAGTATTATAGTTTTGTTCACATAACGGTTGTTTGTAACACCCAAAACTACTACTATATACCAAAGTGATCAGAGTGAAGAGTGCAATTCAAATCCGAATGTCTGTCTGTCCGTCTGTGCAAGCTGTAACTTGAGTAAAAATTAAGATATCTTGATGAAACTTGGCACACTTATTTTTTGGCACCATAGGAAGGTTGCTTTCGAAAATGAGCAAAATCGGACCACTGCCACGCCCACAAAATGGCGAAAACCGAAAACACATAAAGTGCCATAACTAAGCCATAAATAAAGCTATGGAAATAAAATTTGGTATGAAGGATCGCACTATGAATGGGCATATTTGGATGAATTTTTTTTGGGGAAGTGGGCGTGGCCCCGCCCCCAAAAAGGTTTTTTCTACATATCTCGCAAACCAATAGAGCTATATAAACCAAACTTTCTGCAGTCGTTTTTCTTAGCCACTTCTTAATACAGCCCAAAAATGAAAGAAATCGGATAATAACCACGCCCACCTCCCATACAAAGGTTAGGTTGAAAATTACTAAAAGTGGGTTAACTCATCGCTTCACAACCACGCCTACTTCCTATACACCAGAACTTTGAAGACGATCTGAATCGTTTACTTTACAATATATAAAGTAAGCACTAGTGAAGATATCGGTGCAGAACTTTGCACAAATACTATGTTAATAGTGTGGCAGCCCCATTCTAAAAATCGCCGAAATCAGGCCATAGGTTTTTAATGCCTCATATATCGAACACGAGGACCTCGGTGCTTCTAACCTAATATTATGGTTTCCAACTGGTTTGGTTTCAAATTGTGTATTATATAATATTAAATAAATAAATTGCGAGAGTAAAAAATGTTCGGTTACACCCGAACTTAGCCCTTTCTTACTTGTTATACTCTTGCAACAAAGTTGCTACGAGAGTATAATAGTTTTGTTCACATAACGGTTGTTTGTAACACCTAAAACTAGACGAGTTAGATATAGAGTCATATATACCAAAGTGATCAGGGTGACGAGTAGATTTGAAATCCGGATGTCTGTCCGTCTGTGCAAGCTGTAACTTGAGTAAAAATGAAGATATCTTAATGAAACTTGGAACACATGTTCCTTGGGACCATTCGGACCATTGCCACGCCCACAAAATAGCGAAAACCAAAAACACATAAAGTGTCATGACTAAGCCATAAATAAAGTTATAAAAGTAAAATTTGGAATAAGGGATTTCACTAGGAAGGGGCATATTTGGATGTAATATTTTTGGGGAAGTGGGCGTGGCCCCGCCCACAAATCGTTTATTTATATATTACTCGCAAACCAATAAAGCTATATAAACCAAACTTTCTGCAGTCGGTTCTCTTACGTACCCCACCCCATCGGATACTAACCACGCCCACCTCCCATACAAAAGTTAGGTTGAAAATTACTTAAAACCCACTTTAAAC
This sequence comes from Zeugodacus cucurbitae, assembly GCF_028554725.1. Taxonomy (NCBI): domain Eukaryota; kingdom Metazoa; phylum Arthropoda; class Insecta; order Diptera; family Tephritidae; genus Zeugodacus; species Zeugodacus cucurbitae. The sequence continues at coordinate 28,064,564 of NC_071672.1, read as the reverse complement.
TCACTAACGAAAAAGAAACACTAAATTTCACAGAAATAATAGTTGAAGGAAGCTGCACTTAGATTTTTTTAAAAATGAAAAATGGGCGTGGCATCGCCCACTTATGGGCCAAAAACCATACTCAGGAACTACTCGACAAATTCGGTACATAATATTTTCTTTACGCCCTGATAACACGGATAAAAAATGGGCGAAATCGGTTTACAACCACGACTATTTTCCTTATAACTCAAATTTGATTTCCATCTGATTTTATCATGTATACATAAGGAACCAGTGAAGATAGTGGAATAAAATTTTACACAAATAGTACATATCATCTCTGACTTCACTTGTGAAAAAATTGTAGAAAACGGACTATAACTTTTCAAGGCCCCAGATATCGAACATGTTGAACTCAGCGCCTAAGGGTAAATTTTAACCGAAAATTTGGGTAAATCTCTCAGAAAATTTAATGTAATTCAGAGGAAATTGTTTTCTTCTAATAGTGTTCTGTTATTTTCATTATTAAATTGGGTCATAACATCTCCTAGCTCCTAGTCATAACATCTCCTAGCTCCCATATACCTGATTATAGGTTTTTCAAAAATACGGTGGGCTTTATTCCGCATATATGTATTGGTTAATATGTGAGATATCTTAGCAAAATTAAGTGAGCGCATAGTCTTGTGTATAGTGTACCTTGCTGGTGAAAATGAAATAATTTCCTCAACCCTCATATAGTATATATTACGATTTTCGTTATTCTATTAAACTTTATGCCGAAAATTTACCCATTTGTATGTTTGTAAGTTTCTTCAATAAATTGCGAGAGTATAAAATGTTCGGTTGCATCCGAACTTAGCCTTTCCTTACTTGTTTCAACTTGTTGTTGTACAATTTGGGAAGAATAATTGTTTTATCTGTAGAGGAAAAATCCAAAATCGAAACGGATCATGAATGTGGAATGTTTTTGCATAAAATTGCAGAAAAGGTGGGATGGCATCGAAAAATAATTCTCAATTTTCTTCGAAATAAAGAAACTTATGAAAGAAGCTTTTGTGGCAATAGTCGTCGATTTACGGAAGCAAGCGGGCGGTGTATACTCAGAGACGCTTCAAATTACACGAAATGAAATACGCCTAATTATTGTTCGAACACGCTTAATTATCAAAGGAGAGGCATTGTCTCATATTTTCGAATGAGAATATATTTATTTATGAAAACCCAGATGAAAAATGTTTTTATTTCCATGACGTGCGCCATAGTATCGCAAATACACGTAGGTCAAAGGTGTAACGGTGTAGGGAGTCATATCATATTATGATACCCGCGAATTGCAGTTTTTAACGCCAAATAGATATAGCAGAATTCGAAAAAGTGGATTTCTCGTTTTTTTAATATTTTTGGCAATCTACAATGATATTCACGGCACACCAACGCCTAAATTCAGCTTGTCCGGTCTGAAAAAATGGATACAAGGCCAAAATGTCGGTGTTCTGTAGTGGCCGCTATACTCCCAAGACCTAAGAATTATAGATATCGTCAGGGGTTGGTTGGTTAGAAAGGTCTATGAGAGTGGTTAGCAATATAGCACCAAAACGGAACTAATCGATGACATAAGACACATCTGGTCAACCATTACACTAGACTTTATTCAAAAACTTTAGGGTTCTCTCCTCAATAAAATTTATGAAGGTTTTATTAACAAAGGTGGCACCGCCCATTACTAATTTAAGTTAAAAATATTCGAATTATAAATTAAATATGTTAAGTTTAATTTTTCATATGAAATAAACGGAAAAATGAAGTTAGCGTAGGGGGCGCTTTCTTGATGACGCAATTTTCGTTTAAAGTATGTTAGAAAAATTTTTTTTTAGCTCTAACCCAAATACTATGGAGAATATTTGGTATCAACCAAGCAAGCATGCAAAAAATAAATGTCAAAAAGTGTGCTTTCGAATGTTAATAAACATTTCCCATTAAATTTGAATTGTCTGTGTTTTTTTCTTTAAAAAAGTAGAGAGCCTCGAAATGGATCACCTTTTATTTAAGTGACCTAAAAGTGTTATGTGCATAAAAGTGTATACTTCAAGCTATGCAAAACCATCAAGATTATCTGCGTAATAAGGCTATCTAATCTAACGCATTCTCCGTTAAATTTTTGTCACACGCAAAAGGAATTTCAAACAGCCAGCAATTCCCTTTGATGTTGTTGGCGCGGTCGTTCCGCTTTGGTGTTTGGTTGAATGAAATGGCTGGCTGCGAAATGTTAGCAGCGACAATGATACGCTAATCTGCATGCATAGAATTGCGACAATCAGGTGGTCGGTTAACTGCACATATTATATTTTCTGTGAATATTAGACGAATTCTTTCACTTTGAATGTAATAAGCTCAAAAAAAATGCGTTTTATATATCTTATATATATGTACATTTATGGCAAGTATGCGCAATAAATACATAAATGATAGTTATAATTGTTCAAGTTCCCCGAACAGGCTTCTGCGCCCCTCGTATTTATAATGTTGGCAGTAAAAAATAAAATCACTGCGTACTAGTGCACACGACATGTTTCAGCAGGCGGCAAGCGACAAGCGTTAGTCGGTGGGAACACACAAACATGCACAAATGATAGCAAGAGACCACTTTCGTTTCCAAAGTCATTGAAGTCTAAAAAATCCTAAAAACGTGCCACAGGGCGTGTTGCTGGTGTTGTTGGCTATAGAGCAGCAGGTTAAATCGTGGCGTTGATGCTGCTCATGATTATGTCGATTGATGGTGGGAGTAATGATTATGGTTGTGGGCACAATGGCGGTGACGGTGGCGGTGATGGTTATTGGTGTTGAATGGTTGTATCACACCACTTCCCATGTACGAGTTTTGAACGCTTGAGATCGTCAAGTATACATATGGAATGTTGCATGGTATGCCGCTACTTCTGCGCCCCTTCAACTTTGATGTATTTTTTCTTTAGCAGTGGAATTTCTTTAGCATCAGACAAGGAAATCGATATTTCCACAAAGGTCGCAGTTGACACGCGTACGCACGGTCGCGCATCCATCTAACGGTGTTGAAATCCAGAAATGTACAGCCATTTTTCACAGAAAGTGAAAATTTCATACGATTCAGCAAAATAACTCGTAATTCTTTAGTTTCGCTTCAATTACAATACAATCTAACTCACTGTCAACACACTGAACGCGTAAGATTTTCATATGTCCGTTCAAGCAAGTGATAACTCGAGTAAAGGTTAAAACATAACAGTACTGTGTTGAGGTTAGTATTGTATATAAACCTAGTGAGCTATCTGACACCAAATAACCCACAAATTTGCTGAAGTTTTTTAGAAATGGCATGAGCTCGTCCTTTAACAGATTATATGTATAGAGAGTATTTTGCTTTTCCAGTTCAATTTTCTTTTCAGTTTATTTCATACCGATTCTAAGAAAATGTTGAAATATCTTACTTAGTTCAGGCAGTCTCACTTTCCTCAATAGTATTCTCCAGCAGTTTGTTGATAAGGAAAATATGTATTGCTTACTCTAGCCTGAAAAGTCTTTTGGAACCAAACATCGAAGTCAGCGATTGCCACATACCAGTTACCAGTTAAAAAAACTGAGAAGATGACGTGGGCTCTCTGAAATCCACAGGAAGATTTACTACATTACGAACTTTTTAATAGAATTTCTCTACACTGATTTCTGCCTTGAGTCAGACTGGGAGCTGTGGGAAATCACTGCTTTCATAAATACAGTACTAAAGTTAGAAAATATTGTTATTTACATTATTCAATGTTGATGCCTATGAACGTAATGTAATCTTCGGAAGATTTTTCAACTTACATTTTCACTCGTATGCAGCACACCGAACTAATTATATGAAGCTTCGTGTAATTTCACATTTACCATACTTAACATGGCATTAACTTCTTACGTCCGTTTCTTGTGAATCGCAGCATAGGCGCTGTGCTGATTTTATTTTCTTCCAATTCTATGCGGGTAAATTAGCCGTTGTTTAAGCTATGACAAATGCAAACACGTTCCACACGTGCGTATATATCCTCCGAAAAATTAGGCATTTGATACGCCTGTTTACTGTATAATGCCACGCAAATATATGGTTAACCTACGTAAGTGAAAGAGTCCTTTAATAAAAGTGGCGGGGGCAATTATATCCCCTTATTATTGGTTTTTGTTTTTGTTTAAATTACAAACATTAGAATAACTTTTGCTTTTGTTATTTTTCGCCGATTTTTTTTCTTATTATGGATGTATTTATTGTTTTCACACTATACGACAAATCGACTTATACTATGCTATTCTGAAAATTATGCTATGTAACATAGCATATTTTATATACATACTTTCCTGTAAAAATTTTTTACCCTTGGGTTTCCCCAAAGCTTAACTAAGTTGATTCGGATTATTTGGTACTGTAGTGAACTTGTCATTACGATTGCTCTCAACTTTACGAAAATCTAAATGAGTGCTTATGATGAATCATTTCTGATTTACGCTGCCATTACACGTTCGTTAGAGCGAATGTTCAGCTCCCTTAAAGACTTTTACTTAACCTCTTAATATGCAGGGATATAAAGAAGGCACCACTACGATTTGGCGCCACCGCGCAGAGGTCAAGGTTTTCAGAATGTACCAGCCCAGTAACATCTGTGGAAATAATCTGAGTGCTATGGTTGATGTTGTGTGTATCCCACATCTGGCAATGAGAGTCGATTTTTGAATATAGCCAGCTTCCTAGCGAATACAGAATTTCTGAGCGTCTTCTAGCAAATATTTACTGCATTAAACATTATTGGCTGATCTAAATCCAACCCAAAGGTCTCATTAGCTTATTAGCAGCAATATAACGCGACCGATGTCTTCCTAACAAATGGTAAACTAACAAGTAAGGAAAGGCTAAATTCGGGTGCTACCGAACATTTTATACTCTCGCAATTTATTGAAGAAATTTTTTTTTACATAACACACAAATTTACCTATAAATTCGGCATAAAGAATAAAGAAAATCGTCCTATATAATGTATGAGGGCTGAGGTAATTCCTGATCCGATTTAATTCATTTTCACCAGCAAGGTACACTATATCCAAGACTATACACTCACTTAATTTCGCTAAGATATCTCACATATTAACCAATACATATATGCAGATTAAAGCCCACCGTATTTTTGAAAAACTTATAATTAGCTAGGAGATGTATTATCCGATTTTAATAATTTTTGGAGCAGAAACACACTATTAGAAGAAAACAATTTCCTCTGAATTACATTAAATTATCAGAGAGATTTATTCATATTTTCGGTTAAAATATACCCTTAGGAGCGGAGTTCAACATGTTCGATAACAGGGGCCTTGAAAAGTTATTGTCCGTTTTCGACAATTTTTTTTTCAAGTGAAGCCAGAGATGGTATGCACTATTTGTGTAAAGTTTTATTCCGCTATCTTCACTGGTTCCTTATGTTTACATAATAAAGTGAAGGAATCAGATGAAATTCACAATTGAGTTATATGGGAAGTTGTCGTGGTTATGAACCGATTTCATCCATTTTTCACATGTGTCATCAGGGTGTCAAGAAGGTATTATGTACCGAATTTCATTGTGTCGAGTAGTTCCTGAGATATGGTTTTTGACCCATAAGTGTGCGATGCCACGCCCATTTTTTCATTTTGTAAAAAAATCTGAGTGCAGCTATTTCTTCTGTAAAATTTAGTGTTTCTGACGTTTCTCGTTAGAGAATTAACCCACTTTTAGTCATTTTCAATCTAACCTTTGTATGGGAGGTGGGCGTGGTTATTATCCGATTTATTTCATTTTCGGACTGTATAAGGAACTGCTAAAAGAAACGACTGCAGAAAGTTTGGTTTATATAGCTTTATAGGTTTGCGAGTTATATACAAAAAACTTATTTGAGGGCGGGGTCATGCCTACATTTCCAATAAAATTACATCCGAATGTGCCCCTCCCTAATGCGATCCTATGTTCCAAATTTTGTTTTCATAATTTTATTTATGGCTTAGTTATGACACTTTATTGGTTTTTGGTTTTCGCCATTTTGTGGGCGTGGCAATGGTCCGATTTTACCCATTTTCGAAAGAAAACTCCTCAGGGTGCCAAGGAATAAGTGTTCCAAGTTTCGTTAAGATATCTAAATTTTTACTCAAGTTATCCGATGCACGGACAGACGGACGGACGGACGGACAGACAGACATCCGGATTTCAACTCTTATGACTTACAAACAACCGTTATGTGAACAAAACTATAATACTCTCTTAGCAACTTTTGTTGCGTATAAAAATCTCTCATCCTATTAGATGATATAGTTGACATATTTCTAGAGTTAAGAAACCTGTGCCAAATAAGCACAGTCTCCATCATTTGTAGATAGTTGGTCTAAGCTTAAACCGCACTATATTGTATGGTTTGTAATTGTGGCAGATTTTAATTTATGAAGGCTATTCCCGCGTCAATTCTATGTCAGTTTGCGTCTCATATTCAAATTGACTTTAAACTGACAGTTGACAATCCTTCTCATACGCGAGAACGTGATTGCTCTTTTTACTTGTATTTTGTGTGGATATCCACTAGCTACTATTTAACAGCGTTTGTTCAGTCAAATGTGTGGAGTGAAATACCCAATAGGGAATAAATCTTAAGCATATAAATTTCATTTGAAGTTTATTTTATTATATAAGATTTCAACTGTGATGAGACACACATGTTTTCATTAGGATTGTGCAAGAAGAATCAGCGTAATATTTAAAGGAGTTCGTCAGACATTTATTTATTTTTAAGAGCGTTCTGAAAAGTATTTGTTTATCAATGATTTTTTCAAAGTTTTTGTTTCTATGTCAAGGCTAAGTGTAACAAATACATATGCACAGAAGCACTCTCGCAAAGATACCAGATGGAATTCAATATATGGTTTATTTAGCATATAATTTAACATTTACAATGTATAATAAAAAACATCAAAAGAGGAGAAGCAATTTGTTCGCAAAACTTTAAAACTACACATCACAATGTGTTTACATAACAGCGCATTGGGCACTGTAAATCAGCAACTGGCACCAGCAATTTTAATTAAACGGCATTTTTGATATGCGCCCCGTCGCGCATTTCCAGCCAATTGCATATGAACCAATAAAAAACAAAATAAAAACAAAAACAAATAATCATGAGGTAACATTTTCATTTAAATGCATATTTAATATTAAACCAATAAGCGCAAAAACATGATCTGGAAAGAAATAACCTAAAAAAATCACAATTAAAATGAACTTCTTATATACACATAAAAAGAAAAAAACGAGTTAAATAGCAGCTGGTGGTACAGTGCATACACAACGATACAAACATACAGATATCATTTGGTATAGCTAAAATATCTGAAATTAACACGGTGTAGAGTTTATACCACGATCGGACCGACATTGGAAACATCTTGAAAACACAATTTGTTGATTATGGAACCAAAGTCGTTCTGACCGACATCATGTGTTTTCGATGCGTTTTCATTGACAGTACACAAATTTATTTGTTTATTTAAATTTAAGAAACGAGAATGGTAAATTTTAGAATCTTTAATACTTGCTTATAATTATTATTATTGATCGGGTTTTATAGAATCACGACAAGAAAATTTTAATTATGAAGGTATTGGCTTTGAAAAGTCAGATAAATATCTTGGGCAAAGATGATTTTTCATCTTTGGGGTCATATGTAGAAGTTCACGCAAGTGAGGAAAGTTTCTGATTGCCATTCACTTGGGAGTGGCCAGGAACGATTCTTTTGCATATGACTCAAGCAGCTCACGACTTCCGGTTTTAGACCAAGTATCCCCTGGGTAGCTAACAGACATCCGTTTGGAGGCGAGCTAAAGTGAAAAGGCGAAGCCCGCTTCTGCGGTTGTGCGTAGGGCTTGGGACCCACCACATAAAAAAAATCTCCCCAATGAAAACAAACACCGAGCCTCGGATGAGAAACCCCCCTTTTGATGACGACCCCTGCAAACGTACTAAGGATCATGATTTGAGGGCATGCACCTGGAATGTCCGGACTCTTAATTGGGAAGGTGCCTCTGCCCAGCTGGTTGATGTCCTCATACAACTAAAGGCTAACATCACCGCCGTCCAAGAAGTGCGATGGACGGGACAAGGACGGAAGAAGGTGGGTCCTTGTGACATCTACTACAGCGGCCATATAAAGGAGCGCAAATTCGGTGTTGGATTTGTGGTGGGAGAGAGACTACGTCGCCGAGTCCTGGCATTCACCCCGGTGGATGAACGTCTTGCCACAATCCGCATCAAAGCGAGGTTCTTCAACATATCGCATATTTGCGCCCACGCCCCAACGGAAGAGAAGGACGATGTGACCAAACAGTCGGAAAATTCAGCCTCCATGACGAAACATCGCCAAACGGCCTGACTCTGATCGACTTCGCTGGGGCCCGAAATATGGTTGTCTGTAGTACCAGATTCCAGCACAAGAAAATTCATCAAGCAACATGGCTGTCCCCTGATCGAAACACGCGTAATCAAATCGAGCACGTTGTGATAGACGGAAGACATGTCTCCAGTGTTTTAGACGTGCATACGCTCCGAGGACCAAATATTAACTCGGACCATTATCTAGTAGCAGCAAAGATACGCACTCGCCTCTGTGCAGCAGAGAACGCCCGTCAACAAACGCAAGAAAGGTTCGACGTCGAAAAGCTGCAATCACAACCGAGACGCATTTGCTGATGTAAAAAGAAAGAGGCCGAAATGCGTGAGTATGAAAAGCTTGAAAAGCTGGCCGACATGGGTAATGCTCGAAAATTTTATGAAAAGATGAGGCGATTTACAGAAGGTTTCAAGACCGGAGCATTATCATGTAGGGACCGAGGAGGTAATCTGGTAACGGATGTCCAGAGCACACTGGGATTATGGAGGGAACACTTCTCCGACCTGCTCAATGGCAGTGAAAGTACAACACCAGGAGATGGCGAACCCGATTCCCCAATCGATGACGATGGAATAGATGTTCCATTACCCGACCATGAAGAAATTCGAATAGCAATTACCCGCTTGAAGAACAACAAAGCGGCGGGGGCCGATGGATTACCGGCCGAGCTATTCAAATACGGCGGCGAAGAACTGATAAGGTGCATGCATCAGCTTCTTTGTAGAATATGGTCGGAAGAAAGCATGCCTGGCAATTGGAATCTTAGTGTGCTCTGCCCAATCCATAAGAAGGGAGACCCCACAATCTGCGCCAACTACCGTGGTATAAGTCTCCTCAATATCGCATATAAGGTTGTGTCGAGCGTATTGTGTGAAAGACTAAAGCCCACCGTCAACGAACTGATTGGACCTTATCAGTGTGGCTTTAGACCTGGAAAATCTACAATGGACCAGATATTCACAATGCGCCAAATCTTGGAAAATACCCGAGAGAGAAGAATCGATACTCACCATCTTTTTATCGATTTTAAAGCTGCCTTCGATAGCACGAAAAGGAGCTGCCTTTATGCCGCGATGTCTGAATTTGGTATCCCTGCAAAACTAATACGGCTATGTAAGCTGACGTTGAGCAACACCAAAAGCTCCGTCAGGATCGGGAAGGACCTCTCCAAGCCGTTCGATACCAAACGAGGCTTCAGACAGGGTGACTCACTATCGTGCGACTTCTTCAATCTATTGCTGGAAAAAATAATACGAGCTGCAGAACTAAATAGAGAGGGTACAATCTTCTATAAGAGTGTACAGCTCCTGGCGTATGCCGATGATATTGATATCATTGGAAGCAACAACCGCGCCGTTTGTTCTGCGTTTTCCAGACTAGATAAAGAAGCGAAGCGTATGGGTCCGGTGGTGAATGAGGACAAGACGAAATATCTCCTGTCATCAAACAAACAGTCAGCGCACTCGCGTCTTGGCTCCCACGTCACTGTTGACAGTCATAACTTTGAAGTTGTAGGTAATTTCGTTTATCTGGGAACCAGCATTAACAACACCAACAATGTCAGCCTTGAAATCCAACGCAGAATCACTCTTGCCAACAGGTGCTACTTTGGACTGAGTAGGCAATTGAAAAGTAAAGTCCTCTCTCGACGAACCAAAATCAAACTCTATAAGTCGCTCATTATTCCCGTCCTGATGTATGGCGCTGAAGCGTGGACGATGACAACATCCGATGAGACGACTCTTGGGGTTTTCGAGAGAAAGGTTTTGCGCAAGATTTATGGTCCTCTAAACATTGGCAACGGCGAATACCGCAGACGATGGAACGATGAGCTGTACGATTTATACGACGACATTGACATAGTTCAGCGAATAAAAAGACAGCGGCTACGCTGGCTAGGTCATGTTGTACGGATGGAAGAAAACACTCCAGAAAGTATTCGATGCAGTACCCGCTGGAGGAAGCCGCGGAAGAGGACGACCTCCACTCCGGTGGAAAGACCAAGTGCAAAGTGACCTGCCTTCACTTGATGTTTTCAGTTGGCGCCAAAAAGCAAAAAGGAGGAATGAGTGGCGCGCTCTGGTGGATTCGGCTATAATCGCTTAAAGCGGTTCCTACGCCAAATATATATATAATAGAGACTCTTACTGCCCAGCACTTTAGCCTTGCAAAAAAGATAGAAGAGTTGAACAAACAACGTTTAATTCTTATTTTAATGGCTATTTTGGCGGGGCCCGCGTAGGTCACACACAATACAATTAGGAGCGCTTCCTCCCTCTCACCCCAACTAGAGTAACTAGAGCAGACATCGATTATTATGAGTGTAACGTAAGTTTGACAGATTTTGCATGGATGAAAACACAAGTTTTAGGAAACGAAAACCCATTTCTTCAATGAACATGTATCAATGTCGGTCCGAACATAATATTAGTTCATTTCATTTGGTTTGGAGGATGGAGTCATATCGCTCATTTGTTGCAAAGTCGTCATAACTCAAAAATAGTGATATTACAGAAGACGCAATTTTAGTTTTTGAATTGATGTACATTTATTAAATTTGTAGATGAAAGTAAGATTAGGGTCCCATTTGGTCAAATAACATCTGGCTAAGACGACCATGTAAACTAAAGCTTGAAATGTATAATGGACTGTTTTCTGTAGCTTCAAAAGTACTCAGAGTTTTTCTTATGACGTTATTGCTGCAAGAATAAGTTTTATGGTCTGACATAATTGAAATTGTGACGTTACTGCAAATAACAAAAAGATTTATAGCTCAAAACCTTTTGCAAATTCTGATTTATGACTGCATTATATTTTCGCGCTGTTAAACATTATAAGAGAAAAAAACATGGATATAAAATAAAATTGCATTCATTGCATATTTTATTGTAACATAAAAATAAACATAAACTATTACTTCAGGTACAAAAATGAATGAACATAAATTGAACAAGTAAGGAAGGGCTAAGTTCGGGTGTAACCGTGTAGGCGTGGTTGTGAAGCGATTTGGCCTATTTTCACAACATATCATTGGGATGTAAGGAAACTATTACAAACCAAGTTTCATTGAAATCGGTCGAGTAGTTCCTGAGATATGGTTTTTGACCCATAAGTGGGCGACGCCACGCCCATTTTCCATTTTGTAAAAAAATCTGAGTTAAGCTTTCATCTGCCATTTCTTATGTTAAATTTAGTGTTTCTGACGTTTTTCGTTAGTGAGTTAACCCACTTTTAGTAATTTTCAACCTAACTTTTGTATGGGAGTTGGGCGTGGTTATGATCCGATTTCTTTCATTTTTGGACTGTATTAGGAAGTGGCTAAAAAAAACGACTGCAGAAAGTTTGGTTTATATAGCTCTATTGGTTTGCGAGATATGTACAAAAAACTTAGTAGGGGGCGGGGCCACGCCCACTTCCCCAAAAAAATTACATCCAAATATGCCCCTTCATAGTGCGAACCTTCATACCAAATTTTATTTCCATAGCTTTATTTATGGCTTAGTTATGGCACTTTATGTGTTTTCGTTTTTCGCCATTTTGTGGGCGTGGCAGTGGTCCGATTTTGCTCATTTTCGAAAGCAACCTTCCTATGGTACCAAGAAATAAGTGTGCCAAGTTTCAGCAAGATATCTTAATTTTTACTCAAGTTAGAGCTTGCACAGACGAACGGACGGACGGACAGACAGGCATTCGGATTTGAACTCCACTCTTCACACTGATCACTTTGGTATATATAACCCTATATCTAACTCGTTTGGTTTTGGGTGTTACAAACAACCGTTATGTGAACAAAACTATAATACTCTCTTCATTGAAAGTTGGAAACCATAATATTAGGTTAGAAGCACCGAGGTCCTCGTGTTCGATATATAGGGCCTTAAAAACCTATGGTCCGATTTCGGCGATTTTTAGAATGGGGCTGCCACACTATTAACATAGTATTTGTGCAAAGTTCTGCACCGATATCTTCACTAGTGCTTACTTTATATATTGTAAAGTAAACGATTCAGATTGTTTTCAAAGTTGTGGTATATAGGAAGTAGGCGTGGTTGTGAAGCGATTTGGCCTATTTTCACAACATATCATTGGGATGTAAGGAAACTATTACGAATCAAGTTTCATTGAAATCGGTCGAGTAGTTCCTGAGATATGGTTTTTGACCCATAAGTGGGCGACGCCACGCCCATTTTCCATTTTGTAAAAAAATCTGAGTTAAGCTTTCATCTGCCATTTCTTATGTGAAATTTAATGTTTCTGACGTTTTTCGTTAGTGAGTTAACCCACTTTTAGTAATTTTCAACCTAACTTTTGTATGGGAGTTGGGCGTGGTTATGATCCGATTTCTTTCATTTTTGGACTGTATTAGGAAGTGGCTAAAAAAAACGACTGCAGAAAGTTTGGTTTATATAGCTCTATTGGTTTGCGAGATATGTACAAAAAACTTAGTAGGGGGCGGGGCCACGCCCACTTCCCCAAAAAAATTACATCCAAATATGCCCCTTCATAGTGCGAACCTTCATACCAAATTTTATTTCCATAGCTTTATTTATGGCTTAGTTATGGCACTTTATGTGTTTTCGTTTTTCGCCATTTTGTGGGCGTGGCAGTGGTCCGATTTTGCTCATTTTCGAAAGCAACCTTCCTATGGTACCAAGAAATAAGTGTGCCAAGTTTCAGCAAGATGTCTTAATTTTTACTCAAGTTAGAGCTTGCACAGACGAACGGACGGACGGACAGACAGGCATTCGGATTTGAACTCCACTCTTCACCCTGATCACTTTGGTATATATAACCCTATATCTAACTCGTTTGGTTTTGGGTGTTACAAACAACCGTTATGTGAACAAAACTATAATACTCTCTTCATTGAAAGTTGGAAACCATAATATTAGGTTAGAAGCACCGAGGTCCTCGTGTTCGATATATAGGGCCTTAAAAACCTATGGTCCGATTTCGGCGATTTTTAGAATGGGGCTGCCACACTATTAACATAGTATTTGTGCAAAGTTCTGCACCGATATCTTCACTAGTGCTTACTTTATATATTGTAAAGTAAACGATTCAGATTGTTTTCAAAGTTGTGGTATATAGGAAGTAGGCGTGGTTGTGAAGCGATTTGGCCTATTTTCACAACATATCATTGGGATGTAAGGAAACTATTACGAACCAAGTTTCATTGAAATCGGTCGAGTAGTTCCTGAGATATGGTTTTTGACCCATAAGTGGGCGACGCCACGCCCATTTTCCATTTTGTACAAAAATCTGAGTTAAGCTTTCATCTGCCATTTCTTATGTGAAATTTAATGTTTCTGACGTTTTTCGTTAGTGAGTAACCCACTTTTAGTAATTTTCAACCTAACTTTTGTATGGGAGTTGGGCGTGGTTATGATCCGATTTCTTTCATTTTTGGACTGTATTAGGAAGTGGCTAAAAAAAAACGACTGCAGAAAGTTTGGTTTATATAGCTCTATTGGTTTGCGAGATATGTACAAAAAACTTAGTAGGGGGCGGGGCCACGCCCACTTCCCCAAAAAAATTACATCCAAATATGCCCCTTCATAGTGCGATCCTTCATACCAAATTTTATTTCCATATCTTTTTTTATGGCTTAGTTATGGCACTTTAGTGTTTTCGGTTTTCGCCATTTTGTGGGCGTGGCAGTAGTCCGATTTTGCTCATTTTCGAAAACGACCTTCCGATGGTGCCAAGAAATAAGTGTGCCAAGTTTCAGCAAGATATCTTAATTTTTACTCAAGTTACAGCTTGCACAGACGGACGGACGGACAGAGAGACATTCGGATTTGAACTCCACTCTTCACCCTGATCACTTTGGTATATATATTTTGGTGTTACATGGTGCATTTTTGTATAAAATGCTCTTGTCAGTGTAATATCCTTCGTGTTTTTCTTTTTAATAATATTATTTGCCACCTTAAATTCGTCATCGTTACAAGATGTTTTAAAGAAAATGGTGTTTGGTGAATCGCGCCGAACTTGCAGAACCACCACTGTGGAAATTTTTACCTGTGCCATATTTTATAGTCCCATTTCAGTTGCTAAAGCCTTCATATCATAGAAGTCTTCAAAGCACAGTTCCGTAACGTTAAATGGCTTTCCAGTTTTTTTGGCTCCACGAATTGCATATATGAATGACTCTGGGGTGTACATTGGACCACCTTTCAGCAGTCGTTTCACTTGACGTTTAATTAAAGAGTGGGCGGAATCTCCCTCGTTTTGCGTGTGGCCTTTGATCAGGTACTTATAAGTTATGCTTTTTACGTAGAGATGAGATATGGCGTAGAGGTAGAGGGCCACCATGAACTTATTTTTTTGCTGGCCCGCACAATTATCAGAATAAAAGATGAAATCTTCATCACCTGACAAAGCTCTTTTATTCAAAAACCGAAGAACGCACGATCCCAACTCGTTAATACCTCTATGCCCATTGGATTCATCCCAAACAAAACATTCACATTCGTTACTCTTTAGATCGTAGATTGTAAAATTAAATACACTTAGTTTTGATTTATAATAAAAAAACTGAGACATCGCCCTTAGGAATCTGCATGACGGCTTGTAAATCGTACACTACCACATTAGCATTCACTTCCTCCTTATCATACTTCTTTTCCTTTCTGGATAATTCTATCTCTACGAATTGCTGATTATAATATTCTTCTTGTTTATTTTTTTCATCACCCTCAGCGATATCGTAGGCACAACAAGTTTCACATAAGTCTTTTTTTGGAGTAAAGAACGAAATATTATAATATTCTGTAAATATTCGATAAAATGTTTACTGGTGTTTGCACGAGTATAATGACTCTCGATTTTAGGGATTTTATCGATAAAGTTTTTAACACCTTCTTTTAAAACTTAATGAACTTTCCTTTGCTTTCCATGTTTTCCTCGACAATCCTCCAGCAGTAAAACATTTGCCACCTTATTTCGTTTCTCCTGCACAGTTTTTATTGGGCGATCATTAATATTTAAAGTATTTTTTAAAAAACAATTTGCATACTCGAACTTTCTGTCCATTGAAATGGAAATAGAAGGCATTATTATTGTCCCTTTTCTTTCTCGTACCACCTTCACGCACATACCGATATTTAGGCTGAATCACCATCCTACTATTCTGAATAAATAGTCGCTGTTTTTCGTACATCGCCAAATCCCAGAATGATCTAAAAATTACCATCCGTTCCTCTTCTGTAAATTTTTCAAAACATTTCAGCTTACACTTCTCTGTACATGGAGGTTCCATTTTTCTCTCTTTTCGAACTTTTTGACACGTAGACCTCATTTTGTATTCTTTTCCACTATTTCTTAAATTTTTGTTTACATTCCTTACCCAGTTATTCTCATTTCGTTTACGCTTTACTCACTTTAGAAGACACTGTTGATGTACTTTTTATCTGCCATTCTTTATCATTTCCTTCTTGTTTTTTAATTTACCACCATTTTGGCGGATCAAGAATTAGATTCCATGATTTTTTACTGAAAATGACAATACTGACATAAATGGAAATGATTCATAGCAAATTATTTATATTAAAAAAATATTTAGTGCAAGAATGTCATAACAGCGAATAGTTCTTTAATGCACTATTGCTGCACTAATACATCTTATTTGTAATAGTGTTTTAAAACAAAATATTACTGAAATAAAAATTATATTTTTCTACAAAAATGTCAGAACACTAAAAATACTGCAAGAATTCACTCAAATTTTTACATATACAACGTCATATCTTAAAATAATGCAATATACACGGTAACGAAAGAGATAGAAAAGTGATCTTACCTTTTATTAATATTGTCACAAAACGAAATATGACACTTTTCTTGAGAACTTAACGATGTTCATCACACAAAAGCCGACGCACAACTGAGATAATACGTTGTTACAAATAAGACGCAATAGGATATGTAATTAGAGCAAAAGGCTTCTATCGCGATGCTGCGAAAAATGTTAAGACCTCGGATATAACACTTTGTCAGTTGATCAAACATATTATTTCCGATATATTAGTGATGTTAACTCAAAATTGGGAGTGGCCAGGAACGATTCTTTTGCATGTGGCTCAAGCAGCTAACGACTTCCGGTGTTAGACTAAGTATCCTCTGGGTAACCAACAGACATCCGTTTGGATGCGAGCTAAAGAGAGAATGTGAATCCCGCTTATGCGGTTGTGCATAGGGTTTGGGACCCACCACATAAAAACGAATAACCAATGAACAGGAAGCAACAGCCTCGGATAAGGAACCCCAATTACCGTGGGATAAGCCTACTTAACATCGCTTATAAGGTTCTATCGAGCGTACTGTGTAAAAGACTAAAGCTCACCGTTAACAAACTGATTGGACCTTATAAGTGTGGCTTTAGACCTGGAAAATCTACATCTGACGAGATATTCCCCATACGCCAAATCTTGGAAAAGACCCGTGACCATCTCTTTGTCGATTTTAAATCTACTTTCGACAGCACGAGGAGTTTGCCTCAATGCCGCTATGTCTGAATTCGGTATCCCTGCAAAATTAATACGGTTGTGTAAGCTGACGTTGAGCAACACCAAAAGCTCCATCAGGATCGGGAAGGACCCTTAAACATTGGCAACGGCGAATACCGCAGAAGATGGAATGATGACCTGTATGTGTTATTCGACGACATAGAAATAGTCCTGCGAATAAAAAGACAGTGGCTATGCTGGCTAGGTCATGTTGTTCGAATGGACAAAAGTGTTCGATGCAGTACCCGCTGGTGGAAACCGAGGAAGAGTTAAGGAATTAAAGGACAATTTAATTGTGACAACCATTATCACCGACCCAGGAGCCGGTCAACTATCGCATATACCGAGGATTCCGATGATCTCAAGTGATCTGTCAATCCCATTTAAACGGCTTCAATTGCCGTTGAAAACAGAAATAAAAAAATGATTTCATGTTCGAATTTTCTTCATTTTACCCTATTTTTAATGACCTCACTCAAAAAAGAAAAGTTGAAATGTTGGTTTAAAACCCGTGTGAAGCCGGGGCGGGATGCTAATGTGTAAATAAAAAGAAAAATTAAATAAACTAAAAAGTTAAGCTTTCAAACCATAAATTCGTTTAGCTTCTTTTTCAAAAAGCCTTTTATCGCTGTGCTGAAAGAAAGTATGTGCTGTAAGCTAAGATATGACTGATCTAAGAATAATCAGCACAAATAAGTGATCAAGTCCACAGGCTGGCATAAAAGCCACAGAAAAATGCAGAAACAGAATTTTCAATTGTGCTAGTTTTAAAAACTTAATTTCTAAACTCTCGCATTAGGATAACCAAAGAACATCACCAACATGGCATCCATGATATGAGAAAAAACTGATTCAATTTTAACCACATTTATATAGGACAAGCACTAGAGGCCGACGGCCTCATAAACTTTTTAATGGATATCAGCGAGCACATTAATAAAGTTATTTGAAAAATTTAGGGAACCCGACTTTGTGAATACAGTAAACATTACCTTTTCTAATTTATAAAATTTTATTTTTCTTTTTATAAAACTAAATGAATATATTTCCATATTTCATTTACTTCCTTGCACTGTTTTTTTAACTTCTTTTCTATTTATTTTGCACTTGTAGTACATGCATGAGGCATTTTTCGGTACCATCCCGCGCTAACGAGTGCTGCAAGCCTGTGGAGACCACCAGTTTGAAATTTACATATACAAAATATTTTTTTTTTTTCGTCTTCAAAAATTTTCACATCGTTACTATTCATATTATTCATATTTATGTATACGCGTTTAAATTTTTCTGTTTTTTAAATTTCTATATGCACTTGTCGTCGGCTGCACGCTTCCTTTAGTTCGCCGAAGTCGCTTCGCGGGCATATCAATAGCAATCAGCTGCTTAACACCGAGCATGCGGCTGTCGATGTTGATGTTGAAGGCGATTTCGATGTCGTTGACGGTGTCACTTCATTGTTGGTGACTGTGGTTGTCAAGCCAAATATGATTGATCGAGCCTGTTGCCGACGTGCGGTTGGGTTAGTGCAATGCCAGGGACAGCGCGGTGTTCATAAAATTTCTTCATGATTAGGTAGTCACGTTGAATTTTTGCACCCATACAATCACGTACTCACGCTTGTATAACATTAGCGAACAAGTTGCCGAACTGCGTGTGAGTATGTGTGTATTAACCAATACATCTTAGCGATGAATGCTAAAGTTGCACGTAAAAATACAACTGTTTAAACTAATTGACATGTAAATAATGTATGTAAATGCATAAATATATGTATGTAAATGCACTAACTATCCAAACGATGGCAGTTTGAATTTATAGCGAACAGGTACACTTGAATCCCTATATACATCTACATATGTATGTATGTATGTATATGCACTGTGTGTTTTTGTAGCTGTGAGTGAGACCTTATATGGCGGTGATGGACTGATTAACCATATCAGTCACAGCCATCTTTGTTACTGCTCTGCTGGTGCTGACGTTGTTCTGTTCTGTATAATAATTCGATTTAAAATTGTGTGTATCATACAGATTGGGGATAAGACGATCACATTGATTTTGAAATATTATAGCCAAAGTTAGCTAGCAGACGGATTAGCCGGCATATGCAGACAGTTTGGAATAGCTGTTTTTAGAATGTCGCACAGCATTCTGGTGCCAGTGTCAACAAACAGACCGATGTCTATCCCTCCTATTGATATTCGGATTGATTATAGCACGTTGATATTAGGTGAAATCAAACGAAAGCGTAAGTAGAAATGTGATATCCTGCAAAGAGAACACCAAAAGCGCATATTAGTATAGTGATGTGTATGAGCCGACGCTTTTTTGTTGGAAAATTGTTATGACAAACCAAAGATAACGGATAAATTAAATTTTTAGTATATCGGAAGTAGATTAAATTAATATGTTTAATCATAGAATTATGTGTGAGATATCTTAGAAGAATTATCTTTTGATATAATGTAGATTGGTAGCGAGTCACCAGAAATGAGTGAAATCGGTGCAGGAAATACCCCAGTCCCATATACTAGTGGGCCTTATAGGACCTAGTTCTAGTGGACCTTATGCCGAGTATGTGAGTAAAATGTATATTATTTTAATAAAAATTAAGAGTGAAATAAAAAAGCGAGAGTGTGTAATATACGTCTACACCCAAATTCGCCATAAGCTCATATTTAAATATTAAAGAGGCAATGCTAATGGTGATAACATTAAGCAGAGCCTTAAGACAACATTATTTAACTCAAAGAGTTGTAATTACGGTCCCTTAAACATTGGCAACGGCGAATACCGCAGGCGATGGAATGATGAGCTGTATGTGTTATTCGACGACATTGACATAATTCAGCGAAAAAAGAGACAGCGTCTAAGCTGGCAAGTTCATGTTTTTCGAATGGACGAAAGTGCTCCAGCTCTGAAAGTGTTCGATGCAGTACCCGCTGGTGGAAGCCGAGGAAGATGGAGACCTCCACTCCGATGGAAGGACCAGGTGGAAAAGGACCGGGTTTAACTTGGCATTACCAATTGGCGCCAAACTGCCAAAAAGAGAGATGCGTGGCGCGCTGTTGTGGACTCGGCTATAACCGCGTACGCGGTGTCTACGCCAGTCAAGACGAAGAAGAATTGTAATCACCAATTTATACCACTATCGTTTTATAAGTAAATGTTCCGCTGTGTTTCTCAAATGTGTATTTCAAATTTTTTTGTTATTTGAAATAATATAAAAAAATTACTCTCAGTGCGTATAGATTTAAAAACTGTATTTAAAGATATGTGAAAAATATGTCAATCTATTTGTTTGGAAAATACACAACGCGCTCATACATTTTTGCTAGGCTAATAAAGGATTTGGCCTGCAACCCTCCTACATTTATGAAGAATGATGCGACAAGTGTGAAAAGTCTCAAACTCATTCGGCACGGTAGTATTACATGTGACAGTATAAATTTCGCTTGCTTTGTTTAAAATCTCAATGCAAAAATTTTGTGCGATATTATCACATTGACACGCTCTCGCATACAGTGTTGAGCAAAACTAAAGCACCGCGTTAATACGGTTTTGAATTTGTTGATTTTCTTAAAAGAATAAACTAATAATAAAACAAGATAATTGTTATTCAGCTTTTACATTTCACTGAAAATAATGTATCAAATCCAAAGCACCAACCATATTTATATTTTTTGGTAAATTAAAGCTGTGCGATAATTATACAAAATAATAGATTTTCTATCAAATATTAGCATTATATTAGAAGCATATGCATTTCTTGACACCTCTCTATAGGGGGCTTTAGTTTTGTGAATAAAAAAAATAATTATTATGTTGTTTTATTTACAATTAATATGTTGCTTAATAATATATATACAAAAAAATGTTAATTGTTAATTTTTATTTTCTCTAATTTAAGCTGAACATCATTTGTAAAAACTCACTTGGCGTGCTTTAGTTTTCACCAATACTGTACATGTTTTGTGAAAATAGCCGTGTTGAGTTTGTAGATTTAGAGAGGGTGGCTCTTGCGCAAACAGTCTCTAATTGTAATTTGTCACAGAGATGTTAATGATCTAACCAATTTAAAATATAGCTACATGAAGTTTTTCAAGCATCACTTATACTATATTATTTACATATATCTATACAATGTACAAAGTAAAATTTTAAATTCCTCAAAACAAATATTTAAGTAATTAAAATCTTGTAATTGCGTTTAGATGCTAGGACTTTTTGAAGTGGCTTTGAAATCGTCAACAAATTTAACAGGTTTAAGAAAGATTTCTGTAAAAAATTTAATTTCGTATGTTGCACAAATGGTGCCATTCTAATTTGATTCAATTTTTTTTCAAATCCAACTTTGACTCCTTATAGCATATCTGTCTTATAAGCTTGATCGAAAATACAAAAAAAAAATCCAATGAAATAAGTAGAAAATGTAAATTATATATGGATATTTTTGATCCTTTAATATCTAACAGTAGCCTGTAATTAATTCATATTTCTTTGAATAAGCCTTTTTTCGAACTTCGAAGAAAAATATTTAGATTTTGGTTGCTAACTTCGAAAATTGGAGAATACACTTTATTTTACTTATGACTCAAGATCTCGGAAATTTTCTCCTGAAAAGAGTTCAATTTTGCCGTATAGCGTTATCACAAATCAATCATAATCTTCTAAGAATATCGTAATAAACACAATGAATAAAACTCGAATACGTATTCCCATCAATATTGCTTTCAAGCTCTCTCCACCTCACCCAGCGTCATTTCATTTCTGTCGCGCACTGTGCACTATCCACTTTATTCTCAATTCAGTTTATCTCCTGAATATCCAAAAGGAATGAGGGTTTATCAACGCTGGCAATGATTTCAGCGCGAATATACGCAAATCACTCACTTGTCATTTGCTTTGAGTGCAACGAAACAGTTTCCTAGAACGAGCTAAGAAAAAATACGCGTTAGAGGGTCAAAGGGTGCACAGCTCCCGTAGTAATAAGTAAGGGATACATTTTACAGTTTATGGTTAAAATAAAACACTCCATAAGGAAATCGCGCTGACATGCTTGCGCTGACATGCTTGCGCTGACAGTCGGTAATAAAATAGTGGGATATTGACTTGTGTATATGTATAATCAATCAGGTGGTTAGTTCACAGCGCCATCGATAACGCATAGCAGGATTGTTCATTTATAAAAACACTACTACAATATGATCAATGTTTGTTTTGTGTGTTTCAAATAAAAACGCAGAATCAAACCGAAACCGACATCACGGCTTTACCAAAGAATTACGAAATGAATGGTCTATGCATATTAAAGTATATAAATGTACACTTGTATTGTATGTAGATATATTTCATGGAAACTGATATTGTCTGTAACACTTGTCGTCAGCAGCAACAATATAGTAAGGAAGGGCTATTGTTAGTATAACATGTTCACTGAATGCTACTGAAATGCGCCACATGTTTTCCGATATATTAGGCATAATGTTAACCAGTGAGCGGACATTTTTTGGTATATGGATATATTATGGCCAAGAAAACATGTCCGCTTAACTTAATTAAAATAACACACATTTCTTCTTTATACACGGTAAATGGAGGATAGGGCCAGTACTGAACCAATGGTGATAGAAAGATATGTTCCGTTTCTTTCTTTTTCCATTTCCTTAAAAAAAAAATCTTATGTCGGACAATTTGTAAGATAAATTAAGCCTGTTGCTTCAAACATCTTTTTACCGAAAATCGCATATATCTCCGATATATCTCAATGAAACTGCGGAGGAATCATTTCCTAATAATAAAGTGCCCTGGTTTCAGTCATTCCAGATTTATGACTGATCTACTTTATAAAACTCCATAATAATAATTGTAGTAAATTAGTAGCATTTTCCGATTTCTTTGCAACGACTAAAGCCAAACCTATTAGCTCGTGGGTATTTGCTGGAGATTTAGAATTTAAATATAAATTTAATGATCTCTGCGTTGAAAGCAGGCATTGCAGCATTCAAGATCAATATAATATATAATTTGAGTGCCTATTTTCGCGTTTTGAAAAATTAACTGTATGCGTCCGGTAACTGGTCCATGCCTCCCACAGACATGTTGTACTCCCTCACGATCCTTGTGAATGGAAATTCAGCATACACCTTTTTCCCAGCGATCGGCCTTTGTAACAGTATAAAACAAATAAGCTGATAATGCCAGAATTACACCTTCTTATACTTTCATTGCACTACAATAATATTCATTCATATCGCCCTTTCTAAATCCGAAAAACTTCACTATAGAAAACGTAGGCTCGAACTTGGCTCAAACAGTCCAGGAAGCCTTCCACACACAAACAAATTGAATATTAGAGAATAAAAAGTAAAGGGACCTGCAAGTTTCTGCTGATGTAGTTTTTGCTAGGTAGTAATTATCAATTTCAATGTCCAGATTATAACATGGATGCATAGAACCGCCCGGGCTTTTTTTTTGGAGATTCTGGCAAGCCATTAAATTTTGGCGCGGCGTCTGATGGAACACACCTCCTATCCTATTTGACACGTCCTAATTGTGGACAGTGTAGATCAGAGGTGGGCACTCACACATATTGTTACATTTGTACACGCATACTATTACTATTTGTGTGTGAAGCAGCGAAAGCACGAATTTGAGCATGTCGTTCGATTATTATATATTCTTATTACTTTTTATTCTTATTATCTCATTATTATATTATAATTATTATCATTATTATATTATATTATTATATTATTATCATTATTATATTATATTATTATATTATTATATAATAGTATATTATTATCTTATTATTATTATTATCATTCGTACGTCTTAATCCGGAGGAGGTCTGCTAAATGGTGGTCCGTCATTCGATTTCTTTGTTTGTTAAGTATAAGTTTCATCGACGAAAAGGCAGATTCACAGTTGTATGTCGATCCAAACATAGAATACAGTCTGTAAATCTGATCCTTTGTCTTTGGATGCTTCTTTTCGTCGATTGCCCTCCAAAATTGTTCGCCAGTTAGCAACGGAATTGAGAAATGTTGTCTCATGTTAACTAACTCTGATTGCAGTTCAGTGTCTTGCTTTTCAATGTCGCAGATAAGGGTATATTCGTGCAGATCTATTATATTCTTTATAATTTCAAAATCTTTAAATCTTAAATGATAAACTGTGTATAAGTTTCTAGTATGTTGCAGTATTCTATGTTCTTATCCAATGTTTTAAATTGGCTATAGATTTCTGTTACTTTTTTCAAATTTAAAAGATTTCCATTTTTTATTTCATTTATTAGAATTTGAATTTTCCGGCTGAAATGGTGTACTGTGGTTACTAATTGTGTTATTATCTTGTGTTTTCCTTGAAGCTGTAAATTTAATTCATTGAATAATTCTGTTATGTCGCACAAAAAGGGTATATCATACAAAATAATTTTGTTTTTTAGTTCTAAAACGAAATCCCCATTATCTGCAGACATATTTTGTTCAAAAAATGTTCAGATTTCATTCCGTAAATCGAACAGGCGCTGAAGGCTTAGCGGCTTAGCCAACGAACCTCAGTATATAATAGTACGTCACCGTATTCCGCTTTTAGATCCTCAAGAAGCGTTTTGAATTTTCGGTGGTTTAAAGAGTTGTGGCCCTTTTAATTTTATTTATAATTTTTATTGATATATTCATTGCCCTTTTCAAATAATC
Organism: Zeugodacus cucurbitae; assembly: GCF_028554725.1. Classification (NCBI taxonomy): domain Eukaryota; kingdom Metazoa; phylum Arthropoda; class Insecta; order Diptera; family Tephritidae; genus Zeugodacus; species Zeugodacus cucurbitae. Next base: position 28,039,904 of record NC_071672.1, on the reverse strand, counting down.
CCCTTTTGCGAATAACGCTTGCTGGTGGATTATATAATGGAAAAAAAGAACTAAGCTCTTTTTCGATCCCACCATTACTTTGGCCCCGTCCGTACAAATTCCGGCTAATTTATTTTTATCAACGAAGCAGAAGACTTTCTCAACCAAAACATTGTATAAAATTTCACCGGTTACATTGCTATGCAAAGCAATAACATCAAAAATGTCTTCGAAAGTTTGATCTACACTGTAGATCCACATTAAGAGTTTGGCCGTTAGTTAGTAGTTCATAGAAGATGATTTCCTGCCGATCCCAACAGACAGGACCAGTACCGATTATCTTTAGAAATGTATGAAATTTCGGAACGGAATCAACGAAATCAAAATAGCGTCTAAAACGCTATTGAAATTTTCTTAGATGCAAAATTTTGAGAAAAAAGTGTTTATGGTCTTATTAAATAGTGCAATATGTTTAAAATACACATATCCCAAAAAATTCAAATAAATCCGAATAATATTCTAAGAGAAGTTTGGAAGTTCCGTCCATCAGGTTACGTCAGTACGAATGTAAAACTTTAAACGGATTTATCGCAAAACTCAATTTTTCAAGTCTGTGGACACGATATCTAAAAAATGTATTAAGCGGTTTTGTTCAAATTTTGTACACATTTTTGGTATATCTAGTTAATGAACGAAGAATTTTTATACTCTCGCCACAAGAGTTGCTAAGAGAGAATTATAGTTTTGTTCACATAACGGTTGTTTGTAAGTCATAAAACTAAACGAGTTAGCTATAGGGTTATATATATCAAAATGATCAGGGTGACGAGACGAGTCAAAATCCGAATGTCTGTCTGTCCGTCTGTCCGTGCAACGGATAACTTGAGTAAAAATTTAGATATCTTAACGAAACTTGGAACACGTATTCCTTGGCACCCTGAGGAGGAGGAAAGTGGGCGTGCCCCCCCCCCCCCCCCCCAAATCGGTTATTTGTATATATCTCGCAAACCAATAAAGCTATATAAACGAAACTTTCTGCAGTCAGTTCTCTTACGTACCCCACCACACACTATGAAATTAGTTGAAATCGGATAACAACCACGCCCACCTCCCATAGGTTGAAAATTATTAAAAGTGAGTTAACTCAGTAACGAAAAACGCCAGAAACACTCAATTTCACATAAGAAATGACAGATAGAAGCTGCACTCAGATTTTTTTTACAAAATGGAAAATGGGCGTGGCATCGCCCACTTATGAGTCAAAAACCATATCTCAGGTACTACTCGACCGATTTCAATGAAACTTGGTTTCTAATAGTTTCCTTACATCCCAATGATATGTTGTGAAAATAGACCAAATCGCTTCACAACCACGCCTACTTCCTATATACCAGAACTTTGAAGACGATCTGAATCGTTAACTTTACAATATATAAAGTAAGCACTATTGAAGATATCGATGCAGAACTTTGCACAAATACTACCTCCCCATTCTAAAAATCGTCGAAATCGGACCATAGGTTTTCAAGGCCCCTTTAATCGAACATGAGGACCTCGGTGCTTCTAACCTAATATTATGGTTTCTGACTTTCAATGGACTTTCTTCTTCTTGTCTGGCGTAGACACCGCTTACGCGGTTATAGCCGAGTCCAAAACAGCGCGCCACATATCCCTCCTTCTGGCAGTTTGGCGCCAATTGGTTATACCAAGCGAAGCCAGGTCCCTCTCCACCTGGTCCTTCCATGGAGGTCTCCCTCTTCCTCGGCTTCCACCAGCGGGTACTGCATCGAATACTTTCAGAGCTGGAGCACTTTCATCCATTCGAACAACATGACCTAGCCAGCGTAGCCGCTGTTTTTTTATTCGCTGGACTATGTCTATGTCGTCGAATAACACATACAGCTCATCGTTCCATCGTCTGCGGTATTCGCCGTTGCCAATTCTTAAGGGACCATAAATCTTCCGCAAAACCTTTCTCTCGAAAACTCCTAGTGCCGTTTCATCGGATGTTGACATCGTCCACGCTTCTGCACCGTAAAGTAGGACGGGAATGATGAGGGACTTGTAGAGTTTGGTTTTTGTTCGCCGAGAGAAGACTTTACTTTTCAATTGCCTACTTAGTCCATAGTAGCACCTGTTGGCAAGAGTGATTCTGCGTTGGATTTCCAGGCTGACATTGTTGTTGCTGTTAATGCTGGTTCCCAGGTAGACGAAATTATCTACAACTTCAAAGTTATGACTGTCAACAGTGACGTGGGAGCCAAGACGCGAGTGCGCTGACTGTTTGTTTGATGACAGGAGATATTTCGTCTTGTCCTCGTTCACCACCAGACCCACACGCTTCGCTTCCTTATCCAGTCTGGAAAAAGCAGAACTAACGGCGCGGGTGTTGTTTCCAATGATATCAATATCATCGGCGTACGCCAGTAGCTGTACACTCTTGTAGAAGATTGTACCTTCTCTGTTTAGCTCTGCAGCTCTTATAATTTTTTCCAGCATCAGGTTAAAGAAGTCGCACGATAGTGAGTCACCTTGTCTGAAACCTCGTCTGGTATCGAACGGCTCGGAGAGGTCCTTTCCGATCCTGACGGAGCTTTTGGAGTTGCTCAACGTCAGCTTACACAGCCGTATTAGTTTTGTGGGGATACCAAATTCAGACATCGCGGCATAAAGGCAATTCCTTTTCGTGCTGTCGAAAGCAGCTTTAAAGTCGACAAAGAGATGGTGTGTGTCGATCCTATTTTCACGGGTCTTCTCCAAAATTTGGCGCATGGTGAATATCTGGTCTGTTGTTGATTTTCCAGGTCTAAAGCCACACTGATAAGGTCAAATCAGTTTGTTGACGGTGGGCTTTAGTCTTTCACACAATACGCTCGATAGAACCTTATACGCGATGTTGAGGAGGCTTATCCCACGGTAATTGGCGCAAATTGTGGGGTCTCCCTTTTTGTGTATTGGGCAGAGTACACTGAGATTCCAATCGTCAGGCATGCTTTCTTCCGACCATATTCTGCAAAGAAGCTGATGCAAGCACCTTATCAGCTCTTCGCCGCCGTATTTGAATAGCTCGGCCGGTAATCCATCCATCCATCCATTGCTATTCGAATTTCTTCACGGTCGGGCAATGGAACATCTGCTCCATCGTCGTCGATTGGGGAATCGGGTTCGCCATCTCCTGTTGTTGTACTTTCACTGCCATTCAGCGGGCTGGAGAAGTGTTCCCTCCACAAACTCAGTATACTCTGGTCATCAATAACTAGATCACCTCTGGGGGTCCTACAGGAGTGTGCTCCGGTCTTGAAACCTTCAGTTAGTCGTCGGATCTTTTCGTAAAATTTTCGAGCATTACCCCTGTCGGCCAGCTTGTCAAGCTCTTCATACTCACGCATTTCGGCCTCTTTCTTTTTTTGTCTGCAAATTCGTCTCGCTTCCCTTTTCAGCTCTCGGTATCTTTCGGTATCGGGACTTTATACAATATATATGACGAATATGTGGGTCAAATTGTGTATTATATAATATAAATAAAGTTAAATAAATAAATTGCGAGAGTATAAAATGTTCGGTTACACCCGAACTTAGCCCTTCCTTACTTGTTCATATTGTTATTATAACTATTTTTTCGATGCAATATATGCAAAATTTTTAACGAAAAAAGTCAGTAGTTTGGTTTAAATTCTGCCAAAAATTCAATATATTCTTTTCGTTCGTACATCTATATATATAAAATTAAGTGGCAAAACTTCCTGTTCGCATACTCCTCCTAGACGGCTTACCTACTTGATGGCGGCCGAACAGCACATTCTGCGTTGAAATTACCGTTGAACATCCAAGTCGTTAAACACCAACGTGCAACATATCGAGGAATTCAGCAATGGCAAAAGTTTTGCGAGAAGCTGGAATAGTTCTATGGAATGAGTGCCCAATGGCTAACAAAAAGTCATTAGAAGCTTTCAATAGAACAATGCAAGATTTATGCCAAAAGCAACAACTTTTTGGCGGAGCATTAGTCTTATTATCTGGCGATTTTCGGCAAACTTTGCCAGTCATTCCTCGATCAACTCCTGCCGACGAAATAAACGCATGTTTAAAATCGTCAGTTTTGTGGAGACATGTTCAAAGGCTGACTCTTACCATCAACATGCGAGTCCAATAGCAAAACGATCGATCCGCAGCGGCGTTTTCGAAGCAGTTGTTGGACGTTGGCGAAGGCAAAATACCAATCGATAATACCGGTTTGAACACATTGCCGAACAACTTTTGTACACTTTTACAATCGAAAGAAGAATTGATTGAAAGTGTATTTCCGAATATTGTTCAACACTATCAACGCCACGATTATTTAAGTGAACGCGCAATATTGGCACCGAAAAATGTACACGTCAACGAAATCAATTTTGCCAATCAAGAAAAACTGCCAGGAGAAGCTACAAATATAGTACATCGATTGATAGCGTTTTGAATCAAGATGAAATAGTTAATTATTCAACTGAATTCTTGAATTCTTTGGATCCCCCCGGTCTGCCACCGCATAGTTTGGTCCTGAAAGTCGGTTCACCCATTATACTTCTACGAAATCTGAAGCCACCGACTTTGTGTAATGGCACAAGGCAGCAGGTGAAGTTGTACTCTCACCACGCATTCCCATGATTCCAACGGACATGCCGTTTGAACTTAAGCGCTTGCAGTTCCCAGTACGTCTTGCCTTTGCGATGACCATCAACAAATCGCAAGGGCAAACGTTTCAAGTGTGCGGCGTCAATTTGGAAGAACCGTGCTTCTCCCACGGCCAATTGTTCGTCGCATGCTCGAGAGTGGGAACACCAAGGTGCTAATTCATTTACGCGCCAGGTGGAAAAACCAAAAATGTTGTATACCAATATGTTTTATAAATGTTTTATAAATAAGTAACAGTTTTACAACAATAAATAAAACACAAAGCAAAAACCCTTAAGAGGTGTAGCGAAGCGCACAGGGTAACAGCTAGTTAATTATATTTATTCATATCCTATCGAAATATTTTTGGTTTATTTTTTTTTTGGACACGTCATGGGAAATGAGGTGCCAACGGCTGAATTTTCGGAATTTTTAAATTAAAATTGCACAAAAAACTGTTTAAACATGTATCTTTGATACGCTAAATTGTTTAAATGAAATATCTTATTGTAATATCCTCTGAAACCCACCTAACCCCTTAAGTTTAGGATTTTTTCGCAGAAAATCCGTAAGTTATGTCGTATTTTCGTCCATTTTTGACTCTGACTTAAACAATACTGTCCAACGAAGTTGTAAATAAATTTATTTGTATAGGTGTTCACTTTTCATGAGTCGGTCGAAACAGTTTTAAGATACAAATATCATTTACCGAAAAATTGAACGATTTGTCCAACTCATGGATGTACACATTATGCACATGCGTCAAGTGGATGTATGAACCTGTGCGAATGTCGAAATCACAAGTCATGTAGAACTATTTATTGACGTTTAGTTATTATGCTCTACTGATTTCTCATACAGATAATCGGATTGAATTTAGCGCCACCACTCCACATAAAATGATTTAGTTTTATACGCATTCATGCCACTGCTTATCATCCTAGTATCCGCAACGGAACGCTATGAAGCGCGGAAGTAAAACGAAATATCGCATGTGAAGAAACGTGTAACAGAAACCAACCTGCCTCTAATGTCAGCTTTGAATGTCTTAATTTGGAACATTGATCCGAATTGCAACATCAATTTAGCGTATAGACATTTTTGCTAGCCAATACCAAAATATAATAACTCTTAGGTATGCGATATATATATAGCAAGATTCTAAGGATTTAACTTGATTTGGTTGTTTGTAAGTCCTAAAACTAACGCGTTAGATATAGGGTTATGTATATAAAAATGATCTAGATAATGAGTCGAGTTGAAATCCGGTTGCCTGTCTGTCCGTCTGTCCGAGTAAGCGATAAAATGGTCTTCACATGTTCTGGGCATCACAATCATGGATTGCATTAGCATACATTCACTAGATGTGACAAAAGGAGTGATTCTCATTCGTAGCATATAAAGCTCTAAATAGTAAAGGTTTCGAACAATCATCAGTGTTATTAATTTATCAAGCACAACTATATATGTACGTATAAAATACATACATACATCCATATGAATATACATATACAGACATATATTGTCGGGTAACCCCATTGTCATCTGTCTTGTAAAGAGACAATCACCTCACCAGCATACATTAAGTGATAGCGTCACTAACTGAATTACGGAATAAGTCAGTTGGAAGTAATATAATTTTTATGGTCATATTGAAGCGACGAACTTTTTTAATTTAAAAATTTTGAAAATTGAATTTATCATAAGCACAAAATTGATTTTGCTTTGGGAGCCAGTTGTGTCTTTCATGCCAAATCCGTATTCGACAATACACGCGCATCATATACATACGTGCACGTATTATATGTGTATGTGTAAGAAGGCATGAGTACGCAACTGATTTCAGATACAAACATGCATTAATTTTGAGGGTGTAAAACCAAATCTTTGGCATCCGTTGAGGCGTTATGAAGTATTTTAAGAACCTGCTCGTACAGTGGAAAGTAATTTTGCAACGACAGTATATTATTGCATATAAATACAAATATATGTATGTATGTATGTCTGAGTGCATGCGTGTCTACCGAACGCAGGGTCCAAACCTGTTACAGAAAGGATGATACTCCCAATGTCAATAGCTGTCGACGATGTTAGACCTGCACACATTAACTATATGAAATCTGAAGAACCCAATTTATTTTCGAAACAATATTTTGTTGTAGACGCAAACTGTTTCCAACTTTGTTATAATCGGTAATTCCACAGCTTTCCAAATTTGTCTATAGAAATGTTGAACGGAATACAATACGGCCAGTACGAAATACTCGAAGAAAAGTTCTCATAGAAAGACTGCTAAAACCTGCCAAACACATACAAAAAGAAAAATACAGAATGTCTTGGCTGATAAGCCGGATCTTTTAAATCGTACAGAAATCCGTAAATTTACGCATCGTTGTGCAATTAACCATTGAATTGGAAAAGAAAAAGGGAAGCATAATTGATGCAGCTCGGAGCGCATACTCCGGTATGCTGCCAACGCTAGAAACTTTGTTGTGATGTCCACAATGACTAACTGGCAGACTAACGACAAAAATACGACTATTCGAAGCAAGCAGATAGTGGAAAAAGTGTATAAGAGCATGCGCACGGTTAGGTACTTTTTTAATTGAATATGTCATAGGGTGTAGAAGTGATAAAATAAATAGCAAGGTCTTGACCCGTTCCATAATTTTATTGGGTACATTGAGGTTAAGGGAAGATCTATACGCGAGAACCTGTTTCCACGAAATATATGCGCCATATTCATTCCACTACAATGTCAAAAATCTATACCTATGTATATGTTGTATATGGCGACCGTGGGAATTCCTAGACCAATTTCACTAAAAAACACTTGCGTCAAAAACCATATTTCTGGAACTACTTGACCAATTTCAACGAAGTTTGCATAAAATTTACTTGACACCCAGATTTTACGGGTTATAAGCGGTTACAGGCTCATTTAAAAATTGTATAGACAATAAGGCCCCACATATCATTCATGAAAACCTCAATGCTTGTAGGTAATATGTTACCATAAATATCGATAAAGTAGAAATTCAGGGGAAATCTTCTTTCAATAATGTGTCTCTGCGCCAAAAATGGTTCCCTTAGGTCACATATACCTAATAACATATAATTACTTTCGTTATTCTAGTAAATTTTATGCCGAATAAATGGGTCAAATTGTGTGATTTTTAATAAAACTAAATACAGTAGTTTTCCGAAATAACGAGCACATTAATTGTCAGGCCTGTTCGTTACATCGATTTTTTTGTTAATTCGAGTACTCATTTAGAGGTATGTTTTCACTAAAAATGAGTTAAATATCCGTAAATTGTGGTTTAATAAATTGTTTTATTAATTATTTGTTAAAAAATGAAAAACCATATCAACACACAATTCAAATCAGCTAAATTCTTCCAAAATAGACCAATTCTGACACTTATACTTCTATTTGATGCTGATCAATGATTTTAAGCTTTTTTATAAAATTCAACATTTTTTCAATTTGCACATTTCTCTTGAATTTTTTCATGTTTTATTTTTAATTCTGATTCGAGTTGTTTATTTTTTTTTTCTCTTTCTTCATATGTCTTCTTCATGTTGTTCGTTAAACCGACTACTTACAAATCCCCGATGTTCGTTATTTAAGGTACTCAATGTAACAAATTTGATTGTTCGTTATTAGCGGTTTTCGTTAAAACTAATATTCGTTATTTCGGAAAACTACTGTAAATAAATAAATTGTGAGAGTGTAAAATGTTCGGTTACACCCGAACTTCATTTCTTGTTTGGATGCATTTTATGCTCAATGACAATGCGGACTTGATTGCATTAAGGCAACTCAACCGGTTTCTTCGAAAATCACTATATTGGACATGTAGGGAAGTTGGTCTGGACCAATCTCACGAATTTTTCAAACAAATCAAATTATATTCAAATAATTTTGGAGATGCCAGGCACTCCAATTGTTCATTGTGTGTGATGTCTGTATTGCCAAAGTTAAGACCCTGATGACTTTAACCATTGCCTTGGTTTGAAGGTGGGCCTGGTTTTAACATCATCATGCCCATTTTCAAAGAATATCTTTTCAAATTCTACAACCGGGCTAGGTTTTTACGATAACAAAAATCGTGACAGTGTAAATCAGTACATCAGTGAGAGTATCGTATAGTTGGTAATGGATGAACTTTGCCTTCCCTTAATGTCCTTGTCTTATTTAACTGTGCAAAATCTTGTGTATAACTTGCACACCTCCGATATGAAATGCGTTGGGCATTTTATTTTGTGGCAATAAAAGCTATGCAACAATTAATTTTCTATTCACAGTTGACTGCACTGCTGCAGGCATTGGCAGGCAGGCAAAGTCAACTACAAATGAATGCATTGCACACGCAGCATTGCTGGATCCTTAATCCAGCAACAACAGGGTAGCACCTTATCGCGCTGTAATGCTCACCCTTATACTTTCCTCGAACAACTATAATACTGCGCTAGCTTAATCCAATGTTGAACATACACATAATCCTGATACAGCATAATATTGCACAATAATCGCTGCTCGCGAAGTGCTTTACTTATGCTATGTAAAAATTCCAAACACATTTCCAAAGTACACGATTGCTTGTGTATGTACATGCACGTAAGCGAGTTGCATATGTATGGGTAATAAAAAATGTCCTCAGCACCGCGATTGCTGTTACTGCCCAACAAGCCCTGCGTATCCCTTTGATTGTTTTTCGGGATTATCATTATTACATTTCAATGATTTTGAATTAATAAAAATTAAGGAAACATTTGTTATATATTTGATTAAGCCGATGCTATCCTACATGCTTGTTCAATTGTTTACGCCCTTTCTTCGAGTTTATTGTGTGGTGCTTGTATTTTTGCCGCTGACAACATTGTCTCCCTGTGAATGCTAATAACGTTACACAATTTTAAAGCTAACCATCCTTCCACCGCACAACTGCACCGATAGTGTAAATGCCTGCAACTCAACGGGATAACGGAGCGAACTAATATTCGTTTAAGGGGTTATATACAGTAAGAATTAAAAAAAAATCGACTTTTTTTATTTTATTTTCTTAATGTACATATATTTAAGAATACACACTGAAAATTTCATATCGTTCCGGTAAATATTTTCAAAGTTACAAGCAAATTTGAAAAGGCGTTTCAGAGTGCTTGGAAGTACAAGGTCCAAACTTTAAACGCGTTTTTCTCAAAATGGTGTTTTCAAAGTCGATGAACAACATTACTCGAAAACGGCTAGACCGATTAGTCTCAAATTTTAACACGACCTTCTTAAATATATTTTTTAGTAATTAATCGAAGATTTTTTCTCTCCGATAAATATTTTTTTTATAAACAATTTAAGGCCGAAATTTCGGTGAAGAATCGATTTTTTTTTTTTTAGAAACCGCCATTTTGTCAAAAAATTTTATTTTGCTTATTCCTTCGATTAATTACTAGATTTAACCTTATTTTAACGAAATCTGTTTGGTTTTTTAATTTCAAATGATCCAGTTCCGAGATATAGACCGCAAAACGTTTCTGGAAAATTCACTTTTTTTCGGCCGTCTAACTGTATATAACCCCTGAAGCGAAGCAGACTACAGACGACAAGTTCATAAAGGCTACCAAAACCAATACTAACCTTACATAATAATATGTGTGTTAATATGTATACATATACAGCCATATTCTGTGCACTTGACAAAATAACAAAAACAAAATTAAATTCTTTTCAGATTTTTATCAAGTAAGAAATTTTTTGGTATTCTGTGACAATCTTGATAAAATCAAAAGCTTCAGAATGCTTAGCTTTTCTACACACGTGTGGGAAACAAAATAATGTAAACAGAAACAGCTGATTTCAGTCAATTTTATTGAATTGCATTGAAAAATTGAATTGAATTATTCTATAACGTAAGTTTTCAAATGGATTTCAATATTTGTTATAAAATCTATACCACTATTATAAAGAGGAAAGATTTGTATGTACATATCTTTGTAATGAATAAACTCAAAAACTACTGTGGCGATTTCAAAAATTATTTCATCATTGGAAAGCTATATTCACCGTGAGTAACATAGGCTACATTTATCTATACTACTATTATAAAGAGGAAAGATTTGTATGTATGTTTGTAATGAATAAACTCAAAAACTACTGTGGCGATTTCAAAAATCCGTTCACCATTGGAAAGCTACATTCACCCCGAGTAACATAGGCTATATTTATTGCTAGAATCTCAATTTTCTGGAAATAGTTCCCAGGTGAGGGTATCAAAAAGACGGAGAATCTTAATCTGAAACTGAAAATCGTCTTGCAAGTCATTCTCTTCTCATCGCAATCGCGTGTCGAAGAGTCGAGTAACGAGCGCTCGCAGCTGCTTTCTGAATAAAATTTCAAAACCTCCCAAGAACGTGCTTGAGAGTCTAGTACGGACGTGTGCAGCGGCTTGAAGAACAAAATATTAGAGACATACAAGGTCGCACTAGGGCGTCGAACTCTGAGCATTCCCAACGCCTTCAGATAAAAAGACAACGGACACCAAAGACTAGAGGTCGTAATCAAGTTTCAGCACATTGCGAATATAATATAATTTTTAATGTTCCAATTTTCCTCATTTAACTTGAGATGTGGCTCAGGCGTTTGATAAAGTGTGGTATGAAGGACTTTTGTATAAGATTAAAAAAAGTTTACCTTTTCAATTGCATAAAACCTTGGAATCCTATTTAAAAAATAGAAAATTTGCTGTACAAGTAGGTGGTTTTATATCTGATGAACGTTCAATAAGGGCTGGGGTACCACAGGGCAGTGTTTTAGGCCCAACTCTATATATCATATATTTGCGGATGACACAGCTTTAGTGAGTCGTAACAAATGCCTCATTATAGCATCAAGAATATTAGCGAAGCACTTAAGTTCTGTCGAAGAATGGCTAGCAAACTGCTGTAATAATGTAAATGAACAAAAGTGCAAGCATGTTACATTTTCCCTAAGACCAAAAATGTGCCCGGCAAAATGTGTAAAAATTAACAATATTCTAGTGCCTCAAGTGAATGAAGTTACCTATCTTGGTATTCACCTATATAGAAGGCTTACGTGGAGAATACATATATCTAGTAAAATAAAGTGCATGAAGATAAGAGCTGCAAATTTAAATTGGCTTTTAAATAAAAACTCTAAACTTAGCTTAGACAACAAAGTGCTTTTATACAATGCGGTCATAAAGCCGATTTGTATGTATGGCATTCAACTGTGAGGGACCTGTGCAACTAATATTGATATAATACAAAGGTTCCAATCGAAAATGCTTAGATCAATCACGTGCTCACCATGGTACATGCGCAATGAAAATACCCATAAAGATCTTGGTATCCCTATGGTAAAGAAAGAAGTAGAGGACAGCAGATTGAAATATATTTATCTAAGCTCCGTGATCACCCAAACCCATTGGCTAATGCTTTAGTACATTCCTGCGATCAAACACGCCTAAAAAGAAGGGATATGCCTGCGTACTAAAGAGCAACGTTTAACCAATACAGCTCAATCACTTGGTTGAGCTTGTCTAGTTTTTAAATAGATTTAAGATTTTATAAATAATAAAGAAAGATTCAATAAATAAAGAAATATTGAAAAAAAACTTTTTTTAAAATGAACCCACGCAAGAAACAGAAAAGTACATGTGTACATGTGTATAGGAGAGTGTGTATAAATGTGTAACAACTAATAACTTTTGAAATGTTTGTTTAAACCCGTGCGAAGCCGGAGCGGTCTGCTAGTAGTTAATAATTTGAAATTAACTTCACAGTAAGTCCTTTGCTCTTTAGCTAGATGTGAAGTTTCTGAGAATGCGTAAATATCCCATGCTCCGAATCTGGGATTATTTTTCATGCTAAAAGTCGTTATTTTGATTAGTGGTTGTTTTAACCGAGCTTTTTTTTCTATTGTGGCTTCGTGGATAAGTTTGGTTTAAGATTGACCAGTTATCAGTCTATCTATCCGGTTTTTATACAGATGATAAAGTGATACGGCTTTTACTCGGTTGCCAGAACCTCGTTTGATAACCATACAGAGGGTGCCGCACGTAGGTGAGGTTATTAATTGGATGGCAGGGGCAATATATTCGCTTTTCGATCCCACATCCCCCGGTGTCTTTGCTCCCCCTCGGAGCAATAAAATATTATAATGGGATAATTCCTGAACCGATATCACTCATTATCCCCATCATCCAAAATTATTCGCTCACTTAATTTTGCGATATATACAGACCACCGGAAGTTCGAAAATTCGAATATGAGATAAATGGGTGCTAGAGGAAATATTGACCTGAAATTGCTCATTTTTTGGCACAGCGGCACACAATTAGAAAGAGCACATCTTATTTGAAGTTCTTTAGGATATCTGAGAGTTTTAAGGACATTTTCCGTAAAAAATGGGTCACATGCACGGAGGTCCTCATGTTCGGTATCTGGAGCCTTGAAATTTTATAGGCCGGTTGGGTGATGTCACACTAGAAATACAGTATTTCTGCAACGTTTTGTTTCGTTATCTCCACTGGTGCTTAACTTATATATTGTAAAGTATGTATGTATATATTGAATCAGACAAATTTCAAAATTAAGGTATAGTGAAAGTAGGTCTGGCTGTGAAGGGATTTTGTTGCTTTTCAAACTATAACATTGGAATGCCAAACAAAATTCTATTTTTTGAGCCCAGCATATGGGATGACCCTCTAAATAATTAAGAAAAATTTGTAAGCGAAAAATCTCTAAAAATCATAATAAGAAACCACAATATTGCTACACTACTATAAGTTAAAATGCTGCCTCATTGCATCCAAGCAACATTGAACTAGTAGTTTTTATTTTTTGTTTTTAATTTGATGTGCCTAAAAACTGTACAGCCACACATCTTCCATTAATCTAACTCATCCATGTATATGCATACAAATGATATCTTGCATTAAATAAGTTAAAAAAATGCTCCCATCAACATACATACTTATGTACATACGTACATAATTGTCAACAAAAGTTACAGGGTTGTCAAATAGATGGAGATTTTTATAAGAAAAATGAAAAAATTATATGCTCACCTAATTTGGCTAAGATATCTCACATAGTTATTAACCGATATATGCGGTAAAAAGTTCAATGAAAGTTTGAAACCCCAAATATTAGGTATATGGGAGCTAGGGAAGTTATGACCCGATTTCACTAAGTTTTGACACTCATACATATTATTAGAAGAAAAATATTCCCCTCTGATTTTTTTTAATATCTAAGAGTACTTGCATTTTTTAACAATATGCCTGGATTAGCCTCCGTGCCTACTCCGCACTGAGCAACGCGTATAAATTTTCCATTTCCATCATCACGCACATTCACAATTAACACATCAGCACTGCACAAGTCTTACGCGTAGCTGAAAGTGACTGATGAAGAACCCCGCATATTTGCGCTTTTCAACATGGGACCAGCCTTTCATGGTCGAGTGCGTACAGCTTTGCATTCGTTTCAAATATTTAGTGCATATATATTTGTGAATATCTACGAATGAGTGAATATAATTAACAAACGTTTTTTTTTAGAAAATCACTGATGCGGAACAATACCGAGAGGGCGTACTGTCGTTGTTAAACGATGTATTATTGTTGTGGTTGATGCGCGCAAATACATACATACGTATAGGTTTGTCTGTAAATAACATTTTCTATTTAGAAACACGAAATAGCAGAGCCACCAAACGGGTGCTCCCTTAGCTGAGAGCAGCAATGCATATATTTTGATTGAAGGCATATCTTTGGACATATAATACCTTTCCAATTTCGCAAATTTCATTCAAACAATGCACAATATGGCGAGAGGCTACAGTGTGAATAAGGCAGTCCTAAAATACATATTTGAGTAGCTCAGCTGAGCAGCGTAGGTTATGCCTGAATGGCAACTGCATTGTATCTGAGCATATTTGTATGTGTAGTTATGTATGTATGTCTGTAAGTCTGTATGTGTAGGGATAGGTGCCTTAATTTTGGTTGCAGATTAGGTAGGTGCGCATGCGTAAGTAGAGTAGCTTATGCAGAGTTTGGATTATATTAACCACAAAAAAACCGTACACTTATAAGAAGCATTGTGTCTTCACTATTCATGGAGGCGCACATTGTTACCGCTGCTTCAGTTCACAACGAGTCATATATATTTCTAGTTTTGTGCTTGTGCATTAAATCGATGAGTAATGAAACAATGTAGCATTGGTCTTGGCTGCCACGTGTCGGTATTGTTTGTACCTTTTCCTAATTGTTGTTTGAAAGCATTTTGTTGCCCCTCTTGCAAAATATTGTCTTTAATGTGAGCCGCTTTGTGCAAGTATGCTCCTACTTTCAGCAGCCGTGTAACCATCCAAATTAGAGCAGTCGCAGCACACACATTCGCAAGGATGGCTTAACAAAATACCGTTTTGAATGATGAATGTACAATAATGCAGTGTATGAGTACATCTTACACATCTACACTGTAGTCTAAAGAAAACGCCAGCGTACTAACAATCAGCGATCAGCCTACTAACAATACGCACTTATACTTGTATTGTGGCACAGCTAAAAATATTTGTTTTTATTATTTATACAAAATTTTTGTAGTTAATTAATACCTAACTATTTCGAGTAGCCATACCTACTAAACTGTCGGTATTATAAATAAGACAAGCAGTTGTTAAGTGGTACTTTCAAGTAGATATTTCTACAGAAACATATACTGGCGAAATGAACTAAGGATATGCCGGATTATTGTCCCTTTTTTGATCTATGCTGTACAATAATATGCTGTACCAAGACTAGAGTAAAATATGTATGCAGGCGATATTGTCAGTTAATAATACGATCTGATAATCAAATTGAATCACATCAAGTAATAAAGGATCGCAAAGGCTGTGCATTCCAAAAGGAAATGTTGGAATATTCTACCCCATCCTCAGATATCTGATGCAACTGATAGCGAGTACTGACATTCCTTCACCAATCTAGGGCACATATGTTATGGTTATATGATGAAAAGTCAACCAGGACGATATTTTTATACTTTCGCAACAAAAGTTGCAAAGATAGTATTTTAGTTTTGTTCACATAACGGTTGTTTGTAACATCCAAATCTAAACGAGTTAGATATATAGGGTTATACATATCAAAATGATCAGGGTGACGAGACGAGTGTCTGTCTGTCCGCCCGTCCGTTCTTCTGTCCGTTCAGCGGATAATTTGAGTAAAAGTAAAGATATCTTGACAAAAGTTGGTACATATATTGGCACCCTGAGTAAGGGGCATATTTGGATGTAATTTTTTGGGGAAGTGGGCGTGGCCCCGCCCCAAATAGGTTTTTTGTATATATCTCGCAAAATAATAAAGCTATATAAACCAAATTTTCTGCAGTCGGTTCCCTTACGTACCCCACCACCATGAAAATAGTTGAAATCGGATAATAACCACGCCCACCTCCCATACAAAGGTTAGGTTGAAAATTACTAAAAGTGCGTTAACTCACTAACGAAAATCATCAGAAACACTAAATTTTACAGAAGAAATAGCAGAAAGAAGATGCGCTCAATTTTTTTTTTACAAAATGGTAAATGGGAGTGGCATCGCCCATATCTCAAAACCCATATCTCTGGAACTACTCGACCTATTTCAATGAAATTCGGTGTATAATTTTTTCGTCATACCCTGATGACGCGTGTGGAAAACTTCCAATATATCACATTTTTGAATTCCATCTCATTCCTTCACTTTATAATATATACATAAAGAAATCTTATAATCTCAGATATGATGTATGTTGGTAAAAATGAGTAAAATCGGTTCAGGAATCATCTCAGCCTATATACTATATATGATGATTTTCGTTTTTCTATAGGACTTTATGCCGAATATATGGGAAAAATTGTGTGTTATCTTTATAAAAATACTAGCAGACCCGGCGAACTTCGTACCGCCTTAGTGTAAATTTGATGCACTACTTTATTTTGTATAGCTGACCTATCTTATGTATGCGTCAATTTGAACTGGAATCTATAATATCCTCCATATAAAAATGAATACCTAGAACAATTCGTTTGTATGGGAGATTAGAAAAGTGTGAATTTTAAACATTTTCAGGCAATTTTTCTAAAATTTTCTCTCCGTAAGAACCATTCTCAAACCCCCTGGAATACACACACAAAAGAATCAGACAAATCGGTCAAGCCGTTTTAATGCTATGTCGTGACAACGGAAAACGGGTTTCATTTTTATATAGATACTAGCTGTTACCCTGTGCGCTTCGCTACACCTCTTAAGGGTTTTTGCTTTGTGTTTTATTTATTGTTGTAAAACTGTTACTTAATTATAAAACATTTATAAAACATATTGGTATACAACAATTTTGGTTTTTCCACCTGGCGCGTAAATGAATAAGCACCTTGGTGTTCCCACTCTCGAGCATGCGACGAACAATTGGCCGTGGGAGAAGCACGGTTCTTCCAAATTGACGCCGCACACTTGAAACGTTTGCCCTTGCGATTTGTTGATGGTCATCGCAAAGGCAAGACGTACTGGGAACTGCAAGCGCTTAAGTTCAAACGGCATGTCCGTTGGAATCATGGGAATGCGTGGTATGAGTACAACTTCAGGACCAAACTATGCGGTGGCAGACCGGGGGGATCCAAAGAATTCAAGAATTCAGTTGAATAATTAACTATTTCATCTTGATTCAAAACGCTATCAATCGATGTACTATATTTGTAGCTTCTCCTGGCAGTTTTTCTTGAATGGCAAAATTGATTTCGTTGACGTGTACATTTTTCGGTGCCAATATTGCGCGTTCACTTAAATAATCGTGGCGTTGATAGTGTTGAACAATATTCGGAAATACACTTTCAATCAATTCTTCTTTCGATTGTAAAAGTGTTCAAAAGTTGTTCGGCAATGTGTTCAAACCGGTATCATCGATTGGTATTTTGCCTTCGCCAACGTCCAACAACTGCTTCGAAAACGCCGCTGCGGATCGATCGTTTTGCTATTGGACTCGCATGTTGATGGTAAGAGTCAGCCTTTGAACATGTCTCCACAAAACTGACGATTTTAAATATGCGTTTATTTCGTCGGCAGGAGTTGATCGAGGAATGACTGGCAAAGTTTGCCGAAAATCGCCAGATAATAAGACTAATGCTCCGCCAAAAAGTTGTTGCTTTTGGCATAAATCTTGCATTGTTCTATTGAAAGCTTCTAATGACTTTTTGTTAGCCATTGGGCACTCATTCCATAGAACTATTCCAGCTTCTCGCAAAACTTTTGCCATTGCTGAATTCCTCGATATGTTGCACGTTGGTGTTTAACGACTTGGATGTTCAACGGTAATTTCAACGCAGAATGTGCTGTTCGGCCGCCATCAAGTAGAGTAGCAGCGATGCCTGACGAAGCAATTGCCAGCGCAATTTTCTGCTGTGACCGTATAGTAGCAAGAATCAAAGAGATCAGAAACGTTTTCCCTGTACCACCGGGCGCATCCAGAAAGTAGAATCCACCGACGTTATTGTCAACCGCTCGTATAATCTTATCATAAGCATTTTTCTGCTGAATATTCAATTTGGTAATGTTAGCTTGTATGAAAGCACGTAATTCATTGCAATCGTATTGTTGTTCACGTTGAAGCTCGCAATTGTAAGGCACCGATCTTCAACCAATATCAAAGCATCATTATACATTTGGAATATATATAGCAAGTCTGCGTCCGATGCTCGATTACGCGCCAAAATTAATAAGTCCTCGGTCATGCAGTCTTTGTACTTATTCCACAGTTCTTTCGGATTTGACGGAAGGCATGTAGATATTATTATGGCGAATAGTACGCGTATTTGTTTTGGATGAGATGTGAGTGATGCGTCATGAAGTGCGGTGTCCCAATGCATATCATCTTCTAACAAATGCAATCGCTGACATGCTTCACGATACGTCGCACACAACTGACCGTCAACAGTTTTCAAATCATCAAATGATCTTGGTCCGCGCACGTTGACTAATAGCAGACGCGAATAGAAACATTCGGCGTTGTTCGGATGGATGGTTTAAATTCGTCCTATGGCATCGGTTTTACGGACATTTGGATAACCGTCAACACGCTTCCCTTGCTTTCGTCGTTGAAATGTTTTCGATGATGGATTCCAAGTGAAATATTGTGGTATTTCGGAATATAGCAATGTTCTTGCAAATTCATTTTTTTTTTTTGCAAAACGTGCAATGATAAACACATTAAATTTCTTATGTGCACCCTCCACACAGACCCCAATCACCCCTGAAAATTTCATTGAAATCGGGTAAGCCGTCTAGGAGGAGTATGCGAACAGGAAGTTTTGCCACTTAATTTTATATATATAGATAGATAAGAAAGATATAAGATGTATGTAAATATTACAAATTGTTTGTATGGGAGATTAGAAAAGTATGAATTTTAGGCATATTCAGGCAATTTTTTTTTAATTTTCTCTCCGTAAGAAATAACCTCAAACCCCCTGGAATACACACAAAAAACAATCAGCCAAATCGGTCAAGCCGTTTTCATGCTATGTCGTGACAACGGAAAACGGGTTTCATTTTTATACATATAGATACCAATAAATTGCGAGAGTATAAAATGTTCGGTTGCACCCGAACTAAGCCTTTCCTTACTTCTTTTATTTTATTTCGATGTCTACATTAGTTCAAGCACAAAACGTGAAATAAAATTTTATATAGAAAATACTAATTTGTAAGTCGTCTACGCTCAGTAACAACCAAGTATTTTAAATGACTTCTTCTTGTTTGTATTTAATAGTTTAGAGGTGTTAGTATTAGAGGTGCTGAAATGCAATTTGAAAGCAATACATTTGAGTTCTCGTGGCTGATGTTGAAAACTCTAGGCTTAGAAAACGCATTCAAGTGACGGCAAATTTTATTGACGCTCAATCCACGTTGGAACCCAGTATTTTCGGGACAAATAATTGATTCTCATGACACAAACTATCAATAGAAACAACATCAGCAATAATAGCGAAAACGCAATGTCATGTAATAAATGATTGCACCAAAGTTAGTGGTCTTGCAAATGACAGCGAAATAACAAACCAAACCCGCATATCATATGAGACCAATGGATCTGAGGTTTGATCCGTTTCTGACATGAAGCAGCTGCCTGCCTATACAATGGACTGGCGGGGCGTTGTGCAGCACGTGTAACAATTTTTCATTCAAGAAGTACATGGCCTACGCTGAATGGGCACCCAAAGCGGTTCACAAACTAATTGTGAGTGGCAAACAAGCAATGAACTCAGCAAAATATATCTGCAACAAATGAATTCAAACATCTTAACTTAAACTGTACAAGTTCAAACACATAATCAAATGTTAACATTAAGAAAGTTTTAAACCAGTCTTCCAATATTTAACCAATAACATATTCGGTAAAGATACCAATGAGTCTTTCGAAGAACTTAAAACCGAACAATAGGTAAATACACTCGCGGGAGGAAGAAGGAAGGAAGAATTGCAAAATTGCAAAGAGAATTAAATATCTAAACGGCTGTCGTATACAGTTATTTACAAAATAATAGGGTTAAAAAATGTACATTTATATTTAATATCATTTGTCGTAAACTATTGAGTTCCTTTTGATAACTTATTAGTGGCCATCGTGGCTCTTAATCACTGAGTTAGCAACACTTAAAACAAACGGAATTCTTATTTTAACCTACAAAACATATATTGTAAGCATATTTCTGTGGATTTCGGTTTTATATTTGCATAATAAGCAACGAATTTTCAATTATGCAGCAATAGCAACTGAACTTAATTTGCAAAAGGCTTCTAAAACTATTAAACTAAAAAGTATATGAAACATCTTCGCGAATGGTACTGATGCTGACTTCTAGACACCAGCGCCTAGGTGCATTGGTCCCGTGTTCAAAATGTCAAAGAATTTACACAAAGTGCTATTGTCGGGAAAAAACAAAATGTATTTAATAGGAAAATATTAGAAAAAACGTGTATAAGGCATCCGGAGAATTTTCGTCATAATCTACGATATATGTATCACTAAAATGCGTATTGATAGAGATAGGTGCGTTATGGTGTATAGGTATTTTCCTAGCCGAGCGTCGGGTCAATATTTTGAATTAAGAAAAATGTGGCCAAATACTTGAACGTATTAATATGCTACTTTTTGCTGAGTAGAAAATGCCTTTAAAATGGGTATATCAGCAAAATAATGTCCCCAAACACCCTCGAAATCGTTTTCGGACAACGTTATTGATGTTATGGGTTAGCCTCCAGACTTATGTAAATCCAATAGAAAATTTATAGAACATATTTAAGGAGCACATAGGACAAAAAAAATAAAATCAAAGCTGAATTATGGAAAAACAACAGATACACGATCTTTTAAAATATTCACCTTGGTTTGGTGTAATCTTAGCTCAAACCCTGCATGGCCGTAATAGTCAATAAATGATAATCTACTAAATATTAGTTTTAAAACATATTCCACATAATAATAGTAATATTTCTGCATTTAAGCATCTGTTCTGGTTTTCACATTGTTTTTATGTCCTTTGAGATTTTGTTGAGACCAAACATTTTAAGTTTTTTAAATCATGTGAAAAACTTTGTTTAATTTTTCATTTAATATTTCAATTTCACAAGCAATGAAGAGTAAGATTAATTATTACATTTGAATTAATTCGTTTTAATTGTTATTTCTATTGACCTTTGTACAATCTGATTGCGTGACCCTATTGTTTTGTCAATAGCTGTATATGATTGAACGGTATATTCAGTTATTCTTAAATTTTACTCAAATTAAACACCCTATATTATAGCGCAGTGCAAATACAGTGGAACTTCTCTAACTCGAATCACCATAATATTAATAAAAAAACTTTGAGTTATAGAATTTTTAATTAAAATATATTTTTTTTAAAAGCTTTAAAATATAGATTTATACACAGTTTTATTTATTTACTACGCTAAAAGTTTTATGTACATACTTTAAAACCGAGTTATGGAGATCTTCGAGTTATAGAAGTTCGAGTTATGGAAGTTCCACTGTATAAATATTACGTGTAAAATATATCTAGAGTATACAGTGTTTGCTAAACGAATTCGGTCCAAAACTCTAGAAATCTTCAATTTTATGGTGATGATGGTAAAAAAATGAACAATGGGCGTGGCGACGCCCAAAAAACACTATATTTCCGGAATTACTCGCCCAATATGAACGGAATTCGATTCGTAATATTTGCCGTATTTATAGTGTATACTTTTCAAAGCCTCAGACACATGAGGACCTCGGCGCTTGTGGCTAATTTGTTACCGAAATCTCTGTGCCAAAAATGCCAAACATCCAGACTTCAAGGTATATTTTAACGACTGCCAAAAGAACAGAAATCACATAACTAGGGATGCAAACATCGTAAAATGTAACATCGATGGTTCGATGTATTTTTGAACTTTTTTAAGTTATTTTAAATTTAGTCGATGTTTTTAGTTTCGAGACATCGATGGCTAACATCGATGCTTATTGACGAAAACATCGCTATTTCAAAAACATCGATACATCGTTTGCATCCCTACACATAACTGATATCAGGGCTCTACATTTTCGACTGCAAAACTCAAAAGTGACGGAAAATAGTATTCCATAAACTCCTTACGATGAGTAAATGAGGGTAACCACAACCGCATCAAATATGAAATGCATAACATTTATATTATATTTTAATATATGTAAGTCTGTTAGCAGGAAAGCCTGACCGTAAAATATTTTAGCGTGGCATAAAACAGGATTCAAAAACGCCATCTCATTCTTTCAAAACGATTGCATTTCTGTTATTTATCTATATTGTTCAATATGTATATCAATAATGTTGCGGAAGTGGCCTTTAAATTACACTTGAACATATATATTTGTAGATATTCAATTTACACAGGAGCTTATGTTTCTTTTTATTGCTTAAACTAAATATATAAGTGTGTTTCTTTCCAAGCGGAACGAATCTTAACTAAAACATACAAACACATGAATGCACTTATTTGGAGTTATTCTATTCTGGTTTATTCTACATTTATATCTAATTGTGAACATTTTGTTTTTGTCACATGTAGGAATACATTCGTGGGCATCTAAATGTGAGCTAATTAATGATGGAACACTTTTTACTCGGTCCACACACGCCCATTTTTAGTTATTTACAAGTTCGCGCTCGCGCCATATTATCAAACATTATATTTGCGTATAAACACTGGCATGCACCGACGGTGAGCTCGACACAATGTCAAAGAGTCACATTGAGAAATCTTTAGTTTGCGCGCGCGTTAAACGTTATTCCTTTTACCTTTTAACATTGCACTTGTTTGACTGGGCGGCTCATGCCCTCAAAATGACAAAAACGTTGACGCCGACGTTAACGACTTTAATAATGCCAACACATAACGAAGTGGACGGATAATGTACACGTATCATACATACATACAGACATACATATGTACATGTCAACAAAATCGAATAGCCGAAACAAATGTGGGATCGTTGTGTGTACTGTTTAAAATCAGCACAGGCAGCTTTATTGCAAATTGTACATTTTACATGTACATATATTCGCCTGATGACTACATCTACACATACACACGGTCGATATACATCGATATGCTCAGCAAACCTGTTCACAATAATAAAAAAATCCTTCGTTCACTAACTAGATAATTCCAACAAAAAATATACTTCACGATTAAATCGCATACTTCGTATTTTAGATAATTGATTGCACATATTACTTTTTGCACCATAGTATTTTGGTGGCGTTGGCTATGTAACAAAATTCAACAATTTTTCCGAGGGGCGCTACAGTGATCTGTGAGACCTGCATTTCATTGAGGTTGATAAGTTGCCTTTGGTCTTTGTGGTATTGATTTTAAGTCTTGTTCGTTTTCTTCTCGTAGACCAGCATGTCGATAGACTTTTTTGGATTTTATGAACTATTATTTTGTACACCATCCTTAAAAGTTTTCAGAAAGTATCGGAAATATTAGATTTCTTCGGCAGAAGTGTAATAACAAATATCTTCCTTACGCGCTGTTCGGTCATCTGTAGGGATGCAAACATTGTAAAATGAAACATCGATAGTTCCATGTATCGATGTTTCTTTAAAACCCATCGAAATCAGAAACATCGGCCAATAAAACATCGATACATCGAAACATCAATGTATTTTTGAACTTTTTTAAGTTATTTTAAATTTAGTGTGAAAAGCTAAGGGATACAGAAGCAGAAGAATAAATAAATGAAATGTAGTACGCCTTAAATTGATACATTTTATTTCACTTAGCATTATATGTCTGTTAAAGATTTTTCTCAATAAATAACAGAATTTCAAAACAACGATATGGAAAATTTTTTCACTGTCATTTTTTTCGATTTTACTTCTGCGTGATAGTTGCCCTGGGTTTAGAAAACAGTCGTTTACTCGGCACTGAAGAGGCTACAATGTGTAAATATTAATAAGCCTATTTATACAACTCCGGAAACACAGTATTCATGTCAACCCAAACTCTAATTGTAGATAAATTTGACACCTTACATTTCACCTTTTGGTGGACCAAATGTTTATTCTGGTTCTAAACATCAAACGAGTATTCTGTTTCACACTCATCCGAAGATTCCGTTGTATCAGCGCGATTAATTTTCTATGAAACAAAAAAAAGTATTTCCTTTAGCCCTAGCATCTTTAAAATTAAGTAATTTGAATCTCTGATCAAACGCAGTAGCCTATGCCATAAGTAGGTCCAAGCGCACATTCTCTTAACCAATTCTCCGTATTTTACAAAAATCTAATTCCAATGTAATAAAGCGTATCCAAATAGATGGTTTCGGGTTAATACCCGAAAAAGTGTGAAGGTGTGAAGTAAAATTTTTATATAAAACATCGACATAAAACATCGTTGAAAGTGACATCGATGCATCGATGTTTTTAGATTCGAGACATCGATGGCTAACATCGATGCTTTTTGACGAAAACATCGATGTTTCAAAAACATCGATACATCGTCTGCTTTGTGAAGACTCGGTTAGTTATTATTCGTTAAAGATGTTCTGTTCTTGTTTAGCGTTCCGATAGCACGTACATATATGGGACAGCAGACGTTTTGATATTCCGCGGCTTGTAGGAAAAGTCGTTTTATCGCTTGCCAGTAATTTTTAGCGCATGATTTGAGGTGGTAGAATAATTTTATTAACTTTTCTGCTACAAATTGTATCTAGAATATACGCCTATAGGTGATCACATAGCATTAATTCTCTTGATTATAATCAGCTTAAGTCAAAATTATTTTATGGATTGTTATAATTGAACATTGTGCCTCCAATAATAAACTTGTAGTTAGAACAAAGCTCGCTTAACAATTCTCCATTTTCGATTTGCGTGTCTTACCCTTGTCGGCCAAACGTAGCCTCCAAACTGCTCTTTACAACGATCAATTTCATTCATATCTCCTTTATTGAAATCATATAATATAATATATTCTTGAAATTGCTGCTCTTAAATGGAATTTCACTGAAATCCAAGAGCTTACCAGTCTATTACAGCCGCAGCAGCTGATATAAAGAAGCTTAGGGGAAAGAGGAATCCGACTATCCACTCTCTTCTTAGTGACGTTTCTAAATCATCCTTACAAATGCCAGGAATATGAAGTTTATTGCATCGAGACTCTAACAGTGAGTGCACGAGTCATGCTCCTATTCAAATCCTTTTTCATACATACTGTTAGACGTATTAAGTTCCGGGCGGCCGGCATAGGTAGGTGAAATTACATATCTCAGCAACTACTCAACTAATCTCAACCAGATTTTGCTACGTAACATTCTCTTGATATCTTTATGTCGAAAATTTCACTTATCACTCACTACATCATTTCGATAGATTTGGTTTTATCGCTTATAATTTTGTTTCCTCGTCTTTAATCCTTTGCCATCAACAGCGGATGATAGGAGGATAGCCAATCTCTGATTCAACGTAACTCACCGTTATTTTTCAAAACTTGCTTGTATATATATATATGTGATAAGTAAATACGAATTTTATAATGAAGGCATAAAAAAACGTATATATTTTCACATACAATCAACATAAATAGAAGAGAGCGGGAACAACAATCAAAAAATCCCCACACATAAACCGAAAGATTTGATGTTATTATCCTGATGAAGGTGTAATACCACTGAGCATAGGCCTAAGCCCCATAGCGGAAACACAGGAGAATCTATATACACATATATGTATATACATATACTTATAAAGCATGAAAATGAAAACATTTTAAGAATCCAAACCGAAATTCAACAAAAGACTTTAGGCACGGCATTTTGACACCACCAAGGAATTGCATCAAATACCAATTCAAAGGCCACCGCTGCAGTCAAAATAATTTAACACAATTTGGGGGTGACACATACTCTCGGATAGAATGGGAATGTATAAAAATAGGTATGTGCTAAAACAAATGCCGCTGTATACAATCATCAATTAGTCTAGCTTTCTCTAAACAAATATAAGTTTCTAATGCCATCTTCTTTGCAGGCATTTAGTTTGGCGCCATTTAAATATGACGACTCTTAAATTTTTCGCTGAAATTCTACGATTTTAGTTGATAATGGAAATATAATTTTTCTGATACTGTCTAATTTTGGCATTTGGACTTTCTATTTTTAATTTCTGTAAAAAAGTCGATGCAATTCAATCATTTGTTTGAGATTATCACATTATACATACATGAATGGCATTGCCAGCTCTGAGCGACAAAGCTTGTATGACTTCGCCAGCAAAGTGATGTTTGTGAGGCTTTGCGTGGTGGTCTTGATTGTGTTATTCAAAAGCATTTCATCAAAGATTCAGTATGCAAACACAATTATATAATGCTATTAATATAAGATCAACGAACCAGTGTACCAACAATTCAGTTAAAAGTGTCTCTTAATTCTTATTTCGGTGAACATGTTACTTCTAAATTTCGACACTACAATTTTAAGGGGTTACATCTAACTAGTTATAATTTTGGAAAAAAAAACGATTTTTTTATTTAATATTCGTAATGATTATTAGTCTCAAAGTTTTACACTGGCTTCTGAACTATATTTTATAATACTTAGGGGCTCCGATTTTTTATTACCGATAAAATTTGTTTTTTTTTATACAACCGCCTTTTTGAAAAAAAATTGTTTTGCGTATTCTTTCGATTAATTACAAGATTGTAATTGATTTTTTCATTTCAAATGATCCACTTCAGGGATATAGTGGTCAACGCAAATCGTCGAGGTGTAATAATTTTGAATCAAATATAATGATTATATATGATTTTGATTTTCTTTGCTCAAAAATAATGAATATTTATGATTTTTTACAAATTACTCAAAATTAATCATTAACTGTGAAGAAAATCATAAAAATCAATGTATAATCATTATTTTGTGATTTTTATAATAAAACTTATAATGATTACAGTCCCTGGTAAAATCACAATAACTGTTTAGGTAGGTCAATCGGTATTGTTCAAAATAGAAACAAGTTTCGCGTCAAGCCAGGTCAGGTTGGATGCCACACTAGAATATGTACCTGTAGCTCAATAAATAATTTAAATTGTGAAAAATCCTATTGTAGACGTATTTCTAAAAAGTTAAACTTTGAAAACATAGACAAAAAAAGTCGATTTTTTTTTATTTCTATGCCATAATACCCACTTAAGTTTTCGCACTGTTTTACCCAATGATTTAAATGTCTGTAAGGCAGACGAATTCAACAACTACCGTTTACACATAGAGCATAAGAAGGTGTGGCTTGATATTGCTAATGAGCATTTTTCATTCGTGCGCCACGACCAATGTAACTAAAACTGTTAATTGTGTACGCACTAGCTGTCTCGCTCGCGTCACTGCACTAAGCAATGCATTCCCATTGGTCATAGAGCCGCCATTACTGTTCTGGGCATTTCGGAAACATAGCCGAGAACCAGTTGTACATATTCTCATACAAAATACGCTCAGTACATTATGTGTAACACAATTGCATTTGTGCGTACATGTAAGTAGTTTAGTATTAACACATACATACATATTCAAGTAAATTTGTACTTACAATACCCTTACAAATTACTTCAAAACCGTAAATACAAATTTATAAATTCAAATGCCTATATTTTAAACTTCTGACGAATCATTCGCTGAGTTACAACTAAAAAGACGGTTTTGTAGCTATTATTTATTATCTTATTTAAAGAATGCTATGAATGTGTAATAATTCTTAATTTTGTCTGTTATTGTGTACAAATTGAGGGCAGCCAGCCAATAACGGAGCCCCATAATTATCCGTAGTATGTAAGATCTGAAATTTGGAATTGATTTTCTATTGTCTCTATGTTTAAGAATATCTATATTTGAGAGTAAAGAGAAATCTTCCTTTTATTTCTTTTCTTATACTTATTGGTTAAATATGAAAAACTTTTATTACAACATAATTTAAAAATCATATAAACCGTCAATCCAAATATATGTATGTATTTATTTATTAGCGGATAAGAAATTTCGTAATATTTGAAGCTATCTTCTTTGAGAGCAAACAAGCTATTGATACGAGATTTCCAGAAAGTATGAACGGAGTCCAGTATCTACGGCATCTTTAAATTTCATATAAAGTAACTGTAGATCCGACCAGGCCTTGCTCTGTATACGGTATATTTTCTGTATGATATTAGTTCTCTATGGAAAAAACATAGATTCTCTAAATTTAAACCTAAATTTAGATGATTTGGTCTTGAGACTTATTTACAGAATTAGCGAATGTTAAACGACTTGGAAACTATACCTTCCTGAAAGGTAGCGTAGTATTGGCATCATTGGAATAGCTGGCAACAGACCCAGACTTTTATTTCTTTTCTTTTTCCCAGTCAATATTGTTCCTTCGATAATATTACCGCTGATTTTTTTGATGACCAAGCATGTATCATTGCGTAATTACCTCGAGTTTAAATTGAGAACTTACAAACTCAATTGGAAAATTTAAACTTTTAATTTTTTAAAGATATGTTACTGCAAAAAAAAAAAACAAAAAATAAATAAAAATTATACAGTGAAACCTCTCTTGGGCGGATACTGCTCGACGGTGTGTCTAAGAGAGGGTAATTTCTTCTAAAAAATTAACTTTGTTCATGAAAAAATTACCGCTCAAGGAAGGTGTCCGTCTAATAGGGAGTTCGATGGGGAGGTTTCTCTGAATTACTAATAATGTACATTTTTATAATTTCTAAAAACTAACAAAAATTGCTTGCTTCAAGAATTTTCAAACATTTTTGTGTCTTTGGAATTCATTACAATGCATCAACGATGTTCAGCTGTTGAGAATTTCCCTCTTGTTGCCTTCAAGAAACTACGCATGCCCCTCTCTCACTCTTCCGATACCGCTTCCTTATATTTTTGCTTTACATTACGTAATTACGTAAGGTTTAATAACATGCCGGGTGCAACATATGACATAATAACCAATAAGATATTTATATAAATGTACATACAGTAATTTTCCGAAATAACGAATATTCGTTTTAACGAAAACCGCTTATAACGAACAAGCAAATTTTTTACATTGAGTACCTTAAATAACGAACATCTGAACGATTTAACGAACAACATGAACGAAACATAAGAAAGGTTAAAATCAAATAAACCTTGAAGAAATTTCAAAAAAACAATGTGCAAACTGATAAAATGAGAGCAAGAAAAATAGTGAATTTTCATAGAAAAGCTTAAAGTTATTGAACAGCCGTCGTGGTGAATTTGTTGAATTGGTCCATAATGGAAGAATTTAGCTGATAAATATTTATACACTATGCAGAGCTCCAGGGAGAAAAATATCCCAGGCTGTCCTTTTGTGACAATTTCGTAAAACTTATTGTATTGATTGAACTTCAGAAAGGAGCCATCAAATATAATCTTCGTATTCCAACAAAGCGAACCATGATTAATTAAGTTTTTAAATAGCTATGGAAATATATGATAATGGAAAAATATTTTGATCTCATATGACGAGAATTTGCTTTTTAAGCACATTACTTCTTTTAACAACATTTAAATTGTCCTTTATTGTTTTTCATTTTTTTACAAATAATTTAATAAAACAATTTATTAAACTGCAATATACGGATATTCAACTCATTTTTATTAAAAAACGTACCTCAAGTACTCGAATTAACGAAAAATTCGATGTAACGAACAGGCCTGACAATTAATGTATTCGTTATTTCGGAAAACTACCGTATATATTTTCTATATTAATTGGTTGACTGCCGGGAATTCAGATTCGATAAGTAGATGGTGCTGTAAGCAGTAAAAAGCGAAATGAAAGCCATTCTCTTGAAAATTAATGGTGGTTGGTAACCACTGTGTAAACATTTAACATTCAGATGACGCTGTGAGCATGAATATAGAGAACTCGCTGTCCAGCGATAAAAATGCCAACGGTAGATGCCGCAAACATAAACCAAAATCGTTAAGCATGCTATATAATAGGCGTGTTTTATTTTACCAGCAAATTAAGCTATTATATTATGTTCCCACAGAAAAATTGAAGTAATTAGATTACATTTAAACGCTTAACAAAACTACCCTGTTCTCACTGCCGTTGAGATTTACGAATCAGCTGTTTTTGACATTCAGGCATAAACACCAAATATTTATTAAAGGAAAATATTGTAATGTCGTACTTTGTTATAAAAATTGTATTTTTTTATAAATATTCTCCACTCAATGGAAATAATTGAGGAATTGTTTGATTTGAACCGCCTAACAATGAAACGTTTGTTGCATGCACACATAATACTCAAAATGGGTAGTCTACATGGAGCAAATTCAACAAGGTCTATTTGGATGAAGGTACATACATGTGTATATAAATATTGGTATGTGCATATTATAATGTAATTCGTTTAATTATAATGTGTATATAATTCAGACTCGTGGCCAAATGTTTGGGAAGTCGATTGCCAGGTGAATTCAGATGCATTCTTTAAAAGCAACTTCCGAATGAAGCGCAAATCATTCAATAAATTGTGCATTATGTTGAAAGGCTTGGAGAAGAAAACCACTAACTACCGGAAAACAATTCAATTAGAAAAACGCATTGCTATTGCTTTATATGCTCTTGGCTCTTCTGCAGAATACCGAACAATTGGAAATATGTTCGGAATTGGTAAAAGCACTGTCTGCTCCATTCTAATTGAGTTCTGCCATGAAGTCTGGCGATGTTTGTGGCCATTGTATTTGAAGAAATTCCCAATGAACGAATTTCAAGTGCGGGAGTATATAAATGGTTTTGAGTCATAGGGTTTCCCTCAAGTGTTAGGAGCTATAGGTAATAGGTTAAATGTTTACCGATGGACTTTTTATATATTTTTAAGTTTTAGATGGTTGTCATATAGAAGTTCGCCCAGCAGCAGAAGATGCTGTTGACTACTACAATTACAAAGGCTGGTATTCCACAGTTCTTTTGGCTTTAGTAGATGCAAGGCAAGTTTTTTCATGAAGCTCTTTTAACACCTAATGTATTTCTTTAATGTTATATATGCCGCTTTATATACATCAACGTTGGTAGTCCAGGCCGTTGTAATGACTCTTCAATATTTGAGAGTTCATCTTTAAAAAGCCAGTTGGCACAATCTAGTTTATTTAAAGACATGAGTAGACAAATTTCGTCAATTAATGTTCCAGTAGTTTTATTGGGCGACTCTGCGTTCAAACAAGATGAACATTTGATGAAACCCTACCCTTTTTGTGTAAACCAACCTTCGGATAAAAAAAAATTTAACTATGTTCTCTCGAAATGTCGAAGAGTTTGTGGAAATGTTAACCCAAGAGCAGAGGAAATAAGACAAGCGTTTGTTTCATATTTCGGTCAGTAATTATTTGAAATTATTTTTTTATTTATTCCACTACAAAAAACCAATATTTCTAAATTTTATGTACGTATATATAATACTAGCAGATCCGGCCACACGTTTTTGTGGCAAGGTATACATTCAATTAAGTTGGTCCAATCTTGGCTTCGGCGACGATATTGCTTACTCGAGGTCGATTTATGCTACGCAGCAGGATGACAACTCACACTACTTTTAATTGTAAAGTGAGTGGTAACAGTAAGGCAATTTTAAATAGTTTGGAATAATTGACTACGTCATCCTTGCTTCTAGCGGTGTCAACTCTCTTGGACCGAAGTTCTAAATTGTCCGTCAGTAACAGTTGATACAGGAATAATTAGAAGAGTCCGGCGTAAATCACCTGCTAACAGAATTCTGGCTCCACCAAAAACGTTCATCGACGATCAAGATCTTTTAAAGTCCTGTGCAGTACCTCCAGCGAGTTCTTGAATATTTGGAAAATCTTCGTTATAGCGCAATTTTTGGCGATTTTGCCGTCTGGTGTTTCGTTTATTTGCAATTTAGGAGTAATTTCAAGACCGAATGTGCCGTTTGTTTGCCTACTAACAGGTGTCAAGATGCCCCTATTCCTGAAAATGAGTGAAATTGGTTCTGGAATTACATTAGCCCTCATATACTATATATGATGATTATCTATTGGACTTTATGCCGAATATATGTCAAATTGTGTGTTATCTTAATAAAATTACATCAATATATTGCGAGCCTAGCCTTAGCCTTTCCTTATTTGTTACAAATTGTTTTGGGCTATCGACACAACCTTACACAATTGAACAATAACAAAAATATTTTAACAAAGCAACAATGACAACCTTCAAAATATTATTTTTTTTTGTTTTCTCTATTTATATTTTTCTTGTCAACTCGAATAAAATTCTCTTATTAATATCTTCCTCGCAATTTTTCCATATTTACTCACTCTAATATTTTCCTTGCCTTCCACGAACTCTTCAAGACTAAAATTAGCCAGATCAGTTTGGCCGTTCTCGACTTTTTGCGAGACTAACGAACAGCAATTAATTTATATATGTATGTATTATATTTATGTAACTGTAAATTAGAAGTAAAACAAAATGTTAATTATTAATATCTCCTAACTAAATTTCATAAAACTCCGTTCAGCCGTTTAGACATGAAAGAAAAAATTCCCAGCAAAAGCCATAAAAAAATCACTAACTCAATTTAATTATCTGCCTACTGCCTACCCCCTAAGAACGATGGCGGGATTATTTATAGTCTATGACCATTTCTAGGTTATCATCTATCACCATACCAAATTTCATCAAAATCCGTTCAGCCGTTTAGGCGTGAAAGAGTAACAGACAGACAGACTTACTTTCGCATTTATAATATTAATATGGATAATACTCAATGATGTACATACGTTTACTGCATAATTTATTACCTACCTGTATTTGTTTGTAAAATTGTGTAATTTTATTTTTATTTCCTGCGCGGTATATATGTAGGATTGCATACGCTAAAGTGCAACTCTGCAAATGAACACTGATTTAACGAATGACAAAGCGAACAGAACTATTAACAGATTTTTGTAATGAGCGGATGTGCCGCTCTACCTAAAGCTAAGAACATCTTGTGAATATTATATATTAAATAGAAACTAAAATTAAGAACATGCGTTATATTAAATAAAACTGAAGTTACAATAAATAAAAGTGTTTAAATTAAAAAGAGCTCTACAAGTGGTGTCAAGAAGTGTGATCGAATCGTGTGTGCTCGTAAAGATTTTATAAAATAATACACGCATGTGTATTAACGTTCCAGAAATAACTGCGTATTGAGAGTATTTCAATATTAGGTATTCAATACCTAAAAGTGGTTAAACTTGTGAGAAAGGTAAATTCGTTAAAATTTATCGAGTTTGGTAAAAGCTTTTTTTTGACTAATAATTGCGCAAATGTGCCTGCGCGAAAGTGGCGTTAAAAACATTAACCATTACATTGTAAATGGTTGTGTTAAAAACTAAGCCTAGAAAAGTACAGTGTCTAAATACTGCGTGGCGTGACCGGTGTCGACCGTTAAGGGCACCGTTAACTCACACCGTTATGATGCCGATTCGGCGTTGAAAAGCGCAGTTAGCAAGCAGAGAATGCGCAGCTTGATATCAGAGAAGACAACGGTGAGGTAGTGGGTAAGCAGATGGCGAGAATAGTGAGAAGAAGAGAGTAGCAAGCAGAGAATCTTGCGCGGTTTAATATCAAAGAAGGCAGCGTGTAAGCAGAGTAAGCAGATCAATTTGGCGGCAGAGGCGAGAGTAGCAAGCAGAGAAACTTGCGCAGCGTGATAGCAGAGAAAGTAACGGGTAAGCAGAGTAGGCAACGGGTAAGCAGACACATTTGGCAGAGTAAGCAACGGGTAAGCAGAGTAAGCCGACGCATTTGGCAGTGAAGGCAGCGTGTAAGCAGCGTAAGCAGATCAATTTGGCGGCAGAGGCGAGAGTAGCAAGCAGAGAAACTTGCGCAGCGAGAAATCAGCGAAGGCAACGGGCAAGCGGGTAAGCAGACACAATTGGCAAAGAAGGCAGCGGGTAAGCAGAGAAAGTGAGAGAGTGAAGCAGTTACAACGTATGTAGAGAGTACGCATACAACAGGTAAAACTTAATAAATTGATATTATAATTCAAGTAATCGAATAATGATTTATCGATGATTTTTTCCGATTATCATTCGATAATAAATAAAAGTTGTTAAATATTCGAATAGTGAGTTTTCTGATTATCATTCGATTACAAAGTCGTAAAACAATTTCCGACAACCAATTCATTGCATTGTATAATTCATATCGATTGTTTGTACTTGTATCGATAAAATAAATTTTGAGTTCAATTTAAATTGTAATATGATAAATATTTTCAAGAGTTTATATCAATTAAAAAGTAGTAACGTAAAGTTTATATAGAATCAAAGCATAGAGCAAATTATTAAGTTACATTGTATTCTAATATTGTAACCATTGTATTATATTACATTTTCTTTATTTCGATAAATATTTTATTACGCTATAATAAGTCACCATTGTATATTTAAACATGGATAGGGAGCAAATATTTGCATTGACAGTTAACGGTTTAAAAGAAAAGTTAGTTGGACTGGGACTTTCCACCAACGGACGCAAAGCTACTTTGCAGAACCGACTTTGTGAGCATTACGGCCTAACCATTTGCGAGAACGATGGTTCCGATAGTGACGTTGATTCTGTCCAAAGTAGTGTAATGCCAGCGGGGGTGGTTGGACGTCCAGTTTTTACATTGCGTGACATTGAAGGCTCGTTATCGTCATTTAGTGGTATCGGAAGTCCTTCGGTTGAGGAATGGCTAGCCGACTTTGAGGATAATGCCACAGCGGTGCAGTGGGACGATTTGCAGAAATTTATTTATGGGAAATAGTTACTTAAGAGTGCTGCTAAAATTTTTGTGCGCAGTCAACGCGGTATCAATAGTTGGGGAATTCTGAAGCAAGCATTAAGGAAAGAATTTGGGGAAGTAGTATCATCTATTGAGGTGCATCGTCAGCTTAGAAATCGACGCAAGCGACCAAACGAAAATTATCGGGAATACTTATATAGTTTAATGGAGATAGGCATTCCAATAAATTTAGACGACAAAAGTCTTATCGAGTATTTTGTAGAGGGCATCCCTGACTCCAGGGCAAATAAAGTGAATTTGTATCAAGCTAGTACGATTGTAGAACTTAAAAGTCAGATTCTTATATACGATAAAATACGTTCAGGGCGTCAACTCGGTTCGTATTTACCGCAAGGGAAACATGAAGATTCGGGAAGAATTGCTATAAAACAGCAAGTAAGTGACATCAAGCGTTGCTATCGATGTGGTGAAATCGGTCACCTAGCCAATATTTGTCAGCGTCCATCAAAATGTTTTGGGTGTAATAAGCCGGGACATCGAATTGCAGATTGTCCGGCGAAGAAGGGATCGGGAAATCCTCGTATAAGTACTTTAGAATCGGTGCAAGCGCCAAAGGCTTGCGTTATTTTCAAAGATTTCACTATGAATCACTTTAAATTTTCGGCATTGTTAGATACAGGATGCGATCTATGTCTCATGCGATACGACGTTTTTATGATGCTAGAGGAAATTGAATTATCGAGAGAGCGACAAAAGTTGAAAGGCATAGGAGACAGTATTCTAAACACGATAGGGAGTTTTAATATCATAACAAACATTGATGGGTGTAAATTGGAAATAACATTTCATGTTGTCCGGGAAAGAGATATCATATATCAAGCAATCATAGGTAACAATATTTTGAAGCAAGTTGACTTAATAGTATCGGAGGATAGCGTCGAGTTTAGGGAAAAGGTTAAATCTGAACCATTGGGAGTTCCTGAGAAGGAAAGCTCAGAAACTGAAATATGTTTCTTGAACGAATTTAAAGATCTTTGTTTGACATCTTTTACTAGAAGCAATGATATCGTTAATATTGACATAGCCCATTTGGAGAGTACGCAGACAAGGAGAGTTGAGACGATCATAAACAATTATGTACCGAAAAAGCAACAAGAATCGCCAGTTGTGATGAAGATTTGTCTAAAGGATGATGTTCCTATTTATCAAGGACCACGTCGAATATCATACTCCGATAGATGTAAAAGAGGGTATTATCCAACCTAGCACATCCGAATACGCATCACCTATTGTCCTGGTTGCTAAGAAGGATGGTAGCAAGAGATTATGTTGCGATTATCGTCGCCTAAACGAGAAGGTTATGAAGGATCATTTTCCCATGCCTCTTATCGATGATGTCATTGAAAGACTGCAAAGTGCTCGCGTATTTACGACTCTGGATCTAAGAAATGGATTCTTTCATGTATCTATGGAAGAGGGTTCCAGGAAATACACTTCGTTCGTAACCCACCAAGGCCAATACGAATACTTGTACGTTCCATTCGGAATTTCTAACTCGCCAGCCGTATTTACAAGATATATTTTTGCTGTGTTTAGGGACCTTGTCAATGTTGGTACTGTAATCCCCTATATGGATGATCTTATTATTCCCTCATTGGATGTAGATCAGGGAATAGCGAAGTTAGATATTGTTTTGGGAAGGGCAGCACAGTTCAATTTACGTATTAAGTGGGAAAAATGCCAATTCATGCAAACTAAAGTAGATTTTTTGGGATACATTATAGAAAGCGGTAAAATCAGACCTTCGGATGCAAAGACGAACGCGGTGAAAAGTTTTCCTATGCCTTCCGATAAGAAGGCAGTACAAAGATTTTTGGGACTCACATCTTATTTCCGTCGATTATTGAAGGGTATGCTATAGTCGCTAAACCATTATCCTACCTATTACGGAAAGACGCGAAGTTCGTTTTCATGGAAAGTCAACAAGCAGCATTTCAGCTATTAAAAGCTGCATTGAGTAGTGCGCCAGTTTTAAAACTTTATAATCCTAAGGCATTAACCGAGGTTCACACTGACGCATCTATGTTTGGGTATGGTGGAGTTCTTCTACAAAGGGACAGTGAGGATCAGCATTTCCACCCAATCCAGTATATGAGTAGGAAAACCAAGCCTGCTGAGGAGAAATATCATTCGTATGAATTAGAGGTGTTAGCTATCGTGGAAGCATTGAAGAAGTGGATGGTTTACTTAACGGGGATCCACTTCAAGATAGTCACTGACTGTAACGCATTCGCCATGACCATGCGGAAAAGTGAGGTTCCAGTGAGAGTGTCCCGTTGGGCGATGATGATGCAGGATTATGACTATGAGATCGATGAGTAGGGTGCAATGTTTGATGTTAGAGGATTCGTTGATTCATAGGTTGAGGCAAGCTCAACAGCAGGATGACTGGATAAGAGCAATTTGTAAGGTGTTGGAAAAAGGCGAATATGAGGACTTTTTTATTAAAAGTCAGTTACTTTATAAAGATCCTATAAAGGAGTTAATAACCTTCTCTAATGGAAGAACGGCACACAAGCAGGGACATTTCTCGGTAAAGAAGACTGGAGAAGCAGTTGCAAAGAGTTTTTATATTCCACTGCTTAATTCCAAAGTAGCCAAAATTGTGAGGAGTTGTATAGAATGCATCGTGACTGATGCCAAAAGCGGAAGGAAGGAGGGTCTACTGAATCCTATAGATAAAGAGAACCGGCCATTAAGCACGTTTCATCTTGATCATGTTGGACCTATGGAGCAAACCAAGAAAGCTTACAATTATATTTTGGTTGTAGTAGATGCATTTTCCAAATTTGTGTGGTTGTATCCCACCAAAAATACAGGCGCTGAGGCAGTCATAGACCGTCTCTCTAAGCAGGCAGCAACGTTTGGAAATCCGCGGCGTGTTATAACTGACAGGGGAGCCGCATTTACAGGAGGCATCTTCAGGAATTACTGCGAAAAGGAAGGCATTGAGCATTTGTTAATTGCAACCGGCGTTCCACGTGGGAATGGCCAAGTCGAACGAATGCATCGAGTAGTGATACCATTATTGTCAAAATTATATGCAGAAGAACCACGTAGTTAGTATAAACACGTAGGCAGAGTGCAGCAGGCCATCAACAATACTCCGTCACGTAGTACAAAGTTTGCACCGTTTAGGATTTTAACTGGGATAGACATGAGAGTTAAGGGGTTGTCAGAATTGAATGAGTTCTTACAGAGTGCCGATGTGGATGAATTAGATTCGGAACGTGAGAATATTAGAGAGCAAGCTAAAGATAATATTACTTTAATTCAAAGAGAAAATAAGCGTAGTTTTGATGATAAGAGAAAAGAAGCAGTTAAGTATAGGCAGAATGAGCTCGTCGCCATCAAGCGCACTCAATTCGGGAGCGGACTTAAATTAAGACCGAAGTACCTTGGTCCTTATAAGATTTTCAGAGTTTTGACTCACGATCGATATGAAGTTGAGAAAATAGGCGAGGGTGAGGGTCCTCGACGCACGACCACCGTCGCTGAATACATGAAGAAATGGGAACCTTCGTTCTAGCCGAACGAATAGTCAGGAGGGCCGAATGTAGGATTGCATACGCTAAAGTGCAACTCTGCATATGAACACTGATTTAACGAATGACAAAGCGAACAGAACTATTAACAGAAACGGACGAACGTAGAGGACAGAGGACAACGACAGCAGACAATTAGGACAGAGCCTTTTTGATTTTTGTAATGAGCGGACGTGCCGCTCTACCTAAAGCTAAGAACATCTTGTGAATATTATATATTAAATAGAAACTAAAATTAAGAACATGCGTTATATTAAATAAAACTGAAGTTACAATAAATAAAAGTGTTTAAATTAAAAAGAGCTCAGAGCTCTACATATATATGGCCAACATATACCATGGATCCGGACATCTCCTCATATATGTGGCTGTTCTTCCTTGCAGAACGAAGCTGTGGCATTTTTTCTTGCCACAGCTGAATTAAATCGGCCTCGGCAGCCTCACTCCAAACCACACGTTTCTTTTTTATGCATGTTGCCATTATTTTGTTTTATTTTATAATTTTATTTGTATTTATTTGCACTTTTTTGTTTTCTGATTTGAACTTTTGTCTGTTACTTTCTCTTATTTTAAAATTGTATGTTTATTTTTTTCACTTTGACAGTTTGTAGTGCTAAAATCAGCTGCGATTAAACAGATGTGACCAACATATGGCGCAAAATCAGAGTCGCATAGAGTGATTTAGAGTAGTTCAGCTTCAAATCGCTTCGGTAAAGTGATTATGAAGTGTCATTTTTGTATGGCGAAATCTTGTTAAATCCAGCGGTTTAGTGAGTTAAACGTCTCAACAGCCTAAACCTCGGTGATTAGCGTCTGTGGGAACATAATATTAGCTTATTTTGTATGGAAGACTTGTATGTATGTATGTGATTGGCGTTGCAACCGTTTAGCCGGTTATAGCCGAATCGACGATAGTGCGCCACCTCTCTCTCTCCTTCGCAGTTCGGCGCCAGTTGGAGATCCCAAGTGTAACCAGGTCGCTCTCCACCTGGTCCCTCCAACGGAGTGGAGGCCTTCCTCTTCCTCGGCTTCCTCCGGTGGGTACTGCATCGAACACTTTCAGGGCTGGAGTGTTTTCGTCCATTCGGACAACATGACCTAGCCAGCGTAGCCGCTGTCTTTTTATTCGCTGAACTATGTCAATGTCGTCGTATGACGTAAGACTTAGCCAACATAATTATGTTGGCTTGTCATAAGCTATCATAGCTTGTATATTGAACTAGAGGCATTGCCAGTTCATCGTTTTTTTCATTCACAATAGTTGGGTTTTTTTCAAAAAAATGTAGTTGGCAATAGCAATAACCCATTTTGACAGATAAAAATGTAAACAAACCAAAATTTTATATTCTATCGAACTTAATCCATATTTATTTAGACCATCCCGGATCTAATAATGATTGTAGATTCCTTAAAAACCCAGAATATTACAGAAAATCGGTAAACAAAAGGAAATTTGATTTATAAATTCAACTTTTTTTTCAAATAAATTACTCTCAGCTGAAATGTAATTTATTTGAATAAAAACGGTTGAATTTATAAATACATTTTTCTTTTGTTTACCGCTTTTCTATAAAATTCTGATATTTAAGGAATCTACAATTATTATTAGATCCGGGATGGTCAAAATAAATATGGATAAAGTTTTTATTTACCAGTTTGCACATCGAGAGAATTTAAAATTTAACTATTGTGAATGAAAAGAACCAATGAACTGACAATGCCTCTCGTTCAAGTGCTGAACACAAAGACGACGACACGACACGACGTAGCGACGGCTGATCACAAATGTCGCTTTGAAGGCAGCGTCTTGAACATTTTGAAGACGGCAGCGACATATCAAACAGCAATTTCATTGTTGCCGTACTAACATCTGTCACTTCAATAAAATTTTTATTTAGTTTAAATTTAAATTATTTACGCAAAAAATGTAAAAATTGACGATTTATTTGTTTTTAATAATCGATTGTTATTATAAATGATATAACAAAGCTATTTTACGTTTCTGCTGGCAAAATAACGTCATATTTGTTATAACTTTTAATAATTTTACATTTCACATATTAGTGGCAGCTTTACAGCGGCCATTGTCGTCGACAAAATTAGAAACATTTCTAATTTGGCGACAACGACAACTACAAGCCTGTTGTCGCGTAGTCGTGCTGTTGTCAAAAAATCTGTGCGTGTATTTTAATATTTGACAGATGTCGCTCGTCGCTTGTCGTCTTCTATGTGTTCAACACATCAGTATGAACCCTACAAGACAGGTACCGGCGAATTCTTCGGTGAAATGCCAGGGAGCGGTACTAGCAGTTTCAATGAAATTTGCTATGTCATTCTTAAGGGCAAATTGACAAAAGTACCCGAAACTATTGTGTACGTGTGATCGTTCATCCCTTTCTTGCACATTACATTCATCATTTAACAATTTATATATACCTCTTGCACAATTCTGTGAATGGTCTTGGTACAATCACGGATGAAAGACCCAAAACTACATGTGCACTTTTAATACTGTTCTTGGTACTATTACGGATGAAAGCCCCAAAAAGCGAACTATACCCGCTATTTTCGGTTAGTTCTACCAAAATCCCAAATGAGAATAACAAAAACATTAATTATATTTCATATTTATTGAAAATATCATGCCATTTAGGTGTTTATTATTATATTTACTTTATACACGTATTATCGTACTACACTATATACATATGTAAAACGTATTGAATAGTTGAACAATTTTTGCTAT
Source organism: Zeugodacus cucurbitae (assembly GCF_028554725.1). Taxonomy (NCBI): domain Eukaryota; kingdom Metazoa; phylum Arthropoda; class Insecta; order Diptera; family Tephritidae; genus Zeugodacus; species Zeugodacus cucurbitae. The sequence goes on along the minus strand of NC_071672.1, from coordinate 27,998,514 downwards.
CTGACAAAGACTCTTTTGGTTTCTTTAGGAGATTTTGTAAGATCTGTTCTTTCATTAATTTCACAAGTACTAGACTCATCAAATTTCTGGGAGGAGGGTTTCTATAAAATATAAAGTAAAATTTGAATAAAGTTGGTAATAACTAATTACCTTATGTTTCAGGGATTCTAAATATAGCACGGGCAACGTTCTAGTCATAACATCCATGCTCTTGCTGTAGTATTTCCATTGAACTAATTTCGGTGAATCCATGTCCTTGTAAAGCGGTACAACAACGTTATGATTGCTCAATACAAGGTGAAAATGAATTTAAAAAGTCCTCCTATTTGAACATACAAGAAGTTTTTAAATTTTTACGATCACAAACATTCACTTAAAGCTACCCTTTAATTTCTGAGTTTTAGCTGCTAATGATACGGCCAACTGAGCGCCCGGTAATTCTAAAAATACTGCCCTCTAGCTCATTGGCAAAACCCAGTTTACACACGTCGCGATGATAAACGGTTACAAAAGCTCCTAAACCATGTCGTTTCAGTTCTTCCCGGGCTTGTGTTGAGCAAAAGGTTTAATTGCACGTAAAAAAGTGACATTAAACCTAATATCTGGTGTGTAAATGATTTGTGTTCGATGTAGCAGCGTTTGCATCCATAGTTCTGGATTTGCTTGCAGCACATATTCCATCGATTCGAAAGTTCTACCCACAAGTGACACCAATTGCTTGCGTACCTTTAACGCGCCGTATGAGGTTTGAAATATCTGTATGGAAAATTTTAGAATTTAAGGCAAGATAATAACTATTATTATATTCAACAATTATTTACGTATTCAATGGTTTCGCCCTTGATGTTGACCATTGTTGGCGTAGCTTCTATTGCGTGCTTGACATTGCAATGAGGTATTTCGGTATCACCCTCTTCAATTCCATATTTTGGCAATAGAAAACTTTTATTTTACGTTTTTAAAATGCGTGCTTCAATAATTAAAACTTTAATTAGGCTGCAGATCACTGATTTAAATAAAACGCAAAATAATACTTCTCAAGCAGCCATGATATACATAGCTCAAAACAAAACTTGTTTAAACACGATAACTTTGGTTGTTTCTTTCTATCATTCAGGGTGCTGTACGAAAGAAGAGTTGAGGTAAATGTTTATGCACATTTCGCCCTTTGTTGCATATGTGTGTATGTAGGGGTTTTGTTAAGATTTCGTTGAACGTGTTGGAGTTTCAGTACCCATGACCTGCTAGGAAGCTATGATTGCTTATGACAAGCCAACATAATTATGTTGACTAATGTGCTGAACACATAGAAGACGACAAGCGAAGAGCGACATCTGTCAAGTATTAAAATACACGCGTTCTTATGGGCACAGATTTTTAGACAACAGTACGACTTCACCACAAAAGGGTTGAAGTCTTCGCTGTCGCCAAATTAATAATGTTTCTAATTTTAGCGACCACAATGGGCAGCTGTAGAGTTCCCACTAATATGTGAAATGTAAAATTATTAAAAGTTATAACAAATATGACGTTATTTTACCAGCAGAAACGTAAAATAGTAAAATAAATCGCCAATTTTTACATTTTTTTACACAAATAATTTCACTTTAATAGCTAAATCATGGAAAAATAAAACGCATTTAGCTTATTTCATATCTTCGCCTAAAAATGAATTGTGTTGGCAAAGCGGGCCCGAACTCTCAGCTGAAATGTAATTTATTTGAAAACAAGGAAGGGCTAAGTTCGGGTGTAACCAAACATTTTATACTCTCGCAATTTATTTATTTAACTTTATTTATATTATATAATACACAATTTGACCCACATATTCGTCATACAAAATGTATAAAGCCCATTGAAAGTTGGAAACCCTAATATTAAGTTAGAAGCACCGAGATCCTCATGTTCGATATATGGGGCCTTGAAAACCTATGGTCCGATTTCGGCGATTTTAAAATGGGTCTGCCACACTATAAACGTAGTATTTGTGCAAAGTTCTGGATCGACATCTTCACTAGTGCTTACTTTATATGTATACTGTAAAGTAAACGATTCAGATCGACTTAAAAGTTCGTGGTTGGGAACCGATTTGGCCTATTTTCACAACATATCATTGGGATGTAAGGAAACTATTGCAAACCAAGTTTCATTGAAATCGGTCGAATAGTTCCTGAGCTATGGTTTTTGACACATAAGTGGCAATTTTGTAAAAAAAAATCTGAGTGCAGCTTCCATCTGCCATTTCTTATGTGAAATTAAGTGTTTCTGGCGTTTTTCGTTAGTGAGTAAACCCACTTTTTGTAATTTTTAACATAACCTTTGTATGGGAGATGGGCATGGTTATTATCCGATTTCTTTAATTTTTGGACTGTATTAAGAAATGGCTAAAAAAAACGACTGCAGAAAGTTTGATTTATATAGTTTTTTCATATACATACAAAAAACCTATTTGAGGGCTATATCTAACTCGTTTAGTTTTGGGTGTTACAAACAACCGTTATGTGAACAAAACTCTAATACTCTCTTAGCAACTTTGTTGTGGAGGTATAAAAAAGTTGAATTTATAAATCATATTTCCTTTTGCTTTTCTTCCGCTTTTCTATAATATTCTGAGCTTTTAAGAATCTACAATCTACAATCATTATCAGTTGAAGCATTCAAGGTGTACGGACGTGCTTTTTAATTCGCTCCGTGAAATCTGATTTTATATTTTCTTTTTATAAAAGTAAACAAACATCAACATAAATATCATCGGTTAAATTGTCAACAAACAATCCAAAACCATAATAAAATCTCAGTGCAGCTTTCATCTGCCATTTCTTATGTGAAATTTAGTGTTTCTGACGTTTTTCGTTAGTGAGTTAACCCACTTTTAGTAATTTTCAACCTAACTTTTGTATGGGAGGTAGGCGTGGTTATGATCCGATTTCTTTAATTTTTGGACTGTATTGGGAAGTGGCTAACTGCAGAAAGTTTGGTTTATTTAGCTCTATTGGTTTGCGAGATATGTACAAAAAACTTAGTAGGGGGCGGTGCCACGCCCACTTCCCCAAAAAATTTCATCCAAATATGTCCATTCATAGTGCGATCCTTCATACCAAATTTTATTTCCATAGCTTTATTTATGGCTTAGTTATGGCACTTTATGGTTTTCGCCATTTTGTGGGCGTGGCAGTGGTCCGATTTTGCTGATTTAACTTCTTAACCTTCTTATGGTGCCAAAGAACACGTGTTCCAAGTTTCATCAAGATATCTTAATTTTTACTCAAGTTACAGCTTGCACAGACGGACGGACGGACAGACATTCGGATTTGAACTCCACTCTTCACCCTGATCACTTTGGTATATATAACCCTATATCTAACTCGTTTAGTTTTGGGTGTTACAAACAACCGTTATGTGAACAAAACTATAATACTCTCTTTAGCAACATTTGTTGCGAGAGTATAAAAATCGTTGCGGAGACTTAAACCTGACTCGTTACATTACATAAATTACATAGAGTGAATTTAAAGACTTTTTTGAAACGCTAGGTAGATTTCTAGCAGGTGGAGATTACAATGCAAAACATATGTATTGGGGCTCACGACTTATTAATCCGAAAGGACGACAGCTGTATCATACTATTATAAATAGGCGCAATAACCTTGATATAATATCCCCGGGTAAGTCGACATATTGGCCTACTGATCGTAAAAAAATACCAGATTTAATTGATTTTTCAGTAATCAAAAATATAGATAAATCGCACATAACAGTAGATACATGTACTGACCTATCTTCTGATCACTCTCCTATACTAATAAAGTTATGTGAACAACCCATATTTGTTGAAAAGAAAGTGGGCCTAACATCGCACAAAACGAACTGGCTAAAATACAAAAAATACGTGAGTAGCCACATTAATATTGAATACAAAATAAATACAGAAGGAGACATTGACGAAACTATAAGGGAACTCAATGATATAATTATTAACGCAGCGGTCTTAGCAACACCAAAGAAAAGCTATAAGCCACTTGGTCTCAGAAAAATCAGTACAGTTGATCTCCTTTTTACACGGTTTTTTTTGCACGGTTTTTTTTACACGGTGTTTTTGTACACTTCCCAGTTACCATTTTTACACGGTTTTATTTTTTTTACACGGATTTTTTATTTTAATTGTAAACTTTTTTGCAATAAAATCAAAATTCCATCCGTCAATACGTCACAAATTCATTGCTGTTAATAGAATTTAATAAATTCTAAATTAGGTTTAAACTAAAAAATACAAATCTTAGATTCGAAAGCCAGTGAAAAGGTTGCAACAATTTCAATACGTAAACAAATAAATGAAGCTGTATGAAGAAGTAAGAATAAAGAAGCACAGCGATTAATGACGGAACTTTGAAAATTATTATTTTTTTACCATTCCCAGAATAGTTGTTGTTTGTTCCTTCTAACAGTAATATGTACATACATATAATACCAGAAAAGTCTATAACAACAACAACAGTGAAAATTCTCACTGTACGAATAGATAGAATTTCATGTAAAATTAGATATTTTTTACACGTTTTCTATTTTTTGCACGATTTTTTTCTTAAATTGGTCCCAATAGTGAGTTTTATATAAAAATTTATTTTTTTTTGCACGGTTTCTTTTTACACGAGTAATTTACTGTCCCAGTTAACCGTGCAAAAAGGAGATCAACTGTAATAGAGAAATAGAACAGCTTGTAAATGAAAAAGGACGTGCTAGACGAGAATGGCAGATAAATCGCTCCCCTTCCACTCAGCTTCAATTGAAATCTGCTGTACGCAAATTAAAAAAAGCGCTTAAACGCGAGGAAGAACTCAACAATGAAATATATATAAAGAAGCTGTGTCCAAACTCAAGCAAGCAAAATTCACTTTGGAAAGCCCAAAAGTCCATGAAGCCACCAGTCGACTCCAACATGCCTATACGAGACTTGGGTGGAAATTGGGCTCGAAGTGACGAGGAAAAGGCTAATTGTTTTGCAAATCACCTAGAAAAGGTACCAAATTGCCCAAAGAATAACTTTAAATTGTCAATCTTACCTAACACAGCAAATGAGTCGCCCGAGTCCTTAAAGCCTTCACCTTCTGAAATTATTGACATCATAAAAGAACTTAATCCAAAAAAAGTCGCCAGGACATGATAATATCACCCCAAAATTGCTAATTGAGTGACCAAATATTGCTGTAGAGGTGCTTTCTATGCTCTTCAATGCGATTCTAAGTTTCGGATACTATCCAATTTCGTGGAAAAAGTCGCTGATTATCCTGATAGAGAAACCAGATAAAGACTTAACACAGCCGTCTTCATACAGACCAATCAGTCTTCTACCCTGTCTTTCGAAAATATTTGAAAAGGTGCTACTATCAAAGATGTCTCCTTTCCTCCACGAAAATAATGTAATACCAACGCACCAACTCGGGTTTCGTGCAAAACATAGTACAATAGAACAAGTAAATAGAATAACTAACGAAATAAGAAAAGCATTCGAGCACAGAGAGTACTGTTCAGCTATATTTCTATACGTAGCTCAGGCATTTGATAAGATGTGGCATGAAGGGCTTTTATATAAGATTAAAAGCATTCTACCTTTAGAATTGTATAAAATATTGGAGTCTCATTTAAGAAATAGACAATTTACGGTTAAAGTGGGAGACTCATATCTGATGAATGACAAATAAGGGCTGGTGTACCACAATGCAGTGTTTTAGGGCCAACTCATCATATATCATCATATATACTGCTGATTTTCCAATAGCTAATAATGTTTTGACATCAACTTTCGCGGATGACACAGCTTTAGTGAGCCGTAACAAATGCCACATTATAGCATCAAGAATATTATCGGAGCACTTAAGACCTATCGAAGAATGGCTAGCCAACTGGCGTATAAATGTGAATGAACAAAAGTGTAAGCACGTTACATTTTCGCTTAGACCAAAAATGTGCCCGGCAGTAAAAATGAACAATATTCTATTATTAAATTATTAGAAAACATATATCAAGTAAAATAACGTGCATGAAGCTAAGAGCTGCAAATTTAAATTGGCTTTTAAATAAAAACTCTAAACTTAGCTTAGACAACAAAGTGCTTTTATACAATGCGGTCATAAAGCCGATTTGGATGTATGGCATTCAACTGTGGAGTACGACCTGTGTAACTAATATTGATATAATACAAAGGTTCCAATCGAAAATGCTTTGATCAATCATGGTACATGCGCAATGAAAATATCCATAAAGATCTTGGTATCCATCCCTATGGTAAAGAAAGAAGTAGAGGACAGCAGATTGAAATATTTATCTAAGCTCCGTGATCACCCAAAACAATTGGCTAATGCCTTAGTACATTCCTGCGATCAAACACGCCTAAAAAGAAGGGATATGCCTGCGTACTAAAGAGAAACGTTTCACCAATACAGCTCAATCACTTGTTTGAGCTTGTCTAGTTTTTTAAATAGATTTAAGATTTTATAACTTATTGTTAGGCTTAAAGTAAAAGTAGATTCAATAAATAAAGAAATATTGAAAAAAAAAATTATTAGATCCGGGATGGTCTAAATAAATATGGATAAAGTTTGATAGAATTTAAAATTTTTGTTTGTTTACATTTTTATCTGTCAAAATGGGGTTTATCGCTATTGCCAACTACTTTGTTTTTGGAAAAAACCTATTGGAGATTAGAGCTGTGTGACCGTTTTGTTCTTCTCCACATAATCAATGTTGATTACATCTTGTGAATCAAACGGCGATCATCGTCTTTCCGACAGAAAACTTTGCCTTCTGCGAATCAGATTCGCCGTGTGAAATTCATCAGTACGAATGGTCCCTGGTCTGTAGTACCAGTGGATCCATATCTCAACCACTGCTGCAAATTGATCTCACGGTTGTGAGTCGAGAGAGTTCAAACGCGGTACCCAAAGTCAAAATAGTTTTATCATTTCCAAAATTGCGTAAAAAAGCAATAGTATCAATTTTTGTTATACCTGAGCGAGGCTCATCTAAAACGGCTGTGCCACCGCGATGAAACTTCTCCTTCTTCTTCTTGACTGGCTTAGACAGCGCGTACGCGGTTATAGCCAAGTCCACAACAGCGCGCCACACATCTCTCCATAAAGTAGGACGGGAATGATGAGGGACTTGTAGAGTTTAGTTTTTGTTCATCGAGAGAGGACTTTACCTTTTAATTGCCTACTCAGTCCATAGTAGCACCTGTTGGCAAGAGTGATTCTGCATTGGATTTCAAGGCTGACATTATTTTCGGTGTTCAGTGATGGATTACCGCCTAGACCCGCTAGGCCCGGGCCTAGGGCGGCACAATTTGGGAGGCGGCAAATTTTTCAGAATGTCAAAATTTTGTCTGTCCGTCCGTCTGTGCAAGCTGTAACTTGAGTAAAAATTAAGATATCTTGATGAAACTTGGCACACTTATTTCTTGGCACCATAGGAAAGTTGCTTGAGCAAAATCGCACCACTGCCACGCCCATAAAATGGCGAAAACCGAAAACACATAAAGTGCCATAACTAAGCCATAAATATAGCTATGGAAATAAAATTTGGTATGAAGGATCGCACTATGAAGGGGCATAATTGGATGTAATTTTTTTGGGGAAGTGGGCGTGGCCCCGCCCCAAATAGGTTATATCTCGCAAACCAATAGAGCTATATAAACCAAACTTTCTGCAGTCGTTTTTCTTATCCACTTCTTAATACAGTCCAAAAATGAAAGAAATCGGATCATAACCACGCCCACTTCCCATACAAAAGTTAGGTTGAAAATTACTAAAAGTGGGTTAACTCACTAACGAAAAACGTCAGAAACACTAAATTTCACATAAGAAATGGCAGATGAAAGCTGCACTGAGATTTTATTACAAAATGGAAAATGGGCGTGGCGTCGCCCTTTTATGGGTCAAAACCATATCTCAGGAACTACTCGACCGATTTCAATGAAACTTGGTTTGTAATAGTGTCCTTACATCCCAATGATACGTAGGCCAAATCGCTTCACAACCTCGCCTACTTCCTATATACCGGAACTTTGAAGACGATCTGAATCGTTTACTTTACAATATATGAAGTAAGCACTAGTGAAGATATCGGTGCAGAACTTTGCACAAAGTTTACTATGTTTATAGTGTGGCAGCCCCATTTTAAAAATCGCCGAAATCGGACCATAGGTTTTTAAGGCCCCATATATCGACCACGAGGACCTCGGTGCTTCTAACCTAATATTATGGTTTCCAAAGTTAATCTTACAAGTGAGCCGCTTCTAAAATTGCACAATGTTTTCTTATTTTATTTTCAATGATTCCGGTGTTTCATATATGAATTGATATAAGTATTCTTTTGAAATTCATCTTACAAACTCATCATACAAACAGTGTATAAAAATATTTTTATTCTTAAAAATGATTTCTATAGAATCAAATAAATGAATATATTCATTTTATTGCCATTTTTTTTGAAAAATAGAAACAATTTGAAGAAAATAAGAAAGAATTCAAAACAAGAAACTTTACTGAACTTTACTTTAATGGAGCAGCTCGATGAAGAAATTTTATACTGGAAAAAAATTTCGCATTGAGTAATTGTGATAATTAAATCTCTCGCAATAAGAGGGCTGTCATTTAGAGAACATTCAGAACGAATTGGAGATCCCCATAATGGAAATTTTTTAGGTTCAGTCGAGCTTTCTAGCTAAATTTGATCCGCTTTTATCAGAACATTTAAAATTATATGCTTGGACATATGTACTTCGTATTTATCTAAGACAATCTACGAAGAAATTATATTATTAATTCAAAATAAAGTATTGCAACATATTTCTAAAGAAGTGCAATCTGCTAAGTATTTTGGGGTAATTGTGGATTCCACGCCCGATATTGCTCATGTTGATCAACTCACGATTCACGCGAAAAAACAGCAACCCAGCGAGAAATTTGAAAGGCATATAATAAGAACAAAAAACATATTATACCAGGTCTGACTAAATGAAAAAGTCATAAAACTAAATACAACTATAATAAATAAATTATTATTAATATCAATTTTAATCAAATTTATCTTGAGACTTTTTTTTCAAGCTGTGCTACTAATGCATTTATCTAAATCAATACTTTTATGACAATTTCTTATTAAAATTATATTTTTTAAATGTGTTGAAGAAATTTTATTACGTTGCTTCGAAGAAATAAATTTAAATCTGAAAAAATTTGTTCACATAAATAAGTAGATGGAAATAAGGCTAAACATTGAAATGAAATTTTTTCATCCAAATTTTTCCAGAACTCTATAATATTTGAATGGTTTGAAAAATCACATTCACTTCGAAGAATAATTAATTCCGATTGTAAACGAAATTCGTATTGACTTACATCGCAATGACTATCTGGTCCCATTCTACAACTGGGAAAGAAGTTTCATGGTAAACATGGAAAAGGATGGTTGGCGCAAGGGCACCGCAACTACACGCAACACCTTAAATATCTATACGGATGGCTCAAAAATGGATGAAGGAGTAGGTGCAGGAATATACTGTCCGGAATTAGGCATAAGACAACCGTTCAAACTGCCGAACCACTGCAGTATATTTCAAGCAGAGGTCTTTGCTATTGGGAAGGCAGCAGAGCAGCCTTGAAATCCAACGCAGAATCACTCTTGCCAACAGGTGCTACTTTGGACTGAGTAGGCAATTGAAAAGTAAAGTCCTCTCTCGACGAACCAAAATCAAACTCTACAAGTCGCTCATTATTCCCGCCCTGATGTATGGCGCCGAAGCGTGGACGATGACAACATCCGATGAGACGACTCTTGGGGTTTTTGAGAGAAAGGTTTTGCGTAAGATTTATGGTCCTCTCAACATTGGCAACGGCGAATACCGCAGACGATGGAACGATGAGCTGTACGATTTATACGACGACATATCGTCTCATCGGATGTTGTCATCGTCCACGCTTCAACGCCATACATCAGGACGGGAATAATGAGCGACTTATAGAGTTTGATTTTGGTTCGTCGAGAGAGGACTTTACTTTTCAATTGCCTACTCAGTCCAAAGTAGCACCTGTTGGCAAGAGTGATTCTGCGTTGGATTTCAAGGCTGACATTGTTGGTGTTGTTAACGCTGGTTCCCAAGTAGACGAAACTATCTACTACTTCAAGGGTATGACTGTCAACAGTGACGTGGGAGCCAAGACGCGAGTGCGCTGACTGTTTGTTTGATGACAGGAGATATTTCGTCTTGTCCTCATTCACCACCAGACCCATACGCTTCGCTTCTTTATCTAGTCTGGAAAAAGCAGAACAAACGCGCGGTTGTTGCTTCCGATGATATCAATATCATCGACATACGCCAGGAGCTGTACACTCTTGTAGAAGATTGTACCTTCTCTATTTAGCTCTGCAGCTCGTATTATTTTCTCCAGTAATAGATTGAAGAAGTCGCACGATAGTGAGTCACCCTGTCTGAAGCCTCGTTTGGTATCGAACGGCTCGGAGAGGTCCTTCCCGATCCTGACGGAGCTTTTGGTGTTGCTCAACGTCAGTTTACATAGCCGTATTAGTTTTGCAGGGATACCAAATTCAGACATCGCTGCATAAAGGCAGCTCCTTTTCGTGCTATCGAAGGCAGCTTTAAAAACGATAAAAAGATGTGGAGTATCGATTCTTCTCTTCCGGGTCTTTTCCAAGATTTGGCGCATTGTGAATATCTGGTCCATTGTAGATTTTCCAGGTCTAAAGCCACACTGATAAGGTCCAATCAGTTCGTTGACGGTGAGCTTTAGTCTTTCACACAATACGCTCGACAAAACCTTATATGCGATATTGAGGAGACTTATACCACGGTAGTTGGCGCAGATTGTGGGGTCTCCCTTCTTATGGATTGGGCAGAGCACACTAAGATTCCAATCGTCAGGCATGCTTTCTTCCGACCATATTCTACAAAGAAGCTGATGCATGCACCTTATCAGTTCTTCGCCGCCGTATTTGAATAGCTCGGCCGGTAATCCATCGGCCCCCGCCGCTTTGTTGTTCTTCAAGCGGGTAATTGCTATTCGAATTTCTTCATGGTCGGGTAATGGAACATCTATTCCATCGTCATCGATTGGGGAATCGAGTTCGCCATCTCCTGGTGTTGTACTTTCACTGCCATTGAGCAGGTCGGAGAAGTGTTCCCTCCATAATCCCAGTGTGCTCTGGACATCCGTTACCAGATTACCTCCTCGGTCCCTACATGATAATGCTCCGGTCTTGAAACCTTCTGTAAATCGCCTCATCTTTTCATAAAATTTTCGAGCATTACCCATGTCGGCCAGCTTTTCAAGCTTTTCATACTCACGCATTTCGGCCTCTTTCTTTTTACGTCTGCAAATGCGTCTCGCTTCCCTCTTCAGTTCTCGATATCTATCCCACCCCGAACGTGTTGTGGTCGATCGCAACGTTGCGAGGTAGGCAGTCTGTTTTCTCTCCACTGCGGAACGACAATTCTCATCGTACCAACTGGTTTTTTGGCGTTGCCGGAGACCAATTGTTTCGGCTGCAGCGGTATGCAATGAGTTTGAGATGCCGTTCCACAGCTCCCTTATATCGAGATGCTGATGAGTGCTCTCAGAGAGCAGGAGTGCAAGTCCAGTAGAAAATCGTTCGGCTGTCGGTTGTGATTGCAGCTTTTCGACGACGAACCTTCCTTGTGTTTGTTGACGGGCGTTCTTTGCTGCACAGAGGCGAGTATAAGCAAATATAGTGTAGTTTTAAAGTGGCAAAGGAGTTTCACCGCATCTTGCATGGTTTTTTCGCTACCTTGTAGTTGCAAATTAAATTCATTTATTTTTAAGGAAATATCTGCCAAAAATGCCAAACTCAAAATAAAATTATTATCTTTTAAACAATTTATCGCAGGCTTTTCAATTTGCTCAGTTTCAAGGAACTGCAAAACTTCTTTCCTTAAATCAAACAACCTGTTAAGGCACTCATCTCTACTTAACCACCGCACTTCTGTAAACATTTTAAGATCTGTGTGACCAGCACTCGTACTTTTTAAAAAATTTACAAACTTTCTGTGTATAAGTGCATGATGCCCACCGCGTATTTTATTTACTATTCCCTCTGCAACTTTCATTACTGGTAGTTTGCTAATAAATTTAGAAGCAAGTGCAACTTGATGGATGATGCAATGGAAATTACGAACATCTATTTCATGATTTTTCAGTTGTCCTATAAAACCCTCATATTTTCCAATCATAACATTTGCACCATCTGTACAGACTCCTGATAATTTTGTCATATCCACAACAGAAAAAAGCTTTTCATTAATGACCTCGAATAATAATTTCCCAGTCACATTAGAATTCAACGTTTGAAAAGAAAATATTGTTTCGAATATAGCATAATTTTTGTCAACACATCGCACGCATAATGCTAATTGGCACATATCATTAATGTCTGTGCTCTCGTCTAAACAAATAGAAAACGATCGACAATTTTCAATTTTTTTCTTTATTTCACATTCAATGCGAGCTCCTATTTCATTAATGCGCCGCGCTACACTTCGAGGAGATAAAGGGATATTTTCAATTAACTTATGGCTATAATTAAGTTTTTTGAAACCTTTGATACAAATATTTTTAATAAATTTTCCATCGGAAAATGGCCTGCCTTGTTTAACTATGTCTAAACTAATAGATCTTGATAACTTCGCTTCTAAATTGTCCCTCAAATGGTCATTTATATCGGAACACTCCATTATAATTAACCATTTTCTTATTTTATCTTAAAAAATTAACTTCTTTTTATTAAAAATACTTTTCTTTGCTTCTTCATCTAATAAATTAATATCATAATGAAAAGAAACAAAATGTCTTTTAAGGGCATATTCCTTATTGTCTTTAAATGACTTGTAACATAAAAGACATTGCATGTCATTAAAAGCATTTTGAATCATGAAATATTTCTCGCAGGGCATGTTTGCAAAGTGTTATGGCTTGCTTGATGTTCACGCGTTGCTGGTTCAAAGATGACATGATACGAAACTCTTTATTATGAGAGAGCGCTGTAAAAATCCACATTTTTTATAACATTTGACAATGATCCCACTATGTAAAAAATAAATTGGGCATTTTAGAAATAACTTTTGGGTATTTTAACTTTTAGATATTATTTTTAAATGCTCTGTTCCCTATTAGACCTATATCATATATATACTAACTTAAATATACTTATATACTAATTATAAATAATTAAGAAAATAAAAACATGATTTTTTATAAATTCATGCAACAAAATATATTAATTTATTAACATAAAATATATAATATATTAAATATAATGATGTCATTTGATATATTAGATGCCATTTGTAACAAATAATAGCAAAAAAAATAGTTTCACACAATTTAATATTATCAGTGTATTTCCCTAAAATTATATTTCGCACTCATTTTGTCATATACTTTTACCGGTATTACTTCTGGCATCCCGCCTTTTCTGTCAAAAATTCCTTCAACTCGCATTGCTACCAACTTAAAATGAGAGATCAGGGAATTCGGTTTGAGGAAAAATGAGAGAGTTTCGTATCATGTCATCTTTGGCTGGTTCGACAACGACTGAACGATAGAGCGTAAGCGTACACGTGACTTGAGTCGCCACAATTGTGGTATGGAGTGCCGACCACTGCACTAAACTTTATTGGTGAAAACAAAGATGAAAAACCTACTACGCGAGCTGAAGCTAAGGGACAGCAGCAAAAATTACAACATCTAGAAACAGTAATTCTAGTCATTGCTGCGAGTAAGAAGCTTCAGGATTCTCAAGCTGATTTATCATCTGTGATAAGAATATATAGTTCTTTGGCATTATTTTGCCAAGATATGAGAGATGAACAATTTTCTGATTATGAAAAAAAAAAGCCAAAGCACTATCTGGAGTTCAAAATTATTACCACTATTATACTCTCGCAACAAAGTTGCTAGCAACAAAGTTGCTAAGAGAGTATTATAGTTTTGTTCACATAACGGTTGTTTGTAACACCCAAAACTAAACGAGTTAGATATAGGGTTATATATACCAAAGTGATCAGGGTGAAGAGTGGAGTTCAAATCCGAATGTCTGTCTGTCCGTCCGTCCGTCCGTCTGAGCAAGCTGTAACTTGAGTAAAAATTAAGATATCTTAATGAAACTTGGAACACTTATTTCTTGGCACCATTGGAAGGTTGCTTTCGAAAATGAGCAAAATCGGACTACTGCCACGCCCACAAAATGGCGAAAACCGAAAACACATAAAGTGCCATAACTAAGCCATAAATAAAGCTATGGAAATAAAATTTGGTATGAAGGATCACACTATGAAGGGGCATATTTTGATGTAATTTTTTTGGGGAGGTGGGCGTGGCCCTGCCCCCAAATAGGTTCTTTGTATATATCTCGGAAACCAATAGAGCTATATAAACCAAACTTCCTGCAGTCTTTTTCTTTAGTCACTTCTTAATACAGTCCAAAAATGAAAGCAATCGAATAATAACCACGCCCACCTCCCATACAAAGGTTCGGTTGAAAAGTACTAAAAGTGGGTTAACTCACCAACGAATAACGTCAGAAACACTAAATTTCACATAAGAATTGGCAAATGGAAGCTGCACTCAGATTTTTTTACAAAATGGAAAATGGGCGTGGCGTCGCCCACTTATGGGTCAAAACCCATATCTCAGGAACTACTCCACCGATTTCAATGAAACTTGGTTTGTAATAGTTTCTTACATACCAATGATATGTTGTGAAAATAGGCCTAATCGCTTCAAAACCACGCCTACTTCCCATATACCAGAACTTTGAAGACGATCTGAATCGTTTACTTTACAACACATAAAAGTGAGCACTAGTGAAGATATCGGAACAGAACTTTGCACAAATACTGGGGCTATAGTGTGGCAGCCCCATTCTAAAAATCGCCGAAATCGGACCATAGGTTTTTAAGGCCCATATATCGAACACGTGGACCTCGGTGCTACTAACCTAATATTAGGGTTTCCCACTTTCAATGGACTTTATACAATATATATGACGAATATTAATTATATACTCATAATATAAATAAAATTAAATAAATAAATTGCGAGAGTATAAAATGTTCGGTTACACCCGAACTTAGCCCTTCCTTACTTGTTTTTTTTTATTTCTTTTTATTTTACATTGCAACAAGTTCTAAAACATTTACAAAAAAAGCAACTTGAGTATGATATAAATTATTACAAAATTACAAGAATACTCTGAGAGTATTGGCTTTAAAAGATCGCTGTGTTTTACGCGTTTGAGTCGTCTTGGTGGTCCATTTCTAGAAGTTAACATGACTACTTCTTCGTTACAATGCTTTAGCAACCTGGCTTCATGTGTTGCTGCAATTTTTAATATTTCAGCGTTAACTGAGTTTACGTTTAGATCACGCTCTATATCAGTACATCTACAATACCAAGGCGCTTTGACAATAAGCCTTAGTATTTTGTTTTGGAATTGTTGGATGACTTTCTTATTATTTGTGTTAGTACATCCCCAGAGTTGTGCACCATAGCTCCATATCGGTCTGAGTACTTGTTTATAGATAAGTAACTTATTTTCGGTGGATAACACTGATTTGTTACCAATCAGCCAATTAATATTCTTGAGTCGCATGTCTAGTTCTTTCCGTTTGTTTTTTACATGAATTTTCCATCGTAGCTTAGAGTCAAGTGTCATTCCCAAGTATTTAGCGGAGTTGAAGTATGGTATTCGTACACCGTCTATGAAAATTGGTAAGTACTGTATTTTGTTGTACGTGAAAACAATGTATACAGACTTAGCTTCATTGAATTTTATCTGCCATTTCTTTGCCCAATGTAGGACTTAATTTACAGCTTCTTGGAGATTATTAGTTGACTCGTGTTCACTGCTATCAACAGCAAGCAACGCGGTATCATCTGCAAATGTGGCTGTTGTGTAATTGCAGTCTACTGGCAGGTCATGCGTGAATAAAATATAAAGAAGAGGGCCCAACACACTACCTTGTGGAACTCCTGCTTTTATTTCCTTAAGACTAGAATACTCGTCTCCTTGTTTAACACGGAAGTAGCGATCTGACAAATATGATTTTATGATATCATAATGCTGTTTCGGTAAAATCAGTTTCAATTTCGAAAGCAGTCCTTTGTGGCAAACTTTATCGAACGTTTTTGCAACATCTAAAAACACGGTAGGACAGAATTTCTTTTCCTCAAATGCTTTTTCTATAGTATTTGTAATTCTATGGATTTGATCAATCGTAGAATGGTTAGCTCGAAACCCAAACTGATGACCTGGAATTATGGCTTTTCGTTCTATGGTTTTATTGAGACGTTTTATGAAAATTTTCTCAAAAAGTTTCGATATTGTCGGTAGAAGTGATATGGGCCTGTAAGAAGATACATCATATCCTGGTTGTCCTGGCTTTTGAGTCATAATAACTTCAGCAATTTTCCAATAAGTTGGCACGTATTTAAGATTAAAAGACGCATTAATAATGCTTTACTTATGGGAGGAAGCTGTTTTAGAACCTCGGCAGTAATCAGGTCGTAACCGGGGGATTTTTTGTTTTTCAGGTTTTTTATTTCCTCACGTGACTCACTGCTTGTACAACTTGGGATTACCTCGCTTTCCTGACTGCAAACAGTAGGATAATCTACATTTGTTTCTTATGGGGAGAATATTTTAGCTAAATAATCGGAAAATACTTCCGCTTTTTTTTTAATTATCTCTGGCCCAAGTATCAGCTCCTATTTTAATGGGACATACGTGAGTCTTTGGTGTTTGTAGTCTTTTACAGATTAATCGGAATTTCTTTCATGGGTTAAGGACCGAAGATATTTTGCGAAATTTTCATTTTTGTACCTCTTAATTTAAGATTAAGATCTTTTGACACTTTATTTTTTAAAATGGATTTATCAACAGGGCAACGAGTTTGATGCCACTTACGTCGTAACTTACGTTTTAATTTTATTATTTCTCTTATATCATTTGGATATTGAGAGTTCACAGCAAATTTCCTTACTTTCGGTGTACTTTTCCAAGCTGCATGTTGCAGGCTTGTTGTAAAATGTAAAATTTCAGATTCCAGTTGGTCTATATTTAATAAAGAGTTATATTTGCTTTCATAACATTCCCTAATCTTTCTGAAGTATTCCCATTTATTGCTTAAGGCCGCTGTATTGTCTTTAATAATACAATAATATAATTAATATAGAGTCATATTTGCTTTCATAACATTCCCTAATCTTTCTGAAGTATTCCCATTTATTGCTTAAGGCCGCTGTATTGTCTTTAAAAATTACTAATGACAGTTTTGTGTACATTTGTTCCATTTCCTCAAGTTTTTTCATTAGTCCTTCAATAGTTACATCTTTTTTAGCTGTTTTATTTAATTTACCACCTCCTGGAGGTGGTGTCTTAATAATTGGCATTACGTTTAAAAATTGGTTATTATTATGTATATAATTGCATATAAACAATAAAGATTACAAAATAAATAATACTTGGTAACTCTATAGTTTAGTTGCCTTGTGAAAAAAAAATATACTTTTAGGCTAAGATACAATAAGTTATAATAATAGGTTATCTTTTGTGGCGCCAAAATGTCTCCAATCAGCTGATGGTTTTCTCCTCTGTGTCCACAAAGCTGATATCGGCGAAATAACAAAACTCCCAATCCAAATTAGTCAGTGGTTGTAAGTCGCTGCTTCTACACTCCAACGTACCTGAACGTCGTGCTTTGCATTCTTCAGATTGATGTGTAAATTTTGTAATATTTCTCGCCTTTTTCAGTAAATTTTTTTTTTTTTTAACAAACACTATTTTTCACTCTTTTATCACTCAGAGTTGCCAACCGAGATACCAAGATTGAAATGCAATTTTGGATCGCTTTAATGCTGCGAGTAAGAAGCTTCAGGATTCTCAAGCTGATTTATCATCTGTGATAAGAATATATAGTTCTTTGGCATTATTTTGCCATGATATGAGGCATTCTCTGGAAAAAAAGCCACTGGTCGTCTATAGTACCAGATTCCAGCATAAGAAAATACACCAAGCTACTTGGCTGTCTCCTGATCGAAACACGCGTAACCAAATCGATCACGTTGTGATAGACGGAAGACATGTCTCCAGTGTTTTATACGTGCGTACGCTCCGAGGACCAAATATAGACTCGGACCATTATCTGGTTACAGCGAAGATACGCACCCGCCTCTATGCAGCAAAGAACGCCGGTCAACAAACACAAGGAAGGTTCGACGTCGAAAAGCTGCTAACGCAACAGACAGCCATGAAATACTCTACTCGACTTGCACTCCTGCTCTCTGAGAGCACTCATCAGCATCCGGTATAAGGGAACTGTGGGACGGCATCTCAAACTCACTGCGTACCGCTGCAACCGAAACCATTGGCTTTCAGAAAAGTCAAAAAAACAGCTGGTACGATGAGGAATGCCGTCTCGCAGCGGAGAGAAAACAGACTGCCTACCTCGCAACGTTGCAAACAACCACAACACGTGCGGGATGGGATAGATACCGAGAGCTGAAGAGGGAAGCGAGATGCATCTGCAGACAAAAAAAGAAAGAGGCCGAAATGCGTGAGTACGAAGAGCTTGAGAAGCTGGCAGACAGAGGTAATGCTCGAAAATTTTACGAAAAAATGTAGCGACTTAACGAAGGTTTCAAGACCGGAGCATCCTCATGTAAAGACCAAGATGGTAATCTGGTAACCGATGTCTAGGGGATACTGGGAATATGGAGGGAACACTTCTCCGATCTGCTGAATGGCAGTGAAAGTACAACACCAGGAGATGGCGAACCCGATTCCCCAATCGATGACGATGGAATAGATGTTCCCGACCATGAAGAAATTCAAATAGCAATTACCCGCCTGAAGAACAACAAAGCGGCAGGGGCCGATAGATTACCGGCTGAGCTATTCAAATACGGCGGTGAAGAACTGATAAGGTGCATGCATCAGCTTCTTTGCAAAATATGGTCGGAAGAAAGCATGCCTGACGATTGGAATCTCAGTGTGCTCTGCCCAATCCATAAAAAGGGAGATCCCACAAACTGTGCCAATTACCGTGGGATAAGCCTCCTAAATGTCACCTGTAAGGTTCTATCGAACGTACTGTGTGAAAGACTTAAGCCCACCGTCAACAAACTGATTGGACCTTATCAGTGTGGCTTTAGACCTGGAAAGTCCACCATGGACCAGATATTCACCATGCGCCAAATCTTGGAGAAGACCCGTGAAAAGAGGATCGACACACACCACCTTTTTGTCGATTTCAAAGCTCCTTTCGACAGCACGAAAATGAGCTGCCTTTATGCCGCGATGTCTGAATTTGGTATCCCCCCAAAACTAATACGGCTGTGTAAGTTCACGTTCAGCAACACCAAAAGCTCCGTCATGATTGGGAAGGACCTCTCCGAGCCGCTCGATACCAAACGAGGTTTCAGACAAGGTGACTCACTATCTTGCGACTTCTTTAACATGAGGTTGGAAAAAATTGTAGGAGCTAAATAGAGAAGGTACAATCTTCTACAAGAGTCTACAGCTCCTGGCGTACGCCGATGATATCGATATCATCGAAAGCAACAACCGCGCCGTTTGTTCTGCTTTTTCCCACATGGATAAGGAGGCGAAGCGAATGGGTCTGGTGGTGAATGAGGACAAGACGAAATATCTCCTGTCATCAAGCAAACAGTCGGCGCGCTCGCGTCTTGGCTCCCACGTCACTGTTGACAGTCATAACTTCGAAGTTGCAGATAATTTCGTATACCTGGGAACCAGTATCAACAACACCAACAATGTCAGCCTCGAAATCCAGCGCAGAATCACTCTTGCCAACAGGTGCTACTTTGGACTGAGTAGGCAATTGAACAGTAAAGTCCTCTCTCGACGAACCAAATCAAACTCTACAAGTCGCTTATCATTCCCGTCCTGCTTTATGGTGCAGAAGCTTGGACAATGTCAACATCAGATGAGACGACACTAGGAGTTTTCGAGAGGAAAATTTTGCGCAAGATTTACGGACCTCAGAACATTGGCAACGGCGAATACCGCAGACGATGGAACGATGAGCTGTACGAGTTATACGACGACATTGACATAGTTCAGCGAA
This sequence comes from Zeugodacus cucurbitae, assembly GCF_028554725.1. Taxonomy (NCBI): domain Eukaryota; kingdom Metazoa; phylum Arthropoda; class Insecta; order Diptera; family Tephritidae; genus Zeugodacus; species Zeugodacus cucurbitae. Next base: position 27,978,338 of record NC_071672.1, on the reverse strand, counting down.
TAAAAAGACAGCGGCTACGCTGGCTAGGTCATGTTGTCCGAATGGACGAAAACACTCCAGCCCTGAAAGTGTTCGATGCAGTACCCGCCGGAGGAAGCCGAGGAAGGGGAAGGCCTCCACTCCGTTGGAGGGACCAGGTGGAGAGCGACCTGGTTACACTTGGAATCTCCAACTAGCGCCGAACTGCGAAGGAGTGGCGCGCCCTCATCGATTCGGCTATAACCGTCTAAACGGTTGAACGCCAATCACATACATACATATAATATTTGTATGAGCTACAAATAAAAAACCAACTCAGAACATGGTGAAAAATCATTGGTTTATGCACTATTATTATCTGCAATTAGCGTAACCCAGGATTAACGACGTGGACGTAACAGACATTTAATGACTTTTTGTTTTTTTATTTTTTAATATTTTTTTTAATTTTCTTGTATTTTTAAAATTTTTATTTTTATTTTTTTTGTTTTTTTTTGGTTTTTGTTTTTATTTAAAATTATTACGTACTTGAATCTAGTCTACGAAATAATTTTAAATAAAAAACAAAAACCAAAAAAACAAAAAGTGATGAAATGTCTGCTACGTCCACGTCGTTAATCCTGGGTTACGCTAATTGCAGATAATAATAGTGCATAAATCAATGATTTTTCACCATGTTCTGAGTTGGTTTTTTATTTGTAGCCCATACAAATATTGCTGTCCCAAAATTCCCTTTGGGGGGTAAAAAGGTGATGAAATAAGGAACATTTTAAGATATTTTCAAAAAAAATCGAATGGGGCATAAAGGGATAAAAATTCCAAAAAAAAAAATTGTTTTTTTCATTTTTTGCTATGAAATATTAATTTTAAAAATTTTTAAAAAGTTATGGCGGTTCGAAAACTTTTTACAAAAAACTTTGGCCCCTTACGGTATGGCAACCCCGCGTTACACAGACCTAACAGCATATGTTTTATTTTAGGTTTTACATATACTATAAGATATATCATTGCCAAAGAAAATAAAGAACTTTTTGTTTCAAGTGGTTTTTTTTCCTGAGAATGCCTCATATGAGAGATTATGAAAAAAAAAAGCCAAAGCACTATCTGGAGTTCAAAATTATTACCACTATGACACCCGTCGTAAAAAACCCGAAAACTTCAGGCTGACGAGTCACGGGAAAATGAAAGAACAGCTTTATCTGGAGAAGAAAATTTTCGAACCAACGTTTACTATCTAATTTTAGATACTTTAGGTCGACAAAATTCCTCTTAGCTATATCCTCCGCGCGGGTGTCGACTGGGCAATGGGTGGCGCTGCTTGCACTGTCGTGGACTCAAGCTGCCACTTGGTTGGCTAAGGCATGACAGTGGTGGCAGGCGTCATCCAGCGAAGGCTGGCATAATTCTCCATTCATTTCCCTGAGGTGGACCGCATTTAACGCTTCCCCGGAGGGGGATGGATGGGGGTAGGTATAAAACGCAAGGGGTAGAGGACCCCGAACTCAAAAAACTCACAATGGAGAGTGAAATAAAGGATGAGGAGCGGGCTGGGATATCAGCCTAAACGTCGGTGGCTGCTACCACCGGCGGGCACAGCGAGAGCTGTGTCGCCAGCGGCCACACCTCCACTGCAACGGGAGCAGGTTGCAGTGGTTGTAGTACTACTGCCAAACCAACTTTACAGCGCACTGGTGCCACAGTCCTCGAAGACTCGGACCAAGAAAGCGCTGTAAGCATCAACGCGGAAAAGGAAGAAGAGCTTCTTCGTTCTCCTGAGCTGTCGACCGTGGGTACCAACTCTGGTAACAAGAGAGGGCCCCGGAAGAAGCCTAACAAGGAGGGGATGAAAGCTAAGGCCAGATACAAGGCGGCGGTCGGAATATGTAACCGACTCGAGGGCAAGTCCAACCTGAAGGAAGATGAGGTGCAACGGTTGGCTTGGGCCAGAGAGGAGGTGAAGACCGGCCGTGCTCATTTCGCAACGCGGAACTGGTGCAATGCCTCGGATCCAGCATTTGCTAATCGGATTGAGGAGCAAATAGCTGAAAAGAGGCAGCGTTCGACGGAAAGCGAACCAAAGGCACAAGCGAAAAAGAGGAAGTGCAAAGACGCTGCTGAAAAGCAGCAAGTCAGGCACTTGGATGAAAGACCAACGACATCAAAAGCAGCGGCGGCGGCCAGTGAGATTGCGAAACGATATCTGATCGTGGCGCTCATTGACCGTAGTAACCCGCTGGGGCAGATGTCACAGGAGCGGTGGAAAATAGTGGAAATGAAGCTATTGGAAACCCTTTTCGCGAGGATGGATGCTCAGCCAAGCGCGCCCATGCCCACATTTGATGGAGCTGGGTGGCTAAGCGGAGTTAAAATCCTGAAGTGTAAGGATGACCCGTCGCTTACATGGGTAAAGGAAGCTGTAAAAACGCTTCCTAGCCTATGGGAGAATGGGAGACTGGAGGTGGTGGACCGCAATGCTATTCCATCGGTGACCAAGGCGAAGGTAATTATACCTCGCGTGGTGGACCCGGAATATGCTTTGCGGCTGCTACAATGACAGAATCCGGACGTGCCGACTAGCGACTGGAGGGTGTTGAGCGTGGCAAAATCTTCAAATGAAGATGGAGGCCAAAGCTACATCCTCCAGATCAATAAGGCGGCGGGCGATATTCTATACGCAAGGTTCGGGAAGATGGCGTGGGGCGTTGGGAGCGTGTTCCTTCGCCTCAAGAAGCGCCACCCCGCAGACAGCAACATAAACACGCTCGAGAAAGGTGAAGTGGAGAAGGATCTCGGTCTAGAAGAGATCCTGGCGACTTCACTGAACCTACAGGAGGTGGAGAAGGCACCGACCCAGCACTCTGGATATGCAGAACCGAGAGCTGAGGGTATTACAGGTGAACCTCCACAAAAGTAGGATCGCCTCCGCCGAGCTCCTTCTCAACTTAGAGAAGGGCGGCTACGATGTGGCTTTAGTCCAAGAACCATGGATTGCATCGGGTAACGTGGTCGCTGGACTAAAGTCACAAAACTTCACCACATACACCCCGAGCGTTATTAACAAGGTAAGAACAGCCATATTAGTGAGCAAAAATTTGTATTCCCATATTGATCTTAACCTCTCCACAGACGACCTGACTGTTGTGACGGTAAAGGATGTCAAGGATGAGCCTATACTCCTTGCATCCTGTTACCTGCCACATGATGACGAGGCACCCACGGCGGAGGTCCATAGGCTGGTAGCGGCATCCAGAGGAAGGATGCAGGCGCTAGTAGTGGGAGCCGATGCCAACGCCCATCACACGATCTGGGGCAGCACCGACATTAACCAAAGAGGTGAGTCCCTACTCAACTTCATGTTACAAAGTAGTCTAGTGATAGCTAACCGAGGAAAGGAGCCTACATATATAGGACCCTCCTCAAAAAACGTCTTAGACATAACACTCTATACCGGTAGATGTGCAATGGTAGAGAATTGGAGAGTGCTAAGTACACCGTCCTTCTCGGACCACAGGTACATCTACTTCTCTATAACATCTGAACCGAAAATTAAGGTAGACGTTAGGAGAAATCCCAGAAATACAAACTGGGATCTCTATATTCAAATACTAGAGCACAAAAGACTAAGACCTTGCGTGTTCAATTCTGATGAAGAAGTAGAGGCAGGCGTGAATCTATTAACAAATGCTCTCAATAAAGCATTTCATTCCGCGTGTCCAACTATTCGAGTAAAGCGCAAAACGAAGCCTCCTTGGTGGAACAAGGAGCTCGGATTGCATAGACGTATGGTACGTGATATGTTCCACTGGGCCAAACTAGCAGAAAGTGAGGACTGTTGGAACGAGTACAAGGATCTTTTAAGGGACTACAAAAAGTTGGTGCGAAGGACCAAACGACAGTCCTGGATAAACTTTTGTAGCAGCTTGGAAAAGACCAACGAGGTAGCGAGGCTCAGGAAGCTACTATCCAAAAGCCCTTAACGAAGGGAACAGGGCTGTAAGTGTACCCGAAAATATTATAACAGAACGGAGGATAGAATGGGCAATCCAGTCCTTCGACGCATTTAAATCACCCGGTACGGATGGAATTATTCCTGCAATGCTGCAAAAAGCTCAATGGCTAGTTGTGCCGTGGTTAAAAACGATTTTCAGGGGGTGCTTGAGGTTCGGCTATGTACCGCATTCATGGAGAGAGGCTAGGGTTGTGTTTATACCAAAGGCAGGTAAAAACAACCCGACCTACTCGAAAGAATTCAGACCCATAAGCTTAACTTCCTTTCTCTTGAAAACGCTAGAGAAAATACTAGATGTGCATATCAGAGATGCAGCGCCTCCCGGCAGCTTGTCTAAAGCGCAACATGCTTACACAAAAGGCAGATCCGTAGAGACTGCACTCCATTCGCTGGTACTCAGCATCAAAAAAGCCTTGGAATATAAGGAATATGCCCTCGGAGCTTTCCTGGACATCTCTGGAGCTTTTAACAACGTGTCAACGGAAGCCATTCTGAACAGTATCGAGTCAATAGGCGTTGAGACTGCAATACAACGGTGGGTCAAAAGCCTCTTGACTTCAAGAAGGATAATAGCAGAATGGAATGATGCCAGAATGACCAAGGAGGTCCGCAGAGGTACCCCACAAGGTGGGGTGCTATCTCCGCTCCTATGGACATTAGTCGTGAATAAACTATTAAGGAAGTTGGACAGCAAAGCCCCTAAGATAGTAGCATATGCGGACGACATTGCCATCTTAATAACGGGCAAGTGTCTACACACTATTAGCAATATCATGACAACCACTCTCAGTACTGTACTGAACTGGGCAACTCACGCAGGCTTGGGGTTGAATGCGGAGAAAACTGACTTGCTTGTTTTTACGAGGAAGTACAAAATTCCCTCATGGAGACACCCCTCGCTAAATGGGATAGAACTCCCTCTCAAGGACCGTACCAAGTACCTGGGGGTAGTCTTGGACAGCAAACTGCTGTGAAAGTACAATGTAGAGGAGAGAGTAAGAAAGGCCAGCAATGCCTTATATGCGTGCAAGCAAATGCTGGGTACAACCTCGGGGCTTTCTCCCTCTCTTATGCACTGGTGCTACACAGCAGTGGTTAGACCGATTCTGCTCTACGGTGCTCTAGTGTGGTGGACAGGCGCACGGAAATCGACGTATCGAAAGCCATTGGAAAGGGTTCAGCGGCTTGCGGCTATTTGCATAACGGGAGCACTAAGAACCACCCCAACGGCGGCTCTTGAAATAATACTAAACCTGCCGCCTATAGATTTCTTCGCTGAAAACAGCGCGGCAAAATCGGCGGGGCGTCTTATGGCAGCAGGAGAATTTAAGTATAGAACCTTTGGGCATAGCTCAGTGGGTAAAGGCTGTTTGGCGGACACCGACTACCTGACCGCATCTTTCAAATGGGAAAGAAGGTTCAAAGTGAACCTAGAAAGAGATGGCTGGCGTAAGGGCATAGCACCCACACGCAGAAATTTAAACATATTTACTCGGATGGCTCGAAAATGGAGCACGGAGTAGGCGCGGGGATATACTGCCCGGAGTTAGGTATAAGGCAACCATTCAAACTACCGGACCACTGCAGTATATTTAAAGCGGAGGTGTTTGCAATTGGAAAAGCCGCTGAGCTATCCTTAAGCGCACCAACAAGATATTCTAAAGTAAACATATACGTAGACAGTCAGGCGGCAATCAAGGCAATATCATCCTTCAGCATATCGGCCAAAAGTGTCTTAAGTGGTAGGACAGCAGTGGATGATGTCACCAGAAATAGGCGACTTCAATTCTACTGGGTGCCAGGCCACAAGGGCATAGAAGGTAACGAGATAGTGGACGAGATTGTCAAACGAGGCGTAGAACTGTCATCCGAAAATACGATGAAAATTAATAGACCTATACACTGTCTATATGATAATCTAGACAGAAACTTGGTAAAAAGTTCAAAACGCGCTGGAAGAATACACCGGGATGCAAAACCGCAAAAGTTATGTGCAAGGCGGTAGATAAGAAGTACACGAAATTTCTATTGGCGCTCGATAGAAGCAAATGTAGGAATATGATCGGCATACTCACTGGTCACTGTCTTGTGGCGGCGCACGCCTACAAGATGGGGCTGATAGATCGTGAAGGCTGTAGGAAATGTCAAGAGCAAGGCACCAGAGAAACAATGGAGCACCTCCTCTGTGAATGTCCTGCATTATCAAGACAACGGCTTCAACATTTGGGGGCTGCACAGTACGATAATCTGGAGGAGATTTCGTTGGTAAAGCCACAAAGCCTTTTGAAATTCGCAACAAGCGCTGGCATCCTAAAGGATGACTACTCCTCATTAACCAAGTGACGACACTCCATCTGGTTTCACAAAGGACCAAAACTGGTCTATGTGTGGCGTTGTAGCCTGCCAGAGTAACCTAACCTAACCTAACCTTTAGATACTTTAAGTGTACAATTGACAGGACGTAAAAGTGCTTATTATTATATGAAATAGATACCAATGGATTAAAAATTCGCGTAGATGAATTAGTTGCTAAGTATTCTGATGATTTGAAAGATACTTTCGCGAATTAATGTATTCATTTGCACTGACTCAATGCTTTAGCACTACTGTCAATTGAAGCCCAACTAGTTCAAGAAATTGATTACAACGACATAATTGATGATTTTGCTCAGGCGAAAGCCAGAAAGAAGATATTTAAAAATTAAATTAATTAAATTAAGTTAAGTTATGCAGTATAAATTAAGAAAACTGACTGTTATTTATGTTGTTAATATTTATTTGTATTGTTTAACAATTATACTTTTATGAAATAAATATTATATCTTAATAATATGAACGGACTTAAAGAAATAAAATTTCATCCTTTAAAAAGGGCGGCTAATCAGACAAGGCCTAGGGCGGCAAAATACTTAATCCGCCACTGTCGGTGTTGATGCTGATGCCTAGGTATACGAAATTATATACATCTTCAAAGTAATGACTGTCAACAGTGACGTGGGAGCCAAGACGCGAAAGCGCTGAATGTTTGTTTGATGACAGGAGATATTACGTCTTGTCCTCGTTCACCACCAGACCCATACGCTTCGCTTCCTTATCCAGTCTGGAAAAAGCAGAACTAACGGCGCGGGTGTAGTTTCCAATGATATCGATATCATCAGCGTACTTCTCTATTTAGCTCTGCAGCTCGTATTATTTTCTTCAGCATCAAGTTAATGAAGTCACACGAGAGTAAATCAGCCTGTCTGAAACCTCGCTTGGTATCGAACGTCTCGGAAAGGTCCTTCCCGATCCTGACGGAGCTTTTGGTGTTGCTCAACGTCAGCTTATACCCGAGACAGACATGTAGTACATATTGTAGTATGCTTCAGAAACCATATGTGTATCACCGGTTTTCCGAATTTTGTTTGAAAGCAAATGGTGTTCCGTACTACAATAGAGTTCTAGAAACCATTGAAATTTTGTGGTGTTGTGAAATGTACTACAATGGATTGCTTTGAACACACCGAAAGCTTTAAGCTCTTCTGTCACAATCATATGTCTTCTGACATTTTTACATACAGAAAATAAATTAAATTCGAAATTAATTGATATCAAAAAACAACATTTGAAAAAAATGATGTGAACAAGTAAGGAAAGGCTAAGTTCGGGTGCAACCGAACATTTCATACTCTCGCAATTTATTGCTATATTTTTATTAAGAAAACACACAATTTGACCCATATATTCGGCATAAATATCTTTCACATATTAACCGATTTATAAGCTATTAAGCTCATCGTATTTTTGAAAATATAATTAGGTATTCTTATATATTCATATATAAGAGAAGTTATGACCCGATTTTAACCTATTCTAGTACAGAGACACACTATTAGAAGAAAAATATTTCCTCTGAATTAAATTAAGATAACTGAGAGATTTACCGAAATTTTCGGTGAAAAGTTACCATGGGGCACTGAGTTCTTCATTTTTGATATCCGGGGTGTTTATTATAGAGCCTTACCTTTTACGAACTTTGTCCACTCACCACCGTTTTAATAAGGTACACGGGAATTCTTCGATATTCTTGAATTTTATTGTATAAATATGTAATTACAATTGATAAAAAATTAAGTTTTGTGCGGTTAAATTCACCCGTGTAAAATTCTGGCTTACGAACGCGAAGGAAAATAAGAAAATGCAAAAATGATGAGAACGATCGATCGACTTCTTAGCGAATGGGGTGTTGGAAAGCCCTCGGCCATTCCTTTTGTTTGATTTATTATTGAGTGGAAGTAGTATGACGTCGGTGTGGTTGATGTATGTGTGTTGACGTGTGGTGCGCTCGTGAGAGTGGTATGGTGTGGATTCTATGTGGTGAGTGTGTTGAGATGGCCTATCAGTGGTGTGTATCTGGTAATGGTGTATCTTGGTGTGGTGTTAAGGCTCATTTGGCCATCCCGGCCCCCCTAGGCGAATTGTTAGCCTAGGAGTCGCTGTAGCTGTTGCAATGTCTCCACAACGGTGCTGAGTCCGGTGAGGCGCCGTGATTGCTGCCTAGGCTGACGCCGTCGCGTGGTTGTTTTGGTGTATGGGCGCCACGAAGGTGGATCACGATTCGTAATCGGCCGTCGGTGTTGTGGAACCAGGCTTGACTCTGGTCGTCGGAGTGCAGCATGGTTGCGGGGTGTAGGTGAATGCCCATTATCGCGATGTAGAAGGGTATGGTGAAGCCTGCCACACCTTTGGCATAGGCCATCGGACATACACTCCTGGGTAGTATGGGTGTGCGCTAAACAATTGAGGCAGTATCCATGCGCTTGTGTGACCTGATGTCGTCGTAGTGGTGGCATGCTCTTGAATATCCCACAGTGCTGCAGCCGATGCGAGCGGCGGCATAGGGGGCATCTGAGCCGATGCGGATCAGAGGGCGGTGATGGCGACGAGGCCAGTGTTCTCGTGTCATTGCGATCAGACGTTTGCACGGAGACTGCAGTCGTTGTTCGGGGCGCAGCAGAAGTCATGGTTGTTCGGGGCGCTGCAATGGGGGCAGCCCGAGAGCGCGGAACCGTGACAGCCGAACGTATGATTGGCGTTGGTGCAGTTGGCATGTCAGCATCCATCTTTACCTGTATGAGGAAACGGTAATATGGATTATAAATTGGTGGTGGTAAATTGATAAGGACATGGGTGCTATGTAATGTGGCATGAATGTGTCGCCCTTTGAGCAACATTTTAGTTGTATATTAGTTTTCGTTTTCGCTTTTATCGGTTTGTTATTTATTGGTTTTTGTTTATGTTTCGGTTGTCTATATTATCGGCGGCGTTTGGTAAGAAGCATAATTTGACTAGCGGTCTTGTGAGCGTTCCGGTTTGAGTACGGATATCAACTACTCGAATGTGACCGTCGGAACCGTAATGAAGCTTTTCTATGCGGCCAAGCCGCCATTCGGTGGGGGGGAGACATTCGTCATGAATAAGGACACAATCTCCAAGCTGTGGCGCCTTTTCTGGAGTTTTCCATCGGTACCTCTTGTGGAGATCTTTTATATAGTCTTCTTTCCATCGTCGACTGAAATTATGATGGAGAATTTTAATTCTTTCCCATCTGTTTAATAAGGATAGCGACTCCACGTCTGGCTCAGGTGTGGCCAGAATGGGTGCTCCTTTGAGAAAATGCCCTGGAGTTAGGGCTGTGAAGTCGGAGGGATCTTGCGAGAGTGTTGTGAGAGGCCGTGAATTGAGAACGGCTTCAATTCTAGTTAGTAAGGTTGCGAATTCTTCGTAATTAAATTTGTAGTTGCCAGCTAGCTTCTTGAAATGAGACTTGAAGCTCTTTACAGCTGATTCCCATAGACCGCCCATATGAGGAGCGCTTGGGGGGATAAATTGCCAATTAATGCCTTGGGGGGCATACTTTTGTACGATGTGTGGTGAGACTTGTTTTATGAAGTCCACAAACTGTTTTTCTGTGGCTCTTTGAGCTCCTATAAAAGTTTTGCCATTATCGCTCATGATTTTAGATGGAAAGCCACGTCGTCCGACGAAGCGAGCAAAAGCCGCGAGAAAAGCCTCCGTCGTCAGATTAGTACAGAGCTCAAGATGTACTGCCTTTGTCGTGAAACAGACAAAGACAGCCACGTAGCCTTTCATGAGGGTGGGAGACCTTAGCATGGACGCCTTTATTTGAAAAGGCCCAGCAAAATCGACACCTGTGGTGGTGAAAGGCAGAGCGAAATTACAGCGTTCAGGTGGAAGTGCTGCCATAATCTGCGTTCGCATTTTCTGCTTGTGCATGGTGCAGATTTTGCACATGAAAATGCACTTTTTTATTTGGGGCTTAAGACGAGGTATATAATACTCTTGGCGAACCATCTGTTGCATGAGGCGATGTTCGGCGTGTAGCATTAGGTGGTGGATGTAATTAATGAATAATGTGGCAAATGGGGACTTCTCAGGTATTATTATAGGATATCGTTCGTTATATGTTAAGCTTGAATTAACAAGCCGACCATTCGCACGAAGCAGACCGTTCGTGTCTAGAAATGGATTTAGAACTAAGAGTGAACTCCTTTTATCAATAGGTTTCGATTCTCTTAATAATGATAGGTCGCGGCTGAAGTAGCGCGTTTGAGTCGATGCGATAAGAGCGACCTTTGCCTTTTGTAAGTGTGGGTGCGTCAATGTATCGCATTGGAGGCAAGTTGCCTCAAACTTTGAGTTTGAGTCGTTCTATGAATTTGAGCATGTAGGCGACTACTCTGAGGGCTCGGGGGAACGATGAAAATCGTTCAAGGATGTCGGTATCATCCAGTGCTGTATGAAAGGTGATCATTTTCCGACATTCTGGGGCAACTATGTTACGCATGGGTGACTGTGGCCACGAATCGGAGGATTCGGTTAACCATCCGGGGCCGTTCCACCAAAGGGTGGTGGTGGCGAGGTGCAAAGGTTTGCACCCTCTTGTACCTAGGTCGGCGGGATTGTCTGCGCTAGCAACGTGTCGCCAAGTTGCTGATCCTACAAGGTCAAGTATTTGAGAAGTTCGATTAGAAATATAGGTTTTCCACGCGTGTGGTGGTTTTTCTAACCAGGCTAGAACTATTTCAGAATCGGACCAAAGATATAATTTACATTTTGCCATATTTAAGTGGGTCCGCACCATGGAAACTAGTTTTGCTAGTAGTAGTGCGCCACAGAGTTCAAGTCGTGGTAGACTTAACGTTTTAAGAGGTGCAACCTTTGCCTTTGCTACTAGTAGCTGGCTTGTAGTTGCCGTGTCGCTTTGCGCGCGCACATAGATAGTGGCACAATATGCCTTTTCAGAGGCGTCGCAGAAGCCGTGAAGTTCGACTTGGTATTCGAGGGAATAGTTTACCCACCGTGGTATTTGGATATGCGAAATATCATTCAAATTTGTAGCGAATTGGGACCATTTTTCTAAGCGAAGAGGTTTCACTTGTTCGTCCCAGTCGGTTCCGTCTAGCCATAATTCTTGAATCAGGATTTTCGCTTGTATCATAATTGGCGAAAGCCATCCTGCGGGGTCGAAAAGTTTTGCCACAGAGGATAAAATTTGTCTCTTCGTAATGGCAGATAATGCGGAGATTGACTCTGTAGTATATGAAAACTGGTCAGATATCGCATTCCATTGGATGCCTAGAGTTTTTGTTGTACTTTCCTTTTCGAATATAAGGAAATTAGTATCCAACAAATTGGTTTTTGGTATATTTTTTAAGATATTTGGGTGATTGGCTGTTATCTTTTTTAAGGGGAACCCTCCAGTGTTGAGTGCATTTATCACTTGTAATAAGGATTCGTATGCTTGTGGGAGACTGTGGCTTCCAGACAGGATGTCGTCTACATACGTTTGTGTTTTTAACACTTGGGTTGCCAGAGGAAATTCTGACTTTGTGTCTTCTGCCAGTTCGTGAAGTGTACGAATGGCTAAGTATGGAGCACAGTTTACTCCAAAGGTAACTGTTTTTAATTTAAAGTCGCGTAGTGGACTATTTGCAGATTTTCGGAAGATAATTCGCTGAAAATCTTGATCCTCTTTATGTACGACTATTTGTCGATACATTTTTTCAACGTCCCCATTAAATACGTATCTGAATAAACGCCAATTTAGAATGAGGAGCATTAAGTCCGGTTGCAGTGTCGGTCCCGTAAATAGAATATCATTTAGGGAATTCCCCGAACTAGTGGATCTTGATGCATTGAAGACTACTCTTACTTTTGTTGTTTTTTTGTCCGGCTTCACTACTGCATGATGTGGTAAGTAAAATGAATAGTATTTGCCGTTAATTATTTTTTCACATGGACTTACTTCCTCCATATGATCTAAATGGAGGTATTCTTCTAAGACCCCATCATATGCTGGTTTGAGTTCGCCTTTTTTAAGTAGGTTTTTTTCCATACTTAGAAATTGCTGTATTGCAGAGGTGCGAGAGTGACCTAAGGCGAGTGTGTTTGGGAATTGTTGTTTTAAGGGTAGTCGTACGACATACCGACCATTTCTTGATCTAGTAGTTGTGGCTTTGTAGAAGTCTTCACAATACTGATCTTCTGGGGTTTTAATTGGTATAGGGGGGAGTTCTTCTAACTCCCAAAATTTCCTTAATTGTGAATTAAGGTATTCGTTAGAAATTTCATCAACTTGAGTTGTCATTGTGGAAACTGTTTCTGTAACTATCCCACTTAGTATCCAACCGAAAATGGTATTTTGGGCTAGTAGGGTGTTTGTAATTTTTTCCACTCCTTCAAGTATTATTTGCGGTATAAGGTCGCTGCCTATAAGAATGTCTATTTGAGATGGGGTGTAGCAGTTAGGATCTGCTAGATTCAGATGTGACACCTTATTCCAATCTTTGCTATTTATTTTATAGCTTGGAAGCATGTTTGTTAGTTGCGGTAGGACTATAGCATCTGCACGTATGCGTTTATCCACTTGGGGGGAAATTAGGGTAATTGGGCAGATTTTATTTGAGTTTTGAACTACTCTTCCGCCCATTCCCGTAATTTCAAAATTGGCTTGTTTTGTTGGCAGTTTTAGCCTATTTTGTGCTTTTGACGCTATAAAAGATCGTTGAGATCCTTGGTCTATTAAAGCTCTGAGTTGGAACAGTTCTCCTCTGTGTTCGATGGAGACAACTGCTGTAGGTAGTAATACGTTACTTTTAATTTCGCTGTGTAGCGATTGAGTTTTCTGGGCCTTTGAACAACATGGCGTTTCTAGGCAAATTTCGGGGTTTTTATTTTCAGGAGTTGCGGTTGCAACTAATCCCGTGACTCCTTTTACATAAGCACTGTGTTGGGGTGTACTGGGAAAATTATTAAAGTGCAACATTGAATGATGTCTTTTATGACAATATACGCAAATAAATTTACTTTCGCAATTACTTAAATTGTGTGCATGTGACAAGCAATTAGTACAAAGACGTTTGGTTCTGACGAAATTGTTTCTCTCGTTAATATTTAATTTTTTGAATTTCTCGCAAGATTTGAGTTTATGCCCTCCTGAGCATAGTTCGCATGACGTGTTTTTATTCTGTTCAGATGAGAACGAATGAGTTTTATAAAAGCTTCGGTTTAAGTTGCTATTGTTACTAGCTTGGGGTCTATTGAAGCTTCGATTTTGGTCGTGTTGAACGTGTTTAGTTTTAATTACTTTTTTATCTACCCTTTCTGCTATTTCGTATTGGGTAGTTAGGAAATCTTTCATTTGTTGCCACGTTGGGCATTCCTTTCGCGATGAGAGCGATTGCTCCCACAAAAGCAAAGATTTTTCTGGTAATGCTGCGGTGCAAATATTAACCAGAATAGGATCCCAGTTATCGGTGGGAATATTCTGTGTCGATAGAACCGACAAACAATTTGAGACAGTTGATTGAAGTTTGATGAATTCTTCACTTGTCTCTTTGTGAATCTTAGGCAAGTTCATTAATATCGTTATTTGTTTATCGACCAATATTCTTTTATTTTCGTATCTTTCTTTTAGAGCTTCCCAAGCCAAATTGAAATTGTCGTCATTTAATGCGAACTGTGTGACTATTGCGCCTGCCTGACCTTTAGTTTTGTATCGGAGGTGATACAATTTTTGCGCTTGTGTTAATTGAGGATGATTAATGTAAACGGCAGTGAACATGTCTCGGAAGGACGGCCATTGATCATAACCTCCATGGAATATTTCTGTGTCACATGCTGGCACCTTGAGGTGGATGCCTGAATTTGTATCTTGTAATTGTATTTGTGGCAGCTCAACTCTCGGATGTGGAGCCGGTGCAATTGGGTTCTTTAGTTTTAGCTGATCTGAGATCATAGCTTTTGTCTCTTCATATCGGTCTAGGCAATTTTCATACTTGGCGTAAGCCGAAGATTTAAAATTTTCGGGTAGATCTGAATCGTCAGATTCTACTATTGCGTCATAAGCCGCTTGGAGACGTGTCCAAAAATTGTCAATAGATTGATTTTTGACTTCTAAAACCGATTCCGAGTTGTCTTGAATCGGTGAAGATGAAAATCGAGTGCAGTAACGTATTAGGCTGTCACTCTCAGATATGAATTTTGTATATAAAATGTCTTTAATCTTTTTTTGTTTTGTGGCACCTTGTTTTGAGCGTGTAGCTTCTGCAGGTGTACATGGACTTTTTTCGTCGGAAATCATTTTTTGAACTTTCAGAAATTGAGTAGATTTTGCTTCCTTTGAATCTATGTTCATTTAGAATAAATATATTAAGGGATATATATACGTATATGTGTATTTGATTTTGTTATTGCAGTGTAAACTGAGAAAGTATAAAATGTGACAAAGGAAAACCGAAACCCTTTTAAGTAAATAAGAGTTTTTATTTATATATATATATATGTATATTTTTTTGTTTTTTTCCGATGTAATTAAATGGAGGCGCGTTTATCGTTTCAATTAATTGCGTTTGTTTGTATGTATTTGCTTTTAATTATTTATTATTTTTATATATGTATATGTATATTTTTTTTCTAGTCAATTGTTAATGATTTTACGGACTTATTCGTATGCCCTTTTATGTATGCAAGATTGTAAGGAAAGGGGTCAATACCCTTTGTACATGCACGAAATGTGCTAATATATGAGCATGTAATTATGCGTTACTGTTTAGGACTTTGAGTGTTTTTATGTATATGTTATGTTTTGTCTTTGAATATATATGTATATACATATATATATTACATAATTTTGTAATATTTTTTTTTTTTTTTTTTTTTTTTTTAAGAATATAATGCGAAAACGAAATAGGTAATATGCAGGTATTTTGCCGTCTGTACTCGCATATAAGTAAATATGTAGTTTTAAATTGTATAGGTAAGTATGTTGCTCTAAGTATATAAAATGTATGTATATATGGACTACATAAATATATAGAAGTTAAACGAATATGTATATATGTATGTTTTTATGCTTTTATTTCTTCTTCTTGTTGTTGTTGACTTTTTTTTGTTATTGTGCCTTTTCTCACTTTTTGATGCAATCCTGCTTACTGTTGTATTTAACAGAAGGGGTATTGCTGGAATATATTTGCCAAACAGGACTTAAATTTTTTTTTTTTAATTTGAGTGTGTTTGTAACACAACGGTGAGCATATATAAAAACCGTTTTTAATCATACATACATATTTACATATAATAAGTAAAATTTAAACAATACACTTACTTTAACTCGCTTCAAGGGGCGTTTGGGAGAAAGTGATTTAGTGTTGTTGTACTCTGCCTGTTAAATGTTCCTGTTAGGATGCTGAATTTATCCGTTTTTGGTTTTGGTTTTTTTGTGTGTTTTAAAATTATTGTTATTAGAATTATTGATTAAGATTTTATTCGCGCCCGATTTTTGGAGGTTTTTTCTTTTTTTTTTTTTTTTGGTTAATTTAAATTTATACTTTTGTTTAAAATTGTAACTCTTTGTTTCTTGTGTTTTATATATTCACTGCTTTGGCACTTTGTATAAATATGTGTATGTCACTTTGTTTCTCCGTTGTTCCGTTCTGCACAGCACTGACTTAACTTTGTTGCATTTGTCTAATTTTATATATTTTATGTACTTTTGCAAATGCGAATTTTTATGTTTAATTTGGCACAGCACTTTATTTTTTCTTTGTTCACTGCACTTTTTATTATATTTTATATCACTTTTTCCTTTGTGTTTTGGTATTTCTTACTTTTTTATTGGTTTTGGTTTCACTGCACTTTGATTTTTGTTTTTGTTTAGCCAATAGTGCCGTCACTGTATGGCTCGAAGGACCATGTTTATTATAGAGCCTTACCTTTTACGAACTTTGTCCACTCACCACCGTTTTAATAAGGTACACGGGAATTCTTCGATATTCTTGAATTTTATTGTATAAATATGTAATTACAATTGATAAAAAATTAAGTTTTGTGCGGTTAAATTCACCCGTGTAAAATTCTGGCTTACGAACGCGAAGGAAAATAAGAAAATGCAAAAATGATGAGAACGATCGATCGACTTCTTAGCGAATGGGGTGTTGGAAAGCCCTCGGCCATTCCTTTTGTTTGATTTATTATTGAGTGGAAGTAGTATGACGTCGGTGTGGTTGATGTATGTGTGTTGACGTGTGGTGCGCTCGTGAGAGTGGTATGGTGTGGATTCTATGTGGTGAGTGTGTTGAGATGGCCTATCAGTGGTGTGTATCTGGTAATGGTGTATCTTGGTGTGGTGTTAAGGCTCATTTGGCCACGGGGCATTGAAAAGTTATAGTCCGATTTCGACAATTTTTACACAAGTGATGCCACATATCATATACAGTATTTGTGTAAAGTTTTATTTCGCTATCTTCATTGGTTCCTTATGTACATATTATAAAGTGAAGGAATAAGATGAAATTCAAAAATGAGTTATATGGGAAGTTGTCGTGGTTGTGAACCGTCCATTTTTCACACGTGTCATCAGGGTGTTAAGAAAATATTATACACCGAATTTCATTGAAATCTGTCGAGTAGTTCCTGAGATATGGTTTTTGACCCATAAGTGAGCGATGCCACGCCCATTTTCCATTTTGTAAAAAATCTCAGTGCAGCTTCCTTCTGCTATTATTTCTGTGAAATTTAGTGTTTCTGACGTTTTTCGTTAGTGAGTTAACCCACTTTTAGCAATTTTTATACTCTCGCAACAAAGTTGCTACGAGAGTATTATAGTTTTGTCCACATAACGGTTGGTTGTAAGTCCTAAAACTAAACGATTTAGATATAGGGTTATATATATCAAAATGATATATAAAGGGAGACGAGAAAAGTTCAAATCCGCATGTCTGTCTGTCCGTCCGTCTGTCCGTCCGTACGTGCAAGCTGTAACTTGAGTAAAAATTAAGATATCTTAATGAAACTTGGAAAACGTGTTCTTTGGCACCATTAGAAGGTTAAGTTCGAAGCAGCATAATCGGACCACTGCCACGCCCACAAAATGGCAAAAACCGAAAACGCATAAAGTGCCATAACTAAGCCATAAATAAAGCTATGGGAATAAAATTGCTATCTGACATTTCCTATGTGAAATTTAGTGTTTCTGACGTTTTTGGTTAGTGAGCTAACCCACTTTTAGTAATTTTAAACCTAACCTTTGTATGGGTTATTATCCGATTTCTGTCATTTGGACTGTATAAGGAAATGGCTAAAAAAAACGACTGCAGAAAGTTTGGTTTATATGGCTTTATTGGTTTGCGAGATATATTCAAATAACCGATTTGGGGGCGGGGCCAAGCCCACCTTCCCAAAAAAATTACATCCAAATATGCCCCTTCATAGTGCGATCCTTTATTCCAAATTTTACTTTTATAACTTGATTTATGGTTTAGTTATAACACTTTATAGGTTTTTGGTTTTCGCCATTTTGTGAGCGTGGCAATGGTCCGATTTTGCTCTTCATCCTGATCATTTTGATATATATAACCCTATATCTAACTCGTTTAGTTTTATGACTTACAAACAACCGTTATGTGAACAAAACTATAATACTCTCTTAGCAACTTTTGTTGCGAGAGTATAAAAATGATGTGAAAAATATTTAATATGTATGTAATAATATGTAATATGTTATAATTATATTAGACAATAATATTTTAAGATTGCTTGAAGTTATAACTAAGTCAGGATCAATTTTCCTGCCTGTTATTCAGAATTATATTTTGCTTGAATTTATTTGTATCAGCTGATGGATGTAAACATAGTACAATACTACATGTGTGTCACTATGCTGGTATATGGTTTCTTGAGCTTTTATTGTAGTACACATCATAGTACAGAAACCATATGTCTGTCTTAGACATTACACAGCCGTATTAATTTTGCAGTGATACCGAATTCAGACATAACGGCATAGATGCAACTCCTTTTCAGTTTGTTGGCGGTGGGCTTTAGTCTTTCACACAGTACGCTCGATAGAACCTTAGAAGCAATGTTAAGGAGGCTTATCCCACGGTAATTGGCGCAGATTGTGGGGTCTCCGTTTTTGTGGATTGGGCAGAGTGTACTGAGATTCCAATCGTCAGGAATGCTTTCTTCCGAACATATTCCGCAAAGAAGCTGATGCATGCACCTTATCAGCTCTTCGCCGCCGAATTACTACATATATAGCTCGGCCGGCAATCCATCGGTCCCCGGCCTTGTTGTCCTTCAATCGGGTAAGTGCTATTCTAACTTCTTCACGATCGGGCAATGAAACATCTGTTCCATCGTTGTCGATTGTGGCATCGGATTCGCCATTTCCTGGTGTTGTACTGTCACTGCCATTCAGCAGGCTGGAGAAGTGTTCCCTCCATATACTCAAGCCATCAACAACTAGTCACCTCTGGGGGTCCGACGGGAGTTTTCTCCGGTCTTGAAACCTTCAGGTCAAGCTCTTCACACTCACGCATTTCGGCCTCTTTCGTTTTTTGTCTGCAAATGCGTCTTGCTTCACTCTTCAGCTCACGGTATCTATCCCATTCCGCACGTGTCGCGGTCGATCGCAACATTGCGAGGTAGGCAATCAGTTTTCTCTCCACTGCGAGACGACAATCCTCATCATACCAGCAGCCGGTTGCAGCTGTACGTAAGGAGCTTGATATGCCGATGAGTGAGAGTAATTTTGGCGAATGTTCGGATAAACATTCGTGATGAGTTCATCTTTCGTTGAACTGAATTGTTGGGGGAATTGATATCAAACCATTGGAATTAGCAATCGGAATATGCCCATTTCCAATTCATACCAGTTCTTCTGCGGTGCTATACTGTTGCAGGTACAATCGCATATTCATAGTCAATCCTATGGGTTTCACGTACCGCCACAAGTACGATGTCTTGAGACGTGTGTTCAATTCATCCGCCGCTGTAGATTTCGAAATAACAGGAAGTGTTTTTCAAAATTCGCCTGATAACAGGAGCATTACGCCACCAAAGCAACGATTATTATTCAATATATTCTAGAGAATTGAACTCGTCTCATACTATCAGTTTACAATTCTTCAAAACTCTTGCCATAGCTGATTGCGTTGCAAACAGGTGTTTCACAGGTGTTTCATTGATGTTTAAGGGAAGTTCAGTGCCGAATGTGCCGTTCTTCCAACTTTTAGTAGCGTTGCAGCAATTCTTGTAGATGCGAGAGCCAACGCAATGCCATTTTGAGATCGTATTGTTGCCAAAATCAATGATATCAGTTTCACTGTTTCCATCATTGACAGCTTTCATCAATTCATCATAGACACTATTTTGCTGCTCATTCAATAATGGAACATTTCATGATACTTGTTCTTCCAAAGTTATTCTGTCGTATGCACGCTCACATTCCAATGTACGATGCAGTACATTTCTGATTTGACGATTTGACGCTGGCATATGAAATTCAGTCCATCGTTTGTCACTCATAATCAAACACATATCTTCAATCCATACCAATGTTTCATTGTAGATGTCATCGTCCGTTTGTAATTCTGAATTCTCTGTTGCCACTTTCCGTCTTTTCCGAATTATTTTTTCTTTTTGATAGAAAATGGAAAAAAGTCACGCAATTTTTCCATATTTGCTTACATTTTAAACCTCCCCTGTACTTCCGCGGACATTTCAAGACTAAAATTAGCTAAATCGCTTCTGCTATTCTCGACTTTTACCGAGACTAACGAACAACAAATCATTTACACATATGTACATAATATTTATTTATTTATTTTATTTATAATCATTTATACAGTAAAATATTTATTATATAAATACATGAAATCGCAGCACTGGCTATTAGGCCTTCAGCCGCCTTATTTATAGCTTAGGTACTATTATTGTGTTAGTTAGTAGTTAGTGTGTTAGATGTATTTTAGTAAATTTCTACCTTTTAAAAATTTATATGTAATCATTACGTTTTTATCTGAGGGATTTTTTAATGCTTGTGCCAAGTCAATGTTGTCAGAGTAGTGTGTTGTTGAGTGGATTACTGTGCAGTCAGCTAGTATGTGTTGAATTGATACGGAGTTGTCACAAAAAGGGCAATTGGAACGGGATTTTCCCATAAGTATATGCGAGTGAGTTAAGATGGTGTGTCCGATCATGAGGCGAGTGTATGCTTTGATGGCGCTTATTTTCGTGGTGGGCCCGTATAAGGTTGGTATTCTATCTGGGTTGTTGATGGCGTAACTATTGGTGTGAAGTTTCCAAGCATTTAAGTTTTCTTCGAGCCTTTTGTGTTTGATGAAGTTGCGTATGTCTTGTTTCGAAAGATAGTTGTAAGTAAGAGCCGGTGTGTTTTTTACACTTTTGGCTGCGGCGTCAGCGAGGTGATTGCCAGTTATTCCTACGTGGCCCGGAATCCACATTATTTTGATTTTTCTCGGAGCGCTGATCAGGGCGTCTCTGATTTTGCTTATTATCGGATTGTAATTTGATAACGACTTAAGGGGTTATATACAGTTAGACGGCCGAAAAAAGTGAATTTTCCAGAATTTTTTCTGAGAAAACTTTATAATTTATTGATCCAAAAATTTATACACATATTATGGTATCTTTTAACTGCATTTTAAGACTTAGTACTTGTAAAAATATTTATTTGAAAAAGAGCTACAGCTGATCTCCAGGAGCTCCTCTCAAAAAAGACGTTTTGCGGTGACCACTATATCTCGGAACTGGATCATCCGAAATTAAAAAACCAAACAGATTTCGTTAAAATAATGTTAAATCTAGTAATTAATGGAAGGAATAAGCAAAATAAAATTTTTTGACAAAATGGCGGTTTCTCAAAAAAAAAAATCGATTTTTCACCGAAAATTCGGCCTTAAATTGTTTATAAAAAAAAAAAAATATTTATCGGAGAGAAAAAATTTTCGATTAATTACTAAAAAATATATTTAAGAAGGTCGTGTTAAAATTTAAGACTAATCGGTCTAGCCGTTTTCGAGTAATGTTGGTCACCGACTTTGAAAACACCATTTTGAGAAAAACGCGTTTAAAGTTTGGACCTTGTTCTTCCAAGCACTCGGAAACGCCTTTTCAAATTTTTTATTTGCTTGTAACTTTGAAAATATTCACCGGAACGATACGAAATTTTCTGTGTGTATTCTTAAATATATGTACATTAAGAAAATGAAATAAAAAATCGATTTTTTGAAAATTCTAACTGTATATAACCCCTTAATGGCTGAGATGCAAGACTTGCTGTCGGTGCAAATGAGGTATTTACCATAGTGTTTTTTGCATGCTCGACCGCCTTCAATATGGCAGATGCCTCTGCTGAGAAAACCGAACACATATGAGGAAGAAGCCAGTTGCAGATTGTATTACCTGTGTTCGTGACCACGGAAAAGGAAGTGTATTCGGATGACTTAGATCCGTCTGTGAAGATCAACTTCCAGCCATTTTTTACGTATTCATGCTCAATTTCTAAGAACGTTTTTTTGAAAACATCGTTTGGCGTGTTCTGTTTGGGCAGCTTGGATAGTTTGTTGGGGAGTGATTCGCACGGGATAAGCCAATGAGGATGAAGGGGCTTTACTTTATTCCCCACGGACAGTGGAAGAGCATTTTTTTTTGCAAAGATAACGCTTTTTGTTATAGCTGAAAGGATTCTTGGTAGCCTGGTACGCCTCAGCGAAGTGGCAAAGGCCTTGGTCAGCGATGAGTTTGTGCTTTCAACCGCTTTTGATAGCAGTCTGTGGATTGCGTATTCAATCCTATTTTGTACACTCGGTAGACCTGACTCCGCAAGAATGATTTCAATTGGTGATGTTGGAAAAGCTCTGAGGCTACGGCGTATCGCGCAGTGATATGGGGCACATATAAGCTTGATGTTGTTCTTCGAACTTCGTCCGTAAAGCGGAAGCGCATAGTCGATCTTTGAAAGAAGGAGTGATCTGGCAACACTGATGAGCGTATTTGGATGTATTAACGAGTATTTTGACGAAAGATATTTTACAATGTTTAATCTTGATTGCAAAGAGTTTCTAATGTATTTACAATGCGAATTAAAATACTTAGAGTCAAAAACTAATCCTAGAATTTTTAATTCTTTTGTGCATTCTATGTTAGTGTTGTTAAAGCAAAGTTTTATTCCGCTGCATTTTGTTTTTCTGCATATATGGAGGATATGCGTTTTTTCTAGTGACAGCTGTGCACCGGAGACTATCGACCATTCAGAGATTTCATTAAGGATATTGGAAAATGTATGTTCGGATGCTTTGAGGTCAGAACGATTGGAGTAAATAACGACATCATCTGCATACATTAGCTGCTCGATTCCTTTGTGCGTGTTTATTATTCGACTTATCTCATCAAATGCAGTGATGAAGAGGAATGTTGAAAGTGGCGAACCTTGCGGCGTGCCGTTTGCGAGTGGAAGTGTGGAAGAGAAGAATCCATTAACATTTACTTTCAATTTACGGTTAGTGAGAAAGCTTTTAACGAAATTCAAAATTTTCGGACCGATCTTCCAGTTTTTTAATTGCCGATTATTTTTTCGAACAGTTTGCCTAAGCATGGTAGTAGAAAGATTGGTCTATAGCTGTCGATATCTGTTGATTCTTTATTGGGTTTAAGAATAGGGATTACGCCCGATGTCTTCCAAAATTGGGGATAAATACCGGTGTCTAGAATTTTATTGAAAAGTTTGACGATTCGTTGTTTGAGCTCAATTGGCACGTTTTTGATCCTAGGGTATGATATTTTATCTAAACCGGGGGTTTTGCCGCTTACACCGGATAGAGCATACTCAAACTCATTTAATTGAACACTGGAATCGATTTGTTTTGCTGAGGGTGACATAGATGGAGACATAGAGGCGTTTTCTGAAAGCGTGGATGATTTGAAGGCTTGAAACTGAGTGCTGAAATTGTTGTCAGAACTGTTGTTGGAAAAATGGTTGACAAATTCTTCTGCGATATCTATTGGGTTGGTTAAGTGACCTGAAGGCAAATTTAAGCCCACCACGGGCGAACCAGCTAACTTTTTGAGGTCAGCCCAGATTTGTCTCGGATTAGAACTTCTTCCTTCGATTGATTTTGAGCGTAAAATCGTCGAGACATTTGCGCTTGGCTTGTTTGACGGATCGACGAAAGTAGGCGTTGGCTTTTTTGAAGCAACTAAGTTTTTCTAGTGTGCGGCATCGTTTGGAGTCATACCACGCAGTTTGTTTTTTTGTTCTTAAAGAAGCTAATTGTTTATTCCACCAAGGGATATTTTTAGAAATTTTTGAATGATTAGTTTGTGGAATGGAGACGTTTGCTGCTGAGCGAATAATTTTCGTTATTCGAGCGGTTTCCTGGTTGGGATTTACTGCTGTTGGGCTTTTATCACATTTAGCTCTGCAGAGAGTTTGGAATTTTACCCAGTCAGCGTGATCGGTTTTGAAAATATTTTTTGGTTTATAGAATTTGTTTATTGGTCCCAAGTGTACTTTTAGTATTATGGGGAAGTGGTCACTTCCATGTAAGTAGTCTAGTATGTTCCATTCACATTTGGCGGCGAGCGTATCTGTACACAAAGTAATGTCAACATGAGAAAAAGTGGAGAAAGTTGAAAAATGGGCAGCTGAGCCATTGTTTAAGGAGATTAAGTTTGAGGAAAGGATTTCGTTTTCTATATGTTTTCCTCTGGAGTTTACTGTCGTTGAACCCCGTATCGGGCTCCATGCATTCAAGTCACCGGCCAAGATCATTAGGGAAGGAAATTGTCTGGTTATTTGCATGATATCGTTTGTGGTGAAGTGTTGATCAGGAGGAATATATAAGCATATTACGTGAATTCTTTGTGTTAGAAATATTTCAATCGATAGCACAGCCAAATTTGACTGGATATGTTTCATATTGTATGGAATGTCCCTTCTTAGTAGAACTCCAATGCCTTGTTTATTTGTTTTGTTATGTGGAAGGTTGTGGAATATACCAACCGTATTGTTTGGGGGTAAGAGCAGTCTTTTTGTAAGCGATATGTGTTTCGTTTAAGAGTATTATTGATGGTGCGTAATCTTTAATTAAGAGCTGGAGTTCGTTGTAATTGTTAATGTTGCCATTTAGGTTCCATTGCATTATCGTACACATGTTAAGAGAGTACTTTATTAAGCGCTTAGATTAAAGATGACTAGAAAGATTGAAGAAGAGAGGGGATGAGAAAGCTTAAGAGAGAATGAGATATCAACTAGAATGAGTTGTCAGCTTGGCTGAATGTCAACTGTTGAAAGTGATCACTCCAGTGATTATTGAGAATCTTTGCTGTATTCAACTTTGTTATTTTCTGTTTTATTTTGTTGTTTTTGTTTGGAATGTTGGTGTATTGTGGGTTTATCAGAATCATGCATATAGCTATTGTGGGATGCCATTGTTAGGTGGTTTATTGTTGGCGGTTGGATGTTTATTGATGGAACTTAGAGTGCTGAAAATTAGGGAAGATGTTGTTGGACTGAGAGAGGTAAAACCAATTGCGAAGTTATTGTTTATGGGAATATCGTTGTTATTTATTGTCGGTGGAGAGTTGTGTTCACTTATGGAAGGAGTGGAGATAGATGCTGAGCAGTTTTCTGTGTACTGATTATTTTCTTTATTTGGGGTGTGGTTGATGTTTATATTATTTGAGGTTGAGTGTGGTGTAAGTTTTTAGTGCATAAGCAAATGATTCAGTTAAGGTGTTGGTTGGAAGAATGTCTTTGTACTTTTTAACGGCATCTCGCATGCTGCATTTTTCCAAGGTTTTTATTTTCAGTATTTCTTTTGCTTGCTGAAACTTAGGACAAGAGTTGGCGGAGGACGGGTGATCCCCTGAGCAGTTCATACTCATCGTACGGTGGCAGTTTTCAGGGAAGTGTATTGGAAGACTGCAAATAACGCTCATTGGAGAATTTCGGCAGTGTTTGGCCGTCCCAATTTCTGGCACGATTTGCATCGCATTGGATTTGGAATATAAGGGCGCACAGAGGTCATTCTCCATGCGATGTCAATTTTTGTAGGAAGAGAGTAGGAGTTAAAGGCGATAAGCATTACTCCAGTGTATTTTTCTACACCATCAACTACTCGTTTGAATTTGTAGACGGAGGACACTTCATATGACTTTAGGCCTTCAATTATTTCATCTTCCCGGACGTCTATGAGGAATGGTGCATATATCGTACCTTTATTGCAGTTAAGGTGCTCATGATAGGTCGCTGTGACTGATTCAATTGAGGGAAGATGTTTGGTTTTTATAAATTTCTCAGCAATGAGTTTGTTATTTACCAGAATAAGTAGGCTTCCATCACGCAATTCACTGATTTTGTTTATGTTTTTGCTTATGGTTAAAATAGCATTGTGAACACAAAAACACGAGATTTTTGAAAGAGGTTTGGGAGTATCGTCAGATTTTAGCAGAATAAATTTAGGATCGTCTTTTTTAGTAGGTGGAAGAGTAGGAAAAATTTCCGACAGTTTTTGATTCACTTTTTTACGCTTAGGTTGGGGACTCTGGGCAAGCAGAGCAAACCTGTTGACCCCGAAATGGGTAGCCCCTTGGGGCAATTTTGATCAAAGAACACTCACTATTCTGTGATTAAGTTTTTTTTTCACTTATATACGGCAAACCGAATATGTTTGCAAGAGTAGCTTAAGCAAAGTAGAAGCACACGCGGATTGCTAACTGATTAGCGAAAACTCGGAAATAACAACGACACAACTGCACAGCACGAATGTTAGTCGGTGACTGTACATAATATTTAGAAAGCTTTTGTATAGAAAAAAGAAAAAAGTTGTCCTTAGGGTTTTCCCAGCAATAATTCGAACTTTTCTCACTTTTTACACCTTCCCTAGATCTCCACGAACATTTCAAGACAAAAATTATCCTAATCGGTTCAGCTTTTATCGAATTTTAGCGAGCAATATGTATGTAGATAAATGAAGAAGCGCTCCATCGATTTTGCTCTAACTTCACATAAACCATCTCCTAAATAGTCCGAACAAAGCCTATTGAATCGGTGTGCCTGTTCTTTCAACGAAAAATGCCTTTGCTTTTATATATTAGATAAATATTGTTGATCGAATTTATAGTTTTCGAAATATTTGTATTTAAAAGTATAATTTTTTCTATAAGAAACTCGTGGTATTTCACACATTTTAACGCAATTTACCCACATTTTTCAATTTGATTAAAATTTTACATTTATAATAAGAACAAGTAAGGAAAGGATAAGTTCGGGTGCAACCGAATATTTTATACACTCGCAACAAAAGTTGCTAAGAGAGTATTATAGTTTTGTTCACATAACGGTTGTTTGTAACACCTAAAACTAAAAGAGTGAGATATAGAGTCATATATACCAAAGTGATCAGGGTGACGAGTAGATTTGAAATCCGGATGTCTGTCCGTCCGGCCGTCTGTCTGTCTGTCTGTCTGTCCGCCTGTGCAAACTGTAACTTGAGTAAAAATTAAGATATCTTGACGAAACTTGGCACAAATATTCCTTGGGACCGAGAGAGGGTTGCTTTCGAAAATGGGCGGAATCGCAACATTGCCACGCCCACAAAATGGCGAAAACCAAAAACACATAAAGTGTCATAACTAAGCCATAAATGAAGTTATAAAAGTAAAATTTGAAATAAAGGATCGCACTAGGTTGGGTGTATTTTTTTTGGGTAAGTGGGCGTAGCCCCGCCCACCAATTTGTTATTTGTAT
Organism: Zeugodacus cucurbitae; assembly: GCF_028554725.1. Classification (NCBI taxonomy): domain Eukaryota; kingdom Metazoa; phylum Arthropoda; class Insecta; order Diptera; family Tephritidae; genus Zeugodacus; species Zeugodacus cucurbitae. The sequence goes on along the minus strand of NC_071672.1, from coordinate 27,951,234 downwards.
TTAACTCGCAAACCAATAAAGCTATATAAACTAAACTTTCTGCAGTCGGTTCTCGTACGTACACCACCACACACCATGAAATAGTTGAAATAGGATAATAACCACGCCTACCTCCCATACAAAGGCTAGGTTGAAAATGACTAAAAGTGAATTAACTCACTAACGAAAAACGTCAGAAACATTAAATTTTACAGAAGAAATAGCGGAAGGAAGCTGGACTCAGATTTTTTTTTACAAAATGGAAAATGGGCGTGGCATCGCTCACTACTGTATGTGGTAACCGAGCTTTGACACATCTTAGAAACTATATGTGAAGGATTTTGGAACTCTGCGATTTATTAATTTGCATATCATAGTTCTTTGTCGTAGAACTTTTTTCTGCTTCAAATACTATGTATATAAAACAAGTAAGGAAAGACTAAGTTCGGTGCAACCGAACATTTTATACTCTCGAAATTTATTGAAAAAATTTCGTTGAGATAACACACAAATTTACCCTTAAACTCGGCATAAAGTTTAATGAATAACGAAAATCGTCATATATACTCGTAGTATATGAGGGCTGAGGTAATTCCTAAACCGATTTCACTCATTTTCCCACATAATTAGGTATGTGGGAGCTAGGGGAAGTTCTGATCCGATTTTAATAATTTTTAGAACAAAGACAAACAATTATAAGAACAAAGTTTCCTCTGAATTAAATTAAAATATCTGAAAGATTTGCCGATATTTTCAGTGAAAATTTACCATTAGGCACTGAGTTCTTCATGTAGATATCCAGAAGTGAAGCCACAGATGATATACAGTATTTGCGTAAAGTTATATTCCGCTATCTTCATCGGTTCCTTATGTATATATTATAAAGTAAACGAATCAGATAGAATTCAAAATTGAGTTATATGGGAAGTTGGCGTGCATCCGTGTTGTCAGGGTGTCCAGAAAATATTATATACCGAATTTCATTGAAATCGGTCGAGTAGCTCCTGAGATATGGTTTTGGAGATATGGGCTATGCCACGCCCATTTTCCATTTTGTGGTTTCTGCCATTTCTTCTGTAAAATTTAGAGTTTGTGACGTTTTTGGTTACTTAGTTAACTCACTTTTAGTAATTTTCAATATAACCTTTGTATGGGAGGTGGGCGTGGTTATTATCAGCGTTTGAAAAACTACGCTACTATCGTAGCATTTCATTTTCCTCTTGCTACCGCTCTCACTTTGTCGAGAGCCACAGCATAGCCTTAGCATAACAATGTAAAAGTATGTGCTCTACTCTGCTCCGAGTTTTGTTAGGTAAAAAGTATAGCTGGAGCGGGAGCAAAAAATTAAATTCTGCGCTATGCTCTGCCGTAGCGGTAGCAAAAAATTGGGAGCGGTAGCACAGCAGAGCTAATGAAAATTTTCATGTGCTACAGCTCTCGCATGTGTTTGCTGTTTCTTTTTTGCTGTTTTCTGTCATCTACAAGTATGTATATCATCTATTCCAAATGTATTACAATACTCAATTACTGTGAATTTTATGCTCTGTGCAATGCTTCGAAAAGATTTCTGAAGAAAAAGAAAACTGTGGCTCTCGACAAAGTGAGAGCGATAGCGATAGCATAGCAATAATTCTAGAAATTTTGCTGCTACAGAGAATCCTGCTTATTATCCGATTTTTTTCATTTTGGACTGTATATGGAAATGGCTAAAAGAAACGATTGCAGAAAGTTTGATTACGGTTTTTTTGGTTTGCAAGATATATACAAAAAACCTATTTTGGAAGGGGGCCACGCCCACTTAAAAAAAATTACATCCAAATGTGCCCCTCCCTAATGCGATCCTTTGTACCAAATTTTACTTTCATAACTTTATTTATGGCTTAGTTATGCCACTTTATGTGTTTGCGGTTTTCGCCATTTTATGGACGTGGCAGTGGACCATCTTCGAAAGCAATCTACCCAGAGTGCCAAGGAATATGTGTTCCAAGTTTCATTAAGATATCTCAATTTTTACTCAAGTTATAGCTTGCACAGACGGACGGAGGGACGGACATACAGACATCCGGATTTGAACTCCACTCTTCACTCTGATCACTTTGGTATATATAACCCTATATCTAACTCGTTTAGTTTTGGGTGTTACAAACAACCGTTATGTGAACAAAACTATAAACTTTGTTGCGAGAGTATAAAAATACGCGCTTTTTAACTTCTAATATTTGGAGAAGTGGGCGTGGCCCCGCCCCCTACCAAGTTTTTTGTACATATCTTGTAAACTACGTGAGCTATATCAACCAAACTTTCTAGAATCGTTACTTTTAGGTACTACCTTATACAAACGTCAGAAACAACAAATTTTGGCGTGACATCGCCCACTTATGGGGCAAAAACCATAGTCAGGAACTACTCGACCGATTTCAATGAAATTCGGTATATAACACTTTCTTGACCCCCTGATGATAACGGGTGGAATATGGGCGAAATCGGTTCAAAACCACGCCTACTTCCCATATAACTCAATTTTGAATTTCATCAGAATCGTCCACTTTATAATATATACATTAGGAACCAATGAAGATAGCGGAATAAAACTTTACACAATTACTATATTTGAGCTGTGACAATTTGTGGAAAAATTGTCAAAATTGGACTAGGACTTTTCAAGGCCCCTGATATCGAACACGAAGAACACAGTGCCTAATGGTAATTTTGCAGCGAAAATATAGGTAAATCTCTCAGATATTTTATGTAATTCAGAGGGAATTTTTTTCTTATAACAGTTTGTCTCTGTACCAAAAATGGTTAAAATCGAGTCATAACTTCCCGGTGCACAGTCACGCCTATTTCCCAAGCTCTAAAAGTTCTGGTATTTTAAGTCGATCTGAATCTTTTACTTTACAGTATATAAAGTAAGCACTAGTGAAGATATCGGAACAGAACTTTGCACAAATACTGCACTTATAGTGCGGTATCGTCGTTCTAAAAATCGAACATGAGGTCCTCAATGCTTCGAATAAATTTTTTACCGAAAATACAGAAAAGTCTCTCAGATATGTTGAAGAAATTCAGAAGGAATATTTTTCTTCTCCGTGGCAAAAATGAGTGAAATACATACACCTAATATTAGGGTTTTCAAACTTTCAATGGACTTATTACCATATATACATATAATATATACATATAAATAAATAAATTGCGAGAGTATAAAATGTTCGTTTCAGCCGAACTTAGCCCTTCCTTACTTGTTTATTTAGAAAATTGATTTTTTTTTAATTATGAAAATTTATTTTTTTTTTTTTCAATGAAATTCTTCTGATTCGTTCACTTTATAATACATATCGCTCATTTACTTGAATAATGTCACAACTCAAAAAAATCGATTTTTCAGGAGAGCAATTTAAAGTTTTCAAGTGTCTCTTATTTAGCAAATATAGAAAAATGCAATCAGTTTGTTGACAAATCTAGTGGTCTGTAATATATTAAATACAATGTTAAACATAAATGGACCAAATTGAGTGTACTAATGCTTTTTCTTGGGAATAAATGTGACTTACTTTGAATTATGTCGTTATTTGTGAAAAATATAAATCAATTTCGCCGTCATAAGTCAAATGAGTCGTTTTGGCTAAAAAAAAACAATATGAAAAATTTAATTAATTTTTCACCAATATCGTTGTAATACAAAATGTGTCGTTCTTTCTGAAAAGAAAATTAAATTCACCTTTTCACAATATGTGTAGGAACACAAAATATGTCGTTATTGTGGTTAAAAACTAATGCAACATAACTAGTTTAAGAACCGCACATTCTTATAACACGGCTTATTTTCCGACGCATCGGAATGAAATTTTTATACAATATGGACGACGAAATTGCGCACATTTCTGCATACTCAACTCAAAAATCGAGTTATGACACTATTCAAGTAAATGAGCGATATATATGTACAGTAGGAACAAATGAAGATATCGGAATAAAGCTTTACACATATATATTATTTGAGCTGTGACATCAATCATAAATCTCTCAGATATTTTAATGTAATTCATTCCCTCTGAATTTTTTTCTTATAACACTTTGTCTCTGTACCCAAAATGGTTAAAATCAGGTCATAACTTCCCCCAGATCCCATATACCTAATTATAAGTAATATAAAATTAAGTGACCGTATAGTCTTTGATATATTGTATCTTGGTGGTGAAAGCGAGTGAAATCGGAAATCGAAATTATTTATGATGATATTCGTTATTCTATTGAACTTTATGCCGAATATATGGGTCGAATTTTGTTATCTTTATAAAATTACATCAATACATTGCGAGAGTATAAAATGTTCGGTTGCACCCGAACTTATCCTTTCCTTGTTTATACTAGAATGAAAGCTTACCATTTCATTTGGCAGCAAATTGTTCTGTTGGAACGACCATTTTCTTTCAAAATTTTATTTTAACCCTTTTCCACATCATTTGAAAAATTTTTCTAGCAATGTCAATCATTCAGTTATCAACACAGTATAATCACATTCATAAAAAAACCTCCCCAATGAAAAAAAACAATCAGAGCCTCGGAAGAGAAACCCCCTTTTGATGACGACCCCTGCAAACGAACTAAGGATCATGATTTGAGGACATGCACCTGGAATGTCCGGACCCTTAATTGGGAAGATGCCTCTGGCCAGCTGGTTGATGTCCCCATAAAACTAAAGGCTGACATCACCGCCATCCAAGAAGTGCGATGGACGGGACAAGGACGGACGAAGGTGGGTCCTTGTGACATCGACTACAGCGGCCATATAAAGGAGCGCAAATTTGGTGTTGGATTTGTGGTGGGAGAAAGACTCCGTCGCCGAGTCCTGGCATTCACTTCGGTGGATTAACGTCTAGCCACAATCCGCATAAAAGCGAGGTTCTTCAACATATCGCTTATTTGCGCCCACGCCCCAACGGAAGAGAAGGACGATGTGACCAAATATGCTTTCTATGAGCGCCTAGAACGTACCTATGAGTGCTGCCCCCGCCACGATGTCAAAATCGTGCTTGGCGATTTTAACGCCAGGGTGGGTAAAGAACGTGTCTTTGGCACAACAGTCGGAAAATTCAGCCTCCATGACGAAACATCGCCAAACGGCCTGACTCTGATCGACTTCGCTGGGGCCCGAAATATGGTTGTCTGTAGTACCAGCACAAGAAAATTCATCAAGCAACATGGCTGTCCCCTGATCGAAACACGCGTAATCAAATCGAGCACGTTGTGATAGACGGAAGACATGTCTCCAGTGTTTTAGACGTGCATACGCTCCGAGAACCAAATATTAACTCGGACCATTATCTAGTAGCAGCAAAGATACGCACTCGCCTCTGTGCAGCAGAGAACGCCCGTCAACAAACGCAAGATAGGTTCGACGTCGAAAAGCTGCAATCACAACCGACAGCCGAGCGATTTTCTACACGATTTGCACTCCTGCTCTCTGAGAGCACTCATCAGCATCTCGATATAAGGGAGCTGTGTAACGGCATCTCAAACTCATTGCATACCGCTGCAGCCGAAACAATTGGTCTCCGGCAACGACAAAAAACAAGCTGGTACGATGAGAGTTGTCGTTCCGCAGTGGAGAGAAAACAGACTGCCTACCTCGCAACGTTGCGAAAGACCACAACACGTTCGGGGTGGGACAGATATCGAGAACTGAAGAGGGAAGCGAGACGCATTTGCAGACGTAAAAAGAAAGATGCCGAAATGCGTGAGTATGAAAAGCTTGAAAAGCTGGCCGACATGGGTAATGCTCGAAAATTTTATGAAAAGATCAGGCGATTTACAGAAGGTTTCAAGACCGGAGCATTATCATGTAGGGACCAAGGACGTAATCTGGTAACGGATGTCCATAGCATACTGGGAATATGGAGGGAACACTTCTCCGACCTGCTGAATGGCAGTGAAAGTACAACACCAGGAGATGGCGAACCCGATTCCCCAATCGACGACGATGGAACAGATGTTCCATTGCCCGACCGTGAAGAAATTAGAATAGCAATTACCCGCTTGAAGAACAACAAAGCGGCGGGGGCCGATGGACTACCGGCCGAGCTATTCAAATACGGCGGCGAAGAAATGATAAGGTACATGCATCAGCTTCTTTGTAGAATATGGTCGGAAGAAAGCATGCCCGACGATTGGAATCTCAGTGTGCTCTGTCCAATCCATAAAAAGGGAGACCCCACAATCTGCGCCAATTACCGTGGTATAAGTCTCCTCAATATCGCATATAAGGTCTTGTCGAGCGTATTGTGTGAAAGACTAAAGCCCACCGTCAACGAACTGATTGGACCTTATCAGTGTGGCTTTAGACCTGGAAAATCGACAATGGACCAGATATTCACCATACGCCAAATCTTGGAAAAGACCCGAGAGAGAAGAATCGATACTCACCATCTTTTCATCGATTTTAAAGCTGCCTTCATTAGCACGAAAAGGAGCTGCCTTTATGCAGCGATGTCTGAATTTGGTATCCCTGCAAAACTAATACGGCTATGTAAACTGACGTTGAGCAACACCAAAAGCTCCGTCAGGATCGGGAAGGACCTCTCCGAGCCGTTCGATACCAAACGAGGCTTCAGACAGGGTGACTCACTATCGTGCGACTTCTTCAATCTATTACTGGAGAAAATAATACGAGCTGCAGAGCTAAATAGAGAAGGTACAATCTTCTACAAGAGTGTACAGCTCCTGGCGTATGTCGATGATATTGATATCATCGGAAGCAACAACCGCGCGTTTGTTCTGCTTTTTCCAGACTAGATAAAGAAGCGAAGCGTATGGGTCTGGTGGTGAATGAGGACAAGACGAAATATCTCCTGTCATCAAACAAACAGTCAGCGCACTCGCGTCTTGGCTCCCACGTCACTGTTGACAGTCATACCCTTGAAGTAGTAGATAGTTTCGTCTACTTGGGAACCAGCGTTAACAACACCAACAATGTCAGCCTTGAAATCCAACGCAGAATCACTCTTGCCAACAGGTATTACTTTGGACTGAGTAGGCAATTGAACAGTAAAGTTCACTCTCGACGAACAAAAATCAAACTCTACAAGTCGCTCATTATTCCCGCCCTGATGTATGGCGCCGAAGCGTGGACGATGACAACATCCGATGAGACGACTCTTGGGGTTTTCGAGAGAAAGGTTTTGCGTAAGATTTATGGTCCTCTCAACGATGAGCTGTACGATTTATACGATGACATTGACATAGTTCAGCGAATAAAAAGACAGCGGGTACGCTGGCTAGGTCATGTTGTACGAATGGATGAAAACACTCCAGCTCTGAAAGTGTTCGATGCAGTACCCGCTAGAGGAAGCCGCGGAAGAGGACAACCTCCACTCCGGTGGAAAGACCAAGTGCAAAGTGACCTGGCTTCACTTGGTGTTTCCAGTTGGCGCCAAACAGCAAAAAGGAGAAACGAGTGGCGCGCTCTGGTGGTTTCGGCTATAATCGCTTAAGCAGTTTCTACGCCAAATATACATATATATATATAATATATACATATATACATATATAATATATAATATATAATATATATATAATCACATTCAATAAGCGCAAATGTTAAGAAAACTTCAAAAAAGTTATTAAAAGCACAGAGAATTTACCGGAAAACGAATCAAATAAGACTGCGGCTAACCAAAGATCGCATCAGTTATCAGAAAATTGTCACATTTTGTTGTTATACCGTTATGCTCTTGTTTTTGCTAAACTACAATTACTTTCTCTCTATTTTAAGTATATGTATAAATTTCAGTGTTTGTTTTGTTATTATATCGCTTATTTACTTGAATGGTGTTATAACTCAAAAAACACGATTTTGGAGTTGAGTATGCAGAAATGTGCGCAATTTCATTGTCCATATTGTATACAATTTTCATTCTGATGCGTAGAATAATAAACCGTAAAATAAGAATGTTGTAATATTGTTTAACCACAACAACGACACATTTGAGTTGTGCCAGAATTAGGCATGATTTTTTTTCAGAGAGAAAGACATATTTAGTGTTCCAACACATATTGTATTACAACGATATTGGTGAAAAATTCAAAGTGGGTCACATGTATGCCCAAGAAAAAGCATTAGTACACCCTATTGGGTCCATTTATGCTCAATATTGTATTTATTATATTACAGGCCACTAGATTTGTCAATAAACTGATGGCATTTTTCTATATTTGCTAAATAAGAGACAATTGAAAACTTTAAATCGCTCTCCTGAAAAATCGACTTTTTTGAGTTGTGACACTATTCAAGTAAACGAGCGAGATGTATTATTTTCCATTTGCTTACACCAAAATAGCAAGAGCCGAATTACCAAATTTGTAAGATATTCAAATAAGTTTAGCTCCACCGACTCTTTATGGTGACATCTTAACTTATTTTATTAATTTTAAAGTGTAGATAACAACGACTAAAAATGGCATTATGCACAGTTAAATTTCGTTTGCCGAATTACTATAAAAATGCCTACACATATTTATAAAGAGCAGAAATCATTGCCAATAAACTTTGAAATATTTAAGTGTAATAATGTGTAAATATGTATGTATGGCAACAATAAATATTGAAGCTCTACTTAACTTCTAACCTTATAATATATGTATAAGTGTATTATACCTACAGACCTCTGTCGTCGCTAAATATTTCTCTTTTTCATATGATCGCGTATTTTGCAAAAATAGTTCAAATGTAAAAATTTAAATTAATTCAATACTATTATTAATTAGAAATTATTCAATACTCTTCAAAGTTACCAAAATATGTATAACAAGTAAGGAAGGGCTAAGTTCGGGTGTAACCGAACATTTTATACTCTCGCAATTTATTTATTTAACTTTATTTATATTATATAATACACAATTTGACACATATTCGTCATATATATTGTATAAAGTCCATTGAAAGTTGGAAACCATAATATCAGGTTAGAAGCACCGAGGTCCTCGTGTTCGATATATGGGGCCTTAAAAACCTATGGTCCGATTTCGGCGATTTTTAGAATGGGGCTGCCACACTATAAACGTAGTATTTGTGCAAAGTTCTGCATCGATATCTTCACTAGTGCTTACTTTATATATTGTAAAGTTAACGATTCAGATCGTCTTCAAAGTTCTGGTATATAGGAAGTAGGCGTGGTTGTGAAGCGATTCGGCCTATTTTCACAACATATCATTGGGATGTAAGGAAACTATTACACACCAAGTTTCATTGATATCGGTAAAGTAGTTCCTGAGATATGGTTTTTGACCCATAAGTGGGCGACGCCACGCCCATTTTCCATTTTGCAAAAAAAATCTGAGTGCAGCTTTCATCTGCCATTTCTTATGTGAAATTTAGTGTGTCTGACGTTTTTCGTTAGTGAGTTAACCCACTTTTAGTAATTTTCAATCTAACCTTTGTATGGGAGGTGGGCGTGGTTATTATCCGATTTCTTTAATTTTTGGACTGTATTAGGAATTGGCTTAAAAAAACGACTGCAGAAAGTTTGGTTTATATTGCTCTATTGGTTTCCCAGACATCTACAAAAAACCTATTTGGGGGCGGGGCCACGCCCACCTCCACAAAAAAATTACATCCAAATATGCCCCTTCATAGTGCGATCCTTCATACTCAATTCAATTTCAATTTTATTTCCATAGCTTTATTTATGGCTTAGTTATGGCACTTTATGTGTTTTCGGTTTTCGCCATTTTGTGGGCGTGGCAGTGGTCCGAGTGTGCCAAGTTTCATTAAGATATCTTAATTTTTACTCAAGTTACAGCTTGCACAGACAGACGGGCGGACGGACAGACAGACATTCGGATTTGAACTCCACTCTTCCCTGATCATATAACCCTATATCTAACTCGTTTAGTTTTGGGTGTTACAAACAACCGTTATGTGAACAAAACTATTATACTCTCTAGCAACTTTGTTGCGAGAGTATAAAAATTCTTAGAGTAATAAATTTAAAAGCTTTCTCAGGAAAAATATTTGGAAAACCTAATTTTTGAGAGCTTCTTATTATATGTAATCCTTTAATGCAATATACCCAAAATAGACTTTTCGCACACCCAAATTAATTTAATACATTAAGATTATAATTGAAAAAAGCCAGTTTTTGCCCTTCGCATTGCCGGCTACTCGATTAACAATCAACTGTTATACTTACCATGTGAATTCTTGTTGTATTGCGGCAGGGGAGTTGGTAGTTGTGTATTTCTGCTAATCTTCAAAATAAAATGCAATTTCAACAAATGAAAATTCTTGCGTAAAATTTTATACTTTTATTTTATTATTTTATTAGCTTTTGCCGTTGTATAAAAAATAGACAAAATATGTGATACAAATATCTTTAACATTTTTTAGTATCACCCTGAGAATAAAAATGTATATGTCGTTTGGAGCACGAAATCAAGAATTACATATGTATGTATGTGAGTAAAACTAAATATTTTATTTCTTACAAGCATAAATCCACACACACTGAAATTTTCATATTGTCAATTGAGATTATGTATGCTCATTTCAAGCTGTTTATTTGGCTTAACAACGGTCATGACTTTTGGCGTTTATTAACTATAAAGGCACAGACACACATACACTTAATGTACATTTACATAACGTTGACATGGTGTGCTAACGTGCCTAAAGAGTTTCTTTTAATTTAATTTTTAGGCGGGCAAAAAACTGGTGTCAAATTTTTATTATATGTTAAAGGCGTTCATATGTACATATGTATATTAATATTGTTTTGTTTTTGGACTTATCACATTTGTATATCAACAAATAAGAACGGTATTTCGGCAACGGCAATTTACATACATACATGTATAGAAAAGTATATGGAAAAGTAAAAGTATAAAGCACGTTAGCACACTGTGCAATCAGCTTAAGGTGAAAACTTAGACAATGTAAAAACAACTTATGCATAAAAAATTGTTAAATATAATATATACATATGTAAGTGTATATATGTATGATTACTCGATTCTGTGTACTATATGAATAAATATTAAGCCCGTTTATAGTGGCTGGACATATGTCCGTATATGTATGTGTATATGTAGTGTATAAATAAATAATTGATATTAAATACTATAGAACTCATTCCGCTATCACACAATTGTAGTCTTACTGGCCAATAGACAGTTATTGCTATTGGAATAGCAGAAACGGCATCGCTGTGGTGGCTGTGCTATATTCATGAACAGGCACACTCAACCACACGCATGTCAGTCCACGTGGAGATCTTCAGTTTTTCACTGTCTTTCTCGTCCACATGTAATACTTCAAGTTCGACTAGTTTCGAAGGCGCACAACAGGGACGTGGTGCGCGCTCGCGATTTTGCTTCCATATGAGGCTCTGCAGCATGGCGTGATGGTGGGCGGGATTATAACGCGGCGGACAACGGCCATGACAGTACCCAGCATCGAATACCTTTGGCTGTATTATGAATTCAAAACCTTTGATTTCCTTGAATACCACCTCCATTGTGTGCCGACAGCATCGTTGATTGGCCTTGTGACAGGCATGTTTATCAATTGCTCCCTTGGGCCGTTGTCGGCCATTAGAGAATGTGGCCACATTGTGATGGTGATGTGTCGCCTCAGCGGAATTGGAATGTTTGTTGGATCTGATCTCCTTGTAGGACACGCCAAGTCGACCAATTATATTCAAAATCGGCATTAATTGTGCATCGTCGGCGTCTGTATCGTCGGCATTGGTTGGCGATGACATGTCGTTTAGTATGCGTACACCAACACGTTGGCAATTGTCACACTGCACCTCCAAGCCCAGATTGGAGCGCTGCTCGCGCAACCACGTCTCCACAGCTTTTGTTACATCGAATTGCAGCCATTGGCTGTGCGTATCATCTGTGTGACTCTGATCTAGCTCGATGTTTACTTTACTGCTATCGAGCCACACGCGCTTACCATGTGCCAAGCGTTGATATACCTTCAAAGTCAAAATATGCAACTGCTTATTATTGACCGCCGTGGCGTTAGAATGTCCTCTACTACTTTTCTCTCCGCTTTTGCTGCCACATGGCCGATTTTTGGATTTCTGCTTTTTCTTATTAGACTTGACTGCCAAAGCTGAGCTGTGTATTAACATAAGTCGTATGTTGGCTTCTTCGACATCGCCGGCTTGCAATTGCGCAGCGTTTTTCTCCAGCGCAAAATGCAGAATCATAGTTGTTCTGCCCTTTTGTTTTTGGCGCGCTTTGCCGTCATTGTTTCGCTGCTTGCGTGGCAACAAGAAGTTGTCAGTAACAGTTTCGCCATCTTTGTTGGGGTGGAAATCTTCCAAGAAATCTTGTATGTTTCGTTTTCGACGCGTATAAGTTCCGTATTCCGTGACATTCGGAGCAATGCTTACTATATGTAGCGGCACCTTTTCTAATTCCCATTCAGATTTATTTCCTAAAGTATATGGCAATTCAGATAGTTCACGTCGCTTACGTTCATGCACGCGTCGCAAATATTCCCGATACTTGGTCACATATTCATGTTGACTAATGTTAACCTAAAACGGTAAAAATAATCCCAGTTTTAAACATCGTCATTTATTTTAGGCTTGTCTTTTTATATAAGTTCTATTTGACGAGAGAATGATTGCTTTTACAATACTTCGACAAAAATCCCTGTGATGAAATTGTTTACAATAATAATCGAATAATACACCTTTTTTACCTATGACTCAATCTCCCGGTAACAATTAGTTTGGTCCAGTCGAGTGTTGTACAGTGTTATGAATGAATAATGGCAATTAACCACAAATACACATAATTACATGCATGTATGTACATTGTATATACCAGAGAACGGCATTTGCTGAATGAAAACTTGCCTGCGCTCACATTTTCGTTGTTGATTTTAAATTCACTCGTGTTTGTGCGATTTTTTGTTTCACTCCGAGTTTGTTCGGCTCGTGTTCAATATAATGATTTCGGGCGCTTGCTCATTCGGTTCAACAATCATTGTTTTGAACAAGAACAACACTCAACTCGCAAAAATCAACTCGTATGATTTTACTCATGCGCGCAGCAAGCGGCACTTTTTCTGCACAAATGAAATGTGAGAAGAAGAACAAGACAAGCTACAACAACAAACTGCATAGAAATTGTTACGGTACATGCAGTCGTAACGCTCACATCGTGTCGTCTTGTCGCTAATTGTTTACTCATAATCGATCAACTCAAATTGAACCGAATGATGCTTTCGTCAACACAGGCTCATTTTATTGAACGCTGACTTTTGTTCAGTGAGTTGAATTGAGTGAGAAATTTTGAATCGAGGACTCAAAATCCAAAGAAAGCTGTGTACGGCAAATTGAGTTGATTTTTACTCATCACTCTATTTTTTTCAGTGAGTTGAGTTGAATGAAAAAGTTCGCGTATGAGTAAATCAAGAAAATAGTGATTTTTGCAGTTCTCTGGTATATACCATAAGTAAGTAAACATAATAATGCCGATAAAATCACTACATCTTGCATATCTTATAGAATTGTACTTGTCAGACAGGTATCATTATTTTTTAAATTATTATGACACATCTCCGCTTCCAATACAACCTTGCAAGCTTAATATTGCCTAACGTCGTTGTAATTATCTGTAAACTTTGTACGCAAAATGTTAATCATGCTCTTAACTACATATTGTGAATTGTGATGAATTTTTCCGATTACGCACTAGTTTGGATTAGAACTGAATTAATATATTCAAATGCAATGCATATTCAAAACATATACTTTGTTTATAATAAGCATTCTACATTGTTTTAAGTAGACTGTGTTTTCAATTCCAGGAAACAGTCTGTATATTGTAATAGAGAGTATAAAATAATTGGTTACACCCGCACTTAACCATTCCTTACTTTTTTTATTAAATCAGATCATAAGAGAAATTTACAAAAACTTCGAAAAAATTGATATTTTTGAGTTCTCTTACTATTAATTACTAAGCACTCCAGACTATACACACTCTATACGAAAAGTAAAATTAAATAATTCATTCTTAATGTGAACATATGTAGTAATAGATGCCACCTATGTAGATACAAACGCACATTGCACATCATCATACGAATCGAATGATCATAAACATCGATTAAAAAATTTGTTTTCACTGTATTCCACACACATTCTATAATCAACAATAAAAATCTTCTCGCTATTTTAAAATTGTGGTATTTCCTTTTGTGTTTTTGTTTTTCTTTTGAATGTTATTAAACGCTACATGCTAATTGCTTACATCTTCGGAATGTACAGTACTTGAAATAAGTACAGTGTACAAACTGAGAAGGGGAATTTATCGAAGTCCATATGCGTTTTATGAAAGTGGATGCATGTACTCGTAATTGATGGAAAAAATAGTTATCCAAAAGTTGATGAACAGTAGCGTTAAGCAGCAAATAAATCTAGAAAGTGAATAATGACCCGTCGGCTGCAGCAATAATATAAATCTCTAGGTGGATCACATAAAAATATTCATATGAAATATTAAGCTTTATAGAAGAGTTACTTAGGCTGTACGCTATACTTATTGTTTGGACTGTGTAAATGGTTTCGTACGCAATAGTCGCATCACCTGTTTTACCGCTTTAGCCACAAGCATACAAAGTTCATACATATGTATATGTAAGCAATTCGAAATCGAAAAAAAAAATATTATGGCGAAGGCTAATGAAATACCTCAAATCTTAAATTGGCGTCTCATTTCCATTTAGTTTATCGGAACATCGCCGTTTCAATTATAGGTATTATACCTTGGTTAACTGATGAATAATGGCGACAAAATTTGTGACTGAGTAGTCATTTGGTCAAGAAAATATGTTCTCTTAAACCAACGACCAAATATAGAAAAGCCAATGATTTATTGAAATAAATCCGAAAACAAATATTTACGAAGAAGATACAAATATTACCAAAAAAATAAAAATAAATAAATCCGATATAACCAAATATTTACGAAGAAGAGTCAAATATTTAAAAACTATGTAAAACTAATTTACATTTAAAATATATTTCATTTTCACTATTTTCGAGATAGATATAGAAAATAAATTATCACAATGATGAGAAGAATTCGTTTTAGTATGTCAGTCTGTCAGTAAACATTAAGATTGACATATTAATGTAACTTCGTACTATGTACATACATATTTTGTGTGTTTGATTGAGAAAATATGGAGCACTAACAATCTGTCATCAGCTAAGTCACAAAACGAATTCAGCTGAGTCACAGTGGAAAAATCACATAATCACCATATCCAAATATTAAGATTGCCGCACTTCCGCATGGCTTTCTGTGAGTAGATGAAATAACTTTAACTTTACCATGTACCGGCCTGTTTTTATGGATTATTTAGAATTTTTTTCTACGTCCAGTAAATAGATAGAGCCGTAAATTTATTATCATTTATTAACATATATTTCGACAGTATTAATATAATTTTTAAGCCAAAAGTATTGTGTAAGTACAGAAGTTACAGCATTCTGAATACCCCCACATCGAAAAATTGGATCACACTTTCTTTCGATTCCTGTTAATTGGCTTATCGGAAACTAAAAAAATTAGGGGCGTAATCTGTATGCTAAAATACATGAAATGGACTATTACCAAATGAATATACAAAAAATTAGACTTTTGGTAGACATTTGAAAGAAAAATATTAGAATTATTGCGATTTTTTTTTAATCGAAATTTTGAGAATTTTGTGATATTTTATAATAGTCTACATACCGTTTACAGGTGCTGAGTGCACCCTACAAATATCAAGTCATTCGGTCAAGTCGTTTTTGATATGCTATGGAGGAAATTTTGAAACAAAGTTTTGAGAATGACGCGTTCAAATTTCCAACTGCTAACTCAGCGCTTCGAACAGTTTCTTCTTCTAAATGCTGTATCTTTAAAACGATTACGAATTTTTAAAAATCACTTTACTACCGTATTATATACATTTTAAGAAAGCAATTTATGAAAAAAATATAAAAATCGTTTTTGAGCCCATCATATGGGATCACCCCCTTATTTGAAATAGCAACTGTCCTTCAACTAGCAGTGACGAGTTTTGGGGAAAAAATATTCAGCTGCACCCGAACTTAGCGCCTCCTTAGTTGTTTGTGTGTGGCGTATGACTTTTTTTGTAGATTATATCATACTCGCATTAGCAATGATGACTCGGCACAAATTGCGATATTTCCCAAAAAACGCACACGTAGTGGCAACGTGGTTGTTAGCAATTATTTAGAAGAATTGAGAAATTATTTCACTCTCAAAATAAAAGGGGGTTTTTTAGAAATTCGACACAAGGTTCGTGTGAAAAACATCTTGACGTAGTTATGTGATTATTTTAAGTTTTCGTATGCGCATGCATAAAACAGGCTTTCTAACTCCAATTTGTATACCTACATACCTATGTATATAGCTACTTGTATATATGTATATGGCTAAGCATGTGCTTAAATCTGCGCGTTTTTATACAATTGCACTTGTTTATATGCAACCAAATACTTAAGCGTAGAATACGTATGTATATTAAGGGGAAACACGCACTCACTTAAAATGTTAATTTACATAATTGCAATTTTAATTACCTAATAATTGTAAAATGACTAGTATAAGTTGTTGCTTGAAATTATATTTGGAAGCAGTTAGCGAATGCTAATGCCTAGTTAAGTAGCTAATTTGCTATGCTATTGTTATGTGTTATTGGTCGTCTACATAATCATATAAATTTATTGAAACTAAAATATATGCTCGTCAACTTATTTAACGTTGTTTTCCTTTATTGGTTTGAGATAAGCTACACAAAGCTTTGTTTAGTGACATATGGCAGTTGAAACAGTTAAGGCAATAGCTTTATTGCGAAGAATAAGGCAAATTACAGAAATATCGAATCACCACCAATCGTAGAAATTTATTGGAACTAAAATATATACAGAGGTGTTCAAAATTTTTTACACATCGAACGTTTTTCCCAAATTTCACAGAAAAATCTTTTTCTTGTTGTTTTTGTTGACGCAGGTTTTTGATTACTCGCAGTAGTCAAAAGTATTTACATACCGCAAATAGCCTTTAGTCTTGGATTTGGTTTGAGCAAGAAACTAACACTGCTTTTAAATATAAAAATTAATAATCACCTACGTTGTCCATAAAATGGTCAATATTTCTGAAACCAAAAAGCGATATGCCTGTCATTTGCCTTAAATTGTATCCTAAAGCCTGTAGTGGACAGATAAGGCTGAACTTCAGTTCCAAGGCATGTTTAGTGATCGCGTTATGCATTTACCACATGAGAATAAGAAATATGCAGGTCAGTCGCTAAACTGAGTCAGAAGTGACATGATGATATTTTGTGGAAGTTTTCCTTACTACAGTTTTGGAGATTTGGTACTAATTTAGGAATACTAAATCAATTCTGATATACCACAATTCACATGACCATGACGTTGTACTGGTCAATCGGCATTTTCCAACAATTGACAGGATTTTACAACACGTCAATGATCCATATCATAAGGATCGTTGCATACAAAACTTTTAAGTGAAGCAAATCAAGTTGGCCTCCGCAGAGCACCGAGCTAAATTTTATTGAAAATGTTTGGGTTATCGTTAAATATCAGAGGTCAATTGATATAATGACCAAAAACGCCGAAATTTCCGAAATTTGGTCTAAATTGACACATAACTCGGCGCACAATTGGGTTGAGTTAATTCGAACCAGATAGTATGCTGTTATTGTCGCCAAAGGCGGTATAACCAATTCCGAATTTAGCACCTTAGAATATTAACTTAGGCTGAGCATTAAAGAACTTTAAGTTGTGTGTAAATACTTTTGTCGCAAAAAGAAATTGTGTAAATACTTTTGACTACTGCGAGCTCATTTGTCAATTTCTCTGTCATATCTCCAGCTATTCTTACCAAACTAACTTCGTTCGCTTAGGAATAGAATAACAACAAATCGTTTTATTGCATTACAATAACAACAACAATAGGGAAAAGCTTTTTCTGTGAAATTTATAAAAAACGTTCGATGTGTAAATAATTTTTACTACCTCTGTATATGCTTGTCTAGATGTTTAACGTTGTTTCCTTTATTGGTTTGAGATAAAGTTACACAAGTTGGAACAGTCGAGGCAATAACTTTATGCGAAGAATAAAGCCGAATTACCGAAATACCGAAATGACGAAATACTTATTGGTCGTTGAAAATAATTCTAAAAAATCCCAAAAAATGCAGGACGTTTTCTTTAGTGCTAAGAATTGCGAAAGCATAAAATCTTCAACAGCACCCGATCTTCCTTACGTTTATTTGATATCCATAACTATGCATCAAGTTGATCCGGTCGGCAAGAACTTCATTATATCACAAGATTTATAGTGCATAACTTGGCATTATTTACAAAAGCTTTCCCCGCAGCGTTCTCCTTTATGATCAGTCCGTGAGTCAACTCTCAATTTCACACCATTCAATCAAACCTTAACTTCAAAGGGTTTGTGTTGTTGAATCGTTCTGAATGAATGTGAGCGACTTTCTTTACATGTTTTCTGGCAATTCCAAGAAACATAAACACACACATTTACATTGGGACTTTATTCATATGTATGTAGGTTATAAACTCATACGTGATTTTAATTAACTCAGTTGTATTTTAATTATATAATACAAAATACAGCGAAACCTCTCCTAGTGGACACCTTCCTTGATGGGACATTTTTTCATTCACCAAGTTAAATTTTTGGAACAAATGACTCTCTTTTAGGCGGACACCTCTCTTGGACAAAAGTCACTCAACAGTTAGTGTCCGTCCAAGTGAGGTTTCACTGGACAGCAAAAGCATTTTGTTTAATGATTTGGTGGACCGTGGATTTACAGTGTCCGACAAAATTATGTATACCCTATGAATGTAAACACAAAAATGATTATATCTTTTAAGCAGTGAAATTTATCGCTTCGATTGTATTTCTATTTTGCTTATGGGAAATGAAATAAGTTTAAATATTGTACATTTCAACTATTTGTTGCAAAACACGCGATTATCTGAAAAAGACAAATATTTAATAACGACAAAAGTATGGATACCCCTATATATTATAAGGTTACGGCCAAAAGACTTTGATACATGCTGTCTACCAAGTACAGAAAAATTGATTGTGGTATGTTTTACCAGGAGTCCTTCATTCTATTTAAAATGTCTCAATTATTGGGACGACAAGAATATAGGACGAGCTTATCATTCAAATATTGTTATAAATACTTAAATGGATTTAACTCAGAGGTTTTGGCAGGCCACAGTTGGAGCTCTATCAATTTTTAATCGAAACTTTCTTTCGTAATCCGTATGTTTGGGCTCATTGTCCTGCTGGTATATAGAGTTATCTTCTAAGTCCATTTTTTGTGCTGAGGGCTCTAAATATGTACTCAGCATCACTCCGTAGGACTCTCCCGTCATTTGCCTTCGATTAATACCAGATTTGATAGATTTTCTCCACCGAACTTAATGGTGCCTTGGATGCCTCTCATGACTCTTTCGTCAAACTTTTTGACTGTCTTTCAAATTTTTTAATTAAAGCATGCTCCCATTACTCCAAATTAGTATTTTCCAAAAACTTGACGGCATTTGATAACACTTTATGGCAAATTCAAATCAAGAAATATTCAAATAATAGCAAAAAATGTGGTGGGGTATCTATAATTTTGTCGGATACCGTATATACCATACAGTTTTGAGCTTCAGAGCGCGTAGGTCCTGCGAAAACGTGGTGTCAGGTTTTCTTCATTTTTTCACCAATTCTTTCCACTGTGTGAAAGCATCAACTTAATGTACAATTATTCCTTTGCATACATCATTTGTGTTAAAAAATACATGTGAAAGTGTTTATACACATATACTTGTACATATGCAGCCATATCTGTATGGATATAGTACATACATACTCATATTCCAATTCCATTTAAGATTTGCACTAGAAAGTAATGTGAATTTTGTACATACACACATACATATGTACTCGTATGTATGTATATAGAAATAACGTTTTTATACTCTCGCAACAAAAGTTGCTAAGAGAATATTATAGTTTTGTTCACATAACAGTTGTTTGTAACACCTAAAACCAAAAGAGTTAGATATAGAGTATATAGAGTGTATATACCAAAGTGATCAAAGTCCGTCCGTGCAAGCTGTAACATGAGTAAAAAACAAGAAAAAACGTTAACTTCGGCTGTACCGAAGGTAATATATCCTTCACAGGTGCATTTCTTTTAGTAACATTTACTAACTGATCTGAACAATTTTTTCGGAGATTAAATTATTTCTATGAGCAATAACTCACACCAAATTTCGCGAAGATATGTAGTAAAATACGGAAGTTTTCCATACAAGCCCTTGATTCCGATCGTTCAGTTTGTATGGCAGCTATATGATATAGTGGTCCGATATCGGCAGTTCCGACAAATGAGCAGTTTCTTGAAGAGAAAATAATATCTGCAAAATTTCAAAACGATATCTTAAAAACTGAAGGACTAGTTCGTATATATACAGACAGACAGACGGACGGACAGACAGAAAGACGGACATGGCTAAATCGACTCAGTTCAACATACTGATCATTTATATATACAGTTTATAGGACCTCCGACGCTTCCTTCTGGGTGTTACAAACTTCGTGACAAACTTAATATACCCTGATCAGGGTATGATAAGATATCTTGACGAAACTTGGCAAAAATATTCCTTAGGACCGTTAGAGGGTTGCTTTCGAAGGGTTGAAATCGAAAAAACATAAAGTGTTATAACTAAGCATAAGTAAAGTTATTAAAGTAATAAAGTAAAATTTGGTACAAAGGATCGAACTAGGAAGGGGCATATTTTAATGTAATTTTTGTCTGGAAGATTTATACTATATATCTCGCAAACCAATAAAGCTAAACAAAACAAACTTTCTGCAGTCGTTTCCCTTACGTATTCCATCATACACCATGAAAATAGTGGAAATCGAATAATAAGCACGCCAACCTCCCATACAAAGGTTATGTTGAACATGTTTTCTAACAGCAGGCGGACTTGAACCTAACTGTTGCTTATGTAGTGGCAGTTCCCTTTTGTGTTATATTCGTTTCAGCAGTCCTGGAATTAAGTAGGACTTGCAGACTAATTAAAGATTGTTTCCCACACTTTTCTTATAATAATCGGGACAATACTTCCTCCAGCCTCCATATACCTGATATAAGGCGTTTCAAACATCCGGTGTAAATTGTACTGTGTAGGTAGTTAGATATTATTTGTGTTAGCTATATGATATGTAAGCCTTAGCAACATTATATAGTTTCACCGATACCTAAAAAATATATCCACGTCTTTGAACCTTGCAAATTGCGAGTGCGCTTCGTTACCGATTAGGGGTGACTTTGTGGGACATATGTAAGTAGACAAGATAAAAGAGGTAGCTGTGTTGGGATTGAGAACCGGTGTCGTCTCCTAACGATAGAGTTCTACGTTGGTTTAGGGCTATCTCAGATATGAATATATAAGTAACTATACTTTCACACACTCATCTTTTGTTGCCTGACACATATACATATCATACAGACGAATATTTGTCCATATTTATTCGGAGTAAACACATGTTGACAGTTGTACGAATATACACGTACACAGACACATTCCTATACGTGCATATACATACATACGTATGTATATGTCAAATATGCATGCGTTTGCATAAATTTTATGGCTTCCAGTACGAAAAACATTCTCTCTTATCTACATGAATTAGTTGACTGACCAACATCAAAAGATAAACGGCTAGCATCAACAAAAGGTAATGGCATTTTTATGGCACTAAAATGTATACTTGATTTCTTTGCGCTTGTGTTCTGCGTCATATGCACATTTATTGGAGTTTCCGCATCCTTTGTATGTCCCCTACCTACAGTCATATTGTTCTTAAGAATACGTTTTGAATGAGTCGGCAAAGCCAACATCATTAAGTATGTACGTAGCTCTTCGTGAAAATATCGTGCTCTTATACGAGTTGTATGTAGAAATTTCACAAAAACTCGTTGATCGACAAAGTGTGAGGTGGGTTTCAAAAAATTAAAAAAAAATGTATCTTAATAAATTGTGCAATATGTTTAAAATATTCTCCACCAAATATCAATCCGCGTAAAATTCTAAGAGATAGACGTTTTGAGAGTTCCGTCCATCATTAACTAGATTTATCCATTTGCTATCGAATTCTTTTAGTTTATTGATTTTGGATGAACCAATAATGAGTTATGCTACCCACGGCAAGTGCATATGTATGTATATTTTTGGACATTTCATGGGAAATGAGCTACCAACGGCTGAGTTTTCGGAATTTTTAAATACAAATATCACAAAATACTATTGAAATATGTATCTTTTATATGCTGAATTGCTTAAATGAAATTTATGATTGTATAATATATATATTAAAAAAAATTAAGCAAAGATCAACGGGAAATCAACGAAATGTTTTGATTTGATTTATTTTTCAAAAAATCGACTAAATTTATTTCATGTATATGTATTCAATGAAACACTCTGATAATTTCAAGTCAGTCACGATTTTTTTAAAGACGACATTTTGTAAAAAAGTGGCTTGCGTATTCCTTCGATTAAGTACAAGAGTACACATTACTTTAACGAAATTTAATTTTTTTGTTTTCATTTCAGTTGATTCACTTCAGAGATAAAGTGGACAATGCAAAACGTCTGTTTTGAGAGGGATTCCTGGTGATCTGCTGTAGCAGCTTCTTCAAAGTTACCATAAAATGAGTACAAATTCTTAGAAAAATAAATTTACAAATTTTCTCAGAAAAAAGTTTGAAAAACCTCATTTTTTAGTGTTCCTAACTAGATGTAACCCTTTAAAAAGCTAACAAATCAGCAATATTTACAATACGTATGTGTATGTTTATTAAAATTTAATTTTTTTTCGCTTTTCCAACTATAAAATTAAAAAAACCAACAATATTGAAGTTGTGACAATAAGTATATATTAAGATTAATCTTACAAAACATGTGCTGTATACTCACTTTTTTCATATTCGGTAATTGTTGTAGACCCAACCCGTCCATTACCAATTTAAGCAGCTTTTGGTCATTTATATTATGCTCCTTGTTCCGACTTGAGTCCTTAAACCCATTCGAGTGTTTAATGGCGTAACTATTGGTGCTGATATTTGAATTGTTATCAATACCAACAGCTGCAGTGCTATCGGTGCTTTCGTCAGCAACAGCTGATGCTGTAAAAAGCTGATCCTGGAAAGTGCGTTTATTAAAATTGTGTTGTTGCTGGTATTCAGTATTTATATTGCTAGTGAAGTGCAATTTTGAATTGTTACTTTGGCTTTGTGTAACAATGGAACCGACTGCACTTCGCCTGCTACGTTGCAAAGTTGCTAATTGCTGTTGGCGCCCTCCGGCTTGTGCCACATTAAATAATTTTCTTTTTTTCGATTGGTTATAAATATGTTTACTAAATGGTATCAGACTATTGTTGTGCTCATGCGCGCTTTGTAGTTTTGGCATTGCTGTAGACAAGTAGCTGAAATAGCTGCGTTGATTACTTTCGTGGATTGGAGATCGACTCGTTGTACTTGTACTCGTTGGAGCGTGTGTAAATGATTTGTTGCACTGGATAGTTGTACGCCAACTGCCGGTGTACGATTGATCTTCGGCTTCATAACTGCGCGGCGTAAATTTGTATTTGGTGTTTGTAGCGGCACTTGACAAAACGCCCACCGGATTTTGCCACCGATTGGACGAGTGCGCGTCAAAATCAGTTACTGGCCATTGAGTTTGTGGCAACAGCGTTTGCTCACTGTGTTGTGTTTGTTCACTCTGTTTTTTTGTTTTTGGTTTTTTTCTGTGTGGTTCACTTTGATAACTCGCTTGCCTATCATTATAATTATCTATTTGATTTATATCGTACATTGATTTATCATATGCAGAACTCACAGGATTTGTTGTTGTTAAGCCTGCACGTTTTGCTGCTACAATAGCAAACATGCTTCTTGTTGTAGTTGCTTCTGTTGTGGTTGTTGTCGCAGCCGCTGTAGTTGTAGCTATCGATAAAAGGTACTGTCCGCTCACACGTTGCAGTGTCAATACCGTTAATAATAAACCAACCATTAAAAATGCATTTCGTACTAAGCTTAATACGCCGGTTTTGATTGTTTTTGTTATTGTAATTGGCTTACCAATTGACTTTATAGTTGATGGCATTCTAGTATGCTGGCTGCTACTTGATTTGGGTGTTGCAACTAAAAATACTTCGCTCCTCAGAGGGGAGGAGGAGGCGAACTCACCACTCGCAGTTGTTCTTGTGATCGTGTCAGAACACATGCAGGTACTAACGTCTGACCGCAAGACTGCAGTCGACATTTCAGCAACGTTGGTGGCATGCATTGTAATTGCTGGCGCTGCTAGCAACTTAGTTGCTGGTGAAGTTGTCGCAGCGCCAACAATATTTGGCCAGTGTTGGAAGTTGTTGGTTGCTGATTGCCCTGGCGCACTAATTTGCTTTGACCTCGGCTGTTGTCGTGGCTTTTGTCGGCTACATGGAGTTTCGCAATTGCTTACACAGTCATCAGCCAATACGTTCGTTTTCATATGTGTACGCCTTCGTTTGTTGTATTTGTATTTAGTATCAATAGCGACATTGGAAAGTTGCAGCATTTTGGCCGCGAATAAATCATAAGCATTCTTGGTGGCATGCAGAAAATTTGGCTGTTTCCCGATTTCGTAGGCGGCGGCAGTCGACTGCGTTCCCAATGCTGTCTCCTCACGTTCTTTTTCACGCCGTTTCAATATCAGATACGCAAGTTCAAACGGAATTATAGTAGAGGCTGGAATGCCCACTTTCGTTGTAGCTACCAACTCGTTGCAAGCGCTGCTGTGCAAAGTTTCGCATATTTTTTCTTTGGGCTCACTCAAATGATATTTTTGGAAATATGCATGCGAGCACTTATTTCGCTTTTTGTTTTGATTTTGTTTTACTTTGTGGTTACTTTGAGATATGTCTTGACAAAATTCGTTGTATCCTGCCATGCCTCTCGCTGGTTTTGTTGCAAATTTATTGTTTGAGTTTTGTTGGGGTGAACATCGTTAATTTGTTGCTATTGGCGATTTTCACTCGGCACTCTTATCGTTTTTTTTATTTTCGTATCACTTTTATCGTTATTAATGTTAGAAAAATTTACTTAATTTTCTATCATATGTTTCTGCTAGCTTCATCCCTGCAAGTATAATATTCTAATAATAAAAAAACATTTAAAAATGGCATCAGTTACCTGTTTTCTGCCATTTATTTTTTTTGTCGCGCATGAACTTAAGAATTACAGTAAGAATTTCTAGAGCAGCGTGAATTTCCAATTAGTTACATACAACATTTAACAGTTAATATTTTCAATAATTTTTATTATTAAACATTAATACGGTTTTGGTTTCTTAAACGTTCCCTGTAACTTACGTGGCACCTGCGTTCGGTCCCTTTTTCGATCAGCATTCGAAAAAAATAACAAATATGAGTGGTACACCGACAGGCATTGACAAAAGTCCAAGGATCTATATGCCATGAAAAATCGTTTGATAAAAATTGGACCTACATATCTGTCGTGAAAAATCTTTTGATAAATAGCGGGTCTACCTCTCATGTAAAATAGCTTGATCAAAATCTGACCTATCTGTCATGAAAAATCGTGTGAATAAAATCTATTGGGCATTTGGTAGGCGTCTATAGGCTGATAAGACAATTTTTTGCCTTAAGAAGTATGTAAATAAACAAAATCATACGCGACTTTGTAAACGTCGTGGCAGGAAATTTGCTTCGAAAACAAAAAAAGTAAGAAAGAATCACACACATTACGAACTTATAAAAGAATGTCCACCAATATTTTTACTGTATTTTAATTAAATATAAATTCTGTAGCTTTAAAAATGTCGACTTTTATATCCACAAAGAGCTATATACATATCCTATAGACACATGCACATATGTATGTACATATTTTGATATTATGTTAAATGTAACGGTGGTCCTATACTTCTTGAAGAAATTTAGCATCAGTTTGTATGTTTATAATTAAGAGTTATTCTTTTAGTTAGTAAAACAAGTTAAACTATGTAATGTAAATCAGAATAATCGTAGAATTCCTTGTCCTCTGACAGCAACAATAATATTTCCTAAGTACTATACTTAGGAGTCTACTGGCATGATATGAGTCCGTTGTGCTTCCAAGTAGGATACATGGCGAAACTTGTCGCGAAGGTCAGCCTTTTTAACCTAATCTAACAATAATATTATATACTCATTAAAACTATTTTTTGGGCGTACTATGTATACATAAGTGCTAACATGATCTAATCGAATATAATGAGCACTTACATATGTATAATTATTTGTGAATATGTACATACATATAATGGAATGCAGCCGTAAGCAATAATGCTGTGTAACTTCAAAATGTGGTAGCTTTGTTCATGAGCATTTATTTGTTCACATTCACAGAGTATAAATGACAGAAAACAAATAGTAATACATATGGGATGCAAGTTAGTAAAGTAAAATAACAAGTGAAACATGCATATGGAAGTGTGTCAATTAGTTTTTCCTAATAAGTTAAATATTTTCTAATGCGTATAGCAATATTAGAGTAAAAATAAAAAAGTTTCCCAGCTTTAAGTAACCAATTATTGTCCCCAAATATCTTAATATATGCGTTTTTCTTTTTTCTTATATGGAAAATTATAATACAATTATTCTTTCACAAAATAAAAGGAGCTCTAGCTACAGGGGCTTTAAGCTTCTATCCGAATTAAACAACTGTAATTATTTCATTTGAAATACATACGGTGATCCCACTTAAGTGCACCCGTTAAAGTGCCTTTCCCGCCTAAGTGACCATATTTTGCGGCATCGTTGTTTTTCTCTAAATTTACATATAGAATTCCCTCATTAAGTGTCTTCGCTAAAGTGCCTTTCCCGCTTAAATGCCTATAATATTTAAGCCAGAAATACAAAATTGTTTGCAATTTTCCTCTTTTAAGTCCCTTTTAATATTTTTTACATTGAATGCACAGAGTATTGTCAAAAAGAATATATAAACATTGTTTAATAATTTATTTTTTTCATATTTATTGTTAATAAAAAGTTATTTTCCTTATTAATAAGAAATAAATGTGACTTTCATTCTAAAAGAAAAAATATTAGAACGAAGTATTTGATAACATGCTTGGCACTTAAGAGGGATTCATTTAAGTGCCTTTCCCGCTTAAGTGTCTCAAAACTCTTACATGTTAAGAAGGGGCACTTAAGCGGGGATTATTGTATTCATTTTGACGCTTTATTGACTTATTTATATTTTGTAAGAACGAGTAAACGAGCGGAAGGGACCTACAATATATTATATTATTATTAAGTGGACTCCAATCTGTAAATCAATGAATTTTTTTGCAAGGACAAAGACACGCTCGGCTACAAGCATTGCTTACCAAAAGCCGACTGCAATTAAATATGTTATTTGTTGATCTGAAAGCTATCTTAACTATGCGGTTTGTTTGGAACGAATTAAAATTCATTAAATACAAAAAAATATAATTTTTTAAATACAGTTGAACTTCCATAACTCGAAACTCCATAATCCACAAACAATCTTCAAGTTAGAAAGACTTCGATTTATAGAAGGTAATTTGTATGAAATTTGACTTACATTACCAATTCAAGAGTTCGAGTTATGAAGAACTTCGAGCTATGGAAGTTCAACTGTATATTTTAAAAGTTTTTAATTTTTTAAACAGTTATATTCCACCAACTGCGGCGAGTAGGCAATAAAATTGCAGTATCCACCATAATCCGGAAATCCAGACTGTTTAGTATTTTTTAAACAGGGAGTTATGTTGCTGAAATAGAGCTGTTGTTGGTTCGGTTGATTTAAAAATAAAACTCTTTTTGTGGCCCTTTCGCTTTTACTTGTTATTAGTATTTGAAACGCTTATGTGCCGTTATTCAACTAAAATTTTACACTCTTTTAATAGATATTTACTTGCTTTACGGCACATAAACAGCAATTAACAAAACAACAACACCGAAAAAGGTTAAGTGCCAACTTAGTTGAATCAAGGTCACGGCACATTTAAGCAATGTTTGATTGAAGCGGTGGACTTACCAATAGCTAAGCGAGTGCAAAACGTTTAGTTACTAATTTACTGTATATACATGTTAAAAAATAAGTTAACTGCATTAGTTGAAATTTATTTGTTATGATTTTATTACACTTTTTACATGGAAAACACGCTGTTGTCAGAGGGCTCAAATTCTTCACTGTATAAACATTTTTAATAAATTGCTTATCCTAGCTGTTGTGCGCACTGAGTTATAAACATTTGACTTAACTTTCTAATTTAAGCATGAGTTCGCTCTGTTTACACGATTAAATATGTTTTAATATGTTTTGCATTCGAGGAACAAGCTAGATCAGTTTGTGTTGTTAAAGCTATATAAATAAATTCGATGCTAATAACACAAATTCCAAATAATGAATTCATATGCCAATTCGGGCGCTGAACATTAGAACAAAAACTATATACATACATACGTACATACATATGTATACATGACGTACATGCCTGTATGCGTTTCAACAAATGTACATAAACATACAAATGTACATAGCGCCACACTATACGCATCTGCAGACGCAAGTAGAGTTCAGACATTATGCAACAATAATCAGTATTTGTATGTAGGTAATGTATGTATGTATGTACGTATATTTCATATTTGGTATTTCTTTTTTGTTTGCCGTCAAGCACTAAACTTGCTGTTTGTAAATAAAATTCTATCTGTAGCACTACTTGCACCAAATTTGTATCGGCGTTTACATGCACACTGCACTGCAATAACACACACACACGCGCGACAAATACACACAGTTACGCACGCGTAAATGCACTTCCGGCGTTTCGTGAGTTACTTTGTCCGTAATTTCTTTTAATTATTTATGTGTATTTGTGGATGGCGCTTGTGCGAATTTAGGGCGAGAAAATGCAATTGCTGCCGCTTATCGCCGCTACAACAGCTGCGTCAGAGCATTTATGCGCACCGATTTGCTTTGTTTACATTAGCACGTATATTTCTGTATGTATGTAGCAACATATATCCGCCTATTTCAATTTGTGCATGCAACACACACACGCACACAAAACAATATTTATGTACATACTTTCAAGCAAACTATGCAAGTTGTTTACTGCGCCAGTTGCTGCTAAAATGCACATGCCCATGAATTGAAAGTGCATTTGTATGCACAAACACAATCGCTTACACATTAATGCGCTCGCTTGGAATTAATTTAATTAAGCAATACTGCATATCCTTTTAATTAGTACGTATTATTGCTGAAATTTGTTTGCTTAAACCGGCTTTGTGGGCTATATGGATTAGTTGTGTGTCACATCAAATGACCGTTATACGTTTTAAACTGTTGATCAGCACAAAAAAAATATTACACAAAAACGCTTGCATTTATTACATAGAACTCTTATTTCGTGAATCTTCGTTTCCAATTTTGTCAAACTTGTTTGTTTTTGAACACGAAACACACATTGAAGTGGTTGATAGCACAACTCAACTCTAGACGAACTTTTCAATTGCGGAGGTAGAGAATACGACACATGCGTCCGATACACACCAAGTTATGAAGTGGACTAACCTTTTATCATTGGTATGCTTTGCGTTTGTACTCTGCCATGCTCGGCTACATTTGACGTTTGGCTTGCGCGCTACCAGCTCAGTTGTCATACTCGCGTCGCTCATTCACGCACGTTAAATGCATATACAGTGACTCACGAAATTGTTCACGCTTTCGTTGATTAGCCATTTCTTCTTTCGTTCCGTCTTACATACGCAGTCAAATACAAATCCAATTGAATACTCTTTTTGGTTGGTATTTAAGGTACCCTTTCCCATATGAACTAACATAAATCATTTGAGATCAGATGGACGCTTATGAACCTGAAGCGACATTTAGCTGAAAATCGGTCAGACATTGTCTTCCAACAGGGCAATGATCCCAACCTCACAGCAAGGGATACTCGCAATTGGCTCCATGACAATAACATTAGTACGCTAGATTGGCCTACACAATCTCAGTACCTAAGCCCTATCGAGCACATGGGCCTAAGCGAAAACGGCCCAAACAGCGAATTATGGCCTAAGGTGCAGCATGTGTGGGATTCTATTTCATCAGAAACATGCGCAAAATTATGTGGTAGTATGCCGAGAAGAATCAAAGCCATTGTAGACTCAAAAGTTGCTAAGAGAGTATTATAGTTTTGTTCACATAACGGTTGTTTGTAACACCTAAAAAACAAGCTGTAACTTGAGTAAAAATTAAGATAGCTTGACGAAACATGGTACAAATATTTCCTGGGACCGTGAGAGGGTTGCTTTCTAAAATGGGCGAAATTGGTTCACTGCTACGCCCACAAAATGGCGAAAACCGAAAACACATAAAGTGTTATACTAAGCTATAAATCTATAATATAAAAATGAATCGCAAAATGTGTTGCTAAGCGCATAACTCGAGAACCGCTGAACCGATTTCTTTCTTTAGAATGTTTTTAGAGGTACCGGGATGGTTCTTACGGAGAGAAAAATTAGAAAAATTGCCTGAAAAAGTCTTAAATCCACAATTTTCTTATCACCCATACAAACAATTTGTGTCGTTAGTCTCGAAAATAGTCGAGCATGATCAAACCGATCTGGCTAATTTTAGTTTTGAAATATTTATGGAAGGCCAGGGAAGGATTAGAAAGTAAATATATATCGAAAAATTGTGAGGAAGATAACAAGAAGATGATTTTATTTTAATTGACAATAAAATTTAAAAAAAAATAGTAATAATATTTTGAAAGTTGTCATTGTTGTTTTGTTAAAATATTTTTATCATTGTTCAATTGTATAAGGCTGTGTCGATAGCCCAAAACAATTTGAAAAAGTAGGGAAAGGCAACCGAACATTTTATACTCTCGCAATTTATTGATGTAATTTTATTACACACAATTTGAAATAAAGTCCAATAGAATAACGAAAATCAGCATATATAGTACATGAGGGTTGAGGTAATTCCTGAACAGATTTCACTCATTTTAAACGCCCAGTTATAATGGGAATAGGGGCAACTTGGCACCTGTTAGTAGGCAGACAAACGGCAATTCGGCTTTGAAATTACTCCTAACTTGCAAATCAACGAAACACCAGTCTGCAAAATCGCCAAAAAAAAGAGCTATGAAGAAGATTTTCCAGATATTCAAGTCGCTGGAGGTACTGCACAGGACTTTAAAAGATTTACGCGACAACGAAAATATTTTTGGTGAAGCCATGATTCTGTTGGCAGGTGATTTTCGCCAGACTATTCTTGGATCAACTGTTGCTGACGAACTAATCACATTCCTAAAATCATCTAATTTGTGACGACACATAAAGAATCGCCAATTAACATCTAACATATGAGTGTTTTTGCAACA
Source organism: Zeugodacus cucurbitae (assembly GCF_028554725.1). NCBI lineage: Eukaryota > Metazoa > Arthropoda > Insecta > Diptera > Tephritidae > Zeugodacus > Zeugodacus cucurbitae. The sequence continues at coordinate 27,919,672 of NC_071672.1, read as the reverse complement.
ATATCATACAGCGATTGTAGAAATAGTTGAAAATGGTAGCGACGCAGTTGACATCTCGATGGATTAATAACATTTTTAACGGGTTTCTGTCACTTCATGGCCTCGAAAGAGGAGCTTATTCATCGTGTTTTTCCTGACATGAAACCATAATATAATAAAGATAAATGGCTGATTGAATGACCTATATTGGTGGTAAAAAACAAGGATCTCTTTGATCTTAATGCGACAATTTAGAATTTCGTTAAAAGAGAGTTGACACAGCTACAAACCAGGATGACGTATTCAATTATCCCACAGACTATTTTAAATTGCTGAACTATCCCAACTCACTTGCAATTAAAAGTAGTGTGAATTGTCATCATGCTGCGTAACATAAATCAACATCAAACTTTGCAAAAGAACAAGACTGGCTGTGAACAAAGTAATCAATATCGTCACCAAAGCCAAGATAAAGCCAACTATGAAATTTGGTCATTTGTTACTTTCTCCAATATACGATTAAAAAAATCAAAGTTTTACAAATTAGGATGACTTACGCTAAACACAGATCTACAATAATGTCTATCAATCATTTTAAAATTTATAGGCTATAACGTTTTCGTCTTTATGCGTAAGAATTTTTTCTCTGCATTGAAAGATTTACTAATTTATTGTATACCTTAGCCACAAAAACGTGTGGCCGGGTCTGCTAGTAAAGTTAAAAAAGTAAAATTTAAATTAAAAAATTGGCACTAGGTATTGGCATATTTTTTTAATTTGGAAGGGGCGTGGCCTCGCAAATAGGTTTTTTGCATATATCTCGCAAACCAATAAAGCTATACAAACCAAACTTTCTGCAGTAGTGGAAATCGGATAATAACCACGCCCACCACAAAGGTTATGTTGAATATTACTAAAAGTGCGGTAACTCACTAACGAATAACATCAAAAACCATAAATTTTGCAGAAGAAATGGCAGAAGGAAGCTGTACTCAGATTTTTTTACAAAACGAAAAATGGGCGTGGCGTCGCCCACTTATTGGTCAAAAACCATATTTCAAGAACTACTCGACCGATATAGCATTTTCTTGACACCCCGATGAGAGTAAAATGTTCGGTTGCTCCCGAACTTAGCCTTTCCTTACTTGTTTACATTTAGTTTGGTTATTGCTTTTATATACATATTGTTGTTTGATGAAATATTACTTTGCTTAATTTTACATTATTATACCTTTATAACAAAAGAAAAAAACGTTTATTGGCTTGTTATCATCGATTGGGTACCTATTGAGACCGTGATCAGTTTCGTGGATCACTGTGTATACATGCACACTTGTCATCAGTGTTGTGGTTTCATTCAACCTTTCAGGTACATTCAAGCCTACTTTTTTAGTTGGGAAAGCACTGTATTAATATAAAATCTACATTTAAGCGTACTATTTTAGATGTGAAAGCACTGTATTAAATAGGAAGAGCCTAAAATCACACCCCGTAAGTCATGTTGTTGCGCATCATGTTACGAATACTCCATTCATTTTTAGACTCATTAGAATCTTAAGCACAGTTTACAGCTATATTGTGTAGAGCGAGTATAGTTGACGCCAGGCAACCGTATATTGAAATACACTTTACACATGGCTATCGGCGACTATCACAAACAACTCAGACGTCAGTCGCCATTTTGGTATGTCATCACAAAACAACACTGTATTGGAATTGAAGTAAACGGAAAATGGGCGTGGCGTCGCCCACTTATTGGTCAAAAACCATATTTCAAGAACTACTCGACCGATATAGCATTTTCTTGACACCCCGATGAGAGTAAAATGTTCGGTTGCTTCCGAACATTTAATTTAATGATATGGCCAAGAATTTAACTTTATTATAAACCATTATGTTTTTTTATTTATTTAATCTCAAACTGCTCAGCTGCAGAAAGACAAATTTCAACAACTAAGATTTATAATTTACAAAAACAAAAGGTTAAACATTTTTAATGTTACTTATTAAGCGAAGACAAAATAGTTTTTTTAATGCTAAAGATCGAATCAGACAGGTCAAATGTGCTAGAATGAGAATTAAAATCATAACATATTTGACGGAATGGTTCGTTTAACTCAAAATTTGTTCTCGAAGATTTTAAAAGTAATGGTCTAAACTGCCTAGATGAACGAAATGGGACATTAAACTTCATATCAGACAAAAGGAAAGAGCTACAAACAGAACCATTCAGAAGTTTTACTAGAAATATTATGCCTAGCATTTCCCTACAACTAGTGAGTGTAGGTAGATTGATAAGTTTTGAACAACTAGTTTTCGGAGGAAGATTCAATCTTAAATCCCAATGTAAGTGACCTAAAGCAAAAAGTAAAAATTGTTTTTGAACGGACTCTAACTTATCAGAATGGGTATTGTAACTAGGATTCCATACCACAGAACCATACTCCAATATAGGCCTTACCAATGTTATACAAATAATTTTAGTACGAGGGCTGCTATATATAACTATTTCTTGCATAATAATGAAAATAGGAATATTTATCAACGAAAATGGTTTTATTGAAAAACTAGAAACTTGCTCTAAACTGAAGTTATTTATTACATAGGGAGAAGGATCAGCAGATCTACGTGAAAAGCAAATCGTTTTACATTAAGATTCAGTGGCATGTCATTTTTGTGACGCCAAGTAACTAAATTATTTAAGTCCGATTGTAACTCTGTTCTATCATTATAAGAAGTATATGATTTAAAAAGTTCTACATCATCCGCATATAATAAAATGTTTGAAAACTTAACTACGGAAGGTATATCATTAATAAACAATAAGAACAGAATCGGACCGAGATGACTACCTTGTGGAACGCCTGAAGGGACCATAATTGAATCGGATAAAGTGTTATTAAATATAACTTGTTGTTTTCTATTATTAAGATATGTAGATACCCAATTAAGAAGTCTTGGTTGAAAGCCAAGATAATCCAATTTTTGCAATAGAATAGAGTGGTTTACTCTATCGAATGCCTTACTAAAGTCTGTATAAATAACATCGGTATTCTTATTGACTCTAAAACCCTAAAACGAATTCAAGCAAGTTGTTGCTGTAGATTTCCATTTACAGAATGCATGCTGAGAAAAAGAAATTAAAGGAGAGATTAAGAAAGTTATTTGGTCAGTGATAATGGCTTCAAAAAGTTTGGGTATAGCTGACATATTTGCTATCCCCCTATAGTTCTCAACGGATGATCTAACACCGCTTTTATGCAAATGTATTATAAAAGAGTTTTTCCACAATGACGGAAAATACCTTGTTTAAGAGATGAGTTGAAAAGCTTGGTTAAAGGTAGATAAATATATTTTGCACATTTTTAAGGAAGCATGAGGGAATCATATCGGGGCTATATTTAAACGAACTTTTTAATGTATCTAAATGATTTAAGACATCAAATTCAGAAATGACTGGTGTATTAATAACGGTACAAAACACATGCTGATATGGCACATTCGTAGGGGAGTTTGAACAATAATTTTAAAAAGATTTTGGGAAATTGATCGGTGTGGCAGACCTAATTTCGACCGTTTTTTGCAGCAATTGAGCCGTAGTCAATAAACATTGTTCCGGAGTAAGCCGCTTCATTTTGAAATGGCCAACTAAACTGAGTATAAATCAAATAACAGCTGTCAAAAACTCGAACTTCGAAACAATTTAACGATACGACTAAAAAAACACTTCTGATTTTCTGCACTTTAAATCTGGGATAATTGAGCTTCCTATGACATGCGATGCCTAACTTTGGTAAAATTGAATTTTCATTTGAAAGTCCACTAGAATAACGTAAATCATTATATGTACACTGAGACAATTCTTGGATCGATTCCTGCTATTTTTGCCACAAAGCTACATATTGACCGATATATATGCTATACATTTATCGAAAGTTTGAAAATCTGTATGTGAGGTATATGGGGGCTAGAGGAAGTATTGACCTGATTTTGCCCATTTTTGGCACAGAATCACACTTTTATAATGAAAACATCTCCTCTGAATATTCAGATATTTCCGAAAATAATTAGAAAGTTGAAATCCGGATGTCTGTCTGTGCGCGCAAGCGATAACTTGAGTAAAAATTGCGATATCTTAATGAAGGAGGTTGCCTTCGAAGATGAGCAAAATCGGTCCACTGCCACGCCCACAAAATGGCGAAAACCGAAAACACATAAAGTGTCATAACTAAGCCATAATAAAGTTATGAAAGTAAAATTTTGTACAAAGGATCGTATTAGGGAGGGGCACATTTGGATGTAATTTTTTTGAATGAAATTCGGTATATAATATATTCTTGACAGCCTGACAGCACGGATGAAAAATGAGCGAAATCGGTTCACAAGCACGCCAACTTCGTATAACTCAATTTTGAATTCCATCTTATTCCTTCACTTTATAATATAGACATAAGGAAACAATGAACCAACGCCCACTTCCCCAAAAAAATTATATCCAATTATGCCCCTTCCTAGTGCGATCCTTTATTCCAAATTTTATAACTTTATTTATTGCTTAGTTATGAAACTTTATAGGTTTTTGGTTTTCGCCCTTTTGTGGGCGTGGTGATGGTTCGATTTTGCGACGTGAATACGTATTCCAAGTTTCATTAAGATATCTCAATTTTTACTCAAGTTATCCGTTGCACGGACGGACAGACAGACATTCGGATTTTGACTCGTCTCGTCACCCTGATCATTTTGATATATATAACCCTATATCTAACTCGTTTAGTTTTATGACTTACAAACAACCGTTATGTGAAAAAAACTATAATACTCTCTTAGCAACTTTTGTTGCGAGAGTATAAAAATTCTATAGGTAACAGAGATACATATAAATTCAAGGTCCATTATTTAAGAATATTGTAAAATAATTGCAACCAAATTTTTCTACAAACAAGAAAATTGAGAATGCCAATCCAAATCGAAGACAATTAAGTAAAAAATGAAATTAATACGGACCATTATCGAACCATGAGTGGTCAGTAAAGTGGCAAAACCTTATTTGCATATATTTGCAAAACTTTATTGCAATGACAATTATTTTCAGGCAAATAGAAAGTGGAAAAATCGCGCGTCATCGCATGAGTCACTTACATTAGCCCATAATTCTTAAGGACCCTGAATAGCATTACTCACCTTAAAAAAAAGCGCGATTCGCTTCATCCCATGCACATTTTTCTGTTAGAAGCACATTTCTTATTTTTGCTATTTGTTTATTGTTGAAATTGGTTGCAAATAATTTCATACCAAAATGCTTCTATGTTAGGAAGAATGATTCAGACATAGCGTTTTAGCTTAGAGTACTTAGTTGTCTGTTTGTATGCACACATATAATGGGAAAGAATTTTGCTATGATTAACAATAGAGGGCCATGCTGTTTATCCAAATCGGTTCGCCATTTTTAATTTTTAAAAAGTAACATCGAATCGAAAATAAGTTCGTAATCCGTGACCACGAAAACCGCCGAATTTCTAGCGCGTCCGATGTAGTAAGAAATCGTCCGTCATTTTGAATTTTGAAAAACCGATACCAGATTCGTAATCCATAACCCCAAAAAACGATTAGCGAGTTTCAAGCGGAATCCAATTAAATTTTACAAAAGCTGTCCGTCATTTTTAATCCGCCATTTTGAATTTTACATTTGAATTAAAAGGAAAAAATCGTTCGCCATATTGGATCCGAGATTTTGAATTTTGAAAAACCGATCCCAGGTTCTTTATATGTAACCCCTAAAACCGCCGAGTAAGGAGTTTCAAGTGATCCGATGAATTTTTAAAAACGCACCATATTGTTTTTTTTGTCAAAATCCTGTTCTGATGAGCTTAAATGACCGCGTATTCGACTTCAGCGACCACAAAAACATAAGATGCACATAGTCAGACCTCCAGGTCGGATCTAGTTTTTTTGTGTGCCTATGTAATGAATCGTGTCATATAAGACTGACTGAAAAATTTCACTCCATTGAACCATTGAACTAAGAGGAAAATGTAGATTATATTAATATTTTGGATTGTTTAGTAACTACATATATCCAGTAATTAAAAATATTTTTTTAATTTCTTTTTTCGAACCTCGAATCCAAATATTTCGATTTTCGAGGCTAATTTCGAAAATCGGAGAATTATAATTTTTTTACTTCAGATTCAATCTCTCGGAAAAAATAGTTTGGTCCAATACCCAGAAAAAAGTCGTTTCCGTATAGCGAATGAACAATGAATGGAATTACAGCGTAACAACGTTTGCAGCTGACATACAGCGCCCTTATCTTTATAATAATGCTACATGCTTGGCAAAAAATTAAATTATTAAAGTTATAAGTCTAAAAAAACACCCTTAATGATATTGTTTGTTGCTTCACCGCCTACGCTAACTTGCACAATTTTCCGATAAAATACGTTTACTGCTTTATAAATATATAGCAAAAACAAGTAAGGAAGGGCTAAGTTCGGGTGTAACCGAACATTTTATACTCTCGCAATTTATTTATTTAACTTTATAAATATAATACACAATTTGACCCACATATTCGTCATATATATTGTATAAAGTCCATTGAAAGTTGGAAACCATAATATTAGGTTAGAAGCACCGAGGTCCTCGTGTTCGATATATGGGGCCTTAAAAACCTATGGTCTGATTTCGGCGATTTTTAGAATGGGGCTGCCACACTATTAACATAGTATTTATGCACCCACTTTTAGTAATTCTCAACCTAACTTTTGTATGGGAGGTGGGCGTGGTTATTATCCGATTTCTTTCATTTTTGGACTGTATTAGGAAGTGGCTAAAAAAAACGACTGCAGAAAGTTTAATTTATATAGCTCTATTGGTTTGCGAGATATGTACAAAAAACTTAGTAAGGGGCGTGGCCACCACGCCCACGACTAAAAAAATTACATCCAAATATGCCCCTTCATAGTGCGATCCTTCATACCAAATTTTATTTCCATAGCTTTATTTATGGCTTAGTTATGGCACTTTCTGTGTTTTCGGTTTTCGCCATTTTGTGGGCGTGGCAGTGGTCTGATTTTGTGTGCCAAGTTTCATCAAGATATCTTAATTTTTACTCAAGTTACAGCTTGCACAGACGGACGGACGGACGGACAGACAGACATTCGGATTTGAACTCCACTCTTCACCCTGATCACTTTGGTATATCTAATAATCCTATATCTAACTCGTTTAGTTTTGGGTGTTACAAACAAGCTTTATGTGAACAAAACTATAATACTCTCTTTAGCAACTTTTGTTGCGAGAGTATAATTACATCAATTTTTCATATAGAAAAACATAATTCAATTCTTAGCATTCCTATCTACCTTTGCCTTTGCAATGTAAACAGGAATTCACTGTTAAAATATTTAGTATAAATATAGCAACCCAAATTGTTGAAACACATGCACATGCCGACAGTGTTAATTAAAAATACAACAATTTTATATATTTGTAGCTGTGTAGTACATCTGTGCGCTGTGGCGAAACCATCCAGTGTACAATAAAATTTCATTTCTCTTAACGTAATATTTTGAAACACAACATTTCGAAAATTTTTCAAACTCACTTAGTGTTAATTTTAATGACGGGAATTACGAAGTACTAAAGTGGTTTGTCCCTACGCACCAGCAGGAGTTAAAGAAAAGTATGTATATAAAGACAGTTATTGGTTTAACTATAACTGTAACTAATTTAATATCTTCGTTAAGTTCTATAACTGTAACTCCGCGTAAATTTCAAGTGAAAATTCAAAATCAGATTCATTTTTAGTTACCTGTGATTTACAGAACCCAACCGCAGAGTACCTGTACCGTGTTGAAAAGTGAAAAGGTATTTTTCTAACGACTCAAACAGTATATGTATGTTTGTATTTACTATATAAAAAGCATGTTTCACGCAGCAAAAAAAAAAACATAAACACCTTCTCGTACGTGTGCGTCACACAAATAATTTTTCACTTCATTGTGCCTAAAATTTTCGAGATTCCGCCTCGTTTGTGCTCTAGGATTTTACGAATCGTAAATACTGCGATCGTAAATTGTGGCATTATAATGCATGCGTATACGTACATACATATTTGTATGTTTATGCACGTATGATATGCATGGATAGCAGAATAGCAGAATTTGTATATAAATTTTGGCCGAGCGCGATTTCCTCGAGGCCCACTTTGGTTGTAGCAACCGTGGACGGTGCGCATTTAATCAGTTTGACGTAGAGCTCGATCGTTTGTGTTGCTCCAATTGTGCGGCAGCAACGGCTTCTAATTCGAGAGTGCATTATACATAGAGTTTCAACAAATTGGTAGATCCGTTATTAGTTAGTAGTTAAAGTAGGTATACGCGTAACAAATATAACTGTTAAAACTATTGATTATGATTTAAATTTTGATATACATATACATATATATATATATATATATATATATATATATATATATATATGGTACATAGCATTTGCAAGTTTCCATCAAACTTGTGATGAAAGTAATGTATGCGTTCAACTAGCGGTATCGTGGCATGTATAGCAGGATCGTCAATACCAAACACACGGCAAACGTACTTAATACGAATGCACTTATGTAAGTTTGTAAGCAGCAAAATTATTTAAAGTATCGAGGACAACCGGGCGTATTAGTAACCACCTATGTGTATGTATACATTCATATATATGGATGGGCTAATAATAATAATGATAAATGAAGGGGTAAATTTTTAAAACAAAAATAAGCAGTGACCTACTTACAGGTGTATATGATACATCCTGATAGACATCTTAAAATTTCTTAAAAAGCTCACCTGCAATAAAGGTATTATTAGCTCTACATTGGCTACATTTAAATGCAAAATGCACACCTTCTCCGGTATTTAATTATAAATATTGTATATATAGCGGAATAAATTCCTTTTCAAATATACAGCTGGTGTTAAATACGGAAATGACTTACACACCGAAATATAAGTGTATAACATATGCGCAAACCTAAGTGTATATTCTAAAAATAAGTTGGACATAATAACTTGATAAAACTTAATAAAATTAAAACAGTAGAAATGCAGTGATTTCAATATATAAAAGCCACAAAAACCGATCCAAAACAGCGAATATATGACTGCTGTTTATATTTGGTACATTATATATGGATAATGATAGTCAAATTTTAGCGGAACTACACAAGCTAAATTAAGTTTCGGTATTTTTTAAATGTTTACTTTTTCAAACTGTCATTTTCTTGACTCTGTATACAGTTGCAAATAAGTTGAAACAATTTATTAGATATTAATGAGCTGATTGTGTCTTAACGGGTTGCATGTTTTTAGGAACCCTAAAAAATGAGATTTTTCAAACATTTCTCCTGAGAAAACTGGAAAATTTATTATTATAAGATTTTTATACATATTTTAACAGTTTTTGAAGCTACTGCAGCAGATATACAGGAACCCCTCTCAAAAAAGGCATCTTGCGGTGACCACTATAACTCTGAAGTGGATCAACTGAAATAAAATAATCAAACGGAGTTCGTTAAAGTATAGTATTGTCTTGTAATTTAGCGAAGGGATACGCAAAACATTTTTTTTAAATGGCGGCTTCTAAAAAAGTCGATTTTTACCATAATTTTGAATTATCAAAAAAAAATTTTATCGGTAATGAAATTGCTTCGATTAATTACTAGAAAATATAGTTCAGAAGCCTGTGTAAAACTTTGAGACTAATCGGTTCAGCCATTTACGAGTAAAATTGGTCATCGACTTTATTGCTCATCACCCCTTAAGTGTACCCATATAGCACACGTTTGACTTGCATAGTTAGATTATTGTTTTAAATTCCTGAACCAATCCATATGAAATTATAGTTCTAATTGGCTTTATTCACATCCAAACATTTGTTACGTTATAAATATATACCACAACATTTTACTTTCCGAAATAGTGGCATGACTTCATAGTATTTTTATATACGAAAAACAACTGTCGACCAAGTTTTCCAAATACTAATGTTCTAGGAACTTTGGGAATATACATACATATACATAAAGTTCTAGCAGCGCACTGCTATTAAATATGTGAGGATTCTAGAGATGAGTCCGAGGTTAACCAGTACCCCAGGGTCCACTATAATAAGTGGTTTAAATTTTTTGCTTTAATGTTGTTTTTCAAATGCTTGATCATTCATTTAATAATCTGCCTTACGTTGCAGCTTTATTGCAGTATTCTAAAAATAAATTTACCGTCACACAAAATGGAAAGCAAAAGTGTAAGTCGCTAGCTTTTAGTAGGCATTCTTTGTGTATCACGTATGAGCCTTATGTTCACTTGATTTGTATGTTAATGAACTTGCGAGAATTTCGACATTATTCCTTACATTTGTATGTACCACATATAAAAATTGCATTGTTTACATACATATATTCGTGAAAAAAATTAAAGAAAATAATATAATTAAATAAATTTAAAAAAATATTTTTAAATGTGGCTTTAGAAGTTTGAACAAACAATTCAATATTTTGATGAGCTGCTATGTTTGATTTCCCCCAAGTAGGCGTGTTACGACTTTCTCACTAGTTATTTTTGAACACTAAGCTCTTGATTATCCTAATGAATTAAATACATGTGGACAGCTCATTACAGTGTTGTATCACCACCACTATGTCCGTGCTGTAGTCTATTACATTTATGTCAGTTATTTGTTCGATTCATCACACTTGAAATTTTAGTGATTTCCAACTTCATTATAGCCTCATATAATTTGTACCTGCCCTTGCTATGTTAATGTAATTTTGTATTTTATCTTACCATGTATTACGGTTTCTGCAGAAATATCAAACAGTTATCAACGTTGAAGAGCAATACTTAGCAAATATGTCGACCAGTGTATCCACAGCCACGGCTACCACAAAAACTACGCGCAAAGTGACAAAAAAATCAACACTCAAGTCCGCTAAAAGTCAGAGTATTGAGGAAACAATAAGCGTTGATTTTAACAACAGTTTAGTCGAAAGCGTCCAGAGCAGCTGTGCAGAGAATACCAATACCCCGCACAAAATAATCAAGAAAAAATCACCAGGTGACATTACAACAAGTGCTCAATCCAGTACATCTACCACCAAAACAACAATTTCCGCCAGCATACAAGAGCATACCGAGGAGGTGCAGCAAAATGAAAATGTTGCAACCGTAGAAAGTAATCAAGAAATAACAACCGGCAATGGTAAAAAGAAACTGAAAAGCAAGAAGAGTAAGAAAGGTGAAACGGTTCAACAGAATATATCGGTGGTAAGTGGCAGAGCTTTATTGACAGAGGGTCTCATAATTCATATTATATAAATTGGTTGTGTTGTAGTTCCATTAATGAAGTACGGCTTTATAGACTACCTATTATTAGATGACGCTGAATGAATTGCTGCATTTAATTTACAATAAAATATTTTACTTCGATTTGTTTACCTCCGATTGGCAAATACTTCATATTCGGCAAATATATCAAAAAAACAAAAGTAAACCGTAGACATTTATAAAACAGCGGTAGACAACTGTTTTAAGCCGATTGCTATCTTTATGGACTCTTCTTAAAAAATTCGGCTTATAAGTAGCCGGGTGAAAGCGAAATTTACACCTCAGTTAACACTTTATTAAATCCACCTTAAGTTATAGTCTTTTCGCACAACCAAATTAATTTAATACGTTAATATTGTAATTGAGAAACCAGTTTTTGCTCTTCGTACTACCGGCTACGCGATTAACGATTAGCTGTTACACACTTTTCTCTTTGCTAAATCTATCTAAATCAGTGCGAATAAAAGCTGGTTAATTGATCAATTAACTCTTGTGCGAGAAGACTATTATATTAAATAAGGTGCAATACAACGCAATTAAATTGAAATCAGTACGATGTTTTGATTTTTTTAAACGAGTATATGCATGTTTTTTTTTCAATTTATTTTCAGAAATCTAGCTTTAGCAAATTCGATGCTTTGCAGAAACGCAATTTAATTCATGTACGTTCAAGTGATGCTGATAAAGCACAAAAAAAATTCAGTGTAAGCATTCATTAATTTTTAACCCAACCATGTAACGATATCATCTGTTTCAATCAAATTTTCAAAGAATATGTGTTTCAATGAACTAATGCACTAATCATTATAATTTAGACAACACAATTAATTATAGAAACCGATAAATTGTTTTATTAAAGTAAGAAAACGATATAGCATTTAAGGATGATTTAGTTAAAGGCACGAGGTCAATATGATTTATATGAAATAGCTCCAGGACAGATTTTGGTACACAACTTACAACAAATTCAAGTGGATTTGCATCGGAAAATAATGCATTCAAGAAAAAAATTAACTAAAACTATTGAAATCACATGTAAGAGATTTTAGCATAATTATTAATCCTCTATACCTTAAAGTGGAAGTAGGAATTCTAGCGAAGTTTAGTTTTTGTAATATTATTCCTCTGGTGGGCATTTTGAACATAGCAAAGACCATATAAATAAAGAAATATTTGAAATATGTGCAAATTATTACTCTCCCGACAGATCTGTACGCTAACTTTACAGTAACCTTAGCATGAATAAGTTCATTATTACTGTTATCCGCCTTATACCACAAACGAAACCGCCTAATCTATAGTATCCATACTTGTAAAGCTTGTAAGCTTGCTTGGCTCGTCTCATTTCGGTGTTTTTCACCACGATATCTTGGTACGCTTCCCACCCTTCGTGGTTATGATAATATGTATAGATTTGGTTATTGATTCTAATATATGAGTAAATAGTTTTTTTTTAAAGCAAGATGTAGTAATGAAATTAAGGGAGTCCATGATTTATAGGAATAAATAAATGATTATAATTGCTTAACCCTCATTTGTACTGATGGGTCCAGCCAGAACTTTTTGAACTTTAAATCAGTATTTCATATACTAGTACACACGTTTATGTTTCAATACTTCATGATATCCTAGATGATATATTTTAGTATGATTTTGTTTATAAATATATTTATAAAAATTGATAAATAGTTTTTAAATTATAGTTTTCAACCGAAAAGTCATATTGAGTACTAATGGGTCTGGCCAGACCCATGCGCACATTACGCAACGGGAAGATACTTTTGTATGAATTGGAATACTCTATTGTTATTCTATTCATGATTTGTTTTGCTCATTTGGATTTAAAGTTCCGTTATCAAAAACATTGTTGGTTTTCACATGTTAGATGTTGTCATTTCAAGTTAAAAGTGAAAAGTGATATTCACATTCAAGTAAAGAATAATCGGTGGTATTCTGTGAAAGTGTGTATTTATTGAATAAAAATGAGTAAAATAGATTTCATATATGATAATGTGCCGCGTAGTGATCCAAATTTTTATGACTTGGTTGCAAATGCTTTGGCAGAAGAGATTGAAAACAACAGTGAAAATGATGATAATGATCTTGATTTCGGCGCCTCAGAAATAGAAAATGAGTTGGAATTTGAAGCTTCAGATGTTGAAGCTGAACATGAAATTGAAGTCGCTGAAGAATATAGTAGCAGTAGCAGTAGCACAGAGAGCGACGATGATTTGAATACTGATGAAGGTATTTATTGGCAAAGATTGCCGTTTGGAGTAAGGCAGCACCTCAAAGTAGTCGTGTTCGCTCCCATAATGTACTGCGTTCATCCGGTGGATCGACAATCACATCATGTTCGCCTGTTGAAGTTTTCGATGCGTTTTTTACACCAAACATATCATACATCATTGTAAGCGAAACCAACAAATACGGTACGGAAAAAACCAATGAATGGAACTTTAAAAATCCCAACAAATTGAAAGAATGGCAAAACTTTACAGAAACGGGGCTCAGAGGTTTTCTAGGCATTCTTATAGCAGCAGGAGTCAGCAATAACAATAGTCAGGCTGCGTCAGTTTTATGGAAAACAAACCAATTGCCAATTTTCAGAGCAACGATGTCTTACCGTCGGTTTTGACCATATCCCGTTATATACGATTTGATGACGGTCGCACTAGACCTTTCCGCTTAGAAACAGATAAAGCGGCACCTATACCAGATATTTGGAACTTTCTAAATGCAAATCTCCAGAAGAATTTTCGTCCATATAGCGATATAACTGTTGACGAACAACTTTTTCCGTATCTAGGAAGAACGAAATTTACTCAGTACATACCTTCAAAACCGGCTAAGTACGGTATAAAAATATGGTGGGCTTGTGACGCAAAAACTCATTATCCTTTGAGTGGAAATATATATACCGGAAAAGAACCCAACGAAGGGAGAGCAAAGAACCAAGGGGAAAATGAGCTTATACGTTTGGTTTCAAAATATTCAAATTCTGGGCGCACAATTGTAGCTGACAACTTTTTTTCCACTTTAAATTTATGTAAGCGGCTAATAAGCTTGGGGCTGTCCTTCGTTGGAACCCTTCGAAGCAATAAAGCATGTATCCCACCTGAAATGAAGAAAAACAAGAATAGGGCAGTTCTTTCATCTGAGTTTGGATTTCATCAAGACAACGTAGCCATTTGTTCATATGTTCCTAAGAAAAACAAAGCGGTAATATTACTGTCCACGATACATTACCATAAGGAAGTTGAAGGCGTCAAGCGAAACCAACAGCAGTAATGCATTACAACAAAAAATAAAGTTGGTGTTGATGCCATGGACCAAATGCTAACGCATTACACTACCAAAAGTAAAACTAAGAGATGGACTCTTACATTTTTTTATAATATTGTTGATGTAATGGCATTAGGCAGTTTTATTATATGCAAAGAAAATAACAATTACACTAAATCAGACGCTCGTAGAAAATTTTTATATGATTTGTCCGAAATGTTAGCTCATCCGCAAATCGAGTCGAGACGTAACAATATACATGTAATAAAGCACTCCGTTTGCCGTTCCGCAATTGAAGATATTTTGGGAAAATTTGAGATATGTATTCAGTAATGTTATATATATAGGGCAAACACATTTACAAGTTGTAAAATTTATTTTACAGAAACAACCAAATACGGTAACAGACACCAAAAGTGAGACTTTGGAAAAGAAAAGGAACTGCAGCTTATGCCCTGCTCAAGACAAACATCGTCGTAAAACAAGGTTCTTTTGCCAAGAGTGCGCAGATGCTGTATGTCAACAACATTCAAAATGTTATTACAAATGCTTTAAGTGCATAAAGGAAAATTAATTCTATTTTCAATCTTTTACTTGCTTTTAGTGAATACTTTATTTCAGTTTTTAAAATGTTATTTGAAATAAAAAAATTAAAGTTTCTCCAAAATGATGTTAGGTTTGCATTTGGGTCCAGCCAGGCCCATTGGTACTCTATATGACAATCCAAGTATCCGTCAAAATGAGGGTTAAATCAATATGTATCGATCAACAATTTCGTTTAGTAGTAAATATTCAAATCTTAAAATTTCCTTATTTGCAAAGAACTTGAAATTGACAGAATATATGTAAAATGTTCGGCTGCAACCGAATTTAGACCTTCCATATTTTGTATTTAATACTATTATAATCGTAAGAATTGTTTTTGCGTCGCAGAACCCACAATGTGATAAGGAGATCAATTGCCGCCTGTGCACTAAACCTGTATATAAAATGGAGGAAATCAAGGCTGAAAAGAGCATTTATCATAAAAATTGCTTCCGCTGCCGTGAATGTAATAAACAATTGAAGTAAGTTTTTCTATCTACGCATTTCGTAAATATTTATTGCAAGTGTGTCTAACTCAGTGGCTGACTGACGATATTTCTTTGTGACTACATATAAACTTCATAATCTGTAAAACTTGGACCTTTTAACTAAACCCCTGAAACTCTAGCAGAAAAGTAAAATGTCAAAAGTGGAATATTCATTACCTATTTCAATTCGTTGTAAATAGATTAAACAAATTCTACTTTGCATAACTCTAATATTTGGCCAGATTCGAGTTACTTGATCCTAACGTGTATGTAACGGTAAGAGATTTAACAAGCTACCTTAAAAATATCCACCTTAGCCAACTTTTTAAAATGTTGTAGGTTCTTTCAATTAATTAATATATTATATTATATACCTTCCGTTCTTCCTTAAATAAAGTAGGTGATATTTCAAAGAAACAATTGTTTTATGTTTGTACGCGGAAGAAGAGTACCTGAAGTCAAAACTGAAACCAGGGATAAAGGGATGTCCAACTTATTCCAGTGTGAGAGCGCCTCAAAATTTGCGTTTTTTATAACATTTTGCATTATTACCAGATCAGACAAAATACAAATTTTTGGGCATTTAAATTAAAATACCCAACATTTATTACGGCTAATAATTATTTTACACTTAACGATTAATATAAATAATAACTATTTAAATCTCGGTTAGTGATATTATGGTATATTTTTTCAAATACCTTAAAATTTCGCGATTCCTTTTATATTTATTGTTTTAAGTTCTAATAAGTGATCTTGCACGGCGGTTATAAATGTCTCCGTCGCATTATTTTTTGGCAACATTTCAATATGGCCGTCCCTCTTTTCCAATTGCGAAACGTCAAAACCTCCTCATCTCGACAAACTGTCAAAGTTTAGGTGGTTTTGACGTTTGATATTGCGCTCTCAATTCCAGTGAGATGAGAGTTGTACATCTCTTTATCTCTGCTGAAACCATCTGGTTGTATTTATCAAACTAACCTAACCTATACGAACATAACTGGAATTAAAATAATTATAATATAATAATAATATTGTTACTATCATAGAGTCGACAACTATCAAAGTCATGAGGGTGTCTTATACTGCATGGTGCATTTTAAGTTGTTATTTAGCCCGAAATGTGTAGAAGATTCTGAGCCAGAGTCACCACGTAAACCGGAGTTAATAGTTAGAGAAAATCAACCCGTTGAATTACCCCCAGATGTTGTAAGAGGTACTATAAACAATAACTTTTTTAGTGAAGTACAAACTAATTTATTTCTCTTCTGTTTAAAAAACTTTTAGCTTCAGACAAGCCCGATCTCGGTTTGGAAGAATTACAACAACTCAACGTACGCTCAAGATTTCAAGTATTTGAAAATGCAACACAAGCCCAACAAGAACAGGAAAAGTGTACAGAAGAGCGAAATCCTGTCAAACACAGCAATTCTATATTGTCCAAAATCGCGAAATTGCAGGCGCAAGGCATTCGATCTGAACTGATCGATTACTCCTCGGAGAGCAACAGTGACATAAGTGATGCAGAAAATGACGAAGACGACGATGCAGATTTGGTGCGCTCAAAGAAACGCACACAACGTGAACGTCCAGTCGGTATTGGTCATGCTATGCACGATATAAAAACTAGATTTGAGAAGGGACACGTTATGTCCAAAGAGGAGCGACGCGAGGAACGTAAACAAGAAATTCAAAACATACGTTCACGACTTTTCATGGGAAAGCAAGCGCGCATCAAAGAGATGTATCAACAAGCTGTCGCTGAATCTGAGCAAGGTAAGTGGGCGTTGCGATAAAATTGTTTGGTGTGTAGACCTCTCTAGAACCCTATCGGTACTTTTATTTCCTGTTAGCAATTACGGCATCCGACAAAAAGCTCGAAATAGATTATGAAGGTGCCGCCCGCTCGCTTAAGGAACGATTCGAAAAAGGAGATGTATTTAAAAACTCCCGAGATCACAGCGAAGAGAATCCAACCAATCACAAGGGTTTACACAATGAAGATGTTTTTGAATCAGGTAAAAGAAAAGCATCTAGCAAATGTTAAAATCTGTTAACGCATTCTCATTTCAGCGATTAGTAAAAAATCACGGAGTATATTTATGGAATTGGATGCGAATGTTGTTGCTGACAGAAAACAATTGAACTCACCAAAATTGCCAAATCCACAACCCAATAAACAGCACACATATAACACCAGAGGACAGAATAGCGAAAATGAACCTGAGGTAAGAGAAAAAGGAGCCAGACGTTAGACCTTTTGATATCTAGAAAAATCAGTCTCCAAAAAGTTTGACTTTGTAAGCTAACATAAGCTATTTTAGCATGACTTCCTAAATGTATTTTGCGGTGCATTCGAACAAAGTATCACATTACCAAATGCAGTTGCACAAACTTTGATCGTATGTATCGTATTCCTAATGGCAAACCTGCGAGATAAATGCCCAAAAAAGCAATCCGCGCATCACTAACATTGTTGATGCAATTGTTAAATTCAATACACGTTTCTAACAAAATATTTTGTTTGTCCTTTTTTTGCGCATTAGAGATGTGCCTAATGTACAAGTGTTACAAAGTTTATTTATATTTAGTTTAAAACAAGCAAGGTTGCAAAGTATCGAGTGTATATTCATACGGCATAAAAATGTTGCATACGGATGTTTAGGAAGTCAGTCGTTCTAACTGTTTGCATTTAATAACTTTATTCGCTTATAACTGTATTTGTTTAACCACAAACAGGACATCGTCAAGTATGATGAGAAACCAGAGGATATAAAAATCGAAACCTCAGAAATCAGTTCAAAATTTAAATTTTTTGAAACGTATCGTCCAACCGAACAAAAAAAGAAAGAGTTTCGTATTACTCCGCCAAGGGAGGGAGTTGTGAAAATGCCAACGCCAGATGCGGAAACGGAAGAAGAGACAAATCATGCTGATAGGCCAGAGGAAGAAACTCACGCATTAGAGAAATCTCACACTAC
Organism: Zeugodacus cucurbitae; assembly: GCF_028554725.1. Lineage (NCBI taxonomy): Eukaryota > Metazoa > Arthropoda > Insecta > Diptera > Tephritidae > Zeugodacus > Zeugodacus cucurbitae. The sequence goes on along the minus strand of NC_071672.1, from coordinate 27,900,982 downwards.
TGCCATTATGTTGAACAAGTTTCGTGAAATGGAACAGAATAGTGGTGACCAACAGGCTGGTCCCCGACCGCTGAAATGTTTTACACCGCCGCTAGATGGTGGTAATCGTGTGTATAGCGATGACGACAGCAGCGACGTAGAATCACAAGATGAAAATGAAGAATTCGAGGAAGAGGATGATGAAGATGAAGATTACGACTCATCAGGGGGACATTACAAGTGCTCGCTGGATGACGAGGCACTCAAGGAGGTAAAATATGTCTATATATAATATATATTTGAAATTACTATGTACCACATGTGTTCGTCACAGGCAAAAGCAGCAGCACGTGCTAAACAGCTACGTGTGAAATTCGAAAAGTGGGAGGCCAATGAGAGAGAGCGCGAACTAAATGAAGGCCGTATTGACATCTATTCTAATGAAGTATCCGATTCCTCAAATATCGAAAGCACAAAAACGTGAGTTTAAATTTGAAAAATCAAACACAGTTATTTAATATAGAATCAAAAATTATAGCATACGTGAACGTTTTGAAAATATGAAGAACTCTACACAGAGCGCTCAATTAGCAAGGCCACGGTATCAAGTTAACCGTTTTGTTGTAATTATAATTAAAAAAATAATTATCCGCTTAGATTTTAATTATATTTCTTTTTATTCATTTAGTGAAAATCCTCAAGCAGTACAATCATCAGTTCATTGGAACATGTTGTATTCAATAGCTGGCACTTAATATTTTCATTATTTATTGTCTAAAATGAAACAAATATATAAGTTATAACAAAAATAACTTTATCTATCTTTTTTATGTTGGATGCAAGTTTGTATTTCAATACAGTCTTCCTCTTTTATATGCGTACATTCCTTAAAACAAAAATCACCTAAAAAATTATACGAGTTTTAAATTACACAGCCACACCAAATAAGTGGGTATGACCATCAGATTATTGATAGGTATTGATTTTTGAATATGAATTTATTTTTAAAATTCCCTATTTTGAATTTTTGAAAAGTGACGTCGAATTCGTAATTACCGACAAGTTTCAAGCGAATCCGATGAATTATTCAAAAAAGCATCCGCCATATTGGAGCCGCCTTTTGCATTTTAAAAATTGACATCTGTTTCGTAATCCGTGACCCTAAAAACCTCCGAGTAACGTGTTTAAACCAAACCTGATGCATTTGAAAAAACGCTATCCATACTGTTTTTTGAGGTTATGTCGAAACACTGATTTGATGGGGCTAAATGGCCCTCGGATTCGGATTCAGCGACCCCAAAAACACAAGCTACACATAGTAAGTATTTCACTTTAATAAAATTTAATCATATTAATTATAAAATATATTTCATTTTAATAAAATATACTAAAAAATTAATAATATTAGGTCTACAACTTTGCTTCCACCGTTTTTTTTTTTGTAAATTTAAGGCTTTTTTTGTATAAAAACGGTTACAAAAATGTTATTCACAATATTGGCCGTCGCTAGCTACTACTTTCGACCATCTTTTTGGTAGCATGCGTATTCCATGCAAATGTCGAGAATTCGGCTCAAAAAGTGACATTTTCAGTTTTGAGAATAAGTTTCAGATGCAAACAGATCTCTACAAATATTTTGTTGGGTTAATGTTAACACAAATGTCCAAGATCGATTTAATCGTCCAATGCTTGACTCTAGAGACATCAATTGGAAAACGGCGGAAACAAAGTTGTAGACCTAATAATAAATATACAAAAAATGTATAACTAACAAAAACCGCTTCAACATAACGGGTGATTTTTTTGAGGTTAGGATTTTCATGCATTAGTATTTGACAGATCACGTGGGATTTCAGACATGGTGTCAAAGAGAAAGATGCTCAGTATGCTTTGACATTTCATGAACTGAAGCCGAACGATCTGCCACAACGTCGAATTTTCAGTGAATGGGCCCTAGAAAAGTTGGCAGAAAATCCGCTTTTTTATCGACAAATTTTGTTCAGCGATGAGGCTCATTTCTGGTTGAATGGCTACGTAAATAAGCAAAATTGCCGCATTTGGGGTGAAGAGCAACCAGAAGCCGTTCAAGAACTGCCCATGCATCCCGAAAAATGCACTGTTTGGTGTGGTTTGTACGCTGGTGGAATCATTGGACCGTATTTTTTCAAAGATGCTGTTGGACGCAACGTTACGGTGAATGGCGATCGCTATCGTTCGATGCTAACAAACTTTTTGTTGCCAAAAATGGAAGAACTGAACTTGGTTGACATGTGGTTTCAACAAGATGGCGCTACATGCCACACAGCTCGCGATTCTATGGCCATTTTGAGGGAAAACTTCGGAGAACAATTCATCTCAAGAAATGGACCCGTAAGTTGGCCACCAAGATCATGCGATTTAACGCCTTTAGACTATTTTTTGTGGGGCTACGTCAAGTCTAAAGTCTACAGAAATAAGCCAGCAACTATTCCAGCTTTGGAAGACAACATTTCCGAAGAAATTCGGGCTATTCCGGCCGAAATGCTCGAAAAAGTTGCCCAAAATTGGACTTTCCGAATGGACCACCTAAGACGCAGCCGCGGTCAACATTTAAATGAAATTATCTTCAAAAAGTAAATGTCATGAACCAATCTAACGTTTCAAATAAAGAACCGATGAGATTTTGCAAATTTTATGCGTTAAGTTATCAAGCTCTTAAAAAATCACCCTTTAGAAAGTACTTTAAATGCATATTACGTGGGTTTTCAGCAGCCTCTTCAAGATTATCAGAACCCTACTTGTCCGTTATAACTAATTAGAGGGGTTCTCATTATTTCTTATTCTCCTTCATATGAAGTAGGATTCATACCTTCGCAAGCCCATATGCGCTGAATACCTTGATAACTTTATAACGTGTTTATCGGACAAAACTGTGCTCTGTCTGTCCGTCCGTCCGTCTGTGCAAGCTGTAACTTGAGTAAAAATTAAGATATCTTGATGAAACTTGGCACCATAGGAAGGTTGCTTTCAAAAATGAGCAAAATCGGACCGCTGCCACGCCCACAAAATGGCGAAAACCGAAAACACATAAAGTGCCATAACTAAACCATAAATAAAACTATGGAAATAAAATTTGGTATGAAGGATCGCACTATGAAGCGGCATATTTGGATGTAATTTTTTTGGGGAAGTGGGCATGGTCCCGCCCCCTACTAAGTTTTTTGTACATATCTCGCAAACCAATAGAGCTATGTAAACCAAACTTTCTGCAGTCGTTTTTTTAGCCACTTCCTAATACAGTCCAAAAATGAAAGAAATCGGATAATAACCACGCCTACCTCCCATACAAAGGTTAGGTTGAAAATTTCTAAAAGAGGGTTAACTCATTACGAACATTTCACATAAGAAATGGCAGATGAAAGCTGCACTCAGATTTTTTTACAAAATGGAAAATGGGCGTGGCGTCGCCCACTTATGGGTCAAAAACCATATCTCAGGAACTACTCGACCGATTTCAATGAAACTTGGTTTGTAATAGTTTCCTTACATCCCAATGATATGTTATGAAAATAGGCCAAATCGCTTCACAACCACGCCTACTTCCTATATACCAGAACTTTGAAGACGATCTGAATCCTTTGCTTTACAATATATAAAGTAAGAACTAGTGAAGATATCGGACTTTGCACAAATACTATGTTAATAGTGTGGCAGCCCCATTCTAAAAATCGCCGAAATCGGACCATAGGTTTTTAAGGCCCCATATATCGAACACGAGGACCTCGGTGCTTCTAACCTAATATTAAGGTTATCACCTTTCAATGGACTTTATACAATATATATGACGAATATGTGGGTCAAAGTGTGTATTATATAATATAAATAAATTGCGAGAGTATAAAATGTTCGGTTACACCCGAACTTAGCCCTTCCTTACATGTTATTTTTATTTACGTACTAAAATAAACAATTAGGTATGTATATGCCTATGGATTCTCTGTTGTTTACCAAATAGCGTCGTTGACAACAATACCAAAGTCACCGTCAGTATCACTGTTTATAGCTGAATCAAGAATCTTATCTTGTTCTAATATTCAATTAATATTAAGTAAAATTAAAACTGTTGATAAAAAACACAGGCTTATCAGTTTATTAAAATTAGTGTATGTACATATATCATATACATATATATGTACATATATACACATATATATATATATTTGTATATATATAATGCATCAATATTTATTTATTAAGCATTGTACAAAAAATAAAAATAATTAGATCAAAAGTATATTTCGTTGATCGAAAAATATGCCCAGTAATATTTCTGCAAAAAAAAAAAACTATGACTGACACTCCAATCCATACAAATCTCAAACATACTCCAGTAAATTTTACAGTTATATAAATTTATGTATATTAAAGTATTCATGAATTGTGTTCCACAGTTAATGTCAATGAAAATAATTTGATGCTAAACCTTTTGAAGGTGGCCAAATTCAAATTCATAGTTTTATTATTTCATTTTGTTTGTAAACAGATAATGACAGAAATAAGTAAACAGGTATTATGTTGTTTCAAGCCATTTTCTTTAGATATGTTCAATTCAAAAATTTGTAGATTCAAAAATGTACAAAAGATATTACATAAAACGTGTGAATTGGAACAAATTATAAATTAACTTGTTTGTTTTTCTAATTTTCCTTCCAAGTATGTAACTTGGTGTTTATATGTGTTAATGTGTGTGAAACCAAAAGTTATCTCAAGCAGAAATCTCACGAAAATAATAATAAAACTATCAATATATTTCTCTTCATGCATATGCACATAAACAATATTAGAAGTTTAGTCATGAAACAGACTTTTAGTTTTCTTGGATTCGAGTATTCTTCACCTCGATTATCTTGGCATGGTTTTCAAAGCAACCTACCTGAATTTGTCAAGACAGATTGCTGACACCTTGCTTACACAATATAAACGTAAATATTGGTTTGCAAGGAATCGCTTAGTTAAAATTAGTTTTTAGAAAAAAGTCAGAACCGCAATACAATCGAAATACAGATATGCATTCGTATAAATAATCGCCTCCAATATATAGATATTCGCGTCTTCTATATTGAAACTAATGATGTTAATTGGAAATAAATGTTTTTAAAAAGAAAATACTAATGTAAGAGGATGAATACGGTGATCCATACATGTGGAAACATAAAATGAATATTATTGATAATGAAAATGAAATTAAATTCAATTGAAAATATGATGAGATAATATTTAAATTAGTTGAAAAACCGTCATAGGCACAACTTGTGCTTAAAGCAGCGGCTCGTTGACAGCCAGCTTAAAGATTAAATCGTCAGATCGTCAAATCAATGGAATGTAATTATTTCTTTAAACTGTGGTAAAGGTATAAAAAGCGAAACTTGTTTTTGGGTGTCAAACCAATAATGTTGCGTTTTCGCATACTTCGATGGTATACGTTTCACGCTTAGGTCGTGTTGTGGAAAGTTGAAATTATAAGAAAAATAAAAAACTACAAAATGGCAAATCCACTAAAGGACTAATTCAAAACTAAATTGTCGAATATCATTAATAATAGGGTAACTACATATAAGAAACTATCATGGTGTATGCGTATGTCGACGATTCCTAATAACCATATATAGTATATTTCAGTTCACACAGCTAATTTTCAAAACATGGGCACCAGTATACGCGCACAACGCAGCAATGAATTACTCGATTGCTTTATCCATGAAGTCTAGAAATCTTTTGGCATATTGTTCCGGATCACAAGTAGAAATTCCATCGACATTACTTCCATACTTAACAGTCTTAGCTGCTTTGGCGGCCTTAAAAACAAAGTTAAAAAATAAATAATTAAATTAATTGCTGATCTTTAAAAAGCAGTTCAATTCAACAATATATACAAATAGTTTTTAATAACTCATCACGACATCACGAAATTAACTTTTGTAAGGTCAAATGTATTCAGGCATATATGCGAAAATACAAAAATAAAAAAAAAATTATAATTTTTTAAACCTAATCTAACGAAAATAAATGCTAAAGAGTTGGTTAAAGATTTTTAATTGCATCCCAAATAATTTCCGAACAATGATGATGCCACTCGACTAAATGCTTTTGAACGTAAACTCAAGTTGAAATGTTGTTAAGATAAGATAAAGATACTACAGACGGTTTAAAACCGTGCATTTCTAATATTTCAAGTAAAAATCTAATAAGCATCAAACAACCTAGGTAAATGGAATGGTTGAGTTTATTAGCTAACTCATCTTGCTCGTATGTCGGCAGAAGGGCAACTCAATTGTGGGTGTAACATACATTCATATAATGCGAGAAGAAAAGCATTTGAACTTACCTGTTTTTTCACACCATACTGTGTTAATACATCAATAATGGCAATAAAATATATTTCTCGCCGTTCTGTAATTATAAAAAAGAGTGCATAGTATTCAATAAAAATACAATTGTATTTGCAAAATTTAAAATACTGCAATATATTACTAATATTTTCCAAAAGTTTTTCCTCTAACCACCCCTATAAAATGTATGTATTTCAAGTATTTTTACTCTCAAAATACAATTAAAAGTAGAAAACGGGAGCTTTACAATTTCGCTTCAAATATCAACGCACTGACCGGACCGTAAAGTAAAACAAAAAAATAAAAACACAACATTTCAAAATTACCTTCAATGCTTGGAATGGCATAGATATCAACTTCATAGACCACTTCTTTGTATTGTGCGCCGCGTGGTGAATCAGGGGGTGTATTGTAAGTCCATCTGCAGAATACCGAATAAAACATTTTAATATACACACACATATATTTAGTGTATTCACCTTTCTCCGCTATCACATTCCTCGCTTTCGCTGTTTTCACTGCGTCCGGTCGCTTGAGAGTTTTCGCCCTGCAATGCTTCCTCTTCAGCACGAACGCAGTCATGTATGCCAACTAAGAGCGAATAATCCATTATGTGCAGCTTTGTGAGGAGCTTTTGTAATAAAACCAAGCGAAATGAATAAATACGTCGAATTTTTCAAGCAACTACTCTACTTACATCAACATCACTTGACAATGTGTTCAATAATTTCTTTTTGGCTTCCTCCCCAATTTCAATTTTGACTTTTTGCTTTATAAAGTCATTGTCTTTATAAGTAGGTAAAGACTTTTCTAACTCCTTTTCCGACGCTTCGCGATCAACGGTACTACCTTTCAAGTCGAATTTTCTGAAAACATGTAAGTTAGATCAACAAAAAATGATACAAATATTGATTACAATTTCAACTCACTTGTGTATGGTTAGATGGGAACTAAATACATTGCGCATAACTACAAAATAATGTTGACCGCTCTCAACCGTTATTCTGTACATTCCCAAATATTGTGGTAAAAGAGTCTTGCCATGCTTTTCAACAACATACTAGAGGAATAAAGACACAATTTTATATAATAGAAAAAAAAGTAAATTTTGGGGCACATGTAAAATTGTCGAGCATAGGATAATCTTGTAAACTATAAATTGTAAAGTGATAGATATTTTCAAATGCGTGCTATATCTTTCATAAAAAAGTATGAGGCGATAATTTTTCGAAGTATAACTATGTACAGTTTGTCAAGTATAAGTTTTTTAGTATTATATGAATAGTATTATTTGTTTACCTTTAGGTTGGGGGTATTAGGGTAGTCAAGCGACCAAAGTAAGGCGAAAGGTTGCATAATGAGCGTTGCATTTACTAGTAAAGTTGCTCAGCTCTAACCCTTAACTTGATTTCTCTTAAATGAGAAAACAACGAAGTCACTAATGGAGTGGAAACCAATTAAGGAACATTCATGATGGTCTGGTGTACTCTAGAGTAAGAATATACTTATGACTAGGCATGGGAAAAGTCCTAGCATGTGCTAAAAGAGCGTAAGTGATGGTATACGTACACACACCGATTGTCACTAACACACACAAGCGAAGAGCGTAAAACGAGCACCTACGATGGGACAATACGATAAATAAACGACGATAAATTAGTCTGCAATCAGCAGTTGACTAAGCAGGTTTATGCGGACGAAGTTATATATTTTAGTTAAGAAATGAAAACAAATATTTCATTGTAAAATAGCATAAAATTATTCCGAAATTTACCATAATTTATATTAAGTATAAAAGAATATTAATTTTTACATTCATTAGCACTAATTAGTATTGTACAATCGTGCGGCTCAGACTTGCTCGATCGACCCCTGCAAGCAGATATTTTGATCGCTGATTCGCTTAGTCCCAAAGTAAGCGCACTAACACAATCTCATTTGGTGATGCTCGTTTGATTGTGGTGGTGCTATCCCTGCTTAGGACCCACTGAAGCTCACAAAGCTATTACAATCAGTTAGGTAGAGTTATTAAGGACACAACAATGAATTAAAGTAATGGGAGCTTTAAATGCGAATCGGTTCAGAGAACAAACATATTGAACACGGCGGAACAATCGTTCCTACATAAAGCTTATCAAAAGGCGACATGGGTCTCTCCAGAAAATGTTGCCGAAAACCAGATAAATGATTTATGCAGAATTTGGAGGCGTTTCCTACTTGATGTGCGTGTCAAGCAGAGCGCAGATATTGATTCCGATCCCAACCTTCTAGTTGCAAAATTCAAACAAAAAAATCAATGTCGATAAGCTCAGGTCAGATAAAAATAGACAATCTCTTGTCTATGTCAATATATGATCTGGTGTCTAAAAACACTTTTAACAAGTAAGGAAGGGCTAAGTTCGGTTGTGACCGAACATTTTATACTATCGCAATTTATTTATTTAATTTTATTAATATAATACACAATCTGACCAACATATTCGTCATATGTATGGTATGAAGTCCATTGAAAGTTGGAAACCCTAATATTAGGTTAGAAGCACCGAGGTCGTCATGTACGATATATAGTGGTCTTGAAAACCTATGGTCAGATTTCGGTGATTTTTAGAAAGGGGCTGCCACACTATAAATGCAGTATTTATGCAAAGTTCTGTTTCGATATCTTCACTAGTGCTTACTTTATATATTGTAAAGTAAACTATTTAGATCGACTTCAAAATTCTGGTATATTGGAAGTAGACGTGGTTGTGAAGCGATTTGGCCTATTTTCACAACTTATCATTGGGTTGCAAGGAAAATATTACAAACCAAATTTCATTGATATTGGTCGAGTAGTTTCGGAGATATAGTTTTTGACCCTTCTTTATAATGAAATTTAAGGTTTCTGGTGTTCTACCTCCACTTTTAGTAGTTTTCAACATAACCTTTGTATGGGAGGTGGGCGTGGTTTTTCTGGACTGTATAAGGTAACCGAAAAGAAACGATTCTAGAAAGTTTGGTTGATATAGCTCAACTAGTTTACGAGATATGTACAAAAACTTAGTAGGGGGCGGGGCCCACGCCCACTTCTCCAAAAAAATACATCCAAATATGCCCCTTCATAGTGCGAGCCTTTGCACCAAATTTTATCTCCATAGCTTTATTTATGGCACTTTATGTGTTTTCGGTTTTCGCCATTTTGTGGGCGTGGCAGTGGTCCGATTTTGCCCAAGCAATCTTCCTATGGTGCCAAGAAACAAGTGTGCCAAGTTTCATCAAAATATCTTAATTTTTATTCAAGTTACAGCTTGCACAGACGGACGGACAGACGGATTTAAACTCCACTCTTCACCCTGATTACTTTGGTATATATAACCCTATATCTAATTCGTTTAGGTTTGGGTGTTAGTAACAAAACTGTAATACTCTCTTAGCAATTTTGTTACTAGCAACTTTGTTGCGAGAGTATAATAAGACAGAACTTTGCTCCCAAACGACAGTAACCGAGAAAATATGCAGACAGATAGGAGTTTTCTACCTTTAGGATGAAAGCGCTAGACGCGAATTGTAATACATGCCAACGCAATACAATCGCACAAGAAATGCTCTATTTCCACAATATTATCCATTATCTGGTGTCCTATATTCACAAAATTTTGCTAAGATATCTCACTTATTACTAGATTTCCACGGTATAAAGACCACTCGAAATTTGAAACTCGCAATATTGGGTATATGGAAGCTGCAGTAGGTAATGATCTGAGTTTACTCAATTTTAGCACAGAAGAAAAATATTATCGCTGATCTTCTATAAAACTTCTGAAGGTTTTACCGATATTTTCGGAAAAAACATATTACTAGGCACTGAGGTACTGAATGTCGTTATCTAAGACCTTGTAGAGTTTTCAGTACGGTTTCGATAATTTTTAGCTCAGCGATGCCAAACTGCGAACGCAGTATTTGTGAAAAGTTTGTTTCAAGTGGATGAATCATATGGCATTCAAATTTGTGTTATATGGATATTTATCTTTCCTCAAATAAATTATATCCAAATATGCTCCACTCTAGTGTGATGGTCTGTACAAAATGTTTCTCTTTTATAGCTTCATTTATGGCTTAGCGATATTTTGTGGGCGTGGCAATGGACCGATTTCGCCTATACTTAATGCCATGGTGGTAAGGAATGCGTGTACAAAGTTTCAGCATGTATCTCATGTCTTAATCAAGTTATCGTTTGCACGAACGGAAAGAGAGACATTTGGATTTCAACCCGTCATGTCAGTTTATTAATCGGTTATATTTGTAACCGGTACAATTTCATGATATACAATGATTTACAACTCATAAAAATACTCACTGGGTGATATTGTTTTAAAAACGCGTGCATACGTTCGATCTCCTCCGATGTCAAGCTCTTTATTATAAAAAATTTATTATAACTTTGGTAAAATTGTGCACCTGATTTACCCGACGACTCAATACGTATTGGCTGTGAACGAGTTAAGGACTCGCGGTAGTCAACATCATCGACGCTGAATCTTTCACGCAAGTTTCGAAATACTAAGGGACAGTATTCTTTGACTTTGAAGTGTGACGGCATATTTTCTCTGAAATGAAAACAGTTAATTTATGTTACGCACAAATTTCTATATATACATACTTATTGAAGAGATGATTATCAACTTTGATTTTGGAGTATGCACGAAAATCATCTGGCAAAAGCATTACAGGTATATTAACATGACTTAGCTCATTTATCTGAAATTATAAACAATAAAAACATATTTACTTTTGCAACAATTATATAACATTAATTTATCACTACCGTGTGATTAATGCCCCACATAAAAACGCTCAGAATCGGTTCGTTGGCTCGAAAAAGTTTCACTTTTTGATGCTTTACACGAAAATGTTTCTTTTTTAATATACGCGGCTGCGATGACGACGACATTTTCTTGTCCATATTATATAAATACTGTCTGTTTCAACGATTGTTAAATGAGTTTTAGCTATACTTCTTCTTCTTTTCTTAAAAGTTAGACATCAGAAATTTGCTTGTACAAAACCTTTCTTGTTCAGTGCAAACCGTAGGAAAGAAGTATGCGTATGGAAAATGTCGAGGGATGAACCATACGTAAATCTGCAATAGAATTAAACAAGACATAGAGGCAAAACGGTCATTGAGTTATTATTTTTTTTTGCACAATTCTATTATACTAAATTATTTAACACTATACATGTCTGTCAATATTTTCATTTTTCACTAGCTCTACTGCTAGGATATATTAATAATGGATAGGAAGGCACTTGTGATACGAAACAATCAGACAACAAGGTCCACACAGATATACCAAATGGAAAAGGTGTCATTGCAGCATAATTTATCAATCTCCTTCTAATTTAGGTTATTTTTCAGGTATTGTATTGGTAGAAAATCTAGTGGTAGCTATACAAAACATACTTAAAATAATCCAAGTATATTGTAAGGATGATATGGAACAGCAGTTAGTGTTCACAGATTTGAGTTTAACGAAATGCCTACCTCACGAAGGATATATCAGTACTAAAATATAAGTATACGTTAAAATATTGCAAAATTACCTTGACGTAATGAATTAAAAAACTATGTTTTCTATTGTTTTATATTCTTTACTCAATTAAAGGCTTTAACATTTTGTAACAAATTGTATAAATTATTTATATTAACATTAACAAATTAAAATCTTGTCAAAAAGTCATCTAAATCTAAAATCAATCTAAAACTCAGAATTTACTGTCGTTTAAAAATAAAAAAATATATATATATTAAGTATTTTGTGTTGACTTTTTTATTAAAGCATTTGTCATTTTTTTTTTAACGAACAATTTGCCTTCACGAATTAGGTCCAGGTTATTCCCAACGTATTACAACACCTTGGTTTTCTTGCGCCTTCAATTCTTTTACTATAAAATCTTTAAACTCTTTGTATGATGCGTCAATTTCGATATTGTGTATGATTTTGTGGAAGTTTCCTTCAGTCAAACCATATGCTATTTCCTGTTCCGCAGCAGCAAGACGCTTCTGTAACGATTCTTCTGTTTCTGTTTGACGCTTACGCAGACGCAACTCCAAATCCTTGAGGGTTGGTGGATTGTTGTAAACCAGAATAGGATTTAAATCCGTCTTTTTGATTTGGTCGACTCCTTGTGGTTCGATATCCAAGACACACACTTTACCAGAGTTTTGAATATTACGAATTGCATCCTTACTAGTACCATATGTATTTCCACTAAACACTGCAGTTTCTATAAATTCGTCATTAGCTATTTGTTCCTTCATTTTATCCTTGTCAACAAAATAATAGTGTACACCATGTTCTTCGCCGGCGCGAGGACTACGTGTTGTGTGTGATATACTAAAACCGAACGTATGAGGAAACTCCTCAAAAAGTTTCTTCAGCAAAGTAGTCTTTCCAGAACCCGAAGGACCGCATACGACTAGGGGACGGGGCCCTTTAATAGGAGCTTCCGATGACATCCTGCCGAAAACTATAGTTAGCAGTGAATTATAAATACAATAAATTCAACACAATTTTTTAATCTTAGAATTACATTTCAGAATGGCTCCTTTTCTCCCTGTTGCTATAACACGCAACATGAATCAAACTAAACTTTGAAAACAATTTACAGTTGAAATGAAAAGTTCTGAAACAATTAACAAAAGTAATAGAATTCACGAACGGTCAAAGTAGAGAAAAACGTATATTTATTATGGGCCTCAATTAATGGTTTACGATATGCAATAAAATAAAGTATGACTGTTTGAAATATGATCTAGAATTTAATTTAAGTAATGTACATCAGAGAACTAATTAATTATAATATTATAGTATTATAATATAATAAAAAGGCATTTTAACCTACAAAATAATCGTTTTATACCATTTTGACAACAAGTTATGTGCTAATCGGCATATGAAAATACTGAGTTTATCGTATTACACATACATTTCTTCTGTATACAATTTAAACATTGTTTCAGTAGAAGTTACATAAATCATCTAAGATATTAATTTGATCCAAATTCATTATTGTATGAATTAATTGAAATTGCAATAGCACTCCTTGGTTGTGTCTCATTGGCAAAATATATTATTGATGGATAATTTATAATATATAAAATTTTTCAAAGTAATTGCAATTATTATGATTTTATTTTAAGTTCGATCAAATCTCAATATTTACATTACAGACAACATATGTATTACCAACATCAAAGTTCATATTAGATATAGATTTGATATGTGCACAACTAATTATAATGTATCATATTTATATAGGTGTACACATGGTTGGCTTTAACTTCAGTATTTGTTTATATAAGAAATATTATAATTGCATATATACCTTATACACAATTCTTCTTTTATTATTTCTCTCCTTGATATTATTTCAATTTAATTTCTATTATAACAATTAATTCAATTTATAATTACTAACGACATCGACACTTAAATATTATTTCAACTATGGCAGTCGCTATGTAGATGCGCGAGATCCATACTACATAAATTCCACAACTAGTTATTTAGAGTTGCCATATGGGTCGAAAGAAAGTCGAATTTTCGCAACTTTACACCATCTTTTTAACTTTTAGATTAAGATTAAAACGAGAAAACGAAACCACAAAAAAAAATGTGTGGAATTTGCTGTATTATGGTATGTCCCAATTCTGTAAGACAGGACACCCAAATCTAAATTTTCTATTACGACGTATGTATGGCATCATTCAATTTGTGTCTCATATGTAAAAAAAAATTAATGTGTGGGTTGCAAGTGAAAAAAAAACAGCGCCACAGCCTACTATGTAGTTTGTTTATGATAGCTACTATGTTTCTATTGGATAGTTCACAGTGTATAAGAATTGCAAGTAATAAATTCTATAGATTTCCAAATAAAAGGGGGTACCAAGTGGAACAATAGCGCCGTAGCCTACGTTGTAGTTTGTTTATGGTAGCTACTATGTTTCTATTGAAAATTTACAGTTGCAAAAGTGATATTCGATAGATTTCCAAGTAAAAGGGGTATCAAGTGAAAAAATAGCGACTAAGCCTACCGTGTTTCTTTATGATAGCTATTATGTTTTTTTTTGAATAATTTACAGTATATAAGAATTGCAAGTATTACATTCGATAACTAACTAAAAGGGGGTACAAGTGACAAAAATAGCGACTAAGCCTACTGTGTAGTTTGTTTATGATAGCTACTAGGTTTATTTTGATAATTTACAGTGTTATATTCGTTAGATTTTCAGATGAAAAAGGGTATATAGCGAATATTTAAAATTAACTCCACAATTTGGCTACTACGATTGCGCTATTACAAAATATTATCATCGGGAACCAAGAAGTTGTAGCCAAATGAATTCAATTGAACGTATTCCTTGCTTATATTTTAATATTTTTAGAACCAATAGATATGTATTTATACTTAGAAATATAGGGCTGTGCATTTTGGCAGACAAGTAGGGTCGGCTTTAGTATAGTATCCCCCGATTTCAGAGTTAGAATGGGTATGGTTGGAAAGAGGACGATCCAGATTACGAATATATATAATAGTTGCCGCAGGAGACTTATAGTTTTCGAGATATTCGCATTTAAAGTTGAAAATTTTACAAATTTTATGTGGCGATATTTCGATTATTACTTAACTTTTAATTTATATAATACGCTTATTATATACTAACACTTCACTAATTTGTTTCCACATACTTATTTTATATCAATTGGTTTAATATTTGCTTTAAATAAGCATTTTAATTTTTAAACAATTTTGTTTATATGCACAATAACCATGTTGACAGATATCAAGTGTTGCCATAACCAAACAAATGAAAATAAAAATAATAATCTTTCGCGTATATATATTCGTAATCTGGAGATCGTCCTCTTTCCAACCATACCCATTTTAACCCTGAAATCGGGGGATACTATACTAAAGTTTCCCCGACAAGTAATAGCATATTATCTTTAATATTACTGAATAAACAACACTGTGTAGAAGTTTATCCAAATGAGGAAAGTCATGACAATACGCAATATAAAATATATTTTTTAACTACAAGTTCACTGTTTTTTATTTTTGCACCTCACAATTTATTTCAAATACCTACATGTATATATACTATTGTATTTGCACACAAACCTGTTAAAAACTTAGAAGTATGTATTTTTTACTGAAATCACTATTTTTGCCGCTATCAATACAGCCAATACTGAATGTGTTCAACAACAAAACAGATGGGTAACGCGTTCCAATTATAGTGCTGCCATATCTTGTTTCATGAAAACATTCTAAATAACTGATTTTAGCAGGTGTCCACATTGGCGATATATCTCATCTCTGATAATGCCTAACAAAACGCTAGTAAATAAACTTGATATCCGTAAACGGACTACGACATCTATAAGAAGCCAGAGCGATTGTTTGAAATTTTGATTGTAAAAATATCATGCTCCAGTTACCATGTCAGAACGCCACTATTTTTTAACACCATACATTTTCAAATAATTTGCTTTTTTCAGTTAGCACAACGCTAAAAGAGATCCGTTGGGAAACAAACTAAATGAAGCCAAGAAGCAGCTATTTAAAAATGGATGCTACTTTCTCCATGATTAAAGGATTATTCTTTAAATATGGCTGACTTCGAAAAAGTATCGGTACAGTTTGACTACAGTATTTATCAAGTATCAGTTTTCGCGCAAGTATAAAAGCCAAGTGTTAGTTTATAAAAGTCTGACACAGTTTAGAGGCAAATGCAGGTTACGGGCTGGCTTCGTTAGTTTTTATTAAAGATCTAATTGGAAATGCATATACTTATTATTTTATTACGTGCATTCGTTTATACATATGTAAGTAAGCACATAATTTGTGAAAGCTCTATAGGCGGTCAATAAAATAAACAAAAAAGTTCCAGGTTATCAGTTTTCAAGGCACCAGCTGCCGAATAAGAGCCCTCAATATCTATGGTTGGCCTTTCACTGAAAATATCAGCGCAGAGGGCAACTTTTACTAATAATAAAGTGAGCTGGTTATAAAATTGGATAAAATCGGATCAAGGACACCACCCCTAGCCACTATATACATAACATAAAAACATGCAAATTTCTGTTGGGCTTTAACCGTTAGAGCAATATGTAAGTAAATTATCGTAAATTCAAAATTAAATGAATGAAATCCAAAAATGATAGAATACAAGACTACGCCATTCGTTTACAGTTAGCTTTTTTGGGTTTTAATTTCCTGTTAAGTGACCACCAAACACGCGAGCAAAACAAATAACGAAAGAAAAACTTGCAAATTGCTCGGTAGTACAAAACAATAAAGCCAAAACAAAGAGTTGAAGTCAAGATTAGTGTTTAATTAATGTTAATCTATACTAATATTATAAAGCTGAAGAGTTTGCTTGTTTGAACGCGCTAATCTCCGAAAGTACTGGTTCGAATTGAATAATTCTTTTTGTGTTGGATAGTCCATTTATCGAGGAAGGCTATAGGCTATATAGGAGAGAAGAAACAGTGGTAAATGTGTAAAAACGGGGGAAATTATTTATCTTTGAGGGCTTCCGTTCCTTGCGTTGCGAAAGCGGTTCAAGATACACAAAAGTTATGTATGAAAGAATTATTTCTCTTTTAATGATCTAAAAAAAAGTCCGTGAGTACCGTTTTTGTGATAACTAATAATTTCTAAAATTTCAATAAATTTTTTTTTTTTCTAATCTATCTATCCAAAAAAAATTGGAAAACTCGGGAAAGTGGTAACAGAGAATTCAGAATTGCAAATGGACGATAACATCTACAATGAAACATTGGTGTTGATTGAAGATTTGTGTTTGCTTATGAGCAAACTTTTGACTGAAATTCATATGCCAGCGCCAAATCGTCAAATCAGAAATGTACTGAATCATACATTGGAATGTGAGCGTGCATACGACAGAATAACTTTGGAACAACAACTTCAAGAAATGTTCCATTATTGAATGAGCAGCAAAAAAGTGCCTATGATGAATTGATGAAGACTGTCAATGATGGAAACAGTGGACTATTTTCTTGATGCGCTCGGCGGAACTGGCAACAATACGATCTCAAAATGGCATTGTGTTGGCTCTAGCATCTACTGGAATTGCTGCAACGCTACTCGAAGTTGGAAAAAAGGCACATTCGCTACTGAACCTTAAGTTAAACATGCAAATCAAACAAAAACCTGTTTGTAATTTCAAAGCAATCAGTTATGAAAGATCTGTGGAATAATAATTGTCGCTTTGGTGGCGTAGTGCTCCTATTATCAGGCGAATTTTGACAAACACTTCCTGTTATTTCGAAATCGACAGTGGCGGACGAATTGAACGCATCTCTCAAGTCATCGTATTTGCGGCGACTCGTGAAAACCATACGATTGACCATGAATATGCGAGTGTTCCTGCAACAAGATCTTCAAGGAATTGGAAATGGGCAAATTCCGGTTGATACTTCTAATGATTTGATACCAAATGCCAAATGCGATGTCGATGACTTAAATTATACGATTCGATGATGACTTAAATTATACAAGTCAAATTCCGAGAGATTTGTGTTCGTACAAATCGATCGAAAATGAAGTGTTGAAAATGAAGACGAAGCCGTGAATTAATCAGTGGAATTTTTAAATTCTCTGAATTTGCCTGAAAAGTCACCGCATCCTTTGCGTCTCAACGTTGGATTTGTCATTATAATGCGCCGAAACCGTGTAATTGAATCCGACTGATTATGACGCAGCTATCGAATAATGTAATAGTTGCAAGAATTTTGAAAGAGACAGAATGCTTGATTCCACGAATTCCTTTGAATTCCAACAGTTTGCCATTTCAGTTCAAACGTATTCAGTTTCCAGTGAGACTTGCATTTGCGATGAAATCAACTGGCCACAAAGACAATCGCTGGAAGTGTGTGGTATAAATCTGGAAATGTAATGTTTTGCACACGGCCTGCTATACGTGGAGTTCTCACCGAGTTGGAAAATCATTTCACATTTACGCACCGGTAGAAAAAAAAAACAAAAAGGTTGTTTATCAACCTGCGTTACATTGAAAAAATGTAGAAAAATCGCAAATAAATGCTTTTCAATACAATATCAATTCAACTTATTATTATTTTAAAAACAAATAATTTCACGCAGGGTAACGACTGCGGGATCAGCTAGTGTACTATAAAAGCAATCATCATTTTCGCAATAAAAGAAACTTTTGATGGAAAAATCGCAAACACACATTTTTTAATCATTCACTCATTTTTTATTTTATTCTTAAGTTGACGAAAAGTTAAAAATAGTTATTTAATATGATACATGTAATTTATTACATGTTCAATTTGTTTCACTGTTCATAGCATTTCAGTTTTCATTTGACAATTCTTCATGTTGCCTATTCCCATTCAGGGGTCCTGAGCACGTCACTATGTCGTAATCTTGTCTTCGATGGTTCTTGATGCAATCGGCGCACGAATTAACCCCATCCCTATTTATATGTATGTACATATATGTAGTGCACTTCATGCCATGGGTAATATATGGGCAATTTTATGAGAAAAGATTTGTAGTATATGTAAGTGGTGTGTTCAAAAAATAACGCGTATTGTAAAATTTAAAATTTCAGATTTATTTGGAGAGTTATACCTGCACCGGAAGTGCGATACAATTTTCAGCTGTATTCCGTGTTTACTTTTTCATTTTCAATTTCAAAAGACACTTCGTTGTTTGTTTTTAAATCTTGGCTAAAAATAAAGATAACCTTAAAGAGCCGTCGTTTACAAGCATATGAAAAATCACTGAAAGCTACAAAGCTCGCAAGAAGCGAATTGGCATAAGTGTATAAAACCGAATGTGGTCAATTTTAAAGACGACGACATTAATTTAGACGCATGAAAAATATTTAAAAAAAATACTGTTAGTTTTTGAACATATCACGTATTTACCAATTTAGTACTTTAGTTGGTTTACATACATTTGATATACTGCTGCTTGTTTGCATTTATATCGCATATACCTCAATAAATTTAAGCGAGAATATTTAAGTTAAGATTATATCATTCGGTTAAAAAAACGAATATTTGTAAATAATCTTAGAAAATCCGGAAATATTGTTTCCACCTTCAATTGGAAATACAGTTAATGGGATTTTCAACCTGGTACAACCTAAAAGTATGCAATGAACTCTGTAAACAAATTTGTAAAGTTGGCATCTCTATTTTCACGACGGTGAAAACATATTGTTAGCCATTTTAGATATATCAGTTTCTCCGTTAAGTCCTTCGTGTGTGCTTATAAATAAAATACGACGCATTTATTGAATCGAAAATATCCTTCAAATAATGTAATATTGTAGTGATCCTTATATGATTAAAAAAAAGTGCTGATGAACATATACTTTCAGTCAAACTCTTCATTTATATAAGGATCATGTGCATACAAGGAAACATAGTTTACGCAAAACTTACAAACACTAAGAGTTGATATTATTTTAAAATTTATTATTAAATGCATATTTACATGAGTTAAGTGTGGTATAGACAAATGTATCATTGCAAGTAAAGAAGGTAAGACACATGAAGCATTTTTTATTAAACTTAACTAAAAAAATTAACAAAAAATATATGAAAATAAGGGAGGGACTTCTTGCACATGCGCAAGAATTATAGTACTTTATTTCCCTAATGACCTCAGCAAAATTTTTCTGCCACCCAACAGGGCAGTAACTATGTTTGCATGAACGTACAAACATTTGTATAAAAGTTATATAAATTTAGCATATATTAACAAAACAAACGCGGGGAATGTGAAGCAACGGCTTCGAAATTGGCTAATGCCACGATAACTAACATAAACAATTAGCATGTGATTAACATTCGACTTTTTGGTAGTGGTTGTTAACGTCCTCATTAAGTATAGTAGTTACACATATTTATATACAGTGGAACTTCCATAACTCGAAGAGATCCATAACTCGAACTTTTGAATTGGCAATAGCGTTTAGAAATCAAATTTCATACAAATTTCCTTCCATAACTCAAACTTCTTTTACTCGAAATTCTCCATTACTCGAACTTTTGAATTGACAATAGCGTTTAGAAATCAAATTTCATAGAAATTTCCTTCCATAAATCGAACTTTTTGACCAGGGCATAATACAAAAAATAAAATTTTACTATCGATGCAGAATTTTAAAAGAATCCCTATATTCGTATATAGGCGGACAAAAAATATGATATTACACTTATGGATTTCATAAATCATCTAACAAAGGAATGGGATACAAACGTCAAGACCCAAACAATAGCAAAGTGCAACCAACAAAATTACAGAATACATGTTTTAACGTATGTATGTACATTAAACTTTTAGCGTAGTAAATAAATAAAACTGTGTATAAATCAACATTTTAAAGCTTTTTAAAAAATTTTATAATTTAATGAAAAATTCTATAACTCGAAGTCTCTCTTACTCGAAGTCTCTCTTACTCGAAGATTTTTTGTGGATTATGGAGATTCGAGTTAGAGAAGTTCCACTGTATATGCAGTCTATTTAACGAAGTAATTATGTCATTCCAAAATAAAATAAACTAATTAACATTTGTGTAAACGAACTATTTTATTGTAACGTTAATTGAAAAATGCTAATTCCGTGTACGGTTACATGTGAGCATAGACTAGTGTATGTACATACCCAGTGGAGAAATGCACTATTTCCCCGACAGCTTTCCACGTAATTGTGAAACCGTTTTTGTTAAAGGTAGTATTTTTATACTCTCGCAACAAATGTTTCTAAAGAGAGTATTATAGTTTTGTTCACATAACGGTTGTTTGTAACACCCAAAACTAAACGAGTTAGATATAGGGCTATATATACCAAAGTGATCAGGGTGAAGAGTGGAGTTCAAATCCGAATGTCTGTCTGTCCGTCCGTCCGTCCGTCTGTGCAAGCTGTAACTTGAGTAAAAATTAAGATATCTTGATGAAACTTGGCACACTTATTTCTTGGCACCATAGGAAGGTTGCTTTCGAAAATGAGCAAAATCGGACCACTGCCACGCCCACAAAATGGTGAAAACCGAAAACACATAAAGTGCCATAACTAAGCCATAAATAAAGCTATGGAAATAAAATTTGGTATGAAGGATCGTACTATTAATTGTCATATTTGGATGTAATTTTTTTAGGGAAGTGGGCGTGGCCCGCCCCCTACTAAGTTTTTTGTACATATCTCGCAAACCAATAGAGCTATATAAACCAAACTTTCTGCAGTCGTTTTTTTTAGCCACTTCCTAATACAGTCCAAAAATGAAAAAAATCGGAGCATAACCACGCCCACCTCCCATACAAAAGTTAGGTTGAAAATTACTAAAAGTGGGTTAACTCACTAACGAAAAACGTCAGAAACACTAAATTTCACATAAGAAATGGCAGATGAAGGCTGCACTCAGATTTTTTTACAAAATGGAAAATGGGCGTGGCGTCGCCCACTTATGGGTCAAAAACCATATCTCAGGAACTACTCGACCGATTTCAATGAAACTTGGTTTGTAATAGTTTCCTTACATCCCAATGATATGTTGTGAAAATAGGCCAAATCGCTTCACAACCACGCCTACTTCCTATATACCAGAACTTTGAAGACAATCTGAATCGTTTACTTTACGATATATAAAGTAAGTACTAGTGAAGATATCGGTACAGAACTTTGCACAAATACTATGTTAATAGTGTGGCAGCCCCATTCTAAAAATCGCCGAAATCGGACCATAGGTTTTTAAGGCCCCATATATCGAACACGAGGACCTCGGTGCTTCTAACCTAATATTATGGTTTCCAACTTTCAATGGTATGGTGTATGGTGTAGGTGCCGCATAAAATTGTGATTGGAGTCCAGCATGATAAACTAATTCTGGTTAGCAATCGTCACCACAAGGTCTAATTGAATTTCTTTATGCGACAAAAGTAACCAATTAAAAAATTCAGAATTATACAAATTAAAAGGGATATTTTATAGCTACATAATAAATCGCTCGTTGTTCAATCGAAATTATTATTAATTAAATATTTACATGATCAAATTTGAAATTATATTTTGTAAACTTCTTGGAACTAACCCGACATAACAGCAATCTTTTTTATACTCTCGTAATATGTTGCAAAGATAGTAAGTAGTTTTCTTCAAATAACTGAACTAAAAGATATAGAGTTATATATACCTAAGTGATGAGAGTATAGAGTAGATTTGAAATCGGGATCTCTGTCTGTCCGTCCGCCCACCTGTCTGATGAACCTGTAACTTGAGATACCTTAAGGGCACTTGGTACGCATATCCCTGCGCACCAGAAGAGGGTTGGACATATTTGAATGTAATATTTTTGGAAAAGGTGGCGTGGCATCTACAGTTGATAGATTTTTTGTACATATCTCGTAATCTAAAAATGGTTATTTCCTTAAGCCAATTCCTTATACTAGTCTAAAAATTAAGGAAATCGAATTATAACCACGCCCATTTATAAGTCAAAAACCATATTCCAGAAACTGATCGACCAATTTCAACGAAATTCGGTTCGTAACATTTCCTTGGCATTCTAATGCTATGGTTTGAAAATGGGTCAAATTAATTCACATCCACGTCTACTTCCCATATACCAGATTTTGAAGGTCAATCTGATTCGTTAACTTTACAAAATATAAGTTAAGCAGCAGTAAAGACAACGGAACAATCATCGAAACCGGACTATAAATTTTCAAGGCCCCAAATATTATTGCATATAATTACTGTCGCACAGTTCATTGGAAAATTATTGAAATCACCTATCTAAAATATCCAATATTGTATTTTTAAAATGGCGGGCAAAGGGTTATAGTTTGAAGTGTTCCAACTATTCCACTATAATCACCAATTGGGTACATACATTAGAGAGCTGTCAGAAACGTTTTTTGTAACCCTCTAAAGAGTATATAATGTAAAATCGAGCGAAAAATGAAAAAAAATATTAGAACAATAGCGAGCTTGTAAATATATCCGTTGATTTTCAAGAAAAAGTCAATCAGGCGACTAGTTGCCCTACTAGTTGTAAAGAATTTGTTTCTTACTAGTGGATTTCACTGGTTTATTCATCTGCTCACAATAACAAATACACACATATATATACAAATGTGTTACCAACGTATACATACCGAAATATTATAGGTCAAGGTGTTCGAATTAATTAAAGAAATTAAAAAAAAAATATTTTTTTGTCAAACCTAATAATACTTGCTAATTAACTAACTTGGTCCATACCACTTTACATCCGTTTCTCGCATTTGTATGAAAGTGGCGATATGAAAAAATAGAAACAACCGCCCCTAACTCCCACTGTGAATGAACTAGTTAACAGTAATGAATAAACAGGAAAGATTTTGCGTTTACTCAAAGCAAGAGAAAAGGTGGCGGAAAAGAAAAACAAAATCAAATATTAGTAGGGTTAAAAAATTACAGCACTGTTGAGATTGGAATGTGAATGTGGAAGTGTAAAAAAGGTCGGTGTATTATTTTTATACTCACGCCAATATAACTATGCGTCGAATTGAAAGAATGAATTGAATAAAAAATGTGTAAATATGTGTCCTATTACTAAATCGGTAATATAATAATATATGGTTGTCTGTGTGAACGGTATAACAGTAAAAGTAACACAACGATATAACGGAAAATATTTTAAAAATAAATATATTACAAACTAGTAACTATTAGAACACATCCTAAGACTTCATCTTGAACGAAAAGTTACTGTTCCATTTGCAAGTGTGTGTGAATTTAAACATTCGATCATTATGTACATACTATAGTACGTATAGAGGTTTATACGATGCATTTTGATATAAAATATATAGAGAAAACGTTACGAACTTTAATACTATTTCTTCCAATAGAAAGAGATTCACTCCACAATCAACTGTAATTCTGTTGGAAGTGCTTCACGCACAGTCCGTACTGTGTGTTAATGGAGGACTCTCACAACGCAGTATCGTCTTATAGACCACAGGAATACTGCTGTAATCCCGAGTTCGAGTAATCACTATATGTAATATTTTGATCTGGAACTGAATCCAAGAGCACCATATTTGGATAGTGGGAATTCAAATATATATCTATTTTATCAGTGTTACAAAGAACCATAACCACTCATACTTTTTATATAACACTGTTTAAAACTCCTTCAAGTCACTTTCCTTTACTTACTCTGTAGTAGTCTTAACGGATGACAACTCTCTTCGGCATTTTTTATAAATCGCTAGTTACCGCTAGAAACAACACCCGCGCCGTTAGTTCTGCTTTTTCCCCGCCTGGATAGGGTAGCGAAGCGAATGGGTCTGGTGGTGAACGAGGACAAGACGAAATATCTCCTGTCATCAAACAAACAGTCAGCGCCTTCGCGTCTTCTCTCCCACGTCACTGTTGATAGTCATAACTCTGAAGTTGTAGATAATTTCCTATACCTAGGCACCAGCATCAACAACGATAATGATGTCAGGCTTGAAATCCAACGCAGAAGCTCCCTTGCCAACAGGTGCTACTATGGACTGAGTAGGCAATTGAAAAGTAAAGTCCTCTCTCGACGAACAAAAACTAAACTCTACAAGTCCTTCATCATTCCCGTCCTACTTTATAGTGCAGAAGCGTGGACGGTGTCAGCATCGGATGAGACGGCACTAGGAGTTTTCGAGAGAAAGGTTTTGCGGAAGATTTATGGTCCCTTAAACATTGGCAACGAATACCGCAGACGATGGGATGAAGAGCTGTATGTGTCGAATGGACGAAAGTGACCCAGCTCTGAAATGCAATTTTCGATGCAATTGGCGCCAAACTGCCAAAAAGAGAGATTCGTAGCGCGCTTTTGTGGACTTGGCTATAACCGCGTAAGCGGTGTTTACGCCAGTCAAGAAGAATAAGAAGGATATTTCATATTAATGGGTTCTGTTGGTACACCTGACCTGATTTTCTTTAAACTTTTCAGTCAAAATTGTTTCTTGGATAATAATGCCAGTGATCCCTTTGTTGATCAAACATTGCATAATCGAGGTGGATTAAAATTTAGCAGTAGAATAATAAGAGACCCAATCTTCAACCAAAAAAATGTGTGATGACTTCCCGCTATATTAAGATAATTTAAACAAGTAAGGAAGGGCTAAGTTCGGATGTGACCGAACATTTTATACTCTCGCAATTTATTTATTTAATTTTACTAATATTGTATAATACACAATTTGACCCACATATTCGTCATATATATGGTATAAAGTCCACTGAAAGTGGGAAACCCTAATATTAGGTTAGAAGCACTGAGGTCCTCATATTCGATATATGGGGCCTTGAAAATTTATGGTCTTGCCACACTATAAATGCAGTATTTATGCAAAGTTCTGTTCCGATATCTTCACTAGTGCTTACTTTATATATTGTAATACTACGTTCGGACCTACATTGAAAACATGTTTTCAATGAAAAAATGGGTTTTCGTTCGAAAACTTTTGTTTTCATCCATGCAAAATCTGTCAAACGAAATCACAGTTTTCGCTGAAAACTTCTTGAAAACATACATTCCACTCATTATAATCGATGTCTGCTTTAGTTTAGTAGATATTATTGGAAGACTTTTTTTGGAAGAATATTTTGCCAGCTCTAAATTGTCATTTGATATTGAAAACAAATTCCACTACTTTGTCAAAATAATGGAGAAACAGAAATAAAAATAAGAAAGGAAGGGCTAAGTTCGCGTGTAACCGAACATTTTATACTCTCGCAATTTATTTGTTTAATGTTATTAAGCGCGTTTTCTTTTCTTTTCTCGAATGTGGTGACTTTTTATATTTCAACATAATGTTGAACGTTGTGTATAAACACATGCTGCATTACCTTTTTGAATGTGCTCCATTTTTTACATTATTACAAAAAAAATGTTGATCATCTCTCACTGACAATGTGATAACTAGAGTACAGGGCAGAATAAATTCAAAATTTTTTTGCGAAAAAAGCGCTTTAAAATTACATGCAACTCGACTCATGTGTTGGGCACAAACAAAAATCATTATATGAAAGATGGTGTACTTCCAGAAGTTTCATTAATATATCAGAAGTTTTACTCATGTAAACGCTTGTACGGACAGACGAATTTTAACACGTCTCTTCATTCTGATCATTTTGTTATTTATCACCCCATATCGTTTAGTTTTATGACTTACAAACAACATGAAAACAAAACTTTAATACTTTCTTAGCAATAAGTTGCGGCAGTATAAAAATGCACAAATGTAAACAAACAAATAAATTTGTGAATTGTCAATGAAAACGCAACACAAAATATCGGTCAGAACGACTTTAGTTCCACAATCCACAAATTCTGTTTTCAAGAGGTTTTCAATGTCCGTCCGAACCTAGTTCTGTAACATCTTTATAATGAAATTTAAGATTTCTGGTGTTTTCCCTTACTGAAATAAAGCATTTTTAGTAGTTTTCAACATAACCTTTGTATGGGAGGTGGGCGTGGTTATAATCCGATTTGCTCCGATTTGGATTGGTTGTACCTAAAAGAAACGATTCTACAAAGTTTGGTTGATATAGCTTAAGTAGTTTACGAGATATGTACAAAAAACTTAGTAGGGGGCGTGGCCACGCCCACTTCTCCAAAAAAATTACATCCAAATATGCCCCTTCATAGTGCGAGCCTTTTTACCAAATTTTATTTCCATAGCTTTATTTATGTTTTCGGTTTTCACCATTTTGTGGGTGTGGCAAAGGTCCGTTTTTTTTTTTGCTTCTCTTCATCTTCGAAAGCAACCTTCCTATGGTGCCAAGAAACATGTGTGCCAAGTTTCATCAAGATATCTTAATTTTTACTCGAGTTACAGCTTGCACAGACGGACAGACAGACATCCGGATTTGAACTCCACTCTTCACCTTGATCACTTTGGTATAATAATCCTATATCTAACTCGTTTAATTTTGAGTGTTACAAACGACCGTTATGTGAACAAAACTATAATACTCTCTTAGCAACTTTGTTGCGAGAGTTTTTGGGAAATTTAATCTTTCATTTTCACCAACAACAGTATGGATTGATTTGGAAGACATTAGACCTTCTGACAACAACTGCAGTATCTTGACATTAATTTCGTTACCAGCCGAACCCTTTCGCGGTCTGTCTCATTTTGCTCTTATAATTGAGAGTTACGAAGCACGAGTCATTTCTATTAAGGTTTTGTCTGGAAGAGATCGTTAAATGAACGGCTACACTGATGTTTTGAATAATAATTTTTTTAAAATTTCTGTCATGTCGTGTCTCGTCCCGGGTATATTATATTATGTACTAAGCTAAGCTACCTCCCCACCAAATTTCAGCCAAATCCGTTCAGTCGTTTTTGAGTTATAAATAGTGAATTTAACACGACTTTCTTTTATATAGATTATAAATTAAAAAATAATTAATAATAAACCAATGTCTCAATGTACAAACATCTGAGGATATTCTTCAAACATTATTAAAAGTTTACGTCACTCGAGTTTTGCTTTTCCTTACTTGTATATTGTATATAATCTACAAATAAACTCTCGTTTATCCTAATTCTTGATAAACGTGTTGAATGCACAAAAAAGTTCGGTATCACGGACATAAAACACTAAGAAACATTTTGGAGTTTCTTGTAGAATTTGTGCCCTAAATAATTTACCATTTTTTACTTTTGTTATAATATTGACATTAATACAATCGGATACATTCTGGTTTTTAGTTTCAACTATTATTGAGGAGCATATAGCAAGGATATCTAGAGAGAAAAGTATACCCGACACCATTTATTGTAAATCGCCAACACCAATAAAACCATGATCGATCCCAGTTCAAGTGAGGAGGAAGGTGATGACGATCCCGTGGTAGTTGCACCACCGAAGGGTCGTCAAGTTGCAGCATCATCTTCTACTTCAGCTTCCAAACCTAATGCTAATGCCACCACAAATTCTGATGCGAACTTTTCCAGTTCTAAACACAATGGTGATCACTTTCAAACCTCTACGCATAAATCGTTTGGAGGTACTGCTGCCGCCGCTGCTAATGCACTCGAAGGCGGTGTGGCTAGTGGGAACAGCAAGTTAGAGCATGGGACCCATATGATGATCAGTGGTGATACATCAGGAAATTTAGAAGTACCAAACAGTGCCATACCAAGGTAAGTTATTCTGCAAAGGACTTAAAAAACTATGAATTGACGTGCGTAAAAAAATGTAAAACACTAATATCTTTTGGTACACATATATGTATATTAGTTATTCTTATACGCACTTCTAACAATACATACCTTAGTTTACATGTTGTCTATATTTAAAAACTTTGAATTCGTGCTGAAAACCGTAGGGAAATATCTTTTATACTCATTCAACGCATGCTCCTAAACCAGATTTATAAAATTCACCTGACCTGACACTGATTAAACTCGCAGCAGAGGATGTAAAATATAGAGAAGGCGGGCTAATGGCCACACTGGTTTGCTTTTCGAAGGGGTACTCGTTTCTATAAGCGAGTTTCACCACAGAATTCTATAAGGGAGTTTCACCACTGTTTAACATCAGAGGGCTAGAAAATAGCAGAATTGAGCGTTTGCAGTGGTAAATGAGAAAATTGTGTTAATTTCTATGTTAGGAAATGTACGCTTACATATTTGCCTATATACAATGCGCATATGACTTTTTTGCATATAATTCATAGATATTTTGTTGATAATTGATATTAAGGCACATGCGCACATACATATGTAATTCTTTACAATATACAATAAACTAAATTACTTTATATTCTTATTTAAATGTAACATAATAATACTACATTTATTTACTTTATTCATTAAAATGTCATATATTATCATACATATGTATATTATTACAAAATGATAAGCGTACGTTCGTAATTACATACATATGTACACATGTAAACAAATATCAAAAGAGCCATTCGAATTGTGTCCATATATCAATTTGTCAACAATCAATATATGTATATAAATATGTGTACTCATGGCTTCATATAAGATCTTCGTTGCCACGGACAACGAATGGCCGTAGCTTATGATTTTTTTGAGTTGTAAGGAATGTGGAGCGTATGTATGTGATGTATGTGATTGGCGTTGCAACCGTTTAGCCGGTTATAGCCGAATCGACGATAGTGCGCCACCTGTCTCTCTCCTTTGCAGTTCGGCGCCAGTTGGAGATCCCAAGTGTAACCAGGTCGCTCTCCACCTGGTCCCTCCAACGGAGTGGAGGCCTTCCCCTTCCTCGGCTTCCTCCGGCGGGTACTGCATCGAACACTTTCAGGGCTGGGGTGTTTTCGTCCATTCGGACAACATGACCTAGCCAGCGTAGCCGCTGTCTTTTTATTCGCTGAACTATGTCAATGTCGTCGTATAACTCGTACAGCTCATCGTTCCATCGTCTGCGGTATTCGCCGTTGCCAATGTTCTGAGGACCATAAATCTTGCGCAAAATTTTCCTCTCGAAAACTCCTAGTGTCGTCTCATCTGATGTTGACATCGTCCAAGCTTCTGCACCGTAAAGCAGGACGGGAATGATAAGTGACTTGTAGAGCTTGATTTTGGTTCGTCGAGAGAGGACTTTACTGTTCAATTGCCTACTCAGTCCAAAGTAGCACCTGTTGGCAAGAGTTATCCTGCGCTGGATTTCGAGGCTGACATTGTTCGTGTTGTTGATGCTGGTTCCCAGGTATACGAAATTATCTACGACCTCGAAGTTATGACTGTCAACAGTGACGTGGGAGCCAAGACGCGAATGCGCCGACTGTTTGTTTGATGACAGGAGATATTTCGTCTTGTCCTCATTCACCTCCAGACCCATTCGCTTCGCCTCCTTATCCATGCGGGAAAAAGCAGAACAAACGGCGCGGTTGTTGCTTCCGATGATATCAATATCATCGGCGTACGCCAGGAGCTGTACACTCTTGTAGAAGATTGTACCTTCTCGGTTTAGCTCTGCAGCTCTTATAATTTTTTCCAGCATCAGGTTAAAGAAGTCGCACGATAGTGAGTCACCTTGTCTGAAACCTCGTTTGGTATCGAACGGCTCGGAGAGGTCCTTCCCAATCATGACGGAGCTTTTGGTGTTGCTCAACGTCAATTTACACAGCCGTATTAGTTTTGCGGGGATACCAAATTCACACATCGCGGCGTAAAGGCAACTCCTTTTCGTGCTGTCGAAAGCAGCTATAAAATCGACAAAAAGGTGGTGTGTGTCGATCCTCTTTTCTCGGGTCTTTTCCAAGATTTGGCGCATGGTGAATATCTGGTCAGTTGTCGATTTTCCAGGTCTAAAGCCACACTGATAAGGTCCAATCAGTTTGTTGACGGTGGGCTTTAGTCTTTCACACAATACGCTCGATAGAACCTTGTATGCGATATTTAGGAGGCTGATCCCACGGTAATTGGCGCAGATTGTGGGATCTCCCTTTTTATGGATTGGGCAGAGCACACTGAGATTCCAATCGTCAGGCATGCTTTCTTCCGACCATATTCTGCAAAGAAGCTGATGCATGCACCTTATCAGTTCTTCGCCGCCGTATTTGAATAGTTCTGCCGGTAATCTATCGGCCCCCGCTGCTTTGTTGTTCTTCAAGCGGGTAATTGCTATTCGAATTTCTTCATGGTCGGGTAATGGAACATCTGTTCCATCGTCATCGATTGGGGGATCGGGTTCGCCATCTCCTGATGTTGTACTCTCACTGCCATTCAGCAGGTCGGAGAAGTGTTCCCTCCATAATCCCAGTATGCCCTGGACATCGGTTACCAGATTACCACCTTGGTCTCTACATGAGGATGCTCCGGTCTTGAAACCTTCGTTAAGTCGCTTCATTTTTTCATAAAATTTTCGAGCATTCCCTCTGTCTGCCAGCTTCTCAAGCTCTTCGTACTCACGCATTTCGGCCTCTTTCTTTTTTTGTCTGCAAATGCGTCTCGCTTCCCTCTTCAGCTCTCGGTATCTATCCCATCCCGCACGTGTTGTGGTCGTTTGCAATGTTGCGAGGTAGGCAGTCTGTTTTCTCTCCGCTGCGAGACGGCACTCCTCATCGTACCAGCTTGTTTTTTGTCGTTGCCGAAAACCAATTGTTTCGGCTGCAGCGGTACGCAGTGAGTTTGAGATGCCGTTCCACAGTTACGTACGCAGGCAAAAAGGCCCAGATGTCCAACATATGTATAATGTCTTTAAGTTTTATGCCTTGTTTCTTTAAAAGATCATTAGTAATTATTCTAAACATGATTCAATATGTTGGTAGATATTAAAATGCATTTAATTATATAGATAACCAATTAATACTTCAATATTTGACAATACACATGAAGCGTAAATATTTTTACGGCGGGATCACTTGAAACGGCCCTGTAAAGCTCGATGTGTCGAAAAATTGATGGCCGCCTGCGCAATGCCAAAGCGACGCAACATTGCGTTGCTGGTAGAAAATCGGCTTGTCGTAAATATGTATGAATATGTATGAGCATGTATGAGCATGTAAACATATCGACATAAATTTTTGCGAGCCACATAATTTTTGCTGAAAAATATTTTAAATCGACTCAAGGGCTATGTTGCCACTTTTATCCCTAGGTTTTTGCTGCGTTGCAACTTTTCCTTCTCGAGGGAACATTAGAAAAATCTTCAATTTATGATTTTTGTCATCGTTGCGAAAAGGCGTTTGTTGGCATGGAATGCGCGGGGAGATGTGTATGGCTCTGCTTTTATGAATGAAGCAACTTTGCCAAGTGAATGTGCGCCAGCGTTCATGAATGAGGCGCTTGTTGTTTTTGTAGAACAATGCTTTGGATTTTTTGGGATGGTTGGCAGATTTACGTGCACGCATATGCAAATGTAAGTTTGTGTGTTTGTTCAGTGACATACAAACATATTTATGTATATGCATACAGAGCAATGCGCGCACATTTGAAATGTCCTTCACTGATAAGTGATAATGAGACAATTCGAATTTTTGAAGACATACAGTGGGCGACAAAAGTCTACGTACGACCCATTTTTTTGATGTATTGCTGAATGTAAAAATAGTATGGAAAAAGTAATGATGCAGTTTTGTTTTAATTACATTTTTATTAGGAAATTATAAAACAAAAAGTGTACTCCAATACAACCATAACAAACTGTTCACAAAAAACTAAAAAAAAAACCATTGACAAAAGTCTACGTACGGCATGTATTATATACATACTTTATGTTCATGTTGCAAACTAGAAAGTAACGGGAAAGTACCGTTTACTTTTATTTTGTGTTTATGCTTTACAATGAGCTTCATGTTAAGCACATTTCAATATAATCGCGTATAGTTTACACAATGGGTCCTCGAAAAGGAAAGAAATTTCAACAGATGTGCGAAACCTGGTGATAAAATATAAAAAGGAGAATAAATCATTTGGTAAAATATCAAAACAGCTTAATTTACCTAAATCAACTGTTCAAACCATATATAAAAACTTTATAAAAAATAAAAGTGTTGAAAATAAACCACGAACCGGTCGACCGAAAAAGCTTAGTAGGAGAGATGTCTCTTTTATTTTAAAAGAAGTTGATAAGAATCCACAAATTCATGCCACTAAGTTAGCCACGGAATTAACAGTACGATCGGATAAAGTTGTATATTCCAGAACAGTTCAAAGGGATTTAAATGACAATGGATTGCACAGCAGAACTCCACGCAGAAAACCCTTTATCAGTGAAAAGAACCGAAAGCTTCGTTTGGAATTCGCCCACAAGTATAAAGATAAAGATCTTGATTTCTGGAAACAAGTTTTATTCACAGACGAATCCAAGTACAACATTTTTGGAAGTGATGGAAGAGCCAAAGTTTGGAGAAGAGCCAATACAGCAATGAAGCCCAAACACCTCATCCCTACTGTCAAGCATGGCGGTGGAAATGTCATGGTTTGGGGCGCTGTGGCTGCATCTGGAGTAGGAAACTTAGTATTTGTGGAGGGGAACATGGATCGTTTTCAATATAAGAATATATTAGAACAAAATTTAAGAGCATCCGTAGATAAACTAAACCTTGGTAGGAGCTGGCTCTTCCAGCAGGATAACGATCCGAAGCACACGGCCCACATTTTTTTTTTCAATATTTTTTTATTTATTGAATCTGCTCTTTGGAGCCTAACAATAAGTTACAAAATCTTAATTCTAATTAAAACTAGACAAGCTCAACCAAGTGATTGAGTTGTTTTGGTGAAACGTTGCTCATCAGTGTGCTGGCATATCTCTTCTTTTTAGACGTGATTGATTGCAAGAATGTACTAAAGCGTTAGCCAATGGGTTTGGGTGATCTCGGAGTTTGGATAAATATTTGTGTCTGCTGTTCTCTACTTCTTTCTTTACCATGAGAATACCAAGATCTTTATGGATATTTTCATTACGCATGTACCATGGTGAGCACGTGATTGTTCTAAGCATTTTTGATTGAAATCTCTGAATTATATCGATATTGGTTGCACAGGTCGTACCCCACAGTTGAATGCCGTACATCCAAATCGGTTTTATTATCGCGTTATATAACAGAACTTTGTTGTCTAGGCTAAGTTTTGATTTTTTGTTTAGAAGCCAATTTAAATTTGCAGCTCTTATCTTCATGCAGGTTATTTTGCTCGATATGTGTTTTCTCCACCTGAGCCTTCTATCTAAGTGAATACCAAGATATGTTACTACAGTCACTTGGGGGACTAAAATATTGTTCATTTTAACTGCCGGGCACGTTTTTGGTCTTAGAGAAAATGTAACATGCTTGCACTTTTGTTCATTTACATTTATACGCCAGTTGGCTAGCCATTCTTCGACAAAAATCAAATGATCTTCTAATACTCTTGATGCTATAATTGGGCATTTGTTTCGGCTCACTAAAGCTGTGTCATCCGCAAAAGTTGATGTCAAAACATTACTAGCTGTTGGAAGGTCTGCTGTATATATTATGCATAGAGTTGGCCCTAAAACACTGCCCTGAGGTACACCAGCTCTTATTGGTCGTTCTTCAGATATGAAGTCTCCTACTTTGACAGTAAACTTTCTATTTTTTAAATAAGACTCCAAGGTTTTATGCATTTCGAGAGGTACGCTTTTTTTAATATTATATAAAAGCCCGTCATGCCAAACTTAATCGAACGCCTGAGCCACATCTAGAAATATAGCAGAACAGTACTCTCTATACTCGAACGCCCTTCTGATTTCGTTAGTAATTCTATTTACTTGTTCTACAGTGCCATGTTTTGCACGAAAACCGAATTGGTGCGTTGGTATTACATTATTTTCATGGAGGAAAGGAGCCATCTTTGATAGTAACACTTTTTCAAATATTTTAGAAAGACAGGGTAGAAGACTGATTGGTCTGTATGAAGACGGCTGTGTTAAGTCTTTACCTGGTTTCTCTATTATGATGATCTGCGACTTTTTCCATGAAATTGGGTAGTACCCGGAACTGAAAATAGCGTTAAAGAGCAAGGAAAGCACTGTTAAAGCAATATTTGGTAACTCAATTAGCATTTTTGGAGTAATTTTATCGTGTCCTGCCGACTTTTTTGGATTCAGCTCTTTTATGATTTTAATAATTTCAGAAGATGACGTTTGAATAGACCCGAGCGACTCGTTAGCACTATTGGAGATGATTGGCAGCTTAAAGCTGTTCTTTGGGCAATTAGGTTGAAATACCTTTTCTAGGTGATTTGCAAAACAATTTGCCTTATCCTCGTCGCTTCGTGCCCAGTTTCCACCCAAGCCTCTTATAGGCAAGTTGGAGTCGACTGGAGGCTTCATTGACTTTTGGGCTTTCCAAAGAGAATTTCGTTTGTTTGAGTTTGGACCCAGTTTCTTTATATAATTGTGAGTGTGGTATTCTTCCTCACGTTTAAGCGCTGTTTTTAGTTTTCGTACAGCATATTTTAGTTGAAGCTGAGTAGAAGGGGAGCGATTTAACTGCCATTCACGTCTAGCTCGCCTTTTTTCATTTACACGCTTTTCTATTTCATTATTAGTGATTTTTCTTCGGCTAATTGGTTTATTATTTCTGTTTGGTGTTGCTATGACAGCTGCATTTGATATTACATCATAAATTCTCTTATGCTTTCATCAATATCTCTTTCTGTATCTATTTTTAAATCAATATTAATGTGGCTACTCACATATTTTTTATATTTTAACCAGTTCGTTTTGTGAGATGTTAGACCCACTTTTGGCTCAACGAATATGGGTTGTTCACACAACTTTATTAGTACAGGTGAATGGTCAGAAGATAAGTCTGTACATGTATCAACTGTCACAAGCGATCTATCTATATTTTTGGTTACTGCGAAATCAATTAAATCTGGTAATTTGTTGCGATCACTTGGCCAGTATGTGGGCTTGCCAGGAGATATTATATCAATGTTATTGTGGTTCATAATGGTTTGGTACAACTGGCGTCCTTTCGGATTAATAAGACGTGAACCCCAATACATGTGTTTTGCATTATAATCTCCACCTGCTAGAAATCTATGACCTAGCGTTCCAAAAAAGTCTTTAAATTCGCTATCTGTAATTTTAAAACGAGGTGGGCAGTA
The DNA here is from genome assembly GCF_028554725.1 of Zeugodacus cucurbitae. Classification (NCBI taxonomy): domain Eukaryota; kingdom Metazoa; phylum Arthropoda; class Insecta; order Diptera; family Tephritidae; genus Zeugodacus; species Zeugodacus cucurbitae. The sequence continues at coordinate 27,864,993 of NC_071672.1, read as the reverse complement.
TATAGCCGTTAGATTTAAATCACAATTCCGATTTTTTAAGGATATTGTTGTAGCTTGTAACTGGGCTGTAGCATGAGATTCCCGAGCATAGTGGTTTAACCGATTTCTAACCAACACTGCCGTTCCACCGTGTGCTTTTCCATCCGGGTGATTTGTAACATACAGTCTAAATCCCGGTATTTTAAAATTGTTTTTGTTTGTCAGATGAGTCTCTGATATTAGCATTACATCTATATTTTTTTCAGACAGAAATTTAATAATCTCTAATTTATGTTGGTTAACACCGTTAGCATTCCATATACAGATATTTAGTACGCTCATTTTTTACTTAATAAAGTTTGCAGCATTTGGTTTTGTGATTTTATTAAATCTTGTATCATATTTTGCATTGTAGACATAAATTGTGTCATACATTGCGTAAGATTTATAATCATGGTTTCAATACCACCATTTGGTGGATTTTGCGGTAGTTGCATTTGTACAGTGTTGCCTTTTACAACATTGTCATAGCTCCCTTGTACATCATTTTTTTTAAGTATACCGGGTTTAGGAATATGGTCTGTGATATCTATGATTTCATTATGGGGAGTATGTAGCATTTGATTACGTCGTGCTTGAACTCCCTGTGACAACTTCGATTTCAAATCTTTATAAACAGGACAACCCCTATAATTGGCAGTGTGACTTCCTCCACAATTGCTGCATTTTTTGTTTAAATCCTCTTTCTTAAGGATACATTTTGAAGTGGGATGTAAATCACCACATACCACACAAACACTGCGTAGAGTGCAATATGATTTGGTATGTCCATACTCTTGGCAGTTGGTGCATTGTACCGGACCGTTTCTTTTATGTGGTTCTTCTACGGTTACTCTACGGTGCAGCAAATATTTTAAATTATATATTGGATGCACTTCGTTCTTTTTAAGCTGGTTAGAATTCGGCATCAATTAAATTCTAAACATGGGTTGCGGTACTTTATTTCTATTAAAGATGTTTACGACAGTTTTAACTTCAAAGCCACATTCCTCAAGAGCTTCTTTGATTTCACTAGAGTGTACTGAAGACTCTATACCTTTAATTACTACAGCTAGGCCCTTTGAGCTCTTCAGCTGATAGGAATAATAATTTTTGTTTTTATCTGACAAAAACTTTACAACATCCAACTTTTCTCAGTGTAAGTCTGTATTTTCGTTTCATCTATATTGCCTTTTTTAAAGGCACTATGTGAAAGTTTTTTGTACCTACAATTTCGCTTAATTTAGCAACAAGAGCATTTGAGCTACGCTCGCGCAAATATATTGGGGGCGGTTTGGCATAAGCGACTGTGGTGGTACCCTTCGCATTATCATCAGAACCATTGCTTAGTAAGGCAAATCTGTTGCCATTTAAAATTTCAGGTTTATTCTTGATTGGCGTGCCGCCTTGAAACTTTTTAGGATTGACCGCTGACCTCACTGGACTTAATTTCCTTTTAATATTGACGTAGCGGTCAATGCCAATCTGAACAGATGGTCCTTTTTTGTTTGTGCATTCTCACCTTGCGTTATGTTTTTCTTCGATGTTTGCTCGCTTGCAGGTACCTGCTTACTTTTTGGTGTGTTCATGTTTGTTGCTGGCCGTTGTTGACTGTCATTCTCTGCTGCTTTTGTTGTTTATAAGCTCTGCTTCGGGTGCTGCTCAGTTGATCGCTGTGATGACTCGTCCTTCTCGCCTTTGCCTTGTTTGTTGGTAGGAGCTGGTTTTGCAGGCTCGACAAAGCTAAAGTAGGCATGGCTGCTTTACTATGCCCCACGTCAATTAAATACACCACCACAAAGCCCAGATTTAAATATTATTGAGCATGTTTGGGAGATTTTGGAACGTAAGGTGAGAAAACATGTCATTACCAGTGCGCAAACACTAAGAGAGAAACTACAGGAAGGATGGCAACATATAACACCCGTTGAGATTGAAAATTTAGTTTCTTCAATGCCGAGACGCTTACAAGCAGTTATAGATGCCCATGGTGGGCCAACAAAATACTAATTTTTAAGATTCAGTGCCATATTGAAATGTTTTTTTATTAAAATGCTAGTCGTACGTAGACTTTTGTCAATGGTTTCTTTTAGTTTTTTGTGAACAGTTTGTTATGTTTGTATTGGAGTACACTTTTTGTTTTATAATTTCCTAATAAAAATGTAATTAAAACAAAACTGCATCATTACTTTTTCCATACTATTTTTACATTCAGCAATACATCAAAAATATGGGTCGTACGTAGACTTTTGTCGCCCACTGTACCTATATATGTATGTACATATGCACATACGTAAATGCTTAATATACATACATATGTTTATGCAAGCTTAAGTTACGAAATATGTAGTTTATTTTAGTGTTATACGAAATGTATTTAGTAAATATAAAAATATAAAACATATTTTTATGAAAGTATGTACATATTTATATTATTATAAAACATTACATAAATATGTGGGTCCGTTTGAATATTTTTTTTACAAATATACCTCTGAAATCGCATATTGTTTTCAATTGTGGATGCATTCATAAATATCCGCAAAACGAATTTCATATCAGTTGTATATAGCAAGCATATAAATCAGTCTCGACCAAACTACCACACGCACAAAATTATACAAATGTTAGTTAAGAAGAATAAGAAGCGAAACTAAAAGTAAACAAAGCAGCAACACCGAAAAAAGTTTTCATAATTAAAAAATATGTTTATTTTAGTTTATTCAATTATTTTATTACTGATTTTGGACAAACAATAAGCTGATATATGTTATTTGCATCTGTGGTTTCGTCAAATGATAAGGAAAAAAACATACAATTTCTAAGTCTATCTATTGAAAATTTAAAAATATATGAACTTATTTGTTCTGTTCGACGGACTAGCGTGGGCCGGGACAAAGGGACAGATTCTAATATCCGACAGGCATCATAACCTTAGTTTCCAAAACAACTAAAAAATTCCGAGCCCAAATTAAAAAAACCCATCATCAAATGGGCGTCCTTTTTTCGCTAAATAAAGAGCAGCTATAAACGACACCTTTTTCTTTTGTTTACCCTTTTCTTCAGTATCAACTGCTTTGTAAATGTTCATTTTTTTAAATTCGCTAATTTGTTTTATCTTTCGGAAATTTCAAGATTAGAAATATCTTTATGAGAATTTAAAAAATGCTTTTCTAAATTGAAAAGACACTTACTCTTAAAAGTACTCTTGCACAACATACATTGCGCAAGAATATTTTCATTTTCATACATAAAAAATTGATCAATTTTTTTGTATGGGAGGTGGGCGTGGTTATTGTGCGATTTCAACTATTTTCATGGTGTGTGGTGGGGTACGTAAGAGAACTGACTGCAGAAAGTTTGGTTTACATAGCTTTATTGGTTTGCGAGTTATATACAAATAACCGATTTGGGGGCGGGGCCACGCCCACTTTCCCAGAAAAATTACATCCAAATATGCCCCTTCCTAGTGCGGTCCTCTATTCCAAATTTTACTTTTATAACTCTATTTATGGCTTAGTTATGACACTTTATGTGTTTTCGGTTTTCGCCATTTTATGGGCGTGGCAGTGAGCAACCCTCTCACGGTCCCAAGGAACGTGTGTTCCAAGTTTCATCAAGATATCTCAATTTTTACTCAAGTTATCCGTTGCACGGACGGACGGACAGACAGACATTCGGATTTTGACTCGTCTCGTCACCCTGATCATTTTGATATATATAACCCTATATCTAACTCGTTTAGTTTTATGACTTACAAACAACCGTTATGTGAACAAAACTATAATGCTCTCTTAGCAACTTTTGTTGCGAGAGTATAAAAATAGTAGGAGCTGGTCGAGGCTGATATAAATGCATCAACATACATATAAACAAAGAGCCTAACATGCGTCTATAATAGAAATGTAAACCTCTGAGCATATTTTTCAATTAATACTCAGCTCTGTTACGCGGCACTGTTAATATTTCTCCTTCCGAGCCAGCCGTGGTGAAACTCGCTTATAGGATTTTGTTAGTTTTTGACAATTCACACGCTGGTCCGCAATTGGACATTCTCTATACTTTGCATTCTCTGCTAGCAGTTTCATATCATTCACGAATTTGTACAAATGAAAAAGTTTTGCGCGTTTTTTGAACAATGATCGAAGAGGCAAAGCACATGTAAATATGGACGTCGATGTTTTTTGGCAGTATTTTATGTAATACGCAGGGAATTATTTTCATGTTTCAAGTTTGGTCAAATTGTTAGTCCAAAGACTTTTCATCAAAATATTTCAAACTAAATACTTTGCAATCTTTTCTAATATATATTTTGCCAATATACACAATCTCGAAAATGTGGATATCATTTACATAGTACTCCTACACCTCAGTTTTTTATGCAATCTAGAAAAGTCGGTACTCATGGTGCATTTGCTAAAGCCAATGACGATATGTATGTATATCAAATTCATATATTCAAACATAAACGTAACTGTTTTTTCACAAATGAAAATTGACAGTGGGACCAAGAGTACATTGTCATCGATCGGAAGATCGAGTTCAGTATTGCGACAGTTTTAAGTGTTCGGTTCCAAATGAAAGTGATGCTTTCCAATTTCTGATTTTTCTTAAATAGTTATATATATATAGTAGTTATATATATATATAGTTAACCTACTCCAAGTCTTTATTTTTATAGTTTCCTATGTATATATTTTTGTATATTTCTTAACTCCCTAACCATGATATGATAGTTGAGGTCAGGTATTTGTAAATGTTTTCCAAGTGTCGTAGTGTAGTCAATTAAGAGATTGCGGTGTGGATGTTACATATGTAAATACATATGTATATACATGTATAAATGTTTACTAATAGTTAAAATTTACAACATTTGCACCATCTTCAAATATGAATGAATAATTGAGGTTATTAAAATTTGAAATAGCTCAGCATGTTTGATGTTCCAACTACATTTAGTTTAGACAACTTTTATTCGAAAAAAAAAACATACATAGATACCAATTTGTTTTCGATATGAAGTTGGTAAGTTTCATCAGCTGACTGTTATTATCAATAACCACATCCATTATTTCCAGCAGCGACAATTACCACCGAGTTGCATTCCATTTTCAATTCGATTTCTATTCATAATTGTTGATTTGTAATTTGTAAATTAATGTCTAAAAATGAGATTTTTATTTTGTATTTTAAATCGATCTAAATCAGCGCTTTAGTCGAGCAAATGCCGGTTAATTGATCAATTAATTCCTGTGCCAATAGGCTGTAATCTGATACCTCACTAATTATTTAAAAATGAAGGAAACTTGTTGCTTTCTAGTCTATTGAGGTGTTTCCTTATTCAATCTCAGCTTTGTGGTAAGAATGTACACCAAAACTGTATACTAATAATCAAAATTAAAATTACTCACCAACCATTTAAGCCATTTTAGTCTTTTGTTAGTACTTTTTCAGGCGATGTATTGAACAAAAGGTTTCAACATTCATAAATTTCCTGTTATATCAATATCCGGTCAATTAAATATTAAATGTGTAATTATTTAATTACTCGGCTAAAATTATGAAATTGCTCAATTAGTAGTCTATTTGGACATGGTGTATTGTGTACATTAATTTTTTTTTACTATAAAATCCATTGTTCAGTTTTTGTTATGTGAAAATAACACATTGTTGTATGTGTGTAGAACCTGAGATGCTTATGTGGCAGAATGTTTCATGAGATAACATTTTTATTAAAATTAATATTTGCTATTTTTTCTTTGTGCCTTTTTACATCAAAACTTGTATACAAAAAAAAATCCAAATGAACTCGATATGAAAATTAATTGATTTTCATATTAAAACGGATTTCCGGGGAATTTAAACATACGTTACAACGATTTCGAAACGAAACTGAATTCAACTACAATTGGTGATAAATTCAAAATAAAACAACGGCATATTTTTTTGCTCAAAACATTGGAATTTGATGGAAATAATTTCGTAATTTAAATTCGCGTATAATTTGGATTTTTTGGATTACGGAATAAATATATATTTTTTCATCTTTTCTCATAAAAAATTCATCGAATTCGTCATCATCAATAACAATATACATCGCTAAAATATACCACGAATTGTGCGTTAACATTTGCCGCTTTGCTTCGTTCGCTATAAAATACATTAATTAATATTTGTTTACATTTGATACAAACTAAAATACTTTAATGTAATGACGATAAACTTATACAAATAATGGAACAAAAACAAACTTAAAACAAATGCTATATTTCAAACTGCATAAAACCTTTTGCTCTTAATTGAATTAATTGCACGGAAAATCCAATAATATAATTGCGTTAACGTAAACCAATTGATACCGATTTGTGCAATATTTCTATATTGCGTTTGTCGTAATTTCTTTAGAAGAACGATTCCGCAAAATAAACAGATTCGTTCCCATGCGAATCCCCCCCACAATAACCATTTGTTGAATATCGTCAATAGTCAAAATCAAATCCGGTTGCAACAAATTCATCCTTCTCACCCACAACACAACAGTCAAACTCATCAGCAATATTTGCATCAAAGCGCCAAACATCAGTATCACATGCAAAGTTTATTAAATAAGAGGTCTTTACATCATCCGGGTAATGATGCTAGTGTATCAATGCATAGCCCTTATGGAGGTGATGGTAGTAGTATTGGTTACAATTTGATTATGTCAAATGCACAAATTCCCAAAATCGCTACCACATATGCTAAATGTAATATTAATAAAATTTCCAATCGAACCTTGGCACCAACTTCCAGCGGTATATCACAAGAGACGCTAAACCAAAGTGTTGGCTCATCACGTGCAAATTCTCTACCTCGACCGATATCGCCGTCACCGTCCGTTGTGAGCGATAAAAATGATGGAGACGTACATGTAAGTGCAAAACTTTATACAAATTTAAATTAATGAGTGTTTTCCCACAAATATCTAGAGCATATAAAGATATAAAAAAAACACATTTATTCATAAATATTTTTTAAATATTCTTTACTGAACTATATGAACTCTAGGAAAAACATGAACGTGAAGAGGAGGATCGTAAGCGACGTATACAATTATATGTTTTCGTTTCACGTTGTATATCGTATCCATTCAATGCCAAACAGCCGACTGACATGACCAAGAGGCAGCCTAAAATTGCAAAGCAACAATTGGAGACAATTACCCAGCGCTTTCAAGTAATGCAATGTACTTACATGCACTGCAACATAGCATAAATTGTATGAATAATCTTTTTCAGGCTTTTCTAAAGGGCGAGACGCAAATAATGGCTGATGAAGCCTTTCAAAATGCTGTACAAAGTTATCATGATGTTTTCTTGAAATCAGAGCGTGTACAAAAAATGGTGCAATCGGGCGCGTGTTCTCAGCATGATTTTCGTGAGGTTTTCCGAAATAACATCGAGAAGCGCGTAAGGTAAATACTTTCTAATAGAGTTATTGCACCAAAAATGTAATTAACACTTATTCCATTTGTAACTGAAGGTCTTTACCTGAAATCGACGGTCTGAGCAAGGAGACGGTGCTTACTTCGTGGATGGCCAAGTTCGATATCATACTTAAAGGCAGTGGAGAAGAAGACTCCAAACGTCCTTCAAGAATGCAACAATCACTTAACAGCGAACTGATTTTGTCGAAGGAACAGTTATATGATATGTTTCAACAGATATTGAGTGTTAAGAAATTCGAACATCAAATTCTCTTCAACGCGTTAATGGTAAGTAAGTGTGGTGTTTTAATAAAACACAATTCTTTGTAGCATCAACGAGAACGTTCTATGCATTGGATCAAAGCTCAGGGGCAATGTGGGAGGGGGAGTCTTCTGTGAGAAGCTCTCAATTAACACCCGTTTTCGGCTGCCAGACCATTGCTGTGTCTTTTAGGTGAAAGTGACTGCCATTAGGGTAGCAGTAGGCACACTGGCATCCTTCAGAGAGTGTGTGTTCACTCCGATAGCGGAGCGGCAATACTGGCTTTTGATTCGATGACAGTACGCTCTAAGCTAGTAAGAGAGTGTCTAACATCTAACATCATTAGCTTCGAAATACTTTGTAATCGACTTGTGTGGATACCAGGTGGATCGAAAACGTCCTTCCAGCTGCTGCCGTTTAGGAAGGCTCATCTCGCCGCCACCATTAGTGTGCTTACTGATCACTGTCCAATAGGCAAACACTCGGTGACTTTAGGGATCGAGGCAGATGCTAACTGTAAAAGCTGCTTGGAGTAAGGCGAAGAGGAATCATCCAAACACTTCCTCCTTCAATGTCCAGCATTCGCCAGACTAAGGCTAAAACACCTCGGTAGGCACATGTTCGGAATCGGTATTAGCCGACTTAAGCACTGTATAATAGAGTCCAGGCGCTTTCTCGATCATTTTGGTCTTGGCAATCCCTCGAGAGTATTTAGGTGCAACAACAACCCTCGGTAGTGATACCGCTCTAAAACTTAGATTTAAATTATCAAAATGCCGACACATGTCTCCTCAAGCGTAATCCGTGAGTGGAGCCTTACTATTAGGATTTATTGTGATGGGATGCTAAATAAGAAAAATGTTCAAGGATAACCAAATCCAAAACTTATTTTTCAGCTGGATTCAGCCGATGAGCAAGCAGCTGCAATCCGTCGTGAGCTAGACGGCCGAATGCAGCGAGTCAGCGAAATGGAAAAGAACCGTAAACTAATGCCAAAGTTTGTGCTTAAAGAGATGGAGTCTCTTTATATTGAAGAGTTAAAATCATCTATAAACTTGCTGATGGCAAATTTAGAATCCTTACCTGTATCCAAAGGAAATATGGATAGCAAATATGGTTTACAAAAACTCAAGCGCTACAATCATAGGTACATATTTCTGTAAGTATTTGTAATTTTTGAAAATTATTAAATGTTTAATCTTTTCTATTGCAGCACTCCATCATTTCTGTAAGTATCAGAAATATGTATGTACATATATACATTTTTAAGTCAGCTTATGGTTTCCTATAATTACTCGGGTCTATTAGTGATTTTATTTTAACCATTAAGACTAACTACTACATTAAAATTCAAAATGTCAATACTGAACTACTACGGAACTATGTAAATATTACTTAAGATTTTGCAGTCTATATCCATGATCAAGACCGGTGTATTTATACCCTCGCAACAAAAGTTGTTCACATAACGGTAACGGTTGGTTGGTTGTAAGTCCTAAAACTAAACGAGTTAGATATAGGGTTATATATGTATATCGAAATGATCAGGGTGACGAGTAAAGTTCAAATCCCGATGTCTGTCTGTCCGTCCGTCCGTGCAAGCTGTAACTTGAGTAAAAATTTAGATATCTTGATGAAACTTGGAAGACGTATTTCTTGGCATCATAAGGCATCATAATTTAAGTTAGAAAATAGGCGTAATCGGACCACTGCCACGCCCACAAAATGGCGAAAAATGAAAACACATAAAATGCCATAACTAAGCCATAAATAAAGCTATTGGAGTAAAATTTGGTACAAAGCCTCGTACTATGAAGCATATTTTGATGTAATTTTTTCGGAGAAGTGAGTGTGGTCCCACCCCCAACTAAGTTTTTTGTACATATCTCGTACACTACTAAAGCTATATCAAGGAAACTTTCAAGAGTCGTTTCTTTTCGGTACTACCTTATACAGTCCAAAAATGAAGGAAATCGGATCATAACTACGCCCACCTCCCATACAAAGGTTATGTTGAAAACTATTAAAAATGCTTTAGTTCAGCTAGGAAAACCATCAGAAATTAAATTTCATTATAAAGATGGTACAGAAGAGCTGCACTCAAAATGGTATACAAAATTTTAAATGGGCGTGGCTCCGCCCACTTATGGGTCCAAAACCATATCTCAGGAACTACTCGACCAATTTCAATGAAATTCGGTTTATAATATCCTCCTAGCTTTCCAATGATATGTTGTGAAAATAGTTAAAATCGGATCACAACCACGCCTACTCCCCATATACCAGAACTCTGAAGTCGGTCAGAATAGTTTACTTTACTATATATAAAGTTAATAAGTAGTGAAGATATCGGAATATAACTTTGCAAATATACTGCATTTAAAGAGTGGCATCGCTCTTCTAAAAATCGTCGAAATCGGTCCATAAGTTTTCAAGACCCTCTATGTCGAATATAAGGACCTCAGTGCTTTTTACAAATTTTTTACCGAAATCGAAAGTTAAGTCTCTTAGATATTTAGAAGAAATTCAGAGGGAATATGTTTCTTCTATTAATATGTCTCCGTGCGAAAAATTAGTGAAATCGGGTCTTAACTTCCCCTATCTCCCATATATTTAATATTAGGGTTTCCAAACTTTCAATGGATTTTTTTGTTTGTTATTATATATTAATAAAATTAAATAAATAAATTGCGAGAGTATAAAATGTTCGGTGACACCCGAACCTAGCCCTTCCTTACTTGTTTAATTATATTATTCTTGTTCTTAAATACTGAATGAAGTTATATCTATCCTATTGGTTGGTAAAAAGTTCATGTTATTGCCAGAAATTAAATGATTATTATTTCTAATAAATTTAAAAATAGCTATAGAGATAAGGGAATTTTTAAGGAAATTATTTAAAATTTTTAGTGTAGATCAGCTAACAGCAACATGATTTTGTATTTTAATTTTACTCTTGTTGAATGTGTATTTAAGTAGGAAGATGATATTGCGTTCACATGGCTCACTATCGAAATTGGAAGGTGACGCAGATGAGGGCATAACGCAACTAACGAAACTGGATGTAGTGCTTACATTTCAACTGGAAGTTATCGTTATGGAAGTTAAAGGTCTCAAATCTTTGGCGCCCAATCGAATTGTATATTGCACCATGGAAGTAGAAAATGGTGAGAAACTACAAACCGATCAGGCAGAGGCTTCAAAACCAATGTGAGTATAACGCACCAGTGTACGTAATGCTTTAATGCGAAATGTATAATCAATACTTAGGTGGGATACACAAGGTGACTTTACAACGACGCACCCCTTACCAGTAGTTAAAGTAAAGCTATATACAGAAAACCCTGGCATGCTGGCATTAGAAGACAAGGAACTGGGCAAGGTAACAATAAAACCAACACCGCTTTCATCGAAGGTAAACTATGCGATTCCACAAATATGTAGGGGATAATTTAAAAATATGCAACTATTTTAGTCTCCCGAATGGCATCGAATGGTAGTCCCTAAGAATCTTCCAGATCAAGACCTTCGAATTAAGATTGCTTGTCGGTTGGACAAACCACTCAATATGAAGCACTGTGGGTAAGTGTACTCCAATATATGCATATGTATATTTAAAGAGAAAGTTTTAGCAAAACATATTTTGAAAATACTTGGTTCAGCTGGAACCACGAAAATTGTTCCAAATCCGACTAAATATTGATGTGCTGATTCCATCCCTGTTACTTATTTGCAGTTACCTTCATGCTATTGGTAAATCCGTATGGAAGAAGTGGAAGAAACGTTACTTCGTGTTAGTTCAGGTGTCCCAGTACACATTCGCAATGTGTAGCTATAAAGAGAAGAAGTCTGAGCCATCGGAAATGATGCAATTGGATGGATATACTGTTGATTACATAGAAGCAGCGAGCGGTAAGTAGTTGATATGAATAACCTATTGTCGGAATAGCAAAACCCGTTTATTTTCCTTTGTTTTGCAGCCAACTTAATGTTTGGCATCGATTTGAATGGCGGCCGCTTTTTTTTCAATGCAGTTCGAGAAGGAGATAGTATTGCATTTGCTTGCGAAGACGAGAATGAATGTAGTCTCTGGGTGATGGCTATGTATAGGGCTACGGGACAATCGCACAAACCCACACCACCAGTAACCCAGGATAAAAACTCGGCGATATCAAAAATTCAAGGCGGTAATATATATTTGTATAATTTAAATATAAGAAAGTGCGATAACCAACTTGAGATATATGATGATTTTTACTATTCGACATCAAATAGAAACGTGGCACAACGCTCAATTATAAACCTAATTTTTATTTCAAAGTTCAGATGCCGACAAAGCTCGAAAACATGGCATGGAAGATTATATAAGTGCAGATCCTTGCTCATTCGATCACGCTGCGCTCTTCAAAGTACTACAAAATCTTACGCTCGAGTATCGCCTTAATGATCCATATGCGTCATTGGTACGTTAAAGAAGTTAGAGCAAAATAATTAACTGTATAAATAATTATTTGTTAAACTAATTTATTCTGGGCATCTAACAGGGTTGGTTCAGCCCGGGCCAAGTCTTCGTACTCGACGAATATTGTGCGCGGTATGGCGTGCGAGGTTGCTACAGACATCTCTGCTATTTATCAGATTTGTTGGACCGAGCAGAAAAGCAGTACATGATTGACCCCACGTTGATACATTACTCGTTTGCGTTTTGCGCCAGCCACGTACACGGAAATAGGTACTCAAGACTTTATACATAATATAGCTATGTATCTTTTGTAGAAACATGCTTGTCTTACATTACATATTGATAGGCCCGATGGCGTAGGCAGTATAACGCACGAGGAAAAGGAAAAGTTTGCTGAAATTAAAGAGCGTCTTCGGATACTACTTGAGTATCAAATAACAAATTTTCGCTTTTGTTTTCCATTTGGACGTCCGGAAGGGGCTCTAAAAGCTACATTGTCGCTCTTAGAACGTGTGCTCATGAAGGATATTGTTACACCCGTACCACCGGAAGAAGTGCGTATGATGATCAAAAAAAGTTTAGAGACCGCGGCACTCGTAAATTATACACGACTATCTTCGGAAGCGAGAATTGAAGGTATGTAAAGAGAATATTGTAAAACTCCATACTTCATTTTATTACGATGCGTTTACGATATAAAGACGAACAAACAGTAGAAATTTGACATTTGATTTTGGTGCATCGTATACTTATAGAGGATCTCCGTGGCGAAATCATTGTACCAGCAGCGAAGAAACTCGAAGACCTCATTCATCTGGCCGAGCTTTGCGTCGATCTGCTGCAACAAAATGAAGAGCACTATGCCGAGGTATGTATACAAAGGCACAATAAAGACATGTTTTGCTTCATACCTATGTACATATGTACGTTATACACTATTTTAGCTACTATTTTTGTATTTGTATACTTATAAAATGTAATGCATATTTCAATTAAACATGTCATTTAAAGGCGAAATATCGAGTATACACTATATACGATTATTACTTGCTACATGTACTATATAATACTATAAATTGTAATTAACATGGAGGAATGAGCGCGTTTATAAACTTACTTACCTACATACATAAATAACATAAATATGTGTATAAGTAAAAACGAATTCTCCTATATGTATGTATGTCTCTATGTTTTTGAACGTAACTAGTTATGCTGCAAAGCTGACTTTTTATAAAATGTCGTTGCTTATGATACCCAATCACTATTACCATTAGATTTTTATTTATTTTGACACTTTACAGAACCAGATACAAGTGCTGAACCCAAAGACGACGACACGACACGACGTAGCGACGGCTGATCACAAATGTCGCTTTGAAGCCAGCGTCTTGAACATTTTGAAGACGGCAGCGACATATCAAACACCAATTTCATTGTTGCCGTACTAAAATCTTTCACTTCAATAAATTTTACATATGTAGTTTAAAGTGAAATTATTTGTGCAAAAAATGTAAAAATGGTCGATTTATTTGTTTTAAATAATCGATTGCTATTATAAATGTAATGCAAAGATATTTTACGTTTCTGCTGACAATTTGTTATAACTTTTAATAATTTTACATTTCACATATTAGTGGCAACTCTACAGCTACCCATTGTCGTCGCCAAAATTAGAAACATTTTTAATTTAGCGACAACGACAACTACAAGCCTGTTGTCGCGTAGTCGTGCTGTTGTCAAAAAATCTGTGCCCATAAGAACGCGTGTATTTTAATATTTGACAGATGTCGCTCGTCGCTTGTCGTCTTCTATGTGTTCAGCACAACATACTATATTTCAAAGCTTACTAAATTAAAATTAAAATCAGAGAAATTGTTTTGTGCTGACCACAGAGCCTAGTATACTAAATACATTTAGTAGCCGTCTTCGATCCGTCAAACGTTGGAGAGTAACGAATAAAACAACCAACTGTAAATACAACAGCCTGGCATAATATTATAATAGTGGTACTCTTTTAACGTCGCAATCATATAACAAGTAAGGAAGGGCTAATTTCGGTTGTGACCGAACATTTTATACTCTCGGAATTTATTTATTTAATTTTATTAATATAATACATAATTGACCAACATATTCGTCATATATATTGTATAAAGTCCATTGAAAGTTGGAAACACTAACATTATGTATTTGGGAGCTAGGTGAAGTTATGACCCGATTTCACCCATTTTTGGCACGGAGACATAGAAGAAACATATTCGCTCTGAATTTCTTCAAAACATCTGAGAGACTTACCTTTATTTTCGGTAAATAAAATATTAGATGCACTGAGGTCGTCATGTCCGATATATGTGGCCTTGAAAACTTAAACCGAAATCGGACCGGCGATTTTTATAAATGCAGTATTTATACAAAGTTCTCTTCCGATATCTTCACTAGTGCTTACTTTATATATTGTAAAGTAAACGACTCATATCAACTTCAAAGTTCTGGTATATAGGAAGTTGGCGAGGTTGTGAACCGATTTGACCAATTTTCACAAAATATTATTGGGATGCAAAGAAAATATTTCAAACCGAATTTCACTGAAATTGGTCGAGTAGTTTCGGAGATATGGTTTTTGACCCATAAGTGTGCGGAACCACGCCCATTTAAAATTTTGTATACCTATTTGAATGCAGCACTTCTGTACCTTCTTTATGAAATTTAAGTTTTCTAGTGTTCTTCCTTGCTGAATTAAACATGGCACTTTATATGTTTTCGGTTTCCGCCATTTTGTGGGCGTGGTAATGATCCGATTTCGATTCAATACCAAACTCCTCAGAGTGTTAAGGAAGATGTGTTCCAAGTTTCATTAAGATATGTAAATTTTTACTCAAGTTCTCGCTTGCACGGACAGACATCCGAATTTCAACTCCACTCGACAGGCTGATCACTTATGTATACATATGTTAAATCGCACTGTTCATTATTCATCATTATTTCACAAGGTCTACTTTGTCTATGTTAATTTAATATGCACTTGTACCGAGAAAGTGTTTAGCAGAGCGAGTAATTTATTCGCAACTGCCTTGCGTCGCCACTTCTTATTTTATTGTGCTTACATCGAGCCACGCTCAGCGACAGCGACACGCTGTCGCCCGGCTATAACGTTTCTTCTCAGAACTACAAGAATACACACGATCAAACATAACAGGACTACAAGATGATGCAACACATGACAGTCACTGTCATGAAATTAGGATACAGTGGTGTGCCTAAAAAGCATACACATATGCTCACACACACAGTCACAACCGTGCCATCCTGACCATTACACGACCTCGTGCAACATTATTAACATTATTAAAACGCTTTGTTTGCATTTAACAGTTGAATTGAGAAAATATAAAGTAATTCAAACAAGACTTAGTTTTTTTTCTTATCTTCTTAACTTACTTTCTTAATCTAGTACAACTTTCTTTTCTTACAGTTCATTTTACATTGCCATCAACTTACATTATAATATCAATGCGCCACACGCCATGATCAAAACAATTGTTGTGCACTTGTGCTTACATTATTATTATAAATTTCAATATCAGTTTTTTCATTTCATTTCATCTTTCTTTTCTACTGTCTCTTTCAACAGTTTCTCTCGTAATCGCCTTATTTAAATATTTTTCAAAACTTTAAAATTCAACTGGTACATACCCCTCTGGCATATCAAATGGAGACTAGTTTTACTAATTTTACTTGAAGACTTTGACATTTTGCAAGTAATACAATTTTCAACAAATTTTCGAATATAACATGGCCAAGTGCATATTAAATCAAACCAATAATAATCATAGGCCTTATCTAGTGTCTTCTTCCATCCTAAATGCATTTAAATGATCGAGAAACAATTGATAAAGATCGAGTTCTACCATTTCTCTGAATTTTTCGATATAAAATACCTGCTCTCAACTCGTAAGTTTTTGCAATGTCCTTGGGAAGAGAATCTTCCTTCAATTTATTTGCGATATTAACTATTTCAGGATCTTGGAGCTGTTCGGCCAAAAGCCAATTACTAGATATTTCTGCCAAATTAACTCGCTTTTCAGGAACTTTGGAGGTTGTAACAAGCAAATCAGATGAAGGCAGATTTCTCGAAAAGAAGTCAACATGAGTCATTCGTTTACCTTCTCTATATTGTAAGTCGAATGTAAACGACTGTAAATAAGACCACCATCTTTGTACTCTGGGAGTCAGGTCATGCTTACTCCTTGATGCTCTAAGTTACAGTCAGTAAATACGACAAAATTTGTACCCCATGAGTAATGTCGAAAATGTGTAATAGACAAAACAACTGCAAGGGTCTCTAATTCGTAGGAATGGTACCGAAGCAGCCTATTCAATGACTTGAGACTTATTGTTGATTTTGTGCAATAAGATGGCACCATATCCACGAGCACTTGCATCATTATGCAATTCGATTCAAATTACTAATACAGGTTTTTGTGTGAGAATAGAAATAACTTTTTGTCTTATTAATTCATGGTCAATTCATTTTTCTCTGAAGTCAGAAGATATAACGGCTTCATAAAACAAGAAAATCCTTTAATAAACTTTCTAAAATAAGATGCTAAACCAATAAATTGTCGTAAGGTATATACCCTGCAAGACAGGTACCGGCGAATTCTTCGGTGAAATGCCAGGGAGCGGTACCAGCAGTTTCAATGAAAGTTTCTATGCCATTCTTACGGGCGAATTGACAAAAGTACACGAAACTCTTGTGTACGTGTGATCGTTCATCCCTTTCTTGCACATTACATTCATCATTTAGCAATGTATATATACCTCTTGCACAATTTGGGGAATGGTATTGGTACAATCACGGATGAAAGACCCAAAACTGCACGTGCACTTTCAGTACTGCGACCCACAAAAGCCCAGAAACTATACCCGCTATTTTCGGTTAGCTCTACCAAAATCCCAAATGAGAATTTAATAACAAAATCATTAATTATATTTCATATTTATTTAAAATATCATGCCATTTAGGTGTTTATTATTATATTTACTTTATAAATGTATTATCGTACTACACTATATACATATGTAAAACGTATTGAATATTTGAACAACTTTTGCTATCTGACAAAGGCTGGAGGAAGAGTGGCAGTTGGAAGATCTGTTCTTTCATTAATTTCATTAGTACTATATTCATCCATTTTCTGGGAGGAGGATTTCTATAAAATATAAAGTAAAATTAGAATTTTTACAACATAAAAGTTGGTAATAATTACCTTATGTTTCAGGAATTATAAATCTAGCATTGGCAACGTTCTAGTCTTAACATCCATGACATCCCATACTCTTGCTGCAGTATTTCCATTGAACTAATTTCGGTGAATCCATGTCCTTGTAAAGCGATACAACAATGTTATGATTGCTCAATACAAGGTGAAAATGAATCAAAAAAGTCCTCCTAATTGAACATACAAGAAGTTTTTAAATTTCTATGATCACAAACATTCACTTAAATTTACCCTTTAATTTCTGAGTTTTAGCTGCTAATGGCACGGCCAACTGAGGGGCCGGTAATTCTAAAAATACTGCAACTGCTTTGTCCTCTAGCTCATTGGCAAAACCCAGTTTACACATGTCGCGATGATAAACGGTTACAAAAGCACCTAAGCCATGTCGTTTCAGTTCTTCCCGGGCTTGTGTTGAGCAAAAGGTTTAATTGCACGTAAAAAAGTGACATTAAACCTAATACCTAATATCGTTTTACTTATTTAAAAATGCGTGCTTCAATAATTTAAACTTTAATTAGGCTACAGATCACTGATTTAAATAAAACACGCAAAATAATACTTCACAAGCAGCCATGATATAACTCAAAACAAAACTTGTTTAAACCAGGGACCGAAAATAATGATTATCGTTCCGATTTTTAAGTAAAAAATCAATCAATTATAATCGTCACACAAACAAAAGGATAACGTCATTGTAATCCTTTTTAGACGATCTATCCATTTCCACCATGATTTTTTAAATACAGATTTTTATGATTTTCATCACCGTTAATGATTAATTCTGAGTAATTTTGTAAAAAATCATAAATAATCATCATTTTTTAGCAAAAAAATAAAAATCATAAATAATCATTATATTTGATTTTTATATTTTTTGCTCAAAATAAAACCGACTTTTGGATTATATGTTTGTTATTACGTTTTTTTGGTACTATTTTTTCATGTAGTTGAGTTGAGGTAAATGTTTATGCACATTTCGCCCTTTGTTTCATATGTGTGTATGTAGTGGTGTTATTAAAATTTCTTTGAATGTATTGGAGTTTCAGTAGCCATGACTTGCTGGGTACCGACTGAGGAAAGCGAATTCGGACGAATTTCACCTGAACTTACTTCATATGCCAAATATTGGACTGTTGACTTAAGAAACGAACACTTCTTTAAATTGAAGGAAAATCCAGCTTTCGCGAGACAATCAAGAGTATTCTGCAACATTTCCAAAGCTTCACTTTTCGTTGAAGCAGCCACCATTATATCATCCATATAAACGACAACGAATGTATTTGTCAAGTCTCCAAAAATTGCCATTGCCAAAAATTACACTCTTTTGAATCTTCGTGCAAAGGAATTTGGTAGTATCCGCTTGCCATGTCTAAACATGTAAAATATTTTGCTCCGTGAAGCCTGGCTATCTGGTCTGATATAAGGAGCAAAGGGTACATATCTATCTGAGACCGTATTAGAATTTAACTCGCGGTAATCAACACACAAACGATGGGAGCCATATTTTTTATTAACATGCATTATAGGACTTGCATATGGTGAGCAACTTGGTTTTATAACTTTTCATTCAAATAGTTCCTTGATCTTATCTCGTACTAACTCTCTTTCATTGGCGCTAAGTCTATACGGCCTTCTTTGAACAATTTTTCTTGGGTCTACTAATTTTATTTTCATTTTACCCGAGCTAACTCTAGACAAAGGAATCCCGTCAACAAAAGATTTTGAATTTTTTTCCAATAAAAATTTTAATTTATCACTATCTTCTCCAACGAGATCAGTGTTTAACATAAGCAAAATTTGTTGATCATTTGAACAGTAGTTTACAGTTTTTGATCTTAAAATTTCGAATCTTCCTGGTAATATTACAACATTGAATCCAGGAGACAGTACTTAACGACCAGTAACAATACAATTTTTCAAATACTCATTGTCCACGACATGGAACAACACTTCAATACAATGATGGCTAATATTTACGTTGCTAAGTATTTGCAATGTACTACAAATGCTGTCATTGCCAATACATTTCAATATCACTACATTATTAATTCTTTTTCCATCTAACTTCATACTTATCTTTTGTTTTATTAGACTGCATTCCGCTCCCGAATCAAAAGTTGTTGTAATCGTCTCACCATGATACACCAAATACCATCACCAAGACACTGCCTTTTATTATGTTTTCGACTAAAATTATATTCGCCGTTGAACACCACGCCAATGCTTCGGCACCAATACTTTCTGGATTAAATTTGGGTAGCACCACTTCACTTAATGTTTTCTTTTGTAGTTCCATCAAAATGCGCCACGGCTCATCCGCGCTAGGCCTCGATCCCACTTCTAATGTTAAATCGCACTGTTCCTTGTTCATCATTATTTCACATGGTCTACTTTGTCAATGTTAATAATTTAATATGCACTTGTACCGAGAAAATGTTTAACGGAGCGAGTTTCGACCGCACTCGACTCTAATTTGTTCGCCATGGATAATATGATACGAAACTCTTCTCTTTTGCTTGTTGAGAGAGCCCATGAACTCATTTTTGATGTTGGCAACAAAGCCAGATCATGGGCTACTGAACAGCTGACAGTCAAAATGACGAGCTACCACTAAGAATCCCGCAGAAATAAATGATTAAATGGTTCGTTTTTGTACGATAAGTTTTTTGTGATTTTTGAATTACTATTAACTTCTATATAAATGGAGTTAATATGTGTACATTATTTAAGAAACGGTGGCTATTTGTACGAAAGTAATATATGTACGTTCTTTAACAGTGTTAAATGACATTTACGTAAATACATATCTGGGTACAAATTTTCTCTTAAACTTTTAGAGAATATATTAAGGTGTTTATTTGTTTATAAAATATAAATAAATATATGTTACTAAATTAAACTAAGCTAAATTTTTGTTTATGTTGACTTATAATATGTACGATTTTTAATTATTATTATATTTTATTATTTTTATGTGTAGATGTCTATTGTTTATCTTAAAATATATATTTATAAGTGTATGTGTTGGTGTAATATTGGTTAAGAAGTCTCTATTAAGCGTAAACTGCAAACCAATAAATACCCAAGAAATCGAATAAAAATCTACTAACTTATCTTTTCCCGCAGTGGCACCACTGCCAAATGTTATAAAAAATGCGGACTTTGACAGCTCTCTCACGAATGAAAGAGTTTCGTATCATGTTATCTTTGGTCTTGTGTCGCCACTTCTTATTTCATTGTGCCTACATCGAACCACGCTCAGAGAATGTAAAATATAGAGAAGGTTCACGGCGGGCTAATGGCCACACTGGTTTGCTTTTCGAAGGGGTACTCGTTTCTATAAGCGAGTTTCACCACAGAATTCTATAAGGGAGTTTCACCATTGTTTAACATCAGACGGCTAGAAAATAGCAGAATTGAGCGTTTGCAGTGGTAAATGAGAAAAATTTTTGTTAATTTCTATGTTAGGAAATGTACGCTTACATATTTGGCTATATACAATGCGCATATGACTTTTTTGCATATAATTTATAGATATTTTGTTGATAATTGATATTAAGGCACATGCGCACATACATATGCAATTCTTTACAATATACAATAAACTAAATTACTTTATATTCTTATTTAAATGTAACATAATAATACTACATTTATTTACTTTATTCCTTAAAATGTCATATATTATCATTCATATGTATATTATTACAAAATGATAAGCGTACGTTCGTAATTACATATGTGCACATTCAAACAAATATCAAAAGAGCCATTCGAATTTTGAATTGTGTCCATATATCAATTTGTCAACATTCAATATGTGTATATAAATATGTGTACTCATGGCTTCATATAAGATCTTCGTTGCCACGGACAACGAATGGCCGTAGCTTATGATTTTTTTTGTGTTCATGTCAAAGAGTTGTAAGGAATGTGGAGCGTACGCAGGCAAAAAAGCCCAGATGTCCAACATATGTATAATGTCTTTAAGTTTTATGCATTGTTTCTTTAAAAGATCATTAGTAATTATTCTAAACATGATTTAATATGTTGGTAGATATTAAAATGCATTTAATTATATAGATAACCAATTAATACTTCAATATTTGACAATACACATGAAGCGTAAATATTTTTACGGCGGGATCACTTGAAACGGCCCTGTAAAGCTCGATGTGTCGAAAAATTTATGGCCGCCTGCGCAATGCCAAAGCGACGCAACATTGCGTTGTTGGTAGAAAATCGGCTTGTCGTAAATATGTATGAATATGTATGAGCATGTATGAGCATGTAAACATATCGACATAAATTTTTGCGAGCCACATAATTTTTGCTGAAAAATATTTTAAATCGACTCAAGGGCTATGTTGCCACTTTTATCCCTAGGTTTTTGCTGCGTTGCAACTTTTCCTTCTCAAGGGAACATTAGAAAAATCTTCAATTTATGATTTTTGTCATCGTTGCGAAAAGGCGTTTGTTGGCATGGAATGCGCGGGGAGATGTGTATGGCTCTGCTTTTATGAATGAAGCAACTTTGCCAAGTGAATGTGCGCCAGCGTTCATGAATGAGGCGTTTGTTGTTTTTGTAGAACAATGCTTTTGATTTTTTGGGATGGTTGGCAGATTTACGTGCACGCATATGCAAATGTAAGTTTGTGTGTTTGTTCAGAGACATACAAACATATTTATGTATATGCATACAGAGCAATGCGCGCACATTTGAAATGTCCTTCACTGATAAGTGATAATGAGACAATTCGTGTTATACGAAATGTATTTAGTAAATATAAAAATATAAAACATATTTTTATGAAAGTATGTACATATGTATATTATTATAAAACATTGCATAAATATGTGGGTCCGTTTGAATATTTTTTTACAAATATACCTCTGAAATCGCATATTTTTTCAATTGTGGATGCATTCATAAATATCCGCAAAACGAATTTCATATCAGTTGTATATAGTAAGCATATAAATGCATCAACATATAAACAAAGAGCCTAACATGAGTCTATAATAGAAATGTAAACCTCTGAGCATATTTTTCAATTAATACTCAGCTCTGTTACGCGGCACTGTTAATATTTCTCCTTCCGAGCCAGCCGTGGTGAAACTCGATTATAGGATTTTGTTAGTTTTTGACAATTCACACGCTGGTCCGCAATTGGACCTTTTCTATATTTTACATTCTCTGCCACGCTCAGCGACAGCGACACGCTGTCGCCCCGCTATAACGTTTCTTCTCAGAACTACAAGAATACGCACGATCAAACATAACAGGACTACAAGATGATGCAACACATGACAGTCACTGTCATGAAATTAGGATACAGTGGTGTGCCTAAAAAGCATACACATATGCTCACACACACACTCACAACTGTACACATTCAGTTCACTCCGACATATATGTATATAACCCCATTAACTCTTTTATTTCTGTGTGACACAAACAACCGTTCTGTGAACAAAACTATAATACTCTGTGCAACATGTTGCGAGAGTATAAAAATGGCAAATTGGTAATATAAGTTAAATGAACGCTCTTTGGCAATATCAGTTGATTGTGAATTGTGTAAACATGCCATGAATGCCACTGAAAATGGTCTCGCATATTTGCAAGATTATCGTAAAATAAAATGCATGTAAAAAAATGAACAGCTGTTTTACGATATTGCCACGTTTGCGACGTTAAATGAGTGCCACTAATAAGATATCAAATATTTTAACTCTTTGAAGAAGTATCCAACAACAATATACAATTGTAAACATGCTTAGAGAGTTCAAAAGTTGTGTTGTATTGGTTTATTTATATAGTGTGAAAAAATATAAAATATATAATACCATAGAAGAAAGGTCAACACGTGAGCATGGGAAAAACAGGGATTATTTAAATCTAAATCCAAATCGAAATTGTTTTGATTTATTACTTATTTATACCATTAACGAATTAGAAACTGAAGCCTTATGAAGGGTATCGTAGAGGGTATCATCTGATATTACCGAAATGTGGCAATGTGGACCTGATTTTCTTTACACTTTCCAGTAAAAAATTGTTGTTCGAATAATATTGCTAGTGATCCCATTGATGATCAAACGTGTAACGTTGCATAATCGAGGTGGATTAGAATTTCGCAGCTGAAAAATATATGACCCTCTTCAACCAAAAATTATGTGGCGCAATTCTTGCTATCAATTGAATTTAAACAAGTAAGAAAGGGCTAAGTTCGGGTGTAACCGAACATGTTATACTCTAGCAATTTATTTATTTAATTTTATTAATATTACACACTCCATTGGAAATTGGAAACCCTAATATTAGGTATATGGGAGCTTGGAGAAGATATGACTCGATTTCACAAATTTTTAGTACGCATTGGAAGAAAAATATGCCCTTTGACTTTCTTAAAAATATATGAGAGACTTACCTATATTTTCGGTAAAAAATTTATTAGAACCACTGAGGTTCTCACGTTGTATATATGGGGCCTTGAAATCTTATTATCTGATTTCGACGAATTTTATAAAGGCGATCTCTCACTAAAAATGCAGTATTTGTGCGAAGTTCTGTTCCCAGATTGTCACTATCGCTTAACTCATATATTGTAAAGTAAACGATTCAGATTGACTTCACAGTTCTGGTATATATGTAGGAAAGAGACGTGGTTGTGAAGCGATTTGCCCTATTTTCACAACATATCATTAGGATCCAGGAAAATATTACGAACCGAATTTTATTGAAATTGGTCGAGTGGTTTCGGAAACATGGTTTTTGACCCATAAGTAGGCGGAGCCACGCCCAATTCTACTTTTGTATACCAATTTGAGTGCAGCCCATCCGTAACATCTTTATAATGAAATTTAAGGTTTCTGGTTCTTTTCCTTAGTGAATTAAAGCGTTTTTAGTAGATTTAAACATAAACTTTGTATGAGAAGTGGGCGTGGTTATAATCCGATTTCATCCATATTTGACTGTATAAGGGAGAGTCTAAACGACTCTAGAACGTTTTGTTGATATAGTTTAAGCATTTTACGAGATATGTACAAACACCTTAGTAGGAGGCGGGGCCACTTTCCCAAAAAAATACATCCAAATATGCCTCTTCCTAGTGCGATCCTTTGTACCAAATTTTACATTTATAACTTTATTTATGTTTTAGCTATGACACTTTATATGTATTCGGTTTATGCCGTTTTGTGGGCGTGGCAATTATCCGATTTAGCCCATTCAATACCAACCTCCTTAGGGAAACAGGAACATATGTACGAAGTTTCATTAAGATATCTCAACATTTACTCAAGTAATCGCTTGCACGGACAGACGTCCGGATTTCAACTCCACTCGTCATACTGATCATTTATACATACATATACATATATTTATAATAAACTGCGGTATAAGCAGGCTTACTCCTTGTTTCAAGTCATTCGTTCATTGAACATGACAATGTAATGGTTTGCTCTCAGCGAACAATTCAAATCAACAACACACTCAGATCAGCAAAAGCAATTGCTTGCATGACGTTTTTCTCGCCAAGCATTGTTGCTTCAAAATATTACTGTCGGAGAAGGCACGAAAGACAATGAAAATCAGGCCTATGACAATGATGATTTGTTTTCATTGCCTTTCAAGCCTAAAAAACGAGTAAGCATTGCATTGCATTGTCGTGAATACGAAAAAGGTTGCATGTTTATGTCTTGTGTGTTCGTTGCTATTTAGGTTCACTGCTTATATTGATTCAAATGTCGTCAAACAAATCACAGGCAATAGGTCGCACATTGCTTTGGTGATTTCAAGCGCACTTGTGCAGTAGTTTAATATATAACCCCATATCTAACTGCCTTCCCTAAATAAAAGCGTTGGCGGAACGTTTTTTGAAGTTATACTTCTTATACGAGTTCGGAAGAGTTGCGATAATTGTTGCGCAACATGTTGCTGCAACATTATGCATAAACATACATATGTACATGTTTTTATGTCATTGAACAAACACACAAACTTACATTTGTATATGCGTGCACGTAAGTTTGTCAACCACCAAAAATCAAAAGCAATGTTCTACAAAAACAACAAGCGCCAAAAATTTTTGTCGATATGTTTGCATGCCCTTACATATTCATACATATTTACGACAAGCCGATTTTCTACCAACAACGCAATGTAGCGTCGCGCAGGCGGCCATCAATTTTTCGACATATCGAGCTTTACAGAGTCGTTTCAAGTGGTCCCTCCGTAATTATAAATGCGCAAAACACAGTACATACAGTAGAAAGCCTTGCTGTATATATTGAGTACTTCATTTTAGTAAAACTTTAGTCATAAAATAGCAAATATTATGTATATAGCTGTCTTATATAAAGGGAAATTATTTATTTATACTATATTTCAATTATAGAAGATTTTAACATCAATGTGTGCCATATTATTGCAAAAAAAATATTAAATGTTGATGAGATATTTCATAAGTGGTGAGAATAAAATACAGCTCTCATACAGGTACTTCTCTGTGGTACGTTATTTTTGTCCACATTTATTTAAACTTAACTGGCACAAAATTAGCAAAAAATCCATTTTTGCTAGTTTTTACTTAAATTATTACAAACAATTATATTTAAAATACTTTGAATTGCATAGCTTGGAAGTACACAATAGTTTTATAAGCTTGAAATGATATGTGGTTGCCTCCTTATTAAACATTTTTAAAACAAAATATGTCATAGGCATTTCAAACCATCGGGTCCAAGGTAACAAGAATCAAAATCGTCATTTAATACTAATATAAGTTTTTTATGAAATTTATAAAAAGCTCAAGAGCTTTTACTAAGTTTGACGAATCCTACACTTTTTATTTTGGCGTCTTCAGAGATCTACATTTTCTCGAATAATAATAGCACAACACCCTAATTACCACAATTGTAGCAAAAAAAGCGTAGCACACAACCCAAGTACGCCTCGGTGGTGTGTTAAAAGATGAAAATTACTGTAAACAAAAAAAGGTTTTCTACTGTATATACTGAGGCGCAAAATATGTATTGGATAGTATTGACTTACTATTAGTAAATATAAATAATTAAATGTATTTAAATATTCTACTAATATATGATGGCAAATATTAATGTACTACAATTGATTGTAGTAAGAATCAAGACAGAAAACAATCCATAATAATATGAGTTGTGGACATGGACCTCTTTGCCTGCGGAAAAGCGACACTGATTACAAGTCTGTGACAAAAAATTACTATTTGCGGTCATTTGTTTGTTGTTGTGGTAACGAAGATTTTACAAGAAATGTACTACAAAACATACATATGTACATGTTTATATGTCATTGAACAAACACACAAACTTACATTTGTATATGCGTGCACGTAAGTTTGTCCACCACCAAATTTACATTATCCCAGTGAACAAACAGAAAAAATTTTATTATAGCATTGGAAGCAATGACAGGTCATGTCGCGCTTTGCGAGATGAAATGATAAAATTACGTCGAAATCCAATTGTCAGCTTAGAAAAAGAATTATTCGAGTTTCTTAGCACAAGAAAATGTTTATCAATAATATCATCCAATTGTCAAAGTCTTCGTGCTCATGTTGATGATTTCTCAGATAGAGTGTTTAAACAGTCAAACATCTTGACGATCTAACGAGCCTCCTGTATCCGTACCAAATTTTGTTTTCGTTGTAAGATTTCAACGAAATGAAACAAGAAATTCAGGCGTTGCTATATATCACAATGAACAAGATAAATGGCATATTCTCATTCCTCATTTAGATAAGATATATCGATGAGAGATATACTGCAACTGCAGGTTCGTAAGCTTTTGCAGATATTATCGGAGAACCAGTAGAGTATAGCGAGCAACCGGTACTCCTTGCGGGAGATTGCAAGAAGCTGAACCATTACTGGCATTCCGCAGAGAGAAATTTTCAATTGAAATGATCAATGGAAGAAATGATCCTACGACAAAAGGAGGAACGAGCATTGATGCGGTATTCGCGAGAAATATAGATAAAATAGATGTAAGACATTTCATATCGTATTTTAGTTATCATAATCCAATTGTAAATATTACAGATATCAATTTGTCAGAACCCAGAAATGATAATTGATTTGGACTTTGGTTTATAAAATGTGCATAATAAATTTATAAAATGTGAATTTAAGAAAGTGTCTCTCGCTAGTTTTCTTTCATTCAGAATTATATGCATTTCTTGGAAAATCACTAAGAAGTATAAATTCATCCGCGCGTAGGGACTCCACGCACTCTTTTTTTCCGCTCAGCGTTAACGACGATGCGCCAACCCTAAATAAAAGCGGCAAATTTACGCCAAATATCAAATACATATTTACTTGAATTGTTGTTGTGAAATTTTATTGAAAAGAGAAACTTCGTTTTTCGCAGCCAATTTTACTTCGGAACGCTCTGTCAAAATAGAAAATGTCAACCGCTCAGCGTCGCCGTCGCGTTATTTAGGCATGCGCCATACAAATTGTATGGGCGTGAGAATTTTTTGACAGTCATTTGCCGCTGCCGTTTTTATTTAGTGAAGGCAGTAACTCTTTTATTTCTGGGTGGCACAAACAATGTGAACAAAACTATAATACTCTCTTGTTGCGAGAATATAAAAATCATTTGGAGAATTTTAACTTTCATTTTCATCAACAACAGTGTCGTTTAATTTAAAAGACATTAGTTCTCCTGGAAAACATCTCTTTCCATATCTTGAAAATAATTTAGTGTACATCAAAATTTATATTTATATACATATATTACACGTAATTATTTTGTATGTTCGGTAAAATAATTTGAATTATTCGTTCGGTATCTGGGGCCTTGAGAAGTTATATTCATGTCCCCAATGTAATTTTTGTACGAAGTTGTATTCCCATTTCCTCACTGGTGCTTGTTTTATATGTACATACACATATTGTAATGTGAAGGAATGAAATGAGTTCCAGAATTTTGTTTTATTGGGAGTAGGCGTGATACTTATTGAGATGTAGTTTTTTTGAAATCTAATTTGACTCAAAAGTCGGCGACGTCACGCCTATTTTCCAATTTTATAAAAGTCTGTTAGGAACTCTTCTCTACCATCCTTTATTAACGCACTCTTAGTAGTTTTTAGGCGTGGTTAAAATCAATGGCTACAGAAAATGTTGCCCGCAAAAGGTCATATAACTATGTATTTCTAAAACATAAATTGAAGAGATTAAAGTTTGTAAAAAGGTACATAAGAAAGCCAGGATCCATTTGGAACAATGGATCTTTCCAGATGATAACAAATTGATTTTTTTGGATGTGATAGAAAAATAATTGTGCACGGAAAAGCCAACACAGAGGTGGAGGAGTTATGATTTGGGGGTGTATTTCGGCAATGGAAGATAAACAAGTAAGGAAAGGCTAAGTTCGGGTGCAACCGAACATTTTATACTCTCGCAATTTATTGATATATTTATATATTATATATTAAGATAACACACAATTTTACCCAATTTTAAAATCTTATAATTAGGTATATGAGAGCTAGGGGAAGTTATAACCCGATTTTAACCATTTCTGGTACTGAGACACACTATTAGAAGAAAAATATTTCCTCTTAATTAAATTAAGATACCTGAGAGATTTACTGAAATTTTCGGTGAAAAATTACCATTGGGCACTGAATTCTTCATATTCGATGTTCGGGGCTTTGAAAAGTTATAGTCCGATTTCGAAAATATTTTCATAAGTGAAGCCATAGATGATATACAGTATTTTTGTAAAGTTTTATTTCGCAAACTTCATTGGTTCCTTATCTATATATTATAAAGTGAAGGAATAAGATGGAGTTCAAAAATGAGTTACATGGGAAGTTGTCGTGGTTGTGAACCGATTTCATCCATTTTCCACACGTGTCGTCAGGGTGTCAAGAAATATTAGTTAATATTAATATTAGTAGTTGCTGAGATTATTATCCGATTTCAACTAATTTCATGGTGTGTGGTGGGGTACGTAAGAGAACTGACTGCAGAAAGTTTGGTTTATATAACTTTATTGGTTTGCGAGATATATACAAATAACCGAATTGGGGGCGGGGCCACGCCCACTTCCCCAAAAAAGATTACATCTAAATATGCCCCTTCCTAGTGCGATCCTTTATTCCAAATTTTACTTTTATAACTTTATTTATGGCTTAGTTATGACACTTTACGTGTTTTCGGTTTTCGCCATTTTGTGGGCGTGGCAGTGGTCCGATTTTGCTCATTTTCGAAAGCAACCTTCCTATGGTGCCAAGAAATTAGTGTGCCAAGTTTTATTAAGATATCTTAATTTTTACTGAAGTTACAGCTTGCACAGACGGACGGACTCGTCTCGTCAACCTGATCATTTTGATACATATAATCCTATATCTAACTCGTTTAGTTTTGGGTGTTACAAACAACCGTATGTGAACAAAACTATAATACTCTCTTAGCAACTTTTGTTGCGAGAGTATAAAAATGGGAGTGATCCGCCAAATCATGGACCACATACATTATATTGCCATTTCAAAGAGAAACTTACGAAACTAGCGCAGACAATCTTGGAATCGGAGAAAATTTCCTGTTAATATATCAGGATTAAAATTCCGGCTCGTTTAAAAGAAGTAGTTCGACGAAAGGAAGAACTACCCGATATAAAAAAGTGAATTTATGTCTGTTTTTGGATTTTACAAAAGTTATAAAATATTTCCATACATACATACATGTATAAGCTAAGTATAAATTACGTCCCGCAACCTTTGTTAACGGTTACTTTCTGCAGTCGTTTTTTTAGCCACTTCCTAATACGGTCCAAAAATGAAATAAGTCGGATCATAACCACGCCCGCCTCCCATACAAAAGTTAGGTTGAAAATTACTAAAAGTGGGTTAACTCACTAACGAAAATCGTCGGAAACACTAAATTTCACATAAGAAATGGCAGACGAAAGCTACACTCAGATTTTTTTACCAAATGGAAAATGGGCGTGGCGTCGCCCACTTATGGGTCAAAAACCATATCTCAGGAACTACTTGACCGGTTTCAATGAAACTTGGTTTGTAATAGTTTCCTTACATCCCAATGATATGTTGTGGAAATAGGCCAAATCGCTTCACAACCACCTATATCAGAACTTTAAAGACGATCTAAATCGTTTACTTTACAATATATAAAGTAAGCACTAGTGAAGATATCGATGCAGAACTTTGCACAAATATTACGTTTATAGTGTGGCAGCCCCATTCTAAAAATCGCCGAAATCGGACCACAGGTTTTCAAGGCATCATATAGCGAACATTAGCACCTTGGTGCGTCTACCCTAATATTAGGGTTTCCAACTTTCAATGGACTTTATACAATATATATGACGAATATGTGGGTCAAATTGTGCATTATATTAATAAAGTTAAATAATTAAATTGCGAGAGTATAAAATGTTCGGTTACACCCGAACTTAGCCCTTCCTTACTTGGTTTCTTTTGGAATTCCTACCTTTTTTTTGTTGATACGTCCAATATGTGGGCATTTATTGAATAAATATAAAGTTACTTCATCTCTCTCTTCGTTTTAGTATGTGAAACCCAGTTAAGTCAATGTCCTATAATTGTAGTTATGTGTTCCTTTTTGGCTGAAAAATCTTGATTGCCTTACAGATACTTTTGAAGACCGAACTTCTAAGTAACTCTTCTCTTGTTTTTGTTTGCTTTTATTTTTTATTTTTGGAGTAATTTAGTTGTTGTGCATTTATTTGTTGTTATGATAATCAAACTGAATATGTTTTGCATTAAAAAACACTGTTTTTTTATGCTGTCGCAACAAAGTTGGTAGAGAGTATTATAGTTTTGTACACATAACGGTTGTTTGTAACACCCAAAACTAAACGAGTTAGATATAGGGTTATACAGACCAAAGTGATCAGGGTGAAGAGTGGAGTTCAAATCCGAATGTCTGTCTGTCCGTCCGTCTGTGCAAGCTGTAACTTGAGTAAAAATTAAGATATCTTAATAAAACTTGGCACACTAATTTTTTGGCACCATAGGAAAGTTGCTTTCGAAAATGAGCAAAATCGGACCACTGCCACGCCCACAAAATGGCGAAAACCGAAAACACATAAAGTGCCATAACTAAGCCATAAATAAAGCTATGGAAATAAAGTTTGATATGAAGGGTTGCACTATGAAGGGGCATATTTGGGTGTAATTTTTTGGGGTGGTGGGCGTGGCCCCGCCCCCAAATAGCATTTTTGTATATATTTCGGAAACCAATAGAGCTATATAAACAGAACTTTCTGCAGCCGTTTTTTAGCCATTTCTTAATACAGTCCAAAAATGAAAGAAATCGGATAATAACCACGCCCAACTCCCATACAAAGGTTAGGTTGAAAATTACTAAAAGTGGGTTAAATCACTAACGAAAAACGTCAGAAACACTAAATTTCAGATTTTTTTACAAAGTGGAAAATGGGCGTGGCGGCGCTCACTTATGGGTCAAAAACCATATCTCAGGAACTACTTGACCGATTTCAATGAAACTTGGTTTGTAATAGTTTGCTTACATCCCGATGATATGTTGTGAAAATAGGCCAAATCGATTCACAACCACGCCTACTTCTTATATACCAGAACTTTGAAGACGATTTAAATCGTTTACTTTACAATATATAAAGTAAGCACTAGTGAAGATATCGATGCAGAACTTTGCACAAATACTATGTTTATAGTGTGGCAGCCCCATTTTAAAAATCGCCGAAATCGGGTCATAGGTTTTTAAGGCCCCATATATCGAACACGAGGACCTCGGTGCTTCTAACTGAATATTATGGTTTCCAACTTTCAATGGACTTTATTAACTATATATGACGAATATGTGGGTCAAATTGTGTATTATATAATATAAATAAAGTTAAATACATAAATTGCGAGAGTATAAAATGTTCGGTTACACCCGAACTTATCCCTTCCTTACTTGTTTCTTTTTTGATTTGTTTGTATTAAGAGATATTTCAAAATAAATAAATAAAGGCATGGAAGGAATGACTATGTTCGAGTGTTTCTTTATCGAACATTTTATACTCATCATATCCAAGATTATACGAGTGCGCTCACTTAATTTTGCTAAGATATCTTACATATTAACTCATATATCCAGCCCACTGGATGCTTGAAAACTATAATATTAGATATATGGGAGCTACGGGAAGTAATGACCTGATTTTACCCTTTTTGGCATTGAGGCACATTATTAAAAGTATTAAAAATTTCCTCTGAATTTCTTTCAAATATATAAGAGATTTGCCGATATTTTCGATAACAAATTATCCATATGCACTGAAGTCTTCATATTCGGGTACTTGAAATGCGAAATGTAGTTCGATTTCGACAACACGAATGTTGTTACGCTTCCAGTGCAGTATTTGTATGAAAATATCAATCAAATCTTCATTGGTTACTATTAATATAACATTACTTATAATGCAAATTGAGCGAATCAGATTGAATTCAAAATTGAGCTATATGTGAAGAAGGTGTGGTTGTGAACCCATGTTAAACAACAGAATGTAAATTTACAGTCATATGAAAAATAATAGGGACACATGACACATGTCCCTGTTATTTCGCACACTCAAAAACGATCTTACTTCACAAAATGATCAAAAATTTTTTTGATAACGGTTATTTACTTCACCGACATCCCAGCAAACAATTGCATGTTACAATTTTGATAATTTTTTTAAATTTTATTAAATTTATTTTTTACCTATTTTCAAGCATGTGTCCCTATTATTTTTCACATGACTGTATATATATCTGTACTAAATTTCATTTTCAAAGCTTTGTGGCTTAGTTATAGTACTTTCCGGTTAACGCCATTTTGTGGGCGTGGCAATAGTCAACGAATTAAGTGTAAACCAAAAAAAAGTCGAAATAGGTGCCGGGGTGTATAATTAACGAAGTGCCAATAAGCGTTAGCGCCTTTGTTTTACATACTCATAAGATATATTTAATTTATTTTGTTTATAATGTAAATCTATATAAATAAAACATATGCATACATATGTATATATAAATGTACATATATACCTTATAGCTACGAAAGCATGACAAAAAGAATAAGGAAAAAAAGGAAGGCCAAAGCACAAAAGAGGAAACAGGCGAAGCACCCACATTAGGTGTTGGAGCCCAAGGTACGAGCGGGCAAGGAGCGTCTGCCGCCATGGGTAGCGGCAGCAACGATAGTGATGCTGGGAAACCGGAATCGGGAGCTCCCGGAGCCGATGGAGCAACAGCGTTTCGATACTGCATGCCAACACATGCAGTATACACCTCACCAGTACCAACGGCATGTACCTGTAGATAAAATCAACTAATGTTTTCGTTCTAATATGCATCCAATCACATAGAAAGAAACTTGATTAAACTATAACAGTGCTTACATAGTTTCGATTTATAAAATTGCATACATACATATGTACATATGTTAAATTTGCATCAATCAATAAGAAGAACGTGCATACTCTTAAGTTAGTTTGCTTAATTAAATAAATATATATTTAGCTTGGTATTTTCAATTTATTTAATACAAGTACGTCCAATATATCTTATTATCAAGCCAGTATTAGTACGAATTTTTTGGTTTTTTATTTTACAAAATTTACCATTGTAATCGGTAATGTAGTCCGACTCGAAGTAAGAGCGACCATATGCACACATAAACATATTACATTATTTCCGTTAAATTCAAGGAACCAAATATTTGGCGTAAAAAAATAAAAATATCACATGGGATTAATCTGCATTACAAATTTATCAAGACTATTTGTTAGTTATTAATTATTAATTACACTATACGGCAAAATAGATTTTTTTCTGGGTATTGGACGAAACTAATTTTTTCCAGGAGATTGAGTAATAAGTAACATAATTATGTTCTCCGATTTTCGAAGTTAGCTTCCAAAATCGAAATATTTGGATTCGAAGTTCGAAAAAAGGATTTAAAAAGAATTATTATTAATTACAGGAACCAGTTACTAAAAATTTCAAAATATGGATATAATATACATTTATGTATATTTAAATTTAATATCATAAAATAGTAGACCCGATAGATGCGTGTGTGTTGTTGCTGGGATTGGGTCATAAATATTCCACGTTTGTCGCTTTCAAAAATTTTTTTGACCAAACACATAAGGGTTATTCGAGAAATATTATATTATAAATGCTTGAATCGCCAAAATAAAGCTGTGTCAATCTTTATGTTTTTCATGTATAGCGTTTTGGTGAAAAATATACTATGGTATAAAATAAATATGAATTTTGCTGTGGCATCAATGGAATTTTAATATTTCCCGCCTCTGTTTTCCCGTATTAGTTTATAAGGCTCATAAATTATACATAAAATAAATGAGAAGAATAATTCCTTTTTTTGTTTGCACATTAGAGTACCTCGCCAACTTGCCGCCATTTTGAAGACACATATACATAAGTTATTTTCTCATATAAAGCAAGTTTAATTGAGTTATGAGTAGTAGCCATAATATTAGGCACTAGTAGTTGGCTTTTTAAAGAAAATCGTACAACTGTAAGTAAAATACTCCCGCCAGTATAAAATAGTATTTCCAACCACATTTTCGTTATAAATATTTAACGGTACAATTGTTGCATGTTGCTTATACTCGAGAATTGACCGACTGACAACATCACAGGTATATTTTTGTCAGAGAATTCGGAGCGCTTGTCCGCAGTATGTAGTGTTGAGCGATTTACCTATTTTTAAATCACTTTTAGTACAATGATTGCTGTTTTTAAATCATTTTCATTTCATATTGCTATTACGATGACACCGCAAAGCAATGAACTGATATTGCAATCGCACTTCACCTAATGGAACTGCATTTCACAAAAAGTGAACGCATTTGTTATAACACTCATCACTAATCCGCAGTGATCAAAGACATTTCGATATATACTGTGCAAATGAATATATGGTTGCGCTTTCCTAATAATTTTTATGAAATTTAAAATTTTAATACATTCATGAGCTTTCTTAATTAGTCAGTTAATGGGCTACTGTACCATGGTCTGTGAGTAGCTTACACACACATATGTACCTGCACAAATACACTATACTACAAACAAAATGTCACGACATGATTTCATTTACAATTATTTTACTTTTAAATATTGTCTTGCACATACCCGCATATATATGTATGTACGAATGTATATCTAGTTAATGCATAGGTTGAAACATTACTATATTTTAATATTTCTAAACAGAATGTGTATGCCTTTTCATTGCTTTGAAATGTACGCTAATTATTTTTTGTGCACGGTGTAAATTATGTTTTTGCAAATATGAGTTTCACAGTGAAAAGCTACAGCAGGCGGTCCAGGCCCCGAAATCTTCTTCCCGACAGAAAATTAGTCAGAGAAGGGAGAGCGCTTTGAGGAAAGGCATTTAAAAAGTTCTTAGCGGTTAATAATATTTTTCATTATATTATATTATATTTTTCCTCATTGTGTTTTCATGAAGTTTTGTTACAGTTTTTTTGTATAATATTTACAAGTAGTTTTATTTACAATATTTTCAACATAAACTGATAATTATTTATATTTTTATATATTTTCTCCATAGTTCATTCATAGAATTTAGTGATGGAACATAGATATTTAAAATGTACATATGTTAGACCCGTTCCATGCCACACTGAAATTTATAGTGGTTATTAAACAATTTTTTCTTAAAATTAAAAATTAAATTAGTCAAACGACTCCATGGAATTGTATTTTTTGTTTGTGCTTAGTAGCGGTCTATCACATACGGCAGCTTTTGTAAAGGTAGCTCGACCCTTTCAATAGGAAACGACGGGCATCAGCATCAGTACCGGCCAAAAAAAGTTCTTCTATTCACCTTTATCACTGTTTGATTTATATTTCACTGAACTAATAATTTGTCGCGATTTGATCGCCTATAATGAGCGTCAAAAAGTTTCAGTCTTAAAAATTATTATTTGCTATTACTTTATGCATTTGTGGCGTTTAAAAATGCAAAACTTTATGAACAAATCCTTTGTGATGTGGTCGTGTAAATATATTGTTTGTTGATTTTGAAAGTTCTGTTTTTTTAGACTAGATATTTTTTAAATAAAGTTGAAATAATTTTTTAGCAACAACCCCCTTATCCACATACACACACACTCATTTAATTGTGACAACAATGTACAACAGAAGTATAGTGAAGTTAATGTAGGATTATATGTATATTATATTTGCATTATATAACATTGAGCTACAGTTCAACTTCCATAACTCGAACTTCTGTAACTCGAGCTCTTGAATTGACAATAGAAGTCGAATTTAAATTTTTAAACTTTAATTTAAAATGTTGAAAAATTTTATTCTCAGATGCCAGTGAATTAATAATAATTTTTAATAAGTACTACTATTTTAATAATACACAAACCAATCATGCCGGTACTAAAAATCGGTACATACAAATACATATTTCCTTTGGGTATAAAAATAATGTCACTTCAAAATCTATAAACCGGAAAAACTAGAACGACATGATTAAAATACTGCTAAAAATATTACAAAAGAGATATTTGAAAGATTTGAGATGAAATATCACAACAAATAAATAAAATTCAAAACACTATAAATAGACGGAAATGGAAATTAAATATATTTGAAGAAATTATTTGCGGTCTGCAGTTTCGGCGAATTAATTTCAAATAGAAAATGTTGAAATCATTTATTAATTGCTAATTAACACGTCTTAACTCACTTTATTTATCCCTTACATTTTGAAAACCGTATGTTTTGACACATGTTTAACACAATAATATATTTAACTGGTTACTATTTACATTAAACACTCATAATTAAATAATTTTAATAGCATTTTTTTCAATTTAAGTGCTCAAAAATGCGTATTTCGTCTGATCTGTAGACAATGCAAATTGTTATAAAAGATCATTAATTTTAAGGCGCTCTCACGCAGGTATAATTTGGATATTTATAGAAAGAGACAGAGTTTTACGTTTTTTTACTGTCATTAGAGCCACTTTTTGTTTAGTTAAGTTTATTGACTAGCATTTAAGAATTGTATAAACTGTTGTTGTACATTGTAAGAACATAAAATTGAAAATTATTTTATGCTTTGATTATTGGTAATTAAAATAGGCTTCGAATCACATTATCCAATTATCATTGATTGAATGACTTCAAGTTATGCACGAATATGTTTTCTTTTAATTACTTATATTGTTGAATAGTTATGCAATTACAAATTAAAGTATACACTTACATTGTATGCAAATATCACATTACTTACAAATATAGAAACTGTTGATTTGTTTCGACTTTCATTCATTTCAAATACGTATGTACAGGCAATGCATAGATACATGTTCTTGGTGGCAACGCATTTCCTACGAAATAAAAAAAAGTATTATGCTAAATTTCATAATCAGTTGGTTAAAAAAAAATTAGAGATATTGCAAATAATAAACAAGTTTGTTTAAACGTAATTGCGAGATTCCACTTTCATAGCAATGGAAATGTTTTGCTCCTGTTATATGTATGCATGTACTTATGAATTTGCTAGGAGTCGAAGAGTAGTGATGTATTTTTTGCTCACGTAATTTAAAAATTCTACACTGTTTAGGCATTCGCATGGTTCAGCGACTTGTTGGTGGAGCATGCCGAAATTTTCTGGTCGCTCTTCGCCGTGGACATGGACAGGGTACTTACCGAGCAGTCTCCAGACACTTGGGACTCATTTCCTTTATTTCAAATACTTAACGACTATTTACGTGCAGACGGTAGGTGCAGTTATTAAAATATTAATGGAGTTTTCAAGTATTTTATTGTAATGTAACATACGACTACTTCTTCAAATGCCATAACTCCAATATTTTTTTATAGACAATTTGCGAAATGGGCGCTTCCATCAACATTTGCGTGATACGTTCGCACCGTTAGTTGTACGTTACGTCGACCTCATGGAGTCATCAATTGCTCAATCCATACATAAGGGCTTCGAAAAGGAACGCTGGGATAGTAAAGGGTAAGTGTGCTCCTAAAAAGTCTAATTGGTGTGTGTCAGTACAATCCCAAAAGATTATTTATAAGAAATAAGAAATCCAAATGTGACAAATATAAAGCATATTGCTATATATGTATGCAACTATATTTACTTAAACTTAACATAATTTAATTACTGAAGGCGTAAAATAATAGTTCAAAAACTATGATTTCGTTGTCAACGAAAGGTTTGATATATTGTAATTATGTATAGACACTAGCACTCTCATTAGGTTCTCTACAGTTACACCGTACATATTTAAATATAAAATATTTTATTACTTTTCGTAAAATACGCAGCTTTTAATTATGTCATATTTTTTCGTATGCGGGGCAAATGGACTTTATATTCTTCTCAAATCCACATTGATCTCGTCCATTTCTAGTATTTTAACTTGTAACTTTGCTAAAATACATTTTTAAACAGTTTGACATCCATGACTTACATCCACAAACAGATCACTGTCGAAAAGATTACTAAACCAATTGGCTTGGTCAGTAGTATAACGTTGTGTTCTCATTCTTCATCACATTTGTCATTCCATTGTTCCATTGGCATCAGTAATTGAGTTTATGAGTAATGCTTTTTATCGAATTTCATTAGTCTTCTTTTGAAAGAGCACAATTATTTGGTGGAAACGCGGGGAGAGTGTAACACATTCTTATATGATGTATAATATTTGCGCAAAATGTCGATCAAGTGTTATTAGGATTACTTCATTAACTATGCAGTTCAAAAATGGTACGCTTCTAATGCTTAATCCTACAGTTACGGCATAACGTGAGACAGTAAAAAATTCAACAGTCATCATTAGTATTCACGTAATAATATTTGTTCATCTAAGCATATTTAATTAAAATTTAAATGATATTTTATTTAATTTTAAATTATATTATACCAAATTAATTTTTTATATTTTTTCTAAAGTTTTATATTTGTTAGTTAAATTTGTATTCATCATTCAGTATTTATATACATATGACTGTATTTTATATATCATAACTTTTACCAAAGACTCCAGACTGTAACCCTTGTAGTAGAAAACTTCTGTTACTTCTCGGCAACACTGAAAGACCTTCAGTAGGCGGAAGGCGATTTTTGATCCTTCTGCCTAGTTTTACGAAATTAAAAAATTTAATTGTTAAACAAGTAAGGAAGGGCTAAGTTCGGATGTAACCGAACATTTTATACTCTCGCAATATATTGAAGAAATTTTATTTACATAACACACAAATTTACCCATAAATTCGGCATAAAGTTTAATAGAATAACGAAAATCGTCATATATAGTAGTTTACACCAGCAAGGTGCACAATATCCAAGACTATACGCTCACTTAATTTTGCTAAGATATCTCACATATTAACCAATACATATATGCGGGATAAAGCCCACCGTATTTTTGAAAAACCTATAATTAGGTATATGGGAGCTAGGAGATGATATTTTTGAAAAACTTATAATATGGTATATGCGAGCTAGGAGATGTTATGACCCGATTTTAAACATTTTTGGAACAGAGATACACTATTAGAAGAAAACAATTTCCTCTGGATTACATTAAATTAGCTGAGAGAATTACCCATATTTTCGGTTAAAATTTACTCTTAGGCACTGAGTTCAACATGTTCGATATCTGAGGCCTTGAAAAGTTATAGTCCGTTTTCAACAATTTTATCACAAATGAAGCCAGAGATGATATACATACACTATTTTTGTAAAGTTTTATTCCGCTATCTTCATTTGTTCCTTATGTATATATTATAAAGTGAAGGAATAAGATGGAAATCAAATTTGAGTTATAAGGAAAGTAGTCGTGGTTGTAAACCGATTTCGCCCATTTTTTATCCGTGTTATCAGGATGTAAAGAATATATTATATACTGAATTTCATTGAAATCTGTCGCGTAGTTCCTGAGATATGGTTTTTGACCCATAACTGGGCGATGCCACGCCCATTTTCCATTTTGTAAAAAAATCTGAGTGCAGCTGCCTTCTGCTATTTCTTCTGTAAAATTAAGTGTTTCAGACTTTTTTCGTAAGTGAGTTAACCCACTTTTAGTAATTTTCAACCTAACCTTTGTATGGGAGGTGGGCGTGGTTATTATCTGATTTCAACTATTTTCATGGTGTGTGGTGGGAGAGAACCGACTGTAGAAAGTTTGGTTTATATAGCTTTATTAGTTTGCGAGATATATACAAATAATCGATGGGGGGACGGGGCCACGCCCACTTCCTCAAAAAAATTACATCCAAATATGCCCCTTCCTAGTGCGATCCTTTTTTTATTTACTTTTATATCTTTATTTATGGCTTAGTTATGACACTTTATGTGTTTTTGGTTTTCGCCGTTTTGTGGGCGTGGTAGTGGACCGATTTTGCCCATCTTCGAAAGCAACCTCCTTATGGTGCCAAGGCATATGTGTTCCAAGTTTCATTAAGATATTTCAATTTTTACTCAAGTCATCGCTTGCACGGACAGACGGACAGACATCCGGATTTCAACTTCAATCGTCATCCTGATCATTTATATATATATAACCCCATATCGTCCGTCCGTCTGTCCGTGCAACCTGTAACTTGAGTAAAAATTTAGAT
Organism: Zeugodacus cucurbitae; assembly: GCF_028554725.1. Lineage (NCBI taxonomy): Eukaryota > Metazoa > Arthropoda > Insecta > Diptera > Tephritidae > Zeugodacus > Zeugodacus cucurbitae. Next base: position 27,823,802 of record NC_071672.1, on the reverse strand, counting down.
ATCTTGATGAAACTTGGAAGACGTATTTCTTGGCACCATAAGAAGGTTAAGTTCGAAGATGGGCGTAATCGGACCACTGCCACGCCCACAAAATGGTGAAAACCGAAAACACATAAAGTGCCATAACTAAGCCATAAATAAAGCTATGGGAGTAAAATTTGGTATGAAGGATCGCACTATGAAAGGGCATATGTGGATGTAATTTTTTTGGGGAAATGGGCGTGGCCCACCCCCTACTAAGTTTTTTGTACATACAGGAAATCGGATTACAACCACGCCCACCTCCCATACAAAGGTTATGTTGAAAAATACTAAAAATGCTTTAATTCAGTAAGGAAAACCAACAGAAACCTTAAATTTCATTATAAAGAAGGTACAGAAGAGCTGCACTCAAAATGGTATACAAAATTTTAATGGGCGTGGTTCCGCCCACTTATGGGTCAAAAACCATATCTCCGAAACTACTCGACCAATTTCAATGAAATTCGGTTCATAATATCTTCCTAGTCCCAATGATATATTGTGAAAATAGTCTAAATCGGTTCACAACCACGCCTACTCCCCATATACCAGAACTCTGAAGTCGGTCAGAATAGTGAAGATATCGGAACAGAACTTTGTATAAATACTGTATATAAAGAGTGTCATCACCCTTCTAAAAAATGTCGAAATCGGTCCATAAGTTTTCAAGACCCTATATATCGAATATAGGGACCTCAGTACTTCGAACAAATTTTTTACCGAAATTATATTTAAGTCTCTCAGATATTTTGAAGAAATTTTGGGTCATAACTTGATCTATCTCCCATATACCTAATATTAGGGTTTTCAAACTTTCAATGGACTTTATACTATATATATGCCGAATATGTGAGTCAAATTGTTTGTTATATTAATAAATTTAAATAAATACAGAGTATAAAATGTTCGATGACACCCGAACTTAGCCCTTCCTTACTTGTTTTTCATTATTTTACGCATGCCACCGCTTTCCACAAAAACCGAAAAACAAGTCAATGTCATATTCGTTGTCCACATTTCTTTGAAACTCTCAAAAATCATGTGTGTAAAATGTTCCTATTTCGAATTGGATTGTCTATCTACCATACACATTCAAATGTTAAATTACATTTATGCGAAAAACAAGGAATAGTAACCGTTAACAAAGGTTGCGGGACGTAATTTATACTTAGCTTATACATGTATGTATGTATGGAAATATTTTATAACTTTGGTGTTTGTATATAACAGTAAAAATTGATTGCAGATGTTTCTTTTCACTGTCTACTTTTAACTCAATTTTTTAATGTGTTTTCTCTTCTTCTCTCCCTATTTCTCTTTTCTTTCTTTTAATACTTTAACTTAATTATTTTATATTTGTATTTGCCCTTTCAATATGATTAAATATTTGTACTCCATTTACGGTGAACAATACGCATTATTTAGGATTAATGCAGCCTTAAATCCAGCGACATTAAATAACGCGGCGCAGGCTTTAAATACCGCAGCCCTTAACCCGGCGGCGCTGCTTGGGGGCAAAAAAGATCAGGTCAATTTCTATATACCAAAGCTACCAAGGCGTTCTGTTAATGCTAACGAAGACACGAGGTGTTTACTCATTTAATAATAACTATTCAAATCTAATCAATATTACTGAATCTATTTAAAAAAAATATACACTCAATAAATACTCGCATATAAACATATATACAAATTTCCCAGTAAAATCTAAATAAATTTTCCTGCATTGCATTTTATGATTTTCATTAGCGAACTTACAGTATACCGACAAAGCAATATATGCCGTACTTTTTTGTAACCCACTGTCAAACCAAACAAGAAAATAAATAATATTAATATTTTTTATAAATATATGTAGTATATAGCCAGATTGCAACATTTTTAATAGAGAATCATAGTACAACTAGAAATAATCAAACAGGAATGAAGTAAATGATGGGCGCCATACAAAAATTATATATTTTTCTGTATTTTATTTCGAGAGAGAAAACGAAAAAATAATTCAAGTGAGCTCTCATTAAAAGCAATTTCCTATATTTATTCAGAATTTTTAAGTTCTTGCTTTATGACAATTTCATTCTAATTTCATTACAAAAAAATAGGGTACAAAAAAATACGGTTATAAATACGTATGCATTGTAAAGAACGATATACATATTACTAGTAGCGTTTATATTATTAAGAGTCATTTAATTCGCAAATTTATGGTACGTTTCGTCCATTGAAAGCTTTCTTAGGTACAAACATACATGTCTGCATATGGAAATGAATTATGTATATATTTATGTGAATTTTGGAACGAATTTAAATTTTTGCTCTTTACTACAACTACTCGTAACACAATAATATCTGTCGTTTGATTTAATAGATTATTTAACAAGCGATATGCAAATATGATAATCTTTATATTTTTCTAACTGAAGTTGAACTTCTGAATATACACATAATAGCTATTGAATAAAAATGATCTTCCTCGCTGCAATTGTTGCCTGCTGATCATAGCTAACTCGCTATTTTTATATATTTTTTATTATGTATTACTATCAATTCCAGTTATATTACACATAAATACCAAATTCCCTTAGTATCAAATTGTTCTAAAATAATAATTTATGAATACTAGTTTCCAATAATATTTACTAAGCAGTGTTGCCAATTACTATTATATATGTTTCTAGCATTTCTAGCAATACAACATACATACATTTATTATAGATAGCAATCAAGTATAGTAGACTGCCAACTATGAATTTACCAGTCACCTTATACAAGTGGAGTATATATATTCAATAATCGAACGAAAATAAAGATAATGATATACATAGATATTGATTTGACTTTTAGAAAATATAAATATCTTTTCTAAGACTGCTCTCGAGAAAGCAAATGTCGATTTTAATTGTCCTATGTTGTAGCCGATGAATTACATTAGTATTTTCCATGACCCGTGCAAATTTCTTAAATTCGTCTAAAATACCATTCTTCTATGCCTAACAGCTGAATATTTATTTTATTATTATTTTTTATTTTTACAACTTGTTATACTCTCGCAACAAATGTTGCTAAAGAGAGTATTATAGTTTTGTTCACATAACGGTTGTTTGAAACACCCAAAACTAAACGAGTTAGATATAGGGTTATATATACCAAAGTGATCAGGGTGAAGAGTGGAGTTCAAATCCGAATGTCTGTCCGTCCGTCCGTCTGTGCAAGCTGTAACTTGAGTAAAAATTAAGATATCTTGATGAAACTTGGCACACTTATTTCTAGAAATGAGCAAAATCGGACCACTGCCACGCCCACAAAATGGCGAAAACCGAAAACACATAAAGTGTCATAACTAAGCCATAAACAAAGTTATAAAAGTAAAATTTGGAAGAAAGCATCGCACTATGAAGTGGCATATTTGGATGTAATTTTTTTGGGAAAGTGGGCGTGACCCCGCCCCCAAATCGGTTATTTGTATATATCTCAAATAATAACCAATAAAGCTATATAAACCAAACTTTATGTAGTCGGTTCTCTTACGTACCCCATCACACACCATGAAATTAGTTGAAATCGGATAATAACCACACCCACCTCCCATACAAAGGTTAGGTTGAAAATTACTAAAAGTGGGTTAACTCACTTACGAAAAACGCCAGAAACACTAAATTTCACATAAGAAATGGCAGATGGAAGCTGCACTCAGATTTTTTTACAAAATGAAAAATAGGCGTGGCATCGCCCTCTTATGGGTCAAAAGCCATATCTCAGGAACTACTCGACCGATTTCAATGAAACTTTGTTTGTAATAGTTTCCTTACATCCCAATGATATGTTGTGAAAATAGGCCAAATCGTTTCACAACCAAGCCTACTTCCTATATACCAAAACTTTGGAGACGATCTGAATCGTTTGCTTTACAATATATAAAGTAAGCACTGGTGAAGATATCGATGCAGAACTTTGCAGTAATACTACCTTTATAGCGTGGCAGCCCCATTCTAAAAATCACCGAAATCGGACCATAGGTTTCGAACATGAGGACCTCGGTGCTTCTAACCTAATATTATGGTTTCCAACTTTCGATGGACTTTATACAATATATATGACGCATATGTGGGTTAAATTGTGTATTATATAGTATAAATAAAGTTAAATAAATAAATTGCGAGAGTATAAAATTTTCGGTTACACCCGAACTTAGCCCTTCCTTGTTTCAACTAAATTTTGTAGTGTGCTGTTGCAATGTGTTCTAGTTATTATAAAAAAAGAAATCTTTCCAAGATTTGCTTTTAAACATTGAAAAGTGTTAATTGCTTATAGGCATGGGTTTGTTATTTTATAACTTTCGTTTATACACTGTAATACTTTCCCATGTGAAGTAGTTTTGAAAAGCGCTTCTTCGCGGTTCGTCAATTAATTGTAACAAAGTTTCGTAAAATCTTGTATCTATTGTTGATAAATAACTGTTATCACTTATTTTCAAATTGTATGGTATTCTATATTTCTGAAATAAACCTGATCTTATTATAATCGAAAAAAATAATCTATACTAAACTTATCCAAAGCTCCAAAAGGCAGTTTTAATTATAAAACTATTGGTAATTAAATAAATACATCTTTTTTCACATTGAAAAGGGAATTTTGATTTTTATTCAACTTTAAATATACGATTCTTCGTTTGGTTCTAATCTTGAGTTATTCAGAAGCTAAAATTAAGTGTTTTAAACCTTCATTAGAAATAGCAACCAATGTTTTCATTTTTATACTCTCGCAACAAAAGTTGCTAAAGAGAGTATTATAGTTTTGTCCACATAACGGTTGTTTGTAAGTCCTAAAACTAAACGAGTTAGATATAGGGTTATATATACCAAAGTGATCAGGGTGACGAGTAAAGTTCAAATGCGGATGTTTGTCTGTCCGTCCGTCTGTCCGTCCGTCTGTCCGTCCGTGCAAGCTGTAACTTGAGTAAAAATTGAGATATCTTAATGAAACTTGGAACACGTATTCCTTGACACCATAAGAAAGTTAAGTTCGAAAATGGGCGGAATCGGACCACTGCCACGCCCACAAAATGACGATAACCGAAAACACATAAAGAGCTATAACTAAGCCATAAATTAAGCTATGAAAGCAAAATTTGGTACAAACGATTGTTTTAGGAATGGGCATATTTGGATGTAATGTTTTTGAGAAAGTGGGCGTGGCTCCGCCCCCTACTAAGTTTTTTGTACATATCTCGTAAACTACTAAAACTATATAAACGAAACTTTCACTAGTCGTTTTTTTCAGGTATTTCCTTATATAGTCCAAAAACGGAGGAAATCGGATAATAACCACGCCCACCTACCATACAAAGGTTATGTTTAAAACTACTAAAATTATTTAATTCAGTAAGGAAAACCAACAGAAACCTTAAATTTCATTATAGAAGGAACAGAAGAGCTGCACTCAAAATGGTAAAAAAAAAATTTAAATGGGCGTGGTCCCGCCCACTTATGGGTCAAAAACCATATCTCCGAAACTACTCGACCAATTTCAATGAAATTCGGTTTGTAACATTTTCCTTGCATCCCAATGATATGTTGGGCCAAATCGGTTCACAACCACACCTACTTCCTATATACCAGAACTTTGAAGACGATCTGAATCGTTTACAATACAATATATAAAGTAAGCACTAGTAAAGAAATCGCAACAGAACTTTGCACAAATACTATATTTATAGTGTGGCATCGCCCTTCTAAAAATTGTCGAAATCGGACCATACATTTTCTTTTTTATCGGAAATATAAGTAAGTCTCTCAGATATTTTGAAGAAATTCGGAGGAAATATGTTTTTTTTTTAATAATATGTCTCCGTCCCTAAAGTGCCCTGGAGACGATCAAATAATTGCGTCAAACAGTGCATATGTGTTAGTGATGTTAAATCGTGTGTTGCCCGCAAACGTTCAAATTAACACGTCAAACATCAGTTTAGTTTTGAGCTCGTAACGAACGGTCATCATGTCATCGTCGGATGATGACTATCTGTTATTGGCATGTGCTGCAATTCTTAAGGAAAAAAAATCCCCATTTTTGTATTATTTTATATTATTTAGTTTATTTTATTATATTTTGATTTTACTTTATTTTATTTTATTATTTTAATTTATTTTATTATTTTATTTAATTTTATTTATTTGTTTTATTTTTTCCGCTTCGCTTCATTTCACTTTTCTATGTCCTCTCAGCTTTAAATCTTCCCTGCAAATGAGCTCATGCTTGTCAAACATGAGTGGAGACGATCAAATTATCGTCCGTCAAATAGAAATATCAAAAATTTTTGATTTTCATCAAACAGAGCCGACAACAGGTCGGTGTAGCGTACGTGTAGCCGACGAGAACCGACGACACCAACACACTTAAAGTGTTTGACGCAATTATTTGATCGTCTCCAAGGCACTTAAAATACTCACCTAAATAACTCACCTAACTCCCATATACATAATATTAGGGTTTCCAACTTACAATGGACTTTATACCAAATACATATATGACGAATATGTGGGCCAAATTGTGTGTTATATTAATGAAATTAAATAAATAAATTGCGAGAGTATAAAATGTTCGGTTACACCCGAACTTAGCCCTTCCTTACTTGTTAACTCCATTTTTATTTTATTTCCAAAATGTTTTGCAATTTGTACTAAAATAATCTTAATTTCTCTTGTTATTAATATTAAATATTACTGCTATTTAAATATATTCAAATGCATATAAACAAAATTTAGACAATTAGTGGCTCACAAATAATTTCCATTCCACCTATAACTTAGGGTTAGGTTCAGAGGCTGGTATAAGTAAAGGACTCCCTAAGTATGGATCGCAAACAAGCCCTTACTTACGAGGCGTCTAATGTCCATATACATATCTATATATAATAAGATCTGACATACAACACGAGCCTGGAAACAGCACACAAGATTTTTTAAATGCAAGACTATAGGATATTTTGGATCGCATACATTCCGCTTACAATTGAAATCGTCTTCTTCTTGCTAATAATATCTCTTTTCGAGCACAAATGTGAAACCAAATTGTGAAGTATGATGTGCTGTCTTTCAGTGTTTCCAGAGCTGGAGCTATCGCGAAACAATACCGATCTTAGCTGGATATTTTATAGCCTGTTTTTGTTTCCGCCCTTTCATAAGGCTATAAATTTGAATCGCAAGTGTTGGAGAATAGCAGCACTACATATTTATTATGTTAGAAGTTTCTGTTTTTCTTCGTATATAACTGTAGATATTATTACTGTTGACTACCATGTGCATGGTCTTACTGAGGCAGTGTAGTGTTATTTTTAGGCTGCTAATTGTTAGATTTTGCTTTTGTTATTTACATTAACTCTTATTTTCTACTTATTGTAGATGTCTCCAAGTTTAAGCTTGCGCTAATTAAATGATTTTCGAATTCCCAAAAACATCTTTTGCATGTATTAGAAATGTAATTGACTATTCTAAACATTTTTGATTGGGGTTAAATAGAAGGCTGTGAATGAAGTTTATAATAATTTGTGTTGTTAGTTAAACTAAAAATATTATATTTTAAGAGTTAGAGGCATATGATCATTTGCAAATATGCGCTAAAAACATACAGATAACATTTCCTTTTAGAAAAGCTTCACAAATTTGCTGTTTATATTGAATTATTTCATGCCATATTCAAGGCAATTGCACACATGTGAAATTTATGATATTTTTCATACATACATATGTACATACATATTTAGTATTTGAAATATCAGTAAATTATATTGGAGAGTTTATTGTTAATTTTTCGTAATTTCTTCATTTGTCTCCCATTCCTATTGATCGTTAACAATAAACTCCATATTCTCTTCGCTGGAATGTATGTATTTAGAAATGGTTGTGCCACATCCGAGGATCTCTTTTGGAAATTAGATGCCTTACAGTCATTCATCCGTGATCTCCATTGGCCCGATGCAGAGTTTCGTCAACATTTGGAGCAACGCCTAAAAATGATGGCAACTGAAATGATTGAACAATGCATCCAGCGTACGGATTCATCATTTCAGTCGTGGCTAAAGAAAAATGTGGCCTTCATTTCAACCGACTATATAATACCTTCGGAGATGTGCGCAATGGTTAATGTGATATTAGATGCTAAAAATCAAAGCTTTAAATTAACTACAATAGATGGTATTGATTTGGTACGTACACATTTTTTCAATGCAATGCATTATTTACTTACAAATTACTGCTAACATGAATATATATTATATTATTTAAAAGATATATGTACAATATGTTTTTCTTTTGACAATATTTTATGACGATACGACTTTTAACTGATTTTGTTCTTTCTATTACTTTATATCGCGAACTCTCAACTGAAAAATGATTTATTTAAAAAACCTATACAATTTGGAAATCAAATTTCCCTATTGCGTACCACTTTTTAGTAAAATGGTGACCTTTTACATACTATACAATCATTATAAGATCCGGGATGGCCAATATAAATAGCGATACAGTTTTTATTTTCCAGAATTGCCAACTATTTTTTTTTTTAAATAACCTAACTATTGTGATGAAAAAAAGCGCTGAACTGGCAATGTCGCTAGCTCAATATATTTGGTCGCTCACCAAGTAATTTCGAGTTTTAGTGCAATTTAAACACGATTTTTTTATTGTTAAAACATTATATATTCAAGTTTTACACGAAGAAATATGTATGAATGGGTGGCCGGTGCTTATTTCTGATATGTTTATCTTATGTGTATATAGACGTAATGGTTAAAACTGTTTTGTTGCATATGTTTTTAGTACAAATTTCATGCAAAGATTGATGACCAAATCGATAAAGCGAATGTAGCCATGACACAAGGCCTGATTAGTAAACTTATGTCTGTGCTAGAGTCGACTTTGTCGAAACTGGCACGGTACGACGAAGGCAGCCTTATTGGTTCCATACTCAGCTTTACAAACGTGTCCAGCTCAGGGAAGGATCTCGGCCAAGGTTATGTAAATTTCTTTCGTAACAACATGGATCAAATACGTGGTAAAATCGGTGACGATTTGTGGACACTAAACTTTTTCGAACAGTGGTATACACAGCAGATTAATATGCTTTGTAATTGGCTCTCCGAGAGGCTAGATCATGCTCTCCACTATGCTCAAGTGACGTCCATATCACATATAACAAAGGTGCGTAAGTAATTATGAAGGCATTGTCATCTTAAATTACATATAAATAACATAGAGAATTGTAAGCTAATCAACATTCGAATTATATAACACAAAATATAAATTGTTGTTTCAATTATCATTCGCAGAAAATTTATTCCGATTTCGAGCTTCAAGGCGTTTTAGAGGATAAACTCAATTCCAAAGCATATCAAACTGTTGCCCAACGCATGGCCACTGAGGAGGCGACGTGCGCGTTAACCATGCCCGATGTCGTCGAGTGTGATGAGTAAGCAACAAATCAAATCGTTGTTATAAATTATGGCTTGTTTAATATTAAAGTACTACACTTTATTGCAGCAACGGGGAAGCACTCAAAGGCGAAGGTGGTGATGAAGATGGCGCCGGTGAAGAAGGTGGTGGTGCTTCGCGTGGTTTACCCAAACCGAAAATTGCCGCCGCGCAAGCAGCGGCCGTAACTAATGTTGTGGCTGGTCGGGTTGGCAATTTATTAGGAAAGGGTATTGGTGGACTTAGCTCAAAGTTGGGAGGTGGCAGCTGGTTTTAGAGCCAACACTGCGTAATGCATTGATATTAAAGTGTTTAAAAGCGCCACAATAATTGTTGATATTACAGTGGTTACACAGCATGCAACCAAATAACAAATCCACAACATAAGATTTTACGTACATGTATATGCCTGTAATTGTGTACTTGCACGTATATGTAATCTATATAAAAAATATCTATAAATACGAATTATATAAACCTAAATAATACCTACGTTTCTACAATAGTTAACCATAAAAAATGTTTGCTAAACCGTATGACTACTCATGAAAATAAAGTTTAATTCAATAATTAAAGTCAGTTAAAAAACATTTTCTTCCTTTTTCGGCATACCATTTAATAAAAAACGAGCGAAAAGTTAAAATATTGTTACTTTAGTAGCTAAGGCGCATATAAATATTTATACTAATATACTAAATATGTATTTAAATATACATACATTCACATATATACATATTTAAAACCAAGCGTCTCACTGACATATTGCATCGATTTCTCGATATAGGGGATTTCTTTTCAATATTAACAGCAACATTTGTGCTATATATAATTATTATATAATTCCATTCCGATGCATATACATACTTATATGCATGCATTATATTCAAATATATTGTGAACGTTATCTAAAATTAGGCGAGAGTATAGAAAATATTATTATAAAATTTTACATAAACAAATTAATTTAAATATAAATAATAATAAACTGCAACTCATTTATCGCGAGAATCTTGCGGAAATGTTCTTAATAGATAAAAACAAAAACAAGGCAATATACTCACCTTGATACTCTGAGCCAAGTCCATGCAATATAAACGACAAACATATAACAAAATCTTCAATACGATACACAGTAACACTAAAACGCATTTCAATAACAGCTTAGTACATGCATACATATGTACACATGTATATATAGCGTGAGTTAAATTTTACTGATCAAGAACAACACCACGAATAATATTGCTACAAGACCATCAACACAACCAGCGTTCCAATAATAACCGAAATCCAGCAGAAAAATAATAATAATAAAAAAAAACAATTAAAATGTTCAATATACAATTTTTCATGTTATTGTGCATACAGTAGTTTCCCCGATATAAAGCGCATTTTATTCAACGAAAAGCACAAATAACGAATAAAATTACCATATATTTATTTTAACATAAATTATTATTAATTTTAAATTTTACGTTTGAGTTTTTGGCAGAAGCAAATTATTTGAGTAAAGTTTTTTATTTTAATTTCATTTTTTCATTTATTTATTATTTTATTTTGTTTTTATTATTACATTGCAACTAGTTCATTCATATATACAAAAGAAAGACTAACAAGCAACTATTTGAGTAAAGTTTAACAAAAAAGTTCAATTTGAAGTAACAAATTTTCGCATTTTAAATTATTTTTAATATCGTATTATATTTTTATTTATTATTATGGAATTTATAATATTATTTTTTATTATAAGAGTGACTAGAAAGGTCACTAGCAATTAGTTAAGGGGCATATTAGATTACACTGTTTCCGCTTATATATGAACCTGTTTTTTACTCGGAAAACTACTGTATGATTATCTTCTTTTGTGCATACATATATTGTTAGATACAAATTTTTAAATTATATAGTATATCTAAAGGAAGATTTGTGTGTATGATATGTGCAGTGAAATATTTTCAACCAAATCAAAACAGTTTGCCAGTTATTACCCCAAATATGTGCAAAAATTTGTATCTTATATCCTGACTGTAAAATTTTTGTTTACCGCTGCTTTACAACCTATTACGATTTGTTATATATGTATAGTTGCAAGGAATTGTATAGAGAAAATCAATAAATCAACACATATGAGCACAGAAGACGAATTAATTTACATACAGTACTGTATTTATGTATGTTGTATATACATATATAACGGCATGTTCGAAATACGTACATACAGTTAACTCACGGTAACTTCAATGCATCTAAATTGGACCAACAGCTAATACTTCACACATTATACATGAATACAAAAAGAAATACCACCGCAAAGGTACTAAATATTGAGTGAAATGGAAAGTAATAAAAATGTATTTAATTTCATAAAAAATGCATCACACATTGATAATTACAAAAAATGTGCGAACTTGGTTATCAATGAGTTCAATTTATCGTGAGTGTGCTGTGTATGTACAAACAATGTATATGAGATATGTACTGCTGTACATACATATGTACATATATGCATCTGTGGAGTTAGAACAATTGTTTAGCAAATAAAGCAATCAAACAAAAAGCACCAAAAACACCAAAAAATATATGGAATCGAATTATTGTAATTTAATTATATCAAGTAGTGATTATAATTATAATAAATATTACTATATACCGCATTGAAACTGCATGTACATTACATATATATATACCTTTACGATTAAGTCTACAAATGTACGTAAATATATGATAATAATATGCAGGCGCATGTATACGCAAACACATACATATGTACATATGTATATAAAATATATTTGGTAGCATATATATAACCTAAACCTACATACATACATATATGAGTATACATACATGTACCATGTATGTAGATTGTACATAAGCACTTTAAAGCTTCTTTACCATACGTGCTATTCGTACTTGGAGGACGGTCATGCATACCATGTAATGCGTGGTTTTACCTACATATACATATGTATGTGCATGCATGAATGTATAAATTGCGCATATTCCATTTTCACACCAATAATAAAGCGTTTAATTCATGCAACCTACCAATAGCAATATTCATTATTATATTTATATGTATGTACATATGTACATACACATTTGTGCACGGTAGACCTAACGCAAAGGATTGGTAACTTAGCTCTCAGATATGTATAAAAACTCGTAATAATCGAAAACTTCTGTTTTGCGTAACTTAACAAATGGAGAACGATTACATAAATTTTTCATAAAACCTTACATATACAGAAATTTCACAAATATTTAATTACAGCTTTCGGATTAAAGTTTTTGATTACAGTAAAAAATTAAATAAAAAAATGCTTTTCTACATGGAATCACAGAGTATGAAATGAAGTGTAGTTTTTGTGGAATCATAATCCTTACACTATTAGTTTGATACTTGAATATTAACATATTTTTATTGGTTTTTGTTGTCATGGAAACCGAATTTATCGATATCTCCGTTGAAACCCTTAAAAAATCAATTTCACAATTATTTAGTTTGGACCTACAATTTAAAAAATTTTAATTATTTTTTTCATTTAATTTTTAAGTTTTAAATTTAAAAATTTCCATTTATAAATTGTGCCACAGCTGATTCGGAATTGGTTTTGTTTGTATTCCGAAAGACACAGATCCAGTCAGAATCTGTGGCAACAATTAGAAATCAGATTGCTTGCAATTCTGACAACTAATTTGGCATTGGCGCTCTATTTTGAATACTCCCAAAACTAAAATCTGTCTGGTTCCTATATAATAATTAAGATGATGGATTAAGTCGATCCTTTCGGTAAGCTAATAGTATTATTCTCGCTCCAAAAGCATGAAATGTTATATTTCTAATTATATATTTTAATAAACAACTCGTTGGATGTTAGAAGGAGTGCCCTGCTTTGACCAATAAGAGGAATTCCAGCAAGATAACTTATGCATCCATCAGTCCGGACCTTGAAAAAAGTTATTACTTCCTGTTCCTTCGAATTTCCGGTGGAAAATATTCGCCTGAAGAGAGAGGGGCTTGTGAAAATCGACAGTCCCAGTTGTTTGCCAGTAAATACGAGGTCTTTTATGAGAGTGTCATTATTTATTTCATTGAAGTGGCTGTAAGTTACCAAACAAAATGGTGGATATTTACTACAACCGGATCATTACAACTATGCTAAATAAAACCTTGAATTCAATGCAAAAATAATGGATTTTTTTTCTTATGATATCAAAATGTGCAAGTTGTTGTGGCCGAAAGCTGGTCCAGAGCTCAATAAAGAAAACCTTACAGCAATATATGGGAAATGGTGTTATGATTTAGGGCTGTAAGAATGTAACGAAGTGGGTCTACATGTGACTACGTGACTTCCGTTTAGGTATTTGTATTTGCTTCAACTTCGGTTAGGATTTTGTACGCCTATCTTTCCTGACAACTATATTTATCTCGATTAGTTGAAGGTGTTACAAAGTACCGTTAGGTATATAACCTGTGCAACATGTTGCAAGAGTGTGAGGTAAGTAAGGTAATTGATTTTATTTTCAACAACCCTAACAATCTGACGTTAAACACGGGGGCAAAGCAAATTTTCTTTTACAGTTGTATGGCTTTGGTATTTCAATTCAAAAGCAATAGCTGTTTATTTGGAAACCGTGCTACATTCTCTGGTGTTTTATAATCGATATATAATTAGAAGTTAAAATGTGTACTTGGGTATTTTCACCCAAGAAGTGTGTTTCAAATATTATAAATTGGATTGTTTTGATAATTGTATTGAAAATTAATTATATATATATATATATATATATATATATTATAATTACTTATAATCACAATTTTATCAGGCAGAAGACACTAAGTTATTCGTCGCGTATTTAACAAATTTGTGTACAATTATTACTTAATTATGAATATGGATTATGCTCTGGTTCAGTACTACAGTGATCCACAGCTAAATACATTAAAAAATCAAAACGTACTTGAAAGCAAATAACTAACGGGGCATCTTAAAAATGAGTTTTGATTTAAAGCGAACACATCATATTTATTTACTTATACTGGTCGTAGTAAAAGCATCATCAACACTGCCGCCAGTCATCCGCATAGGTGAGTAAAATTTTATATGTGTCTGTCTTCGAATCGCTAATCGTTCTAATGAGGTACTCGCATTCTTTTTATAATTACTCTTGGTGAACACCGGTACCTATATATATACATATGTATAAAGTATAGTATATTAATAATCGTAGGTGCCCTATCTTCAGACATGCCAGATGGTCCAATCGATCTCGCATTCAAATACGCCATACAAAGCATCAATAGCGATGTTAACTTGTTGCCCGATACGAAACTGACATTTGACTTACAACACGTGGGCAAGGATGACTCCTTTCATGCCTGCCAAAAAGGTAGCGCTTAGTTTTTGGTTTGTTAGTATTATACAAAGCAGTTTAAGAAAGAATATTGCAATAATGCTGAATATATGTGTAATTTTCTTTATTTATATACATATATCGAGTTTGCGGCCAAATCGAGACAGGTATACACGCGTTTTTCGGACCATTCAATGCTTCATTGGGCGCTCACATTCATTCGATATGCGATGCACTTGATATACCGCACATGGAATCTCGTATCGATCAGAAGGAGGCCAATACAGAGTTTTCCATTAATTTGCATCCAGCGAAGCAGTACGTGAACTTAGCATTTGAAGATATCATACGTTACCTGAATTGGACCAAGGCAGGAATTCTTTATGAGAAAGGTTTTGGTATGTTTTACGGATTTTAAAAATTTTTTTAATGCGTTTTTCGCATGAGCAAACTCGGGTCGAACTTGCTATTTGATTAAAACTTCAAAAAGTAATATTTCATAAGGTAACCCGTGACCGTATCGGTCCTACATTTTCTTTTATTAATTATATAGTATTATAAAGCAGTGAGCAATACAACAGCTAATACATACTTTTTATGAATTTCAGGAGTTCTGCAGTTGCGAAAATTCGGTCAAATGTATGACATAGAAACATATCTGCGTCTGGTGACTCCCACAACTTACGTTAAAATATTGAATGAGCTCAAAGACAAAGAAATTCACAATTTAATAATCGATACAAACGCTGCACATATTTCCATCCTTCTAAAAGGGGTAAATTACAGTTATCTCCCATACAAACAATTTGTATAATATAGATATAAAAACGAATTGATGTTCGTTAATCTCGCAAAAAGTCGAGAACGGCCAAACCGATCTGGCTAATTGTAGTATTGAAATATTCGGGGAAGGCCAGGAAAGGTTTAGAAAATAAGTAAATATGGAAAAATTGTGAGGAAGATAATAATAAGAGAATTTTAGTTGAATTGACAACAAAAATATAAAAAAAGAAAACAAAAAATAATAATATTTTGAAGGTTGTCATTGTTGCTTTGTTAAAATACTTTTTACATTGTTTAATTGTATAAGATTGTGTCGATAGTCCAAAACAAGTAAGGAAAGGCTAAGTTCCGAACATTTTATAATCTCGCAATTTATTGATGTAGTTTTATCAAGAATACACACAATTTGACCCATATATTCGGCCACTAGAATAACGAAAATCATCATATATAGTATATGAGGGCTGAGGTAATTCCTGAACCGATTTCAATAATTTTCACCATCAATGTATAACGGGAATAGGGGCAACTTGGCACCTGTTAGTAGGCAGATAAACGGTACATTCGGCCTGAAATTACTCGTAAATTGCAAAGCTGACGAACTAGTCGCATGCCTAACATCATCTAATTTGTGGCAACACATAAAGAATCGCCAATTAAATTAAGATACGAGTGTTTGTGCAACAATATCAAACTGCGATTGTAGAAGCAGTTGGAAATGGTAATGTCGCAGTTGACACCTCGATGGATTAATAACATTTCCAACAGATTTCTGTCACTTCATGGACTCGAAAGAGGAGCTTATTCATCGTGTTTTCCTGACATGAAAACACAATATAATAACCATAAATGGCTGATTGAATGACATATTTTGGTAGTAAAAAAACTAAAATGTCAATGATCTCAATGCGACAATTTAGAATTTCCTTCCAGGAGAGTTGACACTGCTACAAACCAGGATGACGTTGTAAATTATCCCACAGATTATTTAAAATTGCCAGAACTATCAACACTAACTTTGCAATTAAAAGTAGTGTGAGTTGTCATCATACTGCGTAACATAAATTAACCTCGATTTGCAATAAAACAAGACTGGCTGTGATTAAGGTAATCAATATCGTCACCGAAGCCAAGATTGAGCCAACTATGAAATTTGCTCATTTGTTACATACTTCACTATACGATTAAAACAATTCAAAGTTTAATAAATTATGATGATTTACGCTTAATACGGATCTACAATAATGTATGTCAATCAATACACCGACACCAACGTTTTCGTCTTTATGCGTAAGATTTTTTTTTACTATATTGAAAAATTTACGAATTTAATGTATACCTTAGCCACAAAAACGTGTCGGGTCTGCGACCACTTGTACCTAATATTGTGCTGGAGCAGAATGCTGCTGGAAGATCCAATGCTCTTCAATGAAGAGATTATATCGACCCTCTCAAATACGTCTTGATATTGATCTGGTCGATATATCCACTTCTCTTGACATATTTTTTTGTTTTCTAATCAGATCTCTGCGAATCCGTTAGAAGATGACCGAAGGTAGGTTTTCATGTAGAGATCATCTCGAATAAGTTCTGACATTAATCTGGTCGATGTATCCATTTCCATCCACATAATTTCCTGTTTTCTAAGCGGATTTCTGCGAATGCGTTCGTGTACAGTTTTTATGGCTGAATTGGTTCCAACTACGCGAGGATGACCACTTCTCTACCTGTCTTGTATTTAGCTTCGCAATTTACGTTTCTATTAATTAGCATATTGGAGGATGAATTATAATTGATAACATACATACATAATATGTACATACATATGTATATTGTTTGGACACTAATAACGTTGTTGTATAGTCATCATCATTTATCATTAGCTCTTTGTAAGCTTTGGCCTGCTGAACAATACGAGTCCAAGCTACTCTGTCTTTTGCGGTTTCTTTCCAGTGTTTTAGTTGGAGCTTCGTTTAATTCGTCCTTTCTTCTTGATCTTGAAAATCCATTCACGTAATAGGTCCTAGCCATTTTATTCTTTGCGTTTTAATAAATCGCACCACGTCTTCGCCTTGAATTAGCTGCATAGTACATGACTTTAACCTAACAATTAAATTATTTCAGATTCTGCAACTGCAAATGAATGAATATAAGTATCATTACTTATTTACTAGTTTCGACATCGAGACATTTGATTTGGAGGATTTTAAATATAATTTTGTGAATATTACCTCATTCCGTCTAGTAGATGTCGGCGACGTAAGCGTTCGAAACATTCTCAAAGGTATGGAGGCCTATAACTACGATTATAATTATAAAACAACTTACTACAGAAAGCTGCGTACCATAAAGGTTTAGTAAATCCATCAATTCTCATATAATGTGATAAGACGATTTTAAATCCGGTTAATTTCAGACGGAACCCGCCGTGGTGTATGATTCTATTTATGTATTCGCAATAGGATTAACAAGCTTAGAACAGTCGCTGACTCTTGGGGTTTCGAATGCTTCATGTGCGAATGAAAGTCCGTGGGATGGTGGCTTGAGTTTAATAAACTATATAAATTCCGTAAATCTGCTATGGTATATTTTACCATTTTAGCTATTGACAAATGATTCTCGTTTTAAAAAGGTTGAGTGGAGGGGGCTGACAGGTCCTATACAATTCAAAGAAGGGCGGCGTGTCAAATTTAAATTGGATCTTGTAAAACTTAGACAGCACTCCTTAGTGAAGGTGGGAGAGTGGACGCCACAAACTCGTCTTAATATAACTGAGCCTTCATTGTTTTTTGATGGCGGCACTATGAATGTTACACTAGTTGTAATTACAATATTGGTGAGGAAAATTTATTTACTGACATTGTGGCATTGTTGAATTATTTAAAATATAAGTTAAAAAAGCACTAAAATTATTTTTATGTTGTCGTTAAAGGAAACGCCTTATGTGATGATGCACTATGGTAAAAATTACACAGGAAATGAGAGGTTCTTTGGGTTTTGTGTAGACATACTGGAGTTGATAGCGCGTGATGTTGGATTTGATTACATTCTTGACCTAGTGCCCGATCGAAAATATGGCGCACAAGATCCATTTTCAGGCGAATGGAACGGAATGGTGGCGCAACTCATGAAATATGTAAGTAATATCAAACATCCTCAATAGTTCGTTCTCCTCCTTCTGAAACCAATACCGACTGTCACGGCAAACATGTATGGCAGCATTGTCCTGGTAAAAAATTGGCGGGCTGCTGTCCCAAACAGATGATTGACAGTTCATCCAATAAAAAGATAGATTCATAGTCCCAAACATTTTACATATCCTTCCTTAGAAATTGAAAGCTGTACAAACCGTCAGCAAGATCCTCTTGCAAAGTTGTGATTGGTAGAAAATCTTTCGGATTTCTTTAGATCATATCAGTAATAATTCAAAGAATCTGGTCCATCGAGATTTAATTCATTTTTATGAAAATTATACATCTTCCCACTGGTGCGTCTGAAATTGTTTGGTTATTTGTATTTGATTGGTTAGTGTTGTATTTATCTTTTAGTTTGATCGCATTACCTATGTACATCAGAAAAATTGATATTTGTGCAACATTTTTTTGTAATTCTCAAAAGAAAAACAATAGCTTATTTCTGAGTATGCAGTTATGTTTATTAATGCTTTGTTTCTCTTTGCCGCACAAAAAATCGACGACAACACTTTGCTCATAGCACCATTAATGAAAGTCCACCAGGGATAAAGGGATGTCCAACTTATTCCAGCGTGAGAGCGCCTCAAAATAAGCGTTTTTTATAACAATTTGAATTATTGCCGGACCAGACAAAATACAAATTTTTGGGCCTTTAAATTAAAATACCCAACATTTATTACGGTTAAAAAAAATTTTATACTGTATTTTTAATATAAAAAATACATATTTAAATTTCTTTTAGCGATATTAAGGTACGTTAAAATTGCTTGTTTTCGAACTTTCACTAATAAATAAGGAAAATTATCACTTGTCAACTGACAATTGATAATTTTTTTACAATTTTCCATGAAAAATTAATTTCCCTATGCTGCATATCATAAAAAATTTCTTTACCCTCTTTTAAATTTCGCGTTTACATTTATATTTATTGTTTTAAGCTCTTATAAGTAATCTTGCACGGCGGTTAAAAATGTCTCTGTCGTATAATTTTTTTAGCAACATTTCAATATGGCCGTTCCAGTTTCCCAATTGCGAAACGTCAAAACCTACTGATTCCAGTCAACTGTCAAAGATTGGTAGGTTTTGACGTTTGTCCGTGCGCTCTCACTTCCAATGAAAATAGAGTTGGACATCTCTTTATCTCTGAAGTCCACTATGCAAATCGGGTCGCTTCATAGAAAACAGGTATACATACATATGTGCAAAAGAATGTCTGTTAAGACTAGCTGTGTCAAATAAAGGGTGATTTTTTAAGAGCTTGATAACTTTTTAAAAAAAAAAAAACGCATAACATAATTTCATTTAAATGTTGACCGCGGCTGCGTCTTAGGTGGTCCATTCGGAAAGTCCAATTTTGGGCAACTTTTTCGAGCATTTCGGCCGGAATAGCCCGAATTTCTTCGGAAATGTTGTCTTCCAAAGCTGGAATAGTTGCTGGCTTATTTCTGTAGACTTTAGACTTGACGTAGCCCCACAAAAAATAGTCTAAAGGCGTTAAATCGCATGATCTTGGTGGCCAACTTACGGGTCCATTTCTTGAGATGAATTGTTCTCCGAAGTTTTCCCTCAAAATGGCCATAGAATCGCGAGCTGTGTGGCATGTAGCGCCATCTTGTTGAAACCACATGTCAACCAAGTTCAGTTCTTCCATTTTTGGCAACAAAAAGTTTGTTAGCATCGAACGATAGCGATCGCCATTCACCGTAACGTTGCGTCCAACAGCATCTTTGAAAAAATACGGTCCAATGATTCCACCAGCGTACAAACCACACCAAACAGTGCATTTTTCGGGATGCATGGGCAGTTCTTGAACGGCTTCTGGTTGCTCTTCACCCCAAATGCGGCAATTTTGCTTATTTACGTAGCCATTCAACCAGAAATGAGCCTCATCGCTGAACAAAATTTGTCGATAAACACATTTCGAACCGAACACTGATTTTGGTAATAAAATTCAATGATTTGCAAGCGTTGCTCGTTAGTAAGTCTATTCATGATGAAATGTCAAAGCATACTGAGCATCTTTCTCTTTGACACCATGTCTGAAATCCCACGTGATCTGTCAAATACTAATGCATGAAAATCCTAACCTCAAAAAAATCACCCGTTATTTCTTACTGTGGTTGAAAATAATTGATAGTCTAGCCTTAGTGAGAATTTATCTCATTCTAGTTTTATTTTCATTTTGTCATCGCTTAAATACAATTTTTAAATATATCTTAAGTAGCTAATTATATATGTATGTGTGTATGTCTATAAGTATATTTTATATGTTGCACGATAAGGGGTTATTTCAAATGCACACAAGCAATTGCCCAAATGTATTTTTATAACCAATAGGTTATCTTGTGCATACATATAAATATGTTTGTTTATTAATAGTTGAGTGCATGCGTGTTGCATATAGATGCGTGCCTCATATAAATGTATGTGTGTTGCATGTATGCATGCCACATATAAATGTATGTTTGTTGCATGTTAATGCATATATCTTATCTGTTTATTTATATATACATATTTATGTTTCATAGCTCTTCGGCTTTGCTAAGACTAAAATGAATGCATGTTCAATGATATTTGAACATATTGCCGAGGGAAAGAAATTATAATTTAAAATTAGTGAACTGTATTAAGTTTATAAATATTCTACCGGTTTGGAATATTGACAATGATCCTATCAGCAAAATCCGCTTTACATTTATAACGGAAAGGCATAATATTACAATTACTACTAACACTAATGACAGATGTCCGCTATGATTTCTTAAACTTAACTCACTTAATTTTAATTCGTTGTTGCTGATCGTCTCAATGTCTTCTCTTAGCTTCCTCTGGTCTTCGTTGTCGTCTATTTTATTTATTTGAAGAATAGTTATGTGGTCTTCTGCAATTTCCTTTATGGTTGTTACGATCGGGTCCAGCTTTGGATTGATGTCGCTCTGCATTTTAAATATCTGCATGCCGATTAAAGTGATGCCTTCGAATCTTGCAGTACACCCAGACTTGATTGAAAGAATCCCTTGTGCTGGAATCACTAATATCTGTGTATTGCCCTTTTGACAGTTTAAATGGATGGTGGAATTTTTGAATACTTTAAAGATCCAAGTATTTTCTTCAAAGAGTTCTGACCAAAATATTGATTTAGTCACTTCCTCATATTTACAGTTGGTGTGGCCGCTTTTTAATAACGCTGAAAGTTCGCATGTTTGATCTAAAGCAATTTGCCATGGAGATTTTCTTTTGCATATTAAATGGTTGTTAAAGCTTTTTTTTTTGCTTTTAATACTCTTCATGTGGAATTACTATTAATTTGTATATTTCTGATGATTCACTTTGTATTAAAGGTAGTTCTGCCTTTATGACTAATTTATTGTCCACAATTAATCCTCGTGTTTTCATCGAATTATACACATCTCTTAGTTGTGTGTTGGTTTGTTGTCCAGGTATTAACAACTTTGCTGGCAGCTTGTCTTTTATTAAATTTACGTCTTTTATTATTTACGATCAAATCATGATTGTGACTTAAATATTCGTAGCGTTTTCCTAGTGATAAGGATATGACATTGCAAGCCTCTTCAAACTCAGATAAATGCTGGCAATGATCTTTTATTCTAATAATGCAATTTGGCAATTTGGTCTTTTCAATGTGTTGTTGGAAAGCTTTAACGTCACAACTCGAACACGACCATCACTTCCTGGACTTCCTTTCCAAGAGGCCATGTGGTAGGCTGTGTATTTTAATTTTTTACGATGACAATATCTCCTTTTTTAATATTATTAGCAGGAATTTTCCACTTATTTCTTTGTTGGAGCGTATGTAAATACTCATCTTTCCACTGATTCCAAAAATCTCGATGAATTTTTTGCGCTAATTTCCATTTATTTAACCCTTTCGAACCTGAAAGCAACCAGCAGGAAACTTCCTGGTTTATTGATTACTATAGCTTTAGTATAGGTCTTAAAAGTGGAAAATTTTGAAGTGGAGTCTCTACCCCCTCCAGGAGGGCCTAAGGGGGGTGGGACATATGTGTCCATTCCGTTGTTTTGAGCGGGACGTACAAGTCCCGTTGGGTCTCTATATCACATAACTCAATAAAAACTAAACAGTATGTTGTATATTTTTTATCAACTAAAAATCATTTATTTTGAAGGAAAAGTTAGTAAAACTGAAATTATATTTCATAAAAATATTAGATAAATCATCGTTTATGATAAGGTACGAAACAATTCTTACATAGTGGAACTTGACACTCTTCACATATCGTTTTAGTGCGTTTTTTAATATTATTGAGGCGACATCCAGCACATCTTCGTCTTCATAGGATATTCTGGAGACTTACGCATTAGTTGGAGGCGCTCGTTTGTGCACTGTGTTATGTAAATAAACAAGCTTTTAGGAAATATTTTATTGAATATTTCTATTACCGAGTCAGATCGGCTGAAATGTGCAGCAATGTTAGGGATTCGTTGAGCTTGAATTATCTTACGCGGCTGGAAACTCTCATCAGGTATTGACCAAACCGTAACATTTTCGACGTATGGCATATTATTATTTTCGCCGCTTTTTATTGATTGCAAATCATCATTGTTAGAAGTATTTCCTTCATTATTTTCGTCAGATTTGTCTATTAGACAACTTTCATAATCAGAGGGCTCGTAATTATCTTCACTTCCATCTGAAAAATCGACGTCAGAAAGGTCACCAGATGCGTCACACTCCATAAGCTGGACTAATATATCCTCCTCATTTAGTTTTCTTGACATTGTGCAAAGTTTGTCTAAAAAAACAGGTTTATGGTACATTTTTTCGTAAATTACTAAAATTTAAAGAATGTCGGCAAGCTCTAATCGGGACCTATTTATACCAACAAATAAACCTAACGGGACACATAGATCCCATAAATAAAAATTCCCATAATAACACTTAAAAACTGAAATATTACTAGATTATATAATTATATATTACTTACAACTATTACTTACCTATTTACAGCGATCCAGAACACTCTTTTGAATACTTATATTCACAAAATCACTGAATATTCACATGAAAATAGCAATTGATGCAAGCACAGTAACATTCCGAAGAAAGCGAATTTAACGAAGCTTCTTCTATGGTAAAACTGTTGACATTTCTTCAAAAGTTAGCTTAGTGTCTCCAATCGCTCTTTTTAAGTGGTACTTCATTCCTTTGACTCCTGCTTCCCACATTCCTCCAAAATGTGGGCCTGCCGGGGGAGAAAAATGCCAAGATATTTGATCATTCGCCAAAATTGATGACACTTCATCACTGCATCTTTGAATTCTTTATCAATATATCTGCTGGCTCCAACAAAATTTGTTCCATTATCGGAGTACATGTGAAGACTCTTTCCCCTTCTGGCAAAAAATCGTTTTAACGCTGCTAGAAAAGCTTCAGTTGATAAATCGCTAACAGCTTCTAGATGTATCCCTTTGGTTGAAAGACATACAAATACTGCAACATATCCTTTAAATGATTTCTGCCCACGGCCTTTAGAACATCTCATCTGAAAGGGCCCAGCTTAGTCACCTCCGGCATAGGCAAAAGGACTTGATGGTGACACTCTGTATTCTGGTAAGTTACCCATCATTTGCGTTGCTGTGATTTGGTTATATCGTATACATTTGCAACATTTTCTTATACAAATTTTTATTGCATTTTTTAAACGTATAATCCAGTATTGTCTCCGTATTACTGCTTCTGTTAACCTATTTCCACCATGTATAGTGGAATGGTGAGCATCTTTAAAGTGCTGAACACAAAGACGACGACACGACACGATGTAGCGACGGCTAATCACAAATGTCGCTTTGAAGCCAGCGTCTTGTACATTTTGAAGACGGCAGCGACATATCAAACAGCAATTTCATTGTTGCCGTACTAACATCTTTCACTTCAATAAAATTTACATATTTAGTTTAAAGTGAAATTATTTACGCAAAAAATGTAAAAATGGTCGATTTATTTATTTTAAATAATCGATTGTTATTATAAATGATATATCAAAGCTATTTTACGTTTCTGCTGGCAAAATAACGTCATACTTGTGAGAACTTTGAATAGATTTACATTTCGCATGTTAGTGGCAGCTCTACAGCGGCCATTGTCGTCGGCAAAAATAGAAACATTTCTAATTTGGCGACAACGACAACTACAAGCCTGTTGTCGCGTAGTCGTGCTGTTGTCAAAAAATCTGTGCCCATAAGAACGCGTGTATTTTAATATTTGACAGATGTCGCTCGTCGATTGTCGATTGTCGTCTTCTATGTGTTCAGCACATGATTATTAGAGAACTCAAAGAGAGGATTTGCCTATAATTATAGGATGCTTTTTGTCATACGATAACTCTGCGTTTGTTAGTCTTCCTCCAACTCTCATAATTCCATTTTTAACTAAAAATGGATTGAGGTTGATTATTTGACTTGTATTGCTTATGTGTTTGTCATTCGATAATTTGTTCATTTCGTCTTTAAATAATTGCTTTTGAGTTTCTCGAATGAATATATTTCTAGCTGCTTGGAGTTCGTTTGCAGATAAATTTATAATTTGATGATTTTTTTGTTTTTTACCAAATCGAAGTATATACGCTACTACTCTTTGTAGCTTCAACCAACTAGAATATCTGCTTAGTAAATTTTCCATAAATTCAGTTTGGTTCTTTGATGTCAATAATATTCTTGCTGAATCGCTTGTGTTTACTATTGGCCATTGACTTTCAGATAATTGGAGCCATTTTGGCCCATACCACCAGATGTCTACATTCAATATTTTTTCTACGGGAATTCCTCTTGATGCCACATCCGCTGGGTTGTCTTTAGAGCTTATAGGTTTCCACTTTAGTTGAGAAGTAAGCTGTTTGATGTCTTCAACTCGAATTCTTATAAATTTGTCCTTGTTCTTTAAATTTTCAATCCAAGCTAAGGTTATTGTTGAATCGCTCTATGCATAGATTGTTTTCACCATATTGTTGATTAACTTAGATAATAGGTGTGCTGCGCAAAGTTCTAATTTCGAAATTGTTTTCCGATATTTTAGCGGGTTTGCTTTTGTTTTTGCTGTTGAAAGTTTAACATTGTTCCCTTTTTTATATATATTACTGCGGCATAAGCTCTTTCTGAAGCATCACAGAACCCATGTATTTGAATCTGGGAATCCATATACAGTGGCTCACAGCTTATTTCATGCATATGAATTTACAAAATTTGAAATGTTATATCTTGACAACAAAAACACATATTGAAATAATTCAAACTCCTAGTTGTTAATACGAATATGTAGTTTATAAAATATACTTCATTTATTATTTTTAGTTATTATTCAATAACTTATAAACAAAAAACCAGAAACGTAAACAAATTTCATATCACAGCTTATTTCATGCAGTGTACTTTTAATTAAAAATAAGATAAATAATTTGTTTAAAACTTGCTTAATACTTAGTATGATATCCGTTACCTTTTAATACAGCTTTTAGTCTAGCTGGCATGGACTCAACTAGTTTTTTTGTAATTTCTGTCCCAATTTTGTTCCATTCTTCCAAAATAGCACTTTTTAGCTGTTTCTTATTACTGATGCGGTGTTTACGGATGTTATTTTCTAACAAAGACCATAAATTCTCGATCGGGTTCATGTCAGGTGACTGGGCCGGTGGATTCATTAAATGTGTACAATTCCATATTAGCCAGGACTGTACTATTGACGCTTTGTGTTTAGGATCGTTGTCCTGATAATACCGGAAATTTTGACGGATCCCAAGTTTCTCGGCACTTTGGATTAAATTTTCTTTCAATATATTAAGGTTCAAAGTTTTGTCCAATATACTCTCAATAAATACCAAATTTCCAACGCCGGCTGCAGACATACACACCCATACCATAACACTGCCCCCACCATGTTTAACTGTTGGCCTAATGTTACATCTCTGAAGCTCAGTATTGGGTTTCCTTCACACGTAAGCCATTCCATCTGAACCGAAAAGGTTGAATTTCGACTCGTCAGCAAAAATTACAGTATTCCAGAAGTTAAAATCCTTGGTTTCCAGCTCCATTGCAAATGTAACTCGGCTTAGTTGGTTTTTTTGCTAATGAATGGCTTCTTTCGGGCTACTCGGCCAATGAAGTCATGCGCACGTAGTACCCGACGCACAGTTTCAGCACAAAATGATTTCCCTAGCTCTCCCTGAATCTCTGTAGTTAACTTTGGAACTGATAATCTCGGGTTTTCTTTAACTTTACGCGGAATTAAGCGCTCGTCACGTTCATTGGAAATTTTATTTGGTGCGTTTCGGCCTTTATTTTGAATGCGACCTTCATGCGCGAAACGCTCAATTATATTTTGCACTGTAGCACTACTTAAATTTACAATCTCAGGATTTATTCGCTGTGATTTTTCATTTTTGAAAAGGTTTATGACCAATTCTCGCTGCTCAATCGTTGTACGGGGGCCCATTTTACTCAAATTGGTACACTGGTGTACTCGACACTCAAAAAACACATTAAAATTTTGTTCAAACTATCACTGAATCCCAGCCCTAAGATTTGCAAATGCCTAGTACCACAACCCAAGCAACTGGATTTCTCCACAATATAGACAAGTGGGTGCATGAAATAAGCTGTGAGCAAAATTTCTGGAAGGTAGCTGAAATTCTTGTTTTCGTAAACGTAAGATTGTTCTTCCAAGAACTTTATTTAGCATACTATATTAGTAAAGCATTGTAGAATATATATTCATCAACTTTTTTTTCTTAAGTGTCTTACTTTCCATTTTATGCCAATATAAACTGAAACAAGTAAGGAAGGGCTAAGTTCGGGTGTAACCGAACATTTTATACTCTCGCAATTTATTTATTTAACTTTATTTATATTATATAATACACAATTTGACCCACATATTCCTCATATATATTGTATAAAGTCCATTGAAAGTTGGAAACCATAATTAATTAATAATTAATTAGAAGCACCGAGGTCCTCGTGTTCGGTATATGGGGCCTTAAAAACCTATGGTCTGATTTCGGCGACTTTTAGAATGGGGCTGCCACACTATAAACATAGTATTTGTGCAAAGTTCTACACCGATATCTTCACTAGTGCTTACTTTATATATTGCAATGTAAACGATTCAGCTCATGTTCAAAGTTCTGGTATATAGGAAATAGGCGTGGTTGTGAAGCGATTTGGCCTATTTTCACAACATATCATTGGGATGTAAGGAAACTATTACAAACCAAGTTTCATGGAAATCGGTCAAGTAGTTCCTGAGATATGGTTTTTGACCCATAAGTGGGCGACGCCACGCCCATTTTCCATTTTGTAAAAAAATATGAGTGCAGATTTCATCTGCCATTTCTTATGTGAAATTTAGTGTTTCTAACGTTTTTCGTCAATGCGTTAACCCACTTTTAGTAATTTTCAACCTAACTTTTGTATGGGAGGTGGGCGTAGTTATTATCTGATTTCTTTCATTTTTGGACTGTATTAGGAAGTGGCTAAAAAACGACTGCAGAAAGATTGGTATATATAGCTCTATTGGTTTGCGAGATATGTACAAAAAACTTAGTAGGGGATTAGATTTTGCTCATTTTCGAAAGCCAAGAAATAAGTGTTCCAAGTTTCATCGAGATATCTTAATTTTTACTCAAGTTACAGCTTGCACAGACGGACGGACGGACGGACGGACAGACAGACATTCAGATTTGAACTCCACTCTTCACCCTGATCACTTTGGTATATATAACCCTATATCTAACTCGTTTAGTTTTGGGTGTTACAAACAACCGTTATGTGAACAAAAATATAATACTCTCTTTAGCAACATTTGTAGCGAGAGTATAAAAATTATAGTGCATGAAATAAGCTGTGAGCCACTGTAAGTTCCTATCCATCGTGGAATCCGAACGTTTTCTATTAAGTTCAAATTTTCTATGAACTGCATCCATTCTTTTTGTAGATCTTCTGATAGTAGGTTATCCCAGCTGGATTGCAGAGACCAAAGTTTTTGTTGGATATATAACTTTGCAACTACGATTATGGGAGAGAGCCAGCCCAGTGGGTCAAATATTTGCGCAAGTTGAGAAAGAACACTCCTTTTTGTTATACTCTTAGAGTTTTTTATATTAATTTTAAATTGGAATTGACCTTTCTGTGGGTCCCAATGCAGTCCAAGGGTTTTTACAGCTTCATTTTCCTTTATTTGAATGATTTCATTATCTCCAGTATTAGAAATGTTTTCAGTGATACTGTTATGATTTGATAACCATTTCCTGAGATGAAATCCAAACTCTTGTACTGAATCTGCTCCTGTCATAAGATCATCCATGTAAAAGTCTTCTTTTATTATTTTTTGTAACTTTTTATTTGGACACTTATTAGCGATTTCAATTAATTTACGAACAGCTAGATATGATGCTGATGCGGTTCCGTATGTTACTGTTGTTAGCTCATATTCATCCATTTTTTGCATATTATTTTCACGCCATACAATCCTGTGATATTCTTGATCCTTTTTTGCTATTTTAATTTGCCTGAACATTTTTTCTACGTCAGCAGTGATAACAATTTCCCAAAGTCTCCATTTGAGTATGATATCGAATATGTCTCCTTGTAGTTTGGGTCCTGTACACATAATATCATTAAGGCTTCTACCATTGGATGCTTTTGCTGATGCATCAAATACTACTCGAAGTTTTGTTGTTATATTATTTTCTTTTATAACCGCTTGATGAGGTAAATAATATTTACCTTTTTGATTCTCATCAACTTTTCTCATATGTCCAAGGTCTATATATTCTTTGATGAATTTATTGTATTCTTCTTTGAGTTTATTATTGCTCTTGAATTTATTTTCCATTGATATTAGACGCGCTACTGCTTGCTTACGCGATTCTCCTAGTTCTTTTTTTGAATGGAATTTCCACAATAAATCTGCCATCTGCATCTCTTTTGGTAGTTTCTTCGAACTGCTTTAAGGTGGTGTCATCTTCCTTTATATCTTCACAAGTTGATATGTCTTCGGGTTCCCAAAATCGTTCCAAATTAGTTACCGCTGTCGTTATTTTGCCAGTAACTTTTTCCTTTATTATGCCAGATAATATCCAGCCGAATTTTGTCGCTTGGCCAAGAACACCGTGATCTTTTTTAAATCCGCTTTCAATTATACTGCTAAATACATCTCCGCCAATTACCATATCAATTCTGTGTGATTTGTTGAATAACGGATCAGCAAACGTATATTTTTCCCATATTTTGAAGTTGTAATTAAATGAGAGATCCGGTTGTGCGCTGGTTAAAATTGGTAAACCTACGGCATTTACCTTTTCTTTATGATTACTTAAAAATCTTGGTTTAATTTCAACCTCAATTGTAGCTTTTGATTCGCCTACTACAGCGTCACTTAAACCATATAGTTTTGTTTTTGTTTACATCCTCGGCAACTTTAATATCTGTGCTGCTTCTTCGGATATTGTGGTTATTTGCGATCCTTGATCTATAAGAGCGCTTAGCAATATATAATCTCCACCTGCTATCTTTGCTCTTATTTGAGCTGTGGCTAGAATAACCGCTTATGAAGTAGTTTTTGTGGACATAGCTTTTTTGCTCTCCTCGGTTTCGTTATGTAAAATGTCATGATGGTTTCTAGAACATCTCTTGCAATTGATTTTGCTGTAGCAAATTTCTGCCCAGATTGATTTAGGCACCTTTGGCAGACTTTGTTGTCTTTTACATATTTAAGCCTATCATTAGTTGATATACTTCTAAATCTTTTGCATTGCGCTAATGTGTGACCAACAATTTTACAATAGACACACATCTGCTGGCTGTAAAATTGTTCTTTATCAGCTACTGCTTTCAATGTTTGAAAGTGTTGATCCAAAAAATCTCTTATATCGGATAATTGTTGTATTTCTCTCGTCTTTTTTACTGTTTGCTCGTATAATTTTAGTCCTTCTTTGTCTAATTTACGGATAATAATACGTGCAATAAAGGGATCAGCTTCTTCAGTACTTATTCCTAGTGACTCTATTGCGTTAAGACACTCATTCGTAGTATCTAGTAATTGTCTTACGCTTTCAGCATTGTCACTATTTATATTTGGTTGATCCAATATTCTGTCCCACTGTGTTGGGAACAGAATTCTATTGTCATACCTTTGCTTAAGTAGACTCCATGCTGCTTCATAATTTCTAGTTGAAACTTGCAGATGTTGTATTAATCGCGCAGCTTCGCCTTTGAACGAAAGACGAAGACGTAGCATTTTTTCTGAGCTTGATAACTGCTCGTTATTATGTACCATATCTTGGAACACGTTATAAAAGTTTGCCCATTCTTTGATATCGCCATAGAAGACTGGAATCTTTAATTTTTCTAATTCCAAGTTAGGGCGGTAAGAAATGTTAGGCTGCTCTTTTTGTAGTTTTCTTTCATAATTTTGCAGGCCTTCATAATATTCTTCACATACTTTTTCGTATAATATAATATATAATCTAATTTGTTTTTCATATTTTCAATATCGTTGTATATTGATTCCAAATATTTTATTTGATGATTCGTTATGGTTAATTCTAAACTTAGATTTACCATTTTGTTTCTGAACGTTTAAATTTTCCTCATGAAGGTGGACGTTTTGCGATCCAGATCAAGGTGCTTCGCTTGTAATTGAACTTCTTTAATTGTTTTTTCTTTTTCTATTAAAGACATGTCTTCTGCATTACCCATTTTTAAAGCAGTGACAATGTCTTCTATTTTAGTTATGGTGTTGTTGTAGACTTCTTTTATGAACTTGTCTTCCATACCAATACCATCTGCCATCAGTTTTTCATGATTGGCATCGAACTCTTTCTGGTATTTCCCACGAGTTTTGATGACATCTTCCACTTTTTGCTTCCTTAGTGGTTTTCCTGTTATAGTGTTGGCAGTGTACAACACTTTTTCGGACAAATCTGCTTGGGCTTCTAGAATTTTTTTCTTTTTATCCCCATTTTGATTACTTTTCCTCTTCTCCTATATGAGTAACTGCTGGTATTCTCCAAAGGAATCGTTGGAGGTATATTGATTTGGTCGCCTTGTTGACCTTGCTGTGCCTCGATTCACAGCCGATGAATATTCCTTTGGATGGCAGTTAGATCACTGCGTTTAGTTTCTTGCTAAAACGGCTTATGTGTTCAGTTTAATACGCGGGAACATACACCCGTCTTACAATTATTGTTTTTATATTTAAGGAATTTTCCTTTTTAATTTTGTCTGTATTTTTATAAATAGCAGGGCTTTTTTAATTTGGCTGAGCTCTTTTATAGGCTCGATAAGACCAAATGTTAAGACTAGCTGTGTCAAATATTTCTTACCACTGGTGGGGGAAAATAATTGATAGTCTAGCCTTAGTGAGAATTTATTTCATTCTAGTTTTATTTTCATTTTGTCATCGCTTAAATACAATTTTTAAATATATCTTAAGTAGCTAGTTATATATGCATGTGTGTATGTCTATATCTACATTTTATATGTTCCACGATAAGGCGTTATTTCAAATGCACACAAGCAATTGCCCAAATGTATTTTATAAACAAAAGCTTATCTTGTGCATACATATAAATATGTTTGTTTATTAATAGTTGAGTGCATGCGTGTTGAATATAGGTGCATGCGTGCCTCATATAAATGTATGTGTGTTGCATGTATGCATGACACATATAAATGTATGTTTGTTGCATGTTAATGCATATATCTTATCTGTTTATTTATATATACATATTTATGTTTCATAGCTCCTCGGCTTTGCTAAGACTAAAAAGAATGCATGTTCAATGTTATTTGAACAATGTCTTTGTTTTTTTGGCGATCGTGGTGTCAACATCTCGACTATTGGAATTATAACAAGTAAGGAAAGGCTAAGTTCGGGTGCAACCGAACATTTTATACTCTCGCAATTTATTTAGAGATTTACCTATATTTTCGGTGAAAAATTACCCTTAGGCACTGAGTTCTTCATGTTTGATATCAGGGGCCTTGAAAAGTCATGGTTCGATTTTGACAATTTTTTCACAAGTGATGTCTCAGCTCAAACACAGTATTTGTGTAAAGTTTTATTTCGCTATCTTTATCGGTTCCTTATGTATACATTATAAAGTGAACGAAACAGAAGGATTCAAAATTGAGTTATGTGGGAAGTAGGCGTAGTTGTGAACTCCACCTGTGTCATCAGGGTGTCAAGAAAATATTATATACCGAATTTCATTGAAATCTGTCGAGTACTTCTTGAGATATGGTTTTTGACCCATAAGTGGGCGACGCCACGCCCATTTTCCATTTTGTAAAAATATCTCAGTGCCGCTTCCTTCTGCCATTTCTTATGTAAAATTTGGTGTTTCTGACGTTTCTCGTTAGTGAGCTAACTCACTTTTAGTCATTTTCAACCTAACCTTTGTATGGGAGGTGGGCGTGGTTATTATCCGATTTCTTTCATTTTTGGACTGTATAAGGAAACGGTTGAAAGAAACGACTGCAGAAAGTTTTGTTTATATCTTTATTGGTTTGCAAGATATATACAAAAAAACCTATTTGGGGCCGGGGTCACGCCCACTTTTCCAAAAAAATTACATTCAAATGTGCCCCTCCCTAATGCGAGCCTATGTTCCAAATTTTATTTTTATAAATTTATTTATGGCTTAGTTATAGCTCTATATGTGTTTTTGGTTATCGCCATTTTGTGGCCGTGGCTGTGGTCCGATTCCGCCCATCTTCGAACATAACCTTCTTATGGTGCCAAGAAACACGTGTTCCAAGTTTCATTAAGATATCTCAATTTTTACTCAAGTTACAGCTTGCACGGACGGACAGACAGACATCCGGATTTGAACTTTACTCGTCACCCTGATCACTTTGGTATATATAACCCTATATCTAACTCGTTTAGTTTTGGGACTTACAAACAACCGTTATGTGGACAAAACTATAATACTCTCCTAGCAACTTTTGTTGCGAGAGTATAAAAATTACTAACGAGAATGTAATTATATGTCTGTATATAAATGTATAAAAATGCCACTTGGAACCGAATTTCATCTGACGAACAGATCAAGATTGAGATTATGAACACAGATGTTTTAAAAAAATATGTAAATACTGCTGAAGTAATGTGGCATCGAAAAACCATATGAAACTTTTTAGAAACCCCGAGGGAACCAAAAACCTAAGCGTACTGGACCAAAATCTTCGATAAATGAACGTACCAAATGGCATGTTCGCAAGTTGGCAACTCAGGACATGGTGAGCTGCTCCAAATTAAAGCGGTATTTGGTCTATAAGTGCCAAGACAACGTGAGCAACAAATTTTCTAAGGAGACTTAAGACTTAAATATGAATCCAAAGTGTCCAAACCGCGCTTATAAGATCAAATACAAATATATATATACAAATTCTAAGAAGTAGAGTTTCAAAATTTGATATTTAGTGATGAGAAAACATTTAATTTAGATGGATCATGAATATTGGATCTACGACACGCTCACCATACGTACTATAAGAGCAAACATGGCGGTGGATCTCTACTGATGTAGGCTGCTCTTAGTGCCAAAGAGAAGTCTTCCATTTGCCTTGTCCCAAGTCGTAAGAAAGCAAAATATATATGGAATTACTTGACAGTGAATTTATCACGTTTGCTAAAGCATATCATGGCGACAACTGGATGTTCCAGCAGGATAAAGCGCTTATCCATATCGCAGGGTATACTATAGCCTTTTTTGAGTCGCGTTATATTCCCTAACTTCGGTGTCCGTCATTAAGTCTAGATCTCAATTCAATAAAGAATTTTTGGGACATAATTTCCGCAACATTTTTAGCTGCACAAAGCAGTATGACAGCTAAAACAAGACATTGAGGAGGAATGGGCGAAGATAAACGTTTCAGTTAGTGTCCGACCGATACCCTATTACACTGGTTTACAGCAAAAATGTACCATGAACG
Source organism: Zeugodacus cucurbitae (assembly GCF_028554725.1). NCBI lineage: Eukaryota > Metazoa > Arthropoda > Insecta > Diptera > Tephritidae > Zeugodacus > Zeugodacus cucurbitae. The sequence goes on along the minus strand of NC_071672.1, from coordinate 27,789,007 downwards.
CAATTCTCGCAATTTATTGAAGAAATTTAACCAATACATATATGCGGAATAAAGCTCACCGTATTTTTGAAAAACCTATTATTAGGTATATGGGAGCTAGGAGAAGATACTTTTGAAAAACCTACAATGAGGTATATGGAAATGTTATGACCCGATTTTAATAATTTTTGGAACAGAGACACACTATTAGAAGAAAACAATTTCCTCTGAATTAAATTGAGATATCTGAGAGATTTACCCATATTTACGAAAGTGCCAGAGATGATATGCACTAATTGTGTAAAGTTTTATTCCGATATCTTCATTGGTTCCTTATGTTTACATTATAAAGTAAAGGAATAAGATGGGCTTCAAAATTGAGTTATAAGGAAAGTAGTAGTGGTAGTGAACCAATTTCGCCCATTTTTTGCCCGTGTTATCAGGGTGTCAAGAAAATATTATATACCGAATTTCATTCGAATCGGTCGAGTAGTTCCTGAGATATGGTTTTTGACCCATAAGTGGGCGATGCCACGCCCATTTTCCATTTTGTAAAAAAATCTGAGTACAGCTTCCTTCTGCTATTTCTTCTGCAAAATTTAGTGTTTCTGACGTTTTTCGTTAGTTAGTTAACCCACTTTTAGTAATTTTCAACCTAACCTTTGTATGGGAGGTGGGCGTGGTTATTATCCGATTTCAACTATTTTCATGGTGTGTGGTGGGGTATGTAAGAGACCCGACTGCAGAAAGTTTGGTTTATATAGCTTTATTAGTTTGCGAGTTAAATACAAATAACCGATTTGTGGGCGGGGCCACGCCCACTTCGCCAAAAAAATTACATCCAAATATGCCCCCTCCTAGTGCGATCCTTTATTCCAAATTTTACTTTTATATCTTCATTTATGGCTTAGTTATAACACTTTATGTGTTTTGGTTTTCGCCATTTTGTGGGCGTGGCAATGGTCCGATTCTGCCCATTTTCGAACTTGATCTTCTTATGGTGCCAAGGAATATTTGTGCCAAGTTTCGTCAAGATATCTTAATTTTTACTCAAGTTACAGCTTGCGCAGACGGACAGACGGACGGACGGACAGACATCCGGATTTCAAATCTACTCGTCATCCTGATCACTTTGGTATATATGACTCTATATCTAACTCTTTTAGTTTTATGTGTTACAAACAACCGTTATGTGAACAAAACTATAATACTCTCGTAGCAACTTTTGTTGCGAGAGTATAATAAACTTTGGCAAAAAAAAATTTTAAAACAGAAGATATTTTTTAAATTTTTTTTATTTTATATGAAGTCCTGTTTCTTTATAAAAAACTAAGCTACCAACGAACAAAATCCATGGATAAATAGGAAAGTTGTACATGATCAAATAAATATATCCAAGTCGCGCAAAGTCAATGTATACGTACATATATGCGTATGTAGTGTGTAATGTAGGGGTGGGATTGTTTTCGAATATCATTAGAATAAACTAATAGTGATATTCGTTTAAAAAAAATCATATAATACTTTTAGAACAGTAATACTCAAATACTGTTGTAGTAGGTAGTTTGCATCGAAAGCAAGAGGTGTCAGGTTCGAAACCCCTGTCATGTTAATTTGCTTAAGATGTGTGTAGGTATGCAGGCAGATTTTCGAATTAGTTGCGGAAAATTCCTAATGCAAATAAATTTAATTCAAACATGCATACCTACATGCACACACATATATCTTGGTAAATTCATTAATTTTTTTAAGGCCAACATCAACAGCAGGCAGTATTTTCTTTTCCCGGCTCGTTAATATGAAGGAACTTTTTTGTTTAGGTAGGTTTTGTCTTTTTTTATTTTTTCGCGATCAAGCTATATATAAGGATAAATGCCCCTTGAAAGTGCATAATATCTGTAAGGCTCGCTGGTTCCAGTTTATAATTACAATATAAAAAACCGTGAGCTATTTTTCAAAATAAAATGAGTAAACGTACTCGAGAATTTGAGTGTACCAACGATCCGGATATGTTCTGTTACATATGCGGTGAATATACTCTTGTACGGCATCGGAGGCAGTTTAGAGATTCGATCCAATCTATATATTCAAAATATTTTGGTATTGATCCTAAAAATATTGATAAACCATGGACTCCGAATATTTTGTGTTCCTTGTGTCGAATAATATTGGTTCAATGGGAATCAGGATCAACAAAGTACGTATTAAAATTATGAAACTATGCTTATTTTTATTTAATAGTAATTTTTATTTTTTTTCTTTTGCAGGCGAAACATGAAATTTAATGTACTAATGATATGGCGAGAACCTTCATGCCACTCAGAAGATTGTTATATTTGTATGACAAAAGTACTTGGCTTTGGAAAATCAAGAAAAGTGATTTATGCTAACGTACCTACCGTTTAATTGCCAGTTCCACATTCAGCTGAAGTTGCGTATCCAGTTTCGTTGTCAACAGCTGTATCTGAAGGATCATCTGAATATGGGAAATCAAGTTGTAATGAATTTTTAATGGAAAACAAGAGAAACGTTCTATCACAAGCGCAACTAAACGATTGGTGTAAAAAACATCCGGCCTACCAATTTTTATAAATCAATGTAGTTTCTAACAAACCTTACCGCTGGTGGGGGGCAATGATAGACTTGCATTGAGTGAGAATTTAATTCATTCTCAAATGTTAAAACTAGCTATGTCAAATATTTCTTACCGCTGGTGGGCGAAAATAAGTGATAGTCTAGCCTTATTGAGAAATTATTTCATTCTAGTTTTATTTTGGTTTTTTACTTACTTATATACAAATTTTAGAATTATCTTAAGAACTAATTATATGTGTATGTGTGTATGTCTATATCTATATTTTATATGTTGCACGATAAGGGGTTATTTCAAATGCACACAAGCAATTGCCCCAATGTATTTTTATAACCAATAGGTTATCTTGTGCATACATATAAATATGTTTATTTATTAGTAGTTGAGTGCATGCGTGTTGCATATAGATGCATGCGTGCCTCATATAAATGTATGTGTGTTGCATGTATGCGTGCAACATATAATGTATGTTTGTTGCATATTAATGCATATATATTTATGTGTTTATTTATGCATACAAATTTATGTTTTATATGTAGCTCCTCGAATTTGCTAAGGCATAAAAGAATGCATGTTCAATGATATTTGAACAATTGGATTAGAGAATTGGAATGATCCTAGGAAAAAGCTGAGCTACATGCCTCTCGTATGCAACAATTTCAATTCGTGTCACCCCATGTTAAGGTGACATATTATAGAAATCGTCACGAACCATTTGCCAAACACTATACGAATGAAGACAATGTATGCTATTGCAAAGACATTCTAGGATTATTCAAAGAGTTTGGTCAATCATATGATTATGATATGATGATAATGTAAGAACATCAACTTAAGACAAAACTAACACATTGTTGTAATATACATATATTACTAATATATAAATAAATGAGTTTATAAAAACTAAAAACTAAAAACGACATGAAAATTGACTTTTAACTTAACAGAAACAGCGCATAGCTAGATATCCCACCCCTTCTTTACACACTACATACGCATATACGTATACATTGACTTTGCGCGACTTGGATATATTTATTTGATCATTTACAACTTTCCTATTTATCCATGGATTTATGTTGTTGGTAGCTTAGTTTTTTATGAAGAAACAGGACTTCATATAAAATAAAAAAAATTTAAAAAATATCTTTTGTTTTAAAATTTTTTTCTTGCCAAAGTTTATTTTTTTTTTATTTTTTCATAAAACAAATTAAAAAACACGAAGTGATTAATCAATTTCTCAGAAATTATAAGGCCTATGGAAAAATGGAGTAGACAATATTTTTAGGAAATTTCATTCACTTTTATTTTCTATAATTTTCAGTAAGATTGCTCAACTGGTCAGTGGATATACATGATTAAATAAAGACACCTTTTTTTGTCGAATAATGGTAAATTGCAAATATCTCAAAAACGTATCCATAAAAAAAAATTTACTAGATTTTTGAAATCAGCGAGCCATTTCACATACAAATTGGATAGTGGCATCCGTGGAACAAAAAACAAATTCAAATTTGTGATCCAGTGTTATTGGCCGAAGCCGATGCCGATGCAAAACAAAAGAAAAACAAAAACAAATAAAATCACAAAATAAGTAAAAAATCTGTACATATGTAAAAATGAAGGTTGTTATTAATTCAATTAATATTCTAAACTATATAACTTATTTACACAATATATATGTAGATAGGAAAAATAAGTATTTTCTTAAAACAAGCTGCTACGTCAGCAATATAGCTTTTTTATATATTCTTTTGCATGCACCTCATATTCCAGACCAGTGCCAAATGATTATCACCTGTTCCTGTCTATGGCGAAAGATGATGATTATAAAAATTCATCTCAAGAAAAATTTTTAAAAATAGACTCCCAAAAATAGTAAAGTTCTTTATACTAGACTTAATATCATCGTGAGGAATGATTGGTTCACTCAAATATGAATCAAACTGTGTTTTATAAGGTGGACAGAAGACTTAATATTTTAGGATTTTAATAAATCAAGAAAGCCAAAGAAAAACATGTAAGGAAAGGCTAAGTTCGGGGCAACCGAACATTTCATACTCTCGCAATTTATGCTATATTTATACTCTCGCAACAAAAGTTGCTTAAGAGAGTATTATAGTTTTGTTCACATAACGGTTGTTTGTAACACCCAAAACTAAACGAGTTAGATATAGGGTTATATATACCAAAGTGATCAGAGTGAAGAGTGGAGTTCAAATCCGAATGTCTGTCTGTCCGTCCGTCTGTGCAAGCTGTAACTTGAGTAAAAATTAAGATATCTTGATGAAACTTGGCATACTTATTTCTTGGCACCATAGGAAGGTTGCTTTCGAAAATGAGCAAAATCGGACCACTGCCACGCCCACAAAATGGCGAAAACCGAAAACACATAAAGTGCCATAACTAAGCCATAAATAAAGCTATGGAAATAAAATTTTGTATGAAGGATCGCACTATAATGGGTTATATTTGGATGTATTTTTTTTTGGGGAAGTGGGCGTGGCCCCGACCCCTACTAAGTTTTTTGTATATATCTCGCAGATATATAATATATATACCAAACATTCTGCCGTCGTTTGTTTTAGCCATTTCCTTATACAGTCCAAAAATGAAAGAAATCGGATAATAGCCACGCACCCCTCCCATACAAAGGTTAGGTTGAAAATTACAATAAGTGGGTTAACTCACTAACCAAAAACGTCAGGAACACTAAATTTCACATAAGAAATGGCAGATGGAAGCTCCACTCAGATTTTTTTACAAAATGGAAAATGGGCGTGGCGTCGCCCACTTATGGGTCAAAAACCATATCTCAGGAACTACTCGACCGATTTCAATGAAACTTGGTTTATAATAGTTTCCTTACATCCCAATGATATGTTGTGAAAAAAGGCCAAATCGCTTCACAACCACGCCTACTTCCTATACCCCAGAACTTTGAAGACTATCTGAATCGCTTACTTTGCAATATATAAAGTAAACACTAGTGAAGATATCGGTGCAGAGCTTTGCAAAAATACCATGTTTATAGTGTGGCAGCCCCATTCTAAAAATCGCCGAAATCGGACTTTAGGTTTTTAAGGCCCCATATATCGAACACGAGGGCCTCGGTGCTTCTAACCTAATATTATGGTTTCCAACTTTCAATGGACTTTATGGACTATATATGACGAATATGTGGGTCAAAATGTGTATTATATAACATAAATAAAGTTAAATAAATAAATTGCGAGAGTATAAAATGTTCGGTTACACCCGAACTTATCCCTTCCTTACTTGTTTTATTAAGATAACACACAATTTGACCCATATACTTGGTATAAAGTCAATAGAAAAGCTAAAATCATCATATATGGTATATAGGCTGAGGTAACTGCTGAGTCGATTAAGCTCATTTTCATTACCAACATACATTATATCTAAGATTATATGCTCATATAATTTGACTAAGATATTTCACATATTAACCGATTTAAAAGCTCTTAAGACCATTGTATTTTTGAAAATCCTATAATTAGGTATATGAGAGCTAGGGGAGTTGTGACCCGATTTTAACCATTTCTGGTACAGTGACACACTATTAGAAGAAAAAGATTTTCTCTGAATTAAATTAAGATATCTGAGAGATTTACCGATATTTTCGGTTAAAAATTACCATTAGGCATATTCGATATCAGGGGCATTGAAAAGTTATAGTCCGGTTTCGACAAATTTTTCACAAGTGATGCCACGGATCACAGTATTTGTGTAAGCTTTTATTTCGCTATCTTCATTGGTTCCTTATGTATATCTTTTAAAGTGGAGGAATCAGATTGAATTCAAAATTGAGTTATATTGGAAGTTGTCGTAGTTGTGAACCGATTTCATCCGATTTCCATAGGTGGGCGATGCCACACTCATTTTCCATTTTGTAAAAAATCTGCTCTGCAGCTGCTTTTAAGCTTCTTTCTGGTATTTATTCTGTAAATTCCTGTGTTTCTGACGTGTTTCGATAGTGAGTTAACGCACTTTTAGTCATTTTCAACCTAACATTTGTATGGGAGATGGGCGTGGTTATTATCCGATTTCTTTCATTTTGCGAGATATGTATACAAAATTTTGTAGGGGGCAGGGCCACGCCCACTTCCCCAAAACAATTACATCCAAATATGCCCTTCATAGTGCGATCCTTCATACCAAATTTTATTTCCATAGCTTTATTTATGGCTTAGTTATGGCACTTTATGTGTTTTCGGTTTTCGCCATTTTGTGGGCGTGGCAGTGGTCCGATTTTGCTCATTTTCGAAAGCAACCTTCCTATGGTGCCAAGAAATAAGTGTGCCAAGTTTCATCAAGATATCTTAATTTTTACTCAAGTTACAGCTTGCACAGACGGACGGACGGACGGACAGACAGACATTCGGATTTGAACTCCACTCTTCACCCTGATCACTTTGGTATATATAACCCTATATCTAACTCGTTTAGTTTTGGGTGTTACAAACAACCGTTATGTGAACAAAACTATAATACTCTCTTTAGCAACATTTGTTGCGAGAGTATAATAACAGTGCACAAATATAAATTTCCCTGAGGTATTCGGACCTAGTATTTGCACTTTCCTTGTGGGTTTTTCTTTTCATTGCAGAAAGCCGATTTGGCCGTTGGATCTATGACTATTACTTATGCACGGGAAAGTGTAATCGATTTTACCAAACCATTTATGAACTTGGGCATAAGTATTTTGTTTAAGGTAATTAGTTGTTCATAATCCTCTCCGTTTTGCGAGGAGGCGATAATTTTTTTTTTTAAATGTATGCACGTTTATAATTATTCCACCCTCAATTAGGTTCCATCAAGTCCGGCTTCTCGTTTGTTTTCTTTTATGAATCCACTCGCGTACGATGTATGGATATACGTTTTAGCGGCATACTTTCTAGTATCCTTTACAATCTATATAGTAGCAAAGCTTTCGCCAATAGAATGGCGCGATAAGTATGCCTGCGACAAAAAGAATCCTATAATTACCAACCAGTTTACATTGGCCAACAGTTTTTGGTTTACAATCGGTACATTGATGCAGCAAGGATCAGATATAAATCCGAAATCGCTATCGACAAGAATAGTCAGCGCTATATGGTGGTTCTTCACCTTGATAATAATCGCCTCGTACACCGCTAATTTGGCGGCCTTTCTGACAGTAGAGCGCATGATAACGCCCATAGAAAATGCTGAGGACTTAGCCAGCCAAACAGAAATATCATACGGTACGCTAGAAAGCGGTTCTACAATGACATTTTTTCGTGACTCTATCATAGAGACATACAAGAAAATGTGGCGTAATATGGAAAATAAAAAATCCATCGCCTTGACTTCCACCTATGAAGAGGGTATAAGACGGGTTAATCAAGGTAACTATGCGTTTTTAATGGAATCCACAATGCTTGATTACATAGTACAGCGAGATTGTAATCTAACTCAAATCGGAGGCCTGCTAGATACTAAAGGTAAGTTACGGTATATACATACCTAACAATTACTGAAAACTTTAGACTTTATTAAAAAAAATAATAAGTCACAAAGATAACCTTTTGTATTGATTTGCTAAACAAATTCTAGGTTATGGTATCGCTACACCAAAAGGTTCACCTTGGCGCGATAAAATTTCGCTATCCATTCTGGAACTGCAAGAAAAGGGTGATATACAGATGCTATATGACAGATGGTGGAAAAATGCAGGAGACACTTGCGTACGTAAAAGCAATAACAAACAAACTAAGGCAAATGCGCTCGGTCTGGATAACATTGGTTAGTAATTGAAATAAGTTGGAAGACAGTGATCCCCTTTCAAGTGACCCCCTCCCCCCCTTTAAGTGTCTTTCGCGCTTAAGTGACAATATTTTGCGGTATCGTTGGTTTATCTCTAAATTTACATATAAAATTACCCGCTTAAGAGCCTCTGCATAAGTGCCTTTCCCGCTTAAATGCCAGGCATTTAAAATTTGGTACAGAGGATCACATTTGGGAGGGGCATTTTTGTGTGTAATTTTTTTGGGGAAGTGGGCGAGGCCACGTTTTTTGTATAATATATATCTCGCAAACCAATAAAGCTATATAAACCATACTTTCTGCAGTCGGTTCCCTTAAGTACCCCACCACACACCATGCAAATAGTTGAAATCGGATAATAACCACGTCCCATACAAAGGTTAGGTTGAACATTATTAGGTTGAACTCACTAACGGAAACACTAAATTTTATAAGGAGAAATGGCAGAAAGAAGTTGCACTCAGACTTTTTTACAAAGTGGAAAATGGACATGGCGTCGCCCATTTATGGGTCAAACACCATGTCTCAAGAACTACTCTACCAATTTCAATGAAATTCGGTTCATAATATCTTCCTGGCTTCCCAATGATATGTTGTGAAAATAGTTCAAATCGTTTCACAACCATGCCCACCAAACATTACATCCACGTATGTCCCTTCATAGTGTGATCCTTCATACCAAATTTTACTTCCCTAGCTTAATTTATGGCTTAGTTATACCTCTTCATATGTTTTCGGTTATTGCCATTTTGTGGGCGTGGCAGTGTTCCGATTACACTCATCTTCGAACTTAACCTTCTTATGCCAAGAAATACGTCTACCAAGTTTTATCAAGATATCTCAATTTCTACTCAAGTTACAGCTTGCACGGACGGACGGACAGACAGACATCCGGATTTGAACTTTACTCGTCACCTTGATCACTTTGGTATATATATAACCCTATATCTAACTCGTTTAGTTTTAGGATATACAACCAACCGTTATGTGAACAAAACTATAATACTCTATATAGGAACTTTGTCGCGAGAGTATTAAAAGCATTACAAAACTATGTACATATACATATTTTTTTTTTTGACAATACTCATAAAAAAAAATATTAAAAGGCACTTAAAAGAGGATAATTGCAAACAATTTTGTATTTGTGGCTTAAATATCACTTTATTTATGGCTTAGTTATGACACTTTATAGGTTTTCGCTTTTCGCCATTTTGTGGGCGTGGCAGTGGTCCGATTTTGAAAGCAACCCTCTAACGGTGCCAAGGAACATGTGTTCCAAGTTTAATTAAGAATCTCACATTTTACTCAAGATATCGCATGCACGGACAGACGAACCGACAGACGTTCTTTAGTTCTCTAAACATGGACCTACCAATAGACAGAACGTTTAGAAATTGGGGACGATGAGAGCAGACTGGTGGCATTGATGCAGTGGTCAGCACTGCTTGGCGCATTTGTGCTGACTCAGATCACACGTACACTTACGCTCTGTCGATCAGTCGTTGTCGAACCAGCAATCGCGGATGGATGTGGCACTATGCATAAGTGCCCTGCGCGAAATGCCTTACTATTATGTAATATAGTTTGATGATGTATTATATTTATTGTTTTAAGCCGTTTAAAGACAGTAAAGTTAAGGCTTTTGTGATCTAATATATTTGTTTTAATATTAAAATAACCAAAATGAATAAATGAGCACAAAAATTCATGTTTTACGAAAAAATGGAAAACATTCTCAAAACTGAAGGTGCTCACCTACACAGTCACAATTCCTCTCGTGCCGACCACTGCAATTGTGCGATGTCCAATTGCGCCCTATGTAGCATTGCCAGCAAGATTTATGGGCGCAGTCACTTGTTTCTTCGGTTCATGCGCGGCATTTTGTTCCGGTTCGGGATCATGCAGGATTTCCGGATTCAAAGAGAGTATATCATCCAATTGGACTTCTTTACCTTTAGTTTCACCGCGTTCGTACCATTCCACGGTTATTAATTTGTCAGACTCGTTAATTTTCGACACTACTGCGGCATGCACACAGCCAGCTGTGCGCTTAACACTTTGTTCAACTGAAATGTATTCCATGGTGGGTCCAAAATACGACTGAGCAAGTTTTTCTTTATTTAAATTTAGTTAAATATAGTTAATTTTTTTAATATCTAAAAAAATATTGTATTTTAATGTAAATATTACTCACGAAAGTGTGACCAACTCAGCAAATAGATGCGCTTAAGAGTATGCAACATATGTATGTATATAAACACATATACTTAATGAAAGTATACTTTTATAGAAAATCTGTGCATACTTATATAGCGGTGAATTCAAAATGCAAAGACGCACTTAACAAAAATGTTAAAATTAAAGCGCACCAAGAGAAATAATATGAAATTTGCAAAACCATTGGCTTTCAGGCAATAAATTTAGTTTTGTAATTGCAAAGCTAGGCTTATAATAGGAAGAAATTTTGGTGGTTGTCAAAATAAGGCCTACAGTAAACCCTTCCAAAAAGCAACTGTAATAGAAAACTCGGGGAACTGTGGAACGGCATCTCAAACTCACTGCGTACCGCAGCAGATGAAACAATTGCATTTCGGCATCGACAAAAAACAAGCTGGTACGATGAGGAATGCCGTCTCGCCGCGGAGAGAAAACAGACTGCATACCTCACAACGTTGCAAACGACCACAACACGTGCAGGAGCTGAAGAGGAAGCGAGACGCATCTGCAGACAAAAAAAGAAAGAGGACGAAATGCATGAGTACGAAGAGCTTGAGAAGCTGGCAGACAGAGGTAATGCTCGAAAATTTTATGAAAAAATGAAGCGACTTAATGAAGGTTTCAAGATCGGAGCATCCTCATGTAGAGACCAAGGTGGTAATCTGGTAAGCGATGTTCAGAGCATACTGGGATTATGGAGGGAACACTTCTCCGACCTGCTGAATGGCAGTGAAAGTACAACACCAGGAGAAGGCGAACCCGATTCTCCAATCGATGACGATGGAACAGATGGAACAGCTTCTTTCCAGAATATGGTCGGCAGAAAGCATACCTGACGATTGGAATCTCAGTGTGCTCTGCCCAATCCATAAAAAGGGATAAAAGGGTCTGCGCCAATTACCGTGGGATAAGCCTCCTAGCGTACTGTGTGAAAGACAAAAGCCCACCGCCAACAAACTGATTGGACCTTATCAGTGTGGCTTTAGACCTGTAAAATCGACAACTGACCAGATATTCACCATGCGCCAAATCTTGGAGATGACCCGTGAAAAGAGGATCGACACACACCACCTTTTTGTCGATTTTAAAGCTGCTTTCGACAGCACGAAAAGGAACTGCCTTTACGCCGCGATGTCTGAATTTGGTATCCCCGCAAAACTAATACGGCTGTGTAAGTTGATGTTCAGCAACACCAAAAGCTCCGTCATGATTGGGAAGGACCTCTCCGAGCCGTTCGATACCAAAAGAGGTTTCAGACAAGGTGACTCATTATCGTGTAACTTCTCTAACTTGATGCTGGAAAAAATAATACGAGCTGCAGAGCTAAATAGAGAAGATACAATCTTCTATAAGAGTGCACAGCTACTGGCGTACGCCGATGATATTGATATCATCGGAAGCAACAACCGCGCCGTTAGTTCTGCTTTTTCCCGCATAGATAAGGAGGCGAAGCGAATGGGT